>NC_135334.1:48576235-51235890 GCF_023851605.1 Tamandua tetradactyla | reverse complement strand
TTCATTCATTTACTCAATGAATGTTAAGATACAGTACAGTTTAGCAGTTAAGAGCACGGACCCTAGAACTAGATGGCCAGATTTCAAATTTTGGCTCTGCTACTTCCTCATTCTGTATATCCTTTGGCAAGTTACTTAACTTCCCTGTGCTTCAGCTTCTTTGTTTGTAAAAAAAGGTTAATAATAGTTCTTGATGAATGGAGTTGTTGCAATGATTAAATTAAATAATCCACATAAATCACTTAGAAGAATCTGTAAATCTTTCACTGGTGTGAGTGACTGAGTGAGTGAGTGTGTATTGAACACCCACCCTGACCTAAACACTCATATGCACTGGGGACACAGTGGTAAACAAGACAGTCATGATATTTTCTTCCATTCTTCCATGAAGCTTATTCTTATAGATCTTAAATTCTCATTAGGGAGTAAAACTCTAAGCAAGGAAGTAAATAAATAAAGATAATAATCTCACATAGAGATGGGCTCCATGAAAAAATAAAATAAAATAATGTGCTACAGAATGACTTTCAAAAGAATGAGGTGTTATATTACAATGGCCAGGAAAATGTCTCTTCGAGAAAGTCTGATGTGAAACCTGGATGACAAGGCACTAATCATGTGAGGCTCTTGGGTAGAGGGAATACTATGTAAAGATACAGACTTAAGATAGAACAAGTTTTCCATATTCAATGAAAACATAATGTCAAGATCTTGGTGGAAAAGAGAGGACAGTGGTAGATGAGGTCTAGGAGAAAGGTAGGTGCCAGATTATGTAGAGTTTTGTTGCCTGTGAAAATAACTTTGGATTTTATTTTCATGGAATGGGAAACCATTGGAGAGTGTTGAGCAGAGAATGGCATGAACTGACTTCAGTGTGGTGAGTATACTAAATGGACAAAGAAAAGAAGCAGGGAGACTAGTTGGAGACTATTGACTGTTGTAGAATCCAGATGAGAGTTTATGCCACTTGGACTGGGGTGTAACAGTGTAGATGGAAAGAACAGGATTGGTTTAAGCTGTTTTAGATTAGAACTAACCAGATTTTCTGATGTGTTGTATGCTGGGGGGAGTCCAAAATAGAATACTTCACTGTTGGCCTCATCGGTGTCCAGCTAAAAGGGTTGAGAACCTAGAAAGTATCAAGAGAGTGAAGCTGGGACCAACCACGGACTTAAAAAGGCAAGGTCAGGAAATATTATCATCCTAACTCAGTGAGGAAAACTAGAGCCATGGAGGTGGGCCACTAGCAGAAGATGTAGTCTTACACTGTAATTTGACATTACAATGTCAAAGGATATATCTGAGAGCATAAAGAGAGTGGGGAGTAAATACCCTGACCTCTCTTTCTTGTCATCTTCTAATCTCTGGCCACTGCCTCTGTGAGCTAAACCCAACTCAAAGCCAAATAGCAAAGGAGATCTTGGGTGATTATTTTGAGGTTCCATCCTCCCTGGGGTACAGAGTAGGCTAGAGAGAAGTAGAGCATGGATCTGAAGAAGTAGAGAGGATGGAGCAAAAGGAAAATAAAAGCATACAAACATACAGAATTGTTACATAAGAAAGCAAATATATGGAACCAAGTGTCATACTCAGCCCAAAGCCAATGCCCAGTTCAAGTTCTTCTATGCAAAGCAAAAGACCCAAGCTTATAACCTGAGTTCCTCTCTTATCAAAAAGGAACTATATACTCTAACCATATTCCCCCCACGCACACACAAAAAAAATGTCTTGGAAGGTTGATTGAATATCCTTGCTGCCACTAAAGAGAAAAACATACCTCCTCTTCATTTTATGAGTTTTACTGCCAATGACTATAGGAAACATATAGGGGATAGCACACAAAAGCAGCACAGGAAAGTTATAAAACTCACAGTTCTAACTGTCATGGCCATGGGCCCACAGGGCCTGAATCCTTTTGAGACTGTAATTGGAAGGCCCAAAAAGGCAGTTGCCTTTTGCTTTTATTCTCTTTTGTCTGTCTGGTTTCACCTAAAATCAGCCAAGTACCCCATTCCTTCCAGCCTAGACAAACAAATATGTCCTTGCCTTAAAGGACAATTTGACCAACAGACATCCCTGCCAACCACCACTCACCGCAGGGCTGGAAAAAAACACGATGTCAGGCTTCTGTCCAAATGCTGATGGGAGAAACTTTTCACTCCTCTCTCAGGGTCCTTATTCCTCTCCTCTGTATTACCATCCTTTCTCAAATCCACATTTCACCCCTACCCCTAACACTAAGCAGCTGTTTAAGTTCAAATCACAGTCTCTGAGGAACTCCTTGTTTCCCATGGAATGTGGTTTGCCTCATCATCCTACAGCCTGCCTCCACTTTGCTTTCTTATCATATCAGAGGCTGAGATGCCTGTGTGCACAATAAATCAATGGCATTTTAAATGTCCCCTGTGGTCTCAATTACTATGCGTCTTGGTACAGCTTGCTGTCCTTATCACATTTATGACTTAAGTAAATTCTTAATGCTCCATCTCCAGGTAAAGAAATGGGATTTTCTATAAAAATGTAACTTTCAGCTTAGCCCACCAGACAACTGACAATATGCTGTGAAAAGAATAAAACAGTCCCCCAAAATCCATATCCCCACAAATATTGCCCTGATACAGTCTAGGCCTTAGATTGTAAACTCAGTGAGGACAAAGATCATGTTAGCCTTGAATATCACTTTATTACCTCGAGCTCATTGCCCTCCCTGGCATGCAGTTAGTGCTCAGTAAATATTTTGAATACTGAATATCAAATTGTTTTGCAAATGGCATTTTCTGCACCACTCTTGCCTGTACCCACTAAGCACACACACACGCAAACATGTGCACACAAACACACATTCACTGTTCATGTTCACTCTTGTATGATACTCTCCACGCTACTTAAAGTCATGCTTAGCTCAAAGCAGCCAAGAGAGTTATTAATGTAAGAAAGCAGAGAACATTTCTTTAGAAAAACAAGACCATAAACATTTACCCTTGGCAATGTTCCCAGAAATGGGTCCAGTGTGTGTTTTGAGAGTCCTTGTCTCTTCATTTCCTCTCCACAACTAAAGGGAAAACTTAGTTTGGTCTCTCCTACACTGCCTTTTCTCCAAGTTTTAAATGGAATAAGTTTCCACCTCCCAAGGAATCACATTTTTATCGGATATTCAACAGTAAGCCTGGTATGCCTTTGTTTCAATCACTCACCCCATAAACCTTCTCTGTATCTCCCACTAAGCCCACACCAGGGCCCATTGAGTGTTCTTTCTACCTACCCCCTGCCCCTGCTCCCCTTCCCAACCTGTGCATGGTATTTTATTTATTTGCTTTTTTTTTTTTTACATGGGCAGGCACCAGGAAACGAACCTGGGTCTCTGGCATGTCAGGGAAGAAGAGCCACCATTGCCCACCCTGTGCACGGTATTTAATCAGAGATAAAATAATGACAACTTATTTTGTAATTGCATATGTGTTTCCTAACTAGGGTACAAACTCCTTGAGCAGAAGTCCTAAAACAGTCCTAATACATTACCTCCAAGCAAAAAGAGGGTCTTCTCTTTGGGTCTTAGAGTTATTGTTTCTTTCCAGCTTTGACCTGTCAAAATAAATGTTATTTGGAAGAGGAATCTAAAAACAGGAAGATAAAATAATCGGGTTGAGCACATGAAAGTTAAGTGTTTGCTGAAAAGTGTACTTTCATAGCTCTTCAAGAGTTCTTCCCCAACTTTCTGAACAAGGTCCTCGTATCATGGCCTATCATTCACCATTGTACCTGTTTGATGGTGAAGATGGTGTTTACTATTATTCAAAGAAAAGAAGAAAAGGAGGGAGGGAGGAAGGATGGGAAGGAGGGAGGGAGGGAGGAAGAAAGGAAAGAAGGAAGGAAAGAAGGGAGGGAGGGAGGAAGGAAAGGAGGGGAGGGAGAGAAGGAAGGAGAGAATGAATGGAGGGAAGGGGTAGGGAGGGCTGAGGACTGGAAAAGAAGGGAAGAAAAGGAAAGGAAAAAGCCTTACATCTATATGTGACTTAATACCTAGTAGTATTTCTTACCCCAAGTCAAAGCTGATCCTCACAATGGTTTTGTGATGCAGACAGGGCAATTATTTTGTAGATGAGGGCACAGAGGCTCAATATTTTAGGCGTCTGCCTAAGGGTCACATAGCTATAAATGGTACAAAGAAGTCTCAAAACTAGACCTGCTGACTCCTGAATCTGAAATTACTACACAAGTTTCAAGTCTTTAGGGAAGGTTTGAGGGAAGAAGTGAGATTTCTCTTAGAAATTTGATTTCCTTAGTAATTAATTCAAGTGCGTAAAGAGGGCAGCATAGAAATTGGAGTCCAGTGTAGTGGAGACTAATTTCTTATTCTAAATTCCAAGGTCAGGTCTCAGAGATCCGCCTTTAGATTTGCACTCCTATTTAACACCAGAAGCATCTCCACCTATTAGCTTCCAAATTTCACAAGGAATGTGACTACTCTGCATAAACAAAAGGAGCTCACGACAATGAAGGCTGCTCACAGCATTAACAAAACTGCAGATGCCACAGGAGAGAAACCAACAAACCATTTTGATCTTTAATGTTCTAGTGTCATAGCTCATTTGTTTCTACAAAGCAACTAATTTATGCAGTTTCCTTATGTAAGATCTCAGAGAATTTCCAATGTAAACCTGTATATTTCCAGGCTCAGCTTCTTAAGAATGTAAATTATTTACTTCTTTGGCTTTCATATGTTGTTATTGTATCTTGTTACCAACAATTGGGATTTCCTTTAAGAGAAAATTGTACAACTTGCCCATGTGAAGATACATTTTAATAAAGCATAAAAATTTTCAACCCTCAATTATTCATAGTTGTGTAGGGAATACTTAAGATTCTATTCACTAGAAAGAATCTATGCAGGGATGTATGCATGTATTTCATTGCCTAGGGGAACAGCATATGCAGGCTTCCAATTTGCATAGTCAGAAAGGTTGCTGGGTCTGAGGATTTAGCCCTCCTCTTCAAATGGTTGAAAATATCTAGCTTTTTAAAACAATTGTTATATGTATGGACCTGAGACAAGGATGGCAAATTCCTCATGGTCTCAAGAATGCTGCTCTGAAGGACAAAGCAACTGCAAGTCTTTGGGCAGAATTTACATTGACTCATGTGCTCAACTATAAGAAAAGAAAAGCAGGAAAAGACTGTGAATTCAAAAATTGTAAAGAAATAGAGGTTTGGGCACATGGCTAGGGCACCTCTAGTTAATATTTAAACTGATCTCAGAATATGAAAACACCCATGAGAGAATCTACTATAATAACAATTCAAAAGCCTAGGATGTTGAGAGGTCTAGGACTTGAAATAAGTCATCTTGTAATTATTCTGTTTACACTTGTTCACCGCTAAGCATTAGGTGGGCTCTATGGAATATAAACAAATACTTGAGTTTAGGAAAGTCCGGGACAGGTATGCCTGGGGACAAACCAGGGAGGGCTTCAAAGGAAGCCCTGAATGCCAGGATAGGGAATCTAGCAATGGGGTTTTAAATGGATAAGAACAGAAAATGGTGTAAACTAGGAGACCGATTCCAAATGTATTGACTCATCCAAGTAAGAAAATGAGGACCGAAACATAGGATGATTTTAAAGGAACACTTTTAAGCTGAGGGACTATATGCTAAGATCTCTGTACATTTCAATCTGGCAATGTGATGGTTAATTTTATATGTCAAAATGGCTAGGCTATGGTGTCAGGATTTTCAGATCAAGCACTGGTTTGGATGAAACTGTGAAAGTATTTTGTCAACGTGATTAGGATCACCAATCTTTAAATAAAGATTACACTCACTCCTTAAAGTGGGTTGACTTCATCCAGTCAGTTGAAGGTCTTACAAACAAACAATGGAGGTTTCCAGAGGAAGAAGAAATTCTGCTTCAGCACCCCCAAAGCTACTCCGGTCTGAGTTTCCAGCCTGCTGACCTCCCCTATAGATTTCAGACTCAAAACTGCAGCATCAACTCCTGGCAGAATTTCCAGTCTGCTGGCCTGGCCTACATATTTCACACTTGCCAAACCCCATAATAGCATGAGCCAGTTCCTTAAATAAATCTGTTTACACACACACACACACACACACACACACACACACACACACACACCCAGGTTCTGTTTCTCTGTAGAACCCTGGCTGACATCGGCAGCGATGTGTAGAACTACACTGAACCATCAGGAACAGGAAGGCCTCTATCTTGATATAAAAATCTCCCAGGCGGGAAAGCACCACCAACTCCTGCCATGTGCCATCACCCATGTGTAGAGATGATTTCTATATTTGACAAGTGGCTGTGACAGTTGATCTTGTGAAATGATTTCCAACTCTATATTTCTAAAATGATTTTCTATGACAAAATAAATGTTGTGGTAAGAGATAATATAAAATAATAACCAAGTATGTTTCCTGGTTTTCCTTTTTGCTTTCCTCCCTTCCTATTCAAACAGTCAGGCTTTCTGTGCTCAAGGACTTAGGAAATGGATACGGTAGTCCAAGGTAGAGAAAGAAACTGAGAGAAAGTCTCTTCCTTGATTTTTTTTTTTTTTTTGGTATGCTGTATGGTGGGGTCACATTTCATTATTTTTCCATATGAGTACCCTGTTATTATTACAGCACCATGTGTTCAATTTTTATTTGTTTTGTTTGTTTGTTTGTTTTGGGGGAAGTACGTGGACTGAGAATTGAACCCGGGTCTCCCACATGGCAGAGAGAATTCTAGCACGGATGTACCCCTGCACTCTCTCTCCCTTGATTTTTATGCGTGAAAAGCTCAGGCACTTGGGAGTACAGTTTACACAACAAACTGGACAAAATATTGTAAGAACAAGTCTTTCCCCCTTCCCTCAGCTTTCACACTGAAGCATCTTCTAGAGTAGGGGAGGGAAAGGCAGGAATGCAATGGCAGCTGCAGGAGAGGTTTTACAGGTTCCAGGGAGGGGCCAGGACTGAGAGTGGGAGGCAGCATGTGCCCCAGAGCAGCAGAGGAGCCTGGGCTGACCTCCAGGTAGGCAGCATGACACCAGAGGGGAAATTACACCATGGCACATGGTTAGGCCTGCATGGACATGGTCTCAGAGAACCTTTCAGATTCTTCTATACCCCATCACAGTGGAGAATAATGACATGCAGGCTCCTGAAAATGGGTCGGGTGTGGCAAAGCAGGTGGTCATACCTAGGAGGCCACATGGAAGGGTAGCAGAGGTGTCTCCAGGGCCATTTATATGTCCTATTGATTAGGCACTGGAACAGGCATTAGGGTCTTAGAGGATCCCTAAATGGCAACATGGCAAAGAGGACTGAATGGGTTCCATCTTCTAATGCTTTATTATAAAATAAACTACCTGGACCATAACGAAATTCAGGAGCAATATATGAGTATGTTGCTCGCACCCCAACAGAATGTGTCATTAAAATATCGTTGAGTTATAGGCAAAAGATTTAAGCTTTATTTCTCAGACAAGTTGTGTATCCAGTCCTATACCAATATGATTTGCTTGTGTCATGTCAGGTCGGTCTCAGCTAGTTTGAAATATATGGCCTTGCCCTTTCACTGTCTTTATCATGCTGTGTATAATAACTTCTTATGCCTCTGCTTGTTTCGCTAAACTGAACTTCCTGAGAGAAGCAATTAGGGTTTATATTTCTTTTTATCTCCTACAGTGCATGGCACAATGTTTGAACCAACTAGATTTTTTTTTTAATGAATAAAAGTTATGTTGGAGGGCGGGCCGCGGTGGCTCAGCGGGCAAAGTGCTTGCCTGCTATGCCGGAGGACCTCGGTTCGATTCCCGGCCCCAGCCCATGTAACAAAAACGGAGAAACAAAATACAATAAAACAAGAAAATGTTTAAAAGATGTTTCCCTTTCTTCCTCCCTTCCTTCCTTCTATCCTTCCTTCCTTCTCTCTGTCTTTCCTTTAAAAAAAAAAAAAAAAAAAAAAAAAAAAAAGTTATGTTGGAGAATAGACAAATATGGAAAACTGAAGTTGGCAAAGACAAACCATAAGGTTTCCGCCACATTATCAGTCAGAATATCAGTAATTTGACGTATTTGGTCAGTGACTATATGAATCAATGCATTGTTCTTGATTTGTGTAGACACAGAAAGCCAGTGATAAAGTGAGCCTGACAAAGGAAGAATTTTTATTTTTATGATGTGGGAAATAAATGCTAGGAAGAAAAGGCCTTATTTCCACTTGATTATATGGAAAATATCTTGTATTTGCCAGGAGTCTCACTTCTGCACTGAGATATTTCCATCTGGCTCTGCTGTATATTAACCTCTCAGAGGTGTCCAGCATGAAAACCCTCTAACACACACACATACACACCACTTTCATCACAGCCCGGAATTGAGGTAGGACCTTCACAGAATATAAATTAATCATGGAATAAACATAGCAAAAGCCAAAAAGATCCAAATTTATATGAACAAAGCAGTGTCCCACCTACTTCTGAGACGCAAAACTCACTGAAAAAAGGAAATGATGCAATGCTCCTTTGCTATTTTGCACATTGCTGAAAGGCAAGTGAGTTCTTCCAAAATTAAATGTTACTCTTTTTTCTCCCTTGAACCTACATTTGACTTTAATTTCTGAGCAAACTAACTGCCTGTGGAATGACAGAAATTCATTATTGTGTGAAAAGCATTTCTCTTGGTGGCACGTACCTGAGAGGGATAAAAATAGAATCATTGCATGAAAACCACAGGCTCAGGTTCATGGTGAGTTCTCTGTGCACATCAGAGATGCCTGTGATTTATTAAATATGCAAAATGCTTCCATAATTTGTTAGATGGATATTTAGCTGAAAAAATTAAGGACAGCCACAGAGTGCCATTTAAGGGATGATCAAACCAGTTCTGATTGAGTAAGAATTGATGCATGCATTTTCAGAACATTAACGTTTAAATCAGGCATTTTTAATTTTCCTCTTGTGATACTGTTTAAACCCATCCCAAAACTATACTGCCATGCAAGGACACAAAGATTCTTGTGGGGAGATGTAACTTCTTCACCTTTCCAAAACCCTTGGGGCACCAGAACCATATACTGGAGATGACTTTTTCAGAACAAGAGAGGAAGGTGTAATTGTGGAGCACGGAATCATGATATTAGAGTGCTGGGATGACATGAAAGATAAGCTGGTTCAACCTCTTATCTGACCCTTAAATTCTGTTTATTTTGCCATTGCCAAGTAGTCAGGCATTTTCTGCTTTAACCACCTGCAGTGACAAGAAATTCCCAGCCAAACCAGTAGTCCATTTTTAAAAGAGACCACTTTTTCTAACACTTATGTTATGACAAATGTGCACTTCATAGATCGTATACCTTTCTCAGTGTTTGGGGAAATAACCTTATAATGATGCTATGCATTAACAACCACAATATTAGTATTTATTTAGTTCTTTCAATGTCCCAGCTCAATATGTCATGGTTTATGTGTATTTATGTATTTTTCATAATTAACACAAACCTTATGCGCAGAGGCAGATCCAGGTTTGTGTGATCCGAAGCATATACAATTTAGAGTGCTTTCTTTATGAAAGAGAATACAAATAACACATCCAAAATTAGGCATAAAGTAAATATTTATCTGGAATGAGAAAAAGAAATTGCAATAAATTACAAAATTTTAAAAATTGACCAAACCCACAGAATGACAAAATCTAGCATAATATTTTCTATTAAAAACCTTCCTCCCCCACATCTCTATAGTACTTTCATTTCTTGGTTATATGCACTTTGATCACACTTTCAAGAGTCAATGATTTTGTAAAAACATTTTTGATAGCAACGATAGTGATAAATTTAGTTTTACCTGTAGCATGGTTGATTAAAATGTGTATTTATAGGCCAAGTCTTGCCTTGTGGCTTGCTCTTGTGAAGCTTATGTATATAGTGGAGAAGCTTAGCCTACCTACAGGTGTGCCTAAGAGTCACTTTCAGAGGACCTCTTTTGTGGCTCAAATGTGGCCTCGCTCTCTAAGCCCAACTCTGAAAGTGAAATCAGTGCCTTCCCACTATGTGGGACATGATATCCAGGGGTGAAAGTCTCCCTGGCAGTACGGGAGATGACTCCCAGGGATGAGTTTAGCCCTGGTACCATGGGATCAAAAATGCCATCCAGACCAAAAGGAGAAAAGAAGTATAACAAATAATGTATCAGTGGCTAAGAGAGTTCAGATAGAGTCGAGAGGGTTCTCTGGAGGTTGCTCTTATGCATACTTCAGTTAGACATTGCTACCCGTCATAACATGCCAAACCCCAACCAAAACCATTTCAACCAATCCTAAAGAACACCTAGGGCAATGTATAAGATTTTACAAAGATTCCATGCACTAGGGTAACTTTTCAGAAAACTACAACCTCCAGATGGATTCCTGGACCAGATAAGTCCTGAAACCTAGAGAAACCAGCCTTTCCAGAACATCAGCTACCTCTATCTCCCTACCTCTTATTATTGACAGCCACTTCCAACATGAAAAAGTTAGAACAGGCATAGCCCAACTAACCCTTAACAGTGGGAGAAAGATCAAAGGCAATGGAATTGTATAGAGAAGGTAAGGTTTAACAAATGAATATGATGGCTGAATCATTATATTGATATTTCTTTTAGTCTCCAGTATCTTAAAGCAGCTAGAAGTAAAAACCTAAGATTGTAGAGTTGCAACCCATACCAAACTCTGAAATCTGTTCTACAACTAATTGTTGTGCTGTGCTTTGAAAGTTACTGCTGTTTTGTATATATTCTGTTTTTCACAAAAAAAGAAAAAAAGTGATGATAAAAAATATACATATTTCGTCTAACCTCCAATGTTCTGGAGCAGCTAGAAGGAAATATCTGAGAGGATTGTATGGTAGCCATGACAAACTCTGGGATCTGTCTTGTAACTACTTCTTTTTTTTACTTTTTTATTGTATAAGATATATAAAAGCAAATAAATGAAAAAGCAATCTTTTCAAAGCACTCTTCAACAAGTGGTTACAGGACAGATCCCAGAGTTTGTCATGGGCACCATACGATCTCATATTTTTTCCTTCTAGCTGCTCCAGCATATAGGAGCCTAGAGGGCTTAAATATATCTTTATCATCACAATCGAGTTTTTTTTCCTTTTTTGTGAAAAATAACATAATACAAAAAAGCCACAAATTTCCAAGTACAACACCACAATTAGTTGTAGCACCAAATATTTCAGACTTTGACATGGGTTACAATTTCACAATTTTAGGTTTTTACTTCTAGCTACCCTAAAATATTGGAGACTCAAAGAGATATCAATTTAATGATTCAGCATTCATAGTCATTTGTTAAATCTCATCTTCACTGTATAACTCCACCATCACCTTTGATCTTTCCATACCAATCTTTAGGGTTGTTTGGGCTATGGTCATTCTAAATTTTTTATATTAGAAGGGTCTGTCACTAATATGGGGTAGGGAGATAGAACTATCTGATGTTCTGGAGAGGCTGGGCTAGGTGTTAGGATTTATCTGAACCAGGGACCCATCTGGAGGTTGTAGGTTTCTGGAAAGTTATTCTAGTGCATGGAACCCTTGTGGGATCTTATATATTTCCCTAGGTGTTCTTTATGATTGGCTTAAATGGTCCTGGTTGGAGGTTGGCAGATTATGGTACATGGCAAGGTCTACCTAACCTGAAGCTTGTGTAAGAGCAACCTCCAGAGTAGCCTCTTGACTCTATTTGAACTCTCTCTGCCACTGATACTTCATTAATTACACTTCTTTCCCCCCTTTTGGTCAGGTTGGAATTGTTGATCCCATGGTGCCAGGTCTGGGTTTATCCCTGGAAGTTATCTCCCATGTCGCCAGAGAGACTTTCACCCCTGGATGTCATGTCCCATGTAGGGGGGAGGCAATAATTTCACTTGCAGAGTTGGGCTTAGAAAGACTGAGGCTACATCTGAGCAACAACAGAGGCCCTCCAGAAGTAACTCTTAGGCATGCCTATAGGTAGTCTAAGCTTCTCCACTACCTACATAAGCTTCACAAGAGTAAGCCTCATGATCAAGGGCATGGCCTATTAATTTGGGTGTCCCTAAAGTTTGACAAAAATACTTTTTGATTATCTGCTTAATATATTCTAGGGTGTGTAACTACTTTTTGAAGAGTGCTTCGAGAACTATTGCTTTTGCTTTTCTTTACTTTGTATATATGTTATACTACACAATTTAAAACATTAAAAAATGTGCATTTAATATTTATAATTTGAAAGAGCTTTTTTATAGCTCCACAACATAGTATGTGTTGGTAATATAGAAGTTTCCGGAATTTCTTTCACATTTGAGAAAATCTAGGTCCAGTTTCTTTCACGTAAGATTCTACATTCTGGATCCTGGCTCTATACATTGAAAACACTGTTTCTCCTCCACTTCCCACAAAAACATTGGACCTTGCATACATATTGCAAGGCCCTTCCAGGTACTTGGAAATAACCCTTGCAAATACTTCCTTATAAATCTACCCTGCTGTGGTAGATTGAATCCTTTACTCCCACAAAGAACATGTTCTTGATCTTAATTTGCATTCTGTGGGCATGAAACCAATTGCAAATAGAACCCTTTGAAGACATGCACCTGTTAAGGCTGGACTCATTTGTGAATAGTATCTTCTGACCCTACTTAGATGTGGTCAGATTGAATCAGGTTGAGACTTAATCCTTATTACCGAAGCCTTACAAAGAGAAGCCAGAAACCAGTAGAAGCTCAAAGTCAGGGAAAGTCACAGGAGGAGAACAAAGACCTGGCCAAGTAACAGAAGCAGAAACACACAAGGAAGCCCAAGAATTGGGGCAAGGTATCAAAAGAAATTATAGACTGTGAGAAAAAGAATGGGCTTTGTCAACTTCTTGATTGAAGTCTGCTAAAATAAATTCTTGTTAAGCCAACCCATGTGTCATATTTGTCATCACAGCTCTAGCCAACAAAGACAACTGTCTATCAAGTAAATTTTACTCTAGAAAATGCCACCCATTTTTCAGATGAGGAAAACATGGTTTAGCCTAATTAAATATTCCAAAACTGGTAAATGGTCATGAAGCCAAGACATTAACACTGATCCGGGGAACCCAGAGCCTACATTCCAAATATCTTTGGTACATTACCTCAAATAAAACTTAAGTCTCACAAAAAGTAAAGCTCTTATCTGACTCTGCAGCCCTTCTCTCATTTCTTGCATCTTTTTTTTTATTTATTAAAAAAAATTAACTAACACAACATTTAGAAATCATTCCACATTTCTTGCATCTTGCACTTTGTCTCCCTCACATCTTCTTCATCATACACACACGCACACAAACGTACACTTTTTTCCCCCAAGGACACTCTCTTATTATTTTTTAATTAATTAGTTTATTTATTTATTAAACATAACATACAAACACAAACATTTTTACCATATAATCATTCCATTCTTGATATATAATCAATAACTCACAATATCATCACATAGTTGTATATTCATCATCATGATCATTTCTTAGAACATCTGCATCAATTCAGAAAAAGAAATAAAAAGAAAACCAGCATTTCAATCTATTAAATTTATTTTAACATTTGTTCCCCCTATTATTTATTTGTTTTTAATCCATATGTTTTACTCATCTGTTCAAAAGGTAGATAAAAAGGAGCATCAGACACAAGGTTTTCACAATCACACAGTCACACTGTGAGAGCTATATCACTACACAATCATCTTTAAGAAACATGGATACTGGAACACAGCGCTACATTTTCAGGAAGTTTTCCCTAGCCTCTCCATTACACCTTAACTGAAAAAGGTGATATCTATATAATGCGTAAGAATAACCTCCAGGATAACCTCTCGTCTGCTTGGAATCTCTCAGCCATTGACACTTCATTTTGTCTCATTTCACTCTTCCCCCTTTTGGTCGAGAAGGTTTTCTCAATCCCTTCATGCCAGGTCATTCTAGGATTTCTGTCCCACACTGCCAGGAAGGCCCACACCCCTGGGAGTCATGTCCCACATAGAGGGGGGAAGGCAGTGAGTTTGGTTGTTGTGTTGGCTCAGAGAGAGAGAGGCCACATCTGAGCAACCAAAGAGGTTCTCTTGGGGGTGACTCTTAGGCCTAATTTTAAGTTGACTTAGCCTATCTTTTGTGGGGTTGAGTTTCATATGAACAAACCCCAAGGTTGGGGGCTCAGTCTATTGTTTTGGTTGTCCCCACTGCTTGTGAGAATATCAAGAATTCTCTACTTGGGGAAGTTGAATTTTCCCCCTTTCTCAACATTCCCCCAAGGGGACTTTGCAAATACTTTTTTATTCACTGTACAAATCACTCTGGGATTTATTGTAGCATCACTCTGGACAAACTTACAAAATCTCATTCCCTATCCAAGGTTCTATGTACTATAGTGGTCATTTAAGCTGTCCACATAAGTTATATTAGGAAATGCACTAGTCAAATATAAATTTTGTACCAAATAAACTTTTTTGCTTTAGTCTCATGTGTAAATTACAGTTTTAAAATATTAATTACCATCTATTTTCAAACTATTAATTACCATCTATTTTCAACACCCTGCAGTATTGACATTGCTTTTCTCTTCCTCATACAAAACATTTTTAAATTTGTACATTTAGTCACTATCATTATACATGCTAGGCATTCCTAGATTATACCATCTCAGCCTTTATCATCTATCTTTCCTTCTGATTTCATTTGTGTCTCCAGGCCTTCTCCCTCTATCATTCTCACATTCAGCTTTATTCAGTGTTCTAACATTATTATATTACAGTTAGGTAGTATTGTGCTATCCATTTCTAAATTTTTACAATCAGTACAATAGCTGCACAGTCTGTAACCCTTCAGCTCCAATTACCCAATATCTACCCTATTTCTATCTCCTGATGGTCTCTGTTACACACTGAAATTCTCCAAGTTCATTCATTAATGTTTGTTCATATCAGTGAGACCATACAGTATTTGTCCTTTTGTTTCTGGCTAATCTCACTCAGCATAATGTCCTTAAGGTTCATCCATGTTGTTACATACTTCATAACTTTATTCTGTCTTACAGCTGCATAATATTCCATCATATGTATATACCACAGCTTGTTTAGCCACTTATCTGTTAATGGACATTTTGGCTCTTTCCATCTCTTGGCAAGTGTAAATAATGCTGCTATAAACATTGGTGTGCAAATGTCCGTTTGTGTCCTTGCTCTCATGTCCTCTGAGTAGACACCTAGCAATGGTATCGCTGGGTCATATGGCAATTCTATACTTAGCTTCCTGAGTAACTGCCAAACTGCCTTCTATAGTGTTTGAACCATTTGACATTCCCACCAACAGTGGATAAGTGTGCCTCTATCTCCACATTCTCTCTAGCACTTCTTGTTTTCTGTTTTATCGATAATGGCCATTCTGGTGGGTGTGAGATGATATCTCATCATGGTTTTGATTTGCATTTCCCTAATAAATGGAAATAGCCAGGGAAGTAGAGCATCTTTTCATGTGTCTTTTGGCCATTTGTATTTCCTCTTCTGAGAAGTGTCTGTTCATGTCTTTTGCTCATTTTGCTATTGGGTTGTCTGTCTTTTTGTTGTTGAGTTGAACAATCTCTTTATACATTCTGGATACTAGACCTTTATCTGATATATCATTTCCAAATATTGTCTCCCATTGTGTAGGCTATCTTTTTACTTTCTTGAAGAAGTTCTTTGATGTACAAAAGTGTTTAATTTTGAGGAGTTCCCATTTATTTATTTATTTCTTCAATGCTCATACTTTGGGTGTAAGGTCTAGGAAACCACCTCCTATTATAAGATTTACAAGATATTTCCCCACATTTTCTTCTAAAAGTTTTATGGTCTTAGATCTAATGTTTATGTCTTTGATCCATTTTGAGTTACTTTTGTATAGGGTGGAAGATATGGATCCTCTTTCATTTTTTTGCATGTGGATATCTGGTTCTCTAGGCACCAGTTATTGAAGAGACTGTTCTGTCCCAGGTGAGTTGGCTTGACTGCCTTATCAAGAACAATTGTCCATAGATGAGATGGTCTATATCTGAGCACTCTATTCCATTCCATTGGTCAGTATAGCTATCTTTATGCCAGTACCATGCTGTTTTGACCACTGTAGCTTTGTAATATGCCTTAAAGTCAGGTAGTATAAGACCTCCCACTTCATTTTTCTTTCTCAGGATATTTTTAGTTATGGGGCACACTGCCCTTCCAGATAAACTTGGTTATTGGTTTTTCTATTTCTAAAAAGTAAGTTTTTGGGATTTTAATTCATATTACATTGAATCTGTAAATCAATTTAGGTAGAATTGTCATCTTAACTATATTTAATCTTCCAATCCATAAGCATGGTATGCCCTTCCATTTATTTTGGTCTTCTGTGATGTCTTTTAACAATTTCTTGTCATTTCTTTGTGTAGGTCTTTTGTATCATCAGTTAAATTTATTCCTAAATATTTTATCCTTTTGGTTGCAATTGTAAATGGAATTTTTTTCTTGATTTCCCCCTCAGATTGTTCATTACTAGTATATAGAAACTATATACTACACAGTATATAGAAACTACTAGTATATAGAAACTACATATTTTTGAGTGTTAATCTTGTAACCTGCCACTTTGCTGTACTCATTTATTAGCTCTAGTAGTTTTGCTGTGGATTTTTCAGGGTTTTCAACATATAGTATCATATTGTCTGCAAATAGTGAGAGTTTTACTTCTTCCTTTTCAATTTTGATGACTTGTATTTGTTTTTCTTGTCTAATTGCTCTGCCTAGAATGTCCAACACAATGTTGAATAACAATGGTGATAGTGGACATCCTTTTCTTGTTCCTGAACTTAGGAGGAAAGTTTTCAGTTTTTCCCCATTGACAATGATGTTAGCTGTGGGTTTTTCATACATTCTCTTATCATGTTGAGTAAATTCCCTTCTATTTCTATTCTTTGAAGTGATTTCAACAAGAAAGGATGTTGAATTTTGTCAAATGCCTTTTCTGCATCAATCAAGATGATCATGTGGTTTTTCTGCTTTGATTTGTTGATACAGTATATCACATTAATTGATTTTCTTATGTTGAACCATCCTTGCATACCTGGGATGAATCCTACTTGGTCATGGTGTATAATTCTTTTAATGTGCTGCTGGATTTGATTTGCAAGAATTTTGTTGAGGATTTTTGCATCTATATTCATTAGAGAGATTGGTGTATAATTTTCTTTTCTTGTAGTATCTTTGTCTGGCTTTGGTATGAGGGTGATGTTGGCTTTGTAGAATGATTTAGGTAGCCTTCCCTCCTCTTCAATTTTTTTTGAAGAGTTTTAGCAGGATTGGTTCTAATACTTTATTGAATGTTTGGTAGAATTCTCATGTGAAGCCATCTGGTCCTGGACTTTTCTTTTTTGGGAGCTTATTAATTACTAATTCAATGTCTTTGCTTGTGGTTGGTTTGTTGAGGTCACCTATTTCTTCTCAAGTCAATGTTCGTTGTTCATGACTTCCTAGGAAGTTGTCCATTTCATTTTCATTGTCTAGTTTATTAGCATGAAGTTGCTCATTGTATCCTTTCTTTACCTCCTTTATATCTTTGGGATTAGTGTTTACATCTACTCTTGCATTTCTGATTTTATTTATTAGCATCTTCTCTCCTCTTCTTTTTGTCAACCTTGCTAAGTGTCCATCAATCTTATTGATTTTCTCATAGAATCAACTTCTGGTGTTGTTGATTTTCTTGATTGTTTTCATGTTCTCAATTTCATTTATTTCTACTCTAATCTTCATTATTTCTTTCCTTTTGCTTGTTTTGAGCTTAGTTTGCTGTTCTTTTCCTAGTTCTTCCAAGTGGACAGTTAATTCCTCAATTTTTGCTCTTTCTTCTTTTTTGATAAAGGCATGTAGGGCAATAAATTTCCTCCTAGCACTGCCTTTGCTGCATCCCATAAATTTTGATATGTTGTGTTTTTATTTTCATTTGCCTCTAGATATTTACTGATTTCTCTTGTAATTTGTTCCTTGACCCACTGGTTGTTTAAGAGTGTGTTGTTGAGCCTCCATACATTTGTGAATTTTCTGGCACTCTGCTTATTATTGATTTCCAACTTCATTCCTTTATGATCTGAGAAAGGGTTTTGTATGATTTCAATCTTTAAATTTATTGAGACTTGCTTTGTAACCCAGCATATGGTCTGTCCTTGAGAAAAATCCATGAGCACTTGAGAGAAAGGTATATCCTGCTGTTGTGGGGTGTAATGTTCTATAAATGTCTGTTAAGTCTAGCTCATTTATTGCATTATTCAAACTCTCTGTATCTTTATTGATCCTCCATCTAGATGTTCTGTCCATTGATGAGAGTGGGAAATTGAAGTCTCCAACTATTATGGTAGAGGTGTCTATTTCTCTTTTCAGTGTTTGCCTCATGTATTTTTTAGCATTCTGGCTTGGTGCATAAATATTTATGATTGTTATATCTTCTTGTTGAAATGTTCCTTTTATTAATAGTGTCCTTCTTTGTCTCTTTTAACTGTTTTACATTTAAAGTCTAATTTGGTGGCTATTGGTATAGCTACTCCTGCCCTTTTCTGATTGTTATTTGCATGAAATATCTTTTCCCAACCTTTCAGGTTCAACCTATGTTTATCCTTGGGTCTAAGATGCATTTCCTGTAGACAGCACATAGATGGGTCCTGTTTTTTAATCCATTCTACCAGTCTATGTCTTTTAATCCATTAACATTTAGTGTTATTACTGTACAGGCAGTACTTTCTTCTACCATTTTGCTTTTTGGATTTTATATGTCATATCTAATTTTTCTTCTTTTTACCATTACTGATAGTCTTCATTTCTACACTCTTCTCCACACTTCTCTTTTATCTTTTCCTATCTGTCTCTAGTACTTCCTTTAGTATTTCTTGCAGAGGTGGTCTCTTGGTCACAAATTCTCTCAGTGATTTTTTTATCACTGTTGTAATTTCCCCCTCAATTTTGAAGGACAAATTTGCTGGATATAGAATTCTTGGTTGGCAGTTTTTCTCGTTTAGTAACTTAAATATATCATCCCACTGTCTTCTTGCCTCCATGGTTTCTGCTGAGAAATCTATGCAATCTTATTGGGCTTCCCTTGTATGTGGTGGATTGCTTTTCTCTTGCTGTTTTCAAGATTCTCTCTTTCTCTCTGATATCTGACATTCTGATTAGTAAGTGTCTTGAAGTACATCTGTTTGGGTCTATTCTGTTTGGGGTACACTGCACTTCTTGGATCTGTAACTTTAAGTCTTTCATAAGCATTGGGAAATTTTCAGTGATAATTTTCCTCCATTAGTTTTTCTCCTCCTTTTCTCTTCTCCTTCTGGGACACCCACAACAGGTATATTTGTGCACTTCATGTTGGCATTCAATTCCCTGAGTCCCTGCTCATATTTTTCCATTCTTTTCCTTATATTTTCTTTTGCTTGTCATATTTCAGATATCCCATCCTCCAGTTCACTAATCCTTTCTTCTGCCTCTTGAAATCTGACATTGTAGGTTTCCATTGTTTTTCATCTCTTCTACTGTGCTTTCATTCCCAAAACTTTTGTGATTTGTTTTTCCACACTTTCCATTTCTTCTTTTTGTTCATTCCTTGCCTTCTTTATATCCTCCCTCAATTCATTGATTTGATTTTTGATGAGGTTTTCCATATCTTTTCAAGCCTTCTGAATTAATTGTTTAAATTCCTGTATCTCATTTGAATTGTTGGTTTGTTCCTCTGACTAGGCCATATCTTCAATTTTCCTATTATGATTCATTATTTTTTGCTGGTGTCTAGGTATTTAATCACCTTAATTAGTTTATTCTGGAGATTGTTTTCACTTGTTTTACCTAGGATTTTCTTGCTGGATGACTTTGTTGTCTATCTGGTTTTTTGACATTCAGGTCAGCTTTTTCTAGACTCTAGCTTAGATTTTGTTTAACAGATCAGAATTTTTCAGTTTTTGTTTTCTTGTTTTTTGCCCTACCTGTATGGTGCCTTTTCTCTCCCCCTTAGGAGAGTCTACCTAGGTATTATAGACCCCAGTCAAATTTTCCCAGACCAAACTGGCCTTCCCTCAGGAGAAAATAGTCACCTGCATTAGTTTTCCTTGAGAGTGGGACCCAGGAGATTGAAAGGCTTTCCTATGAAGCTCTGGGCTCTGCGTTTTTCCTATCCTGCCCGGTATGTGGCACTTGTTTGTCTGCGGGTCCCCCAGCCTAAGGTGATGTGACACCTTTAACTTCAGCAGATTCTCCCTGCTGGGGCCATGGTGGAGACAGAAGAGAGGTTGTAAGCTGGCTTTAATTGCTTCACTTTTCCAGACCCTGGGGTCTGATTTCCTTGAGGGAGGAATTCCACCTGAGCTGGGCCCACAGGGAAGGCACAGGCTCCAGACAAACATTCAAACAAACTTAATTCTGCCTATGCCTGGGGCAGTGGGAGACTGAGAAACCCTGCATCTGTATCCAAAGAGCAGTCAAGCCATAGAAACACAGCCACAAAAAAGAAAAAGAAAAATCCTTTTCAGAGCAGGACTCCCATTCCTTGGGTTTGCTAATCAAAGCGCTTAAGTTGGTATGTTGCTTTGTGTATCTTCAGGTCCTATGTGTCCCCTCCTTTTCTTGAGGGTCCAGACCCTTTCAGGTATTATGTGCTACTGATCCAAAAGACCTCTCTCTATTTTTTTGTTTTCTTTTTCCCCGTCAGCCCTGCCTTCTCTGTGCCAGGGCAAAAACCAGCAACCTCTGTTTTTACTAGAGGTTCAGCTGAGCTGGGAGCCTGTTTTTAGTAGTCAGAATTTGTTAATTAATTCCACAATTGGAGCTTGGTTGTGCTTAGCCCCTGCTGCTGGTAAAGTCTCTCCTTTCTCCTCTGGGAAGCAGCCTGTGGGGGAGGGGCACCAGCCACCATGGCTTGGGGGACTCACGGTTCTGGGTGGGCTCACAGCTAGTCCAGATTGTCCAGACTGAGGTACACTGTGTGTCCAGTCACTGGCATGGCCCCAGCAGTTGTTCTGTACTGTTCCTGGCTGTTTACTAGCTGCTCTGGAGAACAAACTAAATCCCACACCTCACTGAGTTGTTACCTTGGCCCTCTCCTATTATTTTTGAAGCCTCAGTTCAAACTATTCCTCCACTTTGAAGGTTTTCCTATTTTATCTGTTGGGAATGGATATGGAATTTTATCTAATGTTTTTTGCTGCTTCTATTGAGATTTACATATGTCTTTTCTACTTTATTCTGTTAATATGATGTCTTTGATTTTCAAATATTACAGTAAACTTGCTTTCCTGGAATAAATCCAAATTAGTCTTAGGAATTTTCTTTATATGTATTGCTGGATTCAGTCTGAAAATAATTTGTTTATAATTTTAACAACTGTGTTTGTTAGACTGGACTGTTACTTTCTTATTGTGGATTTAAATTACAAAATCAAGTTCTTTAATTATTATAAGACAATCACATTGTTTCTTTTTATCTATTTTACAAAGTTTTGTTTTCCTAGTAATTTCCATTTTATCTAAAATTTTCAAAAATTTTAGCATAACCCACCCATAATAAACCTTTATGATCTTAAGTGTATCCAGATATCTTTTATAATTGCTTATATTGGTAGTTGGGCCTTTTCTTTTCATTATTTCATGCTTAAGTCATGCTTCAAGTTTATCCATTTATTAGTCTTTTCAAAGAATCTGCTTTTGATCTGGTTTGATCCTATTATGTTTATTTTCTCTTTAATCTGTTTTTATTTTTATTTTTGCCTTTTTCTACTTTTTGAATAAAATTTGCTGTTCTTTCTTTCAAAAAATTTTCCTGGGATGGTAGATTTTTCTTGCTTTCAAGTACCACATATTTTTTTGGACTGTTGTTTTTGTTATTTTGATTAGGACTTATTTAATTTTAGCTACATGTTTTATGAATTTTTCATTTACCTTGGCCTCTAGTATTCTACACATTTATCCTGGTAGGCTTTATGTTTTCCTGAAGTGTGTTCTTTCAGTGAAGATGAGTAGTATGTTTTCTCAGTCATTAATACCTAAAAATGTCTTTACTTTACCCTCATTCTTCTATGATACTTCAGCCATACAGAGAATTCAAGATTGACAGTTATTTTTCCCTCAGCACTGTGGAGACATTATTTATAATCTTCAAGCATCTACTTTGCTGATGGAAGTCTGTTCTCATCTTAACTGTCAATTTTATGTTACTAAACTGCATTTTCTATTTGATTATTTTAACGGATACTCTTTATTTTCGGTGTTCTTCAGCCTTACTACTTTGTACCTCATTATGGACTTTGTTTTATTTATCCCCTTCAGAAGTTGTATGCTTCTTTAATCTAAGTATTAATTATTCTGTCATCTACACCAGAAAATTCTTAGCCAAAAATCATTCTGATCATTGCTTCTTCCTTATTCTCTCCTTATGGGACTCCTATTAGATTTATAGTAGACTTATTTATTCTCTTTTTGTATAACACTGGCATTAAATCTGTAGGCCTATTTTGGCTGTGTCCTCAAAATACATTCAGAATCTGATTATCTTTTCTTCTGCTACTATACTCTGTCCACATCATTTTTCATCTATTATCTAAGTTTTTGCAATAGCCTCCACGCTGATATCTCTATTTCTCCATTATCTCCCTGTAATTTAGACTCAAAACAGTGGCCAAAATAATCCTGGTAAAAATGTGCTTCAGATCATGTAACACCTGCTCAAAACTCCCATGTCTTCCCATTTCACGAGTTATTACACATCCCTGAGAGATCCTGCCCACTCTCACCCTGGCTACCTCTACAACTTCTTGCCCTACTGTTCTCCCCTTGGTCCACTCTCAACACACTGACTTCCTTGTTCCTCCAACACTCCATGGAGGCTCCTGTGCCTTTCCCTTTGCCTGGGACACTCTTTTTCCAAAGGCTCTGCCTAACTCACATCTCCTCTCCCAGGGTGTTTGCTAATGTCAGTTCTCAGTGACAATCTTCCTGCACACTCAATTGAAATGGAACCACTACATCAACATCCTCATCCACATTTGCTACTACATGTTATTTCTACAACAATTATCACTGTCTGAAATACTATGCAATTTATGTATCAAAGTTCTTTGTTTCTTTCATGTTTTCTGCCAAAGATGTGCCTTCCATGAGGGCAAGTATTGTTATTTGTTTCTTTTCGCTGTCGTATTTCCCAGCATAGAGAATGCAGCTGCCCACATAGAAGGTGCTCAATTAATGTTTTCTGAAAAATGAATAAATTCTTCATGTCTTTTAATCTCCCATGCTTTCTCCTTTTCTCTTTTCACATAAATCTTACATTTTACTGACTTGCTCTTTGGTTGTACTAATATATTATATAAACTATTCAGGATTCTTTGTTTAATTTTGTCTCACCACCTTTTGAAAAACAGCCTTATTGAGATATAATGCACATATCATAGAATTCATCTATATATTATTATTTCAGCCTTGTCATTTTTCCAGCTTCATCTGGGATTTTTCATAATAACCTTTTTTATTATACTTTGTATTTCTTCTACTAATTTTAAAATTAATTTAACCATAAATCTTTATAGTCTATTTACATTTTGCTATTATCAGAAATTCTTGTATTACTATTACTCTTGTTTGTTGTGTAGCACATTGTTGGCAGTTTTTAGCGTAAGCTAATCTTCACTGCTGGTGTCTCATGGTGTGCAGGCCATGTGTTCTGTGTCCCGGGAATATCCCTACAATGGACTTTGCATTTGCTTCTCCAAGAGCCCTCATGTATTCTCTAGTCCAGTTCCAGACTTATGTTAGCTGATTTCCCACAGGAAGCTATTGCTTTTTCCCATTCAGAGTCACAAAGTCACACTCAGACAACTTTACTTTGGCTGCTGGGAAGAGATTTTTCTCTTCATCTTTTAAAAAATGTGGCAGCCCTCCCCAGGCCTCCACTCAATCCTATGCAAAGATTTAAATCCTGTCACTCTCCCAGAGTCTCCACACTTCAAGCTTTAGTACTCACTTGCTTGGCTTTAAGTTCTCTCTTTGTTTCTAGCATGTGAACTCAAATAAGTGTTTTTTCACATGCGTCATTTTTTATTCATCATTTCTATGCATTTGTAGGAGAAGGAGCCTCCATTAGCTCTTTCAACCACATTGCTAGAATTAAAAGATGCCTATTATAGTTTCTTTATCAATTAAAAATTAGTAGAGACCAGGGCGGGCCACTGTGGCTCAGCAGGCAGACTTCTCGCCTGCCATACCAGAGACCCAGGTTTGATTCCTGGTGCCTGCCCATGCAAAAAAAAAAAATTAGTAGAAATCAATTCTAAAATATTTTAAGCTCAATTTTCTCATGTTGCATTAAATATTAATTAAAACTATAGCATCTGGAGCTAGAGCACATGTTATTGAATTCCAGTTTCTATGGTCTATGTAAGCAAATAAGTGACTTAAACTGTGCTTTCATTCCATCAAATGCAAAGTAGGGAAAATAACGACATCTACGTTTTAGAGTTTCTCAGAACAAATGACTTCAATACTCCCAGAGAACTTAGAATTGTGCCAGGTACAAACACTAAAAGCCCCATGAGGTTCAGTGGATATTATCATCCTCTTCATCACTATTATTGCAATGAGCTCTGGACATGGTGTCCATCCATATACATTTCTATGAATTATTTGCAACCAGATGTCATACGAATTTTCAGAGCCTAAAATAATGGCTGGCAAATAATTGGTAGTCTAAAAATATATGTAGAGTAAGAGTAATTTAAAAGCATTTTAATATGTTTAAAATGCCAGTACACTTTGTAAATACATGCTAGTTAAAACCAAGGCCTTATATTGATTACTAAACAATTCATTGCCCACACACACATGTAGATATACATACACATACATATATATTATATAAATTATATATGGGGCTTTTTGTGAGTTAGTCAAGTCATTGTACTCCAGTTTACAAGTTTAATCATATTGAAATAAAAATATGTTCCTTAAGAAATTATTCAAAGAAGTTCTATAGCAAATCTGAAGAAGGATCTAATTTAAAAATTCAATAATAGGAAAAAAAATTCAATAGTAGGGATATTATAGAATAAAAGAACTGGAGATAAGCATTAAATCAATGAAGTACAACAATTGTATAAATACGGTTACAAATAGAATATAAATGGAAAAAAATTGAAAGATGTATCATACACAAATAATGTACTAATAATAGTCACTGAATCTAAAGTCCTAGATTATAAAAATAAAACTCAGGAAGTATGTAGGGGATTGGTGGCAGCAATAAAATCTGTTAATTTCAGCATTTTTAACAGACAAAAGTCAATAGACAAAACCAATGTTTTTCAAATTTTTCTTAGTCTAATTCCCATTAAGAAATATATTTTTCATTAGGATCCAGTGAAAACATATGCCTCTTTCCCATTCAACAGCTTTATATATGTATGTATTTAACTATGAGTTAAAATGTGTTTTTACTGTGGGTCACAGCTAAAAATGCTTGAAACACACTGTACTAAATTGATTTTAGGATCTATTATTGAATTGTGACTTACACCTTGAAAACAAGTGAATTAGACCTTGTGTTTTTTGTATTTTGATAATTAAAGATATTTCAAGAATTATTTGTAAAAGACATCTTCGGAATAGAATATTTTATAAAGTTGCATGTGATACACAGTCCCCCAAAACATACTTCAGTAAAAGAAATGAATCAACAAGGAAACAAACAAAAAAAAAACAGAAGTCATAAATCAAGATATAAAATATTTTTTAAAACACATTTGTTGTCAAATGGAATGGAAACACACTAATAATAAAGTAAGTAATCTCAAACTAGATTCAAACAATCTAATCATATGCTATTAACAACAACTACAAAATTCAACAAAAGTCTGTAATCAACAAAAGTTGGTAACAACATGGGAAAACAAATTAAAAATGCTATTTAATGTACCAAAATCAGCTCTAACAGATTTCCAATAAAAATTCAGTTAGAAAAAAAAACTATTTTGAATATTAAAATAAGAGTACAATTCATGTGAGAAACTGCCCAAAATGTATAACATATAAGAGGATTTAAATATTTTTCTATACTATTCATTAAAAACTCCTGTATATGAATAGTGTATTAGTTATCTATTGCTGTGTAACAAAATGTTCTAAACCTAGCAGGTTAAGCAACAAGGATTTGTTGTATCACTGCTTCTGTGGGCCAGAAATTTAGGAGCAGCTTAGCTGGGTGGCTGTGGAGTTGAAGGCTTCTCCTAGAGGTTTACCAGATTGGCAGAAATTTAAAAGTCTAAAAACCTAAGCATTGATGAAGATAAGGACAATAGAACTCTTTTAAGTTTTGGGGGGAGTATAAGTGAGTACAGCCACAGAGGAATTCAGCATTATTTACCAAAGTTAAGGCTGTGAATATCCTAAAATCCAGCAATACCGTCCCATAGAACTTTCTGCTCTACGCTAGAAAACTCCTTGCAAATGCTAATCAGGGACTACAAGAATGTTCTTAGCCATACTGCTTGTAATAGCAAAATAAATAAACACAAATAAGCCAATTGCCTTTTTTTTGTAGTTATCTCTGAGTATTGATTGCAATGGATTATTAATTTTCTTTTCAAAATTCTGCATTTGCCAAATTCACTATTATGAATTACGTCTGAGATAAACAAAAAGCAATGGCTAAATACAATCAGAAGCTAGAAACAAGGTGAGCTGAAGAGAGAGCTCAAAATAAATGTTTGATATGAGCACTTTCAGACATAATGCAGAGAACACTCCCCCTTAGCTTTCCGATCACACGTTGATATGCAGAAAGAAGGACCAAGCAATAATCCAATTTCATGATGCTCAGGTGGCTACAGTGACCTTGTTCCAGTGTCAGCTCTGGGTATTAAAAGGGCAACATTGAAATGCAGTTTTGTGACAACCCTGGACCTAATGATGGGGTTGGTTCTAAATACTGGAGCTTTTCCCAGAAGAAATAATATTTCCATACCCTACAGCTCTTGGGAGCTACTTTGACCCAGACTTTCTGGAATATATAGAGTCATTATTCCAACAATAATTTTCCAACACCTCAAGGGTTTATAAAGTGCAGCACCTTAAGGCATTACACATCTGTGGCTGTCATTATGAACTGCCTGGTTTAGCAAAAGTGAGGTGGGTGAAATGTTTTCATGATTCCTCCTTCCTTATTTGCCAAGCTTTCTCCCACACCCTCTGCCCAATCCCTACTTTCCTTCCCTCCTCAGGGACCCAAGGAGTTTAAACCAATGGGCTCTTCCTGTTCTGTCTATTGCTGCACACCCATGAAGTTCTTGTTAGGGTCAGCTGACGTGAGGGCTAATGTCAGGCCTTGGGCTTAGCTCCAGGTTGATTTTAGAGCATGAGGGACTCTGTGCCTCTCATGGAGGCAGTCTACCACCAAAGCAGAGACAGTTCTCCCTCCTGGGAGAAAAGAGGCCTTCTCTAACACTTGATGCAATGAGCCTTGAGTTTTCAAGTTTACACTTTACCCCAATTGCTCAAATGATGTAATTCCTGTGTTTGATGACTTCTTCATTTAAATCAGCTTGTAGTGTAGTGATGAATGTGGACAAGCGAGCCCACAATTACAGTACATTGTGATCAGCATTTAAAATAGTAGCTGACACTTCTGGAATATGTATTTCAGGCACTGTTATAAAGGCTTTACATATATTAGTTCAGTGACGCTATACCACAATTCTGTGAGGTAGGACTATAATTATCCCTTGTTTTA
Source organism: Tamandua tetradactyla (assembly GCF_023851605.1). Classification (NCBI taxonomy): domain Eukaryota; kingdom Metazoa; phylum Chordata; class Mammalia; order Pilosa; family Myrmecophagidae; genus Tamandua; species Tamandua tetradactyla. The sequence goes on along the minus strand of NC_135334.1, from coordinate 51,208,086 downwards.
TCAATGACAAAACTGAGGTAGAGAGAGGTCTAACTTCTAAGTCTCTGCTCTTAAATAATGCTGTAGGTTGTTCTGAGTGCTCTGGGAGCAGAGAGTGGGGGCATCAGCTCACCATGGCCTTCCTTCAGACACTAGGAAGAAGACAAGACAAGCACCTGGATTTGAAGAGCATTTGTCATTACATAAAACATCAGGATTCTCTCAGCTCTTCTGCCTGGTCGGATGGAGACACATACCCCCTCCTCTTCAGAACAAGTTGATCAGTCTCACCAGGGTACTCTTGAAGAAAATAATCTTCCTTGAGATAAAAAATCTATGCTTTCAAAAGGTAGACCCAGTAGGCCCATCAAATTAGCCCTCATTCTCTATAGAAAAATGTATCCAATACAAGTGATACCATACACAGTAACAGCTCAAATAGTTGTCTTGACTTAATCTTTCACTGTGCCTGGATTCAGCTCTCTCTCCACCTTGGCCATTACCTATGAAAGTAGCAACAACAATAACAAAAACAATACTACAGTGAATCAGTAAGATTCCTTACTCATTGAGCACTTACTGTGTGCTAAGTAGTATACCAAGCACTTTACTTGAATGATATCTATAACTCCCCAGAATAATCCTATGAGGAGGACCAGGTTGTTATAATTTTAGAGATGAAAAATCTTAACTCACAGAGTACATGTAGTTTGCTTAAGGTCATATAAATGGTAAATGACAGAGCTACTATGTATTCTGCAGCTTGTCTGTCTCCAAATCCTGTGCTTATAACCATTTAATGTACTGCCTCCCTTCTTTCTCTTCACCGACTCTAGCACTCATTCTTTCAGGATTTCTCTAGGGGCCAGCCTCTCACTCCAAAGAAACGCATAACTCTTGTACCTATGAGTCCTCTGAGCCCATGACAGCTAATTCTGATAAGCCCAGTCCTAGGGGAAGAAATTTTACTTTATGCAAAAATATCTCCCGAATATTTCCCAAGAATCTGGTCATTCTGATTTCATACTTCTTGGTGGTTTTTCACCTGGAGTTTTCCCAGTATCTTCAGAATTAGCATGAATTACTCAAACAATTAAATAAATGGTTCAAAGGATAAAGAACTAAATATGCCTTCAAACACTAGTAATAAAAAGCATATGGCTCTGCATGTCTATAAAGTAATGTCCAGACTCCTTAGTGTCCAGTCTCGACCTCCAGATGCCCTTCAAACCCATCTTCCAGACACATCGACGTATTTTTCACTTACTTCAAATCCTGGGCACACTCCCCTTCCATGCCTTTATGCTCATTGTGCCCTCTACCTGGAATGACTTTCTCCCTTTTTTATCTCACTATACCAACTCATTTCTAAAGCCAGTTTAAATTCATCTTTCTCTATGGTTCCTACCCCAATTGCCTCCTGTTTTGGAACTGACTGCTTTCTACTCCACGAAAGCACTGAATATTGCATATGCTTCTTTTCTGCCCCTGTAACACAATGGTATGGGAACAGGTTTATAGAGTTATTTATAAGTATGCCTATCTCTCTTATTGGATTTTAATTTCTTTATACAAATTTCTATATAAGTGTATATATAATTAAAATTTTCACCTCAGGACTTTCCACAGTTTCAGGCCAAAGAAGAGGCTTAATATAGATTTGAAAAATGGAAAGGGGAGGGGAGGGGAGGGGAGGGAAGAGAAGGGGGAAAGAGAGAGAGAAGGAGAGAGAAAGAAAGAAAGAGGGATGGAGGGTGGGAAGGAAGGAAAGAAGGAAAGAAGGAAGGAAGGAAGGAAGGAAGGAAGGAAGGAAGGAAGGAAGGAAGGAAGGAAGGAAGGAAGGAAGGAAGGAAGGAAGGAAGGAAGGAAGGAAGGAGGGAGGGAGGGAGGGAGGGAAGAAGGAAGGGAAAGAAAGCAATTTCCCCCTAGTGGCCCTTATTAAGGTTAAGAATATCAATCTTGCCCAAGAAATTGATTAAAAAACCAAAATTCCATCTCAAGTACACTAAGATTAGATAGACAGATGATAGATAGATAGATAGATAGATAGATAGATAGATAGATAGATAGATAGATAGATAGGTGGATAATAGATAGATGGACAGAAAGTTGACTGAGAGAACATGTATATGCTTTTAAGTTAGATAATAGTAATAATATCAGTAACAAAAATAATGAAAACAATAATTAGTACCTACTAGGTTCTATTTTCAATACTTTACCTATGTTAACACATTTAATCCATAAAAATCCCAAAAGATAGATACTATTATCTATATTGCACAGGTAAAGAAACTGATACAAAGAAGTTAGTTTTTTTTCAAGATCCCATAGCTAATAAATGGTGAAGAGGGTTGAAACTTATCTGTATATGCTCCTCTGGGCCTATAGTCGTTGTTGACCTATAGAAGACTAAATGTTTACACATTTACAGATCCACTGATTAATAGAAAAGGAATGCCGTTTAAAGTGCATTTGATTTTCCATACATATCACAAGAGCCCTGCTTGAGGCCCTTGACTTTCTTGCCAACTTTTGTTACATCCACCATCACCCAAAACAAAGAATTATAAAGAATCACTATGACACTAGAACGGAGAAAAATAAAAGCAGAGTTGATAAGGAAGATATTTCAGGACACCTTTAGGTGAAACAGACTTGTGTACTCGCCTCAGACCTCACTTGCCATGTACGATTCAATTTCAACAGAGTATGAGTGAGCGTACTCTACGGGTAAGGATCTTTGTTAATAAAAAATGATGGTCCTCTTTTTTCCAGGCTTAAGGGAATACTTTCAACTTTATCAGGCATTTCCTTTGAATATTTTAAGAAATGTTTCTTTCTAGGCAAGAAAATCTGATTACCTAAAAGCTCATACTCTAGGATACACAAGGGAACTAGGAATTTTGAATTAACTTCTAAATTCAGAACAAAAGAAATGGGAACGTCAACTCCGTCAATACCCACGAGGAGGAGCATTTTCTTATGTCTGGGTCTCTGTTTAGGTCCTGCCTTATGATTATCACACGCATGCCAACCCTCTTACTTCCTCTCAGTGCTTTGAGCTGAGAAAATTTGACTTGAGAGACATTCTGAATACACAGTGCAAAATAGAATTTCCCTTTTACCAGATGTAGTCCCTGGTCACCAAGATCCCTGCCCCATACTAATCATGGCTTTGTGTACACTCCTGTCCCCATTAACTAGCGATGACTTGTGTAACCAGAATGATACTCTGGAAATGGTGGAATGCTACGAAAGACAGTGCTGCCACCATCTTGCTCTCTTTTGGAACACTTTTCCTGGGAAGAGCCAGCTGAAGACACTCATGCAGCCACATGGAGAGATCCTTGTGGCAAGGAACTAAGGCGTCCTGCCAATAGCCAGCAAGATACCAAGGCCTCCTGCCAACAGGCATGGGGGTGAGCATCTCGGAAGTGGATGTTCCAGGCCCAGTCACATCTTCAGATGCCTACAACCCTCCCCGACAACTTGACCGTGACCTCAGAGATGCCAAACCAAAACCACCCAGCTAAGTTGCTACTGGCTTCTTAACCCAAGAAACCAGGCAATAGCAAATGTTTATTGTATTAAATATTGAGGTAATTTGCTACGCAGTAATAGATGACTAACATACAATTTTAAAATTGATAATTAAATTTGCTGATGCCATTTTACCAATTATCACATGTTGCCCTCTCAACAGGCTTTTATGAAAGTTCTATTATAATAAATTCAGGCTAAGAGAAGTCACAGAGCTACAAAGTATCTGGGTTGAACTTGAACTCAGGTCTGTCTGCTTCCAAAATCCAGGTTTTTAACTATTATACTGAATCATCTGATACTCTATTTTTGTTAAAGCACCAAAATAACTCTGCCAGAATGGACATTTATCAGTCTCAGCAATTGCTCTGTGAAGGTTTCCCATGCCAGGAAATTAAACCTCTTAGGCACATTGCTCAGTGTTTCAAAAGATTTCCTTCATTTTTCACTAGCTTATTAACTACTGCGAAAAAAATTTAAGTACTTAACAGCCAACATAAAATTCATATGGTCTGTATTACGTGGTGGGTTACCCTATATCCCTCTCTCTCTGCAGTCACTATGGGACTGTTATTTGAGGAAGTCACTATTCCATTAGGTCAGAGTGCTGAGTTGAGATTTGGCTACCAATAGAAGGCTCTTTTTACCACCATACATTCTCTGATTAGGACAAATGCACCTCTGACTGGAGATCATCTTAAGCAATGTACAGTCATCCCAGGTATAAGAATTGATTATCTAGCAGGATATCACGCTTTCCAAGAAGAATAATCTTTAGGTTTTGCATTTCTGACTCACTGGCACCTGTCCATAAGGTTGTGAAATCCTAGAAAGGGTAGACTGATAGAGTAGCAACTTGTAGAATGGTGAATGAGATGAGACAATGTGGTTTTAAAATAATAGCGATAAAAACTAACCTTATATAACCCTTTTAAGTTCATGAAATCTCCTTAGATGTAGGTACTTTCAGGATCCTTCAGGAATCCTTTATCAGAAAAAATGCCAGAGAAAATGATGATAATGTCAACCATTATCTATCCTATTTTACGAATGAGATTATTGATGCTTATAAAAATCAAGTAATTCACCCAAAGTCATATAGTTAGTAACTTGACCTGGAACTCAAACTCCAGGCTTCTGATTTCATATTCAAAGCTCTTTTCAGAACGTGATGTATGTGTTAATCATCTTTGCACACCTTAACATATACTAGTCCTACTAAAAATGAGATAAAACTTATATTGCAAGTGGAAGAGAAAGGGGGTTGGATTTCCAGGGAGCCAACCCTATTTTTTGCTTTACTTTCCTCCTTCCTTCTATGAATATTTACCAAGCAAATGAATGATAACAAAATAAACTGTAATGGAGCTAGATTCCAGGATGATACCCCAAATGGCGACATATCTGATCATCTGCCTTCACTGGGTAATTTATTACAGACATGAGGGCCATCTTGATACCCCTTTCCCCTACATACCCCTCCGGCATATTATCATTTGAATGAGCAGAGTAAAAGATCATTTTATGGAAGCAGGGATTTCCCAACTCATTCCTATCTAGGCTGGTTCTTTCCGATCACTCTCATTTCAATTCAGCACAGCTTTGATAATAAATGGCTCACAAAAGACATTGCTTTCATTCAATTCAGCTATATCCTGGCCCATTAATTAAAGCCAGATTCCCAAATAATCTCATGATACTTATGAGAGTACTAGCTCAGAATTCAATTTTGAGAGGTAAACTGCAATGTGAAAGGAGGCATGAGTCTCTCATTTTCACTCCTCCTACCTCTCATCTTTTGCCCCTCATGTCCCTCTCTCTCCCAGAACTAGCACAGACATTGCTAAATGCCTCACTGCTAATGAGAAAACCACCTCATTGAAGGTTCTTGGCCCCTATGCATTTCTTGTCAAAATTTGTTTACCATGAGTAAAGGCCTTTTGAAGAGTTAATTTACACACTACCTGTGTTCTCTTCGTAGAAAAAGAATCTTAACCTAAGGTAGAGGTAATTGCATTCCTTTTACCTGAGTTGTGTCTTTTGTGTGTACATGAGTGTTCTTTGCAGCTGCACAGAAGTTTGCATTCATTTCATTAATGAGGCTATTTACACAGAGAGTGTTTCTTTCAGCCTTTTATTCTTTCTTACTTTAGAAGGCAAAATTTTAATACATGCTTTTTCTTAAAACAGAAAAAAAAAAGCCACACTGTGAAGGAAACCTTTGATTTACATTACTTTATATGGATGGAAACATGCTGATACAGAAAACAACAATCAAGTTACATTTCCATGAAAATATAAATCTAGAATTGGGGTTGAGTTGTCCAAATTCTGGGTTATTTCTTATCGATAAGGTCCTTACACTTTCTTTTTTTTTTTTAGTTACTCCATAAAGTTAGCCTTATTCATATTGAAACCTTTATGCTTTTTCTCCAGGGGATTTAGAGACTTGGAACTATATGTTCAAACTATCAAGAGCCAAAGGATTTGTGGTGAGCTCAGCAACAGGCAGTCCTGATGTAAATTGCACTCTCCATGTAAAAATAGTCTTCCACTATTAAATAGAATGGATGTTGTTTCTGAGTCTGTGTTTCTAAAATGATTTAAATGCCTCATAATATAAGACTGAATTTTTAAATAAATCCATTTAAAATACTGCAAGTGCATTCATTAATTAGAATAACCTCTTAACTTCTGTTGTTAACTGGAACCCCATTTTGAAATTTGGACTGGATTTTCCATGACTTACACACATTACAGATTATCATGAAGACCTGATCTGCTGGATCTCATAGTACATACAAATCATTAAGCCTTAAAGACCAACCTCCTGCGGTATTTCCATATATTTTTTACAGTTATGAAAGCATAGGGTTATACTTGACACAGTTGACAAATGATTACTTTTTAGCTATAGACTAGAAATAGGACTCTAACAAATGTACTGTGTTCACTGACTCAAGCCTACATCCTGCCCCAGTGGTGACGAATGCCACATTATTACTACCAAAGTAACCAGTATCTGTAATGACCGTCCAATGAGGCTCCAACTGTGGAATAGTCTCCCATTAAAAATGTTATTTTCCTGAATTTCCAGTATGTATCAACAAATGGGTATTTGAAGAGATTCTTACAGAATTAGAATTGATCATGAGGGATCAGCAGAAATGGGACTAGACTCCTTGGCAGAGTTTCAGCATGGCTGGTTTGGTGACTTCAGAACTGAGCTCTTCTCACAAAACAGCAGTCAAAGTAAAATTCACAAATATAAGGATTTTTTTTCAGGTCCTTTCAAACAATATTTCAAAAATGAGAGGTCATTCACTTATATTATACTTGCACTGATTGCCTTAAAATCAATACAGTAATTTTATGAAAATGTTTTTTTTTAAATTCTTGCATCATGTTTTAAAAACGAGTAAGGCAACTTTATAACTTTAATAAATTGAATATCACTAAAACAGTCTGCAAGGTTTTTGTTTGCTTAGTCATTTAACATTTGGATTTTGGAGTTGCCAGACCTGGCTTAAACTTGAACTCTTCCTTGTATGAGGGAATAAACTTAAAGCAAACTGCTTATTCTTTCTAAGCCTTCATTTCTTCATTAATGAAATGCGCATACAGCGAACTTCATAGTTTCTGTGAGGATTAAATGAGTACTTGGTACATAGTAAAATATAAAATAATGAAAATTATTTTAAAAGTAGTCTACCTACCAATTTTCAGGTGGTTCAATAATTAACAAATTTTTATATGTGGGCAATTTAAATTAATTTAATATATAGTATCATCATAAGTGTCAGATGATCTGTCACAGAACTCTGAGAAGACAATGTCTATCTTATTAAGCAGTTTTCTGAAATACAAAACTAAGGCATTTCATTCTTAGTGCAACATTTCTCTCTCTCTCTCTCACACACACACACACACACGTACATACACTCACAAAAGCCCTTCTGCAGACAGTAATTCCTAATTTCCTCTAATTACACAGATATTCCCAAACTAAAATATTAAGAGCCCACAAGCAAGTATTCATGACCTGGTGAAAGCTTTACGAGGTCTCCTTCTCTGACACCTGTTTCATACCTGTTCAAAATTCAGCACGCCTGAATACCCCACCCACACACCTCAGAATTCAAGGTAGTTTGAGGTTATTTCCTAGTGTTCATCAACATGATAGACTTCAGAGTCAGCCTTAAATTCTAACTTTCTCTCTCACACTTGCTAGATATGTGACTTGGACTAGTTATTTAAATTGTCTGATCCTCTCTTTTCTCTTTCTCAAAATACGTCAAGGGCTATCTTAAGCGTTAATTAAGCTCACTTACAAACATGCCCCCATTCCTGACAAAGAAAATTGTAGCCTTATTACTTTTTTAAAGTACCTACAATGGCCTTGTGGTGTTTCAAGCTGGGTGGGTAAACTACACTCCCTAGAATTCCCCTTTAGCATGTGACCAGATAGGGTGGGCTACAAGAGATATATTTTCATGAGCATTAAAAGATGGAAGGGAAGTAGCTGCCATTTTGTATCATATGCATACCTTAATATTTAATGGAACACTAATCTAGGTGCTGTTATGAAGGGATTTTCCTGACGTAATTAAGACTCCTAATCTGCCTAATCCCAGTTAGGCAGAATTATTCTGGACAGGCCTGATTTAAGCCATTGGAAGCCTTTTAAAAGAGATCTCAGGTCTCTGAGAGAGGAGAGAGGGCAGGGGAGAGAGACCGTAGCCTGCAGGTAACGAGTGGCACTAGTGCCCGTGGAATTCCAGCCTACTAATGACCATCCCTCCTGACTGACTGTTCCGGGGAGTTCAAACTCGCCTAGTCACACCCCAAAATCCCATAAGCCAGTTTCTTCTTTCTGTGTGTGTGTGTGTGTGTGTGTGTGTGTATCCTATTGGCCTGCTTCTCTGATAGAACTCTGACTGATACAATACACAATTTGATGATTATCCTGTTCATTTTATTTAAACACCATGACTGCACCTGGTAGAGAGAAACAGTGCTAACTAGAATAGATTTAGACACAAAGATGGGAGATTGCCCCAAGCCCACCACTTCATAGCATTATGTAAATACGGCCAATAATTTAATCTTAAAAATACAAAAGTGAATGAAATTGCCACCACATTATCTATATCATAAAGTCTCAGTAAATGCTGCTTTCTGTTTCTCCCTCCCAGCTCACAGGATGTAAGAGGAACAAAATAAACTGTGGAATGCATTTTACTTTATGATTTTTAAGGAATACTTTTAAAATCTGTGCCAAACACTGTTAAAATTGATGGTCAAACATTACCATTTAATCCAGAAAGCAATCATATGAAGTAGATAATATTATAATCACCTCCATTTTACAGATAAAGAAACTGAGGCACAGAGAAGTTAGGTAACTTACTTAAGGTCACACAGTAGGTCTGGCTCCAGAATCAATACTCTTGACCACTATGCTATACTAAGTATGTGAAAACAGCATAAAATTTATTAGAATATAAATGCAATAGGAACTTAAGACATTGTTATTTGTATTAATATTATTGCTATAAAAAATAACTTGCCTACAAAAGAAAAAGTGTAATTGTATAGGGTGAGATGGTGCAAATGAATAAATTTTGGGTAGTTTATCCTGAGCTGTGCTGGAGGCTCGATCATCCTTCCATGACCTGAATTCTTGAAAACCGAAGACTGTTTTGTTATTTCCTACCTTATCAATATCATAACTTGTTTAGGGAGGACTTAAGAATTTTCAGAGCTGGTTGGTTATTTATCTGGCTGTAAATTCTGCTGCATTACCAGGCAAAGTGCTTTTTCTCTCAAAGAATGTGTGCTCTATCTAAACCTACAAATTTCAATTTGTCATAAGAGAAATCAGTGCCTTGAGGAGTCTGAGAATTTTTCTTACAAGAAAGGGAAAAATAAGGAAAGGGATAACTAAGAAGAAATATAGCACCCAGAGGGTTTTTAAAACTGCATTTGAAGCTGGGAAAAGTAGACTGAGGGTAGGCAGGATAGCTTACAATTTCAATAACTAGAACACTATGTGCATTTATAACTCGACTAAAGAAAGGCAACTTTCCTTCTGCATTAGAATGCTCACACCTTTTACTCAAAAGAAGGCAATAACTAAAATCATAAAATGAACCTCTCTTGTGTAAAAGGGTGGCATAGATGTAAAGTTGGTTATGTACTAATTAAAATAGCTAATATTTTTTGCATATTTAATATTTGCCAATCTCAGTGTCTTTCTCAGATTTGCTCATTTATCTTCTGAAGAAGCTTATAATGTAGGTGCTATTATAATCCTCATTTTATGGATGAGGAAAGGACCTTAGGAAAGTAAAATATTTGATTATAGTATAACTAGGATTTAGGCCCATAGAGAATAACTCTAGAACCCTTTGCTTAAAGACTATAATACAAATATCACCTCTTTCCCACTCATTCCTCTCATTGACACTAGGTTATATAGATATCACCCGATCATACCAGTGAAGAAACTAAACCAAGAAAGGCTGGGTAATTACTTGCCTTAGGTTATACAGCCCACAGGTTAGAGAGCCAGAATAAAATTCCATATCTTTGAGACCCCAAAATCCTTTTCCAATAATGCCACACTGCCTTTCACTATGTTTCTCCTAGGATGGGTGATATAGATAATAACAGCAATATTGAAGCATTCTTTCATTCAGCAGCTAAGAAAACACTATATCCTAAATGAAAGGATATTTCCGACTAGAATATTTATAAAGGTTAATGAGAAACAAATGAACTAAAAACCAGCAGGAGAATATTCCCAGCTGTAAATACCAAACTTCTACATTTCTAACTATATAAGAAAATATCCCAAGCAAAAGTAAAATTTTTTCATCAGATCCAGGTGAATCAGCTGAACATTTTTTCTTTTTCTATCCATCTTTTGAAGTCAACACTGACTAAATATTGCTAATATTGCACTGCTCAAATGTTGATTGATTGACTATAACCGTGATATTTTAAAGGGAAATCAGGGACAGATTCTATAGAGAAGAATTTCCCATATAATCAAGGAAAAAGTGTGATTTCTCCCATCTTTCTCAATTACAATTATAAAGGTGTTTTCTTTTTTTTAATTAGAAGTTGGAAAAGTGGTTTAGTTGATTGTGCCTTTCCTTAATGAAAGGAGACATTGGAAAATCTAACAACACCTCTGATAGAGTTGCCTCTGCCTCACCAAAGATACCCATGATCCATAAGGCATAGGCTCTAGGGAGCATCTATGAACCTCTCCATCAACCTGGGAAGGCTTGACAATCACAGCATCAGAAAACCTCCTTTAGGTTTTTTTCATTTGGGTTTTTTTTTTGGTCAGAGGAGCCATATTGAGACAACAAATCTAATCCAAAGTAATCCAAAGTGAGCATAAAATCTGGGCAAATTACCTTTGCCCATAAGAAATATCTCAACAGGTTCAAATTGCTTCAGACCTGCTGCAGGTTATATCAACCTATTAAGTTATCTTTTACTACAGCCACTTCCCTCTGATACTATCAAGGGAAATGAAAAGCAGAGAGGGTCAGACACATACTCAGCCTAGGTCACAAAACTGGCAACTGACAGGATCCCCTGTCTCTCTGACTAAATGGTGTCCTCTTTATTAGCCATATCTGCTCTTTTAACACAACTACCTGCTGCCCAAGACCCAAGAGGTACCATGGTATCCAGGATACCTAAAAACACCCACAACCAATGTCACCATCTTTGCCCCTGCCTCCCTATGCCATTCATCATGCTGCCTTCACTATTTCTGTTCGTGTTACCATTTTTCCCCCAGTTATGCTGACACAAAATCTTAGAGTCAATGTTGATTCCCTTTCCTTGTCAAGTTCTGTTATCTCTGCTTCCACATCTTGCAAATTTGCATCCTTCCAAGCACACCAACATCCAACATTAAGTTTAGGACATCATCACCCATCACATCCTTAACTACTGATGGCTTCCTGATCACTCCCTGCCTTCTAATCACATTGCATTTGAATTCCTCCTTCCTCAAACCTATGCTTAAATTATATCCGAATCTATCTTCCTAACATATCATGTCACTCTCATGCTCAAAAAACTTTTTATCCCAGATAATTTAAATGGCTTCCATTCCATCCCATCTCATGTTAGAAGCCATATCTCAAATCTTCCACGAATGTTTTCCATCTCATGTAAGTTAGGTGTGATCCTTTACATTCATTAATTTTTGTTTGTAACTCTTAGGTAACACATCTTATTTCCACTAACCTTCTTATTTTGTACCCTACTATTTGTAAATTTTTGAAGAACAGAGACCACATCACATTTTTCCACTTCTTATGATACTTAATAGGTTCTCTGTAAATGAGTAAACCAAATAAATGGTCCAATATAATCAAGTAGACTACAGTTAAAGGGCCAAGATTGGCCAAGAGCAAAACTCTGCAGTTTAAATTAAAGGAAATATATCCATCGAAATATTAACTCACTAAATATTAAGCATCTATTACCTGCTAGCACTGAGACGGGTACTTGATAAGAAGTGGGAGGGACCATGCATGTATGTGTCCTGCTCTCCACCAGCACCCATTTTAAGAGGAAATGAATGAGGAGGTGACAGTTAGACAAGGTAAGATGTGGTAAATCGAATCTAGGAAAGAAAAATAAGATGGTCAGAAAGGAGAGACAAATCAATTCACGAGAAGTTAGCTCCCTGTTTACTGTCTCTTTTAAAGTCAGCTCCCTGAAGCTTAGACTACCTATAGGCATGCCTAAGAGTTACTTCTGGAGGACCTCGGTTGTTGCTCAGATGTGGCCTCAGTCTCTCTAAGCCCAACTCTGCAAATGAAATTATTGCCTCTCCCCTGGCAACGTGGGAGATGACTCCCAGGTATGAATCTAGACCTGGCACTGTGGGATCAACAATTCCATCCTAACCAAAAGGGGAAAAAGAAGTATAATTAATAAAGTATCAGTGGCAGTGTTCAAATAGAGTCAAGAGGCTACTCTGGAGGTGGCTCTTATGCAAGCTTCAGGTAGACCTAGCTACCTATCATAACCTGCCAACCCCCAACCAAGATCATTCTAGCCAATCCTAAAGAACACCTAGGGAAATATATAAGATCCTACAAGGTTTCCATGCACTAGAGTAACTTTCTAGAAACCTACAGCCTCCAGATGGGTCCCTGGTCCAGATAAGTCCTGAAACCTAACCCAGCCTCTCCAGAACATCAGATAGTTCCAGATCCTTACCCCATATTAGTGACAGACCCTTCCAATATAAAAAATTTAGAATGGCCATAGCCCAAACAACCCTAAGCAGAGGTATGGAAAGGTCAAAGATGATGGTGGAATTATACATAGAAGATAGGACTTAACAAATAAATATGAATGCTGAATCATTAAATTGGTATCCTTTTTAGTCTCCAGCATTTTAAAGCAGCTAGAAGTAAAAACCTAAAATTATGAAATTGTAACTCATGTCAAAGTCTGAAATATATTCTACAACTAATTGTGGTGCTATGCTGGAAATTTATATCTTTTCTGTATATATGTTATTTTTCACAAAAAAAGGAAAAAAACTTGATTGTGATGATAAGGATTTATTTAAGTCCTCTAGGTTCCTATATTCTGGAGCAGCTAGAAGGAAAAATCTGAGAGGATTGTATGGTGCCATGACAAACTCTCCGATCTGTCTGGTAACCACTTGTTGAAGAGTGCTTTGAAAACTATTGCTTTTTTATTTGTTTGCTTTGTATATATGTCATACTATACAATAAAAAAAGTCAGCTCCCTATTTACTATCAGGGCTATTACTTTTTGAGGATCTGAGAATATATAGATACTAGATTTCCATCTAATACTCACTTTTCAGAAAGTATGAATAGCTCGTATCTTCCCCTACATGTCCCCTTGATGTGAAGAGTATAAAAATGGCATTCTATTATGGATTATTTATGTCTCTCAAAATGGTATGTTCAAATCCTAGTCTACAGTAACTCAGAATATGACCTTATTTGGAAATAGGGTCATTATAGATAGGGTCTTTAATGTGATATGACTGGTGTCCTTGTAAGAAGCAGAAATTTGGACACAGACAGACAAACAGAGGGAGATGCCATGGAATGCCAGTAAACCACCACCAGAAGCCAAGAGAGAAGCATGGAGCAGATGCTTCTCTACAGACCGGGAGGAATCATGGCCTGCCCACAGCTTGATTTCTGACTTATAGCCACCAGAACTGGGAGACCATAAATTCTGTGGTTTAAAGCCACCCACTCTGTGGTACTCTGCTATGGCAGCCCTAGGAGCTAAAATGCAAACCTCGTCTCACTCTAAGCAACCATGCCTTCAGCAAATGGGACCTTGCTAGGTATTCTAGTTTCCTAGCTGCTCAAAGCAAATGCCATGAAATGAGTCAGTTTAAACAAAGGGAATTTATTCGCGCACAGACTGGAGAATGTCCAAATCGAAGCATAATTAGGACAATGCCTTTTCCCTGAAGACTGATTGTTGAAGGCCCTTTGCTCCTTTGGCACATGGCAAGGCACTTGGTGCCGTCTGCTGGTCTCTCCTTTCTTTTCTGGGTTTCCTTGATTTCAGCTTCTTGTTCTCTGTTTTCCCTCCGTGTGTCTGAATTTCATTCTCTTTTGAAGGACTCCAGTAGTAGAATTAAGACCCATCCTCACTGAGGTGGGACACACCTTAACTGAAATAACCTCATCAAAAGGTCCTACTAATAATGAGTCCACACCCACAGGAATGGATTAAATTTAAGAACATATTTTTCTGAGTACATATAGTTCCAAACCACAACATTAGGAGAAATCACAGGGGGTAAACAGCAGTTTCTAATGTAGGGAATCTCACCCTTAACAGCTTAATATAGTGAGAGCTTATGTCAAGGGGATAAGAAAAGGAGCAAGCCACGAAAGTTTCAGTATTACAAGTATTTCAAAGAGCTGTGTTAAAATGGAAATCACATAAATATTAGTTGTGTGCTTTTCTGGGTAAAGGTTCTGCAGACCTAATTGCCAACAGGAATGAATTTTAATGGCTAGTTTATAACCTCTGAGATGCTTGAAAATCTAACACAGTTGTAGTTAAAATATAACACTATTATAGCATCCATGCAATTAACAATTCTGCAGGGAACATTCCCTGCTGGAAAATTTGTTTGCCTCACATTGGGGAACTATGCTATTTTTTGATCATTTAGGATGGAATGTGTCTAATTTATTGATCTGTAAATGCTACCAAAATATTTGACCCCAAATATTGAATCACATTACTAAAACAACTCAGTCTCTCCATGTGGGATGAATGTAAATATCAACATAAAAACTGACATTTATGCTGGTTTACAGTTTCACGTTTTTATGAACGCAGTCATTTCTTTGTAAATCACTTGGGTCTGGAAAGCATAGTTAGGAAAACATTACAGACCCAAAATGCAGGTGCCAATAGAAGCGTTAGGTCACGGAACGGCTGCTTTGCAGCCTGCAAACAACTTCATTCGCCACATTCTAGTGTGTTGCAGTGGATTACCTCAGCAGTACCTCCATTAGAAAGCATAGTTTGGGTGTGGTTTGCTCATTAGTAGGAGATGAACTTTGATATTAAGAGATGTTATAAAGAATAAGTCATTACTGTTCTCTTGCTTTTGGTAAGATCAAAAACTACATCACATAAACCCCAGGATGAAACCCAGTGAAAGGGAAAGGGCATTTAAATCCATACCTCAAAAATAGTGGCATTCCATTTTGGAGAATGCAAATCAGTGTTTAAAATAAAATCAAGACTAAATTTATCCCTCAGACCCAGGGCTGACCATGTATAAAGGAAGCATATAGAATTGTATATTTGTAAAATCCCAAATTCCCACCATTCAGCTTATTCCTTGATTAAAGCATATTGTCTTGAAGAGACCCCTCTTAAAACAAAATTTTATTTTCTCTGGTGAGTCACCTTTCTATATATTAACATGCTTTAATGTTTATTTGCCTCTCAATGACTGTCTTACAGGACAGAAGGCTATAAGGGAATGGCCACAGAATAGGTAAATTTTGTTTGAGGATAAAGAGAAAGAAGTGGTAAAGAGAAGAAAGAAAAAGAATTGCATGATGGCACTATAGCCTCTATGAAATCGTAAGAGGTCACGAGGAGTAAAAATGTACTTAGAATATTAGGTACATGGTAATCAACCGAAAACAGTGCCCCAATTAAAGTATTCAGCATTGTTTCTGGCTCCTAGAGTTGAAAGAGGCAATCTGCACATGCCCAGAGCCCTGTACATTCCTTGGTGGGATATATCAAGAATACAAAGTTCCGAATGCTCTTTCCTGGGTCATTCTCTGGGTTGTATTTGCAGCAGGAAAACTTGAGGAATGAGGGACTGCCTTCTTCTGAGACAAAAAGCAGCTCATTTACTGTTTGCTATAAAACAGTGGGTCCCACAAGTGTGGTGTTCCTTGGCTGCAATGAAATCCCGCTGTGGGTGCAACATCCATCTGGACCCTTATCACATCATCCCTGTGGGACTTAAGGAGCAAAGGAAACTGATGGTCACACTGAGGCTTATTATGCTTGCTGTAGAGTAAGTATTAAAACGTACTTTGTCTCTGACTTAGGAGCCTTGCATATTCTCAGCATCCATAAAACAGCAACAGACTAACTCACTAATTGGCAAGTAGAGTCAAATCCCAGATTTGACACTTGGAATGGCCCGATAAAAGTAGCCATGATTACTAATGAAATAACGTATTTTGACAGCTCTACTAGAAAATGATATGTGCAAGAACAAGAGATGCGTTACAAGATTTGATATCGAGGGTGATGGTATGAAGATATAATATTACAATATAGTACAGTACAGTTCAATGACTAAGGACTCTTCCTTCCTGCAGTCAGTCTAAAAAGACAAAATCAGTTTTACCTTCAAAATAATGCATATTCTTGTAAAGTTCTGCACTCTCTACAATTCTAAAACATTGCTCCTTTTCTTAGGACACACAGAATTTCTTGCTCTCTTAGAAATAACAGTAACAGCAAACACTTATTTATTGTTCAAAGCACCCTATAGATATTAATAATTTAATCAACACAATAAAATTGAGGCATAAAAATATTAAATAACTTGCCCTAAGTATCCATTTGGTAAGCAGCAGAGCAGGGTTTTGAACTCAGTCTGGCTCCAGAGACTCTGCTCATACCTAGTACATTATAAGTTTTTCCAGAAAAAAAAAGCTTTCTAATGGACTGAAGAAAGGGAAACTAACATTCTTGAACACCTTTTGTTGCAAAGTGTGTTCACAAAATTATCTCTTGCAATCTTCTCCTTGCAGGGAAAATATTACCTTGAACATTTTGACAGACAAGGAAATTGGGGTTCAGAAAAGGTACGTAATTCTACCAAGGTCACACAAATAGGAAATTGGAAAAACCAGAATTTTAATTCAGATTTGATTTATTCCAAATGCCATGTTCTTTCTATTACACCATGGTGTCTATAGGACACTCAAAGGAAAGGCTGTAGAAACAGAGACAAATTTTTCCAAATGAACAATTTTGTCTAAGTTAAGTCCTTTTAGGCTTAAACTGAAATAGAAACAAATAGAAGCTGTTCAAGGAGGTAATTTGTTACTAGATGCACCTCATGACATTTGAAAGATTTTGCTTTTTTTTAATATGCTTGATTTTGCATAGATGACCTTTATTCCTTGAATATGCATCAATCCAGGTGCCTGGTTTTGTTTTTTTCTTTTTTTGGTTCATGATCTGGGACTCGAACCTGGGTCTCCTGCATGAAAGGCAGGCATTCTACCACTGAACCACCCATGACCCAGCACCTTGTTTTTAACCCTGCACTTTAGTATCATACAATTAACACTGGACTGGGTTCTAGGACTAACATTTTACTAAATACCTAAATTATTTTGATATTTTTAAACTGTTTGGATTTCATTTAAAAAAACCAGGACAGTGAAGTTAGAAGAGATTCTGAGGCAACCAACCCCCTTTCCATGAGGAAATCATGGCCAAGTGAGGCATTGACCTTTCTAAGGTTTTAAGTGGACTTAAAAGTAGGGGTCTCCAGAACATGCATCAAAGAAAAGAAAAAAAAAATGTAGGGTTGCGGCCAACTTCGGTTTCCTGCAAATGAAAGGGCTGAAATAGCTGATATCTCAGTTCTTACAAGCATTAATGTGCTGTCATTTGTGAGACTGTGAAATTCTTTACCACCTCCCCATAGTTTACAAACATCTAAAAATCCCTCAAACTGATGTATTTTTTCTCAAATTTTTTTATTTTTAAGTTTGCTAATCCAAGAATAAGTTATAAGCATAGTACAATGAACACTGACATATACTGTCCTTACTACCATTTACCAACATTACATTCGTACTCTCTCTCTTGTTTCATATACATGTGTGTGTATGAACACATATATAAATGAATTGGGCACATATATGCAATACATATCTATCTCTCTCTACACACACACACACACACACACACACACACACGTATACACCATCAAAAGTAAATAGCAAACCTCATGACATTTTACACTGAATATGTTAAAGCAGGTGAATTTTGAATTTTGTATATCTGAAAATAAAAGTGTAAATAAATGCATTAAAACATTTTAGAAACTTTACAGTCTGAGGTCCCCCAAACCTCACATGTCTAAAAATATCTATTCTTTTTAGGTCTTCCTGGTCTGCCTAGCCACAACACATCATCCTCAAGTTAAAGACCACCTGTGGTAAGTAGGACCAACTATGGAACATTAGTTAAGTATCCCAATGATCTCTATTTGTCTAGAGCAGAGTTGTCCATACACCCAACCACCAATGCCCTTTTTATTTCAATTACAAATTTCACCCTTTGAAATATGATATTGCCCTGAGCCACTCTGACCTGACATTTTTCAAGGTCATCCTAAATCATGCCCCAAATATTGCAACAACGCTATGAACTACAATAAAACAAGATGAGTCCACTCCCCATGCCACGGTGTTGAGTAGTATGTTTACATTTGTGCTGACCTATCCACATGACCACATGCCACAAAAGCCAGAGCCAACAGCAAATACAAAAAAACAACAGCTTCACTTGCCAAGCAAAGACAATCCTGGTACTCTCTCCCCAACTGCCATTGTTGAGCGCCCCAACTGAAATTGTTGAGTGCCAAGGATATTGAAAACTGCATGGTGGTAAAATGGTGAGATGAAGCTCTGATCTAGAGCTAGTGAAACTCAAGAGCAGAAGGGATGAAAACAAGGATTCCAACAGATGCTAATATACCAATGTTCTAAGCAGCATTATTCACAACAGCCAAAATATGGAAACAACCCAAGTGTCCAAAAACAGATGAATGGATAAACAAAATGTGGTATGTGTGTAACAGTGGCATCTTCTTCAGCTATGAAAAGGAATGAAGTTCTGATAAATGCTGCAATGTAGATAAACCTTGAAAACATTATGCTAAGTGAAATGAGCCAGAAACAAAATGACAAATATTATATTATTCCACTTATCTGAAATATCTAGTATGTAAAATCATGGAGACATAAAGTAGACCAGGGGCTGGGGCAGGGAGAATGGGGAGTTATTGCCTAATGGGTACAGAGTTTCTCTTTGGGGTGATAACGTTTTGGAAATAGACAGTCGTGATGGTTGTACAACAATGTGAATGTAATTAGTGTGACTTAATCATACACTACTTAAAAATAGTCAAAATGGCAAATATGATGCTACATACATTGTATCACAACTTTTTTAAAGAGTGAAGATCCTGTGTGTGAGGGGCGTGTTTTCATTTCCTGGCTAGCGTAAATACATGCAATTGCTTGGCTGAACAAAAGGAATTTATTGGCTCACAGTGTCGAAGTTCAAAAAATTGACTCATCAGCAAAGCAATGCTTTTGCCCCAAAGACTGTGGTATTCTGGGGCTGGCTGCCTGCAGTCCTTGGTCCTTGGCTTTTCTGCCACATGGCAGTGCACATGACAGCATCCTCTCCCCTCTCTTCCATGTTTCATTGACTTTCACCTTGTAGCTGTTCCCTTGGCTTTTCTTTCTCCATGTCCAATTTTCTTTCCTAATAATGACTTCAACTGTATCAGGCTAAGCTCCACCCTCATTCAGTTTGGGCATACCTTAACTAATTACATATTCAAAGGTCCTATTTATAATGGGTTTACACCCATAGGTCCATGGATTGGTAACTGGACATGCCTTTTGCGGAGGATGATTCCATCTCCAACAGGGGAATTGGGGGCTCCAGATTATCCGAGTCAGTCAACAGAAATCGTACAGTTTTTGTATGCCTTGTGCTTGACTTAGCTAGTTTGGAGGAAATTTCTGAGGGTGACTTGCACCATAAATGAAAGCTGTCTTTGCCCAAAGATTTTTAAAAGGAAAACAGCAAACCAATGGAACCAGCTGTTGCCTCCTCCAGCGCCTTTCCTGCAGATTCTCCCATCACATCCTCTGCTTCAGACACACTGTGGTTTCCTTTCACTGTCACTCGGTATCTCTGAGACCTTGCAGACGGTTCTCAATCACTGGAACTTTCCCTTCTTAAACTGACAGCCTCTTATTCCTCTTTCTAGCCCTAATTCCTGTACCACTTCAGGACAGAACCCTCGGACTATTCTAAAGACCAAGTTAATTTTCTCTCCCCTGTTCTCCAGTGCTCCATGCTCCATAGGCTTCTCTCTGCTGTAACATCTTTTACCCCGTATCATTTGTGTACAGGTCTCTCTGTGAGCCTTTTGAGGTTTGGCAAAGACTGTACTGGTTACCATTTTATCCTCTATGGCTAGCACAGCACCAAGTACAAACAAATGGCTTAAAGAATATTTGTTCCATGAAAGATTGAATAAATGAATGGATGACTTTAAAATTGCACTGGCTCTAATTAGAAGTATTATCTGTTCCACTGGGACAAATAATAAATTTGGAATTCCTTTAATTTATAATTAACTCTTCAACTTGGTTTTTTTTAAATACTTCCATATTTCCCCTGTCTTCCTAGTTTTCCTCAGTTCCCCTATCAGGAAGGAGGCCAAAAAGCAATATAATATATATCACCTTATTTTTAACTATCTGCAGTGTGCAAATTTCCCACGATGTCATAATCTGTATGTAGGGAAGGGATGCTGTTAACAAAGAAAGCCTCTGAGGCACACAGAGAGAGAAGCTGCAAGGAAACAGCTGCTCATCAGCTCCCAGGACTTCATTGTTCCTCAGCTGGGTTAGGGGAGTGCATGCCATGCTGACTTGTCTTCCCAGGGGGTCATATACGTCCTCTCAATCTTCTGAACCTCTGAATGTGGGTTGCCCTTGCGGGGAGCTGACATGGGTCCTAATGAATCATTTTGGTGTGGAATGGAGTGAGCAAGGTCTGTGTCCCATCATGTGACTTCAGCCACACTTCATCTTTCAGGTATCACAAGTGAGCTGAACCAAGCTTTCTTTTTTTTTTTCTTTCCAAGAGAATTCAATATTCTTAACCGTTCTTAATAAATCGGTCTCAAACACTCGGCTCATTTCTCATAATCTGTAATTAAATCCAAGACTTTCTTGAAATGATAAAGAATGATGTTTGTACTTTCTCAACACCATTAGCATGAGAAGAGTAAACAGGGAAATTGGATACAGCAAACTTAACTTCTTAGCTTCTCAAGGTGAATAAACATGTGGAATGACTTTCCGCCAAGCATATGGAGCCAAGGTAGTCAAAAAACTCAGATGACACTTGTTTGGTTTCCAGAAACTTTTAGGTAAAAATTAGATGGACTAAATAAAAATCATACTAAAAAATAGTTAACATTGACCCAGCAGATAGTTCCTCCACCACAGAGTGCTCCATATATCTTTCACGTGTTAGGCTTCAGTAAATAATTGATGATAGTGATCATCTACCTCAAGTAACATTTATTGAGTGACCTCCAAGTGCCAAGTGCTATGCATGGACATTACATTCATGCTATTTCAGGTGATCCTTACAATAACTCCACAGAGTAGATGTTATTATTACTTTCATTTTACAAATGAGGAAACTGAAGCTCAGGAAGGTAATGACTTACCCATGATTAAAACCACCTGTATTACCCTGTCATCACTTGCATATACTTTAATCGAAGTTGTTTGCAATAGTCTTAAACTTTTAAAGGTGAGAAGAGATTCTTTCAGGATGGCCAGACACAAAAAGAAAGGGGGCATCCCTGGAAGATATCAATAGCTGAATGCATTAGTACTTAGGGAAGCCAACCATTCTCAAAATATTTGCAAATACCTATAAATTGACCTTTACTTGCCATCAACTACACTGTCAGCTGAGTTCCAGCTGCTCATAAGACACCTCCATTTGTGTGTTTCCCCTTTGTCTGGATTTGACATCTCAGTCATGTGAGCCTCTTTAAAATGGGTAAGCTGGGTATAAAAGGATTAACCCATACCCAAGATGAGGTGGAGAAAAACAGTGACTGGGGAGATAGATATTTAAAACATAAGGTTTACTATATATATCTGGGGACTGGAGAAATGCCTCTTCAGAACTGCACTATTTCTTCCATTTATCTTGAATAAACAAATACCCTACATTTCTATAATCTGACCTTCAGTGTTCCTGATGCAGCATCTGACTCTGCTCTTTCATGTGTTCTAACCTCATTTCCATCCTCTATGTCTACTGCTAACCCTTACCTGATGACCTGACCACAGTACCTGATTGCTCCCTTCCCAAATAGTTTGTTTTAAACAGCTGTTTCTCTACCAGACAACACACTAAAACCTATATAAAAGTTATATTTACATTTCACGTATGATGAAGTTAAGATGCAAAGATGCCAAGCGATCTGCCCAAGGTCACATAACAAAAGTTAAAAATCAGAATTTAAGCCTCCCTATACACTCCACCTCCAGAGCCCATGCTGACAATTACTATATTATAACTCCCATGGCAGCCAAGTAGAAATGCCTCAAACCTTCCCCCTGAAAATCGTTGGCTACAATAAATTCATTCTTCTAGTGTCTCAGGCCAGATCTCTTGGAGATATCTACGAATCAACTCCCCTCTTCTTTCCCCATAGACATTTGTCATCAAGTACTTTCAATTCTTCCCCCAAAACTTCACTTTTTTCTTTTCTGCTTTTCTCTAACAATCATATTGTCACATTGCCTTAAAATTCATATCCCTAATGTATGTCTTTTTCTTCCTGCTCAAATCCATTCTACATATGTTTGCCAAACTAATATTCTTAAAATATCTTATATATCAGAAAAGATTGAAGTCTGTAGATAGATGTTGAGACCTTAAGGAGAAAATTAAGCACTATCTTCAAGCACTTGAAGGGCTGTTGTTCTAATTTGCAAGCTTCTGGAATGCATATACCAGAAATGGCTTTTAAAAAGAGGAATTTATTAAGCTGAAAGTTCGCAGTTCTAAAACTGTAAAACTGTCCAAATTAAGGCACCAACAAGAGGCTGCCTTCACTCAAGAAAGGCCAATGAAGTTCAGTGTTTCTCTCTCAGCTGTAACGGCAAATAGTGATGTCTACTAGCTTTCTCTCCAGGCTTCTTGTTTCATGAAGCTCCCCCAAGTGTGTTTTCCTTCTACATCTCCAAGGTCTCTGGTTGTGTGGGCTCTCATGGCTCTAAAGCTCTTTCCAAAATGGTTCCGTCTTAAAGGGCTCCAGTAAGTAACCTCCACCCTAATTAGGTGGAGATACATCTCCATGGATACCATCTAATCAAAAGCTATCACCCACAATTGGGGGGGGGGGTGTCACATCTCCATGGAAATGATCAAAAAGCTCCCACCCAGCAATACTGAGTGAGGATTAAAAAAAACTTGGCTCTTATGGGGTAAATAACAAATTCAATCTGGCACAGCTTCAAGTGAAAAACCATTAGCTTTATCTTATGTTTCCAGAGAACAAAATCATGGTGACTCACAGGTTGGGAAGGTAGAATTACAAAACACAACAAAAAATGTCTTGATATAAAGAATATTTTTAACAATTAAAGCCATTAAAAATGGAATAGCATGCATTTTAGGTTGTAATTCCCCTACTAATATATTCAAGTAGAGATTAAATAACCACTTTTCAGAGGTATTGTGATGCTAGGAGTCTGGACTCAATCAGCTCGATATCTCTTACAACTTTTGGGTTTTTAAATTTTATAATGAATCCCTGTTCAAGTACCAGTCATGGCTCTCAAATTCATATCCATCTAATCTTGTATCTCATTACTTCCCAGGATGAATCTCCATTTCAGGCCAGTGAAGTTCCCACACACCAAATCTTTCCCTCAACCCTATGCTTTTGTTCAAGCCAGAGACCATCCAGACCCACAGTTCCCAAACCCATAGTCCCATCAAATTATCTTCTTGCTTCAGCAAGATAATATTCATCCACAGTTTAACCAAAAATACATATTAGCACATTTTGTGTTCCTTCTCCTTTCCTTTATTCAATTCCTAATCCATCCATGCAGCTTTCCTTGAGCTATTTTATATTGAGCTATATTTTCATTGAGCTTTTGCTCGAGTTCTTACCTTGGTTTCATCAATGAGCTTAAGAATTTCCTTGAAACTGTATACAAATTTTTTTTGTAAATGTTCATATGCAGTTTTCTAATGGACATAATTATCCTTGAATTTCATTAGAGCTTCAAAGAGATCTGCATATCCAAAAATTTAAGCAATTTTAGTTCCATTTTCAGTCATGTCTCAAAACTTTATCACTTAGCTGTTCTCTCTCCTTCATTATCATTCCACTCATATTCTCTCTAGACTATAAGTTTCTTGAGGGTAGAGACCATTTCTTTTGCTTCTTTACCCTAGGCTGTGAACTCCTTTAGGACTGGATAGCAACTTGTCTGTATACCTGGTACCTGGTACCTAGGGATACTTTTTAAATGTTTGATGAATAAAGGCAGGCATGACAGATTGAATGTCACATACCCCTACCACTGTAGTTCTTAGTTACCTCTGATAGTTCTTACAGTTTTCTAAACAGTGCCTGGAGTTTTCCAAACAATGACTAAGGTGCCAGCCTCTTAATTGCCAACATATACCTGAGATATAAATATTTCATCATATTTTGTCAAACATGCCTTCCACAGATGATCTGTTTGTAACTTTTTGCCATTTTGGAAATAACTCCATTGCTTAATTCCCTGTTTTTGGTGCTCAGAAGGTAGCATCTTTGATGTACTGCTGACCATTAACATGTCTATCCTTCTCCTGTTCTGTAGCAAAAGACTCTGGGTATGGAAGTGTATGAAGAAGCTACAAGGAGAACCATAGTGCTCACCCACTAGGACCACAGAAAGGACATCCTGGAGGCATGGGCATCCTGGAGAAGACAGCCCTTTTAGCAAGCAATGGCTGGTAATGTTGGGATTGCCTTATACTTACCCTAGATCTGTTCCATATTCTGTTACTGGTTTAAAAAATAAAAATGAAAAGACATTTGGTTCTCCATTCTAAGATATGAGATCAATGGAATATGAGTTACAAAGTTTGCCCGACAGCACCTAGGAGAGTTGTGGGTACCAATCAGTTTCATTTAAATGTGGGTGATGAACCTAATGGACTCCATAACCTCACCAATGCAGCTCTGTGCTAAGTACATCACCTATGAGTGTGCTCTCATTTCAACAATAACATTTGAGGCAGTCAATTCATTATAGTGGAAAATTTTAAATAATGCTGTCTGTATGTTAATAATGAGAGAGAATGGGTAACTTTTGTTGAACACTTTCTCTCATTACAATAGGAGTTACTATATTGTAAGTATCTAATGTCAGCATTCATTAAGCCCCAACAGTGATGAATTTGAGGCCCAATGAGAGAAAGTAACTTTCTGGGTAGTACAAGCTAATAAATGGCAGAGATGAAACTTCAACATGCAAACTGTGCTCACGTTCCACAATTTAAAAGGACCTCAAGAGGCAAATTTGCCTTGATCCCTTAGAAGAGCAAATCACTGATTCTATTGCTGGAAAAGAAGCATAAAATTTGATAGGTCCACTCCAGAACCTCAGAATTTAGGAAGAGCAGTAGGAGAATTAAAGTATAACCATATATATCCAAATACCAGGCAGTGTACAATAAATGCCCCATGAGCTATTCAACCCAGGTGTCATATACATGAGAAGAAGGCAATGTCTTTTGGCAAAGACTTCCTGAAGAAGGTGGCAGATTTAAATACATGAAGTGACAAACAGGATGGGAGTTTAATACAAAAAAAAGTAGTATAAATCATAGAAGAATAGAAATATTTTGCCAACTACTGTAGAGCAACATAAGAAAAACGTAAGATACAATCCCTGTGCTCAAGCACCTTACAATTAAACTGGGTAGAAAAGGATTACACATTCAAAATAATCCAAGTACAATCTAGGACATCACATTTAGTACCTGAATGATGAACTAGGGTGACAGGCAATAGAATATGGCTGGTGCTCAGAAAACAGACTTTACAGGTCTTCGTGCAAATTTGTCCATCAAGAGAAAAAGAATGAAGCAAATATTGCCAAATGCAAAGGGGAATGTACACAAAAATTAAGGACCAAAAACATTTGGGCGATTATTTGTTTGAATATTTATCAAGTCTCCGTGTACTCAATAAACACAAGGGTAGGAATACATTTATAAGTTTTAGAGACAGTCATAAAATTGTGACTGAAAGAAAAACAGCTAGGAATCCATGGTAACATTTGTGCCTAGGAACAAGATCCCATGCATTTGAGCTGAGTGGGGAAGGTCTGAAGAGTAGTTGGAGCTCTACCACTAGCTGCATAACCTAAAATAACTCCTTTAATCTCTGGGTCTCAGTTTTATTTTCTATCAACTATGGCTAATAATGCTTTCCCTGTCTCGATTTCAAGTTTGTAGTAAGATTCTCATGAGGCTTATTTATTTCATTGCCCAAGAACCAAAGAAACTTAGAGCACCATCTATGTGGCATATACAATGCCAGATGATGGGTAGAGATGCAGAGATAATAAAATACTGCAATAAAACCTATGCCCACAAGTCTAGATAGGCATTCCAACATATCTAGTCACTAACTGTACCACCAATTTTTGAGTATCTACTAGATTCTAGGAACTATGCTTCAAACTAGAGACTCTAACTCAAAAAAGACAAAGTCAAAAGAAAACATAGGTGTACATCTTCATGATAGTGGATCAGGCAAGGGTTTCTTAGATATAGAACCTAAAACACAGGCCTAAGACATGACTTCTAAAGCACATGATTTATTTAGATATTTTGGAATTCATCAAAATTTAAAAATTTTCTGCCCAAATATCAAGAAAATGAAAATACAACCCATATGTTCTAGTTTGCTAGCTGCTGGAATGCAACACACCAGAGACGGATTGGCTTTTAATAAAAGGGGATTTATTTTGTTAGTTCTTCAGAGGAAAGGCAGTTAACTTTCCACTGAGGTTCTTTCTTATGTGGAAGGCACAGGATGGTCTCTGCTGGTCTTCTCTCCAGGCCCCTGGGTTCCAACAACTTTCCCCAGGGTGACTTCTTTCTGTATCTCCAAAGGCCTGGGCTGAGCTGCAAGTGCTGAGATGAGGAATGCTGAGCTGTTTAGGCTGTGCTACCTTGTGCTCTCATTTAAGCACCAGCCAATTAAGTCAAATGTCACTCATTGCAGCAGACACACCTCCTAGCCGACTGCAGATGTAATTAGCAACAGATGAGATTCACGTACCATTGGCTTATGTCCGCAGCAACAAGACTAGGTATGCTCACCTGGCCAAGTTGACAACTGAATCCAACTAACACACCATAGAACAGGAAAAATAATTTCAAACCATATACTCATATAACTAGTGAGGGAATATATAAATAATTCTTACAATTTAATAATTAATGGACAAATAACCCAATTTTAAATGGGCAAAGAATTTGAACAGACATTTCACCAAAGAAAATACACAAACAGTCAACAGGCATATGACAAGATGTTCTATATTATTAGTCATTAGGGAAGTACCGGTTGACACCTCAACAAGATACCATTTAACATCCACTAGGTCAACTACAATAAAGAAGACATACAATAGTATATAATGGCAAGGATGTAGAAAAGTTGAAACTTCATACATTGCTGATAGGAATGTAAAATGATGCAGCTGCTTTGGAAAACAGTTTGGCAGTTCCCTAAAACTTAAGCATAGAGTTACCTTTGACCTTGAAATTCCATCTCTGTGTATATACCCCAAAGAATCAAAAACATGTGTTCACACAAAAGCTTGTACGAGAATGTTCATAGTAACATTACTCATAGTAATCAAAAAGTGGAAACAACCCAAATATTAGTCAACCAATGAATGGTTAAACATAAAGTGTACATTATACAATAGGACAGTAGTCAGCCATAGAAAGGAATACATGTTACAACATGGATAAACCTTAAAAACATGCTCAGTGAAAGAATCCAGTCACGAAAATCCACATTTTTTATTATTCCATTTATCTGAAATATCTACAATAGGCAAATCCTTAAAGACAGAAAGTAAATTAGTGGTTTCCAGGGGCTAGGAAGAAGGGGGAATAAGTAGTGACTGCTAATGGATATGAGTTTTGTTTTTTCTATTTTTTTGGAGTGATAAAAACGTTCCAGAATTAGATAGTGGCGATGGAGGCACAACCTTGTGAATATACTAAACACCACTGAATTGCACACTTTAAAATGATGAATTTTACGGTATGTTAATTATATCTCAATTTCTTTAAAAAAGAAGATAGTCCTTCTAAGGAGGAAGTTCAATGCACTGTGTGAAGGAAAACAATGAAGTAAAACAATACTTACAGTGCAGAGAAACATATTGATTGTTCAATATAATAAGCATTGGTGAGTTGTGTCATACCCACAGAGATACATGAAATATTGGCTAGTCTTTATTTAGTAGTTTTTACATGCTAGATATTGTTCTACATATTTTACTTGTTATCAATTCATGTAATCCTCATGAGATAGGTACTATTATTATTTCTATTTTTCAGATAAGGAAACCGAAGGACAGAATAATTAAGAAACTTGACCAAGTTTAAACTGCAAGTACATGGTGGAGCCAGGATTTGAATTGAAGAAGTCACACTATATTGTTCATAATCTAAACCACTGGGCAATAGCATTTATTGAGACAATATAAGGCAAAATACACATGTTGAAAGTATATTATCAAATCTCAATTCACAGAATCATGAAATTTGGGGATTGGAAGGTCATCCATGCCACCTTCATGCCTGAAGCCCTTGTACAACATCATACCTACATGATCTCTGTACCTAGCCTATATTGCACACTCCCCAGGAGAGGCAACTCAGTATTTACTAGCCAGTTAACTCTATCTCTAAATGGCGCTGGCTATTTGAAAGCACTTAAGATTATACACTTCATAGAAGTATATATATTAAGATTATATACTTCACAGAAGAGTCTCTCCGTCGGCAATCATCTTATCTTACTTCTGGTGGTCTAGAAGCAGAGCCTGAGATGGCATTCAGGTGGACATGATTTAAGAACCTGTGTCGGAGAGGGAAATGGGATAGGAAGTAGAAAGACGGAGTGAGGAAGTGCTCCAGTTCCAGTCCATTCTTGGTCCTATCCACACGTGTAAGGCTCTCTAGAGCACTGACCACCCCACAGAGTTGCCCACATTGAAACAACGACCTGTCAGAAGCCGCAGGGCTGGGAACAGGGCTGGGAGGATGGGGCCTGAGTAGTGTCCTAGACAGGGCAACCAGTTGAAGAGGGTCAGGGCAGCTGCCAGCCATTAGCAGCTGACACCCATGGCAGCCAGGGGGTGCACAGGCATGGTAAAGGGGTTCCCCTCTGCATCTCCTGCACTCCCACAGTCCCGAACAAAGTGACTGAGCACTGTGGTCAGGGGCATGGAGTAAAGTCTATCTTGCAACCTACATCTACTCTTAAGCCTCTCCTACCTGCCATCTATTAACTGTGTGGCCAAAACCAGGTCACTTACCATCTCTAAGCCTGTTTCTTGATCTATAACTTCAGCATAATAATACCAACTTTATAAGGGTATAATGAGGATTAAGAGAAATGATACCCAAAATGCATTTTGCACTATGCCCACCACCACCTAGTTAATGCTCAGCAAATAGCAGCTATTCCACAGCAGGTATATATTAAAGCCTTTTTGATATGAAATTCTGCCCATTGATTGCCAAAGCAAGGTAATATTAGATATTCAATTATTTTTTTAACCCACCACCAATTCCAAACCTAACAATTTATTTTCTTTATATCCAGCCCCTACAATACAACGTCTTAGCATTTTATCACTGTAGTTTTTATTCACACACTGAAAATGTGAATTTTTTCCCTCAAATCTGCTTGCTATTCAAGGAAGCCATCACCTCCAGAGAAACAGTCTTTCTTTTGGGTTTGCCTTTTTGCCCATCTGAATTAAGTTTTCATCCCAGACTATCATACATCCATCAGTGTCTGATATTTTTTCCTTTGTAGCAGTGAATATCAAAGTCTGAGTATGAATCTGTGCACTGCTCTAATGATTTCAAATGTATTCTAGGTTACAGGGTTATCCCCGTTAAAGGCATTTTTTTTTAAAGAATCTGATATTTTGCCAGGGAAAGGCCTGTGGCCCAGCTGCCAAAACACATGACAGCCAGCCTCTGACAGAAATCCAGTGATGGGTCTCTTGGCTGCCAGACTGATGGCTGTCAGTGACAGTGAAACTGGACAGATTGGAACTTAACACTGGGCTGGGTAAAAAGCTGGTATAATGTCATGACAGCACAGTAAGCTCTGGAGAAAGCCTTCTCATTCACCGAGGGCAGAATTATCCCAGTGGTGCAGCAGCTGTGCTATGCACAGCACCAGGGGTACATTTACCATTCACCAAAGCTGCACCCTGCAACTCTACGGTGATGACGTCTAGCAAGTAAGTCTTTCTGCCAAAACATGCCCTGGCCAGGTGAACTCACTGCCCTACCCCTACATGGGTATAAATCTCCCTGGCAAGGTAGGATAGGACTCCCGGGATGAGTCAGGACCTGGCATCGTGGGATCAAGAAAACCTTCTTGACCAAAAAAGGGGAAGAGAGAAATAAGACAAAATAAATTTTCAGTGACTGAGAGATTCCAAACAGAGTCAAGTGGCTATCCTGTAGGTTATTCTTATGTATTATAGAGATATCATTTTTTAGTTTATGGTGTATTGGAGTGGCTAGAGGGGAGCACCTGGAACTGTTGAACTGTTTTTCAGAAGCCTTGATTCTTGAAGATGACTGTATAATTATATAGCTTTTACAATGTGACCATGTGATTGTGAAAACCTTGTGTCTGATTCTTTTTTATACGGGATATGGACAGATGAGTAAAAAAAATAAGGAAAAAACGGTAAAAAAAAACTGGGTAAATTTAATTCTAGCAGTCAGTGAAAGGAAAGGGTAAAGGATATGCGATGTATGATTTTTTCTGTTATTTCTTGTTCTGGAGTGATGCAAATGAACTAGGAATGATCATGGTGATGAATACACAACTATGTGATGAAAAAAAACATGCCTGGTTCACTGTAACACACTTTAGGCAAAATTAGGTAGTGGATTAACTTGACGTTTTACTATCCTATACCCTGAGCATCTGTCTAACACATGCACATGCCAAGGCATAAATTCTTCCCTAGTACCCTTCCTGTGCAGGCAGCAATATTCTTTGCTCATGCATTTCTTCATTCAGTGAATATGTTTTGAGTGCTTACTAGGCACTAGTGATACAAAGCTGAAGACGGATATAGAATAAAGGAGTCCAAAGGTGGGCAACTGAATTTAATGAACAAATCCCTGTAATACATGACTATTTAAAAGAGAAATTCTGGAGGACAAGTTCCTTACTTCATATAACAATTCAATAATGCGGAAATTTAGATGTTGTTGCATAAAGAGAAAATTGTGGGCTCTGCTTCTCAAATTGTACTACATAAGCTGGGCCTGCCTCTGGTTGCACAATGCAGAAAGCAGCATGAAATTCCAGTTCCCTGAATGAAGCCTCAGTAGTATCCTTCTACATCCAAGCTGCCCCGTGGGGCCAGCGTTCTGTCCCTTCATTTCCCATTCTGTAAAATGGGCATGCTGTCACATGCAGAGCTGGCAGGCACCAGGGAAGCAGGAAACACTGCTATTTGCATATCTAATGGGTTCATTTCAAACTGTTAGTTTTTCTTGTATGTCTGAAATACCCAGCCAATAATAATGAGATGGGATGTGACAACTAAAACTCTCCAATTTAGCAAGATTCATTTTGCAAAATCATCACAGAGCATCTGAATCACTGCCTAGCAGAGTAGAACAACATCTGGCAAACAAGCGGTGATGTATTATAATGTTTTTAGCACCATATGGCAACATGTCTTCAAAGTCACCTGCAGGTTGAAATGAAAGCCCGTTTTATAAATACCTCAGAAAATTGGTGGGGGTGGGGGAAGGGTGGAAGGGGTACATCGGAATAATAGTACATGGGCACCAAAAGCAGGTGCTGCTAAATATTACAGCAAATGTTGAAATGGTAAAAAGTTATAAAGAAGCCAAATGACAAGTTGTCTACAACTTTTAAATGTCATAATGTGTAACAAACCAAAGACTCATCTATAGAACTTTAAGACCGTATTACCCAGGCCCAATTAAAAGTGATTAATAGTTATTGTGGTCACCCTTAATTGGAAACCATACCCTTTGACATGAGAAAAGAAAACAAAACGAGGGAGCCAGGATCAAAGAGGACCTTAAATGTTAGGGTTTGCTTGTGGGTATTTCCCCCCCTATTTTCATAACAGAATTAGATATAGTAATTTAAACAATTTCTTTTCTCATGAAAATGAAGTCTCCTGTTCACCCTCTGGGGCAGAGAGCATGGCCTGAATTATCAGAGGAAACTCTCTGCCTCATGTTTCTCCCTAGCCTGCTCCCCTGCATCCCTGCATGGTACTGCCTTCCTGAAGATAGTTTTGCGCATCATTGCCTCATTGTAACTGGAATTATCCTACCTTGCACTAGCTTGAGGGGTGGAGGTAAACAGCTTCTTCAAATTCTTCCTTAGATTCCCAAAGTCATGAGTGAGGCAATCTCTAGCTCTTCCCACCGCAACCCAGTGTCTTCACCTTCGGAATCTGTGAAGTGATGCTTGCTGCAGGGATATGATGGTCAATGGCAGGTGTCAACTTGGCTGTTATGGTGGCCAGTTATTTAGTCAAGCAAGCACTGGCTGATCATTACTGCCAGGGTGGTTGGTAGGTGATTTTGCATCTATAGACAGTTGATTGCATCTAGGGCTGATTATATCTAAAATCAACAAAGGTGATTGCCCTCAGCTGTGTGGGGATTCTCCTCATCCAATAGGTTTGGAGGACTTAAAAGCCAGAACTGAAGAGTTCAGAAGTCAGAAAAAAGAATTTCTACCTCTACCTCAGTCAGCTAGCTGCTCCTGGAAAATTGAGCTTCACCTTCATTGGAGTTTCCAACTTGCAGACTGCACTACAGAATTCAGATTTGCCTGTCTCTGACTGAGTCCATTCCTGTAATAATCGCATAATATTTATATCATATATTGCGTCAGTTTTGTTTTCACTGGAGTAAAGTAATACGAAGCATCACTTATGTCCATAACAAAGGGTGCCAAAGCAATGTATCATTGCCCTTGTGCCAAATACGGCCCGGGTGACCAACCGTGTGACCAGGGGCTCGCCCACGGGGCCCCATGTTCACGTGGGCTGACTAGTGGTCATCCCCACACGTCCTCTCAGCCTGCCCTAGGCGTTACAATCTTGTGCTCCTCAAACCTTATGAATTTGCTTTTCTACATTTTACCCACTGTATTATTGTCACATCTCTCCCTAAGTCTCAGGCATGACTGTGTAACCAGAAAATATGACTAACCAATACCTCTGCACCCTGACCCACCATCCTTGAGCATAAATAATAATAATTATAATTGTAATAAAAGTAATAACAGTCATCATGATTTACTGAATTTGTGATATTTTCCAGGCACTGTTAAGCCCTGTGTGCATGTTGTGTCAAATGTTACCTCAATCACTGAGAAAAGTTGCATAGAGAAAAGATAGTCAGTATTCAATTTCAGGTCTGATGTCACAGCTTGCACCCTTATTCACTACACAAACTGCCTTTGATTCCTCAACTCTTTTTCCTTTAGAATGTATTATTTTCCAGATAAATCCCCAGGCACTCTTGAAAATATATTTCAGAAAGCAAGAAGGGCAAGAAAATACATGACAGATTGAGACCATCACTACGACGGGATTAGTGCCTTTTGTTATTTCTTCATACTTGATGAAGTCTTATCTCACCAACTCTCTGCTCCGGAAAGACAGAGTTATCCTGACTACACTGAAAGGTGAATATCATGCCAAAATATTGAAGTGGAACCTGAGCCCCAGTCTTCTTAGTGCCAGCGCTTTGCTCTTTCCAAGCCCTTCATAGTCTCTCTCCCCTGTGCCACTCTTCTCACCAGCTCCCTCCCGGATCCCATGCTGCATCCAGGGCAGATGCTGCTCTTCCCCCTCTCCAAACCTTCCGACCTCTGCACCAGTGTTCCTCTTTCTCCCTTCTGTGGAGCTCACGCCCAGTTCCGCTGCGGATCTCAGATGCTGCCTTGCCATGAGTGAAACTTCCCCTCAGCCTCTACTGACTGAAGTGTCCGCCTCTCCTCTCTCCCAGAACACTGTGGGAACCTCTCGTGGGATGCTAACTAGTCTCCTTATTGTGGTTATTTGAATACTGTCTTATCACATCCACTGTTTTAGCTTGTAAATTCCCTTAAGGGGAGGACTCAGCCTTACATCTCATAGACTCAAAAAGGGCACTTAATAGCAGATTGCTGAATTAATATAATTTAAATTTGTACTCCTCTATTAACATATTATATTTATGATCAACTCCTACATATTCCGTTTCCACTTGGGAGTCTCCATATTTTCCCCAGAAACAAGGGCAGTTTGAAGTCATTCTGAGCTTTCTACTTAATCTTCTCTTAGTAGAATCTGCCTCCCAGTTGGTTCAATATATTCTCTACAAGTTGAGTTCTTTATGGATTCATAGCCTTGAAAATTTTTTCTTCCTTAAAAAAACTTCTGGATTATTTATTGGGCCAATTCATATCTAGTACATTTATACTGTTTTCTTATCAAAAGAGAATAACTTATTATATTTCAACCAAAATATCTCAGTTTTCTTCAAGGTCCAAGGGATTTATGGTATCTCTTTTACATTTGGAAAAGTTAAAGTTTTTATAGATGAAGCAAATGTATTGGGTATGACTATTTTCATAAGGCTAGCATGTCAGATTTTTTTTTTCTACTAGTTTTATCTTTTGACGCTGTGTCCAGTAGCAGCAGAGTGTGGTTCACTGCCAGGGCTGCTGAGTGAGCTAACTGGCCAATACCTGCATCTGTAAGACATTTCACCAAAACCTTATGTGGATCTAGTGGCTATTTTGTGGAAAGCTCATGATTTACCAATATATAGAAAGCAAAGACTGTATCAGAAAAAAATGCTGACTTTCACAATCATATTGCTGAAGTTCTTTTTTTTGTTGTTGTTTTTACTACTGTTTGTCTTTATTTAAAACTATTAAATGCTCATGATCAATTTTTTGCAATAGAAGATATACAAAGAAAAGCGAACTCCCTTCCCAACTAGATCTCTGCTCCACACTCCAGAGACACCTACAGATAGCAGTTCCTTAAACCAGCTAGATATTTTTTTAAAGCCCCAGGGGTTTTAAGACAGCAAAGAAATGACCATCAGACTCAACAATGGTCAATTAGCTTTTAGGTCCTGAGCAGCTGTGCTCCAGCCTGTGCTAGGTGCTGCTGGATAGACCCCTCCCTACCTCACCAGGCCCGTAGGTGTCTGCTGAGTGCAGTCAGCAGGACATCAGGACACATCCTCGTGGGAGTGCTGGCTTCCCAGAGGAGGAGAAAAATTTTTAAAAGACACCAGGAGACATGAATTAGGTAAAGAGAGAAAGGAAATAGCGTTCTCTAAGAATAACATTTGCAAAGGCCAAGGAAATGAGAGAAAAGCATGGCAAATTCAAGGAACTGAAAATAAAAATAGTCAAGTTTGGTTAAAACTTACATGTAAAGAAAGGGAGGCAATTAAGAAAGCCTGGAGAGAAAAAAAGTTAACTTGGTGACCACTGACCAGTTTCCTGATGTCCTTGGTGTGGTTTTGTAGAATGAACATAGCACATGGACACAGAAAGTCTAATTTCAAATTCTGGCTAATTAACTATATATCAAAGCAGAAAGAAAGGAAGAAAAGACAGATAGGTAGATGATAGATAGATAGACAGACAGATTATACTGAGCCATTGTAATCTCTCTATTGGGATCGGCACAGTTTCACGGGTAAAGCCTCAAACACAGGACTTTAAACCGCCAGGGCACTAGCCAAGAGGAAGAATGACCCTTTCATCAATCATGGGAAATCCCAGAGACCTCACTCTCCCGCCACTGCCTAAGCCACTTCAAAGACTTTTCAAACTGTATCATAAGTTGCACGGTACCTGCCTATCATGAGTTGATATGATTTAAAATATTACTTTTTGAAAAAATCAATACATGGTTACCTCTGGGTTATAGGAAAAAGTCTCTAATGCTTTTTTTTTTAAAAAAAAAAAAAAAAAAGAAGAACTTCCTATTTTTCAGGCTGAAGCTATAAAATGCAAAAATTAGTTACTTTTTAAAAGAATGCTTACCTTCTTGCTTGCTGTCTGGCTTTTATAGCCATGGAGAAACACAGAGAAACAGAAGTCCTAGCAGTAAATTTATTTTTAAAATGAGTTACCCTCAGACTGACAGAACACCCAAGTTCTTTAAGTGGTGGTGCTTGGTTTGGCATCTTAACTGAAAATTTCCATACAACAACTAGTATTGTGCAGCAGACTGAAGAATCGCACAGTTGCGTATTTTTACCCCCTAATTACTATTTAATTTGCACTTCAGAGCTTGCAAAATGAGTGTAAAAAAATGAAAATCAAGTAGCAATTAGAGGGTAAGAGACACAATTGTGTGATTCTTGACATTCAGCATAGATTCAGCAATAGTAAGGGCAAATTAACAGTGACATTTCAGGCATCTGACCCACTTTGGGCCTACGGATACAGCACATGAAATGCCAGGAACCATAGTTTTAAAAGAGTTAAAGAACTCAAACTTGACATTAGAACATATGAACCTATCGACAAGCCCATAGGTTTTCCACTATCATATTCCGATAATGGCTTTAAAGAATTTTGTAAGCATTGACTACACATAACAAGAAAAATGCAGACCTCAGCTTAATGCATTGCGTACAATCTCCGGCATGCTAAGTCGCTTAGTAAACAATCTTGGCCACTTCAGAGATGATTAATAGATAAATTAATTCATTCATTTAACTCATAAGCACTTACTGAGTATCTACTGAAAAAAAAAAATACCAGGCAAAATATAAAGCCTTGGAGACAATGAGAAGTAAGACTTCAAGGAACTCAGCGTGGAAGTATACCAATTGTTAAGAAAATAACAATTGTTACTGAAAATAATTTCGCTGCAGAGAAGGTAGGGTTAAAACTTATCTGCTCCAGGTGTCTAATATGCTAGATATGATGCTAGTAGAGAATAATAGTATATAAATAATTACAAATGAAAATCCTGTAATAAATGTGTACAGATTATTGTGATTTTGACCCTTTTAATTAGAAAAGCAAGGCCACTTCTGGATAAATCAACCAACAGAATAGAAATAGCTGATTGAGTCAGATTATATAGTGTTGCAGGTTTAACCACAAAGTCAATTTGAATTAGTCAAGGAAAAACTGTCTTTATTCTTTGGTAGGCAGAGTTTGGGGTTTAGGATCCAGTATTTAGCTATTCAGAATTGCCTCAACTGCAACTCTTTTGATCTCTTTAACCCAAGATTGGGCCCTGTATACATCTGGCTCTTGCTGAGGAAGGATGCTCTGATTTTCAAAAACTAAGATGAGAGAGATGAGGAACACCTGTGCTGGATAAATATAGCTTTATTCCCAAAAAATGCCAGTATGAATGCAATGAATTCCATTGCTTTTATCTAGGACACTGATCTTTGGTTTTACTTTGTGATCAGAAAAATATCTCTGACCACCTGTAAATAGTTGCATAGTCTGACGGAACTCTAAATGACACTCAAAGCAGCATATCTTCCCTTAGATTAACAATACAAAGATTAGAGGGGCAAAATCAATTTTCTCATTTATTTTTACTTAACTAATTTTCTTCATATAGTTTGAATTACAAAAGAATCCTTTGAGGTTCTTTAAGAATCCCTTACATTTCTTTTTACTTTGAATCAGAAAACATCTTTCCCCAAGATGGAAGAAATGCCCTACTTCCAAAAAAATATTGAAGATTCCATTTTCTAAAGGATAGGCCTGGTTATAGATATGTACACATGATATACATTAAACATGACACCACATGGAATGGTCTAGAGATTTGAAAGCTGTAAAAAAAGAAGGATTTTATTAACCCCTGTTGCATCATTCTTTCTTGCTAAATCTCCCCAGGTGATGCTTAGAGTTTACTAAATGTTCATTTTATGTATAAATATATGTATATTCAGTGACATGCAGATAGAGATTGAAATACCAAAAATTCCTTCCATCCAGAAGTTACAGTGTAATTGGAAAAGTGAAATGTGTGTGCTTGTGCATATGTGAGATCTACTATATGAAATATTTAAAGACTGATTAGTGTCACATAGCCATTGAATAGAAAGGTATCTGCAAAATTGTCTAGATCTCTTATTTTAAAATGAGGAAGATTAAACCAAGGAAGTAAAAAATTATTTTATTTTCCAAGGGCCACACATTCAGTTCATGCCAGACTGAAAACTAGAACTGGGTCTTGTGACTCATTGTTCAAAATACTTTAACCTACATTACATCATATGCTTTAAAAAATATAGGGATTGTTTGAGGATGATATATTTGAAAGTAACTTCTAAGTAAGCATATGATGATAAATACCATACATCTAGCAAAAAAAAATTTGAAAATAATCATTAAATCATGAGGGATGATGAAGTGTGATCACATACAGAAAGTATTCATCCTACAATCAGCCATAAGAGACTTATAAGATATATAGTAGTGGAGGAGGTGAGAAAAATATTCTAGAAAAGAACAATTCAATACCATTTAGCAAATATTTTATCAGGTGCTTATTATATGCCAGGGAATACACAGAGAACTGGAGGTACATAGACAATTGAGACAAGATACTAACCTTCACATAATCTTGCAGAAAACACATAGGGATCAAAATTCCATGAGTGGGAAAAGAAATAGACTATTCAGCTACTCTGGAACCACTAAACAGGGATTGGAGTTAGACAAAGATTCAGAGAAGACTTCCTAGAGTCAGTAATGCCTAACAAAAAGGCAAGAAGGGAATTCCCAGCAGAGGGAATGCAAAGTATGAAGGCACAAATAAGTGAAAAAGCCACACCTCACTGGGGAACTCTAAGCACCTCTGTGTGTCTGGAGCCAGGGGTCATGCAGGGAGATGGCAACAAGTGAGGTTGGAGCAGGGCCCTAAACGTGGCAATCTCTAGGGTGGCAGGGGTGAGCTTCAGGACAAAATAGTAATTGTTGGCAAATTTTGACTTACACATTTTTCTGATTCCTCAGATTCTCAGATGAGCCCAAGACCTAAAAAAGGTTAAGGCCAAGTGGGGAAAGGGCACTTGAGGCTGGATCATGATGACACTTGTATGCTACTGGGCATATTTGAACTTAATCCCAAAAGGCATGAGAGCTACTTAACCGTTTTAAGTAGAGAAATGACATAATCAGATTTCTGTTTAAAAACATCAGTTTGGCAGAAGGCAGGAAAACAGACTGTCAACAGGGAGTCTAGTCAGTAAACTGACGATAGTACAGTTTTTTGGGGTCGGAGATTTGGACCCAAAGTAAAGCAATTGCCGTAATACAGAGATTAGGAGGTAGACGCTAGGAGATGGCTGAGGAAGTGAGGAGGATGAGAGAAAGAGAGAAGGAGAACGGGAAGACCAAGGCTGGTCTAACTTCTAACTTTTTTTCTTGAGTGATGGGGAGGATGGTGCTGTGAAATGGGAAGAACTTATCAGCCTATGGGTGATAGTGATACCACAGGAGTGGACAGCAGTGAGTACTTTGTGGGGGTGTCTTTGGGGGACTTCCTTTAAGAAATAAGTTGGGGGCTGTGAAAGGAACCAAAAACTAAAGGACAGATCACTGGAAGAAAATCAGAAACAAAATACAGAAAACCTAAAGGAAGCAGAGAGGTAGAAATGAATGAAATGGGATGTAGAAAAGAAAATTGTAAGAATAGCTTGGTCAAAGCAGAAAGCACAGGTAAGGAATTTTTAGTAAATAGTATCTTATAGGGTAGGTAAATTGTGTTAAGAGAAAGCCTTGGAAGCTTGGGTGAGGAGTTGATGTTTTATGTATTAAAAAGCACTGTGATGCTAGTGATGTAATAGAATTTATTAACAGCAGAGATGATAATGTCTTTCTCTGGTGCTTCACAATATTTTCCAAATTCTTTCACTTTCATTAATGTTCTCATTTGTTATTCATACTTCTTTGAAGGAGATAGGGCTGGGCTAAATATCACTACTTTAGAGATAAGGAAACCAACTCCCTGAAAAGGCTGAGTGATTAGATCTTACAGAACAATTTAAAGAAGAGGGAGGGTTGGAATCCTAATTTCCTGTTCCCCCATCAAGGACTAATTCTAATTTGCAAATCAGCTTAATCTCAGGCTTAATGGAGCTCAGCAGCAGCCCTCTGACTTTCGTGATCCCCAAAGACAAAGGAGAAATCTCCCCTCCACCATTCTCCTGAGTCTTCCCTGGTAGTTAATTTTACATGAAGCCATAGCCCCTGCGCATCCTGAGTGAAACCCAGTAGAACATCCACCCTAGCAGTGTACTGCTATCCAGCTGAATGCCCTCAGTACAGTTGGGTCAGTAACCACCACCCATTTTCCACATTCTGTTTTATGAATGGCAAACAGCCAGTAGACTAGACATGAGGTGAACAGGTCTGTTTTAGAAATCAGTTTAGGCAGACTTACAACTCTGCCTGGTCCAACTAACAAGGTGAAAACAAATCTCAATTCTTCAACACAGTCCTGCATGGGCCACTTATTACAGCTCTGTCCTGTGGCTATACTTTCAAGCCAAATCTTATTGGCTCAAATACACACCCCCATTGATCACAAAGGCTGCTGGGCAAGGGAGTGTGGGAAGGTTTTTAGATACACGAAAATCCATTCCAGTCACTGGAAAACAAAAGTGCACAACTTTTTTTAAAGTGTTAGAACTTTCGGAGAGAATCCAGTGTGAATCTGGAGCTAAAGCCATGAACTGTGCCTTTGCCGAGTTGAAACCAAAGTGAAGCAACTCAAAATCTGGAAGAGAACACTCCAACTTTCTGGTTTCCTCTGCATGTGATTTAGAGACTCACAAACCTGGAGAACCAAATGGATTCCATTTCTGAGTGAACAATTAAGCTTTTAATGGCAAAACTTTTCATGCATCAAGACAAGGTAAATTTCAAAAAAACAAAAACCAGTAAAATAAAACCAAATATTTAGTGTCAAAGTAAATGAAAAATATACAAAAACACAAGTAAACTTAATCTATGTCCTGCCAATCCACGAGCTCAACAGGCTCCAGAAAGGGCCAGACAAGAAAAAGATGGAATCTGGAGAGTAAACCCAGTGAATAGGCTGAGGTACGTTTGTTCTGAGAACCAGAAACAAACAGAGAATGAAATTCAGAACAGCAGGTGGGCCTAAGTGCAAGAAAGTATGGTGAAGAGCCTGGTCGGAAAGTGAGACTCAAGAATGAAAGACAGGTGCCTTGAGAGTCAACTGGAACAGTGCAACTGACCTTTTTGCTCTACTTAAAGACAAGGGTACCTGCTACCTGAAGCCTTGGTCTCACTGGCTTCCTGAATCTATCTCAAATAGAAAAACAGCATTTTAGCAGGATCAACTTCTCAGCTGGGAGGGTAAGAGGGGTGGCAGGTCGAAATTATTCTTGCCATCAGAGACTCACAGCCATAAATCAGCTCACCTGTGTGTAAAACCTTAGGATAAAATTGCTAACTAATTCACAGTGTTCACCAATTGCTTCTGGGTTGATCCAGGCTATCTAACTGGGCTTCTAATTCAACCTCCGAGTTATAATTCCAGCTTCCTGTATAGCAAGTCTTCAAGCTAAGTAAATCCTACTTTTCTAAATAATGTTTTACGGAAACCCAGCCACACCCATTTGCTTACATGTTGTCTATGGTTGCTTTTTGCTCTAAGATGGCAGAGTTGAGTAGAGGAGTTGTGACAAAGACTGTATGCCCTACAAAACCTTAAATGCTAACTGTCAGGCCCTTTATAAAAGATTCCTGACCTTTGCCATAATGACTAAAACTCTATACAAGATCCCAGAGCACAGGGAAAATACTCTTCTACCCTCTTCCTCCCCTTAGGTTGGCTCCATTCCTGCAACTCCAGCCACTGTCTAGGAGACAGCACTAAATGCTGAACTGAGGTCCTTGATTTTCACTGATTTGGAGAGCAACTCTAGCCCAAATCAAGCTTGAATACACCGCAAGACACAGAGCCTGTGAATTTTGCTTATTTTTCTGACCTTACAATAAGGGCAGTTTGAGGGCTGAGTGTCTTCAAATTGGTCTTCCACGTGCCCAGTCCACCAGAAGCCTAACCTGCATGGCTGGATTAGTGAAGTCCCTTGCTCTCTGTATTTCAGTGAAGTCCATGATGGGAAGCATCTGTAGAAGATTAAAGCAAGAGATGACTTATG
This sequence comes from Tamandua tetradactyla, assembly GCF_023851605.1. NCBI lineage: Eukaryota > Metazoa > Chordata > Mammalia > Pilosa > Myrmecophagidae > Tamandua > Tamandua tetradactyla. The sequence goes on along the minus strand of NC_135334.1, from coordinate 51,165,615 downwards.
AAGGCAGGGTATTTATTTTCCTGCTCTTCCCTATAGTCCTGATAGCCAGCTACGTCTCTTGATGAAAGGTCCTAGATTCTGATAAGCAGTCTCTCTACAGAGCTCTCTGTATCTAGCTTCTGGCAATTGCTTCCCCTTCTGCCACTTCAGGCCTACAGATGGTAACAGCTTCAACTATCACCAGCTCCATGAATTGCTTTATTCCTTGTCATTTTCCTACTCTCTGCACATAACTTTGTTAATAGTCCCTTTATTAAAGTTTCCTCAAATTATTCAATTTTAGGGTGTCATTTATTTCTTTTTAGGATCTTAATTGATACTGTAATTGGGATCAGGATTCCAGGAAACAGACCTAAGAAAATGTTATTTTGGGATTGAGCTTTTTATATAATCGTAAAGCACATGGAAAACTTCCAGCTGGGGGCTACTGGGACTTAATCCACAACATGTGGTAAAGTTATTCAATTTACCCTTGTGGTAGCATGAGATGAAATGCAGGCAAGACATCACATGGGCTATGGCTCTTAGTTGCCATCTGAAAATAGAGATTATAGAGTCACCTGGCTTCTTCTTATGGCCCCAGAGAGACAAAAAATAAAAATAGATAAAATAAGAAATTGAAAACTAAACAATTGAGAACACAGTGAGAAAAATCATAAAGCTTCTCCGGCAACCATAAGGATTTCTTCATCTCCTGTATGTCATTATACAGCAGCTATTTCTGATACCCCAGGACCTGATTATAATGGGCACAGAATGGCATTCCAATTTAGAGATTAACTCTGGCAGATCCCTTATTTCCTGGCTGGGAAAGAGTGGGACTCAGAAAATGGAACATTGAATTTTTAAATCCTCTTTAACCATTCTTATGGGCAAAAAGAACCCCCTTCCATGCCATGAAGATCTAGCCTTCCCCTGCATAAGAGCTCTTCAAAGACCTAAGCTAGGATAGTTGCCTCAATAATTGATGACAATTTTCCTGAGGATCCCTGAACAGCATCCCTTAATATGTCCAGCCCCTATAACGGCCTCTACTGAAAGATTTATTGAATAGTACAATTCTGTGTCACCATAAATCCAGGTCTTATGTTGTGAGAGTGTATTCTAAACTCACTCATGGAGGACAAAAACTGAAAGCATGATAAGGCCAATTAATTGAGATGAGTTTACTCACCTAATGTTGACTCAAGAACATGACATTGGCATTAATAAACTGCTATGTGGTCTTAGTTAAATGCAGTCTTAGGGAAATTGGAACAATGGAATGAATCAATTTAGTGCTCAGCCACCCAAAAATTATATCTGCTGGAGGACAAAGATGACTCATCTTTACTATTGTGAAAAATATAGGTTGGGGTGGGGGAAGGGTACCAGTTTTCTTAAAGAGCTCTGTATAGTTGCTCTTTGTAGACTGGAGATAGTGGTGGAATTTGCTGTACTGGAATAGTCCATGACTTCAAAGGGAGAAATAGGATACTACAATGGTGGAATAGGTAGTGGCACTATCAGCATAAAGGCTGAAGACATTACCACAAAAAAGAGAGAGACGAGCAGTGACAAAAATGTTTTGACTGATAGGGAATTGTGGCAATGGCTAATTGAGCACAGAATCATCTCTGAAAATACAATAAATTTGGGGTGGTGCAACGGTGATTCAGCAGGTGGAATTCTCGCCTGCCATGCCTGAGACCCGTGTTCGTTTCCCGGTACCCACCCATGCAAAAAACAAAAAAACATTAGATATGCAACCCACTAAGATACACCTTGACACACAGAGGGCAAGTGGGCAGAAACCTAATTCAAGTATCTATAGTGAAGATTCATAAACTTTAACATTATTTCCAGATCTAAGACAGTTACACTTGGTTTCACTCAACTAAGGTGCACCTGTATGCTTTAATCAAGGTGATATCAATTACAGGCATGCTTGTGAATGTGGAATTTTAATAGAATATATCAGTGCAGCCCTTAGCGCTTAATATACACATTTTAATCTAATAAATGCTTTTTTTCTCATCCCCATCAATTTGGAAGGGAAAAAAAACCAGTCAGAAATAATTTGCCTTCACATAGCAGGGCCAACAGTATATGTTCATGATCTTGCCTCAGGACTCTGTCAACTTTCCTGCTTCCCATCATGTAGGCTCAGAACTTTATTTTCTGAACCCACAGAACATCAAGCTGGTCATGCACATAAATGGTATTATGCTAATTTGGCCTGTGAAAATTAGCACATGCTTTCTGGACTACAACATAGCAATATGTTCAAAAGCTAAATACTGTATGTACCTTATGTTCTAGTAGTGCTACTTCTGAGACTTTGTCTTAGAATCTAAACTAAGGCAAAAGGCAGTTAAATGCAATTAGATATGCAGTCAAAAATGTTTCTTGTATCTTTTCTCCTAAGTATGAAAAATTGAAACAACTTAACTTGCAACAGATTATTTAAATAAATGATGGTGTATTCATATTCTAGAATATTACACAAATATGATAAAATAATATATAAATATATATATATATATTGATCTGGAAAGGATTTCTCAATATATCAAGTGGAAAGTATGTAATATAATAGTTTCTATATTATGATAGCATTTTGTCATAAAATGTGTCCATATTTTACATCTAGAAAGATAATACTAAAATGTTAAAAAAAGATCACTATGTGAGATTATGATTTTCCCTTTTCCTTTACATTTTTGTTTTGTTTGGATTTTTATAAGAATATTTTATGTTTATAATAATAATAAAGAATATTCCCATTTGGAAAAACAAAAGACCCACTTTCTAAAATTTGAGTACAACATCCAGGAAAGACTTGCATCAAAACTCAACAAACACCTAAATAATTTTACTAATCTTCCTATAACCTCCCTAACAAAAGACTCAGGCCAGTCGCCTGCAGGTGATCACCAAGTGGATACAACTAGGATGACCTTAGGAGCAGTGAAGGAGGAGGCCACTATAAGTCCTTCCTCGGTTCCAACATTTGTCAGAGTCCCTGTCAGAGTTCTTATGACAAAGAACCCCTAAAGTGTATACATAGACCAATGCCCCAGCAGAGTGGAAAGAAATGGGAAGAAATGGAAACTAAATGAAAATAAGAAAAGCATATGTTCCTCTCGAATTTAATGATCCCTGAATGCCAAAGACATGAAATATAAAGTTATTTCAACCTGCATAGGCATCTTGTTATGATGAATAATATCCTGCTAGGTTCCAGGCACTGGGCTAGATAGCAGACACAGAACGATGAGCAAGATAGAAGGGCATAACCAGGTCCTACCTCCACGGAGCTTGTAACCTAGTGAAGGAAATAGTCAGACAAAGGGACAATTACAATGCACACTCTAATACATGATGGGGAAAGTGAGGTGATTGTGAGAGGCATGAAGAAATGTCACTGGATTGGGGTTCCAGAGAAAGGTGATGTATAGTGTGAGAATTGAAGAGTAGGGTAGCTAGGTACAGGGAAACAGGGTGTAGAGGGTGATGTTGTAGGGGAGGGTGGGGTGAGTCTACTAAGCAGAAGAGATGTTACTATCTCTTCAAAGCCTTATTCTGATATATGACTGTTCCCTATAAATACCTCTGCTTAAATATTTTCAATGATGGGGAGTTGCTTCCTTCCAAGGTAGTCAATTCCATTGTGGTCAGCTCTAATTGTTTGAAAGTATGCCTTTAAATAGAGCCCCAAGTTGCCTTTCTTTAAATTCCATCCATTGATCTTGCTTCTGCACTTAGATGTTATATAAAACAAGTCAAATCACTCTTTCATGTAACATTCCTTCCAATGTTTAAAGCCCACTGTCATATCCTATACTTGCTACTCTTCCTAAAGTTCTTCTTCTCTATTGTTTCTTACATGATCTGACCTCAAATCCCTTCAACATCCTTATCAGTCTGCTCTACACACACTATAGAATGCCAAAGTTCTTCATAAATATTAAAGAACAGTAATAATAATCCATTCAACAAACATATTGAACACCTACTACATGCCAGACAATTTTCTAGACCTGTGCGACATCACAGGCAATAAAATGGGCAGAGACACTTACAGAGCTTATATTCTAATGGAGAAAGAGTGAAAAAAAAGTTTATTAAAATATATCTTATGATGTATTCCTAAAATTGAAATTCTTGGGTCAAATGGGTCAAAGAGAAAGGTTTTAAATCTTTTGATATATTTTATCAAATCGCCTTCCAGAAATGTCTTCCAATTTTACTCTCTACCAGCAATGTATATAATTTCTAATTTCCCAGCATCTTACATTCCTACTAATTATCATTAAAAATATTCCTAATCATGAAGGTGAGAATTATGTCTCATTTTAATTTGCAACTTTTTACTACTGACTGAATTTTTGCATTTTAGTGAATTGTTTGTTCTTTGCCAATTATTCTGACAGTGTTTGTCTTTATGCTAAATATTTACAAATACTTTGCTATATGATATGGATATTAACCCTTTGCCTCTTGTATATATTTAAAATGTTTACTCTATTTCATAATGTTATTCATGGTATATTTTTATCATAGAGGTTTTTTTAGTATTTTAATATTCAAATCCATCTATCACTTTCTTTGTGCTTTCAGGTCTGGCAGTGATACAGTTCTTAGAAACTTCCTCCCCACTGTGTCAGAAACATCTCTACATATAATGATTTCTAGTCCTCTAAATTTTTTTTTATTATATAGTATAACATATATACAAAACAAACAAACAAAAAAAGCAGTAGTTTTCAAAGCACTTTTCCACAAGTGGTTACAGGACAGATCCCAGAGTTTGTCATGGGTTACTGTATGATCCTCTCAGATTTTTCCTTCTAGCTCCAGGATATAGGGGGCTAGAGGGCTTAAATATATCTTTATCATCACAATCGAGTTTTTTTTCTTCTTTTTTTGTGAAAAGTAACACATATACGAAACCGCTAAAATTTCCAAGCACAGCACCACAATTAGTTGTAGAACATATTTCAGACTTTGACATGGGTTACAAGTTTACAATTTTAGGTTTTTACTTCTAGCTGCTCTAAAATGCTGGAGACTAAAAGAGATATTAATGTAATGATTCAGCATTCATATTCATTTGTTAAGTCCTGTCTTCTATGTATAATTCCACCATCACCTTCACTCTTTCCATATCTCTCTTAGGGTTGTTTGGGCTATGACCATTCTAAATTTTTTATATTAGAAGGGTCTGTCACTAATATGGAGTAAAGAGATGGAACTTTCTGTTGTTCTGGAGAGGCTGGACTAGGTGTCAGGACTTATCTGGACCAGGGACCCGTCTGGAGGTTGTAGGTTTCTGGAAAGTTACTCTAGTGCCTGGAACACTTGTGGAATCTTATAAATTGCCCTAGGTGTTCTTTAGGATTGGTCCTGGTTGGAGGTTGGCTGGTTGTGATAGTTACCAAGGTCTACCTGAAGCTTGTGTAAGAGCAACCTCCAGAGTAGCCTCTAGACTCTATTTGAACTCTCTCTGCTACTGACACTTTATGAATTATACTTCTTTTCCCCCCGTTATTTAGGATGGAATTGTTGATCCCATGGTGCCAGGTCTGGATTCATACCTAGGAGTCATCTCCCATGTCACCAGGGAGAATTTCACCCCTGGATGTCATGTCCCACATACTGGAGGGGAATGATTCACTTGCAGAGTTGGGTTTAGAGAGACTGAGACCACATCTGGGCAACAACAGAGGCCCTCCAGAAGTAACTCTTAGGCATGTCTATAGGTAGCCTAAGCTTCTCCACTACCTACATAAGCTTCACAATACTAGACTGGCCTATTGATTTGGATATCTCTAAAGTTTGACACAGTATCAGGGGATTCCTTGATGGTAAGGTTTAATAGTTCCATATTCTTCCTCCCACCCCTCAGGGGACTTGGCTAATATTGTTTGATTATCTGCCTAATATACTCTAGGATTTCCAGGCATCACAATAATCTATACAGGATTAAAGAGTCCTCTGAATTTTAAAACATAATAATATGTAGCTATCTACCATTTATTTTGGTGGATGGAGTAGTAAGCTAGAGATCTTTACAGTTTTCTTTTAAAAATCAAATAATCTCAATTACATTATATCCCCATTTATTTTAAAATGTCACTGATCCTTCTACCTATCATTCTACCTGAACATATCACATAATAAATCCAGATTAAAAATATATATATAGAGAGAGAGAGAACTGATCACACTGGGCCCTTATTCCTCTAAAGCTCTAAATAGTGGCTGCCCTATTACAAGAAACATCTGCTCTTCAATTTGCCACAAACTTACCTTTACTGTATCAATCCAATTACCATCGCGGACCATCATAGGTATATAAATTTAGAATTTTCCCTAGAACATTCTAATTGCCAAGGTTAGAAAATAAGTACCCATTTAGGTCCCAGGAACTAAATATCTTACTGATCTTAGTAAGGATATCAAAATCTCTGGCATCAGCCAAACAACAATGTCCATAAATCTTGGGAAGAGCACCTTCAGGTCTCAGGTAGCACTGAGGGCTCCCGTACAGAAACAGATGCCCACAGTTCAAGTGACTTCTGAACAGAAGGGAAGGGGTCCACAGCTGCCGAAGTGTTGGCTTGCTGTACAATGCAGGTGTCTAATGTGGTTCTCCAGAATAAACTGGAGAATGCCACTCAAGAAAAATTGGAAATTGGCAATACTTTCCTCTGATTTATTAATATATTTTCTCCATGTATGCACCCAGAGGTTGCAACTGTGATATATTCTTTGTCAGCCCAGTCTACACAAGTGGCATGCTTAATGGAGGCAAGCATTTCCGAGTTCTAAGGAGACTTAGAGATATCATAGAAAGTTAGATTGTGGCCTCCATAGTGATAATCAACTATAATAATGGAGATTGAGGAAATACATGAGGAAGCAAATGGAGAAAACAGGCTCTTTCTTCAGGATAAGAAGGCTAGGCACCTTACGTGTTTGCTGAGCAAGGAGTCATGTGGATTAGACACTGGCCCATATATACTCTTAGTAATAAAGTGAATGACAGCTTTAGATAATAGATGTTCCAGCAAAATGCCCCCAAAAGTCCATTCTTGTGATATACAAACAAAACCAGTAGATGGTGTAGTGCATACCCTCACTCTAAACTTTCTCTTCTTGACCTCTTGACCTGCCATTGTAAACTATTATACCATTAGAAATTCATTATCCAGAAATATTTGGAAAAGGGATAAATTTTGCTAAGAAGAGTTAAATATTCAGGCATTGTAATCCATTATGCCAAATCAGTTCTTCACTTCACTAGGTTCTAAGAAAATTTGCACATAAGATCAATGAGTTTTATGGAAAAGGCAAATTAGTTGATAGATAGATAGATAGATAGATAGATAGATAGATAGATAGATAGATAGAAATTGGTTCCCACGCAGTGATGATATCTAAGCATTTAAAGATACTAGGAAAGTGAGGGACATGGCTAATAAAAGAGATGGAAGAAAAAAAGGACACTAAAGGCAAACTATTTCTTTTTTTTTCTTTCCCAAGAGCAAGACCTGAAGGTGGTAAAGAAGAAGAGGTGAGTTCAATTGGACTGTGCCTAACCCCACTAATAAGGATTATGTGAATCACAGACCAGAAAAGCAACCCGTGCTTGGTCTCTATGTTAGAGAGAGACAATCAGGTAAGAACAGGATTGCTAAAAGTAGCTGGGGGCAGGCCACGGTGGCTCAGTGTCAGAGTTCTCTCCTGCTATGCTGGAGACCCGGGCTCAATTCCCAGTGCCTGCCCATGTGGAAAAAAAAAAAAAAAGATAAAAGTAGCTGGGGAGAGTGGCTAGATCTTTATAAAATTTTGTTAAAAAAAAAAAAGAAAAGAAGAAAAAGCAATGTTGGGCTACTTGGTGGTCTGAAATTCACTAAAATTGTAGTAAGATGGTTCTGTCATTTACTAGCTTTGTAACCAAGGGCAAATCACTTCTCAGAGTCAGAATTTCCTCATCTATAAGTAACAAGAAAATAACTTGTACTCAAATAAAAAAATACTATAAATTATGTGACTTGATCAAACATTGTAGGCTCTTAATAAATATCAGATACTTCCCTCTCATATTATTGTTATAACAGACACCATGGTAACTGTCCAATGAAAACAGCTCTAGATAACTTTGAATTCGTTTTCTCGTCTTGAGCCTTTCATCAAACAGTAAGCACATCAGGCCTTTCCTAGGGTGAGTAGTTTTGTTTACCCCAAACCCCCATCACCTTGAGGATACCGACAAGATAATGTGATAGAGATCAGTGTACAAATACCAATGAGTATTATTCTTCCTGCTCTCTAAGTTTTAAAGGCCAGAAAGATTGGTGGTTCTTTCCCCCCAGCTTCTCTCACTTTTGGCAAGTTACCAGATCCTAGGGATCTTACCTCCAATCTGTTCACATCTGCACCCCCTTCTACTCCATCAAGTTCAGGCCTTCTTTACCTTTTGTCTTGACCAGGACAATAACTTCCTACTTGGGCCTTCAGATAAACCTTTCGAAAACATAGGTCAAATAACTTCACTCTGCTGACGAGTCTCTTCCTGGCAAAAAGAGATAATTATAGTGCCTACCTCAAGGAGTTTTTGTGAGGATTAATTGAGATAATGTATATTAAAGGCCTTAGCATGGTGCCTGGTTAGGACTCATCAATCCATCGGTCTATTATTATTTGTAGCATCATTATGCTGTTACTACAAAACAAAGAGCCACATAATTTATTTAGGGGCCTGCAAAATCTGATTTCAGTCATCTTCTCCCTTGGGGGAGAGGAGGTAGGGATTGGCCTCACACCCATCACTGGGAGCAAAATTTGATGGAGATGTATAAAGAAGTTGTAGGAACTCTGGAGACTCAGGGAGAAAGGAGTCAGATGTCGGGGAGACCAGAAAGTAGGATGTAGATGCGTCAAACTTTCTGTGCTCAGTGCTGACTATTGCTGAATCCCACTTACTCTGGTGGCATTGGGAGTGTTACTCATTTTCTGTTATTAGAACAGAAGAGGAGTCGGGCAGCCTTCAGAGAGCCTGAACTCTTCAACACCATGACTTTCTTCCCGTCTGCACAAGAAGATAATCAAAACAGACCTACATTCCAGGCCTGTGCTAATTTGAAAGGATGCATGTCCCCTAGAGAAGCCATGTTTTAATCAAAATCCCATTTCATAAAGGCAGAGTAATCCCTATTCAATACTGTATGTTTGAAACTGTAATCAGATCATCTCCCTGGAGATGTGATTTAATCAAGAGTTGTTGTTAAACCAGACTAGGTGACAACATGTCTCCACCCATTTGGGTGGATCTTGATAAGTTTCTGGAGTCCTATAAAAGGAAACATTTTAGAGAATGAGGAGATTCAGAGAGAGCAGAGAATGCTGCAGCACCTCGAAGCAGAGAGTCCACAAGCCAGTGACCTTTGGAGATGAAGAAGAAAAACACCTCCCAGGGAGCTTCATGAAACCAGAAGCCAGAAGAGAAGAAGCTAGCAGATGACTCCGTGTGCCCTTCCAGCTGAGAGAGGAACCCTGACCGTGTTCACCATGTGCCTATTCAGATGAGAGAGAAACTCTGACTGTGCTCGCCATGTGCCCTCTCACTTGAGAGAGAAACCCTGAACTTCATAGGCCTTCTTAAACCAAAGTATTTTTCCCTGGATGCCTTAGATTGGGTATTTCTATAGACTTGTTATAATTGGGACATTTTCTCGGCCTTAGAACTGTAAAGTAGCAACTTATTAAATTCCCCTTTTTAAAAGTCATTCCATTTCTGGTATATTGCATTCTGGCAGCTAGCAAACTAGAGCAAGGCCCTAGAACTAGACTGCCAGGGTTTGAATCTGATTTCAGTGGCTTATTAGTCACAGGACTTTGGACAATTACTTAACTTCACTGTGACTCAATTTTATCATCTACACAAGCATTTATATTGTGTAAAAATAAATGACTTAGTACCTGTTAAAAGCATAAAGCAGTACTAAGTGCATAGAGCTCAAAACATTAGGTATTACTGTGAAGATGATAAATTTCTAAATGTGGTATTTCTGGATCCAAGGGCATATACATTTCACATTTTGGTACATGCTTAAAAATTGACCCTCCCCCAAAAAGAAGTTTTGAGTCAATTTACATCAATAGTGAATCAGTGTGACCCATTCCCCAAACTCTTGCCAACATCAAATGACATTCTTTTTAACTTTTATAAATCTGATAGGAAAAAATAACCAATTTAGTCATTCATCAAAGTTGGTACAATGTTATACATGAGTTTGCATGTATTTCTCTTTTTGTGAATTAACTGACCAAATTACATGTTTTTTTTTTTTAATCTACCAATGTTCCTTTTTTGTATGCTTGTTTTCACTTCAAGAAAGTGGATTTAATGTCCCCCCACCCCCACCCCCAGCTTCTCTCACTTTCCCAACACTGCAGGCTGAGAAAAATAGTGAAGGGACAGTCAGAGCAGCACTCCTGCTGGTGGAACAAGAGAGGTCGTCTGCTCTAAGCCACATACGGCTTGAAAGTCAAACTCCAAGCAGCAGCAGAGCATGCATTTGCCAGACCTGTATCTCCCACGTGCGTGTCTCAAAGCCCAGCGGAATGGGGGTTGGAAGCAGCCAGGAATTCGAGATTCTGGTGATCATCTCATCTACGGAAATGCCAGTAGTACCTAGCAAATGGGTGGCACATGGAAAGGGCCTAAACAATATGTACCAAAGTAATAGATTGCTTTCACTCATTTATTCATCCACTATCCACTCATTTATTAATTAAGCAAGCTTCTGCCAGCTACACACTGAGATAACAGTACAGTGTTTGGCATTATTCAAGGTTTCATGTAAGTCTACAAAATAGCACCTGTGTGGTCTGACTGTCCTTTCATTATTTTTCTCAGCCTGCAGTGACGGGAAAGTGAAAAGGAAGGTGATGGGGGGTGGGGACATTGAACCCACTTTCTTGGAGCGAAAACAAGAATACAAATAACAGCAGGAACTTAGTAGATAATATATATATATATATGTATTTTAATCAGTGATTCAAAATGAAACAACCAGAGTATAACTACTTCTTTTTTAGTTTCTGACTGACTTTCCACTTTTACCCCCCGTGATGGTGTCTACTGTGGATCCCAGACCTTGCATCTAACTAACCCTCCAGCCATGTGTAGCAATCTTACTCTGATGTGCTGCCAAGGCCCCTCTCAAAGGACATGAACTCTAGGGAAAGAGTAGTTCTGAGAAGAACAAAGGAAAAAAAGAGCCCACATTTTTGGCTCATTGGGGGATGACAGTAAGAGCCAGGCTTGTGAGACTTCTGTGATGTCTTCCCTTTCTCTGAATCCCCCATTAGGACTGTCCACTTCCTCTTGGGTGTCTTGATACAGCTCAGACTATCCTGCTGAATCAGATCACGACCAGATCCTACTCTACCCCCAAGCCTGGCTGCTGGCCATTGCCTCTTAACGCAAGGGATGTAAAATCAGCCAGTCTGCAGCACAAACAACAAAAAACATCCCCACATCCACCCCACCATCCAACCCACTTCTTCTACCATTCAAATAGCATTCCCTCTTTCCAGTGCCACCACCAACAGTCGGTGCTTTAAGGCAACCCCTTCTTATCTCTTAGCTTCTCTTATTTTTATAGCTTCCTCCTTGGTATAACTGCACTATTCAGACCCATCTCTGGTATGTGTTCCACAGAGATCTAGAATTACCTTTTGAAAAGCAAATCATTCATACCTGTGTCTGAAAGCATCTGAAGATTCCCAAAACTTTCAGGATAAGGACAGAACTCCTTAAAGTGGACCTCCAGGCCCTGCACTAGGGTCCCCTTGAGGGACTGGAGAAAATTGTGCAGCTAATTGAACTTCCCCATCTGGGGAATGCCTGATGTTCTCTCAAGCATCGAGGACTCCTGATTTGATGGCCCAAGCCCTCAGTCTTGATCCTTGCTGCTATGAAACTTATTTCTGTAATGGCAAAACTAAGCCTACAGGTAATTGTGTCTGGGAGTCACCCCCAGAGAGCCTCTTTTGTTGCTCGGATGTGGCCTCTCTCTTTTAGTCAGCTCTGCAGAATTGAGGAAAGATCAAATGGGGAGAGGAGATGTAACTGAGAGGTTAGGATTTAACCAATGATGGTGACTACTGACTTATTATGTAGATACTTCTTTTTGGTGTCTGGTGTTTTGGAATAGCCAGCAGGAAGTGCCTAAAGTTGTTGAACTGTAATCCAGCACCTCTGATCTTTGATAATGATTCATAATTATATTGTTAAAAAAAAAAAAGTCCATTGCCCATGTTTGTACGAATCTATTTCTGGATGTTTTGTACTGTTCCACTGATGTATCTATTGATCTATAACTACACTGTCTTAGTTAACTTACTTCTATCGTAAGTCTTAAAATTGGGTAGAATGAAATACTAGTGATCAATAAGAGATTGAGGGGTATGGGATATTTGGGATTTTCTTGTTTCTATTTCTTTTTCTGGAGTAATGCAAATGTTCTAAAAATGATTATGGCGATAAATACAAGTGTGTGATGATAATGTGAACCACTGATTGTATACTTTGAATGGATTGTATAGTGTGTGAAGATATCACAATAAAAATACATTGAAATATTTAAAAAGGCCCTGCACTATCCTACCCCATGGTGTACCCCTTGCACCACATCCTACATACAACAGCTCTCGCTTGCTGCTCTCTGCACACAAAGGCATCTCTCAATCCAGCATACTCCCCAGGTCCTTCCCTTCAAAGGATCTCTGCAATGCTGTGCATCCTAATCCTCTCAGATAGGGTCCCTGTCTCTCTGGTTTACACCTACCACAGCTGCAGCTTTCAATTTATCTTTGATTATAGGACTGTCTATCTTCCCAGGTAAACTGTAAGCTTTATGAAGGGTGGGATGTGACTTTTTTTGTTCACTGTTGTACAACCAGTGCCTGACCCTTTATGCAAGGGATAATGAATGAGAAAATCATAAAAATGAGATCATTCTAAATGTTACACTTTTTCCTATTTATTTTAACTAGAGTAGGCTTGTACAATTGAAGTATTTCCTTTTAATGTTGTCATTAGAAAATATACAAAATTTCTTAAACTACGTTCATTATTTTTTAATTTTTATTACATATTAGCATATAAGTAGTACAATTTTTGTTAAAAAGGAAATGAATAAAGATGAGTTATGAAATATTAAACCAACTAATCAGTATACAAAGATTAACATTAGCATGTTGGTACGTATTTGTCTTTTTTATGTGTTTTTAAATGGAAATTGAGTTATCTGCCTTTTTTTCCATTTAATTTATCAGGAACATCATTCCATATTAACAAATAGTTTCTGCATCGTATTTAGTGAGTACCTAGTATTACTGTACTGCACCATATAGTTTTTTCTTTCTAATGGAAAATATCTGAGCTCTTAAGCACTGCAAGACTATGGGAAGTTTTATGAGTCAACAATTGTTGGAAAACAGGCTCTAGTTAGTGCCAAAAAGTCCTGGGAACCCCTGTGACAGCTTGTCCACAAGAACCATCTGGCCAAACCAGGGAGAAAATCAAAATAACGCCTCTCTGCCTTCATCATGGGCCCAGATTAACCAAGAAGAAATTTCCTTCTCAGGAGGCACTAAATTTACCACTAAATTTAGCCCCTGACTTTCAGACACCTTCACAGCATAAATAGGCAGAAGACAGACTATTTGGAGAGCTTCCGAAGAGAAAAATAAACTAACAAATTTGAAAATGAGCCAAAATAATTAATAGAAACTGTTTCATTGCTGTCTTGTTTCTCTTCCTAATTAATATTTATGCCCACTCATTCCAGAGACATTGCTGTTTGCTTAAGAATACACTATTGCAATATTGTTGGCTACAGCTGTTTTTGCAATAGGAATTTATGGAGCAGCCTAAAATTGGCAGATTAATTCCCTGGTAATTTAATTTCCTAAATAGGAGGAGCTATTTCTCTCCTCCTAATAAACAGTCAAACTAATCAAGTAAAGTAACAGCTCTAGGTGGAGAAATGTCACAGATCCTAAAATGCCAAAGAAATGTTGGGAATCAGAACATATCCTCGTTTTTTCATTTCAATGAGTTGTCATGGGTGGAAAATCACCCTAGGGACAGGTGTCTTTGGATTGTCAAAGCCTTTTGCAGGAGGTAGCATGTGTTGATAGCATGTGCTGGATACCTTTAAAATGATTTTGTTATGACAGCTCTACACCAATAAATCAAAACTAGTATGGCCCCTAGTCAGGGAATTTCATTCACATCAATGGGCCATGTGAACTTGTGCCTATAGCAGACAAGTTTTATGTACTAGAAGAATCCAGAAAATTCAGGATTGGGCCCTGGAAGGCAACAGCTCTGATTACAGGCAATTAAACTGCATTTGAGAATTCTCACCACCCAGCCCCCAGCCACACAACTGGAAAATCAAATTGTAGTTTACAGAGAGGGTTCAAGAATCACCCAAATCCCTCTCTTAAAAGATAAGCTTCCTAGCTTTCTGCTGGCCTGATAGATTTGGCAGCAATCCTGAATCAAATTCCAGCATTTTCATTATTTAGCATTTATATATAAAACTCACTACCTTCCAAGTGCTTTACAGTCATTGATTAGTTATTAGCCAGCTCTTGATGGATGAGTGTGCAGTTCCTAAATTATACTCTGCACCAAAGGAAGCAGTCATTTTTATCTTTCCTCTCTTCTTCTCCGACCCTCCCCCAGCCCCAACCCCACCCCAGTCAGGACAGTGTCCTTAGTCCTGCGAGGAAATTAGGGCTCCCAGAACCTCCGATGTCCTCCAACCAGCAGGGCCACCTTCCTTCTGCTGCTCCTGATGCCTCGGTGTGGCCTTCAGCGGTGAAGTCCCTTTTCATCATCAGGCCTGTCAGTCACACTGAATCAGTACGTCATTTCTCATGTCCAAGATTTCAGCTGGGTCTCCCTGCCCTCCCAGACTTGAATAGGTGGCACAAATAGTATAAAGCACTTTCCTTCTTTAACTCAAGCAGTAAGTAATGTGAAGTGACACTGCTGTTACGTTCATGGTTATTTTTCAGTACCGCTGAGAAATGCATATATTTCTCTCTGTGGTGGGAAGCCCAAGTTTACACCTTTAGTCTTTCATTAAAGGCACACATCTCCCCTTTGTAGTTGGCCTGCTTTCTAAGCTGCCTGTTTGAGTTTGTGTAATGTGTATAGGTACATGCACTTGAGATAAACCAAAGGGAAACGTTGGGCATTCTGAAATTCTGCCAAAGGCACTGTGCCATCTTTCACTACCTGTTTAGAAAGAATCTCTTAATCACATAATGATGCCAAATACTAGTCAAGGTATTATTTTATTATGTACCCTGAATGATCCTTGATCTAATTTTACTCTCTGTGTAAAAATCGATTTAGTACTGATTACAGTTGCTTATAGCAGCATCAAGAAAGCCTGCTGGCTCCAAACCTATCCTCAAATTTTAGTCTGGTTTTAGTAATATATCATGTAGCTCATCTTTGTTCAACCATATCATCCTCCAAATTTTTTCCTCCCACACCCAAGACAACTAGGCCTCATATAAGAAACAATAACATTTCACCAAACCGCCAGGCTTTAATTTTCCCCCTTTTGCTGCTTCACCTCAATAATTTAATCCAAGGAAGAATTCCTATAGTATTCCCACTGACTCCAATTAATTTACTTCCATAAGGTTCTTACTTTCTGAGCATGTAACTAATTGCTTATACCCAGTCTCTACTTGAATAAATACGAATTAAAAAAAAAAGAAGAAGAAGAAAACTTATAAAGGAAACTTCAGAGTTTTCTGCTTTAATTTTTTTAGCATACTTGAAGCACCAGAATGTTCATTTCTCAGAAGGATTCCAGAACAAAGGGATCACCCTTAAAGTAGAGATCAGTTGCCTCCTTGGCACTCCTGATAATACATACCCTAGCAATGCTGTCAACTAATTAGCCAGGGCTGTATAGTAAGAACACATCTTATTGCTTCAACTGCATACTGAATAAGCATCTCTGCTCCTCTGAGAAAACTGGTTAACCTTTACCTTCGAATTTAAGAGTCTAGAATGATGTTGCAAACAATTCCCTTGGAATCAATCATAATTAGTCCATTTGTGTATATAGTGGAACAATACATTCAAATTCTGGTGTTTTAATACATTTGTTAATTTGTTCAAAAGTATTTATTGAATGTTCACCTTTTGCTGGGAGTGGAATTAGATGTGGAAGTTACCACAAAAGGCTAGTATGTGGTCTAGAACAACAGGTTTATGGAAGGATAATTAAAAGAAGGGGTGCCCCTCCCCCCGCAAAAAAAGTCTTTCTCCTAATCCTAGAAATCTTAAAAACAGAAATCTGGTCACCTCAAAGTCTGCATATACCTTCAAACTACAGGCTTCCAACGAACCAGAGGTCTTGACCTGGAAGAGATCTGCACTATCACCAGTGTCGTGGATTAGAGGGTGGGGCTTATTTCTTGGTTGTTCACAAGACATTGGTGAGTCTCTAATGGCACAAGCACATGGTAAAGGTTCTCAGGGCTTTCCCTATGGGTAATTTAAGGACTAAGAGCATAAATCTCAGAACATTCATAGCTTTTATGTGCCTGTGGAAGTCAAACTTGACTGGCATTGGCTCAAATAGAATGAAGTATGGATAAGAAATAAGTAGTAGGAAATGCAAACAGAAGAAAGATGATTAGCAATTAGAGGTAGAATAGAATCGATTCCTGACCGCATAGGCCTCTCAGATAAGTAGACATATAAGATAACTCCCCAATCTGAAATTTTCATGTTATTCTGACTTTATCTTCAGCCTTTTGAGTTTCTGTAGCTAGAAGAAAGCCAAGATTAAAAAGAGGTTTAACCTAGTGAGATATTTTCCTAAGGAACAATATGGAACTATAAGTAGTTTTGCAATTCTCTGCTAGTTTAATAGTAAATCCTAGAATTAAAAAATGTAGTTTCCTGATTTTCTAGTGCAAACAACAGTCCTAACAAAAATGTTTATTTCAAGCTCCATTGGAAAAAGAGGAAAATAATCAATATTGGTCAAATAAGCAGCACATATTTTTAGGAGAAATACCATCCCAAGGATGGAAATAAACTGCTTAAAAAGAATGAACACATTTTGCTTTTTAATGTAACATTAATTATAGAGCTTACATGCCTCAGGAGTGTGTTCCTTCTCTTTAAATCATATACTGTTACAAACCGTCTTCTATGACCTTCACAAAACAGCTACTCTGGAATATTCTCACCCAATCGTGCCAATGTTCCTTCCCTCCACAGAAATAAAAGTCTCATTATTCCATTTCTTCAGCCTTTTCTCCCCTCTACAAACTTTTAATTCAAGTAATCACCAAGCTGGAAAATTGTGTCATTTTCCTAGCAGCAAGATCTTACCAATCTTTATTATCTTGTTTAATATACTTCACTTCCAAAATTAATATCAAACTACCTATAACCCACATTATTTCTTCTTAATTCTCTCTACAAATGTTAAAGTGGTAAATGTTATTTAGTCAATGCATACTTCAAATTCCAAAACTAAGAGCTTCTACTACCTTGGCTGCTGGTAATTAGACTCTTGAATATGTCCTTAGGTTTGTCTGAGTGGTTTCCAGGCACCATCTCAAGAACAATTTCCCTTGGTTCTTTTGATTCAGCTCCTCTCCCCCTTCCTGACATGCCACCATTAACTGCCTTTGCTGACAAGCACCATGGAGGGCTCCCTGCTTTGATGCACACGGCTTTCCTTCCATAACCGCACCCACCACTTGAACCTCAGAGAGATGATATACTTATCTTTTAATATCATTCCAAGTAGAAAGCATGCCCTCCCCTTTAATCTGTCACGAAATAGGAAAGACAAGCCTATAACTCCTATTGAGGGCAAATGGGTGGTCCAAGGATAATGCAATGGGAAATGCAAGAGAGAATGATTTACAGTAAACTGCAGGAACCCAGATAACTCCTGGGGTTTTTCAGTGGGTCATCTCCATGGCCTCCCTGGCTGCCTGGCCCTAGCCAAGTGCAGGTTCCCATCACCATTGCCAGAAAGGCTCAGGTCATCTCTATCACTCAGTGTCTGGACCAAACTCTCTCTCAACCCAAGGAAAGGAAAAGCTTCTCCCTTAATTCAGCATGAAGACTGCCTTTTAAATTTTCATTTCACATGCTCTAGTGAGGTCCTTTGGAACCCCAAAATCAGTCACACAATAATCTCAAATCCATACATTTACTAAGGTAATTGTTTTCATGCTTTAAATAATAAAGCCTAATTGAGGAGAGAAATGCAGCTCAACATTGAGCACTGGTGCCCAGTATCAACTGAGTTCTTTTCAGCCTCTCCTCAACATGGATTCATAAACTTTGGAGCTCTGATGTCATGCACACCACTTAGGGTTGCCTTAAAACACAGATAAAGAGCCAGGTATGACATGGGTATCCCATGTTTGTGACCAGACTTAGTGGAAAAATCACATTTGGCTCCATGATTCTGCCAATGAAAGTATTCCTTTTAATGGGGTTAAGAAAAATGTCAAAACATCCAAAAATATTCTATCTGTCCAATTTCAATCTTATGTCTCTTCTCATGCCAAAAAATTTTAAAAGGTAAAATTGAGATTCAGAAATCCTATGGATCATTAAACAAATACAGGTGGCTAAACTGCAAGGTAAACGTTTTGGGCCATAATATTGAGTAAGTTGATTTCTAAAAACCTAGCAGATTTTTAAAGTCACTATTCAGAAGCATGTATCAGAACTAACTTAGAAAAGTGGAAAAGGAGTTAATATTTTATGAAAGTCACAGGTGAGCATTTTTACATAGTCTACCTCATTTAATCACAACAAATATCCTGAAAGATAAATGTTGTTATTGCCACTTAACGAATAAGAAAGATGAGATTCATAAAGAATATGCAACTAGAGTAATGGCAGGCAGCTATCAAGCAAGAAAGCTGGGCTGGTTCTATCTGGCTGCAGGGACTGTGGTTTATCTTTTTTGAAGAAAGTCTTAAAAAAATCTAGTAAGATGTGAACTTAAAATGATCTATAGCAGACGGTAACTAATTTAAAACTTTGAAAAATGAACTGATTTCCTTCTTTTAAGAAATGTCTATTGCCAGGTGCCAAATTAGGCATGAGGAACCAATGTTCTCACGTGACTTGGTCAGTATGGGATAGTCCACTGGTTCCAGCTGCTAGGGAGAAGATAGCCTCAAGGGTTAGTTCAGCTCTCTTCTCAGCAGGATGAAGCACTCAACAGGATGAGTCAATTTTTAAATCTTTAAAAGTTGTTTGATAACTCAATGCTGATAAAAACACAACCCATTACTTCTGGGTTTCCTGACAGTGAAATAACTAGAATTTGGAAAGAATTACAAATCCCATACACTTGCTAAAGGTCCTACCTTAGTTCATAAATCCTGTGATGTGAGGTACATTTAGATGATATTTATGATTTGAATTTTATAAATGAGAAATCTATGGTTCAGAGAGGTTGAACAGCTTGGAAGCAATGAAGCCAAGAATCAAATTCAGGTCAATCGGATTTCACATTCAGAATGCTTTCTACTGTATCTTATAGAATCAGAAATTTCAAGCACCATTTAAAATTTGGTATAGCCAAAAACAGGATATGTGTAAATGTATATCTGAGAGAAAAATGTAGTCACAAAGCTGAATTATCAGTGGTGAAGAGCTGAGTCTGTGTGCAATGAATAGATTTTTCCATGAGCATTTCAAGACTGGAAGGTTTACTAGCTTGTCAGTCAGAGGACACTAGGGCCATTTATCTCTAGGTATGGGAGAAAAAAAACCAATCTAGGTAGTACACTAAGAAATCAGACACAAAAGAGTTAAAATGGAAAAAACTCACATGCCATCATCATGAAAACTAGAAACTCATAACTTCTTTAATGTCTCTTTGCCCAAAGACTTATGGGAAAATATACAAACTACTGTAATGTGAAACAATAAATATTAAATTTTAGAAGAATAACATTCCCCATAAATTTCCAAAAAGAAACAACCCATCAACAATTAAAACTATGTACGTGTCCTGTGCCATACTTTGGAAGTCAACTACAAAGTCGAGAAAGGATTGATTTCAGGTTGGGGGCATGAGGCAAGGATATGGATTCTTTGTGGAAGAAAAGGAAATGTCTTCATAAAGGTTATGGTGGGGAAGGCGTGTCTATTTACTTAGGTTGGATTGTATGGCGTGTAAATAAAACTGCTTAAAAATGGAAATAAAAGAGAATGGCTTGATTTGATATTTCCGAATGAACAGATTTTTTTTTCAGGCTTTATTCTTTGGGATCTGATTTAGAGGCTTAAATAGATGGATTTATCAAATAACTTGTCAGAAGAAAGACATTTATAGTTGATTTAGAACCTGACTTAGATGTTTTAAATTTTCTTTAGTTATGCTAATGGTAAAGGGAAATAAAGCAAATTGTATACAAGCATGTATCCAAAGATTCAGTTTAAAGATAGATCAAAAGAAAAAATAGGCGATGTAAGAAAATAATTAAAAGGAAAGAGCAAGAAGGAGAAAGGAAAGGATTAGTTTGTTCATTTAGGTTGGCAGCTTAGAAAGTTTAAAATGGCATTTCACTTTTTTAAAATTCATTTCCTTAACCATTCATAATATACAAAATTAAATAAATTTTCCTGTCATAGTGGCAACACTAACCATTCTCGGTCTTGATGCTAGAGAACATATGTGAAAATCTTCTCTGTCACAGACTAAAGATGATAATGTAATGTGGAAATAGAAAGAATCAAAATTTAGAAAAAGGGTGTATCAGTTTGAAAAAGTTCAATGTCAGTCATAAATATTTTTCTCGTTTTGTGTGTGTGTGTGTGTGTCTGTGTAGGTCTCAGATTGAAAACCTGAGATCATGCACTGTCACAGCCCATGCATGACTTACCCTCATGAACCTCCTTTGTAACTGATTCTGTTGGATACTCATCAGCTGTGAAACTTTTGCTCTCAGAAACACACACTGATAGAATCCCAAATTATCAGCTGCTCCATTATCCCATACATACAACTTAAATGTGACAGGAGAAAAAGAATGAGTTGCTGGGTATCATAAATATTTTGAGTATCTACTATACATCATACACTCAAATCTTTTAACTAATTTATTGAATTCTTTACCCTGCAACTTAAGGCTCACAGATAACCAAGTGACACATAAGGTGGACTTTTAATAACACTTATGTATTTTCCTAACATCAAAAATACTACTTATTTGAAGAATTTCCCCATAATGCTGCAATGGAGTAGCTGATACCAGACTTGTCCTCCTGCCAGAGGCAAGCAAAAACTGGACAAAGTGTTTGAGGTCACTGTTTCAGGCATTGCATAATAACCAACACAGGACTGAAGTCCCTGAAAGAAAGGAAACAGAAGAGCTACACCCTACAATCTCCATACTTCTCTGCTTGGATAGAAACAATTTCCCAACCATAGTTCAGAAATAGAACCCAAGTACGGCCCAGTAGTCCCACTGAGCTTAGGGGGTGTTCTAGTTTGCTAGCTGCCGGAATGCAATATACCAGAAACAGAATGGCTTTTAAAAAGGGGAATTTAATAAGTTATTAAAAAGGGGAATTTAACAAGTGACTAGTTTACAGTTCTAAGGCTGAGAAAATTTCCCAATTAAAACAAATCTATAGAATGTCCAATCTAAGGTATCCAAGGAGAGATACCTTGATTCAAGAAGGTTGATGAAGTTCAGGGTTTCTCTCTCAAGCGGGAAGACACATGGTAAACATAGTCACGGTTCCTCTCTCATCTGGAAGGGCACATGGTGAACATGGTCTCATTTACTAGCTTCTTCTCCTGGCTTCCTGTTTCATGAAGCTCCCCAGGAGACATTTTACTTCTTCATCTCCAAAGGTTGCTGGCTGATGGACTCTGCTTCTTGTGGCTATGTCGTTCTGCTCTGCTCTCTCTGAATCTCCATTATCCAAAATGTTTCCTCTTTTATCAGACTTCAGAAACTAATTAAGACCCACCCAAATAGGTGGGGACACACCTCTACCTAATCCAGTTTAACAACCACTCTTCATTAAATCACATCTCCAGGGAGGTGATCTGATTACACTTTCAAACATACAATACTGACTAGAGATTAGAAGAAATGACTGCCTTTACAAAATGGAATTAGGATTAAAACATGGCTTTTCTAGGATACATACATTATTTCAAACCAGCATAGGGGGTAAAGATCAGAGAACAGGGCTCCATAAGCACCTGGAAGTTGCAGCACAGGTGGGCAGCAAGGAGGAGATTGTGTAGTGGAGGCAAAAAATACCATGGGAGAGGGGAAAGGGTTGTTACAGGATTAAGAACAAAGGTTGGCTGCAAATATGAGATTCCATAAGACCTGTCAGAGTGGTAAGAATCGAGCCTTAGCGTAAAGCTATTCTAGACTCATGTTTATAAAAACTAAACAAAGCCTCCCTAGAATTAAGGAGACTTTTCAGTAATCAACTTCCTGCCAGAATAAAATTTAATACTTTTAAGGAAGCCAACATAATTCAAATTCTGTGCAATGTATTATTCCCAATTCCCAGCATTCAATTAAAAACTTCCATAACTTAAAAGATGCATGAAAATGTGATCCAAATTCAAGAAAAATAATCAACCAAAGGAAATAGACTTCCAAATAATCCAGTTGTTCAAATCAGCAGAAAATGACTTTAAGGCAGCTATTAAATTAGTTGAAGGATTCAAGCAAAAATACAGTCTTAGTAAGTGAATTGATGGGGAATTTCAGGTGGGAAATTGAACCTACTTTTTAAAAAGCTAAATACATATACTAACTCTGAAAATTACAACGTCTAAAATTTAAAAATATTCACCGCTCACTATTGACAACATTTTGGAAAAAGCATAAGAAGGGTCAGGAAACTTGAAGACAGAGCAATAGAAATTAAATACTGTCTGAAAAACAGAAAGAAGATAGAAAAAATAATAAAGAGAGCCTTAATGACCTACGGGAAAATGTCAAATGTTTACTGTATGTAATAATTGGAGTTCCTGAAGGAAAGAAGAGAGAAAATGGGGCAGAAAAAAAATATTTGGAGAAGTCAATTTTTCCCCAATTTGCTGAAAAATGTCAATGTGCAAACACATAAAGCTCACAAAAATTCCAGCAGGATCAATAAATATGAAATTAAGGCTATTAACCCCATGTCACACTGAAGAAAATCAAAGATAAAGAGAAAATCTTGAAAGCCCCCAGATGAAAATGGCAAATTATATACAAGAAAAAAAAAACTGTAAGAATGATGGCTGACACTTTATGAGAAACACCAGAGGTCAGGAAACAAAGGAATGATATCTCTAAAGAAAGAAGGGGATGGAAGGAACAGAGGGACTGTCCACCCAAAAATCTCTGTCCAGTGAAAGTATCACATAAAAGTAAGAAGATAAAAATAAAGATATTTCAGCTAAATGAAAGCTGAGGGAACGTGTTGCCAGCAGATCTGCACCATAAAAAATGCTAAAGGGTCTATTTCAGGCAGAAAGACAAATGACACAATATGCGAGCTTTGATCTACAGAAAGGAAGAAAGAGCTCATAAAAGAGTACCTAATTTTGAAACTAGATTTTTCTTGTTTTAATTTCCTTAAAAGGCAAATGACTGTTTAAACTAAAAGTAGTATGTGTCCAGCATGTATGAAGAAGTAATGTAAAAACAATAGCACAAATTATGGGAGGAAGGGCAGTATATAGAATTATACTAGTGTGTGATTTGCACATTTGTTAAGTGTGATATCTGAAGAACAGAATTCTAAGACTGCTAATTTAATTATATACTTCACTTAAAAATAAATTATAATCTAATCCAAATTGTAATCCAAAGAGAATCTAATTAAAAATGAATTCAAAAACTAGAAACAATCCTAAAATATTTCAATAGTGAATGGATAAGCACTTTTGGTATATACATATAATACTAGTCACAAATTAAAACTGCGTTAATTTCTGATACATCAAACAACATGAATAAATCCTGCAGACATTATAGGATGTTGGTTCAAAGAAGGCAGACATGAATCCTATAACGTGTGTGGTAGGTTGAATTATGTACCCCAATGAAAGACAGGTTTTTAATCTTAACCCACATTCCTGTAAATGGGAATGTGTAAATAGGATCTCTTAAAGATCAGAGCAGGCCTTAAACCGTATTATTAGAGTCTCTTATAAACAGAAGAAATCCAGACACAGGGAAGTCAGAGAGGGTCCAGAGGTTAGCAGAAACCAGAAGAGCAGACGGAGATGTGAGCGACTACTGTGTGACAGGAAGCACAGTTGCAAGCCAAGGACCCCCAAGCACTGCTTCAAGCCAGCACTGGAAGGCCACAGACCCCGGAAGAAAGCACAGCCTACTGATACCTTGGATTTTGGACTTCTAGTCTCCTAAACCTTGAGGCATTCAATGCTTGTTGTTAATACCAAATATGGGTACTATGTATCAAGCAGCCTGGCAAACTAAGACAGAGCATAGGATGTGGGGGTGGAAAGTATTTTGACTGCAAAGGGGCACAAAGACTAGTCTAAAGACATTGATAGGTATAATGATTTCCTGAGTTCATACATTTGTCAAAACTCTTTAACCATGCACCTAAAATCTCTGCATTTCATTCTATGCGTTCTGGTTTGCTAGCTGCCAGAATGCAAGACACCAGAGACAATTGGCTTTTAATAAAAGGGGATTTATTTAGTTAGTATAGTTCTTCAGAGGAAAGGCAGCTAACTTTCGATTGAGGTTCTTTCTTATGTGGGAAGGCACAAAGCGATCTCTGCTGGCCTTCTCTCCAGGCCTCTGGGTTCCAACATCTTTCCCCAGGGTGATTCCTTCCTGCATCTCCAAAGGCCTGGGCTGAGCTGTGAGTGCTGAGATGAGGTATGCTGAGCTGCTTGGGCAGTGCTACAGTTTGAGTCTCTCATTTAAGCACCAGCCAATTAACTCAAACATCATTCATTGCAGCAGGCACGCCTCCTAGCCGACTGCAGATGTAATCAGGAACAGATGAGGTTCACATACCATTGGCTCATGTCCACAGCAACAGAACGAGGTGCCTTCACCTGGCCACGTTGACAACTAAATCTAACTACCACACTATGTAAGAAAAATATCAAAAGATAGATTTTAAAAAAATAACAGTTTAAAATGTAGAGGAAGCTAAGGGAATCAAAGGAAAGGAAACGTACTCAATTTTCTCAACTGTATGGGCAATAATTTAAATTGTTACATATATTTATTATATATATATATATATATATATATATATATATGTATTTGTATTCTCCACAAATGTTTCACACCATAAATAGCATTTTTTGGTCTTCTTTTCGTTTTAAAATTTATAGTTTAAAAAGTATCTCATGTCAATAAATGTTCTCTTTCAGCATTGTAAAAAGATTATATGGTGTAAAAGTGGCTGGATCAAAGATTTACACTCAGTAACTCAGATGTGCATAAGTAATTACACCAAAAAAATTTTAAAAGGCTTCTTTTATCTTCCATTGCAAATCTCTCCGTATTGTTGAGCTTGCATTCCCACTGAGGATAAAATACATTAAATTTTGCCAATCAAAATTATCACTCTCTTCTGTTTAAAACACTCACTTGAGGATAATTCCTGTCTCTCAAGGTTTCTCCCCACCTTTCTTGGATTCTCCTTGTCAAGTTGGTGTCTCAGCACAAGAACAATATTCTCATGGCACATCGGTTTCTATGCATCATGGTGATTTGGGGGTCCTCACAGTATCCGCTAGCGTACAGCTCAGGTAAATTGTTTTGGTTGTCCTTTATCAACATCTGCTCAGGTATGGCTGGTCCCACCTGGACTTTGGGAGTCATGGTAAAACCCCTGCTGATGACTATAGACCTTGCCCTTAACTCCATTCTCAAGGTCATCTTTTCATCCTTCTAGTTCTGAATCCCAAAGGCTTCAATTACACTGGTCTTCTTAGCATATCTGAATCTTGCTTAGGGAGCTTAAGAATCCTCAGTTGTGTTATCTACTTTATAGTGGAATGTTCAGGAAATTTCCCTGAGGCTCACATGCATAGCACTCCCAACAGCCATTGTTACTCAGCCGTTCTTATGACTTGCTGAGAAAAGAAAATGCTGAACTGGAAAGGTGTCTGAGAAGCTTGCATTTAGAGTCCTGAAGAATAGCGCTGATTTTCTTTGAATTCCCCAAATTTACAAGTGTTTCCTCCTCCACCACACCAATTCAATCATCAAAAGGAAGCCCTAACATTTGATTCTCTATCTTAACCTTCTCTTCTCTTGGTTTTGTCATATCCATTCCCAAAGCCAGGAAGGAATTCTCTCTGATAAATGGCAGGTTTCTTTTTTATATCATATTCTCCTCTACTTTTTTTTTTTTTTTTTTTTTGCTCTTTGACTTTCTCTATAGTAAAGTCTCTACACATTGGTTCTTTTTTTTTTTCATGGGCCAGCACCAGTAATAGAACCCAGGTCTCCGGCATGGCAGGTGAGAATTCTGCCACTGTGCTACCATCACACAGCCCCACATTGGTTCTTGATATATAAGGTCTTTGCTAGCTGAGTTCAGACTTGCTACTAATTTAAAGATGGAATTATTTGAGACCCAAAGTAATGATGACTTTATATTCTTTGTGGAATAATGAGCTAAACCTGAAGGCCTACAAGTTATATCAAAAGTATTGCAGAGGCAGAAAAACTAAGAAGAGAAAACACATTTGCTCCTGTATCAAAATAGCACCCCTTTCTATAATATTCCACTATATGCTTGTGCCAAAATGAGTTAGACATATCTCGTATGGTTGGACATTTATGTTACTACCAATTTTCTTCATTATCATAAAAGTCCCAATAGGATATTTTGAAAGGACTAGAGACCAGGGCTTATAAGAGAAAAGATATAAGGGGAGAGAAGAAACAGCCTGTGCCCACACCCAACCACCCTACTCCTACTCCTCCACATCACTCACTGTCCTTACACCTGGACCCTTGATTTGCTTCACAATTAAAAATTCAGAATAGAACTATATTCATCTGGGTTTCAGACCCTCTTTTAAAGAGCTCATCAGTGCTCCTGATGTGCGCACCCAGTGCCTCAGACACAGCACCTTGAATATCTTGGCAAATGTAGCAGCAGTTTCCTATCTGGGAAAAAAATTAAACAAATCTATAATCCACAATGACTTACTATTTTCAATAAACCAAATGTTAGGCATGGACCCAAAAGGCATTTTTGAAGGTATTTTAATCATTTACACTTCTTTTTATTGAAAACCTAATATCCATTAAACATACTCTTTCCCTAATCACCATACTTAATCCATCCTCAAGTCCTATAAACTCTAAATCCAATCTCACTCTCAAATCTTTCCCACTGCTCTTGGCATCGATTTCCATTAGGCTTGTGTTGGCCACATCCATTTCTTTCCCGAACTTTTGCAAAACAAAACAGCAGCTGTTATTCTAAACCTCTTACAACATTTCATATAGGAGCCAGAGTCATCTTTAAAAAAAGAAATCAGATCATGCCCCTCTTCTGAGTAAAGTCATTCAATAGCAACCCACTGCCCTCTGTATAAAAGCCAAACAACTCACCAAAGTCACAAGGCAGTGAGTGGGTGACCTAGTTCCTGCCCACCTCTCCCCTTCATCTACTCATGTTGCCTTTCTATACACCATGCTGAAGCCAATAGGGTACCTTTCTCTTTCTTGAATAAGCCAGGCTCTTTTCTGCCTCCAGGGCTTGACGCTTGCTTCCCCACTGCCTAGAAATTTCTTTTCCATGCTCTCAACATGATAGACACCTTCTTAACTTCAAGTCTCAGATCACATGTTGTCTGCTCAAAGAGGCCTTCCCTCACCAACCTAAATCGAATAGCTTCCCTGAGATACTCGGTCTTATCACCCTCCGGTTGATTACAAACTGAAATCATCTTTGCTTTGTTGTTTGTTTACTGTATTGTTGTTCATTTGTTCTTTATTGTTTTTCACCCCATTCCAATGGAGATATTTTGCTTTTCTGAGGGCAAGTCAGTAAGAAACTGACTTACTCACTTCTATACCCTAGAGCTTGATATAAAGAGGTATGTAATAATTATGGGTCCAATGAATGTATAAATGGCTTTGTCATGATTCTCAAAGTGTGTTATTTTCACAGCAAGTTGCCTTAATCAGCAGCAGCAGCAACACCTGGGAACATAGTAGAACTGCAAATTCCTGGGCCCTACCTCCCATTCTTACTAAATCAAAAATTCTGGTAGGGCCCAGAAATCTGCGTTTTAGCAAGCCCTCCAGTCATGATTAACCTTTTTATCTTTCCAATTTTACAGATGAACTAAAAAATGTGGAGTAATTTGTCCAAATTGAGAAGTGACAGACTTAGGCCTTGACTCTGAAGCCTTGACCTTTACGAGGCAACCATGCTTCCCTGTGGGTCTAGGATATTTAAATGTGAAAAGAACAGAGTCTCAGCCTACAGGGTCAATACAATGAGAGAGTCAAACATTTGAATCAATAATTGCAAAATAACGTGAAAATGGCTATTATCTGAGTTATACACAGGATTCTTAGAGAACAAAGACCAGGACACTGGAAGTCTCCTAAAGGTGAAAAGGAGAAACTTCTCAAACAAGCTCCATTTCGGGTATATTTTCAACAATAGGTGAGGATAACTAAACAAAAAAGGGAACAGCATGGGTTAATCCAGCTTCGTTAAAGAGGAGTTTGGGATGACTTGGAGTGTGAGTAGGGGGTGGCAAGAGAAGAAGTTTGAAAGGGTGCAGTAGCCGGACCCTGAATGTCCCTCTATGCCTTCCTCAAGTTTCATTTGATCCTATGAAAAATAGGGAATTGTTGAAAAAATTTAGTAAAGGTTGTTTCAGGTTTGCTAAAGCAACCTGAAATACCAGAAATGTTCTGGATTTTAACAAAGTGATTCATTATATTACAAGTTACAATTCTAAGACCATGAAAAATGTCCAAATTAAAGCAGCAGCAAGAGGATACCTTCTCCGAGGAAAGACCGATGACATCTGGGGCTCCTCTGTCACAGGGGCAGGCACATGGCAATGTCTGCAGGACCTTCTTTCCTGAGTTCTGCTTTCAAGGACCCAGTGCTGGCTTCTTATTTGTTTCTACCAGGGCATTTCTCTTTTACCTCTCCAGGCTTTTACTGACTTTTATCCTCATCACAAACATCTCCAGAAATGGATTAAGACCCATCTTGAATGGGCTGGATCACATCTCAATTGAAATAGCCTAACCAAAAGGTCTTACCCACGAGAGGGCTGCCCTACAGGAACAGATTAAAATAAATGGACTTTTCTTGGGTACATAACAGATTCAAACCAGTATACTCCAACCTCTGGACCCCCAAAAGACATATTCTTTCCATATGCAAAATACATTCATTCCATCACAATATCACAAATGTCTTAAATCATTTGAGTAACAATATTAAGTACAAAACTTCATCAAAGTCAGTTACAGGAGTGGTAAAATTCTCATCTGGCTGAGAAGACCTGTGAAACTCACAACAAGTTATCTACTTCCAATAACACAAAGGAAGGACAGTCATGGGATAAATGTCCCCATTTCCATAGGGAGAAATTGAAAGGAAAACACAAGTCAAAGATCCCAAACAGTTCCAAAAACCTGCAGGGCAAACTCTAATAGATTTCCAGGTCTGAAAGTCATCTGTTTAATGATGTTTTATCCTGGGGGTTTGAGAGAATGGCAGCCCCACACCCTCTCCAACCACTTAAGCAGTGGCCCTGCTCTCTCCAAGACATGGGGTGAGTGTTCCAATGTCTCTGAACTTTGGATAGACCACCTGTTCTCCATTCCACCCTCTTCAAGCATCTGAGAAGCATCTACATTCTCTGCCATCTTCAGGGCACACTCTCAACCCCCTTAAAACAGTGAGATGGGAACTGGGCTCTCCCCAATCCCCAGGAAATCTGCTCTACCCTCTCTGAGGCCTGGGGCAGCAGCTTTCTTCCTGAATGATGGTGGGGAGGACAATCTCCCCTCAATTCCTCAGGTATCTGAGAGCCCTGGGATAGTAACACTTTTCCCGAGCAATGGGGTGGAAAGCTTTCCCTCTGCAAACTCCAGGACAAACTCATCCATTTCACATGGATATGCTGATTGGCTCTCCTGACCTAAGGTTTCTTTGCTCCAGATCTTAGCTTCCATGATTCTGCCTTTGAAGTCATTTTCCCCATAGTCTGTCCCTCCAGTCCAGGCTGGCAGTGGTTACATTCACAAAGATCTCACAAAAAGCTTGTTGGTTTTGGCAAGCAGCTTACACAGGTCCCAATTTTCAGACAACAGGACTTTCTACAAATTCTTTCCATGGAGTTCCCCATGGAGTTCCGTGGGGAACTCCATCTGTATGTCTGTCTTGCACTGAAATGGCTGGCTGATTAAATCCTCACCTGGGGCTTTATTCCCTGGAGACTCACTTTCCAGAAACTCAGAATTTTCCAAACCATCAATTTCTAGTTTCTTTATACCCAAGAGTTCAGTTTTCAGCTTATCCTTTTCCCCTCACATTTTACCGAAAGCTGCAAGGAGTAGCCAAGCTACATTTACCACATTTAGGTTGGAAATTTCCTCAGCTAGATACTCAACCTCATCACTTTCAAAGTCTCCCTTCTTTCCAAAACCAGTACTCACTTTTGCAAAATTCTCTGCTACTTTAAGACTTTGCCTTCCTTCTAGTTTGCAACAACACATTCATCATTTCTGTCTAAAGCCTCATCAGAAGTACTTTAAGAGCTCATATTTCTACCAATAGTCTCTTCAAGGAAATCATGGCCTTTACTATCAAGCTCCTCACAATTCTTCCAGAGTCTTATCCTTATCCATTTATAAAGCCATTCCAATTTTTCTGGTGTTTGCATCTCACAGCAACCCATTTCTCTGGTACCAACATCTGTTTCAGTTTTGTCAAAGCTGCCAAAATGCAGTATAACAGAAATATTCTGGCTTTAAAAAAATGGGGATTTATTGGATTGTAAGTTACTATTCTAAAACTATGAAAAATATCCAAATTAAGGCATCAAAAAGAGGATATCTTCTCTGAGAAAAGGCTGATGGCATCCAGGTTCCTCTGTCACATGGGAGGGCACATGGTGACATCTGCTGTTCCTTCTCTCCTAAGTTCTGGTTTCAGTGGCTTTCTCTCTCAACTCCTGTGAGTCCTTGCTTGTTTCTCTAAGGCATTTCTCTTTCTAGGCTCTCTGGGCTTTTACTGTTTTTTATCGTCTTCACCAAGGACTCAAAGAATTAAGACCACCTAAAATGGATTGGGTCACATCTCAATTGAAATAGCCTAACCAAAGGCCCCACCCACAATAGGTCTGCCCCCACAAGAATGGATTCAGAGAACATGGCCTTTTCTGGGGTACATAACAGATTCAAACCAGCACAAAGGTCAATGACCAACAATTATCTTCTTGTTTTTTATCCGCCAAGGTTATAACTTTATTTTAAAGTGGGGTTTAGTTTAATGGCAAATGAAAGATAAGCCAGCAGTGCAATTGTGATTGATGCTCTTACCAATTGAGGTTAGAGCAAAGCTCCCTCTGTGGCACCTGTGAGGGACACCTTCAATCACTTGGATTATGCTTTGGCTTCATGATAAATTTCTGGTTGTACACTGTTCCTTGTTGGTAACTGTGTGACATCTGGGCTTTAAGCTTGAATTAAATATTATTTCACAATAAACTATCAATGATAAAGAGAAAATTGCCATTCTAAATTATCTGGCACTTGTATGGAAGATTGATTTTCCACAAAAGTTCAGTAATAGATTAAGCATTTTTGCCTTATTTAATCTATCAGATTTAATCTATTTTGATTAATAATCTATTTTGCCTTATTAATCATTTCAAAAGAGAAATTTTGAAATGTGTGTGCATAAAGAATTACATGCCCTTGGCAAATAATTTAACAGATCTTTGAGTTTGTATATTCAACAAAACCCATAAGTGTTTATTCCTTACTCTTCATATACAAATTCAGTCTGTATAAGAAGCATCCTTTTAGCATATGTTGTAAAATAAAATGGCTGCTTACAATGGGCATTGCTACAAGGGACCCCTTTCCAGAAGACAAATTCAATTGACCTCCAAGGGTTTTCTGAGAGAATGGAACAAAGGAAGGAACCCTACACCCATGCAGATAAACAATACCTACCAGCTTCAGTACACTAGAGATAGCTTACAAGAATGGGCAAACATACAATATCTGTCTAACCTCTTTAAGACCTTTCTACGTAAAATGGAAACTTAATACCAGCCAATCAGAGCATGTTTTCACTTGCTTCCACATTTGCCCTATATAAGCTTCCCCTTTCCACTTTCTCCACAAAGCTCCTTTTCATGGGTGATTTGGAAGCTGCCTGATTCATACATTGTAAACTGCTCAAACTCCCATAAATAATTACTTGTCTAATATTTTAACAATTGAATGTTCTACAAATTAGAGACATATCACATGATACAGAAATTTGAGAAGATCCTTATATACATAAGTATTTTTAACATCAATCATTTCTGTA
The DNA here is from genome assembly GCF_023851605.1 of Tamandua tetradactyla. Taxonomy (NCBI): domain Eukaryota; kingdom Metazoa; phylum Chordata; class Mammalia; order Pilosa; family Myrmecophagidae; genus Tamandua; species Tamandua tetradactyla. Next base: position 51,132,959 of record NC_135334.1, on the reverse strand, counting down.
CTCAATATAGTCTTCAGAGATCTCAGATTCTTTAAGTGCACCATAGTTATGTGCAAGTGCAGAAAAGGAATCACATCATTGGACAGGAGTATAAACATCTAATGCATAGAGATTCATTTCAGTTGTAAAAAGAAAGCAATGTAAGATATTAATGAGCTCTGATACATGAGACTGCATTGCTGGAACACAACCATAGAACTACATAAAAAAATAAAAGCAAGTTTAACCTCTAAATGCTTCAAAATGTATAGTCCATCAAGGGCCACCTTGTTCCAAGAAGAACATCTTCAGATTCATGCTCAGTTTCAATGAAGCATATTCCCAAATTGAGTAGCATGAATTTAGAATGAATTTGCAATGTGGAAAATCTTGGGAATTTTTCATTAAAAATTGTTATTCTCTTGCACTATAGTTTTCCATACCATCTACATAACTTGAACAATGAGCAAATAAGACTTGCTGAAAGAGACTGTGTGTGCAAATTGTTGATTTTCAAATGTGTATGATTAAGTGTGGATGAACTAACTGAATAAAATTGCCTTTTTTCCTCTAAAGATGAAGTCAATCTAGCATTGGTTAAAATAAACAAACAAAAAAGCACCCTGCTGAGACAGATCTAAAGGACTCTGACTGTTTCTGGGGTAGGAAATGAGGAGAGCATAAGTTCGAGTGTCATGTAGGCTCCCCTCTGTCGAGTTTTCATTATTCCTAAAAGTTTCATTTTTCCCCCATCACATGGCTTAAATCCCTTTTGGTCGTCTTAATTTTCTAAGCATAAGGATGAAAATATTACTAACATGAGTTAAAATTTAATGAGATCTTGTTAGGTGACAGGCTCTGTGCTAAGCTCATTTAATCCTAAAAACAACCCTAAAAAGCTGATTCTAAAAATAAAATATTTAATCGAATCTAATATGCTATCAGTTAATTTATGTACTTCTATATGAGACTCAGTTATGTTCTTCCTCGGACATACTCGGTCTTACCTGCCTCTCAAGCCTAAGCAGCTGCTTGCCCTGCTTCCAGTTCCAGTAATATCTCCAGCAATTCCCTTGGTTAAAAAGATGTGACCACATAGACCAAGGTCCAGGGGCAGGGTATTAGTCAGATTTCTCCAAGAAACAGAACCAACAGCTTACACACACACGTACACACACACACATACATGCACACATATATGAGATTCATTATAAGGAATTTGATCATGCAACTGTGGGACTGGTGAGTCCAAATTCCATAGAGCAGACCGCAAGCTGGAAACTCAATAAAGTTGATATTGAAGTCCTTAGTCAGAATTCCCCAGGGGAAGCTGGCTGTCTGGAAATTCTGGCAAAAGCCAATGCTGAAGTTGAGTCTGAGTTCTTCTGACCTCCGAAACATCAGTTCTGACTTATAAGACCTTCAGCCAAGAGGATGAGGAGACTCCCCACATTGCTGAGGGCAAACTCCTTTGTTGATTGTAGATACAATGGGTGATAGATACAAGTCCTATATATAAAATACCTTCACAGTAACAAGCAGGTCAGAACTTGACCAAACAACAGGACACCACAATCTAGTCAAGTTGACACGTGAAATTAACCATTACAGATAGGAAGGCCAAGTGGATCAGCTTTACCAAGGTGCAAAGACCCAGCTCAGCACGGAGCACCAATGAGTCTCCAGGTGCTCACTGTGGTGACAGCCTCCACATCTCCAGCACTTAAGTCCAATCCCCCACACACACCATCCCCACTCCTAGATCCTAGCAGTACCCTCTTTCCCAGCAGCTGCCTGGAGGGATCAGATACAACCCTGAAATGGAAGAATTAAACCACACTTTGACCAAGGAGATAGAGGAGATGTGAAGGACATTGTTTGCCCTTCCCTCATATATATCAGAATGTTCTGAGGTACAGTGGTTTCTTTTGGCTTTTCCAGATGTATCCTTCCTGATCAACTGGCTATTTTTCTTCTGAAGCTTATCCAGATTGGTAATGCATCTCCTTGAATTTGCTCCCTCCTTCTCTAACTCATTTCCTTTTTTCTGTCACACTTTGATATTTCAAACTCTGCCCTGCCCTACTTCCCCCAGTAAATGTAATCTCGGCCTTAGGTTCTGCTTTCTAGGCTGAAATAGCCTCTAAGACAGAAATGACTGCTGCCAATTAAACTATGGCATGCCACTGATTTTAAAGTTACATTCTGAGCACCTTACATATAGTTGTTTTATTCCTTGCAGTTTCTCTTTGTGGTAAGTACTATTAGCCCATTTTGCAAGCAAGGTAACTTGCCCGAGATTACAGCTAGTATATGATGGAGCCAAATCTAACTCCGTTTTTTTCTGCTGCCAACACAAAGGACTTTAGTCTCTATACTCTCCACATCTGACTTATTTGTCACAAAGCTAGAATGGTTTAGTGATAGGAGAGAATGTCAGTGTCTGATCACCAGGCCCTGCTTTGTTCTAAAACTCTGTTCAACAAATAGAGTTGAACACATCTTTCTCTTCTTAACGTCCCACATAATCAGCAAGGCCTGTTCTCATTACTTCATTCCACACAAACCTTTCCCTTCTGATTACTTTCAACAATTACCATAGACCACAGTGTATTGTCATTTAAAATAAAGAGAATTTATTGTCTACTACGTATCAAGCACTATATGCACATCATTAAATTAATTCTAACAAAATCTTATTTGGCATGCATTATTATGTCCATTTACAGAAGAAGAAATGGAATGTTTAAGAGATTAAATAATGTACTATGGTCGGATAGTTAATAAACACCAGCAATTGGTCAGTATATCAATTTATTACTCTTTCTTTCTTCCAGAGTGTAAGAACCAGATTTCATACTTTGCTGTATTCATCATAGGGCCTAGTGCAACATTATTTATATAAAAGACACCCAATAAATGGAATGAATGCATAAATAAATAAATAAATAAATGCAATGTAAGTATCCCATACAGTACATTAGTGAAGGGGAAAGAAACGATACCTTACTGCAATGCTGATTCTTCTCCCCAAATATTTTTCTGGAGTCCTGTTTTTTAAAAAATCATTAAAAACAATTTTCTGCGGCCACTGTTCATGAATGAGTTTTTCCTTAGAAAGAATTAATGTTAAACTGCTTTGTTATTTTGTACTCTCAAATGGAAATTGTGCTCTCAATTCTTATACTTAGATATATCTATCAGTCAATCCTTTGGATTCGAGAGAACAGTTTCTACATTTATTATTCCACATATATGCACTAGAAAGAGCCCAATAAAGAATAATTTGCAAGTAATCCATTATCAAAAACAGTCTAGGGGTGTCAGAATACAGCTAATACATGAATTAGTTGTTTTATTTAGTCAAACCAGAATGGGGGCTTTCAATTTTTAAATCCCATCATTTATTTCAGAAGACAGGCAAAAGCAGTAGTAGGTCAACCATTTTCAGACCCTTTGATCTTTGCCACATACGCAAAATCCCAGCTCTACTTTTACTGCCAACTGTCGCTCAGATGAATGTGCAGTGCTGGTGGGCTCAGTTCTCCCATAGACATGAATCTTTTCCTACCCAAAATATGGTTGTTCCTCACACCAAACCAGTAGGGAAATGGAAATAACTTACTCCAGGAAAGATGGATGTTTTCTTTTCCTTCTTTCTTTTTTTTTAATGGTTAAATCCATTCTTTCCCATTAAATGATGTATTTAGCCTTGGAATGAGATGTCCCAGAAATAAAATCCCACAATCTACAGGTCTCCCTCCCACTAGCAACCTTTCCAACACCACAGAAAAATCCAGGGGAGGTAGGCAGCATAAACTGGGGAAAAGGGAATAGTAGGATAATAATGATAGTTATAAAAAAAAGATACTAGATTTATATCTCAAATAATGTGGTACTGGACTTAGTCCCTATAGCCAAAAATAGCATGAGCTTATTTTGTTTGCCCATTACAAGTCCAAATCTAATTTATCATCCACTAGCAAGACTCCAAAGTCTTTTTATAACCATCAGTGCTTTCCAGGTTTTTCTAATCCCTTTAATAGCTGTGTTTCACATTAGTTTGCTCCATACGTATAAACTTGCATTTGCCAAAAACAAATCCCATTCTATCAGTTCCTGTTCCTATTCCTGCCCTTTCCAAGTTCTTTCATATGGCTTTTCCAGATAGACCCCCACTGCAATCCAGAACAAGCCCCTCTCCTTTTTGACACACTGTGCTTGATGAACAGTGGCTCTGTAGAATGGTAAGTATAATAGCAATTCAGCTGCCAAACATTCACAGATAAAATTCAGGTCCCTGGGCACATATCACACATACAGAAAAATCTACCCCAGGCCATTTCCTTCTGAAGGTATGCATGGATATGCGCCTGAAGTGAATTCTCTGCCAAACCACAGGGATTATCAAAAATTGCAGTGCTCAGTTACAATCATTGACCTTGTAGACACATTAAGGTGAAAAAATAAAATGACTTTATTATAAGTCCACAAATCCTAAAATTAAGTATTCTACAAGTTTTCCAATTCAGATCTCAAATCTCAGTCAAAGTTCTAAGCTTGGGTTCATATAGGCATTGACTCTAATATTTCCTTCCCGACCCAAACCAAATATTAATTATATGAACCATATAAACCAAATGATATATTGACTACAATAAACTGCAAGCATAGTAGAATGATTTAGGTGATCTAACCAGTTGGTACTCTGCAAATATTCTAAACATAGCAATTTATACTGAATTGTTCAATTGTAGAAATGTTTATGTGCATTGTTCAGTTGAGATAATTTTTAAATTGCTAATAATGACATAAGTGCAGGACGTTTCATGATTATTGAACATCTTGCTGGATGGAGAATAAAGATCAGTCTTTAGAGTACAAAGCACATGACAGGGATGCAGGAAATCTGAGATATATTCCCAGCTCTGACACAAACCTACAGCCCCACTGGGCAACCTAACACTTCCCTGGACTGCATTTTCATTTTAAATACAGGGTGGTGCTAAATCGTGGTAAAAACAGACAGTTGTGTGGCATTATGCAACATATTTTTAATATACCAATCCCCACAATAAAAAGCATAATTCAGCAATACTAGATTATTAATTTTTCATAGGTATGATGAATGAGAAGCAAAAGTAACTTCAAAATATAGGTCTAGTTCCTTTATACCTATGAGGAGTAAGAGGCTCAGAGAAGGTAAGTGACTTGCCTAAGACCACTCAGGTAAGAGAAAGCATGAACAGAATCTGTACTCACATCTGACTCACAGGCCTCTGCTCAGTCAAATGACCATGCACTCTGTCTCCAAGTTAATCTCCTGTTAACTTGGCAATAATGGGGAAAGAAAAGGAAAGAGGGCTTCATAATGCTCACCTGGCTACTTCCTGCAGGGTTTTTTCCCTGAATTTAGGAAGAACATATTCTGAACTTAATCAAAGCACCAGACCTCAAGATTAGCCTAGAAAGTATGGAGTCCAAGGGTAATGGAACTGCATGGGTTGAAATTTAGAGGCCCTGCATTAGGATCCCAGCTTCATCACTTATTACATTAACCCTGATCCCCTTGTTTTCCTCACCTATAAAATGGGAGTATGATGAAAAGCACCAAGCAAGTGATTGGTCCTCAGCAGAATTTAGCTTCAGCATCATTCATTTTTATCCAGATGGAATCTGCACAAGATGAAATGTTATGTGCCAGTCATGTTTTAACAGTGGTCCTCAACCACCTTGGCCACATATTAGAATCACCTGGGGAGAGTTAAAAACTATTGACAGCTGGGTCGCAACTTCTGAGTTGATTGGCTTGGGGTGTAGGTGGCCATTGGAATTCTTTAAAAATTCCTAGGTATTTCTAATCTGCAGCCAATGTAGAGATTGTAGTATGTTAAAATCTAGTATTAATGAGCACTTGTAGATACTAAGCAATGCCATGTTATAAAGCTCTATACAGTAAGTACTATTCTGCTACCACAAGGGAATTGCAACTCCGAGAAATATTTTTCCAAGGTCAAAGAACTTTAAAATGGGAGAGCAGAGATTTGTCTTTGGGTCTCTGCCTTTGAAGTCCAAGTTGGAAACCACCAGCAAATGCAGCGAAGGCACAAGGACCACAGGCTGTTTTTATTACACTGTATGACATCTCCTTGATCCTTTCCGAGTCACAGCCCCTGATTTTCTGAATTTTGAGCATCACACACTGCAGTGTCAATAATCCACCCACTTTGTACCTAAAGGGAGCTAAGCTAGATGACAGAGATCAAAATCCAAGCTAAGACTTGGAGGTGGCAAGGTTCTCAACTATTTCATGAGCAGAAAAACCCAAATGGAAGATTTCCTCCCAACCCCCTATGCATTTCTCCAACTCTACTTGCTGATCACCTTTGCCTGCCACCATGTTCCTTGTTCACCCACATTGCCAAATGGATCAATGGAAAATTACTGCTTGGAATCACTCAATGTCACTCTAAATGTACTTGGCAGGAGGAAGGGGACTGGGGGGAGGGAATTGGTGGCAAATGAGATTGAATGACAGACAGTACCCTTGTCAGACAGATTCAGAAACAGGAGGCAATTGATTAATGCCCATCCCTGGCAAGAAACTGAGTATAGAAGAATCATTGCCTGACAGTGTGCAATGGGTCCCCATTATTTCCATCATGTCCCAGTATGCGTTTGAGCCTCTCCTGCTTTCACCCTAGTGCTTATTTGTTGAATAATTCAGAGAACAGTCAGTGACTTTTTTTGAAATGCTCAGCCACATTTAGAAAACTTTGCCTTTGAGCTTCCTTTCAGAAGGTTGTCCCTGAATTTCTAACTGTGCCTTTTGTTCCCGTCAAAGGTATCACTTAAAAACTTGCCAAGAGATAAAGGACTAAGTCAGAAACTTCAGAGCGTTCAGATGGGTATTCAACCTGGGGTTACCCAGGCTTCCTTCTCATTGACACCTGTGCCCTTCATGGGGTTGGTGGGGTTGGAGGGGGAGGAGAAGGAAGACTCTGGTCCATCAGAGAACTGACTCCATCCAAACACTGACATTCCTCAGCAACTTTTACTGAGGAGGACAGCATAACTTAGTGAGATCATCTTATCATTATCATTATCATCACCATAAATGGTGGTACACAGCCCAGCTGGCTATATGTTTAGTCCTGTGGGCTCAGTGAGCCACTGAAACTTTCTGAGCCTCAGCTTCCTTATATAAATTGAGACTAAAATAATTTTCTCACAGGTTTGTTGGGAGGAGCAAGTAAACTGGTGTACATGAAGGTCCTTGTAAAGCCCTTGCCATCATAATGATGAGCTGACTCTCTCCTGTTGCTGGAGAGAATCGTTACCTATAGTCAAATTAGAGATTCTTGCTGCTAGTCACCCTGGAGCAGGCAACACAGAGGTGCCCAATTGAAAAGCAGCCTCAACATAAATCAATGCTGACTATTTAAAGCACCTACCCCAACGATTTTCGCTTTGGGCCTCTGTGTGAATACGCTATGTTTCCTCAGATACAGGCCCTGTCACTCTGGAATCAAGGTTACAAGGGCCCTGCACTGCTCCTCAGGCTCAACCACTCCAGAGAATGATTATCTCTTTGAATTGCTCTCTGGGACCCCTCAAAAATAAATCTTGCCTATGCTACATGTTTCCTTATATTTGTTATCCAATTTGAAACATGCCCTCAAAAACGGGTAAAAAATTACATCCAGTCATTTTTTACATGCTGTGGCTATTGTTAAAGATAAAGAAAATTGATTTCAATTATGAAGACATGCAGTTAATTTTAATAAAGTTTGCTTAGCTATTCTGTGCCAGACATTGTGATATGTGCTAGGAAATAACAAGACACAGGTTGTATCCTCAGGGACTCCTATTAGAGTGGGTGTGGTAGGTTGAACTACATACCCCAAGGAAAGACATTTGCTTAACCAGCATTCCTGTGGGCATGAACTCACATGTAAATAAGACCTTTTGGAGATGTTATTTTTAGTAAAGTAACTGCTGAATTAGGGTAGGCCTTATTCTGTGTTATTGAAGTCCTTTATGAACAGAAGAAATTCAGACACAGTGAGTTAGAGAAGGCCACACAGGAACCAAAAGCCAGAAGTCAGTGGAGACCAGAAAAGCAGACAGAAGGAGGAAAGATGGCCACCTGATGGGAGGCAGAGATATAAGCCATGGAAACTTAAAGGTTGCTGCAAGCCAGCTCCATAATGCCACAGACTCCCTAGAGAAAGCAAAGCCTTGCAATGCTTGATTTTGGCCTTCCAATCTCAAAAACCATGAGACAATAAATGCTATTGTTTAAGCTAATTCTTTGGATGGTATTTGCCATAGCAACCTGGCAAGCTAGGACAGTGGGGGACACAACATAAAATGTAAAGAAATTTATAAATCCAACGCACTCTGGTACATTCTGGATTGACGCTTATCTGCGGTACTAAGGGAATATTTTGGTGGATAGACAATACTGGGAGGGACAAAGAGCACTGATCCTATACTGGATTAGCAAATTTTGGCCAATTTTCAAGTCCTAGAATGAATCTAGGTATATAGTACAAACAGTTTGTTTCTGAGAAAGCCAATCCCCCCTATAAAACATCAGGCATTTCTTTCTTATTTTGTCATTCAGTTAGTAAGTAATTGCTGAGAATCCACCAGGTGCTAGGCAATGTGCTAAGAAGAGAAGATAAACAGGCATACAATACTTACCTTGCCCTCAAGGAATTTACAGTCAAGGGAGGAGTCACCAAGGGGTGTAAATCTCCCTGGCAATCTGGGTCATGACTCTTGGGGATGAGCTAGGACCCAGATCAAGGGATTGAGAAAGCTTTTTTGTCCAAAAGAGGGAAGAGAGAAATGAGACAGTTTCAGCAGACATATTTCAAACAGTCAAGAGGTTATCCTGGAGGTTATTCTCATGCATTAATATAGATATCCTTTTTAGTTTATGGTGTATTGGTGTGGCTGGAGGGAAGTATCTGAAACTGTTGAACTGTGTTGCAGTAGCCTTGATTCTTTCTTTTTTTTTATTGGAAAGAATAAACCCATAGATGTCAAAATTTGATGTACTCATTTGTCTTTTTTTCTTACTTATCTGTCCATAAACTGAATAAAAGGAGTGTCAATCAAAAGGTTTGCACAATCACATGGTCACACCTTAAAAGCTCTATAGTTATTCAGTCATCTACAAGAATCAAGGCTATTGGGTTGCAGTTCAACAATTTCAGGTATTTTCCTCTAGCTACTCCAATACACCAAGAAATAAGAGGGGATATCTATATATTGCATAAGAATAACTTCCAGAATGACCTCTTGGCTTTATCTGAAATCTTTGGCCACTGAAACTTTATTTTGTTTCATTTCTCTTCCCCTTTTTGTTAAGAAGTCTTCCTCTATCCCATGATGCTGGGTCCTGACTCATCTCTGGGAGTCATATCCCATTTTTCCAGGGAGAATTATACTGGGAGTCATTTCCCACATGGGGGGTGGGCAGTGATTTCACCTGCAGAATTGGCTGAGCATGAGAGCAACATCTGAGCAACAAAAGCGGTTCTCTGGGGATGACATTTAGGCATAATCATAAGTAAGCTTACTTTTCCTTTGCAGGAATAACTTTCATAAGGGCAAGCCTCAAGATTGAAGACCTAGTCCATCAAATTGGAAGTCTTCAATGCTTGTGAGAATATCAGGTTTTCCCCAGAAGGGGGAGCTTAATATTCCCAACTTTTCCTCAGGCCCTCAAGGGGACTTGCAAATAATTTTCAATCTCTGCCCACATCACTCTGACATATATTAGTGCATCCCGCCAACCTGTATAAACCAACAAGATCTCACCTCCCTATTTAATGTGTCATGTAATTATGAATAAGCTGACCATAAAATTAGATTAAATAGTGCATTACTGAAAACATAAATTTCATATCAAATAAACTTCTCTTCCTTTGGTTATTCTTGAAGATTACTATATAATGTTATAGCTTTTACAATGTAGCCATGTGATTGGGAAAAATCTGTGGCTGATGCTCCCTTTATGCAGGGTATGGATGGATGAGTTAAAAATAAGGACAAAAAATATAAATAATAGGGGGCAGATAAGGAGTAAAAAAATTGGGTGGTCAATGAGAGGGAGGGTAAGGGGTATGGGATGTATGGTGTTTTTTTTCTGTTTTCTTTTCATTTCTTTTGCTGGAGTGATATAAATGTTCTAAAAATTATTATGGCAATGAATACACAACTATGTGATGATATTGTGAGCCATTGGTTGTATACTTTGGATGGACTATATGGTACATGGAGATATCTCAATAAAACCATTTTTAAAAAAAGGAAGAATGAGCAAAGCCAGAGTGCTGGCAAATCCTGACCTTGTCACTCACCAGTCACATGACCTTGGATAAGTTATCTAATGCTTCTGTGCCTCGGTTTCCTAATTATAAAATAATATAATAGTAACTACTACATGGGTTTGTTGTGATTATTAAATAAGTTAATATTTGTAAAGTACATAGAACGATGTCTGGCACATACTAAATGCTTTATAACTATTAAATAGACAGGAGAGATCTTCATTAAAAAATGGAAAGGACAGCATCAAACATGAAGCATAATAACTGCAATACAGTGTGGTAAATAAAATAGCAGCGAAATGTGCAAAGCACACAGGTGGCCCAAAGACCTTTACGGTTAGCTCTGCTTTGGTTGATCAGCAATGACGTCCTTGAGAAGATGCATTTGAACTGATTTTCCCAAGGCCTGAGGTGAAGTGGGGTAGAGAAGAGGATTGGAACATAGAGAATGGCACCTGCAAAGACACAGAAACAAGGTCACACAGTATTTCCCAGGAAATGAGATACCCCAACCCCAACAAGGAAATTTTCTTTCATTCCCCTCATATTTGCATGACACTTTCCACTTCTCTAAGCGGATAACAATGGGCCTCTCCCACAAAGCCTGATAAACTGTTTCAATTGCCAAAACATGTGAGAGCTTGTCCCTGCTCTGACCTGGTCAGCCATGTGGCATGCATAAGTCTCTTTTCCCTCTGACTTTAGTGGCTAATGATTCCCTGAGATATCCCCAGCTTCACTTCTAAATTTTAAAAGCAAATGTCATATTTTAGTAGATTTGAAGATGAAGCCCAGAGATGAATGACTGCACAGGTAATTAGCAGCAGAGAGTAGAATCCTACTCTTTTCACCATCCTGAGGCCATCCACTTAGGATACATATATTATGCTGGAAATCCTCTGTCCACCTGCCTAGATCCACCCTGCACTCTGCTCCACTCTGCTCTCCCCTGGGAGGCTGATGTCTATGGATTGTAGCAACCAGGCTCTCCCGCCCCTGACTTCCATTTGGATTCAGACAATGGGAGGCATGGAAAGATCAGAGGATGGAGAGAGGCAGAAGTCACAGTATTTACACCCTTGGCTCTCTTCCTGCTGGAAACAGTCCTCTACCAAAGGTCACAGCATTTCTCAAATGGCCTCCTATGGCTGAAGTAGCAGCTACCATTCAGACTACTATAAAGATGGAGCTATACCTACCATCCCCGATGCTTTAGAGCAAGTGTGCTAATGGCGCCCCATGATTGCCAGCCTAAGCTGTCATATTGGTTTCCAATGGCTGCTGCAGAAAATTACCACAAACTGAGCGCCTTAATAGAAATTTATTCTCTCACAGTTCTGGAGGTCAGACATCCAAAATCAGGGTGTCAGCAGGCCTCCTACCTGTGGAGGCTCTATGGGAGAAGGTGTGCCTGGCCTCCCCAGCTTCCTTGACTTGTGACCACACCATGCCCATCTCTGCCAATGTGATCACAGTGCCCCCTCCTCTTCTGCCTGTGTTACAACCCTTTGCCTCTTATAAGGACACTTGTGACAGTACTTAATATGCACCTCGATAACCCCAGATAATCTCCTCATCGCAAAATCTTATCATATGGCATATGTGTTCGGGGGCCACTTTTCAGCCCAAACCCATCTCTTGTTGGTTTGCCTTAACTGTGCTGGCCCTTTTAAAATAGTGCCTACATTAAACTCTCTTCAATCATCCCACCTGGTTGCGCCATCTTTTTGACCCATTCTGATACCAATAGTTTTTGATTACCCATATGGCATACAAGGGAACCTGTATATAAGAAGCCACAGCATAAAAAATATTTCAGTTACCCAGTAAATAATAAATTCAAAATACTAATTTTCTATTTAAAAACATAGAGGTCACATGGAGTAGAAAATAAAATTAACATGAATTTTATAGATAAAATGTATGGTCTGAAGGAAATTTATTTCCACTCAATGTCATCTTTAGCTATACTCTCTGATTCTCTCATCTGGCCACTGGGACAAGTTCATTTGTTTTTGCTCTAACATAGAAGAGTTTTAGAAACACTAAATTCTTTTAATAGTTACCACAGCTTTATGTTTTGATTTGTTTTCTGTTTTTAGTGCTCAGTCTCTAGGTTTGAAGAATATTACCCCAAAATGCAGAGGGTTTGTATAACTCTGATCCTACTCGATTGACAGCTATAAAACTCATCTTACCTGTTTCTGCAGTTCCCCATCTGTGCAGTGGTAAGAGGATCAGGTAGTGGAATGAGGATGTGTCAGTTGGGTTAATGAGATTTGCAGTATGGGACCATGTTGCAATCCTTCATTAAAAGAAGTCTGGATGAGTACTCATTCCATCATCATGGACTTAACTCTGGTCTCCACTGATGGCTCTGGGTAACGAGTAAAAGGCAATTGCAAAGGACTTAAAATTTAGCAGACTGATAACAAACAGGGTATATCTTTGCAAAACCCAAACCTTTAGATTAGCCTCCATACCAAGAACCCATTACAGAAGAAATAGAAACAATGTTAGAATGCTGCCTCAGAGAAGCCCACTGTCTAATTTTGCCATCCTCAACGCTTTGCTTTTTGTCATTTTTCACGTGAAGTTCATTGGCAAATGCTGTAAGCTCTATGTAAACAGGATTCCAGCATCTAGCTGCTTCTCACTAACTCCCTCTAAAGCCATCCTGGTTCATCATTTCTCACATGGATGATTACAAAGCCTCTTAACAGAATGTCTCCTTCCATCCTTTCTCCTATAGTCTAGTCCCAAACGAACCAAGGAGGTCTTTTTAAAACATGAGTCAGGTCATGTTATTCCTCTGATGAAATCTTCCAGTGGCTTCCCATGGCACTCGGTAAAAGCCAAAAACTCAATAACGGCTTTCAAGGTTTTCAATCAGTATTACTCAATGTAGAAGGGGTTGGATACTACAATGAAAGGGGTCTTTTGTAAACTTCTCCAGGAGGTTTGCTGTCATCCTCAGTGGCACTGTCCTCCATCAAGGAAAGTCTGCCAGATATCCTGTGATGAACTGACAGCACCATGCAGTAAAGAATCTTCTTAGTTCCTGCATAATTTTCTGGTGTTCCTTCTGAAAGGTAATATGTATCACTTCATCTGGAACTTTATCAAGTTAGTGAATTAAGCCTCAGTTTCTTCAACTGTAAAATGGGATAATCAAAGTACAGATCCCATTGGAATTGGCTGAGATCTTATGAAGGGATGGCCCAGCAGCAAGAGGACTGCTTAAATGAGCCAAGCCAATGTATTTACAACACATGGAGCAGCGTTAAGCATTAAATAAGTGCTTGTTATTGTGTTATCTAAAAAAGAGATAATTCTTTGAAATGTATAGTTTCCTACATTTTCTGTAATCAGACTATGACAGAATTTCTCCTTATATTTGAATCAAATGCCTTCTGGTGACAATATGAAAATTTATATATTTCTTCTTGAATCAGTTTATTTATAGTCGAAGAAACTGAGGTTTAATTCACTTGCTTAAGGTCACCTGGCCAAGAAGATATGGAGTCTAATAGTTTTTCTGTTTTAACTGTGTGCAATATATAACAACTATTCATTGTCTTTCTTCTATACTCTCAAAACAATCTCTGCAAACTTATATTACTGCTCTTAACAGCAGTATATGGCAACTGTGGATGTGTCCCTCTCTCCAACCACACATGAGAGGAGGGAAACTTCTTACTCATGTCATACCCAGTCCCTAACACAGAAAGTCAAACTCAGGTGGCAATATGTAAGCACATGTTAATGTTGATCAAATTAACCATTTACCTTTGCTTAAACTGTAGCAGAATCCTAAGGAAGATGGGAACGGGGTTTAACTGAAAGCAGAATGAACAGTAAGAACAAAACAAAGTTAATATCTTCACCACAGTCTTGACATACATGAAACTGATTGGCTTAACGCCATGGATTCTGACCCCAGCCACCTCAACATTATTTGATGGAAATTAAGAAAGGAACATTAGCCCCAGAAAAAGGGAGCAACAGAGAAGCCTCTTGGGGCTAGTAAATACATGCTGCTAAGGGACAAATACATGCTGCAAAAGGATACCTCATGTTCTGACAAACTCTGCTCTGACTGCTACTCAGAACATTCCAAGACTGGCAGCTACAGACCTGGAGTTTATCTAAGTTTAAATCTGGAGTACCCATACGCCCTCCATGAGTTAGCTGCTGCCTCACACTGTTGTGACCCATGATGTGAAAGGAACAAATCACCTTTTGTTTGAAGGTGTCTGTTACATTTGGTTCAGGGGCTCTTTACAAAATTTTGATTGTCTAGCAATCATAATCATTTTCTCTTCTCCTCAAGCCCCACCACTCTCCTATTAAAACCATCAACTCAGGAAATCACCAGCAGTTTGATAAATATTTGAAAGAAAACTCAAAGCTGATACCATATTTATTTACTTCTAAGACCAGTACAATCTAGAAAAATAAACACTCTAAGAAGCCTTTCTCTGAAAGAGATTTCAACCTTTCATGCTGCAAAGAAATGGATTTATTCACTTGTTATATTATGTATAAAAATATACTTAGCACTTGCTACATGCCAGTTAACGTATGAAGCCCTTGCATGTGGGGCTTGCAGTCTAGAGGGAGACAAAATTTCAAAAGTACTTAAATTATAACGTAATAAGGACTTTTTAAAAGGATGAAGCAAGTTCTGTGGTAGAACAGAGAAAAAGACAATTCATGTTGCCTTGGTTGGAGGAGTGAAGGCTTCACGGAGACATTTTATGAGCTATAATATAAAGGACAGCTAGAATTTTGGTTAGTAGACAGGAGAGGGAAATACTTATTCCATATGTTCTAGTATCTAGACACCAACTGAATAATAGTAAGAGCTAATTTTTGTTGAACAGAGTCCATGTGCCACACACTGTGCTAAGGCCTTTACATGCAGTATCTCATTTAACCCTCCAACAACTTCCTATGACAAATATTTTGATGCATTAAAGAAATGCCTTTTGAATACATACTATACGGCAGATATCATTGCTCACTCCTTCTCCAAAGATGGAGAAGCTGAGGCTTAGAGAATCAACAGAGCTGGGATTGAACAACTTGCTGTCTGATACCAAAGCACTACATTACCTCCCACAGTGAACGATGCTAGAACTGGGTTGTCCAACGTGGCAGCCACTGACCATATGTGGCCACTGAATACTTGAAATGAGACTGGACTGAATTGAGATGTGCTATAAGTGAAAAATGCGCTGGGTATTAAAAGACTTCATATCAAAAAAAGAGAATTTAAAATATCTGTAATAATTTTGCATGTCACCTGTTAAAACGATAATAATTTGGATGGGTTGGCTTACACAAAGATATTATTAAAATTATTTTCATCCGTTCTTTTATTTTTATTACTATCCCTATTAGAAAACTTACAATTACCAATGTGGCTTGCCTTCTATTTTTATTAGAGAATGGCTGCTCTAGAGATAACAAAGATGAGTAGAGCGGCAGCCTCATTGTGGTTCTAGTGGGGGATGGAGCTGTCACGTCAGTACAATTGAAGGCAGCATGTGGTAATAACTGCCGAAGGGGGGCACAAATAGTGTCATTTGACAGTTCAGCGGAGACGGATCTCTTCCTACTGAGAAAATTGGATATCTCTAGTGACTAAGCTACAACTGAATTTTCACAGAATTCCGAATCTGAGTATTTCTTCTAACCCATGGGCTCTCGTGGAAATATGAAGGATCCCTGAAGCCCAAAGAAAATCCTCTGATCATGAATTCTAATGGCTCAATCAGCTATCTACATAGAGAATAAAATGGATTAACAAAATGCATGGCAACTTTAGAACCCAGTTAGGACAGAATTGCTAAAGAGGAGAAGATGATTTCCTTCATCTAGCAAACATTTAAGTGCCTACCAATGGCTAAAACCAAGATTATGGAAATAGTTAATTTGCTGGATCCCTTTTCCCTTCTCTACCCATACATTACAGGGATAGTATTAGGTAGAAAACTGACCAAAAGGTAAACAAAGGCCCTGGAAAGGTCACAAATTAGGAGGTAGTCTCTGAATAGCGAGAATTAATTATAACAACACAATACCATTGGGTCTCCACTGGTTTTTCACTTTTCGATTAATTTAAAGAATCTCAATCTAATTTCTGAGCCAGCAGGATGCTTTTAAAGATAAACAAAGCTGCCTGCAATTTGAATTTCTCCTGACTTTGTCCAGCTCCAATTTCACATTTACCTCATTCCCTCTATTATGGACTACTGACTCTTTGACAACTCAAAGAACCAGATGTGCTTCAAACCAAGAGGCCAAATTCTTCTCCTGAGAATTCTCCTCTACGGGAATTGCTATAAAAGGTGCTATAAAAAGTGAATCTTCCTTTCAGTATTTTGAAGGCGAGTTCTTTCTCCGCATGGCATCATGTTACCTGGAGACGGTTCAACGTTTATGGTTCCGGAGCTATAACTTTCAAGTGCAAATATGAGACAAGCAAGACCACTTGAGATCTGAGAACATATTGAGATGTCATTGTAATTACAGAGGACACAAGGCAAGCCTGGACTGTATAAGTGCAAATGTGGATTTCTTCAAGCCAGTTCTTCATCTCTCTCCTCAACTCCCTGGTCCTCAGGGACCAAAAATAGAGACAAACTGAACAGTGTGAGCACCTTTCTGGAATTGTAAACACTGGCAGCAAACCCTCCAGTAGGGAAGCCAGTGTTGAGTCTTTGTCATATGTCAGGCATGCAATTGACCTTAGTTCTTACAGCAATGCTATTTAGCTATCATTCATTTCCATTTTCAGAACAAGGACTCAAATACAGGTTTATCTGAACCCTTGTCTTTTCTCCCAAACTCCATTACATACTGTCTACTGCAACATATTTTATCTTAACACTGTACACCTGCATTCTCTCCATAATTCTGCAAAGCATTTGATACAATTGGGCAAATCGAGACATGAATATTAGCCATATTTTCTCATCTGTAAAATGGGTTAATGATGACAGTCCCACTACAACCTGGTTGTTAAGTTGCCAATGTGCTTGTCATATGTCATATATTTTATTTTGTTGAATCACTCCTGTATTAGGTAGAGTTCTCTAGAGAAACAGAATCAGTAGGAAATATCTGTAAATATAAAATTTATAAAAGTGTCTCACGTAACTGTGGAAATGTAGAGTCCAAAATCCACTGGGCAGGCTGTGAAGCTGACTACTCCAATGAAGGGTCTGGACAAACTCCACAGGAGAGGCTCTCCGGCCGAAGCAGGAAGAGAGACTGTCTCTTCTGAATTCTCCTTAAAAGCTTTCCAGTGATTACATTAAATGTCACTCATTGCAAAAGACACTCCCCTTGGCTGATATAAATGCAATCAGCTGTGGATGCAGCCGATATGATCATGATTTAATTCTATGAAATGTCCTCATAGCAACAGACAGACCAGCACTTGCCCAACCAGACAAATAGGCACCACCACCTGGCCAAGTTGATATATGAACCTGACCATGACAACTCCCCATTTCATTCCACAGAGGATTTCAGATGGCTTGGCAAATCACCTACTTCTCTAGGCCTCTATTTCCCCCATCTGTAAATGGGGATAATAATGCCAGCCACATGCTGACCCCTGGGGATGAAGGAATTAAATAACTGATCTGAAAAAACTTTGATTTACTGCCAGGTGCCTTACCGACATAACTTTGCTAGTGAACACCTGAGCTGAAGAATAGTTTTAGAATTCATGACCATGTTTTTTTCTTTCTCCCCTTCACCCATAAAAGGGCACAATGAAGGCAAATGATACACTTCATTTCCTTGTTTCTAACTTTTTCTAGCTACCCACAAACTTGGGGTATGCTGCTTTTCAGGAATTCATCACATCCCTAAGTCCTCACAGCTTCAAGGGTTCAAGGAAAAATGGCAGCAGGCCTCATCCCAGAGCCTGCTACCTTGAAAAATATTTCTGGAAAGAAAGGTGAATACTGAGTGTTCAGATTTGGGAATACTTACTAGCAATCCCCAAGGTATAGTTTTCTGGTCAACAACATTCTGCAGATTTGGTCAGAGAGTAAACTGAAGCCCTCGCAGGTAAATATTGAACCAGGTGCTAAAACACCACCAGACACCATGCATAAATAGCAGCTGCTGGAAGGAATGTGGAGACCTCATCACTTGGCAACAGCTCCGATTAAAGCTTCCTCATGAGAGATGGTAGAAGAAAGAAAATCAAACATGGTGTGTGGCCAAGCCTCTATGTCTGTACACAACAAACTTTTCTTGAAAATTCAAAAGGGATTACTCAGGGAGTGTTTGGAAAGAAGCGGGAAAGGAATAGTGTGGTTTCTCTGGAATGGAAAGTGGGAATAATATCAGTCTAGACTCCTTTCTGCAATTCTGACCTTCTTGTAATTGTTTTAAGGTCCAGAGATGTCACAGGGGAAATTTTAACTGACATGGCTTTGAGTTTTGTTGTTTTTTTTTTTTGCAAAGTTCCTGCCAGTGTGACACATATATGAGAGAAGAGAAGGAAGTTAGCATGTATTGAGTACCTACTGTGTACCAGGTCATATGCCAGGTCATTGGTTCCCATTATCTCATTATCCTCACAAGAGCCTCATGATTCCTCCCAATTAACAGTTGGGTAAACTCAGGTTCTGAGTACAATGACTTTCTCTAGTTATGTAACTAAGAAATGATCAAATCAGGACTCAAATTCAGATCTCTGATTCAAAAACCCATCCCCTTTCTACTTTACCATGGTCCAACACTACCTCAGCAGTGGCTGGCCTTAACTGAACTTCCCCCATTCCCATTCATCCACCATCCGGTATTGGGTACAGTAACTGGGTTCAGCACTTAAGGTGAATCCAAATAAGCCATGAGCTCTGTTCTATAAATATTTTCCACTAATGGCACTCAAAATTTAATTTATTTATACCTCAAACATAATACCAAGTAGAATTTCTCATACATTCACTTTATACGGATACAGAGGATTCATGCTCAAAAGGTTATAGAAGCAAATGGTTTAAGTCTCCTAATGCTACAGATAAGGAAACTGAGGCTCTAAATGCTTACAAATATTTGCCTAAGATCATACAGTTAGTAGTGAGAACAAGGATTCCAAGTCTGTGTCTGTCTCAGGATATCCTGCAATTGTAAGTCTGGTAATTTGAGAGCCATAGAATTAGACAGGCTAGCTCAATCAGATAATGTTCTTTTTATTGTTTCCATCAAAAGGAATGATAAGATTAATAAAACATATAACAAAACAAACACCAAGGAATTAAGTCTTTTAAGGGCACATCTTAGGAGTTAAGATTAATTTTTTTATTATGTGGGTTATGTCCCCAATTCAGCACTGTCTTCTTCAAAATCAATATCTCGACAAAGAAAGTGGCAGGCCAGTAGTTTCACTCTAGAATATTAAACTCTCTGTGTTGATAATAACAGACAGTTGTTTCCAAATCTGTGTGCCGTCTCTTGGTTTTAATTGAATGCATATTTAACAAATATTCATTGTCACTAAACTAACTCCACTTGCATTTTCAGTGGGGTGGGGGTGGGAGGTTGAAGACAAAAAAAATAAAGAAAGAAGAAAAAAGTTGTTATTTTCACATGCCAAGACACAAGAAACTGGATGTCATCAGGAAGACGATTAGAGGCACAATGGAAAGCATGGCCTCCATTTTATATAGGTCAGTTTATAGGGACGTTGCTTATTCACTGGCTCTGCCTCACCTGTGTTCACCCACTTGGGGCCACCTAGAAGCTCAACCTCAGAAGTTCCAGTCCAGGGAATTCAGGATTCAAGTTTGTCACATTGAGTCTTCTAATCCTACATCTTAGTTCTAATAATTAGGCTTTTGTTTCTTCTTCCTATTGCCAGGCCAGACCCTTGTTTTCTAATTTCAGAATTTGGATTCATATCACTTTAAGTGAGGGAGTCCATATCTCTGACTTTACAACCCAGTATGCCATTTTCTTCAAGATCAAAGTAGAGTTATTATTATTAACAAAACATTATGCAAATTAAACCTGTATATTTTATTTTTGTCCCCACAGAATCCTTTCAAAGCAACTGTAACTATCCCCATTTTATAGTAAAAAACTGAAATTTAAAGAGGAAACTTCCCTAAAGAATAAATTGTGGAAGGGGATTGCCTTGATTTCTCACTCCAGAATCTTTTTTTTTATTATTATTAGACACTATAATGTCTCTCTTATTCCTGTCTTCTAGGCACCAACAATCTAGCAGCACATGGAGACCAGAAAATAAATAACATGGGGACATTGAAGACAGAGCCTATAAACCATGTTACATTAGCAAAGGCAGAAGTAATTCATTCTTCCTGTAAGAGGCTGTGGAAGGTATTATTATCACAAATGGTATGGAAAAATGAGGAGGAAGAAGAGTGTGGATAAAATGGGGAAACGCATGAATGACAAGTAGTATTTTGAAGTTAAAATTAAGGTGTTTAGAAGGAACATAGCACCAGAAGAAGCTAAAAAGTTGTTGAAAGTTGGTTACAGCAAGAGTTTCCCTCAGACTATTAAATTTGGACATTGTCTTAGAATGAGGATGCTTTCATAAAAATTAGCTTTGCCTACAATTTGGAGAAGGGATGAGAGTATAGAAAGAGCAGAATCTGAGAGGCTATTACCATCCAGACTGAGATGGTGGGGCCTGACCCACCATCCGCAGATGAGGTCTCATCCACAGATGAGGTCTATGTGATAAGGGTGGAACAGGCAACGTGGAGATAGAATTTAAGTAACATAACTAGTGACGTATTGGATTGCGAAGGTTGAGAGTGAAGAATTAGTTGAAGATTCTGGTTTAGGCAACAGTTCCAGGAATCTAACTATCCGTAAACTAAGGGTGACATCTTGAAGCATTAAAAAACAAAATTTGAACAATATGTGAAAGTACTAAGTCACATAGTATGATAATGAAATGTGTAAATCCATAACACTTTCATGACCACGTGTTCTAAAAAGTACTTCTCAAATTTTAATGGGCATAAAAATCACCTAGGGATCTTATTTAAAAGTATATTCTGATTTAGTAGGCCTGCTGTGAGACCCAAGAATCTGCTTTTCTAACAAGCTCCCAGTGAAGCTGATGCTGATGTTTTGAGTGGCAAGGATGTAAAATGCCAAAAGGAGATCTTCAACACACTTTTAAACAGTGATAACTATCTAACAGATTAATAAAGAAGACCGACGATGGGTGTGGAGTGTGGAGGGGCATAGAATTTATCTTATCTTTTGAGAGTACTGCTTGAAGACCAGCCATGCCTTCTATCAAGTGTCCTGATTTTTTGCTTGCGGAGAACACATCGTGACCTTGGATGTCTCAGAAGCTCTTCCTGGGAGGTCTTTTCAACATAAGAGATAGAAAGAACGAGCCCCATGTAGACTGCAGTTACTTCCAACATGGCCAAGAATGTCCACCTTCTATAGAGAAAATGTTCCCTTGGCTTCTTCCTTGGCCAAGACTCCAAGACTCACACTGAGAGGTGGAAATGGAAACATTAAGCATGAGCTCCCTTAAAGAATGTTGAAAATATACATCAGGGATCTTTGTCCAAAAGTAAGCAATTATTGTTTGGCAAGAGTTTAAAACAGTGAACTGAGTAATACATGCATCCTGTTAGTACCTTCTTACTAACTGCCTGTCTGTTTTAACTAGCAGTTTTGGTGTTGTTTGTTTGTTTCTGTTTTAATCTAGTTTCATACTGAAGGTATATGATAAAGTTACTTTTTAAGCAATGCATGCTAATTTCCATCCCCTAAATAGACTGTTGTTTCTATAAAATCAAAGACTGCTAGTATTGAAAGAGACTTTAAAAATTAGCTGAAGTTACATCTATACATACTTAAGTCCTCTTTACAATAATTCAGCTAAGTGGTCAACTACCCTCTGCTTGAATGCCTCCAGTACTGGTCAGCTCACCACCATGCAAAGATCACATGGTACTTTCAAAGAGCTATGTTAGAAAATTCTAACATATTACACCAACCTGGTTCCATTACTCTTCCACTTATCAGTCCTGGTTCCACTTTGAGGAGTCACAAAGACAATTTTATCCCCTCTTCAAATGTTGAAGACCACTATCATGGATCCACATAGTCCTTACTTGTCCATGTTAAAAATCCTTAGTTCCTTTGACTTGTTCTGAATTCATATAAAATGAATTCAACTTTCTCTCCATTTCATTACCTGTACTCTAAGTGTTCCAGTTTTTCTCTTAAACCATAGTGTCCTCAATCAAAGTTAAAAATCCTCAAGTGGGATTCTAAGTAACTTATATTAAAATGGGATTATAACATCCCTTAGATTACTTTTTTTCACTTAAATGCATCCTGAAGTCACACCCAGAGGGGCCAAAAAGGGGAAAGAACAGAGATCTGGAGAGGGAAGGATCTGAGATTAGTTACCTAGCTATGCAGCTTAATAACTATGTGGGCAAGTTATTTAACCTCTTTGAGCTTAAAATTTCCTTTACAAAATGGGAAAAGTTAAATGTAAAATTAAGGATGGTCATGAGATTACATGTAAATATATACCAAGTCCTGGAAATGCCTAGTACGTAGCAGGCATTCAATAAATCATAGCTATTATTATTATTAATGCTGGTGTTTTGTCAAGGCATGCCACTGATCAATTTATGCTGCAATTACAATCACCTAAAATTCCTTAAATCCTTTTGTATACCACATTTTACTAGCACAATTATTTTCATTTCAAATGAGGGGTATACATTTATCTTTTATTTTTCAAATGCTCATCTACTATTTCAAGTCATTTGAGCTCTTTGTGTATCACAATTCTGGAACCAAATATTTTAACTACCATTAACAACTTGAACCATCCAAAATTCTTATGAGCATGACAAAAAAGCCATTATTTAAAATTAAAACGCAAACACACACAAAATTGAAAGAGTCCAATGTTTCTAAAAATATCACTATTCGGATGAATTTGACTTTTAAATTTAGCCTTTTGACCTCCTGTAATTGTCATATTTATACTAAATCATCCTCATATTGTTCCACCTATTCACAGAGCTGCCACAAGAGATTCTGACAACATGTTGAAATCCAAGCAGCTACTACATTTGTCTAACCTACCACCTGAGTGTTCTTATCAAAGAAGGAAAGAATTATACCACGGATGACTTATTTTTGGTGAACCCTTGGTGTCTAATAATGATTATTGCTTCCTTTTCTTAATGTGCACACACACACACTTTCTTCTTAATAATCCTTTCTCAATTCTTGTCTAGAATCCAGAAAAGCAGTTCTCTTTGTCACTAATGTGAAACTGAGGGATGATGAGAAAAATTATTTCACATATTTGTTTAAGAGAATTTCCAGTTAAATGCAGTGAGTATTTTCCAAACACGTTACAGAGAAAATAATTCCAGCGAGATGCTTCTTTTAAAAAGATTATAAGGCTATGGAAATAAGCTTGAGAATGGCTAAAAATATAGGAATATCTCAGATTTTAAGTTAATAATAGCTTATTAAAGACTAAGAATCCTTTTTTTAATTTTTTATTGTGAAATACAACATAAAAAAAAGAATAAATTTCAAAGTACTTTGTAACAAGTAGTTATAGAACAGGTTTCAGACTTTGGTATGGGTTACAGTTCCACAATTTTAGGTTTTCCCTTCTAGCTGTCCCAAGATACTGGAGACTAAAAGAAATATCGAAATAATGATTCAGCAGTCATACTCATTTGTTAATCCTATCTTCTCTGTTATAACTCCTCCTTCTCCTTTGATCTTTCTCCCAGTCTTTAGAGTTATTGGGGCTATGCCCATTCTAACTTTTTCATGTTGGAAAGGGATCTTGATAATATGTTATAGGGGGATGAACTAGTTGATGTTCTGGAGAGGCTGACCCCTCTGGGTTTCAGAACTTATTTGGCCTAGAAACCGATCTGGAGGTTGTCGGTTTATGGAAGGGAATCAGAGTGCATGGAACTTTTATAGAATCTCAGATAGAGCCCTACATGTTCTTTAGGGTTGGCAGGAGTGGTTTTGGTTGGGGGTTGATAAACCATGGTAAATAGCTATATCTAGCTGTATCTTGTGTAAGAGTAGCCTCCAGAATAGCTTTTTGACTCTATTTGAACTCTCTCAGCCACTGATACCTTATGTTATTACAATTCTTTCCCCCTATTTGGTCAGACAGACATTGTTGATCCCACAGTGCCAGGGCCAGACTCATCCCTGGGATTCATATCCCTTGTCGCAGGGAAACGTTCACCCCTGGATGTCATGTCCCATGTAGGGGGTAGGATAAAGATAACAATTGTATTTGCAGAGTTGGGCTTACAGAGGGAGAGGCCACATCTGAGCAACAAAAGAGGTGCTCTGGATGTAACTCTTAGACATAAGTATAAGTAGGCTTAGCTTCACCACTACATAAATAAGCTCACAAGAGCAAGCCTCAAGAGCAACAGTTTGGGCTAATGACTTGGGAGACCCTAATGCCTGAGATAGTTTCAAGGGTTTCCCTGGTGGTAAAGCTTAATAGTTACATATTTTTTCTCCTGTCCCTCAAAGGACTTCACCAATACTTTTTTTTCTTTCTTTTTTTTTTTTGCATGGCCAGGCTCCAGGAATTGAAGCCGGATCTCTGGCATGTTGGTGAGAATTCTGCCACTGAGCCACCATTGCCCACCCTGCCAATACCTTTTAATTATCTGCTCAACATAGTGTGGGATATATCTTGGCATTACATTAAGCTATCCAGAATTACAAGCCCTCATTCCCATTCTGGGTTCCTTGTGTTTGGGTTGTTTAAATGATCTATCCAGATAGGGTGAGTTAGATTATGTGCTACAGAAAATATAAGTTTTGGACAAAAAAAAAAAAAACTTCTCTTCCCTTGGTCTCATTGGGTAGGTAAAGTTCTAAAATACAAATGATGTCCTTCTTACCCCTGTATTCCTTTTTAATCTTGTGCTGACCTGATCGGCTTCATCCTCTCTAATTGAAGTCTGATCTCTGTTTCAGTTAGTTTAACAATTGTTGTATGTGGCAATGCTGACTTTCAGAGCTGCAGAACTCCTACTCTGAGTCTTAGGTGTCACACAGGCACCCAAATTCCCTAAGGAAATATCAGATTACACATATATAGCATAGTTTCTCAAAACGTAGAAATAACAATTACAGATCCGGACTAAATGTGACTGCTATAATAATTGTTTTCTAAAAGAGACCATACAATCTTTCCTCTTTTGTATCATATAATGTCCCCCAGTTTTATTCACCTCATTGCATGTCTCATGACATTGTTCCTTCCTACAGCTGCACAATATTTGATCATATGTATATACCACAGTTTGCCATTCTACTTCTCAGTCAGTTTATCCTTCAGCTATCTCCATCCATTGGGCATCATTTATCATAAGGCTAAGAATTCTTATGAAAGTCCACTTCTCAGATAGTGTATCCTTCAGCCACCTCCATACATTGGGCATGATGTATAAGACTAAGGATTCTTATGAAAAAGACTGAACGTGTTGAAATTGAAAGTTCTTACATATAGTTGCCCACAAAATAGAAGAATACTATAGCATTTTTTTAAATCTAACTTTTTGTAGTAATCAAATGTATTGAAAAATAAACCTCATAACCATTTTAACTGCAGAGTTTGATTAGTTTTGACAAATATCCATATCTCTGTAACTACAATAAAGATAGAATATTTATACCACCCAAAAAAGTTCCCTTGAACCCTTCTAACTCTTAGTACCCAAAGGCAATCATTGATCAGCTTTCTGCTATTATAAATTAGAGTTCCCTATTCTGAGATTCATTCATGTCTTTATATTTATCAGCAGTTCATTCCTTTTTAAATTGCTGAATAGTACTCCATCAGATCAATATACTAGAAAATTTTTTTCTATTTACCTCTTGATAGACATTTGTATTGTTTCCATTTGGGATTATTATTAATAAAGCTGCTATGAATATTGGTGTGGAAAGTTCGGTATGAACATCTGCTTTCATCTTTCTTAGGTACCAGGAGTAGAATTACCGAGTCATATATTAGGTGTTCTTAGCTTAAAAAGAAACTGCCAAACTTTTCCAAAGTGGGTTGAGTGATCTTACACTCCAACCAGCCCAAATGCTCCTATTATTCCCCATCTTCACCAACACTTGGTATGGGGAGTCCTCAATTTTAACCGTTCCAATGGATGTGTAGTGGTACCTCATCGTGTTTTTATCTGCATTTTCCTGATGTTAAGTAACTTTTCACGTGTTTATTGGACATTTTCAGATCTGCCCTTGTGAAAGAAGTGTCTGTACAATTCTTTTATCCAAGAAGGTTATTTGCCTGCCTGTTACAGAGTTATAAGCATTCTTTCTATATTCTGGATAAAAGTCCTTCCTCAGATATATATATAAGATATAATTATTGGAAATATTTTCTCTTAATCTATGGCTTGTCTTTTCATTTCTTTTTAATGTTGTCCTTCAAGTAACACAATTCCAAAATTTTAATAAAATCCAGATTATCACTTTTTTCCTTATTATTTATGCATTTCAGGTCCTTTCTAAGTAATTTTTGCTCATCCCTAGATTTTGAAGGTTTTCTCCTAGAAATTTTGCAGTTTTAGAGTTTTATGTTTAGCTCTATGATCCATTTTGACTTAATTGTTGCACACAGTATGAAGAAAGGGTCAAAGTCATTTTTTTCCATAAAATATCCATCTATTCCTGGACCATTCATTGAAATATTATCCTTTCCCCACTGAATTATATTGGTGCTTT
This sequence comes from Tamandua tetradactyla, assembly GCF_023851605.1. NCBI lineage: Eukaryota > Metazoa > Chordata > Mammalia > Pilosa > Myrmecophagidae > Tamandua > Tamandua tetradactyla. The sequence continues at coordinate 51,105,834 of NC_135334.1, read as the reverse complement.
GTTGAAAATCAATTGACCATATTTGTTTGACTTTATTTCCAGACTCTCAATTCTATTTCATTGTTCTATACATCTATTCTTACATCATAATCACAATATTTCAATTACTATAGCTTTTCAATAAAAATTGAAAACAAGTTGTGCCAGTTTGAATCTGTGGTGTACCTCAGAAAAGCCATGTCCTTTAATCCTCATTCAGTATTGCTGGGTGGGAGCTTTTTGATTATCCATGGACCTGTGACCCACCCAATTGCGGCTGGTAACTTTTGATTACATGGGTTCCATGGAGATGTTTCTCCACTCATTCAAGGTGGGGTGACTTATTGGAGCCCTTTAAGAGGGAACAATTTTGGGAAAAGCTTGAGAGCCATGTGAGCCATGAGAGCCCAGGCAGCCAGAGACCTTTGGAAATGAAGAAGGAAAATGTCCCCGGGGGAGCTTCATGAAACAAGAAGCCTGGAGAGAAAGCTAGCAGACATCATCATGTTTGCCATGTGCCTTTCCAGTTGAGAGAGAAACCCTGAACGTCACTGGCCATCTTGAACCAAGGTATCTTTCCCTGGATACCTTAGTTGGACACTTCTACAGCCTTGCTTTAATTTGGACAGTCTCATGGCCTTAGAACTGTAAACTAGCAACTTAATAAAGTTCCCCTTATTAAAAGCCATTCCGTTTCCGGTTTATAACATTCTGGCACTTGCAAACTAAAACACAAGTAAGAACTCAAATTTCTCATTTTTTTTTTTTCAAAAATTTTTTGGCTACTCTAGATGCTTTAGATTCCCATATACATTTTAGAAACATCTTGTCAATTGACTATTGGGATTTTGACGGGGAACTCATGGAATCTATACATCAATTTGGTGTATTGATCTCTTCAAATTGATATCTTCAAAATACTGAGCCTTCGCTCCATGCACATGGTATACAACTCTTCATTTTTAGGGCTCCTTTAATGTCTCAGAACATTTAGTCATTTTCAGGAAAATTCTCACCATATTTTATTATCTTTATCTCTTATTACTCATGTTTTGCTCTTGTAAATTTTATTGATTTTTTACTTTACTTCTGACCTATTCATTGCTAGTCTAAAGAATACATTTTCATATTGATCTTGTATCCTGTGAACTTGCTAACTTCACTTAGTATTTCTAGTAGCTTTTGTATAGGTGTCCATGGGGTCTATCAAAAAAATCACCAATTTTTAAAAATTTTTTCAAAGATCCAGCTTTTGGCTTCATTGTTTATTCAGTGAAGTTATCTATCTTTTACTTAAGCGATTTCTGCTCTTCTTATTACTGTTTTAATCTTTCTGTCTACTTTGGGTTTAATTCATTATTCTTTTACTAGCTTCAAAGTAAAAGCTTAGATCATTTCATTTAGAACTTTCTTCTCCTAAATAAGCATCTAAAGATATAAATTTCCCTCGTAAAGGATAGGTTTGGCTGTAACCCACAAATGATATGTTGTGCTTTCCTTTTCATTTGGTTTAAGACACTTTCTAGTTTCTCTTGTCATTTCTTCTCTGACTTATTATTTAGATAAATGTTTAATTCCCAGATATTTGCAGATTTTCACACATTGCTCTGTCCTTGATTTTTAATTTAATCTGTTTTGATTTGAAAGCATCCTCTGTAAGATTTCAAATCTTTTAAACTAATTAAGACTTGTTTTATGGTCCAGCATATAGTCTATCTTGATGATTATTCCTTATGTACCTTAAATAATGTATATTATGTTCTTGTTGCATAGAGCACTGTATAAATGTCAATTAAGTGACTTTGGTTGGTAACTTATTCTTATATTCTTCTTGATTTTCCCTCTACTTTTAATTTTTCAATTACTAAGAGGAGTTTGAAATCTTCACATATGCTATTAGCTTTAATTTATTTCTCTTTTCTGCACAGTCAGCTTTTGCCTTGTGTATTTTCAATCTCTATTGTCAGATGCATTGAAGATTGTTAGGTCTTCATTTTGATTTGACCTCTTAATCATTAGGAAAATTCCCTCATTATCATGAATAATATTCTCTATTTTGGATAATACTTGATCTGATATTAATAAAGTCCTTTGTGCTTTCTTTTGACTCATGTTTGCTTTTCCATTCATTTACTTTTAACTCATCTGTGGATCCATAGTTAATTAATTTTATTGTAGACACCATGGGTTTTTATACAATCTGATCATCTCTGCTTTTACATTCCTAAATATGAATTTAATGTAATCGTCAATGTGTTTGATTTAAATCTATAATCTTGTACTTTTTTTTCATTTATCTATTTTCTATGTTGCTCCTTCCCACCTCCCCCTCCTTTCTGGCTTCTTTTGGATTAAGTGAAATTTTTTATGGTTCCAATTTATCTCCACGATTGGCTTGTTAACTATACCACTTTAAAAATTTTTAATGGACGTTCTAGGGTTTACATTATTCATCTTTAACTTATAATAACTTGCCAATTCACACACAATGTCAAGCCTTTACAACATCTATTTTCATTTTCCCCTCCTGCTCTTTGCATTATTGTCATATATTTCATTTCTATTTATGTTATAAACTGCATGATACATTGTTATTATTTTGGCTATAAACAGGTAAAATATCTTTTAAAGAAATAAAGACATGAAGAAGAAAGGTCCTTAATATTTACTGCTTCTGGTCCTTTTTACTCTTTTCTGTAAAGGTATGTTTCCATCTGGTATTGTTTTCCTTCTGTCTGGAAAACTTACTTTAATATGTTTTATAGTGCATGTCTGCCAGCAATGGATTCTCTCAACTTTTGTTGTCTGAAAAACTCTTTGTTTTGTTTTCTTTTCTGAAATATATTTTCACTGGATATAAATATCTAGATTGGCATTTTCTTCTTTAATGACTCTAAAAATGTCTTTCTATTTTTTTTTTTTTTTGACTACCTTTGTTTCAGATGAAAAGTCTGAGAATATTCTTATCTTTTTTCCTTCTTCATGTAACCTGTCTCTGTTTGGTTCTCTGGGCTTCACTGAAATCCTTGGGTCTACGGGTTTATAATTTTCTTCAAGAATGGAAAATTTTCAGCTGATCTTTTTTTTTCCTGCCCCATCGTCCTGGAATTTCAGTCACCCATTGATAAAGTTAGATTCCTTGATATTGTCCACCCGGTCACTGAGGTTCTCAAAGTTTTTTCATTCTTTTTTCTCTGTGCTTCATTTTGGATGTGTTGTTTTGCTATGATTTCCAGTTCATTGATTTTTTCTTCTCTACAATTGAATCTTCTGTTAAGTCCATACAGTGAATTTTGCATTACACAGCTGAAGGAAACCACCCTGTCCTGACTGACCTCCCCCTCATTGCGCTACGACTTACAAACTGCCCCCAGGCAGAAAGCCAAAGCCGTAACAGGGCTCACCTCAGGCCGTGCCCATCTCCCAGTGACGGCATGCCTGCACAGCCTTTCTTCCAGTGTCTGAAGGCAGCTATTTCCTATATTTCGTCCAGCGTTTCAGCTGCTTCCAGCAGGAAGCAAGCGTCATATCAGTTTTTCTTTCACGGCCAGAAGCAGAAATCTTATCTGGGTAAACTAGAGAATTGAATTGATTTTGGGGGGACTTGTTTTCACATTTCTGAGTTGTTACTATACTTGCCAAAAATGTACAAAGTGAGTGATAATTCACACATAAATTTTTAAAATAAGAAGTCTCTAACTTAAATTGGTATTTAATGACCAGGAGACAAATTGCATGGCTATAATTTGAGCAGGAAAAAATTTAAATTAAGCCAGGATATTTTAAATGCAGTTGATCCAGGATACAAAGTAAGAAATTCTTACTTAGATATAAAGGAATGGCCCTTGCCTAGTTCCCTGATTAAACCATTAAAATTAGACATCAAAATACCATCCAACATCAGAACTGGAGAGAAGAAAATATTCTCCTTTCCAAGCCTCACATTTTGCAGCTTAGAAAGGAGAGGGAGAGAAGTTGAGTAACTCTTTCATTCGCCCAAGGCAAAAAAGCTTGTTATAGGAAGAGCTGATGTTACTTTAATTCCCAGTTCTCTGCAACTCAAATTCACTGTTCCCACCTTCCTCAGAATGAAGAGTGTCCTGAAATGTATGGCTCTGCAAACTGATCAATGTAAACAAATAGGGTGCTACCTCTCTAAAAATTAGAATTATTGTTCAATTATCCTTATGCTGTATTATCTTTGAATTAGTAATTAAACAAAGACTACATTAAGTTCTACTGCATATTGCATTCTTTATGGCCAATGATTGCTTTTAGAAAAATCAAGCACCCAAATTATGTTGCAAAGGAAGTGGGAAAGATATCTTTCTTAAACACTTTTTTTCACCTGTCCACTCTTCAGCACTGCACAGGATTACATTGTGTTAGAGTCTTAGAAAATAGTTATTATTTGATCCCATGGAGATTTTGTAAAGAATGACATCCTTTATCAAGAATCCCATCCTTATAAAATATCTGATTCCAGCATAAGTCTCCTTAGGATTTTATTTTTACAATTTTACTTAACAAATATTCAAGCAAATAATTCATGTGTTTGATTAAGTTATCTGTGGAGTTAAACTGACTCTTTGGGCAAGCATGTTTGAGAGAGATTAAATAATGACCTGAATGATGTTCAAATAATTCAGGATTAGCAATAATCTAAGCATATAATTCCCTTCACTTACTGCTGACACTATATTACCTCACCTGCTTAGAAAAGGGGCCTTGATTTTAAAGAGAAGACATGCCATAGAAAGCATAAGCTAAAAATAGTGACCCAAGCTTTTGAGCCCCAAATAACTTCCCACTGACATTACGAACACTTTTTTGCATTGTCTTCTGGTCCGGTGTTAACCAAAAAAAAATCTGTTAAGTTTTGAAACAAAACCCATGCTTATATGAGTTATCAGTTTGAAAAAGCAGAGTGTTTTGCTCAGAGAAAATGGATTTCCAGACCTGCATTTATGCATTTTAGTCAGCAGGTAATTACTGAGTACCTACCACACATTAGACATTGTGCTAGGGAATATTTTGCTGAACAAGTCACAGTGATCCTGGTAAATTGTATTATTTTGTTCATTTGTCTTTTAAGTCATTGCCTTTTTCTCCCATTCACCACTACCAGAAAACATTGGAATGGAAACTCATCAGGACCCTGTGTTTTTTGTTTATCATTGTATCTCTAACAACTAGGCTGGTTTCATTCACATAATAGACACTCAGTAAATATTTCCTGATTGATTGAATGAATAAATGAATGAGTGACACCATCTTTGCCTTCGTGAGAGACTGATCATAGCTGGGAAAGTTGATAACATGAGACAGTTCAAATGGAGGAATGGCTGGAACATTTCAGAGTGTTGTTACTGATCTATCGGTATTATGATTCTGAATTTTCTGGTTCTTCAGGTCAGACTAAAAATTTTAGTTATATATGTTTATCAATTTATATTTTAATGGCTTTTCCACATCAATTTATTTAATCAGATTCACATGGAAATAAATATGTCAGAAAAGACAGTGGAATCTCAGAACCAAAGAGTTAGAAGGGGAAAGGAAGAACAATCTAGTACAGTCTGCATGGGACCAGGTTCTCAATGGCATTTTCTGACCTCATGTCGAGCCCACTTTAAGGGCCAGACTCACCACTCTATCATATTCTCCCTTCAGAAAAAAAGAATTCAAATGAAAAAGAATTGTTGAACAATACAGATATTACAGGTTATTTCTGGGGAAATAAAAAAGGGAAGGCATACAGCAAAACTTCATCACACATCCCTATTAAACATCTCTCCCTCTCTCAAAATATTTCCCTCATCTCAAATCCTTGGCTCCTTGTTCCTGGTCTTTTCCTTCCCTTCTTCAGCCTCTAAAATATACCCCCACTACTGCCCCAAGTCTTTCGTTTCTCACTCTTAGTTTGTATGCCCCACTGGATAAAGCAAGGAGCTTGCCCTTGGAGAACACTCAAGTCATTCTACTCTACTGGCATATATTAATGCCCTTTAGAGCCAGGTTCTTTAAGCCTGTTTTTATACTTCTTCCTCTCAGCAATGCTTCAAGATAATAGATAATATTATCTTCACTTTAGAGCTAAGGAAACTAAGGTCAGTTACCACAGGAAACTTGGCAAATAGCATTAGGAATTCAAACCCATATGTTCTTTCTCTAAAGCCTGTACTGATTTCCAGGTCCTATATGCTTCATGATAATAGCTTCTATTTATTGAATACTTGTGTATGTTATGCATTATGCTAAGCACTTGATACATATGCAATTTAACCCTCACTGTGACTCTATATGAATAGCGCTTTATACCCACTTCATAGATGAGAAAATGAAGGCTCAATGAGATATACTTGTTCAAGCAAGAAAGTGTATTCAGGTCCCTCTGACTCCTTGGTCTGTTGCTTTCCATCCTATCGCACTGTTGGGAAAGAACCTAAATGGCGCTCCAATCTACAATCCCATGCCAGTACAAGTTCCTCCTCAAGCCCTAATGAAAGATGATTTCTTAATTTCTATCTGAACATTTTCAGTGGCAGGGTGCTCACTACCCCATGGTCTGGCCTATTTCCCAATTGGACACTCTAGCAATAAGAAATTTATTTATTTTGAAACAAAAGTTTCCCTGCTTTAAATTTATCCTACTGATTTTATTGTTCCATCTAAATAGCAACAAAAAAAACTATCTGGCTCTCTTCCACAGCATAGCTCTTAGAGTATTTCATTCATTTTCACCTGTTCAGGTGCACGTACTATGTGCTATGTGATGCTAGATGCTGAGGATATGATGGTAAGAATGCAAACACAATCTCTTACAATTTATTTGTTGAGATAGACACTAATAAAATAATTACACGACTTGATATATCACTGCAAACTGTGATAAGAAACACTGAGAAAAAATACAAGAGAAATATACTTATGAAAGTGTATCTCAGGGGTCCTTGGTCTAATTTGACTTCCCTGTAGAGGTGATATTTAAAGAATGAGTAGGAATTAACAAGGCAAAGATAGTTAAGGTGCACAGACAATGGCAATGTAGATTTAATAAAGGGAACAGTATATGCAAAGTCTCTGAGTTTAAAGGAAGCACAGGGCCTTCTGACAATGAAAAGGCCAGTGAAGCTGAAGACAAAAGAGCAGACAAGAACAACAATTAAGATAAAGATGGAGAGGAATCTGAGGGCCCAGTTCATGCATGAAATTCTGTATGTGCCAAGTTAATAGTTGTTATCTCCATCTTAAGAAAAATGGGAAGCCACTGGAAGATTTATGCTGCATAATGAGTGGCATGATCAGAGTTGTATTTTAAGCAGATCATCTTGGCTACTCTTTGGAGAGTGGATTAGTTGGAGGCAAGAGACTATGTGAGAACCATAGAAGACTCTTATTATAATCTTCTAGAAGATGATGGTACACTACATAAAGTGGTGACAGCAAAGAGGGAGAGAACAAAGGCCCAGTCTTACCATTGATTCATACACTATCTCTACACATTATAATACTAATCATTAGTATGATACTAATGTGGGAGTTGGCAATATAACCTAAAGCATCATAACTCCAGAATTATTATTCTTGACTCTTACACATACAGTCTACTATACACCACCCGAATGCTTTTGGAAGAAAAATATTCCTCAGCATTTGAGATACATTTGATTTCAGATCCATTAGTAAAAGGGGCTACAGCCCCAAAAGGAATCATCCTCCATCTAGCACCACCTTCTTATACTAGCCCCAAGTCAGTAGATATCAGAAACAAAACTCTCCTGTCCCCTTTGCAGAGTAGCCAGAACGAGGAAGGAAAGAAAGCACTGACATTCAACAAACATCCAAAGCTTTGAAATTTGCAGGGCACACGATGGAATCCAGGAAACTGGAATTAGATTATTTCTGCATGGAGGAGTGGCCCATCAAAGTGGACAGGATGTTACGGGGAGAATATGAAAGAGAGAACTGAGGTTGACCGAGTAGAGAGGAAAAAGTAAGGATTGAGAAGTACTCTCTTAAAGATGGAAGTGAGGAGGCACGCCCTCTCTAAGGTCATGGGGGAAAGCAAGGCAGGCGAGAAGCCGAAGCATCAAGCCTGCTTTCCCACATGCCCCCTCTACCTCCACCCAGACCTCTATTCAGCTTTGAAGAAATTACCTGAACTACTCATAAAATTTGCTTTAATTGCCATCATCAAGATTCCAATGAGTTTGGTGCGGAGAAGACAATTGAGATAATATTCAGAATAGAGCTAGGTATCACCCACTGTTGAAAGATAGCACCTCTTGCCAACTATCAGATGTCAGTGGGTATTCACCAGGATGTGCAGACTAACTTGATGAAACCATAATAGCAGTTACCCAGTTCTTGTGGCCATCTTTCTCGTGCTTCTTCAAACCCCTGCCCTATACCCCAGAAACAGCTAGAGACATGCTTGAAAGCTAAGAAAAATACAAGAGTTTTCATGACAGAGGTTATCATACATTTAAGTATTCCTGTGAACAGCTACTCTAAACTGCCTTTCATGGAGTCTCATCCATGATCTGGAACATCACTCTTTCTACCACACTAATGTGCCTAGACATATATTAGACATACAATGTGCCTCAACATATTTTATAATTTACTATACTGGTAAATTTTTTGGTGAAATATGATATTTTATACTAAACTATTACATTTGGTGAAATTTTGAAATTAAGGAAAGGGAGTACAAAAAAGACTCTTGTCCCAGAAGCAACAATGCCTCCGTTGCAGCAAACACAATTCATGCTCAGATCTTGGTTCCTAATACTACACTCTAGTAAAATGAACCAGGATTCTTTGGAGAAACAACCATTTTTAGAACTGGAGCAGGAAATGCACAAGATGAACTTGAATTGTGTAGTGCCAGAGAATAAGGACGTACTCAAAATCACAACACACCAATGAGAGTACGTCAAAGGGACATAGGAGATACCACTGAAAGCTCTCACTGGCCAAATCTGGTACAACTTGAGCAACAAAATCAATAAAGTATCAATGGATTATAACCCAAAGTATAAAATAAAATTCATGGGCCCATACTAATATAAAATATAATTTAAATGATGGTATAAATAAATGGAAAGAATAGAAAAATCTCCCTTAACAACGAATTCTACATAAACGTACAGAGCTACCCTGCTGTCAAGGAGGTAGAGGATAACCTCCTACTCCTTATAGGTGTACTGTGCCTAGTGACTTCCTTCCAAAGAGCACAGTAGAGAAAGGGGCAAAAGTAGCTGCATGGTGAAGAAGCCTGGCAAACACTCCCCCAGCCAGATGACCAGGGTGGCTGAGAGGAACCTGAACGATAATATGGATGTATTATACAGTATGAAAATGAAATTTTACTTCTGCCGTCTTTCCCCAAAAACCGTAATCCTACTCTAATCCTGAGAAGCCTGAGGTGGGTGTCAGCAAGGAGAGCTGAGTCCCAGCAGAGGAACATTCTACAAAATAATTAACCAGTACTCCTCAGACCTCAAGGTCAACAAAATGAAGGAAAGTCTTCACAACTATAGCAGCCAAGAGGAGCCTAAAGAGGCATTATGACTAAATGTAATATGGTATCCTGGATGGGATCATGGAATAGAAAAAGAACATGAGGTACAAAGTAAGGAAATCTGAATAAAATATGGATTTTAGGTAATAATAAATTATCAATATTGATTTACTAATTGTAACAAATGCATCATACTAATGTAAAATGCTAATAATAGAGGACACTAAGTGTGGACTATAAAGAACTCTCTGTACTATCTCTGAAATTTTTCTGTGAATTTAAAACTATCATTAAAAAGTTTATTTGTTAATTTCTTCCTGAAAGGCCCTTGTTGGAAATCAGAAGCCCAGACTGTGATAGAGCGATGCCATCATTAATTCTATCTGGTCCTGGCTTAAGAGTATTTCCAGCAGGTCACCATAGAATAGAAAGAAGATTTCCATGCATTTCTCTTTTTGGCCAGACTTTAAGCAACCTCAACATCCCAGCACATCTTAATCACACAATTCATAATCCTACTGAATTTCAGAGACCTCCTCCTTCCACTTTTATGTCTGCAACCCACACATGGCCTTAGACAGGAGATTCCTGTTGTAGATACCCCTGACATCCTGTTCTACTTTTTCCCGCTCTCTGAACCCAGACTTGGATGTCGTGATGAATTCCTCTTCCTTGTCATTCCCCTATCACCTCACATCACCCCTGATTTTCTTATGTCCTTAGTTCTTAGCAACCTCTGCTTCCCCAGTCTCCAGTCAGCAGATCTTCCATGCATGCTCCCAGGATGCTCAGGACTACAGGCAGAAATCAAACCAGTCAGCCAATTAGGTCCCAGAAAAATACCATCCCATCTCTGCTGGACTTTTAATAATATCCTCTAATGTCTTTTTTCCCTTAAATATCCTGTACCCAAATGGTCTCACTGTCTCCCTAGACCATGTCTAATTTGTATGAGTCCCTAGCCCTACCTCTTTTCCCCTTCATTATCTCAAATAGAATTTCCTCCTGTAGAAAAGAATGTGCCTTATCCGCTCTCTCTCTGCCCTGGGAAGGACACCTTCTCTCATTTCCCCCCTCCCAACCCTCCCACTCTCACCTGGAAAACATGTTTCCCTATATCCACTATCTTCTTATCTTTCTTAGAATAAAAGCTCTCCAGAGTCCTTTACTGTCCACTCTTAACTTCCTTCAAATCTCTCTTTCCTTGAGGGGCCTTGTCCCCTTAATTATCCTTTCTCCCCCTCCCTCTCTCCAATGTCTTCTACATTCACTTAGACTTGAAATATCTCCCGAGTTTAAACAATCTTTGTTCAATTGCAACAATTTCATTTACCAGGTAAACAAATCTTTTTAGTTTCCTTGGCTGCTCAAGCAAATACCATACAATGGATTGACTTAAACAATGGGAATTTAATGGCTTACAGTTTTGAGGCTAGGAGAAATCTAGATCACGTCCAAATCAAGGTATCATAATTCTTCCTGAAGACTGATGTTCTGAGGCTGGCTGCCAAGGATCCCTGTCCTGGGCTCCTTTGTCACAGGGCAATGCACATGCAGGCCTCTGCTGGTGTTCCTTACTCTTTTGGGTTCTGCCTGAACTTCATTCTACTTACACAAGACTCATTAATAGGATTAAGACCCATCCTGATTGAATTGAGCTACACTTTAATTGAAGTAACCTCATCAAAAGGACCTACTTACAATGTGAGTTCACACTCACAGGAATGAATTAAGTTTAAGAACGAGTTTTTCTGGGGTACATAGCTTCAAACCACCATACCAATATACTGCATTAATTAATCATTCATAAATTATTTTTTTGGGAAGGCAATTTTTTTTCAAAACATGAACCCAGTCTAGGAAAAAATATGATAATAAAATGCATCACTGACTGTAAAATATGGGGTCTATTAGTAAAAATGCTTTCTAGATCCATCTTGGTTTTCATGTTCTATGGTTCTCTAGTTCATTTCTCATTTCTCTGTCTTTCCAGAGCTTCTGGACAGGGACTGTTACAGAATGTACCTCATCTTCTCTTACCTAAAATGTTCTTGAGAGAAAAGTCCATGTCTACTTTATCTTCAGCATAGTATTTTGTGAATAATAGGTATTAATTAATCATTATTGAGAAAACAAAAGTTGAACTGACTTCTTTCCTGTCTCATAATAAATGTCAGATTTTTAAAAATAATTTTTAATACTCTATTCCTAAAAATATTCTGAGTCTACTATTTTCCTTACTAAGAAGTACAAAGAAATAAAAATGAAGAGCACAGCCTTAGGGTATAGATGATATGGAAAATTACCCCTGAACTTCATTTGATATAGATTCTACATGCTGCCCAGGTAGGTCCTTGACAGCTGGGTCCCATTTGATGTGTGCTTTGTACAGTACCCAGGTCAATGGAAATTCACGGAGAATACATCGAAGAGAAAAGCAATGTGACTGATGGATAGGAATGAAACTCCTATCATCTATTTTCAGCTCAAGAATTACATAGATAGCCTTTGGCCTATAACATGGTACTTTGAAAGTTAAATTCTTCAACCTCAGAATTGGAAATAATACCTGTACACCTAACTAGCTTTAAAATGGTTTTGCTTAGGGTAATGCCCACAAAAGAACAAGTTATTGCTCTTTACTGAGCAGAATAAACCAATATCCCAGCATTTTAAAAGGTTTGTATGAATATAATAAAAGGACAATTTATCCATTTTCCCAGGTTTTTTCCTGCAAAGAATTGTATATGTATTCCTCCTTAATTAGAGCTGCTGGGTCTTCATAGTTGCTTAATTAAATTGGGGGGATCTCAATTCTGTGATGCCTTTAGGAAAGTAATTCTAATTATAGGGCCAATCTGTCAGTAAATGTTAAGGAGGCCAAAACATTTTAACAGCAAAGTTACAGGGAACAAAGTGTGAATATTTTAAGTATGAGGCATCCATAATATAGTCTTGCTATTGGCTATGTTTTATAGAAATTGCTCAGATAATTTGACTTGGAAACCTTCTATGCAAGACATGGGGATTTAATTTGGCACTCTGAATTCAGTGAACTTACATAGCTATTTTGGTCTCCTTCAGGAATGGTACCATATTGAGGGCACAGCATTGCCTCTGTTATAATAGGTCAAAACATTCAGCACCAGCAGTAGCTGGTCAGCCTTGGTCAGAGGGCGCTCATACTACTGAGTTCATGTATTTTCCCCAACTGTGCCACTTTGGCTAATCTGTCACTGACCCATGGTACAGTCCTGGGGAGGCTGAAGACAGACACTGGCTGGCATTACCTGGATGGGTCATCCTATCCATATGGTTTTCAATGCTTTTTCTTTGATAGAGGCTCTCTATATTAGTCTATCGCTGCATAACAAATTATCCTAAAATATAGTGGTTTTAAAATGATACACATTCATTATCTCACAGTTTTTTTAAGTCAGGAATTCAGACACCACTTATTTGGGCCCTCTGCTTCAGGTCTCTCACCAAGCTGCAATTAGGTATCTGCCAGGGCTGGAATCTCATCTGAAGGCTCAACCGGGAAAGGATCTTCTCAGGTAGTCATTGGCAGGTTCAGTTCCTTGCTGGTTGTTACAGGGGTCACCTTTACTTCCTTGCCATGCTGACCTCCCCAGCAGGGTGGCTTGCCTCATCAAAGCCAGCAAAAGAGAGCGAACCTACTAACAAGACAAAAGTAACTATCCTATGTAACTTAATCACAGATGGAACATCATATCACCTGTTCCATAATGTGTTGGATAGAAGGAAGTTGCTAGGACAAGCCATGTGAAGGGGATGGAGGATCCAGGATTCATGGTGGGCTATCTTAGAGTCTGCCTGCCACACATGCTGACAGTCATTGTCATGTGAAACAAAGAGCCATTGGTTCTGGACCCACTTCCACAGGTCCATCCACATCCTTCTTCCCAGAACTCCTTCACTCTTATATTCCAATATTCCAATATTGCACCTTCCAGGCTTCTGACCAACAAGTGAAGCCATTTCCACTACCCCAGAATCTGTATATCATTTCTTTACTTCTGTCCCGCCACAGAAAGTTTAGACCAGGTATCTCTTCAAAGTGCTACCCACTGGGAGGATTTCCCTTCACCACTTTCCTTCACCTCTGATTGCGGCTGTGTGCAGAACATTCTATTTTCAGCCCACACTAACATATCAAGGTAACTTATACATGAACCAAGCCCAGGTTTGTTTGTTTTTCTTAAGTTTTAAACATACATAATATATGTCAATTGCAGAAATATGGGAATAACCATAAAACAAAATTATTGCAATAACATTATCACTCTAAGATAAACATGTCTGTGTGTATGTATATAAATACACATGCACATACATTCATGAGTACATAAATACACATTACACATACATATGTTACATATACATACTGTTGAGACTGGTTTTGATTTCACTTCTGTTATTGTTTCAAGGATACTGGGAGCAGATATGATACTCCTGGATCAGAGACAAAGAATTTTATTAGTTTAAGGCACAGCAAACAGTTGCCCATAGAACTGGTACAAAAGGCTTAGGGTTTTGATATTTCAATCAGGCTATAGGTAACCTGCCATCTGGCTGTAGGTGTGAGCTGAGGAAGAGTTGTCAGTACAATAGGTGAAGGTAATTTGGGATTCTGGGCTATCTTTTTATTTCGATCTTCCGGACCTTCTTAGACCTATTCCCTAATGCACCATTTCCATCATATAATGGATTAATATTCCACCTTCCCAAACTTATGACTAGTTAGGTCTGACAATGTCATGATGGACAGCTCCAGTACTATCATCTCTTAAGGCTCTGTGGTCAGGCTCTTAGTCTCTATTAAGACCCAACAGCACAGCAGGAGCTTCCTTTTAAATAGTGATTAGTTCTTGATGCACATAGCATGACCTTGCTTTAAAACCCCAGCAGCCTGTGCTATAACTTTCTAATTGGCACATGCCAGAGATTTCACTCTGCCTTCTCATCTAATATAGATATCTTTAAGTCATATGATCAAAAGTCAGTGCCAGTTGACTGACTCTGCTGTAAAGGCATCTCTTGCTCTTGGTCTGATTCAAAACTTTGAGTCACTTTATAAAGAGATTGGGGCTGTTTTTAAAGTGTTATACATGTTGTTTCCTAAATTCAAAACTCCTATAAAGCTGCATGTCTCATTCTAAGTAGTTGAAGTTGCAGGAGCAATAACTTATTCTTTATCTTGAAGATATCCCAAAATGCTATAAACTACTTTACAAATGCAGCAGGCCCCTGGATTTTTTTTTTGATGTATGCTTTTTTATTAGTATAGATATCTTAGCAGACATTTTAGTCCACATGATGGCATCAACAATGTGAACTTCTGACAGGTAAAACTGAGTACAAATAGAAAGATCATGTTTGAGTAAAACTGCATGAGTTCAGAAAGGATGTACGATTTATTCAGAGCTTGCAAGCTTCATTTTCCTACTCTTCCTCCTTGTGCTCCCCTTGTTTGTCCACTGTGGCTGGTACTTGGACACCAGGTCATTGATGTTGCTCTCCACCTCAGTAAACTCTAATTCATCCATGCCCTTGCCAGTGTACCAGTGCAGGAAGGCCTTACACATGGGACCTGGCTGTGAACTGCTCCAAAATATGCTTGAACAGCTCCTGAGTGGTCCCACAGCAAACTGATATGTTAGTGTGGGCTGAAAATAAAGCTGCTCAAGCATAATTTTTCTTCCATTCACTATTGCTAACATATATTTTAATCATTTCCCAATGAGAAAATAGCCTGGCTAGAAGACACATAGCCAACTTGATGCTCTTGGGGATCCACTCCAAAAAATAGCTGCTGTTCTCTATCTACTCATCCACCTCCTTTTGGGGGCATTTGGCCTGTGAAGATGGCAGCCACCATCAGGTAGTGACCTTGGCAGGGCACGCACATGGCCATCATGAATTTGGACTTGAACCTCTGCTGGGTAAGCTCAGACATTAATAAGATCTGGTTCCGCTGGCTGCCCTAATTGGCCAAAGGGGCAAAGCCCCTGCTTTTTCAGTCATAGACATGACACACTTACCATGTACTCACTATGAGGCTTGTTAAACTCTTACATATCATGAATCTACCAGAATTCTGCATTCAT
The DNA here is from genome assembly GCF_023851605.1 of Tamandua tetradactyla. Lineage (NCBI taxonomy): Eukaryota > Metazoa > Chordata > Mammalia > Pilosa > Myrmecophagidae > Tamandua > Tamandua tetradactyla. The sequence goes on along the minus strand of NC_135334.1, from coordinate 51,090,195 downwards.
GGGGCATTGGAAATTCCATTGGAAATTCCATATTTACATAAGATGCCAAGGAACAGAGTACATGTATCACAATGGAGCATGTATCTCCTCTGCTTGGGCAAATGCTCCACTGTCCAAGTGAACTTCACTTTCAAGACAAAAGATCGAAGATAAAATCATTAAGAATTTTGAGACAGTCACAGCATTGCATCAAATCAACTACAGGGCCCTACTGGGCACTATTTGCCATTATTCAGTAAAGAGATTCTTCTCAGAGTGAATGTGTTCCTTCTCAACCCACTAAGGAAGCAGCAATATACATTAGTTTCATTTTATTATAGAGGATATATTGCTGCAAACACTAATTCTCTTATCCACCTTTATATTTAATTTCTGTGTGTGTGCAAGTTGGTTAGAATGCAACCAACTTGTCCCAGTTGTGCTAGAATGCACAGTCTGGCCTGCGTACTGTGTGCCTAGAAGGAAAATTTAAAGGAATTTGGTCTTAGGAAACAAAAGCTTTGAGAAGGAGTTAGTAATTGAGAAAATCCAGGTTCATAAGCTATATAATTTCCACGTCTATATTTATTCATCATTCAAAATTATAGGGCTCGTAATTTAAGCACCTAATTTATGCTAAGTCCCAGACTTTGTCAATTTGTCAGGAATGATCTCTAACTTAGGTAACAATTCTGAAAGAGATATTATTGTTCCTAACTTATAGATGAACAACTGAGGCTCAGAGAGGTTAAGTATTTCCCAGGGTCATAAACTAGCAAAATGACTAGAGCCTGTATGCGATATGATATATATACATGTGTATATATATCATAAAGACAAGAATTATTTGCTATATATATTCATTGCATATAGGTTACTAGGAACCAAATTAAATAATTAGAAAAAGGTCTTTTTCACTGCCTGCAACATACCCATTCTCTATGCCAATTTTTTTTAATCTACATGGAATTGGTCAAAGATAATCTCAGCAAAGCAAAATTGGAAGGAACCTTGGTCAAATTAAATCTAACTCATGACGTGAAATTTGACTCCTATCTCTAACATCGCTAGGTAGATATCCCTCTGCCATTTGAGGCTTCCAAGTGTTGGAGAACTAATTTATTCTCAAGACAGGCAGTCCATTTACAGAAAGTCTTCAGTAAAGCAAATCTGAATCAAGTATAAAAAAAAATTAGATTGTACATTTTATGGCATAAAGCATGGTTCTAAAATAAAATTAGGCTAAGAAAAATATTATATTTTAGGAAACATTTAAGCAATAATATTATTGGTTTGGAGGCATGAAAAAATTATTTTTCTTCCATTCATTATTGCTAACATACATCTTAATCATTTCCCAATAAGAAAATAGCCTGGCTAGAAGACAGTGGGGAGACAAGTGAACGAGCCTGCAAGGGCTGCTGTCTCTACCCTATCATCTCCTGCATGTTGATGGGCTGGTGAGAGACTACTGAGTAATGGAAACAGAATAGACTGTACAGTCTAAAAAAATCTGGATTCAAATCTCAGTGCTCTGACTTGTTCCAGGCCTCACTGGTTATGTGGGGTTAAAATAGAAACTTAAACCCTCCAAGTCTCTATTTACTCATCTGGACATAAGAGAATAATAACAACCACTTCACATAGGTGTTAAGAAAATCAGATGAAATCAGATGAGTTGATATATGAGAGTGTCTTTATAAATGACAAAGTATTATACAAATACAGATGTCATTATGTCCTCCAGTACTTAAAATACATGAGTGGAGGTGAAAATAAGCTGGAGATGAGAGAGAATGACTAAAAGCAGAGGGAGAGATGAGAAGAATGAAGAAAAAAAGTGAAGGAGAGGGAAACAAACGCTGGAAGAGGAGAAACCTTGTTCTACACCCTTAATTTTTTTAAGCGTAACATCTTTATATCTAGCATTGTGCTAAATAAGATTGGAATTTTAAAAATGAGATTAAAAAACACACACACAAAACCATGACACTGGCTTCAAAAAGTGCTTCCCATTAGAATCTAGAGTCAGACAACCTAGCTGTGTCATTTAATTGACTGGTTCTGTGATTTTGGTTAAGGATATAGCCACCTAGAACCTTCTTTTCCTCATCTGTAAAATGGTAATAAGGAATACCTACATTCCTAGATTATTAATGAAACTTCATTAAGAAGGTATCTGTGAAAATATGCTATGCTCATGTTAGCTATCAGTGTGAGCCTGTCATTAAGCATGAATGGGCTGGGAAAAATATTAATAATAGGTCAACAATTCAATAGGCTTTGCAAGGGGCTGAAAAGTTTTACTACCTAACGATATTTCAAGAATAGAGCCAGGGAGAAGCAAAGCAATGATAGGATAAAGAACATTGGAAAGATCATATTTATTTCCCCATAGAAATTATACTCAAGGGGAGAGAGAGAGAGAGAGATCTGATGCCATTAGGCTACATTTCAGATTCCTAATATACACTTGGAAGCCATCACCCATTTTTGACAAATTTAGTCATGAAACTGAAACAGGACAGCCAAACATAATTAAAGACTAAATGACCGGTCTGTAATGAGAATCAAGCTTTTATTTTTAACTCTAATAGCCTGGAGGGTTTAAGTATGGCCCCAAATTAACAGGAATGCATTCCAGGTAGAGAAATGGTGACTTTAATGTAGCTTTACCATCCATTTAGGTTCCTTTTGCATCTATTTGTTTTTTATCTAGGTGTCCTAGTGAGTGGATGATAATTAAAAGTTCCCTAGTATGTGTACTTGATTTTTATTTTTGTTGCTTTGGTTTTTTTTTGGGGGGGGGGCGCTATATAGCATGCTTTCTCCTTGTCTCTGGAAAGAGCAACTCCTATTTCTTTTGGTAGAATTGCCTCTTGATCTCTGTGCAGTGTTGATGAACCATAAATAAGGGTATCATTTCCTTTTAGGGGAGAGGGGGCTAAGAAGTTCATGATTCAAGCTTGGCCAATAAGACATTGAGCGCAACAAAAGAATTTTTTTTAATGGTTGGATTAAAAACCATTAAAAACTGACTCATTCTTGGAGTGTTACTTAATGAGACTGTGATTTCCTCTTGCCACCTGTATTTCCCAGAGCTCCCGTGTTTCCAGTCCCTTCCTACTGTGGTTCCTCAAATATTCTTTCAGTTCTGTGAGTCAGCTCATATCTAAATCATCTAGATGGGTTTCTGTTGCTTGCAACCAAAATTGCAATGCTATGCCAACCTTGCAGTGGTAAAAAGGGCATCAGCTCAGCCAAGTACAAGTCTTCTGAAAAAAAAATATTGTTTATTTCTTCATTGGGTGATTACATAGGAAAGAATCTGAGTGAAGTTATTTATCATCGCACTACACAAATCCTAGTAGTTATTCAGGCTTTCACGAAAGAGCACCCTTTGATGGCAGTGAGACTTGCCAGAAATAGATATTTAAATATTATTACTATCTAAGAATCTCTGGCATCACTTAGTGGAAACTGACAAAAGTAGTTTATTGAATGAGGATCCTTGCGTAGGAGGGAATATTGGCAATTCAGGTCTTCAGACATGGTGTAAAGAAAACCATGGGTTTAGTAAAGTGTATTTTGGGTATTTCCCCACTTCCTTTGTAAGAGCCTTCTCTGCCCTTCTGACCCTCAAGGCCTGTCTTCAGCCTTATCCTTCAAAATCTTACTCTCTTTGGACTTCACACAAACCACCAGCAAGGTATGCTCTGGGAAAGACAGCTCACCTGTGCAGCACCTGCTGTACTGCCAGGAGCTTTCCTGCATTATCTCATTTTGCAGCATCTGAAAAAAGTTTGCTCATTTCTATTTAAGGTATTTCTCCATCTGCATTTAAATGAGGGACTTAAAGACTAAAACTCTTTAAATCCATTCTTTGCTTCACTCATTTATTCACTTATTCTTGTTTTTGATAAATCACTGTTGATCACCTACTGTGTGCCAGACACCATGCTAAGATCTAAAGATAGTGTGGTTAACAAGCCCTCAAAGAGCTTAATATCTCACCTGGAAGGCAGAGATCACACACGTGATTCAATATTCAAAAGGTATCATTAAGAATGTTGGGTTCCCAGTTTGATATTTGGGAACAGGTATACCCTTGGAGGGACTCTCTTTAGACCCATTTCTCTTAGAATCCTATTCACGAGGTCACTCTATGGTCTGCTTAGATTGTTTATAACAGATATAATTACATCTGAAGCCATAGTACTCAGAATTTCGATCAGGTGAGAGATCAGATGGTATAAAAATAGGCTGGGAGAACAATGCCACATTTTCCCCTGTGGTATCCTATCACAATTCAATTCACTAGTATCTCATTTTCAACCTCTGTTACTGTCATCAAAAGATGACTGCCTATTAAAATCTAATAAAAACAAATCCAGAAGTCCTTTCCTTTGCTAACTCCAAACAGAACAGATGTTACTTTCATGAATGGCTAATAAATTGCTGACTTTTCACAATTTTGCTGCCCTGACTTTGTCCACACACTTTTCAGATGCCTCAGATGCCATCTTAAATGTTATGGGAAGATGTCCTGACCCCTGAATTTTAAAGCAGATGAAAATTTACAATACAGATCTCATGAGGTTTTATAGAGATTTTATCCTGAGATAGAAGGGTGAAAATCACCTCTTATAGACGTTTCAATTTGTTGTCCTTTTCAATTTTAATTAGCATTTGTTTTTGTTTTCATTCCCTATTTCTTTTTGTTGTAGTGGTGCTAGCTTTTTGTTTTTACGTTTGTTTTGTATTGTTTTGTTTTGCTGGGGATGTGGTGTTTTGTTTTGATTTTTTTCTCAGATGTCTTACTGTTCAACTCCAGGAGGAGGTGTCTAAGGGCATTTCCATACACCAGTCCAAAGGTGACTGTCAACTTGGACAGGATATCAAATTAAAACTAAACCAGATGACTGTTTTTTTTTTTTTAATCAGAAAATGAGCTACTCTTTACCTAACTGGTCTGCAACTCAGCTGAGAGTGGAAAGGTAAAATGTCCCTGTTGAAAGGTTTTTAGAGACAATGAAAAGATATCTAAAGTGGATCAACAGCACAAATGAACCCATACCTGATGTTTTTGGACACAAACAGACACTTTAGCAGCACAATAGTTTGTATTCACAAGTTGTCAGGCTATTGAAAGCTTTCTCCAGACTTTTTGAAATATCCCTCTAATGAGAAATTAAATGTAAAAGAGTGATGCTATCAGAGAGATTCCCCCCACTCCAACTTTCTTTAGAATAAGAAACAAAATCCCTGAATACCCTTTTGTGACTGGGCTTATTGACCATTTCTGGAGGCTTGGAGGAATTTCTTTATATGACCATTTAGAAGACTCAATCCAGGTGGGAAAGGTTGAGAGCTGTCAGCTAATCCATCCTCCCAAGGGGAAAGTTCAAAAAGAAGAAGAGAGCGAACATTCATACAGCACTTAGGAAGTGCTTTTCACATGGGATCAGAGGTCACTTTACTTTGACAATATCCTGTTTTCATTTATTGACCAACGACACTCCGCTAGGCACTGGATCAAACACAGACCCATCTGAGATTTCAGCTCCTGAACCGTAAAAAGGACGCAGAAAGCAAAGCTAGAGAAAAATGAGAACATGCCAGTTCAATCTACCTATTAATGCCACCAGGCTTTTGTCTATTTCATGAAGAAGCAACGGAGCAAAAGTGAACCAGTGTGGAAACGCAGGGACTCAAAATTCAATTTACTTTTCTTCCAAGTAGGTAAGCTGGCTACCATGCAGCCATTGAGTGGAAATCTAAGACATGAATACTCAAGTTCAGGTTTGCTCTCAGAATACATTTAAGATTCTGAGGATTCTTGTCTTTGTAGCGGTGGTGTGACCTAGTGTCTGGAGCCCACTTTGGACAGGCAGAGATCCAGACTCATTCATCATTCTGTCCCCGTTGCTGGCACAGGGCCTGACACACAATAGACTTTCAAAAAGAGTATGTGATCAAGGAAGGAAAGAAAGAAGGAAATAAAATAAAGCCAACCCAAAGTTATCAACATGTGCTCTATGTCACTTATTTCTATTTAATTAGGATCCCGGTTGTTGCTTCCTATTTTGACTTTCCATTTTATCTAATTTGATAGATGGGTTATTAAGTTTTTGCTTTGCTTTGTTTTGTACATTAAGGCTGAGGGCAGACATCCTGAAAGAGGCACTGCTGTCCCTCCCACCATTAGCCTCCAACAGTCCTTGGAGCTTCTCTCCATTCTTCCACCCTCATCTTGGCTTCTCTCCACCCCAAGGATGTGAACAAACCCACATTTCTCAAGGGCAGAGCTTCTGTTAGACCAACCCCTTCTCTGGCCAAAACAGTAACAGGGAGAAAGGAGGTTGTTCAGCTGGGCTGCTCTGACTCTCTTTTCTTCCCTGCTTCTGCACCTCCTCTCTCTCTTCCATGCTGCCCCTAGCCTTTCCTCTCCCTGCCCCAGTCTTTACACTGGCTTCACTTTCTTCCTCTTTCTTCCTCAGGGCCAGAGTGGCCACAGCTCTCTTCTGTTCTCAGACACTCCTCTCTGCCCAGGAATCTAGGAAGCACAGGCCAGTGTGGCAGCCTCTCTGGTTGGCTGTTCTTAACACTCCCTCAGTGTGATGCAGTGGGTGGCTGCCTCGGGACGCAGCTGCCTCGGGACATGATCTAGGTTCCCTTAAGGCTCCCCTGTGCTAGAAACCTCTGCCCTCCAGGCTACTTCAGCATCATACTCTCCTCCTGACTAGCTCCATGTTCTGGAACTCCTTCACAGAGGCAACAATGTGGAGGATCACTCTGCTCGTAGGATCTGCGATAGAAAAATGGATTATTTAATTGCTTGGAGCATTATCAACCAGCATAGTGGATTGACAAATAGCATGGATTCTGGAGTCAGAGTACCTAGGTTTGAATCCCAACTCGTTTGTTATTAGCTATAAGATATTGGGCAAGTTATTTCTCTGTGGCTCAGTATCATTACCTGTAAAATGGGACAATTATAATACTTTTCCCATCAGGTCACTGTGAGAATTGAATAAACATAGATAAAATAGAGATAGATAGATGATAGATAGAGAGAGAGAGAGAGAGAGAGAGAGAGAGAGAGAGAGAGAGAGAGAGAGATAGATAGATAGATAGATAGACAGTAGATAGAATTTATTGAGACACTTGATCATGAAGTTGCCCCTGCTTTCGACAGTACCCTATCCTTAGACCTTCCTTTAACTCACCCAATCAAAGCCTAAATCTTATAATAGAGCATTTCTAATGCTTTCATACTGAGAAGTCCCACAGTTTCCCATGGTATGTGTTCTTTCTTGCTGCAATGAGTTATAAACTTGACTTGTTCAACTACAAATTTCCCTGTAGTCTTTAGCTGAAGAGGATAGATTGGACGGATGGATGGATGGATGGATGGATGGATAGATATACAGATAATGATAGGTAATAAATAGAGATTAGATTAGTATGAGGTTCATAGTAAGTGTTTGAAAAGTCTTTCCTACTATTATTATTACACATGACTTGAGAGTATTAAGTACAGGGCAGGGAAATCATGTGAAACCTAAGGATCAAGAAGGAGATCCAGAAGGTCAGGCCAAGTCATCAAATAATAAAAGTAAATCATGAGTCCATAGCAGGAAGTCAGTCCATGGACAACAAGACAACTCAGTAATCCCCAAAGAGCTCTTGGGGATTTGGAGTCAGTAAACAAGATAACATATTTAAAACTCTAACACAATGCCTGGCACATAGAAAGCATGCAAATTTTAGCTACTATTTTCATCAAATGCTGAGGAAGCCACCTGAGAGTAAGATGAAATTTTCTCTCTATTTATACCTGTCAGTCCATCAAGGACAAGAATATTACTTTCACCCTGAAATAGCACATGACAAAGAACTCCGAGGTTCTACTCTCTTGTCCGTAACTGGAAAGCACAAATATGCTTTTGCACAGCAATCATACCACTGTTATTTGGCATTCGATGATACAGTCCCATGACAGTCATTTGCAGTGTAAATTCGAGTCACATCCCAGCAATTTTGCCATCACTCTTAATATATAAAAGTCACCTTGCAGGTTTCTCCCACAAGGCTGTGACTATTTTTCAACTTTATTGCTAAGCTGATTTGTTTTCCATTTGCTTATTGATGAATTTTGCTGTTAACCAGAAGTATTTGTTCAGTGCCTAGTAATAAGCCCAAGGAATCTTTGCAAGGCAAACCTTATGAGCAAACAGGAATAATACCTGAAAGTAATGGGGATCCAGCTCACATAGCTCATTCTGCATCCTCTGTTCCAGGCACTGATTGATTTATTCCACGAAGAATGGCAAGCTCACAAGAAAGTCAAGGAAAGTGAAAAACAATATATCTATGTCCATTATTTATTCAGGCCCAAGTCACTGGATGAAAAATATTAACCATTGACACCAGAACAGCCATCTTTTATGTTACTTGTGCTATTGCTTTCTTTACCATTCACCCGGTAGTGCACTGCGCACAGCAGACAAATGGTGGTGTGGTAAATAGTTATCAGTTACTCCTCTTTCAGAGCGCAGGGTAGGACTTGAACAAATATTTCCTAACTTTAAAGATCTATAATTTTTGGGTCAAGCATACATGAAATGTAATCCAACCCACACTGGTCTGCATATATGAGTGTGCACTATGTACAAAACCATTGTGGGAATGTTATTTCAGTTTATATCCTAGGTTTTTAAAGTGTGTCATTCTAAGTCATATAATCATATTAAGGAAAAGTTTAAAATAGAAAAAATAGAAACGTCCCTTGTGTGTATTTGTTCCAATTTTAGGAAAACGTTCTTCCCCTTCAGGCATGTTCTGGTCGAGTCTTCCAAGTGCTTCACTGGAGGCTTTCAGAATGCCCCTGTTCTACATATATACATATGTGTGCGTGCTGGTTTGAAAGGACGCATGTCCCCCAGAAAAGCCATATTTTAATCGTAATCCCATTTTGTAAAGGCAGAATAACCCCTATTCAATACTGTATGTTTGAAACTGTAATCAGATCATCTCCCTGGAGATGTGCTTTAATCAAGAGTGGTTGTTAAACTGGATTAGGTGACGACATGTCTCCACCCATTTGGGTCTTGATAAATTTCTGGAGTCCTATAAAAGAGGAAGCATTTTGGAGAATGAAAGAGATTCGGAGAGAGCAGAGAACGCTGCAGCACCATGAAGCAGAGAGCCCACGAGCCAGAGACCTTTGGAGATGAAGAAGGAAAATGCCTCCCGGGAGCTTCATGAAACAGGAAGCCAGGAGAGAAAGCTAGCAGATGATGCTGTGTTCGCCATGTGCCCTTCCAGCTGAGTAAGAAGCCCTGACTGTGTTCGCCATGTGCCTTCTCACTTGAGAGAGAAACCCTGAACTTTATCAGCCTTCTTGAACCAAGGTATCTTTCCCTGGGTGCCTTTGATTGGACATTTCTATAGACTTGTTGTAATTGGGACATTTTCTCGGCCTTAGAACTGTAAATGAGCAATTTATTAAGTTCCCCTTTTTAAAAGCCATTCTGTTTCTGGTATATTACATTCTGGCAGCTAGCAAACTAGAACAATATATATATATTTAACTTTTATTCTTTCTTTATGAGCTTATTCTTCTTTATGTATAAGTAATACAATAGGCTTTTACTATGCTTTTAATAGTACATTGTGGCCCCAAAATACATGGAGTTTTAACTTTTGTGTGTGTGTATGCTACTCACATTTCATTCTTTTTCCATGTGAGTGTCCCATTATTACAGCACCATTAGCTGAATTTTTGTTGTTTGTTTTTCTTGTTTGTTTGTTTTGGGGAAGTGCATAGGCCAGAAATCGAACCCAGGTCTCCCCTTTGGCAGGTGAGAATTCCACCACTGAACTACCCTTGCACCCCCTTTTTCTAGGTACATATCACCCTCGCAACAGGTTAAATATATACATCCTATTGATCAAAATGTGTCATTTAACAACATTATGAGGGAAATCATTCACATCATTGCCCACACACTCAAACTTTCAATACTGGAAGTTTGCACTTCTGTGCGTTCCACTTTTTAAGAGGAATAGAGTATTGACTAAATCTCTGCCTGGGTAGGCACTTCTAAGACTCACAGAGCTCCTCTGAGGGACTCACTTGTGTCAATAAGTGAGTGGAAGATAAACAAAGAACAGGAAGGGGGAAGCACAGGAAAAATGGTAGAGATGAAGAATGATTTCTGAAAAAGAAACCCAAGAGCCCAAAGGAGCACTGCCACTGGTTACACAGGTTCCCATGACTGGAAAGGATTAGAAAAGTTTCTGTATAATGAGGGGGCAATTAGAATGAGTTTAAGACAGCCTTGTTATTATGATTGAGCAAGGTCAACGTGATTAAGTTTCTTCCATTATTTATAAGTTTGTGTGTAATTACTGTAAATTCTGGGTGTTTTGTGTGTTATAATAGAACTCGCAGTAATGTTATTTTAAGTCCTTGTGATGTGTGCATCTGTTTTTCCCCCAAATTTCAGTCATTAAACCAAAAATACACACAGTATGCTCTGACATTAATCAAGAAAAAGAGCAAAATAATTTTGGGCATACCAAAATTTCTTAACAGGAGCACAGGATAATGAAAAGTATAATCAATTTCATTCTCTATCCTTTGTTTATGGAAAACTATTTTGAAAAGCAGCTGAAATCACACTCTTGGCTTGAATCTTTTTTGAAATATCTCTTCTGGTAACCATTTCTAATTAAACACACAACTCCTATGATTAATGTCAATGTTTGTGGTTCAATGAGTCAACTGTCAAATCAACTATAACCCTGAAATCTCGGAATGAACAATGAAGGAGGTTCTCCACTAAATTTGCATGGCTAAACTTTCCACATTGATGGGGAAGCTAGCTTATAGCATCTGTTTCAGACACATGAAAATTCAATTTAACTGTCAACTATCAGAATTGCCATGAAACAAATATCAACATAGGAAACCATGACCTAATTACAGCATGAATTTTAAACTAGAAATAAAAGTTACATTACAAATGAATCACATTGACTGACCATTTCCCAGAAAGCTAACAAATACTTTAATAACAAAATATACTCTGGAAATGTAGGCAAAGGAGTTTTTCCCTCATTTATTATTATTTTTTGCAGATTCTTCTAAAATGAAATTTAACAACTGAAAAGTAAACGTTTTAGTAAATGAAGATTAGATGTTGGGGTAAAAGACCAAAGGTGAAACTGGAGAAGAGAGTAAAAGTTTTGCAGTTCTGATGTACGAGATAAAAATGAAGTTGGATTAAAAAATTCACAGCCTTGGAACTATGTTCCCACTTGTTCTCTGACTATTAAGAAGATCTGAGTGCAAGGGACAGAGCCAGGTTAGCAAAACATTTGGCTCTTCCATGAAGGAACTTACTGTGTGAGAGTTAGTGGTACACCCCTGTCTGAAAGGCTGGCAGCTCAGAGACACTCCACAAGATATGGGGTTTTTTCCACTAGTTAACTAAACTAAGAATGTTAAGTAGAGGTTATCTGTTTAAATTATACATGTAGTGATAAACACAGAGACATGAAGCAACACTGAAAGGAGGATGCCGAATAGCAAGACAGAGTACCAGGTGTCAGCTACCATTGCTAAAGAGAAATGATGCCATCCCCACCAAATGTGCCAAGTAGAGTCTTGCCTCTCAAGTCTCAGACAGGGTTTCCCCTTATCCTGCGTGATCAATAATACTTATGAACTCTATTTTCTTTTCTGACTGGTGGCCAAAACTGGTGCCTTGCTAAACAAATGCCTAATAGTAAATTAAAGAGAAAAGATACAATTTTATGAAGTGACAGTGCAAGTCTCAACTAGACATGAGTCTTGCTCAGTGTTAATGTAGTAACAAGATTAGCAGTCTCACTCCAACACACATTCACCCTGTATAAACTCTGTTCCAGCCACACTGAACAGTTGACATTGCTGAAGCACAGCCATGCTCTCATCTCCACCCCCAAGACTTTGTTCATGCTGGCTGCTTTCCTTAGAGTCAGATGTGCCCTGTGCATCTTTTTCCCCTAGTAAACTCTTGCTTCTGCTTTAACATCTAGTTCAAATGTCTGGCAGCAGGTTGTCAGCTCCTCCATGGTCCCATAGCATTTTCTATGTCCAAACTATCATAGCCGTTAGCATACTGTATTCTGACATGTATGTATCCAGGTGCTCTTTCGATTGTGAACTCCATGAGAAAAGAGACCTTGACACAAAGACCTTGATAATGAGGTCCACGATGGTGGTATCTTTTAATTGCTGTTGGCTTTAATTAGAGTAGGAGTGATCTGGAACAAGGGAAAGGACTTATTTCTGTTTCCTTGCAGAGACGCTTTTCTTGAGAAAGGGAAACCATATTATTGCAATAATATGGGTTGAGGAGAGGCTGAGAAGTCTGGGAAGAAGGTTCATGGGGAATGTCACTGTCAGCTGTATAGGCTGATATACATGCAGGAATCCCTAAACTATTTAATGATAGAGAGGGATATGGCAAATTAAATAAACTGGTAATCCAGGTCAGAAGGAAGCAAAGGAGGGTTCATCATACAACCCCAGGTAGCCCAGTCGTTGTAACAAAACCCTTTTCTGATCAGGGCAAGGGTCATTTTCTTAGGGCTTCTTTAAGGGGAATTAGAATTAAGGAGCTTCTGGATGGGGGAACTATTGAGGGCTCAATGGCTGCTGAAGGTACAGTTCAAGGGAGATCTCTCAGAGCTAGAGTAGGGAATAGTTAGGAGCTAAGAACTCGAGAAGCAGAGCCCAGCAGAGCCTGTAAGGAAAAGACCTCTCAAATCTAGGAGAAAGGACTATCCTGCCTGACCAAAAGGACCAAGTGCCATTCCAGCATGGAATGGAAAGTAGTAATAGGATAGTAGATTTAATAGACAGGACACACATGGGGCAAATCACATTTACTACACACAAGGGCACTCACAGATGCAGTTTACTTTCAAGGACCCAGCACAATGGAAATAAGGGCTGCACATTGATTTCAGACAGTCCACTGTAGGCAGCTAATGAAAGCTACAGCAGAGAGAGGCTGATGTCTGAACATTAGCTTAAGGATGAAATCCCAGCCCTGGATCAAATGGAATCTTTCAACTTTGTCATGGTACACAGGGCTGGTTAATAAAAATATGTGTCTATTTCAGACTTGCAACACATATTAATGAAAATTCAGTGTTTTTCATTCCTGTAACAGTCTTTATTGTCCTCTCTAACCCAAAAGCAAAGGGGAGCCTTAATTTATCAGCTACCCAAAGAACTGAGCGGACATTGAATAAAGCGGTTATAACCAGATTTCTGGGGAAACAGACTAAGGAAAGTCAGAGACCTACACTCTTCATGAAGATAATTGATACTTTTTCTGCTCCTATGTTCATGGCAAGACCCATTTAAAATAAGATCCCTGTAACCAACAAGCTTGCAGATAGTGCCTCTTAGTAATCAGTATTCTTCGTTGATGCTCAGATACATTGTTCTTTCATCACTAGTAAACATTTTTCATTGAAGGAAAAAATTACCCTAAGTCCATGGAATTTGTAAAGTAGAAAAATCCAGAGAAGAGTCATTCAAAACTGGGCAAGGAGTTCACTTAAATTTCTGTTATATGGATTATTATAGAGAATTGTCTGTACTCATAGGCTCCAATTCCTCTCCTCCCTATCTCTCTTACTTCACTCAGGCTCCTGCTCTCCTCCCTCCATTACCGCCCCCATTCCTCTCAAAGTTATTAGTGACATCTCTCCATAAACCTAATGGTCGATTCACAGCCTTTATCTTATGGATCTACCAACAGTACTTAGCACAGCTGATCACTTTCTCCTCCTTGATATACTTTGTTCACTAGGCTTCTCCACCTCCCCATCCCCACCCCTGCCACTCTCTCCTGACGCCCCACCTCTCTCACCCTCCTCTCTTTCTCAGCCTCATTTGCTGGTGCCTCCTCCTCCTATAGGCCTTTTAACACTGCAGGGCCCCAGGGCTCAGCCCTTTCTCCTCTTCCTTCTCTATCTACACTCTCTTCCTTGCTGATCTGACCTAGTCTTCACAGCTTTAAATACCATTCGCAGGCTTGTGAGTCTTAAATATGTACCTTCAGCACGGACTTCTTTCCCAAAGTCCAGACTCATTATCCCCTACCTGTTCAACATTTCACCTGCATGTGTCTAGTAAAAAAAAAAAAAAAGTCAAGTTTAACATGTCTGAATTGCAGATTTCCACAAAACCTATTTCATCTTCAGCCTTCTCTCAGGTGATGGCAACACCATCTGTCCAGAGACTCAGGCAGGACTTAGATGTATCCTTGACTGATTTCTGTCCCTCACTCCCGCAATCAAATCATCAGCCATTCATTGTGGCCTGACCTTCAAAAGATTAATCTGGAAAATGAGCCATTCTAGAAATATCTATGAAAAAAACAGTTTGCTATATTGATATATAATTTAGGCACCAATCCATGCCCATTCTCATATGGATTGCCGTACCAGACAATGAACCCTTATTAAACAATTTGCAAATGTCACTTAAAACTATTGTGTTTGAGTTTCTTCTGTGAACATATTAAAAGAAAATGATTTTCAGTTAATCTCTCCTTCATTTTTTTCTAAATGTTTTTCTCTACAGATGATAGTGTCTCGTTGTTAGTTCATTGTTAGAAAGTGACTACTTTTTTCCCAGAAGTACACAATGCTATTCATTTCAAATTCCAGAGAGCCTATTAATACAATTTAAGGTATTTGAGGATAATCCAAGGACATGCCATTTTTAGCTTAGTACACCTGATGGTAATTAGTGAGAAAGAAATAATTTGTTGTCACCTCTTAATACTTACATATTTCTCTTTTCTTCCTTTCTTTCTATTGAGTGATGAAATGTATTTTTATGTTCTACAGTAAGCACATTGCCTGTTTTCTCTCTAGATATAAAACATATTTTATGTCACAGAAGGGTACAAAATTGAAAACTGCATAGAAAAAATGTAAATGGCCCTAACACCATTTTTTCATTTACTGCTTTTATTAATCCATTTAACAAGCATTTATTTAACATGTCAGGCAATTTGCTAGGGACTGATGATTCAACAGTGGTCAGGCAAATGTAGTTTTTGCCCCTCAGTACATCTTACTGTCTAGGGGCAGTTACAGACAAAGACATAGGCTGTGATAATGCAGTGTGAAGCCTGCTGAAATGGGTGAGGAGCAGGGTTTCATAAGAATGAATACCCAGGAGGGAGACCTAACATCAAATTAAGGATTTCAGCAAAGGAGTCTTAAGAAATAATTACAAGTATGATCTGAAGGATGAATAGTGTGGTGGGTTAAATTAAGAACCCCAATGAAAGACATGTACTTAATTTTAACCTGCATTCCAGGGACTGTGAACTCATGTGTAATATGACATTTTGAATATGTTATTTTTAATTAAGGTGTTGCCCAGCTGAATCAGGGTGAGTCTTAATCCACATTACTGGAGGCCTTGTAAAGAGAAGAAGCTGGAAGCCAGAAGTCAGAGAAACACAGGAGCCAGAACCTGAAAGCCAGCAGAAACCAGGAGTGCAGGCACAGGAGAGAAAGATGGCCATGTGACAGGAGGCAGAGATGCAAGCCAAGGAACCCCAAGGATTTCTGCAAGCCAGCACCAGAATACCAGGGACCCCTGAGGGAAAGCAGCGCCTTGCTGATGCCTTGATTTTAGACTCCTAGCCTCCTAAACTATGAAACGATAAATGCTTATTGTTTAAGCCAACCCATTGTGTGATATTTGTCACAGTAGCCTGGAAAATTAAGACAAGTAGGAAGAGCAAGTTTGTCAGGGAGGAAAAAATAATGTTTTAAGCAGAGGGAATAGTGTATGCAAACATCCAGAACAGAAAAATAACCTTCTAAAAAAAAGAAAAACAAGAAATTCATAGTGCTTAAGGAGGAAATGAAGCTGAAAAAGTAAACTGGAGCCAGTTCTAAGCCATGGAAAGAATCTGCACTTAATAAAAAGAGCAATACAGAAACCTTAAGCATTAGAGTGAATGACCAAATACGTGTTTCTAAAGGATCCTTCTCAATATGTTGTGTAGAGGATACTAACAGAAGGGCAACATCAGAAATAAGAAACCAGTTCATCAACGATTGACATAATTTTGGAGAGAGATGATGATGGTTTGAACAAAGAGAGTAAGAATACAGATAGCAGAGATAAGAGGGATTTTTAAGTTTGGATCGTTGCCAAATAGAATTTTGGCTACGCAGGAGATTTTAAATTCTAGCAAATTCACTCAACAGTACTTGTTGAGCATCTATTCCGAAAGCATGTAAACCAACATCTGGAAACAAAGACCCAAAGAAGTTAATTAAATTAATTAAGGTCATGCAGATAATCACCAGCATGCCTGGGTCTTATATAGGTCTTCCAGTCCGGTGATTATGTTTCAATGTTTTACATGTAAGAAAGCTCCAGTTATAGAAATAAAACTGATTCACATCTGTTCATCTAAAATGCTACAAAAGTAAGGTCATGAACTGCAATGTTTAAAGTGAGCCCAATTCTGACCCTTACAATCCACATTTTATAAATGTAATTTGCCTGAGCACCTTCCACCAAATGTTTAAGTCCCTTTGAATTAGTCTGCACATACAATTGCATCTCCAACCAAAGACAGCCTAATATTCCTTGCCAGAGACTGCTTCTGGCCATGCCAATCAATTTTAGAGCCATTAGCAGATAGATTCATCATATACATTAACCAGCTGCTTTGAATGGAAGGTTCCTGAAATAATGACTAGGAGTACCAAAATCATGAATAAAATATGGGAATCAGGGTTGCAAGTTATAAAGTTCTCTTATTAAGAACACTGCAGACTAAATGTGCACCCAGAGGTGATTCTCCCACCTTGGGAGACACAGATGAATGATGACACTGATTTTAAAAAGGAGAGAAGAACAGATTAGCACCTTGGGTTGAATTCTGTTGGCGTTGTCATCAGCAGGATCCAAATAAAATGTGTTAATTTTTCTGTGTGTTCTCAGAGTTCAGCTGTGAAAACTGTGTCTTATGGAACAGAAGATAAGAAAAGTGAAGAGAAAATAGGTCTTTACAAGAGACAAAAGAAGTATAGCAAATGAAAACATAAGACTATTTTGTTTAAATCAAATTCTTCTTGGGACCACAATATATCCTTAGTCTGGTCATAGAGAATGAGACACAGAAAATACGAGGTAATTTGTTGGGATCATATGTTCTGAATGGAAAGTGAAGTAGGATAATGCCCTACAAAAGAAAAAGAGAGGGGAGGATGATGTGGAATTTAATATATAACATATATGCTTAGACTCCTGAATTGAATTATCTAGGTACGCTTTGATGAGGTCGTAAATATTTTTGAGACATTCTGCCAGATCTCTACAAATTCAGTCATAATTTAAACACTGTAGATAAGCTAGCAATTTTTAAATGGAAACAAGTCTTACTGAAGGGGTTCAAAGTAAGCAGAAGTTGACTTACCGTTTGCCTGAGTACTGCACTGACGTTTCATACACGGGAAGATTGCTTTACATCAACCCTGACCTCGCAAGCAACTCAGTGTTTGTATTTCATCTGAGAATCAGGTTTTCTGTTTGTTTATTTGTTTGCAAGTTATTCCTTTGTAATTTGTATTTACATAGAGCAAAATTCACTAATTATTTATTTGAAATGTACAATTATTATTTTTTATTTTTTAATTTTTTGCATGGGCAGGCACCGGGAGTCTAACCTGTGTCTCTGGCATGACAGGTGAGAACTTTGCCACTGAGCCACTGTGCACTGCCCTGATTATTCACTTTTGAAGTGGTATCCCTGTACTTTGTAAACAAAAGAATCAGGCAGACAAAATGATCATGTGCACAAGATAATGGAGCAGAATTTTTATATTCCTTGAGGGAACTAAGTGTTTTCAAGCATTTTAAAAGCACCCATTTATAAATTAACATAAGAATATCAGAGTTGTCACAATCAAGCCAAATAGGAATGCCCAGTCTCACTCCTGATGGTGGCTTCTAACAATACGTAGCAAAAGAACATCAAAATAGAGATTAATTATCCTAAGCCTGGGGAACAAGATAGCTTAATTTATCCATTCAACACGTATTTATCCAGTGTGTGGTTTACCGGAGGTCACACAATGAATAAGTGATGGCGCTGGAATTGCTGCCCGGTTCTGGCTGGCCCCACACACTCTGCTTCATCCCTCATCCCATCTGTGCCTGACACAAATATCCTGGAGCAGGCCTGGCACCCACAGCTTGGAGCTGGCCTGGCACTCACGGTCCGGACATGGGGTTCTCCCCTTAAATTATTTCATAGAACAGCACATCAGATGACAGATCAAGACAACGACAAGAACACTCCAAAATCACACCTCAACCCAGACCAAATACGAAGATTGTCCAAGCAACAAAAATGAACAAACATTCCCTTATCCGGGCTAAAACCGGTAATTGCTGCTTCTTTACCAATGACAGCTTTAGTCACAGTCTTGTCTACCCTTCTTCTAGATAAGATACAGTGAGTTATCTAATCATAGATTTAACACCCTTGCATCATTCAATCCAAAGCAAAGATCCCCTTCTTTAAACATCCCATGAAATCCTCTAATACACACCAAATCTTACAAAAAGTCCTTTCTAACCCTACTGATACCCCAAAGTTCCCTCCCTATGGTGTGTTTTCACCCTTGCTGCAACAAGTAATAAACCCAAGTTGAGATGGATGAACTTGTTCTTTCTTGCCTCTTTCAAGTATAGCACTTAAGAAAGTAGACTTTGGAGTCAGACTTGGGTTAAAATCTCCATGGCTTACCAACTCTGTGCATTGGGCAAATTCTTGAACGCTTTGAGATGTAGTTTATTCATAAATAAAATGGGACTAATCATAGTACCCACAACATACCAAATGAGATAATGTATGTAAATAGTTCTGAGGTTCATCTTGGGAGGGAGTTGGGGGGGGTGGGAGGGGGTAGTCTATGCTCTCACCTTTACTGCATCCCAAGAGGGAGGAGATGCACTGTAGCTAGATAAGGTGGAACATTTTGTTGGCACCGAGCCATTGAATGGAGTAGCTTGGCGTGTCTAGTTTGAACTTGTTTCTCATCTCTGTTCTGTTTTTCAATTGATCAGAGTGGGAAGAATACCCAGGGTTTACTCTTCTTATTCTCTCTTCTCTCTCTCTCTCTCTCTCTCCCTCCCTCTCTCCCCAAAATATTCAACACCAAGTCCATTCTCCTGAATTCCAGGACAAATTCAGGGACGGGCAGGGCCAGCTCAGCCTTAGAAGCTGGTGAAGCCATCTCCTCTTGATCAGCCTCTAGTACCTCTTCCAGTGGCTGGCTAATTTGTCTCATATGGCCTTTCCTCCCACTGAAGGAAAGAGAAGAAACTCTGCTTTGGGCTTGAGGAAAGTGGGCAGAACAGATTCTGCACTGTTTTTTTCTCAGGGCTACTTACTCCTAAATAGCCCAGAAAGAGGCAGCCCTTCATATGGTCTAAAATAACTAACTGTACCCTGCTTTGCCTTCTTCGTGCTTGGCTCTCCCTTGACAACACAACTTCACAATGAGGAAGCAGCCTGGACCAATACCAAATCATGTGATCCTTGATCTCTAGCCTAATACCATTATAATACTCTACCATTACTATGCTCTATCTCTTATACTTGTTACTCAAGAATTTCTCCTCTATTTCTAACTTCCACAATATGGAGGAAAAAACTCAGCAGTTTAGCCTTCTGCATGCTTTATGATTTTAGTGACTTCTCTCACTTACAGGATCAATGTTGCATAAAACCAAATTAATTTTAAATACTTCTTTCTAATTATTCAGATAATTCCCAAACTAGAACATGTCCAGGAAGCACTTTGTGTAATTTTATATCAGGTGAAATAATAATAGTGTATTTCCGTACCACACATTCAGATTTTTAATTAACTTACACTGGCTTTTCCCCTAGTTAATTCCAAGGGAGTGTTGGTTTGGCTCATCAGCTTTCCTTTGACCATATTCATTTTAATATGAGCCTCAGTTTTCTTAACCCTCAAGTAGGAATAATGAAACAATGCTTATTTCCTATCACTTGGAAATCACCAAATAAAAAAATGCTGTGTTTGGATAGGTTGTTTACAGTAAGAGTTTAAGGGGACTGAGAGAAACATAAAGAAACAGTCATACACTTAACCTTGAGTAAACAAACTAATGCAGACATTTCAGTTAAAATAACTTCTTATTAATGAAACTCTTCTGGCACAAGCTGTGTTCCAAATATGGCAAACTTGATTTTAGAATCAAGTATTGGCCTTATACGTTTTCCCAGCAAGCTGCAGATTCTCACAGTATCACTTTTAGCTGTATGATCAAATCACTTTAACCCAAGACAGTCAAGCAGTTTTTAATGGCATTCTTATTAATTCGAAGTCTTCCTAAATTATTATTTTTTAAAAAGATAACAGTCTGATAGAGTGAGACATGCGTAATGCCGTGCTTTAGAGATAGCATAGAAAGCATGAGGCATGCAATGGTGGCATGAAGGAGGGAGCAGTCAGTCAAGGGGATTAGGAAGGACTTCATAGGTGGACTTAAATGAATCCAGATGACTGGCAGGTCTTGGTCAGGTAGGTCCCTGGGAGAGGCTAGCCAGGTGGAACTCTGACAAAGTGAATCAATCTAGCAACGACGATGAAAAACATGCCTGAGCACAGAACTGGAGGGCAAGTCTGGAGCAGTGTTTCTAGAATTACTTGTGTTGCTTAAAAAAAATACGGATTCCCAGGACCCATTCTTGACTCACTGAATAAAAATTGGGGGGATCGGGACCCTGAATCTACACTTTTAACAAGCACTCCATGTGATTACGATGCAGACTAAAGTTTGATAACCATCACTTGTTTTTGCATGAGGTTAGAGAGGACAGTGGGCCCGAGTCAGGAGGATTCTTATAACCCAAGATGTGCTTTCCTAGGTTGCAAAATAATTTATGTGAAACTGATTAATAATTGTTGGCGATATGGGGAACTAACATTTATTGAGTACCCAGACCCATAAATGCATCGTCTCATGGGAGGCAGACACTGTGAAAGAGGAAGTCGTGGAGGCACGGTGGCTAAGAAATTGTCCCTCATCCCCTGCTGGTATGGGCAGGCCCAGGATACACGCTCAGATATGTATGATAGCAGAGCTTGGCTCCTTCCATGGCATCACATGGCCTCCTAATAGGGCTATGGATATCAATCAAACTGCATCTGAACATTGTGCTTCTAGAAAAGGGAGCTCTGACTACTGGTTCAGAGAATACATATGGTAGGTTCATCAAATTATCTACAGCAAAGAAGGCAGCCTAGGGGATCAAGTAGCTAAAAAACTTAATAAGGAACTCCAGTACTATTAGGGAATAGGGAATAGAAAGACTGATGACAGATGGACCACATTTTATAATTTGTCATCCTTCCTTATCCAGCATATTATAACACACTAAAGTAATTGATTAGACAAAGGGGTAGAGAAATGGCAATCATGGATTTGCATAAGGTCACCAATTACATGAGTCACACAACACATGAAATGGTGACAAAACATTGCATCTCAATTGTTAGCATTCTAGGAACTGGGTCTTGGTCTAGTTCATTGGTATACACTTAGTCCAAGCACAGTGTCATCACTCAACAGAGCCTCGAGACCTGTTGAAGGAATGAGTCATTGACTAAATGAATAAGTGAATGACAGTTAGCAAGCAAAAAATTGTCTTCATTGATGCCAATTACAAGCCAGGTCTTTCTTTCTCTATCTGATGATTTGAGGCCAGAGAGTGGGTACTCGGGTAAACCCACACCCATGGTCTTCTGGATGAATTCAGTATCTTCTTATAATTTCCCCATGTGTCAGCTGCAGCACCTGCTCAACAGGTAGCCTTGATGTTCGCCTCAGAAGTGAAGTGCCCAGCAAACCTGGATATGCTCTGCAAGTTTATTTGGATTTTGTTACAAGGAGGCACGGCTTTATGCATATCCAGTCATTAGTGTGGTAATTTGGAGCTTCCAACAGTACACATTAACTCTCCAGCCTAGTCGACCCTAGAAATCAATCTAACGATCATGGGGAATAAGTAGAGAACTTGTCAGAGCACCCTACCCCATGAGACAGAGAACAGGGTGAGCAGGCAGGGGTTGCTGCCAGCAGGGTGTGCATGTGAGTGAGGTGGGAGGCAGAAGGGGAGGATGTGTTAGTCTCAATAGGATTACAGGAAGCAAAAGCATAACATTAAACATCAAGGAGGTAGTGTGATACGGGAAGAGCATGGACTGGGTGACTAACAAACCGAGGTTCAAATGTTTGCTCTGATATGTAATTTCTTTATCTGGCCCTGGACACGTTACTTTACTTCTACAGGTTTAAGGAACTCATGAATGAAACAGAAACAATTGCATGTGCCTTCATGGGGTATAGTAAGGTTCGATTTAGAGACCTGAGAGAACGCTGCAATTCTCTCTATTGTAGTAAATAGAATTCTCTCTATTCTAGTAAAGTGCTTGGCCCATAGCAAGTACTACACAAACAGTACCTTTCCTGTTTATCTATTCTCAAGGAGGGAAGCACCTCTTTCTGGAATGCTCTTTAATTTGGGGACCTTCTCCTCCCCATAACCATTTTTGCTATTACCTAGCCATTAACAATCCCATCAGCCAGGGAGATTTTTAAGGTTTTTGGAGACACCCCCATCTTTTACTGTACCACAGATACTAGCAAAGCCCCTACCACAAAGCAAATGCCATTATCATTTAGGTTATCGATATACTTTTATGCGAAGTAGAGCATAATAGTAGCTGCTTCCATGCCTGGGTACCCCCTAGGGAGGAATTTCATGGTAGTTGGGAATGGGTGATTTGGAGTCAGATCCCCCATTTTCCAACTCTACTCCACTGCATACTAGCAGTATGACTCTGGCCAATTTATCTACCCTCTTCAAGCCTCTGTTCCCCCATATATAATATGGGGATAATGATAATATCTACTTCACAGGGTTGATGTGAGTTTAAATTAGATAGTTATGTAAGACAACATTTAGAGTATTAGCTGGCCCATGCTAAGTGCTCAGTATTTGTAGTTATATATTATGATGCAGCTGAGGCTTTGGAGTTATCATCTAATTTAATCCTTTAAGCAACCCAGAGTGGATGAGGCAACTGCAATTCAGAGAATTTAAGGAATGGAAAGAGCACTAGAATAGGAGTGTGAAAAAAATTGAAATTGCGGTTATTCCATTTATAAGACCCATAAACTTGGGCAATTCACTTCACCACTCTGCAAAGGAGAAGGTTTGACAAGGTGTTTGCTAAGGTCCCTCCCAGCTCTGGCACACAGATTCCGTGTGACAGGCTTGGACACTGAGAAGTGCACACACCCCCTGGGAGCTCAGTGGGCCTAATTGATAGTGATGACATTACTGGGCTCAGCACCCGGCTTCCTTCACTTTTCCATTCGCAGGGATGCTCCTGTCATCCCTCTTCCCACAGGGAACTGAATAAGGTTCTCATTATAATTCAACTTCCTCATCTGGAAAAGTGTATTCCCAAACAACAGTCATGTTTCCATATGTAGCAAAGAACAATTCATTTCCTCTTTTTGCTTCCTTTGATTTGTCATCTTTAGTCTGGGTTGTCACAAGACGGTCTTCTTTGGATTTTTTTTTTAGGCTAAATCCACTAAAAATGACCACAAGAGTCAGGAAACGTAAATATTGAGATTGTAAATGTCATTTTGAATCCTAATTCTATGGGCATACTTGCAATACACTGTATCTGGGGTGGGCTCCCACTTTCAGACTGAAATAACAATATAAAAATAGTATTGAGCAATTTTCCTTAAATAAAAACACTGATAAGCTCATCACACATCTGGGAAAACTGAGGCTTAGAGTAGTCAAGAAAAAAAAATGTCCAAGATCACAGGGACAATTGGCAGCACTGAGATTTGAATTCGGGCCTCTCAGCTGAAGGCCAAGGTCTGAACGGGTACTCTCTCCTGTCTCCATTTTTAGTCATTAATATTTTTATACAGTTGCCACAATAGTTGATATCACATTCTGCTATTTTCAGTAAATACTGTCACGAAGACTTTCTAGAGTCATTTGAATCAGTGTGTAAAACTAAACATACCAACATTAACATTGCCAGATATTGTGCTTTGCCATCATTATTCCATTTGAGCTTGAAAACAACTCTACGAAGGGTGATGAGTGGTTCAGTGGTAGAATATTCGCCTTCCATGCAGGAGAGCTGCATTCAATTCCCAGGCCATGCACCATCACCACCACCACCCCAAAAAAGCAACTCTATAAGCTAAGGAATTATGAATGCCCCTATTTTACAGTTAAATAAACAAATTCAGAGAGGTTAATAGAAGCTTATGAGCAGAAAGCCACAATTTAAACTCAGATCTGTCTGACTGCAGAACCCAATTCCTTAACTAATGCAAAACATTGAATAACATCTTGATGAAACTAAAATACTCTGTTTTCTAAGAGATGCTGAGATGGTAGGAAGCAGCAGGACTCTCTCTGGAAATGCCATGTATTTCCATTTTCATCTTCATTATGAAGAATCTGAGTTTCCAATAAAGGCTCAGGGCATCTGCAAAAAAACCACAGTGAGGTTATAAACAGCTCTGGTTGGAAGGGCTTGGAATGAAACCACCCACTGTACCATATCAAATAAAGATAAATCCACCCACCAGTGATCATCTACACAGAAGCCCCTGGAAACCAAGAGGAGAGCAGAGAGACGGGCAACTCCCCTAGATTGGGTCTTCAATAAAATCAGCAATCCACGAGAAAAGCAGCAGCTGCCTCTTGGGTCCTACCCCTCTGCCATGTGCACTCACAGGGTCCTTCTATGTAGTCCAGTACTCTCCACCAGCACAGATGGTTTCCAACCATTTTCTCCAGCAGTTTAATAGAAGAAAGAAGTCAACAAATGCCAACTGGCGCCGGCTTGAGGTTCACAATGTTTGCACAAGAAATTGGAAGGAAAATCATGAAGTGACAGGCCTGGGAAATCTCTGCTACACTACTTCTGATGTCTGTCACCCCGTTCTCTGAATATCAGGCTTGTCATCTGTAAATCTGGGCAACCGTGCCCACCTCCAGGGGTGCTGTCGGGATTAACTGAGATAGCACACACAAAACACTGGAACTCTCTGCCCATGATACACCAAGAATGTGAATTCTGGGCCCTCCCCTTCCTCGTGGACACACATCCCTAGAATCAGACAGTCTGCAGCACCCTAGGAGCGGACTCACAGCAATGAAAGCAGCTGAGCTGCCCCGTGGTGTGAGCCAGTCTGTACAATTTTACGGCAGGAAGTACAGCCATCGTCTTTGTAAAACCACCAGTTAAGATCCTCGGTGTTCTGGCTCCTGTTAATTTTCCTGTGCAGACATTAACAAAAGAGAGCTCGGCAGTGCCAAAGCTCTAGACGGCAAAAGCTGAAAGACAAACTCCCTCTCAGCTGAATCCACTTACACACAGATTATGCTTAAACACTGGTCATTATGCGGGCCGAGATAAGATTTCCAGATGTGCACATTTGGGAGCCCAATCCTGTATGTTCAAGACTAAACCGAATTGTCTTTTCACTGATGATGGATGATCTCTTCTCCCGCGGACTAACTCTCAGGTCAGGTAGGGACGATCATGTCTGGTCATCGCTGGGTTAATCCCCAGTGTTGAGGCTCATGGAAGGCGCCTATCCCAGCTGAGACAAGGTCCTCATCCATCAATGAAGGGGAAATCCGTGTCCTTTAATACTTTAAGTTACTTATGAGGCTTGGAATGCAGGACGGTGGGACAGCTAGAATTCTGGATCAGGACCCAGTGTTCTCTCCCCTTGAGCAGACTCTGAATCATTCAAGGAGGAAAAAAAAATACTATGCCTTTTTCCTCACTGCTTCTTTTTTCACTAATAAAACTGGAGTTGTAACCATGAGACCTGTGCCTAATTATAGCAAGGGCGAGGATTATGTAGCACAGTTCAGCCCAGATGGTAAAAGCACTTTTCAAAAGACAGTTCAGCCATCCTCTCAAGCTTCTTCCATTCTCAGAAGCCAATTCCCAAATGCTAAAATTATTTTAACAGGCACGGAGCACAGTGCATTAATAAATGATCAAAGGGCATGCATTTTTCTAACGTCCCTTTGGCCTCTATAAGGAAACTGGCAAATATTCCATTAGCCACAACACATGAAGTCGTTCTCCTTTAAAGCTTGAAATATATTTTCCCCCTATCTCATGCTGGAGGTTAGTCACCAGAATCGCTTAGTTTAGGCACTCGAGAACTGACTCCTTCAAGAAAAAGCCTGAGATGGATTATTTATGAACATGCGTAAATTATGTGGTGATTTCATTGAGATTTTCTGAGACTTCTGTGAAGTAGAATGTCTCCTGTGGTGGCCACATTTCATTTAATCCATCGTTTCATCTTTTCCTCCTCTTCAGAGACTTCCTATATCTTAAGGTTCACTTTGAAACAATAGCTCATTTTGAAATTTAATTCAGAAATGTATTTATTATATGTTCCTGTGTAGCATAAAATATTGCTCAAAAAAAGTAAAAAACAAAAACAAAAACTCAAGCAACACACACAAACAAAAAAAAAAAGAAAAAAGAAAATGGTACCTAAGTTTCATCATTTACTTCTGACGAGAGGGGCTGGGAGACTAACAACGTCCAACAAATTTGAAATGAGAAAGAACAATGAGAAATATTAGAAAACAACCATGAAAGCTAAATGTGGCATCATTCACCTCAGTGCTTAGGTAAACTCTGCCATCTTCACCACAGAATGGAGGCGAGTATTATGAATTCCATTTTACAGGTAAGAAACCTTGAAGAACCTAAAGTTCCATGACTTACCAACGTGATATAATAAATCACCTTGCGATATCAGCACCAGCAATATATGGGAAAAAAAGTACTATTTACATTTCCGCTACCGAGTGGGAAGGCATGAATCACTGTGTCCTTTTATTTGTCAGTGTTCCAAGCAACACATCCACACAAAGAAGAGAATATTCTGAAATGTGCTTGTATGGTTAAACTCTACACACACATATATATATATATATATATATATATATATATATCCCATCACATAAATACTGTCCAAATAGATAATGTGGCAAAGATATGTGCATGACAATTTTCAACACAATTTTTGAAAATAACTTTTATGTTTAATAATAAAAGACTATATCCACACAATAAAATGTCAAGCAATAACTTAAAACAGCATTGTAGACCAGACTTTATTGGCAGGGGAAAAATGGTTTCCTTGTATGGGCTAAGATGAAAAACAAAGCAGACCTCAAAACAGTACTTAAACTGGGTATCTGCAAAGAAAAAATACAGAAATTCCTGGCAGAACATACATCAAAATTTTAACAGTAGTTATCTTTAATGGTAGCAGTATTGCTCATTTTTCTTTCTCCACAAATTTCCATGCTTCCTAATATTACCTTGCTGAACTGTATTTATAGTTATAAGTAGGGGAAAATATTCTAAGTATAAATAAAAATACTAACAAACGAAGGTACACTTAGTAGTACTGATTAAATTGAGCCATGAATTCTGAGGACTCTACTGTAAATCTGTCCTGTAGTACATCAGGTTAAATATGTACTTAGAACTTTGATGCCATGGTCATCAAGATAAAAATGAGAATTCAGGACCTAAAAAGGCCTCCTCCTTAATTTACAAAATAAACATGGAATCTAACATGAGGGAAATTTAATGGGGATTTATTTACAGTTCTATAACTTAAAACAATTGGGTTTTGAAAGCTATGAGGAGACAAAGTTTACAGTTTTGAGGCTATTGGCTCAGTGGCTAAGCTGAGTCAACAGTTTCATTCAGTTCAGCCTATATTTATTGAACACCTAAAGTCTGTTGGGTGAAAGGAAAACAAAAGAGAATAAGACACAAGCCTTGAAACTCACAGTCCACTGTGGAAGGCTGTGGGTGATGCAGAATAACCCAGGGTGCTATGCTAAGACCGAGAAGAGGCATCTGGACCATTCTAAGAGGTTAGGGCAGGACAGCTCCCTGAAGGAGGTGATGCTGACCTGAAGGTAGAAGAAGGGATAGAAACATAAGCAAGAAAAAAGAGAACCTTAGATAATTCCAGATACAGGGAACAGCACAAGAGAAAAATAAAACATGCACTCGAGTACATACACATGTGTTCAGATATCTGAGTCCTGATAGAATAAAATTTGTGATGCAGGTAGTGGTGGGAGTGAACGCTGGACCAGTAGGCTGACCTTGCGATTGTCTGGATATGGGGGAGAAGGAGGGGCCTAGGGGAGATGGAAGGTTTGTGATTCCTTGTGGGACTCTGGCCTGGGAAGCTGGTTTCGTGATCCCACATGCTGAGACAAGGCGACAATGGTAATAACTGACCACTTACTGGGATCTGAGTATTTGCCGGGACCTGTGCTAAAAAACATTCACATGTTGACACGTTTAGCCCTCTCAACAAACCTCTGAGGCAGAGAGTGGTGCTGAGATGTTACGAGCCAGTGACTACAGGTAAGCAACCAGGCTGGGGGTGGGAGGGCAAGGGGAGCAGATATTGAAATCTGCTTTAAACATGCTGAATTTGAAGTCACTTCTTGCAGAAGAAGTTCTGAAAGAGAGAAGTCCAGCATCAGGAGGAAACTGGAGTTCTTGGACTGAAAAAATGAACCAGAGGCAAAGACATAGATTGGGGAAGAATTTGCATATAGCAATTCCTTAAAAACTGGACTCTAGGAGTTGCTAATCCTGGCAAATTTCAGTATGAAGAATGTGGGCTACAGAAAGAGCCTTGGGGGACACAGGCGACATCATTGAAGGGGAAGCAGAGGAGTATTTTTCAGGGATACTGTGGAGGAAGAGTCGGGGGGTTAGGAGGAGGGAGGATACCACAAAACCCAAGGCAAAAGTGTTCCAAGAAGGAGAGCATTAGAGTGTTAAAGCTGGCAGGAGGTCAGATAAGATACGGACCAAAATGTGCCCATTAGATTTGGCAACATGAAGTCATTGTTGACTGAATTCTCGGTGCGGATAAGGGTCTGCAGAGAGGGCAGGATTAGCACCTGCCTCTGGGAGCCACCCCACTGCCAGGGAGGTGGGAAAGAGGGAAAGCAAGGGGCAGGACAGATTATATGTTAATCATCTCTAGATGCTCCATGTGTTATGCTATACTCATCATTTCCAGATCCTTTTGGCTCAAACATCACTTTTAAAAAACCAAGAGACCTCAATGTTCTGAGCAGCTAGAAGAAAAGTCTGAGATGATGGCATGGTAGCCCATGACAAACTCTGGGATCTGTCCTGTAACTACCTGTTGAAGAGTGCTTTTAAACTATTGCTTTTTCCTTTCTTTGCTTTGTATATTTGTTATGCCGTACAATTAAAAAAGTTAAAAAAGAAAACCAAGAGACCTTAGCACTGTGGTATTTTAAAGCCTATAACACACTC
Source organism: Tamandua tetradactyla (assembly GCF_023851605.1). Taxonomy (NCBI): domain Eukaryota; kingdom Metazoa; phylum Chordata; class Mammalia; order Pilosa; family Myrmecophagidae; genus Tamandua; species Tamandua tetradactyla. Next base: position 51,060,648 of record NC_135334.1, on the reverse strand, counting down.
AAAATTAATTTGTTAAATTATTTCCCCAACCAGCATATTATAATAATTGCTAATAGTCTAAGAAAAGAATCTAAAAGTCAACATATCAACTCTCTTGTGAACCCTGCTGATCTTTAAAAAACAGACATTTTCTGAGGCCAAAACAATAATTAAAATCATAAATATGTATTGCTCCATCAAGTCAAACAATTGGAAAATGCAAAGTCATTAAGAATATTTTAATTCATCTCATTACATGGCTGTGTATAAATAATTTTAATTGTCCTAGAGTTTAAGGGAAACATTTGAAAATATAAGTTCCCTCCCTCCCACCCGTAACGCAAAAACAAAACTTGACTGGAACTGGGGAACTTCCTACGGGATAAACCTTTTGACAAGGGAATGGGATGGAAAGGCATATGAATGTAATGACATTTTGGTTTAATTATGGAGACCACTGTACAAACAAGTGCTGTTAATAACAAAGCAAGTCTAATTCCAAGGTGCAGTAAACAGAGAAATGAAAAATATCATCCGCAGATGACAAGTCCACCACATGATGCTGCAAACTGGCTGCCTCAGATTTCACAATGAAGTTGGGTAATGGAGATTCACGTAGAGTTACCATCACCTGTCAGAATCACTGACCTCCAATGAAAGGGCTGGGCAGCCGACCCCTTTACCCATTCATCCAAGCTGTGGCAGCAATCAAGGAAACGGATGAGCCGTGGAGACCAACATCTCCCACCTTTTCCCCAGGTCTCCCCTCTCTTCTCATTGCCCTCCTCAAAGCTGCTCATCAGTCTTTCCAGCCTCAGTCACAGGAAAAGAACAGCAGCCTCCCCAAATGAGAAAGAAATATTCATGCTAGAGTTTCAGTTTTTAGCTTCGCAATGTGCTCTGCATTATGTAGCTCCATCGGCCTCTGGTCTGGGGCGACGAGATGCATTTTCAGATTTGGGGGCGGTGGCGACAATGAGAACACGGTCTCGCTTCGCTTCGCCAGAGAAAAGAGCGAGCCCCCTCTCCTCGCTGAACTCAGAAGTGCGCCTGCCACAAATCACCAGAACTCCCAGCCTGTACAGCGCCCGGGAAGTACTCAGAGGAGACGGATGGTTCGTATTTCACTGTGCGCGCTGCAAGCCCAGATAAAAGCTATTTGCTTTTAGCTATTTAAAAAAAAAAAAAAAGCCACCCAAGAACCGTTCTCTCAGAAGTCAAACTGTTAACAAATACACATATTTTAAATTTGGTTTTCACCGACTTGGATAATAAATTCGACATACATTAAAAAGCATATTTGCCCATCACTTCCCATCCCCACACTGCACACGATACCTACCACTAATAAGCCAAACGAAAAACAAAGGTTAATCATCCCCCCAACCAGACTAGAGAAAATTGTTTTACATAGAAAACTATGCTAAAGAATTAAACATTACTCTTTCCTAGGGTAAAACTCAAGTGTTAAAGGATTTTTAGTGTCAAGCAGTGGAGGGAAAAAAAGCGTTACATGTTAGGTGGTGAGCAAAGGAATGATTTTTATCCTCTACCCAAAGTCAGGTCCAAAGGCAAAAATGGTATCTCTGGTCAAAGAGGCCCAATTTTACCAGAGGGCTGAAACCCTATTTTCTTTCGGTTCCCAGTTCTCTGTCATTCCCACTTCTACACCCACAGGAGCACCCACTAGTCACCTCAGACAACCTGCCCAACAAGTGCTCAGCACTGCTGAAAAAGATCAGAGGTACCCTCAGGGCTGCACTTTCTAGAATACTGAAGAAAAGCAAAAGGAATCCTGTATAGGGCCTGGCCTTGTTCATTCAGTCTCCCAGTCAGTCAAGAGTCAGAAGACATTTACCAGATGCCCATTATGTGCCAGGCACTGTGCTGACAAGTGGGCAAACAATGGTGAGGAAAATGGGCACCCCTGCTCCCCTGACAGGGCTTCCCTGCCTCCTCAGAAGGGTTCAGCAGATATCAATCTAACAAATGAGCTCAGGGCCTTTGAGTGCTCAAGGCTAAGGGTTCTGCTTTAACCTGTCCATGAGCCAATCTTAAGATCAGTTGTTCTCCACTGGGAGCAATTTTCCTTCCAGGATAAAAGTTGGCAATGTCTGGAGACACCTTTACACACAACAGGGTGAAAGCTGCTGTTAAACATCCACAATGTCCAGGTCAGCCACCCCCAGCGAAGAGTTAGCCCAGCCCTGAATATCAACAGTGCTGCCTTTTTTTTTCACCCCATGCTAGCTTCTCTTGAAGCATTTATCAGATCCCATGGGAACCACTGAATGGTGATTCTATGTATAATTTTTCCTTTCTCTTTCCAAGATTATACACAGTATATGGCACAAAGTAGATGCTCAATTATCACAGTGGTTGCTGTTGAAATTAGGTAGTCAAAATGTGATAAAGTGAATCAGTGACTTCCCTGTGGAGGAAGAATATGGGAAATAATTTCAAGGTTGAGTGGCATGCAGTAGTCCAAGACCTTGTCTCATTGCATAGGCCCTCCCTTTTTGTTAATCTTGCCCCCTATAAATGTTCATGAGGGGCCTTTGCCAAGGTAGGAGGGAGAGAGCTAGTATAATAGAAAACTGTGCCCTTTAATATCCTCAAAAAGTGATAGATTAAAAAAATACATTTTGGAGGCAACACGGTGTCCAAGGCAGAGTGAACTCTTCATCTACACTGGAGATTAAAAAGACATTATTTATGTAAAATGGTACAGCCTCTTTGGAAAACCATTTGGGAGTTCCTCAAAAGGGTAAAACATAAAGTCACCATATCACTCAGCAATTCCATTCCTATGTCTATACCCACAAGAAATGAAAGTTATATGCACACAAAATTTGACTATGAATATTCATAGCAGCATTTTTTGTAATAGCCCAAAGTGAAAAAAAAAATCAAATGTTCATCAGTTGATGAATGGATAGATAAAATGTGATGTAGACACACAATGGAATATTAGTCAATCATAAAGAGGAATGAAAGACTAATACATGCTGCAGCATGGATGAACCTAGAAAACAACATGTTAAGTTCAAGAAGCCAGACACATTTTGTATGATTCCATTTACATGAAATGCCCAAAATAAGCAAATCCACACAGGTGAAAAGTAGTTCAGCCATTGCCAGGGCCTGGAGAAAGAGGGGTTTGCTAATGGGTAATGGTTTTTTTTATGGCAGGAGGAGGAAGTGGAGAAAATGTTCCAGAATTAGATGGTGGTGATGGTTACAAACTTTGTGATTATACTAAAAAACTACTAAATCGTACTTTAAAAGTGTGAATTTTATAGTATGTGGATTACATTTCAGTAAAGGTGTTATAAAAATACATTATTTAACTTAGCTTGACTTTCTTGGGTGACATGATGCACTCACTTCATTATTTACATCATTCTTTTACTGCACCTTAAAAGTATTATTGCTTATTCTTGAATAGGTGGTCAAGTGATTGCAAATTCGCGTTGAGATTCCATGACTAAAATACACTGCTTCTGTCAGGTGACTTTGCCAGCCCAATTAGGATTGTAAACCCTTCAACACCCCTCCCTCCTGTGCTGTTCACAGAATTAGCTATTCCTCTGCTATCCTCAGAAGTCCACACCTTCAGACACAGTACACATTATGAACTGGCCTGGGATTACACAGGGTCAAAGCAGATATAACTAAAATGATTTAAAATAGAGCTAAAACTGGAGGACACTCTGCTATTTGATCAAACAGCTTTAACTTTTTGCTTACAATTTTTTCAGAACCCCTTGCCTATGTTGAGAGTACCTGTTTTATTTCCTTGTGACATCAATGCTTAAATCCTTTCAGGATTACTAAGAAAATTGAATTTTGAGAAAGCACATCTGCTCTCAATATCGAACTAACTCCAATACCTCGATGTTTCCATTCTGATGTTCATTAACTACATCAGAGGGGAGAGCTTTAAAAATTAAAATTTAAAGGACACTAGTGTCCTCCCAGCCTCCACTCTTTCTCAGGAACTAGAGCCCTCCCTATCTCATCCATCTCACAGCCTTGCCAGCCAAAATCTACCAGGAAGGGAGGAAAGAAGAAATAACCTCTATGATTTCCCCCAAGATTTTTACCTGTGCCCAGAATACTTAGTTCTTTTATCCATTCAGCAGAAAAGGGAAAGACTGACAGAGAAAATAAGTGGGTTCTGAGATTCTGATTAACTTCCGCCCAGACCAAAATAATGACTGCAGGTAGGTCTCATGCAAGCAATGGGGTTTTTTGCTTCGTTTTTGTTTTGTGGGGGTGCATGGCCCAGGTCTCTGCATGGAAGGTAAGCATTCTACCACTGAATCACCCATACACCCTTAAGCAATGAGTTTTGCAGACCCTGGGGCAGCTCTGATACCTTCTGGAGCTTTGCAGGCTCCTGGGGCTCCATGATACCTGGAGATGTTAGAGCTTCATGGGGCATGAGCACATCTTTTCACAAAAATACCAAACCTTACAATGGAGAGAAAATCTAAATATGAAGTGTCATGCCTGTTCCCCCAAATCAGTTTTCTAGCCCTCATTTGCGTATCTCAATCAATGTGAGGCTCACTGCCTGTAAATAAGGACTTGACCTTCATTTCCTGCTTCAGGATGAATGCAACCAGAATGCAGAGCATATATTTTAGTCTAGATTTTAATTGTGGCATTATCTCTTACCTACTGCGACATCATAGTATTATTGTTATTTTTCACCCATCTTTTCCATCTTTATTCACATCCTTCCTTTCACCAAAGCCTCGCATACCAGATAGAAAAGGCAGAACTACTGTGTAGACTCTTCCCATGTGAAGCCCTGAATTGTGACGCCCGAGCGAGAGTGTGCCTGGATGGGGCTTCCACAGATTCTTACGAAAAGCAAGCAGGAGGCTTGCTCCTATTGGAAAAGTTATCCAAGAATAAGAAAGCACCAGGTTATGAATGCCACTATTCAGAAGCCTGAGTGCAATCCAGGCACTGCCCTTGAGAAGAACATGGGCAGAGTATGCCCAAGCACACAGAGGAGACCCCACACTATGGCACTCACATGTAGCACTGAGTTTCAAGGATTCATTTGGATTTGGGGGGAGGGAGAGCATTTCTTTAATTATGCATTGTATCCGATGGTCCAAAGGTGTTTGAGTAGAAGGAAAGGAAAGGGAGAAACCTGATTTTTACTGAGTAACTGCAATGTGCCAGGCCCAGTACCAGACACATTCTCATTAGATGCTTGCAAAGGCAATGCCTAACGCCAGAGGGTGGAACTGAAGCCCAGGCATGGAGCCAATGCCCTAGTATCTATGAAGTCATCAAAGTGCTCTCCATTACTCTTTGTACCCCAACAACCAGTTATACCCACTGGTGCCAGCCACCCCGTTGTTGCCTCAAAGCTCTAGTTTTAAAGCCCACTGCAAATGGATCAACCTATGTCAGCATCCTAACAACAGCCTTAATTCTGGGGTGGAGAAAAATAAGGGGGAATTCCTACTATATATGCTGATGGCACCAAAACGAGGCAGAGAACCCTCTAAAATTCTCAGTGAGCCTCACCTCAAAACCAGCAAATATAGCCCCACAGTGAGAGTCACTGTTCCATCCCTGGGGCAGCCTATACTACATCAGTTATTCTGTAAACATTTATTGAGTCCTAGTATATGTGAGGCAATGGGACACAAATGAGGCATTTAACGACAAGTAAAAATTAGTCTCTGTCCTTACAGAGTTCAAGGTCATTTAAGAGACAATAACTATAGCTAGCATTGTGAGTTAAAATGATGCTGAGTGCTATAATAAAGTGTAAATAAGGTGATAAAGCAATCTGAAGGATGGAAAAATTAATTCCTACAGGAGCAATTCAGAAAAGCTCCCCAGAGCTGGACCTTAAAAGGGACCCAAGATTTTAAAGCAGTCATAGAAGGACATCCCAAGTAGAGAACATAGTATAAGAAAAACAAAAGTACATGGTACGGTTAGGAAATTGTGTGTGGATCACTTAACTTTAAAGGGTGTGCCTTTTCATTCAAGTAAGGATGCTATCAGATGACACTGGATGAGATTAAACAGCTTGTTTATGGCCACAGCATGGTGAATAAAAGTCACGCTAAAATGCTTGGACTTTATTCATTAGGGACTGAGAAGCCAACAAAAGTTCTTGAGCAGTGTCCTGACATGATCAACACAATAATCAAAGAGAGGTAATGAGCTGGGAGAATCAGGGAGGACTTAACAGAGGAGGCAGAGATATTTCAGCTGGGTCTTGAACACAATTTCAAAAAATAAGAATACTTACCCAAAGAAAGGCAAAGAACTTTCCCTCAAAGATGAGCAAAGGCAGGAGGGCAGCAGAGTCCAGGGCTTATTTTAGTAACATCCTGGAACCTGGACTAGCAAGAACTCAGTACGTCTGACGGTAGGGTTAGGAGCAGATCATGAAACACCTGGAATACAAGCGCAAAATATTTAGAATTTCTCAAGGGATGATAAAAAGCTACTGAAATTTTTGCTCATATTTTCTTGAACAAAGTTCTGCTTAAGGAAATTGAAAGTGATGACCAAAGATAGGAGAGTTTCCGGAAAGAAAATCAAAATGAGGAGGTCAAGAAAAGGTTATAACAATAGCTAACTTTTATTGGGCAAAAAAGATTACCTTTATATACATTATCCAGTTTAATAGTCACCTGTGAAGGCAAAGCTTATTTTTATCTGTATGAAGAGATTAAATAACTTTTTCCATAGCTTACAGCTAGAAAAATAGCAGAGCTGGAACACGACCCCTTTCTATCTCAAACCTATCTCCAGCCCTTAGGTAGTTTCTGATATATGATAACTATTCAGCGAAAAACATGGTTGGACTAATTCTGTGCAATCATGTTAAGTCCAAGGCCTAGCTTCAATAACATCAATTCAAAGAATATTTTTCTTATCCTCTCAGATCAAAATTGAAATATTTTTCCATATTCTAAATTCTATGGATTATACACATTTGCAAGTATGTTTTGTTTCAAGATTATGGGGCAGGCAATGCATTTAACTCACCCATAAGTTATGGCACAGAGAAAGGTGTGCTAAACATGGAATGAATGAATGGATGGATGATATTAAGTCATCTCTTCTCTATTTCAGAATAGGCTAATTTCAATGAATTTTCATGAAACATGCAAGGCATATAATTGACTCAAGTTTCTCAATCTGATAATTCCTTCCATTTTCTTTTCTGATGAAAATCTTTATTGGCTGTGACTTAATTTAATCATCACATTCACATTCTCTTTATAGAATCCCAGAGGCTCTAAGGTGGTGAGCTCTGTTTAATTAAATTACATCAAATAATAATGATCTTTAATTTCCTAAAATCAGGATCATTGAGCGTATGAGAGGCATTATTTAATGCAATTTTGTGATGAAGTTCTTATTTCTGTGTTAACAGAGACCTGGGTAGACTTGTGGCTTTCACCAAGGAGATTTGGTGGACCTGAAAAGCCTTCTTACTTAAAAAAACAACTCTCCAACCAACCTCCTCCACTCTCTTAAAACAGATTAGACTGTGAGCGCTGTATATAGGCTATTACATCATAACTGTCTTTGAAAACTCTCAAACAGCTGACCTGTTTATATTACAAGACAGGGTCAATTTCCATTCTGGCGACTCTTTTGATGTTTGTGAATACTAATGCTCTCCCCAGAATGCTAGCTTTAGAGTAACAGCAATTGAACCATTCAGCCTTCTCTGATGCAATCTTTCTGCAGTGGGATAGGATTCTATACATGGATTTCACTGAGCCACACAGCTTGGCATGATCAAAAGCTTTGATGGAGCCGTCATCAAATGATGTTTCAAATAATAAAGTCATGATGATGCCTACAGTTTCTAAGTAAGGCTGTGTGTGTGTGTGTGTATGTACACAGGGAACACAAAGCCGCAGTTTGCTTCCACTAGAGCGCAGAATGATTAAACATCAAAATGATATAACAGGACCATTTGCACCGCAAATGTCTGAAAACAAAAAAGAGCTCTTTAGCCACATACAGAAATAAAGAAACTCATGTGACTTTAGTGTAAGCAAGACTCTCATTTCCAATCGCTCCAGCTGTGGGAACTCAAGCAATCTACTTGACCCAGACTCCGATGCATGATTTGTAAAAGTGGGGGTGATATCATCAATACAAGATTATAATAGGCAGAATAATTTTCATTACAACAACAATAATAACAAAACGGTTAATTTATTGGGAAAGTTACTATGTGCCAGGCACTCAGCACTTAATGTGCGTTTTCTCAAACTAATCTGACAATAGTCTCTGGATGCAGGCACTACAGTTTTTTCCATTCTACATATGAAGAATCCGAGACTTAAAAATAAGATGTAGAAATAAGTAAAGGGTGTTTCATGTGTACCAATACCCTTGAAGACAAACTAAATGAGCAAGTCATTGTTTTCTGCCTAAATAGAACTCAGTCAGTGCATATTTTTAAAGGAAAGGCTGGCCCAATGAGCATTTTGTCTCCTCTGTCATGGAGGAGACTTAACATTTCATGCAGTCCAACACTCTGTACCCCAAAGTAGGAATCCAAATATCAGTATCCCTGTCTCCATCCTGGATTCACATTCCTCCAGCACCCAGAAGCCCTGCCTCACAAACCAGGCTTTTCCCTGCTTGGACGGCACTCCTTTCTTAGAATGGTTTGTAATGTTTCCCTTTATATTCCATCCATGGGCCCTCCTTTCTGTGCTCTGGGGCTAAACGACATCAGCCCTTCAAATACTGAAATACAGTTTTCTTGTTCCCTGTAAGCCTTCCTCAGCTGAGCCGCCCAGATCCCCCAATTATAACAGTGTCTTCACAATCTTAAATGAGCTCTGGTTTCTTAATACCCCCTGAAAATACGGCAACCGCATTCTAGTCACAATATAAACCCTGCATTCTCTGTGTCTTTAAATTTTAAATTAAAGTAGTTCATAAGAATACTGAGTCTGGAGATTTATAAAGAAAATATACCTAATTTGCCACAATCTACATGGAAAATCAGGTTTCAGATATTCTTCCCCCATAACCTTCTGCTGAAGACCTCACCTTTACTTCTTCCACTTGCACTACAGATGCCTTGCTCTTCAGAGGGAGGCGAATTATGAATTATTTAAATTTTATTTAAATACCTTCCCGGAGTTTAATCTTCTTTAGCCAGCTGGGCACCAAATGTTTGATAGCTTCGGTTTTGTACTGGCAGGTGAATCACACATAGAGTCTTCCAATGGAAATACTAACTGTAAAAGCTTAATCACTGAAATTATAATTTGCTCCCTTTAGGGCAGAAAGGGGACCTGAATTAAAGACATTTCTTCCTGCAAAATAAGAGATTTTTTTTTTATGGCAATGGTCCCTAGGGTTCACACTGATTAAAATTTTATAGTATTTTTCCTCCAGTTTTAGATATTGGAAGAGTGTTCCAGCTCCATTATTATCAGACCGTATTACCTTGGGCACCTCTGTGTGCCAATTCTTCATCTGTAAAATGGGTATAATGATATATATTTAAACAGGTTGCTCTAATGGTTAAGTGAAAGCACAAATGTTCTAGCATAATTACCACTGAAGAGGAGAAGGACACAACGAACTGGGAGAAAAATGGTGGCAAGAGGAAAAGAAAGAAATTGATACTTAGGTAGGGGAAAGCCAGTCATTTGATTTGGGAAAAGTCATAAAGTTAATTATTTGCCTGGCAATGACTAATATTTGCATTGCTATTTGCTTTCATCTACACCATCTTATTGAACCTCAAAGCAGTCCTGTGATACAAAGGACAAGAGTCACTGATACAGCTCTCTACACATGAAGAAACAGAGGTTTGAGGAGGTTAGATAGCTAACCATTCTGGCAACAGTCCCTACACCAGGATGGCTAGCAATGGATTATGAACACATAACCTAAAGAGACAAAATAGGGCTAAAAAAGGTTTTCTGGCTTCAGAAAGAGTTGATGTTGTGAGTTGAAAGAACAGAGTCTGTCTGCATACTGGTATACCATATGCCAGTTGTGTGTCCTGAGATGAGTTTTACTTACTAACCTTGAGTTTACATTTTATTTTCCATAAAAGGCCCCAAATAATTACCACCTCATAGAATGAGTTTTTATGAGGCTTAAAGGAGAAATTACGTATCTAGCTCAGAGTGGTGAGGGCTGGAGGTCAGCACAGGGCAGTCTGGAAATCCAGAGGGGAATCAGTTGAGGGAGGGGGTGTCAGAGCAGAGTCCCCAAAGGGAGTCAGCTTTCAGCAGACCTGTGGCCTCAACCCCATGTCCCCAGGCTGGGGTCGATCCAAGTGTATGAGGCCTGAAGCTGCTACAAGCTGTAAAGCCGATCTTTAACTAAAAAGGATACAGGGCAGGCCACGCTGGCTCAGCAGGCAGAGTTCTCACCTGCCATGCCCGAGACCCAGCTTTGATTCCCGGTGCCTGCCCATGCAAAAAAATAAATAAACAAAAAATAAAAAGGATACAAAATTAGATATGAAAGTCAGTATTTGTTTATAAAGGGAGTTTTTTTAACCCACAACCATCACAAATTTAAACAAGTGAGAAATTAAACATTGTTTTCAATAAAAACGGAAGGATAACTTTTTTGTCAGCTTATATTTATTAAGAATGAAGAAAATTTTATTAAAAATTTATGAAATGTGAAAGAAAAGCAAATGAGCTAAGCTGTGAAATTGATACAAATTATTTTGACATGGAGAGGAAAAATTGTAAAACTGATTTTCATATCATACACCAAAGTAATAGTATAGTAAGAAGAAGAGATGAATCTTCAATAGCAAGAATGAACAGACTTCAGAATTGTGGGACAACTCAATTAATGAAGAGGTACATACCATATGAACACCCCAGCAAAAAATTTAAATGTTTTGCTTACTTTGATATTCAAGTAATAAAAATACTATGTTATTTTTCCAGACTTGAGCTATTTGTCAGCTTTTAAACCTGTGTGTTTATAATTCCATACATTGCATTATTGAGACTCCTACTGATAGGAGAGAACTTTTCTTTTGACCACGTATCAATGAGAACTGAACCTGCTGCCTACAATTTTACACATTTGATAGGAGAATTTTCACAGACAAGCTTCTGGCTCCATACACTTCAAACCCTCCTTCTCTTCCACTGCTCACATGTTTCCAGTGGCCAGGGCTGGGTATAAGGGACCTGCTCATATCAACGCCAACTTTGGTACTGAACCTTTGTTCCATGACACCAAAGTGTGCGGATGGAGCATTCCTGGGACCAGTCCTACACCAGGATGACCGGCAATGAGGTGTCTGGAACTGCAAATACATACACACTCCACTAAATTCACACCCAAAGTATCCTCAGCTTAACTTCCACTTAGCCAGATACCAACAATGCCCATGGCTCCACCAACACCATCCAACAGGGGGCAAGTTGAGGAAGGAGAAATCAGATTGGAAAAAGACACAGGTTGTAACTGCTTTTAGTTAAAATATCTTACTTCCTCAAAACCTATCTTCCTCCAAATATATATATATATAAATCCAGGTGGAGCTAGCTGGGCCTTTTCCAGGGCATTGGAAAGGATTTATTGTGCAAATGAGAGGCTCTGACACTTCGTTAGTTTTACAGTAAATCACCTTCTGCAAAAAAAAAAAAAAAAAGTTTTTTTTTTAGCCAAAGGAGAAGCATACAGCACCTCCTTATCACATGTTACATCTTTGAGTCCAGTTTTTCTTTTTATATGTATAGGGATAGGCCTCTCCTCCTAACTAGAACGTAAGCTTCATGAAGCCAGGGGCTGTTGCCACTCACTTTGTATCCCTGCCACTTGACCAGTTTGGCCAATGAATAGGCTCTCCCTAAATATTTTATTTAGTAGTAAAATGATTAGAGTTAAATTTTTTTAACATAAGGAAGGGAAACATCCAAAAGAAGGTAGCACTTAAAATACTTTTAGCGACAAACTCCTAATCAAAGCACCTGCAGTTCTGTTAAGTGCTCCATGTGTTTTGGCCACAAACCAATTACCCTAAAATGTAGCAGCTGAAAACAATCGTTTCTTCTCCTCACAGTTTCTGTGGGTTGGGAATTTGGTGCAGCTCAGCTGGAAGATTCTGGCCTAAGGTCTCTCCTGAGGTTGCAATAAGGTGGGGGCTGGGTCTGGAGTCACCTCAGAGGCTTCCTCACGCACACGCGGATGCCTGGGCTGGGCGATTCCACCAGCCGGGACTGAAACAGCTGCGGCTCTTCAGGCAGCTCTCTGTGTCTTTGTAGGCTCTCCACATAATCTCTCCTGCCTGGCAACTTCCAGATAGCTGGACTTCTTACTTGTTGGCTCAGGCTCCTGACGTGCGTGTCCCAAGAGAGAGATCCAGGCGGAAGTTCTCTGCTGTTTGTGACCCAGCCTTGGCAGGCACGCAGCCTCACATCCCCTGCATTCTCTCAGTAGCGGCAGCCACAAAAGTCCGCCCAGTTTGAAGGGGATTCCTTATGGGGCAGTTGCAAGACCACATGGGATAAGCTGCATATCAGTGTGTCCATCCTGAAATATTTATAAACATTGTCAAAATTTCTAAATCCACAAACATCTTCAAAATAATAAAAGCTTTTTCTGCTTCTGCTAACAGCTATGTTTTCTTTTATTCCAGACCACCAGGTGCCCCTGCTAAGGTACGAAGTATTGCACCTGCACACTTGCGATGGTCTTGCATTCAGGGAGAAGGTGCTGATGCTCAGAGGCAGTAATTCACTTAGTCTACTGTGGTCTTAGAAGTTCCGTCTGGAGTTCTGACCCAGTATCCCATCTTCTTGCTGCTGCTATCATTGGGGGGGGGGGGGGGCAAATAATAACTATTATCAGTACAGCCTTGTATCTGATTTCACTCTGTGAGGTTGCACGGCCACATCTTAATTACCTCCAAACATTCCTGGACCCTGCTGTTCTGCTTACCCTTAGTCGCTGCCATCATAGAAACACTGGGCAGATCTAGAAGGTTCTGCCTCATAAGGCTACAGCCTCTAGCTCATCCCACCACTTCTGCTTCCAGACTCTGATAACCTGTCATGGGATCTGACGTGATCCCATGATGCATATATGGGATCTGACTTACTGAGCAAATGCCAACATTAATTCCCTTGCAGGACAAATTTTGACCAACTGCAGACAGGCTACAGGAAGGAGGCAGCAGTCCCCTCTCCCTCCCACAGATGGTCAGTCTGGAAGCACAGTACTATTTGTACTGAGACGTCATGCAAGACCATGGCCAAGTGGTTGGTTGTGATTCTTTGTGACTATCAGTATAGCCATGGCCAGTGGACTAATGCGTCACATTACATAATTTCCCTTTCTTACCTGTTGTACTTCCTTTTTTGCCCTTGCTCTCTGTGCCCTGGAATTGCATCTCCCAAATAAAGCACCAGCAATTAATCCTTTACTCAGACTCTGTAATTTAAAGAACCTTGACTAAAATAGATACCACTGTTATTATGATCATCTTTCTTCATTTTAAACACAAGGGAATTAATATTCAAAGAGGGTAAGTGACTTTTCCAAAGCCTCACAGCAGAATGAAAATATAAGATACAAACTAAAGATTTCTTTCAACTATAAATCTACATTTTTCCCCTTCCATACCATGCTGCATTTTCAAGAAGTATGGGCTTGGGCAAGCTGGAGGACAGGGTGAAACCAGACCCACTGCTCTTCCTCCTGCCCCCAGATTTTACCACACACATGGACAACAGAATTCATGAGCTTCTCTTCCTTCTCTGAGCTCAGTACACCCATTTCCTGCTTATTTCTACTTATACTAACAATCATATATCAAGAAAGATTGTTCAGGAGGAATGAAAACTCAATTTCAAACTAACATCCCCAGCACACTTTATTTTCACAGGCGTGATTTCTCTTCCAGTCTTCATCCTCATGTGTGAACACTTTCTCAAAATTGTAATTAAAATGCAGGAATTTTTTCAATTTTATTTTGCTTAATTAAGTGTATAAATTTTTGCAACATATTTATAAATAATGACTTCCACCAGACTGAGCAATTACCTAGAAGAGAATTTCATAATTAATTATTTTCAATCTCACTATGAATTTGAAAACAGATAAAATCAAGGCAGTGAGTAATATTTTACTGCTCCCTTTCCTAAATTCTTTGATCTGACCTCATCATTATCCTAATTTCGCTTGGCCCTGTGGTTTCGTCTCTGCCTAATAAACTTCAACCTAATTTCCATGAATAAGACCATAACTGTCTCATTCATCTATGCTCTAATAAATCAAATGTAAACATTTGACACATTAAAGATCCCTTCCCAATATCTCAGAAATCATTCAAACTCTAATATGCCATATTTTACACAGATTTTTCCTCTTCCTTGCATCACCCAAAAGAGACAAAACACAGTGCTCAATGTACATTAGAAATAAACATAGAAGGCCACTTCAATTGATGCAAGATTGCAATGACCACAAGAGATCTTATTGCATTCCTCCTTCCCAAGAAATCCTCCACCTCAAACTCTGGAAAAAGCATTCACAGCTTTTAACATATTCAGACATCGGGGTCATAACTGAAGACTCAGGAGTGGGGTGATGTCATCAACATGGCTACATAAACAACTACTGAAAATCTCTACCCAGATATTCAATGCAAAAAAAGAATAATTCTAAACAGTTCAGAACTCTGGAAGAAGATACAGACTGGAAAAGGACCCTACAAATGCCAAAATGAATAAAGGGGAAAATACCAGGTAGGTACTGGACCAGCCAGTCCTCTCCCCTCCCCCTCACTCAGTCTCACACAGTGCAGGAAGGGTGCAGAAACAGCAGCCAGAATCCTACCCACCAGGAACACAGAATATAAAATTTCCGACAGTGAGACAGACGCCCACTATTTGGAGACCTAGGGGACAAGGAAATACATTTCAAGGCCCAGATGAGTGAGGGAGAAAACTCTGAGAAAATGTGGACAGAGACTGAGTTTCCAGCCCTGGGCTGAAAGCCCTTTCTCCACCCCTAAGGGAAACAGCAGTGAGTGACCTGATCTTACTTGGAGGAAGACCGAAAGCTGAGTCATTTGGGGGAGGACACAGCCCAATATTTAGCCAGATATTGGCAGGCAAAGTAAGGGCCCAGAAAGGCCACAGTTCAAGCCCTGCCTGATCAGTCACAGCCTGGGCCTGGAGGTAAGCACCATCTGAAGACAATTAAGTTATTAAACAGCACCATCTGCTGGGAAGACCAGAAAACACAAGGGAATTGAAGGGCTTTCCAGACTCTCCAGAACATTTCCCAGGCCCACAGGAGCTGGCTTAGACCCCTTACACAGGAACAGTCCTCTTTTCACTGAGATGTACATGTGACCCAACTGTTAAAGCAATGTCCTAAGACAAACCCAGGTCTTGTGTGCTGATGAAAAGCGGAACATCACTGGGAGACAGCAGAATTGTTTTACCCAAAAACAAACACCTTGCTGTGGTGACAAGTGCCTTCCCCACAGCTGAGAGGTAGGCTATTGTGGGTGCCTTGTTTGGGGGGAGACTGGGGGGCAGAACCATTCTGACAACTGTCCAGTGAGAGAGACAAACAAATAGAGAACAAGAGCCAACCAACGAGAAGATCCTAGGCAAAAGAGAGAGAAAACAACCTCCAGAATAAACAAAGCAAGAAAATCAGATGCCTCAACACCAGCAAAAATCATGAGTCATACTAGGAAGCACATAATATGGCCCAACCAAAGGAATAAACTAACATCTCAACTTAGATACAGGTGTTGAAACAATTAATTAAAGATTCTCAAACAAATCTAAATCAAATCAACAAGTTGAAGGAAAATATGGCAAAAGAGATGAAAGATAAAAAGAAGACATGGTATCCATTCAGAAGGACTCAAAAGCTTAAAAATAATGGCAGAAATTAATGGAATGAAAGGTACAATAGAAGAGATGAAAAACACAAAAAAGACATGCAGCAGCAGATTTGAAGAAGCAGAAGAAAGGATTAGTGAACTAGAATATGGGACATCTGAAATCCAACACACAATAGAACACATAGGGACAAAAATGGAAATTTTGAGCTGGGTCTTGGGGAACTGAGTGACAGTATAAAGCACATGAATACATGTATTATGGGTGTCCCAGAGGGAGAAGAGAAGGGGAAATGGATACAAAGACTAATGGAGGAAATAATCACTGAAAATTTCCCAACTCTTATGAGTTTTGCTTATAGGTTGTGCTTACAGGTCCAAGAAGCACAGTGTACCCAAACAGAATATATTGGAATAGACCTACTGCAAGACCCTTACTAATCAGATTGTCAAATGTCATTGACAAAGAGAGAATTCTAAAAGCCGCAATAGGAAATCAATACACCACATTCAAGGAAATCATAAGACTAACTGCAGATCTCTCAGCAGAAACCATGGAGGTGAAAAGGCAGCAGTACTGCAAGAGAAACCCTGCCAACCAAGACTGTCTATCTAGGCAAAACTGCCTTTCAAAAATGAGGGAGAGTTTAAAATATTCACAGATAAACAGACACTGAGAGGGTTCATGAACAAGAGAACTACTCACCAGGAAATATTAAATGAAGCATTGCAGGTAGATAGGAAAAGCCAGGAAAGAAGTTTTGAGAAGAGTGTAGAAATGAAGATGAGCAATAAAGGTAACTAATAGGGCAAGAGAGTGAAAAAAAAAACATATGACAGATAAAATCCAAAAGAAACAATGGTTGAAGAAAGTACTGCCCTTACAGTAAAAACATTAAATGCTAATGGATTAAACTCCCCAATCAAAAGACATGGGTTGGCAGAATGGATTTAAAAAACAAACAAACAAACAGGATCCATCTGTGTGCCATCTACAAGAGACTCACTTAAGACCCAAGGACAAAAACATGGTGAAAGTGCAAAACAACCAAAAAGAATGGGATAGCTATACTTATATAAGACAAATTAGACTTCAAATGTAAAACATTTGAAAGAGACAAAGAAGGACATTTTGAGTTAATACAAGGGGCAATCTATCAAGAAGACATAACAAACATAAATATCTATGCACTGAGCCAGAAAGTCCCAAATATATGAAGCAAACACTGACAACCCAGAAGGAAGTAGACACTTCTCCAATAATAGTTGGAGACTTCAATACACCACTCTCATCAATGGATAGGATATCTAGACAGAAGAACAATGAGTAACTGGAGATGTTGAATAGTAAAACAAATGAACAAGATTTAATATTTATAGAACACTATACTCCTCAACAGCAGGATGCACATTTTCTCAAGTGCTCATGGATCATTCTCCAGGATGGATCACATTTTGGGTCACAAAGCAGGTTTCAATAAATTTTAAAAGATAAAAATTATACAAAGCACTTTCTCAGATCATAATGAAGTTGGAATTCATAACAAGAAGAAAGCTGGAAAATTCACAAGTATAAGGAGGCTAAACAGCACACTTTTAAACAACCAGTAGATCAAGGAAAATCTTATAAGGGAAATGAGTGAATATTTCATGGAAATGAAAATGAGAACACAGCATATCAAAACTTATGGTATGCAAAAAAAAGAAGAAGAAAGAAAAAAATCAAGGAATTAAGTGCTCACCTGGAAGAACTAAAGGAAGAACAACAAACTAATACCAAAGCAAACAGAAGTAAAGTAATAACAAAGATTGGAGCAGAAATAAGTGAAATTGAGGATATGAAAACAATAGAGAGAATCCATCAGAGGCTGGTTCTTTGGGAAAAATCAATAAAATCAATGGATCCAAAGGAAAAAAAGATAGAGGATACAAATAAATAAAATTAGAAATGGGAGGGGGGACATAACTACTTACCCCATAGAAATAAAGGAGATAATGAGAGTGGTACTATGAACAACTATATGCTAAAAAAACTAGACAACTTAGACCAAATGGACAACTTCCTAGAAAAGCATGAGCAACCAACACTGATGCAAGATGAAATAAAAGACCTCAGAAAACCAATCACAAGTAAAGAGATTGAATTATTCATCAAAAAAACTCCCAAAAAAGAAAAGCCCCAGAGCAGATGGCTTCATATATAAATTCTAACAAGCATTCAAGAAAGAATTGGTACCAATCCTGCTCAATTTTTTTTCAAGAAAAGGAAGAGGAAAGAAAGCCTACTAGCTCATTCTATGAAGACAAACTTACCCTAATACCAAAGCCAGGCAATGATACTAAAAAAAAAAAAAAATTAAAAACAAATCTCTTTAAGGAATATAGCTGCAAAAATCCTCAACAAAAACTCACAAATTGAAACTAGCAGCACATTAAAAGAATTATACACCATGACCAAGTGGGTTTATTTCAGGTATACAAGGGTGGTTCAACTCAAGAAAATCAATTATATCTATAAATTAAAGAGGAAAATCTGCATGATCATCTTGTTTGATGCAGCAGAGGCATTTAAAAAAATTAAGCATCATTTCTCAATGAAAACCCTTCAAATGACAGTAATAGAAGGAAAATTCCTCAACATGATATACAGAATATATGAAAAACCCAAAGCTAACATCATACTAAATAGGAAAAGACAGAAAGCTTTCCCTTTAAAATCAGGAACAAGACAAGGATGTCCATTGACAGCATTGTTCTTCAACATTGTTCTAGAAGTTTTAACTGGAACAACTAGATAAGAAAAAGAAATAAAAGTTATCGAAATTGGGAAGGATGAAGCAAAACATTCACTGTTTGCAGATGACATGATCTTATTTGTAGAAAATCCATAAGAATCATAATTAGCAACTAGAGCTAATAAACAAGTATAGCAAAGATGCAGGGTACAAGATCAACATGCAAAAATCAATAGTGTATTTACACACAAGCAGTGAGCAATCTGAGGAGGAAATCAAGTTCAAAATTCCATTCACAATAGCAACCAAAAGAATAAAATATTTAGGAATGAATTTAACCAAGGACTAAAAGACTTAAACACATAATACTATACAACATTGCTAAAAGAAATCATGACAACCTAAACAACTAGAAGTATTTACCATGTTCATGGATTGGAAGACTAAATATAGTTAAGATGTCATTTCCACCCAAATCGATTTATAGATTCAATGCAATGTCAATTAAGAGCCAAATTTACTGTACAGAAATAGAAAAACCAACAATTGAATTTATTTGGAAGGGTAGCATGCCCCAAATAGCAAAAAATATCTTGAGAAAGTAAAATGAGGTGGGAGGTCTCACACTACCGGTCTTTAAAACATATTACAAAGCTACGGTGGCCAAAACAGCATAGTACTGTCCTAAAGATGGATGTATTGACCAATGGAATCAAATTGAGTATTCAAAGAGGACCCTCTCATCTACAGCCACTTAATCTTTGATAAGGCAATCAAATCAACTCAACTGGGACAGAGTAGGCTCTTCAAAAAATGGTGCTTGGAGAATTGGATATCCATATCCAAAGAATGAAAGAAGACCCCTATTTCACACCTTATACAAAAATTAACTCAAAATGGATCAAAGGCCAAAGCATTAGAGCTAAGCCCATAAAATTTTTAAAGAAAACATATGAAAATATCTTAAGGACCTTGTGATAGGAGGTGGTTTCCTAGACTTTATACCCAAAGCATGAGCAATGAGAAAAGAAGTAGATAAATGGGATCGCCTCAAAGTTGAATACTTTTCTGCACCAAAGGACTTTGTCAGGAAAGTATAAAGGCAGCCTATGCAATGGAACATAATATTTGGAAACCACATATCAGATAAGAGTGTAACATCCAGAAAATATAAAGAGATACTACAACTCAGCAACAAAAAGACAAACAACCCAATTTTAAAATGGGCAAAAGACATGTATAGACACTTTTCCAAAGAGGAAATATAAATGACTCAAAAACATATGCAAAGATGCTGAACTTCACTAGCAATTAGGGAGATGCAAATCAAATCACAATTGGATATCATCTCGCATATACTAGAATGGCCATTATCAGAAAAAGGAAAGAAAACAACAAGTGCTGAGAGGATGTGGAGAAATAGGTACACTCATTCACTGCTGGTGGGAATGTAAAATGGTACAACTGCTCTGGGAGGCAGTTTGGTGGTTTCTTGAAAAACTAAATATAAAATTACTGTATGATCCAGGTCCAATTACTAGGTACAAACTCAGAGGAACCAAAAGCAGGGACACAATGGAAATTTGCATGCTAATGTTTATAGTGGCATTACTCAAAATTGTCAAGAGGTGGAAGCAGTTCAAATGTCCATCCACAAACGAATGGATAAACAAAGCATGGCATATATATGATGAAATATTATACAGCTGTGAAACAGAATAAAGTCATGAAGCATGCATCAACATGGATGATCCCTGGGAACATTCTGTTGAGCAAAATAAACCAGAAACAAAAGAACAAATACTGTATAGTCTCACTATATGAATTAACTATAATGAGCAAATTCTGAGAGTCAAAGTTGAGAACACGGGGTACCAAGAGATAGAAAGATAGATAGAGTTTGTGTACATGATATTGAATGAGTACAGAACGTTCAACAGAATTGATTGTAAAGATCCAGAAATGGATAGCACAACACTGTGCAATGGTTGTACAATATCATAAGTATAATAAACAAAGCTGAATGTAAGTATGGTTAAAAGAGGAAGGCTAGGGGCATTTATGACACAAGAAGAAAAGATAGAGTATAAAAACTGGGACTGTTTTTACTGGACTGCCAAAGCTAGAGTGGACAATGATGGTGATCAAATGTACAAATATAAGAACATCTTCACTTGAGGGAGAACAATTGAATGTCACTCTTGTAGGTGTTAAAAATGAGAAGGCATATGGAAAAAATTAAACTAGTGCCAACTAGGGTCTATAGTTAACAGTAGCATTGTAATGCTCTTTCATTAACTATAATGAAGGCAATATACTAAAGCTAAATATCAATAAGAGAGGGATATAGTTTTGGGGTATGGGATTATTGTTGTTCTTTCTCTTTTTCTTTTTCCTTTCCTTCTCTTATCTCCTGGCAGAAGAGATAGAAATGTTCTCATATAGAATGTGGTTGTGAATGCATAACTATGTGATTATACCAGGAACCAATGATTTTACACTTAGAATGGATTGTATGGTATATGAATTACACTGTTTAAAAAATAAACAGAAGGATATATTTATTGGAGAAGATTTGATAAGAGAGATATATGTATTCACTGTTTATAGGGAAATAGAATGGTGCAGCCCCTCTGGAGGGCAGTGTGGTAGCTCCACAGGAGGCTAAGTATAGTGTTGCCACAGGATCCTGCCACCTCGTTATTATATATATATTTGGAAGAACTGAAAGCAGGAACAGGAATGGACATTTACACACTGGTATTTTGGTGGCATGCTTCATGATTTTCAATGGACGGAGGTGGTCTGAGGGTACATTGACTGATGAATGGAAGGGTGAAACAGGGTGTATATGTACAAAGGAATATCGATCAGCTTCAGGACGTAATGCAGTCATGTGGCAACTAGGTGACTGAACCTTGAGGACATTATATTGAGTGAAATAAGCCAGAAACAAAAGGACAAATAATTTATGGTCTCACCTATATAAACTAACTATAATGAGTAAACTTTGAGAATTGAATTCAAGTACATAAGTTATCAGGGGATAGAAAGTGGGCAGAGATTGGCAATTGATGATTGAGTGCATAATACTCAAGTAAATCTCATTGTAAAGATTCCTAGATTGTAAGCTCTTAGAGCAGTCGCATCTATTCTTGAGTTTTAACTGTTATTTCTAAATTCTGAGACGCTGTGCTCTTTGTATATAACCTGTTAGTTTCCTGAAACATTGGGTACCCGTGTGACAATTAAGACTCAGAGTTAGAGTTCTGCAGCTCTGGAAGTCAGCATTACTCCACACAGCAATAAAGAAGCTGAAAAAGAGATCAGACTCCAATTAGAGATATGAATGAAATGGACCTAATTAGGACTAAAGTAAATCAGAATACAGGGTAAAGGATAATATTGTTTGTATTTTAAAACTTCAACTTCAATGTGAGACCAAAGAAAGAGAGGTTAATTTGGTCCAAAACTTACATTTTTCTGTAGCACACTAAAATTAGTGTGCTACACTAATTTCTCTGGTCAATTTATTTAAACAACCTGATTAGATGGAACCTAGAATAGGGGATGAAATCTTATGCTGTGCAGGTTAATGTAATACCCGGATACATTCCAGAGTATTTTGGGTAGGAAATAAAAATGTATTCGTAAAGTAACCTTGAGGGAATGGAGAAAAAGGTGGAAATATTAGAATTTCTCACCTGGAGAATTCCTGATATTTTCTCAGGCATTAGGGACTCCCAATTTAGTAAACTAAGCCCCCAATCTTGAAGCTTGGCCTTATGAAAGTTATTTCTGGAATGGTGAACCTGCATATAATTGTGCCTAAGAGTCACCCCAAAGAACTTCTTTCATTGTTCAGGAGTGGCCTCTCTGTAAGCCAATGTTGCAAATAAACTCACTACCCTCCCCTGCTATGGGGACATGACTCCCAAGGGTGGAAGTCTCCCTGTCAATGCGGGACATGACATCAAGGGATGAGCCTAGCCCTGGCACTGTGGGATTAAGAAAGCCTTCTTGACCAAAAGGGGGAAAATAAATGGAACCAAAAATGTTTCAATGGCCAAGAGATTTCAAATAGAGTTGAGAGGTCACTCTGGAGGTTATTCTTATGCAAGCCTTAGCCAGATATTTCAAACCACCTCAACATGCCATACCCCGACCAGGAGTATTCCTGAAAACCATAGGGAGTGCCCTGGGTTCTACCTAAGTCTCAATGAAACTTTTTCTTAGTAAAGGCCCCCAGATCATTTCTAAGCCCTGAAACCCGGAAATATCAGTCTCT
The DNA here is from genome assembly GCF_023851605.1 of Tamandua tetradactyla. Lineage (NCBI taxonomy): Eukaryota > Metazoa > Chordata > Mammalia > Pilosa > Myrmecophagidae > Tamandua > Tamandua tetradactyla. The sequence goes on along the minus strand of NC_135334.1, from coordinate 51,037,766 downwards.
CCAAAAACATCGACTAGTTTCATTCCTCTACCCACTTCCCAGCATAGAGAAGTTAAAGATATCCCTGAAGATTGAGAGAAAGATCAGCTTTGTTCAGTCTCTCTGATGCCAGCAGGGAAGGAGTTTCAGCTCACCTCTGGGCCCTGCTGGCCCTAACCTGGTAGGAGAATGCGAGCACTGCTGGGCGCTGCCGTGCAGGGCTGTGGAAGACCAGCTAACCACCCAGCCCATTGGCACTGTGCAGCAGGAGAACTGGAGGGCTGCCACCTGCTTCTGCCAGGCAGGGAATGGAAAATTAGCTTCCTGCTTAGCTCTACTGACACCACCAGATTAGAGGATTGGGGCATGGCACCTGCTCCAACAGGGCAAGGGGGGTAAGATGGAAGATTAACTCCCTGCTCAGCCCCGCTGAAACTGCAGGGGTCAGGAGGGGTGTGTTTTAACTGTTGGTGATTGACTGATGTAGGGCAAGTATTGCCAAATAGGCTTTCTGTGGTTATGCCACCCTTTCCCTAGCCCTTTGGGTAAGGAAAATAGATTTTATGTGGAGATTTTTGCCTGTGCCAGCTGATCATTCTGGGTTGGAGGCTCCTGCAGTACTCTGTCTAGGTTCTTTTATTGGACTCATTGATCCCCAGAAAAACAGAGGATTCATCTCCACACTGTTCCTCGAGAACAAAGGTATATAGGCAGCCCACCTTCCTCTTTCCATCTTGTATGTTCTTCCTATGCTTATTTGTTGTGGTAGGTCTAGGGTTTTTACTTGTAAGAGGATGACTTTAAATGAATGGATCTGCTCCTTCTTGGCAGAACCCCAGAAACTGTTCCTTGTTCTGCAAGCTTTCCTGTAAGTCAGGAACGTGCCTGGCACACCGTAGACATTTAATAAATATTTAATCTATGAATTAGTGAATTGCTAATGTAAAAAATGGATGTGATACTGTCCCTTCCTTAGTATTTCAGGTCTGAAGACTTTCAGCCCCACTTTGCACATTCTAGATCTGCCATTTATGAGCTTGGGCAAGTTTCTAACACTTTAAGATTAATTATCTGTAAAATGGGTATTCTAGTCATTCCTTTGGGGGATACTGGGTCCTACTTAAGCCTGATGTCTTTTTCCATATTGAACTGACCCCATTAATATATCCATCCTGGCCTCTCTCCCCTACTTCTTTAATTCTACCTCAGGCAAATGGGGCAGCCTATCTGATCGGTGAGCTTGGAGGGAGAAATCGGGCATAGACACTGAACTTTTGAATTTTTCCAACTTACCCATATGGCATCAGCAGTGTTGGATAGAGCATACCTCCCCCCACAGCACTAGCACCTAACCTGGAGGAGCAGGGAAGGGTGAATCCCCTCTAGACATCTCAGCTCCAAGGAGAGAGGGAGAGGCTGGGCATCACCAGCCAGTGTTACTCAGGGAGGTTGTAAATTTCTTTTTCTCCCAATTCACTCTAAGCTCCTTGAAACTAGCAATGAATCATTCAGTAGATATTTCTTGAGCACCCACTAAGAGCCAGATACTGTATTGTAATATGAAGATGAATAAGTTAAAGTGCCTGTCCTCAAGTAGTATCCTGGCTATTTGGAGAATTGGAAATACACATAATAGGCAAGGGATCCCTTTAGTGCTGAAATAGAAATATGAAAAAATGTGGTAGATTGAAATAAAGGTGTGTAGTATGTGTAAATATTCTCATACATTACCTAATCTACATAATATCCCCCAAAACATAAGAAGTTATTAATAGTAACATACACAAAAGCATCGACTAATATTTTCTGACCACTTACCACTGTAAAGTGCTTCATATGCATTATCTTCTTAAATATCATTAAACCCTCTAAGGTACTTTGCTACCCTCATTTTATAGCAGAGGAAATCATGAAAGGATGAACTAGCATTACCAGAGTCACAAAGATACTTAATGATAAGTCTGTTTATACCCAAATCTATCATCTTAACCATTAGACTACACTGCCCACTCTGCAAATGAGGACATGAAACTCAGTTGTATTTATTTTTGCCTCTCCAGAATTTCAGAGGGTACCTGGCACAAGGTGAGCACTCAAACACTAATATGGGAGAAAATACAGGAAAGAGGGAAAGGAGAGAGGAAGGGGGAAAATAAGATTGGTTCTTTGACTGAAAAAAAATCATCAGTCAAAAGAGCAGAATCCTTCATTCATCTGGCTTGTGGTAAAGGTAAGGTTACCATTACCAGGAAATAGTCATTGAAGGGCAATATATATTTGCAAACATTTAGAGTTCTGATTTATTTTGACAAGGGAAGGCCACAGACGCAGCTGTATTCACTCCTAAGTATTTGTTTGGTCCATAAATAATGGCAGTGGGGCGGGGGCTGTGCAGAGGCTTTGGAGAGAAACCACCCCTGGGTTCTTTATCTCCCCTCCAACATCCTAAGCTTCTGAGACCAGATCTATATCCCAGAACAAGGGCTTTCCACTGGATCTGATCCTGGCCAGAGAGTCAGGGCAATATAGACACATCAGAGGAATGACTGAGGAATTGGAAAGTGGTAACAATGGTTAACACCCGATTATCACTAAATAAAAAGTATGTTAATTCCATGGAATCATATTTTATACTTCTCAAAGACCATTATGAATTTGAATCTTTAATACCACTCAGAATCAATTATATACCCCAAAAAGATTATAATACTTTGGTTATTTTTCATGGTCTTTGTACTTTGATATACTATATAAGGTTATTCTGGTGTGCGCGTGTATGATCTTCTGAATACGCATGTCTTATGGGCAAAGGTTGATTTATCTATCTATCTTGGTTTCCTTACAAAATAAGGATATAAAATGAAACCTAAAAGCTATCAGTAAATGACGGAAGAATTAATGAGTTCACTGATCTTTACAGTCTCAAGTCTATTCTCATACCACGAAATCTAGACTTTTAGTAAAACCTAAAGAAAGCTAGAGGTTGAATATATCAGGTAGAAGAGAAAATAGGATCTAAACCTATTGTCAGCTTCCTCCCCGCCCTTCCCGCACCAATCCATCCTATCTTCTCCAGTCACTTTCTGGACATCTCCCTAAAAGCAGGATATTGGACTGCCTATATTCTAAAGTTGTGCTTTTTCAATAGGGTAGCCTCTAGCCGCAAAATCTCTATTTAATTTAAATTAACTAAAATTAATTTAAATGAAAAATTCAGTCCTTCATTCACACTTGTCACATTTCAAATGCTCAATAGTCACAAATGGCTAATGGCTATTGGACAGCACAAGTAAAGAGCATTTCCATCCCTCACAGAAAATTCTTTCGCCCCTCAGCATACATCTATGCTTTAAAATGCACAAACACAGCTGCCTCAATTTTTCAGAATAATCTGGAGGCAGGCGCAGAACTGGTAAGAAATGTCCCTATTGGTGAAGGATCAAACTGATGAAAGTGTCTGGGATATGACTGTGCTCCACATGTGAATGAGATTTCTTGAGGACCTGTATTATTTGACTGATCACATGTCTAAGGTTAGACGATTTGCATTTTGATAGGGTTGAGGGGTCAGGTCAGAGAACAGTGCATCTCTATTCTTCTAGGATGTAAAAGAGTGAGTGTGAATCATTTATATGCTCTCCATAAATATTCATGGAAGATAATACATATGTATAGATGTATGTATGTATTTACTCTATGTGTATGCTTAAAATTCATCTCTATTAACTTTAACAGAACTAATGTTTACCATGCTAGAACAACTGTTATGTGACTAAAAATCACTTTGGAAGAAAGAGAGTGGAAGAATTCCTTTACTGAGACAGAGGAACCAGAGTGATCAATATGCTCAATATTGCCCATTCCCCAGTCGTGGTTTTTTTTTTTTTTTCCCATCTTACTACAACTGGTATAGAGACCCATCACTGCAACATCACGGGCCTGACTGTCTCCTCTATCAGAGGGTTTCTTTTGTTGTCAGGCAGCTTCTTCCCACCCAATCCCATTGTGAGAATGAGCTATACTACTTTTCTTACCACCCCCTTAACACTCTAAATGAAAACAAAATTTTTGTTGTTGAAATAGGCTGTTTTTCAACATGCTTCCTTTTTTATGTCTCAAATGGAAACCCTGCTTCATAATTATTAATTTATTGACTATCTACCTGCATGCTAGACTCATTACACTCACTGACTTATTTAATCTTGACATTACCCTATGAGGCATACTAAAAACATAGCTATTCTAAAGATGAAAATATTGAAGTTAATATAAGCTAAGTATCTTTCCAAAGCTCACGCAGCAGAGATGTTTCAAGATTCTGATTCAACATGAAATGTGTCATCTCAAAGAAGCTGGAGAAGTGGGTACATTGGGATGGAGAGAAGTGGATCTGGTATTGTATATGTTAGTGATTTATGTTTGCAACACTGCTGCCATTATCTAGGGACACTGCCTAACGTGGAAAGGCCATTCATGCCCTAAACCTGACACTCTATAAGAGTACATTCCTGCTGTATTATTTCCCTATAGACATGTTCATTTTCCAACCACAATCTTCCCTCTCAGCTCTAAACTTGGGACTGTGAATAGTAGCAGAGCAGAACTCCGGTTCTTAGATTGTGAATTCCCTGTGCACTTTAAACACGTCCCTTTAATTTCCTTGGCTTTCATTTTCACATCCCTGCAAACAAGCACTGACAGATGCCCAGGCAAGACTAAAATGTCTCCAGTTTTAGATAATATTATTGACAAAGACAAAAGCCTGGAAGATTTAACAAATGCTGGTGCATGGAGCCAGGTCAGCCTACCAGGAACAGGGAAAATAGATTGCAGTGTCAACTTAATCAATGGTTCAGTGCTGTACTTTTTCAGTGCTTGAACCTTATTAGGATTGAGACTGTATTGCCCGGCTGAAAATCAATCTGGAATTTTTCAAACAGCAGCAAACTACAGAAATACAAGTGCAAATAATTTGATGACTTTTCCAAATATCTTGGGAAAATCTATGTAGAACTAGATGGTGTTGGTACATGGATGTGCCTCTCTCTCTGGCTGAGGCTCAAGAACAGAAAAACAGGATGGGGAAGCCAGCAGAGTGCCTGACAGGGTTCCAAATACAAGGTGAATTGAATAAACTCAATGAAGCTATAGTGACTGAACAAAGTAGATGAGGTTTAGGCTTTCTCAGGACAGAAACAGACTTCAGGCTAAGGATGAACTAATGGAGCCCATACAAGAACCATCGAATTCTCTTAGGGACTAGACCTAGCATCTAGACATGGCTTTGGATAAAGATATGGATTATCAGGACAAAGAGAGAGATACAAGGGAATAGTGATAGATGAGCAGACATAAAGGGTGAGGTAGAGTCATCAAGAATCCTGCCAGGCAACAGCAAATGTAGGCCTATGTATGCAGCCTCATTTAGATTGTGGCCTCAATATTTAAGGGGACAATGCTCAGTGTAGGCCTTAGGAAAAGAGTTATAAGACAAAAGGAATCCCAAAATTGTCAATAGGCTTATGGGTTCAAAAAAAATTAAAAAGAACATATATTTTGGTTAAGAACAGTGACATTCAAAATAAATGAGGTCTGGGTTAAATCCTGAATCTACCATTTAGTATAGGACTGGGGACAAGGTATTCAACAGACACTACCTCTCAGGCTTATTGGAAAGATAAAATGAAATAATTAAATACCAAGCACCATGATTGGTACATAGTATATGTCTCAAGTGGTAGAAGTTGGTGGTGTTATTATTAAGGGAAAAAAATTGGGATTTTTGGAGGACTAGGTGATGAAACTTACTCAAAAGACAATTTCTCCATTTAGCTTGCATTCAATAAACTGGCAGTCTTAACAAATCAGAGATGTTGCTTCGGTTCACTAGGAAAGTTCACAACAATCAAAAAACTTGCAAAGTTTTGAATGTTGCAAATTTGCGTAGGAGTTTGTGATTTTCAGTATATGTGTAATGTAAAAAAATGTTGTAATTTAATTATTAAACTAACAGGCTACATATTTTCACTTTTATCCTCTAAATATGTTATGTGAGCAGATTATTATAGTTCAAATAACTTTTATTTTTAGCCAGGCAATATGCCCAGTGATGAGTAAGATGTGATCTTTGCCCCAAGGATCTTGCAGACTAATGGAGGAGCCAGACTGTAAACAGCTCATTTCAATTTAATGTGGTAGGTGCAGTGCTGCTTGGGGTGGTGGTGCCGAAAAATTGATTCAGGGAAATCATCCTGGAGAAGACCTCTGCATTCAGGGAAGGGGCTGTGTCTCCTTCCTTTTCATTCATGAGAGAGCCTAGCATTTGCATCTGTAACAGATACAGACAGTGCTCAATAAAATATTTGTTGAAGAAATATGTGAATGAATGAATGCATAATTTTGTCATTAACCAGAACACCCAAATTCTTTACAATGTTTAAGAACATTTCCTCCATGTTAGAATCTTGCTAGAACATTCTAAATATAGGATGGAGTATGAACTGAACTAAGTATTGAAAGAATAAGTTCTAGTTCTAACTTTGCCTTTGTCTTGCCCTGGGATCTGGGTAAGATAACGGGGGAGGATCTATCTGAACATGAGGGGATTAATCCTGCCCCCGTCATCTTTAAAACTGATTCTGGGGTCCCCTTGTTGGATCCTGTCTGAGGAGGATAGCTAATAACATCTGGAGCGCTAAAAGGAACTCATTACTCTCCTTAAGGTAGTGTCTGTTGTCACAAAAAATGTTTATTTAATTGAAAGAGGAGCGTAATTTAGAGGCTCCAATAAATTTTAACATTCACTCAAAAGTGTTTAACTGCTACTTAGTGTCAAGCTAGGGGCAAGGTGCTGATAAATGTGTATATCTGTATCTATATCTACATATGTGTGTGTGTATATACGTACATGTGTGTGTAAATATATTTTTAAACACTAAAATCTATTTCTCTAAGGCAACTTTCTAAAAGGCTCTTTCAACTTTTCAACCTAATTGCTCTGCTGGTACATGGTGTTAGCAATGCTCCATGGAAAAGAATTCCATCTAAATACTTTTGAGTGCTTGGCTCTTATATCTGAACCATGTGATTATTGTAGTTGACAAATCCCAAAATAGCTTTATAAAATTCAGCCTTTTCATCCTCTTAGAGTTTGGAAAGTCTTAATAAAGTTTATACTTCACTTCTATTTTGGGGGGAAGTAAGTATATTTCATAATTCTCTCTGAATTCCAAAGTCTATCTCTGTTTCATTCCAGTTTCCTTTCCAGCCTTTTCTTCTTCCTAAAGAGACCATGAAGCCGAAATTTATACAGGAAATGTCTGTTGAAGTTTTGCCTCCTTACTTTCCTGGTCTTGTTTCCCAAGAATCACAGAATGTTAGCAAAAAATTACCCTAAGTCTTATTTAATCCAACTCTGTTTTGCAGATAAGAAATAAGCCTACAAGAATGAAGACATTACCAAAAGTCCTTCAACTAACTACTGGTGGGCTTGAGATCAGAACCTGAGTCTCCTGACTTGGGCCAGTCTCTCCATTAAACCACACATTCTAATTGCCCTGTTTCAATTTTTGTCCTTCACATACCTTCATGCACAGATGTGGGCATTCTAAGATCTCCTTCGTATAACCAATGGGCTCATATCTATTTAGATCAGGGGTTGGCAAACTTTTCCTGTAAAGGGCCAGATAGGAAATATTTTAGGTCTTTAGGGCAATATGGTCTTTGTGGCAACTACTCAGCTCTGTCTAGGGGTCAAAATTAAAGTAGAAGTACATGACTTTGATGCAAAGTGTGTGACTGTGTGTGTCATATGGTTAAGAGCCAGGCTCTGGTCTCAGAGAACCCTGCTCGATTTTGCCTCTTATCAATTGCATGGCTCCCCTGCAAGGAGGCTGGATAACAGTTCTTCTCTAGTTAAGGTGTAAGGAGACAGAGGTTAGAACATTAGGGGTGACACAGAGTAATAAATTGAAACACTAATAACTATGGGGCAGATGTCAGATCCAAACAAAGAAGAAATAGAAATGGAATGCAGAGGTAGCCATTGAACTCCCTGTCCGTGCAATCATTCAAACAGCAGCTGGACAACAACTTTTTGAAAACTGTTGAAAGGGAATGCAGATGCCAGATAAGAGTGTGGTTAGATATGCTCCAAGAGTTTTTCTGACCCTGAGATTCTGTGATCTTATGAAATATGAAAGGAATTTCTTTGTTTATCCCCCGCACTGACAATGAAGTCTAGAAGTGGCCTGAAGACCATTTAGTATTAGCACCCCTAAACCAGAAGGTTTGCTCCAGATCTTTTAAAGTATCATGAAGAATACCCAGCATAGCCTTTCAGCATTCCCTGAGGGCATCTGTTTCCTGCCTTGGAGCCTAGAGAGCCCCATAAGTCATTTATTTGCTCAGTGTCCTGTGCAGTGACCTTGAACTTATTGGTTTTTTTCAGAGAAAACAGACTGTGCCTGGAAGCTGCCAGGTGACTCCATGGAGTTCCCAGTTCAGCACTCCCTAGCTTCATGGTTGCACTCCACAAAGCCTTCCATTGCCACTTAAAGTTTTCCTCTGGGTAATCAGAGACCTCAGTGGAATGAACTGCCTCTTCAAGATGTGGGCACTTGTTATTGAATTGTAGCAGCTGGATTAAACATTTTTCATTCATTTAACAAATCTTAATGTTGTCCCTTCTATGTGACAAGTACTGGGTAAGGTCCTGAGAATACAGGAGCTACTTGCAATTGGCCTTCCCTACCCTGCCTCCCCACACTAGCATTGTAATTGATAAAACCTTACCTCTGGATCTCTATGTGGGCAATATCAGGACTGAGAGGTCATACCTGAAATTGACATAGAGAAGCATCATTGTTGGAGCCAAATGCAATGAGATAAAATGGATGCAGTATCAGCAAGGAGAGATGGTTGTCTCCTTAGTCAGGTACAGCTCTATTTCTGACTGTTTAGCTGCTTTGAGATGCTTATCAATAAATTGCTCAAGAATATCTATGAATGCCTTCTGCATATCTTTATTAAGGTCAAGTTTTTGGACTCCATTTTGGAACTTGTCCATTCCTTCCTGCAGATCTTCCACATGTGCATCCAACTAAAACTTCTCAGAAGGTTGTGGTGCCCATCTCCAATGATCATCTTCTCTGACCCCTTTCAGTAGACTTCTGTTTACATGAGTCATAGCAGAATAAAGTTAAACTACAATCACAATAATACGAACAATAACTGTGACACACACTGTCTAATTATAGTGTCATCCCTGAATTTCTCTAAGCTCTCTCCCTCTACTGCAGCGCTAAGAGCTTTGAGCCTTTATCTCCCAAACTCCTCCACCTCTAAGATTTATATTTGATCATGAGGCACTTGCACAAGATTTGGAAAACATAAAAGAAAAAAGAAGCTATTATTTTCAGCTATGTGCAGGCATATGGGCATTGATAGGTAGAGTGTTTTGCCAAAGGCTTTCTGGCATACACCTGATAATTTCCTGATGCTGGCATCTGAGAACACAGGCAATGGTTTCCCCATGATTCCTGAATATCAATGCTTTTTTAAATCCAACAAAGGCCTCCCTCATATTCTTTCCCCAAGTCCTTCTAAGTCATGTAAATCTATCTGTGTTAAACCCCTCCCTGCCTGATATACTTATAGTGGTTTCTCATTTCCTCATCTAAGTCTAATTGAAATAAACAATTCACATTTATTGAGTGCTGCTATTTGCACTCTTTTAAATGCTTTATGAGTATTTTCTTGTTTAATCCTCATAAAAATTAACTGCCCCATTTTGTAGATATCAAAATTGAGAGAAGAGATGTTAAGTAACTTCCACAAAGTCACACAGAAGAAGAGTGAAAAAGCTGAGGGAAAGGAAAGTGTATTTGAAAACTAAGCAGAGCCAGTAGGGATAAGCTATCCCTGGAGAAGGTGCCCAAAGGAAGTCCAGGCAGGCAGGTAGGACACAGAAAGTATGATGACAGTGGTAGAAGGTGAAGTGTCCAGGAGGAGGTACAAGGGCAAGTTTCGGAGAAGGCAAAATGGGGAGATCTAGATAGGCAAGCAAGCAGCTAGCATCAGCGAAGTCTGGCAGCATGAAGCAAGACACCAACTGGTGAAATGTGATTCAAGGCCAGGACGACAGATCTCAGCAGGGCTAATCTAAACTGGGACGAAGCTTTGCCTTGAAGGAACTTAATTACCAGACACCTGGCAAAGCAGGGACTCAAGTATGGCAATAAGACCAGGCACAGTGATTTGAAATGAATCATAAGTTAAAGCAGAATGATGCCTAGCTGAAGGTAAACCCTCAAAATATTGAACACGATATCAAGTCTTAGCAGTTTCTTAGCCAAGTCTCCTAAACCACACTAGAATTAAACTGGGAATGTTCTCAAAGACCAGTTCTCAGAGATTAGTGAGGAAATTAGCTGAGATATGGGTGTCAAGAAGCCGTAATTTTGCAATATGAAGAAAATTAAAGGACAGGGTATTATCATGATCACATCATACTTCATTCTTTTTCCTTACATTTTAGCTTTTCTCCTGTTGTACAGAAAACCATGGACATGAAAGCAGTAAGGAATGGAAGCTACAGGGTGTCTGGAGAACATATTATACCACGGAGTTAGTCCCACCTTGAAACCAGCGGACTAGCCTCATAAACCACAGTGCCAGTGAGTCTTTAGCTGAAGATTGTCCCCTGAGGTTATGCAACTATGGGGGCAAGGGCTTACCCTACAAGGTTTAAGGCAAGTCTCCAAAGAAGGAGACAGCTGCGAATTGTTCTCAGCCAGCACTTTCAGCAAGTGGGTTATGGGTGCACTGGTTAATAAAAAAGATCTGGGCAAGGCACCAACAGCATACACTACAGTCCACCCTTGCACCACTGAGATCCATTTGCTTATTACATTAAGTTCACTGCATCTAAGCCATAGTTCTCCAGAATTCTGATTGCTCAAAATTTCTTGGAAAACATACAAAACTATTGTTAATTGGGATGAATGGCATCTCCTGCTGTTGCAGTAAGACCTGAGGTCATAACTGATACCCATCATTCTCAACTTATAACACCTATTTTAAACCTGACTTCCTTTGTCCAGGTGGACAATTAGTCTAGGTGGTTTTCCTGGTGGGTTCCCACAAATTCCTATCCCTCAGGGGTCTGAGACCCTGGTTGCTATACTCTTATTACACCACAGTTGCTCTATTTGCCAATTTCCAGTTACAAATGGGCCTGAAAGTACCAAGAGATGCCCCAGTGAATTATCTCTTGCCAAAGATATTCCTCTTTCCTTCAATATACAGGAGCAATCCTACCACCTTTCATGATAATCAGAGATAAATATTGCTGCTATTGTGGTAACTTTTGTCTGCTGATCTGCTAGTTTGAGGATCCTAAAGTAACCAGGTTTAGTTTAGTAGCATTCTTATTGTGTCCCCTGGGTAGAAACTAACTCCCCCACTTTGGAACCAAAGACCTCTAAACCCACAAATCCTAAAGTTGCAGAAATGGGAAGCAAAAGTTTGCCAAAGGGGTTTGAGGGAGTGATGTCACTTCTACTCCCACTCCTTCTTTCAAAGACTATGTATTAAATGTATTGAGAACATAATATCATATAATGATCATTGGTTTAAGGAGTATACTAATAGCTCTAATCGTTGCATGATGTCTTATTCAGCTGTGGCAGCAAGAGTTTATTTCACTACTCTACTAGGCCAGAAACTTCTGCATGGTGGGTAGGTAGGAATCAGTAATCATGTACCCACCAGCATGTCTTCTTTGCTGTAAAATTGGTTCAAGGCAATGTTATTTTGGATGCCATGGGAGTAGCATAGTTACTTTGAGAAGTGAAGGATAATGTTGCTGACTGAGAAACTGCAAGTAGGAAAAGGCAAACCCATGTCTGTATTACATGCAATCCCTGAAAGTATAATTACTGCCCTTAAAATAAGATGGAAGAGGTTCAATCTAATCAACTTATTACTTCTCAGTCTCTTTTAAGGATGCCGTCATATCAGAAACCCATCATTTGTCTCTGTGGCTGGCAGGTTGGTTATTCAGGATTTGCAGTAGTTACATCAGCTTTAGTGAATCCACATGTTTGCTGCTGGGCCCATGGACTGCTTCCAACCCTGCCACCATAGCAAGTGGCAGAGGATAGAGGTTGGTTAACATCTACTGCTGGACCAGCCTGTCCAAGTAGATATTTTGTGCCTATTGTTCCATGAAGCTCTCTGGTGGGCATTAGCATGTAATACAAGGTCCTCACACATTTTTTCCATTTTCATGAGTCGATCCACATGCCTTCTACCCAGGCTTCCTTGGTCCCATCTATACCATCTTACTCTTTTCAAGGGCTCATCTCTGATCAATTCACTAAGCCATTCTCCACTGCTCATGAGTCTATGCATATTCTTGCTCCAAATCACTTGCCTCTCCATACAAACTGGATTATCAGGTCCAACACTGCCCATTGTTACTATTGTTGTATGTTTAGGCAATTAACAGCAAATAGATTTGTCTGACTTTTTCAGTGACATTTTATGATTTGCTTGTATTTTCTTTATGTCTCTACATTTCTTTCTCTGTGTCTCTGCTTACCCCCCTCTTTCCCCCATTTCTTTAAAATATAGTGAATTGGAAGGATTTCCACTCACCACTGTCTTTGAATGGCACTCCTGAATGGGGCTTAGTGCAGCAGCAGTTTCATTTATGACTTGCCCCCCAACACACCAAACTCAGGTTTCTTCCTCCTTTGTCAGCTAGGCATGAGGAAACTCCACCATGAGGGTCTAGGCATGAGCTGAGGAAGAGGTACCAGTGAAGGAATGACACAGGGTCTGGGCCTCCTGTGCTGTCATTTACTTGCATTCTCTGGACCTTCTTAAGCCCACTCCAAGATGTACCACTTCCATTTAATGGTGACTTTCTTCTGGGCTTCCTCATCCTATGTCTTGGTGAGTTTGACAGCATGCATCTCCTGATGGACAGTCATGACTACGTGGTCAAATGATCAGTTTCAACCAAGGCTCAGTATCATATCAGAAGCTATTTTTTGAATGGCAAATAGTTGTCTGCTGCAGATGGTGTGGCCTTGCTCCAGAACCATAGGCTTCTGCTCTGTGACTCTCCTATTAGAGAATGCCAGAAGCTCCATTTGACAACTTTGTCAACTCTGGTGCCAAACAAAACTAGACGCCTTCCACATTACCCAGTAAATCGAGTTGTAACAGTATTCACTTGTGCTGCCTCCAAAATCCAAAATGGGTTATCAAATGCTCTGCTTATTCCTTAGGGGTAGAAGGATCGAGGTGCACTAATTCATCTTTTACTTTGGAAGAGATGTCCTGGCATGCTCCAGATCACTTGTTCTCTTTAAACTTCTCCAGAGGGGCAGGCCCTGAATCTTCATAAGATTTATCACCCATCTTCTAAAGTGCATGTGTCATTCCAAGGCATATAAAGTACTTGCCACTTTATGTTTATCAGGTCAAATTAATATGACCTCATCGATTTTGTAGACTAATGTGATGTTCTGAATTGTCCAGACAGTCCAGGCCCCTTTGGAATATATTATGACAGTGAGCATGAAAATTAACATAACTCAGGCACCTGACCATGAATATATATTGTTTGTCCTTTGTGAGTGTGAACTTTTAATCATTTCCAATGAGTATGGAGAATAATTTAACTTCCAGATCATAGCTTCAAATCATGAACTCAATTCTGTGTTAATTTGCTCTAGTAAAGCTTCCACATCTCGTATTGTAGCTGCAATTGGATCTACTACTTGGTTAAGCTTGTGGTAGTTCACTATCATCCACCAATATCCATCTGTTTTTGCATGACCTAGAGTGGTGAATTAAATAGTGATATGATGGTGACCACCAATCCTAAGGGTCGCATGCATTGCTGCCTCTTCCAGGATGTGCTCTTGTTTTTATTTTCTTGAAGGTGCAGTTTCAGGGGCTTCAACCTGGCCTTTCTTACAAACATTCTAAGTCTACAGGACAGGAACCAACGTAAGGTGTTTGCCAAATGCTATGTATGCCTATTCCAATTGTATATTTAATACTTGGGAATCAGGGAAATGACCAGGTGGCTCTGTGACCCCAGTGGACCTCTTTGTTATCTAATACCACTACATCTCTATTCTATCAGAGGGGACACAATGTCGTATAACAACATCAATTCTCTATCCAATAGCCCTCAAAAGATCAAGGAATTACCTTGTTTCTCAGTTTCTAATTTTAAATAATATAATTTTAAACAGGTGGGAAAGACTAGAGGAATTATTACTGTGTACACTTGCCATAATGTTTCGGCATCCTTCATCATGGAGATCCTCCTCTTCTTTAGTTGATGGGTTCCAGTTCTGAAAACAATCCTAGGTGTAGAAACTAAGAGATCAGGATTTTCCATTGGGGCAACTGTCTTTTGCATTTTGCTCATTCATTTTTTTAAAATCTCTTAATTATGTATATTAAGCAAAATGGCTGTTGGCTGCCCTTCCATTTCACCTTTGGGAACACTACATCCTATGAACCATCTCCACATATTACTCCTGGCAAGACCCCCGACTGCCATTCCAGCTTTGCTGTCCATGATCATAATTGTATCTATCTTGCTCCTGTTATTAGGTGCTGCCACTCGGCCTCTGCTAGACCATGATATTATCATTTCCACTGCTATTAGGGAGTCCATTTCAGTAATAGGAACTTCTACTGTCAGGGTCCATCTGTAGATGACAGCCTCTATGAGATTTTCAGTGATGCTGGAGCTCCATGATCAGTACATTCCTTATCAACTGATAAATGGAGTAGATTCTGGGATATGGCTAACTGGTAGATTTTCTGTGACAGTCCATTTTAGCATACTCACTTTTCTGAGCATGTTGACTCCTCTCCGCAGTTTGCAATATCATCTGTGACATCTCTATTTTGTCTAATGTGGGCTACTGCTTATTTTCAAGATTTTAAGAAACAGCCCAGCACTAAGATTCCTTCTCAAGTTGCTAAATCCTGCGTCACAGTAGATTTTGGCCTCTATTGATAAACTCTTCCCTAATCCAGCTTAATGTTATAGCCCCCTTATCCAGGATTCTTAGAGACCACTCACAGGTATACTCTTTTACCATAGAATCCGTTCATACATTAGCAGGCTTGGAACTTTCCCAGTAGTGTTATGTTATGATTTGACATTAATTATACATCTGGGTATCAGAGAAGGTAGCAAAGATCCTAAGAGGAAAAAGCATTGTCTTGTAAGGCATCTTCCTCATTAGAGGTTCCTCAGTCTTCAAGCAAGGGAGCAGAGTAGCAGTACCTTATCTCCAACAAAGAGAAGGAAGCTACTTCTGCAGACCCAGAGAATCCAGGGGAACCTAGATATTTAAGGTTCTCTTGTGCATATTTCCAGATATCCCCATCCCCAGCTTCAGGGTCCTACTCCTTCACTATATAGGCCCCAGTTTTGACCTGGAGGACAAACCATGGCTGAGATTTCATCCTTCTCTGAAGTTTTGCTCTTTTCTAATAAAAGTCCTGTGACTAACCCTCATCCATATCTTCCCTCTAGCTGAAGGAGAGGGGTGATCTTTTTAAAGCCTTCCAAAGAGGCCCTCTGGCTCTCTTTGAATTTGTATTGTTGATAATTAGACCTGAGACTGTCGTTTTCCCTCTTCAGCAAAATCAATGGTGGATGGAACAGCTACCTAATTCCATAATCTTTACAGTTGTTATTTCTTCATACACCTCAAAAAATGTACCAGTCATGCATCCCTTTCCTCATATATCCCACCCCAGCTCCCCAGGTCATCTCAGGTAGAAATCTGAGCAAGTGCACTGCTACCATGTGCCACTGACTATCAAGATCACCCTTACCTCCAGCGATGGCATTCTATCTGCCATCCAGCCAGTGAGTTACCAATTCCAGAATCCCAGCCTAGGCAAGCCTAGGACCAACTGCCTTAGGTCTAGAAGTAGTCCAAGGTGGGAAATGGTAGTAATCTTAAGAAAAGGAGAATAAGGGAAGCTGAGTTATGGCTCTTCTGGGGCTATTGCTGAGGAGGATGGTGGCCTTAGCTGAAGACCAACTTTGATCTGATGCCACAGGCACACTTTAGAACACAAATTGCACCAGAGTCAGTCCCACCTTGAGAGGCTAGCCTTGTATACACCTGTGTCAGTGGTGAAGGTGTGGCGGGGGAGCACATAGCTTCCTGCATAAGGAGACTCTCATTATGCAAGGGTAATTCTCCATTGAGGGAACAGCTGTACATTATTGTCAGCCATCCATCACAGTGACTGGAGGAGGGCTGCACCAGCAAGCAAAGGGGATCTGGACTGGACCCCAATATCATCCACTGAAGGAAAATAAATTCTGCTCAACCAAACTGAAAAGCATCTAATAGAATTACTTAACTACCATTTAGTTATTTAAAAATTAAATGAATGGGAGGTGCAAGGGTAGTTCAGTGGTAGAATTCTCACCTGCCATGTAGGAGACCTGAGTTCGAGTCCCAGCCCATGCACTTCCCAAAAGCAAAAAAACAAAGAAGCAAACAAACAAACAAAAATTCAACAAATGGTGCTGCAGTAAAGGACACTTGCATGGAAAAAGAATGAAATGTGATACCCATCATACAGTATACAAAAAATAAATAAGCAGCCATTTGTGAGGGATGAGCTCATTGTCACTAGAGATGTCCAATCTCTGTTAGTTGACCATTTAGAGAAAGTAAAGGAGTAAGTTCAGCTGGCCTTTAAGTTCTCTTTCGTACCAGAGATGCTATTACTGTATTTCAGTAGAGAGGACAAGAAATTAGGAAAATGAATAGGGAACAAAGAGAGGGCTGAGCAGAAAATTTTAGAAAAAGGAATTAGAGGCCTAAAGGAGAGGGTACTTAGCAGAAAGTACGGCCGTGGAAAGTTTTAGGAGTGTCTATGAACCCCTGATATGGTATCCTAAAGTGCATGGCAGTGGGAATGTGCATTTTGCTAGGAAAACAGTCTATACCTTGCTTCATATTCTCAAGAGAGTCTGTATTATAAAGAAATTAAGGGCACAGTGAGAGAGAGCGAGAGCAGGGGAGAAAGAAAGAGAGAGAGAGAGAGGGAGAGAGAGAAAGAGAGAGAGGACTTCCTTCCCAGATAAGCAGAAATTTCTCATTGGAAACTCCTCTCTGTTCTCACATGTTCAAAGGCTGGGCTTCCTTGCACTGTTTTGAAAATGTAGTGATTGAATTTCTGTAGAGGTAGATTGAAATAAAAGTACATAAGAGTAAAGACTCTACCTGAAATTCTGCCACATAGCTTACAAGTTTTAGACTGAAATTTTGCAGGGCTAACCCTGTCATGGAGAAAAGGAACCCAGAAGAAGAACCTTCATTTGTGTTAGATCTGAAATGAAACCATATCTGTTGACTGTCACCATCCCCTATAATAAACTGACTCTTTGCCACATACATTTTAACTCTGACTGCAATGAAAGAAACACTGAATTTGGAGAGAAAATGACAAGGAGACCAAAAAGGAATTGCCTTCAGAGAGCAGAAAGCCCAACTATATAGATAACTCCATTCTCTGGAATTCAAACTTGAGCTCCATCAGCAGCTCACAGAAAGAGGGAAAAGCACGACAATCTTGTTACTCACTGAACAACCACACTTCATGATGCAGGGATGAGACGGGCCTGACCTGAAGGACATGCCCTGGTGTGATTTTTAATAGGACTCTGCTGACTCGGGAAGAGACAGGGACATAGAAAAGATTTTATGGATTATCTAAATAACTTCCTCATTCACCAAGTAACGAGCTGAGGCCCAGAGTAGAGAAGTGTCATGCTCATGAGTGGCAGAGCTGAACCTGGCCTTGGATAGTATTGCACAGAGCCAAGAGCAATGATTCTGGAATTGAGAATGGCACAGGCCAAATCCTAGTTATGCCGTTTCCTGGCACCAGGTCCCACAGCAAGTCAGGTATCTCAAGTTCACTGGCATGTAAAATGGGGAGAACATGGGGGCATAGAGTTAGTACTTGGAATTGCTTAGAACAGAGTTTGCCAAGTGGTGAGGGTTCGGTTAATATTAGTCGCTATTATTGTTATTTGGACAAAGGTCACCCCAAATTCAGTATTGTGTCCAATAAAGAACACTGGATTCAAATTTTGGATCTTCTAGATCTTCTAGACTTTGGACACCTGATTTAGTCTCTCTACAGGTTCATTTTCATATCCGGAAGTTAAAGATAATAGTACCTTCTTCATGTACCATTGTAAGGACAAAATAATGAGTGGAAAGCATTTCACACCTGAGAAACATAAAATGTTTGCCCTCATCCCACTTTCATGACCCCTTCCCTAAGATCTCTGACTTTGAATTTCTTATTATGATAAAAGAGTGTTAAATGGTAGAGAACTCACAGAAAATGTACAATTATATTTTTATAAAATGAATGCACTTTTACCTATATCATCTTCATCATCATCAATCCCATACAGTGCTTTCTATTGGCCCCATTTTACAGATGAGGAAGAAGAGAGTCAGAAAGAGAGAGGAACTTGCTCAAGTCTGTAGTGCTAACACGTGCCAGAGTCAGGATGCCGAGCGAGGTGCCAGGTTGCAGAGCTCTTTCTACTTCTCTACTTTCTGGGAGTAGGGAGCTAACGTTGCATCCTTAAGCCCCTCCCATATGTCTAATGTTCTGTGCTATGTTCTAAGAGGAGAACAGATTAAGGAAGAGGAGAGAAAACTATCATTTATTGGGTGCTCCTATGACCAGGCTTTCTGGTAGTGCTTTACAAATGGCATCACACTTAGAAAGATGTGACATCCTGTGTGCCCAGCAAACTAGCTCAATGATGACAGTGCAGAGTTTTGTTGCCTATTCTCTTGAACCACCTCATTTTGATCTTTTTTTTATACGAAGCTGAGCAAAACTGGGAAGGGGCTCCCAGGTCTTTCTACATAGGTGTTTACTTAGGCACTGTTCTTCAAATGATTGCATTAAGTGAACAGCGAGTTGAGGAATGAAGAGCCAAAATCAATTCCAGTTGTTATCCGTGCAAATATTGAAACAACTTTAATGAATTTAGAATAATTTCTAATCCAATAAACAGTAGTGTCCGAAATGCACTGGAAGCTGGTCCAGAAGCCATCAGCTTGAAACACCAGCACAAAATGGCACTGGACAATTTGGGCTTAGGCCATCAGCTTATTTGAGCTGTGGAGCTGTCCCCAACTTAGTCATTCTGAAAGGCATTTCTACAACTCTGGTAATTAGGCTGGCATGCTTCTGGTGAACCCCTTCCATATTTGTGTCCATATATTGCTACACCATTTTAAAAAGTGAATAAATTGTGCCTAGACCAATGATGGTATTTTAGCTGCACATATCCACATAACTGCAATAAATTCAGGCATACTTAAGAAAACACTGAGTGTTTTTACCTGTAAGCCAGCATAGTCATTTAAAAGATCAGATGTTGGGGTGAGAATTGATTCAAACCCTAGTTCTCCCATATAAGAGTTGCCTGCATTTTAGTAGGTATTGAATATGTTTAAACATCAGTTTGCTCATCTGTAACATGGGGGAATAATAGTACTACCATGTAACATTGTAAGGATTAAATAAAATACCCCTATAAACCACTTAGAACAGTGTCTAGAACACTGAAAGGACTCACTAAATTTTCGATGTGTTATTAATTTATCACAGATATAGAAATGGACTATAAGAGCACCAAGGTTCAAGCCCTGTCCTAATACTTTCTAACTGCATGTTCTTGTGTAAGTGCCTAAATATAACCTCTCAAGTGGGATTAGATTACACTTGCCCTACAAACCGCACCAGATGCCTGACATACTGTAAGTGGAAATACTTTAAAATTTGTAAAGTGCAGTGAAAATATGAGCAGTTAGGTCATTGTAATACAAACTCTTCAGGCAGCAAAAATACTAGTTAACATAATATGACTCCTTGCATGTATGCCAGGTACAGTATGCTAAGTGCTTTACTTGCAGAATCCTATGTCCTTCCTACAGAGACTTTAAGAGGCTGCAGTTACTTTCCCCATCTTACAGATGAATACATCAAGGCTCTAAGCAGTGAAGTAAATTGCTCAAAATTATGCAATTAGTAAATAATGAATGGGATGGGACCCAAAATGAAATGCAAGTTTTGATTTTAAACTCATAAACACTACAACGTAATGATGAGCTAATTAACTTTATAGGGGTAAACAAAGGGCCACCAGGAAAATAACAGCAGTTGGGAATACTTTCCTGCAAGTCTCATTTCTAACATATGAATGGAATTGAGTAGATGGGCTAGTCCTAAATGAATTATTAGAAAATAATAAACCACCTTTGCCTTATAGTTTTATCATCTTCACCTATAGACAACATCCCAATTTGGAGGTTTTACTAGGGAATCCCAAGTGATTTTAATCAAAGCTACCCAAGTATTTGTACCTCTTTCAACTAGAAATCACCACTTGGGAAAAAACAAAAACAAGACTGTGTCTGAGGACAGTAACAAACTCCAGCCCCCACCACCCCCATCCCTGCCACCACTGGGTATTCCAGGGAAAGAAATTAAAATGACATTCCAATGGAAATTTTTTAATTTATAAGCTCGGGTATTTCAATCTGTTCTCTTGAAACTTGGCAGTATTACAGATTCATTGGCATCTTTTTTAAGGGATATATTGTGGGAATTTTGATTGGATTTATTTTTACACAGTCATGTCCCTTCTGACCCTATTTAGAAGTGGCCATCTTGAGGGAAGTGTCTTTTTTAAAACTTAAAAATAAATCAGAATATTTTTCTTCCTTTTTTTAAAAAAAGTTTTTCATTACATTTTAGTAAGGCTCAAACTGTCTCCCTCTGTGCCTTCTCTCAAGTTACTCATGTTTAATTGTCCTCAGATCTTGGCATCTTGATGCCATGGATAGGAATGGTGGCTCTCTTCTGCCCATCTCCCCAACCCCCTTCCTCATATGCTCACTAAAATAGGCTATGCAGCCATCTGTATCTCTGTGGAAGCAAGCTGAATGTCAGCCCTCCCATGGGCTCTAAATATAAGAGAGCCCCAGAAGACTTGCTAGTCTCATACCAAAACTGTTACAGCCCTGGCATTGCTATTTTTTCCTATTAATATTTCAGTGCTTGAGTTGCCTGAGCTTTGAGAGCCTTTTCGTCTCAGTAGGAAGCAGAAGACAGGTTCCTGTGCAGAGCTGTTTTTCCCACAGACAGTTCGAGACTTGGTATGGCTTTAGATCTGAATGAAGACAACAGTCTCCACTGGAACGCCTGGGCTCCACTGATCTGGGTGCTCGTGTCAAACTTTAAGAAAGGCAGGTGAGGAAAGTATAGGCAGGTTGTGTTGAATGTTAAATAGAAAAAGAATAGAAAAGGGAGAGCAGAGAGATAAAATGTCTAGAGGAGAGATGGTTGAGAAGGAAGGAAGCATTTGGGAAAGGAAAGAAGAAAGGAAGAAAGAAGAAAAAAACTGTAGACTCCATGCTTTGCATTAAGTTGCAAAGATAAGTAAATGTATAATAGGAAAAAGGGATTCAGCCAGGGAGTGATGGAGGGAGGAAGAGAGAAATGAAGATATCTGTAATGCCTGCTACATACAAAGCATGAGATTGGACTTCAATGTTCAATGTCTCATTTGATCGTCATAACAATCCTATAAAGTATACATAAAGAAAGCTCAGAGTGATTCTGAAATTTGCCTAAATTGCAAAGTTGCTAGCAGAATCTAATCCTAACTGGTCATTAAGTCATCAATAAAATACTTGTTGATAACCTTATAAAGTAGTGTCATACACTCTGCCAATTGTTCAAGTGAGCAGTACATAGTCTCTGTTTTCCAGGACCTCATAATAAATTAGAACAGATATATTTGGCTATAGGTGAGAGGTGCAGTCTCAGGCTGATTGACAGGGCTCACAATCTGGAAAAGTCCATATAGTACATACCAGAATTTGAATTATAGAATCAAATTAGAAGCTAGACTTCATTCTAGATCAGCTGGAATTGTTCTGAACTCTTTAGTTGAAGAAGACACCTTAAATGTTGGGTTTTCAAGTTACTCAGTTTTACATAAAACTGGAGGGACTTGCCTGAGATGAATACTTCCCATATGTAGTAAGGCCAGTCTTGAAAAGGCCAAGGGCCAGGGTTTCTAGGTAGAGGAACCCCAACCTCAAGACCCTAAGGCTTGTCATGTGCCAGGAAAGAAATCCAGAATGGCTGAATTCAAGGGAATAGGGAAGAGTTAAAATAGTAAGCAAGGACCTCATAGATTGTGATAAGGATCTAATATTTTATTCCAATTAAAATGAGAAGCCATGGAGTATTTTAAGCAGGGGATTTATATGTGTCTGATTTATGTGTTAGAAGGATTATTTAGGCAGATGAGAAGAAGGGTAGATTGACAATACAGGAACGGGGAAGACCTGTAGGTAAACAAATTCAATAGTCTAGTTGATGAAAGAGGATGGCTTAGACTGGGTTATGGCACTAGAGACAAAGAGAAGAGGTTTGGATTCAGAATATACTGTAGTAGCATAGTCAGCAGGGCTGTCTGATCAATTAGATGGGATGAGAAGAGTAGAATAGAGAAACAGAGATTATCTCTTAGTTACTAATTTGAGCAAGATAGAAGTGACACATTTGCTAAGATGTGGAAGAATGGGTAAGAGGCAGAATTTTGCATTGCTGTTATTAAGGGGTTTTGATGTATGGTAAATACACAAGTGAAGAAGTCTAGTAGACAGTTTGGTACAGAATTGAAAATTTAATGGAGAAATCAGGGCAAGGGACACAAATTTGGGACTCTTCAGCATAGAGAGGGAAGGTACCATAGATAAAGAAAAGAAGAGTGCCAAGATCCTTAACAGGCCATGATATATTTCAACATCTTAAAGGCCAAACACAGTGAGGAATAAGCCCAAAAAGTAAGAAGGAATGACAAGTGGGGCAAGAGGAAAATTAGGAGAGCAGGGGGTCAGGGAAGCCAAGAAAAGAAAGTGTTGCTATAAGAAGCAAGCAGCTAAAAGTTAAATACTGCTGAGAAGTCCTACAAGGTGAGAACATTGAATTTGGTTAGATGACCATCACTGGTGCTCTTGAGAAGAACAGTTTCAATGGAGTAGTTGACATGGAAGGCTGATTATAATAATTTTTTTTTTCATGGGCAGGCTCCAGGAGTCTTCAGTTCAGCAGGTGAAAATTCTTGCCACTGAGTCACCATTGCACTGCCCATGATTATAATAATTTGAGGGGAGAAATAGAGAAGAATTTGAGGCAAGAAGACTGCATAGCTCAAGAAATTTTGCTCTGTAAAGAAGCAGAAAAATGGGGCAGTCTGTGAGGATGAACTTGCAAGCAGTAGAGTATGTTTTTCTACCCTCATAACATGGAAAGTCTTTAGATTAGAGTTCCCTGAGATGAGGGCTCATGTGCACGTAGTTCCCAGGGAGCCTGGTAAGGGAACGGTGGAAAAGAATGGGTAATGAGCAACTGAGAAAACCCAACAAGGGTGAGATTTCTGGTGAAGTCCTGTGGAGAATAGCTTCAGCCTGATCCCTCAGGTCTCTTCCAACCTGAAGGGGAGCTGGGTTCTCACAATTGTTCCCACTTCTCTGTCATTGGTCGAACTCATCCCTCCACCCCCAGCAGGAAGAAGTAAATGCCAGGGCATTTCCAGCTTTCTGAGAGGTACATTAGAAGTGAAAGCACAGGAAAGATGGGTGGGTAGAGGAATTCACAATAAACAGTAAAATGGGGTCTGAGAGTATCTGAGAAGAGCACTGTTTAAGATATTGTTCTCCTCTCCCTAAAGAAGTTACAAGGAAGACCTCACTTTCTCCCTTTTGTGCACCTGTTTCTTTTTCGTGGCATGGAGTTCCATCCCAAAAATATTTATAGAAGAGCAACCATGTGCTTGTCACAAATCCACAGTCCTATATTGTGTGACTTGCAAGCAAGGGAGAGATTGGGATTTCAGGCTTTTCTTCACAAGGTTTGTGGCTTTCTTAATGGACATAAACTGCCATGACCAAAGATGAAAACTTGCAAGTATTAAAGGCTTTAATCATGCCTTCAAAACTCATTCAATGGTTTCCTATTTCAACCTCAGGCTTTAGGTACTCACATGGAGTTCAGGAAAAAGCAAGCAGTTTTCTTCCTGCCTCTGACCAGAAATAAAGATTTTGCAATTCAAACTCTGACAATTTAGTCGTTGGCATGAGAGAGATAATGGATTCCTTCTCTCCCACTGTTCTATTGATGGAAGGATATAGCTAACACCCACACTTGCAGGAAGAAGACAAGAGGATTACACAGGCTGATTTCATATGCCTCCATCTCTGAGTAATATGGATAAGAAAAAGCACATGTTGAATCCCCAGTATTGTCCATTATGCCTAGTGTGGAGACTACAGAGAGGAATAGGTTTCATCCCCTGCCTCTGAAAACCTAGAAAAAAATCCAAAGATATTACAGTAACATGTAGTCCCAGCAAATAGCAACCTAAATCTATGTGAATCCACCCCCATTTCTCTTTGTCCTGAGGGAATTGTTCATTAGTGTTTTCTCTAGGCAATATTGTGCTCAAGATTCCTTACTCTCACTTTTTGGTACCACCTTCCTTCTAGGGAGTCAACCATGTTGGTTTATTTTAAAATCTCATTTCCTTGAACAAGCTTTTAAAACTGACTATGTAGGAAAGATAATAAGTCCCAGAAGAGTTCTAATTCACCTCAAGACCCAACCTCATTAATATACCTGGTTTCCAGTATTCCTTGGATCAACCACATTTTCTGAGCATGTGTGGATCCCTCTCCCTTTGTCGGTTCCTGGACATGACCAACCACAAGGTAGTCTTACATGACTGGAGGCCTCATTGCAGTTAGGTGTGCTGACAACATTAGGTGGAAGGATGAACTTATTTCCTAATCACTATAATCCCTCCAGGGAAAATTATGACCTAGCATTGGCCAAAATGGAAACATGAAGACCTCTTCATCAGACAAGCATCATGGAGTACCTTTAGTAACACCATGATGGACCCACAAATGCCCCCATTTCAGGACTGAAGCATGTATCCCACTCCCTACTCAGAGTGCTAGCAACTGACAACTCAAGGTTATGCCTCTTCCTGAGGTTGCCCTCAGCTAAAAAGAGCCATCACTGCTAAGTCATGCTTCCTTGCCTGCATCAGTATGCATCCTATAATAGATCAATGAAAGGGATATAAAGACCTGGAAGCCCTGCCCCAAATCAGGACACTGCTGCAGGACTGTGGCAACTCCAAAACTTGTAATGTTGGTAGAGACTTCTGCCTAGCCCTGCTTTCTTCACAACCCACAAGTGTTGAATGGAGAGCACTCCCCCAGTTAGGTTCCTACATGCAAATATCCAAATCAGTCTGCTTCTCAGGTCCAACCACTTGTAACAGGGCTTTTCTGAGCTTGGCCCTGAGCCAAATGCTAGGGGAATCAAAAGCAACAAGATATACCCCTACCCTCAAAGACTTTCCCCAATATCAGAAAATATTACAAGGTACAAAAAGAAAGGCTTACCTCATGCATGCACAGCTCCTACTACTCTATTGTGGAACTTGTCCCCTTAATCTTCTCCTCCTCTAAATCTCAACTGCCCAATGAATTCACATAATTCCCTTTTCCCTCATAAAGTCTGTGTCTAGAATGGAATATTAAAAGGAAAATTATTAGAGGCATGCCTCATTTCTTTGTGTTTCACTTTATTGTGCTACAAATATTGTGATTTTTTTTTTTTTACAAATGGAAGGTTTGTGGCAACCTTACATCAAGGAAGAAATTGGTATCAATTTTCCAACAGCATGTGCTCACTTCATTTCTCTGTCACATTTTTGTAATTCTTGCAATAATTCAAAATTTTTCTTCATTATTATAACTGTTATGGTGACCTGTGATCAGTAGTCTTAGATATTACCATTGTAATTGTTTTGGAGTGCCACAAATGACACCCATGTAAGATGGAAAACTTAATCAATACATGATGTGTATGTTTTGCTGTTCCACTGTCTTTCTCCCTCTCCTCGGGTCTCCCTAGTCCTTAAGACACAACAATATTGAAATTAGGCCAATTAATAAGTCTACAATGGCCTCTAAGTGTTCAAGTAATGGGGAGAATTTTTGTAAGGCGATAGCTGCCATACAGTGATTCCTCTAATGGATCTGAGCAAAGGATTCACCATTCTCAATGCCACTAGAACATTCATGACTCATGGGAAGAGGTAAAAATATCAACCTTAACAGGAATTTGGAAGAAGTTGATTCTAATCCTCATGAATGACTTTGAGGGGTTTAAGACATCAGTAAAGGAAGTAATTGTGAATGTATAGAAACAGCAAAAGAACTAGAACTAGAAGTGGAGACTGAAGATGTGACTGAATTGCTGCATTCTCATGTGAAACTTTAATGGATCAGGAGTTGCTCTCATGAATGAGCAAAGAGAGTGGTTCCTTGAGATGGGATCTATTCCTGTTAAAGATACTATGAGTATTGTTGAAATGATAGCAAATGAGTTACAATATTAGATAAGCTTATTTGGTAAAGCAGTGGCAAACTTTCAAGATTGACTTCAATTTTGAAAGATGTTTTACTGTGGGTAAAATGCTATCAAACATCAAGTGCTACAGAGAAATATTTTATGAAATGATGAGTCCATTGATGCAGCAAACTTTACTGTTGTCTCATTTTATACAATTGCCACAGCCATTCTGTGGCCTCAGCAACCACCGCCATCATCAGTGAGCAGCCATTAACATGGAGGCAAACCCCTCCACCAGCAAAGATGATTATGGTTCATAGAAGGCTCAGATGATGGTTAGCATGATTTAGCAATAAAATATTTTAAACATAATTTTGAGATCTTTTCACACACCATATAGCCCATTCAAAGTATGCAGTCTATGGTTAACAGTATTATCACATAATTATGTATTCATCACCATGATCATTTTTTGAACATTAGCACATTTGTATTACTCCAGGGAAAGAAATAAGTAGAAAAAAGAAAACCCCAAACTTCCCCTCCCCTTTTCCCACCTTCTTATATACCACGAGTATTGGATTCTATCCAATTTTAACACTTACAATAGAGGTAGGTTAACTCAGATAGTGTAATTTTGACAGAATACATATTATCAATGGAATGGACAAAACATCAGAAGTAGATCCACAAAACATGGGTAACCAACTTTTTGGTATGATAAAGTTCTACAATCATTATCAAAGAGGAGTGTTACTGGATTACAGTTCAACAAGTATTTTTTAACTAAGGTATGTACTTTGTTGTTTGGTTTTTTTTAGACACACTGCTATTTTATAATTAATAGACTATAGCATTGTGTAAATATAGCTTTTATACGCACTGGGAAACCAAAAAGTTCATGTGATTCACATTAATGTAATATTCATTCTAATGAGGTATTCTGGAACCAAGCTCAGTGATAACTGAGGTATGCCTGTATGTATTAACAGTAGTGCAAGTACACATTTTGCATATATGATCTCATTTATTTCTATCAAAACCCTGTTGTCTTCATATTACAAACTGAACAACTGAGATTCCAATCAGTGTTACAGATTAAATCATAGACCCAATAGGACACATTCAAGCCTCAACACCCAGGCCTGTTGATGTGAGCCCAGTTGTAAATAGACCCTTTGAAGATGTTATTAGTTAAGGTTGAAGCCACACTGAATGGCGGCAGGCCTTAGTCCAGTTCTTTTGAGCAGAGGAAATTTGAAGGGGAGCAGACAGAAGAGGACTGCAGGGAAAGAGAAGCCATGGGAATGTAACTGAGGCAGAGACTGAGTTACAGATTGCAAGCAAGCCATCTCTAGAATGCTACAGACCTCTGAGAAAGTGCGATTTCTATTATTTAAGCCAATCAGCCTGCAATGTTGGTTAGAACAGCCCTGGCAAACTAAGACAATCAAAAATGGCCTGGCTCACCTGGCTAGTACTGGGCTCAGTGAGGATGGGAGCCGAGTGGATTCTGATTCCAAAGTCTGGGTTCTTTCTATCACACCAATGTATCTCAGACTTACATTGCACAGGCTAGTAAATTAAATGAAAATCAAACAAGAAAATTGACAAACAGAAACGAAGCTTTCAACATCAAATCTTGCCAAGTACATTAAAAAGTAAAAATTGGGTCTGCTATTAACACTGTTATAACGTAAGAAGATGGATATTTCAACAGAGAAAATTTTGTAAAGACCAACTCTAAAAATAGAGGATGGGAACTTCTAACTGAATGAATTTAACTTCATGGAAGAGCTGCACTATTCCTTTCTTTTTATTCATTTTGCCACAGTTTGTGAAGAATTTGTGCAGAATTGGTACAGATCTTGAACAAAAAAAACAAACTTGGGAATCACTTCTAAAAGATCTGGATTTTATTCACATGAAAGTGTAAATGACCTCTCTAGATTACTTAGAAAAATGTTTTGAGTGTTTTGGAAGATGTATGTGCGTTAGCTTTACTATGATCAAATGTTAATGACAGCATACATGGGAATGTCATATATCAAGGAGCAAAGTGAAAGAAAAGGGAAATCATATTTATAACTTGGCTATTTTTTCCCCAGATCTCAGATCTCCCTCAGAACTCAAGAGCTGGCGAGAGTCCAATTTCCAATCAGAAGGTTTTGCTTTGGTCCTATCCATTCACATTTGCATTCCTTTAAAAGTTACCATTCAACAATTTTTATTCTGCCAACATCAGCTTCTGTCAGGGAAGAAAAGTTAAAATCAACATGTTAATAAAGTGCTTGTAAAATTCCAGTTCAACATTTGAAACGTATGCACTCTATAATGTTAGCTGCACATGCTTTCCAATTATTTGGGGGAAGTATAATGAACTAGCATATTCAGTAATGACAATAGATATGTCTTGTGCAGAAACACTGACTTTACATTTACAAGCATCTTTCATCCAGAGGGATCCCAAATCACTTCAGGGATGGAGCAAAGACCAGCCACCCCCACTGAAATGCAAAGAACCATGTGTCTGCAGCAATACCTGGGGTGAGGCTCTAATTCCCCAAGTATTACAGATTTAGAACCGAAGTGAGTTATTTCGATTGAAGAGCAGAAGTATTATAAGAAGGCTGAGTGAAATTGTGAAGTGGCAATCATTCCTTTCAGGCAGCTTGTCACAGTCAAAAGAATGAAGCCTTGGGAGTTCTTCAGAGTTAAATTTGAATCCCAGTTCCAGTACTTACCAGATGGGTGACCCTAGCACAGCCTATTTCTTCTTTTTTTTTTTTTTTTCCTTTTATGCTGTATGGTGGGGTCACATTTCATTCTTTTTCCACGTGAGTATCCCTTTATTGGAGCACTATTTGTTGAATTTTTGTTTGTTTTTGTTGGTTTCTTTGTTTGTTTGGGAAGTGCATGGGCCAGGAATCAAACTCAGGTCTCCCACATGGCAGACGAGAATTCTACCACTGAACCACCCTCGCACCCCCGTTTCCTCTTTAAATGTTAAATGGTGCCCTTACACACCAGCTTGCTGCAATAATTGAATGAGAGGTTGTACCCAATAAAGGATGCTTATTTTTGTATTTGTAAAATAGGGATATCATGAATTTTAAAGTGAGAATAATAAAAATAATGAGAAAGAACATTATTGGAGAGTTAGCATGTGCCAGGGAGTGTGCTCAGTACATTACGTATATTATCTCAATATATCTCCACAATAAACATGTCATTTTATGGATGAAGGAACTGAGTCAGTGAAAGAGAAAGTAATTTGTCTGAAGTCACTGCACACCACGAAATTGGCAGTAACCACATTTGTAGTGTTTAGGTTTATGGTTGAGACTAACAAATGGTATTTAGCTGATCTCTTTGGAAAATCACTCGGAATGTCCATCCCATCTTTCTGTCCCAATTTTCCCTCTTTGGCAAATTCTTCTAAAGGGCCTCAGAATTAAAGCTTGCACTGCAGCCTTTTATTTTGTCTTTTCCCAGAATAACTCCTTCAACTCCATTTAATATACCAAAACCTTATGGAATTTCTGCAAAGTGCGAAAGACTGTTTCAGACACTACAGGCATGCAAAAGTTTTAAGATGCAGTTCCAGCCCTGTCTACAACACGACCTCAATCACAGCTTACTATCTAAAGGGTTAGCCTGTGATAAGCATTATAAAAGAAGTATTAGCAATGTTATATAGACTCAGAGGAAAAAGTAATGAATGCTGCTTGGGAGGACCAGGGAAGTCTGCAGCATGGAAGTGGCATTCGAGTGAGTCTCAGAGACAGTACCTTCTCTCTAAGCAAATCTTGATGGGGGAATTATTCCTTTGAGGTAAGCAGTGACCTCTTCTGAAATGCAAACACTTCTCAGGAAGGAGAAAATATTAGATCTCTTACACAGTAATTTTTTTAGATCATTTTCATCCATGGATGGCAGACCTGGTATTGTCAGCACCCAAGCCCTCTGAGAAAAGGAGCAGGGAAGGAAGCAGGAATCAGACCGTGGGTGAGAAGCATGGAGGATACCATAGCATGCACACGCGTCACCAGTGCGTGGGACGGTGAACAAGCAAGGTGACCAGCGCCACATTGAAAGGAACAAAATAGCCCGAACCAAGGTATGGGCTGAAATGTCAGAAGGCAGGTCATGGTTTAGGTATATGTGAAAGGATATTCTTACACGGCATTTAAGTTTTTATCTCTAGAGTCAGTTTACAGTAGTTTAACTGAAGAATTCTTATTTCTGCTCAGGGTCACACAGACTGGGTCGATGGATTGTTTGGGGTCTTCTCAGCAATCCTTAGCATATCATCACATAAAGGCTGTTCTCTAAGAAGCTCATTTCAGCTCCAGAGGGTGCATAACACAATCAGAGAAAAGCAGATACCTTTTAATAAAGAAATTTACCTGAAGCTGTAATGATACCATAGAAAGCATGTTTGGCAGCCAAATTCCTAACTGTTCAACATCTAGCAAATTAATTTCTCCAAACTCCAGTCTCATCATCTCTAAAATGGGAATTATAATATGTATGTTACAGGGTTGGTGTAAAATAACTTGCAACGATAGGATGTAAATTATTTGAGGGCAGAGCTTTTTTTTCACTGCCTCATCCCCAAGGCCTAGAATACTGCCAAGCATTTATTAAACAGATGAACAAATGCACAATATTATTCCAAGCCTACTATGTGACAGGCATTGTTCTAGTAATGGGATTCCTATATATATAATAAGTGAGATGATATTTATAAAGCATTAAGTACAATCCTGGTGCATGGCATGGGCTGAATAAATGCTGTTTCTCTTCATGACTTCTCAAACAAGAACAGTAGATATTGGGAAGAAAGGGTGAATTCAAGCATTGCTAACCCCTCATCAGAGCTGATCTGAAGCAGATTCTATCTTCCTGATCCCTGCCATTTGCATTTCACCAGCTACTGCTAAGAAATCCTTAGATCTGCCTGATTCAAACCCTACCCAGCTTGCAAATCAAAGTGAGCATTACTTAAAGAGAATGCTAAACATCTTTCCCATAAAAGGCTCACCTTGAAATAGCACTGCTCTTCTGCCAATGCATATTTTGTATAGAAATATATTTTAGGTTCCTCAGGTATGTCTTTAAGTCTTCTGGGTCTATAAAAGCATTTAGCAGCGTTTTGTCCACAATGAGGTCTCAGTGAATGTTTATTAGGTGAGAGAGAGAGAGAAGGCAGAGAAGGAGGAACAAAATACAGAGAATGAGAGGATGAAAGGAAGACAGAAAGAAAGGAGGGAGGAATCTTATCCTTGCTCTGTGCCTGTCTGGTCTGGTTAAGCACTCCTTACAGCAGGGGTTCTCAAACATCAGTACACAGAAAAATCACACAGAATATTTGTTGAAAAAGCAGATTCCTACTCCCACTTGCAAAGGCTCTAATTCAGCAGGCCCTGGGAAGATGCATTTTAAAAAGTGTCCCTAGTCACTTCTGATGCAGGCAGCTGTGGACGCTGCAAGGAAGGCAGGAGCAGACTATCCACAGGCTGAATCCACAAACCTCAGAAGCAAGAAGGGAATGGCTATTTTCTATGAACTCTCACCACTGTTAAGAAAACATGCTTTGACCATTAAACATTCCTGCTGAACAGCCCAACTAGCTGTCCACTGTCAGTAAGATAAAGTCCCAATGTCAGCAAGGCCCTCTATAATTTAGTTCCTACTTACCTTGATTTCTTTCTTCATACATATATCCTTCATTCCAAGTAAAATGACCTATTCATTGTCCCAAACATGCTGTAAACAACATATCTGCATCTGTGGTGAAATTTTTTAAAAATCACGTACTTTGCACAATTGGGAATGCTCTAACACTTTTTATTTCTCAAGTCACAGGGCTGATGGCACCTCCAATTTCTAGACAGTGCCTATAAGTAATCCTACTTTCTATGCCATTCAAAATTTGGTTTCCTCTTCAGAGCTAGCCTTCCTGGCTATTTTGTGTGTTTGCAAAAGTCTTCAAATAAATTCTCTTTGCTTAAGTTGTTGTGCTGGTTTGAAAGGATGTATGTACCTTAGAAAAGCCATGTTTTAATCAAAATCCCATTTCATAAAAGTAGAATAATCCCTATTCAATACTGTATGTTTGAAACCATAATCAGATCATCTCCCTGGAGAAGTGATTTAATCAAGAGTGATTGTTAAACTGGATTAGGTGATGACATGTCTCCACCCTGGGTGGGTCTTGATTAGTTTCCAGGGTCCTATAAAAGAGGGAACATTTTGGAGAATAAGAGATTCGGAGAGAGCAGAGAATGCTGCAGCACCACGAAGCAGAAAGTCCATGAGCCAGCCACCCTTG
The DNA here is from genome assembly GCF_023851605.1 of Tamandua tetradactyla. NCBI lineage: Eukaryota > Metazoa > Chordata > Mammalia > Pilosa > Myrmecophagidae > Tamandua > Tamandua tetradactyla. Next base: position 51,004,897 of record NC_135334.1, on the reverse strand, counting down.
GAGATGAAGGAAAACACCTCCCAGGGAGCTTCATGAAACAAGAAGCCAGAAGAGAAAGCTAGCAGATGACACCATGCTCGCCATGTGCCCTTCCAGCCGAAAAAGAAACTGTGGCTGTGTTCGCCATGTGCCTTTTTACTTGAGAGAGAAACCCTGAACTTTATCAGCCTTCTAGAGCCAAAGTATCTTTCCCTGGATGCCTTTGATTGGACATTTCCATAGATTTGTTTTAATTGGGACATTTTCTCGGCCTTAGAACTGTAAATTAGAAACTTATTAAATTCCCCTTTTTAGAAGCCATTCAGTTCTGGTATATTGCACTCCAGCAGCTAGCAAACTAGAACAGTTACGCAGGTCATTTTTGTTGATTTGAATCAAAGAACCCTAACCCATACACACTCTTCCCTATAAATATTACTTTCCCTACCATTCGATGAACACCTTATATATATTCCCTGGTCTCATTTTTTCATGAACCTCTGAATTATTTTCCCCAAAGAAATTGCAGGATATTAGGGGCAGAGACTGTCTTACAGTTCTTACCTCTGAATTTTTTTCCCCATGAAATTGCAGGATATTTGGAGGCAGAAATTGCGCCTTACAGTTCTTTGTGCTCCCTCCAAAGGCTTAAGACAGTGTCTTGAATAAAACATCTTTGGTTCACTTGGGTAATTGACTAAACCCAGAGGTCAAAGTTACCTTTCTGGCCTCAGCATAAAATGTTCCTAACATTCTGACATCAAACCCGTTCTGGAATTTTTCAAATCATTAGTAATCCTTTGCCAAGTCAATCTAAACTAGAATGGACAGGAAGCATTCCTGTTCGTAACATTTCCCTGGTGCTATTTAATAAAGATTGCCAGCCCTGTGAACATCTGCTTAAAAACAAAAACAACATTCCACTAGGGTAACTTGATTTCTGATCTTCATCAAGAAATGTTTTAGACTCCAACATTCATCAGATCATTTGCAAATCCCAAGCCGTCAGTACAGAATGCAAATCTACCCTTTTCCCTGGGGTTGAGGAGATAAAGTTTGAGTTTTAGAGTCACAAGCTTTCCCTGCCACTTACCAAATTCCCTCCCCTTACCCCCTTCTTTCTAATTATCCAAAATGTGTACTCTTCTGTACCATGGCTGCTTTTTATGAGTGAAAGAACATTGATAAATCAAGTGAATTTACTATGACTCTTGCCTTTCTAATTTCCCCAAGGAAAATATTCAAAAAATTACTCTGTACCTAAAATACTAATTTTCCCTTTGCAATAATTTCATGTATTACTTAAAAAGTAATTTCATATATACTCTAAAAGTATCTGTTCCTTAAAATAAATTGAGATTTAAGAAGGAAGTGGTAAAAGGATTTGAATATAAGTAGTTGTTTTGAATCCTGCCCATTTGCTGAAAGCTAAAGTCTTTTCATTGCAAAGATTCAAGGCTATTTCAAAGAGGCGTACAGAGGCCCTCAGCATGCTCAGTCTTGGAGCACACTGCCGACAACTTTTTAGTATTTGTTCTAGTGTCAGAATAATCTCTTTTCCTCCTCCTTTTTCTCACTTCACACTTTAGTCTCTGGGAACCTGAAATAATAGAGGCACATATGCAAATACTGAGAGCCTTCAAGTTTGGACTTAAGTTTTTGACAAGCAAAATTATGCTCAGGCTTGAAGTAAACTCAGGGGGATATTGTCTACTTTCAGGTGACATTTCTTCTATGATAATCTAAGAGAAAGCAGCCTGGGGTTCCATTAAGAATAAACAAATTATCTTCTAAAGATCTTAATGTTAAAACTCAGACAATGAGTGACACAATTTAGACTTGATGTGAAGTCTGCCTCCATCAAGAATTTTTTAGACAATCAAGTACTACATTTAGAGCTCTTCTTCTCTCCAATACAATTGAAAGTGTCACATGAACAAGAAAGCCATAGTTTTTTTTTAAACCATAAGAAAACAATGTGACAATGTCTTGCCTTCAACTTATGCAGTCAAATCCCCCACTGCTTATTACCGTTATTATTGATAATAAGCATTTCTGTGCCACTAAAATATTCACAGGACTCCTTATAGTCATTTTCTCGAGAAGCTGTTCCTTAACCCTTCCATGAGGTAAATCAGTTTCATCCTGATTTTATTAACAGTAAAACAAGGATGTATAGTAAATAAGTACTCTGCTTCTTCTGGAATTCTGTTGCTTAACCAGAATAAGAATTAACACTTTTTTTAAAATCATATCCCAACATTCTATTACACTATGTGGATAACTTTTTCTGAAAATATCCTCAAAGGTAGTTCCATGAGTGCATGACCTGATTTTCTCTGCAATTTTATCAAAGGAAACAAATATTAATCTGGTATCCAGCCTTAACCTTCTTCCAGCAATTGCCAGAAACATCCTTGGAAACATTCTTGCCCCAAAAATTATGATCTCTGAAGTCATACGTGACAGAAATCTTGCTTTGCTAAGAGCAAGGGAGCATTCTAACTATGAAATCAACTGTTCTACCAGTACGTCACCACATTACAGCCATTAGCCATAGAGCTTTTTCTAGTAAATCAATAGTGACTCACGTGTAATTTTCAAACTAGGACAGTTATCGATTGCATATTCCTAATGAAGCTCCCTATCCTAAGAATGGAACTACTGGCTTATTTTTCTCCCCTGTTTTGAATGTCAGCTCATGGTTCCTTTAACACAAAAACTTTGTAAAAGACAAAAAGGCAAGCAAACTTTGTTTTAGTTATCTCTTGCAATGATGGTGAACACCTTCCTCACATAGCTTGCAGACAGTATTAATAACTGATAATTAAAATAATGGTAAGTTTAATGAATCCCTCTTCTGATTGGCAATTGGCTGATGTAAATGAGATGGGCATTATTTCTTCTTGTTCTGTAAGTGGTTATTTCTAGTTGAGTCACAGAAAGTCTTCTGAACCAGCTCGAGTTATTTACAGAAAATCTATGTCTGATTTCTGTAATTTACCTGTCTATTCCAAACAATATAAACAATGTATCTATCATATCAAAAAAGGAAAGGAGGCATATTATTAGGAGTTGTGAATAAAATGGGGAGTCACATCAGCTCCACAGCCCCCACATTCTCACTCCTTTTCCCAGCGTAGATCAGAGCCAGCCATGGCCACATTGTGGACTGCCCAGCTCCAGGGACCCCATGAATGGCCAGCACTGGGAACGGTCCTGCCTGGAGGTTTGCAGTTTTCTAACCGTAGAAGACTCTCACTATCAGGCATGTGGGGTCTGGAATAGATGGACTCAAAGTAGTGGCAGTCTTGATGATTCCTCCTGGACCATGTGCAGTCTGGTGTTTCTGGTTCTTGGAGGAAAGAGATGGAGTCTTGAGTCTCAGGGGATTATTTAAATGGATATAGTGCCAACTGTGGATGTCAGTTTCAGGCTGTGGCAAGGTTCAGACCTTCAGAGAGAGCTCAGCCACCACCTCCTAATCACCAGGCAGGACCATCCTAATTGGTCCCTCTTGCTGCAGACATGGAGAATTTTCCTTTATTGTTCTCTCTCCTAGGCCTTGCCAAAGATTTAGGGCCTTACTATTATTGACACAACTGCCTTGTCTTACTTAAGTAGAGAAATGTAATAAGTTAAAACGTTTACCTGGCCAGGTAATGCTAAACTATATCCAGAAATCTGGGGGCAGGGGTGTGGAGAATTCCATTCCCTTTAAGCCAAGACATACTCACTATCTGAACCTAAATAAAATCTTTATGACTTCAGTTACCCTTCATTTCCAAAGGGAGATCATAATAATACTGTATAGGAAAATTCCCAATATTCAGACTGATAGCAGTTTCCCCAAGTTTAATTGACACATAGGAGTTTAAAGATATATAAGAAAGTTTTTTACATAAAAATGTATAGTAAGCATTAGTTCATTCAATAAATAATGAGCACTTTAGCAGTGCCAGGGAAAAAATGGTGGGCAAACAAGACACATTCATTGTCTTCAAAGAGCTAATAGCCTGTCTCCAAGATCTTAAAAGAACTTAAAGAATTTTCCAACTCAAATGACTTTCTATAAGGAAAGAGCATCTCCTCAGCATTCCCATGTAAGGGTTTAGGGAGTAGTTGGCTGATACAAAACTGACTCAGTACTCTAGAAATGTCACCATTTAATTATGGCCCACAGTTTCTCATCTCTTCTTGTCAAAGTGATGCATAGCCCCTTGGTCTCAGCAGTGTGCACACAGGTACCTCACTGAAAGTGTAAACATGCACCTCTAAGCATGTTGAGGATGCAGATGCTGATATTTATTTTATCTGTCCTTTCAGGATGGCATTGTAGTTCCTTAGAGAAGGGAAAACAAAGGACCTTGGGTTGCACTGTAGACAAACATAAACCTACAAGTCGTGAGCGACTGATTACCTATCCATCACATTAAGCCCAGAATTTGGAGTTATTTAAGTAAAAACCAGGGGCCTCCCTTAGGGTTCAGTGTGAATCTCAGTGGTCTCAAGTCTCACACTTTTCAGACACAGATGTCTGATATAGCTTCATATATTGCTCAATAAGTTAGAGCCTTATACATTGAAAATGTCTCTTTCTTCCAATAAGGCCTCCAGGATTTGGAATTGGTTGAGGTCCAACCATCCAGTTAAAATTACCTAAGGCAGGATTATTTGTATAGCTAAATGCTTGATGTTCCAGCAGCATATATCTTCTAAGTTCATCGCTCCGTCCCATATGCCAGGACCTTTAAACATGCTTGCATGCTTGGGGTTCACCAAACTCCTACCCACCACCATGAACACACACATCCACAACACACACCTGTTCTTCTTTACCTGGAAAAATATTAATTATCCTTAAATGTTCCTTCCTCTGTGTCATAGGGGCAGGGCTTCTATAGCACCCTGTTCATAATTTCATTCTGAAACTTACACTCAATTGGCAAGATATCTACTTACATCTTTGCTTCCCCAACCAATTAATGAACTCCTCAAGAATAGAGACTGAGATCTATTTTTCAGTCTCAAAGCCTCACAGGGTTCTGAAAATGCAGTATGGGCTTAGTAAATATTGAATGAATAAATACATGAAGGAACGAAATAAACCCACCATATCTTATATTATTTCATAACCCCATCACCCCAAAGGACATATCTGTCAGGACAACCCTCCATATCTTATATTATTTCATAACCCCATCACCCCAAAGGACATATCTGTCAGGACAACCCTCCTCCACTGCAGCCACGTTCACTTTGGATCTAAAGTTAACCCTTAGAAGGACACTCTGAGAATGTCATGTGAGATTTTAGGATGCTAGCAGAAGCCTTAAGTTTTCAAAATTATGCCTGAAATAGCTATAAATATTAATAGATATGCCAAGAAGCTCTGGCCCTTGGGAAAAATATGGGGATTTCAAGGAAAAGAAATATTCCATCTCTGGTACAACCTCAAGTATCAGACCTGACTCTTCTTACTGAGGTGTTAAGGAAGTGTCGAGGCAGACCTCTGCTGATTTGCACACTCCTTGGTTAATAGTGTTAAAATAGCCTTGCGTGAATGTTAAATCCTGTTTATTTTACAGAGCTATAACGTCTATAAGATTACAGATTCCTTTTGGAGAGTCAAGTACAGAGTGGTCTAGAAATTTAAAGAGGTTTCACTTGGTTACTCTGGAATGGTTTCAATTCTCATGTTCAAACAATGCATTTCTTAATCGTATTCCACAATTTTAAAAGGTAGGGTGGCCTTGAATTTCACAGATACCCCCTTGGTGTTGAAAATTTGAGGTTTCATGAACTAGAAAAAGAGTTAATTATCATTAGGCCCAAAGCTACTAAACCCAATAGTTCACCCTCAACAAAAGAAATATGGGGGTAAAGTTATAAATGCCAGTAACACATGGCTAAACTACTTGCTTTCATTTCTTTCCTCTCTGGTTCTGGAAGGAAGAGGGATAATAAACACATTCCTGACTTCCTAATCTTCCTGATATAACTTCCAACTTTAATACCATCTGAGAAACCTTCCCCACTGACCCAAAGTGATTTCCTCTACATTACTTTCTGGATTACGTTAATGTACAAGGAGCTGTGATTCAGCAATGAATAGGATATAATCCTACCTTGAAGAGTTTTACAGACTTGTGAAAGACTAAGACAAGAAAACAGACAGCTACAAATCAGTGGTAGAAAATGTTATAATACAGATTTTAAAGTCTTTAACTTTCACTGTCTCATCAGTGTTACTTTTCGAGTTCCTAAGGACGCAGAGCCAAAGTGTTGGAGACCTACCTTTCTCCCCAGGAAGGGGCAGACACCCACCCTACTCACAGCAGAGCAGCTCTACCCTTTGTCCAAAACAAGGATTGTTGATCAAATGCCCTGGCAGTGACCAGAAGATATATTTGAGTTCTTCAACCACAAAGCAAAATAAGCATGGTGCTGACACAGCCTTAGCAGCATTGCCTGTTGAGGGTTTTTAGTGCCTGGGATAGAATTTCTTGAGACTTGACTGGGAGTCATCTCCTCGAATTCCTAATGCATTTCTTTAGAAAGAGTGTGCATCAGTGAGCTTATCAGGCCCTGTTTCAGCTCAGTGCATAGCTGAGAACAATAGATCCCCTCTCCAAGAATCGAACAGTGGTGACAACCGGGCCATGCCTCAGAAACGAGCAAGCCACCCTTCCTGAGTACGTTACCCAAATAGCGTTGACAGTTAAAACCCTGAAGCAACTCAGGTGGACCTTAAAAGCTATTGATGGAGATGCAAAATTTACTAAACATTTATTCATGGGTTTATGTATTTGTTCATTTGATAGACATTTATAGAGAGACCACTACGTGTCAGGAAATGTGCTCGGAAGTGGGGAGACAAACATGAACAAGATGCAATCCCTGTGCTCAAAGGTTTGCTTGATTTAGAAATCAAGTAATCTGTAATTATAATAGAATCTGCAAAGTGTACAGGATACCATGGGGGAATAAGAGGGGCAGTTAAGTCAGGGGTCATGGAAAGCTTCTCAGTCAAGGCAGCCTCTAAATTCAATCTTGAAGGATTCAGGGACGCTTCCTTACAGTTGTCCTGGTTGCATATTCTTGTGCATTCATTTTGTGCTGCAGAGATCCAGTGATCTTCTCTGAGGTGAATGGAGAGGACATGCAGAGCCACAGAGCAGGGCTGGATACAGTGGCTCACATGAGTGACACAGTCATGCTAGATGATTACCAGTCTCAGTAAAGAATACAGAGTAGGTAAAAATATGGAATGCGTCCTGCAAATGCCTCAGTCATGTGAATTTAATAAGGAAGATATTCTTCAGAGGGACTACAAACCTCTTTCTGACTTCTGAGGCACAAAAAAATCTTTATTTCTCCACTGGAAGTCTATATGTGTTTGTGCTTGATTGAGTGAACATGGAACAAAGAAAAATAAAATTACTTATCAATAACTTTACCAATGTGTTTTAGAATTGAGAGTTCTTAGATACTTGGTGTTTTTCTATAAGAGTGTTTTAAAGTTATTTTGCTATTGGTTTTTAAGCCCAGCTTAAAAATCAGATATACACACTTAAAAATACCTCACTAAACATTGTTCCTGGGACAAAATCTTTTCCATTTAACCTATTGACTCAATATATTGTAAATATATTCATATGTATGATGGTTGCTTAAATCAAGACTAAATATTAATCAATTTTTTTTTTCAAAAACAATGCACATCCAGGTGCACAGGTGGGTCAGTGGTAGGATGCCCACCTTTCATGCAGGAGACCCAGGTTTGATTCCCGGACTATGCACCAAAAAATAAAGAAAGAAAGAAGAAGTACTGGGAGAAAGGTAAGCTCCCATTTTTCACTCTGAACATTTCAGAACTTAGAATTGTTTTTGGTAATAAAAATATATATAGGGTGGTACACAATGGCTCAGTGGCAGAATTCTCGCCTGCCATGCCAGAGACCCGGGTTCAGTTCCTGATGCCTGCCCATGCAAAATATATATATATTTTTTATATATTATATATGTATATATGTGTATATATGTATATGTATATACGTATATGTATGTGTATGTATATGTGTATATATATGTATATATATGTGTGGTTGTGTGTGTGTGTGTGTGTGTGTGTATATATAATAAAGATGGAGGCTATTACTGCCAAATTCTAGCTCTGTGATGAGACCCAAGAGAATATGATACACTTTCCATATCTGGAAATTTTTCTTTTACAAAAGACAGAGGACAATAAGGAAATACTGCACTAGCTAAGGGTCTAGGTTCAACACTGAGTTGAAAATTAAGCTCATGGGTGATGATCAAATCCCCCTTTTCTGTGGGTGTCAGAGGTACAGCATGTGGAAACTACAACACCACCAGTTAAATTATCTTTAAAATAAGTGAGCCGGTAATTATACAAACACCTTCAGCCAGTTTAAGCTTTCAGATGAATGCCACCAGTACTTGGTGTCACTCCGTTCATAAGGAGTTTATAAGTGGCAGCCTGTGTGAGCTGCCAATGTCCAGTCCTGCTCTGTGACTCTGCACGTTCTCTCCATTTACCTCCAGAGAGGTCACCAGACCTCTTCATGTGAACAGGGTACCTGACTTAAAACTTCGAAAGCACACTCTATTCTCCAAATTTTGGATGTTAACCTATTAAAAAGAAGAGCAATAGAAAGCCGTGGAAATATTTGTAAGAGCAATATAAAATCAAATATATTTTTAAAAAATCAGGTCCACTTTGCATGATGAGCCAAAGTCCTTGAAAGCATGCACTGACATCAGGGTGGCGAAATGAGTATAAGAAATCTCATCTGTGGAAACACATCCACATCAGGATTTTATGACATTGAATGAGATTATTGGCACTTTAATCTGTGATGTGTTAAACAGAAGTAACGGCAGAAGCAATGTGCTACAGTTGAACTGTGATTAGGTTGTTTCAGCAGCTTAGGCTGTGCGTGCTATTGTAAACCACAATGGGCCAGTGAAACAAAGAATGAGAGTTTCAGTAATGCCAATGCTGCAGCGTTGGGAAAGAAAATCTTCAACCCTGTAACATAAAGATGGCACTTGTCTTTTGTGAATTATGAGACAAAGAATATAAGGATTGCAATCGATGATTTCTTACAAACTCATGAGAAAAGTTAAAGCTCTTTTTAAAGGGAAATAGCAACCTTACCTCCAAATCCTGACCTACCCAAGCCTCTACTGAAGTGGATTGGCCCTCTGCCTTGGCAAGAATGAGTAAAGCTCTTGACTTTTCTAATAGAATGGTAACTCTGCCTCCCTTTTTTCTGGTGTCTAAAGCACATGACCTTCACATTAGCCAACAGCACAGAATAGCCTCATTATAGGTAACTTGTTAGAGAGTTCAAACATGATTCGTCTGTGAGCTAGCACCTGCCAAGGTCTGGCTTAAGACATCTGATATTTGAAAGACAGTCTAAATACCTTTCTTTCTAAAATCTCCAGGCTCTATTGAATTTTAAGTTGGATCATCAGGAAGCAATGTTCATGAACCAAATTATCTCAGCTCTCCATAGAAATGCCTTCACTGATTGATGATACAAGGTTTTGCCCTGAGCCTTTCTAGAAGGTCGATATGAAAACAACTTCATCTGTATTTCTCTCTTTGTAAAGTGGTAGCCAGGCAGTGTCCACTATCCTTGCAAATATCAATTTTAAAAGGGCTCACATTTAACTTAATTCCAAGAAAAAATTTGTTTCTGTCTGTGAATGTGTGTGCTTTCTTTTGTCTGCCAATGAACATTAGATAACTAATGTGGTTTCCTTTTAACTTAAATGTCAGGATACTCAGAGCTAAATTCATACATACCTTAGAAATTAATTCACATCAGGTATGTGGCACTATCTACTCTTGGTTCTTCTTTCACATAGTGTTTCTTCTGTCCCAATCAACTAACCACTATACATTATGCTTAATGAGAAAGCTTCTTTCTATTTTCAGCAAGTCTAAAAAGCAAACAGCTGAAGTTAAGTAGAAAAAGAAGCAATATTCATGAACATTTAGCCAGTCTAGTTAGTTTATGTATGTTACATTAAGTGTATCTCAATAATATCACATCCTTAAGTCCGCTGTTTAAAGATAAGGTTCAGATAAGTCAAATAATATGATCAAGGTTAATAATGGTCAGGACTGATATTTGAACTCAGTTTTTCTCGATTTGGTCCAAAGTCCTATTTATGACTCTACTATGGACCTGAATATTAAATATTAATTTTTATTAATTACCATGAGCTTCTTTTAACTTGAACTGTTAAGTAAATTAACTATTCCACTTTGAAGTATTGTTATGAGAGTAAAATAAAATTAAGAACACAAAATCACTTTGAGGTCATTTTTAAATGGTATACAAATGTGTTTATTACTTCCTTATAATAATCTTTGTAAGATTTCATTTAATATATTAAAATCTAATGTTTCATGTAAGTATGCACTTCTAAATCTTGCGTACTCTACTATTTATTCCATTAGCACATGTCCTAGTTTGCTGAAGCTGCCGTAATGCAATATACCAGAAACAGAATAGCTTTTAAAAAAGGAGAATTTATTAAGTTGCAAATTTAAGTTCTAAGGCTATGAAAATGTCCAAATTAAGGCACTAACAAGAGGTTACCTTTACTCAAGAAAGGCTGATGAAGTTTGGGGTTTCCCTCTCAGCTGAGAGGGCACATGGTGACACCTGCTAGCTTTCTCTCCAGGTTTCTTGTTTCATGACCCTCCCCCTGGGGCATTTTCCTTCTTTATCTACAAAGGTCTCAGGCTGTGTGAGCTCTGTTGGTTCTGGGGCTCTTACAACTCTAAAGCTTTTTCCAAAATGTTTCCTCCACCTTGTATGGGTGGAGACGCATCTCCATGGAAATCATTAATCAAAGTTTAACACCCACAATTGGATGGGTCATATCTCCATGGGAATTATCAAAAAGGCCCCACCCAGCAATATTGAATGAGGATTAAAGGACGAGGATCTTATGAGGTACATAATAGCTTCAAATGGGCACAGCACACAATAAAGATATTTAGCCAACTGGAAAACAGAAAGAGATTTTGGTAAAAGTCTTTCAGTCATAAAACCCTCACTGAAATTCACCAATGAATGCCATAAACTAAACTTCAGCTCATAAATTCTAGTAAAGAAATTATTCCTGCAGACCATCTGAAGTAATCCATTTGAAAATCCTAAAATGGCTCTCTGACCTGCAAACAGACAATTTATATTTGTGGCTATGTCAAAAAAGAGAGAGAGGGAGACGTCATCCCTCTATTGCAGCCTGAGAAACAGCCCCAGACTTTATGAGATGATCAGCCATCTCTAAACACAGGCAAGGACCATCCCTTTATTCTTCATACTGCCTGAATCCTTAGCCAATATGAGAATGAAATCTCATCATACTTGAACCTATTTCATTAGTAAGTTTCTCGCTCTCTTCTCATCCCACCTCTTTATCCCTCCAGAAAATGACATTTATTATTTCAACTCTTGAAACTAATTATATTTTTCATTTTGCGTGTTAGTCCTATTTCTTTTGCATGTCAGTAAAACGTATTTTAAAATATGCCACATTAGAAACCACAAATATTGTTCTAAATCTCAACTGCAAGTATCACATAATGAAAACATCACTATAATGGAAATATTTTGGTGCTACTTCATTTTTAACAAAGTATACAACTCAGGAAGTAGACCATAGGCCTGGGGGCTATTTAAATAATGCTTAATTCATTCAGTAAGACATTCAGAAAACTGTAGACAAAATAATTTCTCTATTTTTAGCTTGTCATAATATCTCTACCTAGCCTTTTTTTGCTTGTAGTGGCGATTGTTGCGAAGTTTTTTGTTTTGTTTTGCTGTGTTCTGTTTTGTATTGTCAGAGGTCTTTGGACATTGACAACATCATATGGTAGCAAATGTCATATAGGCTGCTAATGCTCTATAAGTTGTCAAATACAAATGAAATAGTAACATATGACCCTTGAAACAAGGGTAGCAGAGACAGTTCCAGGCGGTCACTGATATTCTATTTGAGAAGTAGAAGAATAGAGGTTGTTACTGGCACAGGCACTTCTTTCTGACTGTCACACTGATCCAAAAGGGCAAAATTGAGAGAGAATTGCCCATTGACCACAGTTCGAATATTTGTCTAAGAAGCTTCATTGGCTCTCTCAAAACCAAAGTAAACAATGAAAAAGTGGCAAAAAATGAAAGATATGAATATAGTCATCAGTTTCCCTAGAAGCAGAACCTGGGGCAGGGATTCAGGTACAATCTGTAAAGGAAGAAGTAGATTGGAGAAGGGGAGCAAATCAAGCCAAGGATATCATCTTGAGAGGAGTCTAGCCTTAACATGATGCTTGGCAATAGGTGAGGCTATACAGCAGCGGTTGGCAGACTTTTCTGGAAAGGGCCAGCGTATTAGAAATAGTCAGCTCTCCCACCATAACATAAAAGCAGCCATATGTAATAAAACAAAATGTGTGACTTTGTTCCAATTAAACTTTACTTACAAAAACAGGCAGTGGGATAGATTTGGCTCACGGGCCAGGGTTTGCTGACTCCTGCTTAAGAATATAAATCATTCCACAGATGTGCCACCATCCCCTAACCCAGAGGTAAGGAAGCTGACCTTTTTTTACTCCGGATTAGTCATCAGCTGAGGAGCTGGGGGTGGGGTAGAGAGTGGGGCTAAACTCCCAGAAATGTGATTCCCAAATGCTAGGACAGTGGTTCTGAACTTCATGTCAAATCAGAATCACATGGAAGGCTCGTGGAAACCCTAAGTGTTGACACCACACACAGGGTTTGTGATCCAGTAGTTCTGGGACAGGTTGAGAATTTCACTTTCCAACAAATTTCCAGGGGCTGCTGATGTTGCTGTCCGAGGACCACACATTGAGACCCTGAGCTTGTGCAATTCTACAGAGATGCAGGTAGCTGTGAGCCCTTAATAGTCAATGCTTTACAACAGCTGGGGCTGGCTGAGCTGGCCTGGAAAAGAGGATCTCAGCAGGACATCACCAGCATCTAGTACAATACTTAAGCCAATCTGTAGCATGGAAATAATCAGATTTTAAGAATATACCTCTGGATTAGGAAATCTGTTTACACCATATTCTTTCTTGGATAAGGCTGCTTGTGCTGGTTTGAAAAGATGTATGTCCCCTAGAAAAGCCATGTTTTAATCAAAATCCCATTTTGTAAAGGCAGAACAGTCCTTATTCAATATTGTATGTTTGAAACTGTAATCAGATCATATACCTGGAGATGTGATTTAGTCAAGAGTGGCTGTTAAACTGGATTAGCTGGAGGTGTGTCTCCACCCATTTGGGTGGGTCTTGATAAGTTTCTGGAGTCCTATAAAAGAGGAAACGTTTTGTAGAATGAAGGAGATTCAGAGAGAGCAGAGCAGAATGACATAGCCATGTGAAGCAGAGTCCACCAGCCAGCGACCATTGGAGATGAAGAAGGAAAATGCCTCCCAGAGAGCTTCACAAAACAGGAAGCCTGGAGAAGAAGCTAGCAGATGATGCCATGTTCACCATGTGCCTTTCCAGATGAGAGAGAAACTCTGAACTTCATCGGCCCTCTTGAATCAAGGTATCTTTCCCAAATGCCTTAGATTGGACATTTCCATAGACTTGTTTTAACTGGGACATTTTCTTGGCCTTAGAACTGTAAACTAGCAACTTATTAAATTCCCCTTCTTAAAAGTCATTCCGTTTCTGGTATATTGCATTCCGGCAGCTAGCAAACTAGAACATTGCTCATTCTTGAATGTTCATTCTGGCTTAACTTAATCTGATCCAGTTATTTGTTAACACTGAGTTATGTCCTTCTAAGTATCTATACTATTTGTATATGTTTTTTACTGAGTATTTTATTGATGCATTCATTAGTATTGGTTGGTGTACCAATCTTTGTTAGCTTGTAACCTCACTGAGAGCACAGACCATGTTTTCTCGTAACTATACAACCAACATTATCAAGGAACGAAAATTCTATGCACTTCAGAGCTGTTTTGAATCAATTATTTCTCTAGAGAAAATGGGACTAATGTCATATGGAAAGTAAGGGTTTCTCTATTTAGCTCCTCTCATAACTTCTATCTTATTTTTCCCTATATTTCCATTATCATAAAATACATTCCTACACAATTAATGTTAAGAGCATAAACATTGAATCTCTCACTAAATTTGCCCTCATACATATTACAGCCCTGGTAACAATGCCTTCCTGCCAGCACTCTTATTCTAGCTCATAGATTCACTGCAAGAAGACCAAAGCAGAAAAAAAAAATCTTAATTATGCCTTATAAAGTCATCCCTCAGACTCCTATAGTTTGAGGGTTAAAAAAAAAAAAAAGGAAAGAAATAGATCATTGTGTCCTCGATTGTGTATCTAAATCTTGACTTTATCTTTCTTAACATCCTTAAAAGGAAAGCCGAGAAATGTGGCCTGGGATTTACCACTAGTTAAACCAGTTTCTACAGTGAAATAAGTCTACATACAGGGTAAATGACTTACAGAGTTATTTCAACCTCAAGTGTTCATATTCTACCACTCAGAAACACACACACAACAAACACACACACAGAGTGGGCCAAGGAAAACCCAGTCAGGATGCAGGCTCTGTTAGGCAGAGTTGGTGGTTAGTGACTGAGGGACTGAATAAAATGAGGGATATTCTACTCTATAGTCCAAAGCAATACAAGCTACAGAAGCAAGTCCAAGCCAAAATATTTTAGGAAGCATTGGGAGTCAAAAATCAAGAAAACAATGCAATAACATCAAGACCAGAGAGCAAGAACTAGATCACAAGCCACAGATGCCCTGATGAAGATCTACATAAAAACAAAATAAAACAAAAAACAGGAGAAATGAAGACACAACAGGTCATTTAGAGAATATAGTTGATGCAAGGCTTTTCTTTATTATCAATAAGTGGGGTTGGGGGGCAAAGATTATAGACTAAGACAAAAGTATTCTTTTATAAGAATAAACATAAGCATATATACCTTACAATCCAGTAACACACTTTTTAGATATATAAGCCAAAGAAGCTTAAAATGATACACCAACAGATATAAATAAGAGTGTCCAAATCGACACTGTTCATAAAAATAAAAATCTGAAAACAACCCAGATGCCTACTTATAGGAGAATAGATAAATTGTAGAATAAACACATAATACATTAAGGAGAATAAATGAACTGTAGTTACATACAGCAACATGAAATAATCTTAAAAATGTAAAGCTGAGCAAAGAAAGTAATCACGCTTCCGCTTAAGCGGAAAGGTGCAAGAGAAAGGTGCAAGAGAATGCCACTCCCATGCTAAAAGCAACAAAGCCAGATGATAAGCAAAATCGTAACTTATCTTGAACCCACCAGGATGCTGAGATCATAAGACAATCATGAGATATAAAGTCCTAAAAAAGAAACAAGATCCTCAAAGGACAGACAGGACATGTTAGATCCCAAGAGAAAAAAAGGGGCCACTCTGGAAGATAAGAAAAAACAAGATAAAATTTTAACAAATTCTTAAACATCAAGCATGGGCTAGAGCAGTAGTCACAGGATGGTTCATCCTTACACACAACCCTTATCCGTGTGCCTCCAACAGGTACACTCCAGAAAGATCAGAGACAGGACAGGATACCAGAGAGATCTCCCTTCAGTGGTGCAAGTATGCAGGAGATAACAGCTGCTGTTCAGGCACAAAACACCACTCATTCCCCCAGGCCCATTCCTCATAAAAAGCAAAACCTTAAGTCACTATGGAAGGAGCAGCAAGTCTTTTACCCAACCCCATCCCCAAGTCACAAGGGAAGGAATAGAAACAAAACCCATCAGCCTCTGGAAGATAGCTAAGACACCACTCTTTCTGCCACCAGAAACCAGGCAACAATCCTCTACCTCTTGGTGAATGGTTGAAGCAAAGTTATATGCCATGGGAGATGGGAATGGAAAATGTTTAGTACCTAGGGTCCTGCATCAATACAAAGCAGAGATCTGCTAACCTGTAGGAGGTTCAGAAAACTCTCCTGCCCAATGCAGATACAAGGTGGTTTTGGCTGTAGCAAAGGGAACTGGCAGGAACACTGAGAAAACCCTCTTTCCCAGGTCCACTCCACAGGTCCTATCTCACTATGAAGCTAGCCCAGAAGAACCAATATCTGCTGGCCATAGACCAAAGCTACTAACAGGTGACAAACCATAACACTCTATTCCTGAGAAAGAGGCAAGACAATATAGAGAGAACCTTCTATAATATAATCATTTAGCATGCTAGTCCTCACAACATCAAGGTAATGGCAGTTCCTGCTGAAGGAACTTGGAGCCTATGTATACTGAGAGTAACTATAGCACAACAAAACCAAAACCCAGTCAACTACTGACTAGGTTGACTCAATCCTCCACAACTGCACCTGACAAAAGAGATATGCCCCATTCCAGGTATAAATTTGTATGTTCAGTTCCATGAGTTGACTCTGTATCCTGACAAAAGGTTCATGCACAACAGATCAATCCCTATTGTCCTTCTACAAGTGATTTCCACCTCAATAAAAAAATTATGAGACTGTCAAAAAAGCAAGAAAAGAGAAGGTCCATTATCAAGAGATAAAGCAATGAACAGAATAAAATTCAGAGGCCATTCAGATACTAGAACTATTAGAGACTTTGAAATGCTAATGATAAATACGCAAAAGAATCTAATGAGAAAGGTGAACACCACAAATAAGTAGATGGGAAATTTCACCAGAGAGTTGGAAAGTATAAAAAATGTCAAATAGAAAAGCAAGAATAAAACATGAGATTGGAGACAATTCTTTCAACAGGCTTATCAATAGAGTACACATGGCTGAGAGAAGAATCAATGAATTTGGCGACATTTCAACAGAAATTAACCAAACTTAAAGACAAAGAAAAAGAAGACTGAGAAAAAAATGGAAAAGACCTTCCAAGAGCTGTGGCACAATATGAAATAATTTAACATGCATGTAATTGGAGTCCCAGATTGAGAACAGCAAAAGTCTCATCAGAAACTTTGTAAATTAAGAGACAATGTCATCAACATACTGAAAAAAAAAAAAAATCTGACAATCCTGAATTCTACACCCAGCAAAAATCATCCATCAAAGATAAACTCAAAAACTTTTTTAGACGAAACAAAAGCTGAGATAACTTATTACCAGCAGACCTAGACTACAACAAATGCTAAATATAGTTCTTAAGACAGGAGGCTAATGCTAGATGTAATTTTGGATCTACAGAAAGAAAGGTAGAGCACCAGATATGATAAAATGAGTATAAGCAAAAAGGCATTTTGTTTTTAATCATGTTAAAAGAACACTGTTAAAAACACAAATACAAGCAATGTATTGCAGGGTTTACAACATGTAGAATTAAATGTATGAAAATGGAAAATGGAAGTGTACTACTTTAAAGTTCTTACATAACATATGAAGTAGTATACATAATATAAGAAGCAGTATGTTATGTGAAGCTGCACTGTGATGAGTTAAAAAATATATTGTAAACTTTAAAACTTTAAAAAGAAATATAACTAAAAAGCCAAGTGAACGTTAGAATCATTAAACTCTTCAATTAACACTAAAGAAGGCAGGAAAAGGCAATAAAGGAACAAAGACCTGATCAGAAAATAGAAAATAAGGTGGAATATTTGAATCTAGTAATAATTGCATTAAATATAAGTTATCTAAATGTCCTAATTTTACAACTGGTAACTCACAGAAACTAACCTACAGCATGATGATATTTTTGTAAACCTCAAAAATAAGCAACTAAACAATTTTTTGTTTAAGGATATATGTGTGTATGTATGTAACTATTTAAAATATGAATGATAAAATTCAGAATAGAGGCTCCTTTTGGTAGGGAAATAGAGAGCACAGTTTTGGGAGAAAGCACCACTGCTTCAGTGAATTTGTAAAATTTTTCATGTTGAGTTGTGTGTTAACTGCACATTTCACTCCTGTGCTTCATTACTTGCATATCCATTACTTACATTCTATGAATATACATTAAATAAAATACTTCTAAAAGAAGATTCTGTAAGCGATTAAAAATAGACATGGACCTCAAAGTAAATTTTCCAAAAGCAAAGTGAGAAGACTTTTTAAGAAAGGTACTAAAGTGAGAGATTCCAAAACAATTTAATTCAGCAAAAATTCCTTGGACATTTACTCCATAAGAAGTAGCTGGGCTATGCCCGGTGCATATAATGATGGATAAGACACCACTACAGCTTAGTAGAAGAGTTCACTGTCAAATCCCAAACTAAGGAGAGAATTGTGGGAAGATGGAAGAGTAGGAAGCTCCAATAACAACTGGACCAGCAGAAACTGTCTGGATCAACTGTTTTGAAACTCTGGAGTCTCAGTAGCCAGGAAAGAGCAGGAGGAGAAGGCTGGTAAGTTGTGGTAAATAACAGTGAATTTCAGGTGCCACACAGTGGCTGCCATTCTCCATCCCATGGCCTGGCAGCAGGCAGCAATAGGATACTCAAACCTGGCTCCTAGTGCAGCTTGCTGGTGCTTCAGTGGGACGTTAAGACCTAGTTCCCCAAGATCCTCAGATGAGCAATCCGTTACCCGCTTATTGCTTTTGATCACATACTTCATATCACTGAATTTCAGACACTGTTCCAACCTGCCATAGGCAAAATTGGCAGAAGAGTCTTAAAGATGGTACTTTCCCTCAAAACTATGGGAAACAGTTAAAGGGCTATACTTGGGCAAGTGCAACCTCAAAAATCCATATTATAAGGTCTTGGTAAGCCTGCTGGCCCATTTCCTCACCCCTCTCCAGTACAATGTGGAGCCAGCCTGACTGCCACAGGAAGACTCACACAGAAAACTCATCTCCCATTCACAACACTCCTCCAGAATTTGCCTTCCAGGCAAAAACAGCATGGGACAGCTAAAGCAGTAGAAGAAACAATTAAATCAAACAACCTGTGGTAAAAGTTTACCTGCTTTAAGTACTACAATAAAGCACCTAGGAAATGGAGAGGGAACAAGTCTATTTCATAGACAACAGAGAGGGCATTCAAATTACTGTAAACAGAGGAATTCCTAAGGCCACTAGGAACGAGAAGTTCTGGATAAGACAGGGGCCCAAGAAAGATATTTGCATTCTTTTTTGTATTCACCTTAGGCAATCTTCTTGATAAGACGGCTGAACTCTGAAGCAGAGCACCAAACCAATGCAAAGCTAATTTTCAGTGTGAGAGGTGCTTTTTGCATTGGTTTGTTTGGTTTTGTTAGCTCCTGGCAGTCAAGGAAATCTTTCTCACAATACTAGTTAGAACAAACTCAAGAAACAGCTCAAGAACTAAATCCCAGAGTTACACACTAAAATATTGTTCTGGCCAATGTGCAAATATTTGCTGCCCAATGTGCCGCAAAAATGTACAAGACAAGGAAAGAAACAGGGAATCATGGTCCATCCAAAAGAAGAGGATCAAAATCCCAAAAACATCAACAAAGACTAGACTGTGGCCATAACAGCAACAACCTTAAGAAAAATGATCTTCAGTATACTCAAAGAAATGAAGGAAAATACAGATGGCACTAAAGGATAACAGGAAAACAATGAATCAACAAAATAAGAATCTCAATAAAGAGATAGGAATTTAAAAAAAAAAAAAAAAAAAAGATCCAAACAGAACTACAGGAGTTTAAGACCGCATAAGAAATTCCCTGCATGGTTTCAACAGCATGGAGCTGGCAGAGAAAGAGTCTGTGACTTTGAAGACAAGACAATTGAAATGAGTCAGAATGAAGAGGAGAGAGAAAAAGAAGAGTGAAAAAACCAAATGTAATGAGCTGTGGGGAATCATCAAATACACGAATAGACACACTACACAAAGCCCAGAAGGAGAAGAGAAAAAAGGAAAGAAGGAATGTTCAAAGAAATAATAACAGAAAACTTCCTCAAATTAGCAAAAGATGTGAATATGCACACCCAAGAAGCCCAAGGAATGCAAAAATGGATAAACTTGAAGAGAAATACGCCCAGAAACATATTAATCAAATTCTTGAATGCAAAAGACAAGGAGAGAGTTCTGAAAGCCATAGGAGAAAGGTAAAAAGCTATATGCAAGGGAGTTCCAATAAGATTAAGGGCTAATTTCTCATCAGAAACCATGGAGGCAAGAAGCCACTGGGATGAAACTTGCTTAGCTACTGAGAGAAAACAATTCACAAACAAGATTTTATATTCAGTGAGGCTGTCATTCAAAAACTAGAAAGAGATTAAATCATTCCCAGATAAACAGAGGCTGTCACCACTAGACCTGACTACTGGCAATGCTAAAGGGAGTTCTTTAGACTGAAAGGAAAGGACACTAGACAGTGAATCAAAGAAATATAATGGGGAACTTTAAATGCCAGTACTACTGTATTGTATTTTTTAGTATGTAACTCCACTTTTTACTTATTGTAGGTTCAAAAATGGAAAATTTATAAATAGTAAAGATAAATACATGGTTTGGGGAATACGGTGAATAAATGTATAATTTGCAACAAGTACAACAAAAAGGAGGGAAAAGGGGGTAGAATAATAGGGTAGGTGTATGTTATAGTTAAGTTCATATCAAATTAAGGATGATTGTTATAGATGTTAGGAAGTTAAATTATAGTCCCATGGTAACACAAAGAAAACATATGAAAATATATACAGAAGGAAGTAAGAAAGGACTCAAAATTATATATTATAAAAAAGTCAGACATATAAATTATGCATTAATAAAAGAATTGAGAGACATAAAAAGTGTAAGATTTACAAAGACCATGTATCAAAATGGCAGAAGAAGGTCTAGCATTATCAGTAGTTATTTTAAATGTAAAAAGATTAAACTCTCCAGTCAAATTGGGAGAATGGATAAAAAAGCATGACCCAACAGTATGTGGTGTACAAGAGACTCATCTTAAATTCATAGACACAGGCAGGCTGAAAGTAAAAGGACAGAAGAAAATATAGCATGCAACAGAAAACTAGGGTATTGCAATGTCAAATAAAATAGGCTTTAAGTAAAAAACAGTTACGAGGGGAAAAAAATGTCACTGGATGCTAGAAAATGTGTCAAATCAAGAATAAGCCATAACAATTATAGATATATATGCACCTAATGGCAGACCCCAAAATATATGAAGAAAATATTGACATATTTGACGGGAGAAATAGATGGCTTTAAATTAGTAGTGTGAGACTACAATACACCACTTTCAATAATAGATAGATTATTTACACGGAAGATCAATAAGAAAGTAGAAGACAGGATTGGTACTATAAACCAATTATACCTAATAGTCTTATATAGACTACTTCTCTCAATCTTGAGTCCATGGATCATTCTCCAGGATAAAACATATATGTGTATATATATATATAACATCACCAAACAAGTCTCAATAAATAGATAATATCAAAATCATACACAATATCTCTGTGACTACAATGGAATGAAACTAGAAATCAATAAAAAAGGGAGAACAGGAAAATTCACAAACATGTGTAAATTTAAAAATGCATTCTCAAATAGCTAATGAGTCAAAGAAGAAATTTTGAAGGAAAGTAAGAATATCTTGAGGTAAGTTAAATTGTAAACACAACAAACCAAAACTTATGGAATGCAGTAAAGTCAATGCTGATAGGAAACTTTATAGTTTTAAATGTTTACATTAAAAAGAAAGAAATGTACCAAATCACAGACTTCACTTCATAATCGGATGATCTAGAGAATGAAGAGTACACTAAACACAAAGTGATCAGAATGAAAGAACTAATAAAGATTAAACTGGAGATAAATTAAATAAAGAATAAAATAAACAATTGAGTGCATCAATAAAACCAAAAGTTGAGTTCTTTGAAAAGGCCAATAAAATAGGCAAACCCTTAAGTAGACTGACAAAGAAAAAATGAACTAAACAAATAATTAAAATCAGAAGTGAAAGAGGGGGCATTACTATTAGCCTGACAGAAATAAAAAACATTTTAATAGAATACTATGAACAGCTGTACACCAACAAATCAAACACCATAGATGAAATAGACAAATTCCTACAAACACACATACTACCTACATTGTAGTATACAAGAGGAAATAGAAGACCTCAACAAACCAATTACAAGTACAGAGATAGAATCAGTCATCAAAAATTTCCCAACGAAGAAAAGCCCAGGAACAGATGGCTTCACAGGGATTTTACCCAAACACTCAAAGAAGAAATAACACAATACTAATCAAACTTTTTCAAAAAAGTGAGAAGGTGGGAACACTTCTCAACTCATTCTATGAGACCAGCATCATCTAATAACAAACCAGATAAAGATACCAAGAGAAAAGAAAACTACAGACCCAAATCCCTTATGAATATAGATGCAAAAGTTCTCAACAAAATACTAGAAAACTGAATCCAATAGTGCACTAAAGAATTACACAGTATTACCACTTGGGATGTATCTCAGACGTGAAAGGATGGTTCAATATAAAAATTAATTAATCAATTAATAGAACAAAGAAAAAAACGCATGATCCACTCAATTGACACAGAAAAGGCATTTAACAAAATCCAGCACCCTTTTTTATTAAATTACTTAGATAATTAGTAACAGAAGAAAGATTCCTCAACATGATAAAAAGCATATATGAAAAACCCACAGTTAACATCATATACAATGTTGAAGGAATGAACACAATTCCTGATAAGATTGGGAACAAGACAAGGATGCCCACTGTCACCACTGTTATTCAGCAATGTACTGGACATTCTACCCAGGGCAATTATGTGAGGGAAAAAAAATAAAAGCCACCTATTGGAGAGAAAGAAGTAAAACTTTTCTTACTTGTAAATGACATGATCCTATATATAGAAAATATCAAAAAATCTACTACAAAGCTCCTAGACTAATAAATGAATTGAGCAATTTGGTGGGGTAGGCAAAAGTCAATATTATTTTAATACACTAGTAATGAACCATTTGAAGTAGAAATTAAGGCAAAATACCATTTCCAATATCAAGTAACAGAATCAAATATCTAGGAATAAATTTAGCTAAGGATGTATATGCAAGATACTGCCAAATATTACTAAAAGAAATCAGAGCCCCTAAATAAAAAGAAGAACATACTATGCTCATGACCTGGAAGACTAAATATTGTCACAAAATTAATTCCACTCAAAGCAATTTACAGATTCAACACAATTCTGATCAGAATTCTAATAGCCTTCTTTGCAGAAATGGAAAAATCAATTGTCAAATTTATATGGAAGAGTAAGGAACACTGAAGAGCCAAAACACTCTAAAAAGAACAAAGTTGGAGGCCTCACACTTTCTGGTTTTAAAATTTCCTGATTTTATTACTTGATTTTGACGCTACAGTCATTTAAAAAGCATGATACTGGCACAAGGACAGACTTGTACACCAATGAAATTGAATTAAGAGTTCAGATACAGTCCACCAAATCTCTGGCCAATTGATTTTTATAAGTTTGCCAAGTCCATTCAATTGGAAAAGATTGGTACCTAGAAAACTAGACACCCACATTCAAAAGAATGAATGGGCATCCCACCTCACATTGCACACAAAAAATTAACTAAAAATGGATCAAAGACCTAAATATAAGAACCAGGACTATAAAACTCCTAAAGAAAATGTAGGGAAGCATCTTCAGTACCTTGTGTTAGGCAATAGTTTGTTAGACTTGATACTAAAAGCATAAGCAGCTAAAAATCAATCAATCAATGGGACATCCTCAAAATTAAAATCTTTGTGCATCCAAGGACTTCATCATGAAAATCGAAAGAAAACCTGAAGAATGGGGAAAAAATATCTGGAAAACACATATCTGATAAGGCTTTTATCCAGAATTTATAAATAAATCCTATAACTCAATGCAAAAAGACAAATAATCCCATTTTTAAATGGGCAAAAGACTTGAACAGACATTTCTCCAAAGAAGATATACAAATGGCAAAAAAAACACATGAAAACATGCTCGATATCGCTAGCTATAAGGGAAATGCAAACCAAAATACAAGATACCATTTCATAACCACTTGAGTGCTACTATTTAAATGAAAAGTGTTGGAGAGGGTGAGGAAAAATATAATAATTGTTCCTTGTTAGTGGAGATGTAAAGTGGTGCAGCCTCTGTGGGAGACAGTTTGGCAGTTCCACAGAAGGTTAAGTATACAATTACCATCTAACCAAGCAATCCCACTTCTACCAATATACCCAAAATAATTGAAAGCAGGAACTCAAACAGATATTTGTGCACTGATGTTCACAGTAGCATTATTCGCAATTGCCAAAAGATGGAAGCAATCCAAGTGTCCATCAATAGATGAATGGACAAACAGCATACATATACATACAATAGAATAATGTTCAGCTATGAAAAGAAAAAAAAAGTTCTGATACATGCAAAAAAAAAAAAAAAAAACACACACATCATATTGAGTGAAATAAGCCAGACAGAAAAGGACAAATATTGTATGATCTCACTGATATGAAATAAACTCATAGAATCAGAAATTGGAATACAGGTTATCAGCCCTTGGATGGGAATACAGAATGACCTAATTCTTAATTGGTACACAGTTTCTGTTTGGAGTGATGATCAAGTTTTGGTAATGTACAGTGGTGATGGTAATACAACACTGCAGACGTTATTAATACCACTGAGTTATAAATCTGAATATGGTTAAAAGGGGAAATTTTAGCTGGTATATATGTTGCAAGAACAAAAATTAACAACAACAAAAAACAACCATAGGCATGTATAACACAGACAGTAAATCCTAATGTAAGCTATGGACTATAGTTAAAAGTACAGTTTAATATTCTCTTATCTATTTCAACAAAATTACCACATTAATGCAAAAATGTTAAAAAATGGGGGTGAGTGGGAATGTGGGAATTCTGTATATTCCGTTCAATCTTTCTGTAGACCTATAACTTTTCTAATTAAAAAATTCCCATTTCTGGAAATACTATGTTTGTGTTAACTTTAAAATAATCGAACAGTGAGAAGCACCAAGAGCTAATTGGTGGAGATATAGATGAAGCAAAATTGGCTAAGTGTTGATAATTTTTTGAAACTGTGTGTGGTAGTTAGGTTCAGGTGTCAACTTGGCCAAGTGAAAGTGCCTAGTTCTATTGCTGTGGACATGAGTCAATGGCATGTGAACCTCATCTGTTGCTGATTAGATCTGCAGTTGGCTAGGAGGCGTGCCTGCTGCAATGAATGATGTTTGATTTAATTGGCTGGTGCTTAAATGAGAAACTCAATGTAGCACAGCCCAAGCAGCTCAGCATACCTCATCTCAGCACTCGCAGCTCAGTCCAGGCCTTTGGAGATGCTGAAAGGAATCACCCAGGGGAAAGTTGTTGGAACTCAGAGGCTTGGAGAGAAGGCCAGCAGAGTTCACCCTGTGCCTTCCCACGTAAGAAGGAACCCCAGTTGAAAGTTAGCTACCTTTTCTCTGAAGAACTAACTAAATAAATCCCCTTCCATTAAAAACCAATCCATCTCTGATATGTTGTATTCCAGCAGCTAGCAAACTAGAACACTGTGTTATGGATACAATGTGTTCATTATACTATTCTCTCTACATTTGTATAGTGTTGAAGCTTTCCATAATAAAAGGATTTGTTTTCTTCACCAAAGCTACCTGATTCTGTACTCTTAAATAAAAAATGGTATGAGGAGACTGATGAACTTGGTAATCAGTGAAAAAATTGTTTCATGTTTCCAAAATTCTTAACAGCTTACAAAAATGGATTAAATTTAAACACAAAAATATAATGGACATATATAAATTATATAGATAGAGATAATTATATGGCATATAGATTGGAAAGGAAGACATAAAACTCTCTGTTTTCAAATGACATGATTGTCTATGTGGAAAATTTCAAAGAACTGACAAAAGCAGCTATTGAAACGAATTACTGAGTTTATAAAGGTTAAGAATACAAAGTCAAAACACAAAATTAAATCATATTTTTATACTAGCAGTGAATAGCTAGAAATTAAAATGTTTTAAGTACAATTTTTGAAAGTATGAAAAAATGAAATACGTATAAATCTTAGAAAGTAAGTACAAGATCTATGTGTTAAAAACTACAAAACACTGACTAAAAAAAACCCTAGAAAACCTATCTAAATTGAAATATATTCCATGATCATGGATTGGCAGATTCAATATTTTTAAGATGTCAATTCTCCCCAAATTAATCTACGAATTCAACATAATCCTATTGAAAGACACAGAGGAATTTATTTTAGGAATCAACTAGCTAATTCTAAAACTTATAAGGAAAGTCAAAGGAAGCAAAATAGCCAGAAAATATTTGAAAAGGAAGATCAATTGCAGAAGTTTCATATTACCTGATTTCCAATTTAGTATAAAGCTACAGAAGTTAAGACAGTGTGGTATTAAAGAAAAAAATAGATGTTAAATAAATAGAACAGAATATAAAGTTCAGAAACAGATTCATAAACACATGCTCAGCTGGTTTTTATGAAAGTACAAAAGCAATTCAACAGAAAAAAGGGAAGTCTTTTGAGCAAGTGGTGTGGAGACGGTTGCATAACTATGGGCAAATAATTCATTTTCTAAAAATCCTCAATCCATATCTCACACTTTATACACAAATTAACTCAAAATGAATGAAAGACCTAAATGTAAAACCTAACGCTATAAAACTTCTAGGAGAAAACTCTTGTGTTCTTGAGTTAAATAATGATCTCTTAGATACAACACTAAAGGCACAATTTATAAAAGAAAACTTTTGATAAATTGAACTTCATCAAAAATAAGAACTTCTGTTTTCTAAAAGATAATGTCAGATGATTGAAAAGACAAGCCAAATACAAGAGAAAATATTTGCAAATCACCTATCCAATAAATAACCTATCAAGATTATATAAAGAATTCTCAAAATTCAATAATAAAACACCCAATTAAAAGTGGGAAAGAGGTTTGAATAGGCACTTCACCAAAGAAGATATAAAGGTTGCACATAAGAACATGAAAAGATGTTCAACATTCATCATCACTAAAGAAATGCAAATTAAAGTAATAACAAGATACAACTACATATCTATTAGACTCATATCTATTTTTTTTTAAACGGACAATGCTAAGTGCTGACAAGAATGCAGAGTAACTGGAATTCTCATACATTGCTGGTAGGAATGCAAAATAGTATAGCCACTTTGGAAAGATATTTTGGCAGTTCCTTATAAAGTTAAATATACACTCTACATACAACTTAGAAATCCCATTCCCAGATATTTATCCAAGTAAAATGAAAACCTATGTTCAAACACACAAAGAGAGGTGTACACTAATGTTTACAGAAGAATTATTTTGCCCAAATCTAGAAACAGCACTGTGTTCCTCAACTTGAGAATGGTTAAACCCAACTGTAGTACATCTATACTATGAAATACTACTCAGCGGTTTAAAAAAAAAAAAAAAAGCAAACACTTGATTTACTCAACAACATAATTGAATCTCAAATGTCCAATTGGGAATGAAAGTAATCATGGTCAAAAAGCTATGTACTGTATGTTTCCATTTAAATGACATTTTTTGCAAAGGCAAACTATCAGGACAGAAAGCAGATCAATTGCTGCCAAGAGTGACATAAACAGATGGGATGACTACAATACTGCATAGGGGAATATTTTTGGGGTGACGGTATTGTTCTTTATCTTGTTTATGCTCATGGTTATGTGGCTGTATATATTTGTCAAAACTTTCAGAACTTTATAGTAAAAAAAAAAGCAAATAGTGTTGAATGTAAATCATACCTAAATTTTTAAAACAGAAAAATTCCCCTGCCAAATTCTAATAGGGATACTATGAATTACTGTATTTGGTTTTTAAAAAATGTATAAAGTAAAGAAGACATGGCTGAAGATGCACTCATGTAGAAAAAGCACTAGTAATAGTTATAAATTCAATATGAATAAACACTGTCATGATTGACCAAAAACCCAATTCAATCTTAATAGATCATATAGAATTCAAAATAAGAAAGGGGCGATTCCCCCCTTTATTCTGTAGCACTGAGGTCATATCTGGGACAGTAATTCAACTCTGGTGGTGGGTGGTAGGAGGGAAATGAACCACGTACTACTCCCTGCATATGGAATAGGCTTTGTCCAGTCACTGTGAATTTGCCATCATTGCAGAGAACACTGAGGTCAATTTTGAAGTGATTCGATGGAATTGCTTTCTTTATTCAAAAGAAAAAAGAAAAAAAATCCACAAAGCACCCGCTGCAGGTGAAGGACTGTATAGACACAGGAAAATGATAGTGAGCAGTGTAGGTATGTTTCCAGCCTGGCAAAGACCTGGTTGAAGTTAGAATATTAAGCATTATGTTCTCCTAATTTGTAAAACCTATAGTTAGGAAGGTGGAAATACCAAGAGCAATACTTCCTGGCTTCTTTTAATTAAGTCCAGGAAACCCTAATGTTGCCATGATCATCAGAAGTCAGCCAAATATGAATTGTGCCTAGAATTCAGCTCTGTTTTAGTTTGCTTTGTATCCTGGATACTTGGGACTTCCTTAGCACCGCTGTTTCTAGTTACCTTACCTTAACCTCAATTAATATCTGAAATGATGCAAATACGAAGACCTATAAGAAGCAGTCCATTATATACTTCTATTTTTACTGAGCTTCCTTAAGTTCTTGATGATTTATAGAATATGAACCTAATAATGACTTTTTCCTGTATCTGTGGTACTTTTTGTGGGAGTTTTTTCCACTCTATGACAAATTTGTGATAGTGCATATTGATATGTTTTATATATCAAGTCATGACTTTCCTTTTGCATATGTGCAAGCTCACCTTAAGTAATTTCTTAATCACTTGCAATTCTTTCACCTGTTCATTAATTAGCTCATCTGCATTTACGGAGCACCTGCTATGTTCCTCTAAATCTGCTAGGGTTAGAGGAACAAACTAATTATTAATATTTTACTACATTTTAATTCCATTTGGCTTTTATAGCTATCTCTGATCAAAGGAAAATGCATTATTTTTTTCCAAGCTGATAGCTGTTATTAGTATAAACAATATATATACGAATCTCACTGTACATACACACACAGATCTAAAATGGCTTGTACCTTATTTCTTCTTGTCAAAAATCTACTGTGGTTTAAAAGTCACTTCCTTCATGAAGCTTTCCCCAACTCCATTCACAAAATATCTCCCTCTTGTAGTCTCTTAGTATGTTTTACCTTTTCTCTTTCAT
The DNA here is from genome assembly GCF_023851605.1 of Tamandua tetradactyla. Taxonomy (NCBI): domain Eukaryota; kingdom Metazoa; phylum Chordata; class Mammalia; order Pilosa; family Myrmecophagidae; genus Tamandua; species Tamandua tetradactyla. The sequence goes on along the minus strand of NC_135334.1, from coordinate 50,975,578 downwards.
TCATTATATTCTATAAATATTATAATTTTTCTTGAATTTCTTTGTGAACATATTTTGAAGGCATTTATTTTTCAGTATCCAGATAATACATTACATAAGCATATAATAATGATGAAGTATAGAGTACAAAAGGAATCATGAAAAGCAATAGCACGTGTCCTCCCCTTGTCTTACAAAAACGCCTCCCCCCATGACTGCCCATTCCTTAAAGGTAACCATTTTTGATCATTCATAGATGTTAGCTCTTCTAAAAATCAACTATTTTATTTGGGGAATTATAAGCTTAATTTTGGTTCTTGCTATGACAAAATAAATTTCAATTTATTGACCTATTTTTCATATTCCCAGTCCCTCTCATTTTTTGGATGTCTGCTAGTAATCTTGGTTTCATCAACTTTGGAAAGTATACCTTGACTCCCACTTACTACAGTGGAGATAGGCGTGCCTCTACCTTTCATTCCACATCTCCTCCCGCCCGAGGAGCTAGTTTCTCTAGGGTTTTACCCCATCAATTATTAATTCAAGCAGTATCTTTTATTTCCTCCATATCTGGACCAGGACTTTTGGCACAATTTTTTATTTGGTTCCATTTTCCCAACAGTTTCTAATTGCCTTTATTTTTCCTTTTTGACAAAATATTTATATTGCCAGCTTTTCAGCCCTTTGATTGTGCTCTCTATTGCCTGTAACTCATTCCATTCTTCTTCGTGAGGACTTTCTTCATAGAGCTTTATGACTGTCTTTTGCAATTTATAACAGTTGTTTACTAGGCCAGTTGCACAAGTTATCAGTACAAGATATGTTATAATTGTACTTTTGGTTTATTCCCACAGATTCTTGAATTATCTATCATCTTTATTGGTTTTCACCAAAATTTTTCTCGAGTCCCAGAAAGGTTACAGAGGATGAGAATGGAATGATACAGTCCTTACGTACATGAACATGCTTTCTACTTTGCATCAAAATAGTTTGGTCCGGAATGGACTTCCAGACTTACAATCATTTTCCCTTAGAATATTTAAGGCATTTTCGGTTATCATCTATCAGCCCATGTTGCTGAAGAGAATTTTTGCTAATTTGATTCTCTTGCCTTGGTAGGTCACCTGCTTTTATTCTTTTCTTTTCTTTTCTTTTTTTTTGGCCCTTCAGAAGCTTTAAAGAGCTTCTCTTTTTCCTTGCTTATTTTGAAATTTCATCATTTACCTCAGTGTATTAGTCAGGACTCAATAAGAAATAGATGGCACAGTCAAAATACTAAGCATGCTGAGCAGGGTTTAATATAAAGAGTAGTAACAAAGCTATTTGGAGTGGTGCGGTAGGGAAACCACAAGGGATAATGCCACAGCTCAGAAATAGTCATTGCAGATGACAGATCCCAAAGGGATAGGGGAAGAAGAAATCATCAAAATCTGGAAAGAGAGCGTTATATACAAAAGACCACCTCGAGAGCAGCAATAAGCTGTGTTTGACAGATACAACCAACCCGAAGAGATTCTGCAGAGAGTGAACCAGGGGAGTAAACAACCCAGTCCATCCTTCTACCTCCCCACCTCCCCCACCAATGCACATCTCACAATGGTTCCCAGTAGCTAATGCAGCTGGAGGTTAGGGGATGGGAACCAGATGCGATCATCCATCCAGGTTCGAAAGTAGTCAAGGGTTGAGAGTGAATCTAGATGGGTAAAGAGAAGCTGGTCACCTACTAAGTACGGGCTTTTTTATTCATCTTGCTCACTACTGAATGGGATTTCTCCTTTTAAAGACTTTTGTTCCAATTCAAATTTGGGAAATTTTATTGTTGCTTTTCTAACTTCCTTTCATTTTTTTTCCTCCTCGCTGTCTGAACTCTTTATATTATCTTTGTGGAAGATGTCATGTTAGGTTATCTTCCCTAAACTATAAATTTCTCAAGGACAGAATCCACAGATTACTCATCTATCTTTCACCCACATCACCAAGCACAGGGGTGCAATAATGGCTCCAAGAAAATGAATTCCAAATTGAATAAAACCTAAACAATTTTCACTTTAAGTGAAACATTGCCGTGCAATGTTTAGACCATAAGAAGTTAGAAGAGAAAGGTTTACAGTGGCATTTTCAAACTTTTTTTTAATTGTGAGTTCAGTTTTGCTTTCATTTTCACAGTGGTACAGAAAAGAATCCCAGGGGATTTTGTTAAATTCTTGGAGTAGGATGAGGAATAACTATATATTCTACTTATTGACTGTAAAATGTACAAAACATTTAGTTATTTAATAAGGAGGTAATAAACAGTAATAACCAATAAATTATTGCACTTACTCTTAATTTGAAATCCATCTGGGGCTTAAAAGAAAGATCCTACTGATATTCAGAGCTACAATTTAAGGTGATAGGATGCAGTTCAAGGACAATCTTTTTGCACTACTTTTTGTCATTGTTTAAAAGTCCGTTTTTTTAAAGCCATGAGATGTTTAAGCACATATCAGTTGTTTCTGTCAGAGGAGAGTGAACCTTAAAATCCCATCATCTGAGTGGTTTACTCCACACAGACTCTCCCTTTTGGGAGCCATCACTCCTCCCTCTTGGAGAAAGTTATGTGAAAACAGCTTGGGCAGCTTCCCTCTCTTCCTTGGTCCATATGTGGTCCGTCAGTAACCCTCACCTAGCCTTTGCCCAGACCAACCCTGGGGGTTTCGTTTCCCCAGCACTACCTCTTCTGTTCATCCTGCTGTGGACACAGCTAACTGGTCAATATCTCCTACCTTTCTATCCTTGAAATAGTGTCTCCAGCAGCCACAGTTTCGTCTCTCTGAGTGGTTTCTTTGAAGCGCCCCTCACTCTGCATGGGATGAATGTGGGCAGAATTGGGAATGACATTTAAAAAAAAAAACACAACAACTCTTCCACTTTTTTTCACATGCATTAACTGTGTGGTCAGTGGAATCATGCACCACTCCAAAATTTTTTTTAATCCATTCCTTTAGTTGTGAATCCACTGTAAATAGGGCCTTTTTGAGGATAGTTTTAAGATGTGGCCCATCTGAAAAAGATTGGGCCTTAATTCTATGGGAGGAAGAGAAGCAGGAAGTCAATGAAACCTGGAAGAGAAAGGAGAGGGTATCACCCTGTGTATCACCATGTGACAGAAAAGCCAAGGACTTGAGAATCTCTGGCAGTCAGCCTCAGAATGCCACAGTATATTGCTTTGCTGATGCCTCGATTTTGGACTTCTCCCAGGCTCAAAATGGTGAGACATAATTCCTGTAGTCAAGTCAACTCATTGTATGGTATTTGTTTTAGCAGCTGGAAAACTGAAACAAATTGCCACTTCTCAATTCTCTGAAAGGTGGCCATTAGTTCAAGATATACAAAATTGGTGTTTGAAAATCTCTTTTGTAAATCCTGCATAGGTGGCCTGGAACCTCCTTCATTATACAGAAGCTCTTGCACCTGCTGATTTGAGGCCTCAGCCAAACTGAGGTAGGAATAATCCCTTTTAAACATCCTGCAACCTAAAGGAAAGTCCGTAAAAAATTGTAATCTGGAAGCAATTTGTGTGGGATACGTAATATAGGATAAGTAAACACCACAGAATAAGGTGACAAAAAGATTAAACTAGTATAGCATAGGAAAAGTTAAGAGTTTCAACAAATCTCTACTGGGGAAGTTTTAAAATAAATAGCAGAAGGATGTTACTCTTAGAAAATAAATAATAGTAGTTACCAGTTGTGCGTTTACTCTATGCCAAGCACAGTGTTAAACACTTGATAAACAGATGTCTTTTAAGCCACAAGCAGCCTAAGTATTATTCTCCCTACAATTTACAGAAAGAAACCAAGTCTGAAACAGGCTAAACAACACTTCCAAGGTTGTACCTCTGTGATTTTCTGCATAGTTTGCTAAGTATGTATATATTTATGCATGAGTATTGGATGTCTTCCTGAAGTCCCAGGTAATGGACACATGAAGGTATTTATTAGAGTAAGGACTCTGTACTTGTTGGACCCAAGTGACAATCACAACCCAGTTTCTGGACCCCAAGTGCACAGGTCAGATAAGCAGCACCCGTAACTGGATAGAAACTAAATCAGGTCTATTCATCTTGTGATATCACATAGCAAAATGACTCCTATTTTTAGAAAAGAAACTGAAAGTATCTTTGCAATTTATTCCGAGACTTCTTATCTAAGATCATCTGAGATATAACTTCAATATAAGCTAAATCACTCATAGTCAGATTTTTTTTCCATTTATGACACTATTTAACCCCTTAACCTTTTTCCTGATTTAAGACAAAGCCCTTTTTAATAAATAGAAGGAAACTCACATATATAAAATTTAGAAACTTCCAATCATTTTATGCCAATAACTAGCTAGTCCTTTCAGACACCCGTAACCTATTTCCAATGGTACTTTGTGATTTGACAAAAACTCCTTTAAATTTTCCTTCTTTTTTCCCTGTAGCAGTTTCTAAAGCTCATTTGTTGCTTGTACATTTTGTTGCCCATTATATGTATTCTTTAATTTGCTCTCTGAGACTTCAAATTTACTTTTTATGTTAGTCATGGGAAGAGAAAATAGAGATTAACTTCACCTTACCTCACTTTGAAGTACTGATTATGTTTAAATCCACAAATGAAACACACACACTCTGAATCCTTGACCCTCCATTGCAAAGTACTCACCAAACCCCTAACCTCCTCTTCCTCTGCTCTCCATCTGAATAATGGGCTCCACCATTCCTGGCATCTACCCACCTAATTACTCAAACCCAGAACCTGGGTGTGATCCTTAAATATGTGCGCCCTTCCCTCCCCTCTCATCAAATCACCTCCACAGCTCGTCAGTTTTAACTCCAAAATACATCTCAGCTATTTCCACTTAACCTGTATCATCAGAGAAACCACCTGGTCCAAATGACCAGCATCTTCCCAGCCCCTGTGTTACCTCCATTGTCACTCTTACCCCCACCCCAATCCATCTGCCAAAGAAAAAAAAAAAGCCAGAGAGAGCTTTTAAAATGTAAACTGGATTGCATGACACCCCTACTAAAAGCCTCTAAAAGCTTCCTATTAAACTCAGAGAAAATCTAATCTTCTTAAGATGTCTACAAGACCCTACCCTGTGTTGCCTCCACCGGTCTCTCCAATCAGATGCAGGCCTTTTTGTCTCGGCTTTTATCCTCAATTTGGCAAGTACGGGTGTGTTTGGGGTGATGCTTCTCTTCCCTTCACTGTGACTTACTGGAAGGTAGACCACGATAATTGTATTCATCATTCCTCCTTTGCCTCTAGCAAAACACCTGTCATGTTAGTGCTCAATAAGGTTTTGTTAAATGAATAAATGAATTCAAATAAAAATTACTAAAATTAATAGGAAATAGTTTGTTTTAAATGCAGCCAATAAAATAGAAATTACAAAGACAATAAGGAAATGCTTACAAATACGTGGCCAAAGCTAAATAGGAAATGTTAGGTACAATTATATTATACACAGCATTTACAATATTTACAGGTTGAAAATAAACATAACATTTGTGATATGTTTGAACCCATTAGAACATAGACCTCTATCTTGTTTAAAGATATCCTATCAGAAAGGAAGTGGAACCTATTTACAAGGTTACAAGTAGGATCTGCCTTCTGAAGTGGAAATTTAGAGTTTGCCTTAGGAGCAGATTATCTCTTTGTCTGGCAGTCAGTATTTTGTTGGGCCCTTTTGGTTACCCTTGATGAAGCAAAAATCCTAGTCTGACATGGAAAGATACAAGCAGCTAACCTGCTCTGCATGATAGTGAGTTTGTCATCAACATAGGTAGATTCACAGCTCTATAGAGTTTGTTTCCTTTTTAGCAGAGCCCCTCTGGGGACAGCAGTTTAGAGGTGAGGGTGGAGGGGCTTCTTTCAAAGAAGTGGAGACCTGAACTCTTGTATAGAAAAAACCATGCTCTCAGCAGTGATGCGCTGGAGGCAGCTCACTCTGGGTCCTAAGAACTCAGAAATTTTATAGTATGGTTTTGAAAACAGACATTACTAGAAAAATTGAATTATACAACCTTACATTTAAAAAATTGATTAAAAGTAAAGGTGATAGCTTCCTGTGGGTCCCACGGAGGAGGCGCCCATAGTTCATGGAGTACTTGGGCCACGTGCATGGGAGTAAATTGCTTCTTGTTCATGCCTGAGACTGAGGGAGACTTCCGGAGAAGATGGCGGCTTAGTAAGGTGCGCGCGGCTTAGTAAGGTGCGCGCGTCTTAGTTCCTCCTCCAGAACAACTATTAAATAACTAGAAACAATACAGGACAGCTCCCAGAGCCACGACAGAGATCGGACACACAGTATACCCCAGTCTGGACCGGTTGGACTGGCTGCAAGATTCCACTGCGGTGAGGTCCCCGAGTGGCACGCGCTTCCCCGGGCTGCGGCGGCTGGCAGCCGGCGCCCCTCCCTCCCTCCTTCCCGGTCCGGCTGAGAGACTCGGAGAGGTGAGTTCCCCAAGCCGCGGAGGCTGGCAGCCAGCACCCCTCCCTCACGGGCGGCTTCCCGGGCCGGCGGGGAGCCTCGGATCAGCGGTTCCCCAAGCCGTGGCGGCCGGCGACTGGCGCCCCTCACACACACGCGGCTTCCCGGACCGGCTGGGAGCCTCAGATCAGCGGTTCCCCAAGCCGTGGTGGCCGGCGCCCCTTCCCCACAGGCGACTTCCCAGAGGGAAAGGAAAGAGTCTCCAACAGTAGTAGAGACTGAGTCCAACCTAACACCAATAGTGGCATTAATGAACAACTTCTGACTACTAAAAATAGGCCCTCAGCTCAGGCAAAACTGATCAAGGCGGAAGTCACCTATTAGGCTAACTGAAAAAGAGGAAAGGGGGCGAAACAGAGCCTTCTGCAGCTGTTTCTACGGAGGCTTGGTTGCCTCTGGGCTCAGTGCTGGGATTACACAGGTTGCAACTGCCCAGAATGTAGAAACAGGCTGCTTTCAGGGCTCTCTACCACCTGAACCTTCCCCACGGGAGGGGTGAAACGCAACTCAGATGGAATCCCTCTCTCAAGGAATTCAGATCCCAGGACTTCACAATATGAAGCCTTTAAAACCAGCCTACAACCTTTCCTCTGTCTCCACCACACACCCAGCAGGGAGAGTCTTCCAAAGTTAAAGGAGCCACAACATCTTTTGCTGGTGGGACCTGCAGACAGACAAGCACCACATACTGGGCAGGATAAGAAAAACAGAGCCCAGAGACTTCACAGGAAAGTCTTTCAACCTGCTGGGTCCCACACTCAGGGAAATCTGATTAAATGCCCAGACACCAGCAAAAAATAACAAATCACACCAGGAAAATTGAAGATATGGCCCAGTCAAAGGAACAAACCAATAGCTCAAATGAGATACAGGAGCTGAGACAACTAATTCTGAATATACGAACAGAAATGGAAAACCTCTTCAAAAACCAAATCAATACATTGAGGGAGGACATGAAGAAGGCAAGGGATGAACAAAAAGAAGACATGAAAAGTCTGAAAAAACAAATCACAGAACTTATGGGAATGAAAGGTACAGTAGAAGAGATGAAAAAAACAATGGAAACCTACAATGGTAGATTTCAAGAGACAGAGGTTAGAATTAGTGAACTGGAGGATGGAACATCTGAAATCCAAAAAGAAACAGAAACTATAGGGAAAAGAATGGAAAAATTTGAGCAGGGGCTCAGGGAATTGAATGATAATATGAAGCGCACAAATATACGTGTTGTGGGTGTCCCAGAAGAAGAGAAAGGAAAAGGAGGAGAAAAAATAATGGAAGAAATTATCACTGAAAATTTCCCAACTCTTATGAAAGACCTAAAATTACAGATCCAAGAAGTGCAGAGCACCCCAAAGAGAATAGATCCAAATAGGCGTTCTCCAAGACACTAGTTAGAATGTCAGAGGTCAAAGAGAAAGAGAGGATCTTGAAAGCAGCAAGAGAAAAACAATCCATCACATACAAGGGAAACCCAATAAGACTATGTGTAGATTTCTCAGCAGAAACCATGGAAGCAAGAAGACAGTGGGGTGATATATTTAAATTACTAAAAGAGAAAAACTGCCAACCAAGACTTCTATATCCAGCAAAATTGTCCTTCAAAAATGAGGGAGAAATTAAAACATTTTCAGACAAAAAGTCACTGAGAGAATTTCTGACCAAGAGACCAGCTCTGCAAGAAATACTAAAGGGAGCACTAGAGTCAGATACGAAAAGACAGAAGAGAGAGGTATGGAGAAGAGTGTAGAAAGAAGGAAAATCAGATATGATATATATAATACAAAAGGCAAAATGCTAGAGGAAAGTATTACCCAAACAGAAATAACACTAAATGTTAATGGACTGAATTCCCCAATCAAAAGACATAGAATGGCAGAATGAATTAAAAAACAGGATCCTTCTATATGCTGTCTACAGGAAACACATCTTAGACCCAAAGATAAACATAGGTTGAAAGTGAAAGGTTGGGAAAAGATATTTCATGTAAATAACAACCAGAAAAGAGCAGGAGTAGCTATACTAATATCCAACAAATTAGGCTTCAAATGTAAAACAGTTAAAAGAGACAAAGAAGGATACTATCTACTAATAAAAGGAACAATTAAACAAGAAGACATAAAAGTAAAGGTGATAGCACAACATTGTGAATGTACTTAACACCACTGAATTATATATGTGAAATTGGTTAAAAAGAGAAATTTTAGGTGGTATATATGTTACCTGAATTAAAATTCAAAAGCAACACCAACAACATAGAACTCTACAATTCAAAGAATGAACCCTAATGTAAACTGTGGACTCTATAGTTGACAATATAATTATTATAATATTGTTCTTCAATTGTAGTAGAGATACTACACTAGTGCAAAGTGTTACTAAATGGGAAAACTGAGTAAGTGTTGGGGGGAGAAATATGGGAACTCTGTACTTTCTGGAAGATATTTCTGTAAATCTACAACCACTCCGATAAGAAAAAAAAATGGAAAAATAAAATAAAACCCTCCAAAATAGCAAAGTTAACACAAAGTCAAAACTCATCGCTTTTACTGATTTTATTATACTTTACTATGATCTGTGCTCATAAGATTATTTACGTATTTTGTAATGGAAAGCTATTGTTCATGTCTTCCCCATTCTGTGTGGGGTGAAGTACTGTTGGTAACCTGAAGTTAACTACAATGAATGTATTTACACCACAGAAGTAGGCAGTTGTTACAAAATAGGGTTTGATTTATCATTTTATTGTCTACACTTAAGAAAGCATGGAGAAAATGTCAACAATGCAGATTAGCTTTAAAATATGTTATGTCTGTATCCTTTTGTGAATAGCATAAAAAATGGAGGAATTATCCTTTTAGTATCTATAAGCAATTATTAGATTCAACAAAGAATATGCTTGCATCAGTAAGATTCTAAAACTTTTCTTTATTGATTCACTTTTCTTCCCCGTTACTGTAAACCAAAGCATCAACTAACATTCATGTCAGAACTATACTCCTATGTCAATTTTGACCATAGCTTGTTAAGGATACAAAAGTTCAGCAAAAATCAGTAAGCATTCTGCGAGAATAAATTGATAAATAGAAGTTACAATACAAAAGCATTATATATTTTATTATTATTATAAGTTACACACTGCATATCCATTATATCAGTAAAATTTATAATAAAATTGTATGTGTGTACATATGCATTCACTTTTGTTCCAGAGAGCCAGTTGTTGACCTTTTACCAGCATGTCACTGGGTCTAGACCACTCCTGTAGCAGACTAGAATTTGTGAAATACATAAGCATTCTTCAGAATCCATGAAAACTCCTGGGAAGGAGAATGTAATGGCAGGCTGCTTGACCTTCCTGCAACAGAGCGTTTGGGAATGAGTATTTGGGAATTAAAACTGAGAGTAATTCTTGTAATCAGGGCTGTCAAGTACACCTGCATTACACATACATAAAATATCTATGCATATGGACAAGAACTACTGAGATACCATGAAACAGAATGATAGGTTTATGAGTGATTCGTCTTTTCCTTTATGAGAGATTTTTCAACATCTTAAAAAATATAAAACATAATACATGATGGTATAGAGAAGCAGTTTGACCCAGTGGATTAAGAAATATGCAAATTCAGAATATTTGAAATATCTAACATGGGTTAAATAGTTTGGCCTCATTCATTCTATTTCTCATCTCCACCATAAAATACCAACCTGGTTCAGCAGGTAGCCATGAGAAATAAGCAATGCAGTAGCTTATGTACATAGTTTCTTAAAAGAGTGATAAGTCAAGCAAAGAACACTGTATATTACAGAGGTGCCTGAGGTAAAGCTAAATTATACTTAAAAATGTAATGCTTCCTTGGCAATCAGCTGACATCCTTTGTCAAATCTGATGATTTTAAAATAGCTATGATCTGTCTCTGGACAATCTCTCATTAATATTTCTGGGTTTCATCTTTGCCGTTACTTGGAAAAGTAAGAAATACATTCTAATGAGATTGTTAATTTAAGAAAGTGCTTTGTTTTCTAACTTGACAACCTTATAAATCAAATGCTTTGCATTCTATCGCAGCAGAGAGGTAACATTGTTCATTTTACAAGGCCAAAACTAACATGCAAAATTTCCAAAAATTCCACCAGATGATCTTTTCAGGCTAATGATATGGGACCCTAAGCCTGCCCTTAGTAATTTGAAAGATCTCTCCCATTGTAATGGTGCTTGATTTCTCACAAAAAAATTTACATAAGATAAATCGACAGTAATATTTAAAGATAATTGCTCTGCTAGATGAAAATAGTGTCAAATTGGCATCCCTATAGGTATAAGAAGATTCTAATTCACCAGGGAAAATACTATTTCTTTTAATAAGTGGCCTTTTACTTTCTCATTATTTTTGTTACCTCTAATTGGTGTCAGAAGGAGATCAATACCACATCATAGAAATCTTTTGAGGTTTAAATGATATATACAGTGCTTCGAATAGCGATACAAAACAAGCTATAGATGTGTTGCTTTTATACTATTAATATTATTCGTGTTAGCTATGAAAATTTGATTTCAACTCTGCATCTGCCTGGTGGTGTATTCCCATGGTACATTTTTACTACAGATCTCATAACTCTCTGTCAGGCTATCTCTCTCAGCTGTGTTCACGTCTCTGACTAATTTCTTATTGCTCCATCCAGACTTTTCCAGGGTACTTTGGACACTTCACAGAAATTAAAGATGGATATTTAGTCCACTAGAGGTGTCCAGGTAGACGTGGGACTTTGTGCGGCTAGATTTTTATGAAGTCCAATAACTGAATTGTGGTGGCTTCCAAGGATCTTGACTTGTGGTCAGGAATTATACCCCTGATACTTTATTCTTCCTTATTTTCTTTCAATACTCATTCCTGTTAATCCTAAATGTACAAGGTTGTTTCTTCTTGGTGTATTTTTGGAACAAACCACCAATTGCTTCTGAATTATGGAATTAAAGGAACAGAAAGGATCTTAGAGACTAAAAGGCCAGACCTCTCAGAGAAAGTTTGTATAGTATTCCAAAGCTTCCATTGTGAATCTCTCTCATCTCCCTGTCACTTTACATCATTTACATACAAATTAATGTGTGTTTTGTGTGTTTGTGTGTTTTGCTGTTTTATTTGCCTGTTCATCCCACCATAGGAGTAGGTTAGTGACACAGGCTGGATATTGTACCCCATCCCTCAGCACACTCTCACACAGGAAGTGGCATGTGACCAAAATAGGGCTGATCAATGTTCTTTGGAGATTGATGTATACACCAAGATAGGGGTCACCTCTTGTCTATGGGATCACTAGCATGGGTACCATTCAAATCTAGAGTCATCTTCCTTACCATGTGTGAAAGCCTGCCCTGCCAGTGAATTGAGCACATTCTAATTAAATGAAGTAATTAGCATTTGTTGCCTTCATAGTACGTGCCAGGCACTGTGCCTTCCACTTTAAACACATTATCTTATTCAATCCTTGCAAGAACTTTGTGAGGCGGGTATTATTTTGTCATTAGCACATGAGAAGTTTGGACTCAGTGAAATAAATTGCCCAAACCAAATTGCAGTAAATGGCAGAGCAGGGATGACAAGCAAGATTCTGGAGACTGAAACGCTCTCCATCACACCACTTAACAGTAAATAGCATCCATGGAAGTATAAATTGTCCAGTGGCTGGAACAGCCTTCTTGGCCCCAACAAGGAAAATGGGCATTCCTGAGTGAGAGCTAAATTGGGATGAGGCCAAGTCTGGCCGTGGGCGTGCTTAGGAGAGACACAAGGCTGCCTTGAAATGCACTCACTCCATGGCTAGGAGGAGACCTGCCACAGGTGACCTCTGTTTCACCAGATGCACACGTAAGAGGAAGAAAGCCTGAATGGTGTGTATAAATATTTAAAGCAAATCCAGGCTGGTGAATATCTCCTGTGTCTTTCAAACAATCAGTTAAATTCAAATTGGCAGCTATAACACATTATGCTGGGCTCTGTGTGTGGACAGGGGTTGGAAACGAGAAGTCAGAGCTGTGTAAGCTTTGACCTGTGCCCTCTGGAAGCTGTCAACCCAGCGGTCAAGACAGGCATGTCATTTTTAAAAAACAAAGCAATAATACAAGAACACTGTGGTGATGCTGTGAATGAGGTACAACATGCTGTGGGATTATCCAGGAAGCAGAGGTGAATTCTGCCTCCTATTCTGATTTCTAACATCATTCTCTTGAGTTAATTTTTCTAGTCATAAAAAGAATGAATTCTCTTTCAAGGATTTCTTCAAAATTCAAAACCAAAACACTCTCTCCTCCAAAAACACACACCCCATACCACCACCAGCCACAACAACTTTCTCTCCTCTTCTGTTCCTATTTCCTCCTAGACACTGGCTCTTCCAAGACTTTGTCTGAGACTCCCCTTAATGTGCTACCCTGTTTCGAGCAAAGCATTGCTGTAGACATGCAACTGGAATGAGCCAGTTCAGACCTAGGCCCAGCCCCTGTTCTCAGCCCCACCAAGCCCTAATTATGAACCATGGCAGGAGTTTATGCCAGATTTGTGTTCCAAACAGTAGAATCATTCCTGTCCCCTGCTCATTTTGTTCCTTTGAAAATCACTTCTCACAGAGAGTTTCTCTAAGATCTATCTTACCTCCTTCAATACTTTATTCTGATCCAAAACAATTCATTCCAAAGTTTCCTTCCCTGTCTTTCATGTTCCTAATACTTCCTCACAGTATGGAGGGATTCCATGGCCACATGAGGTTCAGTACAGAGTATACAAGTCGAATGTGTCATAGCTTGCAGTGGTGGTCTGGACCAATGCTGTTCTCCTGTGCTAATCCTTCCTAGCCTATTCATACTACCTCCTAGCAATAATTGAGCATTTACCATAGGCCAGCCACTGTGCTAAGTACAGCACCACCATCTCAGGTGTCCCTCAGAGTGATCCTACTGGATTATTAGTATTATTATTTGCAGATGAAGAGTCTACAGTTATAATGTAGAAGCAACTTAATGAAGATCACAGAGCAAGTGGCACTGCTTGGACTCAAACCTCAGTCTGCTTGATGCCAAAGCCTGTGTTTGGTTGTTTGTCTAACCTGTACCCTATATTGATTTCCAAGGGAATTACCGGGAATTTGACACCAGAAGGCCTGAGTTAAATCCTCAGTTCAGTACATACATCATGAACTGAATCTCTTTCACCTTCTCAGGGTCACCATTCCTTTTTTCTGCAAAACTTATAGCTCTTTGAGCTTGCCATGTCCTTATTGACTTTGCTTCATCAGCCTGGAATATCCTCTCACCCACTTCTTGCCTGGCCAAGGACAACCTGCCTTTCAGCCTGCAGCCCTAATCTCCTCTAGGCTGACATAAGCGCCCTCAAAGGAACCAACATCAGCCTCTGCACTCACCTATGCAGATGCCTTGCCAGGGTGCTCTGTGAGTATGAGGTCCCTTGCAGAGCCTCCACATCTGTTTGATACCAGCACCCCATCAGTTCACCATGTTTGTATAGCGTTCCAAGTTATGTGCATTGATTCATTTATAAATCCTTTACAGTATTATTTTTATGGCATATAATGCATACTAATATGTGTATGGATTTATTTATAAACCCTTTACAGTATTATTTTTATGACATGTGATGCATACTGTAAATCATAGAGAAAAATACAAACATTTTGGGGTGAGATAAAGATTTAAAAACTGACATTTTTAATGTCTTGCTAATTACAGTGGCTTCAGACTATAGTTTCAGGAAGAATTTTTCCTTAGCATAAGGCATGTCATTAAGAGTGTGTGGATACATCGATATTTCAGAGTCAGTTTGATACTATAGATTTTCTTTGACTTCTCAACAGATCTGATTAGATTGTCATTGTTTTTGCCTTGTAATGTGACTGACAAAAAAAATGTCAGCTTTGCATTTTTACTTTTTGCTCGTGCTTGTTATACTAGTATTATCTTCAACCCATGCTTGCTTTAAGGGGATATTTTTAAGTCGTATCTCCAATTTGTAAGCGTTAGATGTTGTTAAATCCACCTAACAGACACACTTAACATACAATAAAGGTAAGACACGGAGTTTGCTGAAAGCAAGAAAAAAATAGATCCTCTCCCACCTCCCAGTGTCCCCAGTCCCACCTCCCCTCAACCATGCAGACTGCAGACATGCTGCTCTACCCAAAGCAACTCCAGATCTTCTACCAGGCAGATTGAAAACCCAGAGAGAATCCACAGAGCAAGCATTGTGATAGCCTAATGTACTTCCTTTTTTAAGATAAAAAAACTTAATTTAAATGCGATTCCTGGTCTTGTTTTGTGATCTTGCCCAATCCGAACCTATCCCCCATCATTAGGAACCCAAATGCTCTGGGCAAACATCTGGAGAGCAAAGACTGTGTTTTCCTTATCTTTTCTCTGCAATCCAATAAAAAAAAAGTCTCTCCTTTAATAATAACAAAGAGTCAAATACTGTTTTAAGCATTTTGCCCTTATTGTTTAATCATCACAATAAACCTATAGGTGAAGAAGTTGAGACATAGAGAGGGTAATTAACTTCGCTAAATTCACATGGCTAGCAAGAGGCAAAGCAGGGATTTTGACCCAGGTACTCAGACTCCTAACTCCATATTTTTATCAGCAATCATCTAAGTATGAAATACATAGCAATGGGTAAATCCATCATTCATTTATTCATTCAATAAATATATATTCAGCACCAGCCAAAGACAATGCACTGTTCTGGGCACCAAGGAAAATGCAGTACACAATACAAACAAATATCACTGCCCTTAGAGATCTAGTTAGTTGGGAGACACAGAGAATACATATAATATATGAGTAAATTAAATTCTACAATGTGTTAGAAAGTGATACATGCTAAAGGGAAGAAAAAGTATAAAAATGAGAATTGAAAGTGTATGGATATACTTTTGAAAAGCATGATCAGGAAAGACCTCACTGAAGAGGGGAACATTTGAGTGAAGACTTGAAGGAGGTAAGGGAATGAGCTATGATGATATTTTAAGTGAAATCATTTTGGGCAGAGGGAACATTCAAAAACACTGAGACAGGAACATACCAAGGATGCTAGAGCATAGTAAGGAGGACACTCAGTTGAAGTATAGTATAGTTAGTGTGATAGGCAGAATAATGGTCTACCCCTGGAACCTATGAATAGGTATGTAGAAAAAAAAGATTCTGTGATTGTAATTAAACTAAGGACCTGGAAGCAGGAATATTATTCTGATTATCCAGGTAGGCCCAATGTAATCAAAAGGGTCCTTATAAAGTGTAGAAAAGAAGATGTGACAACAGAAGCAGAGGTCAGAGAGAACTGATTGCTGGAAGGGGGCCACAAGACAAGAAATGTGGGCAGCCTCTAGAAGCTGTAAAAGCAATGGGTGGATTCTCCCCTAGAGACTTCAGAAGGAATGCAACCCTGTCAACACCTTAATTTTAACTCAGGGGACATCTCCAGAACTGTCAAATAATAAATGTGTATATTTAAGCTGCTAAGTGTGTGGTAAATTGTTATAGTAACAATAGGAAACTAATACAGTGATGAAGGGAGAAAACAAGAGATGAAATCAAGAAGGTTACTTGCTTCACACCAGGTAGGACCACATAGGCCATTCCAAGGACTTTGACTTCTATTTTGAGTGAGATCAGGAACTATTGGAGGATTTTGAGCACAGAAGGGACATGATCTGAATTGTGTTTTAAAAGGATCCCTATATATGGTGTGTTTAGAAAAGATGGGAGTGGGGACTGAGACAGCATGGAAGGCAGGATGGCAAAGATGAAAGCTGGAGACCAATTAAGGAATGATTGAAATAATCCAGGCAAGAAATGAGAGCAGCTTGGACCAGGATGGTAGCTTCTATTTAACCAGAGAAAGGAAGCAGATACTGGAAACATTTTCAAGGTAGAGTCCACAGGATTTGCTGATGGCTTAGATGGGAAGATGAGATAAAAGAAGGCAAAGAAGATTTCAAGGCTTTGTTCTGAGCAACTGCGAGGACAGAATTGCCATAAATAAGCTGAGGATTGGTTGAGGTATAGATTTCGGGGGAGGTAGAGTGTGTGGTGAAAATCAAGAATTCACTTTTAGGTATGGTAAGTCTCTCATTTGCAATATGCAGTTGGTATTTTACTCATTTATTTGCATCATGATTCCTGGTAATTTGAACTTATTCCAAACATCTGAGTTTTGTCATTTTCATGTATCATGCTTTTTATCTGTTTTGGTTTTGGAGGTATTCCACGCCCCCCCCCCCCCATCCTGCCTTCTGTTTGAAGTGGTACATTTTTCTATATTGCATTTTTAATTCACCTGTGGGCTTGGAAGTTATATATTGGACTTTTATTCTTTACTGCTTACTCTTAACATTTTAACACATATTTCTAATAGTGTATTATTACTATAATAACTTTCAAACAATTTGAGGACCTTGATATGTTTTATGTTTTAACTTTCTACTGAAGATCTTCTCTCACCTTGCCACTGTTCACCCTCCTTATTATAGTTACCTGGCATTTTCATTATAATATTTAAAAAATTATTTTATCAAAATCTAGAACTTTCCCAATATTTTATCAATTTCTGTGCTCACCAATGTTTCTTGCTTTTCATTTCTTCTCTCCAGTTTCACTTTTCTTCTTTCTGGAGTGCATTTTTAATGAGAGTCTGAGGGTGATAAACTTGTAGTCTTTTTATTATCTGAGCATGTCACCCTTTTTGCTTTCACTTTGAATGATAGTTTATCTGGGTATATAAATCAGAATAAACCATTATTTTCCTTCAGAATTTTAAGTTACTGTTCCATTAGTGTTCTGACAAATAATGTAGATGAAGAAAAGTAAGGTAATCTGGCTTCTCTCTCTCATAGCTTTAGAGATACTCTTTTCATCTTTAAGGTTGTACCTATGTGTGTATTTTTATTTGTACTTGCCATCATTCAAAGTAGACTTCAAATCTGAGGGCTCCTGTAATTTTTCTTTTACAGAAAATTTATCCTCTTTATTTCTCCAAATATTGCCTTTGGTGTCTCCAGTCCACCTCTCACTCAATTCACATTACACATTGTGGATTGGTAACCTGGAGTTATAGACTATAGATTTACTTTCTTCCATTCTCTCTAGTCCCTTCTTTTGAAACTTCTGTTAAACCTATTTAGAACCTTTAAATCTATCCTCTATGTCCTTTAACTTCTCTCTTTATTCATTTGTTATTATATATCACACATATAAAAGAATATATACTATGTATATATAAGGTATAATATGTAGGTGCTTGTGAATCAAATAATTTGCTCCAGAAATAAAATATAAGCTTTTAAAACTCCTTTTATATGCTCTCCTGATTTTATCTTCCTGGTCCGCAAGAAGTAACCAGTATTTTGAATTTTGTGGGTATAAGTCCCTTGCTCTTCTTTATAGTTTTACTATAGACTTAACTATTTTTAAATTAGTGTTTACTTCATCACATTTGAAAATACATATAAATGGTATAGCCTACATATACTTCTGTATCTTGCTTTTTTCATTTAACATAATATGTGTGACATATATGCATGTCTATTCATTTGCTCTCACTGCTATATTATTATTATATATTTATTTTTTTTACATGGGCAGGCACTGAGAATCAAACATGAGTCTCTGGCATGGCAAGTGAGAACTCTGCCTGTTGAGCCACCAGGGCCTGCCCTGTATGGTATTTTATCATATAAATATACCTCAATTTATTCATTTTCCCACCAGCATTTGGGTTAGTATACTGTTACAATCAATGTTTCTATATATAGTTTTGTACATGTCTCCTTGTGAGTGTGTGTGAAAGTTTTCCTAGGGTGTATATCTGGGGGTTGAATTGCTATATTTGTACCAGCAGTATATAAGAATTCCAGTGATCTATATCCTCATTCATAATTGGTATCTTAGGCTTATTAAATTTTGTTAATATGGTAGGTATGAAATTGTATATTTTGCTTTTCCTTGATTACCAGTAAAATTGGTATCTTTTCATATGCTTATTCTTCATATATTTCTTCTTTTATAAAATGCCTGTCCTTGTCTTTTCCCCATGATTCTATTGTGTTGTTTGACATTATCTAATTGATTTGTAGGGGTTCTTCATATATTCTCAATTTTAGACCATTGTAGATTTCTTGCAAATTGTTTCTCTCAAGGCACAGCTAGTCTTTTAACTTTTAAAAGACTGTCTTTGAATTTTAAAAATGTATTTTTAATTGTTATATTTTACTTAGTCTTATTTGCTGGTTACAATCACTCATATAATGTTGAAAACAATTCAAAATACTGGAACCTTTTTAAATTTGACTTTTAAAAAGAATGTCCTTGATATTTTACCACAAATTATTATATTTGCTCTAAGTGTTATTTAAAATCCATTTCTATTTGTTTCTATCTTGTGTGAAAACATTGTCTTGTTCTTCTGTTTCTAATGAGTTATTCCTTCATTTGGTTTTTTAAAGACTATAGTTTTTTCTCCTGGCTGCTAAAACAAATACTTTATAATAGGTTGACTTGACAATAGGAATTTCTTGGATCACAGTTTTGAGGTTAGGAGAAGTAAAAAACTGAGGCACCAGCAAAGTGATTCTTTCTACCCAAAGACGATGATGTTCTGGGGTTGGCTGTTGGTGATCCTTGGTTCTTGGCTTTTCTGTTACATGGCAGTGCTCGCAGCAGCATCTTCTCTTCCTGGTTCTGTTGACTTCCAGCTTCTTTCTTCTCCAGTGCCTTCTCTGTGAACTTCTCTAAATGACCTCCAGTAACAGGATTCAGACCCATCCTAATTCAGTTGGACCACTCCTTAACTGAAGTAACTTCATCAAAAGATCCTATTTAAAATGGGTTTACATCCAAAGGAATGGATTGCTAGTAAGAACATATTTTTCTGGAGTAAGTAACTGCAAGCCACCACTGACCATAAATATACTCATCATATAATCTTCAAATTCCTCCTATTAATTTCTTTTATTCTATGATTAATTCATCTTCCATTTGTGGACTTTGTGAGCTTTCTTGGCATTAGTGTTTTTTTTTTATTAATTAAAAAAAAATTAACTAACACAACATTTAGAAATCATTCCATTCTACAGGGATTAGTATTTTTGTTATTGTTGTTGTTTAA
The DNA here is from genome assembly GCF_023851605.1 of Tamandua tetradactyla. Classification (NCBI taxonomy): domain Eukaryota; kingdom Metazoa; phylum Chordata; class Mammalia; order Pilosa; family Myrmecophagidae; genus Tamandua; species Tamandua tetradactyla. The sequence continues at coordinate 50,955,899 of NC_135334.1, read as the reverse complement.
TGTTTTTTTTTTCTTTTTAGATTTTAGGCTTCTCTTGAGATCTCTCTCTTTTTCCCACTCTCCCTCCTCCTCTCCCCACCTTTCCTTTCAAGCTTTTGAATTTGCCTTTACTCTACCAAATAGTAGAGGCTGGCTTTATGTCCTCAAGCTTCCTTAGCTTTAATGCTGCATAGCAGCTCAAGCCCAGAAAACAGTTGACTATACCTTTTGTCCATATCATTTCACTAGCGAGAGATGACCCCTGACACTGGTTTCAAACAGTAAATCTGACTCAGGACCCCACGTTGCTGGGGACGCTTTCAGTTCAGTGGTCCTGCAAATAAGCTGAACTCCTGGCTGACTCTTCCTGTTTCTGAGCAGGAGGACAAGAAGTCAGCTCCCTCTCAGTTCTGCTCACTTCTTTGCATTTTTATTTCATTTATAATCTGTGGAGACCTTTGTCTTGTTTTATGTCACAAGAATCTCTTTCAAAATTTCTTATTATATGTTTTTCTTTCCTATCCCAGGGAAGGGAGTGGCACTTAAATCCACAGCCTATAATATTATCTTGACATAGATCTCTTATTTATCTTTGTATTCCCAGCAATGAGGGCAGGTTATCCAAAAGCATTTGATGAATCAATGCAGATATGCATAATTCTGTGCCAGGAGATAATAGCATCTACCTTACAGGACTGTTTTGAGGCTTAAATTAGTCGGCTAGGACTCTTGCCTTTGGTTTTTTTTTTTTTTTTTTTCAGTTTATTTTGCTCCACTTGAGTTGGAGCCCTGAAAATATCTGATTGTTAGACAAGAATCCTCGTAAGAAAAGAGGTTGATTTTACCTTCCCCACCCCCATTTCTCCGAGCTGAGCTGACTTCTGCCTGAGGGCAGATTTAGGGAGGGCAGTCAAATGACTTCTTAATTGGAAGGAAAGTGAGAACACTAGATTTATGAAGGAAGCCCCTTGGTTCTGGGATGGAAGAAGGGGGTTTTAGGAGGCCCAGATCATCTGGGCTAAAAGAAAGTGAGGCACACTATGTAGAGGAATTTCAAAAAGTATAATTCTGAGATTGTAATAGGGCATTAGCAATCAAGAGACTCAACTTCTTGGTGATCTGGTCTCTCCATTCCCAATTATAACCCGTAGTCTATGTTAAAGATTGGCTAAGGTGCAGAACGTTCAGCTTCTTGGAAGGAAAAAGGGGTGGTACTGTGTATATAATGTCTTTCTAAAGTGTTTTCATTTTAATATTATTAGTACAAGCTTCAAAACATTATTTTTATGAGCTTTTTCTGACTTAGAGGTGTTTATTGCACATATGCTACAATTTGGTTATTTATATGCCTTTTCTTAACTTTATTTTTCTCACATGTAATTTAAACAATTTAATAGGAGAACTTGCTAAGAAAAGGCACTAAAAACTACCATTCTCTTCTTTTTAAAACACAGTAAAATGTGAGCCTCCAGGGAGAAATATATTTTGAATATACTTGTACTTGCTGTAAGGCAAAGCTCTGTCTCCTTCCTTGAGCTGGAGAAGAACCCCCATGTTTGAGGAATCTTTGGGGTGGCCTCTCTGAAGGAAGGCTGGACTGAGGCTATAACCACACTGAGTCAGGCACCTGCATGACCTGACAACCTGTTGCTCCATCTGTAATTGGCTGCCAGAAAGTCTCTCCTAATAAATAAAAATAAATGCATATAAATCAATTGTGATGATAAATGCACAGCTTCTGATGGCATCGTGAACCGTTGATTCATACCCTTTGGATGGTAACATTGTATGCGAATATATAATATATATCAATAAAAAACAAGAAAAAATAAATTCATATGAGTCAGATGTTATGGAAATAATTTTTCTCAGTTTAAAGATGATTTTCATGAACTGCAATTTTTAAGAACAAGAACTGGCCTCTAAACAGGCCTTAATAATGGAAATTGAAAAAGTTCTCAAGACAAAAGAAAGGTTGGTATGTTTGAATACCCACAGAAAGATGTATTCCCTAACGTGAGGTGACAGGTATGAAATGAGACCACAAAAAATATTGGCATTTGTAAATATGTTATTTGTAGTCTTTCCTGAGTCCAGGTACCACACTGTGATTTTTACCCAACAGTTAAAAAGCTATGATCCCTGATCAAGTTTAACCGAGAGTTATTATACCAATTACAAAAAGAGACCCCTTTTTTATTGCCTGAGTAAGAGTCTATCCACTTTCATTTTAATCTTGATTTCTGTAAGTTTTTCATCTATAAAAATATAGATATTTTTATGTAGAGATGTATATATAAATCTATATAGAGATATATAAATCTATATATAGATGTATAAATGGTTGAACTTGACATAAATTTTTCATAATTGTAGATTCTGAAAAACACCAATTTTTTCTACCCTTTAATCACTTTCATCTATTTTACTGTGATTGCCACAAGATAAACCAGTTTGTGCTGAAGATCAGGACATTCTGATGATTTGCTTGTGTTGCAAAGGAAGCAGAATTCCTGTTGTGGTTTACGTTATAAATTGGCTAAGCCTAAAGTGAGAAAACTGACATTTAAGAACACCTACTATGCTCCAGTCACTTTCAGAGAGCGTCTCATTAAAGTCTTATGAAACAGAAAGCATCATCTCCTTTCTCATAAATGAGAAAACAAAGGCTCATAGAGGTAAAGGGCTTTTCTCAACATAACACAGAAATAAATGGTACAAGGGAAATACCAGCCTTGGCCTGTCCACCTTTAAAGGCTGGGTTTATTACACAGAGAATAGAGATCCAGCAGATCCAGCAGATCTCTATTCTCTGGTAGGAGGGCTGCTAGAAGGAGGCTTTTAGTGCTCTTCATTCTTTTCCTTTCAGTTTTTGAACTTCTTACAATATTAAACAGTTGTTAGGTGTATGGAAAAAAACTTGAAGTGCACCTTGGCTCTCGTCTTTGCTGTGGGTTGAGTGGGACTCTCCCTTGGGACCTTAAGTAGCCCCACATGCCCTCCTTTCAGAAGAGAAAAATTTTATTATAAGGACAGAGAGAAGTAAATGGGCATGGGAATGACTGGGCATGACCGAAGTCAGAGCAGTAAGAACAGTGGTGGAGTTAAGGCTGCAGAAGTAGACTGGGAACTATTGTGAAGACCATTCATTCAACAAACATTACAAATCACATCTCATGTGCCAAACAGTGTGATAGGCACAAAGGATATAAAGTAAAGAAATGACTCCTGCCTACAAGGAGGTCAAATTATTTGAGCTGGTTTGCAATGAATTTTTGGATGTAGAAAGAGACAGTTTTTATTAGTTTGCTATTGCTGTGTAATTTATCACTCCATTCTTGTTGACTTAAAATAATCATTTATTACTGATCATGTATTTCTGAATCAACTGTGGGCCAGCTGATCTAGTCTGAGCTCAATGGGAGAGGCTCTACTACAAGTATCTCTCAATCTCCTGGGTTCAGTAGGGCAGTTGGGGCACGTTCTTATGGCAATGGCAGCAGTACAAGGACCAAGTGGAAACAAGTGAGAGGTGTCACTGGTTGATGCTCATATATCATTGGTTAAAACAAGACTTAGGGCCAAGTTCAAAGTGTAGAGAGAATAATTATAAAGGCACATGACAATGGGGAGCAAATATAGGAAGGGGCAAAGAATCCATACCATATGTATGGATTTTGTGATCATATAAATCTGAAGTATGTATGTGTAAGAACCATACACACACACACACATATATATATATAATTATTATTTTGGTAGCTAGTACATAGAAGACAAAAAACAATGGGTCCTTCTCTTTACGTTAAGAATAGCTTGTTGGTTGGGCAGGCCACAGTGGCTCAGCAGGCAGCGTTCTCGCCTGCCACGTTGGAGACTCAGTTAGATTCCCACTGCCTGCCCATGCAAAAAAAAAAAAGAAAGAAAAAAGAATAGCTCATTCCTGCATTCCTGTAAGGTGTCTGAAGTCAAACTCTCTCCTTTCTTTACTTCTTGTCCTTCTTAACCTGCTTTTAACTTGTCAGAGAGGGAAGAATCTGATAAATTCCTTTAAGATAAAATGATAAGAACTGATAATGAGATGACAATATCTTCCCAGGAACATGTTGGGGCACTCAGCCTAACTTGGTGGTGGTCATTACTTAACCCATCACATTGGGGTAATAATGGTGGAATTTTAGACACCATGGCATGCTTTGGTGTCAGGAACAGTCTTCCATCTGCCCCACATGGACTGCCACCTACTTTGACCCTCACGTACAATAATTCAGGCAAGTATATAAACCTAATTTCTCCTTATCAATCATCACCAGCTGAGGGCTATGTAAAGGATGACTGGAATGCCTTCTAGAAACATGGATTAAATCTAGACTTTGGGATTGTGTCAGTCTCTATGCTCTAACAACCCTTTTATGCCGTCACTACTCAGTGCTCTTTCCCCACTATTATTGTCATTAATATCATCCCGCCACCACAAGTGTGCCCTCAGCCTCTTTGCTGTGATGGCTCCCACGGATCTGAAGTGTGACGCCATCTCTGGGACTCTGTTGGCAACTGAATGACAACAAAAAATGCACCAGCTCCTGATCTGTGAAAAAAGACAAGGATGCTGTGATGCCACTATGCTTCATCAGGTAGAAATACACATTGCCTTTATGGAGGGGAAAAAAATAGGAAAGAAATGGCTCTTTCGGTTCAGTTCTAGCTAACCATAATCTTTTTTTTCTCTAATTTTAAAAGTGAAGCACAGTCATAGACAATTGGGAAAAGAATGGAAGGGCATAAAGAAGATAAAGACCATCCATGACACTACCACCCTGAGATAACCACAGTTAACATGCTGGGATTCTTTTTTTCATACCTTTATATATATACATATATACTCTTGCCTCTCCATAAGCACATATTTTACAAAAAATTAGATCACTGAAAATAGATGGACTATTTTTTAGTCGTTTTTAATATCATGTGCGTCAACCCAGGTTGTTGCCATTAAATATTCTTTAGGAACATGATTTTTATGGCTTTAGGGAGATCCAGCAAATAGATTGATTCCTTTTCACTTTCACATTTCTTGTTGTCATATCTGAATCTATGAGTCAAAAATGAAAGGCCTCAATCTAGGGATATTAGTCGGTAAGATTTCAGCCCTCAATTCTCAAAGCTTGTCATACTCTGGATCTCCCAGAATGCAGAATCTGAGACTGAGGATATGTGCACTATTAATTTACTGGGAGCACAATTTGAGGAAGAATGAGTAGGGGAACAGGGAAGACAAGCAAGGAAGGAGAGCCAATAGGTTTAGGCATTATCAAGCTGGCCACTGTGGGGCTGCCCAGGAAGCTGTAATTAAACAAAATCTCAAGTTTATCTACAGGAGAGTGGAAAGGAAAGTCTTTATCTATGCGCATTCACCTCCAGTTGGTCAAGGATCCACCCCACAGAGTGTTCATTCTCCTTCACTCCTGGGTTGCACACATATGGACATTAGGTATGGTCTTCAGGCTGTCCCTGCATGAAATTGTGGGGGCTGGTGCACAGCTGGAAAAGAGATAGGTAGACCTGAAGAGGCATGAAAGAGGTATTTCATAGAGTACCTTCTCTACTATGCCTCTGCAACTTTATGGCTATTTGAAAGATAAAAAAAAAAAAAAAAAAAAAAAAACCAATAAATGAGGTTTAAAAGAAATAGAGGGAGTGATGTATAATATCCAAGTAGGACAGTCAAAGCAGTCTGCCATTCCTTTCCTTCAAAACCCTCCTCTCTGGATGCCTTTCTTTCTTTTTCCCCTGAATCAGCATTGTTTGCCCTTGCTACCTTGATATGCAAAGTTATGACAACATGGTAGGGTGCCCTCTCTTCTTAGCAGAGTAGAAATTCCTAATTATGACTGTTTAGTTGTACTCAAAACTGGTAAGTAATTTAAAACAGAATTTTAGAGCTAGGGGGACCTCATTTCTGTATGTAAATACTATGACCCCCCCACCCCCCATTTTGTAAATAGCAACATTTGGGGCAGTTTAGTGAACATGGAGATTTAATAAGATGTGATAGTGGGGCTGGGAATAAGGTAGCACCACTATACAAATGTTTTGTCTAACAAATTCTGCTTGATCATCCACTGTATGGCAAATATGAATAAGATACAAACCTTATTTCAAAGATTTTACAGCTGGACAAAGAGCATTATCTACATATGTTTCAAGTTCAAAATGCATTTTCACATATATTAATTGTTAGATGTTTTATAATAACCCTGGGAGATAGATATTAAGCATCAAGGCTCCGGATTAAGAAAGACACCACTTCAACTTTGGTTTTTCCACCTAGTTAGGGAGGAGTGGGGCATTCCACTCCTCATTTTCCTCTGGTATAAAAAAAAGAATAATGATGATATGAACTTCATTAGGTTGCTGTAAGAATAAAATAAGCAATTACATGTAAAGGTTTCAGTACATTGCCAGTCATATAGTACATCTTCAATAAATGTTATACATCATACCAATTTCACAGTAAATTTAAGTGCATTGTTCAAGATCATGTGTCACAGCCAGGACTACTCTTCATCTTCTGTCCACACTCCAGTGATATTTTCTTTGAGGTAAAGCACTGAGAAGTAATGTGTGTTAGTTGCAGATTCAACCCTCACTTCTACCACAATATTCTGTAGTGGCTAATCAGTAAACACTGTTAAATATCTAAGTGAGGGCAGACTTAGTCAAATTATAGAGATGCTAATGCATACTAAAAATAAAACGAGCTTCAGTGTTTTGCTTGGCATTGCTTTGGTGAATATTAAAGGTCATCATTTGGTCTTTTAGTCAACCATCTGGTGATAAGCTTGGTTAGGTGTTTGGATCATGAACATAAAACCCAAAGACACCTCAATGAACAAACCCTTCAAGATTTTGTTTTCCCTTTGCAGGTTTGGTTTGAGCGCAGAATGTTTAGGAGATGATCCCAATTCTCACGGTTTTATTAGGTGAAAGATAGGAGCTGGAAGGGCTCCCTGAGGGAAAGACTTTTTGCTTCTGGCAGAGGAAAGGCTTGTGGCAAAGACTTCTCTGTATGGGACATCTGGGAAAGGGGGAAATGGTTCCTGAATAACGAGTCTAACTTACTAGGTTTGCAATAAGTGTGAGAAGTCCCTGCAGGTGTTGAAAGGTTCTAGTCATTGAAGCCCAGCCAAAATGGAATGAAGGGACAGAAACTTCATCAGAAAAGAGTCAGTGGGAAAGAATCCCTGTCCTGAAATGTGTACCTGTGCCTGCTGTCTGGCAACTAAAACTCTGAAAAAGCATGTTGGTTTAAATCATCTACTTCATTTCCTGAGTATTACTGCAGTGCATTTTCTAGCCACCATTTATTGAGTATCTCCTATGTGACCGGCGCTGTATTTCTGTTGCCTCATTTAATCCTCTAAACTCTCCCGTACCTATGAGGAATTGGATCTCAGGGCAGAGACTTTAAGTTACTCACTGCTACACCCCCTAGTTCCTACAAAAGGGCCTGGCAAAGTAGCTTCTTGGTTTTCATTGTATGTATGATGACAGATATTATCTGAGCTTGAAACTCAGAAGAGTTAAGTGACTTGCATAAGCAAGTAAATGGAGGGTTTGAGTCTGGAACCAGACCCAACTAACCCCAAAGCCTGCACTGTCATCCACTGCCCCTGTCTAGTTATTCCCTCTTACTAATTCCCCTGCCTCTTGGCATTTCCCCTTCCAAATAGAAGTCTCTCAACTGCCTTAAGGTGAAGATCAAACTCTCATGCCTAAGCATTCCAGGCCCTATAAAATCTGGTCTTTACATGATTATTTTCCTCTCACAACATTGTGCATCCTTGTTGTGATGTTAGCCCAGTGATTTTCATTGTTCCTTGAATTATGTATTATTCCTGTAACTATGTCATTTGAAGTTATTGATCCATTCTGCCGATCTATCTGGACACCTTTCTGTCCTTTAGGAGTCAGCCCAGGTCCTGCCTCTCCAGTGAAACTCTTTTATCTCAGCATGTGGTAATCGCATGTCTCAGAAATTTCAAATTTCTTATGGTGTGCCTGTTTAGTTTGCTAATGCTGCAGGAAATGCAATATACCAGAAATGGGTAGGCTTTTATAAAGGGAATGTATTAAATTATGAGCTTATAGTTCTAAGGTCATAAAAATGTCCAAACTAAGGCATCCAGAAAAAGATACCTTGACTCAAGAAAGGCTGATCTGGGAAGCCCAGTGGCTGGCATCTCCTGGTCCTTTGGCTTCTGGTTTCAAACAGCTCCCCAAGCGCATTTTCTTTCTGCACCTCCAAACATTGGCTCTGAAGCTTTATCCAAAATGGTTCCCTCTTAAAGGACTCCAGTAAGTGGATTAAGACCCTCCTTGAATTCATGGAGGCACATCTTCATGGAGACAACCTAATCAAAAGGTCCCACCCATTATTGGGTGGGTCATATCTCCATGGAAACAACTTAATCAAAAAGATCCCAGAGGAATCCAGTTTCTCTAAGGGAAAATGCTATTTGGAACAATCTGCTGGAGACAGTTCAGGGATCATACCAGATCCTTTACACCATGAGGCAAATTGCACATGTAAGACCTTAGTGACTGCTCTGGAAATGTTCAAATAGTTATTCACCTTTAAAAAAATGTTTCCTTTTGCTCTGTACAGTAAAAACAGGCTGGGGTTTAGAGATAATCTGAAAGGTAAACTGATTTGGAGAGGAAGCATGTAAAAGTGGGACTCTGAATTAAATTACATTTGACTTCTCGTCTCCTAGAGTAGGATGCAAGCTTCTTGAGACAGGAACTATGTCATGTTAATTTCTATGTCCTCTGCTTCTAGAACATAAAAGGCCCTCAGAAATGTTTTTTGAATGCATTTATGCTTTCACAAGTAAATTAAGGGGCTAATAAATGAATAAAAGTAGTAGTCTTTTTCTACACTGGCTCTTAAGTAGATTTGTTTCAAGTTATCAGAATATGATTTAAAAGCATATACCATAAGTAACACCCAAATTTACAGTTTGCTGAGAAGGCTCCAGACATTAAAACTTGATGTCTCCTGAATTTTCTAAAGCTTCCAAATATTCTAACCACGATAGATTAAGCATACATGTTAGCTTAGATCATTAAACCAGGAACATGCCCCAAACAGACAAACAAAAATCCTGAACATAACTACGGTGTGATCTCTAAATATTATTTGTCAATATCAGGATGAGGCCAGCTTTCTTGACTCTGAGCACTAATGAAAAACTATGCTACCTTTAGGAGCTTGTGGATGTTTGACAGATTTGCAGGAGATTTTCAACTGCTCTGGCATCTCCACTAGATTTCAGGAGCACCATTTCGATACTTTGTAATGCCATTACTGCCACGTCCAAACAAGCTCAGAAATATGTACTGAGAAATGGAATTTTCTGCAGATATTTCTTCACCTAAGCTTTCCAACACTGAAAGATAGAAGGTTCTATCAAGTAAGTCAATTTTGTCTCAAAGGCAAATAAAAAGTTATTGGCACCAGGTTTCAAATATCTCATGGAAAGAATACTTGTAGCACTGCTAAAAATTGTCACTGATTTTAGTTGCATCTTGTGGGAAATGAAAATGCCTTCCATGTAATTTCTTAAGCATTCTTTCATTTTTCCAGGTACCTATTTCAGGTAAATAATTGGATTGCTTCTTAAAACCAACAAGGATTGCTTGTTAATTAATGGTCTCAAAAATCCCTTCTCAAAGTTTCAGAAATAAAGAGGCTTCTGTGACTATTCTGGCAACACTGCTCACAAGATGCGTAAACTTAAATTCCAGTTCACTTTCATGCAAAACCGCACTAAACCTTGCCAGGAAAATCAAAGCTGCTGAGGCAGTAGACAGGCGAACTTTCCTAGCCTAATCCACTTCTCTCATGATGATAATTATGTGGGGATGCTCCCAAAATGTTCTTGAAGCTGTAGCAGAAGCACTGTCTTCTACCACTCATGTGTCATCTTGGTAGCATAAAATCATAGAAACTGCGGTATAGAGGAAAGAAACCTGTGAACAGGGTGAAGTGGACACTGAAGATGGCTCTGTTCTTTGACCCTGTGGTTGCTTTTACCTCCTCAGCAGGTGTCTTCAGTTGGCTTTAAACTGGAGGGAATTGGTTAGATCCCCTGTAGGATACAGAGGATAATTTTACATCCAGCTGTACCTACCTAACCAAAATGAATTGGTTAATTGAAGCAATTACCTGACAATTCAAGCCCAAAATTCCTTCTCATTGGGGAGAAAAGAGGATAATTTGGGGGTTTCCCAGATTAGTCAGGCTAACTAACCACATCCTGTGTATCTATTTAAAGGTTGAGTTAAAGGGTCATGGCACTTCTGTCCTTGAGTACACAAGGCTAGAGTCTACCTGGGCTTACTATGAAATGCGAGCACGAGTGGATAAGGGTAGGAAGATCTAGGCCAGTGGTTCTCAAACTTCAGCAAGCATCAGAATTGCCAGGAGGGCTTGCTAAAACTCAGAGTGCTGGACATTATTCCCAGAGTTTCTAATTTAGCAGGTGGGATGAGGCCCTGGGAATCCACATTTCTAACAAGTTCCCAGTTGCTGCAAATGTTGCTGGCCCAAGGGTCACACTTTGAGAACCCCTTATTTAGGCTCTCCCTGAGGAAATTTAAAACAGTGTAAAGCTTCCTATGGTAGTTCCATTCTCTACAATCTGTAGAAAACCCAAGGAAATGAGGCTGGAATATGTTTATTCATCTAACAAGCAAACAGTTGCTGAACACCAATTATGTTATGCAGCAGTATAAGAAGTATCACAGGACTGAATACAAAATGCCGTTGGAAGCACAGGAACTTCACCCAGACTGGAGATCCTCAGGAAAAGTTCCTGGATGGAGGTAACACCTGATGGGAAAAAAGAGGGAGAACAGCTGTTCTAGCACAAGCTAGATGGTACTACGTTCATGAAGGTCATGGAATTCTCAGATTGTTGAGTATAATTGCTCAGTGGCAGTGCCAAGAAGATGAGCTAACATACCAAAATGAGGTAAGAGAGAGTGACAGGGGCCAGCACATGAGGAAGCCTGGGTTTTCCTCTGAAGACAATTCATTCATTTAATAGATCCTGCTATGTTCCAGGCATCGTTCTAGACCCTAAGGATATAGTGACAAAACAAAGTTTCTACTCTCTGAGAGTGGATGTTCTAATGGGGACAGCTGTCCAGGATATGTTAGTAGTTCAGTATATGTAGTGGTTCAAAAGTTGGAGAATGACAGAGGGGGTAGAGTCATTCTAAGCAGATGTGTAACAAGGGCCAAATTTATCTTAGATCATTTGGGAGATAAATCCAAGAAATGGATTGGAGTGAGGAGAGACTGAGGGCCAGAAGGCCAGTGCTCTATAGCCACTCCTATGTAGGCTTAGCTTTCCAGGCCTGGCGGGGAATCAAAATATTGAAAAGAAAGTGTCACGGTTGAGAGGCCTGTTGGCATTCATGAGGGTGAGTATTACTGGATCCAGGGTAGTGGTGGATTTGGGCTATGGTCATGAGTAACCTTCCCAATGTCAGGGGCCATTCACCATGTGAATGAATGAATGTAATTTCTTAATAACTATTGTATGACGACCCGCCCAGTGGAAAATATACTGAGAAAAGTAGCTCATTTCAAGTTGACTCCTGAATCACAGCCAAAACTAAAGCACTTTTAATCACCACAAATCTGGTTTGAATTTGGATTGGCAGATTTTGAAACGAAAGGGATCGAATCCTATTAGCTATTCCTTGAACCTGCCACTTCCTTATAATTGATAGTTTTTTTGCTTTACTAAGAAACCACCTGTATTTGGTAACTTGATATTTGTGGGTGGAAAAAATTATCAGATATGATAATGGATGGTAACTAATAATTTTGGTGGACAAAGTTAACAGATATGAAAATAGATTATATTCTTCTAGTTTCTTTGCAACAATAGCAGCAGGGAGCCAGGTACTTTTGTTCACAATGACATTTTTGTTATGCAAATAGTTCAATGCAGTTCACTTGAAAAATGACATTGACATTCATGACTAACATTTGGCCTGGTGAAATACATTGGGTATTAACTTGTTTAGCCAAAGAATTAAAAAAAAAAAATACAAGTAAACAGCCTTTTTCCAAAAAATTCAATATGAATAAAGGAGTGCAGTTTCCCTTAATTTGGAGCAATATGCAAACATTTATTTATTTATTTATTTTTTAAAATATGGAATGCTTCACGAATTTACGTATCAACCTTGTGCAGGGGCCATGCTAATCTTCTCTGTATCGTTCCAAAAAAATTTATTTTTAGTAATACTTTGATGATTATATTAAAATTATATAAAATCTGTGCTATAATTTGTTCAACTTTTTGGAAAGGATTTTGCTTTCTCTTTGGTTTTGAGGCTCCTTTGTTTAGGTGGATATCTTTATGGCTTTTTTTTCTGCTTTAGTCAATGAATACAGCATAAGTTCATGCATTTCTTTTTGTTTGCAAGTAGACAAAAATCTTCTTTCTGTGCCTCGAATATTTCTTGCTCATGCACTAGAGAAGTAAGTAAAAAATGAAGCAATAAGCCTCTATGGCATTGGGCAAATCTAAACAATATAAGATAGATAAACTCTTTTGTAACACTAAGATGCTTTGGACCCTATCATAAATTATTACCTCGACTTTAAATTGCATGGCAATTTAAAATTTTTGTTTAAGTAAAAAAAATTTTTACTTTGATTGATTAAGGAACCTCTTAATTTACAAACAAGTCAGGTTCAAAACCAACTGTTTTGAACTTGGAATGCCCTTCCCACAGAAATAGCTGTAAATGATAATCTAACCAAACTAGCCTACACAAGCATATTTCATTATAACTGGAACATAGGAGCAAAGAATATTATAATGACCATAATTTACAAAAAAGTTTAAAACAGTGATTTTGAATGAAAAGTCTTTAAATTTTTTTCCTCAAGATATCTGAAGAAAAGTAGATGTAATTGGATGACAAGACGGTAGATGAACATTTTTGGTGAAGTAATGAAGGAGGATCCCGGAGGAGGATCACTCAGTATCTGGTGACAGTTGCCTTTGTATGTATAATATTGTGCCAAACATATGACAGGTGTAGTAAAGCTAAATATCCTTTATGTGTATTAGTCATGATTAGTGTTGTACTTTAGCTTACAGATAGAGTAGAGAATGAAAAGTCACCCTCCCTGGGGAAAGTGTGATCTTTGTGGTGGTGGAAACTAAACAAACAACTCGAATCATTAAATTTTAGCCCTTCTCACTATTACATTTCTTCATATGATCATTTGATAAATGGTGCATTCCCTACTATACTGAAGACAATGGGGACAGATATTTCACCAGTTTTTGCTACCTATTATATCCCTAGCACTTAACAGAAAACCAGGTACATGGCTGCTCAAAAGTATTTAATGAGCAAATGAATGGAAGAATGGATGGATACAAAAGAAAATGGAATTATCTGCAGAATATAGAATTGTATGTGTGTGTTAAAAAATAAGCGTGTGAAATTACACTTATTAGTCTCTGTATAACCAAAGACAGAGATTTGAAAGGGTATTTCCTGAAGAGAGCTAGTAGGAAAACATATTTAGTGAAAACCAAGTAGTCAGTTGTGCCTAAATATGATTTGGTTGCTGTTACAAAATAAGAGAGATTAGGATTGATTACCCTTTGGATGTTTAAGTGGTAAAAAAGTCCACATACATGTGTAGTCAATGGTATACCAAGGGTGGGGTGTAGGAGAGGTTTTCCCTGGGCGCAGGCAATAGGGAATGGTGGTAGAGGAGACAAGGAGAGCACCATCTGTAGGGAATTAAAAAAAAATGTCAGTCTGCTTTTTGTTATTGCTATATACCTGAAATTTTAAAAACTGTCAGAGAGAAAATATACTTCCTACACAGAATCTTTTTTTTTTTTTTTTTGGTCCAAATTCTAAAAAATTGCTGCTGTTATTGTTAAGTTTCAATTATATGATGCACATATATCATGGATGGGAGCATTATTATATATATAGATTATAGATAATGGGAACATTATATATTGAGAGATATAGATAGATAGATAGATATGAGCTTCAAATTAGCACCTTTTATTACTTTTCCTTTAATAAACATCATATTCCAATTGGAAGTTAATTCAGAACTCCTAGTTGTCCATTGGGTTCCCAACACATGGGACCTTGGCTATACATGTTTGTTCTGAGAGTAAGTTCATAAGAGTTTGGAACTATGCAAGTTCATTTTAGGTTCAGTTTGTGCTTCCAATTCCTATGGTACTACAAATTCCTTTGTCTAAAGAGTAGATTTTTAAAAGCAATAGTAGCAGCGCTTCCTTTTCCTCTTTCAGGGACAGTACCTAAGGGGCATTCAAATGGTCCAGCATTTGATGTACTGTCATAGGCTATCCTACAATACTGCTTCCAATAAAACTAGGCTGTTCTGGAACCCTGGTAATAGAATTATTGACCTTTATACCAAGAAAGTTGGGAAAGCACCAAAATCTGCATGTGGCGTGTACCCAGGCCAACTTTGGGCTGTTAGGCCTAAAGTTCTTGTGAAGTTATCTAAACCAAAATAGCACGAGCAGAGCCTATGGTGGTTCCATGTGTGTTAAATGTGTCCGTGACAGGATCAAGCATGCTTTCCTGATTGAGAAGCAGCAAATTGTCATGAAAGTGTGGAAGGCACAAGCACAGAGTCGGAAAGCTAAATAAAAAAATATGAACCTTTTTTGAATAATAAAAATCAAAGGTTTGTTAAAAAACACAAACCAATAGTAGGCCTCATAGAGACCAAAAACATGAAGAAATAGAATTTGATGAAGAAACAGAACTTCTATTTTGGCCTAAATTTTCTCATGCCTCAAATTGTTGTTAACCTAATTTCTATGAAAAGACTTTAGAGGGACTCTGAAACTACTAAAACAAGATGAAAACATTTATGTGGGTATAAATACGTGTATGTAAAAAAAAAAAGAGTTTCCATAGGTTTAATTAAGTTCTCAAGGGGTCTGTGACCCCAAACGCATAAAGAACCACTGAGCTAGATAGGAACCAATGTTTCGTCCATGTTCTCTGAGCACACGGTTTTATAATACACAGGGTAAAATGAGGAAACATTTTTCTATGAAAATATAATTTCAAGTTACAATTATACAATCTATGACATATGTTATTCTTAATTATTTGTAATTTCTCAAAAGGTGGATTTGAAATCTAAGGAGGTTGATTTATTAATGAAGTGCAGAAAGGATGTAAATAAGTGTTCCCATCCATTAGTACCTTTACATAAATTCTAAGGACTGCTTGGTATTGAAGATCTACAACATCATCACTTTGCTTTATTTGAATAAATGTTTGACCTTTAATAGCTACGTAAATAAAATGTCACACTGGATCTAGTGTAAGGATCATAGCATTTTAGCATAGAGAGCGTCGTAGTAGATTCTAAACTTTTTTTCTGGTTTCCAGCACTGACTTTAAATTCAGAAGTATGAAATGGGTGCTTAACAATCTGAATCTAAATGAATAACAGCTAATATTTGTTAAGTGTTTACTGTATGGTGAATACAGGCTTTACATGTATCATCTCCTTTTTCCTACCATAATCCTACCAGGTAGGTACTACTATAGGTCTGATGTTACACATGAGGGGACTAAGACTTAGGAAAATGATGCAATTTTTCCAAGGTAATACAGCTTTAAAAGTGGAAACTGGGAATTCTCAGTCAACCTGCCTCCCAACAGAGCCTGCCCACTTGATGACTACCCTAAACTGTCTTTCTGTCATAATACAACTGGACTTAATTTGTTTCAAAACTTTTTATTACCAGAGTTTCTTGATGGATACACTTCTATTCCAGGTAGATAAAGACCTATGCTTTGATTAAATATTTTCAGAGATGGAAATTCCACGACCTTCCTCAACAGCTCATTGTG
Source organism: Tamandua tetradactyla (assembly GCF_023851605.1). Taxonomy (NCBI): domain Eukaryota; kingdom Metazoa; phylum Chordata; class Mammalia; order Pilosa; family Myrmecophagidae; genus Tamandua; species Tamandua tetradactyla. Next base: position 50,939,945 of record NC_135334.1, on the reverse strand, counting down.
GTAAGAAATTCTCCCTTAAAGGAGCCCATTACTGAACATTTAAGGAAGGCTAATAATAAGGTAGGCACTCCCTTGATTGTCATGGTAGACAAGTTCCTCCTCAATCATTGATTTTAGGAATGCAGAAATGAGCTAAATGGGATTAATAAAAGCAGATCTACAGGGATATAATTCATCACAAATTGAAGCCAGAATAAGTGTGTGTATGTGTATATGGATATATGATCCTCATAGAGCATTCTGAAAAATCATTTGACTATACCTTGATGTATTTAGTATTGGCGGCAGATGTTTTAGTCTGAGATTGCCAGGAGGTACAGCCTGAAACAAGGACTTACTGAAAGTACTTTTTTGGTGGGAGTGTGATCTCAGGGAGCGTATGAAAGATGGATGGGAAAAAATAGTATGGAGAGCCAGAACAAGGATGTGTTATCAAACTGACCACTGCTTTTGGGGACCAGCTGCTTAATTTAGCAAGACCTCTAGGAGCTCTGAATATCTCACGATCTATTTATCCATGGGTTCCCATTTCCTTTCAGTCAAAAATTTATCACAGGGTGTTTACTCTCTTACACCTCTGGGTATCAGTCTACACTGAAGCTTCAATCAAGAAGTCCATGGGTAGGAATGGAAAAGCAAGAGACTCCTAAGACCACACACTGTCAGTAGAACCCTGTTTGAAGCTGACTGGAGTCCCCTTAGAACTGGTTGCACCTTTAATGGCTAGAAGAAACAGGGGAGGCCCAGAATATTTAAAGTGGTCTTTGGAAATTATGATACATCAAGTAACATTGTTTTATTATAAACTTGCAGTTTTTCATTTTGGGGCCTCCTTTTCTTTAAAAACTTTAGTGGTCTATGTATCATAGTGATAGGGTCTTACAGAAAATCCTAAACTTTCTTCATTTGTTTATTTTGTATTTTTATCACATATTTACTAATATTTATTGAGTGTGTCAGGCCTTGTGCAGGGAGCTGGGGATAGAAATGTAAATATTCTCTGCTGTCATAAAGTGACTGCTTTATCCTCTGTGTCTACCACAGGACTGACACATAGTAGGCATTTTTTAATTTAACTTTTTTATTGTGAAATATAACATATACACATAAAAGCAATAAATTTCCAAGTACATTTTAACAAATAGTTATAGAAAAGATTTTAAAATTTGGTACACAGTTTGCATTTTAAAAAGAAATAAAAATGCCTTCTAATGCAATCAGGATTATTGGTACAATGAGTATTAAATGTCATGCAAATTTAAATGACCAGAGAGTGTCCCACTTGATAAACCATTCCATCATTCTTGGAGGAAGCCTCTGACCCAAGGCCTGTAATGGCCAGGAATAAAGAGTGTCTCCTTTATTACCTATGTACTGCCTACTAACAGGGGAGGTTGAAATTTAGACAGATTTCTGTACTTATCTGTGAAGCACCTTGGAGGCACAAGAGACTGTTCGGGATGAGTTGAAATCTAGGAGCACCAGCAATAGAAGATGGAAAATACCCTATCTGGCTGCCAGCACTACTTCCTTGAGCATTCCAGTGGCCAAACAACCACCAACTGACTCTTCCCAAAGTGCCTGGTTTCAGGAGCCAACTTGTTTCAGCACCTCCGCAGAAGCACCAGGGTGGGAAAAACACTGATTCATTATAATCTTTGATGCCAAGTTAGCTGCATTCTGTTGGTTACAAGAAAAATGCCATGCCAGGGACATATTTACAGGGTAATAAACCTGTAATGTGCTAGAAAATTGCTGAAGTAAAAATAAAATTATTCAGATACTAACATTTTGGAGGCGGGTAAGTTTTCCTAACCCTATTAGTGGTTTCCTTCACTCCAGACCCATCTTTAGCCAGCCTGATTACCCTGAATTTGCTGATGTATGGGGAGCTGTCAGGGCTTCTTAACATTTACACTAAACTCTCAGGGTGGGAGTGACCAGAGCATGCCTCCTGCTTTATAGGGCTATCAAGGTAGACAGGCTGCTGGGGGCTTTTGAGAACTTTCCACTGGTGGGGTGTGGTAGGCGACTTTGGGTAGCTGCCAACAGGGCAGAGGCCTCAGGCTGGGAACTACAAATCCAGAAATGGTAAACACCCAATCAGCTCTTCAAAGGGCTCGCTCTAGTGACTAAGCACAAAGCACCCCAGCAGCAGCCCTTACCTCGCTCAAAATAAGAGGGAACAATTCCTCTAGGGAAGAGATTGCAGGCCTAGCGCACCTCTCCACCGGTGCCAACAGTAGAGCGAGGGAGGAAGTGCCTGGGAGAGAGCATGTGAGGCAACCCGCCTACTCTAAAGACAGATGTGAGTTGCCGCTTGCGCGCGCGCACGTGTGTGTGTTAGTGGGTGGGTGGGGACCGAGTTGTTAATGCTGTCTCTCTATTCCGAAAATAAGAAAGGCAGAAGTGCGAGGATATACAGAGTGGGAGAGCTGTGTCGAGTCCGCCTGGTCCCGCAGCAGCAACGTGGAGGTGTGGGAATATCAGGGAATCATCGAAGGGATGTGAGTGTAGAAGTTACTGGGGCAGGCAGATTTACAGGTTGGAGTTGCAAATCATCAATCCCCAAAGCAGTCATTTATCTCCCTCTTCTCCATTTCGAGAAAAATGTTAAAAACGTTCTTAGGGAACGTTGGAAGAATGGAAAAGTATGCGCCACGAACCCCTTTTAGACTCATTTCCCCCCTCCTACGCTAGGAAATCGAATGACCCCAGACTCCAAAAAAAAAAAAAAAAGTGTGGAAAAGTAGCAGGAGTCCCCTCTGCGAAGCACATTTTTAGTCAGGAGGTACAACATTTGATGGTTTAATCTTCGCTCCTTGGGATCTTTACATAAATCCTTTAGCATCGACGTGCCTCAGTTTCCTCATCAGTCCTTTGCTGATGTAACATGTGCTCGACCTCTGAGTCCGACTGTGGTGCGGGTCTGACTGAACGCTAAGTGTTGAAGCTCTGTGAACCCTGCACCATGCTCTTCCCGCTGCAGGAAGGCATGTTGGTGTAATCCTCGAGTCGGGAGACAGGAGCAGAGGAAGACTCGCGCTCTAAAATTAGTCCAGCTTCCAAGCCCGGCGCCTGTAGCGCCCTCCAGCTCGCCGCGCCTCCTCCGCAGCCCCCCTCCCCCGCCCGCCCTCTCTCCCCACCGCGCCACGCTCGGAGATCGCTAGTCATCCCCGACGCTGATGCTTCTCTCCCCCTCGCCCCCTTCGTTCGCGGTTTGGGAGGAGGAGACAGAGAGAGAAAAGCGAGACCGGGAGGCGAGAGAGGGGCTTGGCGGTGCGTCGGTGTTGGCTATGACGGGGAGCCGGGAGCAGCCAGGCGGTCAGTAGCAGCGGCGGCGGCGGCAGCGGCGAGCGTAGACACAAGAGCCGGCGCTCCTCCCGGCAGGCTGCGCTGTGATCTGGGCTGCGGATTGGGATATCTCACCCCGCTCCCCTCCTTTCGCTGCCTTTCCCTTCCTACGAGCCCCCGGCGGCGGCGTCCGGAGCGCTGAGCCCCTCTGCTTGCGGCCCCAGTCCCGGGGAGCGCGCGGCGGGCACTGCGGCGGCAGCGACCAGGTGGCCGGCTCGCTCTGATCAGGGGCGCCGGGAAAGGAAGACCACGGAGAAGGCGCCTGGTGAAGCCCGGGAGTCACCGGACGAGACAAGGGTGCGTGGGTTTTTTTTTTGTTTTTTTTTTTTCTTTTTTTCAGCATGCTTATTTGGCTTCCTGGTGCACCGGCTGGAGCGCGCCTTCCGGAGCAGAGCTCCAGCTGTCGGATGCAAATGGGCTGCGAGGTGGGCTCAGGCAGGCAAAAGCCGGCAGAGCGCGTGGGGGAAACTTTTCACCTTGTAAAGTTCCTGTCTCCGCGCAACCCGGAGCCGCGGTCGCCGCCGCTGCAAGCCTGAGGGGAGGGAGGCTCGGTCCTGCGGCGGGAGCCGGAGAGACTGGCATGGAAGAGTTAGCCAAGTTTGAAGATTTGAGGTGGGGGCGCCAGTTACTTGAGCATCAGTGCCGCTGTTCCCGGACTCCCAGAGCTCTGACTGCCCGCTGCAGGTGGATGAGAGGGTCCACCCAGGGAACCTGTTCGGTCGCCGATGTCTGTCAGGCGCGGTGAGGATATTCAGATGCCAATGGATTCACTTGGATTTGGAGGCTCCTTAGGTCGACGCTTGGCAAGGCGCGAGAAGCAGGGATCCAGGCCTCCACTTTTTGCCTGGAAGTGGAAAAAATGACCAGATAGCTTGTAGACCTGCTCCCTACTCCTAGTTCGGACTTACTGGGGTGGTGGGCAGAGTGGGATGGATTGAAAGGCAGCGGCTCTCAGACTACGGTCGACTGCTTTTTACTGAGTGGCGGGGAGGAGAGACTGTTCTTGATATCTTACAGGGAGAGGGTAACGGACTGCCTTGGGAGGGTGCATGTTTTTTGGCGGGCGTGCGGGAAAGGCAGCTTGTCTTTGGAAAGAAAGAAGCGCGGGTCTGACCGTCCTCTGATCCCGGGCGGGAAGGAGAAGGCCCGCGGGCTCCACACTCAGGGCCCCCTTCCAGGCGGTGCTGGACGAACCCCCTCGCCGGGGCCTGTGAGTGTGCGGGGCCGGTGTGGGTGTTTGAAGGGCGCGGGGCAGGAGACTGCTGAGGTGCCTGGTACTGTCCTCGCTCCGCGCGCGAGGCGCACGAGGATTCTCGCCAGTGGGGGTCGCTGAGCTAAAGTGCATCTGGCCCAGGGGCTCGCGAGGTGGCCAGCCCGGGTATTTTTAGCAGTGCTGTGGTCTGTATTCTCTCCTCCGCTCACCCGCAGACTCTGGTCGCGTGTGCTTTTCGAGATGGCTAGACACTGACCAAGATGAGGCTTCACAGAAAGCAACTTTTATTGTTCACTTTTCACCGCTGCACGCTCGTGGGCAGCCGTGCGTTGGGGTCAGGGATGCGGGGGTGGCCAGGGTTTGGCTGAGCGCTAATAAGGGCCCCCCTTCGGTTGCCTGCACAGAGAGGAAAGGAGTGCCCCCTGGGCGTGTGTACGTGATGGCGGGGGCAATGTGCGGCTATAGCTCGGCGTTCTAACGGCAGTGGATGGTGGGGGATGGGGAGTATCTCCGGAAAGGATGTGGGGAGTGAGGGAACCTGCTTGGAGTGTGTGTGTGTGTGTGTGTGTGCGTGCGTGTGTGTGTACGCGCGCGCGCGGGGTGGGGGTGGGGGTGGGAGGCTGGCTAGGAGAGGTTTCTGGGAGGGAGAAGGGCTTGCTGATCCCCGCGGAGCGTAGGCGGCCGGTGGCCGTGGCACGCGGCGTCGCGCAGCCTCGGGAGCCTCCCAGGGCGGGCGCCTAGTTCCCAAGCCGATTCTCGCCACCGCCGCGCGCTGACTGGGACTTCGCTTCTAGTCTGGGCGAACCTGCAGCTACCGCGGCCGCAGGGAGGGAAGCGGGGACCGCGCTAATGTTTGAAGACTCTTTTCTCCTCCTCTCCCTTCCTCCCACTCCTCCCCACCCCCCGAATCCAGCGCATTTGTTTTCCAAGTTGGATCCCACTTCCATTTACAAGTGTCAGACAAACCCGCGCGAAACTCCCCCACTCACCCCGGTCCCAGCCAGACGGGAGAGGGGCGGGGGAAGATGAGCTGTCTGGGCACGGTACAGCGCGATGCGACGCCCCCAATGGGGCCTTGGCCAACTTGGGTTCCCATTTGTGGGGCTTTCGTGTTTAAAATATATACATAAACAAACAACAAAACCCCACTTGGTCACTTGTTTTATGCCTCGTTTCTGTTCCTCATTTCGGACCTATTAATTTTCTAGCCCCAAAGCCTGAATTTTCAAAGGCGAGCCGGCGTGGTGAGAGGAAGGGGGCGGGGGAGCGGGCGGACCAGTTCATCGTCGCGGATTTGTGCCCTGGCTTTGTTGCTAGGATTAGAGTCTCTGATTGCACCCCGGCCGAGTTAAAATAAATGCTGAGACCGAGAACCGGCCAGGAAGACTGCAGACGAGTTTGCCCCTGATCCAGGCGGCAAGTTCAGGTGGTGGGAAGGGGAAGCCTTACTAGGAATCGAGGTGTAGGCGGCCGCCTCCAATATCGATCAAGGGAGCCCAGATTTCGCCTCTACCGGCAGGCAATGAACTTCTTTGAACGCTTGAATGGTATTCTAGTTTGTGACATGGAGAATTGAATCGGAGAAGGAAAGGAGGGGAAGGGAATGGAGGAGAGAAAAGAAATAACATTGAGAGATTGTGTTTTTGAAGAATCCTGGAAATTGCACAGAGCTAACCGCCCCCCTCCCCCAACCCAGTTCTTATGTCTAAATTGGGGCAATTGAACAGTGAGACAATAAACTGCCAAGAAAAGCAGAGCTCCAAGAGACAAAATAAACCTAATAACTTTAGCACTTTGATGTACTTTTCTTCCCCCTCTAATAGGGGTTGGAGCTGGGGGACGTCTTTTTAATATTTTACAAGGAAAAATTGCTCTCAGAATTAAGCCGAATACCGATATTCAGTTATGAATCCCTGTTGTTGTCTTTTTTGGAACTTGGACAAGCGGTGATGCAGGGCCAGTTTCTGTGCACAGTGCACTGGTATGAGAAAGTTCCCAGAACTGTCCAGTTATTATGTCTTCATATCTGAACCTCACAGAGGACTCCACATGAAAGACATCTGGCCGAGAGATCAAAAATTGGTCAGCTTCTGGGCTGGCTTCATTTCTTGTAGCTGCAGGATTTTTTCACAGCTCGTGTTTGTTGACCAGTGACTGGTTATCAAACTGCCGCCTTTCTTTCCTTTTCTTTCCTTTCCTTTCCTTTTTTTTTTCCCCAAATTTTGTTAATTTTAGTTCTTAGCAAAGTCTTTTAGGGAATTTTTAATAGTCAGGACCTAGCCAGTCTGTTAACTAGCAATTACATTTGTGCTGAGTTACTCAAAAAATGAAAATAGTAGCAAAAAATTGAGTGGATGCTTACTGACCTGTTTGCTATATAGTTATTTTGCTTGCTCACAGTTTGTGTAACGCAGCCTCTCTTCAGACTGCTCAAAATAAGAACATTTTGATGTGTCAAGTTAAGTTACCATCCCTGATTTCCTCATACACTGCAGAATGACCTGCTCTAATCTGGCTGATGAATTATGTCAAATAGAAAGAAGTAGGCAATTTCCAGCAAGGAGAGGGTGTTTAGTCATTCCTAGCTGGTCTGAGGAGTGTTTGTCATGGCGGTTGTGTTGTTAGGCTATATTAATAGCTCAAAATACAAATGGGACGACAGTGGCTTTATCTTACTGGTAGTGGAGTTTGGGTGTTGTGTTCTTTGGGATGCCACATCTGTCCATTTGACTGGTGGGATGGCTTTTTCCCTTGGGGGAGTAAAGTAAAATGTAAGACAGAAGATGCTTGGCTTCTCTCGTTGTGAGTCATTCCCAGATTTTTTTTCTTGCAGCAGTATTGAGTGTAGATCATCTGATGGGATGGGCCAGTCCACCTGCATTGATTTCCTTTGATTGCTGGGGAAGGGTTATTGAGGAACTTTCTCTTTGTAGGTTGTGGCAAACACCCGAGTTGGAATGAAAATTTCTAAGAAAGGAACCTGGGAGTTCTAGAAGGAAGGGCAAAACTCCCTCCACATTCCTTCCTGTAGAGATGAGAGCCCCTGTTTCCTCAAGATATGCAACTTAGTCTTAAAAACATTAAAGGAAGAAAATCCCAGTATATATAGTATTGTTCATTGTGGGAATTTTCTGAAATTGTTTAATATGTTTTGAGTGTCTTTCTACCCATTTGTGAGGACCTTGGGTCAGTGTTTTATCACCTGCCCTTTGAGGATCATCACAGTACTTACTGTCTAATGGGCACAGAATAAAGACTCAGGGTTTAGGTGACTTCCTTTGTAAAGACCCTCAGGGAAAATGTCTTTTCTGCATTTTGGTCAGTTTGATTCTTTAGGCTTCTCAAAGTCAACTGATTTTTCTGTCAGTTGCATGTTATCCACTCCTTTAATAAACTTTTATTATTTATTTTTACATTCCTTCCCTTGAATGTCTTCCTCTTTGATACCAAATTTCTTTCCCAGTTTAACTTTATGAAGTTTGGCTTTTCAGAGTAATGGCACAGATTGAATTTACTGTCAAGAAGAACATATTTGATACTTGTCCAGTGGCTTGGAGCCAGTTTCTAACCACCAAAATAGACTATCAGATACAAGTAATAGTGACAAATGGCCTATTCTAGTAGTTCTGGATTGGAATGGCATTCCCAGTGTAGTTTTAATTTTGGCCTGTTCTAGAATTGAGATTTTATTTTTATAATAAGTTGAATAGATGAAAATTTGAGAATAGATTTATGCATCTCATGATAGGAAAAATAGAGAACAGTTTTCAAAACTTAATGCTCAGACTCTTCATATCATCTAGGTGTTTCACCTCTTCTACTTGATATATATGTATGAATATGGAGGCAGGGAGGAGGTTGGGGAAAATTGAGGTACTGTTCTTCCTTGTCTGGGTAGAAAAGTCATACAGAGGGTGCTGAAAGGGGTCCTTTAATAGATTTTACTATTTCTTCTTTTTTGATCTTCCAGGGTCTGAGGACTCTATATCATGGAACCTATTTAATAAATGAAATTGGTTTATGTAACTCTTGCCTTTGGATAGCTTAAATGTCCTCCTTTGTTTTTATTCTGTAAAGTCATGTGAAATTTAAATTCATTTCCTTTTTATTCTTTCTTAATTGTTTTACTTTTATTTTATATATTTTTCTCTTAAAATTTCTTTTCTCTTTAGCAATTTTTACTGAAACTGCTTCCCTTTGCAAGACATTGGGCAGAATTCAAAGGCTAGTAAAAGTTATCCTTTGCTTCTCTGTACTTCCTGTTTTGGGGGGAAGATGGGAGATACCCATGTGTGCAAACTAGAAGTTAAGACATGGTACTGTTTGTCAATTGACGAAATTACATGCTGAGCAGAATCCTAGAGGAAGAGAGAGAATGATATGCACTAGAGTGAACTTTCAGGGTGTATAAAGTGAGTAGAACCTAATTTAATAATGCTTAGTGAATCCCTAATGTATGCAAGCCACTACAAAATTTACTTGATTTGTTAAGGAACATGGGCAGGGCTCCTTTTTGAAAGAACATATTCTTGGCACAGGCTAAATAGGCTGTTGTAATTTTATTGACTATTTTGAGAAGATGCCAAAGGTCCTTTCTCCATTACCCTCTTGTGGCTGAGGCAGGCGGACATGCGCTATGGCTTCCTGGGGTGGTTATAGCCTCAATTCTAGGTATTTTAGTTGGTTTTACCAATTGGTACGATCTGAAAAATGGTGGTTCAAATAAGCTTCTTTTCATAGGGTCCTTTTCTGAATCACTCATTTTCATTAAAGTAGATGGCTTGTTTATAGCACTGCCTGTTGCATTCAACGGTTAGGTCTTTGAGGCATCATCTCACACCACCCCCAGCTCCCAGAAGTAATCCTGTAACTATTCTCAACCTTGACTGCACTTTAGAATCACTGGGCAGTTTTTTAAAAACTTCTCATGCTTAAGCCACATCCAGACCAGTTAAATCACACTCTCCAGGGTTGGGACTCAGGCATCAGTACTTGTTAAAACTTCCAAGGAGTTCCATTGAATAGCCCAGGATGAGAAACACTGCCTCAGAGGTTGTGGATCAGATCTGGAGTTAGAGATACACTCCTGTTCAGAGTTCCCAGACCTCAGGGAATTTGAATGAAAAGCAAGAACAGGTGGTCTGCATTCTTCTGCTGTGAATGTAATCCTTGGGGATCTATTGAATTGAAATACCTGGAGCTCAGCTGGACTGGCCCTGAAGGAAATGGCAAGGACGGTTCTTGGCTCCATCCCCTGTGTTTTTGGTCCACGATTTTGCCCATTTTTAACAGTCCTTCTGTTTTCTAATGTGGATTTGTCTGTGGTTTCACTCAGATTTGCCTCCGTTCCTTATCCAGAGAGTAATCATAACCAGGCCCTTTAACTGCTGAATGAAATGTGGAAATTTTCAAATTTCTCCAGAAACAAGAATTCTTCCTCTTCTCATCTTGGACTCTTGCTCTGGGGTCTGCTTTTTATATAATTCTAATACCAGTGAAAGTTTTCAGTGTAATCCACCAGTATTTGTTGGATTTTATTTTTAAAGATTATAAGAGGTGTATTACATGTAAAAATGAATCATGTCTTCAAGGAGCTCATAGTTAAATTGTGGCTAAAGATGTGAACAATTAAAAAGCACAGCACTATTTAATGTTGGAAGTGGAAGGAACCTGACTTAACCTTGGCAGGCATGTTTTTGGCATGTGCTAGAAGAAAACTTCATTCCTGCAGACTGATGCACTTGGTGTATTCTTAGTTCCTTGTTTCCCTCGGTTTGAGACTTAGTTATGACTCTCAATGTTAGCTTTGGCACAGAGAAACCTAAGGTGTTTTGCCCCTTAGGAATTCAGCATTAAATAAAAGTTAGCTAAGGGGTACATCACGTAATGCTAGCTTCCAGATTGCAGGTGGAAAGGCTGGAATTTTCTTCTTGGATGTTCACTTTAACTTGCGGATACTTGTACTTTGCAGAGCATTTGAAAACATTTCAGTTCTCTTTTCTTTTTTGAGATGTCAGAGATAAGCAGAGCTGTTGAATGAGACCCAGACATGAAAGGTTAACTGGAAGTTTAATTGTAACTTGGGACTTTAAAGTAAATTCCAAACAATCTAATAAAAATTATAGTCTTTTCTGAGCCATGAAACGCTACAAAGTGAGCACTCTGGGGTAGCTATTAACATTTCACATTTTGAGATAAACCCTAAATTATTAATATTACTAAATAACATTGAATATTACTCAACACTTATAAACAAATGAATGCTTGCCAGATAATACAGATTAAATACAGTGGCAAATGTGTGTAATGACCAAATAAGTGTCAATTTTTGCTGTCAGATAAACTCTGTGTATATGTGAATTTGTTTTCTTTAAAAGCAGGAGGTTGTGTCTTGGAAGGAGGGGAGATTTGGTCTTCTATGAAATAAGAGTATCTATTACACTTTGATGCTTTGTTAATTTTTTAAAGTTTAAGTATGTGATTAATATTTCAGACATCTTAAGTCTATTTTGAAGATTGTGGTTGGAAATTCTCTGGTGGCTAAACAATAGCAGTTGCTGTTGTGATTGAGCAGTGTCATCGTGCGATTCATGTGGCATGGTCCCATACCAGGCTGGAGTTTGTAGCTTTGGCTTCAGCATATTGGCTTGGCTGTAAAGAGCCTCACTGCAAAGAAATGTACTCATGTAAGTGGGCCAAATGCAGATAACTTTAACATTACTGGAGTTATAGAGAGAATGGGGTATGAATCTTTCCCATGCTTTTAAAAGCATTGTATAATAATAATTTCAATAAATAATTCCGAATTCAGAAGTATGTGGTTAACCTCCCTTGAGAATTTGGAACCCATCTGATAGGACTGTAAAGGCATTTCTGAATATCAATTAAATGGAAAAATATGCCTGGAATTGAATATAATGAAGAAATGTTGAAGTCTGGTGTCTACGTATTCAGACACTCTGTTAGACGTTTTAATTAGTGTACCTGGATTTGGATTTATTGACAGAAGTTGTCTTTCACATGGCATGTTTCACTCATTAAAAGCTCATAATGTCATGGATCTATTTTAGCTTTTGGAACTTGACCATTTGCCATTTTATGCTTCTTAAGTGATGCGTGCTTTCTTTTTAACTAATTAGAATGATGTTGCTTCTCCGGTATCAATAGTCATTGATGACTGTTCCCATGGAGTAAGCCCATACTATCTCCTAACACTATGGTGTGTCACCAAAGCTGCAGCAGGGTTTAGTACCTCTGAAAAACAAGGATTGGGAAGTAAAATTGTTATACTGGAATTTTTGCTATAGAAACTTAAAAGTAATTTATGAGATTAGTTTCCTTTTCATAACCATTAGCTCTTCTTTCCATATTTATCTGATGGCAAAATTTACATTTAAATTTGCATTTCTCTGTGTCTTTTTCAGTTTTATAGTTAATGGTTTAGTGGTAGAAATCCTTTTACACCAGATTGTTGCCATGAAAAAATTTGCAGTCATACAGTAGATTAGAACATTCTTTTCTTTTAAATATGATTTTGTGGGATGTATTTCTTTTTGAACCACGCTTGATGGTTTCAAATGTTTTGAAAGTAGTGCAATTAATAAAGAAATAGTTTGGGAATGTTAAGGAGTGAGCAAGGGAGAAAATGAGTCACTGAATCTTTAAAGAATTTGTCACTACCTGTTTACAATTTAAATTTTGACTGCCTCCTGTACTGGTATTAATGTGAACAAATAGTTTTATAAACTTTCTTAATTCTTCTTCTTAGGTATGTTCTCCAACTAAGAGCTGTTTAAAATAATCTAGCATTCCATCTTTCCTGTAGACAAAGTAGATCATTCACAGTCTGGTTGAACTAAATACACATTATATTGTTAGTCTTTCTGACGTCCTGTTTTGGATTCTTTGAATCCATGTCATTGTTGGCAAAAAAATATATTCAGAGCAGTTTGGACCAATTTTTGTGTGGAACATATCAAATAAATGTGGTACCTGGCCCTTAAAAAAGTTAGCATTCACAAGTGAATGATATTTGCATAGGTAGACACAGACACAAGAACATCAGGCATGTGTCATCATAAGTCAGAAAGATGGCACTGGCTGCTTCTGCTGAGTTGAAGTGGCGTCATCTGCTCAAAAGTGCCCTGGATTAACAATGGGGTGAGTAATAACTTACATTTATATTCAGGAGGCAACTACCAGGGTGAGAAAATTGGGCAACTTGGCATTTGATTAGACATTTGATTAGAAAATGTAAGATCATATCATGCTGCCAGATCAATTTCCTAGATCTCCGTGAATTATCCAATAATTAGATAATCTTCTTTTAGTTTGAAAGTGTAGATTTTATATGTGTAATTACTTGCGTTAATCACTTTAGTCCCAAATTGTATTCAGCAGTGCACACATTCTGTTCAATTTATATTCTCTATATTTCTGTTAAATAGGTAGAATTAATAACGTATTATACCTCCTCTCCATAGCTAGAGAGACCAAGACAGGCATTTTATGAGATATGCCACTCTCATATAGCTTATCAGTGGTTATTATAATAATCAAAGTGAATAAGCCTGGATTGCTCTTATACAATAGTTATGTTTTTGGATATTGAGTATAAATCATATTTTTCAAAGCAAGTTGATTTTAAATGCATTCTCTTAGGGGATCCTGTAGCAAATTCTTTTATAAAATAAAGAATATTTTCCCTCCTTAATTTATCTGTTATATCAAATTCTTGAAGGGCAAGAGGGTATATTTATTAGAAGAATTGAAAATGTATTTTCTTTCAAATATATGATAAATTGAAAGAGTATGACCTGATCTTTAAATACCACTTTGAGAAGAATTATCAGAGGGGAAGCTAAAAGGAAATATCTGACTGTAGTTAGAGGGGGTAGAAATGTCCACGATGTTGTGGAAATATGTAAGCTTAAGAATTTCCAGGCAGTAGGGCCAGGCCAGTGCGTCCCGTATTTCCTGGCTCCGACAATTTCAGTTACTTTGTGAAGATAACATCACTTCTGGTACCAGGGTACCAGTCCTTGGAGCATCCAGAGATGTGTCCCTCATCACTCAGGTCTTCTCACCTTGTGTAGTCCCGCACCCCACCCCTTTTGCTCTTTATGGTACTTGTTTGGCCCCTTTATACCTCCCCACCCTCCCCACTCCTCCAGACACTGGTTGCAGCCATATGCTGTCCTGAAGGTCTTGCTAAGTAAGACCTTACTTCCTTTATTGCATTTTCATATCTCTGTACTCAGATCCCCATTACAATTTGTACTACTGTTAGGCACTTACTACCATCAGCCTGTCATGTAATTAACTGTGTTGGCGTCTCTTGCCCCCTGCAGACCATTGTATCCTGGGCTCAGTGGCATAAAGCATTAATCTTTGATCCCACACTCTAATTAGTGCTAGTCTTGCCAGTATTTAATATTTAACATTAAGTGAACATATTTGTTTATTTTCAACTTGGATAATGGTGAATGACTTTCACAATTGAACATCTATAACCCGGTTATCAGTAGATATCCCTTAGCAGTGTTAATAGCAGTGTTACGATTTTTGTATTGATAGAATATAGTCTACTAGATGTTCACATTTTCTGGGTGAAGGAAAGCTCCTCCAGGCATATGCACTCAGGTTTTTGATTGCCTGATCTGTCAAAGCTATGGATCTTTCCTAAAAGTTCTCAGTGAGTGTGGTGAATCACACTGTGAAGGCGTTTTGGATTTGTCCATATAATCTGGTTACCCTTCATTAGCACCACCTTGTTTTTGTGAGGTCCTGATAGAGGAATTAGGTAGCAAAGTGCACATACTTGCACATACTTGTGGAGTTTAATGTTCACAGTCAGGTAAAATAGGCTGGGAGGAAGGAGCACATCTCACTCTGAATACTTTCTATCTCAAGAAAGCAGCGAGCCTTTAAGTAAGGATGTGTTAATACAAGAATCCTTGGAGACTTTCTAATTTATATTTAAAAATTAAATCATTTTTAAACACTGTGCTGTAACTATCATGACACTAAATTACTGTCAATGCCCTTTACAATGGATTGAAGAGTTGTAGTGTGTGCTGAGACACAGAGGATTCCAGGGCTTCTGCCTACTCGGTTCTGACCACTATGGGCAAGAGAATCTTACAAAGGGTCAGGTGCATGGTATCTGCTACAAGTAAGCCTGTCTGTGTATAAATGAATGTACATTACCTGGCAATTAGTGATAGAATAGATTCAAAAGCAGTTCATTTAAAATTTCAAATCCCTTGCTTTTGCAATTACGCTGCATTGTCTGCATTATTTGAGGGGCAGGCCCATAAAATCAATGTATGGGCAGGTGTGTGTCTTGGGAATGTCATATTACAAAAATGTTCAGTAGCTACTTCTTGAATGAAAGGAAATTGGAAAAAAGCTGCATCTGTTTTTAGACACTGTCATTCAGTGAGCTTAACAAACAAAATCTCATTAACACCAAATCCACGGGAGCATGAGAAATGTGTAATGCTCTTAATTTCTTATTAAGTGATTTGTGTTTATTGAAAATTGGCTTGAAGGTATACCGAACATAATTCATCACATTGGATTTAGGTGAGCTGAGATCCTTGAGTCATTCCTGTGCTTAGAATTTGCTCACAGTTCCGTGCTGGAATAGTGGATAGGAAGAGTGCTCTCTATTTCTGAATGGATTTACTGAAATGAGAAGGTGATGAGTGTAGACCGGAGATTGTCTTCTAATGCTCCTGTGCCTTTGAGGTTTGTATGATTGTGTGATGCCTTTCTTTCTCCAGGCACACTTTGCATGCGTCTACAAGCAGAAGAGAGGAAGCAAGGGCACATAGGGGTTGGTAGAGGCAAATGTAAATCCTGCTTTTCCCCTACTAACTCCTGAGGCCTGCTGCGTAGCAGTAGGCATCACCAGACATTTAATTGTGTGCTAGGTAAGGCTGGCACAACTCCAGCATCATGGTGCAGCAAGAATTACACTAATCAGCTGGGATATACTGCATATATTGATTAGAGTTGGATTTTTTTATGCAAAAAAAGTACTTATAAATAGTGGGAAAGTAATTGAGAGTAATTAAAAAGGCAGAGAGTTAATTTACAGTTCTTTAGATGAAAGGGCATTTTCATCCCTTGCTTTCATGCAGATTTCTGGGCAGATCCAAGCGGTGTGTGAGTGCTGGGTCTAAATGGTAGGATTGCTATTGCCACTCAACTGGAAAGGGAGTAAATGGCAGAATGTGTAGAAGAAGCACTGGTGGCAAAGTCCCAGCAGTTTCTTCTCGGTGCTTCTCCGCCACTAGAAGTCTATTCCTTTGAAAAGTCTGGGGGCTTTTCATTTCTTTTTCTTGGCCTCATTAATTATTTTTGATTATTATTAATATTCCTAAGTAGAACTAAATTGGGACACCCATATAGGTAATATTGACAAGCATATTAAACTATATAGGAATTCTAGGATTGTCATTGCGTCTTCCCTGCTTCTTCCCACCTTCTCACAACTGAGAAGACTTTGCAGCCAGTGATGTTATGGAAAGTACATTGTGAAATGATGACCTGGGATGGAGTGTTTGCATATCCTTTTTTTGCCTCCTGAACGCTTTCGCTTATAAGTATTTCCTGCCACAAAATAGATGCTCATTGCAAATTCATAGGGACAGAAAGGGGTTACATAGAGAGTTATCGCTAAATGGTACAGAGTTTGTTTGGGATGATGAAATGTTTTGGTCATGCATGGTGGTGATGATGGTACCAGAACATTGTAAATGTAACTGATGCCACTGAATTGTACACTTAAAATGATTAATTATATATGCCACCCAATAAAATAAAAAGTGCTCAGTGAATAGTTGTTGAATGAATGAATGAGTTGTTATTATGGGTTTCAAATGCTGGAATGATTTAGCATCTTTGAGAGAAGTTATAGACAGTGCTTGGTGGAGTTCCAAGCATCATTATGCTCTGAGACTCTGAATTATAAGAAGTAGGAAAGGGAAGGGAGTATGGGCTGGCTATAAAGAAAGGGGCTAGAATTTAATGAGTGCCTACTTCATCAGGCTTTCCGCATATGGAGTTTTAGGAATCAAACCTTGGGTCCCCAGCATGGCAGGCGAGAATTCTGCCACCGAGCCACCATCGCCTGCCCTCTGCATATGGATTTTTATTCTGGCCCTGGTGTCAATTCACAGGTGACAGAAATACTGTTAGGAACTGAACCTACATCACAGACTTTATGTGGGTGAATCAGGATTTGAACGCAGAGTACTAGCTCTTGTCCACAAGCAGGGCAAAGGAGGATGAATTCAGACATTCAGAGTTTGGAGGTGGAGCCCAAAGGTATTATCTCAAGCTCATCAGTCAGATTTCCTTGAAATTTGAGTATTTTTCCCAAAAATTTATGCTAATTTTGCAGTTTACGCCATAATGTCTTTTGTTTTAATGTGGAATAATATTTTAAATTCTTCAAAGTATTTATATTTCCCCAATGAAATCATAAAGTACAGTTGATCCACCTAAAAGTTGCTGTGTGTACATCCTCAGAGACATCTCTGGAATTTCCACATAGGAAATCTTAAAGATGTCAGTTTGTTTGGAAGAGGGAGTGAAGGACTTGTTTTGAAATTTTGTTTCTACAGTAGGCATGGTTTTTACTTGAATCAGTTGCTTTTTGGGGGAGGCCTGGGTGGTGGTGGTGTTAGGAATAGGGAAGGGGCACAAAAACTCCCCATGCGTTCATCTCTCTTTATCTAGGAGCTTTAAGTACCATCAGAGGAAGTGCTGTTAATCCAGGTTTTAGAAGCAGGTGTTGAACGAGACTGCCCTGAACTATATTAATAATATTGACAACAATAACAAATGCTATGCCTATGATTATTGACAAAGCATTGCTTTATTATTCCATTTTTACTGTAAAAATGATGAAATTTATGGGAGAAAGTTGTAAAAAGGAGAATGTACACAAGGAATCCTGAAGAAGAGCAACCCCAGACCTCCCATGGGTCAGCAGGCTTTGAATTGCTAGAAGAATATCGAAAAGGAATAGTTGATGTTATTAATAACGATAACTTGCATTTGTTTGGAAATTGACCACTTATTAATTTTCATTCAGTTTTGCATTTTTTTATAACAACTAACATTGATAGGAGTTTTGCATGCATTATCTCATTTATACCCCAACAACTATTGGATAGTTGCTACTGTTTTCTCCACTTTAGTGATGAGATAATTGAGACACAGAGCTGATAAGGGATAGATGTTAAGGAGGTGTTTAGGTCAGAATACTGATCTGGGATAGTCTAAACCTATAACATGGTTTTTACACCTATGCTGTGTTTCCTGTGCCTAAATAAGCCTTCCAGCTGGAAACCCTTTCTTTTCTTCGAGAAGTTCTGGTTCCCTGGCCTGTCCCAAGTCTCACTCCTAGTTAACATGATCTTGTTACATCCAGCTTCTCTAGTTCAATACCTTTAAAGAACAAACACCTGCCAGTGCATGGCCACCATGGCTTGATTTTCTAAAACTTCAGTGTATTCCCAGGTTGACAGGAAGCAAATTAAATGCCTTCAGAGAGTCACAGCTACAGTGCAGGGGCTCTTCTTGCAGTGCAGGGGCTCTTCTTGGAAAGACTTTTTTCCCTTCCAGGCCAGATATGACAACGCAAAAGGAAATGGAAAAGTTAACTAGTGCCCAATAAATGTGGGTTATTAGACCCTGCCTGAGTAATTTACCGCTTGCTGGAATTAACTTCAGAATTGTTGAGATGTTCTGTGTCTGTGTCGTGTTCTTCCTCGGAATGGGCTATTAGATTGCGAAGGACAGTCGCAGCTCTCCATGGCTGGGCTTGCACCAGGAGAGGTTGAATCAAGAAGTTGAAAATCTGCTGTTTTCTGATTTTGGCTTCTCAGCTGAATGTAAATAAAAAGATGGAAGATAAAATGCAGAAAATTGCATTAGCTTGATTAGGGATCTTATTTGCGTAAAAGAGTCTTTGAATCACAACTACCCTCTGACTTTGGACCCTGCTTTTCTTGCCTTTCCTATTATCTGGTCCAAGGTCATTACTAAAAAGCTCCCTGTTTCATGGAAAAAGACTTACTGAAATATTAATTTCATTGCCTGAAGTGGATTCATATAGTCTGGTGAATAACTTGAGGTTCTATCAAAATCACAAAGGTAAGAGAGTTATTTTTTTATGCCCTTGGAATGGTGATTCAGGAATTTGAGTAATAGGCAGCTAAAAGTTCACTTTCATTTTGCCTCTCTTTATGACAGCAAAGAGTAAAATATCTATATTCTTTGGTAATTACTGCAGTGAAACAACCGTAATTGGTTAAGTTGGATGTTCAACGCATCATGGAGGAGGGTTTTCTGTTTTCATTTAATTGCACTGTGACTGGGTTTGATTTTGATGCATAAGACTCTGGGAGAGAGAAATGAACTTGTGACACTTGAAACTTGGAAGCATTTTCCTTTCTTATATAGGTAGGACTTGAGCATTCAGGATTTTGTTTAATACCTTTTCAACTTTGTTGCTGGTTGTATCACAAAAGCCTGCTTTAAAATGCTGGGCTTTTTTTTTTTTTTGGTTGTTCCTTTGCACCCTTGGTATATGCATAATTTAATCCCGTGTTTTAATAAAGAAGGTCCATTTCTTTTCAATTGTAGAGGAGAATACCCCCAATCTCCCTTAGTGAGTAGTAGGTTAACGATAATATTTGCAAGCGCAGCTCCTTAAAATAAGACAGGACCAAATAAAGCCAACCTCCAAATTGTATTTGAAGGTTTTTGCATCAGTACAGGCAACAGCCTAAGGCTGTAACAAATATACTTTGAGAGAGTTTGGCTAATTTTATTGGCATATTTTGTCTATTTTCTGTAGACATATTTATTCTTGGCCCATGTAACATATATCAGTTGACAAAAGCGAACACCTTACTTACCTGGTCTTACTTTTGGGAGTATGCTTGAAAGTAATTATTTTATTTTTCTTTTCAGTTGACTTTGCTCACATAGTGACTCAGTAGTTCATGCATAGCTGTTTTCCAGTTTATAATCCACCACCACCCCTCCCCCCCACATTGCTGGAATCATTTCTGTTTTACTTTAAAAAGCAGTTTGCTTAATGTCACAACAAAATAAAGCATGGATTAGAAACAGCATTGCACTTTCAGACTTAATGCCTTTGTGATATCTCATTGCTATGCAAATGAGATTCAAGGAGGTCATCCTTTTAGCAGTTGCTCCAGCCCTGGTATCTACTTGATATTCCTTCGCCAAACTTACTAAGCATTCATTACTGATCTAGCCTAGGTTTTTAACTCTTTGTTGACTTTGGACCCAACATTTGAGGCCTCTGAGCTTAACAGCTGCTTCTCTATGAAAGGTTTATATTTCAGGGGCCTCCATGCAGCTCCTCTTTGTTTCTTAGCATTATAGCTACCTCAGGAAGCTGAATGTTCATATTTGTAGAATATACTTACTTCTATGCCAAGATAATACTGGGAAAGCTCATTTGTGATGTATTTCCTTTGCTGTATCAAGCGTTTTATTATTGCTAAATACTGTAATTTTAGATAGATGTTTTATTCACTCATATCTGTGACAAATTCTTGCAGATATTTCATAGGAAAATGTGGGTCTGTGCTGGTAATGTTCATGCAATACTTATTTTAAAATTAAATTGTCTGCAATTTAAATTTCATTTAATCTGATTTAGCAGATGTGTTAATAGGAAGTTGTTACTGAAGGTGAAGGGATCTGATTTTAATTCTGTAAGAACTAACCACCTTTAATGAATGCAGGTTATTGCTGTTATTCCATTTACTTGGTTAAAGGTGTTTTTTATTCACTAGATGGATAGGTTGGGTTTTAAAAACATGGTTATGAAAGTTTGATCCTTCCTGTTTGACTTTCAGTTTTTAATGGGCCTTTTGCAGTTTGAGAAACCGGCCATATTTTAAGTGGTTAACTCAGTAATTGTTTTCTTAACTATTGCAGTATTGTGGCTTTTCTTTACACACCTGCAGATACAGAACTGTCTAGACATTGAATTTGTTCTGGAACTTTGGTAGAAGTAACTGCTAACTCAAAGATAGTACACTTTACACCTGGTGGAAGAAGGCTTAGGAAGTGCAGAGAGGAACATTCATCTTATGCCATAATGGTGGTCTGAAGCTGTATTTACCCCAGAAACACATGTTCTTAAATCTAATCCATTCCTGGTTGTGGACCCGTTGTAAGTAGGACCTTCTGATGAGGTTACTTCAGTTATGATGTGGCCCACCTTAATTTGGATGGGTCTTGCTCTTATTATTGGAGTCCTATATAAGCAGAATGAGATTCAGACAGACAAAGAGAAAGCCAGAAGCTGCATTTTTTTTTTATATGTGTGTATGTGTTTTGAAAATTTTGTTGTTGTAAAAAATAATATATATACAAAAAAGCAATAAATTTGAAAGCATACCACAACAATTAGTTCTAGGACAGATTTCAGAATTTGATATGGGTTATAGTTCTACACTTTTAAGTTTTTCATTATAGCTGCTCCAAGATACTGGAGACTTAAAGAAATATCGGTATTTTATAATTCAACAATTATACTCATTTGTTGAATCCTGTCTTTTCTGTTGAAACTCCACCATTACCTTTGATCTTTCTCCTACTCTTTAGGGGTATTTGGGCTATGTCCATTCTAACTTTTTCATATTGGAAGGGGCTGTGGATAATATGGGATGAGGGGATGGAACTAGTCGATGTTCTGAAGAGGCTGGCTGTACTGGGTTTCAGGACTTACCTGGCCTGGGAACCCACCTGGAGCTTTTAGTTTTCTGAAAAAGTAATCATAGTGCATGGAACCTTTGTAGAATCTTAGCTAGAGCCCTGGGTATTCTTCAGGGTTGGCAGGAATGGTTTTGGTTGAGTTTTGGCAAACCATGGTAAATAAGGAAGCTGAAATTTGATGAAACCCAGAAAAGAGGGGCAAGACCAAGAAATGCTGCCATATGCCTTGCCAGTGTGACAAACCAAGAACCAAGGGTCACCAGCAACCAGCCCCAAAATGACAGTCTTCAGGAAGAAAGCATTGTTTTGATGACATCTTGATATGGACTTTCTTTTAGCCTCAAAACTATAAGCTAACAAATTCCCATTTAACCTGACCCATTTTATGGTATTTACTTGAGCATTCCAATAAACTAAAACAGTTTCCTATACATTAAGAATTACAGTGATGACATTGATGCCAGGAGTGATGGGAACCACTGTGTTTCACATTGAGAATCCTAGGATTTGAGTCCTTTCAAGGATTAAGAAGTTGTCTCTGGATTAAAATATAGAATCAAATAAAAAAGTTCTTTAAAGATGCTACTTTAGCCTTTTATCAACCAATGTCTTTCTAAAAGTGTCTTATCTGACTTCCTACTAGTGGTGAAAGACTGCCCAAACATCTAATAAAGGACAGGTTATTTTGAATTCTGCTGAGAAAAGCATTAGTCCTTTATGATTTTGATCATAAAAAATCACTAGTGGTTAAAAGAGTGGAACATCATTTGAATGGCCAGTTAAGTACTGTAAAGGCTCAGCAGATAAGTGAAAGTTTAGAACCTTTCCTGTATGATTCCCCAACTCTGTCCTGTCCTTCACTGGATGGAAGATATTAATTGAGACCCTGTTTTACTGTGACATCTTGTTGGGTGCCGGGAGAGTCAAGAAAATTAATAAAAACTGCTTTTGATCTCAGGGATTTTTGTCTGAGGACTGAGATAAAGCCTACTGGCAGCCATCAAGAAGTAGAAAGTGTTATTTCTGCAGTGTATGTGCTCTGCTGGTTCAGATATTGGGGGTTACTTTTTGAATTCACCTAGGTATTGGTTTCTGATATGAATTTTATATTTACTTCTGAAAGCAGGACTCCCTGGTCATTGCTGGCACATCCTGATACAGGAACTGAGCATGACTTATTACTTTTATTAGTTTGTTAAGCTGCCAGAATGCAATATACCAGAAATGGAATGGCTTTTAAAAAGGATTTAATAAGTTAGAAGTTTACAGTTCTAAGGCTATAAATACGTCCAAACTAAGGCTATGAATATGTACAAACTAAAGCATCCAGTAAAAGGTACCTTGGCTCAAGGAAGGCTGATAATCTAATCAAAAGTTTCTGCCCTGCAGTATTGAATCAGGATTAAAAGAAGCGGCTGCCTTCACAAGATTGGATCAGGATTGAAGCATGGTTTATCTGGGGTACATAATAGTTTCAAACCTGCACATTACTCAATAAATTATTACTCGGTAACCACTACCGAGAATCAGAGTTCTCAACCGGCTGCTCTTGAGCCATCCTGGCACTTATTATTTATTTAAGGCACCAGTAAAAGAAAATTGTATTTTATTTAGTAGGTATGTTCTAGGGAAAGTAATATGTAACTTCGTTTTTAGAGAAGATTCTGGTTTCTAAAAGAAACTGTGGAGGAATCTTACCACTTTAAAGAAACTACATTTTTTTTTGGGTAGAGAGGCAAATATAATTTATGAGTTGTAAGCTTGGATTTACTAAAACAGTGTTAGAAATATACAAGTAGGGAATAGTTGTAGTTAATTTGCAGGTTATCCTGCTGTCTGGCAGCTACCCCTTCCCTATTGTCTTCCTTTTGCCACCTAAGCCAGATGTTGAGCAGTAGAAGAGGTGCATTGAAATCAACCAATATCGATTAAAATGAAAAAGAGACAAAGTTAAAGAGTATGTATTAGCTAAAATGAGATAAAGTCTGAATTTCATTTGTCTCTACTGTCATTGTTTCCATTACCACAGATGATTCAATTGAATATGTTCAGGCGTGGGTGAATTATAATTATACTAAGTTTTCGTTGGGAGCTACAAGAAAATTTTAAAAATGAATTTGCTCAAGAGTTAGATGGAAATTTCTTTGAAGCCTTGATAATTTTTTCTTTGCCTTGTACTATGTTTTAGGAAATTGTCTTTTTTCTAAATAGAAAACTTTTTTTTTTTTTTAATTTAAAGATCAAATGGTAAAAGCTACCAGATGAGCTAAAGAGCTTTGGTTTTGTGGTCTGAACCATAAGCCACAGACTTTAATTTTAGATCAAGATTCCCAATTGTGAAGTTTTCACTGGGTATCATTTTAAACAATAGAACAAATCTTTATTAAAATAGTAAGCTTCAGCTATGTTCCTGCTCATTTTATATATTTATATATGATGATAAAGATCAAGATTTAAAGATATGAGTATCTAAGCATTATTTAGTATCTTTCTTATTCTATGTAACTCATAACGTAATCCTTTTGTTATAATACAGTTGATTAGAATGCTTTGCTCTGCTTCACCATTTCCCCCTCAATTGCCTAGTCAGGATCCCTTGTTGGGATAGGTAGTGGAGGCTTTTGAGTTAGCATATCTCAAAAAGACCTTGCAAGAGAGGTCTGACCTAGGAAGGCAGGAGGGGGGCATTTTTGAAATATGAGATTCTGGTGTTATCATATGGTTTTATACTGTGTTTATAGCTTTGACTCTGTGATTGGACTTCCTGCTTCTTTTGGGTAGAAACCTTTTTGTATTCATTTTTATAGCTCCCGCATAGGGTTGTTAGATCCAGCAGATACAGATGTAGGTCTCCCAGTTAATTTGAGTTCAGATAGACAACAGATAATTTTTTTTTAGCATAAGTATGTCCCAAATATTGCATGGGATATATTTTTTATCTGACAACCCTACCCCTGTAAAGATCACAGGCTTAACCTATAGAGGGTGTGGAGGAATGGTTTGTTGAATGACTGAAGGAGCGTCTAGGTAGAAATTTCTGGTATTTAGAAAATACTAATTTGCAACAAAATAGAGCTGGACTCAGAAGTCATCATTGAATGCATGAGTGGAACTTGAAGCCCTACAGATTGTTCAGGGTGATCCTGTAGACTAGTAGTTCTCAAACTTTAGTTAGCACCAAAATCAAATGGATAGGATGTTGAAACATAGATTCCTATCCCCCACTCAAGAATTTCGATAGTAGGCTTGGGGTAGGACCCCAGGATTGCATTTCTGATAAGTTCCCAGGTTATGTTGATGCTATGTTTCTAGGGCCACACTTAGGGAGCTTTTGTGAAGACTCTCTAAGAGGGGTCAGCAAGCATTTTTTTTTTTGTAAAGGGCCAGATAGTAAATGTTTTAGGCTTACGGGCCATACTATTCTCTGTCACAACTACTCATCTCTGCCCTTGGAGCTTGAAAACAGCCATAGATAATATGTAAATGAATGGATGGGACTGGCTGTGTTCCAATAAAACTTTATTTGCAAAAAACAGGTGACTAGATGGACTTGGCCCATGGGCGGTGGCTTGCTGACCCCTGGTCTAGAGTAAGAAAAGGTGAGAGTTGAAGAGAGAACTCTGGGAACATCCAGAGGAAATGGAACCAGAGAAAGAGCAATCTGAGCCAATTCTGGAAGACCCAGGGAAGGGAGTGTTACTCTAGCCAAGGAGTCAGAGGTCTTTGAAAGCAAAAATGCTAGTCACTGTCATCTACTGTCGCAGGGTGATTAAGGATGCAGGAGTGGATGAATACTGAAAGAGGCCGTTGGATTTGGCAGTCAGGTCATCATGGCTGACCGGTGACTGAGCACTTTCAATAGAGTGGATGGGAGGGATGCCTGCCAAATGGCAGTGGGCTGAAGTGAAGGAGGAAGTGGAGGCAGCAAGTTTTTGAATACTCTTTCAAGAAGTTTGGCAGTGAAGGAAAGGAGGGAGTTGAGCTGAAGCTTAAGGGGAAAGTTGGGTCCGGGAAGGTTTTCATGAGGGTAAGAAGAATAGGAGCATGCTTATAGGCAGAGAGGAAAGGGCCAGTGGAAACAGGGCCAGAGCTGCAAACATAGTCGTGCAACATGTACTGAAAAGCAAGCAGAAAATCCAGGAGATGAGATAATTAATGGAGAAAGGTCCCTAGAAGAAGTAAGCTGGGAAGGGATTAAGACAGCCTGCAGAGGGGTGCACCTTGGAGTAGAGAAGGGAAATTATTTCCTCTAAGACAATAATGGAAGAGGGGTAAGGAGTACTCCATTTGGAAATAAGGGAGAAAGGGAGATTGCTACTAATTGCCTCTGTTTCCCTGGAAAAGAAGAGAGAAGAGATTGTGGAAAATTAGAGATTCTAAGGAAATTGGTGAAGGTTTGGAGTAGACATTGCAGTAGAATGCACCAAAGATAAGTTAAAAGTTCACCAGAGAGCATATTGAGCTGTGCTGGGTGTTGGAGCTCATCTGTTATTATGTACAAGAACATCACAATGTTGCATGGAATTTCCCGTAGCAGATAGCTGCCTGGGAACAGTATGAAGACAAAACAGATCGGTTATTTAGAATTGCAGGGTGAGAAATATACGAAGTAATGTAATTTAAGATGCCTCTGGATGGGAACATTTAGGAAACCTGAGTGGAGAAGGAAGTAAAGCCCAAACTGGTACATTTGTCACAGCCTGAAGTCTCAGGAAGGACTCTTGATGAAGTTGAATAGGCTTAGAGGTAGGTGTAAGAGAGTTGGAGAGATTGAAGGACTGGAATTATTAGAGATGTTGGGATTTCTTAGTGATTTTAGAGATGTAGCTGTTCCAAGGAATGACAAGGATCTAGCATATGAACGTGTAATTGGGATTTTGAAATGAAGTTGAGGCAAGTTTAGAGATTGGAGAGTAGCTTAGCTGGGTGGACCTTGAAGCATCATTAGAGTATGGCAGGAGAGGAGAAGGCTCTTGCCACACCAGGAAGACCTGAACCCTCTTACCTGCCTTAGCTTTTGGTACTTGATTGAGCTTTGAAACCGTCTTCTCTACTCATTTTTGTGGGGTCCCCAATACTTGCTGTTTTTTTTTCTGTCTTTGTTCTTGCCAGGCTTGATGCACATGGTCTGTGACTGCCAAAATACACCAGTGGTTTTCACTCTCTCTTTCCTCATTGTTTCCACCTGGTAGAAGCATGGGGAACGATTACAGACACACAGGGTATCTCTGTTGGTCACTTGAACTGTGGGACTATCCTTCCCAAGCCAGAAGGGAGTCATTTTCCAATATCCTCTGTAAAAGAGAGAGCAAGTCTCCCTCCTACCAACCATTACCAGTTGATGGGCATTGTTGAATATTTGCTGGTAACTTAAACTCTTTATTATCATTGACTCTTTTGAGGAAGCCTGCCTGTTGTAAAATGTCTGCGCTCACCTGTCTTTTATATTCAAGCTTCTTATTTCAGATTACCTTCTAAAAACGAACTGGATCCTTTTCCACTAAAAAAAGAAATGTAAGCCCACAGGCATAATAACTAATATATCAGAATAACGTTTCAATGAAAATTAAAGGATTTAAAACAGACAGTTAATTAGTTTCACAAAAAATGATTCATCCTTCAAAAGAGTATTTCCTCATTGCTCCAATTCTTTGTTTTTATTTTCCTCCCCTTTTTTACTATGCAACCATTTTGTTTTCGCCCACAGAAAAGAGAACTATGGTTTAAATTTGTCTCTGCCTTTGAAGATTTTTTTCCTAGGGATGGCTTAATTGATATCTTGTCCTGTCATCTATCAGATGAAAAATCAGACAATTTGAGTTGGAAAAGTATATAATTTTTTTTGGTATTTGAGTTGATACACCTCATACTAGATTTTATGTCTCATACAGATGGTATTACCCTCTGCATGTTTTTCCTCCCATTTGGAATTGCCAAAGGAAAGATGTAAATATGAAAGGTAAGGAATGGTGGAGAAATATTATTATAATAGCCATCAGATGTTATGAGTACCTTATCTGTTTTGCTGGAATATATAAAAGTTTACTCTTTGACTAAATCTGTGTGGAAAATTTTAGTCTGGAATTGATGTCCATCAGTATTTTTAGAAGGAAAACATTCAAAATAAATTTTTAAAACCTCTGATTTTAAAATATTTACTCCAACCTTGATCATTTATATTGCCATATTGGAAAATAATAAGTGTTGGAAAAAGATAAAGAGAACAGTACTGGGGAAGTACATAGGATCTCAAAAGATACTACATAACAATGACATGTCCTCATACATTTTAAAACAATTTTTTGTTGTTGTAACATATATATAATAAAATTTGCCATTTTAACCATTTTTGCGTGTACAATTGTGTCTTTAATTACATTCACAAATTTAACATCACCATCATCTATTTCCAAAGCTTTTTATCATCCAAAATAGAAGCTTTGTACCCATTAAGCAATAACTCCCCATTCCCTTTCCCCCAGCCCTGGTCAGTTCTCTAATCTGCTTTTTCTCTGTATGAATTTGCTTACTCTAGATATTTCATATAACTGGAATCATACGGTATTTGTCCTTTTGCTTCTGGCTTCTTTCACTTAGCATAATGTTTTCAAAGTTTGTCCTCATTGTAGCATGCATCAGTATTTCATTCCTTTTTACCACTGAATAATATGCCGGTGTATGTTTATAGCATATTTTCATTTTCCATTCGTCCGTGGATAGACACTTGGGTTGTTTTCACCATCTAGATTTAAGCATTTTTTTAAATCTAGAGCAAAGCTGAATTTTTTTAAGGTTATGGTGATCTTTTCTGAATACTTATTTGTGGTTTAAAAGTAAGTTGAAAAAATAAGTTAAAGTGCTTGCATTTCACTAATGAAAAATGCAAACACTTTGATAGCTACATCATTCTGGGAACAAGTATTTTCACCCCAGATGAACTTGCAGTGAGTAATTCAGATGCTCAGAAAGGGAGATGGAGAGACTGTAACAAGGTAGCCTGTGCTTAAAAGTACAGACCCACCACCTGTGACTTAGGTAAAACAAAAACATAGGCACATTTGGGTTCTGAAATGTGTCTCTCAGCCATCAATCAGTGTTTATCAGAATTGTAGGTCTTAGTAAGTGAACTGAAGGCTTTCAATCCAGGCATGTCAGTAATTGCCATCGACCAAGTGCTCTGTCACATCTGCCTACTTTTCTTTCTTTTTTTCTTTACTTCATTATGTATTGATTGAATTCTTGGGTTTTACAAGTTCATAAATCACCTTCTTTTAAGAGACATCTTGGCTTTTGTATGTGTAGACGAGTACTGGGAGAAGATTGATATTTGAATCACAGTAACAAAGAATTTCATCTTCCCTCCTTCAACTTCATATGCAAGTGTGAAGCATAAAGACAGTGTCATTATGATAAAATAGATTTAAAGGCAATGCAAACTCCTTAAAAAACCTGCAGTGCTAGCAGCCAGGCTGCCTTAATTTGATGGGAGCTCTTGCCTTGCATGCATGGAAGTCGTTGGAGAGAGCTGGAAAGTCTTTACAACCAAGAAGAGCATTTAATATTAATCACACAATGGAATGCCACCCTTGCAAATTACTACGGATATTATTGCCAGATTGCACATCTATAATCCTGGTACAGAATAGGATAGATTTTCATTTATCTTGGAGAGTTACATTTTATATTGTCTGCAATATAATAATAGATCGGGTGATACCTGTGATGTTCTGCTCCTAAAATTTTCCAATTGTGTAACTCTTAGGAAGTGAAGTTTTATTATTGTTATTTTTATTAAATAAGGTTCATTGTTGTCTCTTCTACTGGCATTTGTAATTCTTGTTTTATAGATGAATCCTAAAACATTCATTTCGTGTTGTTTACAGATATAAACTGGTATATGCACCCTGCAGGGATCATTTTCTATTTTTGGCATCTAAGTGGTTTTTATTATAATATAAACCATTATTATGGAAAGGCCTGTGCAGTTCTACAATATTAATGCCCATTGTGCTCCTAAGTAATCAGTAAGTCACCTTTGTAGGTTCAGTACTAGAAACAAAAGTCATATTCCAGGCAGTTTTTAACAACTGATTTAACTTGGAGGTAATTCAGTTATTCCTTTCTGAATTAATTTAATTTCATTTCAGATAGCCAGTTTAATACATCAGAAGGGAAAAGAAAGCAAGACTACACATGAGGTTTTCCACAATCCATACAGTGCTGCCTTCTGAAGAACTCCAGCCTGCTTTAAACCTTTACATTTTACATGTGAGAAGTGGCTTATTTTGAGAGGACTATTCTTTGAGTGAGCAAAACAACTGAGAGTTTAGAATAGGGTCACTGATCCAATTTCCACTTTTGTAATGCAGAGCCGTTGCTTATATTTTCTCTTGAGGATGAGGCAGGGGGACAGGAAATGTTTTGGGAATAGCTGTCATTTCTTAACGGAGTTTGCAAACAGAATTTTTAGGCATAAGTGTGTCTTTTGCACTAGTTTGGTAAAATGACACCATCTCTCACAATGTTGCTACAGAAAGTCAAATCAGCAAAGTGATATGATAAAGATAGCCATATTTACAGTGGATCAGTCAATTTCTGTGGCACATGTGGTGTTTTCTTGAGACAGTTTTAGTAAATACACAGTTCCAGAGAATTCTCTTTAAACCAGAGCCTGAAAAAATCAAATGAAATAAATGTCAGGTACCTTGGTACTAGTAACCATCACCATTCAATCAAAGTTGGTTAGTTCATGCTGAGTATTTTATAGATAGACCAGGTAAACTTCATAATCTCTCTCTGAGGTAAGTCATACCCTTCACATTTACAGAGGAGGAATTGGAGCCTGAGGAAGGCTAACTCACTTGTGTGGGTTCCATAGATGATAAGTGATGGATCTTGAATTTGCAGCTAAGTATGTTGATATTAAAACTTGTGGGCGGGCCACGGTGGCTCAGCAGGCAAGAATGCTTGCCTGCCATGCCAGAGGACTCAGGTTCGATTCCTGGTGCCTGCCCATGTAAAAAAAAAAAAAAAAAAATATTAAAACTTGTTCTCCCAGAATCTTTGCTTATATATCATATTACAGCAACTGATTTATTAAAATATTTATCTTAATTTGTTTAGGGACATTTAGAATATTACATTTAGACAGTAAAGCAAGCACTTAATTCTTAAAACAACTGAAAATAACTAATTAAGTTATTGAAATTGATTTACCTGTTGATGATCTGATTGTAGATTCCCCATATCCTGATTATGGAATGTTTCTCCTATCCCAGTTTTCTTAACCTCCCACTTTTATAGTAATGTGCTTAAAGAACTCAAATATATGTTAGTATTAATAGAAGTCAGAATATAATTTTCGAAAGATAAATATATGAGGTAAAGATCTGTAAATTATATTTAATAACTATAAAGGACTTTCTCATTGATTCATGGAATAAATAAAATATTCAAATAAATAAATACAATGACAATAAAATAGTGTGCCAGACTTTTTGAGCCTCAAGGGATAAATTTGCTAGGCACCAGAGGGAGTCATTAAGGAATCCATGCAGGACAGCTTGACTGGATCAGTCAATTTCTGTGGATCAGTCAGCTTAATCTGTTAAAAGCTTAACAGATTTATTGGAGTGAGAAAGCAGGGAGAAAGCAAGTAGGCAGGAGAAAGGAAAGAGAAAATGGCTTCAGCTCTCTTTCTGACAGCTTGCAGTTTTAAAGGAAAAACCATGCCGGGAGGGGAGGGTTATCAAGCACAGACAGGTTTTTTTTTTTTTTTTTTTTTTAAAGGAAAGACAGAGAGAAGGAAGGAAGGATAGAAGGAAGGAAGGAAGGAAGAAAGGGAAACATCTTTAAACATTTTCTTGTTTTTTATTGTATTCTGTTTCTCCGTTTTTGTTACATGGGCTGGGGCCGGGAATCGAACCGAGGTCCTCCGGCATAGCAGGCAAGCACTTTGCCCGCTGAGCCACCGCGGCCCGCCGCACAGACAGGTTTTGACCGCGTGGCTGTTTATTGGCTTCTGTGGGTGCAGTGCCTTCTGATGGGTGCGGCGCCGGCATGCCTGGGGATCTTATCACCTGGCTAAAAAGTCCCTTTTTATATGTGAAGTTCTTTTTTAGAAACCTGACAAAATTAATTGTCAACAAAGGAGTCTAAGTCCTGCCCTTCGGAAGCTTGAATTCTGGGGATAATTCAGAATAGTATCCGTGGTCTGCAAAGACCCTGCGAACAAAGTGCTCATGTGTTGGAAGTGCTCTTAGTTTACTTTGAAAACCATATCTCTCCTGTTTTGCTTTAAAAAATCTTGGAAGTTCCATAAAAGTAGCTCATTGTTTAGGGCTTTGAATACGCATCCAGAGCTGTGATTAGGTCCTATGGAGTTGTACATTACTCCATTTTCAACAATTACCACCTTGTGAATTAGCGAGCTTTCAGGGCCTTGCGCTTGTCAGACATGTGTGAAGGGATCAGAAGTTGCTTGCCTGAGTGGAGTTTCCGTAGACGGCCTGGGGGAGTCAAGAACAACGCATGTGAGGAAAAGTCTGAAGTGCCAGAGAGAAGAATGCAGAAAATGAATTTAGCAACTTCCCTTAAAACCAACTCTGCACGGTCCTTGTAATTAAGAACTCTTTCTACTAAGTTTTGTATCTGTATCAGGATACAAGAGAAACTGACATTGAATCAAAATGCAATGAAGTCCTTTAGGTTCAACTGCCTTATTTTTGTGACCATTTCAACTATACTAAGCCAACTATATTGCCCCAAAGTGACATGGTAAACAGTAGAAGAACTTTATCACCACACTTAAGAATCCTATCCTTATGGTTCTCCTTCAATGTGACATCAAGGAGAGAACAGTCCTGATCTAAATCATGTCAGCTCAGAACATCAAAGAATTTACTTGGCTGCAAGCACAGCACTGGATCCATGAATGTTTTATTTATTTATTTATTTATTTCATTTCATTTCTACTGACCTCTCTTGGCCTTATCCATCTTAGTCTCTAGCACTTGTGTGCCAAGCTGTAGTTCCCATACCTGGCTGTGAGTCAGAATCTGGGGAGCCCTAAAATACAAATTTCTAGGTTCCACTGACTTGAGCCACTTAACTGGCAAAGAACAAGCAAATATGTGCAGCTAAATCTTCCCCCGATAACAAAATAAGATTAATTAGCTCTCTATGAACCATCACCAGCAAACTGCTGAGAAAGCATATCTCCAGTAACCCCCCTCCTCTTCTCCTACCCTTTAGAACTCTGGTTTTGGAGAAGTAAGCCACAAATATTCCATGTTGCTTCTCCCAGGGCCTTCAAGTACCATTCAGAGCCCACTAGTTGAATCTGAGTTATCTCTTGCTTCATTGGTCACACATTCTTTTACCATCCCCCTTTGTCTGATTCAAGCAGCATTTTGCAAGAGTCTGGGCCCACTGGGTAAGCTCACACACCTGTAACCCGCTGCCCAAGGAACACCCTTCAAGAGACATTTTCTGCCCTTTGGGCAGTGATGGGAAGTCCTGGGACCTCAGTACCGGGAAGAACCCTCACATCCTGTCTTACCAGGGTTGGTCAAGTTTCTCACTGCAGTGCTGAAGGTTGTGCTCCCTCTTCTCTGTTATTGAGTGAATCTGGGTAATGCATCCTCTTAGAAAAATAAAACTGATTCATTCCACCATCATAGGACTGTACCTCTATTTCCACTCCCCTTCTGCAGGGCAGCCTCTGCTTACCTTCCTCCAACTTTAGATTTGGACTCCTTCTCTTCAGTTGATTTATTCTCTGCTTGGTATGTGTGAATGCATCATATAAAACACTATAACTTTGTAATTATCGGTATCATATTTTATTCTTAATATAATTTGCTTATATCTTTGGTTTCTGCTCTTAGTTCTTCCTTCATGGAATGGGACTTGATGCTTTCAGTTATCAGTGGTCCCTAGGATATGTTTACTGGCTCTTTGGAAAGGAAACTGAATCAGAGTGGGCTTACCATGTATGTATTCCTGAAGTCCTATGTAAATGCAGAAGAAATTTGGATTTAGATTGGAAGTCCTGTATAAGCAGAATAAATTCGGATTTAGACTGTTAAAGATGATTGTAGGGAGAAGCTGAAAGTTAGTGGAAACTGGAAAAGAAGATACAAGGAAAGAGATTGCCAGATGATGAGAGGTAGAGCTGCAAGCCAAGGAACTCCAAGGATTGCAGCAAGTCAGCACCAGAATGCTGCAGACTTTGAGAGAAACCATAGCCTCGCTGATGCCTTGATTTTGATTTTCTAGCTTCCAAAACTGTGAAACAGTACATTCCTGAAATTAAGCTAAGCAGTGTGATATTTGTTATAGCAGTCCTAGCAAGATAGGAAACAGAAAAAGTGTTCAAGGTAAATGGTTGAGGCTGAGAGCAGATTCATTGTCCTAAAATTTTCAGAATTGGAAAGGATTTAGGATTTCTAGTCTGCTACTATTGATGAATTCTGGACTGACAAGATTACATGGCTGATTCTGAGACCACTCTGAGATTTAATGAATTTGGGTTTGAAAACTTGAACTAATTCAAAACATGGCATTCTTACTTTACTTTGAAACCTGCTTGATGGAAGCTCCAAATTTGAAGCAGGTAAAAGCAGAGCTTCTTTGGTTGTAGAAGGAGGAGTTTTATGCTCTCTTGGGCTCTGAGTTGAGGGTTTTTACATTATTCCCTCATTAAGTGTTTGAGAAAATCAGCATTACTATGTATTAAAACTTTTATATATTAAAACCATTAATTCATTAAGTATTAGGAAAGGAAAAGCCTTAGATAAACTCTAAAGTAATGTTGGATGTCAAGTCAGAGGATAGAGAACTACTTGAGACTTGAGGGCTGCAGAAAGGTTATTACGACACTTGACCTTATTGAAACTTCATAGGAACATATCTAACTCCAGGGAGTACATAGAGAACCAGAGTGAGCTGGAAAGAAGGTTTTAAACCTTATAGGTAATCATCTTGAACTATTTAATAAAAAAAAAATTCAGCAGTTGGCTGAATAGTCCCACTGGACAAGAATCAGATATCTGAATGTTACAGAATAAATTCAGTGGCTGCTTTTATAGAGATCTCTGTTCCCTTGTCCTCTAGTCCAGGCTGGGTCCCTTTGCTCTACACTTTTTTCTCTTTTTTTATTCCAGTCTGTGCTTTGTCCAGTAAGTAATGACACCGATGCCCTGGTAACCAATGTGTAAGGATGGTTGCTGCCCCCATGTCTCCCCTGTGGAGGGTACTGGGTCTTAAGCTCTTAGTGGTGAGGCAGATGGAAAGAAATCCCCAACTTAAGTGGCACGGTGGATAAACACATAACACAAATAATAGAAAGTTGAAGGTGACAGAGGGCAGATATGGGCAGGCTTATGGCAGAGAAAGGAAGTCCTTGGGTGGATCAGGTTGAGCTTTGAGGAGGTGGCGTCTGAGCTGGGTCCTGAGTGATGGTGGAATCTGCAGAATTGGGCTCACAGTGAGGAATGTCTCTTTTAGGCATCTGCTACCAAAGAAGATGATGATAATAGTCTCCCTAGAGATTCTTCTGCTGTACACATTTACAGAGCCTTGGACTCAGCAATGATTCTTATTTTATTTAATTAATCATTTGCATATTTTTAAATTTTAGCTTTTTTCTTTTTAAAATTCTCACTAGATTATTAACTCATTGTGGGCAGATACAATGGTTGTGGTCGTCATCACTGCATCTATACTACCTGGCATAGTCCCTGCCATTATGGTAGAGACTCAATTATTTTAAAAAAGCATATTAAATCAGTGACAAAACAATTAGTTTTCTACATTTTTGTGAGTAAAGAAGAGCCATTGTGGACACTTTAGATAATCGAGGAGCCCGTCGTCTAAGGTGGTAGTTAAGAACATGTTGCTTTGGAATTGAGTCTGTCTCTGCTACTCCCTTGCTGTTATGATGTTAGGTACTTAACTTCTCTGCTTTAATGCCTTTCTCTAAAAAGAGGTGATAATAATAGTATTTGTTGTAGAGAATTTTATGATTAGAAAATGGGGAGTCTGGCACACAGAGAGTACTCAATATAAATGTCAGTGAGCTTGCTCAAAGGCCAAATAAAGGAGAAATTCAACTATCCATGTTTCAGTTTGTCACTAAATAGTAACAGGGCCTTTACTGTGGTAACATGTCAGATGTGGGTGAAACCAGAGGTAGTATTTATTGCCTAAGTAATTGAAATATGAGGGTGACATCTGTCCCACTAAGGCAGAGAAAAATCAAATGAAACTAGAATATTAAGCTCTGATGCAGCTATCCTTTTGAAAAACTGATCTATAAAGCGTAAAAAGCTATGGCTATTTTGTGAGTATTTAAGTGTAATAACCAATAAGTGTTGCTGTTGGGCCTAAATGACACTGAGTTTCTTTGGTGGTTTATTTGTCTCTCCTTTTCCCTGTTCCACTTTGAAAGGATTTAGCATGCATTTGCTGGGTGTCAGATAGGTCCTTTCTGGGGAGCAGGACTTGTAACTCCAGGAAGTGGATGGGTGTCCAGTGGAGAACACCATCGGAAGAGGGCATGTTTAACCTACACAAATTGTTAAATGCTCATGGTTTCACTCAGCATCAAAGCGAGAAATGTTTAAAATTTATGGCCATAGAGTTTCCAAGTGAGCAAGATTGTTAAATTAACTATGATTCATTTGTAAAATTTATAAGTAACTGTAGGTCATAAGTTAAAAATAGCCTCCAAATTTAAGATTGTTCATATTATAAACAAATAGGGAGACAAATGAATAATAAGAAAATAAGAGAAAATTAGAAAACCAAAGTGCAAGACCAGAAGAAAACCCAAACATCATTTGGCACTTGTGAACGGACTGCTTTCTAAATGCAAGGTACTGTAGTTCTATGACATATAGCGGTAATATAAGTGCCTTCTACATTTACTACGGATTTACTCTGTACTATAAAGTGTTTTGTGCTAAGCATTTTATCTGTTATGTCAAGCTCATCACAACTATATGAGGTAGATATCATTATGCCCATTTTATAGTTGAATAAATATACATTTAGAGATCTTATTTAATTTGTTTGAGATTATATAGCTAGTAAATTTTGTTGTGGTTGGTTGAATTATGTACCTCCAAAAAATACAAGTTATTAATCTGCATTCCTGTGGGTGTGAACCCATACTAAATAGGACCTCTTGAAGATGTTATTTTTAGCTAAGATGCGGCCTACCTGGATGATGGAGGACCTTAGCAGGATAACTGGAGTTTTTTATAAGCCAAAGAAATTCAGACATAGTGAGAAAAAGCTATAAGGAAGAATCAGAAGCTCTAAGTTAACAGAACCTAATAAACAAAGGAGAGGACACCACCATGTGATGGTGTCGGAGTTAACTAAGGATTGCTGGTGAACCAGAATCCTGCAGACACCGGAACGAAGCAAGCCTTCTAACCTCTGAAGCCATGAACTAATACATTCCAGTTTTTAAGCCAACCCATTTGTGACATTTGTCTTAGCAACCTGGAAACTTAAGACAATAGCAGGGTCCAGGTTTGAACCCAGATCTGACTTCACCCCAGCACTGTATGTACTATTGACCACATTAGGTAATAAATCATATTACATCAATTCTTGGGATGCTTGGATTCCTGATAAAATTGTCCTAGGTTTGCGAGCAAATCTTGCTATTCTTCCTTATTAATTTTTTGGGGATTTTAAAAATCTGTATCCTGCTCTTGACCATTCTGATGTTGCCTTAGAAAAATTCCAACCAAAACCTTTGTGCTGTAGCTTATAATTTGTCACTTCTTCCAGAAATGACAAAACCCCAAATAAATTCCCATATGTGGAAACTCGGTGGGGATAGCAGCTATGGTAAGACTAATCCAAAAGATAGATGTATGTATATATGTACGTATGTAAGTAGGTATGTATGTATGAGTGAGCGAGTAGATGGATAGATGAACGATACGGAAAATGTGGCAAAATGTTAAAAGTTGGTGGATCTGGGTATCTGGTTGTGGGATATGATGGAGATCTCTGTATGGGTTTTGCATTTATTTGCAACTGCTCTGTAGGTATAAAATTAGTTCAAAATAAAAAGTTAAAGCATAAAAACCTGATATGGAGTTTTCCATTTGTGCCTAGGATTGTTTTGCCCCTTTGCAAAAAGCAGAGATCCTTTTTTAATAGCTGTTTGCGATTTCAGCTCAGTTCTTGTTATAAACTTTAAATTTAAAGCTTCACAGTGGTACCAGATTCAGGCTAAATTTGAAAGTAGCTGTTGGGGAGACAACTTTAACATTTCCCCAGGGAAGTGGACTGGAAAATTGCTGGAGAGTAAACTGTAGGGAACAAACTTGAATTGGTCTCTTGGGTTGGATGTAATTACCTAATGGATTTTCCATCTCTCAAAATTTTAGGAAAGAAAGAATTACTTTTAAAAAGGTTACAAAAATGTGAAGCCTCCAACCTCTTCCATTTCTCTTCAGGATTTTAAATTCTTTCCCTTCTCTCTAGCCTTTGAAGAAGGGGTTTCTACTGGAATGGAGGAAAGCAAGGGAGGGAGGACACATTGAAGAGAAGTCATGTATGATTGAAAACTCAAATTACATAGCCTGA
This sequence comes from Tamandua tetradactyla, assembly GCF_023851605.1. Taxonomy (NCBI): domain Eukaryota; kingdom Metazoa; phylum Chordata; class Mammalia; order Pilosa; family Myrmecophagidae; genus Tamandua; species Tamandua tetradactyla. The sequence continues at coordinate 50,901,985 of NC_135334.1, read as the reverse complement.
TTTCCCCCTTCTAAATCATTGCTGAATGCTGATACTTAGCTCAACTCAATACTGTTTTTGTTGCAGCTGTAGCTGTATTTTAATGAACAGTATAACCTAAGTATGATTGAACATTTTATTTTTCCATGGAATCTAAAGGTGTCTGTTGAGTGGGTTAACTGTTGCATTCCAGGGTTTCATGATCAAAGGGACCCATTTATGCAATCTGTTTTCACCTACAATTCCCCTGCCCATCTTGCTTGGAAATTTTATTAAGGACTGCGAAAATAAAACCCATTCTTTTTTCCTGGTCATCTTTTATTTCATTACATTTTCTATTTCAGTGTTTTTCATTATTATTTGTATTGCCCGAGGGATGACAAAGTGTTTATTTATCCCCCTACTTCTCTAACTTTCATTATTGGCTAGTGTGCTGGTATGCTTGGCTCTGGAAAGTAATATGTTCCAATAGAGGGAGCCAGCCTCTGTGATCCCAAATCCATTCTTCACAGCAATAAGCATGAGTGCCTGTTATGTGCCTAGCATTGTCTTTACAGCTAAGGTGGACTTAGAGTCAAAGAGACACTGACTCCCCCCTTTCTTGAGAGGGAAGAGCCATTTTCAGAATAAACTAGATGCAAGATAGACAATGACAAGTACGGTAAAGGATCAAAGTGTTTTGGGATTCAGACAAGGGAGAGTTCATTGTGAATCAGGGAAGAGCCATTTGAATTAGCTGTAGTTTTGCCTCTGCCAAGAAGGGACATACCAGATGGGACAACAACACGAGCAGAGGCCCAGAATGGGGGAGCACAGGCATGCATTACAGGGGACAGTGCATGGTTGTGTGGAGGAAGTTAGAGGGAGAGAAAATTAGAGCCAGATTTTGAAGAGTCCCAGATCTCAGGAAGGAACTTTATTCATTAAACAACTTGGCTTTGCTGAAAAAAACGTGAGCATTTTGGTGTCATTATGAGATCCATGACTAACGTGGACATCTGGAAACAGGCAGTCTGTGCAGTAGATTGTGGGGACATGGGTGCAGAGAAGAGATACACTCAAAAGGGGCAAGTGAGTTAGGATGAGTGTTAATGAGGGATGTACCTAGAGCAGGTGGGGTGAAAATGGGGACCAGAATTAAAGACATGGTGGAGGGAGAACCAACAGTTTAACCACTGATTTAGTCTGAGTGGGAAAGATGAAGATTTGGAGGTTGGATGGCAAGGAAAAAAGATTGTTGTGTTGACAGAATTAGGTGAGAAAAGAACAACATGGTTGGTCTGTGTGTGTTTAGTTGGGAGTGGATGGGCAGGAAAGGGTTGTGGACAGGATGCGCTTCTTTCAAATATTCAAATTCCTAGTCTGATACTTCTTTCTCAGTTTGCTAATGCTTTCAGAATACAATATAATAGAAATGGATTGGCTTTTATAAAGGGGATTTATTAAGTTACAAGTTACAATTGTAAGACTGTGAAAATGTCCGAATTAATGCACCAACAAGAGGATACCTTCTCTGAAGAAAGGCTGATTCCAAGGTTTCTCAGTAACATGGCAAGGCACATGGTGACATCTGCTGTCCTTCTCCCCTGGCTTCTGGGTTCAAACAACTCTCTCAGATCCTTCAGCATCTCCTCTCTGTATTGGCTATGAATTCTTTCTTTTTCTGTGAACTCTTTTTAAGGACTCCAGTAAACTAATTAAGACCCACCTTGAATGGCCAGAAGCACAACTCCATTAAAATAATCTAATCAAAAGGTCACGCCCACAACTGAGTGGGTCACATCTTCATGGAAACAAGCTAATAAAAAATCCCATCCTACAATAGGTCTGCCTCCACAAGATTGGATTAGGATTATAAGGACATGGCTCTTCTAGAGAACGTAACAGTTTCAGACCAGTATACTTCCTTAGCAATATAATCTTGGACAAGCTGCTTCACCCCTCTGAGCGTGTTTCCACATGTATATGAAACATCTTTAATTAATATGATTCATTATTTCAAATATTATTTGCATATGAGAAATAGAAAATGAAACAGTTCAAGCAGTTCTCAGAAAGTAAGGAAAGGAAAGAACGGGAAATGCAATATGGAAATCTTCTGAACTTTTCTCCTGCAGCATAAGATTTCGACTCTTGACATTTAAAGCGGAAAAATACAATTTAAATGAATGACACAAGGGTATGTTAATTAGTTAGTGAAGAGGGAGAGGTCTCCCCATTTGGCACTTAAGAATGGCAAGAGTTTGGAGCAGCACCTACATTGGCCTCTTTTATAATCAAGGCTAATTGTGCCATGGGTAATAAATGGGAGATGGATTGAATTTCCAAAGAGGCCACACTAAAGGGCAGTCAATGACTATTACAAAGGAAAAGAGCTCCATATTTTCAAGTCCCTGTTTTACCTTGCTGTAGACTAGATGACCCTAGAAGAATTGTACACGGAATGGTGGTATAGTGCTTCAAAATTAGCGCTTCAGAAAGAACTGAGATTCTTCTCCAAATCTAAACACTTGTAAATAATTTTATGACATCTGAGTTATTTGAAATTTTGTTACTTGGAAGGGAATGAGATCTTTAATAGAAAATCAAAGGATTGAGCTTTTCTAAGTGCTGGAGGGGCCCTGATGTCATTCTGAGTTTTAATATATGTCTTGACTTTGGTATTTTTCAGGTAAGAGATGGAGAGCAGAAGATGTGGTTGGGGTATTTGTAAGATGGGACTGGAGTTTGCCCTCCAGTCTTTCAAGGATGAGACAGTTTGACTTACAGGCAGAGGATCTGTTACACCCTGAGCAGCTGCTATTTTTGAGGCAGGAAAGTAAAGCTGAAGAGCTTTGTACAGCTGTCATGCAGAATTCTAAGCACCCATTTGATAAAACCTGTCAGTGTGACCGGGTTTCTTGGGCAGATGCAGCCTTTGGCTGTAGTCTTTTTCCCCTCTAGCCCTTTTCTTTCATCAGTTTTGTTTTTTGTTTCCTGTTAGAAACATTCCAGATTTAGCAGTTTAGAAGTGCTGTGTGTGTGTGTGTGTTTTAGAGTATTCATTTGTGTGCTTGAACTCAGAATCTTATTTGTCCTCCAGGAGTCACATATAGAAAAATTTGACCCAAAGGCTCTGGATATTTTTCCCTATAGGGAAAAGGAAGAGCAAAGATCCTTATCAGCTTTTATATTTGATTATAAAAGTGGTAAGGCATGAAACTGGAACAGATGGCATAAAAATAAGCTAGACCTATCTCCCTTGCTTGCATTTTGCTGACAATTTCTTTAAAATGTTTATAAAATCTCACTTTCCATAGTTCTTTAAGGGACCTTCAAATCTTTATGGGTGAATGAACCAGGGTAACAATCTTTCATCCAGGTATGTTATAGGAAATGGGCCATACATTAATTTAGAATTCACAGTTTAGAACAGGAACTTATTTTTATGTATCTGTAATGAATAGATCGTAAGGTTAATCTGTCAGCTGGTCCCTTGTCCATCTTGAAGTTGCAACAGTGTGGTTATATCACAGGTTGTACTTGAAGGTGTAAGTGGAGTAGATGGCCTCTCTTTAATCAGTTAAAGTGGACTTTAGAATGTCCTTTAATAGAAGGAGTTGAGAGGATTTTTAGAATTGCAAGCTGACTGAATATGCTGACACACAGAACAACAGATAGACAGCAAAATAACTTAAGTAATGGGTATCCTATTCACTCTTTTAGTCTATAGATATTAAGCTGTTTGAATAGCTGGGAAAAATTGTTATATCATTATCTGTGGCTAGTGTGGTGATAGTTTATTATAGGGCACAGTTATTGAAAGAGAAAGTGCTATACCATTATTCATATTAAAAATACTATGACAATATACTACTTCAGATGAGTGTTGTTCCAATAAATCATCCCAAATCCCTATACTCGGGATTTTTTAAAAGATGATGTTTTCAGAGGCAAAGTTATTTCAGTTTCTTCATGGGAGGAATTTTATAATGTAAGGAGAAATTCATCCAAGCAAGAAAGTAATTTACTGAATTCGTATCATTAAATAGAAAAGGTAAGGGGAAATACTCCCAGCTTAAAGATATCTTAAAGCAGCTCTCCCCAACTTGGGGCCTCAGAGCTCTGGGTAGTTGGAGTGTGTGACAGACAAGCATTGTCTGTAGATTGAATGAATAAAAACTGGATTCTTCTTTATTTTGGGGGTACGAAATGGTCTTTATACTCAAAACGGTTGAGGACTGGATTCTAAGGTGAGGTGTTTTAAGAACTATGCTTTGGAACTCTCTTTTTTATATTTTGATTTAGCTATTTTCTTATTATGGAATTTATGTTCATCCTTCAAGGAAACAAATCTTACTACGTATGTTTTATTTGGGTTATAATAGCAAACAAAATTATAGCCACCAATTGAACCTAATTCAATGTAAGTTTCACTATAGGGGGCATTTACGTTCTAAACCTTTGTATTATTCCAACCTCTAGGTAGCTATGCAACTTATGTGTTAATATTTGATTGCCCAAGACATTTATTTTTAAAAGCAGAATCATGTCACAACTGAGAGTTAATTGCAATGTACTTTGAAACTCCAAACCACTAGTTCTTTAACCTAATCATGCTGGCTGGATCCTTTTTATTAAGGATTTCCTCAAACTCATGCCTCCTAATTAATTTCCCAATCACATATATCTTATCTTGTATCTACTCTCTTTTCCCTCACAATTTCTTAGGTAAATGGATGTAGGCATTATCTTATTTTCATGTGACCCAAGGAAAACTTGTACAAAGGCTACCATGTTATATTAGCTTTTGCTTACCACAGAGACATCTGAAATAACAGAACTGTGGTAAGAATCTCCTGAGAAAAAAATATTTAAACGGAAATTCCACTCTTGAACAAATCATGAAACAGAAGGCAATGTCTTCAGCTCTTGGTTATAGCTGCTCATGGATGTTAATAATAGCCATCAGAATTATTCATCTTTCCTTCTCATATATTTTCCAGAAGTATTTTCAGTAGATCTTTTGAGGACTGGAGTATAGAGAGCAGAATATACCCACTTTTACTGAGTTCAGTTGAGTCACCTAATACATCAAGATATTCTATCACCTGAGGAAAGTTAATGCAGAGTTTGGAGGACCCACTCCCTGAACTGTTAAGAGGTACCTATAAGGAATCCTAGGCCTGGTCCTTTTTGTTAGAACTCAGAAAATGTCATGACTCTTTCATGATACATCCAGAGTGTCTCCTCATCCAGTGGAATTCTTCTGGTTCTCTACAAAATACCAGAGTGTGATATGTTTCAGTATCTTAATGAAAGTGAATTGAAGCAAGCCTTAATTTGATAATTATTTGGGAATTTAGCACTCACCCTCCTGAGAAAACTGGAAGATGTCACATGGAACTGTGGTAAGAACAGGGTTTGGAAATAATCCCAGAAAAAAGGGGTGGGGTGACAATGTCCGTGTATCTGAATCTACAACACTTGGCCAACATGTACGTGAATGTAAATGTTTCTGAGGGACGATAGCCAGTGCTATTTCATAAACAAAAAAATAATGGAAGCATAGAGAAATAGAGACAATTACCCTGTGGGCAAGATGGCGACTATAATATATGTACCTTCTCTGAGCCTCTGCTCCCTCACAGTGATGTCTTTTATCATTTTCTTTTCTTTCCCTTTATTCCTCTTCACTTCATAGGTCATTTAAGCTGGATACTATAACCCTGAATTGTTTATTCTAATGAATGGAATATTGATCATACCCACCTGGGAATCCTCAGTAGCTTTGTTCCCAGTGCTTCCAGCTGAGTACTGAAGAGCTGACCATTTGCGTGGTTGAGTATCTCTAAGTTAACCCAGCCAGTGTTCAGTGGGATCCCCAATTCTAGTAGATCTGCCCAGCATTTTCTTTTTCAAATCATTTAACTTTGTTTTCCTTAAGGTTTTAGTGTCATATCACAGCCTCAAATTATATATAGTGCTTGCCCTTATTTATGACATTAGTCATAAATAGGAAATTGATTTCTTGAAAAAGATTTCATATCATCAGCACTGTGGGAGCAATAACCATATCACTATTTTATAGAGATTTTGAGCACTGGCAAAAAACTGCTCCTTCATACTTCCTCTGAAATTTCTTTTCTCATGATTGAACAAGATTTGAAGATTGGCTCTTCTGAGTAAAGTTTCATTTATTCTAAAATAGTGTGTAATAAATGTGATATTTGAACATAAGTATATATTCATATATATTATTTTAGTTTTTAATTCTAAATGCTTAAAAATGAATAAATTATGAAGCTTTACCCAACATGTTCTCTATCAGCATTGAGTCTACTATTTTATGTTGCTTTCGTCTGCTCTCTTGCTCTTTTGTTTTTTGATCTTGACCTGTCTCACTACATTTCTAGGGCCTCCAAGACCAGGGATCTGCATTTGTCATTAACTCTCAGGACAGGATGAAAGAAAGCTGATGAATCCTGCACAATGATTCTATTCCAGGCATTGTGCTAGAGAAGCAGTGCTCAGAGGAGTGCTGCAAGGTAATTATCGTTATGCCCATTTCACGGGTTAAGAAACTGAGCTACAGGGTAGCTAAGTAACTTGCTAAAGCACGTGGTTCTGTTTTCTGTTTGGCTTACTGACCAATAACTCCCAAGCCCACTGTTTCATTTTTTACTCTACTATTATGCCTCTTCTACCTCATGCATTCTAGGTGGCATTTTGTTCATTTGGCTAATTTAATTTTAGAAATGATAACTGACAGAAATCTGAGTAACATGACACACTCCTTGTCTCATGACAAGTCAAGGAAGATGAATGATTTCACACCTTGTTTTCCTGTTGTAAATGTTTTAGGATAGTGGAACTGATTGGGTTGTTTCCCACATAAGAAAAGCAGAACATGAAATCACTATCTGTAGTGTAATCGAAATCCATATTGAAATGGTTAGATTGTAGCAACCAACAATCTTATTTTTTAAGGGCGTTACAGTTGTCTCTGATCCTTTTCTCTGTAGAAGAAACTATACATTTAGAGGGAGCTTACCCAGAAATTCAGAATGACCACTATCACATACCATATACTTAGTGTGGGTGAATCCAGGTTGCTATGACAATGGAAATATTTCCATTTTCCATTTTTTAGAGTATAAACACATGAAACTTGAATACTTCTTCAATTTGGTTTTCATATTTATCTTTTCTGACTTCATTTAACAACGACAAGGAAGGAAGACAAGTCATGTTTCTTTAAAGCTATGCAACTGCTTTTCTCTCACTCCCAGTTGCTTGTGGAGGTCCTAAGAATTGACTGCCACTAGGTCAGTTGACACCTTTCCTGAATGGCAGTTATGGTGAGAGATCAGATACCCTGTTCACTGTTTTTATTCAAAGGAATAACACACATTTCTTTCAACTTGGATTTGAAATCTAAATCTCATTGGGCAAAGAGGATTCTGTCAGGGATGCCCAGCTTTAGACTGTGAGGACTTAATCCTGTAAATACTCTGTGGGGGCATGCTTGGCACTCATTGAAGGCTAAAAAATGTTTAAACAAGAAGAAGGAAAAGGATAAGAAACAAAACAATCACTCTGTTGAGAGTCTAGAAACCCCATAGACTCCCTGGAGCTTTTTGCCTTCAGTTCTAGAAATGGCACAAAGCATATACTGAACCTTCTCTGGACCCTGCTGTGGGGTAGGAGGTCTTTGAGTTAGATGGGTGCTGAAGTTTTGTATTTATTTGAAAGACAGAAAACATATTGCCTTCTGCCCTTCTAGGCTAATGACAAAAACTGTTAATGAGATTTAAAACAAACAAACAAACAAAAAACCTTTGGTGACTTGTACTTTCCTATGTCCTCTTCCTCCACGACATTCCCTTTCTTTTTTTCTCCTCCCTTCCTTCTTCCAATATTGATCGAATGCCTCTGCAGGCACTGTTGGGAGCTCTGCAGGTACTGTTGGGAACTGCAGATAAAATCAAGTAGTGAATGAGGCTGTCTGTTTTCACGGAGGTCCATTCTCATGGGGAAGACAGATGTGTCAAGAGGAAATTATAATATGATACTAAACAGTCTATGAGCTGCAATAAAATAATCTATTCAACCAAAGGCTTGGTTGCTAGGAAAGACTTACTGGGATGGAGGTCTGGAGAATGGCAGATTGAAGAAATAGCAAGGAAGTTCCAGGCTTCTCTTTTCCTCCTTTACCTTTCTCCATCATCATTTCTTCCTGGTTTCCTAGTTTAACTTTGTTTCATCTGGAATTACAGTTTCAATAACTACTTTTTATTCTTAAACATAAGACAGGAATTGTAATATTTTCCTCCAAGTCTTTAACTTCTAGAAGGAGATTTATCTCAAGTTCTAAATGCCTCTTTTAAGGAAATACTGACTAGTTTTTCATTGAGAGATAGGGGTAATAAATAAGCCACATTTCTTTGCAAAATTTATCAAAGTAGCTCTCTGAGCAATTCATGCTGTTTATTTCCTTCTCTAGTTTGGGAACCTGGCCTCAGTGTGAAAATTATGTCCAAATACCCTTGAAACTGTATTTCCATTTTAGTATGAGCAGGAGCTAAAGGAGTATGTTTGAAAGCAAAATGTAATTTATTCTGTGTTTGACACATATAAATCCTTCTTGATAAAATGTCATTAGGGAGGCATATTGAGCTGTGTAGCCTCAGTTGATTGGTATTTTTCAGCTTTTAACACTGTCTGTGTCAGAAAATTAAGTGTAATCTAGAGTGCTTTTGTTCCTTTATTAATTCTTGTGGTTATATTTTATTTTAGGGAATTTAGTACATTTTGCCTTGGAGAAATGCATGTCCCTTTCCACTCTTCACAACCCCAGCCTTTTCTGTCTGAACTGGCTGTGGCTAAAAAAGCCCTTTTCCCCACTGTCAGGTTGGAAAGTTCTCTAGTTAAGGATGGCAGATATTGTTTTCAGAGATTTACCTCATTTTTAGTTCTGTTTGGCAGAGAAAGTGTGTCTTTTGTTTGTAGGGGTGGTGCCTGTCTGTCAGAAGTTTTATGAAATGCTATCTGAAAACTTGGGTATGCTTTTTTGGATGACTTTTCCTGTTTTCACCTGATGGTTTTCATTCTGTGAGTCATGCTCCATAATTCTCAGTTGACACTGATGTAACATTCCACAAGCAAGTGGCCTATTAGCATGGGTCTGCGTGCTGCCCAGTGCCGAAATAAAAACTTCTCGAGGGCCACGGTGGCTCAGCAGGCAGAGTTCTCGCCTGCCATGCCAGAGATCTGGATTCAGTTCTCGATGTTTGTGCATGTAAAAATAAAAAGGGCTTCTCGAAGGACTTTGGACTTTCTTCTCTAGTGTAAAAGGACATCGAAAGGCTGCCTGCCTAACACTTCTTTGTCTGTTGCCCGGTCACACATGCCGACTACTCTGTGTACCAACTCGTTTACTGAAAATATTTTATGACAAAGAAATCTATTTGGTTGGGTGAGTTTATCTTATTACTTGTTATTCAGGACAGATGAACTGGGACAGAGACAAATACTATTTTTATATGTGCTGTATACTCTCCAGAGATAAAAATGGCCTAGTGATTGGTAATTATAGGTATATTCCTTCATGTTTGTAAAGAATTTCTAAGTGAAAACTGAAACCTCCTACCGGAAATCTTATTAGTTAATAAGTTTTAATTAGTTAACTTTAAGCATAAAATGACTAATGTGTTTTGACTGGGGACGTGAGAGAGGAAAGTACAGAAGCTGGAGGTCCCTCAGCTGTGACTTGGTCCACAGAGGTTTTTTTGTTTGTTTGCTTTTGGGGAGGGGGGTGGAGTGGGAGGGGGTGGGTAGTCCCTGGGCCACCAGTGGGAGCTTTAGGGAACTTTTGGCTTTAGGGAGAAGCAGCTAAAGGATTTGGAATTATGGAAAAAAGCAGTGTTGGTGATGGAAATTTATCCTAAAGAAATAGATTTACTGATTACACTGCTCACCTCCTGTCCTTCTTTAATATCCTCTGATTAAAAGGCGGAAACCTAGTTTCACCTGGAAGTATATTAAAAGGAAAGTAAAAAGGAAACAATTCTGACAGTTGTTATCAGAAGCCATTGGTTAATGTTATTTGGAAGGATTACTTTTTCACGTTAACATGAAATTCTTAAGCCATCCAAGTCTCTGAAAATCCTTCATGAAACTACATACTAGAATGTCCTTTGCAGAATGATGGATGTGAGTACTGATTCATTAGGATTTGGGGAGTTAGTTCTACAGATTGAATGAGGTAGCGCTTCCGCATTTGGTGTTTAGATTATTGAATACTGAGGTTTCTTTTCCTTCAGTAAACATTGCTAGCATCCTAGGAATTTAAAGTATAAGAGAATTTAGATAACTGCCTTACATCTTACATTTTAAGAAAATGAGTTAGTTCAGAGAAAAAGGAGAAGGATCAGATCTCTGCTAATCACTTTCAGTACTTTATCTCATTTACATTTAGCCCTGAGCCATAATCCATTATTTCCATTTCAGTGGTGGGGAAACTGACACTCAGAGAGGTTATGAAGCTGCCCAGGGATACACAGAAAGAGGCAGAGATGGGTTTTAAATTTAAGTCTTTCTAGTGCCAATACTCTTTCAGCTAGTTGGTAGTAAAGAGAATGGACTCAGACTCTTGTGTCTTAATTCCCCTAAAGTCGTCTTTCCCAATACATTATTCTACTTAAGAACTTGGAATATTTGAATATGTGTGCCAATTGCAAAAGATATTAATATAGAATTCCTTTCTTTAATTTTTTTTAAGTAAAACAATTTTCCTTAAGACTGTAACTTCAAAACCACCCTCTCAACCTCCCCCTGCCTTTTTTTTTTTAAGTTTGTTTCTTTGCATAGAAGCTAATCGAGTTTTCAGACATATCACTAATTTCATTTTAATCTCTGGTCGATCTTCTGTATGTATTTCTTTTCCATTCAGATGATAAGTATGCAATTGTGGTTACTCTGATTAATGTTTTACATATTTCTGCAGGCATTCATGGAGAATTGACTAAAATATGTTGCTGTTGGTTTCAGAAAATTTCTGATTGGTATTTAGAAACATGCACAAAATATACCCCTGGGTAAACAGTGTTCTGACTGACAATTTTCTTCCTTTTAAGGAAAGAGGGAGGAAAAAGAGACGTTTTCAGGGGAGATGTTGGTTACAGTCAAAAAAGACTATGGTTTGAAAGCATTTTATTTTCAATTTTGGCCTTTTAATTTCCATAGGAAAAATCTAAAAACCAGTGCACTGAGATGTTTTTAACATGATGCGCTAGAATAGAATGTAGAGTCAGCTCTTTTTCACTTCATCTTAGAGCTAAAATATCACCATATCTTAAATTGCCTTGGGTCAGAACATCATTTGTTGAATTATTCAACAGTTTGAGCAGGTAGAATTAGAGGATTCATTAGGCTGAAGGTCAAAAGTTAAGTTAAAAACATTTCCTTATAGTTATGATACGACTCACAATGTTGACAGATTCCAGAGAGGCCGCAGGAGTTGAGAGATATGTGGTATTAATGAGCTGGAAACACTCCTGTGCCTGGCCATTTACCTCTCAGCCACTCAGAAGTGCCCTGAATTCAAAGCAGTTTTGCCTGTGTTCTGATTTAACAGCAAATATATTCTGGATTATATTCCCACTGGTACTGTTCACAAAATATTTAGATGAGAATGAAAATTATCCTATGATTTATTTTCATTTTCCTGGTTTTAGCCATCATCCCATGAAAAACGAACCTGGGTCACATAATTTGAACAAAGAGAACTTTTTACTCCTTGATTGATCTTTAAGTTATGGACATAAGAGGCTGTGGCCTTAAAGTATAAGATGGAAAATATATTAAGAGGATTTCTGTTTAGAAGGGATGGCAAAAGAAAGAAGGAGAAAAACAATGCTGTTCCTGTCCAGAGGGCCACGCTTTGTTGGCAATAAAATATTCGCCCACCTGCTTCCTAATTCATTTGTACATAGAGGATATTTAGTATTGAGTAATGCCATTTTATAAATAGAAGGGAATGATATTTAGAATAAGACCCCAAGCAAGAGACCCTGTCTTTTGATACCAATTTAGCCACACTTCCACACTTCCCCTTTCCATTTAGCAGCCACCTGGAAAGTTGGGCTCAGGGAAGTGTTCTAACCTATGTCCTCTGACTGCCATCTGAAAATCATTTTCTTGCTGTCTGTTAAAGCGCACATCTTTTCAGGTGCATGAAGTTATTAGTTTGGACACTTCAGAAATATTGATGGTTGAAGCCGTCTGAGAAATAACATGTTCACTTATTACTTTGGCTGTGGACACTCTCCTCTCCATTAAGGCACTCTCTCTACAGGTAGTTGATAGTATCTTGTTGATCTGTATTTTAAGGTTCTAAGCTGCCAGAGGGGTAGGTCTCACAGCACCATTTGGTACAGATGATCACTTTCTTCTGCTTGAAACACTTTTTTTTTTTTTTCTGAACTTCAGTTATATTACCCTGCCCTCATTTTCCTACCACCTTTCTGGCCTTTCCTTCTAGGTCTCCTTTATTGGATCCCCTACTGCCAACCTCTTTTGAGGCTTGAACATTCTTCCCCTGGTCTCATCCAGTCCGCTGGTTTTCAATGCCATCTATATGCTGATTGCTCTTAAATTTATATATCCAGTAGAATTCCCACATGGATGTTTAAGAAGTATCATATACATATGTGGCTGAAAAGAACTAGTGTCCCATTACTCCCAAACCTGCTTTAATCCCATCCTTTTCAATTTTAGTGTATGGTACCACCACCTACCCTATTCCTCAGGCCAAAAACCTAGGAGTCATCTTTGTCTCCTCACCTTTCCTCATTCCCCCTTCAATTCATTAACAAATCCTATCTGTTTTACTTCCAAAATATATACTGAACTTGATAACATATCACAGTCTCCATTGTTCCAGCCATCAGTTTCTCCCCGGTAGACTTCTCCAGCAGTCTCCAAATCTGGCCTCCACTCTTGTGCGTTTACAGTCCATCCTCCATGTTGAGCCAGAGTCACATCAGTACATCAGTACATCAGGTCATTGGTATATCAGGTCACACCAGTACCTTGCCTGAAACCTTTCAATGGCTTCTTGTTGGCAACCAGTATAAATTTTAGCATCTGCACCATGGCTTTAAGGTTCCGTGTGACCAGGTTCCTGTCTCCTTTATGGTCTCATTTCCCTCCCGTGCCCCTCTGGTTCTCCGAACTACACATACTTCCTCTCTGTACCTTAAACATCCCATGTTTTCCTGCCTGACAAGCTTTATCTCTGCTGCTCCCCTGTTTCCTTTTCATCCAGGTCTTCCCTCTGCTTCTGTCTGTACTGATTTGTGTCTTGACTCCCTCCGTCAAGCAGCCCTCTCAGCTAAAGCAGTCCCTTCTCAGCCACTCTTTTATGATGATCCTATTTTGTTTCCTTCACAGCACTTTAAGACTTGAAATGATTGTATTTATGGTTAACTCTTTGTCTTCCACTGCAAGAACTTAAGTTTCTCGAGGGTAGTGAATTAGTCTTGTGTATACCTCGTGCCCAGAATATTGCTTAGCACATGGCAGCTTCTCAATAAATACTGGTTCTCAGGCTGATCTTTAATACTCTGCATTTGCCTCTTGTGTCTTTAGCACTTTTGATTTATACTTCAAAGAGGGAGATAATTCCCTTTGATATGCTGGGTAAATTGGATTTGCCCCATTCATTCATCTGAAGAAACTTTCCTGCTAGATCCCGTTAATCTTTGGGATGAAATTTTACTTTTCTACTTTCCTCGAGGTATGCATTTTGGAAGTAGATTTATTATATGCTGCAAAACTGTTGTTCCATTTTCATCCTGTGTGTGACAATCCTGTGTGAGATTATACTGATTCCTTTCTCACTTCTCTCTTAGACTGGGAATGGCTTGCTGTAAGATTGTGTCTTTTTTATTGCATGACTATATATAAGAATTTGCATAAACTCTCCCAAGCAGTCACCGGCCTCCACCCCACTTCTCTGAGGTTGCAAAAGAAAAAAACCCCAGCTTATTCATGAAATGGAGCTATTTTGACGATGTTTCAAATTCCTGCTTGCATCGAATATAGAGGTGGCATGGGAAGGAGCAGTGAAGCCAGTGAAGGCATTAGAGGGAAAAATGAGGAGGGGTCAACTATACCCTGCTGCTTAGAGGCATCCCACCTGGTTGGAGATCATCAAGCAGGATAGAAATCAAACATGAAAGGCTGAATGGACTATGCCAATTTTCTGGTTAAGGATTCTTTTTATTAATTTTCCATTTCCTTGGTACAAAATACTTTCTAAGTTAAGTATAAGGCAGTCTGTGTATTACTGAATAGTAATGGTCATGGGTAGATTTGGGCTCACGATTGTTGTGAAGAGGAATAAGACCTGAATCATGTGTTCAAGAAGCTCCTAGCTAATAAATATGAAAATAGTGATCATAAAAGACAGAATATGTTTTGGGTCAAAATAAAGAAAAAGAAAATGCTGTGAGTGTTTAAAGAGGGCTGAAATCACGTGTAGTTTGGAGGGAGGTTGAGAGCAAAGGAAGAGGGAAAGCTCCATGGAAAGGTACCGTTTAAGTGAGACATGTGGCACGGGCTGGGGCAGCCCAAGGAAAATGTGCCTTAAGTGGCTGAATTTTAAGGAAAGGGAATCCTCAGGCCTCCTTTACTTTTGTTATTGTCCATGAGCTTGGTAAACACTATTAAGAAAGAGATTGCCATGGGAGCTCCAAGATCTTTTACAAAAGTAACATCTGTTGAGCCAAATAAAGTATTCACCTGCAAATCTGCTGTCCAGCTGAAAGATCTGTCTCTGTGCCTTACCCTGCCAGTGTTGTGCCTGTCAGCAGGAAAACTGGGGAAAGTCTACCCCGTGGCCCTCAAGGGCTGGGTTTCCAGGTTTTCAGGTTTTCTCATATCACCTTCATACTGTTTGCCCCTGCTGCCCTTACTACTAATTACCTAATACTTTTCTTTAAATCAGCTCTGTATTTTACTTAAATAAGTCTGATTCCATACTAAACAATAATATCTGTGAAATCAAGAGACGCATGTACTAGTTATATTTTCCCAAATTATATACCACCAACATTTATCTCACGCATTTCATATAAGTGATGCCAAATCTGTTTGTAGGGAACATAAATCTTTCTGCCTTTAAAATTGTTTCAGCTTTGGGGGAAGATAAAATTATTTCTTTAACATCTTTGTAACAGTCCTATTAAGTCTTCTACAGCTCACTCACCACCTTCCTATTGCTTCCCCGCCCTATTCCCTCCCCTCCCCTTGCAGATTCTGTAACATTCTGAGCCTGCAGGGAGTGCAGAGGACATAATAAAAAAGATCTTGGGTATTTTAGGATTTGAAGTGCAATGAGAGGAAATTACTGACACACTGAATCGCCATTTAATGGGAGATGGTGATATCGATCTGGTAATGTTTCCTGCGGTCCTAGTTGTAATAACTGTATAATATCATACACTTTATCAAAATAATTTAAAAGCCTGCAAATGAAGTTGTTATGGAGTCTGAGTGAAATGAAATGAAAGTCAGAGGGTCTAGAAGATGGTGAGGGGGAAGAATAGAAAGGCCTTAAGGACTAAATTAGAGGATGCCTGTAAAGCTCTGTAGCTGGAATAGATTTCCGAGGATTAAGTTAATGTCTTGGTGGAGCTCTGAGTCTCTTGGATCCTGTTAATTCTATAGAGTAAAATTGAGGCTCACATCTCTTCCTTTGCTTTAAACATTATTATTCTTCTGAGCTGTTGCATTAGCATGTAAAGTTGCTTGATTTGTAGAATATGATTATGTTTATTAGAACATTTATTGTATAATAAACCAACTTTATGAAGGGTCCGTTATCAGCAGGTTGCAAGTTTAGTGCATAGCTCAACACATTAGTTTTTATAGTCCATAATGAAATATCTGCTGTTACCAAATATTTAATGAATATGATGATGGTATTTCTCAACTTCCTTATTAAAAACATGAGATCTCAATAATTCTGAAACTTTCATTATTACTTCAGTTTGTAGTCCCATTATCCTTGAATTTTCAAATTTCCTTCAATATTGTTTCTTCACTATTTTCTTCATTTGCGTAATCTAGAACTGCCTTTAGAGAAATGGTTGAGCATAATTAAGGCAGAATTATTTTTTGGGGGGGGAATATGTTGCCATAGTTTATTACTAAAATAATACTATAAAGCTTTCTTAATTTGATCTTTGATTAAATTTTTTTATAACTTGGAGGGTCACTATTGTTTGTTTTCATACTATTGAAAAAAAGAGAGTTTTCTAAGCAATTGAATCATAAATAAAATACAAATCATAGATTTAAATTTTAAAGACTCAGATTTTGGAGAACTTAAGAAAGTGTTGATTTGCTTGACCATTTCAGCTTTCTTTTCAGATTTTATCATTGGTGAATGCGATACATTAATTATAAAACATTCTTAAAATTTAAACTATATGTGACCTCTTCTTCTAGGAAACACTTTGGTCAAGAGTGTACATACGTTTTTTAAACTATAAAAATATCTACATTTAGTAAAATATTCCCATATTTTACACTTAGTAAAAGGCTTTATGTTATGTCATTATTTTTCTATGCTTTCTTTACCAGTTTAGGGACAGAGCTATAGTATATTGATCATCTGTATCATCTGAATCATTTCATTTTACTGATTCTTTAAAACAGAGGGCATAAATTATAGAGAATATTTCAACTTTATTGTGATACATATAGATAACATAAAATTTATCATTTTAGACATTTTTATGTGCACAACTCAGTGGCATTAATTAAATTTACAATGCAAAATTTACAACAATCACCACATCCATTACCAAAACTTTTTATCCAAAACAGAAACTTTTACCATGGAGCATTCCCTTCCTCCCAATTACCGTAACTTCTAATTTACTTTCTGTCTTTATGAATTTGCTTATTCTAGGTATTCCATGTAAGTGGAATTATAACAATATTTGTCTATTTTTGTCTTGCTTCTTTTATTCAGCATGGCGTTTTCAAGGTTCATCCGTGTTATAGTATATATTAGAACTTCATTACTTGTTATGGCTGGATAATATTCCATCCTACATATATACTGCATTTTGTTTATCCAGTCATCTAGACACTTGGGTTGTTTCTGCCTTTTAGCTATAAATGATTATCTATGAACATTGGTGTACAAGTATCTGCTTGAGACCCTGCTTTCAGTTCTTTGGGGTATATACCTAGGAGTAGGTTTGCTGGGTCGTATGGTAATTAATACTATATTTAACTTTTTGAGGTACTGTCAAATTGTTTTCCACAACATTTGCACCATTTTATATACCCACCAGCAATGCATGAGAGTTCAGTTTCCCCATCATATTGCCAACTCTTGTTATTATTTAACACTGTTTAAATAATAGCCATCCTAATGGGTGTGAAATGGTATCTCATTGTAGTTTCAATTTGCATTTCCTTAATGGCTATTGATGTTGTGCATTTTTTCGTATGCTTCTTGGCTACTTGTATGTCTTCTTTGGAGAAATATCTATTTAAGTCCTTTGCTCAGTTTAAAATTGGATTATCTTTTTGTTGTTGAGTTGCAGGAGTTCTTCATAGATTCTGGGTATTAGACACTTAACCAGATACATAATTTGCAACTGTTTCCTCCCAGTCTGTATGTTGCCTTTTCACTTTCTTGATAATGTTCTTTGATGCACAAAAGTTGTTAATTTTGATGAAGCCCAATTTTTCTACTTTTTTTCTTTTGTTGCTTGTCCTTTTCGGTGTAGTATTTAAGAATCTATGTCCAAATGCCAGGTGGTGGAGATTTTCCACTGTTTTATTTCTAAAATTTATATGGTTTTAGCTCTTGTATTTAAGTCATTAGCCATATTTTCTTAGTTTTTGTGTATGGTGTGAGATAAGATTCCAGTTTTATCATTTGCATGTGGACTTTTCCCAGTACCATTTGTTGAAAAGTCCCTTCTTTTCCCATTGAGGCTTGGCATCCTTTTGAAAATCAGTTGTTCATAGGTGTGTAGATTTATCTCTGGACACTCAGTTCTATTCCATTTGTCTATATGTGTGTTCTTATGCAATACCACACTGTTTTTATTAATGTAGCTTTGTAGTGAGTTTTGAAATTAGAAATTAGAACACTAAATTCTTGACCTATCATATGACTCTGTCGGCACCCCTACTTGTCCATCTTTTTATATGTTTATTTTACTGTGCTATTTGGTTTAATAATTTAACATAAAGAGCTTTTCACAGTTGTTGGAAACGATTAGTTCCATAAGAAAGAAAAGTGACTATGTAACAAGGGAATATAAACAGACATTTTTTCAAACAAGGAGCCGTTTGCACATGTACACAATTGCTACTTCCATATTTTAGGTGTGTGTATGTATATTTAATACAACATGAACAAACTTAGGAACGATAGCAGGGAACTTCCACTTGCAGCATGTGCTATGAACTTTAAGTCCTTGATTCTCTACAGTATTCCAAGGTAATACATTGAAAGTAGAAGCCTCTCCATCCTCTCTGCCTCTCTATATGAGAGGTGCTATAAATCTAGGCCAGACCCTCATCTGTTAACCTCATGTTGGATTGGGCTGAAGCTCTCTCCAAGCCCTGACATTTTCTTCTCCCTGGCAATCCATCTAGTGCTCTGTTACCAGAGTAATTTCCCTTAGCCATTTTTCAACATTTAACTCCCTCACCATATCAAATCCAAACTGCTGTGTCTGGATTTCAAATGCTGCCATAATTGGCCTCAATCTCTGTCTTATACCCTATTTTTCTCTAACTGCCAGCAAACTTCTCTTCTTAGATGTGATTCCTTGATAGGCAAGCATTCCATAACTACTCTTATTTCTGTGACATCAGCTATCATCATCCCTTCTCCAGCTTTTTTGGAATATATTTCCTTCATTTTATCTAAAAATCAATGTATGTAAAAATCAACCTATCCTCAGAAGTCCATCTTGATTTTTACCTTTTTCAGGTACCCAATCTTACTGCTCCTCGTCACTTTTGAAGGCCATGCTTAAGTCTCTGCTGTAATTTAGCACTTAACTACCAGTTGATTAGTTTACTTTTTGAGAGCACATTCACTGTGTAAAATAAGAAACACCTCCAAAAGTTCATTGTCATGATACCCTGATTCTGAAATTAAAGATGTTCATATATTTGTTTATTAATGAAGACCTTTTATTTTTGAGAATTCCAGAGTTCAAGTAAGCTTCCTGATCCATAAAGGGAATGAGTCTGATTAGGTGATCTCATCTTTAAAATATTTTCACAGTTAAAGTTTGAATGATATTTAAGAGTGCATAGTCATATGTAGATATGTGATATATAAAAAGTAATCATATTTTTCAAAGAGAAACCACATCTCATTAAATCAAGTTTTGACTGTAGAGTGCAGTTTTATCATGTTTATGTTATAGATATATGATGCAAAAAAGTAACCACATTTTTTCAAAAGAAACCCATACATCATTAAATCAAGTTTTGACTATGAAAAATAGACTACTTCGTTATTACATGATATAATATTTTTTCCTTATAAATTGTAGTTCTCTGTGCTTGAGTCTCTAGGGTACCTAGTCCTTATCTAAAAGGTTTTCTCTAGCTCAAACTATTAGCTTATTACCTCAGTCTTTTATTTCCTTTAACATTGTCAATCCACTACTCTGTTTTTATGCAAAATGGAATTGTAGAATCATAGAATATTAGAGTAGAAAGTGACTTTGGAAATTAACTCTTCATAGTTGTTTTTAGCCAGAATTTTGACCAGTTCAGGACCACAAGTAAGAATTTTACTTTGGTCTGTGTGTTAGATTAGATTATTAATGAATATATTCACTCTCTACCATGGTAGGTTAGAATATTATTGAAAATATTCACTCCCTTCTCCGTTCTTCTCACTCAGGTTTATCTTGAGGAGTAATATATCTTTTCACTCAAGATGTTGGACTTGACTGTGTGTCTTGATTTGGCCTCAAGTTTGGTGGCACCTTCTGCTTGCTCCTTGACTTGGTGTATCATATAACTCCCTTTGGCCAATAGGATGTTAGCGTTCAGCCACAAGAAGTGGCTTGAAAGGCACTTAGGCAGTTGCCTCTTGCACCTTGCCAGTGCCATGAGAAGGACATCCCCTGAGTACACACTGCCCCTTCCACCTGGGTATCTGAATGGATACATGTAGAGCAGATGGAGCCCAATCTGCAATGAGGAGCAAAGCCAGCTGGACCTACTGCTTGAAGCAGTGCTGCTCAGCCAAACATTTTCTAGATCACTACTGTCTTGCAGACCCATGAGCATGAGAATTATTATTATATACCATTAAGTTTAGGGTGTTTGTTATATTATATGCCATTAAGTTTAGGGTGTTTGTTATCTAGCATTCCTGTGGCAGTAGCTAACTGATAAAGTGTAATAGGATACCATGTTTGTTGCTGATTTCTTTTCCCTGCAGAAATTTTCCCAAGTGTTTTTCTGGGTTCACAAACATGGTCCATCCCACACTAAACAATCTGACTGATGCCCATGACTCACTGCTTGCTTTCAGCTAGTAGCCTGCTCTTTGGTGTGCCCACATAATTCTGCTCCCAACACTTGAAAGGTATTCAAAAAAATCAGCTTTAGTTGTGCTCAAACTTGCTCATACTACTTGTCCTTATATGTTTTAATTAAATATTATGTAAATCAGTGAAATGTACCTGTTTAAAGATAGTTGTTTCTGTGAAGCGAAGTTAAATATTAGGAAAAAGCTAGTTTCTAAAAGGTTTCTTTCAAAACAGGCAATTGAGATAAGTGTATAGGAATGGAAAAAAATCATAACACTTTAGAAGATTACTTTGTAAGAATACTTAAATTATTACTTTACTTTAAAGCATGTTTAACTATAAATTGTAGGTAATGAAATATGTTTGCTGTTTATGTAAGATAGAGATGGAACTTCAACCCCCAGAAATATACCGGGGGAGGGGAGAGACGTTGACCCATCTCAGATGATTGGTGATTAAACTTATATTTATGTATTTTATATTAAAAGTGCATATTTAAGGCATAATTTCTTACTTTAATTAACTTTTTGATTAACTATTGGACTACAGGGCAACTTCATTGGAAACATTTCATAGGGGGTTTGTTTCCTTTAGTGTTACATAGTCAGGAAGAATTTTGACTATTGATATAAACATTTCCCCACATTTGTGTTTCATTATAATAGTTCTTATATGCAAACATATATTTGGATGCTTTACACTTTCAAGATTTTGCTGGGCCTCTTTGGATTTCCCTTGATGCAGTTTTAGGGCCATATTTATTTGATTGTTAAATCTAGAAACTTTCTTATAGAATACATACTAATGCAAGCAGTTGTGGGGACAATAATATATATATGTAAATTGTTTATAAAGTATTAATTTTCTCATATAACTAAATTATAAGCAACTGTCAAAACAAATGTATTAATAAAAACAAGTTATGATTCAGCTTTTCGGTTTTGAGTTCTGTTGCATGAACGTAATTTGGAACATTGCTTTAGGCACCCCTGTCATTTCGGGCAATTAGAAGAAATGTGGAGATAGAATGAGGGACTTTTCTCTAGAGGTCAGCACTTCTCAGGAATTGGGCTATCAGGAATATGATAGAGTGTGTGTTGATTATGTGTGCCTTGTTTACTCCTGCATGTTTACATTGTGGGTTGCTGCTTGGCTTCTGGTGGTGAGTCCTGTGGGATCCTGAGACCACAGGAATGTAAAAAGACGAAGAGAAAATGAAAACAATAGTTAAATAGGAATTTAAATAGGAAATCCCATACCAAGTGGATGAAATCCTAGCATGACTTCTATAAGGTGGGTCCACAGAAAAGTAATGCCATTTAAAAGCACACTGCTAGGCCTTTTATCTATGATTTTATAAGTCTTTTATATTGGGCATCAGATACCTTAGAATATACAGTTTTGTCTAAATTCCCATCAGGTCCTCCCTGCCTCCTGACCTTGGTGTGATCCACCTCAGGGCCTGGCTCAACCTCTCCATTCACTCACTGCTGCTGAAGCCATCATCTTCTCCTTAGGTACAAGGGCAAGTGTAGGTGAAGTTGGGGACAAAGTTCTAAGGTACTGAGGACACATCACCTGTCAGGAGTTAGCAGAAGAATTGAGTCAATGTTGACAAAGGGAAGAATTTGAAGAGAACTTGAGTGAAGACTTTGACATTAGCGGCACATAGATTTCCTGCTTTGCAGGCCCCTCTAGGACTTATATTATTTCCATGCACCCCTGATTCTCTAATGGGAAGGGTTATCTCTAGTACTCCCCTGTAAGGATGCTTTCCTGTCTTTGAAATCACTCATTATATCTTGTAATTCAAGGAGCTTATTATCCCTTGTTTGCTGCTCTTACATAAGAAATTCTTGTTCCAAGGTGATGGAATCCTAGCATGAATAGGGTAAAGGTGGGTTCAAAGAAAAGAAATGCCATCTAAAGTCACATTGGTATGTCTCTTGCCTAAGAATTTATAATTTATAAGCCTTTTGTACTGTGCACTTTGAACGCTACTGTGGCTTTATTTCAGGCCATTTTACTTTGTTCCAGGATTACTGCAGTAAACCTCAAACCTGTCTTCCTGCTTTCCATCTGTCCCTCATCTGTCATTGCTGCCAAAAAAAATGACCTTTCTAAATCACAAATATGATCATGTTACTCTTTCCTTTAAATATTTCAGAGGTTCTCATAACTCTGTGATAAAGTTAAATCTCCATAACTCAGCTCCCAGAGCTGTTTATGATTTGGTTCCCGACCATCTCTTGGGTTTCACCTCGGTTCAGCCACTCTCTCATGCCAGTGCACACCCCTTTGGTCCAGCCTTACCAAACTACGTGAAGTTCCTGGAAGTTGTCATGCTGCCTCATGCCCATGTGCCATCATGTATATTCTTCCTTGTGCCCAAACTGCCCTTCCCTTTCTTGGTACTTTATTTACTCTTATTCTTCAAAACTCAAGCTTATTTTTAAATTATTTGTTCTCTTTGACTTAATGATGCCACATCTAAGAATCTCTTTCAGTGAAACAGATATTTATGTGCAAATATGCTTAGTGTTAGTTTTTTATAACACTAAATAATAATGCTTTATTAATATAATAAAAATTAAATAATGCTGTATTTTTAGCAACTTAAACATCCAACACTAAGGAGATTGTTTGGTAAATACTGTACAATATTAGATAGCCATCAGACTTATGTTTTCATAGATTTTTGATAATGTAAGGAAACATATAATGTAATAGTAAGTGAAAATATAAGGAAATACATACACATTTATATATTATAATCCATTTAATATCTTTTAGTGTGTAGCTATATTTAGTGAAGAGAGAGAAAGAGGGATTGTAATAGACCATTGGAAGGAAATATCTAAAACTAAATAAATGTTCTTTGGGTAGTGGATTATAAAGTGATTTTAATTTTTTTCTTTACATTTTAAAGTATTATATTTTCCAAGTATAGATATGTTTTATAATCAAGGAAACAATTTTTAATTTAACATACCCAAATGAGTTCAAGGATCCACCTGCTTGGGGAGCTTCCCACAAACTCACATGCCAATTCAGACATGTTGCTCCTACTGTAGGCACTTGCAAATTGCAGACATGCAGCAGGTATTGGCTGAACTGTTTGTAAAGTTAGCTTTTGTTTAATTTCTATATATGCGGGTGGATGTCTGTGTACATAAAACTTCCATGCCAATGCAGATGCCTCTCTTCTGTGTTTTTGCATACCCTGTACTTAGCATCACCCCTCCATGTGTGGCACCGAATGCTTATTGCTGATTTATTCATCTCACCTCAGTCATGGACTATGATATTTTAAGGACAGACAGAAGTCTTAAATGACTTCCTCAGAGCTCAGCACAATAACTGCACTATGATGAGTACTCAATCCATGGTAATAAATGAATAAATTGGAAATGAAGCTTCTTCTGGAGTCAGGTAGACTTTTCCCCTGCAACCGCTCACAGGGCCACTGTGTAATTATGTTAAAGTTGGAGGATCTTGGGATCTGGCAGAAACAGTTGTATGTTTGGATTATTCTTTTCTTAGAAACTTAAACCAGAACTCTCATACTGTAGGGTCCTAGTATTCAATCCCCCATCTGCATCATTTGACCTGTATAAATTATGCCCTGTCTTTAAGTTCTATTTCAAAAGTTGTCAGTTCCTTGAAGCCCTCCCACATGTCCTTAGCCTGAGGCGGAGATTTTAAACATCTTTAGCAGGACTTACAGTCTCTTGCTGTGTATTAATTATTTTTATCTGCATCTTATTCTGTTTAAGATTTTAAAGATCCTTCAGCATACAAACCATGTTCTGTTCAGATTTTAGTCCTTAGCAATGCCTAACAGTATTTTTGTACATAGCTGGTGCTCTGTAAATGGTTGTTTACTTGAATCACCTATTCTGTGTTATTAATTTTTCTCAGCCAGGCTTTCCTTGGTTAGGAAAATTAAAATTGAACTTCATATTTCCCTAATTCTGGTTTGTTTTGGTGTTGTTATTGATTCTGTTTTTCTTCAGAAGGGAGTGGTGGTTGCTGTATAGTTGTAAACACCATCTAACATACTAAACAGTTTAGTTATTTGTTTGTAACCTCCAGTAGATGGTGGAGATGAATATCTTTCTTGTTCATGGTGCCCCAGAGCCTGTAACTTTGCCTGGCAGATGGATGGTGCCAGTAAATATTTGTTTTGTGGGATGATGAATGAATTCAGTTCCATTCAATTTAGCAAGTAGGTACCAAATGCTGGCTATGTGCAAAGAACTATGAAAGGAATTGCCGATAAGTCAACGATAAAAGAGCATGGCTTCTGGTCTATAGAATTATTTCTTGATCTGATATGAGACACTACATATATACATGATACAGAATAAACTTTGCTAAGTGCAATGATAAAAATACTGACATTGTTCAGTGGGAGTTTGGGGAATAGAAGACTTGACTCCCACTTGATTTATCTGTGGAGGCTTCTTGGAGAAAATAAAATTTGACCAAGTCTTGAAGCATGGGTTAGATCTTTAGAGCAGTGGGGAAATAGTGCAGCCTGTGGGAATGGCAGGAGTAAAAAAGCCAAAGCATGAGATGGAAAAATGAAATTTGAGGCCCATGAAGAGGCATTTCTCTTAGTTTAGGAGTAGGAGGCAGAATGGAATGACAGAGAAAAAAGTATGGATTTTTGCCTGTGGCAGCCCTGTAGGTACTGAACAAGGCAGGGATGTAATGTTTTTAGATAGGTAATTTGTAGCGAGGAAAGTACAGGAAGCAGAGAGATCAGATATGAATCTTTTAAAATTGACTCTTTTTTTTTTGTATATGCTGTGTGGTGGGGTCATATTTCATTATTTTTCCATGTGAGTATCCCATTATTGCAGCACCATTTGTTGAATTTTGTTTGTTTTTATTGGTTTCTTTTGTTTGATTGTTTGGGGAGGTGCATAGGTCAGGAATTGAACCTGGGTCTCCTGCATGGCAGGTGAGAATTCTACCACTAAACTACCCTCAGCACCTCTTAAAATTGACTTTTGAAGATAGAATCAGTAAAGTTCAGATTCTTCTTACATTGACTCTTCATCTGCAAAGCAAGAATAGTAATTATTTTTGTCCTGCTCTGATGAGGTTGTTTAGAGAATAATGAATATGTGTTCAACGTTACCTTTTTGCTCTGAAAACCTATCATCTCAGTTTTGGGTGGAACTTCAATAACCAAGCAGTCCTATCTATTTTATCCATTGCATTTACCTGAAATGTACAATCTGCTTTAACTTTTACAATGCACCTTTGGGATAAGAGTGCTTATCCTTGTTTTATGGATTAGAAAACCAAGGCTATAGAGATTGAAAGATTTCTCCATAGTAACATGTTATAGATTGAATTGTGTCCCCAAAAGGACACAATTCCTAACCCCTAGTCCTGTGAATGACATGCTACATGGAAGTGGGATCTTTGAAGATGGTATTACTCAAGGGGAGGCCAAACTGGATAAAGATGGGTCCTAATCCAATATGACAAGGAGAGGACATCTGGACACTGTCAGTAGGAGACAGAGAAAAAATGGGGATGTGATGGTGGCAGACATTGGATTAAGCCATGCGTTGTTGGTGAGCCACTGCCAGAACCCTCTAGACTTCAGCGGAAGATGAAAGAGTGATCGTAGACTTCTAGCCTCCAGAACTGTGCGGCAGTGAGGTGCTGTTGTTTAAGCTACCCAGTCTGTGGAACTTTGCTAGGTTATCCCTAGCAACCTGAGTCATCATGTAATGAGTAAGTTGCAGGGCTGGTACCAGAACACGGTCTTTGGAATCCTATGCCAGTGTGCGGGCCACAACCACAGCCTGATTCTCTCAATACCTGGAAAAACTTTCTTCCCTTATTCGGGTGGTATCTCCCCAGAAGAAATTGCACTGTAACTGTTTTATTCCGATTAAAGCAAAATCAAATCTGGGAATACATATCAGTACAAGCTTTGCTGTTGAGTTGAGAGTCATTCAGGTTTTTTACTTGACGTGTGGATTGGAGCGTTATAAAGTACATCAGGCAAAATTTTTGACACCAGTCTGCCACCTTGAAAATTAAACCTTAAATCTTTCTGAAGCAGTCTAGGTGCTGTTCTATTAGGACACTAGCTCTGTAATACTTCCTCGATACTCTACTCATGAGTTTCTTGGTTTGGGTTTCAGAGACTTTTTTTTGCCAGCAGTTCAGTTAATGCCCAAATAGTTGAATTCAGTTTTCTTTTTTTGAAGCTTTACAGTTAATGATGGCCCATTTACATGAATAGACTTCTGGTTTCACCTTCAGTTGAGGAACAGCTAACTGATGTGCTTCTCCTGGCCCTTCTCAGTGAGATTGGAATTACATGTCTTTGTGCTTTCTGGAAGCATTCATTAAAGTGGCTTGTGCATAAAGCAAGAGCCACAGGGTCAATTTGGTATGTCATTTATTCTTTTTCACATTTGTTCCTTTATTTTACAGATTCTTTATCGGGCTAGTAACCTTGAAGGATATGAACCAGACTTTGACCTCACCCTCAAGTAGCTTAAAGTCTAGGAGTGATGATAAAACAGTTATCACTCCCTTCAATCTTTGCTGACCCACCCAAGCAGGTGATTTTTTTTCTTTTATGTCTACAGAGTTCTTGGGACTTATCTCATTAAATTCCTTATCCCTTTATATTGTATCTCTGTATTTACCTGTCTCTGTGAGTTTCCTGAGTACTTAGCACAAATCTTATTCATTTTTCTCTGTCTCCCAAGTACCATGGAAATGAGAAAGCATAAGGCCTGTGTGAGCTTCAGGGAGTGATTCTGTTTGGATGGAGTTGGGGTTTCAGAAGGAACGAAAACAAATAATGTTGGGAAAGAAGCTTGCTGTCTCTCTCTTAGTTTGCCACAGCTGCTGTAGGAAGCTATCACAGACGAATTGGCTTAAACAACAGAAATGTATTGTTGCATGGTTCTGAATGCTAGAATCCCCAAATTAAGGTGTTTTTAGGGCCATGCTTCCTTTTAAATTTGGGAGAATTTGTTCCATGCCGTTCTCCGGGCTTCTGGTGGGTAGTGACAATACGTGGCGTTTCTTGGCTTCTGGTAACATAACTAAATCTCTGCCTCTATGGCTTTCTCTTTCTCTTTCTGCCACTGTGTTCAAATTTCTTCTTCTTATAAATATACCGGTCAGATTGGCTTCAGGCCATCCTAAGCCAGTTTGGCCTCATCCTAACTAATAACATTTTAAAGATCTTGTTTACAAATAAGTTTATACTCACAGGACCAGGGGTTAGGACTTGAACATATCTTGCTTGGGGACACAAGTCCATCCACAGCAGGGTCTGGCAGATTTTGCAGGGAGCAGTGAATAGCCAATATCATTAATGCTCACTGGCTTTTCCATCAGTTCTAAAGACACCATCTCTTAAATTTTAAGGTAAAGAAATGTAAAGGAATCTGAATATCATGTGTTGAGAGATTAGGGCCTGAAAAACTCTTCATGGGCTACAGGACTAAGTGGGACTAGGATGGGAAGGTAGCCAGGGCTCTTGGAATGGGCCCATCAACTCTAGGGTTGTGTTTGCTGGTCAATCTTAGACACATCATAATTGAGCAAATCCAGAGTTGGATTTCTTAGATGAACTTACAAAGGCTGAATGCTAGGATCACTTTGTTGTTCTTCCACCTTCCACTTTACAAATGCTTCCAACCTAGCACCTCATACATTGTCCTGGGAATACCAGCAGGTCACTCTTCTCCACTAGGAGGCTGAGACTAGCTGCTCTCTGTAAATATTTTCTGAGAGGAATTGAATTGCTGAAATATAGCCAAAGGTAGAATTACTCACCTCGAGGACATCAAACATAGAACTTTTCATCCAGATTGGAGTGAGATGCTCATAGCTCATAAGTGGAAGATGTTTCTATTTGGAAAATGACATAGATATTATTTTCCTGCTTCCTTTATGCAGTAGGGATGGACAGTGGGCAGAAACACAGGAGGGCATAAGACTGGCCTCAAGTCAGCAGTCATGTCTGGTATGTGACACAGGCAGTGTTAAGAAAAGTTGGGGTTGCATGCTGAGGACACAAGATTGATGTCTTCCATTTTTATTAGGAGAGGAATGAAAGAGTACAGAATAGTTAACGCAGTTGTGCAAGCTCTTGTGAATTGCATGTATGCAGTTAAGGCTACAACTTCTGAAAACCTAACCACTATGTTTGTTTTTCTAGTTAGACACATATTTGTATGCACATCCGGTTTTAACTAAGATCAAGCTGTTATCTATTAATGTGCATTATTATTTTTATTGTTTGCCAAATGGTTGGGCTTTCTAGCATGAAAGTAAATTGAATATGCTATGCAAACTTTTGTGTGTGTAAGGATATGAAAGAGTTGAGATATTGGACAGAAGTAATGTACATTATAGATTGTTAAATAGGGAACATGTTCTATTCTGAGGGTCATCCCACACTTCTTCAACTCCAGTGCAGCTCATTTGAAGAGCACACTCAAGTGGCTATTTGGTCATCTGTGTGACATCTGGGGACAGGCACTTAGGTCTCCTCTCTTTTATGAAATAATCAATCTTAGCCAAATTTGTAATCATTCTACTTATACTTAGGGAAAAAAAAAAACAGTCCTTTTGGCAGAAGCATCCCATATCTGGTACTGTCACGCATGTTCAGTACTTTGTGTCCTTGGTAGAGGCATTCATATATTTTTAATGCAGTGCCAAATTAAGATAAATTCCCTTTAGTCACTTATGCATTTGTCTGTTTGTCTTTAATTGAAGCAGTAGAGGGTGGAGATGGGCAGTGTGGTTTATTTGGAGGATTCTGTGTTTTCTTTTCTAGACTGTTCCACCTGGCTTCCCTGCCCTTTGCAGGATAATGGAGTTTGATGGGCAGTATGGCAGGCACTGGGTAAACAGCTTGGCAGCAATCTTGAGTGCCACTGCTATTGCTCTTCCCCAAGATGAGAGTGTTGGCAAAAACTGCTGCTTAACAACAGCGTGACTTCTCTCTTCTCCTTGGAGACTGCCTGCTTCCCTTTTCTGTTGGTCCAAGGCTTTAGATCAGAGACAATTCCTAATGTGAAACTCTCCTTAGTTTTGGCAGGGGGGATACATACTGGTGGTGATGCTTTGTCATTCCAGCACATGATTCACTGCAGAAATTCAGTATGCATTGTTTGTGGATGGAAAAATTCAGGGTTCAAGATATTTTACTGACTTTTAGGCAGGCAATCACTGCCAAAGACAGGATCAGTCCAGGGTTTTTGATTATTCTAAATTTCATGTTGTAGAAGCTGGGGTAATCTAGTGCCGAGTTATGAATATGAGTATTAGATCTTGGAAATAGCTTTGAGAAACCTTCCCTTATATCACTGAAGGAACTTATGCCATTTGTTCATACAGTCTTTTGTATTCAGCAAATAATAACTGAGTGGAATAGATCATGTTATTCAAATTTAGATCTTATTTTTGGTGTAACTCTTTTCCTGAAGGGGACCACACTTGTGTTAGGAATAGTCTCTGATAACTAGTTCATTTTGAAAATCCTCATATTCCCTTTGTCTTAATAATACATAAAGCACTTAGTATCAGGTTATGAGCATTTCACTATAGTGATGGCAAGGAAGGAAAGATTCCAGCTGTTGTCAGCCATCTTTTGCTTATATACTAAAAGCTCATTTACCTTTTGCTATTAAGGCTTATGGCATCTGCTAGAGGAATGCCGCTCCTAGTGGTTTGGCCTGTATTAAGGGTGTAGCCTGAAGTATTCAATGAATCAAACTGTGACTTCAGGTTGGCTTATGACTCCCTCAAAGACAATATGTGAAGAATTCTGATTACAAGTTAGATCTTCATCTTTAAGAAGTTACCCTTAGAGCTTGCTCTGTAAATACTGATTAGTTGCAAACCTTCAATTATAGTCCTTCCACCCAGAATGGGGCCTGGGTACAGAAGAAAAGTACTTTTCCCACTGAAGAAGCACTTTAACAGTAGATTCTTTTGCAGGGAGATTAAAATAGGTTTCCTATTGTTCAGATGGGTGTTTTAAGTGCTTTGCAGGTGTATCGTAAAGAATGGAGGTATTTATTTTTAATGAGAAGAACTGAAGAATAAAACAATCACAGCCTTGGAGAAGTGCAGAGCAAAGCTTTTTTCATTATAAAACAAATGAAGGCTTCCATCCTAGGAGCTAGTAAATTCATTAATTTTTAATAGAGGAATAGGCTATAAATGGTAATTTAATTCTTTTGGAAGGAGATCATTTAAGCAGTGTTTAAAAATCTACATACTTAGGTGATTTGGAGTGAAAACCTGCTGTGATATTTAAAGTAGTAAATATATAGTGCAGTTGAGAAACTTATTCAGATGCACAATGGGTCCTTTATAACTGTTCTGTTTCTACCCAGGGTACAGTATAATATTTTGTCCTACAGCCATATTTAGCTGTTCTTTTGGAGCTGGGTTTCCCTACTTTGCTGTTTGAATCAGAAACACCACTGTCAAGTAGAGATGTTTGTGAACATAATAAGAAAACTCCAAACCATTCAAATCTCCTATTTCCTGTTTTTCCTAATTGCTCAAAGTCCCCCTCACCTTTTGAAATTCTTGGATCCCTCTCTCAGTGATCCTGGTGGTTTCTTCCTTTTAAACTTCAACCAGCAGCTGTGATGTTTGTTTAAGAACAAAACTGTGCCCTCAAAATGGTGGTCTGTTCCCTAAGAGTCCATGTTGCTTTGGACTTTTAGGCAGCTGACTTTGGTGTTTGCTGCCCTGCCTTCCTGGCTCTTCAGCATTGTCTGGCTGACTTGGAAAGAGCCATTCTGCTCATAAGTGTCCCATGCCTCCTGGGGTCACCTGGGCAGAAGTTGTGTCTGTTGTGAGCTGACCATGTAGGAGTGGTCATAGAATCAGGGTCTGTGGCATTTATTAGAGTGGCCTCAGTTTGGAGCCACTTCTATGGGCACAGAAAGGCCACAGAGCAAATTATTTGTCTGTGATATAGGTGTGTGCATGGATGCATGCGCTTGTAAAATGGAAGCCGCTTCTCGTCTGAGATATATCTTTTTGGGAAATGAGATGAATTGTGGAATCAAAGAAGCATTGAGACAGAGGAAGCCCTGCTTTAGAGATGAGGAAACTGTGGATCACAGTGATTAAGGGACATTCATTGAACCTTAGAATCAATCAGTACCTGAATCTGCTTATTGCATCTCCCATCCTTTAGCAATACAGTGCTGGTTTATTTATGCATTTCACCTTCTTAAATCTTTCCTGAAGCAAGGCAGCACATAAATAAATGAATGAATTTATGCATTCTGTGATTTAACACATTCATTCTTTTTTTATTGTGAAAAATAACATATATAAAAAATGCAATAAATTTCAAAGCCTAACATGTTCACTCTTATCATTCTGTTTGTTTAACACGTGTTTACCTAGCTTGCTTGCTTTCTTTCGACCCTACCCCTCAAATCTAGAGTTGTATAAATACAAGGACTTTGTTTAAACTAAAACAAACCTGCAGTATCTAAAATTTTCTCATATGCCTATGAGGACTATGGTGGTTTGGATCTAGAGGTACCCCAGGAGAACGTGTTCATAAATCTATTCCATTCCTGTGGGTGTGAATTCATTGTAAGTATGACCTTTTGATGAGGCTACTTCATTTAAAGCATATGGCCCAACTCGATTGGGATGGGTCTCAATCCTATTATTGGAGTCCTTTATAAGCAGAGTGAAATTCAGACAGAGGGAAAGAAAGCCACAGCAGGCAAGAAACTGAACATCAGTGGAACCCAGAAGAGAAGAGAGAGACCAGGATACGCCGCTGTGTCCTTGCCATCTGACAGGGAAGCCCAGGATCACTGGCAGCCAGGCCTGGAACACCAGTCTTCAGGAAAAAAGCATCGCCTTGATTTGTACATTCTTTTAACCTCACAACCATGAGGAAATAAATTCTTATTATTTAACTCAATCCATTTCATGGTATTTACTTGAGCAGCCAAGGAAACTAAATGTTGCTTGGGAATGAGCATCATAAATAAAATATTTGCATATTTTGTCTTCCATATTTGGTTGTTTCTTTGTGGAGTATGGGTAGTTAAACCTGATCTATAAAAAGAAAGGTTTCCCGTACCACTGCCTCCGGTTCTATTCCATGATAATGTGCTGACAACTCCTCCTTAGAACTGCTGGAACCTGATCCTTAATTTGCTGTGAGCTTCAGCTTTGGTTGCTGAAGCAGCTCACCATCAGCTTGGTGACAGAGAGGTAGGTCAGGCCAAAACGCAGAGGTGCATGGCTGTGAAAGCAACCATAGATAACGTTTTTGTGGTTCATCCAAAGGCATGTGTTCTTCAAATTATCTGTTTGGCGGTTTTAGTCACACATATTAGCTACCAGTTTGGAAATTTACAGTTTTTGAAGGGTTAATTCCCTGGTTTTGGATGACTCTGGTGCTTGCTCAGATTGGAGTGATCATCTTTCTTGTATTTTTTTTCGTTTCAGTCTCAGTGTTTGGGACCCATTACTGGGTCCTATGATTCTGAATGATAATTCATATTGTACTCTCTTCTGCATCCTTTCCTGTTTTCCATTTAATCCTAATGCCATACAAATACGTTGTAATTTCTCCCATCTTTTAAACAAAAGTCCTCATTTGATCTCACATCTCCCTTCTAGCCACTGCCCGATTTTCTGCTTTCCTTTTCTGTAAAGCACCTCAAAAGAGTTGACTATTCTAATTTTCTCCACATCCTCCCCATTGGATTTTTGTCCTCATTACTCCACTAAAACAATTCATACCAGTGTCATCAGTGGCCCCACCTATTGCGACATCTAATGGTCATTACTTAATTCTCTTCTTATTTGACCTATCGGCAGCAATGGACACAATGAATCATCCATTCTCTATTCCTTGAGACACGTTCTTCATCATAGGAAACAATTACTGGTTTTCCTCCTACCACTCTGCCTACTTCTTCTGAGCCTCCTTTGCTGATTTCTACTCTTTCCCTTATCTCTTACTATTGGAGTGCGTTGACGTCAGTTAGACTTTTTCTCTTCTGAAACAGGATTCACTCCTTTAATGATCTCATCCAGTCTCATGGTTTTTAATGTTATCTATTATACACACTAAATATATAGTTCTAGCTTGGCTCTCCCTTATATCCTTAACTCATATATCCAATGATTTACTCAACATCCCAACTGGGATCATTAAAAGGCATCTAAAACTTGACATGTCCAAAGTGGATCTCTAGTTTTTAATCCCACAAACATACTTCTTTCTGTCATCATCCTTGTCTCAGTAAATGGCAGTACCGTTATCTTTACAGCTTGGAGTTTCCTTGATTTTTATGTATTTCTATACCCAATTTATCAGCAAATCCTGTTTGGCTCTACCTTCAAAATATTTCCAGAGTCTGACATTTTTACCTTGCCTACCATCTTGGTCCAAGTCAATCATCATTATCTCTCTCTAGGATACTTACTGTATTACTATCTTAACTGGTCCCCTTGCTTCCACCATTCTTTCACTTGTCAGCACAATAGTATTGCTAAACATTGTTTAGATTTTATCTCTTCTCTTCTCAAAGCCCTAGTGACTTCCCTTCTAACTCAAAGTAAAATTCACAAAATTTACTGTGGTTTATAAAATCTGGTCCTCTGTTTTTCTCTGGCTTTCCCTTTTACCATTTCTACCTCATTAATTCTTACCACATTTGCCCCATTCTTGTTTCTCGAGAATTCAAGCATGTTCCCACTCGGAGGCTTTTGTTGTGCCTTTAGCCTGGCTTTCCCTTCCCTGGAATATCCATGAAGCTCCCCCTCTCCTTATTCACACGTCTTACCTGACTATCCTGTTCAAAAGTGTAACCTTCCTGTAGTGCGTCCTGTCTCCCTTTCTTGTTTTATATGTATCCATAGTCCTTACTACCTTTTGATATTCCCCATGTTTATTATTTTCTTCATTTCTTTTTAGTCTCCCTCTACTAAAATGTGATCCTTTGAAGGGCAAAGATTATTGTCTGCTTTTTTGTCCTGGCCTGTGTCATTAACTCCTAAATGTGACCTGTCCCATAATAAGCCATCACCATACTAAATAAATGAATGAATGCTTTCTGGTAAAATCTACGTTCTTGGGCCCAAAGCTTCTCTTTTCTGTTGTGTTAATATTTAATAAGAAAAGGTGTGATCCAAGCTCACCAACAGAAGGATTGGAGTTAGTTTAGATGACTTTCTTTACCTGCACCCTTTACCTGCACCCTGGCCATCCTGTAATACCAATGTTGCTTCTCTTTTCTCACTAATCAGGGAATTGCCACATAATTATAGTGGTGATAACTTGAATGACTCAGGCTTACAAAGACATACGAGAATCTAGACTTGACTCTAGTGCTTCTAAAGGGACCAACCATAGCAGAAATACCTAACACATACTTGAGTATTTACTATAGGCCATACTCTTTTAAACAATTTTCATTGTAAGATAGGTGAATAGATTCTCCATTTTACAAATGAGGACCCTGAGTTTTAAAGACCTTAGGTGACTTGTCATGTCCAAGGGCTAATAGGTATCAGAATCAGGATGCCTTAACCAGTGCCTTAACTACTCAGCTCCATTGGAGGAATTGACTCTTGAGGGTTCACTGAGGGGATCTTTCTGTCCAGGCAGTGCTGCTGCCTTTGGTGGGAGCTTGATGCTTGTGCTCATGAAATCAGACCCAAGTAGGAAGGAGAATAGAGTGGGTGAGAATATTACAGATCCCTTCTTCAAGGTTGTGGCCCAATTCTGTGCTTTAGGCTATGGCGCGGGAGCGTTAGCTAATCAGAAACTCAGTTGGAAATTGGAGCTCAGCTTCTCTGTCTTTGCTGGACAGATATGTAGTGTGTGCCTGCTACCTCTTCTGTCTCTCTCTGGGCAAAAAGGATTTGACTTAAATGTACAACCTGCTCTGGAGGCCAAAAGTCATTTCTGCTTTCTTAGGCCTGAGTCAGAGAGGAGAACCCCAGTCTACTCTAATTACCAAAATCAGAGAATTTCAGAGCTGGAATGAATTTTGGAAAACGTGCAAGCTTTCTTTCACAATCTGTACTCCAGCCATTGTAAACAATGTACGAGAACTACAATATCTCTTGTTTTTTCTTGTTCTGACCTTTGCGTGTACTACTGCTCCCTCTTCTGTTAAAATGTCTTGGTTTTCCAGAGCTGCTATAACAAATACTAAACACTGGTTGCCTTAACCAGCAGGACTTTATTGTCTCACAGTTTTGAGTGCTAGAAGTACAAATTTAGAAGGTATTGGCAGACCATTCCTTTCTCCAAAATCTCCAGTGCTCCAGTGATGACTTGATGGCATCAATTTCTGCCTCCATCACATGGCCAACCATCTCTTTCTGTCTCCTCCTGTGGCTTCTGCTGCCATGTCTAAATTTCTTTTGATTGCAAGTACTTCAATCATACTGAATTAAGGCCTATTCTGCCTTAGTTTGGCTTCATCATAATATGATCTTGGAATGACTTCACACCCATGGACCAGAGATTAGGACTTGCACAAGTCTTGGTGAGGGTCATGATTCCATCTTCATGTTCCTCTGGCAAATTCAACCTGCCTTTAGGATTCAGCTTAGGAGAGAGAATATAACTGAAAATTTGCCACTGATTTTCCAAAGGAAAGTAAAGCTAGTTAGCAATATCATGGTTTGCTTTTCTATTTGAAGATTGTTCCTTGAAACAGGTATTAATTTGTTTAAGCGATGGTGTATATGGATGCTCGCATATGAAAGTTTGGCTAATACTTCTATTCCTCTTATCTAATATAAAGCAAATTTAACCATGTACAAGAAATCCAAACAAGTGTATTTCTTAATGTATACCAGTGGCCTGTAATCAAGGTATAGCTATTGGTTAAACATATTCTTAGATAAATTTACAATGCTAAGTGTGTATCTTTAGCATAAGCATGTGACTGTATTAATTACAGGTTTATCATTATTTTCCTTAGGGAAAGAAGGGGCTAGGTTACTTTTTAATAAACCCAGATGTCCAGAATTGTATTTTCTCTCAAATTTAGATGTACCTCCGGCAGTAGTTTCAAAGCTAGAGCCATTGAACAAGACCATGGGGATGGTAAGTGAGGTGAGACAGCTGCTTTTGTCTGCAATGAAACTTAATTTGTGTGACACTTGCCTTCTGTCTTCCAGGAAATTAGCATGTGTAGTTTCAAAACACAGAATGGGGATGTTACAGTGTTTATTAAGCAAATCCAGTTTATGTTCCTGCATATCTGAGTGACTATGTATAAAAATTTTTTCATTGTATTGCATATGGCAGATTCACTTGAAATGGAAGTTTTATTTAAAGGGGGTGTGTGGGATCCAGTAGGAAGAGAGGGAACAGACATTTACAGAGAGTCTTCTGTTTGGCTGGTAGGGGATGGGATGCATGCTTCATGGAAAAAACTGGCATTTCCTACTGGACTCTGAAATCAGAGGTATTTTAAGAAAGGCATAGTAATGGGGTTGGGACATCCAGAACTCTGTTGAATAAAATAAGCTTTTAATTACCTGAACTGATGGAGGAGAACATCGATTTGGGGAATAAGGTAGGGAATCTACCGGGGCTTTTTGGATTTCTTAACAGAGGGCAGGAGATGGAAGGCAGAAATGAGGGAAAGGCCATAATGGAGAACTGATGATTTCCACTTGCTCCATGCCCTGATCTCTTCCTCTCTTACGCTGGGGAGTAGTTGAAGGTTTATGGGCAAGATATCAGACTTATCTTTTTGAGAAGCTAGTAGCCTTTATCCCGATTTTTTTCTCTTCCACAATTCAAAACTAATTCATTTTGTGTGTGTGTGGCAAACTTAGAGAATATACACAAATATAAAGAAATAAACTAAAATCATACCCATTAGTCTATGGCCCTGATACAATCACTGTTAGTATTTTGAGGTGGAGCCACAGATACATGCATAATTTTTTCTTACCCAATTTTATATATAGGAGATACCCTTTTACTTAGCATATTAGCAATCGGAGTCCTTTTACTTAGCATATTAGCAATTCAAGTTCTTAATTGAGAAATTAAAAAATAATGGCTGTGTGGGTAGAGAGAGGCCTCAAGGAGAGGATGAGGAGGGCTTCCAGCCCTCATGGCGACTGGGAGACTGATCATCAGAGCACGCAGGAAAGGACCTGGCTCTACTTAAAACAATAATGTAGAGCAGCTTGGTGTTCATAAAGCTCTTTAATTATCCAGAGATATTCTGATCCTTATAATGTCACTAAGAATAGATAAGGAAGAATTTATCTTGTCGTATTAAAGGTGAGGAAAGCAAGGTATCAGGGCTACAGTTGCCTGCCTATGAGCATAGAGTTAAAGGTCCAGATTTCTAATGAACTTGCTTTTCTGCCACATTGTTAAATGCATCAGCTTCGCATCTAATCATCCTTAGATGCCTACTGCTGCTGTACTGCTAAGGAGTCTCAAGGATAGAGATATATCCATTTGCAATTGCAATATCATTCTACAGTGGTCATAACTGTGAGCCTCCATAGGACTGTAAGTTAGAGAAGGGAGTGACATGTGAGTGACACCTTGAGAGTAAGGTAAGTGTCAGGCAGAAGAGGGATGGCAGTCAAGGGCTGCTTCCATATTGCTGTCTACCTCTAGCACAGAGAAATGGAAGGAACTTGTTTTTGCCCTTTTTAAAGTTATCTTGTTCTATTTAACATTTTAGAAGTGTACTATTTGAAATTTTGTAAGCCATATTAAATCCTGAACCACCATCTACCTACTCCCCACTTTTTTTTTTTTTTGGAAAGGTGAAATATGAATCAATAAAATGCAAGTCTGGAGTCGGGCAGTTGTTAGGATATTAATTCCAGGCATGTATGCCTTTCTATTTCTCTCTTTCAAGCCTTGTCTTTTTAAAGAGATAGTTGAAAGATTTAGTAGAGCCTGCGTAATCTCTATCAATCCCTATTGATCTCTCCTAGTGTAGTTTGCTTGCTTTTTTCAGTGGCCATAGGCACGTTTTTTTTTCCTTTCCCAAGGTCTTTCTGATCACTTCATCAAGAACAAACTTGAAAACCTCAGTTTGACTGCTAAGGAAAGGACAACTGTAAAATGCATTTTCCGAGCTACTGTCTCTTACTCATTCAGTTCACATTTACTGGGCATTTACTATATGTTCTAAACTTCTAGGTGGAGCTATGGATATAAAGCAGGATAAGATAATTCTTCACCCTGAGATGTGTGTAGGTTACTGCAGACACCATAAATACTGTTCAGCTCCTACACCAACTTACTTGGATTACAGAGGCTACAAAGAGCAGTTGTGCATCTGATTTCTGAGATGGCATTCAAACTCAGCCAGAAGGCTGTGCTGGACTAATGGGGGCCGTGTGGGTCATGGACAAGAAGTTGAGGGAAAGGGAAATAGTGACTTACAAATTGCCTATTTGCCATCCAAGGCTGGGAGATTTCTGAACATAATTCTTTTACTGAATTATGGATGCGGGGTGAAAGATGCATTATCTTCAGTGAAAAAAAAAAACCTCTCTTGATCAGTCAGTTAATTTTTGCTTAAATTTTGGTTGGTTAGAAACACATTTTGATCTTCTGCAAAGTTTCACCTCCATTACTTTTCTTCTCTTTCCTCCTTAAAATTTAGGTCAGGAAATTGTCCTCTTCTTCAGAGAGTGATCTGTCACCAACAGGGATTTATTAACATCTTCCACAAAAGACTAAGATTAAGTCATTTGCTCTGTTGACTGTCAAAAGAGGCCTCAGAACCCTTGACTTTTTCCTTTAACACAGAGGTTCTCATCCTTGAATGCACAATAAAATCTGCCTTGGAAGCTTTTAAGATCCTAAGCCCAACTGACGCTTTATGGTAGGACACTAGCATCAGATTGCAACCTGCAGCCAAGGCTGCTTTACCAGATCAAGTGTACTCTCCACCAGGTTTTGGCTGTGTGGTTGGACTATCTAGTGCATATAGCTGTTCCTAACAGTGGCAATGGGACATTGGATGGAAGTAGAATAAGGGGAACACGCTAGAGGCTTCTTCTGGCTTAGTGGTCATTGGCCAAACTCAGGGTGAACTTATATGTGATATCTTGCTTCCGCAGTTGTCCTCTAGTATCAAGGAAAGCAATGTGTGAAAGGAGGAAGAGGATCAGCTGAAGAAGTAGATGGTTCACCACACTTGAATATTATAGTTGACTGGATATATTTCATCACTGGCTGTCCTTCTCCTCCAGGCAGCTCTCCTTGAATTTCTGTCCTCCAAGCAGAAGCAAGATCTTGTCTCTTCTGAATTCTCATAATGTTTCACTGACTTACTTGATGTACTTTCATTTCATTAAAAGTATTTTTGCACTTATTTATGCAAGCCTCTTAAGAGGTAGGCCTTGTACTAGTTATTTTTTTCCCCTTAACATATAACAGAGAGCCTTGTATAGAGTAGGCACTCAATGTTTATCAACCAAATGTATGTATGGTTTGGGGACAGTCATAAGAAATGCATCTGTAACAGCAGTACTTCCATAATCTTCATCATTGCAGAAGAATTATTATTTAGCTTTTGAGATATTTAACTGATATTCAGACTTTCTAGACTACTTTTAAGAATATTTTGACACCCTTAATCCATTCTCCAGTCAAATCCCATCATCAAGGATAGTGGAGAGTTTCTTCCATAAAGTTTTCCCTCTGAATTCACCACCATTATGTAAGCATGCATTTGCAAACATACTATTTTCTGTGTTCTGCTGGTTTCTGAGTATGGTTATCACTTAGAATTCTCCTACCTGCTTCCAGATGTCAAAAGAGGATTGCTCTTGAGTGCTCATCAATTCTGCTTCAGTGGACTCTGAGAGGATGCAGGGTAGATGATTTTCCTGTAAATTCTCTTGAAATCTTAAAGTGTCCACAATCTGTGGCAATTCTAACTTTATTTAAACATGCTGGGAAGTTAGGATGGCAGTAGTTTGAGTCAGAAATTCTGTCTAGCACTAGCTGGACATAATTACCCAGAATTTGCCTGTCTAGTGGTAAGCTCTTTCTTGGAAGAATGAGCTTGTTTCTGTGCACGCAACAAGGAAGTGGGGGTGGTGAAGACATCCAGGATAAGGCAAGTGGTGATTGACAGCCCAGCTGGTAGAGATGGGTAATTGGAAATTCATGGCACATAAATCTCCCAGTACTTATCTTGAAGCACAGGATGAGCAGAGATCTGAGCAGGGGAACATTTAACTCTTTCAAAGGGATCTAACGATGTAGCAAATCTTTAGGTTCTTCATTTTAACTTTAATTAGTTTATGGCTTTCTGTCTTGGATAGATAAAGGCATCCTGCTTAAGAAAATGACTCTGTGCACAGTAAAAGGAAATGCACAGAACTGTTTGAAAAGTTCTTTGTATGTTAATTTGTGTAGAATATGAAGTCTTTCCCCTTGGAAACCCATCCTACTGAGAGCAATTGTTTCCCTCTCTCTTGATGGGTTTTTATGTGCAGTGGTGTCTCATTTATGAGTCTTAGATTTCTTATTTCCAAAATATTTTTAATGAGATAGTATTTGATAATTAGCAAGTAACTTAATTGAAAAATAGTAGCATAGTGGAAGGGACATCTGTTATACTAGTTGACATCTTATGCTTTCTCTGCTGATTTGGTTCTTTTGCTCCACATCTTTGAGCTGGAAAACTACTTTTCATTATCTTTCATGATTATTAAAGATGATTATTAAGTTACTTCTAACTTTCCCCCTAATCAGGACAGCCTTCTTACAGCTTGAATAACTAAAATTTTCAATCCCCCAAAAAGTTTAATGCTTTTAACTTGTTGGGGCATGAGTGAGACTGGGAACCTGACTGATGGAGCTCCCTGGCTTGTTCATAGAAGCAGGATCTCATGGAGGGACAGATCTATATATCAGCTGGACTTCCAAGGCCTGTGCTTCATTTTTGTTAAAGTTCAGAACACTTATCTAATCTCAGTGCCCTGTGTGCTTCGAAGATTTGTGGCTGCATCTGTGTTATTTCTGGCTGGCAAAGTGTTACATCTGTTGCTATGCTAGAATTCCTGCTGGTGAACAGAGCTACACTGTGGGGGGTCAGATCTCCATGGCTTTGGAGCTTCTACCAGCATAATGCCCTGACACCTGGCTGAGAGCTGAAAAAGGAGTAGGAATTGGAGGAATACACTGGGGTTCCTAGACAGAGATGGTTATAAATGGTGGGTACAGACGGATTAATCAATCTGAGAGAATGCGCTGAACTGTGGAAATGCTGAGCACTTGTATTAGGCATCCTGAGACGTCCCCGAGAAAGACAGAGGACATATGGCCCCTGATGACCAGGACACCCAGGTTATCAACTCCATTACCTGGGTGGTTGGACTAGATCTTTAGGAGGAGGTGAAAGACTTGAACTAGATAATTGGGCACAGTAGGGAATAACGATACCATAAACTTTCTGTCCATTTCCAAAGGTAACTTGATGATTCTCATATGTGAAGTGAATATTACCTTATACAATGCTCCTTGCTCTGCCCAGAGGAGGAAGAAAATACATAGGGATCTACTGACTGAATGTGGAACAAGGTAAGAAGAGGGGGATGGGCCACAGAGAATGGGGAAGACTTATATTTGACAATGACAGCAGGAATCCTTTAGGAAAAGTGATTATCCAGCTTTTAAAACCATGTTTCATGTCTTAAAAAGCGCTGCAATTAATATATGTCTCTTCAGTGAACGAAACAAAAAGCCACATCTTCATTTAAACAACATCAGCAGCAGCTGTCAGCACTACTAATATGGGCTTTGCAAGGGAGGGCTTCCAGGTTCACTGGTAGGTTATACTCACTTTTGTTACCCTTAAGTTCTCTTGTGAATTGAAAAAAAAAATCTGATTGCCTCATACCTACAGAGAGAAGCCCAACTCCATAGCCTGGTACACACCATCCTTCACAAATTGCCTTAACTTGTCTTTTTACTCCTCATTCCATCCATTCAGCGGACCTCAATTTCATGAATTTCTCTGTGTGCCTTACCTTGGGCTAGAGG
The DNA here is from genome assembly GCF_023851605.1 of Tamandua tetradactyla. Taxonomy (NCBI): domain Eukaryota; kingdom Metazoa; phylum Chordata; class Mammalia; order Pilosa; family Myrmecophagidae; genus Tamandua; species Tamandua tetradactyla. Next base: position 50,859,349 of record NC_135334.1, on the reverse strand, counting down.
CTCAAGATTCAAAAGGAGTAAGTTTCCTATGGTCAAAGAATGTACATTCTAGCAATGTGGGGATACGTGAAACAAACACATACATTTAAACGTTTTAGATGCTGTAAGAGTCATTTCTACAGGGTAAAAAGTCAGGGCTTAAACATGTCATGCACTTTCTTGCCATCGTCCCTTTGCTCATTATATTTCTATGCCCAGAATGCTGTGTTTAACAAGTCTTGTGGCAAAGACCAACTCATCAATCAAGTTCATGCTCAAAGATCCCTTTGTAGAACTCTTCATAGACTCATCCAGTTAGTGTATAGTCCTAGGGCTTTCTGTGGGAGTTTGGGCATGTACTTATCATGTTGCTCTGTTTGTGTTCCCCTCTAGACCAAGGGGACTTCAAAGGCAGAGAATGTTTTACTCACTTTTGCAAAGTGTAGGAGCTTAACAAAAGTTTACAGGAATAAGGCAGTCAGGCTGTTATTGCAGAGCCTTTGCAATTGCGCTTTGCTCTGCCTAGAAAGCTTTTTACTCCTAGACCTTTGAAATGCTGACTTGGTTCCAGAGAGGTCTTCTCTAATCACCTTGTCTAAAACAACTCCTTCATTCACCCAAATCACCTCTCATCACTTTGTTAAGGTGTATGGTATTCATAGCACATGCCACTATGTGAAATTTTTATTTGCTTTTTGTCTGTTGCTACAAATATAAGCTCTTTAAGAGTTGGGATCTTGTTTGTCTTTTTCACTTTTTTCCCTGGTACCCTAGTGCCTGACCCATAGAAAGCCATTGATATGTACCTGTTGAATGCATTTGGCTCCGTTTTACCTGTTTTGTATTTCTAGTCTAACATATCTTTGTTAAAAATGAGCTCTTTACAGATGTTTTTATATTGTGTGTTTCTCTCTCCAGGGTTGCTTGAGTTTTTCTGATACTTTGAAAGTAATGACAGGAGGATGGCATTTTGCTTTGTCAGATTTGGCTCCATGCCTCTGACCTTTCATGAGGTTTACTACAGCAGATGCTGCACAGAAAATGACCTCTTTTGGAATTGTGGAGCCCAAACATTCTATGTGTGTGCTTTTTGTGACCAGAAATTGGGTGTCACGGTTTGGCTTTTGATCTTCTTTATCTTTCCAGCTATTGTCTCCATCAAGTCAGCTGGCCCATCATGATATTTCAGTTACATTTGAGAGAGAAGAGAGCCTATTTTTTTCTTAGTGATTATTGACAGTTTCATAAGGGAGTAATGACTTCAGACATGGAGTTGAGGATGAGGATAGACAGATGGCAAGGAAGAAAGAGTGCTCCTGTGGATAAACCTTCTATTGCAAAATTCTGAAAATCCTGCAAGCTCTAGCAGTTTAAGTGTCCCAAGTGGGGGTCCTGCTCACTTGACTTGTCGGTATTGGTTGCGGTGCAGAGGATCACCTTTTCCTCCCCTAAGGAGGAAGGAGAATAGGCACAGCACGCTCTCATTCTGGGCCCAAAGCTCTCTGTAAACACTTCATCCCCACACTTCAGCCACCCTCCTCTATGTAGGCTAGAGGTGGGCGATGGGCTGCGGGGCAGAGAGCCAGTTCTGCTAGATGACAAGACCGGCACTACTCTTCACTGGGGATGGCTATTCTCAGCTTTCGGACTTAGAACGGCCTGATGTTCTTGTTTCTCTATCCCAAGTGAATTTATGATTTGATTCACGGTTATTCCAGAGGAGCAGAGGCTTACAATTATTGAAGGATCAGATATCATGGCTGGTCATCTTCATGTTCTAGTTTTTAAAAAATTATTATTATTGTTTTATTTTCAGGTTAAGTTATAAACACCACTAAATCCTCCAGTTCTTTCCAAAGGTTTCAAAGAAGCCCTGAATCATCTATGTAAAGTCTTAACTCTGAAGAACTCCTGGATTTCCACTGACGTAATTCTAATGGCAGGAGGTTAACCCTCCCAGTATGCTTTGGTGGAGGTGTATTTTGAATGCACTCACACACACACACGCACACGCACACGCACGACATGACCTTCCCCACTATCAGGAGGACATAGTTGCCTTTTTTCCATGGGAGATTATAGCATAGCAGAGTATGTCTCTATGAAGTTTTACAATAATATTGGATAGCAATATTCAGACTTCCTGATGGTTTTATGTCACAGAAACTGAATTTCCAAGGGAAAAAATGTCCTTTGTCTGTAGCATGGTTACATAATAAACAAGATTAGCATTTAGTCAGCTAAAATCTCTGGCAGTTCATTGTGTAGATGTAAATTGTAATTAACTACCTAACCTTTTCTCATGTTAAGCTCGTTATTGAAAAGATTGTTTTATTTCCTAAGTGTTTATTTTTCTTTCAATTTTGGCACTATTTGTTTATATATTAAAGTCTAATTTAGGGGAAATAAGAAAAACTTGCTAAAACCAATTGATAGAAATCACCCCTTTGATGAATATTATCTAACCGCTGAGGTGGAACAGAAGGCACGGCATTTATAAACATTCTCTGTGTTTATAAACATTTTTTTCAATCAGAATTCATAGTCCTCCTTTGAATTAGAAATAATCTCAAGTTGGAATTTACTATTAAATTGTTTTTATTGGGTCTGAAGTCTGTCTGAAGTAAACTCAAGCTTCAGACCCCCTGAAAAAAAAATTGTTTTTATTAATCATTTAACAATTGTATATGTTGATTAAATTTCTGGCAGTGTTTGATTAATACAATTTCAAAGAAGGGAAAGAAGTCATTTCATGTATGTGGGTTTGGTTTAATTTTATTCACCAAAATGGTATTTACTTAATGTAAATAAGCAAGATTCGGGCTTTGTCATCTTCTTTTTTCCTCCAGAGCTAATGAGCTGAGCTGGTGCTTGTGGAAAAATGGGTTGGTAGAGCTATCAGGGTTGTGAGTCACAGAGACCTACTCTGACCTCATTAGAGTGTTTGCAGTTTGGATCAAAGATGTTTAATGTTTACCACAGAGTAATGTGTCCATGGATGCTTGGTCGATGTGAATTAATAAGGAGTATTGAGAGCCCTTGAACAATTTAAAATTTGTCCTGATTCCTAATACTCAAATAAGGAAACCACTTTTAGTGGAAACCAGTTTTCCAAGGCATTTGTTTTTAACTTGTGCGGTATTGTTTAGAATTGATCCACTGGCACCAGTTTTAGATTCTGTTGCAATATATTCTTTTCTTTTTCCTTCTATTGCAGGGTGATAGGGGTGGTACTTACCAGTTGGTCAGAATGGAGATCCCTGTTACTCTATACTAGTGTTTGTGGTTGTGAGTACCTTGTGGGTGTCTTTGGAAGGTTCACATCAGAGGGCACCCAGTTTTCTAACTCTTCAAAGAGCCATTTGGACATTTAATGCTCTGAAGGATTTACATAGTCCGGATCTTCTAGGATTTGAAGAATTCAGTTCTGTACTTTCAACCAAGTGCCAGGCATTGCTTAGAAACTTTGCTTTTCTGGAATTGAAGAACTTTGACATTTTGAACATAAAAAGAAACTTAAAAACAGTAAATTTAAGTGTTACACAGAGTTCCAGTGATACAGCTTAGTTGCTGAACTAGCTTTTAATTTTTTTCCTTTGTAAAAATTTTTGTAGCTTGGGATGGATAGTCAGAAATACTAGTACCCTAACCAGGGTTGATTTGGATTCAAGCCATCACTTAATCATTTAATTTTGGATGAAAATTTCATCCTTGGTTTTGCAAATCTTGAGAAAGCCTTGGCAACCTATTAAAACATAATTTTGAGGGACTTAGATTCCAATAGTAAATATAGAACCCATTTTAGAAGTTACATGTTTAGGTAAAAATTTCGGTTAAAAGCATGTTCTATTTGGTGTCATTCTATAGATTAATTTTAGAGTATATGCTTGGAAAGTAAATGAACTATATAATGTGGTTTTCAACCCATTTTCTAACCTTTTCCTTATAAGAGTTTTTTCCCCTCCTTAATCCTCCCCAGGTGGTTTTCCGGTCATCTGAGACAATCCGGCTTGAGAAGTGTGCCTCAGTACACCTTTCAGTGGTGCTCAGAAAGGGCTCTTCTTTGCTGGCCTATTTCTTCTTGGATAACAATATCAGAGTTCCTCGTGGATTTGCATATTTATTCCTGGAGTGTTTTTTCTGGGACATGATTCAGTTTTCTGGAAAGTGATATGTTTTGCTCCTCAAATCTCCCCTTGGCTCTTTCTTTAGACCTAAACTAGGATTGCTTCTCTGCTTTATAGGTGCAGAGACAGAATTAGTGAGTACTGGTACATTCATTGAGTGGTTGTTCCAATTTTGGTAAGTGGGATCATCTCTTTCTAGAATGAATATCTGTCCTTGCCCTCACAGAATTTCTTCCTGGCTGAGTTTAAATTCATTCATGTAGCTTATATGGTGAAATTTCAGTCTGATAGCTAAGAAGTACACCAGCCATTTGGCAGTTGTCTCTCAGTTGTTTGTAGATATGAAGGAGCAAAGATGGCTAGAATCTGAGTCCTGTCTTTGAAGTCAGGATATATAAGGGTGGGAGAGATAAGTTATGCTATGCTCTGGTCTAACTGTCAGAGTATTGTTTGGATGGGCTTTGGTGGAAACATGAAATTATAAGAGGTCAACTGAAGTTAAGAGGAGCATTTATATTTGGGACTGAGAGAAACTAGACCTTTCATTGACCTGAAGGAGTTGGGGTGAGGGAGGCTCATAAACAAAAGACACACATTGAGATTGACAGGAGCTGATAAGGTGGTCCTGAGATCTGAGTGCTGGCCACTTTACTGGGTCCTTTCACTGGGCAGCGTGATCCTTTTGAGTGGTCAAACCAGCCCTGTCATGACAACTCAATGCATTATAGGTACATGAATTGGAGTCTGTATCAGAAAAAAAAAAAAAAAACATAAGTGGGTCATACTAGATAAGTTTGCTTCAGAGACATTTGTAAGAAATGTAATCCATTTGTTTCAAAGTTCTTTCATTACAAGTCATAGTAGTTGGTGGAAAGCTGATGATATTTCTTTCTTTTTTCTTTGTTCTGCCTGCTCTTCCACTGCTGAGGAATTTTGAAATGCCAGTAGTAGGTTGAAAGGAGAAACTTCAGAGATTTTATCCACATCCTCAAAGCATTTGGGTGACAGAGAGATACTATTTTATAGGTAAACCAAATGTGTTTTATGGAGTAATTAAATCTCTGTAATTTTCTCTTTTAAAAGTTTCTTTTGCAGAAGCAACAGCTCTTCTTGCAGTAGATTTCCAGTTAATAAATGTAGAGGAATTGTAGCAATAGAATAATAATCGTTTGGCAAACACCATCGCAATAATCATTGCAAGGAAGAATCATCAATAGATGCTAAAATTAGTGATCAAAAGTATGATGAGAAACAGGATAATTGCAAAGTACTGAAGTATCTCCCCAGAAGGTATTTATAAGTTAAACAAGAAAATTGTAATTTGAGGGTGGAGAAACCTGGCAAACGCCACCTTAAAAAAGTTAGTCTGTCAATGTTTATAACCAAAAGATCAAAGTTAGTATCAGCAGTGATGAGACGTATCAGTATCATATTTACCTCTTAATATGATGCAGGAGAAGGGGAGAATATTCACTTCTATGTTGCTCTTTCCCAAAATGCATAGCCTGAATTAATAATGAGGAGACATCAGATAAACCCAAATTGAGAAACATTCTACAAAATAACTAGCCAGTACTCTTCAAACGTCTAGGTCATGGAAGACCAAAAAAGATTGAGAAACTGTCATAGATTGGAAGAGACTAAGAAAACATGACAACTAACTTAGCATTAGTTTCTGAGTTGAATGCAGGGCCAGAAAAAGAACATAAGTGTTGCACAATGGGCGAAAATGGAATAGACTGTAGATTAGCTAATATTAATTATACTAGTTATTATAAATATTTAAAAATTTAAAATATTAGTTAGTTCCCTGTAATTCTTTTAAAGTTTTATAAGACGTTAACATCTAGGAAAGCTGAGTGAAGGATGTATGAGAATTCTTTTTAGAATCTTTCAACTATTTTGAACTGTTATTACAAAAAATAACTCTCCTTTCTTTAGGAAACTTTGAGCTCATTAATGCTGTCCTACTCTGTCCCTGTCCCCCTTCACCTTCTGTATTAGGCTTCTCTAGAGAAACAGAATCAACAGAGAACACCTGCAAATATAAAATTTATAAAAGTGTCTCACTGTGACCGCGGGAACACAGAGTCCAAAATCCGCAGGGCAGGCTGTGAAGCTGACGATTCCGATGGAGGGTCTGGATGAACTCCCCAGGAGGGGCTCACCAGCCAAGACAGGAAGAGCCTGTCTCTTCTGAATCCTCCTTAAAAGGCTTCCCGTGATCAGATTAAGCATTGCAGAAGACACTCCCCTTTGGCTAATTACAAATGTAATCAGCTGTGGATGCAGCTGTCACGATCATGATTTAATTCTGTGAAATGTCCTCATTGCAACAGACAGGCCAGCACTTGCCCAACCAGACAAACAGGTACCACCACTTGGCCACATTGACACATGAAGCTGACCATGACACCCTCTAACACACATGTAGTTACCCTTTAAAGAAAATGAAAGCATGTGATAGACTTCCACTTGATGGTATCATTTTACTTGAATGCTCAGACTACACTTTTTAGCTTTTCAGTGTTACTCTGTCCTCTCTCCCACCCTGTCTTCTCCAGTGAGGAAAACATAGTTGCAGTTCTATTGTAGGGTGAGAAATTTGCTGGCTTCCCTGATACCTTGGTCTTACTGTGGTGGTACTCTTAACCCAGAGTCCCACTGATAAGTAGAGGCATATCCTTGTGAAGTTATTAAAACCTGTACTTTAGAACCTTTCGGTGTCCTGGGCCTCTTCCAAGGCCCTCTATGAAATTTTGAGTTTTTATAAAAATTTTTCATATAAAGGGTCCCTAACGTGGTATAAGTGTCAGGCTCCACAATACCTGGACCTAGTTCTTCCTGCTTAATGGGAATATTTTGCTTGAGGCAGTCCTGTATAAGACAACATAGTCAGTTTACATACTGGCTCATATTTGAGATCGTAGAGAAGTAAACAACATCAAGTTGAAGCCGAAATAGCATATTTCAAAAAAGTTTCATTCAATTGGCTCAGTATCTGGCTTGGCAAAAATATAGTCAAATAAAACAAAAGTAAATGTAAATCAGAAAGCATCCTTGGAATCAGTCTGAAATCAAGTACATTCCATCAGAAGATCAATTTTATCCCATTCATCTACATTTGGGATACTTAGAAGCATCATTGCTTACCAAATTGACCTCATGTTACAGCTGTACACACTGGATAATACTTGCAACTTCCACCCCCACCCCAGGCTGCTTCATTATATCTCTCAGATAAGCTCACAGCCCAAGATTTTTCAGCCTTCAGATTGCAGAGAACCAGACCTCACAAGAAGAGGCAAATTATTCATATGTAGAAATCTGCGTAATATAAATTACTGGACTAAGCCAAGGAGAATGAAATTTGGAGTTGGTGTTGACAGCCTCTCATTCCTGTCACTTATTAATTTTATTTCCCTCCTCAGCTTGTATCGTAGCCTAAAAATAATTTAAACACAGGTTTTCATATTCTGTGGTTTAACTCTTTAAGACCTTTAGTAACACATGGGAATTGATGATCTCTTGCTTTATGAATGTTTTAAATTGAGTTTATTCTTATGGAAATTTGATCTTTTGTAATTTTATCAGAGGGATTTTTAGCCAGCTGTAAATCTCATTCTTCTAGTACTAAACTTACCATGAGCATTTTTTTTTCTTGGTCATACACTTCTGAAATCAGCTTAGAACTAAAATACCCTAGAAACATGGCATTTTGAAGTTGCCCTAGGTCTCTTGAATTTTACAAACCTTTTTTTTTGGTTTTTTAGTTTTTTGGGGGTCTCTTTCACAGTTTGGGTGAATAGATGACATCTGTGTTTCCAACGTAAGCAGAGGGCAGAATGTTGAGTGGTTTGAAATACTAACTTAAGTTTCTTTAGCCATGAAATAAAATATTGTTAAATGCTGAGCTGTCAAGAAGGAAGCCTCACTTTAGAATGGTTCCTCTTTTTTATTAATGAAATACTTACATCTGCCAGTACTGTTTGCTATGTTGTTTTCTGTTGGGCTATGAAAAAAAAATCAGTTGTCTGATGATGAAATGAAATCAGAACCAGAGAGGATAGCATTCTTAAGGACGGCTTGCTATGAAGGTTATTGAGGGAGACACATCATGTTTACCAGAGAAGATTCTCTAAAATATGTGTGAGAGAACGATTGCCCAAACACCCAGATTACGTTGTGAAAAACCAGTGATCATTAGAATTCCAGGTGAGTTAAACTCAGATAACCTCTTACATAAGACAGCCTGCTGGTATCAAAGACCTGATGATCCCGGAGAGGTGATTTCATTGACTTCAAAATTCCTTTCGACTTAAAAATTTTGAAGATGTTCAACCAAAACGTACACTTTCTGTCCTTACCTAGTAAGTGTCTGATATGTGTGTGGCTCCGTCCTCCGCCCCTAATTTGGTTGTCACTCTATGGAAGAAATAAAAAAAAGCAGCACGGCCAGTTTCTGGGCTGTTTTATTTTATGGAGATGCTAAAAGGCAGCTTATTTCATGTTGATCATACCAGAGAGCTAGCCAAGTGCAGTGTTAATTGGGTCCTCTGGAATTCTAAACCCCTGGGACAGAAAGCTTTCTAGTAAGCTGGGAGTTAAAAACCCCAACAGGCTGCATAAAAATGAAGTCCAGGAACCGGCCATGTCCTGATCACAACCGTGATTTGGCTGGCTCATATTGTATTCAGTTGCTTATTTCCATTAGTTTGTTTTGTGTTATGTTTTCCCCCACCCCCCCCTTTGCTGTAAAGCTGTGAAGCCTTGTTTTGAAAACCGCTGCCCCAGAGTGCACCGGCTTGGCTTGTCCTGTCCTCATTGTTCTCCTGCTCATTCCAAATGTGGGTCACATCCTACTGCTCTCCCCCTTCCAGCCACCCCCTTTCCTCTAGTCATCCAGTCACCCCCTTCCCTTCCTTGTGTATGCATTGGAACGCTTGCTAACGCCCTCTCTCACACATATATACACATTCACTCACAGACACAGACACAGACACACACGCACGCACATACTGTTTTCCTCTTAAGAGCAGAGGTGGAGGCAGATTGTTTGAGGAACTTGCTGCAGGGCCATTCAAATTTAAAAAGCTGATTGCTGTGAATTTAGTTTATGGCAAACACCACTTCACTTTCATGATAATAATTATTCATTTCCTCTCCCTTTTTTCCTCTTCCCACCCCTTGCTCTTTTCCCCTTCTCTTTTTCCAAGACAAAGGTTTTTGAGAAACTGAGATTGCTGCTTCCTTGGGCCCTTTCTTGTTACCGTGGTAGCCAGTATCACAGACAGTGAAGGATGGAGCAGGCAGGCTGGAATTTTTTTGCATAGTTCTTTGGGGACTGCAGGAGGAGTCCACTGAGAAATATGCATTACAGGCATGCCTGCTGAGGTTATTATGCTGGTTATCTGTCACTTATTTTGACTAAAAGGTAAGGGTTTCTGTAATTTGTTACTGCAAAGAATTGGTGCATTGTTCTATTTCTAAGGCTTTCAACTAATTGGCTCTTGAAGGAACGTTGCAATGAGAGTTTTTGCTTGACTTCTGTAGTTTATCCTGTTAGATCTGAAAGAAAAATAATCTTTGCAATCTTTTGGCCATTGATGGAATGTCTGTTTACTTATTTTTAAGAAAAATCTTTTGATTCCATAGTGTGCATTTCTTTTCATTTAAAACTTTTCATTTACTGGTGAAAAGATGCGTGTGTATGTGTAGCCAACATTTTCAATGATTTCTGTAAACTTTGGGAATAGGAGTTGTCATGCTACCCCAATATAAGGATATTTTAATTCAGCAGATTGCATTTTGTACCAGTTGAAAATTATACTGCATTTTAGTAATCCTAGTGAGGAAGGTGAGAGACTAAACACAGTAGTAACACTTGCGTTGATTGGTCATTTACTCTAGCATGGGTAAATGAATTTTGATAAATATGAATCACCAATTATGCCTCTTGATTTCTCTGTGTTTAAAGGAAAATTTTCTGTAATCTTTCTGGAATTCAGATTATGAATAGAACTATAGGCAAAAGAATCTTAGATAGTAACAACTATTAGAGAGATTCATAGACTTTAATGTTATGTTTTAAAACTTATCTACTTAGAGTAATTGTAACTGGAATATCTGTTGCCTGCCTTCTCTGGGAAAACTTACCTTTGGTTAAGAAACATAATTTCAAAAGCAGGGATTGCATATCACTATGGAATTTATACAGTTGGAAACCAACTGAGCTTTATTGAAAGAAAATTATTATGCCTTATTTTCTTAAGTGCTGAAGATTTATGAGGACCTTTGGTAGTAGCGTAGGATATATTTTATTGGGGATGGAGATCCCTTTAACAGTATTTTCTTTTATGGCTGCTACCCAGAGTGTGTATTATGTGTGTTGCAATCTAGCTCTATTAATCAATCTGCCCCATATGTCATACATGAAAAAAAGGTGTCTTTTGGATACTCAATTTGAGGCAACTTATTTTATTTATTACTTTATAGAATTTGTCCCAAAGAGTGTGCGGCGGACATGTTGATGCATCTACTTAAATAATGCAGTGACATCAGAAAAGCAAACTAGATTTCTTTAATGATTAGACATTGAAAGAGTTTATAAAAAATAATCTGAATATTGAAAGGGGGATGCTGTCCTGTAAAAGGGAAAAGTCTTATTTCCTGGGCCCTAGGCTCAAAGGTTCTAATAAGGGTTACTGGGGAGGGAGCAAGAGGCAGAGTATTCCCCAGATGTTAAAGCCAATTTATCTTCCTCACCTAACCCTCCACTTAGAGGTTTGTCTTTAATTCCCCTGGGATGGAGTTTCTTTAATGTATCAGAAAGAGGAATTTATTCATTAGGAGATGGCAGAGAGCAGAATATATTCATGAAGAACTTTGTTTGAAATGTTTTCCCTCCCATGTTTTATCCCAATCATCTCTTACTTAATACAGAGAAAAGTAAGCAAGCAAGTTAAAAAAAATAGTTCTCTTTTGTATACAGTTCTTCTTCTCTTACAAGTTGTCAAGTTTTTTTTTACCTTTCTAAAATGTCAGCTAGATCTGACCCTTACATAAATTGTTACACAGTTTTATAATACCTTTTCATATACTAAGTCAGAGGCTCTCAACTTGGGGTCTCGGGTGAGGGGAGTTGTGTTCAGAGGACTCACCTATGTAATATTTAAGTAATCCAGGCTCCAGGTGCGAACCCTGGGGAGTTTGTGATTCTGGAAGTCTGCGTCAGTGCCCCATGTGAGTTCAGTAAAAATCACTGAATGTTAAACATTTTCAAATAGTTTCTGATGTACCACATTGGAAAGACTCACTGCAAAAATCTTTTCCTCTTCCTCTTTAGCTGAATTGGGAGAAAGGTACTTCTATGCTACCTACACGCATATTGAGAAAAAAAGAGCCCTTTTGAAAGGAAAGGCTTCTTTTGCAGAGGCTTCCACATCTCTGAAATAGATGACTCACCCTTAAAAGACTAATAGAGCCTTCTAATTATCTTCCACAAGGACACAAAGTCAGTGGTTACTTCTGTAGCAGTGAAACTAATAAAATTACTGCAGACTCCAGTTTTGTCGGGTGAAACACGGAGACCCAGTTTCCATGACACTTTGTACATTATGTAATGGTGAGAACCCAGCAAATTGAAAACATTTTCTTTTCACATATATATTTTGGGTTGGATTTATCTTCCCAGTAGGAGTGTGTATCTTGGAGGATGGTGATCATGTGCTTCCCAAACCAACTCCTAATTTACTTGGATACATATTACAGATCAGGTGAGGGATCATAGCCGTGGACCTGGGATTGGCCTGTGACATAAGCACGTACTTTTTCTTACCGAGGTTCTCTCCTCCAATATCTCCCCTAGTTTAGACTCTAGTCTTAAAAAATCATAAGAGCCCTTGACACTATAAAGCAAGACTGAAAAGACAGCTCAAACAAGATGGTAATATCTTAATATTCTTTGTACTACAAGGACTTTCTAATTTCTAAATTTGAGTCTTGATTTCTTCTATGAGTTTGATCAATTATCAGTAGAGCTAGTTCTGCTGTAAAACTTGTTTTGAAAATGTGAATTTATTCCAAAGCAATTGACATATCAAGAAACATGAGTGAAAAGCAAATGTTGTGTTTACTTATGAAGATTTCCTCCCAGAGAAATTAGGTGTATGTAGAAAACGGCACCCAGCCAAACTGTGTCATATAGGAACACCCAAAACATCCAAGCATGCCTTGACCTCTACCAACTCCCTCAGTCCGTGGGTGTTCTGAGCCCCATCCATCCACATCTGGTGTTACAGCTTCTTGTCTGCTTTCAGATAACCCCCCTTCTACCACTTCAGCTTACAAGATGCAGCCCTCCTAACACTCATTTCTACAGCAAATTCCAGGTCTTTTACGAGGTAAAGTGCCATATTCATTGTAGTATGTATGCATTTCTTAACCATTTAACATGTGTAAAACAGTGCTACCATTTTTATTAGGTTCCTACATTTTTAAAAAAATGTGTTACCCACAAAGTTTTTTTAGTGTTGTGCCTTTAACCCCATTTCCCCCATAAGCCCTGTGGTTTTTGTGTGATTTTGCATGGCCTGGTGAACCATTAAGGATGCAGATCTTTCATTATAGCAGAATTGACTGTAATGGATTTTGGTGTGAGAAAATCCTAAGAAACTAGGTGCTGAAAGCATTTAGTATGACCTAGCATTATTTTCTGAGAATGTGGTCAAGTCAGCATGTTTTTTCCCATTTTGTATTTTTTTCTTAGAGGCTTTATAGAGTGCATCAGAATATCCATTTCCAAAACTTCCAAACCTAGAGAAAGTTATTTGCGATTTCCAAAATTTGGAATGAGAAAGTTTTGTGATTCTGGCTAATTAATAATCAAAGAAATTGGATGGAATAATTTTTAACAATCTATGGTTATGTTAACCCATGAAAATGTGAGCTATTACCATAATTTTGAAGGTATAAAACTATTAAATGAATCCAAAGTTGATAATTTTTACATTTACTAAAAAATTGTTAAGTTCTTTCATTGTGTGAAACAAGGAAAATGCTAGTTTGAGTTGGTAGAAGGGAAAGGGGATTTCAATCATCAGAAGTGGTAGCAAGGTAAATATATACTGTGGACTTGTTTGTTTTCAGTGCCTGCTTGTTGTGGGTCTGGGAATTGGAGTTTGTTTTTTGTTTTGTTTCTGATTCTCCTCAGAGTTCTGACTTTGACCACAAGCAATTATAGAATGATACTGTCCGTGTATCCTCTTGCCACTTCCCGCTGGGTTAATGTTTATTTCACAACTGACCTTGCTGCAGAAGTCTGGCTTCTCTGGGGAATTGAACCTGACTGGCACAGAATTTGAAGCTGGAATTCAGGGTCTATGAGTTGTTCTAAGGCCCCAGCTGGTTTCTAGTTGTGTCGTCTATCTGGCCATTAGTCTGTACTCAGCTGTAAAGTGGAGCTCTTCTCCAACTCTTTTACTAGAATGTTTTTCTTTAAAGTGGAACCTTTTGAAAGCTTCCTGGGCACATCTGTGGTTAGGGAAGGGCCAGATAACTATGCTTAGAACTCAGTTACTTGGCTAGAAAGTATAGCTTTCATGGTGCCTCCTGGGGATTAAATCATGTCCACCACAAAAGACATGTTCAAGTCTTAATTCCTGCTTGTTTTTTTTAATGTGTTAGTTTAGTTGAGGCCAAACTGAATAAGGGTGAGCCATCAATACATTAGGACTGGAGTCCTTATAAGGACACAACTGAGCAGGAGGAGTAGAAACCAGAGGAGACAGAAAGAGATAGGTCACCATGTGACTCAGGCAAAGATTGAGCCACTACCAGAATACCATGGGCTTTGGAGAAAGCATGAACTGTCAATACCTTGTGTTGGACTTCTGACTTCCAAAACTGTGAGATAATAAATACCTGTTATTTAAGCCAACCTATTCTGTGGTTTTTATCATAGGAGCTCTGGCAAACTAAGACACTGCCTTTACTATTATGCAAGTGTAAATTGTTTTGATTTTTAACCATACATAATTTAATTTATAACCTTAATGGACCTCTGGTTAAAGAGAGGAAACTTAAGAAACATTGATGTTGACATGCAAGTTGACAAAGAGCATAAAACTGGTAATCTTGCTTATATGTTATCAAGTGCTTATATAGCCTATCAAGTGCTAAAAATATATAACATACTTTCTGCGCTATCCTGTTTGGCTCTTTGTTTACTAAGTTTGAAAAATATTCATACCCACTGCCTATTTTTCTAGGGCTGCTGTAACTAAGTTCCACAAACTAGGTGGCTTGAAACAATGCAAATTTGTTACCTCGCAGTTCTTGAGGTTAGATGTCTGAATCAAGGTATCAGCAGGGCCACACACCCTCTGAAACCTGTAGGTTCATCCTGACAATCTACGGCATTTTTTGGTTTGTGGCATAAATCGGTCTCGGCCTCTATCACATGGCTGACTTTTTCTCTCCTGCTGACTGTCACCAAATTTCCACTTATTATGAGGATATATGCCATATTGGGTTAGGACCCATCTTAATCCAGATTGGCCTTATTTTTACTCATAACATCTTCAAAGAGCCTATTTCACGCAGGATCACATTCACTGAACTGGGGCTAGGACACATTTCAATCCATCAAGCTTACTCCACGGCTGTTTGTTGAGAGGTGCTTGCAAATCTAGCCTGAAATCATGAAAATTACACATATAAAAATAGTTTGTTTAAGCATAGGATGCAAATATTTCAAGTAACAGGTTGCAAAGTTAGTTATTGTTTATTTTTGACACAATATTGGGTAGCTAAATTCGACTGTACATTTTAATGAGTACTTGATCTTAAAATAAAACATAATATAATGTATTTTAATTTTAACTGTTGACAAATCATGATTTTTCTTATCAAATAGGTTAAACAACCTATTACTTATTAAATGGGGAAATGCTGAAATTTGCTTTCATATGTAGTGAATATAATTAAAATTATATTACACAGAGTTTATGAGGAAACCTTTAATAATATATTGATCTCAAGTGAAATGCTTTATTTAAATCTCTTATGATATACCATGCAAAACTGATGAAATGATTAAAAGATTTCCTCAAGGGTTTCCAGTGATTATGCATTATGGTGAAATAATGGCTTCATAAGTTAAAAATGAGTAGGAAATTCTTGGCTGAAAGAGCTTCAGGGCTTCTGTAGAGGGTACTGTTCTCTGATATGCCCTGAACAAAGCAAAATTTGGAATACAAAGATGGGGAGGAAGAAAAGATTACTTAAAATATAAAGAAAGCACTCCACTTTGGAGCTCAGTACTTGTAGAAGGTCTTGTTTAGCTGAAAAAAAGGTAGGTTTCATTTCTCAGACACAATCTGCACCCTAAGATAACAAGCTTGTTGACAGCCTTCTAACTGTTGGTTGTTGAAGAAATTTTATATACCGAATGCATATTTATTAGTTTCTTTGATTTAAAGAAACTAATCTAAATGTCTGTTTTTCTATTGACAACAGTCCTCTTAATATCATGCCAAAAAGATCCCCCCAGCTATCCATGCTTAACGAGTTGAATTGGAGATGGTTTACCTCTTGAGTACTTCATAATTAACTGCTTCAGTTAGTCTTGGCAAATTACACAACCAAATTGTTATATATTTTCTAATGGTTTGGCAAGTTTAATCTGAAAAAAATGCATATAAAATAAATTGCTGCTGAATTGCATGGTGTGCATCTTCTATTTATGTTGAAAAATAATTAAATCACACTGTGGAATCGTTCTACTTCAACTCTACTTTGATCACAGTTCTAAGTTAAGAAAAGTGTGTGGAACCTCTAGGCTGCACTCTGCTGAGCTGAATAGAACTATTTAGCAAATCTCATTCTAGTTTTCAGGCAATTGTTTCCCACATTCCAGTTTTTCTACACATTGGGACAGCATCCTTGGGAAAAGGGTGACCTGTGGTTTAATTTAAACAAAGAAGGAATTAACCAGTTAATGCTCCCAAGTAATTCTAGGACATATGAAACCTATTGGCTGTGTCACTAAGAACGTGGCAAATTAGGAATTTGGAACCCCAGAACTGATATTTCTGTATCTTGGCATGGCATTAGAGTCTTTATAGAATAACTTAAATTCTAGAGTATCCTGCTTACTCAGAACTACTGACAAGGATTATTTTGAGCACAGCCACCAAGATGAAAAGAAAAAAGAAGAAAAGGAAGAATTAAGGAAACCAGGAACATACTCACTTAAAATGGTTTTTCCTTTTCTCTCCAAACATGTTAATCTAGTTATTCATGTAAACTCTTTCTCTTTTTGTCCTACTCCTTTTTTAAAAAAATGGAAATTCTCTCAGTTTTACTTGCTATAGCTGACCGACCTCAAATAGGGAATCTTGCTTGAAAACCAAAGGATTTGGTTGCTTGAACTGCATTAGCATCAGAAAGGAATGTTGCCTGGTATATTGGCTAAGAGTAGCCTTGCTAAAGAGACAGAGCTCCTTGGTGGGGGGGAAATTGATCTTTGGAAATCTTTAGAGCAGAAGATTCTATTTTTAGCAATAAATAAATTATGCCATGTTCTCAGGTGATGCTGAAATCAAATTCTTTGCTGGCTTGTAGTGAAGTCTGTGTCTGTGGTGTCTTCATGGTTGTCAGTGTATATTTGAAACTAAATGGTAATGCCTTATACTTTTTTAGAGCTCTCAACTTTTTCAAACACTTTTCATGCCTTTAAAATTCTAAACTCCATATCAATAGTGTACAGGATAGAAGAGTTCCTGTCAGAATTAGGAGACACCAGGTCTTGCATGCAAGTACTTCTCTGAACTGATTGCTATTGAGCAGTTCATTTTTTTTTTTTTTTTTTTTTGCGCAGGCAAGCACCGGGAATCGAACCCCAGTCTCTGGCATGGCAGACCAGGACTCTGCCTGCTGAGCCACCATGACCCACCCCACAGTTCGTTTTTAGTAGTGATCTCAACCTTATTGAGCATTCAGATATGGTACCTTGATTGTAGTAGTTCTTAGTTTCCTGTTTGCATTTATTCAATACAAAAATCCCTACCTATGATGGAGGTTGGCCCAAATGGACCAGAGAGAGTTATTTCAAAATTCTACCACTGCTGGTAGAAGTAGAAGTCACCTGTCTTTATCCCAGAAAATATTTTGTGAAGTGCTTTGCAAACCCTGATTCTTATAGCATCCCATAATGTAGACGAGGCAGCAAATCATTCTAGAAAGGGGTAAACTGAGATACACATGAGTGGTGTGGCAACCTTGATTCTCTTATCCTGTACTGACCGAGAGGTGGGGCAGCAAGCAGTCTACCTCTCTGAGTTGCAGAAGAGTAAAAGTTATCATTTCCACATACATGAGGACATTTTGTGCCTGTAGCTTCCTTTCTTTTACTTCGTCATTTCAAAACATTCTCCCACTTTTATAGCTCTAAAATTAGGAGTATTTTCCTGGTATTAGCAGTGGTGGGTTAATTTGAAATTAAGGGCTGTGGAGGGTGGGGAAAGAAATAGTAAGAGTTTAAATTCAGTGAGATTTGTATTTTAGGTTATAAGTGGTTCTACAGAAGAATTTTCCTTCCTTCTAGATAGTTTATTTGGCCCCAAATTACGTATTTTCCTTTTGTTCCTTAGACTCCTGGGAGGCAAACTCCTTGAAGAACTTCAGCTTATAGAGATAAATTTCTCTGCTCATAGGTTACAGGCATAGTAGTGTCTTGAGACTGAAATATCAATAAAGGTAAAAAAAATGTATTTTCTGAAATATGTTCAACTCCACTGATTAATCCAGAAGTCTTTCCTGAATTCGTATGTGCTCTGGAAAGAATCTCAGTTCAGGGTCAATATTTGGGGAACTTACTGGGGAAATTGCTGGTCATAAACCTTCCTGGCCACTCTGACCAGGAAGAGGGGGTTGTGGTACGGGTGGGCCTTCAGAAGTGCATGCTGGATTCTGCAGCTGCATTCCCAGAAGGTGCATGTGCTTAGCATGTATGGTATTCATTAATTCACTGATTCATTTGCAACTGTTTATGGAGTATGTTATGCTTGACATTGTCCTGGAAGTGGGGCTTCAAAACAAATGTCCTCCTCCCTTCGAACCTTCATTCTAGTTGAAGACCTTTGATAATCACACACACAAAATCGAAAAAAGAAAAAATCCAAATGATTACTGGACACTGGAAAGATGTGGGGCATACATATAAAATAGCAAGCGATGAAAGTGGGATTTCTGTCCCCAAAACCAATGTTTCATAATTAAGATATGGAATATCACAGATGCCCTCCTCTGGTGTGTGTGGTAGTATTTTCTGGTTGCTCAAATTGATTGGGGTGTAATTTATAGATAGTCTGGAGTGAGTTATGGTGGCAAGGAAAGAACAACACACATTCAACAGGTGACACTACATGATTGGGAAGGGTAGATTTCAAGCATTTTTTGGTTGCTTAAGATTTTAGGTAACAGTAAACCATTTTTGCTTCAATTCATGTTTTTAAAAATCCCTAGGAACTGCTCTAATCCTTCTTTGCATGCACTAAGGATAATACTACAAATATTCCTTCCAAAAACTCCCACACACATTGATTCATGTAATATGTTATACCCTGATACAAAAATGAGTAAGAAATGGTCTGCACCCTTAAAGTCTGACCCTCATTTGTTCTTGTGGTTCTATAGATGTATATGTCAGAGAGAGGGGAAATTGAGCTATGAATATCTCCTGTTCAAAGAGTTCTTTTGTAATAAATTTCTACCATAAACAGGTTTCTGATGCTATTTACCATTTCTAATCAAGTATATATAAAAATTCTATTTTGATAATGGTAAAGGTTATGAAAACACCAGATTTCTTTATGTTAGTCTTTCCAGTGTCATTCAGTGGATAAAAGTTGATGGTTAGTGGCAGAGGAGTGGGGATAGGGAGGAGAGGAGTTTCCATGGTCAAATGAGTTTGGCAAACGTTGGGCGGAAGGAGGTAAGCAGGTTTTTCTTTACGCATATTTTTCTGTAACCTTTAATTTGCTACTGCACATTGTGAATCTCAAACATAGGTTAAAGTGGAAGTTCCCAAGTCTGTCATCGTAATCACAAGTGCCTGGCCTCTAGAGTATCACTGAATCAAAATTCTGGGAGGTGGGAACTGGAATTATATATCAAATATGTTTGGGAGATTAGTTTTAGGCATCTAGTTGTTCATTTCAGCAGTGGTCTGAGGCAATACTAACTTGCAGAATGCAGCTGTCCCCCAACTTATTTAACAGCAGAACCCCTTTTATCCAAGAAATGCGTGTGGACATTTATGGAACTAACAGTTTTGAAGATACAGGCCCATGTATTCTCTTACTAAAGGCTTAAAGAAAAAATGATGGCAAATTTATTGGAATTGAGAGTTTATTTTGCAAGTGATTGTCCAGAGAGCACTAAAGATGAAGCCCATTTTTTAAGTTGGCATTACTGGGTTATGTATTATTTTTATAAGTAGTGCTGATTTCATTTATATTTATTCTTAGCCCCTTTTATTTTCTTTTACAACTGACATTCCAACAGAGGTTGAATGTAATATGCTGTGTTTTATTTTCTCACTGAATTAGGGTGTAATGCTTGGTTGTTTGATTTCTAGATATAGGAGATTGTGTAGTTAGAATGAATTTAATAAGACCTTGGTATGAAATAGGCAGATCTTTAAGGAAAGAAGGGAGGGAAGGCGCTAATTATTTTTGTCTTAGAGCCATACTATAGATTATGAATTTATTATGCTGAGAGGGGCTGCAGTTGCATAATTAAAGTGATCTAATTAGCCCCCCAAAACATTGGTCACTGAATGAAAGATGAATTTTCAGAGGAAAAAAATGGGAAAAGCTCTCCAAAGAGGTTTAAGTTTCTTTTCATAAATACTCTAATGCTGCCTTTCAGAGCAAAGTCGTGAGTCTCTCCGGTGTGTGTGGACAGTCACGGCCACATGGAGCGCATCTTGAATGGAGCTGAGGGCTTCTAAGGATAACTCTGGGCACAGTCATTAGAATCTGATTTACTCTAAATGTCAACTTCTTTTCGTTTTTAATATTCTTCTGTGTGGTGGTTTTCTGTTTATTTATTTTTTATTAGAGAAGTTGTAGGTTTACAGAAAGGTCATGCAGAAAATAGAGTTCCTGTATACCCACCTCCATTTTTAATGTTTTGCATTTAAGTGGTATCTTTTCTGCAATTTATGAGAAAATATTATTATGATTGTACTATTAACTGTAGTCCATTGTTTTTACATTAGGGTTCATATTATTTGTGTGGTATAGTCCTCTGGTTGTTTTTTATTTTGTTTTAATTTTTGTTCTAGCAATATATACACATCTAAAATTTCCCCTTTTAACTATATTCGTATATAATTCATGTTAATTACATTCTCAGTACTGTGTTACTATCACCATTATACATTACCAAAACTTTTCCATCATCCCAAACTGAAACTTTGAACCAATTAAGAATTAACTCCCCATTCCTTATCTCCACCGTATCCCTGGTAACTTGTATTCTAGTTTCTGATTCTATGAATTTGCTTATTCGAATTATTTCATAGCAGTGAAAACATGCAATATCTGTCCTCTTGTGTTGACCTTATTTTACTCTGGAAGACTGTTTTCTTTATAAATTCATATTTGCGTTCCTGCTTTGTAAGTTTGCTCCAAAACACTGTAACCAGATCACCACCAGTTCAAATGAATCTGAATGAGGCTCATTGCCATGTGCCTTGGAGGTTAGAAGTGAAAGGGCTTTAAAAATTTGCATACAGTCATCATTACTAAACTTAATTGCTTAGCCTTGATTTATTTTTCTTTAAAATAATTCCATACATGGTGTACAATCAGTGGCTCACAATATCACCACATAGTTGTGTATTCATCACCATGATCATCAGAACATTTGCATCACTCCAAAAAAAGAAAAAAGAAAAAAACTCATACATACCATACCCCTTACCCCTCCCCTTCATTGACCACTAGTGTTTCCATCTACCCAATTTATTTTACCCCTTATCCCTTTAATCTAGTTTGCTAGCTACTGGAATGTTATATGCAAGACATAGAATGGCTTTTAAAAGGGGGAATTTATTAAGTTAGAAGTTTACAGTTCTAAGGCCTTGAAAATGTCCCAATTAAAGCAAGTCTATAAAAATGTCCAAGGCACCAACAAGAGGTTATCTTCACTCAAGAAAGGCTGATGAAGTTCAGGGTTTCTCTTCCAACTGGAGAGGCACGTGATGAACATGGTGACGTCTACTAGCTTCCTCTCCAGGCTTCTTGTTTCATGAAGTTCCCCGGGGCATTTTCCTTCTTCATCTCCAAAGATCTCTGGCTGAGTGAGCTCTTGTGATTTTTGTGGATTTGAAGCATTTTCTAAAATGGTTCCTTCTTAAAGGGTTCCAGTAAACTAATCAAGACCCACCTGGAATGGGTGGAGTCACATCTCTCTCTAATCAAAGATTAAAACCTACAATTGAGTGTGCCACATCTCCATGGAGACAATCTGATCAAGTTTCCAAACTACAGTGCTGACTAGGGATTAAGAGAAACGGCTGCCTCCCCAAGAGGGATCAGGATTAAAACTTGGCTTTTCTAGGGCACATAATCCTTCCAGACCAGTGCACACCCCTATTATTTATTTTTTTATCCATATCTTTTTAGTCATCCATCCATACCCTGGATACAAGCAGCATCAGACACAAGGTTTTCCCAATCTTATGGTCACATTATAAATGTTATATTTTATACAGTCATCTTCAGGAATCAAGGCTACTGAAACAAAGCTCAACAGTTCAGGTACTTCCCTACAGCCACTCCAATATACCATAAAATCTCTATAATGCATAAGAATAGCTTCCAAGATAAAATCTAGACTCTGTTTGAAATCTCTTAGCCCCTGAAACTTTAGTTTTCTCATTTTTCTCTCCCCCCTTTTGGTCAAGAGGGCTTTCTCAATCCCTTGATGCTGGGTCCTGGCTCATCCCAGGAGTTCTGTCCTGTGTAGCCAGGGAGATTTATACCCCTGGGAGTCATGTCCCACATAGGGAGGAGGGCAGTGAGTTCACCTGCTGAGTTAGGTTAGAGAGAAGGCGACATCTGAGCAACAGAAGAGGTTCTCTGGCCTAATTTTAAGTAGGTTTAGCCTATCCTTTGCAGGTTTTAAGTAGGTTTAGCCTATCCTTTGCAGGAATAAGTTTCTTAGGGGTGAACTTCAAGATTGAGCACTTGGCCTATTGATTTGTTTTTCCCCACTGCTTGGGATAATATCCGAAATTCTCCAAACGGGAAAGTTGAATCTTTTCTCCTTTCTCCCTAGTCCTCCAAGGGGACTTTGCAAATACTTCTTTGATCACTCTCCAGATTACTCTGGGATATATCAAGGCATCACACTAACCTGGACAAACCAACAAAATCCCATGCCCCATTCAAGATTCCATGTACTTAAGGTGTTCAACTAAACTGACCATACAAGTTAAATTAGGTAATGCACTACCAAAAATCTAAATTTTGCACCAAATGAATATCTTTCCCTTTGGTCTCACCCAGAAGTTGAAGTTTTAAAATATGGACCATGTCATCCTTTACCCTGTATTCTACTCTACCTTAGTCCTATCCAGATCAGCTTCCTTCATATCTCTACTTGAAGTCTGATGATCCCTTTTTCAAATTTTTAAACAGCTCCTATATGGGGTAGTGCTGACTTTCATAGCTTCAGAGCTCTAACTCTGAGTCTCAGGTGTCACATAATACCTGAAGTTTCTGGGAATGACAAGGTTATATACAAATACCTCAGTATCTCAGAATTCATAAATAACAATTACAACTTGTGAATATATGTGACTGCAGTAAGAGCTTGTAATTTAGGACCCTTTACAGTGGTCCCCAACCTGATAACCTATGCTCTCGACTAGAGTTCACCAAATTTTTATGTTATAGCTAGTTCATATGATTGAGACATGATAATATTTGTCTTTTTCCCTGACATTTCATTCAACATACAGCTCTTAGGGTTCATACACCTAGTTACATGCCTTACAACTTATTCCTTCTTGCAGCCACTCAGTAGCCCACTGTATGTATATACCATAGTTCCCCCATCCATTCCTCAGTTGTTGTACCCTTAGGCCACCTCCATCCGTCATGAATCATGAACACTGCCACCACAGACACCACTGTGCAAATGTCTATTCCTGCCCCCACACTCAGTTCCTCCAGATATATACTGAGCAGTGGGGTTGCAGTATCATATGGCAACCCCAGCTCTATCCTCTGGAACTACCACACTGCCCTCCAAGGGGCTGCACCTCTCAGTTTCCCTACCTACATTGATAGGTACATTTCTTTCTCTGCATTTTCTCTAACACTTGTCTCTCTCTGTTCATTTTTAAATGGTTTTATTCACAGTCATACAATCCAACCTAAGTATATAGACATGCCTTTGCCACTATAATCTATATGAAGACATTTCCTTTTCTTCCACAAGGAATCCATACCACCCTCCCATGTCCCTGCATGTTGATATTTAGTTGAGGCATATGCCTTTGTTACATTCAGTGGAAGCATATTACAATCTTACTGTTGACTATAGACCCTAACTTGCATGGATTGTAGTTTTTCCTGTATAACATCCATTTTCAACACCTTGCAATGGTGACATTCATTTGTTCTCCCTCATGATTAAATGTATTTGTACATTTAATCACCATCATTGTCCACTCTAAGCATTCCTAAATTACCATCTCAGTCTTTATCCTCTATCTTTCCTTCTGGTTTCATACATGTCCCCAGCCTTTCTCCCTCTATCATATTCACATTCATCTTCATTCAGTGTATTCTTCAACACCAAATACCCAATCTCTACCCCATTTCTATCTCCTGATAACCTATGTTCTTAACTTCAACTCTCAAAGTTCACTCATTAATGTTAGTTCATATTAGTGAGACCCTACAGTATTTGTCCTTTTGTTTCTGGCTAATTTCACTCAACATAATGTCCTCAAGATTTATCCACATTGTTGTATGTTTCATGACTTTATTATTACAGCTGTGTAATATTCCATTGAAGTTTATACCATAGCTTGTTTAGCCACTTGTCTGTTGATGGGTATTCAGGCTGTTTCCATCTCTTGACAATCATAAATATTGGTGTGCAAATGCCTGTTTGTGTCCTTGCCCTCAGGTCCTCTGAATATATCCCTAGTAATGGGATTGCTGGATCATATGGCAATTCTATTCTGAGCTTCCTGAGAAACTTCCAAACTGCTTTCCAGGGCAGTTATACCATTTTACTTTCTTACCACCAGCGATTAAGTGTGTTTCCCCACATCCTCTCCAGCACTTGTCATTTTCTGTTATTTATTTATTTATTTTTTTAATAATGGCCATTCTATGAGATGGTAGGTATGAGATGGTATCTCATTGTGATTTTGATTTGCATTGCCCTAATAGTCAGTGAAATTGAGCATCTTTTCATGTGCCTTTTAGCCATTTGCATTTCCTCCTCTGAGAAGTGTCTGCTCATGTCTTTTGCCCATTTTTTAAATTGGGTTTTTCTCATTTTGTTGTTGAATTGAAGAACCTCTTTTTATGTTCTGGATACCAAACTTGATACGTGGTTTCCAAATATTATCTCGTATTGTGTAGGCTGCCCTTTTACTTTCTTGACAAAGGTGTTTGATGCACAAAAGTGCTTAATTTTGAAGAGTTCCCATTTATCTATTTCTTTTTTCAATACTCATGCTTTGGGGTAATAGCCTTGATTCTTGAAGATGATTGAATAACGGTAGAGCTTTTAAGTTTGTGAATGTGTGAGTGTGAAAACCTTGTGACTGACACTCCTGTGTATGGACAGATGAGTAAGGAAAAAAAAGACAAAAAATAAATAAACAATGGGGTTATGTGGGTTTCAGGATGTTTGGGGTGTTCTTTTTTACTTTTATTTTATTTTTATTCTTATTTGTGTTTTTGGAGTAATGAAAATGTTTAAAAATCTATTCTAATGCTGAATTCACAGCTTTATGATGATACTGTGAACAACTGATTGTATGCTTTGGATGATCATATCCCAACAAAAAAAATCATTGAAAAAATAAAAAACATAATTGCTAAAATGCAGAGTCTGTTTAAATGTAGTCCTTGTCCTAAGGTCCAAGGAAAACCTTGTGAATATAAGATAACAAAGCATAAGACCAGTTATGTGAACAGGTGGCCTCTAACCCTTTTTATGACTATTATAACTGATCTAAAGAGACTGAAGAAATGATCAGTTATCATTGATGTCCCTGCAAGCTGGAGCTCTATGGAAGTTAGCCAGAAGCTTTTACTGAAGACTGACACCAGGAGTTCAAGGATGATTCTACCAAAGATATTCTAGGAACCAAGACCTTTAATCTGATAACATTTAAAACTCACTTCAAGCATGTTAGGCAAATTATGTCAAGTCTCTGAGGAGATATCTCTAGAATCCGAACATTCTCTGGGGATTGCTGTTTGACATTTGAAGCAGGTGAGAGTCCTACAGCTTGTGAAGTCATTAAGGTGCAATTATGACAAGCTTGACTTGATTCTTTCTGATTTGCCTGCCAGCCTTGACAGCTCCAAACAGTTGGTGGGGACCTGAAGACACTTCTGCTCTGGTTCCTTATAGCACAAACAGTGAAAATATTCTGCTCCCTGTGGCTTGAGCTGCATGAAAGAAAGTTTTGCTGAGAAAAGATTCAAGGGCCCTATGTTGACAGTTGCTATTAAGCTAGAAACCATGGCCCTATTATCAGTTACTCCTTAAGTGTTCAGAATGGATATAACAATTTCTCTTCTTCTCCTCCTTCTTATTGGTATTTGTGCTTTTGTTTGAAGGCAGATGTTCTTTCAGTCTGACAGGTAACTCCTTACTTTAGCTTCTCATTTGACATTTGGCTAAAATGGTACCCCTGCATTTGGAATGCAAGACTGCAGCTTGCCTTGAGTAACACAGAGTAAGGGTCATTCTTTTTTTGTGGGGTGTGTGCATTTTTTAATTCATGCCTAAGAACTTGGAGCTTAGAATTTTGCTCCAAAGTCATAGTCATATTGAAAAAATAGTTTAAAACAGAGCTTCTTGAGTAAGCAACTTAATAATATCACCAATCAACAGCACTGAGCACTGAGCTCATACAGGCTCCATCAACTATTAGCTTTGTGATTTACAGCAAGAAATTTAGCTACTAAGCCTTAGTTTCCACATCTGTGAAAGTGGCTGATTTAAACATACATATAGGGTTGTCTTAAGATGAAATGAGACAATGCATTTAAAATCCTTGCCAGTCTCAGGTACATACTAAGTATTTTATAAATGGTTCTATTATTATTGTTTTGGGTCAACTGGACAAGCATAAATTGTATGTACTTTTTTTTTTTACCGTCTTAGAATACAGGAGTCTTTCCTTGACAGTCTATGTGATAAGTGATATGGCTATGAATGTGGAATAGAATTTCTGAATTAATGCATCTCTGCTCTCAGGAAATTATCTTATGTTAGTGGCTGTGACTGAAAACAGAATAAAGAGATTGGCACTTGTCAGCATCAGCAAGCTTTAGATTACTAGAGGCTCATATTCATAAGTCTTTGGTATTCCTTGACAGCTCTTTATACTTTGGCTAATTTTAGAGGTTTTTCCCTTAGTTATGTATATTTTATTTAAGATCTCTCCTTCTATAAGAAAATAGAAAATAATTTGTAATTTGGCAACAAATGATGGAATGCGCAACTGCAGCAACCTAAATGTATAGGTGCTTATCTTTCTAACTTAATGGGCCAGAGATAGGTGGTTGCTAGCATTGGCCCAGGGTCTCAACATGGCCAGTGTTTCTCTGATTGTCTTAGGTTTCCCTCATGCCTTTTGCCAGATGGTTGCAAAATGACTGATGAATTCCAGACATTCCATTCCATTCAAGGCAGGAAGAAGGGAGGGCCATGCTCCCTGCCACTTAATACCTGTAAAACAAACAAAAAAATGTCACAGACTCTGCCCCTACTTCCTGACCCCTGACCAGATTTCTGCTAGTCTCATTAGTCTAAACTGAAGCACATCCTAGCTGCAAAGGAGATCAACCATGATCAATCACCTGGGGTTGGACATATTTGCTTTCTAAAAAAATATGGTGTTATTTAAGCTACAAGAGGATAATGAATATTGGGCAACCAAAAACAGTCTTCTACAATATAGACCCCAGCTTAGTATTTACCCTCTGAATTAGAGGAATTAAAAACAAAGGGAAGCAGTTGATTCTGATTTTTCATTCCGTTTTCCATTTGAATTGAACGCACTTAATATCTGTATTATTTATTAGGTGCAATGGACGAAAAAGGAAGCAGTTGAGTCAGTCAGCTGCCTACCACAGTCTCCATCCTTTACTTCAGGACAGCATCCTTTCCCTTCATTACTTCCACCAGGATGGTTGTAGTCGATTGATATAATAGATGGGATGCTAGTAACTATACTTGACTATAGCTGGGTCTCTACCAAAAGACATCCAAACAAATAAGCACAAAACTTGGTGGGATCTCCCTATTAGAGCCAGGCACAGCCCTCCAGTGTGTTCTCCCTGCACAGTTTCCAGTTGTCAAGGCAGGGAACCGTCCCTCCCTGTTCATCTGAAACTGTGGACTTATTTCCTATTGGCTTATTTACTTCACAGACTTACTTAGTAATAGGGACCTATATTGCCTCAATTATTATCTTGGTTAGTGAGTCAAAGTCTAATAATTCTATAATTGTAAGGACTAAAGCTTTCCTTGAATCAGCATTCACTGGCCCAATGCAAGGTAGCAGCTTTCTTATCTTATTATTGTAGTTCAGGAGCAAACTTGAAGTTCCCTTTCCTCTTTCTACTTAGTCATTTTTCAAGGTGAAATAGGCATATCCAGAACTTTAAGATTCCCTATGCAGTGAAGATACCTTTAATCAATATTTATTAAAAGACATAAAGTTGCTTTTGCTTAGTATGCATGCTATTACTGAGTTTTTCTTGTTTTTTTTTTCCTTTTTTTCCTGCATGGAAATAAAAAAAACCCCACTTTTGTAGGTTTCCTATTAAAAGGCATCTAGGCTGAATGGAAGATTTCCGTTGATTTTTTTCTTTCCTATGTGCAAAGCCAGGAGTCAGAGCCATGGAATCTGAGAATTCAAATTTCTTTATAGTTCAAGCAGAGTAAAGCAGGGAATGGACAGAAATAGGTCATATTGTGTTTGAAACTTGAGGACAATGAGAAATTGCTTGGAGGGCTCAGCCTCTGCAGGATTCTTCTATTGGGGCAAAGTATTTCAAAAGTGTCAGAAGCCAAGAATTATATAGCAGTCTTTAAAACATTCAAAAAACACTTACTAGCCTGCATATTTTTCTAGTAAAAAGAAATTAACTTGGCAATTTCTTTAATCACTTGTCAAGAAAGACAAGTGGCTTTTTTCTAAGATTATTAGAGAGTGGATTAAGCATGTTTCTCCTGCTGCCATGAAGGGCTGAAGTAATTTTAGATATCACCAGCCCCCCTCGTGTTTAGGAAAGAGAGACAGCAGTAGTGACTTTAAGCTGGAGACTGTGAGTCCTAGCCCACCTGTTCTGCCAGCAGCTACCCATTTGGCAGTGATTTTGGGGAAGTCACTTAACCTTAGAGGGATCCTACCAATAAAACAACAGGGCTATTTGGGCCTCATTAACTTCTAAAATGAGTGTGTTGCTGGCATATGCAGTTTCCAGGTAATCTAGAATTTCTTGGATAATTGACCTGAGCCTAAACAGATTTTAAAGTTGGGGAGAGACGAGGTGCAAGCTTCCATGAGTCCTTACCTCTACCTTCTTTTATCTTTTTCCCATAAGAGAACAGGGAGGTACCCAGGGAGGTCATGATTTTCAGTCTTTCAGATCAGCCCTGGTTGTTGCTTGGGTCCTAGTTTCTATCTTGTTCTTGCTGCCTCTCCATTTGGGATTTGGTACGTTGCCCTCTTCCCCTTTCTCCTGAGTTCTGACAGGAGACTCCTGCGTGCTTTTGACTCCCATACCCTTTTCAGATTTTCCCTCCGGGTTCAAAACCACCGTCCCCACCTGCCTGCTTGTCAAACTTTTCCACTCTATGAACATAAAATCAAACTCAGCCAGTTGCTAGGTTTTATTTGATTAAAGCCATGGAAATTAGGGTGTCAAATGATGCTGAACTTCAGCAGGAATATTTGCATTTATAAAGAGTACCTTGTGCCCTTGAAAGGGAACTCCCATTGGTGGGATGTGTGGGGGAAAGCACACATAGAAATAACACCCTAGATAATGTTTTAGCCTATGCAAAGGGCTTTCACATTTATCATTGCATTTACCTTCATCCTCATACCAGGTAAATGAACTAAGTAGTAATATCCCTCTGGATTTTTTATATGTTTTATTTTATTTTAACAGATGAGACTCGGGTTGAGCAGAACTTGCTCAAGGTCATCTGACTAAAAATGACAGATCAAGAACCTACACCCAAGCCTTCCCATCCAGTGCTCTGGCTTCTATAGGAGCCCATTTTTCATAAGTGGCACCCCTGTTTTCCCCTATTGGGTCAAGTATTCTGGCCACAGGGGGACTACATATTTAAGGAACATGTGGACTTCAGAGGTTATCCATTAAAGTTAAATGTAGCTCAAATGTATGCAGGCTCAGCTTGGCAGCTGCAGTGGCAGCACCCGCTATTCAGCTTTCCTCATCTTTTAAAAGTAGATTCAGTGAAGACAGAGTTATGGGACAGTGCAGGTACAGAAGCTGCGATATTTAGTTCTGTGACTCAAACCTGTCCTCCAAGGTGTTGCCTGCAGGTTAGTATGCCAATAAGGTCAGTTCAGTGGGGTCAAATGCAGGGTCAACATCTTCTTCAATGCTTTAAAAATTATGTTTAAATAACCAAATACAAATGGTTGCTTAGAAACTTTCAAACAATATGGAGGAATATAAAATAAAATGTAAAATCTCTTTCCTATGCTCTTTGATTCCCATTTCTTTTTTGGCTACTTTTGAGTGTATAACCTTCCATACCTTTACATATACATATAAATGTGGATATAGATACAGTTCTTAAAGACTAGATCATAGTTACTTTTTTTTTCATCCTTCACTGTTGGTACAGTGTTGGGACTTACTTGATTTTTAATAATGAGTGCATACATTCTTCTGAATGGACGCCCCACAAGGTATTTACCCTTCCCTTAATGAAGGATATTTAAGCTATCTTCAGTCCTTCACATTATAAATCATCTTGAAAAAGTATTATGAGGTAGACTTCTAGAATTGAAATTGATAAGTCAAAGAGTATTCCCATTTAAAATTGTAAAAAGGACTTCTAGATTGCCCTCCAAAATTCTCATCCTGATTTCTTCTACAAGCAGTGTTATGAGTATGCCATATTTTCCACCAACATTTAGTGATGTCAGTCTTTGTTTGTTTTTTGCCTATCTGATAGACAAAAAATAGACTTTCATTTAAATTGATGTTTCCCTAGTTATATAGAGGCTGAACATATTTTGTAGGTTTATGTGGTATTTGTATATCTTATGCTCTGAAGAGCTGGTTCATATCTTCCCTCCCTATTTCTTTTAGGTTGTTTTCCTCTTAGTGGTTAGTAAGAGTGCTTTGTTTATTAGGATCTGAAGTCTTTGTTATATATGTTGAAAATGCTTTTTTTCCTGGTCCTTTTTTAATTTGTTTGCAGCATCTTTTGCTGCTCAGAGGTTTTAAATTTATTTGTGGCCAAATCTTATTCCTTTTACTTTTGGCTTCTAAGAATTACGTCATCTCTAAGGAGGACTTCTGCCCTGCCAAAATCATAGGAATATTATCAAATATTTTTCTACTACTGTTAGAGGGTTTTCCCTCTTTGTTTTAATGTATGAATTCCTAATTCAGGTATGAATAGGTAGGCTTCTGATTTTACTTTGCAGCCCTAAAAACTGAGTATCAGTTTGGGAAAGAAAATATGGTGTAAAATTGTACCAGTGAACAAGTGAACTCCTGGTGGTACAGGATCTGGAGAACCACTCAGGGTGGAATTGGTAAGCCATTTCACCTGCAAGGTGCTGATATTCCCTGAGGCAGTTTCCCCACGAAAGTTTCAGAAGCCAGAAATAAACGAGAGCATGCTTCCATTTTAAATTCATCAAGGGGTGTTTCAGGACCTGTACACCAGGGGTTTAATGACAATGACCAATGAGAGATAATGAGTCAGTCAGGTGAACTGGTTTAAGAGTAAAAATTAATGGGCTTGAAGAACAAGGATATATTTGCAAGTGGAAGAATCTTGAGATGAACTGGAAGGTTAGGTGGAGGGCAGCAAAGACCAAAATTCAGAGGAAATTATATGTCATTAATCTGAAAGAGAATTCCAGCAATAAACAGATGAATATGTTGGCAATGTAGAATGGGAAGCCAGCAGAATTCATAGAAAATGTGTTCAAATAATATGAGCACCTGAATGGCTTAGGGAGCATATATAGATAATGGCTTAGAGGATTGTTGTAGAGGGAATAAGGCCAGGAATAAACGTGTGCAGGAGGAATAGTCTTAGCAACTCCTTCTTAGAAACAAAACAAAACAAAACACCTCTTAGATTGGAGGATGGTGGGCTGCAGAGCAGGCAAAGATCACCAGTGACATTCATGCTCATGAATTTTGGGTTCCAGTCCCCTGAATGTGTCTTCAGATCCATGAAAGGGAGAAGAAAAAAATAATAGGACTTGAAGGACTGATCATCCCAAAGGGCAGAGGTGAGATCAACGAGACAACCCCAACTCCACCCAGTCCCAGGGCTGCGCCAATGTCAGTATATTAACTGTGCACAAACCCATGACAGGTCACAAAGCGGCTTTCTTTACTGAAGAGAAATAAACCCTCGTTATGAATTCATGCTTGCCTTCCCCGTTTTGAAGCCCAGCTGAGGCTATTTTGCTCTGTGTATGTTATGAGACCTTTCTGATCCAGGAACCTGGGATGTTAGTCCTTGCTCTGGGCCTTCGTTGCTGATTGATTTGCCCAAGTCATTTGACCTCTCTGAGCCTCATCTTCTCTACCTGTAAAATGAGAAATGATATCTGCTTTAAAGGGTCATGGTGACAAAAAAGCTAGCTAGCGTATGTAAAGATTACCTGGACAATTTGGAAAAGCCTGTGCAAATGGAAAAGATTTTATAATGTATTAGTGCTGTAAAAAAAGGTGAATCTTTTTTTAAATTTCTTTTTGATAGATCAAGTTTTTTCCTGATATCAGTAAAATTTTTATCTTCACTTGTGTTCTGAAGCATTTAGCATTATAAATACATTTTTAAGAAGTATGACATTGTAAGGGAAGTTTGAATTTCATTTTCTACATGGTTAAAGTACGATGTGGCAAGTTAAGCTTTCTATGGCAAAATCCCACTGTCTTTGCTTGTTTATAGACCCATGTCCATGTAACAAGGTGCTGTGCACACAGTTGACACTAAGTAGAGGTGTGATGATGGTCACATATGACTGAACTGTACTCCAAATCACTACAATATGGAAAGTCAGGTTGTAAGTGTCCTTATTAGAATCTCATAGTTCTTTGGCATTGCTTCTGTGCCAGCTCCAATTAAAATGCTGGGGTTCCAGGTGCGTTGTCAGAAACGCCCTCCATCCCTATTTTGGAGAGATATAGGGCTCTATTTAGAGTATTGATTCACTGCTTTTGGCTATACTCTCACCTACCTGCCACGCAGACCTGTGACTTCTCATTTGCTCCAAGGCTCACATTTCCAAAAACTGGACCTTGGAGAACTCTATGGGAAACAGATCTTGGAAAGCAGTTTCTGAACAGATAGTAGCCTTTCTGCTTTTATACCTCCTTGAGAGTTGTTTGCCCCAAACCCCGACTTGACAGTTGAACATCAAACCCGCTGAGCCTGAGGTTTCAAGGAGTTGCTGGGGGAAAACTGTCTCTATTTGCTAACTGTTTTAACTTCAACTTGGGGGCCAACTTACATTCTTACTGCTGGGCTTCTGTTGCTGGGCACCTGTCTTTGTTTCTTGTCTGAGACAGTAAACAGAGGATTGCGGTTGCACAAGCATCCAGCTCTTTTGTGTGAGTCTGGGAGTTTCATGCAAGGAGTTTCTGAACAGGTTGCAAAGAGAGGCTACTATGAATGCCAAAAAAAGAGAAAATTCTCCCGTTCTAGCTTGTTAGCTTTTCCAAGCCTTTGTGAGCTTTACTTATCAGTGAGTCAGAAACCTTGACAGTTACTGTAGTAATAAACTGCCTGGGAGGATTGAAACTTGCACTCTTGGTGATAGTGTAGAATGTTCTTCTCTGTGCTTAATAAACTTCAGCCTCATTCAAACATTTTTTCAGTTATCCAGCATAACTAGCTATCTAGTATGTTCATAAAGATAATCATTAAAATGGCTTTGAGGTTAAAATAAATTGCATAGATGGAAATACTAGTTGTCAATGAGAGGGAGGAATAAGGGTATGATATGTATGAGTTTTTTCTTTTTTTCTTTCTTTTTCTGGAGGGATGCAAATGTTTAAAAAATGATCATGGTGATGAATACACAACTATGTAATGATATTTTGAGCCATTGACTGTACACCATATATGAAATATTTGTATGTTAAGAATGTTTGTATGTTAAGTTTTATCAATAAAAATAATTTAAAAATGGATTTAATTTTTTAATGATCTAAAGTGTATGTAGAAAATTGCCAGGATGAGAAGAAAACTAACACACAAGTCTAAGAGTAGTTGTCATGGAAAGAGTACTGAAGGAAGAAGTAGAAGATGGGAATTGTCTTGTTTAGGATCATTTAAGACTTTCAGACACCCTAAACACTGAAAGATTATGGTGGAACTCTTATGTGTCAAAATACAATGCTGATTTTTGGAATGTCACAAGACCCCATATGTGCTAAAATTAAAATAGAGTATTCGCAGATTTTATGATTGTAGAGTTAAAGATTTGTTTATGGAAACTGCCCTCTTCCCTTCTGGTTTGCTGGGTAAGTCTGCCTGTTGGGGAATCTAGCACAGTTATCATGGCTCTATTAGTATCTGGTTTTGACTCTGAGCAAGACATTTCGTTACTCTATTCCTCAGTTTCCTCATCTGTACAATGAGGGGCGACTTATGTATTAAATTTCAGAGTGCTTTCAGATACATAATTTCATAACAGGTCTTTGAGGTAGGTGAGGAGGAAACAAGGTTAGGGGTTAAAGACTCCACACAGGTTCACAAGGCAATCAGGAGAACAGCTCAGGTGTTAACTCTCCAAATCCAGTTTCCTCAGCTCTACTGGGTGACCTGAGTTTGCACTTTCTGTGCTTTTTTGTAGAGAAGTGTTTCGAATCTCTAGGCTATAAGGACATGGCATTGGGAAAAGGACAAAAATATGCAAATAAATGGAGTAGTTTATTGTTTCATTGTTATTTATTTGAGTAAATATTAATTTGAATGTTGCTATTATGCCTATAAAATGAGTAATTGTTTTATTGAGAACATTAGCACTTTAGAAGGTAAGCTTTATATATCTGGTAAAACAGCAAACATTGAATACTGTAAAGTATTTTAATGAGTTTCCATTGACCTTAGTTTGCATATTATGGTAATGGAGTTAAGGAAGGGATTTCTTGTTAGTGAAACTGACAAAAATACACCGTGTGTATGTGTTTAAAACATACACAACTATGCAACTACTCTTACAACCTTTCAGATATTTGTTATAAATGTTATACACAGTTGCATAAATGTTAAGACAATAAAGCCAGCAACAAAATATTTCATCATGTCAAATAAAGAGTATAGTTAAAACTGCTGCTTAAGATAAGTTTTCAGCCTATCTGTAGATGTAGTAGATCAAGAGTAATTTAATATTATTTAGCACTCCTGTGGCAGTTAAACACTATAGTTGAATGGATAATGAGAAACAGAAAGGTATATTTTCTTTCTTTTTTCTCTAAATTAGAGTTCCATCAAAACATCTTTAAGATATTAAAAGCTCTTCTCTCATCTGAATAAATATTTTCTCTTCAGGTAGGTCATATATTATAGTTTGTTTAACAAAATAAAGCCTTGTGACAGGGATGCAAGGTAAAATAGCACAGGACATAACCCCAGGGCAGGTGCAGAGTGTTATTTTAGCATTAAAATCTTCTTCATTAAAGGCTCTGTCCCAAGGGCTTCAGAAGCCGCTGAAGTTCTTTCTGTCCAAAGGAGATGTAAAACCACAACTTCACTTCTTCATCTTTATCAGGGACCGAGATACTCCAGTACTGAGATAGTAACTTTCTTGTTTTTGGCTTTGTGAGTAGCATAAATAATGGAGTCTCAAGTGAATGAATACTGGGCAAGCCACAGTGGCTCAGCAGGCAAGAATGCTTGCCTGCAATGCTAGAGGACCCGGGTTCGTTTCCTGGTGCCTGCCCATGTAAAAGAAAAAAAAAAAAAAAAGGTTAAAGTGAATGAATACCGAATTTAAACTTGGCTTTAAAAATAAATTGAGTTTTCTGTCCTATGTTCTTGAGAATTATGTTTCTAATTTGCTGAATGAAGATAGCATTGTCATGTGATAAGGGGATTTATAAGTTGAAAAATAATAAACCACAATACCTATGAAATATTCAAGCTGGGATGAATTAAATTGAGAAAGGGCCATGATGTTTACATAAGATAGCCCTTTTCTAGTTTAGTGTTCCTTATCAGATCTCCCTGCCTCTTATCTTATTTATTTCTCTCAATTATATCCCACACACCGCTACAGAGCTGTAATTTTTCCTGAAGCAGCTCTTCAATCACAAGGCTCCCCTGATCAACAAAAATAAAAAGAGATGAGGTGGGGCTTCAGGAATTGCTTCTAAGTTAAAAGTTTGTAGTCTTTAGTTGGATATTTAAGGCTTGGATGCCAACCTTTGAGCTTTAGTTCTCTCTTCCCCCATCTGTCCTCACACTTCCTCCAAGCCAGCTAACTGGGTGACTTGAACTTTCCCATATCTGTGTTTTTACTTCCTTTGTTCCCTTTGGAGTGGGGACCAAAATGATTCCAATCAATCATTAGAAATTTTTCTGTCCTCTGTGACCCACCTCAGACAAGAGTTTAATAACTTGGTGGGTTGGAGCCTGGATATTGCAATTAGATACACCCACGATGAAGTTGTAGCTCTCCCATTTATTAGTGAGAACCTGAGCAAGGACCTTAAACTCTGTGAACCTCGTTTTCATCATCTGTTAAGTGAAAATACTGATAGCGCGTGGGTTTTGTGTGAGAATTCAATAATACATGTAAGGCATAGATGATCACAATGCCTGACACTTGGTAGGCACTCAGTAAAATATTATTAAACGCCTCCTCCTCAGTGGGACTTCTCTGTTTTCCTGCTCCTACACAGTACTTAGTTACCCCTCTAAACTCTCATAACCCTTTGTATCTCTGCTCTATAATACTTGCCATTTCTGTTAGCATTTTCCTTCCCTTAAGCTCCTTGGAGTTTATCTCTGCTAGATATTTCACAAATATTGGTTGAATTAAGTTGAGTTGCAGAACCAATGTAGTTAACAGCAGTGGGGTTTAAATGATTCCAGCTTAAAATAAATGGGATTTTAGATCATTGAAAGTTCGTAGGTCATGCCATAACCCAAGCATCATATTTCTGTAGTTTAATAACTGGACATTGCCTGCAATTAAGCAGAATAGAGGCCAAGTATGTAAATTGTAAGTGCTCCCTAAATGGCTGGGGAAGAGTGAAGAGGTCAAATAACGGAATGAAGGTCATTCAGTTTGTCTGCGATTCTCTATGGAATCGTGTCCATGATATTTGGACTTTAGCATCACCCGTTTGGTCCATACTCTTGTGCTTTCCTTTGTAAAGTTACAGATATTTACTGCATCAGTGATTTCTATGTGCGTTAGATTCTCATTAAGTCCTATTGACGATGTTAATAATAACTTACTTCAGGTCATTGAAATTCTAGGATAAGAGAATCAAGGAGGCAGAGTAAAGCAGCATTTTCCCACTGGTGACATGAACCCAGGAGGGAGGTGGTAATGAGTTCTCAGTGTCCAGTTGTCATCTACCTTCTTCTTCTTTGTGCAGTGTTTTCTCTCTGAATCCCCTTAGCTAGTGAAGAGTTTAGAGCCACAATACCAGGAACTTAATCAACATTCTTGGGAATCTAGTATTGTAGTATCAAAGATAAGAAAAGAACCCACAAGACTCTTTCAGTCTTTACTCACATTCAAATTATCTTCTTTCCTACACCAGCCTCTTAAATGTACATCTTAATTAAAAGTTTATTTCTTCTCTTTTCAATTTTTTCTCTTTTCTGTGCTAAGGAGTAGCAAGACAGTTCTGAAGAAAGGACAAGAAGTTAACACTCTGCCTAGTTACATCCTACATCCTTGAGCTGCAGAGTATTAGACTTGTCCTAAAGCATCTCTTTAATCGTGATCCTTCCCCTGGTC
Organism: Tamandua tetradactyla; assembly: GCF_023851605.1. Lineage (NCBI taxonomy): Eukaryota > Metazoa > Chordata > Mammalia > Pilosa > Myrmecophagidae > Tamandua > Tamandua tetradactyla. The sequence goes on along the minus strand of NC_135334.1, from coordinate 50,821,741 downwards.
CTCCCTCAGGACAAACTTTTTCATTTTGTCCTTTGGGGTTGTGTGCCTCTTAAGTAGATCGTAGTGTAAAATCGAATTACTAAGCAAAGTACTTGACCAGCATTCCATTATCTGTATATTGCCTTTTCTTCTCATTTTGAGTGACATCATGAAGAGAGTAGTAACTTAAAGGGATAACAATGTATTTGTTGAGAGATCTTTGAAATTATGAGTGAAGTGTTTTAATTTTAATTAAAAATGCCTTATCGAAGGATCCATCTCATACCCCTACAAAAGAGGCCCCAGTCTATTGAGTAGGGTTTTCTTTCTTTCTTTTTTTTTCCCCTGTATCATTTTAAAAATTCAGTCATCTATAGAATACTGTTCATAAAGGAATGATTCTCCAGTTTTTAGGGGGCAGCATCCTAGGTGTGGATAATGCCATTTATATCTAGTTTATAATTCTTAACCTGGTAGAATGTGAAAAACCTTCTTAAGGAGAAAAGACAGCTACCTCAATTATGAAAAGGCTTTGAAACAGCCCCAGGCCAGCATTTGTGAAACCTGGGCTTCTCTCTTCTGTTAGTGAAAAGCTGACTCAGATAAGAATAGGTCACAATTAAATTAGGCTTATTTGAGGGAATATCAGGCTGGAGGGACTGCCCTGTGTGTTCATCATTGATTAGACCTGTGAAAATTTTTATCCTGAAGCGACTTGTGTTTCCAGGGTCTTGATAAACTCTGCATATATTAGAAAGGAGAGGCACTTACCACATTAAATGTCTGAAGGTGCCGTAGCAGTAATATTAGGCAAAAAGCCATCCTAAATAAAGTCATCTGCTTATTTTCATTGAGTGAAGCTTTTAATTAAAAGAAAAACCAATCAAATGAAGTACCTTTTCCTTTCTGACTTGAATATATGCAAAATTCCCAAATGGCTTTAAATTGAAGGTTTCACTCAATTGACTATTTATTTAAGGTAAGTAGTTGATTATGGCTTCCTTGACAGGTAGCGCAATTATGCATTCAGTTGGATGATGGACAGAAGGTAATGTAATAGAGATTTTGAGAACTTCGTTGGGTTTGAGAGAGGTAACTGTTTGCAACTATATAGTCTATAGTAACTACTCTCTCCCCTCTCTCCTTCCAAAACAAAAAAACAAAAACTGTGGCTTTGCTGAAAATCTCAAATGTTCTGCACTGTATGTCAACCTGCATACAATGATGGAAAACTCATAAAAGCACTGGCCTTTCCTGAAATGGCTAATGGTTTTGAGGTGTTCTTAGTCCAGGGTCAAGGGAACACAGTGTGTCACCTAAATGGTGAACATGTGAAATGAAAAGATTTGGAAATGAAATTTAAAGAAAATCAATAAAAAAGGAAGAAAAATCTAGAGCAAAAACGCCATTCCAAAATCCTCCCAAATCCAAAGAAAGAGATAAAGTTAAAAAGTTTCAAAAGCATTGGATTGATATATGCTGAATTATTTGGGGATATATTCCATACAATCTATGCATGAACTTTTGGGGATAAAATTATGGAACAATTTATTCCTCTGTGTATTAGTTAGGGTTCTCTAGAGAAACAGAATCAACAGGGAATACTCGCATATATAAAATTTATGAGTGTCTCACGTGTCCGTGGGAACACAGAGTCCAAAATCCGCAGGGCAGGTTGTGAAACCGAGGATTCTGATGGAGGGTCTGGACGAAACTCCACAGGATACGCTCGCCAGCTGAAGCAGGAATAGAGCCTGTCTCTTCTGAATCCTCCTTAAAAGGCTTCCCGTGATTAGATTAAGCATTACTCATTGCAGAAGACACTCCCCTTTGGCTGATTACAAATGGAATCAGCTGTGGATGCAGCTGACATGATCATGATCTAATTCTATGAAACCTCCTATTGCAACAGACAGGCCAGCACCTGCCCAACCAGACAAACAGGTACCACAACTTGGCCAAGTTGACACATGAACCTGACCATGACACTCTACTTCAGTTTTACTTATTTGAGAGCACTGTCATGATGACCTAGAACATAACTGAATATTCTTTGCCTTTTTAAAAATAAAACCAACTAATTTTACAAGTAGTTTAAGAGCACTCTTAAACTAACAGATAATGTTTCTTGATTGTTTATTTGTGAAATGTTGAATCCAAGGAAACTCTTGAGGGGAAGAAATAAGGTTACAAACTATATGACTATTAGCCAAGATTCTTTGAGGATATGGTAACTGAACTTGTTCTTTATGCTTCTAGAAAGTCATTTCAAAATGTAATAGTCTTAAACAGAAAATAACAAGTGTTGACAAGATGTGAAGAAATAGAAACCTCTGTACATTGTTAGTGGGGATGCTAAGTGGTGCAACCATTATGGAAAACAGTTTGATGGTTCCTCAAAAAGTTAAAGAATTAATTACAATATGACCCAGCAAATCTAATCCTAGGTATATACCCAAAATAACTGAAAGCAGGAACTTGAACAGACACTTGTACACTGATGTTCATAGAAGTGTTATTCACAATTGCCGAAAGTGGAATCAACGCAAGCATCCATCAACAGATGAATGAATAAACAAAATGTGGTATTTGCATGCAATGAAATATTACTCAGCTGTAATTGAGGTGCTGATACATATAACAACCTGGATGAACCTTGAAGACATCATGGTGAATGAAATGTCATACGCAAAAGGACAAATAATGCATGTTTTCACTTATATGAAATACCTAGAATAAGCTAATTCATAGAGACAGACAGTAGATAGCAGGTTACCAGGGCCTGGGGTGGAGATGGGGAGGAGTGAATTGCTTAAAGGGTACAGAGTTTTTGTTTGGGGTGATGGAAGAGTTTTGGTAATGATTTGTGGTGATCATAGCACAATATTGTGAGTATAATTAATATCACCAAATTATAAATATGAAAGTGGTTAAAATGGAAAATTTTGTGTTGCATATATGTCACTACAATAAAAAAAAAACACATATGATAGTTTTATCTCTGTTTATTTTTGGTCTGGAGCTTGGGTTCTGGTTCTGTTGCCACCATCAGTAAACCTGTGTGACACACACTCAGCTCTCTGAGTGTCATCTCATCTCCATGCACGGTTGCTGCACTGAACCACCTCTGAGATTCCTTCCTCTTAAGACTCCTAACTCTAAAATTATCAGCTCTCAGGGGAGCCACTGTAAAACCAAGATGACACAACGATTCACAAGGTCTGGCAACCTGGTAAGCACTCATTCTAATTTAGCTATTATTATTATTTCCCAGTTCAACCAATATTCGTTGAATGTCTGGTGTATGAGCTTGCAGAAGATATGTAAGGCAAAGAGCAATTGGAGCCTAAATGTCTGCTTGAAGTCATTTTGTCTAAGCACATTTTGATAACCATATCATTTGATCTTTCTCCTAAAGATGTATAAGTAATGAAAGGGTGGTATCATTAACCACATGAGGTAGGTAGTTAACATTTTCTTTTTCATGTGGAAAATAGCCATTCTTGAAAACAGGTGTGTAGACTAGTGGATTCTTGAAGCTCAGAACTATAAGTGCTTATTGTACATATTTTTTCTGTTGCTAAATTCTTTATTGATATTATTTACTCTTGTCTCTTAGATTTACTGATAACTCACATGGATATTGAAAAGCAGCTTCTGGACTAATGACATTTGCTCAGCATGCTTAAATCACTAGGGCTTCTTTAGTTAAGAAAAGTGAGGAAGTCGAAAAGCCATATTAAACACAACAATAGAAATCTGTTCCAAAGGAAAATTCAGATCTGAACCCCTTGGGTGGAATGGTTTGGTAAAGGTTAAACAAGCCTTCTCACTCTTGTGGGACTTTAAAATAAATTTCATCTAAATTCTTGTCAGCTTCCCTATACAGCTGTCCCTAAACATCTGCTGAGGATGCTCAAAATTGCCGCTTCCCTCTCTCATAGTTTACTTATGCTTGTGTAAACTATTTATTTGTAATACATAATTAGTGGCAAAGTGTATACTTGGCTTTTAACTGCATATATTCAAGGGTAGAGTAGACAGGACCTGTCTATTTAACTGCAGAGAATGAATCTACTTGGTTTAAGCCCTGTCAAAGCAACAATCCCATTTATTTTCCAACAGCTGTTGATATTGAGGGGTGTTTAAACAACTGTTTGGGTTATTGTAGTTTGAGGTAGAATTGTGGGGAGTTGTGCATGGTTTCTCAACCTAGAGCAAGGTTTGACAACCACTTCTTTATAAATCATAGAGTGGAGTAAAATAATTCCCCCAAAGCTGTGGGAAAGTGAAGCCCTTCAACTGCTTGTGGAGCTGTGGTCTTAGTAGTCGTGCAGTGAAAATTATGTAAACCACTGGAGAGGTGACCCCATATTGACCTAGAAAGATCAATCTTCTAGGGTCTTGATTTTGTTGGCAGAATAAATGCTTCTGTAAAGAGTGAGATCCAAGTCAGGTTGGTTGAAAACTGGAGAACACTAGTCCTTGGGAGCAAATGGGGATTATAGCTGACAGGATGACTGATAGCCTTGCCAGACGTGATTACTTCCTGGAGAAATCAGGTGAAATAGTTCTACCATTGGAAGGTGAAGGTTCCTTCATGCTCTGTGGTGGGTGGTTGCTCAGAACCCAGTCAGGCTGGTAGTTGGGGATGGAAATCATCCCAGCCATAACAGAGGGGAGCTCAAATTTTAGCTGACCTCGCCTGGGGTGGTATTTGGGGGGAGACCTCAATGGCAGCAGAACAGCTGTAAGCCGAGGCTCTGCCATGTAACTATTCTTTTTTGGAAATTGTTTCTTTCTATACACTTGGCTCGATACTTCTCAATACAATTACCCTAGTTCCTCTAATCCAGGGTTTCTCAATTTTGGCATTATTGAAATTTTGCATTGGAGAATTCTTTGTTTTAGGGGGTGTCCTGTGCATTGTAGCACATTTAGCAGCATCCCTGGCCTCTTCCCACTAAGTGCTACCAACACCCCTCTTCTTGCTGTGACAATGAAAAATGTCTCCAGATATTGCCAAACACCCCCACGGTGGGTAAAAGATCCACCACCCTAATACTGTTTTCTTGAGTGTTCATAAGACATTTATAATTCATCCAAACAACAAATATTTGAGCACTTACTATGTGTTAAACAATATGTTTGGTATGTGGCAACAATGAGAATAAGAAATAGTTCCTTCATATAGTACATATCAAGTTGAGATGAAAGATATTAGTCAAATAGTCTTAATAAATAGAATTAAAGCAGTAATAAATGTTACAAAGGAAATGTTCTGGGTGTCCTGAGGACACATAAATAGGGGCACACATCTGGACTTGGGGATCAAAGAAGTCTACCTTGAGAGATACAGAAGCTTAGATAGTTGTGTGCATTTGTATTGGGGATGTGGACTTAGGGAAAAGGAGGAGAGTTGAACAAAGGAGAAACAAATGCATAACACCTGAGGCAGGAGATGTTTTGCAAGGAATTGGAAGAAGGCCAGTTTGGCTGGAATGCAGAAAGGGGTTTGACATGGGGCCAGAAAGGGAGTCAGGGCCATATTCTGCAGAACACTTGACCTGTGGAGGAGTTTGGTCTTCATTATCCTGAAAGCATAGGGAAGGCATTGAAGTGTTTCAGGAGGGATGTGATATGTTCAGACTTTAAGTATGTGATGACTGGCTGGGTGTAGCAGGCACACTGTGGAAAGGATGCAAGTGAATACATGAAGGCCAGCTAGAGGTTGTCTCAAGTTGAGGCTCTAGGGTTACCGACGGCTCTTACACGAGCCACTAGCAACCAACCACTTAGCGGCACTGTCATTTTCCTCTTTGGTCATAAACTGGGATCTTCATCTCCAAAGCCCAGGATTTGAAATAACTCTGTTCTTATTCATTTTCTTTTTGAACCCACTATATGTTACCGTGTTTTCACTTCTGACCTTCAGTTTCAAAATTATGCCAGGATTTCAAGGATGCAACACAGCATGGTCCAGGAAGCACCTCCATTAGCCACCTGGGCCCTAATTGTTCCAAAACTGAGATGTGCAGCAGGATTCCAAGAGATACAGGAAATAGCATCTCTTAGGCTGAGCTCAGATGACTTGCCTACTTTTGTTTACTTCACAGTTATTCCTCTCCAAACAGAGGGTCAGACCCTGGCCTTTTTCCTCTACTCTGTGGCAGAGTTCTTGCCAGGCCAACTCTGAAGCACCTAGCTTTTTCACATCTAATCCATTTGTGGCTGTTTTTAGATTGTAAACCTGTCCTGAAAGTAGTACTTCAAATAATGTAAATTATTCCAAAAATAACTCATGGATGCTTGGTGATTATTTGAAAACTCCTTCCACCTGCATCTAAAAAAAATATCTACAAAATGTCCTGCCCCTCTAAGAAACATAACTTCCTTAAATGAACACATACAAAGAGCACCCCTCCTGTCTCACGGTTCTGCAGCCTTGGGTTTTTTAGTTGAGATGGAGAATCGTTGATGCTGAATTGCCCATGTTTGCTGGCATGGCCTTCTTTTTGACTAAATGAACCTGTTCTTAAGAATACTCCATGGGTAGGCCTAGGTGCAAATTGAAGCTATGACCCTGGTCTCATTTGCACTGAGTACTAGTATAGGCAGTGTTGGCTTAAACACATCAGTCAATAACTGGTGACTTTGATGGGGAGTGTGAAAGAGTGGAAGGAATCAAATCTGCATTTTGGCCTTGTTTGCTAAGACCCAGTGATAATGTGATAATGTGATGAGATGTGACTAACAAGATTCCTGAATTATCAGCTAACTTGCAGGCTGCATTTCTTGACCTACATCCACAATGTTTTAAATCTGGGAAACTTTTATTGTTGCCCCTTTCTAAATAATCTTCTTTGCTTTCTCATATCATAATTGCTGCCTCTCTCCACAGTGTGTTCATCTTCGATGTGTTAAGTTGTTTTGTCATCTCTTCCCTTTTTGAGTTCATCAGGATTGCTGCCTGGGATGTTTTTTTCTTGCCTCAGCCATTTCCTAGTATATTGCTTCTTTATGTTTGGCACAATTCATTTTCCTCCCTGACCCCATCGCTCCCCACCCAAACTTCATAAAGTGATACCCAGAGTATTATCCTGTTATAGATAGTTGAGTTTATCTCTTCTCGTTAAATTCATTCATTCAACAATTATATATTTTGCATCTACCAAATACAGGATCCGTGCTGCTGTCCTACAGTCTGGGGGTGGGGTGCGGTGGGGGCATTTAGCCAAATAGGCAGTTATCTCCTAAATAGCGTGCTAATACCTGTGCTTTGTGCAGAGAAAGACCTGGTCCCCTGTGTAATCTTGGCAAATTTTGGAATTGAATTGTATTCTCTCAGAAATCCTCCATGATCATCAGGGTGTTTTATCCTTTGTCACATATTCCTTTGGAGCTTCAGCTGTCTGGAAAAGGGAAGTCTGGTCCCCTTGGATCTCATTGGCGTCCTTGAGCTCTGTCTGCCTAGGCCCTCCTGTGTGTGCACTTGTAGCCTCCCTTTGGATGCCAAGTCCATCTCTTAGCACAGCAGGAACGGCATGCAATTGGGGAAAGCTGGTTTCCTGGTTCCCAAATATACCATATAAAATACTCTTTGCTTTTAAAAAAAAATCATTTTTGAAGGGACAGAGCAATTGGGATAGCTAAAAGGAAGATAATTGTGTCAGAAGGTAGCGAGAAGAGGAATCTAAGAGTACTGTTTCCCCTAAACTGCATTTTGCACTCTTACTATTGGAATTAACACTATGTAAAGACATTTGTTCCACTTGAAACTGTTTGGGCTCTTTTCTCACTTAGGCAGTTATTCCTTAGTAAATGCTGTTACTGGAAAAGGTTTTTTTTCTTTCCTCAAAATCTTGCGCATAAAAGAAAACTCATGTATTTTCCCTTTGGTTTCTGTCAACGAAGACTACCAGAGAAAAATTGAAACCCTGCGTTTTTCTGGAACATGTTCTCAAACAGCCAAGCATTAGAGCAAAGCATATCCTCTCTATACATCTTTTTTTCTTCTTTCTTACCCCATGATGAATTTCTTTCTCCAGAGGGAGAAGTGATTTTTAAAAGACTTGAACAACATGCTAATCTTTCCTTCTGATAGCCCCTGGTTGAATTACCCCTGAATTTGAAACATTTACTGATGAAATGATACTTGACATTAACCAGTGTTGTATGGAAATATTTCTAGTACCTGGGGAGAAAATAAAGGAGGGTATTCATAATACTGCCGCAGCATGGCTGAATCTTCTAGTTTTTTCAAAACCAACTTGAATTATTCTTGCTTCATACTGGCTGACTTTTCTCCTGAGAGACCACTTTCAGACAACAGAAAGATTTGCACCACTGGCAAAAGTTAAAATTTATGGTATTATTGTAATGAAAAAGATTGAGTTTGGGTATAGGTCTGCTTGGCTGGTTGGCAGAACCAACTGGGGGCTGTGGTTTGGGATTTTTTTCCTTTTGCAGAATGACAGAAGGTGATACCATATCCTTACAAATCAAATGCTCTTCTTGCCTGCAATCCCTGCTTAGACTTGGGGCTCAAGGCAGACAAGCAGGATTTTCTAAAAAGGCACGAATTACAAATATGGCTTTAGGTTTTGCATCTCAGGCTATTTTTGATTTGGCAAGCCTCTTTTGCACTTTGACCATTTAAAAATAGGCAATAAATTATTAAAAATATGGATACTTATTCAACATAAATAGAGTTCTTCCCTTCATGTCAGTCTTTCTGGCTCACAGAACTGTGCAAATATTTAGTTTTTTTTTTTTTTTTACTTTTTTAATGGGAAAGGAATATAGCACAGCAAACTATGGGACAGTTGTCTCATTCTTTAGTTGAAATGTGGAGACATGTATATATGACAAGTATTGAAGCAGTTTATTCATGAGTAACCCTAGGCTTAATTAAAATGAAAATTTGTATCCTGTGATATGGTATAGGAGAAAGAGTAAGGAACTAACCTGAAGAATCCTGGGATTCACCCCACCTCCAAAGCCTAGGGCAGCTATTTGATCTGTCTGAGCCTCAGTATCTATCTTAGACTTGATTAGTGCTTTCCTAACTGTTTTCTATAAACCCTCTGTCTTCTACTTGTGCTGCAGGCATATGTGAAGAGTCTTGATCAAACATATAGAAAGTGTGCATGCTATTTTCCCTTGGATTTACAATTTACAGAGCTTACTTGTGTATTTAAGAAGTAGTTATTGAACCCCTACTGCATATACCATGGAACTTTATCTCTAGAAGTAGGAATAAATAATAAATAATATATTACTTTCATATGGAAATAAAAACTGAATGAAAACAAAGTAAATTATTAGAGATTGACTAAGGATTAATATGGGGAAAGTTCATTTCTAATTTTTAAAAACCTACTTACCTTTTTTCAACCAGTGCTTCCTAAAAGGCTTTTTTATTACTGTTATTTAGGTATACACCTGTTCATATCACATAGAATGAGGGTTTCATGAAATAAGCTGTGTTTGTTTGGGAAATGATACATTAGATGTTTTCCCAGGATCTCTAAGTTTTATTATTCTAATTCCTAATTTATCTGATGTTCATTTCTATCCTTTTCCTGGAGCATGCTATTGAGTTGTGGTGCATGCTGAGTAGCCCAGTTTTGTTCAACAAAAATGGATTGAATTCTTGCTTGTTCAGGTCACTTTGGTAGATTCTTTAAGAAGAAAAAAAATAAGGCCCAGAACTTACTTTCAGGGAGCTTACAGTGTAGTAAGTAATCCAAGGGAAAATAGCATGCACACTTTCTATATGTTTGATCAAGACTCTTCACATATGCCTGCAGCACAAGTAAAAGACAGAGGGTTTATAGAAAACAGTTAGGAAAGCACTAATCAAGTCTAGGATAGATACTGAGGCTCAGACAGATCAAATAGCTGCCCTAGGCTTTGGAGGTGGGGTGAATCCCAGGATTCTTCAGGTTAGTTCCTTACTCTTTCTCCTATACCATATCACAGGATACAAATTTTCATTTTAATTAAGCCTAGGGTTACTCATGAATAAACTGCTTCAATACTTGTCATATATACATGTCTCCACGTTTCAACTAAAGAATTAGACAAAACATATATAAATAACTTTATACAAGAAAGAAAATGTTCTCAGAGAGGTATATATATAGATAAAGTTCGGAGACATATTTCTTAGAATGTGGTCCCAGATCGGCTCTTGGGGACTTGCTAGAATTGTAAATTCTTGGGCTCTAGTTCAAACCCAAGGAACCAGCAACTCTGGGCTCTAACAGCTGAAGTGATTCTGTTGCTCACTGTACATTGAGAATATAGAGCTCGCTTTTGTACGAGGGGAATCAGGATTAGCTTCATAGAGTAGGTGCATGGCATTTTAGCTGAGTCTCGGAAGATGAAACCTGAAGACATGGCCATGTAGAGAGAGCTGCATTCTTAAAGGAGGGAATAACAATATTAGAGACAAATTCACAACGGAGGCTGGAGGTCCAATTTTAGCTTTTTTACCAGCCAGCTGGGCAACCTTATCCAAATCATTTAACCTGTCGCCGTCTGTTTCCTCCTCTATAAAACTACAGTGTTGGGCTAGACAATTTTATGGTCCTTTTGGCTGTAAAATTCAGTGACTTTACATGGCTCTGGCCCAGTATATCATTGTATAATCTGAGTAATGGCATGACATGAATTATTTGTTTCCTAGTATATTATCATACATGCCCTTAGCTACAATGGTTTGTGTTAAAAAAAAATATGGAGTAAACATTTTTGCCTTCTTTTAAGGCACCCATTAGCAGCAGTCAGAGAGTAAAGCTTTATTCCCCAGCGTGTCATACAGACAGTCTATAACAGATTTCAGGAGCAAGGACCCAGAACATAAAGTAGTGCCATGAGGATGGTAATTTGAGTGGTATCAGAGTAGGCTGCTCTGGAAGATAGGGTTTGGCGGTATCTGGTTGTTCTGGGACTCATCATCTCAAGGAGAAACCCTGCTAGAATTCTTCAGGAATTAAATGCCAGGTCTGAAGAGTAGCTCCCTAATGCAAGTATAGTTTCCTAAGTTGAAAGTGTACATGCGAGAGTTGGAATAAATTGCAGAACTGTGGCAGTAGCCTTGGCCTGTATTGCCATGCACAGACAGACACCTCTCTGGCACTGACCCCAACCCCTGGCAGGGGTCTGGGATGCATGGAAGGCCTTTCATGCAGGGATGGGCTACCCCATGGATGGTCCCCCTCCCTTTGTTCTTAGCTCAGTTTTCACTTCTTTTCCATTTTGTATCCCTACTTCTGAACACCTTAATAATAACAATGCCAGTTAATATTTATGGAACATTTTCCATATACTGGAAACTATGCTAAGCTTTTTACACCACAGTGGGAACTCTTATAACCCAGGCTCAAGAAAATTTACATAATAGCCCAAGGTCACCCAGCCAGTAAGTGGCAAACCTGGACTCAACTCAAGTTTCTCAGACATTTGGGTCTATGCTCTTTACTATTCTAATATATTAATCCTCCTATGCCTTTAGAAGAAAAAGGACATCCTTCCCATTACCTTTAATGTGAATTTTCTTTTTGAAAAAAGAAGTGTCAGTGGAGGTTTAAATTTCCTTCCCTACCTTGTAGTGTACAGATTTTGTCTTCTCTAAATACTGCCTTAGTTAATGACAATAATAGATAACAATTATATAATATTTACTATGTGCCATAAACTGTTTTAAATGCGTTACATTTATTAACTCATTAAACCTTATTTGGTAGGCCTGTTTATCATTCCCATTTTATGGAAGAGGAAACTGAGGCACAGAGAGGTTCAGTTACCTGCCCAACTTTGCACAAGTGAGTAGGTGGCAGGGCTAGGATTCAAATCAAGGCAGTGAGGTGCCAAAGTCTGTGTTCTGTGACCACTGCATCCTACTGCCTTTGGGTAGGTGGGGGCTTAGGCACCGCACACAGAACAGAGACTGGCCTTCCATTTGCAGTTCTCACAAAGTCATCGTCATCCAGGATTCTTGAGAAAGGAGGCTCTTCAGGAATTTACTTCTTTGTTTCATAGACCGTTACAGCACATTACCCAAGTACCATCTCTGTCTGGGTAATCAAACGCTTTACAAATAAATGAGATAGGATGGCATGGAGTGGAAATTAAGTAGTTTTCTAAGAAACCTTTTTTTGCTGTTGAAAAGACTCAGCTAGTAATGGAGGACATTGAATGATGGCAGAAAACAGTTCCCCCGGTTACCAGAGAAAGTATAGACCCCCTGTAATGTCAAAAAACACTCTAAGATATGGCCTTTATGAGAGCTGTTCACTGCTCCTAAGGTCTCTGGTGTTCATCCTTGCAAAGGAAAATCTCTATGCCCAAGGAAGCTCCATGCTAAGATCCACTCTAACAGAGCAGGAAGGGCAGATGGGGAGGTATGCCAGGACTGCCGCTGAAAAATAAATATCTAAAAGATTGATGGCTTGTGATCTCTTTGCAGATTATATTAAAAATTATTGATTAGGTTACTAAATTGTAGAAGAAGTTGGGGACTAAGTGCTGTCTTTAAAATAATCCAGAAGTGGTAGAATAAATCAATGTGCAGGGCATCTAAAATACCATAGCTCTCATATTTGGCTCTACAAATAGCTTAGCTTCGATCTGGGAAAAGCAATAATGTTTTTTAAAACATCCTAAATGTTGTTTTGGCATGCTAAAAAAAGAAGCCAAAATTTTATTTCTAAGATTTATTTTGCACAATTTTGTGGAATTCCTGACTTCTAATGCTCATTTATTTCCGAAATCAATAGGAAAACTGCAAGGCTTTTTTTTTTTTTTTTTTTTTTAATGCTTATGGTGGGGTCACATTTCATTATTTTTCCATGTGAGTTTCCTGTTATTGCTGCACTATTTGTTGAATTTTTGTTTGTTTGCTTGTTTTGCTTTTTTTTGGTGGGGGGTACGGGTGGGAAGTGCATGGACTGGGAATTGAACCCGGGTCTCCCACTTGGCAGGTGAGAATTCTACCACTGAACCACACTTGCACACTCTGCAAGGCTTTTTCATTAATATGTGCCAGATAGCGCTCTTTCTTTTTTTGAGAAAACAAAGATATAAAAGTCTTAGATACTTTGTTTCGACCACAGAAGCCAAATGGGCTTAGTCCTACCTGGTGTTTTGTTTTTGGAAGTTGTTTCAGTGTGCTAAAGTTGCTGAAATGCAATACTCCAGAAACAGAATGGCTTTTAAAAAAGGGATTTAATAAGTCACCGGTTTACAGGTCTAACGTTGTGAAAATGTCCATATTAAGGCACCAACAAGAGGTTACCTTCACTCAAGAAATGCTGATGCTGTCTGCTGGTCCTTGTTCCCACTTCTGTTGCTTCCAGCTTCTGATGCCAGTGGTTTCCTTTCCAAGCATCTGTGGGCCTTCACTTAGCTCCCTGGGGACACAACTCTGGGTTCTGGTTTGCTTAGCATCACATGGGAAGGCACGTGGAGATGTGTGCTGGGCTCTACCCATGTCTAGTCATCTGCTCTCTCTGTCAGCATGCCAAGCTTCTGCAAACATCTGAGTCTCTGTCAGCTCAGAAACTACTGTACTGCAAGCGTCTGCATCTCAGGTTTCTCCAAAATGTTTCCCCTTTTTAAGGACTCCAGTAAATTAATTGAGACCTACCTTGAATGGGTGGAGTCACATCTCCATCTAATCAAAAGGCCACACCAACAATTGTGCATGTCATGTGTCCATAGAGATAATTTAATAAAATTTTCCATGCTACAATATTGAATCAGGGTTAAAAGAAACTCCTGCCCGCACAAGATTGGATCAGAATTAAAGCATGGCTTTTCTGGTGTACATAATAATTTCCAACTGGTGCAGAGGTTAATCCAAATTTCAGTACATGACAATACTGTTCCATGTAAGCTTGTTTTGAAGTATTTTCGATTTGCATTTAAGTTCATAGTTTCTTCTTTATAAGAAAAAAGTTCTAGTAATGCATACCTTGCTGAATGAAGTTCTTCATATGCAAAACATATTAATTTTAAATTAAATGAATGATTTTCTCATGTTGTGAAAAGCATTCTTTGCTTTGAAGGATTTACAAAGGGTTTGTAAAAGAAACTGCCCTACCAGCCACGTAAATGTTTACGTATAAATAGTTAACTACTTAGGAGAAAAGAGTCATACTAGAGAGAATAATAAGATGTCAGAAAATGAGTATCACTCTAAAATGATGATCAGCCATAGCTCTGAAATTGTTAAGTCAAGAAAATTTAATCCGATTAACATACATTTCAATTTGATATCAGCTCTGAACTCAGCAGATCTGAGCCTTGGTATTAGGAGAAGCTCTGCATCTTCATGGGCCTTGGTTTCCTCATGTGTAGATTCAGGAGATCAGACCAGATGATATTAAAGACTCCTTTGAGCCTGTAAAATTACTTAATTTTGTTTCCTAAAGTAAGATGTGCTTATTTGGGGAGATTTGGAAATGGAGCATAGTAGAGGCTTCTGGATTCCTGGCTACAGCTATACCTCTAATGTTCTATTTAGCAGACCAGAATTGTGCATCTCCTATGATGATAGGGGCTGATATGGACACTGGGGAGAGAATGGACAAATAGAGTTTCTCCCATCAGGCTCCTTTTAGTTGTGCTCTGGGTGGGGATAAGGGGACAGAGCTCAGTTGAGCTGAATTTACCATTGAGACAGTTTTCCTCTCTGTTGACCATGGGGCCCAGACTACTTGGGCAAGTATCAGCAAAGTTCTCTCACAGATAGTCTCTGCAGTATAAAATAGTGGAAATGAGGTAGAAGCTAAATTTGGATTTCCCCAGATCCTGCTTGAGTAATCCAGTTTTCTACTTTGAGAATATGTAATGGATTTTGGCCAATTTCTTAGATGAGCTTGTTTCACTCCATGTTCCCAGTGAACCTCAAAATTCTACCTCTGTTTTGGATCATTTTCCAATGCTGGAAGAATCTCTTGAGACCTATAAGGTATTAAAGCTTCTGCTAATTTACATCTGTGATCCCTAAAGCTGTATCTCTCTTTCCTATATTCAAACTGAGTGTTTTCCACAAAAGAGGCCCCTTCAGTCATACTGGTCCCACCATGTTCTCCATTTTGCTGGATAGAACTTTGAACCGACCATACTCAGAAAACCCAAATAGACCATTTTCCTAACAAAGATTCCTCTGCAGTTCAGTGGTGTCTTTCTAGGACCCTACAGATCAGGGTAGAAGGTACCACTGACTTTGTCTTTGCTTGGTACCCTGTGCCAGCTTCATGTGGTAATTCTGCTTCACATACTTAGCTCACCCGGCATTACTCAAGTATAGCCAGCCCAGATCTTTTTATTGTGAAATTGCTTTCAGGATTGAGGTTCCGTTATTCAGAGTTATGTCATCACCTTACTTTTCATTTCTGCTGTGTATTCTGCCTAAAATCTTTGTATTACTTTTTTTTTTTTTTACTTCCTCTACCTGCCTGCTCAGTGTTTCTTATAAACTTCAACAATGCCAGCAGAAAGTCATATTTCATCCCCAGTTGGAACCAAGCACATGCATGCTCAGGATCTTGCTTTAAGAAATCTCCTTTAAAGTGGAATTGGAAAAAGTGGAAAAACCTTCTGGGGTGTAGAGAGAGCCTGAGTTCTAATCCAGACTCTGCTACTAAGAAAATAAAGTTTAATATCCTCATCTGCCAACGGAGTAAAATATCTTCCTTGTTAACCTTGGATATGAAAGTATTTTATAAACTGCAAAGATTATTTGCAACCTTTTAAGATATTATACTTCTGTATAACTACTTCTAATGACTCACTCAAGCAGTTAATTATTAAAACCAGTTTGAAATCAGAAAGGAGATAATCAAATAGAGATGCTGGGTGGATATTGTGCTTTTCACAACAGTGATGACTGTTGACTGGTTCAGTTGAATTAAACTACCTCATATATGCTTGGAGGGTTCCTTAGTTATTTCACCCTTGGTTACAAATAATTTATAGTGGATGATGGTGTGGTGGAAAAAAGGAATTTTGTGTAAGGAGTCCTGAGTTTGAGAAACTGTTCAGCTAGCTACTTACCAGTTGGGGAACACTGACTGGGCTAAAGCTCTAACAAAATGAGTTAACTTCTCTGATTCTCAATTTTCTAATCTGTAGTTAAAATAGTACCTGTTGCTTAGAATTGCTGTGCAGATTAAATATAACAAAGTGGAAGAATGCCTGGCATTTATTATTTATGCCTAAATCATAGTGTGCCTTCAAAAGGATTCATTTACCCACCTCTTTTATCCTTGAATTCCCTGTAGAGAAGGAAGAGAGAAAATAATGTGAAGGGCTTGGGAGTGAGTCTTGGTGAAAGAACCCATATTTTGAGGATTCCAAAAATCTGAGCCATTAGGGTGTACATAGACTTAACTGTACCTTGTTAAATAACTTTTTTTCTTCTGTTTGAAAGACTTGACAGGTTTTATTGTTTAAAATAGGAAATTTTTTTATCTTTTAATTTGTATAGTTACAAACTGTGGGAACTGGAAATTTAATGTTGACTAAGAAAAAAATTGGTAGCACTTCTTGCAATTATGTAAATTTTTCCTACACAAAATGGCTCTTACCTCCCTTATTCTGAATAGGATTGTTAGTCCTGGGCATCACTCAGAACAAGCAGCTCCGTAGGGGACTGACTTTTTCTGCTTTGCGTGGTTCATGATGACTCATCAAAGTGCAGGCCCTTAATTATGCATAACTTGTTATCAGTTTAAAAGTAAGCACAACAAAAAATGCTCTTGTCTTGGAAGTTTTTACATAAAAAATTATATAATTACTCATGTAATCATTGATGAACAGTGTTCATTGAAGTAAAATTAGACAATGAAATTAAGCTATCATCTCCCACAAAAGTTACTCCTTTTAAAATATAAAATTACAGTTGTGTATAGATAGATTTTAAAATAATAATAGCCTCATACAACATACCAGGTATGCTGTTTGTGATTGTTTTTCATTTAGCATTACATCTTTCTACATCTGAAAATGTACATTTTTATTATGCATTTTAATGGCTGCAGAGTATTCCATTTTATGAATGTGCCATAAGTATGGAATTTATAAATTTGTAATTTATTCTCTATTAATAGGCAAGCAGTATATTTACAATTTTTTTTATATTTTCAACTCTGCTGTAATGAACATCTTTCTAACCATTCCCTTAGGATAATTGTCTAGAAGGTAATTACTGAGTTAAAGACAAATGTACTTTTTAAGATTTTGGACATGTATTTCTAAATTGATCATCAGAATTGGAGAAAACTTGTACCAATGAACACTCGCATTGGTAGTATAAAAAGCGTTCTTAAAAAAAATCAAACAAGATAAGGGTAAATCCTACTGATTTTAATTTCTTATCATCAAGTAGTGGTGAGGTTTCTGATTTTTTTCTTTTATTGATATTTTAGTAAAATGATTTTATAATAAAGGTTTTTAAAAACACTGTTTCATAACAGTTATTTCCTGTTTCCTCTCCCGCTTTCCTTTAGGTTAATTTATATTTTTTTCTCTCTTTTCCCCCCCTTCCAGGATGGAAGTATGATGTGATGGATATAATTATGGGATACTGTGCGGGTACACGGCCTCCTCCTTCTTGCCTCATCCTGCTGCTTCTGAAGCTTTTGGCCACAGTCTCCCAAGGTCTGCCAGGGACTGGGCCCCTGGGCTTCCACTTCACACATTCCATTTATAATGCTTCTGTGTATGAGAACTCAGCAGCAAGGACCTATGTCAACAGCCAGAGTAGAATGGGCATCACCTTGATAGATCTATCCTGGGATATCAAATACAGAATAGTATCAGGAGACGAGGAAGGTTTTTTCAAAGCAGAGGAAGTCATCATTGCAGATTTCTGTTTTCTCAGAATAAGAACTAAAGGTGGCAATTCTGCCATATTGAACAGGGAAATACAGGACAATTATTTATTGATAATAAAAGGTTCTGTCAGGGGAGAGGATTTAGAAGCATGGACCAAAGTGAATATACAGGTTTTAGACATGAATGATCTGAGACCTTTGTTTTCACCCACAACATATTCTGTTACAATAGCAGAAAGCACACCTTTAAGGACTAGTGTCGCCCAGGTGACAGCTACAGATGCAGATATTGGTTCCAATGGTGAATTCTACTACTACTTTAAAAGCAAAGTTGATCTCTTTTCAGTTCACCCCACAAGTGGTGTCATCTCTTTAAGTGGACGATTAAATTATGATGAAAAGAATAGGTATGACCTGGAAATTTTGGCTGTGGACCGGGGGATGAAGCTGTATGGAAACAATGGAGTAAGCAGTACTGCAAAGCTGTATGTTCACATTGAACGTATAAATGAACACGCCCCAACCATCCATGTAGTCACTCATGTTCCTTTCTCATTGGAGCACGAGCCAACATATGCAGTGGTGATGGTTGATGACCTAGATGAGGGGGCCAATGGGGAGATTGACTCTGTTTCCATTGTGGCTGGAGATCCTTTAGATCAGTTTTTCCTGTCTAAAGAAGGAAAGTGGATGAACGAGTACAAGATTAAAGAGAGAAAGCAGGTTGACTGGGAGAGCTTTCCTTATGGCTACAATCTTACTCTTCAGGCAAAAGACAAGGGGTCACCTCAGAAGTTTTCAGCAATAAAAATAGTGCACATTGCCAACCCCCAAAGAGACACTGTCCCAGTTCAGTTCGAAAAAGAAGTGTACCATGTGAGCATTAGTGAATTTTCGCCTCCTGGTGTAGTGGTTGCTATAGTGAAATTAAATCCTGAACCGCTAGATGTGGAATATAAATTATCTCCTGGTGAGGATGCAGAGTACTTCAAAATTAATCCCCGGTCAGGTCTGATTGTCACAGCTCAGCCACTGAATACCATTAAGAAGGAGGTTTATAAACTGGGGGTGACAAGCAAGGAGGGAGATTTAAAAGCACAAGTCACCATTGGCATAGAAGACGCAAACGACCACACCCCGGAATTTCAGCAACTGCTCTATGATGCTTTCGTGAATGAGAGTGTTCCTGTGGGAACCAGTGTTCTGACAGTGTCAGCTTCCGACAAGGATAAAGGAGAAAATGGCTATATCACCTATAGCATTGCCAGCCTGAATTTGTTACCATTTGCCATTAACCAGTTTACAGGTGTTATTAGCACAACTGATGAACTGGATTTTGAATCTTGTCCAGAAAATTACAGGTTCATTGTAAGAGCCTCTGACTGGGGTTCACCATACCGCCATGAAAGTGAGGTAAATGTGACGATTCGAATAGGAAATGTCAATGACAACAGCCCTCTCTTTGAAAAAGTGGCTTGCCAAGGAGTTATCTCATACGACTTTCCAGTTGGGGGTCACATCACAGCTGTCTCAGCAATTGATATTGATGAACTTGAACTCGTAAAATACAAAATCATCTCTGGAAATGAACTCGGTTTCTTTTATTTAAACCCAGACTCTGGTGTCTTGCAGCTTAAAAAGTCGTTGATGAATTCTGGCATTAAAAATGGCAATTTTGGCCTCAGGATTACAGCAACTGATGGAGAGAATTTTGCAGACCCCATGTCTGTTAACATTTCTGTCCTACATGGGAAGGTTTCTTCAAAGAGCTTCAGTTGCAGAGAAACTCGTGTGGCTCAAAAGCTGGCAGAGAAACTCCTCATTAAGGCAAAAGCAAATGGGAAACTGAATCTGGAAGATGGATTCCTTGACTTTTATTCGGTTAATAGGCAAGGACCACATTTTGACAAGTCTTTCCCTTCTGACGTGGCTGTGAAGGAGGATCTACCGGTGGGTGCTAACATCCTGAAGATTAAAGCCTACGACTCTGATTCTGGCTTCAATGGAAAGGTGCTCTTTACCATCTCTGATGGAAATACAGATAG
The DNA here is from genome assembly GCF_023851605.1 of Tamandua tetradactyla. Lineage (NCBI taxonomy): Eukaryota > Metazoa > Chordata > Mammalia > Pilosa > Myrmecophagidae > Tamandua > Tamandua tetradactyla. The sequence continues at coordinate 50,801,868 of NC_135334.1, read as the reverse complement.
TTGCTTTAATATTGATATGGAGACTGGGCAGCTTAAAGTTCTTATGCCCATGGATCGAGAACAGACAGATCTTTATCTCCTTAATATCACCATCTATGATTTAGGTAAGCCACAGAAATCTTCGTGGAGGTTGCTGACCATCAATGTGGAAGATGCTAATGACAATAGCCCGATTTTTCTTCAAGACAGTTACTCAGTTAACATTCTTGAAAGTTCAAGTATTGGTACTGAGATTATTCAAGTGGAAGCCAGAGACAAGGACTTGGGTTCCAATGGTGAAGTGACTTACTCAGTCTTGTCAGATACACAGCAGTTTGCCATCAATAGTTCAACTGGGATTGTTTATGTAGCTGACCAATTAGACCGGGAATCTAAAGCAAACTATTCTTTAAAAATAGAAGCCAGGGACAAGTCAGAAAGTAGTCACCAGCTGTTTTCGGTTGTCACTCTCAAAGTATTTTTGGATGATGTCAATGACTGCTCCCCAGCCTTCATTCCTAGCAGCTACAGCGTGAAGGTTCTGGAAGATCTTCCCGTTGGCACTGTCATTGCTTGGCTGGAGACCTACGATCCAGATCTTGGACTAGGGGGTCAGGTGCGCTACTCTTTGGTCAATGATTATAATGGAAGATTTGAAATAGATAAAGCAAGTGGTGCCATTCGTTTGAGCAAAGAACTTGACTATGAAAAGCAACAATTCTATAACCTCACGGTTCGGGCCAAAGACAAAGGGCGGCCCGTCTCTCTGTCGTCTCTTTCCTTTGTTGAGGTGGAAGTGGTGGATGTCAACGAAAATCTCCACACCCCTTATTTCCCAGACTTTGCTGTCGTTGGATCTGTAAAAGAAAACTCACGTATTGGAACAAGTGTGCTGCAGGTGACTGCGCGAGATGAGGACTCTGGGAGGGATGGAGAGATCCAGTACTCCATCAGGGATGGCAGTGGTCTTGGAAGATTTAATATAGACGATGAGAGTGGTAAGTTTAATATTTTGTGTCAGAAGTGTTATTTCATCTCTCTTGAATTGTCAGCATTGAAAAGGTAAAGGGATATTCCTGCCTTAAAATAGAATGGCAAAATGAGGTTGTATTTGATGCAGAGGTAACATGAGTAAAAGCTTTTTCTTTGAATATGTTGGTTAGTAAGAAGACTTTTTATACAATAATAGTCCTGGGTTTCAGTAGAAATTTACTTTTTTGTTGTTTATTATTTAGCGCTATTGCGACCGTGTTATCTTTTTATAAGCGTAAGTAATTGTCGCCTCTGTTGATTGCACTCTTAACCCTCACTAAATTAAGGGCCCTGATAAAGTAAATTACATTTGAATTGGCTTTAAATTAGAAGTGTGAAATGGATTTTTGAATGGATCTTGTGTATGAATCCTTCTCTTCGCAGTGATGCTTTGCTGAGTGATATTGCGTTATTTGCCTGGCTCTTTCATATTTCGCAGGCGTGCCTGGTACTGTGCATGCTCTGTTAATAAATCATCTACAAATGTTTGCATGACAGAATATAGGAGATGGGTTCTGGATTTTATTTTAAAGATTAATTATAAGATTTTATTTGTATGAATTGATTTTTATAGGAAGCATTTAAAAATATGGGACAAAATTGTTCTGATATTTTCCTCGCCCCTACATAGTCATTTACTTTTCATCATAGATAGACAGACACTTACTATTGTCTTTAAGTATACATATGTGCCTGTGCACTTGTGTGTGTATTCTTTATCAGCACTGTGCATTTCTCTAGTCTTCTTAAGATTGTAGACATCTCAAGATCAAGGGCTGTGTCTTCCCTATTCTCATGTAAATGGTAATAGTACTTAACTGTTTTCAGGGCACATTTACATACATTAAATCATTTTTCAACAACTCTCAGAGGGTACTTTTCTCCCAGTGATGATGATGATGATGATGAGAATGCCATTCTGAATGGGTTGTGGGGAGATGTCTTTATAGTGATATGAATTGTACATAGCCATAATGAAGGAAAAAGTAAATGTCGGGATAATTGAATCCTGATTTAGCCACATATTGTATTTTATTATCTATCCTTTGCCACTTTGCTACACAAAGGTAGAATATATTTCTACCTTTGAAGCACAAAACAGGAAAGGTAGGGAAGTGTCCTTTGCTGAGTGCATATGCTGTGCTAATACTTGACCGCTAATAATAGTGACATCAGTGAGTACTTACAAAGCACAAGACACTGTACAGAGGGCTGCAATTCAGGTCTTATTTAATTCTCCCAACAGTCCCAGGAGGTAGCACTAAAAATCATCAACTCATCAACTGAAGTTCAGAGAAGATATGTAATGTGGAACTTACTTTCAAATTTAGCTCTGTGTAGCCATAAGTATACTATGCTATCTTCCATCTAAAGAAATATATGTGTTTGAATGCTTTTAGGTTTGCTTGAATTTGGCATTGATCTAAAATCTGTAAGGCATTAAAGTGTTAAGCAAGTTTCTTCCTTGACTGAGCTCAACTTTGGAACTCAGCTGAATGTGGGTAGGTAGGTCAGCTGGTGGGTACTGAGCAGATTCATTTACCACTGCTATCTGGATGACTGCATCAAGCCACACTGAGCTGTTTTTCTTGGGAAATTACATCTTGGTCTCGTTTGATGCAGTGAAGGGCAGGAGCAATTTGACGAGAGTGGCCTAGATTTTCCCCATTTGTACCGTGTTATTTTGTTCTCATCTTAGCTGTTATTTTAGAAAACGTGTGTATAGTTTCATCTGATGAAAAAGCTGCGCTTAGATTTAATGCCAAGAGTTTGCTATCTTTTGCCTCTGTTGAAAAAAGTAACTGCTCTGCATGTGTTCCATTTACATTCTGCATGGTATAAAATAAATTTACCATCAATAATAATAATTCCACTTAAATTGCAACATTGATTTGCGGCTTAAAATCTCTTTCCTATAAACATTAACTCCATTGGGTTGTATAAGATCCTGCAGCCATTAGAGGATACAGCTGGATCTAGAATCCATATCTCCTTAGTCCTAACCCAGTGTTCTTTTCTTTACATTCATTACATATGTTTTTGATTCATCTTCCCAGAAGATTTTTAATTTTTATAAGAATAGTAGCAATTTATTTTCTCTCTTACCATTTCATTCTGTTCCCTTCTGTGCTGGTTTGAAAGGACATATGTCCCTTAGAAAAGCCATGTTTTAATCATAATCCCATTTCATAAAGGTGGAATAATCCCTATTCAATACTGTATGTTGAAACTGTAATCAGATCATCTCCTTGGAGATGTGATTTAATCAAGAGTGCTTGTTAAGCTGAATTAGGTGACAATGTGTCTCCCCCCATTCGGGTGGGTCTTGATAAGTTTCTGGAGTCCTATAAAAGAGGAAAGATTTTGGAGAATGAAGATTCTGAGAGAGCAGATGACATAGTCACGAGAAGCAGAGAGCCTACCAGCCAGCGACCTTTGGACATGAAAAAGGAAAACGCCTCCCGGGAAGCTTCATGAAAGGAAGCCAGGAGAAGCTAGCAGATGAAGCCATGTTCGCCAGGTACCCTTCCAGATGAGAGAGGAACCCTGACCGTGTTCACCATATGCCTTTCCAGATGAGAGAGAAACTCTGACTGTGTTTGCCATGTGCCCTTTCACTTGAGAGAGAAACCCTGAACTTCATCAGCCTTCTTGAACCAAGGTATCTTTTCCTGGATGCCTTAGATTGGACAGTTCCATAGACTTGTTTTAATTGGGACATTTTCTCAGCCTTAGAACTGTGAACTAGCAACTTTTTAAAAAGCCATTCTGTTTCTGGTATATTGCATTCCAGCAGCTAGCGAACTAGAACACCTTCTCTTAGGAAATAATACTAAAATTTCTCCACATTATAGATAAAAGGTTTCAACTTGTTGTTGAAATCTTTTATGAAGATTCCATTTTCTATACAATAATATTCTTAACCATCTTGCTTCCTTCCCCCTCATTCTTGAAGACTTTAGGATCCCAGTCTAAGACATGATGAGGCATGATGACCTGGACTTGTCCCTGGGAAATGCTAGGATTTCAGAGTAGTTTGGCAGTTGGATATCCAATCAAAGAAGTTATCACCATGGTGCTGTTGGTTTATACTACTGTTCAAGGATCTCATTTCTTTGCCTCCATGTGCTAAAAAATCATGATTTGAGCTGCTGATAGAGTGAATGACTATTTATCCCTGTAACTGTTAATGAGTTTCAAGTCCAGACTTGGCAATATTCATTATACCCTTAACCATAGAATGGCCTGGACATGATTAGATTTTACCTTTCAGAAACCTTTAAATCAAGCTACCAAAGGTTATTTAATGACTTGCATTAGTTAATGGTTCTCAGCCTAGGTGTATGAATCACCTGGAGAGCTTGTTAACAATGCAGATTCTCAGGCTCATGTCCCAAAGGCCCTGATTCAGTAGATCTGAGGTGGGAGCCTAGGAATTCACATTTAAGTACTCCAAGTGTTCCTTCTGTACATAGTTTGGAAACACTACCCTAGATTTACTTGAGTTCCTATGACTGGCTGCCAGATTATGTCTTTTCTGTTTAATCTTTTCCTTATCTCTTTTGAATGGCCGAGAATTGAGCCCATGTTTTAGGAATATCCCTTTTCTAGTCAATTTTTACAACCCAATAAATCTTTTATTACTCATTAATGGTGATATTTTTTTCTGAGTGCCTTCACTGATGAATCAAAAAATCTATTTCTGTGCTTCAGTAATTGCGGTGCTTCTGTTTTGTGAAACTATGTATGCTAGGGTTAGTTAATATGTTTAGAAGTTTTATGTTTGTGACTATTTTGAGCTCAGTGAACAAAACCATAAGTTTGACATTCTTTATCATGTGCAGGCATTTAATAAATGTTTAATAATGTGCGCAGTAAATGGATTAACCTAGGGGTCCCATCTCTAGAGTAGATTTGATCACAATTTAAATCAGTCTGGAAGATGTAATTTAATCATCTTTTCCTTCACAAAATATGCATCCTTATTCTTTGCAATGACAGGAATTCATATTCTTGACAACCCAGGGGCTTTAGAAGGTTTAGAAAGAGAATGTTATATATTTTAAGCTGTTATTCTCTTAGATTCTTTTGTAGCTGCAAACTAAAGCAATGATTTCACAATTTTACTTATCTGAGGTTAATTAAGGAGATATTTAGTTGGGATGAACAATTTCCAGTTCAGCACAATAATCATGGATAATTGGGAAGATATATTTCCATCCATTATTATTAATTGTGTTATTTGATTCATTTATCAAATACACATTATGTTTCAGGCACTGTGCTAGGTGCTTTTTAGGTACTATTTCTAATTGTCACAGTAATCCTGCAGGGTGGAGGTAGGGCTAACAGAAGCTTGCCTAATCAACGTCACACAACTGGTAGTTGGCGAGGATTTAATGTCAAATCTCATACTTTCCCTCTCTTTTTCACTTCAGCATGCCATCATAACTTTATTAAGCATATGTATTTGTTAGATTTTCCTATGTTATTGTGGCATAACAATGAAAAAATCTCAAGGACTTATAGAAACAGATATCAAACATTTTTTCTTGCTTCTGAGTCTAGGGGAACAGCTGAAGCAGCTCTGTTCCAGTCCGTGGGTTGAATTAGAATCTGTTCCACATGTCTTTGCATTCCACGACCCATCTGGAGGATCACCCACTATCTGGCATGTGATAGTCTAAGACAGAGGGCAGGGGCACAAAGGGGCTGCTGGAACCTTGCAGTGCCTCTTAAAGCCTCTCCTCAAAACTAGCCCTTACTCCACTGGCCAAAGAAGGTCATAGGGCCAAGTTTAACACTGGTGGGTGTGGGCAGAGAAAAGTACTCTTCTTACAGGGTGAGGGAGGGAATGAATAATTATGGCTAATGATACAGCCTGGCATAGCATACAACTCCCACTATTGTTCATAATCTAACATGAATTGTGCAACACCTGTGTTTAAGGACCTGGGCTAGAGGTACACATTGAGGTACAGGTGTAAGACATGGGCCTTCCATAGTGGAAAGTTTTCCAATCTAAGAGGACGATGCCACTGGCCGTGGTGACAGTGGTTAACATTTATTGAACCCTGACTACGTTCCACGTTGTGTGTGTGAAGTGGTCTCTTTTGGCCTTACTGTGAAGTTGGGACAGTTGTTCTTTATTTTTGCACATTCAGTATTATAGGGGGAAAACCCCACATGCAAAAATGCATGTGAATTTCTATTTACCTTTCTTTATATTGAGGCTCTAGCAAGCATTTCTTGAACTCATTTGAGTATAAAATGCCCTTTATTCCAAATGTTTTGGTAGAACATCGGTAGGGGTTTAGGAGACCTAATGAGACTGGGATTCAAATAGATGCCCAAAAGAGGTTTCTCAGACACATCAATTACTGTAAAGTTATGTGATTTCTATTTATTGACAGTGGAAAATCCCAACAATAAATAAATATAACTTTGTAATAATGCTTATTATTGTGCTGGCTTTCTCCTCTTTTCCTTTCCTGGTCCAGGAAGCTGAGCTCTGTGGTTGCATCTGTGGGTTCCTTTGCTTCTGACTTGTGTTGCTTCTGCCAGTAGGAACTTAAGGGGAAGAAGGAGAATCTGGTCGGTGTACTTATCCCTTTGTCTCTCTCCCTATGGTTATTGTGGGCTGGCTGCATCCCTCTACTGATGGGCAGGAGCAGCTCCCTACTGTACCAGCTCTGCATCACTGCATCATTTTATCACTTTCCATAAGCCCTGCCCACACCTTTATAAATAGTCTGTTTATTAAACTCTTCTCAGTTACCCAGTTTTGCCAACTGTCTTCTGCCAGGACCATGGCTGATAAATATTTTTCTTAGGTAAATATTTCTAAAACACATTTTAAGTTTAAAAATATTTCTGACTGACGCTTTCCAGTAATTCATGCTAACTCCAGTTTCTGCAGTGCTGCTCTGGTGTGTTGGTGCATTTAATGAGAGCCCTGGATAAATGGTAGAGAGAGAATAATTATCTAATGCTTTCATTTTATTAAGGATAGAAGGTGAAATCAAAGAACTTTGTCTTCCCATCTAGCTTATACTCTGCATATCTTTTCTACAATGAAAGGACTACTTTTGCTTTGCTGAAGATCCCATCTCACAAGACATAGAAAATAGGGCGGGGGTGACATGGGGTGGCTGAATGGTACCAGGGTCTTTCTAGCTCTAAAATATTATTGTGCTGTACTTTGACCTCACATGGGGAGAAGGATTCATTTCATCTGGGGGCCAAGTAAAAAATAGTCATGTAACTGAGTAACATTTATTGTTCAATTGAAGAATTGTTTACTATCTGCCAGCACTGGGTCTAGCACTCTTTATCTATAGTCTCTAATCATCAGAGAGTCAGGAGTGGGATAATAAAAGCTGAGAAAGGGAAAAGCTATAGTGTGAGAAGCATGAGGGGCTTCATTTCAGAAACGATGAGTCCCAGTCCAAATATTTAAAGAGGTGGTTCATTCCCAAAGTAGCTTGTCTTTTGTATACCGTAGAATAAAATAAGCTTCTCTTTTCTCATACTTAGAGATGCCAGAAATTGTATTTTATGTTATGTGTGGCTGTTAATCTTTCCAGCCTCTTTTCTCCAAACTTCCCTGGTAATTCTTCTTTGACAAGTTGAGGAGTAAGACAGATGCTATTTGGTGGCTTTGGTGTGACATGATAATTTCGGACTAAATGGTGTTCCTTGAGATGGTATTCCTTCCTTTCCTTACAGACACACTCATCTAACCTAAAGAGGCATGCTGAATTTTGGCCCAGGCTTCCCCTTACGATTTCTCCTGGGGACCAGAGCAAGCAAATGATAGGAATGAAGTTATGATCAACTGACAGCAGAAACTTTACTTGGCTCTGGATTTTAGCTCGATACTTTTTGACCATAATTATTCTAGAACAAATAATGTTTCCCAGTGGAGCCCCAAACACTCTTGAACATTCAGATGAACTTAGTAATTATCATGGAAGCCAGGTGGGAGAGAGGATTAGATGCTTCTGGAAACTAATGAACAGCATGTTTTTATTGCTTTTTTCAGCAACACCTTCTTCTTGACCTTTTCTAAACTGTTGACTGAAGGCAATTTCGGTATTAATAGAGAACTGTTGGTCCAAATCTGTAATTACCTCTGCATTGTGTATTCAACTTGAGCTGCTATTGTCCCTGCTTAACTAGGAAATGATAAAAATAATGCCAACCATGAAGAGGTAAGTCAAAAAGGTTGGCAAGCAAGTAAGCTGGAGACTTGTGGGGTCTTTCCTCTGTAAGTGGTCTTCCTTTTACATTTAATAATGGAAGTTTTCAGTGGTTTACCTGGTCCTTCAATTCAGGATTCTTATTTACCCAATGACAACTGATGCTGAATTATTATTATTTCTAACAAAGAGGGAACTTCAGAGGCTTGGTAAGCAGAGATTTCAAAAACTACCTAAGGTTTATTTCATTTATTAATGGTTCTCCAGAAGGTAGTGGGATAAATTTATTGCCCTGTATGACTTCGGATAGTTTGTGTCTTACTTCAGTCTTCTAAAAATGTTTTTTTTTGGTAGGTGTTTTGTATGCACCTTGAAAGATACTTTCATTTATCATTACGGTTGGAAGAATTATGGAGTTTGATAAATATTTATGTGATGCCACTACATTCACAATGTTTCATTGAAAACAGAATGAAATGAAAATTGGCTGTAGTCTGCATTTTTAGCATGCCAGTTTTTATGAAAGTATGTCTTATCGACAGACGGACTCTACAAAGAATTGTGTGTAGAATTCAGTTCAATTTATTTTAAATTCTGGGCACTGCTGTATGAATTATTGAATATAATAGGACTCTCCAAATTTTCCCATTGGATATTGTAGGATTTAGTGGCTCCTCTAGGGACACTCATTGTGATTAAATTCAGATTTTCATTTGCATGACATAGTTAATATTCTGGTTGCTTTTAAAAAGCAATACATTGGTGAAAATACTACTAGGTAGAATAATATATTGACTATTAAATGATTTGAGCCAAGAAGTAAATCAAAGTTTGGTGAATTAAGGCAAAAATCTGAGCTGCAGGTACACACACACACACACACACACACACACACACACACACATACACATGAGTTAAAGAGGTTGCAAACTTCATAGTTTACCCCTAAGATCTATAAAATACAGCTTGAACTATTTTCATTTTTTCTCCACTTGCTTTCTTAAAAAGTCTGTCCTGCTTCTGTCTTTCCTTTCCTTCTTTCTTTTTTCTCATTTCTACCTTTCCTTCCCCATTCTCACATTTATAGTATATTTATTCTCTGCTGATAAATTGCTTTGCATTGAAGAGAATACCTAGAGATGATTAAGTTTAGAACCATGGTAGAGACAGAAAAGCATGTAATTGCAATAAGTAAGTGTCTTGTGTGGCCATTCATCATGGCTGTTGTGGACTTAGCATTACTCTTTGGCATTGTGGGGTGATGTTTACAAATTTCAGTTGGAAACAAGACAGTATGAGAGAAAACTAAAGCATTCAAGTACGTTGACGATGATGTATAAACAAGTCTTAACTGTTGAGGAATGTTTACTTGCAGAAAAAGACCTACATTTTATAGGACTTGAAGCTCCTACAATTTTGGGTTCCTGCTTTGAGCAAAAGCATAAAACATTATAACTATAAACATATTGTATGTATTTAGAATGAGAAAGAAAATCAGTAATGTAAGTTTAAAAGTCAGCAAATATAAAACTTAGAAAAGCAATATCATATTTTTATTGGTTAAATACCTTACATGCTTCTCTAATACCTTTTTCTGCATTTTTGGTTGATTTTTTAATTGATTGCTTCTTCATGTGATGACAATTTTGCATTCATTTCTATAATATGCATAGAAAGAATTTAATGTTCATGTAGTATGTTGATTGAAATTTATTTTTTATTCTTGAGAGTTTAGAAATGTTTCTTCAGAGTCAGCACTTGTTATTGATAGTGCCATGAAAATTCTCAGCTTTGGTGTCACGATTGGGAAAACCTCTATCAGATTTCTTTCTCATGTGCGCTGTTACCATATACTTGTTGGTGTAATACTGCTGCAGGTCTGTGCTCTATAAAAACAAGAATTCTAGTAATTTCTTTTTTTTTTGGATGCTGTATTGCTGGGTCACATTTCATTATTTTTCCATGTGTGTATCCCGTTACTGCAGCACCAGTTGTTGAATTTTTTATTTTACTTATTTTTTGATTTTTTGTATTTTGGGAAGAGCATGGACCAGGAATTGAACCCAGGTCTCCTGCATGGCAGGCGAGAATTCTATCACTGAACTACTCTTGCACCCCCTCTAGTAATTTCTATTTCTGAGTCCCCCTGAAAAAAAAAGAACAAAGAAAAGAAACACAATGCTTTTCAATTGTGTATGTTGCATTTTCCAGGAGAAAACTTCCGTTTTGACTCTCCAGGCAAGAACCAAATCCTGCTGTTACAAGTGTACATGTCTAACAATTGTGGAATTTTCCACAGACTAGTCTCTAGAGCTATACATTTTAAACCTTGATTTGCCTCCACCATTGTGATAATTTTAGTACTGGCCACCACAGAATATGCTCATATATTGAGACAAATTCTGGTCCTTAACTTGCATGCTACAATATTTGGTGTTTCAGTATAGTGAATGGTAGGAGTATTCGTAGAAGCCATTCCTACACTGGAATGGCTAACTACAATTTGTCTATACCTGATATTGATAGCGAACCACATACATGTATCTCAGTAAATGCAAAGAAATTTATCCTCAATTTGGTCTCCTTGGCTAGAGCCCCAAAATGCTTGCAGTTGCTCTACCCGATAAGATGCAAAGTGTGATGGAAGAGACGTAGGAGAAGAAAGAGGAATGCTTTTATTGATTGTAGTTAAAATATTATATTTTTGGAAATACGAAAACACGTGACCATTTGTATTCGTTTGTTAAGCTGCTATAATGTAATAACACCAGAAATGGAATGGCTTTTTTTTTTTTTTTTAACATGGGTAGGCACTGGAAATTGAACCCGGTTCTCCGGCATGGCAGGCGAGAACTCTGCCTGCTGAGCCACCGTGGCCCGTCCTGGGATGGCTTCTAAAAAGGGAATTTATTATGTTACAAGTTTATAGTTCTAAGGAAGTGAAAGTGTCCAAATGAAGGCACCAACAAGAGGTTACATTCACTCAAGAATGATTGATGCTGTCTGGAACACCTCTGTCAGCTGGGAAGGCACATGGCTGACACCTGTCTGCTGGTCCTTGTTACTGGTTCCGTCGCTTCCAGCTTCTGATGCCAGTAGTTTCCTCTCTAAGCATCTGTGGACCTTCACTTAGCTCCTCTGAAGGAACAACCCAGAACAACTGGGTTCTGGCTTGCTTAGCATCTCATGGGAAGGCACATGGTGATATATGCTGGGCTCTGCCCCTTTCTAGGCATCATCTCTCTCTGTGGGCAATCCAGCCATCTCCAAACATCCATGTCTCTGAAATAACTGTTCTAGAGGTATCTGCATGTGCTGTGAAGCTTTTTCCAAAAATGTATCCCCTTTTAAAGATCTTCAGTTTTTAAGTTCTGTGGCCAAAGCAGCCCTCTTCAGTTTCAATAAGTGTAGAGCATGGGTCACTGCCTTTTCATTGTAGTAGGCTGGTGAGAGAATTGCAGTACTTCTTGGTCACATTCTCTTCCGTCATGCCCATTCAGAAACTGAATAGCAGGAGCACAACTGGACCACGCTAATAAAACTGACCTTTGAGAGATGTCTGATAACTGTTGCAGAGTTCTTTCACTTATACTCAATTTTCATTATTATTATTGTTATAAAGATGTATCAGTAGCACATTTCAACAATCAATAATTTCCATCCCTGTGTGCTGCCGGCATTCCTAGGATATTTCTGATTTTATTAGCTGGAACTTAAATAAAGCACTGTGATTATTAAAAATAAACCTTGACTTGAGGCCTGCTTTGGTAAGGAATTCTATAGCTGGGATATCCAAGTATGAGGCCCTGAAATCCCGAATAAGGCTGTGGAGCTGGAAAATAAGGTTAAAGTTTTCTTCCATGTGTGTAGATGTTCTACCACATATCTCTCCTCAAACCTGGGTGGAGTTTTGTATTTCTTTCTCATACCTTGAAGATTGAGCTAAGGGAAAATTTACCCCATGGTTAAAGAGTGATTAGATTCAGATAAACATTTTATAAAACATTGTTCTAAATACTAAAAATGCAAACAAACTTCTTCCATCTGACTGGTAGTTTTATCCAAGGTAGTAGTCAGAATCAGAGTAAATGATAGTACATTTATTGTCACTAAATCCTGTATTTCGCAGCCAGCATAGAATGAGTATTTAAGATTCTATATTTAATGCTAACTCAAAATTCTATATTTGGCAGTCATACAACATGAATCAAAATGTATAATAATACTTTAACTTAGAATTTCATAATTTGGTAGGATACTCTGAAGATCCAAAATGTAAACAAAAATTGCCTTTTGGGAGCCTTCTAAAGAGGCCTTACAAATAATTTGCATAAATATAGAGGGACCTTCTCTTGTGTTTTGACCCAGTCCTTATTTACTCATTTTACTTTTGCACAGAATTCTAATAAGCTAGACTTTCTGCTGTTTGATCCTACAGTATTTTAGAAATTGCCAAGAGGAGATATAGCTTATAAGTAAGTATAGTAACAGCAATGAGAAATAAACCTATTAATCAGGCAGCAAGCTAAATGAATAGCTAACCCCATTTTGTATTTATTATGTGCCAGGCATTTACTTTCATATGCTTTCCACAAGGATTCTGTGAGCTAGACACTCTTACTATTCACAACTTTTGGTTGAGAAAACAAAAACATGAATGAATGACCTGCCCAAGGTTTCCATTAGTGGCGGAGCTGGGATTTGAATGAGGCAGGTCAGCACGAAGTATGAGCACCTAATCACTACACTTCAGATTCCTTCTGTATAAACAGCCCTAATATCTCCTTAAGGGCATAAGCCCAAAGGGAGCTGCTCGCTTCATTACCACGCACTGTAACAGTGGCTCATTATAATGAAGCATCCGAATCATTGTAGAAGCCCAGCTTTCCTAGAAAACAGAGCCTGAGGCGAGAGTTACATACTAATGTTTTATTAAGGGTGCAGTCCCAGGGGAGAAAAAGTGAGGGCAAAAGAGAAGCCAGACTGCAAAAAGGGAGACCAAATATAAAGCGGTGTGTTAGGTTGGTCACAGCCAGCCTGCTTCTCAGTTGCACTGTGTGTCTCCAGGGAGGCCACACAGAACCACTATATCTTGGAACAGCTGGATGAGAGATAGAGTGGAAAGGCAAGCAATTTCTCTGCTGACTCTCTCCCTATTCCTGCCTCAGATCTGCTCAAATCTGCCACACAGGATTTTAATTCCCCAACACTTGTGGGTGTGTTTCTGTGACCCTCGGCAACCAGTGTTCACGTGCGGCAGGTCTCTCTTTTGTTGGTCAGTGCTTTGGGGGGCGGGGTGGGGGGGCAGCATCAGCTTCGGGCCATTTCTGCCAGGAAACAGGGAGAACAGTTGAGGCCGTGGGGATAGTGGAGCATGCTGGGCTGAGCAGATCTTGGTGATGCACACATTCGATCTAGATAGAAAATTGCAATGCATTTTGTAAAGATTTTTTCATCCAAAACAAAAAAACAAAATCCATAAAATTATTGTGCCTGTCTTGGCAAATTCTCAACCACTTGGAAAGCTCAACTACACAAAATGACACATTCTGCACAGGCTCTGGTTTGTTAAAAATTTATGATTCTTGCTTCTCTGGATGCTGGACTGTTAAGCGCTGCAAGGGAAAAAGTACCAGCACTTTGTATTCCTTAACTGATGTCGGCCAAGCACCTTCTTAGTACCCCTTCTTTGGGGTAAGAATTCCAATGTCAGAATGCTGTTTTATCAATTATGTGTACATGCATTCATGAGTGAGAAATGAGGAGGGAGGAGGAAGAGAAGCAAGGAGTTGAGGATTTTGTGAGTTTTGCTTGCTGAACATTTTTTCCATCCTCAGTCTACAGAATCCTTCTCCCCATTAGTACCATCACCTGCATCGTCTTGCACTTACTGAGAGCTTGCTGTCTGCTATACTGTCTGCAAGGTGTTTTATGTACATGAACTCATTCAGTCTTTACATCAAACTTGTGAGTTAGATACTCTTGTCACCCCAAATTTGTGGTTGTGGGAACTGAAGTATAGAGAGGTTAAATAATTTGCACAATTTTGCGGAGGTAGTAATTAGCCAAGCAAGGGCTTCAACTCAGGATCATCTAACTCCACAGCCTTTGCTCTTACCTTCACTACAAAATGCTCCTTGGACAGGTACTTTTGTGTATTCTTGGAAAGATATCATCCGTCTCTGTGTCCTGTTTTCTCATGTGCCATTGTTGACAGGAGCTTAAAGGGAGCATCAACAATATTTATCATTATTATTAGGTTATTATTCGTAATCATATATAGGACACCTACTAAGTGCCAGGTATTGTTCTAGGCACTGTGTAAAACAGTGAGCCAAAAGGACAGAAATCCTTACTTATCCTTGTAGCATTCTAATGGAGAGATAGTTAATAATCAAGGTAAATAAATATAATGAATAACATGTTAGATAATTTTAAGTCCAAGCAGAAAATAATGCGCGTAAGAGGTAAGAGAGAAAGAAAGTGTTGGGTGGTGGCAGCTTCTAAAGAAGGCTCCACTAAGAAAATGACCTCTTGATGAAGTCCTAAAGAAATTTTATATTTTTAAATTGGTCATTTCAACTTGGAAGAAGGCAAGAAAGATATGGGGAGTGAGTTTGGTTGATAGCCACAGACAAATCTGATAACTTCTCTTAGAGATTAAAAAAAGAACACACTAACTATAAGAAGAATTTCATTTAAAAGACACAATTGTAAATTTAGATATGTTTAAACACAGAACTATCTTATTTAAAAGTATTTTTCAGTGAGTCAAAGTCTTAATTTAAATGGGCCCCATCTCAATTTCTCTTGATTCCAGCATTTCTGTACCACAAGAGAGAAAATGTTTTCAACACCCTCCCACTCTTGTTAATTATATACATAAACCCCATCTTCCTTCTGGAGTTCTATTTTTTTCTGAACACTGTTTTACCGCTAGTGCAAAAATTATCATCATATATTGTATCATCTTTAAACATATTGGACTGAGCAGCTGCTATATCAGATGTGTTGTCCTAGTTGCTAGGGGTGGAGCCTCTTTCCTTAGAGAACTTCTCTTCTAGTATAAGGAATGTAGCAGAAAAAGTGGAAGTATGTTGTTCTGTTTAGTAAAATAAACACATACACGCACACCCAAATTACTAATTTTCAAAGATTAGAGTAATGTAATACCCTTGCTGCTAAAATTATAATCAAATTGGATTTTTTTATTGTTAAGCAATTCCGTGGAGTCCATTGAGCTCAGAGCTCTGGACTGGTGTTTGAAGGTGGTGTGATTTATTGAGATGACTTTCCCGTGGCTGCACTGCTGGCCAGTGGCTCAGCTGAGGCTTGAACCCAGGACTTGTTGGTAGCTGTGCATATTGTTTTGCTTAAAACTGTTTTGATGATTCAGAAGGGAATTTTGATGGCTTAGGTTGTCATTGTTAATAGTATATATTGCTGAGGTGTGGAGTACTGACATAACTGTAAGCAAACATAACCTTTTACTAGAATGGACGATCCTGCTTTTGACCATGTGTGCACTTTATACTTACAGCATGAATTTTTTGGTGACTGTGATTTATGACTTAGTATTTCAAATTTTTTTGCTTACTGGCCTAAAAGAAAATCACATCTAACATTTGAAGCAAAGATGAAAGCATTTATTTTTTTATCACACATCCTTAGCTTTTAGTCACATGGTTTTTAAACTAATACATTAGCATATGAAAACACTCCTTTTCCCAAAGCTGCTTTCTACTCTACAATTATGATGTTGTTTTTGGTGAGATAAATAATCTCAGCATTAAAACACTAGACATTAAAATGAGAAACAATGGCATTGTTGTTATAAAATATTAGAGAACTATGGAAAACACAAACACACACAAACCATCCCCTTGTGGCTCCAGCCATATATGTTAAACAAAGCTGTGCTCCTGTGTTCTCCAGTTTCATTAGAATGAATAGGGGATGTTGAAAATTCTCCACTGGGATTGACTGACCAGGCCACTAACTTGGGGATAGATGGAGAAAGAGTTTTCTGCTTTCTTTTGTCCTGATAAAAGCGATACGATTTCTCCAGCTGTGAGGTGAAGTTTCCAGCCCTTTAGTAAAAATTAAATTGACTGCTTTATCTGATCCCAGTTTGGGTTTCAGGCAGAAGGAGTTGCAGTAAGAAAGCCAGCTGTGTGGGGAATATGAATGTGTTGTAGACTTTCAGGCAAATAATTTATCATTCTTGGGACCTGGGATGCTCACTTAACATGCAGAGCCTGATGATCGGGTTTGGGTCGGTGGCCAGTGACTCTCAAGAACATTCTTCTATGTGGCAGGGGAGTATCACTCGGTTAGTTCATGGGATTCTTAATAAAAATGTTGGAAAGAGCAGCACTGCAGTGTTTTAGCTTTTATGACAAATAAGGGTCAGAAGGTCATTTTTCCTCTCAAATGGAACCTAAAATATCTCACTTTGGATAATGGGTATGGTTTTGTCTGCCTGAGTTTTTATTGTTGTTTTCTATCTTTTAGAGTTTTAGAGAATTGTTCTGATTTGGCAAATCTTGCACAGACATGTGAGGCCCAGATCATTGTACTGAGGAATGCAGAAAACATTGAACAGGAAGCTATTGGATTTCCATGTAAGCAAATATATTCTAAGAGCTCATGGGTGAAAATTGCTTTTTACTTAATGAGTCATTTTTATTGGAAGGTAATGATTATGTCCAAGTCATAAATACACTGTGAATTCCCTTCAGTGGGTATTAAAAAGATGAGTTTCAGTTGGAAGCACCTTTAAAGTACCTAGGGATATTGAGATATATTTCAAACCTGTGTACTCTCTACATGTATGAATATGAAGAAATAAGTGTAATCCAGAAGCGTTCATGGATGGGAACAAATGTTCATGACCATATCTTTAGTTTCATATAACAATTTGAAGAAGGACATGTAACAGTATAATGGGTAAGAGTTTTTCAAGTATTGTTGCATGCATCGTCTTATTTTATTGTCACAAGTACTCTGTGAGTTATCTTGTACTCACCCTATTTTACAAATGACAAAACTGAGAAGTTTGGTGACTTGCCCATTTATCCCATCTTTCCACCATTCATACTGCCTCTTTTTTGGGGTTAACAATTGTGTAACTTTAAAGACTAGCAATTTGAACAGGAGTTTCCTCTAAATCTGACCTGACTATATTTTTCTTTTGGAACATTCAACTAGGAACAGGAGTGATTGTCAGTGTTTTAATTTAATTGTTTATGCAGGATAATATATTAAAAAATAAAAAAAAAACATTATCCAGTCATTTAAACATATTTAAATTCTGGGTTCTGTATCATGTCTGTATTAAGATTCTGTTCAGTCGCCCAGATAGCAACTGATAAAACATTTCCAATTGACATTTGCACTATTAAGACATCTTATTTGCTATTTCCAACTAGCTCTGGGGGGTCAGCTGTTTATAATTGCTGATCATACACAGTTTGAACTTATAGGCAGTTGACAATAGTTTCTCTTGGTTTAGCATAGTTATATATTTGTCTCATTTCTTCTTCTTGATTGTGAGCTCTTTGAAGGTGGAATTATTTTCATTTGCACCATTGTGTCCTGTGTCTGGTTCATTGGGAACCTGGCATATGATCACTGCCCAGTAGGTGTCCTTGGAAGGTAAGGAAGAGGAGGAAGAGCTACGGATATGCAGTAACGACTCTGTGTAGATATCTTCTTCCTTTCCAAAGGTTGGATTAGATAAAGGAGCACTGTATGCTGGCCATCAGCTTCCTGTGTTCAGGTACCTTGTTTGTGCTTCTATGGCTCAAGCTTTGAATAATATGTCTATAGATTAAAAAAATTAGAGATGCTAATGATCTTTGAAAAGCTTCACTGAAAATACTGGAATTTATGTCTTAACTGTTATTTCCATGCATTTAAGGTGGCGATGAAAATAAGGATAAATAGCTTATATTTTTAAATAAATATAAATTTATTGACTTTTTAATAATTTCAGTACTTCTTATTGACTCCAGCAGGACTTTTAGCTTAAATATATGGCTTATTTCTTCCTATCCTCAAAAAATTTCCACATACCTGCTATCACTTTCTTATAAATATAGTCATCTCAGATTTTCAGTGTTTTTTTGTCACTTGGCTTACTTTTTTCTTATAATATTGCTAATACTCTCTTTGCCAGTTGTGGGCTGATCCTTTCTATATTTTTATTGTCCAAGATACTGTCCTCAAGGGAGTTATTTTATGATCTGTCTTCTCACCGCTCATCTTTCAATAAAACCCCCCAAATGCATTAGTAGTGACTGCAGCCAAGTCTCTCACGCTTCTGCCTCCTTTCAGCAGGTGCTGTCTCTCACACCCTGGTTGGAACCTTAGGTTCATTTCAACCAGCAGATTTTTATATAAGACATTCCATACAATTTTGACTGTGCAAAGTTCTCAGTTTTCACTGGTGTCTTAAGGATTCTTTTGAATATCTTTATCCTCAAGTCCCTTAATATCTATCTTATATGCATTGATCTCTTTTGCTATTTCTCTGTAAAAGTACCTTATTACTTTTCCAATTTTGGTGTTTGGCAGGGATGTCCTTTACTCCCTCCCTATGCTTTCTGTAGTCAATGGTTTTCTGAAAAATAGTTTTCTCTTCTCCTTCAACCTGAAAAGGCACAGTGCCACGCTTGCTCCGCTACTGGATTCGTATTATATACTCAGTGTGTTATTTTGCATCTGTATGTAAAGTGTGAAGCAAAGTGCCTGTTTTCCTTACATATTTATTTGAAACTTCCACCTTCCAAGGTGAATGTAATAGGCATTACTGGCTCTCAGTATTACCTGCCCTCCTACCTTTAGATATTCATAAATCGGAAACATAAAAGCTTTTGATTGTCAAACATTCCTGCATTTATCAAGCCGTAGCTTTGCTTCCCTTTTGGCAGGTAACATAGGCTACCTTTGATGGGGCTTCCTTGTTTTAGAGGGTCAGGAAAAATGTCCCTATGGGCAGGAACTACTCTCTTTTATATATCAGGCAGGTCTGAGGCTATTTTGTAGTCAACTAGACTGAGGCAACTGATTGTTCTGTCTTTGTCTCCACCAAAAATCACTTTGCTAGACTGTAGATAAGAGAATGGCTAAAACCTTGGGCAGGGCGATGCATTTTCTGGAAGCTGGGAGACTCCTGAACAAATGAGAGAAAGGTTTGCAGATCAGCTCTCGGCTTTGGCTTCTTCATCTATACATATATTCCCAGACAGAACTTTGGGAGGTATGACCAAAAGCATCCTAAGTGCTAGAAAATAATCTTTTTTCATTTGAGTTTGAGACTTATGTTTGTCACTGTTTCAGAATTGCTAAAACAAAGGGAGGGTTCATGGAATAAAAGAGCATTTGGGTTCTTGGTTCTTTCCTTATGAAGAAGACAGAAGCTCAACAAGAAATTAGACCAGGGTCTGAGTGATTGATGTCCCAGAGTGGGGCCGTGAGATTATGAGAGGTTGAAGGTCAACCTAAAGGAGCAGGTTAGGTAATTGACTGAAAGAACATTTGGAGGAAATAGCCATTGCTGGATGATGATATTGGGTCAGATCCCCATAATGTAATCAGATTCCCAGGTCTCTTCTCAGTAAATGAAAGGTTGTATTTAAGTATGCATAACAAGTAAGTATGCACTACAGGTGAGGGTCTACTGTCAGGATAATTGATGTTAAATTCTAGAACAGGGATTTTGTAGGGGAAGGTTGAATGTGAAAACAAATGGGAATGCACATGGCTTGTCACATGGAGTGAAGCAGATAGTCTGTTACCCTCCAGGTTCCCATTTGTGCTCAACCTTTACCAGCATCTCTGGCTGTTGCTAATGCCTAATATGAACAATTGGACCTGGTACATGAAATTCCACTTGCTCTGTGACTCTTAGCATTTTTTGGTGGTTTATCAGTGCTGCGTGGCTTCCATTTCTCTCTTGGCATGACTTGGTTGTCTGCTTGGTCTGTCAGCAGCAGTTTATACAGCTGTTTCTTTTCTTTTTGGAACAACCCCAGAGATACCATGTTGATTGTGCTCCATCATGTGAGGTGGCGCCCATCATGTGAGGAGCTCCACATGCATCCTGGTAAGACATAATGATTAGCACTTCAGACGTAAAGATATGTCACCAGCCTAATTCTACTTCCTTCGTGGAACTGAGGCACAAAAGCTATCTCCCCTCATGCATAGGGCAACACTGTTTTGAAAGAATGCCTCTTTGTAATACTTTAGTAGTTGGTTTAGCAGCTAGAATTTCTTCATAGTTTGTACAAGATAAAGGGTCACATTTAAAAAACTCCCATGCCATGTCTTCCTACCTTCAGCTGATTTTTCTATGCCAGTCAGCTGGTCATGAAAGTTTCCTGAGGAAAACCTCTGAATTTTCCTGTTTTTGTTTTTTACAAGCAGAGAATATAGACTTATTAAAGAATGGGATGCAACATGATGCAATTAATTCAATGTTTAAAGAGAAGGTGAGCTCCTAAGGACATGGACTTCTTTTATGTTATTATAATTCTATTATAAATTATACCTTATTTACCTTCCCTTTAATAGTGAAAGAAAGATGTTAATTTTCTAAGCTTTGACATGACTTTCAAGAAGTAAACCTGTATATTTTTATTTAAGCAGGTAGTCAGGTAGCTAAAATAGAATTAACTGATGAAATATTCTTTCATTTAAAATTGCATTTTTTTTGGTGAACCCTAGTAACTGTCTAGGAAAAAATAGAAATTTACTTTTCCCCCTATTTTTAATACCTCATTCCATTTTTTCTTAAAGGGAAATATTTTTGAAACATTTATTGAAAAATTATCGGAAGAAAAGTGTAGCAGGCATTAAAAAGACAATGAAGGGAACATGAGATCCTGTCTTTTTCTCAAACATTCGTGTAGTTTGTAGCTTTCTAATAGGATCTTCACTTGTAGTTTTCTTAGCTATGCTTTGCTGTTTTAAAGTTACTTTCAAAGGCCAGGATCTCATGAAATTCTGACATATCAAGGAGAAAATTGAACTCTTTAGCTTAAATTAGTTGCATATTATGTTAAGAGACAGCAGACCTTATGAAAATGCCTCATGTTAAGGGGAAGGAGCTGGATTTTCCTTTGATCCCAGATTTTAATATTGACTTCCAGAGCTTAATAGTACAAAGACATGGCTTCACATGTATTTTTAATATCCTCAGGTTTGAAAGTTGCATGAGCCTTAAACTGGCCTTTAGAAGTGGATTTCAGAGTTGGCATTTAAAATATAAAAATCATGGAAACTCTTAGTTGGGGGTGACCTGAGTGTCATTTTAAGCACAAGCAATATTTACATTGCCCTTTGTTCAGTATTTTGTAGTTTTCATTTGGTAAATCTGGTTATTATTAAAGTGACAAAGCTAATGGAATTACCTGCTGAGGTGCTAGCTCCCAGTAAGGCACCTTGAATACAGCCTTTCATTTACTGAGAAGAGACCTTTGTGAGGTCCTGCCTCATAAGAGGGACCCCTTAGGCATTGAACTGGAACATTCCTCCATCCCACCTTAGTGTCACTTGGCTTTAATCCTTCTGCCACGATGTAGACACCATCAGCCTCCAGTTTGAATTAATTTCAGGAGGTAGTCCTTGGCCTTTCCTTACATGAAAAACAAAACAAATTTCGGGAGGCTTTTTCCTCCTTCGGGTTGTGCTAATCTTGAGATAGGCACAGTTCGATGCCTTTTCCTTGAGCATACTGGGAATGATGTTTGCTGATATGTCATGACACAGCTCAGGATCTATCTTTTCATATAAATATGTTTTGGTTCATTGTTGCTTCAGAAGTCAGCTGTGGCCAGTCAGCAGGTCTGGGACGGGCTCAGGCACGTGCATTTTAAATCAGCTTTCCAGATGATACTGATGCAGGTGACATGCAGAACACACTTTGAGAAACTCCGGATTTGCCTCTTGACATGACTCAAAGCTGTGATTTTGTCATGCAGCGTATTTCCTTGTCTGCCCCCGCCCCCTCCCCAGTTTTGAGTCATGTGAAAATTTGGTGAAAAGTCCATGCCCTAATCCCAGTCATTAGGAAAAATGTTGACAGATACAAGACTGAATTCAGAGCCTTGAGGCAAGCCACTGGAGATTTCTCTCCAGGCTGACACTGTCTTGTGAGCACTGAAATTCAATCAGTTCTAAACCCCTCATATTGGTTTGACATTTGGCCCACATTTCCCTGTCTTATCCTCTGGGATCTCTTGAGAGATTTTGTCAAATGCCTTGCTGACATCCAGATATGCCAGATCTACAGAATTTCCCTGATCCACTAGTTTGGCAAACATATTTGTGAGAAAGAAAGAAAACACAAAGAGGGAAAAGAAAATGAGAAAAATAAAAGAAAAATGAGAGTAATTTGGCCTAATGTTCCTTTCTTGCTGATCCACAGATATAAATTTGAAACGCCACATTGCTTTGGTTATTTCATCTGGACCCTCAGACTGTAAGATATCTGATAATTAAGACAGCAGTCACTATAGCCTGACAAAGAAGTTCACGTCCATTTTTAAAGAAATGTTTCTTTTCTGCACAGGAACATGTGCAGACATAAGTGTCATTAATATTGGCCTCCCTCTTTGTCTGATGGAAAGGGAGGCATCTTTTAATCCTGAACCAGTTATTTGGGGGAAGAGTGCGGAGAGGGGTATTTCCCTGTAAAAATCTCAGAAGGCTTCTAACAGGTTGCTTATACCTCACCTTTCCATCCTGGGAGTGAGACCAGCCTGAGGGCACACAGCCCCTGCTCCCAACATTGGTAAATGGTCCTGATAAGTTTATCCTGTCCCCCGTGTGTACTGGGGAGGAAAAGATGGAGAATCTCTTCCCTAAGGGGAAAGGGACATTCGTGACATACATATGAATGAAAAAGGTACCTTTCTCAGCAGGTTTATTCCCACGAAAAGCAAAGGAAAAAAAAAAGCTGTAGGAATATGTGTATCTCAAAATTCTGACCATGAAATGACAAAAAAGAACTTTGACTCACAACTCATTTAAGCTAATTCCTTCCCCAGCCCCCTCCTCCATGATGGACTGATTCATTTTGAGAATCTGAGGCAAACTGAATTTAAGCATGCACAGAAGCCGAGCACTTGGCTTCAGGGAGATCCTGCAATGCTTTCATCTTGGGAAGATCGATGATTCAGAAGCACTGCCCTCCTGATGTACAGATTAAAAAAGTGGGGGAAGCAAATTAATGATATTCATACGGAATTTAAAGTAGACTAATCAGTGCTGTGGAAGAGAATGGGAGCAGTTTACAGATGTGCCGAGATGTAGAAAAAATCTGTATTGGCTTTGTCTGGAAGAAGGAGTGGAGCCCCTCTTCTCTTCTCCAGCTAATTAAAACAGGCTTATCTGTAAATGTAGTTATTCATAAAGCTTGCTTCCACAGAGCTGCTGTTTTTCTAATAGGTTGGGAATGCTGGGTTTCGGTAATGTGGGTCAGCCATGTGATTAAGTGACCCAGATTTCCACCGACACCCAGAGAAGAAAGAACCAGAGTGAGGGTGTGTGGGTTCCATGGGCTGTACCTCGCGCCTGCCCCGCATGCCGGCAGCATGGCTGAACTTGAAATTTTTTACTTGGAAATCACATAGTCGTGTTCCTAAGACAGCAGCATCAGGCATCATGTCTTCATGTTTATTCTCTATTATGTCTTCATTCTAAAGTCATGAGGAGACTTTTTAAATTACGATAGCACCTCTATTGGCAATAGTTATGGCCAGGACAGCTGCGACATGCAATGTGGGCTGGTGTTCCAAGTGCCCATTGGTGGAGAGTCTGGAAGTAGACTCAGGCTGTCTTTAACCAGCTCACCTCATTAGCATTTTATTATTTCTCTGTGCATTTTTCTCTAATGTAGCCACTCGATTGCACATTCAGTCAGTTTTTTTTCTGTTCTGAATTTTGTCAGAGATTAAATGCTCACTGTAGAAAAACCAGAAAACATAAGAAATCAGAATAAAATTTAAAACTGAGGAAAGAGAGCTCATCCTTACTGTCACTACTGAGAAAAGTCATAATATTTGGGGGCAGCAGATAAAAGGCCAGTTTGAATCAGTGGTTGAGAACAGGGACTCTGGAACCAGCTACCTGGAATGAAATCTGAATCTGCTACTTCTCAGGTGGAATTTGGGCAAATTATGTGATCTCTCTGTATCTCAGTTTCCCTACTTGTAAAATAGGGATACCTACCTCAGTAAAATGCTTTGATATAAGTAAAACACTTTGAACATTGTAAACATTCAATAAATGTTAGTTGGAAAAGACACTGAATGAATGCGTGGGTAATATGTTTCCCACACAGTAGGGGGCGGTTTCTGGCTCTGTCCTCACATTGTACACAGTAACACTAACAACGGAATGGGGCTTGCTTAGCCTCGGCTGAGCACAGCAAGTACTATCTAAGTGTTAGTTATTATTACTGCTTGGCACACATTGGTGTTCATTAAATATTTTTTGAATGAATGACTGTCAGTCCCTGCCAATGGGTAGTTTAAACTTGAATAAGGAAGACAAGAAAATATTCTTGAATCAATAAATAAGTTGTAAGCTGTTTGTGCCCAGTTTAAGGGGAGAGTCCCCTTGGGGCTCTTTTATTTGAGAGGTTTCCTGGATGCATTCAGTTGACTAAGCTCCTCCCATTATGGATTGCGTGTTATTGGGTAACAGACTGGGACTGGATGCTAGAGTATCCCGGCACAGAATGGGGACTGTGTTGTGGCTTCGTTCATTCATTTATTAATTTTCTATTTCAGCAAACATTCCCTGAGTGCTTCTTGTGTGGCAGCAACTGTATCAGATTCTGGAGACCCAAAAGCCAGAAAGACTCTTGCACTCCCCCAGAGACTTATTAGGGAGGCTTATAATCAAAGGGGGCTTAAAATGCACTGTGATAAATACCGTGAGCCGGCATTGGCCAGGGCCTGTGAGAGCCCATTGCGTGTCTCATGGACAATGAGATGGAACCAAGACCTGTTAGGCGAGTAGGTATAGCCTCCTGAGATGGAGGGGGCTGCGGGGCACACTAGAAACTGAGCACACCTGAGATGCACTGCAAAGAATGAGGGCAGTGAGACAGCAGGGAAGGTGATTCAGTGTGGTGAGTTCTGGGATGAGGAGGGGTCTAAAGAGGCTTTCCTTTAAGTTTAATTCTGAATGGGGTTTGGTTGCCATTGAATGATTTTTAGCCAGGAAGTGACATCATCCGAGCTGCATTTGAAAAAGTGAACCAGAAGTTGTTTGTTGGTGGAGTTGGAGGAGGCGAAGGGAGTGAGTAAGGACTGAAGTCAGGAAGACTCGTTGTGGGAAATCCAGAAATAAGGGCCCCGCAGTAAGGGTGGGAGAGTGGAGATGGAGTAAGGAACCAATTCAAGATATTAAGGAAGATCTTCAAGGCATTTCACTGAATAAGTGCTTTCACTTCCCACCCACCAGCAAAAGTCGTTTTAAATAAAAAAGAGCAAAAGAAAAAGAAGATATGAAGGAGGGAGAATTCACAGGATTTGGCGACCAATGGATGTGTCTTTTGTGTGCATGTTTGTGGAGGGTGACAAAGGAGGAATTAAAGATGATTCTCAAATTTATGGCTTGTCATGGTGTGGACAGAATGATGAGACCTTTTATCTAGATTAAACATATAGCAGGAACTAGAAGGTTAAGGTGGGAAAATGACTTATAAATATGTTTTTGAGGAGCCTCTGACACATTCAGATAGAGCTTCCGAATAGGAATGGCTCAGTGGAGGAACTCTTACAGAAGTGATTCTGGAAAGTGCACATTTCTTCATGCAGATTATCTTCTTTTAGTAAGATCAATATATATCTCTTGATTTTTACTTATTAAGTAGCTTCAGGAGCTACTGGCTTATATTAAGTTCTGTCTTCTTAGAGTAATTGTCCTGTCAATAAAGAACCATGGTATGCTGTTCTTGTTTTAAATACAGTACAAGGATCTTTTCTGGTGAAGGGAATTAATCTGAACAACTAATTTCCATTTTTGGGCGTTTTGCCAGGCTATTTGAGGCAGCTTTTAGAAGCAGAGAGAAGTAGATTAGCCTCAAATTTAGTTTTTGATGTTTTGGCTCCAAGCTGATAAAATGATGATTTTTTTTAATGATTTCAGCATGGTTTTGTGGATATAACTATTTATCTGTTTTGGGGGGAGGGTAAGGAAATGTCAGTTTCTTGACAGAACCATGCCCTAACCTTGTTTTTGAGTCTGTGACTGGCATTGCCTTTGCTCCCGTATTTAAGTTGATTAAGCCATTTTAAATACCGGTCTTCAGGACAGACACTTTCCGATATCCTGAACATCACCAAAGTAGTAAAAATAAGGTAGTATTTATGCTCAGTGTATTGAATCAAACTGTTTTCAACATGAAAGAAAGCATATCCCCTGAAGGAGAAATATGGTGGGGAAGCAGTGGACAAAAATGAAGGCATGGCCATAATTTAGTTCTCAGTTGTTCTAATGCTACATATTTCAGACATGACAATTGGATTTGTGTTTCAACATTTTTTGAAGACTTAATATTTTGCATCAGATATTGTGATAGGTTTCCTGGTAGGAGATAAGGAGGCAGCATATATGAAAAACAAGTCATTGTAGTCCTAATGTAAAGAAGCATTTTAACTTCCTAGGGAAGATGTGTTTGTAAACAAATAAATGTAAAGCAGTGAGAGAAGAATGGTAATAGAAATTTAACCAAAATATTATGGGGATTCAAAGCATAACTGCCTAGAGAGTGCTAAGAAATTCTTTCCAGAAGCAGTGATGTTTGGACAGTTCATGTGCTTGTCGACCTTGATGCAACTAGATGACAAAATTGCTGATGGTCATGTCTCTTTCCCTGAACTGGACTTTTCTTTACATTTTATCTGTGCTTCTTTGAATGCATCTTCTACTTTGGTTTGTATCATATTTTCTTACATATGAGTCTTTTCTCCTACACTGTCCTGGAGCATCTTTAGGGCAAGGCCCCTGTACATCACACTGTCCCCCTCCATGTCTAGCAAATGCAATACTGACATACGAGTTTGCTCATTCTAGTCTCTGAACAGCATCGTAATGCAGATATTATTATTAGCTCTACTTTTATAGATAAGAAAAATAAAACTCAGGGCATTGGAAACTTTGCCAAGGTCACACAACTAAGTGAAAGTCAAAACCAAACACAGAGCTTGGATGTTAATTCCTTGGCTCCCTTCACTAAACCACCCTCTTCACTAGCATTATGCCTAATTGGAGGTAACGTGGAACCGCATCACTGTGGACGCTCTGGGAACAATCAGCCAATCCACAAGTGGTTACATATACCCTATTGTTTTAGTTTGGGTTTCCCAGAATTTGAGTTTAGGGAGGTTTCTTGGGTGCACAGAGCACTGGTGGGTATATAATGAAGAAATTCAGGAAAGGAAAGCAGCCAAGAAAGGACGTATTTTTAGCCTTTTACTACAGTGGACAAGTGGGGCTCAGTCCAATGCAGAAACTGGGAAACAGTAAATACCACATTTCAAAATTGTTCCAACAAGAGGGGGAGGTTCCATCTCTGATCAGCCATTGATTGAGAGGTGGCATTGCTTGGGAGGGGGTCATTAATTTCTTGGCACTTTTAGCCTCCTCTGAGGTGGGCAGAGTGATCTTAACCAGAAAAATATTTCAGACCCAGAGATGTAGATGTGGCAAGAAGTTGCCCAGAGAACCCTAAAATTATAAGGTCCCAGGGATATCAGTGTGATACTGACAGCATCTCTTATACCAACCACTCTCCTTGCATGGATCCAAGCTCATAGATGAGCTTCCTAGGCACCCGTGTTTTGCCCAAATGGGATATAACAATAATTGCTACTATTCACTGTCCTGGTACTGGGCAAGGCACTTCATAAACTCCTCCATTTATTTTATCCTTATAACACCACAATAGAGATTTTACTTATCCTTGATTCACAGATGAGAAACTTAGAATCTTGTTGAGGGGAGAAGCCTTGCCTGCAAGTAAAATTAAATTAAAAATAAGTTTAAAATATAAGGACCATTGATTTTAGAAATATCTTAATGCAGAACATACTTAGTTGCATGGTATATAATAATGTGTACTTAATGCAGAACATACATATAATCATAGTACATAATAATAGCTGCTATTTATTGAGTGCTATGGATATGACATATTTTTGATAAAGTAGTTTATAATAATTTAATCTTCATAGCAGTTAGAGCTGAGTACTAATATTTTTCCTTTTACTAATAAAAAAATGAGGCACAGAGAAATTGAAACTAACATCTTTCTAATTCCATTGCTCATTCTCTTAATTACTATGGAATCAAACTGATAGAACACTTTGAGCTATTAACCTTTGAGTTTGCCTTTCTAATCACTCAGTGGTATTTGTGCTGCCTTGTGGAAAATTAGGGCATTCTACGCAAGGAGCAGAGTAAGTGGAGGGGAAAGAGAGTTAGGTAGAACTTGAGCAGGAAGGAGGAGTCTAGGGTCTGCAGGGAGGGGACCTAGCTTGGGCTAACACTCGTGGAGAGAAGCAGAGCCCAGTGTGGAGTGTCTGCCAAACATCAGCTGTCGCCAACCCTGGGAACCCAGCCAGAGTTGCTCTCCTTCAACTTTAGAATGAGCACCAGAAATCACCCATGCCAAGGAGCCACGGTGGTTGCTCACCCATGTTTATGAGGGACTTCCATTGATGGCTGTCTATATGCTACTTGTGGATTATTGCCAGAACCAGTGTTTCCCTGTGCTCCCAAGATTTGGCTGGAATTTTCTTGTACATTCCACCCTTTATACCCACAGGATAGTCATAAGCCCTGCAAAGGCTTTACCTGGTTGGGGCTGACTATACCTCAAAAGCGAGAAGTGAAGATGCCTCTCTGGAGCACGTAGGACCAAAGCAAAATCTTCAGGGATGCGTAAGAGATTGGAAGTCTCAGGTGTGAGAGGGGCCTTGAGGGGTGGGGGTGGTGGAAGGGGTAGATTAGCAATTCGTGGCCATGCATGGGAGAGTATAGTAAGTGTCATGAAAGTAATTGCATCAGTCAGTCAGCCAGTCCGTCCTGTGGTTACAGTTGGCGCTAGAATATGGCATAGGGGCCTTTGAGTGCCAGATTAAAGAATTTGGATTTTCTTTTTTGTCTGCATGGGCAGGCACTGGGAGACAAACATGGCATGGCAGGCCACCGTGGCCCACCCGGTTTTCTTTTACTTTGGTTATCATTGTTATTGCTGTTTTTGGACTGGAATTCCTTTAAGGAGCTTGGATTTTTGGTTGATTTTTACAATGGCTAGGTGACACTGGCTATTAAATATTTTCACAGAGAGGTTGTTTGCTCAAGGCTCCATAATGGGAGCGGTGGAACCCAGCAGACTTGAATTTAGGTCTAAGACAAAAACTTTTGCTCTTCCAACGCAACCAAGCTGTGCTGTAGCACTGATAAACCCCTCCTCCACCTTTGAGAATGCCTGACTCAAGTTGAGTTGAAGATTTCAACCACTGTCCAGAGGACAGGCTATTAAAGATCGGAATGTGTTCTTGCAATCTTGCAAATAAATAAAGCCCCTAACGCCCCATCCCATGAAAATTTTTCTATCTTGGTTATTCTCAGGGTGTGACTTCTCATTCTCCTAATTTCTACCTCTACTGAGAAGTAAAATCAGGGTTAATTTCTCCTGAGCTTTGGACCCAAGGTTGTATCCAAACAGTTCTTGGTCTCAGCATCTTAATTCTTGGATCTGTGCTTTGTAAGAAGATCAGAGGAACCTAGGGAGGGCAATTTGCCTGCTTTACTGTGGGTTTTGATTATTTAATGTGGTTTAGCTGTGTATTCTGTTAGCTCTTTAATCTACCTACTTTTCATTCACTATATGACAAATATGGACTGTGCAAATGTTTGACATTCGAAACAAGCAGCTCCATAGTTTTGCTCTTTTAGATCATTTAGTCATTCCACCCTGGAGATTCATCTAAATTAGCATGATGTATGTTTCCTCATATTTGCACCTATCCTTTCTGGAGTTAATACTTTGCACTTCAGAGTAGAAATGGGGTCCATTAACATCTACAGTGTTTGAGATAGAGCAAGAGAAGGAATCCATGCCGAATAGCGTTACGTTTTGTCCAATGGAGTGGCGATGGTCGGTTGGAATGTTCAGTTGTGTCCATGCCATTGACAATCAGGCATTTGGGATGGTAGTAATCTCACTCATTCTCCCCTTCTCTTTCTCTTACATGCACACACACACACACATTATATTCTGGCCAAACTGAATCATACTCCTTTTCTAGAAGGTTCTATACATTTTCTTACCTCCAAGCATCTGCAGATGTTGTTGTTATTGTTAATTGTGATAATGAGAGTAGGAATAATCATTAGTGATAACTATCAGCTCTTGGGTAGTAAGCTCTTCATTACTATTTTCCCATTTAAGAGATAAAGTAACTAAGGCTTAGAGCCTGGTGAACTAGAACAAATTTCTGTCTTTCCTAAAGCTGCTTGCTCTGCCTTGGCTGTGCTTCCTTCCTAGCTACCTAGGAAGGATTCAGTGTATCCATCCCTTGCTCTGAACACCTCTGCTGAGTGTCCCAGTCTGTGTTGGGTGCTGCCCCCATCCCCACACCCCCTGCCCCAGGTGTCTCTACACTGCGCTGAACTTTACTGCAGCATGTTGCAAGCTACACTGTATTTGCTGGTTTATCTGGCTGACTTCTTTACTAGAGACAGGGACCATCACATCTGTCTTGTTTAGTGTTGTGTCCCCTGGGCTGAGTATAATGCTAGACTGTCATTGCTCAGTGAAGATGGAATAAATGACTGAAAATGACTTGGCAGCTGTGAAGAGAGAGAATGCTTTCCCCAGCCCCTTCTAAACTATTTTAGGTTGTGACCTTTCAAAGCACTCCCCTCAAAGCCTATAACAGGTGATCAGTAAATACTTGTTGACTGAATGAATGTATCTGATGAAGATGAGTCTGAGCAATTTGTAATGGGGGGCTTTTGGGACCAGGCTGCCAAGGAGAGCAGTGGACTCTGATTCCCATCTCTGAGTTGCTTATAGGCTGTCTTTTCTCTGGTCATTATGAGCTTGGTCGTAAGCTAGTAATGACTTCCTATTTTCTGGGTGGAATGTCAGTTGTGTAAGCAATGAGCAAAATAGTTCTCTAGTTTGCTATTCCCTCTCCAAATGGCTGTATACAATTAGAGAGAGATGGAAGAAATCTTTGGAAGACAGACCTTACCTGATTTGTGTGCATGTATGTATGTGTTTGCATGCATGCATGTCTGCCCATGAGGATTGGAGAGGGACTCTGTTTTGCCACCAGCTTCTCTGTGAAAGGCATTGCTGTCATCACAGTGAAACATGTGGCATCAAAGCAGCAGTGGCAATTATGCCACCATTTGGATGTCTGTGCTATGGCAGCATCTGCTGATGCTTTGAGGCTTCTCTGCCAAGATGTCGCCTGCCAAGCCATCCAAACCATATGTTCTCATCAGCAGTAATACCCACATCCCTCGGTCTTTTAGGGGTGAGGCATCATAGATCAACCACTGACATCTCGGTCTGGATAAGCACAGCTTGTGTTTGGCTTTGATAACTGAGGGGAGGGGAGGGGATGCTTTGCAATTTTGATTTTGGTAACAATAGGTATTAAGAATAATATTGAGTTTACTTCTGATCCATGATAATTGACAATGTAATTAATGGATTAATTAATTACAAAGAGTGCAGTCTTTTTCCTAGGCCTAATCTACTGGCTCGTAGTTAGTGAGAAGCATCATTAAACAGAAGAGCATGTAGGGCTTCACTTGGAAGCAGTTGTTTTCCTAAGTGGCAGAAGAGAGTGTCGTAACTTCTGGTTAGGGAGAATTATATTTTCTGTTGACACGAATATGTGAATTTTATGTGTTACTGACATGTTATCTTGCAATATCCTATGAGTTGCTCTTGATTGCTTTCTGTATAGGTTTCAGGTATATGTGTTTTACTCTATAAAGAAGTGATAAGGCTGCCAAGGGGTGGGACTGCAACTTCTATTCCTTTTCTCCTGCTGAGAACCAGTACAGCATTGTACACTTAGGAGGTGCTCAGTAAGTCACTCAATGAAAGAATAATGTTGGAGATTAGTGTAGAAGGCATTACAGTTAAATCAACTCACAGATTCTAAAAATTCAAACTCTTAACTATTCTAAATATTATAATAATTAAGGCATAAATCTCTTTCATTTTCAGCTTAGAGTCACAGTCTTTCCAGAGTATCTTTGGTATTCAGAAATTAATTCAAAACTGCTATAGAGTATTTCTACCTACCTATACAGATGAGGGATACTGGAATCTTTAAAAGGAATAGTAGTTTCCAGTATTTTCCTACTCCTCTCTAACTCCTTTATTTAAAACAAATTAAGTATATCCTAGAATTCAGCTCCTGTTAAGACAGGTGTATTTGTCTGTTTTGTTTTCTGCTTTCCCTATTAAAGAATGCCTAGCACATATTAGATATCGAATATTTGCTGATTGACTGTATGAACTCCAGATCCTTTCTACCACAGTGGAGAATAATATACAGTGGCCATTTTTAGTTTTATATCATTACTTAAAATATTTTAATAGAGCTATGCATTTTTTCCTAGATATACTTCTTTTTTTGTCCTTTATTTCTTGTTTTGCCTTTCTGTAACAATTAAAAGACTTAGAGTTTTAACAGAAATTTGAATTGTTTGATGGTATTGACCA
This sequence comes from Tamandua tetradactyla, assembly GCF_023851605.1. NCBI lineage: Eukaryota > Metazoa > Chordata > Mammalia > Pilosa > Myrmecophagidae > Tamandua > Tamandua tetradactyla. Next base: position 50,768,874 of record NC_135334.1, on the reverse strand, counting down.
TATTCAGCTCTTAGAGGCACTTCTATCACAGAGCTCAGTAAATGTTTGTTCAAACATTGCAGACCATCAGGTTGACTACCAGTTCCCTTCTGTATGTGGACACTGTTTTGCTCTCTGGTATTTATAAAACAAGACTGAATACCATCTGGTCCAGGTCTCTCTTACCAAATTTCTCTCTTACCATGTCCACTATGAATCCAGCCCCGCCAGCCTCACATTTCTTTCTGTTCTACAAAAGACACTCCTTTTTTCTTTTTATGCTGCTCTCTCTGCCTTCTCTTCCTTTCCTGCCTTGAATCTTCATGACCCAGATTCAGTGTCACCTTCTCCTATCTCCCTATTCTAAGCAGCCTCAGCCCCCAGTTTCTCCTTTCATGGTAATATTTAGGAAATTGCACTGTGCTATGCACTCATCTGAAGTTAGAGAATGCAGAGGCCTATTTAGCTACCTGTTTAGTCACTCTTGAATCTTTCCTTCTCTCCCTTTCTCCACAGCTGCTCCACCAGGATACCTAACCTGTGCCCAGCCTATTCCAGACACTGTAAACGTTTACAGAAAGAGTAGGTGATTCTTTCCTCTCACATAGTCGGATAGGTTCAAATCTGAGTTCTGTGTCATAAATCTGAAGGGAACAGAGCCAAAGCGCATACTGAAGCCAGGTACTTTACAGTTGTCTTCTTATTTAATCCTCAAAACCTTTGGGAGCTGAGCATTATTATAATTCCATTTTATTCCTAGGGGAAGCAGAGACACAGAGTTACTGGGTAATATTAAAGCGTGAGTAGACTCAATCAGTATTTGTTTACCTGCCTAAGCTTTGTCGCCCTACTCTGATCTGCTGCCTCACTAACTCATATACAGTATTATCTATCAGCCAGAGGGGTAGAATTTAAAACTCTCATTGCTTGCTTGCTCTCATCCAGCCATTGATGGGAGAACCATCTTATATATAGCAGCCTGGAGTGGTTTGTTGCCAGAGGGCATTGGTGTTGAGGTGCAGGATGGATGGGACACCTTTTCTTGCCCAGGAATGGAGACCAGACAGGAGGCCCTACAGAAGGGCTATGATTAGATGTGAAACTGCAGCTTAGGAGCAAATTGGGTGCTGGTGTCCCCATGTCACCATCCTGCCCCGAATTATAGAATAAATCATGAGGTTTGGTTTTGTTGTCCCCTTGACCCCTTTATTGGAAACATTTTAAAGAAAGGAGGTTTGGTAATTATGTAGGTTTCTTTCCATTAGTGATGATAAGATCCTATATTACTGGAGTGTTTTGGCACTGAAGGCATCAATATACACTACTCTAGACTGTTGCAACGTTGAAACTGTTTGCAAAGTGCTTCTTGGTTTGGCCTTTGTAAAACAAAACAAAAAAAGAACACACAGAAATTAACTGGGATTTTGGGGATTTGGGCATTAAGCAATACATTTGCCCAGATGTTAAAAGTTAATTTCCAAGGGATGGGGAGATCTTGTTTATGATATGTGAAAGAAGCTTAAAGGGAATTAGTTTAATTGTGTACGAATATTAAGCAGTCTTCTGCTGTCTGCTGTCAACAGCACACAGGTCCCTTAAGGTCTGCTTTTCCATTACTCTGATTTTCTTCCTGCTGAATGGAGTTCCCAATATCATTAACATGCCTCACAGAGTTTCTTTTGAAGCTTTGGCTAGGTTAAATCATTTTTACTTACGCAAAGTAGATTGGCTAAAACCTTTTCCTTCAATACCTGCCCCAAACAGCTACTTTTTGTTTTCTCTTGCATGTGACACATGGCCAGTCTCACACAGTATATCACCAGATCACCAGCTACTCTATTTAATTGAGCTGTTCTTTCTACCCATCTTCCCAGAAAATTTTTTCAGGAACTGTCATCCCCTTCCCCAACCGTACAAATGTTCTACCACTCCATTCCCAGAATCTTTTTTTGTATGCTTCCTGTCTTCACGGTATTGCCAAGATAGATTTCAGTGACAGTACATTGCATTATAGAATACTGTTTTACAAACTTTTTTTAACCACAACCTAAAGTAGGAAGTAAATTTTACACTGTGACCCAGAATGCACATACACGCATGTGCACATACATGCACACCACAAAATCTTTCACGAAACAATATATAACCCTTAAATAATGTCCTATTCTATTCTGTTCTGTTCTTTCAATAAACAATTTTGGCTGTTACTCACTAAATTGATTTCATATTAGTTTGAAAATACTGGTTAAGAAAATGGTCATAAATGTGAACCCTGTATTCTCGGATTTTCATTTTCCTCTGATAAAAAATGAGGATTATAATGGTAAATTAAATATAGTGAAACAAAATAAAAATGAGCAGGAAATTGTGACTAGCACTTTTTAATCTGCTCAATGAAACTACACAGACTCCTTCATATCTGATGTGATCAAGACTTCCAGTTATTGGTTAATCAAAATCTTCAAAGAAAGCAGAGACTTATTGATAATTATAGAGAGAGAGAGATACAGACCTTACAAGCTCTGGATTAGTCATTCATTCTCCAACTTTTTTTCATTATTACTTAACGCCTCTTTGTTTTGAAAGCATCCTGGCTATCTTTTTTCCCCTAAATTCTCAGTTCCCTCCCCTCAGTCTTTTATTAAGCTGGTGACTTTCCAGGCTATTTTACTAGAAGAGCAAGATTATCTGGTTTCTCCAAACTTTTGATAAAGGCCTAAGAGGTTTTGTTTGTATTGTTGTTGTTTTTTGCTAAGAAGCTCATGGTTGACATTTCATATCATCTTTTTTGCATAAAGCCCACATCATCTACAGTTTCCCTCTGGAGGCATTAAAATAATTGAGAGTCAGAAGCACTGAGAGAGAAATTTGCATGTAGCCTGCAAAGATTTACAGTTGTCTTGCTCATATCTAATTTGATGACTGAGAGTTAAAAAACTGACTTTCCTTCAGCTTACTTTTCTTTCTTTTCATACTTGGCAGTTCTTTGGCTTATACAATATTTAACTTAACTATATGATTTTGCTGACAGTAGATCTGGCATAAGTTATTTGGAGTACAAACCCAGGTAATTCTCGATAAGCATATGGCTCAGTTGGTGGGAGTAGAAGAGCAGGTGACTTGGAGAGACATTTAACCAGTCATGAGCCTACAACCTGGCCGTGGGTTTGGATTCATAGTTGACGGAGGAAACGGAGATCAGAGGGTTGCTTTGGTGAGCTGGTTAAGTGGAGGTTGATGAAGGGAGTTTATGTTGTTTTAACAACCAGTTAAGTTACACACATCAGTTTTCAGCCACAGGCGAATACGGTGTTTAGGGATCTGCTGTCTAAACTCTCGGCAGCCCTCCCTGCCTGTGCACCCATCACACAGATGCTGTGTTTGTAGTTGGGAAGTCAGAACAGCTCAAAGAGGAGGTACATTTAGAGTAAAGCAATATAGGGCAGGCCACAGGGGCTCAGCAGGCAGAATTCTTGCCTGCCATACCGGAAACCTGGGTTCGATTCCTGGTGCCTGCCCATGCAAAAAGGAAAAAAAATTAGTGAAGCAATATGGAGAAAAAAGAGAGTTTTCATAAGCATGTTTCTTTGCACATGCTGAGCTTTAAGGGTATGGTCCTGGGGTGCATGTCCTGACCTCAGTGGCTATTCCTGGCTCTTGACCAACATCTCCAAGACTGTCAGGAAGAGAATGTACACCCCACCATGGAGGAATTCTCTTTACTGGTGTAGGTGGGTTTTTTCCTATGTCAGTAGTTTTATTGACCAGAATAGGTTTTAAAAGGCAGATGTGTATCTTCATTAGATATTTATTATGAAATGTCAAGTGGTGATTTGTTAACTTGTTTAAAGTAATGCGAAAGAAGTCCACAGGAAATCTGAGAGCTAGTTTCTTAGCCTTGGATCACTTATCCAAAGGAGAACTGTGCTTTTGACTTTGATTGTATTCCTGTAAGTGTTCTCTGCAGATGATGGTCCTCACAAAGCATATTAGGCCTAATGCTCAGAAGATGAAGTTGGTGAGAAACAAGAAGCATCATATGATACAGATTATGAAAGAATCCAAAATAAGGACTTTTGATGAAAAAGGATTGTGGGTTAGTATTAAATAGTCATATCTTTGGGTTTTGTTTTTTTTTTTTTTTTGCATGGGCAGGCTCTGGGAATCGAACCTGGGTCTTTAGCATGGCAGGTGAGAATTCTGCCATTGAGCCACTGTTGCACTGCCCCATATAATTTTATTTTTTGTTGTAGTATTTGTTCTTTGTCAGATGCACATTTTCTTACAAACATCCCCAAGAGGATGATACTTTCTATCCACTTTTTTCCCTATAAAAACTGAACAGGAATGGTGCACAGGTAGTTCAGTAGTTAGAATGCCCGCCTTCCATGCAGGAGACCTAGGTTCGATTTCCACACCGTGCAACCCACCCCTCCAAAAAAATGAAAAAACAAAACTAAACAGGAGCTCATTTAAGTGCTAAATAACAACAGGACAAACCATTCAAGTAGAAGGACAATAAAAGCAGAAATTAAGTATGATATATAATAAAATAATGAAAAATCAAGATTGTCAACAAAATCAAAAGTGGAATTTTTTGAAAATATTAGTAAAATCAAATGTTAACTTTGACCAAGAAAAATGAGAGGCAACACAAATCAGTAATAGTCAATACGTGTCATAATTACAGATTTAGTAGAACTTAAAAGATCCTCACTAAGAGAATGGCATGAATAACAATGTGCCAGTAATTTTGAAAATCTAAACGAAATGGGCAAAATACTGAAAGCTATTCAGATGATCACAATTGCCCCCAAAGGAAATAGAAAACCTGGAAAGATTAAAACCCTAAAGAAAATGTTGGTTTTAGCTCCAACATGCAAAAAAGTTTGGAAGTCATTGCTCCCATCCTTCCAAGAAAATAAAAACAAAAACTGGACAAACTGAAAGCCAATGACTTTTCTTGGACTCATAAGAGAACTGAAGGCGCAGGCAAACTGCCACCCAGTGATCTGGACGTCGAGTGAGATTTCTATCTTCAGAAAGATACGGCACCTGAGATGTGCTTACCTGGACTGTAAGCCACCTAAGCCATAATCTGGTAGAAACATCTTAATGATAGTTTTGATGAATTGCTGGGGGCTGAGTGCAGATTAGTGTGATATTGAGACGCTTCTGGGGACCACAGTTTTACACTTCTGCACACTTTTTCCTCAGGAACTCCAACAGGTTCTCTGAGGGAGAATCCGAGAATGCCCCCCACATGTTCCTAGACCAGAGGTGGGGGTGCCATATGAAACCCTCCCAGACTCTTCTCCCTAGACCCCTGGGGGAAGGGCTTCTCCAGAGGGCAACTCTGAAATGCTAACCTGGCTGGGGAATGGGATTTCAGCTGTGCTCCAGCTGACTTCAGCCTTTTTTCCCCCTTACCTAAGAGGAAATAAATATATAAACGCTGTAGTCGGCAGGGGAGAGGGCTTCAAGGAAAAGACTGGGAAAATGTAGCCAGGAAAAGAATTTGGAGGCAAGGCAGAAATAAAACTCTATCCCTGGAGAGGGACAGAAACACTTCTGAAGGCCATAGCCCTGAGACACAGGCTCACTTATAAAGGCTGAGATTTAATTAAAATTGTAGAGAATACTCCCTTCCCCCCATCTTACCACTTTATCACCAAGCCTTCAGTAATAATACAGGTATCATAACTGAAAAAAGCTGCAAAGCACTGAGTCTATCTGAGAATCAGTACAAAGGGAAGTCCCGAAGCCAAGAGGGACTACCAAAAGCACTCTAGAGGAATTTGAAGCCTTTTTACCTATAAGTACAACAAGCATTAAACAGAGCCCAGTTCCTATCCAGATTAATATGGAGCCTCACACTGACGGCCTATTTATCTCAGTATCTATTACTATATGCAACATGTCCAGCTTTCAACAACAAAAGCATTATGTCTGCCAAAATGCAAGAAAAAAGCACAGACTGAAGAGGCAATGCAATCATCAGTATCAGGCTCAGATAGGACACAGATTTTGGAATTATTGGACAGAGATTTAAAAATAGCTAGTCTTAATATGCTAAAGATGCTAATGGAAAAAGTATACAGCATGCAAGACCAGGTGGATTATGTCAGCAGAGAAATGGAAATTCTAAGAAAGAACCAAAAGGAAATGATAGAAATAAAAAGCACAGTAACAGAAACAAAGAAATAAAGGCTCAGAGTTTGACTCCACACAGACAAGGAAAGAATCAGTGAACTTGAAGATATATCAACAAAATGCCCCAAGCTAAACATAAAGAAAGAGTGGAAAATAATGCATGTGCAAAAGCAAAACAGGCACAGCTTTAAAAGTGTAACATATCCATAATTGGAATACCAAAAGGAGAGGAAAAGAGAATAGGTCAGAAGAAATATTTGAAGAATTAATGTTCAAATCAGAAGAAATATTTGAAGAATTAATGTTCAAAAACTTTTGAAAAATAATGACACCAAACCATGGTTTCAAGAAGCTTGAAGAGTAAGAAGCAGGATAAATACCAAAACACAACCAGACCTAGACATATACTCAAACTGCAGAAAACCAAAGACAAAGTGAAAATATTGAAGGAAGATGGTGGGGGGTGGGGGGTGGCGGGAAGCTCAAAGAAGTTAATCAGAAGTAAAAACCCTCTACTCTCTCTTCCTACCTCCATCCAATATTGCCTCCTCTACTCCTGAGATACCAAGTCCATCAGTTTACAGGCAAGTTTTGCCTTACTTTCAAGAGGCAAAGAATCTCTTTTACATAGAGTCTTGCAGGGAATTAAAAAGGGGGGAAGGGCAAGGAGAAATACATACTTTGTTTTATAAGGCTCCTTTTTTTTTTTTTTTTTTTACCAAAACTGGACAAGATGGGCCATTCTCACTTGCAAAAGTAAATATGAAAATTCTAAGTAAAATGTTAGCAACTGTATCCAGCAAGTTTATTATATCCAAACAGGTTTTCTCCTAGGAGATGGTTCAGCATTAACAACTTAACGATTTAAAAGAATTGTTACAGAAAAGAGGTTAAGTAATTTGCTCAGTCATATAGTTATCAAATGGTGGCATTATGATTTCAGCTTGCACACCTCAGAGACTGAGCTCTCGTCCACTATTCTGTCTCTGAAGAAAGACCAACAAAAAAGGGAAGGAGAGAAGCAAACAAAGCTGTGATGGTGACAATTGGAGAAAAACTATGTTTCCTTGCACAGGATATTGTATTAGTATGACCTGCTATTTGGGTTTTTGTTTCTCCCCTTTATTTTACCCAGCCTTTGAAGTTCCCACTCTCAGTGTCTTCTTGGATTGTTCCATTCCTAGGGTTTTCACTGGCTAGCTATGCTTCCCTGAGCCAGACTTACTCCCCTTTATTCCATAAGCAGGAGAGTTGCCCTTTGTAACATCAGAGGAGGCTCACAGAAATGTCAAGTTAAATATGATCCATTGGCACCCTGTGATTGTCAGGTGGATATTACAAAGTATAAATACAGTAGGAGCTTAGAGATGATAATGGGGGATGGGGGTAGAGAAGGGTGGGAGGGTACAGTCTGGGAAGATATAATAAAGGAGTTGGACTTGATCTAGTCTTTAAAAGATGGGGTTGGCATTTGAAGAGATAGAGCTGGTTTCAGGGATGGGCAATGCATAGTAAAGGGTCCAGAGGTAGGAATGCATAGGATAATGTTTCAGTCTGCTCCAGCTGGAGGGAAAAGTTTATATTGAGGACTTGTGGAGAATAAATATGTAAAATGTTTGTTGTAGATTCTATCCTGTAAAGAAAAACAAGTAAAGGTTTTGAAACTTCCCTCTGTGAGTTCATTCAGATGTTCAAACAGATATTGAGCATCTACTCTATATCGGTCCCTACACTACCATTCACAGAATATCATCATGAATAAAAGTTAAGTATTAAAAAGGCATTCTTCCTCTTTTCAAGGAGCTTCACAGCTAGTAACACAGATATGTCTCTAATTAAAATAGAGTGTGACACATGACTAGGTTTGGAAGGACCAGAAGGAGTGATTAATTCTGTTAAGGCAAGAAGAAGAATAACAGAGGGTTGGGAAAAGGTAACGCCAAATAAAACTACCCTGGCTAAGATGGACTGGATAATCCATCCTTGTTAAATCTCCAGCACTATTTCTCACTGAGCTTTAGGTGGTCCCTGGAAGTCTTACATCTGTGTTCAATGGAACACCATTTGTGGATCACAGCATCCAAGTACAATACTTGGTGAGTGGATGATGCTTCCCTGCTGGAAGTTTCTCCAGAATGCCTCTTATTTCTTGCCTCCTTCTCTGTTCTTTTTCTTGGCCATTTCCCCACGAGCAGTGCTCTCCTTTTTGACAGGTGTTTCATTCCCGGCATAGAGATTGTTAGTTCTGCTGTTCACGTTACTCTGATTATGGAGGACGCTTTCCCGTGAGAGGAGCACAGTGATCATGAGGGTGTACCTGGAAGCAAAATTAGAACAGCACCTGTTGTAATGTGAAATTCTTCATGGCATAGCCTTTCTCAAGCCCTTGAGAAATAATAAAGTTTGCTGTTTGGCGAGAACTTGCTGTAACATGATCTCATCCAGTACTCTCTCCAGTGGCATCTAAGATGGCATTAGAATGTAGCTCCAGTTTATGCGTTAAGATCCATTAATCAAATAGAGAATATTTAAGAGTGTATATATTTAAGGGATAGATAGGATGGGAAATAAGAATGGCTAGGAATTTTACATCTTTTGGTAATGTGATGAGGATTTAAGATTGTTTCCCAAACCATGCACCACCCCCCCCAAAAAAAAAAAATTGTTTGTGACCAGTAACATTTAGCTTTCTTTTAGCAAACTTGTTTGTCTTGGGCTTATACCAGTTTCTTAGTTGTCTGTCAGCATTTTCAAACTTTGAGTATTTCAAAACATATTCTTGAGATGTGACTCTGTTATTATAAAAGCTTAAGAAAAAAACTTCATTCTTTGGTCCATGAGTATATGCTGCTTGATTTTTCCAGTGTTGATTGTATATCCTTAGTCTCTTAGAAGACTCAGTTTTTGTTTTTTAATCTGGCAGCAGCAAAAATTTGAAAAGAATCCTTTTTCACCTTTCAAGTCATATACCCTATGCTTTAGTCTTAGTGTTCCCATGGAGATTGTCTGATTCTGTAAGAAATAAATTGTTTTAAGTCTAGAAAATGGGATCTATTTTATTTCTAGTTCCTTGTGTTATTCTAGGGCCTGATAAGACCATATTTTAGTAGTAGTTTATATACTTCCTTTCTAACTATTTTGGCACATTAGGGGTCCTTGAAAATTCCTTCATAAATATTGTTCCTTTCTTAAACAAAATCCTTAGTGCCTCCTAAATTAGAGTAACCAAGGGAACAGCCTTGCCATTTCCCTAAATATAATCTGTTTTATTTGCTTCAGGAACTTTATTAATTTGCTTGCCTGAAAGCTACACATGCTTTAGTGCACTTCCAGAAAAGTTTCAAAAGGGAGAGGTAACTTACATGGAATCCTTCCAAACATTTGATTTATATGTGTCTAGCCTAGAGCAATAACAAATCACATGGTAGTAATTCCATTGGAGTCCCTCTTTCAGAGGTTCCTCTGGAATCCAGATAACTGAATTCCCCAAAGTGGATTAGAGAGACATCCTTACAGACAGAATCTGGACTTCTTCAGATTAGTTTACTTTTCCTGGCCAGTTGAAGAAGCCACCCTCCAGAGCTGCCAGGGGCCGCTGTTTCCTTTATGACACAGTCAAGTCAGTGATTTTTAAGGTTCTCTGCTTAATATTGTGGAAGGCTCAACACACGGAGACTACCACAAAAAGGTGGGTATGGGAGGCTAAACTTCCTTAGAGATGAAACTCAATTATTCTAGTTGCCAGATACCAATGTCATGGATTCCATCTCTGCTCAGGCTTTTTCTATTTGGTAGGAAATGTCTTTAGGAGATACTGTAAGAGCATAGAAGAGGGTGACTGTGCATTTAAGAGAGACACAGAGAGAGATTGATTAGTAACACTTGAAAGATTTATTTTTAGAAAATATATTCATTTATTCCCAATAATTTTTGAACAAATGCTGCGTGCCCGTCTGTGTGCTAGAGGTGCTGGAGCTGAGATACAGTGGTGAGAGGCAAGGAAAGCACAGTTCTTAAAAAGCTTCTTAGAAACTGTGCTCTTCCACTCCTTGTTGTCTCTTGAATGAATAGAACACTGCATAGCACAATGTAGGTTCTCGATAAATATTTGTGGAGGGAAAACTTGAATAGATATTAAGACTGAATTTAGTTGCTGTCAGCTATGTGTTGTTTTCTACATTTTTTAGCACTTCTACCTTGGCTTTACTTTAATTTACCTGTGTAACCCTGGGTTGATTTGAGAGAAAATGCCCTTGATTACAGAAATATAACTAGTCAGGTCTGATCAGATTGAAATCTAATGTAGACACCTAATTTAATGAGGAGAGAAAAATTACCCAAACAAGAGTATGTGTAATTATGCTAAATTTCGTGACTTTGGGGTCATAAATGGATTTTGCTTCATGTTCATCTGACACAAATTAATGCCAGTTGCGGCTGACTATTAAGCAGCAGCTTGTAGGGTCCTTTCTAATAATAAGAGGGCATTAATTCCTGTTAAATTATGATGAGTCTCCTGCAGAATTGTGCATTTCATTCATATGGATGCAGCTAATAAGGAGACAATGAAAGGCCAGGAAGATTGGAAGGAGGCTTTTGTTGCAGAAATTTGTGGGGAAGGAACCTCCCCATCCCATGAGGCAAAAAAGAAGCCAGTAATTTTAGAATGGTACAGCCTTAGGTTTGAAATCCAGTTCTTTCTCTGTTCAGCTGTTTGACTTCCAGCAAGTTGCTTAAGCTCTCTGAGCTTAGTTCCCCCAGCTGTATCATAGGAGTTATCGTGGCAGCCCGAATTGGAAGATTACAGTGAATCCAGTCATGTATGAAGGACCTAGCTCGGGTTCAGACCACTTAGTACACACTCACCAAATGCCAGCCTGCCGTTTTCTTCTTTCCTCCTCCATGCCCATTTGTCCTCTTTTATCCTTTACCTGGTCAGGCTGGGTTCCAGATTTGCAGGCATATTTTTGGTATTGATGAACCTTTCCTTGATTAAATTCCAGGAGGGCAGAAAAGTCTTTAGATGCATGGCTCAAATATAGAACGTGAGATTATTTAAATAAGTGGTGATGTTAAGAAAATGAGAGGATTAGCAAGGATGGAAATTATGAAATAGTGAAGCTAGGGAAGGCGTTTTAAATGATTTGAATAAATGAGAGAGTGACCTTAATTCTGTTCTTTGAAATTATGGGATTCAGTTAAGGGTTTGCTTTGATGAGAAAATAAAATGGAATAATTTCCAGTGGACTTCCATTTTTTTAATTATGCCCACCTCTAAATATTTTCCTTTAATAATCCTGTCAACTGTTAATGAATTAAACATTATGTATAGAATGTTATTGTGATTTCCTATGCTGCAAATAAGTCTCAAGAGAAAAGATTCATCTTCTCTGGGCTCTCTTCTTATGGTATTTGAAATTAAGTTCCTTTGCCCAAGTGTTATATATAATTTTTATTCATGATTTCAGTACAGATGTTAATAACTGTCACCACAGTATGTATGTTTTCTTTATTAATCTGAATTAATTATGTGTCCATATATGCATATATAAATATAAAAATAAATGTGTATGTAAACACACCTCATTACACCTTTAAACATTGGTACTTTTAAGGAGATAAATATATTTTTTCTCCCTTTGTATTTAAGATTTTATTGTGTGCTGTAGTACCTTTGCAGATTTTTTCAACATGTGCTGTTGGTGCCCTGTGTATTAGGCCCTCTAATGAGCTAATATCAGTCCTCTGCAGCAAATTATCTAAGGAATTTCCTCAGCTCACCAAATGCCTCTTCTTTCATTCATTCAGCCTGTGGAGTGGTTGTCAGTTGGTGCTGTTTAGTGTGACGGGAGGGAGGAGAAAAAAGCTATGTTTTAGAGTGCTGTCAAATTATTATCATTTTGTTTGGGGGGTCCAAGTCCTTATATTTGGTATTCAAAAGAAACCCTTTATTTTAGGACGTTGAGTACAAAATTAGATCAGTTGCATAAGATAATGACCATATTTCACTGTTATGAGCCTGTGTGATTGCAGGGTAGTGTTTACAGTTTAGAGTTGCTTCTTGTGGTTCTTAGATGAATTGAATTCCTATTTTAAAAAATTTTCTCTTGTGTTTTGCCAGCCTCAGACAGCATTCTATACCAGTGATTTTAACAGACCTTTAATTTCCTTGTATAGACTGTAGTAGAATGGACATAATCATTTGACTGCTAAATTGTGCTGGTGCATTTGTTTATCTACTCATTTGCAAGAATTGGTAAACAAGGAGCTTACATTGTCTCATTCTTGGGAAAAGAAAGGGTTGCATGAAATAAGCAAGGATCAAAATGAAAGGAATACAATCAAGTCCATGTTTTAGATTTTATACTTAAAAGTCTTTTCATGATTATGACTACATCTATGTGGAGACCTTAGATTTTTTTGTTTTGTTTTCTTTTTTAATCAATGAATGTACTGAACCTGTGAGATTGCAGGAATCTTTGGTGCTGTTTTCTGCTTTGGCTTCCTCACCTGCTTGCTAATTCTATTCTGTAGCAATTTAAAAATTCACTATACTTGAAATTTTTCATGGTATGTGTGGGGTTTGGGTGTGGGTGGGTGGGAATAATCAATCACTCTGGGACAAATTTGGTGGAGGGTGTAGCTTTACACATGCTTCAGTGACATCTGAGAGATGATGATATGATGTCCAGTGCTAGACATACAATCTGACAAATACCTTTGTTGAGTCAACTTGAGTTTACTTGAAGCCTAAGAGACATTTCCCAGTTATTCCATTAGAAGTTCCTTAGTTTTGTTGTTATGTAAATTCTTTATCATTTTGTGCTTTTAGTTCTTAGCCAAGGAGTAAGCTAAGTGGCTGATAAGGGAGGTGAGTTTACTGAATAATTTGCCAGATCAGTTTCTGGCCCGGACTTCAGCCACCATCAAGATGATTTCAGACATGCCAGGTCCTTATTTGCTCATTGACCTTTCTGACCTCCCTGTCAGAACCAGGCAAAAGAAACAATAAATAAAAACAGGGCTTCTTTCCTGCCTTTCTCTTAGAATATAGTCTTGGGGACATAAGCCATAACTCTACTCTAATGAGGAAAAATAGACCTTATGGGAAGGAAATACTCATATATCATAATAGATTTTATTTATTTCTTTATTTCAAATGTTTGGTACAGTTGGGGATGTGATAGCTTTGGGTGCATAGATCAGAAGGTCTTAAAAATGTGGAGCCATTTAGGAAGGAAACAGGTAAAGAAATTCATGAGAAATTATATAATCAGAGAAAACTCTAAGTAAGTTAAAGTGATCTACTTTTTAGTGAAAAAAAGACGAAGGCCGCCTTTCTTGACTCCTGACCCATGACTGGTGGCACTGTGCTAGGTACTGCGAAATTTCAAAGTTGAATCAGACCAAAATCTAGTAGAGAAATACATAAAATACTGTGGTTAGAAGAAGAAAGGCAATGATAAATGCCCAGAGAAGTATGGATGTATTAGAGTAGGGGAGGTTGGGTCTAGTTCAATACCAGTCAAAGGCTGTCTGCCAACCACTGCTTGATAGAAATGCAGTTTCACTGGTCCCACCTCGACCTAAGCCCTGGAATCTATTATTTGACAAGACCTCCCAGTGATTCTGGTGCTTGCTAGAATTTGAAAAGCACTGGTCCTGTTCAGTGCAGAAGGAGGGAATCAAGGAATCTTGGAGGAGGTGGTGTAACTGGACACAAGGAGCTGGCATAGGAGCAGACACTGCAGGAAAGTCAAGTTTACAAAGTCCTTAAACTGCCACCTGTTTTAGTGCCTCCAAACTCTTATAATGAAAGATTTATTTTATATTTAATCTAAATTCATCGTGCTTTCTCATAAGCCTGTTTCCTCTGTTTTCATTCTCAGTGGAATTGTGAATCACGGTGATCGTATTTTGTATAATATCCTTTGCTATATTTCAAGGAGGATATTAAGTTCCCTATCATCTTTCTTCCCCAGGCTAATTAATCCTCATATATCAGTCTTTTCTCTTCCCTTCTAACCCTTTCATCATTTTCATTGCCCTTGACTGGGCTTTCCCAAAACTTTCCATATTTCTCCAAAGCTCCAAAGACCCCAAACTAAGCCTGGTGCTGTGTTGAAACCTTTGCCTGTGCAGGGGAGGGTACGGTAGTACTTTAAATCCTTTGTCCTTGGTCTCATGTTGGGTGGAGGTTGTTCACACGGGTTCGTAGATCCATATATGTACTAAGCACCTTGGAGACTCAGTAATTGCCATGATTTCCTACATACATGCATTTCTTTTTTCTCTAATGCATTTATCTCTAATTTGGATTAGTAAAATTCAGAGTATGTTAAAAATATTCCTAAATCAGTAATAAATTTTTAACTTCTTGTGTTTCCTTAATTATCAAAGAATAAAAATCAAACTGTCAAATGGAGCTGTGTTTTTCTCCCTCTATACCTTAGTATTGTTATGACTTTCTTGTGCGTAGGCTTCTGTGGGTAGGGGATAGAGAAAAGGCTGTTTTGAGAGTTTCCTCACCCCAAGTTGGCCATCCCTGTACTGTGTCATGCTGTAAGAGGGTCCCTTCATACTCAACTGGATCTAGAATTTTAGCTTTTTCAGCTTGAACTGAAAGCAATATAAGAGGAAATATCACAGGGTGGGTTTGCTGAACAGCACAAATTTGAAAATTTAAGACACTTTTCAATATAATCATTTGAGCTTTCCATCTCCCAGATCATGAGCAGAGAATCAAGAGCTCCCATAAAACCAAGACTGCAGCGGAAGGTAGTGAACAAGTGGGAACTGGTGTTTAAGGAGAGAACCAGGAAACAACTCCATGGACTTGGTGATCTGGTTAATGCAGGACATTTAAAATGGATCAGAAAGTTAGGTCTATAAATTCTCTTTTGTCAAGCCCAGACACCGGTGAATTTCCATCACAAAATAAAATAACATTACTTTCACAGAATTTTAAGTTTACTCTTCCTCTTATTTTAACTTTTTAAGCATTGTATCATTTTTGTATTTTCTTGCTACTTCTTGGCCAAGGGGGGAATACAACACATGAGTTTGGATGATTTCCTTTCTTGGAAACATATTTGACAAAGCTGTATATAATAAAAGGATAATTTTCTCAGCAGGAGAACAAAACGCACTACCCTCTTGCAACTGGGCTTTAAAAAATCCAAAGAATACATTTACTTAGATAAATTTGGCTAGCATTTTAATATTTTTGCAGTGACATCTCTGCTTCAGAACATTCCCAACTGAAAAATACAAAACTTTATTTTCCTGTTGTGCTGGGAAAAAATAAATCCTCTTGCCAATTTCAGCATGAATAACCATGATGCCTGTTTAACTTGTTCTCTTTGTAAATTATAAACCTAGAATAATCCTGCCATTTCACAATTTAAAATGTATTCTCATGTGATCTGATTTATTCAGCATGAGTACTGATGCCATTCCAAAGATTGATCAGCCTCTTTTTGCATGCCTTGGATACTGCATTCCTAGATGTCTGTTCTTGGCATGTCTGAATCAAGATGGACATGGGAGCAGAACCCTTGGAGTGAGAACAGATGCCTCAGGCTGTTAGCTAATCTAGCCTCTTGCACCAGTGGAGCAGCAGAGTTGTGTTTCATTCACTTCATCTTGGCTATGGTTTCAGAAGGGTGAAATGTAACTAGACCATACTCCACCTCTATGCTTCGAATATCAGTGGCTGTGATTTAGGAAGACACTGGATTGTCATGGTTGAAAACAGGGCGTTTGTAATGTCAGAAAGGAAAAAAATATCTCTAGGGATCAATCCACATGCCAGCAGATGGTTCAGAACGTCTGAAATGTAGAGCTAAGTTTGGGGGTTTCCCCTGGTACAGCTGGCTTTGCAAGGCCAGTCCGAATTGAATCCTAATATATGCTTTGTGGCTGACTCTACCACTTTGAAGGTGAGAAAGGACAGATATTGGGAATTGTGCCCATATTCCAGTATAAAAATTTTTGTTTTATTTTGAACCCTATTCATTATAATTGAAAGCTAGCCATCTCCGCACAGACAGGACACCTTGAAGCCTTTTTTTTTTAATTAAAAAAATCCATGCTAACATTAATAATAATTAATTTTATGATACTTAAGTCTATGCATTTTATACATTTTTCTTTTATTGACAAAATGAATATGTAGTGTTTTCCTAAGTGCATATAAGAAACTACCGGCAGAGCCACCCAAATCAGATGAATAAATTCTAAACTTTGTCAGTGCTTTATCCACTGTACAACACTGAGATGTGAAATAGTTCACACAGAAAGTTATCACCAGCCCTTTGCGAGCTGTTAACATTTTAACAGCCTGCCCTTTTTACAAACTGTGCCTGATGGATGAGATTTTAGTGGGGTCAACTTGTTTAGTAGGTCCCACTTTAGGGGACAAACACACAGAAATTGGCAAGTTCCTTTCATAATGACTCGAGTATCTTTCACGGATGCAGCTCTGCCCATATCCTGCCGAGAAAGACTGACATGTCTGACCTTTGCTTGGAGCAGAGGGTGTGTGCCAGAGGTTAGGGGAATTTGCCTAGAGCAATGGAATGAGGATAAAGAGTTTTTGATAAAAGGGCAATTGTTTGGGTTCTAAATCCAAACTTTCGGGATTTAGAAGTGAACTTTTAGTTATCCCTATTTTTCCATAGCTTACTGTTTTGATATTTCTTAAGATTCCATGGTCATTTTCTTCCGTCTTTAAAAATGCTATTATGCAAGTTATTTCTAAATCACAGCTGTGGGGAAGAGTTCACTGTCAGTTCGTTACAGGATTGTGTTTCTCATTAGATAAACCCATTCCAGGCATTCAATTTTTTTTTTAATGCCAAAATAGCATTTTGTTTATTTTGGGTTTTTTTTGGTCAAGTATTGTAATTTATTTAACTAAAAATTTTTTGTTGGTATTTAGATTTTTTTAAAAGTTATTATAAACAGTTCTGGTTACAGTGGTTTTGCTAATTTTTTTTGAAATTGTGAAATATAACATATACAAAAAAGCAATAAATTTCTAGTACATTTTACAAGTAGTTATAGAACAGATTTTAAAGTTTGATATGGGTTACAGTTCCATGATTTTTCATTTTTTCTTCTAGTTGCTCCAAGACACTGGAGAGCAATAGAAATATCAGTATAATGATTCAGCAGTCATATTCATTTGTTAAATCCTATCTTCTCTGTTACACTCTTCCTTCTCGTTAGATAACATATGTACATAAAAGCAATACATTTCTAATTACATTGCAACAATTAGTTGTAGAACAGATTTCAGAGTTTGGTATGAGTTACAATTCCACAATTTTAGATTTTTATTTCTAGCTGCTATGAGGTACTGGAGACTAAAAGAAATATCAGTATAATGATTCAGTGCTCATAATCATTTGTTAAACCTGACTTTCTCTGTATAACTCCACCATCACCTTTGCTCTTTCTACCCCTCTTTAGGGGTATTTGGGCTGTGCCCATTCTGACTTTTTCATGTTGGAAGGGACTGTCAATAATATGGGATAGGGGGGATGGAACTATCTGACATTCTAGAGAGGCTTGGCCCTCTAGGTTTCAGGACTTAACTGGCCCAGGGACCCATCTGGTGGTTGTAGGTTTCTGGAAAGTTACCCTAGTGGATGGAACCTTTTTAGAATCTTATATAAATGCCCTAGATATTCATTAGGATTGGCAGAAATGGTTTTAGTTGGGGTTTGGCAAGTTATGATAGGTAGCAATGTCTAACTGAAGCTTGTGTAAGAGTGACCTCCTGAGTAATAGCCTCTTGACTCTATTTGAACCTTCTCAGCCACTAATACCTTATTTGATATACTTCTTTTACCCCTTTTTCTCAGGATGGGATTGTTGATCCCATGGTGCCAGGGCTAGATTCATCCCTGGGAGTCATCTCCCATGCTGCCAGGGAGACTTTCATCCTTGGAAGTCAGGTCCCACGTAGCGGGAAGGGCAGTGGTTTCACTTGCAGAGTTGGGCTTAGACAGAGAGAGGCCACATGTGAGCAACAAAAGAGGTCCTCTGGAAGTAGCTCTTAGACATACCTATAGGTAGGCTGAACTTCTCGGCTACATACATAAACTTCACAAGAACAAGCCTCAAGATTAAGGGCTTGGCCTACTGACCTGAGTATCCCTAATGTTTGGTACAGTATCTGGGGTTTCCCCAGTGGTAAAGTTTAATAGTTCCGTAACTTTTCTCCCATTCCTTAAGGGACTTCAGGCACTCCATTTTGAATTGGTTACTATCATATTCAATATCAGAAATTTTGCATTGGTACTTATTAAATGCCATGACTTAGGGGGGCACTAAGATGAGAAGATATAGACTCTGTTCTCAAAGAATGTATTGTATATTTGGGGGGCACCAAGATGAGACGATATGGACTCTGTTCTCAAAGAACTTATTGTATAGTAGGAAGACAGATATATAACCAACAATTACAAAATAGTGTGGTAAGTGAGTGCCAAAGAATTAATAGACATGAAGAATTGATATGGAAGAGGCTGTGGTTAACTTTCCTAGAGGGGTTATGAATCAGGGAAGTCTTCAGAGAGGCTGAAGGAATTTGACAGGCAGATAGGGAAGACTAGGGAAATATGCACAGTGGAAAACTTACTGGGCAGATCAAAGCATGGGAAAAGTTCTTTAGGTGGGATTTATACGTACCTTAGTCTTAAACTACTCTTGATGGGAAAGAATTGACTAAGAATGTTTATTTTTAAAAATGAAGAAGAAGAAAAGGAAAGGAAAAAAGTATTAAAGTAATAGTCTCTTACTTTCCTAATAGTAACCCACAGCACCATTGATGTTCTCTGTAGGTCTTTAAACAATTGTCTTTAAACTCAGGTGCAAACTATCTCCTTAAATGTAGGCCAGGAAACAGCAGCAGTAGATTTAGAAGGTGCTTCATCTTTAAATTGCAATTTGTAGGAAATAAAAGTAGGACCTAGTAAGGTTGAGGGCTACTGAGTGTCTCAACACTAGTGGGAACTCCCTTGCTGCTTAGCCAGATCCTTTTCCACTTCCCAGGAGAGAAAGGAGGGAGTTCTTTTGGTTTTGTTTAGGGGTAAATAGTGGAACCCATGTAAGACTTTGCCTCAGGGCTCACTTTCACTGGCTTAGTGTCTGTTCCCTGGTAGGTACCCAAGGAATACCTGTTGAGTGAAAGGGGAGGTTGGAATTCTAGACTCCTATTCAATTATTGATTTAAGTCACTTAAGAGGTTTTGGTTGCCCCTTGATCAAAGTGAGCTGACTGTACAGTACCTAAATTCTGTTCCAACCCTAATTCCGTCACCTGTCTTTTCATAAATTTCCACACAAAATTCCCTCCTACTGAATAACCGAGGTATTCCATAGCGCTTAGTAAATATGTTGATGTAATGGTAACCTCGCACCCTGAAGAACCAGCTTTTACCAGAGAAGAAATTTGCTTAAAGAAATGATTACTTATGTAACTAAGTATAACAACAAAAATTTCAGTGAGTTAAACAACTGCCCTGCCAAAGCAAAACAAAGCAAAACAGAAACAAAAAAAGAAAACAAACTATTTCCATCATCACACCAACCGGCATTCATTAGATTTTGTGCCTTTTTGCAGCCTTGCCATCCTCCAAGTGTGATCCTGTCATGCCAAGTCATCAAAAGGCGATGAGCTCCTTTGGCAGAGACATGAGTTATAGCATATCTGCCTCACTGTGCTTGAAGGTCCCCAGGACAGATCTGAAGTGCTTATTGACCCTGCTGCTCCAGGGACCACTCTCGCCAAGAATATTCCTTGCCTGTCTGCCATGACAGATGCATAATTTAGTTTGCTTTCAGGAATGTACTAAGATTCTTTTTTGAATAGAAGTTCTGTTCCACAAACCTGGTTTTCAACTTTAATTCAGCCTAGCTGGAATCTATATGTGCATCTACTCATTTAGTAAATATGAATGGAATGCCTGGTCTTTGCTGGGACTTGCATTAGGCGCTATGTGTGTGAATAATAGAGATAGATTCCTGCCATCAGGGTGCTTTCCGTCTTTGCAAAACAAAGGTGTACCTATTGTAGCTTTTAGGAAATCATTGTGCCTAGGGAGAAAAATATTTTTACAATGTCTGGACTACCAGCCAAACATAAATCTATCTTTTAAATAATTACAAATGAAATAAAGGAGTTTTCAAAAGAGGCTTTGGCCTTTCCCTGTCTTCCTTCATTCCAAACCCCTAACTTAAAGTCACTGAATAAAGCCCTGGAGTGCAGGCCTCTTTGTTTCCCTACCCCTAATTAATAATTATATCTTAAATTATTAGTGTCTCTCTGGAAACTCCTTTGGAAACCAGAACCATTATTGTGACCTCTAGATTTTATTTTCCCTACATGTGTTCTAATTATAAAACAGCTTTCATGAAAGCCTAACGTTTCTGTTGGAGTTTTCTATTTATTGATGGAGTGCTCTGGTGCTATTTGCCTTCCTGTATAGCATTCTTAATGCGGTCTAAGAGACTTCCATATTTCTAAATAGACATGGCTTCCAGGAAAGCTTTGTAATAGTTTGCAGGTGATGGGCATCTATATGTACCTACATACATCCAGGGCAATTCATGAGGTCCCAGTTTCTGTTAACACCATTAGAGGATGCCTGGAGCAGAGAGCTATACTTGAAAAAACTAAAGATTCCCATGATGATTAATTATAAGATATAAAGTAGACATAGGAGGAGTATGTTTACATTTCTTTTAGACATCAGATTTTTTTAAACCGTGGGTGTGTTGCATAGTGTGTGGAACAAGTTGCTAAAACAATGTGTCATAGGAACGTAGGTTCAG
This sequence comes from Tamandua tetradactyla, assembly GCF_023851605.1. Taxonomy (NCBI): domain Eukaryota; kingdom Metazoa; phylum Chordata; class Mammalia; order Pilosa; family Myrmecophagidae; genus Tamandua; species Tamandua tetradactyla. The sequence continues at coordinate 50,747,899 of NC_135334.1, read as the reverse complement.
GGCACAACAGAAACATTCAGCAAATGATCACTTAATTGCACAGAACAAAGAATTCAGAGAGGGCACATATTCTCCTTGTCACTTACATAGCACAAACAGTCCATAGGGGCAGGGAAAGAAATCCCATTAGGCCTGGTCTTTTGGGGTGGCTGAAAACTGCTCACGGTAAAGTTGGATTGATGACAGCTCCATATACCACCACTTCATGCTGGAGGAGAGAGACAAATCTGTATTGTCTGAGTGTGGCTTTTCTCAATCTCTGGCGAGGAGAGTACCCTGCCACTGAGAATTCCTATTCTGATAAGCATCTGGGGCTGCTTCTTCCTGGTTTAAGGTCTGGCCCAGCCTTTTCATTAGGTTTATAATCTCCCCCAGTTTGTGGAAGGGCACACAGTAGAAAAGGAGGAGGGGGTAGTGGAAAGCCCAGGGATGGCCCCTTAGCCTGCGTTTGTGACTTCCCCATAGAAGGAGGTAGGGTAGGTGAGGAATGGGCAACGGACCATTAACAGGTGTCTGATTTCCTTGTGCTTATCTTCATGATGGAGTAGGAATTTTGAATTTCCACTTTCTCCCTTTCCAGTAGTCCATATATATTTATTACTGTTGTCAGTGTTGTATATTTGTTTATCTCTAGCTGCTTACCTTGTCCCTAAAGTCAGGGCCCCTGACCAGTCTTAAGATAAATCACAATCTACAACTAGTGAGTCAATTTAAATTGTACTCTTTTTTCTTGCATGAGCAGGCATAGAGAATCGAACCCAGGTCTCCAGCCTGGCAGGTGAGAACTCTGCCTACTGAGCCACCGTGGCCCGCCCTGTACTCTTTTTAATTTATCTGAGACACTAATGATACCCCTTGGATAAATAACAAATTCACAGCCCATTGTGTGTGCCTATGGAATACAATAAATTGTCTGGCCCAATTTAATATGGAGTGGGATTTCACATCAAAGTTCTGGTCCAGAAGGATTGAACAGTTCCTGACGACATGGCTAGGATAAGCTACCAACCAGTCTTTCAGTTCTGTGGTGGGGAGCAGAGAGCAGAGGGAACTTTTCATCGTAACTGTATTCTTACTAATAATAATTTAAATTCTACAAATTCCAGGACTTTGGCAGCTTGACTTAGAAAATCTTCCCTGCCTTTCCTTTTTTTAACAAGGGAAAATATACAAACAGATTAAAGTGCACTTACAAACCCAGCTGGCTTGTTTTTAAGCTCCCAAAGGACCACTTGATTCCCAATTACAGTATTTTTCCTTTTTATCAAATTGCTAAGAAATAGTAATTCAATTGATTTAAATGATTTCTATCACACATAGCCTTTAAGACAAGTAATCGGTTTATTATGCTCAGTCATAATGATGTTATTTTACTTCTATGAATTGTATTTTCAGCAGTGCTCATAAAATACCCAGTTTGACTTCATTTATTAACATTCTCATTTTCCGTTAATGGATGTTTTCCTGTCTCAGATAATTCTTCTGCCAGTTGACATTGCATAACTCAGTAGAAGTGTGTCTTTCAAAAGAACAAGCAAACCATAACTTGAGGTTTGGATAGGATGATTTTGTTTGAATACATCTTGAAGAATTCTTCAAGTTTTGTTATACTCAAATTTCACTTTTAATGTTGTAAAAATATCCCTTTGATTTAATCATATTATTTTTGTGACTTGCCATTTAAGAAATTATTAAGTTTCTTTTCTGAGAGCCTAGATGTAAAACAAAATGAAACACAACAGTTTGTTTTCTTCTATTTTTAAGATAAAAAGATATGATTTGTTTTTCATTTATTCAGCTCATGTTTGCAAAATTGATTAGAAAAGACTTTTGGACTCATATTAATAGGTTTCAATTTGGTGTTTACTTCTCCATTGAGCCACTTTTAGTCTGTTGCTGAAGCGATCTAGGTTTGCATAAGACACCTGAATTATTTTTTAGTTCCCTCTTATTTTATTGGCAAGTGAACAAGTATACGGTGATTGACCAATTGTATGCTTACATGGGTTTATGAAATTTGCATTAGCAACTTTTGGAGACCTTAAATTTTCGTCTCAAAACAGGCTTGAAGAGATAGCTTTCTGAAATGTTGTCTTTTGGTTAAAAAAATATTGAGCGACAGTCTAACTCAAAATATTGGCGATCTGTTTCCTTTTTTTTCTGGTCATATTTTACATTTTTCTTCCCTTGAATACTGAGGAAACTTTCCATTTGTAAGGGGGAGGTGGGGATGAAATGAAAGAGAAAGAGGAAAAATGTTTACTGAGCCCCAGGTAGAAGGTCAGTCGTGGAACTTAACTGTTATATGCATCATCATAGCTTCTCCTCTCTGTAAGCTGTTGTATGTCCCTCCCCATTTGACAAAGGAAGCGGCTGAGATTTTAGGGGAGCTAACCTTTTCCTAGTCACCCAGCAAGTATGGCGGAACAAAGTTTTGAAGGCAGGTCTGACTGGCTCTGAAGCAATGAATATGCATCGTGCCCCTTTGTCTGCTGGCTTGTAAGAGAACCATTATGTCCTACTTCCATCAGGCTCTCTGGTAAATCTGATTGAATGTGCGATCGAGAGCAACATCTTATTCTGCTTCTAACAGTCAGCCAATTTGTTTACTTTCTTTCATAACCTCTTCCCACAGCTGTTTTTCTCTTTGTGTTAGTTTTGACCCATTTATTCCAGATATAGATTCTCCTGCTTTCTGCGCCTTTGGCCTGCCACTTCCAATCCCATTTCTGTGCCCTCTCTCTTGCTTGTCCTTCCTTGACCCTTCTTCATGTATTCAGAGCACCTTTTGAAAGGAAAGGGCTTGTGATAAACTTGGCCTCTTTTGAGGAGCCAAATCCTGTCCTGAAGCCGTGGGGACTTCTTTGGTCACTGACAGAGTCTGGGAACTCCCTGTAAAAGGACTGGGTTTGAATGGGGCTTTGGAGGACTTTGGCAGGTCACATGGAGGTAAAAGGGGAAATAGGGACCTGCCATGTGAGGTGGAAATTGGCCAGAGGCCAAAGGCACGAGAATGCATTTGCTTACCTTGGGTCCAGAAGGGTGTTTGGTGAGGGGAGAGATGGCTGAAAAGGAGACAGGAGCTGGGATATGCAGGGCCTGGACAGTGACTGAGCGTGGGGTTTGGAGTTTATTCTGTTTGAAGCAGAGAACTAATAGGACCTAGTGGCACGGGAAACTGTGCCTTGCAGTGTGCCTGGCACGGGCCATCAGTGGAAATTTATTAATACCCAGTGATCATATCTGGACTCTGTGGATCCTCCTGCAAGGGGAATTGACTGGATTGAGGTGAGTGAAGCCAGTGGCATCCTGACTCACTAGAATGCTTGTGTCATTCATTCTCCCTCTTCTCTGCGTATGAGTCATAGAAAACATTAGGTGTACTAAAGGAAAAAATACCTAATAATCATTGTGCTGGTTTGAAAGGATGTATGGACCCTAGAAAAGCCATGTTTTAATCAAAATCCCATTTCATAAAGGTAGAATAATCCCTATTCAATACTGTATGTTTGAAAATGTAATTAGATCATCTCCCTGATGATGTGATTTAGTCAAGAGTGGTTGTTAAGCTGAATTAGGTGATGACATATCTCCACCCATTTAAGTGGGTCTTGATAAGTTTCTGGAGTCTTATAAAAGAGGAAATTTTGGAGAATGAAGGAAAGAGATTTGGAGAGAGCAGAGAATGCTGCAGCACCACAAAGCAGAGAGCCCACAAGTCAGCGACCTCTGGAGATGAAGAAGGAAAATGCCTCCCAAGGAGTTTCATGAAACAGGAGGCCGGGAGAGAAAGCTAGCAGATGACGCCATGTTCGCCATGTGCCCTTCCAGCTGAGAGAGAAACCCTGACTGTGTTCGCCATGTGCCTTCTCACTTGAGAGAGAAACCCTGAACTTCATCGGCCTTCTTGAACCAAGATATCTTTCCCTGAATGAATGCCTTTGATTGGACATTTTCTCGCCTTAGAACTGTAAACTAGTAACTTATTAAATTCCCCCTTTTAAAAGCAATTTCATTTCTGGTATATTGCATTCTGGCAGCTAGCTAACTAGAACAATCATGTTCCTTATTTGATTGTTTACATTTACTATTGCTTCATTTATATTTATGAGAAATAGAACTGAAGGCTACATGGAGTATAGAGAAAGTAAAATTTCTGATACACTTGCTTCTCTTTTTCTCCCTTTCCTCCCTTCCTGTCACCAGTGTGTCCTGAGACAATAATTAACACTGCACACTGAATAACCATGGATTTCTCTAAATCAGTGCTTTACAAACTGAGTTATGACCCCATCCATGAATCATGCAAAAAAGTTAGTAGGTTGCAAAGAACATTTGAAATGACATATAATAAAATATAAAATAGCCCATTAACATAAGACTCAAGAGAAATATTTGAAGGCTGATATTTTCAATTTTCAGTGACTGGGCTGCAGATGGTATTTCTTTTAACAAACCGGAATTCTGAAATAGGTTATCTGTATTTGAGGTATAATTTATGTAGTTACCTCGATTCTGAAAATCATTCAATACCTCTTTCATTTTGCTTTTTTTCTATCTATAAAAGTAGTTTCAATACCTAGTTTTGAAACCAAAATTTAGATTCTGAGGCTTTATTACCTTTCATTCACATTTTATGCTTTTTTTCATAATTCAACTTTTGAAAATATAATAACCGGATATTTCTTCAATCATGTGGCCATAAGTGTAGCAAAATAGTTAAAAACTCATGGAGACTCTTTCCAGCAAAACTTGTATCTTCTGTCTTGGCTGAATACTCAAGGATTCAGTGTCTCCTTCCTAAAGAGCACTTTTATATTGTAATTTATTTTTTATTATGCCTTAAATACTCAACAGGTATAAATACGGTTGTCCCAGGCAAATTAGAAAATATGGTCATCCCACCTAACGTTGACAAATGGGAGCTGAACATGGCTACGAAGGCTTGCATTGAGGTTGGGCAGTTTGTCAAGACTGTGTTTGAGCTGCTGACTTCCATTCAAAGTTATTATCAAAAGACTTGTTGAATATTGTCATTGTGACCTTGTGGCTTCTTTAAACAATAATGGAAGTAGAAAGATTTGACATCCCAGGTGGTCAATTCAGACATCATTTTAACTAGATGTGAATTATATGTTCTTGTCTTTATTTAGAAATGTTTAAATACTTTATGAAAAGCCATAATATTTGGAGAAGAATGTTTCTGAATAGCTTGTCTGCTTATGACACACTGTTTTTCTTGTAGGGATCGCCTCAAAAACGACTTTATCAGTACTCAATGTCTTGCCAGTTCTTCTGTTCCAGAATAAACTGTGAAGGCTCTGACAAACGGCCAGAGAATCCATGAAAGCTTTGATTCTTGCTCAGTTGCAGAAGCCAGTGGGTGACTTTGCACTTAGTAAACCACAGCAAAGCCGCTGATAAGCCCTTAAGAGAAATTTAATTTTGACCTTTCAAGGGTTTTTGAGGAAGGAGAAAAAATTCTGCAAGGTTCTGTACTGAAAAATGACTGAGTGAAATTCTCATCCCTTCATCTTTGTGGACCAGTTATTCAACCTAGAGCAGAGTCCCTTAGCTTTTGTGATTTTGCTAGTTTTGCATGTATTATTTGTTTTAATAGAAAGTATGAAAAATATTGAAAAAGTATGAGGAAGGAGAAGAATTTGAAACTGATGGCTTCTGATCACCTTGCAGAGTAATCATTAACTTTCAAGTATTTCCCTATCATCTTTTTTTTTTTTTTAACTTTTTTATTGTATAACAAATATACAAAGCAAAGAAATAAAAAAGCAATAGTTTTCAAAGCACTCTTCAACAAGTGGTTACAGGACAGATACCAGAATTTGTCATGGGCTACCATACGATCCTCTCAGATTTTTCCTTTTAGCTGCTCCAGAATATAGGAGGCTGGAGGACTTAAATACGTTTTTATCATCACAATCGATTTTTTTTCCTTTTCTTTTTTTGTGAACAATAACATATATACAAAAAAGCTATACATTTCCAAGCACAGCACCACATTTTTGGTTGTAGAACATATTTCAGACTTTGACATGGGTTACAATTTCGCAACTTTAGGTAATTACTTCTAGCTGTTCTAAAATACTGGAGACTAAACAAAAGAGTTATCAATTTAATGATTCAACATTCATATTCATTTGCTAAGTCCTATCTTCGATGTATAATTCCACCATCACCTTTGATCTTTCCATACCTCTCTTTGAGGTGGTTTGGGCCATGGCAATTCTAAATTTTTGGTGTTGGAAGGGGCTGTCACTAATACGGGTTAGGGAGATGGAACTATCTGCTGTTCTGGAGAGGCTGGGCTAGGTTTCAGGATTTATCTGGACCAGGGACCCATCTGGAGGTTGTAGGTTTCTGGAAAGTTACTCTAGTGCATGGAACCCTTGTGAAATCTTATAAATTGCCCTAGATGTTCTTTAAGATTTGCTGGAATGGTCTTGGTTGGGGTTTGGCAGGTTATGATAGGTAGCAAGATCTACCTGAAGCTTGCATAAGAGCAACCTCCAGAGTAGCCTCTCAACTAACTCTATTTGAACTCTCTCTGCCACTGATACTTTATTAATTATACTTCTTTTCCCCCTTCTGGTCAGGATGTAATTGTTGATCCCATGGTGTCAGGTCTGGCCTATCATCTTTTTTCCTTCTGTGAATTTTAGAAAAATAATTGAGATTGTATTGATTATATACTCCTCTGTTTTGCATTTTTATAAGGTGACTAAAACATCCCAATGACAATAAATGCATGGTATGTGTACTGTCTACATAATATTTCATCACATGGGTTTGTCAAATTTAAATTGTTCAGTGTGCTTTTCTCTTGGATGTTTAGGTTGATTTCCAATTCTTTCACACTGCTATAAATAATGCTTCAGTGAATAGATGTACGAATGAAGCTTTTCTTTTTAAAAGAATATATAAGTAAAAATATATATATATATCTTTTGACATATAATTATATATTTTTTGATATATAAATATATATCCTCCTGGTTGCTTAAATCTTCTTCCTGGTTGCTTTTGGATGGTAGGATTATAGCATACCTCCTGGGCTCTACCTGCTCTGGGTCTTAAAGCTGCCTGGAGAGGGTACAGCTGTCAGCATCCTTGCAGATCCTTCAAGTAGGCCTGAACTACTTGGTAAGTGACAACCAAAAGCTCTCAGGTGGAGCCATTAACTCAGGTGAGAGGGTTGAATGTAAGAGGAAGCTAATCAGAGAGAGAAAAGTCATTCTCAGTGTTAAGAGTACCTCCCGTAGGTGTTAGGCTGATGGGTCTAACACTCAAAGAATTCAGTCTGGGAAACTAAGGTGGTAGTAAAATGGAAATTATCTTGGGAAATGGGATGCTCATGTTCCTCACTGGCAGTGCATGATGGACATGAACCCTGGTAAGGAGGACAAAGGGGGATTGTAGCCACCTTAGAATCTTAGCTGCAAGGCTGCTTACACCATTTCTGCTGATAGCAAAGTATCATGAGGCTCATGTCTTAAATAGCTCTTTTACTCTTTAAAATGAATCAGTGGTGGTTAATGTGATGTTCAACATAGGTTAATTTGTAGAATCCTAACATTGCCTTATTTTTGCTTAAAATATGGTTAACTAGAGTGTGCTCACCACAGGAGGTATCACGGTTCTAGAAGCCCTTGATCCTTACACAGTGAGGACGTAACCTGCGTGGGATGTAGGGATCTGGAGTCTTTCCTGCCTCTGCTATTTCCCATACTAGAAACTTTGATGCTGGTTCATAGCACTGGATCTAAAGCTGGACAGATATTGACTCAAAAACAGTCTTCATTGCCCATTTGCTGTGTAGCACAAGATGCTTAACGTTAGTCTCTTATTCTCAGTTTCTTCCTCTTAGCATGGACAGAGTTGTTTAGATAATGTATTTCCAGCAGTTTGCAGATTACTTTGGATATGACAAGTATTCGTTAAATGTTGTTGTTTATATTTTTATTAATGGATGGCTCAAGTAATCTCTAAATTGGCAACCTAGTGTATGAAATTTCAGTGTAACAGTGGGCGGCTCCTCTCTGGTATATATACTTCAATCACTATCAGTCAACATTAGAGTCATTCAGAGAATGAGACAAAGGTAATACAGCTCTTAAGGGTAACGGTGACTTTATTCCTTTATTCCTTTGGACCCTCCCTCCTTTTCTTTTTCATAAATTTTCATAAAATGCTCTGCATTTAGTGCTATGCCAGGTGCTGGGGTTTTAAATCGAATAAAACACCATTCCTGCCCTCACATCATCTTGCAGTCAAGTACTACTTAGACTACTAAAATGCAGTCATTCTCATTTCATGGTAGTTAATGTTTTACTGTGTTGCCATGAACAATGAATTAGCACATATTAAACCTCTGCTCCTAGGGGAAATATAGGGTTAGACTCCTGTGAGTCTGAAATCACAACCTTTTCATCAACAACCTTGTTTTATGTGGACTTTTTGTTGTTGTGGAAAGACCATTCATTTAATATATTTTGTTGATTCATTAACATTGAACTCACGGCCAACAGCACTAAGTTCATCCCTGAACAAAGCCTATCTAAAACCTGCATGTTTTCCGAAGGAACATCACTTCCTTCTTGCAGTTAGGCACACTAGACAACACTTCAGCACCACACTTGGGAGACATTTTAAACAGCAAAATCTCCTACAAGAACCACGTAATTATGAAAAATGTGGCCCTAAATATGACACAAAATGGTCACTTTTTATAGTCTAAGAGTTGAAACAAGGCAAAGTGTTGCCTGGTTCGACTGCACTGGGTATGTGCATGCCAAGTAACTCAAATTTTTCGCTGACCTGAGCCTGTCCATAAATGACTGCAAAAGTGCCACGAGAATATATTTTGAGCTAACAAATGAATTTTAGCAAGTAGGCAGTCTCGCAGATATGGAATCCATGAATAATGAGCACTGACTATGTAACGCATAAATTAAATCACATTTGATGATACTCTCTCATTTAGCTGATCACCTCCTAAACATTCATAGAGCAAGGGGCTCTTTCCCCTCTCTTCAGTTTGATACCCAAAGTCATCTTTGTTCTGATAGGTATTCCTATTTGAAAGAACGGGTTCCCATTGTTTAGACTTTAGACATTGTCTGTCATGGTTAGCATTATTTCAAGGACTGAACTCTTTATACCGTCATTTCTAGCACTGTTACTTCAGTTGTTGGACAGGCATCAGGCAACATTTTTCTTTTGTGCAAATACGAATCTCTGTATCTTTGTCCTACCAAGATAAGTCTCTGGCTTGTTATCCTGCACCAGCATTGGTGTTCATCAGTTCCATTTGGCCTGCAAGTTCCTAGTTACTACTTCGTGTTTTCTTTCATGTTCCTGAATTGATATTCTGATTCCTGTTCTGTGTTGTTTTCCTTCCTGAGCCTGGACACAAGCCAAGATAGTCTAATGTGATGTATAGCAGTGGAATGAAAAATCAAGACAGGGCATATTGATTTATTTTAGCACTCGTCATGGAAGTCTCAGGAAGTTTCTGTGTTGGGTGGAATAGTAGGTCTATGACACTGGTTTCCCAATGCTATCTTAAGTCCTGTCTTTGCATTTCTGGTAATAATTATTCTAGCATTGTTGTTGATGGGTACCACTGAGAAGTAGTCATAGCAATGGCATTTATTCAGTATGTTATGCTTTTTCATTTCTGTCTCAAGTGAAATTGGAGGAAAAAATATTATTTACCCAAGTAATGTTCTGTGTAGGCAGGAAATAAACTCTCAGCCTTATTTTGAAGGATGCAGATAACTTGAAATATTTAAAAACTCTTGAAATCTCAAAGAATATCAGAGTTAAAATACCTTTGTGGTTATTTAACCCACATTCACTCATTTTAACAATGAAGAACTATAAGGCCAAGTTCAAGTTTTTGCCTAGTATTAACTGTGCAGAGGTAGACACTGGAATCAGAGGGACTGAGTTTGAATCCAGTTGTCTCTCCTAATAGCTCTTGACTTTGGGCAAGTTATTTAACATCTCCCATCTTCAGTTTTCTCATCTATGAAAAACAAGGAAAGTCTCTTGGTCTAGCTTACAGAGCTGTTTTAAGTTTAATAAGGCCACCACTGCTTAGGCACCTGGAAATGCACACTCAGTAAATATTAGCTATTATGATGATGGAATATTAGAGAGGGGCAGGAACATATGACTCTGAGCAGGGCTGCAAAGTAAGAATAGTTTTCAACAGGTGTCAATAGTGGGTGAGGATATTATAGGAAGGGAGGACACAGGCAGAGGCCAGGAATTGAGGACATAATAGAACATTGGGAGTAGCCTGGCCTGGGCATGGTGTGTGATGTATGAATGCAAGAAGTGCAAGGTGAGCTCTGAAAAAAGCTGTTGAAACGTGATCATGGAAGGTCTTGAGTGTTAGTTAGGACATGGAATTTTTAACTTCAATTATTAGTCTCTAGGGGGTCACTTTATGACTTTGATTGGTGTAAGGGGAGGGCGGGGGGCAGTAAGAGTAATAGCAATAGAGAGACAGAGACAGAAAGAAAGCTGATTAGACCCAGACTAAGGGAGAATGGGTACTGACGTACAAGAGAGGAAAACCCTTTTTAAGAAACATGGAAGCATAGAGGTAGTCTGGCAGTGCATGTTGAACTTGAAAATATGCCTCCCTCTGACCCTGCAATTTTATTTTTAGAAAGTCTGCAGAAACAATAGTTTAAAAAGTTGTACATTCAAGGAAATTCACTGTAAAATTGTTTATAATAAAAAAACAGCTAGGTACAACTTAATTATACAATAAGAGGGGCTTGGTTAAACAAGCGATGATAAATCTATACAATTTAATTATACATAGCCATTATACATGATGTTATTTTATTAACATGGAAAGGTCACCAAGATATTGCTACAATAATTTTAAAGTTATAAAATATTTTATTAGTGTGATCTCATTTTAAAAAATAAGTATATGTGTTAAGGCATGGGACTGCATAAACATCTAGAAAGGATTTAACCAAAATGTTGACTGTGGTTATCTCTGTGTTTGTGTTATAGGTGCTTTATGTCATCTTGTTTTCATACTTTTATGTATGTTTGAATTTTTAATTTTACAATCAAAACATAATTTTTCTTTAAAAATAATACTATGAAGATTTAGACTAACTAGGAAATTGTTGCTCTGTTGTAGGAAGTTACATTTTCACTCCAGGTCATGACAATTGGAGAGGAAAAGAAGTAGAAGAACTGAGAGGAGGCCAAGTTATCTAGAGTTTCTATTTACAGTGTTTTGTTTCCTCGGACTAGATGGTTTTTCTTCCCAAGATAAATACAGGACTCCAAATTGTGAACTTTAGGCTTCCACTGTGCACCAGTAGATTGTAGTATCCTGAAAAGGCTACACCGTCAGGTCCAGGATCAAACCCGGCATTATACAGTCATATCAATTCTAGGAAACTTGGAAACCAAGATCTGGCTAAGATTACATGTGTGAGGAAAACATAGGAAATAAAAAAGAAACCTAGATGGATGCAGAAATTCTCACATTGGTATATAACTGCCTTTGAAACATCCTTACTTTGTTTTAATACCAGTAATTTCAAGAACAATTTCAGACTGTATATAATTCAATTCTCTGATGTCAAGATATCTTCACTTACAGGAGTTATTGCAGAGATTTAACAAGAGGACTAAGAAACAAAACAAAATGTTTTTTTTGCTGTTTTACAATTTGTAGTTCTCTGCAGCTCAGCTGGCAGGTTCTAGTATCTTTGATCTGAAACAGAGAATTGAGAGTATTTTAACATTTTCTTCTGTTTTATTATACTCTGTTTTATTAGGTATATGTTTTCCGCAATATAAAAGCCAGATCTCCTCGTATGATAAGAAAAACATTCCATAACAAAGCATCCTTCAATAAGAAACACATGGTTCTATTTAAGGACATCCCTACAGTTTACCTTCTTTCAGAAGACATTTAATGAATGCCTGCTGCCTTGAAGCACAGTTGCTCCTGTAAATGCAGGAATTAATATGACAGGGTTTCTGCACCCTGGGAGCTCATAATTTAGTCCCTGGATTGTACTCAAGGTAAATACACATGGAAACATCCTCATATAAGACCTGATGAAGTGTGCTATCATAGAGGCGCACAATTTTCAGGATGGGTGGAATATCCCTGGCAGTTGACTAGGAGTATTGGTAGGGGTGAGGTTGGTGTTGAGTCTTGACAGATGGGTAACTTTGATGAGGTAGATTTGCACAAGAGATATATTCTAGGTGTAGAGAGCTGTCCAAATCCAAGTGCAGAATTGGAGATGTATAGGATGGTGTTTGGTTAATGTCTTATCTGGGATTCTCCAGAAGCAGGTTAGGAGGCAAGGGTTTGAATGCAAGTAATTTATTAGTACAGTGATCCAGAAAACATTGGTAGGGGAGTAAGGAAGTAAGATGGGGAGGAGAAGGAAGTCAATAAAGGGTATGTTTTTAAGCCAGTTGCCACTATGGGCAGGTGGAGCACAATTTCACTGGGGAGCTCTGGAAAATAATAAAGCACACCCGTCAGATTTACCCCAACTGAGGGGCAGGGAAGCCGATGCGTGTTCACAGCTCTGCAACCATTGCTGATTGAGGCCTCCTTCCAGAAGCATTAGCTTTGAGCCTACCAGTTTGCCTTGCACTGGGAGAACATGCTTCTGTGGCAGGAATAAAACAGTCTTGGGCAGTGAGGCACAGATTGTATTCATAGTTAGAGCCTTCAGCACTTAGAGAGGAAAGAGAATAGAACATTGGGTGGATGGGTGGGCGTGTCTCTGTTAAATGACTGGTCAGTGGCATAAGTGTCAGTCAAATGAACTGAGATGGAGAGGATGAAGCAAGCAACTTGCCAGGCAGTGTCCTGAGAGTCGATGAAAGGGAGAATTTCAATAAAGAAAGAAAGTGAAATGGGAAACAATGCTTTCAAAGTCCAAGCCTTCAAAATATCCTTTAGCTTGTGTGCTATGATGGGATAGGCTAGGCTCTGTAATTTGAGAGATGTGTGTTCTAGTTCTGGCTCTTTTATTAGTTAGCTGTGATCTCAGGTACTTCCCTTAACCTCTGAGGGTCTCAGGTTCTGGTTGTGTAAAATGAGTTGATTGTTTCCACTCACTTCCCGCACTGTAATGCAATTTGGATGAGTTCGAAGATGAGTTATGACTCCAGCTTCACAACTTGTCATTCATTAAGTTAATAAATGGATTGCATGTTAAACTGAGAAGTAATCTAGTTTCACAGTTAAATAAAGTACTAATTTAAATTACTTTTAAATTAGAATGTTAATAGAATAAATTTGCTGGGTCTAATAAATGAACTCTCAACATCATCCCCTGCCCCCGCTGCCACACATAGTCTCTGAACTTCCACTTTCGATCTTCTCTGACTGTTCCTGTTTTTTTCTCACGTTGGGCTCTAGAACTATTTTCATTTAGAGTTAGTTTCCTTTTATCTGTGGTTTTTTTTTTTGGAAGCAGGAATTACATCTATTTCCCTGATGGAGAGTTTACATGGAGCATGTGTTTTGAAAGATTAATATAAGCAGTTGGTTCTGAAACAGTTTGATCTTGCTTTCCATAGTAATGAAAAATGAATAATCAAAAGCAATAAATTGTGTCTGGAAGATAATAAATACTTCTTAGAGCATTTTAGCACTGACTGTGAATTATAGCTGACCCCTGGACTGGGAGGGGTGAAAAGAACCAATCGGAACTCCACAGCGTGTGCTGGTCTTTAATATACGTGTTCAGCTGCTTGATTCATTTCATCGCTCCCTATCAGAACTCAGACAATCTGCTGTCTGTCCAACTGATTTAAAACTAAAACTGGCATCTCATGCCAATTAGGGAGTCTGTTTAGCCACAAAACAGGCCTTTTCTCCTTCTATCCCTTAACTAAAATGCAAATATAAAGGGACTAGCATTAGGATTTAAAATATAAATAGTAGCAACCTTAATTAAATCTAGACTCAACCACTAAAGATAGGGAAGCTTCTTTGGCATGTATTTTTTTCCCAAACCTCATTAGGTTTCTTGTCATGGATGCTGCTTGAGTAAACTCTGGGAAGACACCTCAGAGACTCTCTTTCACCTTCAGCTGTCCACCTTCTGCAGGTACATTCATGACCCTGGGGCTAGTCTAGAATGCAGTGTTTTGAAAATGAGTACATCTATCTCATGAGGTGTCCCATGGTGGGCTTTCTTTTTAGAAAAAACCTAGGAAATATATTTGGACATTTGTGATAATCAGATTTCTATGAGTTATGCCACCAAAAATTAAATACATACCCTCATAAATAAATAAATGTAAGTAAATGAATAAATACAAAAATAAGCCAGTTGTGTCCGTACATTCTTTGTCTTGAAGAACCTGAAAATTCGGTTGGCAAAGGTAGACCTTACTGTGTGCCTTTGTACCTTACAAAGCAGCAGTCATGCACAGACACCAAGAGTTTCTTAAAAAACTGATGGCAAAGAGAATCAGGACGAGACTCAAGAAAGGTTTCTTTGCTCTACCTATCTGCCTGGCACTCTTGTACGAGGGAGACCATACTTTAACTTAACTGAACCAAAACGCAGGGCTTATCCTCCTCTGATAAAGCCCTACAGAAAGGCGCCTTTATCTCCTGTACTCAAAAGAATTGCAAAGGAGCTCTCTGAAGACCTGAGGTTCTTTTTAATATGATCCTTATTAACTGACATACTTGAGCTGAAGTGTTTGACTTCACCAAGCTTCAGCATCCTCTAAGTGGAGATAAAAATTCCCTTCTTGTTTATGTTCCAAAAAATATTTCTAATAACAAATGAAATATTTTATGATATACCAAAGCCCTTGACACCTCTACAGGGACATTCAAACACAAATGAGGGCAGTTGTGTTGATCTACCTGCCAAAGGTAGATTCCTCTTATATGTCTGTTTTGATTATACTGTAATTGTAAATAAAACTATGGAAAAATTTTAGTCAGAAAGTATTTTCATGTCTTGTACCTTAGCATGAGTTTGTGTTTTCAAACCTAGAGGTGTAATTATTTATCTATTGATTTATTGTGAAAAATAACATGTATACCAAAAAAAAGCAATAAATTTCAAAGCGCACCACAACAATTCGTTATAAAACAGATTTCAGAGTTTTGTATGGGTTACAAGTCCACAATTTCAGGATTTTGCTTCTAGCTGCTCCAAGACATTGGAGACTAAAAGAAAGAATAATACAGTGATTCAGTAATCATATTCATTTGTTAAGTAAGTCCTATCTTCTCTGTTACAACTCCACCTTCTCCTTTGATCTTTCTCACAATCTTTAAGGGTATTTGGGCTATGCCCATTCTAAATTTTTTATGTTGGAAAGGCCTGTCAATAATATAGGATAGGGGGATGAACTAGTGGATGTTCTGGAGAAACTAACATATTGAGTTTCAGGTCTTACCTGGCCTAGGAACTCAACTGGAGGTTATAGATTTCTGGAAAGTAATCATAGTGCATGGAACCTTTGTAGAATCTCACTAGAGTCTTGGGTGTTTTTTTGGATTGACAGGAATGATTTTGGTTGGAGTTTAGCAAACCATGATAAGTAGTAATGTTTAGCTGAAGCTAGCATAAGAGTAGCCTCTGAGTAGCTTGTCAAATCTGTTTGAATTCCCTCAGCCACTGATACCTTATCTTCCCCCTTTTGGTCAGGAAGGCATTGTGGATCTCACAGTGCCAGGGCCAGGCTCATCCCTGGGAGTCATATCCCACTTGCCAGGGAGATTTTCACACCTGAGTTTCATGTCCCACATAGGGCAGACAGTAATGATTTCACTTACAGAGTTGGGCTTAGAGAGGGAGAAGCCACATCTGAGCAACAAAAGAGGTCCTCTGGAAATAACTCTTAGGCATAACTACAGGTAGGCTAAGCTTCTCCACTGCATAAATAAGCTTCACAAGAGCAAGCCTCAAGATTGAGGGCTTGACTTATTGACTTGGGAGTCCTTAATGTTTGAGACAATATCAGGGATTTCCCTGGTGGTAAAGTTTAATAGTTCCATATTTTTTCTCCTGTTTCTCAGGGAACTTTGCAATACTTTTTAATTATTTGCTCAACATACTCTGGGATGTATGCAGGCATTATAGAAGTGCGATTTTGAAAGCTCCTGAATCAGTGAGAGAAAAATCAGCAAAGCAGTCTTTTGAGAGAGGAGAGGCTTTTCCTAGTTTATTGTTTCTAAAAATAAGCTTTCCTAATTTGGCACAGCTGTTAGGGAGCAGAGATGGGATGCTGGTAACTGAACGTCCCCAAGTGTATGCTGTAATGTATTATCAAATGCTTGTGGAGCTACTGAGAAAATTCTTGGCATATGTGTTTTTTTTCCCCTCTAACAGCTTAACACAGCTCTTTTATTTGCTTTTTATTCTATTTTTATAGAAATGTTCAGGTTCTTTTGGATTATTTTGAACTGTTGCCAATACATATGTGATTTAGGCTCTTGATTTGGCCATGAGAACAGAAGGTGAAAATTAAAGATGAATAGCACTGTGGTTTCTTACACATGAGAATTGTCTAGTTCGTATTTCAAGTCACCAAGGCCAGTCTAGCAGGAAGCATCTATTTTATTTTTGTTCCAAACACTGCATTTTGAGATATCTCCTCAAAGGAGGGCTTTTGCAAGAAACCAATCTATTCTATGTGAAAAGATGGCTATTTCTCAATGAGTTCTTTACTTTGAATCCAAAGTGCCATGCTACTGTTGTGGTGTGATGAACACAACAGTAATAATAATAATAAGAAGGAAAGAAAAGTGGGAGAAGAAGGGAAGGAAGAAGAGGAAGGGAAAAGGAGGAGGAATATGTAATCATAAAGATGCCCTTTAAGTTGTTGATTCTTTTTTTAATGTGAAAAGTGTCTTTATGTGTCAATTCCTAATTTAACATAACACCCCTGTGAGATTGTTGATGTCACAAATGAGAAAACAGATTTTTTGGAGAGATTTTTAATTTATGTGTCATATAGTTTAAAAGTCACAGAGCTAGGGCTTCAACTTCTCCTTCAAAGTCAGATAATTTTTCTACCAAGCAACTGATTCTGCATATTTGTCTACATTTGTACCTCTCTCTATATAAACAGGATTTCGTGAATCACGTAAATAATATCTGCCCTGTAAACTTGGGGGCAGAGTGGTGGTTGTGCTTCCTGGCTTAACTGTTATTCTCAGTAGTGAGTCATTTGTCATTGTCCCCTTGCAGGACATGCAGTTGGTGATTGCTCAACTCAGGTACCCAGTTAGATAGGAAGACTGAGCCCCCAGAGGATACATAACACAGCTAAGAAGCAGAAGACCCCGTGAACTTGAACCTGGATCTCCTGTTCATGGCCCTTTCATTTTTTACTATTTTATGATGTGTAAAATCACCTTTTCTCAACAAATGCGCATGTGTCAAGCAATGCAGAGTTTATAATGTGAGCTAATCCATTTGTAAAAAGACCAGTGTCTGGCAAAAAGTAAGCGCTGTATAGAAATTTGCTAAATAAATATTCTGTAACAAGAAGAAAGAAGGAAACATAAGAGAATTGTTTAGACTGTATCTCAGACATATCAGTCATATGGGGAAAGTGTCCATGGAGCTCTCCAGAAGAAAATATTTTATATGATACTAGCAAATGTTATTGAGAAAAAAAAATTCAAAAGATGGTTTATATTATTTTCTTAGAAGCACTCTGATTTTCAGAAACGGATGACTTGGTTTTGCAGAAATCCGATATGAATGCTCTCAGTCTGTTTGTTGCAGCTGTCAATGCACCCATCCTTCCCTTTCTTAAAGATGCACCAACAAGAAATTAACAGAAACTGCCAAATTGAAATGTAATGACTACACTCTTTCCATGACTTCTGTGTTAAAAGTCAAAGGTTCTGTCATTTTAATGGCACACAGTAAAATTTGAAAGCCGCCACAAATTAAGTCAGTGCATCTCAAACCTGGCTGCATTTTAGAATCACTTAGGGATTTTATTTTTTAAATAAAACAATATGCTCAGGGCACCATAAGAGTGGAATAAGAATCTCTAGGGATGGGGCCTCAGTAGCTGTGTTTTTAAAAGCTCCCTGGGAGATTTTTTTAGTGGAGGGTTTGGGTTGAGAGCCATGGGTTGCGTTGTTCTTCCAGAAGAATTCACAACTGGTTCCTTTAAGGGAGGTAAACAGATCTTCCATCCAATGTCCACTAGGTTGTTGAAGCTCGTTACTAGCACAGCCTAAGAAGAAAGACATTGAGCAAGTAAAACGTGGTTGATCCTTACTTAGAATGGAAATACAGATTCTGATTTGGTGATCTCTGGATCTTTGGGTTTCTGGGGCAGGGAGCAGAAGTTTCTGTGTTTAAGAGGGTCTGTAAATGTTTCTGATGAGAATTCAACTTAAGAATGGCTTTTTAGTACTTATATATAACATCTTTTTTTATATGTGTATTTACTTACTGTCTTCAGCAAGGAAAAATTACTTGTAAATCCGTCAACAAATGGGCTGTTCAGGGTCTACTCTAGCGACTTGTTTCCTCCAGGTCTTTTTTCTTCATTATACTCTTCAGTGAAGGGAATGTTAAAGGACTTGGGAAGAATTTTCACAAGTAGGTCTGGAATTTCACAGTTTGTTGTTTGTAGTAATGATCTCAGGTTAATCAGTATTTTCTGTTTCTAAAACCTGCTGTCAGGGCAAAGGTCTGATGCTTACAAATTACATCTTTCACAATTGAAGTGTAAATTGAACTCTTTTGTTTGCTAATCATTCCTTCTTATGAATACACTAATCAACCTCTTTGGGGAATTTCCTTGTCATATATAGTCATTTATACATGGCTAGGTTTTACTGACCTCAGGTCACTGATCCCCAGCCATTCAAGCTAAAATCAAGTTGGAAAGTAGGGGCTGAGGGGGTGGGGGAGAAGCCTATAGAATGTCAAATTAGATGTCAGAATAACGAACATGTCATGAATGATACAAAATGCTTTACATGCATAATCTCTATGCACGTAATGGCCCTATGATATGTTTTACTATCCCTATTTTTACAATTGAAACCTGAGGCCAAATGAGGACAAGGTATGAGAGGTGTCAGGTAACTCCTCCACCAACACCTGGCAGAGACCTTTGGATTCCTGAGTCCATCCTCATAACAGTTATTCTTTACTAACCCTGAAGTTTGCACTCAACTCCTCATAACTTGCTCTCTCAGTCTGTTTTATACTCCTTTAGACCTGATTCTAGCTAGACTGGTTTTTAGGTTTCCTAAACAGTATCCGGCTTGAGGAAGTTTCTCGGCCAAATATACCAAAACGAGAAATTATGAAACATGACATTTTTCAGGATGACTGGTCCCTTTACACAATTCTATCATTTTCATTTCTATAAAATCATACTAATATTTTCTTAAATATAGTAGGCTTCTGTAATACACCTTTCATGTATTAAATTATAAAGATATCTATATGTCTACAGACTATATTCTTAGTCCCATCCTTATACAAAAGCTCTTTTTATTTTTGCCTACTATTTCCCAATCTTCAACCTAGTGATGATTTTATATCAGTGTAAATGGAGCATGTATATTTTTTCTATTCAGTGTTTCACTTCCAGGCAAAAACATTTTCTGTAGTTCCATGTAGTCCTAGTTATCAAAGTAAATGTCTGCAGATGGTTCTTTGAGGTGGTATATCTGAATTTGCAGTCTCATGTCTTTATTACTCTTCCATTACCATTTCCATTACTCTTATTCTCTTAAAATCTCTTGGATCATAAACTTTTTGAAGTTGACCACTGTTAGCTTTGACTCATTTCCTGCATGGATTCCTTAACGAAACCTGACAACTGCCCTGTCTAAAATTCATCTCTAAGTTTGCAGTATTGCAGTAATTAGGTAGCCAATAAATGCTGTTGATTGAATGCAGTCTAATAGTTATTAAAATATCCTCTAACTGAGCCAACAATGTATATGCATATATGAATAATCTCAAAACAGCCCTATTACACACCTGCCCACATGAGTGTGTGCTTGTGTATGTGTATGGGAGTGTGTGTACTGGTTACTAGCACATATTTGATGGTCAGGCTGATTTAATCTTGGCTCCACTCTTTACTTTTTGTGGACCTTGGGGAAGTACTTGACCTTCTTAAGTGTAAGTTTTCTTTTCTTTGAAGCAAGGAAAATAATATCTATTTGCAGGTGGAGGGAGATTAAATGAGACACTAGAGATGGAATGTTTCTGACAGCTTCAACCGGGCCTCCAAATACTGAGTAATAGCGAAAAGGTTATAATGAAAATTTCATTTACCCCAAACTGAAATAAAGCCAATGTACAAGGCAAGGTAATGCCTACATGTAGAAGAATGGGTCTAAGGGCACAGAATGGATTCCTATGGTCTTATTTGGAAAGAGGTTAAAAAAAAAAGAAGAGCTTCTTTTGTAAATCTGGGCAAGGTTTCCCTATGTCCATTGCCAAAACAAGTGTCTTCGGTAAACATGCCCATCTACTATAATGTGGATGTTTTTGGAAGAGGTGGAAAGAAAAACCCAGAATGGCTTTTTCCATGGCTAATCACTGGAGTGCTAGAAGGTCCTGTTTAGAGCAGTTTGTACCTTTGGAGAAGGGTAGTCCTCTGAATAAATACTGCAGAAATAGGGAATTTTCTCCACATTGACTGGAAAGCAGAATCCACAATTAGGTTCAAACTGACTGAGTTTTTAAAGTTCATTCTAGAGCTAGGAGAAGGTATTGTGGGAGGCAACAGAGTAAGGCTGTTCTGGGACCTGACATCCTAGATTCAAATACTGACGCCAACATTTATTAGCTAAATGACCTTGAGCAAGTCTTTTAGCTTTTCCTGTGTCTAGTTTCCTTAATTGTAAAATAAGGATAAAAATGACACTACCTTCTAGGTTTATTGTGAGTAGTAAGTAAATTAATTTTTGCAAGAGCTTGGAACAACAATAAGTGAACATTCAGTAAAGTTAGCTGTAGTAGTCCCCTGAAGGCTGCATCACCGGTTTTGCTTTCTCCAAATACACAAGCCCCACCTTCTTTTTTTCATGACTATATATGGATTTATGTGCGTTTCCATTAAGAGGTAACACTTGTCAGTTTCTGGATTTCTGAAGCAGATAAATGGATGGCATTATGTATGAGCCTGTTCTGTTACTAAATTACAGTTATGGAAACAGTTACTTTTTATATTAAAAATTGTTTATCAGCCTTACTTAGAATAGTTAAGATGCGAAATATGTACTCTAATGAGCGTAGGCAGCTCAGAGCACAATTGCAGGCAGAACAAAACTGTAAACAGTATACACATTTCTAAGGTTAGAATATGAATTGTTTTTTAGCAGGGTTGTTTGTTCAGGATTCAAATTGCATTTCCTGTTTTCTGTGATAAACCCTTCCTTACAACTGTTGGAGTTTGAGGTAGGTCTGGACACCTCTGCTCCTTCATCAATTTATTGTCCATGCTGTCTGTTGGAAATATGGTGTGAAAACACGAATGGTGCTCTTTTCATACTTCCTTTCTTTCTCCCTGTCTTTTGCATTCAGAATCTCGAGGATTTGACTTGTCACTAAACCCTGTTTAGAACCATTGATCTCTGAATTCTGCTGTTAACTTTTTCATTCTTTTAGTCCACAAAGTACTACAAGGCTCACAGATGTTGCCTCTCAGGTAGTTTTAAAGGGCAGCGTGTGGCTGGCTGGCAGGCATATCGGTGCTGGGTCCTCTTGGGTTGATAGTTTACCAGGGTGTGGACGAGTCCAAGTCAGCCAAATGACTGGGCTCAATACTAGGAGGATTCAACTGCCCTCCTCATTTACTCTTCATAAAAATCTGATCTTGCAGATTGCCCAAATCCTCCTGGCCAAAGCTCTGAACAATTTGAGAAACAAAAGCCAAAGAATAAAGATGGAGGCTAAAATATTTGTCTTTATCAGTTAGAGATGCTAAATTGGAGGATATAGGTTGATATGAGAGTGCAATGAGCCAGACTGGATCTCAGAATTAGGCACTGGAAGTCCCCTTACCTCTGCCCAAGCCCCAGTGGCATGCAAGTCCTGGGAGGTGCAGTTAACTTGGGCTTCTTTGCTCAATCCCAAGAGGAAAAAGTGTAGTGTGCCCAGTTATTCCTCCCCAAGGTACTAAACCAATGAGTCACCCTTCCTGGAGATGAAAGGAACGAGTCAATTGTTGGAGTGAGGCCAGGAATATGTTTAGGAAAAATATGTCCTCATAGAAACTAGTATGGGATAAAGTATTGATGAGGAAACTGAGGCATGGAGAAACTTGTAAAAAGCTTCCCAGCGACTTGGCAGTAATGTTGAAATTTGAATATAGTCTTTTCTCTTGGTAGAAGAAAACTTTTCTTGCAATTTAGGATCTTAAAACTTTATTGGATAGATCCATGAATCAGGCTGCATCCCCTTCAGGAAGTAGAAGGAAGCTCTGCTGAGGGAGTGGAAAGGGAGCACTCATAGGATGACTACAGAAGCAAGTGAGGAAATGTTCTGATTGCCTTACATAATGTTTCCATTTTACATAGAGGTCTTACAAAATGAAGATCATGTATACATTGATGATTAGTATGGCATGCATTCCCAATCTGATAAACTCTCTCTTCTGGACCTAAACTGGTGTATCTTCAGATCTTGCTTATCTGCAGCTCTGTAGGGTGTTTTTCATTTTCTTAGGAAGCCCCTGCAGTCTATTGGTTTTGACTCATGGAAAAGCCCTTCCTGGAAAGGCAATGCTCAATGCAGGCAGGAATTTCATTTCATTTTACACATTGTTTCTATCTTATACTAAGTGATTTCCTCCAAACTGAAATTATGATATAGGAGAGAATTGTGAAAGGTCATTCATTTCATCCTGTAGAATCCAAAACAAGATTTTACATAAACTATCCAAGAAAGATGGTGATGTATTCTCCCCCTTAGTTTTGCTGCCTGTATACTCTTGCTGTCAATTCTCTACTGAAAATTCTGGCTATCTTACTCAACATAGGCCATTTCTTTTACCTGCAGTAATTCTGTTCATTGACTTTCTTCCCCCTTGTTCTAGTTTGCTAGCTGCTGGAATGTAACACACCAGAGATGGATTGGCTTTTAATAAAAAGGGATTTATTTCATTAGTTCTTCAGAGGAAAGGCAGCTAACTTTCAACTGAGGTTCTTTCTTACGCAGGAAGGCACAGTGTGATCTCTGCTGGCCTTCTCTCTAAGCCTCTGGGTTCCAACAACTTTCCCTGGGGTTATTCTGTTCTGCATTTCCAAAGGCCTGGTCTGAGCTGCGAGTGCTGAGATGAGGTATGCCGAGCTGCTTGGGCTGTGCTACCTTGAGCACTCTCATTTAAGCGCCAGCCAATTAAATCAAACATCATTCATTGCAGCAGGCCCACCTCCTAGCCAACTGTGGATGTAATCAGCAACAGATGAGGTTCACATGCCATTGTCTCATGTCCACCACAGTATAACTAAGCACCTTCATCTGGCCAAGTTGACACCTGAATCTAACTACCACACCCCTGAAACTGACTCTGACCTGGTATACCAAAGCCCACATTCCAGAAACTTACTTTTAGGCCCCAGACTATTCTGATACCAGTTTTCTCCCTTGTCTTACTGTCTTACTTTGCGGAGGCAAAGCTGCACTGGGCTGATGGGCTGTGAACTGTCTGACCTGACTGCATTCCACATTGGAAGTCCAGCTGAGGTCTCATTGACTGCCTTGAGTGACAGTTTTTTCTTTTTTTTAAATCCCCTTCTTTCAAATGTGATTAGCATGATGTTTAATATTTAAAATTCTTAATTGCATTTTTACACTTTTGGCATTGGATGACTGAGCTGTGTACTCTTCAAGAGCATGCACAGATTTCCAGGAGGGTGTTGGAACCCTGCTCTCTAATTGTGTTCATGTTTAGAGTATTGCTTCCTTTTGGCTGTGTGTGTGATTTGGGGGTTAATTCCCATTAGGAGCCTTTCTAGAGGATCTTTGTGAATGAACTAGATAGAGAGACTGAAGGAGACAAAGTGCCATAACCTTCAGTTCCTATAAGCCTTTATGAAACAATTAGCAGCAGCAAGATTTGCTGTATGTGGAGTGTGGGAAGAAGGAGGTAAATTTTGTACCCAGGTTTAGACACAGGAATTTGGAATTATATCCTTCTGTTGGGCAAATCAGAAGGTATATTCCAGAAGTCATGCTGTACTTGAAATCCCGAAGTCTAGCCTTAAATATCCCTTGCCTAGGCTATTCTAAACTGGTAGTGTGGACAAATGATAGGTTTTGTTCCCTTGAAATAATTAGAGAGATTTGCATTGTTTATAAACTGGTTTATGTGTATGTTCCATTTTAGTTGCAATATTGAAAATCCTATTAAACTTGGGCTTTTAAACATGGGTTCCCTAAGAAATCAAGAAATTTAAAAACAGAATCCTGATCATGACTGGTCAAGGATCAAGAACAGGCGGAGAGCTCAGTGGGTAAGCAGAACAGTTTAAGTAGTTTTGCAAAGTGACTGCTCCTGTACTTGTGTGTCAGAAAGAAGTTTCACTTTTGAGGGACCCTGGAAAAAGAATTGCTAGCCTTCATCTGGTGAAGAAGTGTTTCCAATTTATGGTGGGGTTCATTGGCAGGTCACTGAGGAAGCTTGTCCTAAACAATTTAATTTGGGTTGTGGAGCTAGTGAACCTCTGCACAGCTCTGCAGATAAGGTTGTAACCAGCCTTCCATAACAAGTCCTCTCTTTGATTCCCTTGAGTTAGAGTTATTCTTTGGATTGTCAAAGTGGCACCTTTGGATATGTCTGTGACCTTGAAAATTAGAATAATTAAGTTTCCTCTGGCACAGCGGGACTTGATATACATAATTAACAGCAGCCAGCATTCCCTGGAGAACAAATTTCTGCAATACATTTAAGAAGGAAAGAGGCAAACCTTTTGAGTGAGGGAAGGAGAGCATTAGTTTTTATGAGAGTGACAGTATCTAGATGTTCCTTGTCATTTGTACGTAGATATTTCTCTGAAATTTTATAATGATTTTTTCTCCTTTTTTTTGTTGGGGAGAGGTAGCACTCCTATGTGAAATGGAGGGAGGGGGTAATTGGCAAACAAATTAAAGAACAGGGATGAGAACTTAAAAACTCCTTAATAGGGGAGAAAAAAGTTTTAGACTACATTAACCTTGTTGAAACAAAAGCAATTTTTAAGTCATAACATTCATTTATAAGTATTTTATGTTTCCAAGCTGTGACAGAGTCTAGCATCAAGTTGGTTACACAGAAGGTGCCTAATAAATGTACAATTAATGTTTTTGAGGAAACTATATGCACACCTTTATAAAGACTTTTCAACAATTCTGATCCTTAAGAGCACTATTTTCTTTGAAATATTTTCTTTAAATGTAAAATAAAGACATAGATGATAGATAGATAGATAGATAGAAAGACAGGTAAATAGGACAGTCTCTTAAGCATACAGTTCAAATTGGTTATCTGTAATTTACTCTGAGTCCTGGTGTTGCTTTTAGCAAATGGGGGAATTAAAAGAGCAGATAGTAAATATACTCCCAGCCAATGCACATTAGTGTTCTTTACTGTAAGCATTCTCTGCTGATGAATTCCCCTAATGGTATGTTCTTTCTTTGGACTATTATTTCATGTTGTGGGAACTGATGCCAAAAAGTGTGCAAGTTACAATGTCTGATTGCACGTAAAAATAAATAAAGAGTAAAGTCATGAGTTTTATAGTGGCTTCAGAAACCTTCAAGGGAATGATCCAGGAATACAATAGTAGAGACTGTCAGGCAATTAGAGATCAGTGGGAATCATTTGTAGTTATAAAGGGCATCATTATCATCTTTGCCCCTGGGAAGGGACCTATCAATAACTTAACGGTAGTTGGTAGAGAATATGGCAGCGAAGAGATTTTCTGAAAAGCATGGAAGGATTGATAAAGTACAATGCTGGGAACACATTCCAAAGGGGATCAGTGGTGTTGGGCTATTGTAGTGACCTTGTATACCGTAATTAGTGCTGAATGGATCACACACATTTTCTCTCACTGATAGAAATGACTAAATATCCATCTTGGCTATAAATAGATTGCTATCCTTCTTTTTGTTATTGATCTCTCCCACCACCCATATCATTGCTGGCTAGCTCTGCTTCTGTCCCCAAATAAATTAATATTAAGAACATCTGAATGTTGAGAAATTAACCAAGAGATTCCTTAGGGCCTGGGTTCAGTGAATGAGTCATAACAAGATAGATGATTGCTCAAATGCTGCTTTTCTACTTGTTCATCAACAAAACCAAATGCTACAAGTTAAATATTCATCATGTACTATTACCAAGTTCACTATAGGTTAGAGCAAATGGAATGGGCTATTCCTCTTTCTGCTCAGCTGTTTGTTGTGTTAATCAGTACTCCAAGATCTCTGATACCAAGTAGAAGATTCATCTTTTTATGCTTTTCTAGGATTGTCCCAGATTTCAAATTTCCACCCAGATTTCAAATTAAGATGAGCCATTTCCCAAAACTTTTTTTGAACAAAGCAATAGTTACACAAGGTTCTCCATGAAAATAAAATAAAATAAAATAAAATAAAATAAAATAAAATAAAATAAAATAAAATAAAATAAAATAAAATAAAATAAAATAAAAAAATAAAATAAAATAAAGCTATATGTGGTCAAATAAGTCTGATGAACAGCAATCGCTTTGTCATCTTTGAAAATCAGATTGCTTATAAACAGTGACAGAAGAAGTCCTAAACTAAAGAAATTTGCTTTATTTAAACTTAAGTTATTTAAACATAAGCAGTTAATTGTATTCACTGTGATGAAATTCATATAAAAGTAATTATTTTTTACCCATCTTTTCCCTAAGAAGCTCCAACTGTTGTACGCCCATGTGTGATTTGTGGACCTTATGGTCTAAATTAGCATTAACCAAGAGATTTAAAATGTGAACCACATAGTAATTTAAAATTTTCTAGTACAACATAAAAAAGGTAAAAAGAAATGGTAAGGTTAGTTTTAATAATATGTTTTAGTTAATCCACAGTATGTAAATATTATTTCAACATGTAATCAATATAAAAATTAAGATACTTTATATATTTTTTTCTACTAAGTCTTCAAAATCCATGGTGTGTTTTATACTTTCAGCTCACTTCAGTTAAGACTAATCACGTTTGCAGAGATCATTATACACGTGACTTGTGGCTACCATTTTGAATAATGCAGGTACTTATCAAGGTGTTCTTCAAGGGAAACTCTCCTTTGCTTTTCCTCCCGGCAGTGCAGCAGAATCCAATCTGGCCTAATTCCCAATAATATCTGGAATTAGACCAGTGTCTGCGAATCAGTTGGTGAAAGACATATAGGCATGCAACGTTTATATTCATCTGATGATTTTCAGTTCCAAAGTCAAGTTTGCCAACAGGAAGAGAAAGCAACTAGTAGAATCTTTTATGACTTGATGAAAATCAGCAGGAAGGCATTGAGAAACCTCATTTAGCCTTGTCAAAATCATATTTAATTTTGTTTAGGGTAGGCCCTTATGTTGACTTTTTCTGTGCTGGGACCCTGATAAGCATGTAGATATAGTAATAAAATATATTAAGTCTTGTTTGATGGAATCATTGGATTGATCTTCAAAAGCCAGAGAAATTTCAGATGCTGTACAATTAGATTAGATGTGTGTGCATGCGCTTTTTTTTTAAGGAAATAACTGATAAATTAATACTTAGCATTTACCTAGTGTTTTCCTTGTGTCCAGCCCTGTTTAATATGTACCTTTCTTTTAATTCTTACAGTTCTATGAATTGCCTCATTATACACAGGAAGAAAATAAAGCTTAGGCAGTTGAGGGAAATCTGAACCAGGTTCCATAGTTGTCAGCTCTGTTCAGTTCTGGAGTGCATGCCTTTGAGAAAGTAGGAGTCCCATGGGCTCTCCTGTCCTACGACTGACAGTCTTCTGGAATCAGCTGAGATGGGTCACAGTGTGGTATGGTGGTAGACTAAATAGTACTCAAGATTGCATCCTTTGGGGAAATGTTTTTAAGTGTCCTTGACGCTAGGATGATGCTCATCTGCTTTTTCCAGTTCTGTGAATGTGAAGACCATTGCATTTCAATTTTAAAGTTGGAATCTAGTTCTGGAGAGTCAAGATTGTATTCTGGATATAGTTTCTGTTTATGTTAGCCTTGCAATTTCATCATGATAACTCTCTCTGTTCCCAGAAATTGTGGTTCTGACAGGCTCCTACTGCAGTCACTTCATTAATCTTACTCTACCAGGACACCTGTTCACTACTGTGCGGTGTTGGCTGATATCATACGGTAATTATGTTGTTAATTCATGGCTGATGTTTTCTAGGCTGAAGCATGGCTTCCTGTAGCTAGTGACCTGGGAAATCAAATCAAGGAGGCAAGAAAAACATTGATGATTGTCTGCTTTTACTGGCTTGGTTATATGATATGATTTTGGATGGAAAGGATGTCATTTGTTGAATATGGTCTTTTTCATAGGACCACTTAGCAGCAGAAATTCAGTTCGTAGAATGGTGGTAAAAAGCATGTACTCTTGAGTGAAACTAAACTGGACTTGAATGTTGCATCAACTCCTTACTTTGGGATCTCAGAGTTATCTAACCTCCGTGTATTTCAGTTTCCTGATTATGTAATGAAAATAATGATTGAGCCAACATTGTGAACGGGAAACTCATAGCCCAGTAAACGCCCAAGAAATGTTAACATCTCTTATTATTAATTAGCAATGTGAGTTCTGAAGGACTTGGACTGCAAACTTTGCTCTAGAATTTTTGCTCTGCTATTTCTTAGCTGAATGACCTTGAACCTAGTTACTCAACCACTTGGTTTCTTCTTCTATAAAAGTACAGATAATAATAGTATGTACATCATAGGGTCACTGAGGATTAAGTGAGCTAAAGTATATCAACACCTAAACCAGTGCTTGACCCATGGTGAGTGCCACATATCAATTAGCTATCTTTTATAATAATATTACTATTACTTATGGAGTTTATCATTTCACTGGGGAAGCAGATACAGCACACAAAATAGTAATAAGCAACCTGTAATTCATTGCAAATGTATGATATAACTTCTAATTAAGGATAATAATTTCTAACATTTTCACCCCTAAGTACCTCCTTATTATTCCCTCTACCACTGACTCTGTTAAATACCAAACCCAAACAAAAAAAAAGACACTTTTATTTGGTTCCTTATTACAAAAGCAATGAATGGACATATTCATTCATAGATTAAATTATAAGATAGAGATAAGCAAAGTGACGAGGAAAATAAAAATCTGACCCATACTTAAACCTCTCCAAGATAACTATTGACCATATAGAGATAACTATTGCTAGTACCTTAATCTATAGCTTTTCATGTCTTTGTATATGTATAATTTTTTAAGATGGAATTTTACTATATGCTGTTTGCAACCTATTTTTATATGTAATAGTAAATTGTGAATATTTTTTATGTATCAATAAATATTTCCTAGCAACGAATGCTTTTTAATAATTTAACACTACTCCATTTTATGGATGCACTGTAGTTTGCTCTGTCAATTCCCACCGTTGGGCATTAGATGATTTCCTTTTTTTTTTCCTGCTGTGGTAAGCAGCTCTACGATAAGACTATATTATCCCTAAATGGCCATACAACCTATTATTGGGTTTTGTTTGACCTAAACTCCTGGGTAAGAGAATGTGTTTATGGGCTTGTAGCTAGGAGGTAAGGGCCAAAGGGGCTTAAGAGCAAAAGCAATCCCAAGCAGCAAATCCAAGAGAAGAGTGTGGGCAGTGTGTAAAACGTGATAAATGAGAGAACAGGCAAGGCAAACAAAAAAGAGCCTGTAGGTCCTGTAGATGAAAACTAAAAACACTTAGCAGGAGCGTCTCCTATGGAGCACTGGTCCTCTGAAGCTCTCTTTATCTTTAGGTCTTTGAGCATTTGCCCAAGGAACTCAAAGAAGAGCTAGGGGCTCCATGAGTTTAGGTAATTAGATGACCTTCTTGAAGCAGATGTTTTGGGTGATAAGTAAAAAGAAATAGGCTGAGAGGAAATGAAAGGCTGTTTCAGATAGATGAATGGCATGTATCATTTGGTGTGGCCTGAACCTGTCATCTCTGGCAGCTAGCAGTATGTTTTGGTGGTTGTGCTCACTCTGGGAAGCCTTCAGTAGCAAAGGAGCCATGGCCCATCTTGGTTGCCCAGAGAAGTGGGAAACAACTAACCAATGAGCCAATAGTGGGCATCCTTCCCTTTTTAAAAATCCAATAAAAAGTTACTATATCCAATTCTGTTTAATCTCCCAGAATAAGAATGTATTTAATATAATCACGCATAAAATACACAGAGCAAAACATCTTAGATTGTTGAGTCAGAATTAGGGTAGTAGCCACCCTATCTCTCACAAGGCTAAGAAAAAAGCATCATTTTCCTCTTCTAAGTCTTCATCTTATGACCAGAAAAGAAAATCCATTGCTTTCCACAACATGCCCACTATTGTTAGGTGGTTTTCTTTCCTTTCCTTTCTTTTTGTGCTGTGATAAACAGCATTGTGATGAACTATACCATTCCAACTCAGTTGTAAATATTTTAACTAATGGAATTTTATTGTATTTTTGTCCTGGGGATTTGCAATAGTGGGCAGAACCATACAAGGCTAACTGATGAATAGTAAATGCCATAATGCTCATAAATCTATATTTGGAAGCAGTGTTTCCCTTGCTGTTTTTAGTTTCTGACATGTATTTGTACTCTTCCTTGGGTGTTATATGTATGTTTGTTTAGCTGCGCTTTCCATGGAAACATTTTCTTTAAATTTCCAGAACCCATTACATTATATTTTTCTACACTTTTTCTTCGGTAGGAAAGAATGTTCTTACGTGAATGAGATCGTATAAGATCTCACTGGTAATTTGCCATGAAACTCGGCTCTTATGTGTACCTCCTATTTCTTCATTTTCTCTTCCCAGCCACCAAGCAGGATGACCTTTATTTATGCTCCTCATTGTCACAACTTCCAACATGGATGGGGCATTGTGACTGTTGTTTTAAGGATAGATGACTTGTCATTTACTTCTGCAAAGATCTTTGACATGGTGGGCCTTTATAGTGTGTAATAACCTCTAAAGAGAAATGACAAGAGGCAGGGGCAGGCACCGGGAATCGAACCTGGGTCCTCTGGCATCATAGGCAAGCATTCTTGCCACTGAGCCAACGTGGCCCACCCGAGGCAGCAGAGTTTTGCAGGGTCTTGGGCCTGAGCACACTTTGAGGCAA
Source organism: Tamandua tetradactyla (assembly GCF_023851605.1). NCBI lineage: Eukaryota > Metazoa > Chordata > Mammalia > Pilosa > Myrmecophagidae > Tamandua > Tamandua tetradactyla. The sequence goes on along the minus strand of NC_135334.1, from coordinate 50,716,530 downwards.
GGATGAGACCAGTGCTACAAAGAGCATCATGGCCCTTACTCTGTGGATGTGTATCCATGCTTTGTCTTCATTCCATTGTCTATTGTCTTAATTCCATTCTTCTATCTGTCTTCTTCCCACAAATGTTCATCAACCAACATTGTGCCTTCCATGGGCCTAGTACAGGCCCTAAAGACTTTTTGCCAAATTTGAATTTATACAGAATTTGCAATTATACATTATAAGTGTTGACAATCTATTATATTGCCCTATATAAAGAAGGCATTTGCTAATGACTTTGAAAAGCAGAGAGTCCTCTGTTACCCATTCAGTGACCTTTACTACCACATGACCTACTGAGGACCATCCTGGGCCACATGTCCTTTAGCAGTAAAGAAGCTCAGCGCTCGAACTGCCAATGCCTGGATGATGTGGTGCTGGGTGCGGGCTGGCACAGGAGAACACAGAGGCTACTCCACCTTCAATGTGCATGTCAGGGAGCCTGGGCTTGGGAAACCATTTCAAAAACCTGGGCACCTGGGTGGATCCCTGCTCCTGGGGAGAGTTCCAGTTGGTCCTCAGATCTGCTCTCATAGTGCCTAGGAGGTGAAAGCATGCGGACTTGAGGAAGAAGTGAAGAAGCAGCATTTGCCTCCAGATGCTTCTCTTTACCAGCATTGCTGCTTGGGTAAATCACAACACATTTCCGAGCCTAAGAATTATTGTCCATATTGTAACACTGTGTGTGCACCTTCCTTCAGGACTTTTGTCAGCTCCTTATAGTCTTTTTGATACTCTTACTTCACTGTTTCTGTGTAGGGCAGAAGGGATTGCTCAGAAGACTTTGGTGATAGAATGAGTGTTAAAGAACTACATGGATAATTTTGGTCAGCCTTTTTTTATTTAAGAGCAGGATGGGGTCTTATTCAGTTCCTGCTTATTTTTGGAGACAGCCAGTATCTCACTTACTTAACTGAGGGATAGCCAATGGTGGTTTGATATCAGGGGGCCATCTCTCTGGCCAAACATCAAACCCACATTTCACTGGCTCCCAGGATGGGAGTCTAGCTGTTTAAGAACATGATGTATTTTTGCCATTGCTTCAAACGCTAGCTCATCTTTAACTTTGCATGCCATGTCTACATGCCTGGAGCTCCTTCAAAGTGTGATATTAAACGAGAATTAATGCAAAGCAAAAAAAAAAATTTTCCTTTGTTTTGTCTTTATCCAGGGTTGATTACTAGCTTTAAAAAGCAGCTGTTCCTCCATCTTCTTTCCTCCAATGATGCCTGCCTTGAATATTTCGACCCAGCTTAATTTTAGGCAATGCTCTATAAAGTGAGTCCTGGGAAATGAATTTAGTATCTCTTTCAGAGGTTAGAAAGATGGAAGCATAAATATTGAATCCATATATTAAAGAAAGGGTAGATAATTAAGCACATGTCTGGTTCCTGGCAGCTCATTGATGTGTTTTTATTTTCTGGTGAATAAGTGATGTTCTTCGAAGGGAGGCGCCATTTGGGAAATCAGAGCTCTACTGAAGCATGGCAGGGATCCCTGCATTGTCATGTTTTTGCACAGGTCCAGCTTGAGCATACAGTCAAGCGGAGGGGCTGGACTAATTACGTAGCTGTCAGAATCACACAAATAAATGGAGTGGTATTGCTGTTTCCTTATCTGTGACAGTATTCGTGGATTTGGATTTCACTATTTTTATAACAGTGGTATTTCAGAAGGCAAGAGAACATTCATGTGAAATTGAAAACTTCCTGAAAAGAGTATTAGAAAATGTATTTGTACTACGTGCTTGTGGTCCAGTGATACAGAGCTTGCTACAGCTCAAAGCCACCATTGCTTGTAAGACAAATAGGTGAAATTTAGACTCATGCTGTGAGAGTGACCTTTACACCCCGCAGAGACGTGCTCACACACATGCACAACACATGCACCTAGTATCTCTGATCTCTTTAGATGTCTGTTATGGAAGTTGTGTAGCTAAAGTATAATTATGCTATAGACATGTTCTAGAAAGCTTGTTGACATAGTGTTTTTCTCTGGGGGTAGGGGAGGGGACTCCCCTCCTGAAGAAACCTTCACCACTGCCATATAGAAATGCTGTGAAATCAACCAGAAACCAAATAGGAGGTTCTTCTGCTGCTGAACTTTATGAAGCAAGAAAATGTTTGAAAGGCTGTGCTGTGCCTAATAAGTGTGTGACTAAGGGGAAAAAAGCGGCAATGCTGATCCCATCTTTATTTAAAATTTTGATATTTTGCATTAATTTGATTTAAAAATTGCATCAAGATATTGTTTATCTAGATTACAGAGTGTGTTTTTGTCAGCCTTTTTAAGTTTTCCATCCAGCTCACTTGCTTCATGCCAGCCCTGGCCATGTCGAAGGGGTCATTTGCATTTCTCTATGAATGGGAGGGGAAAGATCCGTGATTCTTCTGGGCAGTTCTGATGCCTAGTACATTCTCCACTCCTCCCCAGTGTCTAGTTAAGTTTGGTAACTAAATCACACAAAGTCCCCACATTCATGGAATTAATGGTCTGGAAATAATGACAGGCAAAATCAGATTAAACACATTTATAAAACCCAGAGTAAACACATTTATAAAAATTAATGTAAACACATTTATAAATTATTTTTTTAACAAAATGCAAAGAGTTATGAAAAAAGAGAACATTGTGATGTGATAAAGAATGGAGGTTGTGGAAACCTTACTTAGAGTAGCTAGGAACAGCCTTACCAAGGAGCTGAAACTTAAGTGTCTTAAGAGCTTAGGAGGTAGGGGAAGAGAACTCCAGAAATGGTCAAAACGTGGGTGAAGAGCCAGTTAGTGGGGAAGCATTGGCTTGTCTGAGTGGTAGGTGGGGCAGGATGTGTGAAGATGTAGCAAGGCACAAGGGGACTGGAGTAGGAGGCAGGGGCTACATTTTATAGGACTTTTGAAGGTTCAGGTCAAAAGTTTAGGTGGAGGGATATAACTTAGAAGAGATCTCTTCTGAGAAACCTTCCCACATCCTGGTGTGCCCTCAGCTTCCCCTTTTAGGGTACTTATCAGAGTATAGTCAATACTGGTTTACATGTTTGAAACCCCTTCTACTCTGAAAGCACAACAAAGAGAAGGAATGTGTCTCAACAGTTTACTTGTATTCCTTATACCTAGCATGATGCTGTATAAATATTCGTGACATAAATTAATCTTTTGTATCCAGGAAGACAAGATGGTGGCCGGAAACCAGCTTGGCTGAGAAAAAAAGCAGGGAGTTTGGGTGAGAAGCAACCAGGAAGATACTTCTACTCTTTGGACTAGAGAGCAGCAATCTGCCAAAAACAAAATCTGGGTCTCTGCAAAGCTCTCTGCTATATCCATTGGGAGGCTTAGGATGAAAATCACATGCTCTGAGTATGTGAGCATTTTTATACTATATATATATGCATATGTTTGTTTGTGTGTATATAGTTTTTTATACTATATATATATATATTTTTCTCCTTTTCCCTTTCTTCTTGACTTATAAAGAAAAATACCAGCTCACTTCAGCTTAAAGGAGGTTTTGCCTGGAGTGTTCCTGAGTGTTAAGGAGGATTTTGCTTCTGTTTGTTTTTGGAAATGGTAGGGGAAGGAGAAACCAAAGTGACCAAAGCCCAAGGGAAAGAGGATACTCAAAGGAAAGAGTAGAGGACTACTTAGAGAACTTCCCCCAAAGGACAGCCTGGTCCTTTTTTATCCTCTAATTAAGCCTAGGATGTTTTGTGTATTGTTTTACCAAGAGCCATTCCTTTGCTCACCCTGAAGTGTTCAATATCTAATTACAATTAGCTTCATGTTTTAACATCCTGGTGCAATGACTAATTCTCCTTTGTTAATGCTTTTCGTTAAGAAGTTGTTTCAGAAAATGGAATTCAAACAAAATGAAAGAGTTAAAAGAATGCATTTGTCTTATTCCCTGGCCAACAGAACTTTCAGCACCTCATGTTATCTTTTGTCTGTCTCGGAGAGAAATACCACATTCTTTGCAGCCAACTCTGCTGTCCATTGTGCATTCTACGTCCTTTATTCTTTCCTCCTGCAAACACGTATTGCTGTCGGCGGTGACTGAAAACTGATGCAGTACACAAGACCCACGTCCATCATGGAGAGGTCCCGTATTTGTCAGTGCATGGGATGACAGAGTGTGGTTTGATGTGCGCAGGATGAATGATCTTGGTTTGATGTACTTTGGAAGCACTGTAGAGTGAGAAGTTTATCTTGCTTGGGGTTTTGGGAGACTTCAGAGAGGGGCAAAGATGGGTCCCAAACTTGAACGATGCTTGATAAATGTATAAGATTTATAGATAGTTTACTAAATATAGTTTTTGGAATGCTTTCATTTTACACCAGCCTTTTCTAAACAGATAAGTGACATATTCTTTAACACATTGTTTAATTATCTGTGTGTTTATTGGGAGGTAATTTAACACAATGATTAAGAGTACTGGCTATAGAACATGACAGCATGCATAAATTCTAGCTCCATTAGAAGCCCCTAGTGTAGTGACTGACAGCTAATAAGTGTTCAATAAATGGTAGCTGTTTTTACTATCAGAATTGACTTGGAGATTTTGTTAAAAATACCAGCTCTTGGTTCCCAAGAGACCTATTCAATAACCTTTTTCCAGGTTAAGGTCCAGAATCTGTGTACTTACACAGGCAATCAAACATACACATCTGTAGTGGGGCTTGTCAATTATAAGACTGAAAAGAATGAATGTTGGCTATTAAAGTTAGAAAAACATGGATTTTAATTGAAGCTCTCTACCCCTTTCTTTCTGTCTGACTTTGGACAATTACCTGAATTTCCTGAGCCTATGTTTCCTAACTTGTAAAACAGAGATAACACCTCCTAGATTTGTGGCAAGAATTAAGTGAAACAATGAATGTCAAGTATGTAGCACTCAGCACATGCTAAGTGCTCTATATAGCATGGCTCCTAGTCTCATGAATATGTGCCAACCACTATGTAAGATATTGGGGATAGGAAGTTAATAGAAATCGTCATATCAGAAATATAAATAATGACTGGGGCTTTAATCCAGAATAGTACAGAATCTTCTAGTTAGAAAGATCCCACCTGGTGGAGGGATTGCTCCTTTCACATTCCCACCCAGTGGTGGTTATCTAAATGTTACACAGCCCTATGCAAGTGCTCTTCCTTAGAGCAAACCAAAGCCTGCCTCTTTGGCATTCTAATTATTGGCCCCATATATAGGTCATTTAGACTATCTGCAGAGTAAATCTCACCCTTGGCTGAAGTCTCCATCTTGAAGAATGATGTCATATTCCCCTGACTTTAATTTTTTAAGTCAATATCCGCAGCGTCTTGATTTTTTTTCTCATATAGAATGATTTGAGGCTTCCCCATACCCACATTCTTCTCCCAGGAGCAGGGATACCTTCAGTTGTCAGGGAAGCGCAGGGAACAGCTATCATGGCATGGATGCCTCAGCAGAAGTATATATAAGGTGACTTAAAAGGCTTCTCTGGGAACCATTTCTCACATGAAATTATGCTACTGAGCATGATAACCATATATTGACCAGTGATGCTGAGGTGGATAGATTTGACTATTGTAGCAGAACATTGAAAGGATGAATAGCAAAAATAAGTACTTTTATAGCAGGTCTCAGAAAATACTAGACCCTTAATCTAAGTCTCCAATTTCTGCTTAAAGTTATTTCTTTGGAATTCAGAATTATCTCTAGTACATAAAGCTTTCTTGGCTTCTCTTTGCTCGTAAAAATGCTCTGGGACCTGTTTGAGAAGTCTATGCCATTTAAACCCTGCGAGCTAATGAGAAGACCAAAGCATACATTTGATAAGCTTTGTCATCTTTTTGTCTGCAGACCATAGACCTTGCATTTTAATTTACTATACATAATGCTTTCTTAATGAGTTCCAGTGGATGGCCATTGAAACATGCTGCGGCAGCTGCTGATGTGATTATGGGGGGAAAAAGCACAGTTACTTGATTTACATGGTATGCAGTTAGGGTAACTAATATTTGCAGCCTGGGTACAATAATGGCAAGAAAAAAAAATCTTTGGTTTTGCTGTGGACAGGAGAAAGGTGCTAAATCAATTTATTTTTCCTGTACGTGTGAAAACTGCTAATTGCAAGCTAATGGCATTGCATTTCAATGTTGAGCATCTTGCTAGACAACGGTGTGCTTTATGCCAGAAAGTTCATATTAAGCCAGTGCAATTATCAGAATAATTTTTTAAGTGAAAATTGAATGAATCTTTCTAGCACTGATTTTGGTGATGTTGTAAAGCGTGGCCTTTAAAGAGGAGAGAAAAGATTGGAGGCAGTGCCAAAGACTAGAACGTGAGTAAAGTCATAGGTATAATCACACAGTCATGAACAATAGTTATCAGGATTTAGTGTTAATAAGTGTTGAAAAGCACTTTCATATGCATGGCCTCATTTTTAATTCTCTTAACAATCCTGTTTAGTAGGTATTGTTGCCATCTTTCATATGATGAAACCAAGGCTTTAATAGCTGAATTACCTTATCCAAGCTTGGAAATGATTAATTATGATTTGAACTCTGGATCTTCAACTCTAAATTTTATTTTTAGGGATAATAATACCTGTCTTTGTTACTTGGGGCAATGTTATCTCAAAAAATTGTGTTATGAAAGTATTCATTAAGTTTTAAAGTAATACCTGTCTTTGTTACCTTGGGGCAAAGTTATCTCAAAAAATTGTGTTGTGAAACTAGTCATTAAGTTTTAAAGTATTGCCTCTGTGGGTGTAGGTGATAATTATCACAGTTATTAAGATAAACAGCTGAAACCGAGGGTGGGAAAGCGAAGTGGAAGATGAACTATCAAAACCTAAAATCGAAGGGTATATAAGCAAGAAGAAAACACTTTGTGGATGTTGTGTCAGGAGAGTTTCATTTCTTGCTTCTGAAATTGTGATTCAGATCTGTCTTCTCCACAGAGAACATCTCTCATCTGGGCCCCATCATCCCCATTCACTCGGCCTGGCTAAGTGGCCTCCTTTCCTGATGCCTTTTGACCTGTATAGTAATCTTCATCTTCTCTCTTTCTCTCATTTTCATTCTCATACACAAACACACCACAACACACACATACCCACACACACACACACCTCATTGCTCCCAAGCCCTTTAGTTATCTCACTTATTCCATAAATCCATCCTTTCCTTGGGTTAATGAAATGAGTCATGATCCCAGCTTCAATCTTCCTCTATGTAAAGAAGAAAATCCAGGACAACCTTGCTCACCCATCCTCAAATGCCCTTATCCCTTGGCGTGTACATAACTTAAAAAGTCAGTCACATCTGAATGTGTCTCGGCTCATTTGTTGTGAATTTGTTCCTTGGTGTTGGTCAGTTTTGTATCATCAATCCTGCAGCTTGTGCCTGCTTCAGCTGTACTATACAAGATCCAGAGTGAACACCTGATAATGAGTGTTGTGGTGGGCTGATCTCACCACCCTGAAGTCTTCTCTGGAGGCATCAGCATCACTGTCTTTGAATGTTTGACTAAGGTTTCATTGTTTCTCCAATCCTAGGGCTGCATCATTAAGTTTCTTCTACTTTCCTGGTAGAAGAAAAGAAACTATAAGTGTTAACGCAGAGTTCCATATCAAAACCCGTGGGACAAGCTGTGTTTTGGAATTCAGTATTTTTCAGAATTTTTGGAAGGCAGTGGGGAGGGATCATATGCTGTAACATATGTATGACACCCTCAGCAAGGTCCAGAGCAGCACCTCTTAATCAAGAACTTTAATGTCTCAACAGCAAAACAGATGAAAAGTCACACTAGTGGGCTGAGAAGAATGGCTGCACATCGGGCCAGAACAGGTTTAATCGTTAAGTGGTTCCTGGTTAGATCAGGGTTTGCAGTTAAATCAGTTTTCAGAGCTTTGGGGATTTCAGAATTGGGAATAGATCAGGGATTGCAGTCCTGCATTAATAGAAGAATTACTATATAGTAACTCTCCATGCCACGTATCTTATTACAAAAATCTATCTTTTCATTCTCTAATTAGGCAACAGAACATGTCTACTTATAATAACATGCCTAAAAATTAGAGTATGGCTGGCTTAGCCTGGTGCTTTATGAACTTGATAGATGCCTTGGAAATTTTTTGGCAAATATATCCTTTCTTGTGGCATCTATAACGACTGGCTGTCAGAATATTCCAAAGAGAGAGGTAGTGTATTCCCTCCCTTTCTTCTGAGAAACTAGGCAGGATCCTCACAAAGGCACACAAAGTTTGGAGAGTGTATGTAGCTTTAGAGGCTTTGTGTCAATCTCTCTATATATATTTTTTCTCATATCATTTTTTTTCCCTGAATGGAGACCACAGCCGAACTATGAAGGTGTCTTGTCATCCCGAAGTCATTTTCAAATGTATTCTGAGTTTGAGAGCCAAATAATTTCCCAGCCTGGTTTCATTGTCCGTTAGGGTCATAGCTTAACCAACCATAGGGCTGATCAAAGTCATTGTATATGTTAGTGATGATTAAAAGAGAAAGGGCAGGCATGTGGGATGTTGAGTGTTTCATTCGAAAACCTAAAATTGTTCAGGAACTCATAAATTAGCCCTATTTAATGTTTATGAAGATAATTAGGTAAAGATTGCTTCACAGTAATAACTGTTATAAAAATGAGACCTTTTTAAAACCCTGATTTATAAAGCACTTATGTGCTTTCAAGAATTTTGGGGGCTGATTTACAAGCCGATTCACCATCTGTCTCTTTTTGGCAAAACAAAGGAGAAATGGTTGCATATTATTTTAGGATTTAGATTAAAATATTAATTGTATATTTTGTGTGGGCATAAAACAGGGGGAGCTGGTATTTGCCTTTGACCATGGACACTCCTTTTTATAGAGCATCTTTACTGTTGTAATTCGTGATTATTTGAGATGAAAAAAAATCTAAACAGAAAAAGTAAAGCTTGAAACCAATGTTTCTAGTAGACTTTTAATCAAAGCTTTAAAAATAAGCTTTTAGAGTAAGGATTCATTTAATTTAAAATATTGTAGCTGTTAAATATCTGGGATATATTATACAAAGATGCTGCATTGCAAGTGTAGAAGAAACCACTGTATTTCCGTGAGTAATGTTTTCTATTTGTTGCAGGCCTACAGGCTGTCATACATTGGTGTTTTATTTTAATTATCTCTAAAGGTCCAACAGCCATGCAAGGCTGATACTGTGTTATTATTCCATTCTTATGATGAGGAAATCAAGGCTGGAGAGATTGAGTAATGTGTCTAGGGCTTGAACCCAGGTCTGTCTGACTCTGGAAGAAATTATCTCCTATTCTACACTGGACCTTGATTCTTTCAAAATTTTGGATGATTATAAGCAACTGTTTCATAAACCAACTGATAATTATTTCAGTGGTCTAGACCATCAGACTTTGTGTGGTCAGGGTATTTTTTACTCCGTCTTATTCTGAGTCAATCTTTCCTATCATTAGCTGCATAAAATATACTTATTTCATAACCCTCAGAATTCAGGTCTAGGTGTATTTTCTCCTTCGATCTGGTTGATTCTCTTTAAACTGTCCTGATATGTAAGCAAGAACGTATAAACCATATGCCTACTCCATGACTGGGATACAAATTGCCTTTCCCATCCCTTGTCTGTTTGTCTTAATTGTCTCATCTGTCTTACTTAGATTGTAACTCCTGAGGGAAACACTGAGACCTGCTGTATATGGAACCCACAGAATTTCTAGGGTTATTATTTTCCATTAGGTGAGACAGCAGCAATCCAAGGGTGATCATTTTTTGTGGATTTGGCTGAAATGTCTGGCCTTGGGAATAGAAGTCCCTCAAACATGGACACACTGCTCTTATTTGTAGTCTTATGCTTTTCAAAATTTTGTTCCTTAGGTTCATTTTCCTCCTGATAGTTCTGAAAGTGTCCCTATTATATTCATTTACATAAATTTTAAAAAGTATTTGGTATCCTTTACAGGAATTTTAGAAAAAATATATATACTTGTAATCCTATAAGCTAGTAATAATTTCATTTAGTCTTATATTTCTCCTTGAGAATTTTCTTTGCAATTAATATATTTTGCACATTCTTCTATATGTTAACATTCTTCTATGTCAGTTTAATGTTTTTATGGCACTCTCTTTTATGGGTATGTCAGTCCTGTCTTTTGTTGGAGAATTTCATATCTAGTTTTTCTTTTTAATGGCTATTATTTGAGTACATTGTTTATAATATTTTCCCATTATAAACATTGCTTTGGAGCCTTATTCTTTGAGCACACATTTATTCCTTTGTTTTAATCTATTTATGCACTTTTAAGTCCCTTGATACATAGTGTTTAATTATTTTCTGTATAGGGTTTTGACAAAGGGTTAGTATCTGTTTTAGTTTGAAAGCTTCCAGAATGTGGTATACCAGAAATGGAATGGCTTTTATAAAGGAAATTCAATAAGTTACAAGTTAACAGTTCTGTGGAAGTAAAAGTATCCATAATGAGGTACCAACAAGAGGTTACCTTTACTGGAGAAATGCCTGTGCATCTAGAACAGCTCTGTCAGTTGGGTGGTCCTGTGACTGGCATCTGCTGGTCCCTTGCTGCTGGGCTCCATTGCTTTCAGTCTCTGTTCCTGTGGGTGTTTCTCACTTTGCTTCTCCAGGGCTGGCCTTCATCTCTTGGCTTCCCTTGGCTCTCCCCAGGTTCTGGCTTGCTTAACATCTCATGGCAACATCTGCCTGGCTCCTAGCATCTCCAAACATCTTTGTCTCTGCTCTCCAAGTGTTCTCCATGTGGCATCTGTGTCACCTCTTCTCTGAAGTTTCTGTTGGCTCTCTCTCTGTAGACTCTGAGCTTTCTCCAAAATGCTTCCTCTTTTAAAAAGGACTCCAATAAATTAAGCAAGACCACCCTGAATGGATGGAGTCACATCTCCATGTAATCAAAAGTTCACACCCATATTTGGGTATGCCCCATCTCCATAGAGATAACCTAGTCAAAAGTTTCCACCTACAATATTGAATCATGATTAGAATAAATGGCTGACCCACAAGAATGGATCAGGATTAAAACATGGCTTTTCTGGAGTACATAATAGGTTCAAACCAGCACAGTATCCAAATATACAAATGAATTCTACAAACTTAGTAAAAATAGTGCAACAGAAAAACAGCAAATATTATGACTAAGCAGAAGAATTAACCAAAATGAAAAATAAGCATGAAAAGCTGCTCACCCTGACTAATAATCAGGGAAACACAAATTAAAATCATCAGAACCATTTCACACCCTTCAGGTGGGCAAAAATTAAAGATTAGCTATAACCAGGTTCCTTTGAAGCTGTGAAGCAGCATAAATACATACACTGCTAGGAAGAGTGTAAAGTTGTTCAACAACTTTGGAGAATAATTTGACTATATGTAGTAAAGGAAATTTGAAAATGCCCTTATGCTAATCAGTACCTGAGAAAAAGTCTCCTCAAGGGCATGAGACTTTATTGTAGCGTTGCTTCTAATGGCAAGGAACTGAGAACAACTTAAAAGATCAGCTTGGAAGAATGGATAAATAATCTGTGATATATCCATGGAGTTACATTTTATATACCTGTGAAAATGAATAAACTATATTTATTAATATAAATAAATGTCAAAAAAGATATTGTCAAAGGGAAAAAGGAGACTTTCAAAAGAGACTTCTTTTTATAAATTATGTATATAATTTACATAGCATTTAAGACATGCAAAAGATTATTATAAATTGTGGAAACTTTCACATGTAACAAATATATTAAACTGCATGTGTTACAAATGAGATATTCACCATAGTGATGATATATACAGGGAAATAGAAAGGGTTTCAGTTATATCTGTAGAGTTTTATCTCCTAAGCTGAATAAGTAGTATATGTACATTATTCCTGTACACTTTTTAGTGATAAAATGAATAATTTTTGCTACCATCTGCATCATAAATAATTATCCATTCCCCCATGCCCTTACCAATGCTGACTGTCCCATTTCTGATGGCTATTTGGTCACCTGGTCTCCATAGCTTTAGTTTTGAATATTTTTTTACCACTCAGGATAGGTTTGACCTGATTAATGGATCCATGCTCTTGTTTAGTTTGCCTTGTGATAAGCAACAAGCAAATTGAAGACACGGACGAGAATTAAGGCAGACACCCATGCTGGTTCTGTCGATGCTAATAATGCAAGTTATCACTTGTTTTTTGTCTCCTGTGTGCAGCATACAGTGCTGGAGCCCAGACAGTGGGGAATAATTACAGAAGGGAATGAGGTGAGGTCTCAGACCTCAGTGAGCCCACAGTGAATTTAATTTTCTGCATAAAAGCTGAACTCCTAAAATCCCTTCAGAGTCTGTATTCACTCATGATTTTCAACATAACAACTGGCATGGCATCCAGACTGCCCTGCTATCTCCAGTTTTGCTCTTATCCCTCTGTATCACTCAGAGTTTTCTAGAGAAACAACAGGGGAGTATTAGTGTCTGTGTGTATATATGTAAAAAGATTTATTTCAAGGAATTGGTTCATATCATTGGAAGTGCTGACAAACCAAAATCTATAAGGCAGAGACCAGCAGTCTGAAAGGCAGGAATTGATACTGCTGCCTTTTGGCAGGATTTCTTCTTCCTCAGGGAATCCTCAGTTTATGTTGTTAAGGTCTTTCAACTGATTGTATGAGGTTCACCCACATTAGCAAAGGTAATATCCTTTACTTAAAGGCAACTGACTGTAGAAATCTATAATATGTTCACAGCAACACTAGATTAGTGTTTGAACAAAGATTAGTGTTTGAACAACAGCTGGGCCCCATACTTAGCCAAGTTGACACACAAAAAATTAACTATTGCACAATCTTATACAGAAGCAAATGGATCTTTGTAAGGTACCTACCTGGCTGTCTCTCTTCTGCCCTGTCTTTAGTGCTTCTAGATGATACCCACCCAAATCCTTAGCTTAGCATATGAAGCCCTTTATGATCTGAGATCTCCCTTCTTCCCTGCACAGCTCCCACACTTTGTAGGCCAAATTGTGATTCTAACAGGCCACTTTCTCTTCCATTCATTTGTACCTTCCAGTTGGTACTTCTGCCTTTTCCATTTCTGCATTTTTTCCCACCCTTTCTCTGCTTGCAAACCCTCCTATTTCACCTTTAAGACTCAGTTTAAGTATAAACGCATTAGGAAAGTCTTCCCTGAGCCTCACCCTGTCCAGTGTGCTCCTGTACCCTTCTACATGTTAATATCTGCTCATCACTGCCCTAAGTTGTGACTCTTGGTTTGTGTATCTATCTCCATAATTAGACTTATAAGCTTCTTAGAGTCAGAGACTATTCTTAATGGTTTGTATACTGAACTGGCATAGTATTTACCATATAGCAAGTACTCAGTAAAAGTTTGTTGATGTAATTGGAATTAGCAGTAATCTCAGGGTGTGTGTGTGTGTGTATGTGTGTGTATTCAAGGGGAAATTAGTAGAGCTAATCAGTCAGCCACCATCTTATATCTTCATTCCTCCTTTCTGTCTTTCGCATTTCATCATCTTGTTCCTTTAGAATTCTTTTATAGTTGATTATAATTATTTTGACGTTTCATCCAGTCATTTACAGTATTTGGAATCATTTAATTCAACTTCACCTGCAAATTTAGTAAGCACATGCTTGATTCTTTCATCCTTGGCTTCAATTTAGGCAATATAGGTGTGGCAGATCTTTCCAAGAGTTTGTGAGATATTTAGTAACTACTTTTAGTTTTTTCATTTGTATTAAATGCTAACTCCTAAAACTGGTCTCCTGTAATCATGTATTTTACACCTGAGAAAGGAGGTAAGAGGAATTTGGTCAGCAGGTCCTCACACAGAGAAAATACTGTATGAACCATAGGGACTCGAGAGAAACTCAGAATGTTTTTTCATATACTAAAGAAATTGTACCATTTCTTCAGTCCTCGTCTAGAGTAATGGTCTTCTTGGGCCTTCTTTGTAGAAAGACTATTAAAGGAGTGATCTCCTTAGGCATCCACATGATTTCCTGGGATCTGCTGTCATTTGAGGCTCTTCAGGGCACTTTGACTGCCAGCTTGTGTGTGAAGCTGGGACTCACAAACATTGCATAGGTGCCTTGCCATTAGGTAATGTTAAGTCCAGCTGGAGAACATAATGTTCGATTGTCACAAGATAATGGAGCAGCCTTCTTTTCCTTTGGAATGAAAGTCATCCTTTTGGACTGTTCCAGTGGTCTGTCATAAAGCCTGTGCTGAGGCTCTCCCCTTTGGTAGTTTCTTTCCCAAGGGCAATGCCATTTTACACACAAAGGCTCCTAAGCCAGGTAATAGGCTACAGTAATTGCTCTACTAATGTAGAGTAGTTGTGCCAGTGACATGTTTCTTTATTAGACTGTTAATACCAGGAGCAGTTATCATTAGAGGCGACATACAAATTTGCTCCCAAAAAAGCACATGTATAAAAGATAAAGAATAATCTGTAGTTCCTATAAACACCTCAAGCTACCACAGCCAAACTAATTCAGGGAATAGGGATGAATGTGGTAGATATTATCCCTGCCTTGAGCAGGAAATAGAGAGACTCAAGGCCAGTGATCAGAGGGTGACAAGTATCTTAATAAGAAAAGGAAACTTGGGAAGCCTAGAGCAGGGGGTGACTACTGTAATCTGGTGGGCTAGAGAAGGCTTTCTGAGACTGTGATGTCAAAGCTAGAACCTGGAGTTTGAGGAGATGTTAAGAGGTAAATCTTTTGATTTAGGTGGTGCCATGGATAAAGGCAGATATTGGATTACTCATAGACTATTAAAAAAAGAAGCCATAGGGGGATATACTCAAGATGCCTAAAAATGTCCTTTGATATCTTTATGCTTTCTTGTACTTTACTGATTCTACTCATTGCTCTGCTTAGAAAAAAATATAAGCAGTGATGTAATCACAGTGATCTACGTTGCCTTTTCCAGACGCCCACTGTTCTTAATAATTCTCTCTTCTCTGTTGCTCACTTGACTTGGATCAGTGTTTTAAGTCTCATTAGTGAGGATCTTGATTAAAGGCTATTTTTGTGTATCTTGCTATCTTCACATTAAGGTGCTTGAAAGTGAGGTTTGTGTCTCTGCTCTAGTATCTGGGGTACCACTCTCTCCTACTCTCTTATCTCTTTGGAGATTCTAGGAATCTCTGCATCATTCCTTATCCTTGTGCCATTTTTAGTGACCTCTCTCAAGCCACTTTACTCCTGTCTTGGCAGAGCATTCCATATACCAGTGACACTCAGCTCTCTATTCTGTTCAGGTGGTTGTTTTTTTGTTTTTGGGCCACTGATGAACAATAGACATGGACATACCCTAGGCTACCCTGGACTATTATTCATTGGGGAGATCCCTGGGTCAATCGAAAGGTGAAATGGTTCAGAAAGAACCTACAAATATTTAAAAAGCTGACTATATGTCCCTTACAGGCACAAAGTCTTGAAATGCTCCCTTTTGTGAGTGGAAGGTTTCAGTTCCTCACTTTACAACATACTGACATTCTTAGTTCTTCAGTTTGTTGACCAGAGAAAAGCAACAAACAATCTGAGCAGAACAAGGAAGATATAAAGAATATTCCAATTTCTTAGACGATAACTTTAGATTATCTTTAGTTCACTTATTTATACATATGCATTTGGAGCGTGTTATTTTTAAACCTAAAGTTATGGGCTAGAATAATCACAGTCAAATATAAACTGAAATGTATTTTTAGGGAGTCAGTTCCATACAAATCGCCATAAAAAGGCTTTATTGAGTGAGCAGGTCATAAAACCAAGTGAGAAGGAAGAAATCAAAGACCAGAGGTTAATGTGAGGCAAAGGAGTAAGGTTAAGTGATTTACGAGACAACTCAAGTGAGAGAGCAACTCCTTTTCAAGGTTCATATGTCTAATGGAGGCCCTGGGCTGCCTGGCAGTGAGTGTTATGTATGTGTTTACACGTTGTGTGTGAGGATGTGTGTTGGGGCCAGGGGAGGGTTCCAGGGCTGGGTGGGTTGGCAGTACTAAGAGACATACAAAGTACTGAGAATAGGAATTGGAAAATAACCATCAGGAGGGCAATCTTTAACTTATATTGGCTTTCGGTAGATCACCCTCTTTTTGTTGAAGCTACCTGACCAGGCCAGCTGAAAGCAATTGACTGTAAGTGGAAATGTCAGATGGATAATAATATCTATCATTTGTGTATTTCCGTATAGCATTCATATAAGTCATTTCATCTGTGTACATTTGGGTCATAAGAAATATTAAAGCAAAATCAAGTGTGTATCTGTCTTTCATAGGCTGCTATTCCTTATTGTGGTGGCAGATAGAGGATGTAGAATTTTATTGGACTTATTAGTAAAGCAGCACACACAGCACACGCTCACACTTAAACATGCAATGCACACAAAATGAGGCAGTGACATGGGGTGCTGCAGAAAGCAGAGAGCAATTATTTCAGCAGTTCAGATGGAGTAGCATGGAAGACATTTAATGTATTTACTGTATCAAAACACAATAATTGGGCTCTGTGGTCGATAAAGAGTGCTGTGAAAAAGAAAAGCCAATCCCTGCCCTCATGAAGCCTATAAACTTTTATAAACTAGGATGCCAAAAGAGCTTGAGAAAAATTGTGGATGGAGAAGAAAAACTCAAATTTCTGTACTTGATATTATGAATACTCTGCATTAGGGGATCAAGTTGAAGAAAGTGGTACTGAAGGAGCTAAAAACTAATAAATCTTTTCTGGAAAAGTATTGAAGTTGTCCATATCAGGCATATCTGCTATGACTCTCTTCTATTTGTTTATTTCTTCTGCTACCTGACCACTTTGCAAGGCGTTGTTTTGGGTCACCAGTTATTTAATTCTCTTCAAATTGCCAACAGCCCAAGGTGGTAATGTAAAATGTAAATGATATACTTTAGTTGTGTTGAAAATTCCTCCATATGCTACCTGTTTCTGAGTACCTGATGTAAAGTCATTGATGAATTTTATTAGGCAAATCCAAAGGGACCATAATTGGTCCTTCGTCTACTATTTTTAATTGAGAGTGTCTGACTGAAACAGCTTTATTTAAAATACTTTCCCACAAATGAGAATGGGGGATTTCTATGATAACGCGAGACTCTTTGTTCTGTGTAATAGATGACCATGTAGATTTCACTATTTTGGGGTTTCTGTGTGTGTGTGTGAAATGTATTTTTGTCCATGTTCCCCTGCTTTATGTAGGTGGCAAATACAGCATTCTAAAAATACAAACTGTCAGACTCCTAGTTTAGGAGAGTTAATAAGTACAAAGTGAGATGTTCAATCCAAACCACAAAATTGAGTCTGGCTTTCCTTTCTTTTCTGGATAATTCTTACATCTCTCCTTTTATAAGCATTTGTTCATATAGATATGCCTTTAATTTGGATTATCTCCCATGTTCTTTTCATCACCTTATTTATTATCTCACTAGAATCGACTGATCATTCACCCTTTATAGCTTACCTCTCATCTGTCACTTAATATTTGAAAGTGACTATTTATTTCATTGTCTGTGTTCAGGATTGGATGTGAGTGACTTGAAAGCATAAAATGTGTTATTCATCTTTGTAGCTCTTAGACCTAACACAGCTGGTGCCTGACCCCAGAGCAGATGCCCAGGAAATATATAGGGTTGACGCTGCTCAAGGTTCACTGAATTTTTCTATGTCTGTATTAGAATATGAGATCAGTCAGACAGCTCAGGCTAGGCAAGTCATAATCAGCCTTGACCTTGCTTAGCTTACAAAAGCATGCTCTGGGAGGTCTGTCAAGATGGCAGCATGGCATGGGTCTGTGAACCATGTGCTCATTAGGCGTCAGGAATGCTGTCCCTGATAATAGCCTTCATTGTAGAAGTCAGAAGGCCTTGAATACCTGTGAGTAAACTAAGCAAGGCATATTACTTTCCTGAAGTTTCCTTGGAGAAAAATTATAGCAGAGAGAAATTATTTAGTGTATCTTGCTATAGGTTAAATAGTGCCTAGGTAAGGCAGAAATTTTCAAAATAAAATGTTTCCTAAAGCTCTGAAGATCCTAGTTATAGTATTCAAAGATATTTATTTCAAAGTGACTATCTTGAGCTCATAACCGAATTCATCACCTTGGTTGGCTCTTGAGCCAGTTTCACTCTTGACTCCAGAGTTGCTACAGATGACAATACCATTTGCTTAGACACCCATTCTTGAGAGCTTGTAGTCTTATTTGTTTGCTTGTTTGTTTATTATTTATTCATTTATTTATGTTTAACTCGTTCCTGGACTTCCCTATTTAAGCTTTTGTGGCCAAATTCTGTGGGTTAAATTTCAGCATGATGCTTGGCATCTTTTTCTTCAGTTTTATCATTGACCTTCTGATCAATTAGCCCTAATTATTATTTTTTACATGATGAATCCCAATCTCCTTGCTTAGGCAGCATGTAAGTCTGGAATTTTTCCGTATACCAATTGAGAGCCCCTGGGAATGTCTCTTAAGCTCTCTGTACATCAGATTTTTTTTCTGTTGAAAAATAAGAACAACAGTAATATCTAACTCACAGAAATGTTGTGAGTATTATTGAGATGATGTTAGTTAAACTACAGGAATAGGGCTGGTCCAAGTTTAATCATTGAAAATCATGAACATTTATCCAAACATGTCATTAAGGGTCAGGAAATGGTGAATTGAATGGGTCTAGTTGAAAATAGTAGTTTGAATAAGTAAACTATTTTTTATGTTTAACCCCCACTGGAATGTAAACAAATAACATTAAACATATAACAATTATGCATACTTTAACCCTAGCCCATACCTTCCCGTACCTTAAGTTGATAGTTTTCCTTTCATAATTTTGTAGTTTTTCTGTCAAAAAAAAAAGATGGTAAATTTCTTAGGGCAGAAATGTGAATGTTCAACTTCTAATTATATGTAGCAGAGGACATGTATTTACGATAGACCAGTTGAGCTTGGCAATATTAGATAGTTTTGACCTCCAAAAATGGCAATTTCCAGTTGTTCAACCTAATAATAGTCACCCTCTCAATATTGGCTGATTGCTTGATTGCTGGTGTTTTAAATGTTTCCCATTTATTTAATTTCAGTGGGGAGAACTTCCCTTGATGAAAAGGTTTTATCTTCTTTGGTGGCAAAAACAAAACAAAACAGAAAAATCAAAACTGCCAACGTTTATAAGATTATCATTTTTAACTCCCATCATGTGAGTTTGAAATAATTATCTTGCATTACTTGCATCCATTTTCTTGTATGTCAATATGGGAAACTAGAATAACATCAGTGTGATTGTTAATCTCAATCTTGTGACACACACACATCTCTCACACACTTACACAAACACAAAAAAAGAAAGAACTCTCAAGTATGTGCACATAAAGCTGGAGACCAGGATTTCACCCCAGCTTAGTTGGAAGTCACTTTCTGGGGCTCTGTTTCTTGATCTTATAAATAAAATGATTAGGCCAGATGACCTCCACATCCCCTCTTACTAATGAGATCTTCAGTTTGTGTGTCTTTCCGTGAGAGCTCTCTAAAGTAGAGAAGTCTTCATGATAATCTGTTACTTCTAACACTTGGAAAAATTGTTTTTCTTATGGACTTGTCTGGCTGTGCCAAGTTACCCTTTCATTGTAAAAGAATAGTCATCCATTAATTCTGAAAACATTCTTCTAACTGTATGGGTGGTTGGTATGGCTCTGGCAGAAGTCAGCTTTTGGCAGGAGGAGGTAGGAAGACCTGACCCTCTAGTCCACATCAAGTCTTCTTATTCTGTGGGGCAGTCAACCACCATGGCTATGATGGGAGAAGGGGGTAGGGTGGGGGAGGGTACAAGTGTATTCCCTCCTCTGTAGTTGCAAGGGGGAAGCAAAAGTCATAATACTTTTACCCTTTTATTCATGAGGTGTTTATAACTATGTCTACTTTTACAATTGCTATCTCACTATTCATTTATTCCATCCAAAACATTTATTGAGCACTTTATGTGTGCCGGGTATTTGGGAGACATATAGCAAACAAATAATTTCAACTTGCATAGTAAAAAGTGCTACAAAGAATAAGTTCAGAGTGCTTTAAGCATGTGACAGGAATGCCTTACCTTCCTTTGCTCATGCATGAAGGATCATGGAGCCATCTATTGAAAGAAGGTCATTGTGCCTGGAGGATAAACAGTAGAAGAGAGATCAGTGTAAAAATGTGCAAGACAAATTGTGGATAGATCATTCAAGGCCTATTAGGCCATTTGATGGATTTGAGACATTGTCCACATGATAAGGATTTTATTTCCCCCAAACAACATCTTGAGATAAATATAAAAGAGATTGCAGTTCCCATTTTACAGATTTTATAAATTTCCAAAATGTGGCTAAGATGTACTGTGTGATGACCAAGATCCTGGGCCAATTATGACAGACTCTGAAATTTCAGTATGCTTCCACTTTCTACACATTCATTCATTTGCTAATTTGTTTAACAAATATTTACCTGAGCCAGAGAAATAAACTTTGAAGGGAGTGGGTTCAAAGACTAGATATATTTTGGAGCCAGGTACCTTGAATTATGGAGCAAACCAATAATAGAGCTTTTGTCCTAGAATTAAGGAAAACATTTGTTCCAAAGGGCTCACAATACCAAAATTGAACTCATTAAGTTTTTTGTAATGTAACCCATGAGATGAAAGGCAAAAGAAACAACTGACTTCCCTGGTGGGTTAGCATGAAACAGGCTTTTTAGTTCCCCTTAAGATTACCAGCAAAGGTGCCTAATCCTCCATATGTTCCCTTTCAGTAGTATTATATAATGCCTGCGGATTTTCCTGGAAGATCTCTCTGATCTCCAGGGCCATGTAAATGGAAGCAATGCACAATTTATTGTGAATGTAAGTGAATGTAAATGCTTAGTTATAAGCACAAGGGGAGTCGTCCCGTTGCTGATTTTGATTTTAATAAAATACTCTCGTTGAATGCTGCATAACAAAAAGCAAAACAAAATAACAAGTAAATACTCTCAAGTAAAATAATGACTTTATAAAGGAAGATAGTAAGAGAAGATACTTAGTGGGTAGTTCCTGGAAAATGTTTGTTGTGTGAATGAGGTTTTGGCTGAGGAAAGCTACAAAACTACTGCTATGTTTAGCCCTTTTGTATCATTAGATAAGTGACAAGATATTGTTGCAAATCTGAGTTTCTTCCTTGAAAAAGATGATGTAGGTACGCGTTTCATCTTATGAACAGACTGATGATCAGGAAGGAAGATTTGATTGTCAATGTATTCCTTGCTTCATTTTCATCATTTATTGAGTTAATGTCTCATATGTGAGATATGCCTTGCAAGACAAGTGCTAAATCATTCCAAAAAATCACTCAAATTGCAATAAATGCCTTTTCTACCACTTGCTCATCCAAATAAAGTACCTGGGCAATGATGATCATATTATATATAGGTTGAAAAATTAGGTTTATGAAGAGTATCCACCTCTTCATATTATATATTGGAATCCTAGGAATGTTTCAAGGTTTGAATTGTTTCAGAAATCAAATCCCAAAACCTTGGGGAAAAAAGACAGTTATAAAAAGGAAACATAAAATCAAAGGAATAAAGTATTATCTTTTCTAGTACATTCATGCATTAATCCAGTTATTTGTTTAGAAATCTTTTTGAAGAATGTTCCCACTTGAAGTTGGATTTGGATCTGTATGCTGAGTGTTATTAAAACTACAGGGTAATATTGTATTTGTACAGATAATGTCTCAGGATTTTAAAAAGCAAATTGATTAATTAGAGATGCTCCATCCCATTAGAGATGCTCCATCCAAATCTATTCTGCTAGTTCAAACTTCTACTCCGGAGTCCTCTCAATGCTGCTGTCCTGGCACCTGATGCAGAAACCTCCAGGACCTCTCCTTTCACCCTTAAATCTGGACACGGAACTAAGCAGCTAATCCTTCTCTCTTTGGCCTTGATCCTTTCTCACTCCACACTGGCCTCCATTGCTGAGACTGCATTCCTGTCAGAAGGTGCAGCTTACCTACGTGAGAGAAGGAGAGGAGGGTTCTCTGGGCATCTCCTGAATTTATAGCACCCTTGCTCTGTCAGTCAACAGGTTCCAGCTGACCAGCAGTCTCAGAAGCAATCACAAAGAGTAACTAGTCTCATAAATAAGGTGGAAAAAAACAAAGAAAAAATTACTATATATACAATGTAGAGAGTCATAGATGCTCTTTGGTGTTTTGAGTTACACTGGCACAACCAGGTATTGGAAGCAGCCAAATAAATAAACTGGGAAATATTGGCATTGTCATTCAATACACCTCATATTGCAGGAAAAAAAAAAACCACTCAAGTGAAGTGGAGTGTACAGGCAATACTGCTTGTGCATGGACTCTGGGCAACATGTGGAGGGAGAGAATTATCTGATAATATCATAACTCCTATTAATCTCTCCCCACTTTCCCCTTCAAATGCTTCTGTTTTTATCTTACATTTTCTTTTGTTAATTACAAACAAAATTATTTTATAACATTGCTTTCTGTGTGTCTCTCTACTGATTGTGAGATCTGAGTTAAGAATCCTATTTCACTTATCTTTTATCCTCACCAATATTTCCTTTATTCTCTCCAAGTTTACTAAGCACCTCATCTGTGCCAAGCACTGCCAAGCACATCGTATCCCAAGAGGGACAATGATGTGTGTAGAAAATAGAGCCTCTCCTCTCACCCAGCTTGTACAAAAATAGAAAGTTTCAGAAAACTTACTCCCTTATACAGTAACTGGCATAGAGAAAGCACTGAATAAATGCTTATTTATTATAATTATTAAATGGTTACAGATAAGGAAACTGATTTTCAGGGTTATCAGCTAACTTTGCCCAGATGTAGAACTTGAATTGCGATTGCCTGTTGCAACAATACTGCTCCCCATTTGACCGCTAGGGAATGTCAGTTGTTACTGGTGTGCATGGAGATGAGGGTGGTAGTCAGGTGCCATAATGATGTTCCTAATGATCCTACATTTAGCATGTGAGGCAGATAGGTGATCAAGGGCTGCAGTTCTTTCACTTTTTCAGTATGAACACCTGCATGAATTTTCTAAAAGATCATCTTTTTTCCAAAGCGTGTCTTCTGACACAGAGCCACTAAATTAGCTATGCTCTGCTGTGCAACTTATGAAAGTATTCTTGTGATTTTTGTTTTGTTTTACATTTTGTTTATTTTCTCATGTTAGAAATGATACCATAATGTATATGCTTAGATTGGGCAAATTTTTCCGCGTTTAATATTTTCACTAGTGTTTGATTGTAAGAGAGAAAAAGCTCTGAAAGACATTGCTTACAGAATGTTGACAGGGGGACCAGTTTGCAGTTGGAGGTCTAGGAACAGGTACGACATGCACCTCAAAATGTAATAGATTGGGGAAAGGGAGAAAATAAAAATTACTTCAGAATAATGGAATATAGCCCTTATTAGGCCTCCTCAGAGAAGGGAAAACAAAGATTTAAAATGCTGGATGATGGAAGCTGATGACACTACATTAGATTTATCTTGTAAATTACTGAACTATAGGAAAAAAAACTCAAATCATTTCATCTGAAACGCACAGCTTATTGTATGTAAGTTAGATTAGAAGGAATGAGCCACTTTTGCTATCTCACTTTAGAGCAATAACCGTAAATTTCACCCTATATGTTCATTTCTACATTGTCTCTTCAGCTAATAACTACCATTAATAACATTCTGAAACCAGACACTCTGGTTGCTAGATTGTAACTGTAGCATGTCTGTAGGTGAACTGAATTTATTTGTTCATAAAGAAGTTAATTGGGCAAGTAATTTTTGAGAGATGCCTTTGAAAATGCGTGTATGGTGAGAGTGTATGAGTGAGTGCATGAGTGTGTACATACATGTTTGTTCAACCCAGAATACTGTTTGGAATATAATGTTGGGAAACAAGAATTACAAGTTTAAAAATATAGGTGTAAGTTTATATGTACCTCCTCTTAGGGAAAACACATCATTTTTAATACTTAATTGAATTCAAATAAAATAACTCTGTGAATTTAAATGAAGCTTGCATATGTTATAGTAGCCAATAATGTAGTGAAAATAAGACATTTTTAACTCCTTGAAATCCTGATATTGGTTTATGTATGTGTTCCTGACTTATTCTCAGGAAACTGTGGCACATAGTAGGTAGTAAATAAATGTTGAAGATTGAAGAAATTTGTGTGCCTGCCTTTGGCCCCATCTGCTCATTGGCAGATTCATTTTGAAAGACATGAGGGAGATTGAAGGGTCCCAAGTGTCCTGAGCAAAGTCCAGAAAATAATGATCTCCAAATTCGTGTTTCTCTAGAGACAGAGAAAGACCAGATTGAAGCTGTGTTTAGACAATTGAAGTAATTGGATCACATATTGATAGACTGGCTTATTTTAATCATCTTAATGAGGGCGACAAATCCAATAGATTGCACAGAAATTAAAGGGCCTAACCACCAAATTAGTGTCTGAGCAGCTAATTCTATGGTCAAGTATATATTTTGTGAATGGAAATATTTGTCCCCCACCCAACATACACAAGCACACAAATACAGTTACAAATTCATAAATACCAAACAACCACAGGCCCTATGGGGATTCTTAGTTGGATACAAGAGTAGACCAGAAAGGTATGGACACAATTCTCAATTGCAGAGAATAAAAACACCAGCTTTTATATACCCTTACAATTGTACTTTTCAAAAATAATCACTGATGATTTGATAACAGGAATTCTAATGGGGAAGCTGGCTAATTACAATCTTACCAAAAGTACAAATCTGTTCCTAGATTAATATTGCTCATAAATAGGTAATTCTGAGCATATTCTTTATGCAGGGAATAGAAAAGGGGAAAACCATGAATTCAGATTTCATATAGTTTAGCTGTACTTAAACAAATGGCTTCTCCTGCTGACATTTTACACTGTAACTTTCATTGGTAGGAGATATGGGAAAGATAAGAGTAATTTCTGTGAATTCCTCTAAGGACTCATACACTTTCTAGAGAAGAGTCTGCTGGGTTTTTTTTTTTTTTTTTGGTAGACTCATCTTTGTTTTGCCTTAATTTGCTCTCAGAATAAAACACTCCAGAATTGTCCTTTGGGGGGCTGTTACTATGGATTGGTTAGTTGCTTTATTGACTGTGTATTCACTCTCTGAACTACGTGTTCTGCCTATTTCTTACTAAATTATACTTTTAAATCTAGGCAGATGATAGTGCCCATTTCTGAGGAATATTTTGTGTGTGTGTGTATTTGTGTGTGTCTGTGTTTCCTTTTACATGAGTCTGGTGTTTATCGGGGCCATGTCCATCTCATATTTCAGTAGTGGATAATGAGGTATCATATCAGAATGTGTAATGAAAACAATGTAGTGTTTGATTTAATTCATTCATTCACTAAATGAATGAATTAAATGAATTCATTTACTGCCTTAATTTGTACAAGCATTTGTTGACTTTATGCCAGACATTCTAGTCTGTACTCAAGTACAATCCAAAAATTCTAGATTTTTCTGTCTTTCAAGTACAATCCAAAAATCCTAGATTTTTCTGTCTTTCCTCATTGTCTAACCCACATAATAATACCCGGAACTCCAAAGCAAATAACTACAAGAATTTTGGTCCCTCCAGAAGTTTCCCCAATCCTTCCTTATTGTCTCTTCATTTCTGTTCTCTAAGTCTTTGCTTTGCCTTTGCATAGCCAAAAGTCCATTCAAATGATTTTTCTAAACAAGGCAGATTTCTTCCCCGAAGGTGAATTCTTATCTCTACCTTTATGTACATAGAGAACTAGAGGAGGTTTTAGAATTAGTTTCCCCCATGTTCTACCAAGATCTTGGCCCAATAGCCCACTTCCTTACAATCCCTACTAACAAGCATCCTCTCAAGTGGAAAGCTTTTCCCCAAACTTGAGAGGTCTAACCTTGATTGGAGAAGACTTGTAGAGATTTTCCATGCTGGCTTAATGATGTTGAGCATGCCCACATGGCAAAGAACTGTAGACCATCTCCAGGAGCTGAGGGCAGATTCCAGATAACAGCCAGGGCTGTTAGTTCTATAACCACAAGCAAATTCATTCTGCCAGTAACCTGAATAAATCTGGAAGCAGATTCTTCCCCACTTGGGCCTCCAATATAAATATAGCCCACTTGACATCTTAAGTTTAGCCTTTTGAGACCCTGAGCAGAGGACCCAGTTAAGCAGTGCCCATACTCCTGACCCACAGAAACCATGAGAGATTAATTGTATGCTGTTTCAAGCTGTTAAATTAGTAGTAGTTTATTACACAGTAATAGATAAATAATGTATCTCCAAAAGTTTCTGATTCAGTAGGAATGGGGTAGGGCCCAAGAATTCACATTTATAAGAAGTTCCCAAAGGACAGTAATGCTACTGGTCCAGGATCACACTGGGAATCACTGCCTAGACCCTAGACAATTATATTATTTCCTCCTAGTTCCCCTGCACTCTTTGAATTTCATGGCTCCATTTTCCACAGAGTTTCTAAAAACACAAATCTCATATTACTGCTCCCCAAAAGTCTTTCAGCAACTTCCCACTGTTTTAAAATAAGACTCAAATCTTTTCCCTGACCTGCAAGTTGTATGCTCTGTTGCTGCAACCTCTCCAGCTCCCTCCTGCTCTGCTTTTTCTCTCTCTACCACTCAGGTATACTAGCCTCCTTTTCCTTCCTCATATTCCTTCCCCTGCATAGCGTCACCCCTACACCTTTGGATTAATTTCTAATCTCTCTTTGGAGGAACTCCTACTCACTTTTGAGCTCAAAAGTTACCTTCTGAACAAATCCTTCCCTGAATTTAGACTGTTTGTGGGGTCTTTGTCATGTGCTGACTTGGGAGTTAAAAGTCTGGTCTCTCAAATCCATATGCTTGTATTTGAATCTCAACTCCACCATTTCCTAGCTGTTGAACATTGAACTGTAAGAATTTGAGAATTTTGCCACGCAAAGGAGGACTCCAAGAGACTTCTCTCATGCAACACGCAAGGGGTTTATTTTCCACACATGTGTGGGGCTCGCTGAACACGCAGGAACAGAGAGCCCCGAACTTAAGTCTGCAAAAGCTTTTTAAAGGGTAAGATGAGGGGGGTGGGGGTTGAGCATGGGTCACAGGTGCTGTTTTACAAAAAAGCAGATAAGAACAGTTTTACAACAAGCACTTTTAACAGTTTCACAGCGAGCATTTCTTGAGCATGAGTCATGGGAGTGGCTATTGCAGATAGCCACAGTTTTACAACAAGTGATTTAGGCGCAAGGAGTCAGGGGGGGGGAAGGGCGAGAAACAGATAACCGCCCTGGGAAAGT
Source organism: Tamandua tetradactyla (assembly GCF_023851605.1). NCBI lineage: Eukaryota > Metazoa > Chordata > Mammalia > Pilosa > Myrmecophagidae > Tamandua > Tamandua tetradactyla. The sequence continues at coordinate 50,689,107 of NC_135334.1, read as the reverse complement.
CTCGGATTGTTTATTTTCAACCTGATGGGGCCCATAATTCTTTTCTTTATAATTCTTAACTCACACCAAATGCATAGCCATGAATACAAAATGACACAAATGCTTTTGCTGGATATTTCAGAAGCTAAGATATATATAAATAGCTAAATTAAGCAGGAAAAATTAGCTACTGTTAAGCTTTATAAAATTCCCTTTTACATTCCCCACTCCTTTTCGTATATATCTCTAATCTTAGAGATTTTCTGGATTATTTAACACTGAGTACTGTTGTCTGATGAGCATTAGTTTGACATTTCCAATCTGCCCCTGTAAAAACTGTATAATTTTATTTAGAATACATGGTCCTATAGTTATTATTAAAAGTAACACAGTTAAGGGCCCAGCGAGAGCAGATAATAGCGTTGTCAACCAGGGGGACTTAGTAAACCAAGATTCAAACCACCCCTGTTGCGCCTCTCGTTCTTTTTGTCTTTCACGAAGGCGCTCTCTGAGTTTTGTCATGGACTCTTTAACAACACCAGAGTGATCCGCATAGAAACAACACTGTTCTTTTAAAGCTGCACATAGTTTTCCCTCTTTAAGGAAAAGTAAGCCAAGTTCCCGCTTATTCTGCAGAATTACTTCTGAAAGGGAGGTTAGAGAGTGAGACAGATTTTTCTATTGTTTTTTAAGTCTTGATTTATCGCGGCTTGTAATTGACTGGTTTGTTGATTGCTACGTACAATGGCAGCAGTCCCTGTGCCTATACCGGCAGCGACAGTTACCCCCAGAGTGGTAAGATTACAAGGGGTCACTAGAAAAGAAGGCTCCCCTGCTCCCTCCCAAGTTTTTATAGTCTTCTCATCATCCCATCTGGTTATTGTCCATTTCCAAGGCTTATGCGGGTTGGAATTGGGTTCCCCTAGGGGAAGGAGGAGAAGGAGTAGTAACCTTACGAACCCGCAGCTTGAGAGGATTGTCAGTCCTTTCCAGTTTCCACTGGGACTCAGAGGGCAAAGGCGCAGGTTTGAGATGAGACGCATGGATCCAGGATGCGATGCCATCAGCCTTGACTGCGGTGGGGGTGGTCAAGAGTACCTGATACGGTCCTTTCCAGTGAGGTTCAAGAGTCTGGACTTGGTGGCAGCGGACATAGACGAAGTCTCCCACCTGATATTGATGCGGAGTTCTGTTGTCTCCTGGCTGGTAGGAGGTGGAGAGCTGCCGCCACAGGAACCGCTGGGCTTTTTCCAAGGCTCGCAGCCTGTCAAGCAAGGGGGTATGAAGGGAACTATTAATCTCTAGAATGGAGGACATGTCCTTGACTGGAGGTGGTGCCCCATATAAGATTTCATAAGGGGTTAGATTACACAAGAGAGCAGAGGGGGTATTTCTGGCTCTGAACAGGGCATAAGGCAGGAGCATGGTCCAATCTTTCAAGCCAGTCTCTAAAGCTAATTTGGTTAGGGTCTCTTTAATTGTCCTGTTCATTTTTTTACCTGTCCTGAACTTTGGGGTCTGTATGCGCAATGCAATTTCCAATCAATCCCCAATATCCTGGCCACACCCTGACTTACCTGGGCTACAAATGCGGGTCCGTTATCTGACCCTATTACCTTTGGTAGACCGAACCGGGGAAAAATTTCTTCCATAATCTTCTTGACTACGACCTGGGCCGTTTCTCTCTTAGTTGGGTAGGCTTCAACCCATCCTGAAAAGGTGTCTACAAAAACTAGTAAGTATTTAAGTCCATATTTTGCAGGTTTAATTTCAGTAAAGTCGACTTCCCAGAACTGCCTAGGTTGAGTTCCCCTTAGTCTTTTTCCGTTAGGAGCTTTGGTGGGGTAGGCGTTCACAATTTGACACGCCTGACATTTTCTAGCTACGCGATCTGCCAGCTTTTCCTTTTTGAGGCTGTCAGAGGGTACAATTCCCTCTGGTCTTGCAGGAGCTGCTGTAGTTTCCCTGTCCCCAGGTGAGTGAGCTGGTGGACCTGCTGTATGTAAGCTAGGGCTTCCGATTCTCCTAGGGGTGCAACTTCAGATAGTGTTTCAGGGGGTTGCTGGGTTTTCTTTGGTTACTAGGACCAAGTCTACAGGGTCCCTTACTGCTGCCGCTTTTGCTTCTTCATCTGCTTGCTTATTACCCAGGGTTATTGGGTCAGAGCCTCTTTGTGTTTGATTTTTTTTTTTACCAGCTGAGGTTAATAGCCCTCTTTGTTGGTAAATTGCCCCATGTACGTGGGCAGTAGCAAAGGCAGAACGGCTATCTGTATAGATAGTTGCTCGCTTTTCTTTTGCTAATTTTAGAGCTTTTGTGAGGGCAATTAGTTCAGCCTTTTGGGCAGATGTTCCCTCCGGGAGGCTAGATGATCAAATAACTTTTGTCCCACTGACTACCACCGCTCACGCTCGTCTCTTACCGTGTTGGAGAAAGCTGCTTCCATCCGAAAACCAGGTTACCTCCGAGTTAGGCAATGATTGGTCTTTTAAGTCTCTGCGGATTCCGGTCTCTTCAGCTAATATCTCTTGGCAAGTGTGCTGCACAGGTCCCGCGGTCTCGTCCGGGAGCAGGGTAGCGGGGTTTAAAGCTGACGGGGTCCCGCAAGTCACCCTGTCCTTGTCTAGGAGGATGCTCTGATAGTGGGTAATTCTGGCATTTGACATCCATCTATCTGGAGGCTGGTGGATTATGCTTTCCAGGGCGTGAGGGGCTATTATGGTCAGCTTCTGTCCTAGAGTGAGTTTGTCTGCGTCTTTTGCCAGGAAGGCAGCTGCCGCCATGGCCTTGAGACAGCGTGGCCATCCACTGGCAACTGAATTTAATCGCTTGGACAGATAGGCCACCTGTCTTTTCCAGGGGCCTAAAGCCTGTTAGGACCCCTCTAGCCACGCCTCTCCTTTCTTCTATGTAGAGCGTGAAAGGTTTATTCACGTCTGGGAGGGTTAAAGCTGGAGCTGACAGGAGCGCTTTCTTAATGCTGTCGAAGGCTTCCTGCTGGGCTATTCCCCACTGGAAATCAGCGCTCCCTTTGAGCAAGGGGAATAATGGGGCAGCAAGGGCTGCAAACCTTGGGATTCATAACCGGCAGAATCCCGCTGTCCCTAAGAATTCTCGTAGCTGCTTTTGGGTCGTGGGCGGGGGTATTTGTGTTACAGTTTTCTTTCAGTGAGCCATCGCTTTTCATTCTTAAGAGTATATCCCAGGAAGATTACTTCCCTTTTACAGATTTGGGCCTTTTTGGCCGAGGCTCGGTTCCCCAGTGCGGCTAGCTTATTTAACAGTTTTCGGGTTTCATACTCACAGTCCTCCTTAGTGTCTGCTGCCAACAGTAAGTCATTCACACATTGTAGCAAGGTGACTCTGGGATGCTGAATTCTGAAGGAGCTTAAGTCTTTATGAAGAGCTTCATCAAAAATGGTGGGGGAGTTTTTGAACCCCTGGGGCAAGCGTGTCCAAGTCAGTTGGTTCGATTATCCCGTCTCTGGATCGATCCACTTGAAAGCGAATAAGGGTTGGCTGTCCTTATGCAAGGGCAGGCAGAAGAAAGCATCTTTTAGATTAAGCACAGTATACCAAGTCTTTTCAGGAAGGAGAGTGCTGAGCAGGTTATAGGGATTTGGCACAGTAGGATGTATGTCCTGCACTCTGCTATTTACTTCCCGTAAGTCTTGCACCAGTCTATAGTCTCTAGTCTCTGGCTTTTTGACCAGCAATAAGGGAGTGTTCCAGGCTGATTGACAGGGCTTAAGTACTCCCAAGCCAAGGAATTTCTCTATATGGGGCTTGATTCCTTCCCGGGCTTCCTTGCTTAAGTAGTATTGTTTTACCCGAATTGGAGAGGCGGTGGGCTTTAGGGTCACTACTACTGGGGGCTGATTGACCGCCAACCCTAACCCGGCAACTTCTGCCCAGGAATTAGGGAATTCTTCAAGCCAGGCCTGAGGAATAGAACTGCGGAGCTGTTCTGGTTTTATATACAGCTGATATTCTTCTTCGACTGGCAAGGTGAGGGCAGTTATTACAGGTTGGCTTACTAGCGGGTTTAAAAATTTCACCTTTTGCCCCTTAGGATTGAAGGTGATTCTCGCCCTTAGTTTAGTTAACAAGTCTCTTCCCATAAGCGGGGCAGGGCACTCAGGGATAACTAGGAAGGAGTGTTGAAGCTTCCCCTTCCCCAGGTCCATGGTTCTTTTGGTAGTCCAGGTGCAGTAGCGACTGCCATTTGCTCCCCGCACCAAGGACCTTTTTGTAGAGAGCGGGCCTATAGGTTCTTGGAGGGCCGATATTACTGCTCCCATGTCGACTCCAAAATTAATTGGTACCCCCTCCACATTAAATTTTACCCTGAGCTCGGGGAGGGGTGCCAAGCCCTGACTCCCCTAGTCTTCACTTTCTAGAGCCAACGTGGCCGGTTGTTGCCAATTTGGGGGCTTAGTACCCCTCCGTTTTTTTTTTTTTTTTTTTGGACAGTTTTTGGCCCAGTGCCCAGTTTCTTTGCAGTAGGCGCATTGGTCTGGACTAAGAGGGGTATGATAACACCGACCCGAGGGATTTTCTTTAGCTTGTCCTCTACTTTCAGTGTTTCTTTCATCTACTGTGGCCAGGATTTTTGTTAATTCTTTCATTCTCCTTTTCTCTCTTACCAACTCTTTTTCCTCTCTCTTTTATAAAACATTTTTTTCAGCTTCTTTGATTAAATCTCGCAAGGCTAGGTCCTGCAACCCGTCTAAGTGCTGCAGCTTGCGTCTAATGTCTGGAGCTGATTGGCCGATAAAGGCCATGGCCACTGAGGCTCTTTGATCCTCTGATTGAGGGTCAAATGGAGTATACCTACGGTATGCTTTCATTAGTTTTTCTAAAAAGACTGAGGGCGATTCGTCCTCTCCCTGAATAACCCCTCTTACCTTGGCCAAATTGGTGGGCCGGCATGCGGCTGCTCGGAGACCCGCTACTAGAGTCTGGCGATAGATGGACAGATGCTCCCTACCTTCAGAGGTGTTCGGGTCCCAGTTAGGGCGGCGCAGCGGGAACCGATCATCGATGATATGCTGGAGTTGGGTGGGTCTCCCGTCTTGTCCAGGAACTTGCTTCCTGGCTTCCGGTAGGATTCGATCTCACTCCTCCGTGGTGAAGAGAGTCCCCAGGAGTTGTTGACAATCATCGCAAGTGGGCTGGTGAGAGAACATAAGGGACTCCACCAATCCAGTCAGCCTAGTGGGAGCCTCGGAAAAAGGAGGGTTATTATTTTTCCAGTTATATAAGTCAGAGGAGGAAAAGGGCCAGTATTGTAGAGCAGGCATTTCTCCCCCATGTCCATCATCCACTGGAGGCCCGTGCGGTCTGAGGGGGAGAGTGACCGCCACATCAGATGGGCTTAGTGCTCGTCTGCTTCGTGTACTATGTGCCAGTCCTGGTTCATCTGGGATAGTCTGTTGGTGAACCTGCGAAGAGGAAATGGAAGAGAGCGGGGAGAGAGAACTAGAGGAGGGAGAAGGTGAGCTGAGAGAAGGGGGGTCCTGTACCGGAGCTGAAGGGTAGGGAGGAGGGGAAGAAGGACCTGCGTCGAAGAGGAGTAGATCCGATTGGGATTCCGGTAGGACTGCAGGAGGTAAGGAAGGATAGAGTTTCTGAGCTTGAGAAGGACCCGGCTCCTTGATTGGAAGTACAGAGGGAGAGTCATGTTGACCAAGAGGAGTAAGAAACGGCTTTACCCATGGAGGTGGATTTTCACACAGGTCCTGCCAAACCATGATGTAGGGCTGCTGGTCCGGGTGGCCATACGGGTCAGGGCGGAAGATGACTGACTTGACGGCCCAAATCAAGGGTAGATGAAAAGCTCCTTCCCGAGGCCATTCCACGTTAAAAGAGGGCCACCCGGCCGAGCAGAACGTCTGCTATTTGCCTTTCTTTACAATAAAAGATAGATTCTGACCTCTTTCCCTGACCTCCGACCAGTGTCTTAAGGTCAGAGAAAGTGGAGTCGACATTCCCTGACCCATCTTCGGTAAAACAAAAACAATTCCCAACACACAAATACAGACAGACACACACAGAGCCGGCACACCACGTTTACACAGTTTCAGAGACACAGCTCAGACTGGCCTGATGACTATGATCGAGTTTCCCCCTGTCAGAAGGAAAACAGAATCAGAGTCGGCCCTGTAGGAATCCTCCAGGCGTCCCCGGAGGTCCCCCAATCCCGAGGCGTCCCTCGGGAGAGTGACCTGCAACCCCGGACACGTCTGTCGGTTGCGGTCGGGGAGTGCTCACGCGACTCCCCGACAGTCACTGCCAGTCTGACAGACTAAGCGATCGCACTTCAGACAAAAAGGCCTCACTTACCCCGAGAGAAAGAGCTGTTGGAGCCTCCCCTTACGAAGAGCCGATCTCGGTGGGACCTCCAAATGTAAGAATTTGAGAATTTTGCCACGCAAAGGAGGACTCCAAGAGACTTCTCTCATGCAACACGCAAGGGGTTTATTTTCCACACATGTGTGGGGCTCGCTGAACACGCAGGAACAGAGAGCCCCGAACTTAAGTCTGCAAAAGCTTTTTAAAGGGTAAGATGAGGGGGGTGGGGGTTGAGCATGGGTCACAGGTGCTGTTTTACAAAAAAGCAGATAAGAACAGTTTTACAACAAGCACTTTTAACAGTTTCACAGCGAGCATTTCTTGAGCATGAGTCATGGGAGTGGCTATTGCAGATAGCCACAGTTTTACAACAAGTGATTTAGGCGCAAGGAGTCAGGGGGGGGGGAAGGGCGAGAAACAGATAACCGCCCTGGGAAAGTCTCGGATTGTTTATTTTCAACCTGATGGGGCCCATAATTCTTTTCTTTATAATTCTTAACTCACACCAAATGCATAGCCATGAATACAAAATGACACAAATGCTTTTGCTGGATATTTCAGAAGCTAAGATATATATAAATAGCTAAATTAAGCAGGAAAAATTAGCTACTGTTAAGCTTTATAAAATTCCCTTTTACAGAACAAATTGATTAACCTTTCTGTGTCTCCATTTCCTAGACATTAATGTGATGATATTAGGGTGCTTCCTCAAATTAGGAAAATTAACATCCTCAGCATTATAATAGGTGTGAGGCTAGTAGGTCACCACATCAAATTAGGAGTAAATGTACAGAACTGTGCCTAGCAGACAGCAAGCTCACAGTAAATAGCTCATTTGTGTTGTTACTGTTGTGATGTACCATAGACCCGTGCTCATTTACTTCACTGCTTGAAATTTTGCATTTGTTGGTGTGAATGTCTATCTGGACTCCTAGAATATAAACTCCGTGAGAATAAAAAACATACCCACTCCTCTCGTTAGCCCTAGTGCTTAGAGCAGCACCTGGCTTTCATGGGTTGGTAAGAAATATAATACGTATGTGATACATGAATGAATGGTGACAAAGCCAGGACCCAAATCCTGGTTATCTCTTCTGAGATCAGTATGGATTCTTTCCATAAGCTTGGAATGCAGTCTCTTCTATATTTCAGTTCCTTTAGCCCCCATCCTTCACCTGGAAAGCAGTGGCGAGATCATATGGACAATACTTTAGGGTGTGCCCTACATCTGGGGTTCCAGTGCAGTTTGTAGCATCAAGAATGGAGGTTTTTGCCATGGAGCATAGAGGATGAATAGCATTTGGATAGTTGTCTTTGAGTCAAACACTTGGGCATCTTGGCTAATGTCTTTCCAAGACAGGACATCTACCAGGTGCTAATGGGGCATTATTACTCCAAATCAAGCTATAATATTAGCTTTTTTCTGAGGTCAATTGCAGTGTGCCTAGAACTCAGTCACTCTTTGTCGGGATTGGTCAGAGCGCTGAAAAATACATTCTGATTCAGCTTTCCTATGCAATAGGAGTAGCTCAATTCCCTTCTTGATTCTAAAGAGAGAAACACACTTTGGTATTTTTTTTTTTTTTTTTTTACTTTCACCCCAAGAACAACAAAAGGGGTGGTCCAGAAGACTAGAGTCTGTAAGGCTCTCTGGAGATGTCCCCCCTCCTTACCCCATTTCATTAGCCATTCTTGTGAAATGACTTTTGAATGCCTGAGTTTAATTAAGAGTTTTTGCATGCAGTTATGGAAAAAGCCCATCATTCCCCCATGGTTTATTCCTTCATCTGATTTGGGTTGAGATACACATTTTTTTTTTTGCAAATTAATTATAATTGCTTTTGACAAAAGAAATAGTTTTTTTTTTCTTGTCTGCAAGCCCTTAATGCTAGTTTATATGCAACTAATGATGATAGCCATTGACATAATCAGTTCTAATGGTCTCTACTGTCTACCTAATTTCACATATAGGAATGTAATTCACATTTCAGAAGACTGGGGCTGAATACCTCTTTGTTCTATATTTAAAATATTACTTCAGCCTTCACTGGAAAGAGTCGGTTATTGCGACAGGGTCAAGAACCTGGATTTGGGTCCTAATTTTAATTTCCCATGGGAACTCAGGAGGATCACTCTTTAACTCTCTTAGGCTGTTTAGGTTTTTAAAAATTTGTTTGGATGCTACATTCAGAAAATAAAACTCAATTTTTGTTATTGATCTTTTTATCAGACATCTTATCATTGTTTAGCACTTAAAATTTACAAAGCATTTTTACAACATTAATTCATTCCTGGCCTCCTGGTGAAAAGGGAAGGACATCTTGCTACCCAACTTGATGTATACGTTTCATTTAACCCAGAAACCTTGGAGGTGGCTAAAATTAGCTCCACTTTTTAGATAAGAAAACTTAGGATCAAGGTCCAAGGCCACACAGCTTGAACTTCATATTTCATCATTCCCTTGACCTCACTACCATAGTTCTCTTTTGTAGATGAAAATTATAAATGCAGTAAGGGACTTTGAGTTTGCTACAGTGGACCATTAAGAAAAGTCTTTTCATTCTTAACCTCCACTGATGTTCACAGAGAAACACCGGACTAAAAGGGACCTTCGATGATTTATTCCTCTTCTTATTTATTCCCCTTCTGAAGATTTTCTAGCTTGGTAGTCCTCGGTTGGGGGCAGTTTTGTACCCACGAGACATTAGACAAGGTCTGGAGAGGTTTGTATTGTAGCAGCTGGCCAAGCGCTCCTAGCATCTAGTGACTAGAGGTTGAGGATGCTATCTACATCCTACAATGTGTAAGATACCTCCCACACTGATAAAGAATTCTGTAGCCCAAAATTTCAATAGTGGCAAGGTAGAGTGACCTTGTTGTAGCTGGAGGAGTGAGGGCAGGCTTCCTGGAGGTGGTAATGTCACAACAGGGGTTTGAACAATAATTTAAAACTCTCTGGCAGTCAAGCGGGACAGGGCATTGCAGACAAAGCTTAGGGTATTTACAAAAGTACAGATGTGTGAGATAGTGCTTCCTACGGAGTAATTTCTAAGCTCTTTGTTATTGCTATAGCATTTCTGGGAGTGGAAGTACTGGGACACTGGAGCAATGATTTAAATTCCTCTTCTCAGACATCAATTGATATTAACATTTGGGTTGTACATTCATTTTGCTCTTGTAAACATCATCATTAGTTTTTAAGACAATCATGTAGAAACTATTCTAAATTGATGATACAAACAGAGATTCAAGCCCATTCATAGACCTGAACTTGTTTCCCTCATTGGGGACTGAACCTTATGTGAGTGGGTTACCATCAAGTGTTAAATCCTTCTTTCTTGACCTTTGTATTCACAACTTCTGTGTCTTCTATGCTCCAGGGAAGTTTCAGGAGGCAGCATATAAAAAAATGTACTCGGAGAGTTCTTGTAGAGTACTATAGAGCCCGTAGACCTTTAGCCAATGCAGTTTGCTAGACTTGTATGTTCTGAACCAATTTATAATTATATATGTGTTCACCTCACAGAAATACCCTCTCCTTTATATTACACCACAGCTTCAGTTCAGCCCAAATCAATTCTATTCATTGCATTCATCAACTTCTTCTTTGTGTTCTTTTTTTTTTCTCTCTTTTAGTTAAATGCTGGCAAATCTTGGTTTGAATTTTGGCTTTGGCCCTTGCTGTGTAACTTCTGGTAAATGCCTTAACCTTTCTAAACTGCATTTACCACATTTCTAAAGTTGAAATCATTATACTTAGCAAGGTTGCTTTCAGGATTAGAAAACGTTTACAAAGAATCTAAAGTAGTAATAGTAGATATGCAAAACAGATGGTAGCTCTATTATTATTATTACTATTATGATGATGATTATAAAGTACAAAGCATTTTGTTGTGGTTTGGAGAATATGAAGGTTGATATCTTACTTTTATATTCATTCTGAGAGTCCCTCTCCAGCCTGTTATGACAACTGATACCACAGTCCCACTATCTAAATCTGAGAGAAGCAGTGGTAAACCTGATATCTGTGACTTTGGATAAGTTATTTAACTTCTGAGCATCACTGGGTAAATTGTGAGAAACGGAATAAACATTTAAAATTCTTGGCACTCAGTATACGCTGAACAAATGCTGAATCCCTTCTCCCTGAGGCAGTCACCATCAAGTTGTTTGGTGGATTTTACTGCTGGCAAAAACAAATGAGGTTAAATAAACAGCAGGGATGAAAATAAGGAGAGTTACAGAGTTTTGTCTTATTCTGATACTTTTCTCTTGGGAAGATTTTCACTCTTCTCTTCCTCAACCTTAAGTGGATATCAGATGACTTGCCACTCTCCAAGGTAAATTGTATTTCTATGCTTTGATTTCTAGCTCTAGCATGAGACATTTCTCATAGATGATTTTGACCTTGGTTGAAGATGTCTCAATCCTGTCTACACCATTCTCTTGGTTTATGCACCCTCCAATCCCATCTCAACGTCTCAGAATTTCCCATGTGGCTCATTCGCTTCCGCCTTGATTTCTTGAGGGCTTCTCATATAAGAGGCCCTGGAGGTGAACAAAATATTTCTATCTAGGTCCCAAAGCATCAGACACCCTCCTGGTCTTTACTGATGTTATATTGATTCCTGTCTCAGGCACTTAGAGGTCCTCTGACCAGACTCTAGAATGAAACCCACCTAGAGTTCAGGTATCCTTGGTAGGCTTCCCCAATCTTGTTTTTACTTCCAACACTTCGCACTGCTTTCTTTATGTTCCTTGAATCTGCTGAGGTTGTATGCATCCATGTGCTCTGATTGGATTGCCCTTCCAGCTTGAAGGTTACTTTCAAGCCCTCAACCTCTCGTTGCTGCATCGCATAGCATTTGTGATTATCTTTATTATAATATTTATATTGTTTTATTAGTTGTCTTGTATGTCTCCAGAAAATTTTGAGTCTTTAAAGCAGGGCCTATGAAAAAACAAATCTTCATTGAATTCACACCCTTCATACAATGGGAGCACAGAGTGGGCTGCCCTAACACAAAGAATTAAGGAGACAGGTAGGAAGCAAAAAGGACTTAAAGGCATGCTGAAGGATGATAGGAAATATGAAACTTTTAGTAGAGCCCATTGACTTCATTTTCTCCTTGCTTTTGGGAACTAACTACACAGGAAGCAAAGGCACCAGAAAGTGTAAGAATCTCAGGCTGAGCTGGAAGCAGCAGGGCACTGGGGGATGTGGCCTAGTGACATGAGCAGGAGCCAGGCAGACCTGCGTGCAAATCCCCCTTCTATCAGTTAGTAACTGCTTGATCTCATGAAAATTGTTTACGTTTTCTGATCCTAAGTTCCTGTTTTGGTAAAAATGTGGCTAGTAACATCTACTGGGAGATAATGCATTTGTCTTGTCGTAGGCACTCACTCACATATGCTATTGTTAATATCAGGATTGAGGCTAGGCATGCCTGGTGTGGAGATGGCTTCTAGTTGTTCCCTGCCTATGTCGGAATATATTATGTCTACCCTTATTATTGCCATCATCATGGTTATTAATACACACTTAGTGTGCCAAACACTCTGGTGGGCATTTTATATACATTTTATTGTTTAATTTTTTCAGTAACTCTCTAAGAGGCTATATCATCATGCATACTAAACAGATGAGGAAATTTAGAATTAGAGAATGTAATATTATACAAATTAAGTAAGCACTGGAACTGAGATTTAAAGTCAAGCAGTCCAATTGCAGAACCTGCATTACTTACTCTGTCTTATATACTACTTTCTCTGTTGTCTGGAAACACTTATATGAAGCTGTCATGAGTATTGTGAGAGTCTTACCAGGACATGTGGAAAATAAATTTCCTACTTAAAAATCCCTCAATTCCAAGAGTCCAAATCTTGGCTACCTAAAAAAGGAGCATGGGACCAGGTAATCCTAACATGCTAATTATCCTGGTACATGAGATTTATGCTTAAAGGATGAGATCATTGAGCTGGAGCATAGTTTAGGAATACAATGAAACTGGTTTAGAAGATAACATTTTTGATGTCTTTCTTTCAAATGCTCATGTTAACAAAAATATAAACTGACTTGAAATGAAAAAAAAAATCAGCAGTCTAGTATGCTTATTTTTTTATTTCCCACTAGTCCATAACCTTCTTAAGAGTGGGTAGCATGTTTTGCCTAATAATATGTCATTGTGCAAGCCTAGAAATAATACTTTCCAAAGTGCTTTTGTAAATTCATCTCATTTGATCCTCGTAGAAACCCTGTGAGATAGGCAGGGCAAAGAATATTATTCTTTGTGAATAGATGAGATAGCTGAAGCTCTTAGCAAGGGTGGATTACCCAAGGTCACATAGTTAATTAGTGACAGAGCAGAAGCTGGAATCCAGGTCTCTTGGCTCAGCCTGTCTCCCCCTTGCCTACTTCAGTGGATGTGGACAGCTGCAAAAATTTGTACACAATGAAGTGTTCAAAAAATGTTGACTGATTGATTTGGCTCAAAACAGTTGAAGATATTTTTCACTATAATTTTCATTGTTTCCCTAAAGTAGCCTAGATGCACATTATCTCCTTTACTGATGTAAGGAGAGAGAGAAAGCAAACCATCGATCGGTTTTGCAAGTTGTTTACTTAGATACTTGGAAAGTTTTTAGAACAAGGAAGTTTGTTTATTTCAGTCAATGACTAACCTCTCTTCAGTCATCCCTGGGAACAACTCCTTTATATCTGGTAAAATGGAGTCCAGCCTTATGGAGATGATGCGATTCCAACTGCAGTGACTTCTGAGACATAGCATACATTGGGAGGTCTTAAGAGAATAGTAAAACTGTGTACATAGAATACTCTATTTTTTTTCTCAGATTCTTAGTAGGGTAGTTTAACAGAGTTCTTTGTAGTATGAGCCACGTGGGCTGGGGATGATTTTGGTCATTAGCTCTTAGCTATTTGAACCCAAATCAGCTGGTTTAAATCAGAGTGGAAGAGATGCTTCCAAGTTTTAGCTATTTATTTTGGTAATCTGTAAAATCTCCATTAGATTTGCATTTTCTCTGGTGTTGATCCATCCAAGAAATGAGCACTGACAATTTTCAGTGCATAAATGTGTGGACTGTTGATTGATTAAATCTGTTGTGTGTGTGGAGTGTGGGTGAAGGCTTGGGTTAGGGAGCACTTTGCCAGCACATAACCTACCTTGTCAGCTATCCTACATACTGAATGGACATTTAATCACTGCCAGTGTGTTTTACAAAATATGTAGACATTTGCTTAGAAAATATTCAGGCTGAATTAAGGTTCTGCTCCTGATTATATCCCCAGTGCCTGGCACATAATAGTAAATATTTGTTGCCTGAATGAGTGCAGTGTCATGGATCTTTGTGTTCTGCTCCCCTACTTCTCCACCTCATCCTCTGCTGCTCGCCCTCCCCACCCCTAACCTGGCACCCATCCCTTACAAGCACACCATCCAGTTTCACTTTCTTGGAAACCTCTCCTCCTATACCACCCTCTCCTGTCTGGCAATCTTATTCATTCAAACAACGCAGATCACATCCTCACTCTTTCTTTGTGGGAACTTGTATGACACCTCCCCAAGTCAGTTCATGGAGCCCACATTTGCACCTCTCTTTCTCCTGCACATATTCTGTGCTCTTATTTAACACAGTTTATTGTCACATATCTGGAAGTAGCTACTGATTTTTGTTCTACCTCTAAGTGCCACGTAGGCTGTATCTGCGTGCAGTGCCTCTGTTTTACTCATATAAATTTCTGTCTCCAGTGTCGTGGTGGTGTTAATTCCTTTTTTAGTTGAGTGAAGGAAAGAATACTGTATGCAGGCCAACAGTATTAGGCTTTCAACCCACTTTACAAAAGGAGGAAGAGGATTAAGTTTTATAGTCTGAGAGTAGAATTTATGAGTGTCCCATGCCTTTGGAGAGAGCTATAAGAGGGGACTGAAGACAACATTCCAGAGCCTAAAAATGCTAAAAATTCTATCATTCGTAGTGATAATCACGAAAATAATTTACATGTGTTTAGTACTCTATGCTCTTGGCATTGTTTAACACAGCATGCTGTAGGCTGCCCTTTGTTTGGCCTTGTCACTTTGGTGGAAGGTGATTTACCCTGAACCTACCTTCTGTGATGGAATTCAGAAGCAAATGCTTATCAGGATTCTATAGCCTTTATTCTCTCTGATACTTGTTTCCAAAGTCAGGGACCTTCCATCTCCATTACTAATGCATATCCAGTGTCTACCACCAGACTTCACACAGTGGCATGTTTTGTTCCTTTTCTTCTTTACCCTTTTCACTGCATTAGGACAGGGACCAAGGCTGTCTCTCTGATGACCGGCACTTACAGTCTGAGCACATTTTTGTTAGATAAATGAACCTGTATCAGGAGAGTTGTATTTATAGAGAGAATTCAAATCAAAGTTAATGCCTGTGCATTTTAAATACCACCAGCAGGTGCTTGAGGCAGAGCTTTTGGTTAGAAAAACATTGTTTTAGTATGGAAAATTCTGCAAATAAAAATGAAAGTTGATACAGTTCTTGCAGATACCTTTCTCCCTTAATTCTCTTAAACCCCTGTGAGATAGATGTTTTTCTCATACTGGTTTTATGATGGAGGAAACTGAGGCACTGAGAAATTATACACTTGGTTGGAGATCACATATCTAGTTAATGACACAGTTGGAATTGCACCCATTTCTCTCCCAATTTTATAACATGACATCATATGGTCATTTTCAAAGGTACACAACTTAAATTGGTTAGAATCCATCAATCAGCAGAATAAGAATACTATGTAAAGAACCTAGTTTGTGCTTATCTTTTATAAGGTCTGTCTTAAAAGCAAAAAAAAATATAGACTAGAGGGCTTTTCTGAGTTTTCTTCTCTCCCTATTGATCTTCAATTGGATGTAACCATTCATGTTGTGTCTTGTAATCTTTAATATAGATGGTGTATTAATGAGGAAAGTGTTTTACAAGTAAAAATACACAAAAACACAAGAGAGCCTGATTTCAAGATGCCTTTTGATGCCTTTTTTCCATTATAAAACCTTTTTATTGTGAAATATAGCTTATATACAAAAAGTAAAAAATAATTTTAAAAAGGGAGCAATAATTTTCAGAGTACATTTTAACAAATAGTTGCAGAACAGATTTTAAAGTTTGGTATGAATTACCATTCCACAACTTGAGGTTTTTCCTTCTAGCTCCTCCAAAACACTGGAGGCCACAAGAAACATCAGTACAATGATTCAGCAGTCATACTTCTCTATTACAATTCCTATCTTCTCTATTACAACTCTTCCTTCTCTGTTTTTTTTTTTTTTTTCACATGGGCAGGCACCGGGAAATGAACCCGGGTCCTCTGGCATGACAGGCAAGTATTTTTGCCTGCTGAGCCACCGTGGCCCACCCTCCTCCTTCTCTTTTGATCCTACTTCCATTTTATAGAAGTCTTTGGGATATGCCCATTCTAACTTTTTTCATCTTGGAAAGGGGTATCAACAATATAGGATAGGGTGATGGAATCAATTGATATTCTTGGAGAGACTGGTCTCTCTGGGTTTCAAGACTTATCTTTCTTAGGAACTCTTTGAAAGTTCTGTTTCAGGAAAGTAAACTTGGTGCATGAAACTTCTGTAGAATCTCAGTTGGAGCCCTAGGTGTTCTTTAGGGCTAACAGGAATGATGTTGATTGCAGTTTGCAAACATGGCAATTACATTTCTTTCCACCCTTTTGGTCTGGAAGGCATTGTTGATCCCCCCAGGGCCAGGCTCATCTCTGGGAATCTATGTCCCATGCTTTCAAGGAGACTTTCACCCTTGGCTGTCCTGTCCAAAGCAGGAAGGAGGGTGATAATTTCCCTTGCAGAGCTGAACTTAGAGAGAGAGAAGCTACATCTGAGCAATGAAAGAGGTTTCCTGGAAGCAACTCTTAAGGATAATTTTAAGTGGTCTTAGCTTCTCTGCTGCAGAAATGAGTTTCATATGGGCAATCCTCAAAATCAAGGGCTTAGCCTATTTTCTTGGGAGTCCTTAATGTTTAAAAGAGTACCAGTGGTTTCCCAGATAGGGAAATTTAATAGCTCCATATTTTTTTCTCCAGTCCCACAAAAGACTCAACAATAGGGCCATGGTGGCTCAGCAGGCAAGAATGCTTGCCTGTCATGCCAGAGGACCCGGGTTCGATTCCTGGTGCCTGCCCATGTTAAAAAAAAAAAAAAAAAGACTCAACAATACTTTTCAATTATCAGCCCACCATAGTCTGGGATGTATCTGGCTTTTACATTAAGCCATACCGAATTACAAGGCTTCATTCCTGGTTCTCAGTTCCATGCATATAGGTTGTTAAAATGAGCTATCCAGGTAGGTTGATATAGATTGTATGTTACATTAACTTAGGTTCTAGACAAAATAGACCTTTCTGTCTTGGATTTCATACCATAGGTGACGCTCTAAAATAGGTACACTATCATCTGTTGCCCTATATTCTGATTTACCTTAGTCCCTATCAGATTGGCTTTGTTTTTATCTCTAATTGAGGCCTGATGTCTTTTATGCTTTTATACCTTTTTAATTCATTCAGCAGATGTTTATGAGGGACTTTTGTTGTTTTGTGCAGTATGCTGAGTACAGCTGTGCAGCGGTGTGTGTCCTGCCCACAAAGAGCTCACCGTCCAGCATTTAACTTACTATTACTGAATATCTTGCTCTTGAAAAGCAACTTTAAGCTTCACATGCTCATAGAGTAGTCATCTGTGCTTATTCCTTTTATATATACATTGCATTTTTTGGGTTATGTGCTATTTTGGTGTCATTCATTTAGCAGACATTTATCAAAGACCTAGTGTGCAGCCCTGCAATTGTGCTGGGTGCTATTAATGCAGAGGTGGTTACAATGTGGCTTCTGACCTGGAGTAGATATGTTAAAAGGAAAATTTGTTGTACAGCATTGTGGGTGCTTTATTAGTGGTAAGCATTGTTTTTGTTTTTGAAATCCAGTGGAGAGTGTTATTAATTCCATTTTAGGGTGTGGGGTGTGGGCAGAGGGAACAGGAAAGGAAAGGATTTGGAAAAATCTCTACATGGTGTGGGCTGACCTGATCATTTAAAGTCATTTCCTGAGTGGTAGTTTGGACTCATTTCTTTCATTGTATTCTATAAACTGCAACTATTCATTTAATATTTAACTGTTAATTATCAATGATAACTAAATGAAATCTTATGAAATAGAACCCAGCAGAATATACCTTTAGTATTCTTTGCTCAAACATTAATGGCTTCGTTATTCAAGAACTATTTTGAAGGTGCCTAATATGGAGCAATTCCTAATCTTGCTAAGAATCCACTTTTAATCCCCTGGCTTTGGGATACCATATGGAAGTACGGAATTTGCCGTGAGCCTAGCTGACTGCCCAGCATCCAAATCTGAACCTGACTTTGTTGTTCTCTATGTCATTTTGTATCATTTTGTATGTGAAGCTTGATTGCTTTCTGGGAAATAGTCATCATTTGAAAGACTAAACCTTTTAAAAACTTAGCAAATAAGTAAGTTAACTTGTATTGTGAGAGAATGCACGAGAGATGTGACTTTCATCAGAAAAGTGACAGCATGAATGAGAAGAGAGCTATAACAGTGTCTTGAGATTTAGTATATTAATGCAGGACATCCATTCCCTTTACAAATGTCAGGGGTATGGTAAAGAAAAGTTTCTGATGTTCAGACTAGGACTGTACTGAAGTGCAGTAAGCAAAATGCTAGGTAAATAGTAAGGTAAAAAAAGTTGTAAAATTTGAAAAGCTTCTAAGACTCCTTGGGCTTTCATATTCCAAGTTTCACTTGTATCTGTAGCACTGAGAAAATACCTAAATATAGTAGAGGCTCAATAAATATTTATTGGCTGGATTTAAAAGGTCTTATCGACATAAAATTTCAAAGACTCATCGCACATATTACACACACACACATATATATAAATTTTGTTTTTTCCTTTTAAGGCTCCAGTTCCAAGGATTTATGTTGGCCCGTATAACATTAATTTATGTTACTATGTATTTTAGTTCTAATTTTAGATAGCTAATTATCTATAGGATATTTTGTCTTCTAGCAATGGATTTGTGTTGTAGATTGAAAATATCTATACTTATTAGGACAGAGTTAATGCGCTAATATGCTAGTCAATATGATTAAGCTGATTATAAATGAAGTTTGAAGGAGAAAAAATAAAATGAAAGGTTTGAAAATAGTGAAATACCTTCATTCATATTGAGTCCTAATGTACATTTTACCTTTATGTTTCTCTCCCTTTCTCTCTCCCCCACTTCCTCTCCCTTTCTCCAGCTCTCTAGCATTCCATCTCTCCCTCTCTTCCTTTCTAAAAATCCTTCCTGGAAATTTTTCAGTAATTGGAACATAGTAGTAAGAGGTAATTTTTTCAAGCCAAATGTGACAGAACACACATCAGCATTCAGGAATTAGGTTTTTGCAGTAGGTAATCGTGCAATTGGTTTAGCCAGCAGTGGAATGTACAATCCTATTAGAGATGGGGAAAGAAAAAGTATCACCCTAATTTACCTCTAGGCGATGGAGCAATAACTTGAGGTGCCTAGGGCTGCCTGTATAAAGATACTTCAATCACATAGTAAAAACATTTTTAGTCTATTGCCTGCTTTAGATGTGAGAAGACTCTTCTAAGTTAATAAATGAAATTCATCCAGCATGTAGTCTGGCAGTCATGATATGCTATTCTTAATCTTTGTCAACATTAAATCTGTTAAAGAAATTTAGCAGGCTACAGTGAGATTAGATTTTTTTCCTTATATTCCCATGTTCATTGCTGAAACACTGGTCTGCAGCCTTTGAATGAGACCGATGTTGCGCAAGAAGGAATTGTTTCAAAATTAAGAGAAGCCAAAGTTTTATTCTACAACCTACTGTTTTATTCCATTCCTACAAACTGCTTTCTATTGTTTTGTACCTTTGGGACTCAACTTCATTATAGTAACCATCAAATGAGAAAGTCTTCAGCTGGGGATATTTCTCATGGTTGCTTTCTGGCTATATGGGAAATGTGATCTTTAATTAGTTCAGGTTGTAAAATATTGCAGAGAATTGCCAAGGCAAATTTTGCTTTGTCGTCTAGGTCAGCAAATGCAATTCTGTTTTAATTGTGGCTGAGCTATTGTCTTTAACGGCTATTCCTGGAGTGCCTTTTACCAATTAATAGTAATACACTAGTGGGAAATCATGTTGCCTTGTGGAAGCCTGTAAATAGCGATGCCCTAATAAGCTGTCTATTAATAGTAATACAGAGTTGAGGACTACTGCCATTAAATGGCGTTATTCATGTGTGAAAGCCTTCTAGTACCTACTTAAAGGAATTTCAGCATTCAGTTCTGTGAGTGTGAGTATTTGAGCGCATGTGTGCTTGTCCCTATCTCTTTCTCTCTTCTTTGTCTTCCTCTTGGGCTCCTTTCTAACTTGAATTTCCATTTTCTGCCAGTTTTATGATTGATTGAGTTCGGGGAAGCAACATGTGCCAGTCGTTACCTTTGAACCTGTACACTTGATGTGTGGTGTTTTATTTCCTCTTCTGCCTCTTGGCTTATCATCAGTTCTAACAGTGAATTTTGACATGTGCAAATTAATAATCGTTCAGTCAAAATGAATACGGTGACCTCTTTGCCCATACTATGTAGTAAAAAGAGAAGGATGCGGTGCTCATGACCCCAAGGAGTTTACAATTTAATGAGAGAAGCAAAAATGTATATATTTTTTGTATATATATTTCCATCTGCCTCTAATCGTCTGTCAGCTTAGAATAGTTTAATATAACCACATGCTTCTTACATTTGCATGTAGTATACTCCTGAGAATAATAGTTAATTTTGTGAAAGACAGACTTAAGAATTGAAGTGACCTCTCTAGGATGGAAAGCTGAGCCAAAAGCAAAGACAAGAAAGTATTACAAGGATAAAAATAAATCTTTAATTAAGTTTTAAAATGTGGCTGTAGAAATACAAGGTGGAGAGATGGCCTAGCAATTCATTTGAGAAATACCTTGTTTTAAATGACCTTAACCTGGAGATGAAGCAGAGTGTGAAATGTTTGTTCTTGAAAAGCTGTTTTAGTTTCCTGGCTGCTGAAACAAATATGATGCAATAGGCTGGCTTAAGCAATGGGAATTTATAGGCTCGCAGTTTTGAGACTAGGAAAAGTCCCAAATCGAGGTGTCCTCAAGGTGCTGCTTTCTCCCAGAAAACTAGTGCTTTCGGGCTGGCAGCTGGTGCAATCCTTGGGTTTTTACTTTTCTGTTGCATGGCAATGCACATGACAGTGTCTTCTATCTCTCCGGGTTTCCTTGACTTCCAGCTTCTGGCTTGTCTCCCAGGCTTCTCTTTCTGGGGCCTTCCCCTAAGGCCACCAGTAATAAGATTAAGACCCATCCTGATTGTGTTGGGCCATACCTTAACTGAAGTAACCTCATCGGAAAGTTCTCTTCACAGTGCATTCACTCCCACATGAATGAATTAAGTTTAAAAATGTGTTTTCCTGGGGTACGTAGTTCTGAGCCACTGCAGAAGTCTAATGTAGCCTCTGAGGACAGGAATGACTAGTGTGGATTTGGGATGAACTAGTTCTCCTATGCTGTGTTCTGAGGCAACCACATGCATCAGGACTATTGCATTAAGAGATATTTTCAGACTGAATATCATCCAGGAGAAGATGAACAGCATGGAGCAGGGGTATGGGGGACAGGAATAGGTGACCGTCATCTCGTATGAGGTATGTCCAAAGACAGCTGGGAATGTTGGATCTAGAGAAAGACAGAGAGGAGATAGATTCATCCATTGCCTTAAGATACGTGAACAGATGTGAAATAGAAGAGGCAGAATATATATTCTCTGTTGTTTCAAAGGGAGGAATGTTTAGGCAGGGAAATACCTGGACTGGATATGAGAAAGAAATTTTTTAGCCTTCAGACTGCCTAATAGTAGAATGGAAAGCCTTGGGAAGAAGGGAGTTGATGAATATTGAGCCTTCAAACCCAGATCAAACGGCTGCTAAAAATTGAGATCTGCTGTAGATGGATATTTGGATTTGATGACCATGATGACTTACGATTCAAAATATTTCATATGGACATGGAAGCAAACCTTGATTCCATCCTTTACTGACACTGACCTTGTAAACATGACTTAAACTTTCAACTTCTGCATCCTCATCTCTAAACTGGATTTAGCATAGTGCCTGTGAGTACAGTAAAGTAAGCACTCACTCAATGGAAGGTAGCTTTTATTCCTCCTACTCTCCCTTTTTTTCTTTTGTCCAAGAAGTGAGGAAAATCCACTTAAGATCAACTAGTCCAGTGCTGATGTAATGCTCTGTTCACAATTCCTCAGTGTTAATTAGTGTTATTTGTGTTAGTGTTGTTAGCCACAGTTCAGTCTTTTACCTACGTGTCAAGAGGTAGTTAACAGTTTGAATAGGGAGTGTAACAACATAAAGGTGGCAATCCACCCTGCTTAGTTAAGTCTCTGGGACTTGGAACCTAGTATTTGATTCTTGAATCTTAGGAAAATAACAGCTTATCATATGCATATTGCCTGATAAAGGAAAACAATAGTAATGATTTTAAAATAATACTATTAACAACAATAATTGCTACTATTTAAAGAGTGCTTATTATGTGCCAGGACCTGTGCTAAGCATTTTATTTTATTTTTTAATACATGGGCAGGCACCGGGAATCGAACCCGGGTCCTCTGGCATGGCAGGCAAGCGTTCTTGCCTGCTAAGCCACCGTGGCCTGCCCTGTACTAAGCATTTTACATAGTAAACAATTCATGTGTGCCACCGATATTATTGTAGCAGTTGGATTAAACGCATCATATTCTTTAAAACTTAAGCAACTTTATGAGGTGGCATCCCTATTTTATTGACAAGAAAATGGATACTTAGAGATTTTCTTATTACTTTACTTGCACAAAGGCATAATTACTTACATAAATGACAGAGATAAGATTAGAATCTTTCACCCTGAACTTTCACTGTGATATCTGACTCCAGAATCAGCCCTTTAGAGTACATCAATAGTTTTCTAACATTTGGACCATGACTCTCACTAATAAATATATTTTCTATTACACGCAATATTCGTGCTCTCTTTCTCCCATTCTCATACAATATAAGTTTTACAAAGCAATATTTACTCTTATTACATGCATCACATTTTGATATTTCTATTCTCTTGTATTTTGCTTAAAAATATATACTGTCCAGACCTATTAAATCGATCTTGTATCTTACTTATTGATCATTACTAATTATAATTTTAAAAATTATGTGCACTTGTTTTTCTATTCCTATAGAAGTAAAAATTTCTATACGGCAGATGCATTCTAAAAATCATATATTTAAAGGGATTATCTCCTTACTCTTTTGAGATGGCCACATAAAGCTGTACCATGTCATAGTAGCAGAGGTTATGGGGAAGGAGAGCCACATTATATGAATCATGTTCTCCAAATGAATTACTGCTGTCATCTGAATTAAAACAGATACGTTGTTCCAAGTCAGGGTCCTAAGTGACTTGAACATTTCCAGTGGAGATTGTGAATTATTATGTAATGGAAGCTAAATAGTTGTAGTTTTTCATTTCAGAGCTAACACAGCTGTCAAGTCCCAGTCATACACAAAAGCCAAGCCACGCCATGAAAAATACAATCTGAGAGCAAAAAGACCCCACAGATTCCAATAATGAGTGGCATTCTTGGGCGTTCAGTGCTCAGACCTGGCATTGAAGGAACAGGTTTAACCTATTTTAGTTATCTTTTTCCACCTATCTTTTTTTAGTACCTCCCAGCAGCTATGCCTGTTTGTTTAAGCGGCATTTGAAATCTCTTCTGATCTCTGCTCAGGGATAAGGTTTGATTGCAGAAACAGGAGTAAGGTATTCCAAAGGCCTATTGATTGTAAACAACTGTTACTTAGGAGTTTAATATTGTTTCTCTGCAGGAAATCATGCAAATGGCTGCTTAGCTCTACCCACTAAAAATAAAGCATTTTAATAGCTGATTTTAAAATCCTATGTTGGCCATGTCTTTGAAGCACTTCTTTAATTGGTTATGAATAAACATATTACACTTTTGCCTCCCCTTTCTTGCTATAATTTCTCTGTCTACAAGAATAGTTATCCTGATGGAGTTTCTGATTCTCATAACAAGATTTACCTGTTAACTCATTCCCTGGCAGGATATTTCTGTGAATGGCTACAGTTCATGAACTTTTCTAATTCATTGGGTACATGTTTGCTGAGTGGTTATGTGTGTCAGATACTGGAAATACAGAAGAAGAAGACATTGCCCACTTTTAAGATACTCATGGAGGAATACTTATATACTTATGATGAAAACTGCAAAATAGTGTATTAAATGCCATAATAGTGGTGGTTTTAAAAACAGTGGTTTCACAGAGCAGAATGTGCTCAATTTGTGTCTTACAGATGGAAGGAGGTTGGTATTCCAGGTAAAAAGGAGTAGTATGGAGCAATTGGAAAATTGACACTTGGCCAGTTCTGGGGTGTCTGGAATATGTAGGAGGGTGGGGCAGGGGGTGGAAGGAGATGAGGTCACAGAGAAGAGTGGAAGGATCCTTGAAATGGCCACATGAGCCCGCTGTTGACGCTCCAGGTCTGCATGCTATCTCCAGTGAACCCACTCTGAATGCTGGTGCTCCCATCTGATTGTGTACAGGCCAAATTATTCTGAGTAACTGCTATCCAGGCCTCTGCTGAGGAAAGTGACTCCAGCTGGTTTCCTTCTGCAATTGCTCTTGGACTTTCTGGAACTGGCTGTAGCAAACTGAGCGGCCTGACCCATGACTTTCAGTGTCTCTTCACATCTCTGGTCTCAGCTCCTGGTGGTGTGGCAGGTGCATCTTGGAGAGAATCAAAGCTTTAAGTGCTGGTGTGCTGCTGAGGTGTGTTGCTGCCCTCTTTGGGATGTCTGCCATGGAATGAGCTTATAATTCTTTGTCTGTTGCAGCTTTATGCAGGTTATTTGAAGACCCTACTGTGCCAGTTTGAAACTATTATGTACCCCAGAAAAACCAAGTTTTAATCCTGATCCAATCTTGTGGGGGCAGCTATTTCTTTTAATCCTGATTCAGTATTATAGGGTGGAAACTTGTGATTAAATTACCTCCACAGAGATGTGGCATGCCCAATTGTGGGCATGGCCTTTTGATTTGATGGAGATGTGACTCTACCCATTGAAGGTGGGTCTTTATTAGTTTGCTGGAGCCCTTTAAAGGGGGAGGTATTTTGAAGAAATCTCAGATGTAGACACTTGGAGAACAGTTGATTCAGAGCTGACAGAGACATGGATCTTTGGAGATTCTTGGAGTACCGAAAGAGAGCAGATGTCTAGACATGGGCAGAGCCCAGCAGATGTTGCCATATTCCTTCCCATGAGATGCTAAGCAAGCCAGAACCCAGAGTTGTATCCCAAATGAGCTGGGTAAAGGCCCACAGAAGCCGAGTGAAGAAGCCTCACAAGAAACAGAAGCTGTGAAAGCAACAGAGCCCAGGAACAAAGGACCAGAAGATGCCAGCTATGTGCCTTCCCAGCTGACAGAGGTGTTCCAGACAGCATCAGCCTTGCTTGAGTGAAGGTGATCTCTTGTTGGTGCCTTAATTTGGACATTTTCATGACCTTAGAACTGTAAACTTGTAATAAATTCCACTTTTAAAAGCCATTCCATTTCTGCTATATTGCATTCTGGCAGCTTAACACACTAGTACACCTACCAACCAAAGAGGAGCTTAGATTTTCTCAGCTGGACTTCCTGCTATTTTAATTAAACTTCACTTTCAGTAACTCTTCTGGTGACTTCCTCTCCAGGGGCTAACTAGGTATATTCTTTTGCTTTTCAACTAATTGCCACATGTTTGGACACTGTTAATGGATATGACAAATTATAATTGTTCTCTGCTGGGCCCTTTTTGCATGGTCATCAAAGCTCCATTGGAAGTGGAAATATCATTCATTCATTCAACATGTATTTATTGTTCCTGTACTATGTATAATAATTGACAGGGCTCTGTAGGTGCTGGGGTGGTTGGTGTGTAAGAGAGGCAGCCTCTTCTCTTGGGGAGATTAATAGCTAATCTAATGGAGGAGGTAGGCATTAAAGCCATGATTAAATTTACAAGTTAGGAAGCCCACTCCTAAGACAAGACAGGACAATGCGTTTATGGTTATGGAACATTCCTAAGGTTTTGAGCAGGTAGTTGATCAAAACCAACCCATGAACCAAGAAATTCCATGTGTAACCTACAGTCCAGAATGATCTCCTAAATCTCTAGGGCTACTTGGCATTATTTTAACACCACATATCCCATTATTTGCCCTTTCTGTTTCAATCTTATCTAGGAACCTGAAATTTCACTTCTGCTGGCCTCTGACATATAGCTGCACAGTTGTAGTGATGGCTATGAGGAATCAAGTGCCCATGACACTTCCCCTCTTTTCTCTTTGATCTTAGTGTGCCTGTATTATCTGACCCAGGAACTATCTTAACTTTAATCTAGAGTCTCAGATGTTGGGTGATACTTCCCACATACCAGTCTCATGAATTTTTATTTCGACAAGCCAAATTCCTTTGGATACCAGATATCTTAGCAATGATATCTTATATATGCATAGTCTGAATGTAGCATCAGAATATTCTATTTGAGCTGTTCATTCTGGGTTTTTTTAAACAGTGTGTTAATATAAGGTCAGAACATTTTCCATATTAAGAATTTTCACAGAAATTTAGGTATCGCATTATTACTGTCTTTTTTTTTAAGTTCCTGAAATAGTTGTTTCTGATTTTGTGCATGTGACTTGCTTCTCATTATGGGAAGTCCCTAAATAAATGTTCTTACAAAGGGAACAAAATCAACATGAATTTTTACTTTGGTCTTAAAGAAATTGCATGGCAATGTATTCACAAATTTCAATAATTTGTTCTAAAACTAACATTTACCTGTATTGCTGTTTACACGGTTTAGAATCATTAAGCACACTAAATATAGCTACTGTAAAAGAGCTATCCTATTTGCAGCATGAAGTCTGCATGGTAAAACAGCATTCTCCCTTTCTTTCTTCTGCTCACCACACGCCAACATAATCTACTCTACATATTTACCAAATATGCAAGTTTTGTGCATTTGCACAGAACATTCTGTATTAAAGACTATAAGGAGACTAAGATACTCCTTTTGTTTTCTCATCAGAGTCTGTTCTAACAGTAAATTAATATTTATCTGTGTCTTGTCAGTGCCTCTGGTGCTGTTGACAGGGCAAGTGGGCACATTTCATCTCAATTACAAAGAGAAGATGAATACCAGGCGGTGTGTATGTGTGTCAGAGGTTAGAGCCATTTAATGGGATGAAATGCGAATGAAATTTGGGAAACAATCCAAGAAATCTATAGAAGATGAAAAGGGGAAAAACTCAATTAGAGAAAACCATACTCTTTCCTCCCTCTGTGCTCTGGTTTCTTTGCACTATTGTAGTTACTTATTTGATTATAAATAGGAAAGCAAAGAGTTTATTGTTTCCATTGTAATGAAAGATAAGGTGGTTTCAAGGATTTCATTCATATGCTCTAATGCTTATGTATAGCCCTACAACCTAATCATCCTAACCTAATCACCTAAGTATGACATTGTTTATGTCATTTCAGAAGCACTGGTCAAAGAAAAAAGTATTATGGTGAAATTTAATCTGAAAGAATGAAAGAAAACTGAGAATTTCTGTATGGTGTTTTCCCATGATGATCTTTTATAAATGTAGTTATGAGTTTTTAGGTTATGCAGCATACAGGAGGGGAAAAGCAACAATACTAAACTTAGACTTCTAATTCAGCTTCCTTTGTTTGGTCTATGTTTCACTTTTCTTTACTTAGAATGTGTTTTGCCAAGGGAATAAATTCAGCTATTCTGGTAGAAGCAACCTCTCTGTATTATATGTGCAGTGATCTTTGCAACCCCAGTAAAAATATTTTCTTGGTAAACATCAAATCAGCTGCGAAAGATTGCATTCACTTAGGAAGACAATTAAGTGAGCTGTTCACTTTCCTTATTTTATTAGAAAGTTACTGAAAGCTGCTTGCTGCTCCTTATGGGTTAGTAGGTATGAGAGTGATATCTGGATGGATGTGACTTCACTTACTGTTTTCATATTCTGATATGGAGAACTGAAAAAGGGTTCCTTTTGACTTGGAGAAAATATTCTCCGAAAAAGGGAAATTTCCACAAAATTTCAATATAAAAGAAGAGAAGTTCAAGTGGATCAGCCCCATTTTAATCTGATGTTTAATATGTAGAATTTATAAAGGACTCCCACAACTCTACAAAAAGGCAAAAAGCCCAATTTAAAAAATGAGCAAAGGCTTTGAACAGACATTTCTCAAAAGAAGGTAAACAAATGGCCAATAAGCACATGAAAAGATGCTCAACATCATTAGTTTTTAGGGAAATACAGATCAAACCACAATGAGACAGACTATGGTGGCCGCTATTTAAAAAATGGAAAATTAAGTACTGGTGAGGATGCAGAAACCTGTGCATAGCTGATGAGAATATAAAACACTGTGCCGACACTGGACACCATGACAAATAGTCTGGCAGCTCCCCAGAAAATTAAACATAAAACTACCACATGACCCAGCAGTTCCACTGTTAGGTATTGTTTTAGTTTCCTGGGCTGCTTAAAGCAAAGACCATGAAATGTGGGTCAGCCCCATTTTTAGCCCTATTTTAGAAGAAGTAGACTTTCAGTCCACACAGCTTACAGAATAAATGCCTATCATTTGTGAGTATGTGGGTGTGTATTCCCATTCCAAGGCATTTGCCCAATCCATTTCCCTTTAGAGTATGTTTCTTCTTCAGGTCTGACTTCTTCTAAGCAAAACTCAATTCCTAGCCCGAATACAGACTGGTGTATAGATGTTCTGCTCAGCGACCCCAGATATGCTTTGTGTTGAATTAGAGAGTTGGTAGAAAATTAGTGGAAAATTGGATTAAATTATGGCTAGTATCTGACAGCACATCCACTTTAAAATGTTCTTACTTGAAGAACTAAAGGTTATATTCTGACATGTCATTTAAAAATCCTATGGCACTTTTCAAGGCTGAAGAATTTGGTTTTATGGACAAACTTTGATTTAGTTTGTTAACGTTTTGCTCAGGTAAAGTCTTATCTTTTTAACAAACTTTCAGCACCATCTCTACCAATACTGTTTTGTATTATCACAAAAATGGCACTTTACCACTAAGTCAAATGATTTAAATAAAAAAAAAATGAGGTACGGTTTTAAACTATTTATGTGGTCAGTCATAATCTCTCTAGATGATGAGTTACAGTATTATAATACAGACCTTAGAAAGATATAGTCAGAATCTGATTTAAAAAAACAATAAACTGCTGATAGGGGTTTAGTTGGTATAACTTTTCAGGGAGGCAATTGAATCAAACACAGAGCACATACCCATTGACTCATCAATTCTACTTCTGGGAATTTATCTTAAATAACAGTTGAAAAAAGGTATAGATAACAAGGATATTCATCTAAACATGAGTTATAATGGTGAAAAATAAAAAAAATTTTTAAATGACCCATCTAGCAAGAGGGACTTCCTTAAATAAATGATTAACATCATGTGAATATTTGAACAAATATTTATTGAGCATCTAGTATGTACCAGGCACTGTTCTGGGGTATAAAACAGTGATCTAACAGACAAAAATCTTGCCCTTAGGAAACTTACATTTTAATGTATTGCTGGGCTAGTGTGGGCAATACTACGTAATCATTAAAAGTGATCGTAGAGAACTAGGGTTTATGTGGAAAGATGTTCACTATGCACTTGGTCCCGTGGGCCTCTGCAATCACAGAAAACATGCTGCTTTGGTGTGAAAATATTATACACACACACACGTACATATATATAACATTTACACACATATAATGTGTGCATATATAGTATATGTATACATATCTGTAACAGAGACAACCCATCAGACATATTAAAAGCTGTTATCTCTAGGCCTTGAAATAATGGCTGCTTTTTTAAAGCTTGCTTATATTGTATATTTTCTCCTACGATTGAAATCTTTAAAATCAAATCGATAAAAACAAAGATTTACCTAGTAACCAATTTGACTGCTCCAAAAGCTGCTGCTAGACAAAAAAGCTATCATTGTCTCTCTGGTCTCTTTTCTATCATCTATCATACCTATCACTGAAATATAGGAACAGGAAAAAGCCTCTGCCTTTGTTCATGTGTTTGTTCATCTACCACTGCTGTTAGAATGTGTTTCTAACCTCTAATCGAAATCCTTTGTGTTGCAGTTTATGCTTATTTCTTCTGAGGAAACAGAGTCTGGCTGATCACTGTCCTTCATATAATAATCTCAACATTTTGGAACACCTGTCTGTTTTATTTCCTATATTGTCTGAGAGGATTTTTTCCCAATGCTTTAGGTTTCAGCCTTCCTTTCTATTAAGCAGTATAGATCCCCATCATTGTACTGTGTATGGTGTGTTTGCAAATTAGCATGGAGCACAGAAAGGATTTGAGGCTTGGAATAAGCTGGGCTAGAAAAGAACACACTGAATACATGTTGGATGTATTGGTCAAAGCCTGGTACTGTCTACTTCAGACTGCCGATGCCTGGTGCCAGCTTCACAGGGTAGAGTTACTGTAGAGAGAACAGGTATTCATTTTGAGTCCACTAAAAACCGATCTCAAAAGTTTATATTTAAAAAAAACTGAAATACCAATTTTGTTTTCTGATCCTACAGAACTTCATGGCCAGGGAGGCTTTTGAACATACATCAGTGTTTTAGATTCCTGGGTCCCAAACAGACAAGGAGAGCTGTCCATTTTCATTAACTCCAAATAAAAGCTTGAATTCAACCTGCAGCCCTTCGCCTAAATATGCGTGCAGCTCTCCTGCTTCGAGCCCTATGAAATAAAATGGAATGAAGGTAGCTTAGGTTTCAGTACATAATTGCTCCCAACAACTGTGCTGGGGGTTTTTCTTCTCCTTTGGCAAAGATAAAAGATGTCTAATCAATGGGAGTTGGTGTGAGGGGGAAGGAGCAGAATAGAACAAGTGTCCAGAGTGGATGAGAATCGGAGCGCCCAGTGAGAACGTCTTGCTGATGCTTCAACTGGGTGTCTCAAGGCATCAGTTCCTGCTATTTGTAATATGTACCTGAGGGCAGTGCAGCATGTAAATGGATGATAAAATTGTCAATGTCTTCATCAGGCTACCTCTTTGCTTCAAGATTTGAGGATGTTACCATGACTCCATCTGTATTCTCAGGAGCAACAGGACAACCCAAAACTGGACATACTTTCAAGAATATCACTTTATTAAGTACAGTAATTCACAAGTAGAGAGTTGAATTTCAGAACCAGTTAACTATCAATTCTACATACATTTTACAGAACCCTAAAATAGATTCCAACTCAATCTATTCCAAATTTATTATGCCTGGTAGTCTCAGGATAGCAAAATATCTAATTGACTTGAGTGTAGTTATTTTTTTTTCCTAGTGCAATAACTCATCATGGTGTTTGTCTGTAAAGAGCCAGATACCCAAACTTGCTTGAATTTATCAAATGGTATGATGTTATCCTTCATTTACACATTCAATATTTATAGTGTTGCAATTTTTCAGCCACCATCCTAGGATAGAGAAAAACAAGACAGGACGTTCTCTACCTTTAGGGAGCACTTAGTAGAATGGTAGAAGGGCAAAAATAAAGTGCTAAAATAAAGCATTAGGGGTGTGCCTCTAGCCTGGATTATGGGGGGGAGGGTCTCTGAATCCTTCCTGAGACTTGAAAAGAGAAGGGTATTTGGGGATGCAGGGACTGCAGGGACATCACATGCAGGAATTTTAAAGGAAGAATCAGTACTCCATTTTTCCTGGTGTCAAACCAATCCAACATCTGAGAATTTTCAGAGAAAAAGAAATAAAAATGGATTCAAAATAATACATTGTAGCAAGTTTTAGAAATTGAGAAAAGTACTGAAACTATTGTATTTTCTGCTACCAAAGAGCTGATACTAACCCACTGTGAGGAGAGCATGGGCATGGAATTGCCTTCTTTTTCATGATAATGGACACATGTGGATAGATCAGCAGGCACCTCCTGTAATGAAAAGAGTATGTGACTCATTCAGTGCTCTAGATACCAGGGTTGACTTTGCACTTGATTAGCTGGGAAATTCACTTAAGATTCCCAATTAAAAAACTATATATGAAAATAGAGCATATATTTACATTTAATATATATCAAATATGGTGATGTGAAATATAAAATATTTGTGATGTAAACTATAAAATATATAGACATGTATATGCCTAATTGTATACTCTAAAATGTACTTGAAGCACTATAAATTTAGGTTAAAATTGTATCCACCCACCATTTCTCTATTAATCGTAATTCATCCCATTTCAGTTTATTTCAATTTTGTCATACATTTCTGATTGGCCACAGTTATTGATATGATCTTCATGTGAGGAGCAGAGTGACTCTGTTTGTGCCTAGGAAAATGAAATTCTCATTCTTCCTGATTATTACCACACTCCATGCTAAACAGTAATCCAAATTAAGGTTCAAAGTTCTTAAGATGTCAGTTCTTTCCAAAATGATCTATGGCTTGTTTATGCAAGAAAGAAGCACTTTAAAATTGTATTAACATTAGCGGAGGATGGGTGAAAGGTACAGGAAGAACTCCTACATTTCTTTGTAAATTCTTATGAATCTATAATTATTTCAAAATAAAAAGCTAAAAAAATTAAATGTGCTCAGAATTGGAAGTGAGTATTTTGAATGATTAGAAGTAAGAATTAAACAGGGTATTTTTAAAGGTTATGCATTTATTCATCTACTTATATAGAATCTATACCTCTTATCTCTACTTTCATCATGTTGTAAGCAGATGACTCCCAAACCATTCCTGAAACATACGTTGATAGGTGGTTTTGGAGCTGCAGAAGGAGGCTGGGTGTCATTCTTTTGGGGGCAAGATGTCATCTGAGACCTGGGATGTGGCATATGGGAATATAGCTGGAAAGTAAATAAGGCGAGTAACCCAGTGTGTAATATTCATCTGATTATGGACCGGCCTGAATATTTTTCCCTTTCATCAAAGATGTTTAAAGTGTATTAGAAGAGCACGATATCATATATTTATCTGCTCTAAGAAACGTTTATTTGTGAATGAAAAAGAGCAATTAAAGCTGACATGCACCCCAGGCTGGGATGCACTAATTTCAATTCAACCTGTGTATGGTTGTGGAGAAATAAATAAATACACATTGTCCATGTATCTGCTTCTGCAATTAAATATTAAGTATACTTAATATAAGGTAGATATCAATGTAAAAGTCTGCAGATACTTTTATTATATAGCAAATCAAGATGAAACAGGAAGAGAAAATTTTCATAAACATAAGCACATCTTGAAAATAAACATGAAATTCCCAACCCTATTTTTAAAGAATTTTTAAATGACATTTTCATAAATATCAGCATATTAAGTTTGAGCATTTCAATTGAACCCAATTTGAGCATTTTAGTGTTAGGTAGAAATGTGACAAATAAGATGTATCCTTGCCTGAAATATTCTACCTGACCCCTTTTCACTAAGCTCCAGTACCTGACTCATGCTAGATGTTTACTGTGAATGTTTTTATTTCTTTGTATATTTATTTAAAATAAGGTGCTACTGATTACCCCATTCCCACCCCCCCTCAGTAGGTAGTTGTTGAGTGGTTGGAGATCATGTCCTCTTGTCACAGAGACAGAGATTAAGATGGAGAGAGAACTAGAAGCCTACATGGCACATGAAGAAGGAATTCTTAGCCTGAAAAAGAAAAGTCCTGGGAAGGGAGGGTCATCTTCTGCCACTTGAAGAAATGTCATCTGGGAAAATCTGTTCTGGGTGTGGGTGTGGGGTACAGGTAGAAATAGCATCAGAAATTAGAGACCAAGATTTTGTCTTAATATAAAGGACTTTGTGTTATTTAAAACTGCCTACTAAGTAGTGAGTACCCTGTCACCTGACTCAGTGCTGAGTCTGGGTGCTGGTTGAAGATGTGGGGTGGGGGTACTTTCTCTGGGTAACTGGTTGAGCCCAGTGTTCTTTGAAGTCCCTTCCAGGTCAGGTGAGTAAGGCGGACTTTCCCCTTACGTGATGTAAACTCTTCTCTGCCGATTCGGTGAAATTGAGTTCCTACTTTGTGCCACGTATTTTTGGGGCAGTGAGGACTACAACCGCTATTCAAACAGGCAGACTTTGCTCTTATAGAACTTACTTTCTAATCACAGGTAGATGAAAGTAGAGTCCTTTTTTTGAAATGTATATTCTTGGACTTTGTCAGGTTGTGGATCAACATATATTCTAGGTAATTATATTCTATTTTTATAAGTCAAAGGATTTTTTTTTGCATAAAATCAGTCTGCTGTGGTGTTTTTGTTTTTATTTATTTTTTTATCGCATAAGAACACACCAAGATGAATTAGTCAGGGTTCTCCAGAGAAACAAAACCCACAGGATATATATGTAAATATTAAGAGATTTATTACTCTGAATTTTGTGGATTAAAAGTAAATACATTTCATCCTCTATATTTAGGTGAAAGGCTTTTCCTTTTTACTTTTTTTTCCTTAATGGCAACAGTATATGAGAGTATTATTTTGCCTACATGATCACCACGCAGTAAACATTCTTTCTGGGCAGTATAAAAGACAAAAATGGTAAAAATACGTACATACATACACCTGTGTAGAGATATTTATTCTGGGAATTAGCTCACTGGACTGAGGGGATTGGTAAATCTGAATTCCTTCAGGGAGTCCTCAAGTTGAGAACTCCAATGAAAGTTTCAATGATTCCCTAGGAGAAACTGGCTGGCTGAAGTAGAGATGGAAATTCTCTCTTCTGACTGCTGGAGTCACAAATTCTTCTTTAAAGCCTTGGACTGATTACATAAGACTTCTGATGCTGAAGGCAATCTCTGTGGCATAATTTTATTCTTGGCCTGGTGGCTTAGTCTCTTTCTCTCCCTCCCTCGCCATTTTGGCATGTCCGGTTCTTCTAGACCTCTAAATTACAGGCCTCACCAGCGACTAGTGATGATGCAGCCTTGTCTCTAACCCTATTGGCCTTCTCCTTAGTCCTCCACCTACCCAACATCCTCTGCTACGGGTACACTCAGGAACAGCATCTCTATGGTCACAGTCACTCATCCGTCCTCCCTGTGTGATTGGCTACCCTCCCCTGGAGGCCACACCCTAACTCCGCCTCTCCTCAAACTGTATATAATCCAGGGCTCGTCTAGCCTCGTGGTCTTTAGCTACTGGCGGCCCTGGCATAAGAGTCTACCAACAATAAAGCTACCTCGCTTCATGCCTTAATTGACTCGGCCTCCAGTCCTTTAGACCCGCAGCGAGGCCTCCTGCGCGCGCCCCTTGGACCCAGACCCCCGGCTTGAGCCCCTTTTCTGCGTGCGGCAGCGTAGTCTAGCAAGCAGTGAGAAGCTGAGGAGTAGAGGGTCCCCGATAGTTTAGCGGTTGGGCCAAACCGCAAATCTCTTTGTTGACGAATGATTTAAATCCAGGAGCTATCCTCACAGTAAATCCAGCCAGTTGCTAGCTTGACTGAAAGCAATTGTTCACCATAAGCCATCAAAGTTGATACCTGAACTTAATATCTCACAAAATATACTTAGAAGTTACATTTTTATGACTTCTACAAAGTCAATATGGAGAACCCCAGAAAGGAAAGTATAATATTAACTGAAAAAGTTTTGCTCAATTAACGATGCTTCTCCATCAAAAGAAAGCAACAAACACACAAATATGTCTTTGGACCTGAAATCCTCTGTGGGTTTTAAAGGGAAGTGGATTAAGAAAGCAATTCAGTGTTCAGGTGAACAACTGATCTGTAGTTTCACAGACCAGAATTTGAGAATTGGCTCTTCTACATACTGGCTGAGTCATCAGTGGCAAGTTATTTAACCTAAATCTCTATTTCATTATCTATAAAAAGGGAATAATAATAGTAACTACTTTATGAATGCTTAGCATTAATACTTGTTTGCTACATAATTAGGATTCCAAAAATTTAATAAAGGTTGTGTGGATTGTACCTATCATAGTGCCAGGCATACAATGACTAAATAATGATGGTGTAGTGGTGATGGTGATGATGATGGTGGTTGTAAAACTGTCTCCATTTGCATTTGTTTCCATTTCCATCACCTATGGAATTCATAAAAAATCTATTAAAACCAGTAGGTGAGTTTAATAAAGTTGTAGGATATAAGATTAAAGTGTGTAAGATTGATGTACATACATCAACTATATTTTATATAATAAAAAGAAACAATTCAAATTGAAATTAATCATATCATTTATCAAAACTTCAAAATATGAAAATGTTGAATTATTAAAGTTAATGAATAGCTAGGACTTATGAGTATGAAATGCTTAATGATAAATTTGACAAAAGCTGTGCAAGATCTGTATACTGAAAACTATAAGGTGTTGCTTAGAAAAATAAAAGAATACATAAATAAATGAAGATGAATCATTTTCATGGATCAATAGACTCAAATTTCTTAGATGTTATTTTTTTCCAAATTGATCTATAGAGTTAATAAAAGCCCAGTCTAAGTCTTAGTAGTATTTTTTAAACTTAAATGGGTCTTAAGTGATTCTAAACTTCATATGGAAAAAAATGTGGAAAAGCCTAGGCAACTTTCAAGAAGAAGAGCAAAGCTGGAGGTCTTACACTTCCTAGTTTCAAGACTTCTAGAGGTGCAGTAATTAAGACAGTATGATATTAGCATAAAGTAGACAAATAGATCAGTGTAACAAAATGGGCAGTCCAGGAATAGACCCAAACACTTATGGTCAATTGATTTTTTTACAGAGATGCAAAAGCAGTTCAGTGGAGAAAGGATAGATAGTCTTTTCGACAATTGGACCATGTTGAAGAATTAACTCAGAATGGATCATAGCGCTAAATATAAAACTTAAGACTTTTAGACTTTTAGAATAAAACATAGCAGAAAATCTTGTGGCCTTGTTTTAGGCAAAGATTGTTTAGATACAACACCAAAATCATGATCCATAGAAGAAACATTGTGAAATTGGGTATCATCAAAATTACAAATTTGTCATCTTCAAAGATGCTGTTAAGAGAGTGAAAAGACAAGACAGAGTGAGGGAAAATATTTTCAAAATATGTATCTGATAAAGGACCTTTATCCAGGATATAAAAAACTCTCAAAACTCAATAATAGGAAAACAAACAATCCAATTTTAAAAATGGGTAAACACCCATTTGAACACAACCAAAGGTAAATAAGAATTTAAAAAATGTTCCATATCATTAGAAAAACGTGAGTTAAACCTACAGGAAATATCCTTACATACCCATGAGGATATCTATAATTAAGAAGATTGACCATACAAAGCATTGGTAAAAATGTGGCAAAACTTGAACTCTCCACTTTTACTGCTAGTGGGAATATAAAATGTTGCAAACTATTTGGAAAATAGTTTGTCATTTTCTTTAAAAGGTAAATATACATCTACCATGTGATCTTGCCATTCTACTACTTGGTAATTACTCAAGAGAAATTAAAATATTGTGTTTACAAAACTTGTACATAAATGTTCTTAGCAGCTTTATTTGTAATAATCCAAACCTGATAACAGGCCAGATGTCCTCCAACAAGTGAATGGCTTAAAAAAAAAGTGTGTATATCATATAATAGAATACTACACAGAAATAAAAAGAGATTAAGTATTGCTCTATATGCAACAACATTGATGGATCTCAAAGTATTTATGAGGAGTGAAAGGAGCCAAACAAAAAAGTATATTCTGTGTGATTTCATTTCATAAACTTTTTGATCAATCTAAATTAGTCTATAGTGACAGAAAGCTAGCTTGCAATTACTTGCAGGAAGAAAAAAGTGGGAGGGAAGGATTAGAAATGGGCAGAGAAGACTTCTGGGTAATGGATGTGGTCATTCTCTTGATGGTGATGGTGACTTCATGGGTGTCAAAAGTTACCAAATTATTTACTTTAAATGTGTGCAATTTATTGCCAATTATACCTCGATACAAAAAATTTAGTGGACAGATTGCTGCTATCATATTGCTGGACCCACAACTAAATGGTACTGGGTGTAGTGATAATGTTGGTGGTTGTCACAAAGCTAAGGACCCAGAACATGATTTTGGAAATCCTTGGCCAACCTCAAAAGTGAGTCTTTGATAGGAAAGGTCATGTGTGTTTGTATTTTTAGTTTTGACCATGAAAATCATCATTAGCTGTTATAGCATTGAAAGAAGCAAGGGTGTGTTATATTGTTGGACCTTGCTTGTTTTACTATGGTTAATATGGGGGCTTGGATGAACCTTATAATAATTAACACTATTTCAAAATAATTTTTTTCATTTTGTCCTCAAATTTTTGTATATGAAATGGACACCTGCACATTCTTCCAAGATATGCATCCGCACATCTAGTAAATGAGCAAATATAGCCGTGGACTTATTTTAATGAGAGATAATTCTAATTTCGAGGGAACCTGTCTGATCCTTCATTCAACTGTAGAGTAAAATTCCATCCATATAGTTCATTTTGCACTAATGGTTGCCTTTCATCCAAGGTCTTTTGAAAGTCCTTTACTATCCAAAGCCTGTGATACACCGTCTTCAGATTTAACAGGTGGAATAAAAAACAATTCAGTGACTTCTAGTGATCACAAAGTGATTTTGTGCCTGCAAACCTGTGTGTGTGTGTGTGTGTGTGTGTGTGTGTGTGTGTGTGTGTGTGTGTGTGTGTGTGCACCATGTGGCAGATAGCCAACAAGGACAAACAAGGCTTGCTTGGCCTCTTTTTATTATTATTTCTTTTATTTGTTGTTTGTTACTTTGTTGTTCCCCTAACAGGTCAGGTACTTTTATGAAAAGATATATATAATGGGCAAGTCACAAACACTATGCAAGAATGCCACATGACCAAACATGATAGTTCATCCCAAACTTCTTACCTCTCAGATTGTCCCTTGATTTTGAGTGTGGTTGCTGTTTATAAGGCGTTTGTTACTTGGTCTTCAGATTCACATTAATTTAACATGTATGTAGCATCTACTATATTGCAAGCATTTTTCCAAGCTCTTGGCATGCATGTAATGATC
Source organism: Tamandua tetradactyla (assembly GCF_023851605.1). Taxonomy (NCBI): domain Eukaryota; kingdom Metazoa; phylum Chordata; class Mammalia; order Pilosa; family Myrmecophagidae; genus Tamandua; species Tamandua tetradactyla. The sequence continues at coordinate 50,650,469 of NC_135334.1, read as the reverse complement.
ATAAAGATAGATAGGTAGTAAAATTAAGTTTGCTTGGATTGAATTTTTTCCATGGTCAAACAGTAAGTAATGTAGTCTGGATTTGAAACAAGAGCATTAGAGGCAGGCAGACCTGGGTTCCTCTAAAATTAGCCACAGGACCATGGTCGAGTTACCTACTCCTGTTTGAGACTTGGTGGCCTCATCTGTAAGAGAGATAAAATTTCCATTATAGGGAATCTGTGTCCCCTATAATAGCATATTACAGATGTTCAGTAAATGATATTCCCTTCCCTCCCATTTTCTGCTGGCTGTACAGTCTTTGCTCTTCCCACTATAACAGTCTAAACCATATGAGACCGAGTCCTTCTGGCTCTGGCTGGTAGGCATCCCCTCTTCACAGGTCTCTCTTCTTAGTAAGACTATGAGATCCTCGAAGATAAAGCCTCTCCCTCATTTATCTCTATTTTTTAAGTGCAAATTTTTGCAACCTAAAAACCCAGTTCATGCCACCCTACCCTTTCACTCCATTCCAGAGACTGCTTGATTCCCTGCCCTTCATTCTTTGATTTAGTAGAAGTATAATCTGACCAGAAGAGCTCTGATTCCCCCTGGGCATAACATCACCCATATCTATGTGGCGGCTCACATCTGCTGCAGTGAATGTTCCATACTTGGGGAGATACTAATATCTGGCCAGATCTCCAGCCCTTGGAGCTCTCTCTGGAATTCAATGTTATGTCAGCTTTCTACCCTGTCTCATCCCATATTATAAGGCTGCATATTATTCAGTCTGTTAGCACACAGCACTGTGCTTAGAATAATTATGTTTTACTGTTCCTTATTTTATTTTCTAGTTATCTGGTATCTACTCTTCTAGTACCATATTAGCATTTGTATGCTGACTTTATGACTGTATAGGAAACCATTATGCTTTGCATATTTCCAGTGAGAATATTTAAGGTTCTTTTTCCTGTGGATCATGTTGTGCCAGATTCTTTGTTGAATAATTTTGGAAGTATAATCTGTTGACGCCAAAACTTCAACATCAATTGCGTTATCTCCACTAGAACATTTTAGCTTTTGTGAGTTTTAGGCAACTTTGAGTGTTCCAGACTAATTCTTTTTGGACACATGTCCCTTGCTATACTTGGCAATTTGCTTACGTATGGTCAATAGACCAGATTACATGCCTAATTCAGTCAAAAGCCCAACAGGAATACAGAGGGTAGATGATTCAGTGCAGAATTGGGGAAATGTTTCTTGCCTCCTTCCTTGCATCTCTTTTAGGGAATACAGATTTACATAAACGCCACACCTTCTATAAATATCCTGACAAGAGGTTAAAAAGAGTTCTTATAACCTGAGACCTGATGTTCCTCTCCCATGGGTCCATTGACTCTGGTTCTGGCTGGTGATCTGGGTAAGGGCTGTAAATACGTCCTAAAGCAGAGTGTCTTCTCTTTGGCGTTTCTGGCAGACATCGGATTTCATGATTGGCACTTGTTTCAGCCACAAAATGGGAAAGGTAGGAGAGAGTAGATTGGGCATTTTTCTGTTCCTAATTTAAAAGAATTGTCCATCAGCATCTCTCAGAGCAGCTCAGAGTTTATTTAGAGCCCTTAGTAGACTTCTTGAAGGGGATTGACCGCATTCAGAAAGTGTGCTGGTATGGCTGCTTCTGTGATTGTTGTGGAATAACTGTGACATTTGATTTTCAGGCGAACAGTATGAAAAAGGCTTCCATCTTTGTGTGCAAAATGTTTTGCACCGTAACAGGCAAAAAGAACATTGGAAAGGACTTGTTGGTTCTTGTGAGTGAACAGATACAACAATTCATCCTAGAAGGGTTCTTTCTTGCATAGGAAATCAGCACATTATCAGATCCAATGGACGTACTGACCTGATCTTGCACTGATTTCCTATGCAACTTGGGAAATGTTTTGATCCCTAACCCACTCTCTCCCACTGCTCCATATTATCTTTTCAGTGAGTGTGTGTATGTGTCTATGTACGTGTCTGTATTTGTGTTAACACAGGTCTATCTCGCAAAGTCAAAGTAAATTATTTGTGATTATGCTCATACTTTCACAAATGGTAAAATTCAACATCCTGCAGAAAATCATTTTATCATTAAAAAGTGACTTCTTACTCTTAATCTTATAATATGGATTTTTTTTTTTTGTATATGCCAAGATATGTAGTGCAGCCCTCCTGAATTTGGGATTATTTATGAAATGTCTTTCATTTCTGCTGTAGCAATTATACTCTCTGTTTTCTCCTAGGGGTCATCACTACCGCAGACATTCTTGATCGAGAGACAACGGGTTCATACTGGCTGACAGTGTATGCCACAGATCGGGGTGTTGTTCCACTCTATTCCACTCTTGAGGTCTACATTGAAATTGAAGATGTGAATGACAATGCTCCACTGACCTCAGAACCTATTTATTATCCTGTTGTCATGGAAAACTCTCCCAAGGATGTATCTGTCATTCAAATCCAGGCTGAGGATCCCGACTCTAGTTCCAATGAAAAACTGACATACAGGATTACAAGTGGGAATCCTCAGAATTTTTTTACCATCAATGTCAAAACAGGTAAGGGATTGCTCATGACTATTTTTAGTTGGTGGCCCACCTTTTGAATTCATCAGCCAGACACTTGTTATACCAATTTGTTCATTTGAATGTCTAGAAAACAGCATCTTCCTATCTGTGGGTAGTTTTCTGAAAAGCGGCACTTTTCTTCTGTCTGTTCAGTGTATTTTAATTTCAGCTGATGTTGAGGTGAAGTGATCTAATAGAAATCAGAGGCTTTCACAGAAAGCTCAGAGTTAGTGTTAGATTTACCTTACTCATAACAAGAAAATAATTCCCTGGCCGCTCAGAGTGTCAACTTCTTCCTCACTTTCTTTGGAGAGAATGACCTGGTCTGTGCTGGGTTTTATTGTAACTCCTCTGCTTCTAGGAACTTCTCCTTTGTTTGGCCTTAGTCCAAATTGCAATAAAATGATCTTTGTAAAACCTTAACATTAAACCTCAGATTTTTTGTGATCACTGTATTACCCACTAAATGAGTGTCAATATTCAGATAAACTTCCAATGTCTCCATATTTACATAAAATATGTGCAACATTATTTTCTGGTGTTGTTCAAAAAGTTTCTAGAGAGTGGAATGAAAATCTTCTTTGTCGAGTAAGTAGCTGAAAGGCCTAAGGATGAGTAGAAGGTTTGATGGTTGGTTGAATGCAGTTGGAGAAAAGTATGTACACTGGAAAATGCTTTTAGAGTATATTTCAGAGATTCATTTTTTTCTTGTGATTTACCTTTTCCTTTTGGATCTGAACAAGGGGGTAAAACACTCAAGTGAGAATTGTGGTAGATAAGGTTTTCATCAATTGAAGCTTAGAATAAATTAAAATTTAAAAAAAGATACTATTGATATTTCACTCTAGCAAGTGAGTTGATATTGGTCAAAAGTTATGATTTGATTGACATATGTTGGTGTGGACACATTCTGCTTTCCTAACGAACTATTGATATAGTTGGTAGTTATTTCATCTGTTTGTATTGCCAAAGTAGAAACATAAAACTGAATTTAAGCACTTTATTAAAAAAAAAAAGAACTATTTTCTCTCATTATGACTGGGTCAGTCATTCTGTTAAGCATACATTTACATTCTGACTCTTGAATCAGGATTTGACCTGTGTTTCATTATAAGACAAGGGGTCATGTTCAGCTATCAGTGTTTAGGCCTGCTTGACTGTGAAGGAGGGGACTCAGATCTTTGGCGCTCAGCCCAACCTTTCAGAGTCCCTTTTAATGGGGGAACTCCCATGTGCCTGAGGAACCTCTAAGCTTCACTGGGAAACCCTCTTGACTCACTTTCTCTTTATAGCAAAGAACTCCATGGAATGCAGAGACTGAGAAAAGGATTCAGACACTTTACAAAGTAGAGAGAGGGAGAGGGGGAAGGGGAGGTTGAGGGAATCTTGCATAGCCCCAGTGAAGTCTGAGAACAAAACCCCAGATTCTACATCTCCTATCTTAATCCCATTGCTATTTGAGTTACTCCTTTTGTAGGTTAAAAGACACTGCAAAAGGGCAGTTTAAACTGATCTCTCCTTCCAGAATAAATGTCATAGGCAAGAATTGAGGATGTGAAGAATTTACAGTACACATTATGTGTAGAAACGAACATGTAGACTCGTGTAACTAAAATTGTGTTTTATGACACTCTCAGAAATTTTCATGTGAATTTTCCAAAAGCACCCTATATTATCTAAATTGCATAATGAAAGTTTCACTCAATTCATAATTTATTTGTCCTTGTCACATCTTAAAATCATTTGTGCCTGGAATGATATTTTTAGTTTAGCTTTTCTAATTGTTTTAAAGTGTATGGTACTTTGAAATTATCAGACATATTACTATAAAAGACTGAATTTTATTTATCTGCTTATTCACTTCTCCAGTGTTTATTGCATTGACCAGTTTCCAAGCAAAGAGCTAATAAATAGGGATATAAGTTTTAGATATGTTACCAGCCTTTCAGGTACACAAAGTTGTGTGGAATTAACAGACTAACAAGAACTTATTATATAGGAAAAGAGTGCAATAATTGATGATTATGGTAGGGCAGTATCACTAGACTTGAGTTGAGGAGAGTAATGAAGGAGGGTTTCCTAGGGGGGTGGTGACATTGTCAAATCCTTGATCTGCTGCTTCCTGATTAGGAAACACCATAGACCATAGGAGGGAAAACATAGACAAAATTATAATGTCTTTGCCCCACCAGCCTTGTGAGTTTGGGCAATTTATTGAACCTTTCTGAACGTTAATATTCAGTTGGTAAGGATTGTTGCAAGGAATATAGGAGTCCTCATGGGAAAAGCTTAGCACAGTTCCTGGCACGTGGAAAGCCTGCATTAAAAGTTGGAACCCCATCCTTATTGTTTAACTCTGATTTCGAGTGTGAGCTTATTTAATTCACAGGGGTTGGTCGTGAAGACTGAATGTCATGATGCATTAGAATGCTGTTGGGAATTCTGTGAGAATTATGCTATCACTATGCCTGTTTCTGTCGAGGTTCACGGAACCACAAGCTTGGGGGAGTTCCTCTTGTTTGGCTTGTTTCTCCTAAGTGTTGTGCTGCCTATGGAGCCACCTTCAGCCAACCCAACCAACTCGAGCAGCACTCTCAATTTTTAGCATTTCATCTTTTCTCTCTCAAGAAATTTGTCTAAAATATTTACATCAATGTAACATTTTTCAGTAGTAAAGTGAGCGGTGTACCTAACCAATGTATTTTAGGAAAGATTTATGCTTTAGACTTTTCAACTGGATGTTGACTCTAATAAACCGACCTTTCATTCCTTCCTCTGTTCATAGAGTTTGGTTTTGCTTTTTTAGGAGAACATGCTACATGATAGAGATTTAAATGATTAATGCAAACACTCAAATAATATCAATATTTATGGTCCACAGCTTGCAGCAGATAGCTGATGTCCCTAACCCAGAAGGGTGGAACACTTTCTGTAGTGAACACTCCGTTCTCTACACAAGGAGCCATTTTGGTTTTTTCTATCACTCAGTAGTCTGTGGACCTTCTCAGTAATTCCTGTGGCTTAAGAAGAAAAACAAAAGCTGTAATCCTGTGAGGTCTTTTCTGGCCTATACAGAAAGAATCCTTGATTAATACCAGGTTGAGCAGTTGAAGTAAGTCAAATGTAGCTTTCTTGCATGCATGTTCTTGGTAGTCAGAGAATGCACCCAGCAGGCTGCTGTTCACTTGCCTCTTTGGATGAGCAGGAGCTTTTCTTCCTTGAAGCACTTGTAATGAAATCCAAGTCGGCAACTCATTGGTCAGCCAGGCTGAACTGCGGATCACAGAGGGCCAACATTCAGGGGTGGGAAGTTTGTTTAGGGCCTCAGAATGTTTATTTTAGCCATGTCTGCAGTTTAAAAACCACTTAGCACAGGGTCAGCATTTAATAAATGTTAACTACTATTATTATTGCCCCCTACTCCCCACTGAAAAGATGTTTGTGTAAGTCATGAGTATACTGCTTAGCAATTCTTTCGAGGAAGGAACACTTGAATGGCCTTGATGCTTTGCCATACTCTTTGGTATGTAACACTGAAACCAGTTCAGTTTTTTCAAGTGTAATTGTGCACAACTGTCTACAGCAGTGCTATTCTAGACCCCAGGTATCAGGTCTGAGAGTTGATAGAGTAGAAGTATGACAGTTTCTTTGCTCAGGGAATTTACTCTCATGAGAATGATAGGTCCATCACACGTATGATGTACATGAGCAATAGTACAAGGCAGTTTATAAGGTCAAAAAGGGGCTAGTCTTGTGGGCTATAAGCTGTAAGTAGGGTTAGTATATTGGAGCAGGACGGAGGTCATTGCTACCTGGAGAGAGCAGGAGGGCTTCGCAGACCTGAAGTGGATCCTCAAGAATGGGGTAAGTCTGCAGAGGGAGAGGCTGAGAAGCCAAGACTACCGGAGGTGTGGCAGAACACTTTGAAAGCTCACCCGCTGCTATTTGAGCCAGTTTAAGAGGTATTAGATCATTAGAATCAGAATTGTGTAAGTCATGAGTATACTGCTTAGCAATTCTTTCGAGGAAGGAACACTTGAATGGCCTTGATGCTTTGCCATACTCTTTGGTATGTAACCAAAGAATCATAGATGTCTTGAGTGTTATCAGATATCAGAAGTAGCAAATACATACGTACATCTCTGTTCTTTTGTTTTGGTTAGAAAATGTTTCAATTTTAAAAATCCTTGGGCTCTTTATTTTCGTTCTAAGAAGCTTAGTGCTTAAAATAATTACATTAGGAAACATACAAGAGATTCATTTATTCTTTCCTTTCCCTCTGTTAAACATAGATCAAGGAGCAGGATTCAATGCATTGAGAATCTGCATCAATGAAAGTGATTCTTGCTTAGTCCAGATTTTCCAACAACTGATTGCCCATGGCTTGGCCTTCCCTAAATTTTTTCTGCAGTTGCTGTGTCTTGCTTTGGCCCACACTATGCTCACTGGCATCTTCACCTGAATTTGAGTGGAGGTGAAGTTCAGTTTTGTTTCTTTGGATAAACCTGGCTAAAATGTGCCTTATGCCTTGGGAAACTTACTAGCCTACCCCCTCCATCTGCACCTCCCAGGTGATTTGAGTGGAAGAGATCCTTTAAAAGTGCCTTCTGCAGGGGTACCAAAAATTGTATGCATAATGATTGATTCCTTTGGATTTAGACAGTTTTTCCCTATTAAAATGTGAAGGAGGCAGCTTATTAAAATTTTGAGTATCCTTCAGTTTTTAATCAACTTCAAATAACAGCACCTTGCTATTTGATATTTGGTATAAGACAGTATAGCTAGTAAATGTTAGTGGAAGAGGGGTAACCAAGAGAGATTAAACATGATTGTAAACACCTGGTAAGCTTGTTAGAGTGCAGATACCTGGTGGGGTGCCTCGTAATTTGTACTTCTAACAAATTTCTTCAGCCTGCAGATGATGCTTAGGTTATTCCCAGGAGCTTGGTTAGCAAGGCTCTAAACTTCAGTAGCCAAAGGATACAAAAGAGGGAGGTAACAAGGTGCTGAGATACACCTGAGTACAAGGTAGCGGACTTAACAATTTATCAATGCACTCTTGCCTTTTAGTGCTGGAGTCTTGAGACTTGACTGTGATTTCAAAGTGCTCTCTCACTTGCTCCCGAAATCAACCCCTCTTTCCATTTGTCTCCTTCCTGTTTTCTTATGTGGATCAAATGAAAATACTGTCTCTGTCATTGTCCATCACTGCTTCCTAAGATTTGTGGTTAATGAAAATCTGAGTAATATAATATTTGGATACACTTGTATTACTTCCAGATATGTAGAATTAAGCAGAATTTGTTACTAAGTGGAGTTCATTGAGACCTGCCTTAATAAATAAACAAGCATTATTTGTTTTTGGTATATCTTTATTTAAAAAGTGTTAGCTGATAAGATGGTGGTGCTCAAAAATAATGTGGTATGTTAAATAGACTAAACTTTAAATTTATTCACAGCCCTGTTTAATGGTAATTGGTTTAGAATACTACCTTTTCTTCAAAAACAAGGAAAGCTCACTTCATGAATAGATTCAGAGACAAAAAAGAAAAAATACCAGGGTGAAGGACAAGGCTGCAAATATTGATGCTTTTCCTACAGAATGAACATAGAAATCTCTTGTTATAGCCTCTGATTCCTTGTTTTGTTTTGTTTTTTTCTGGTTGGCATGACCCTTCCTAATAGAAAGCTAAATTCTCCTGGATGAGTAGAAATAGCCGCTGGATGTTGAGTTGATATTCATAAGTACAGGCACAAAGCAGATAATGTAGTGAATGAGAATGTATGAAACTGTAAATCACCCTCGCTCCTTCTTTCAGCCATGAAAGGAGGCCTTGTCCTATAGAACATTAAATTATGTTCATTTAATCCAGCAAGTCCAGTAGAACAAATTGGGCTCATGCAGATTTATCACAGGGGGTTATTTAAATTCAGCGGTGACCTTTGCATCCCATGTGAATGTGCTCCAGATGAACAAGGACAAAGGGAACTTTTCTGCACTGTCATTATGTTCCCTGGGGAGGCTGTGCATTTCCTCATTTGATCAACTCAACTATGGGCTGGGGCGGAGACTCAGAGGGTGCAGAGGGCTTGGTCAGGGCAGGCTCTCTGCCAGGAGAGTGTGCTCTCTCTTGCTATGGACTTTAAAGTGGCCGACTCTACGCTCCTGTTGTGGGATTCTTTTTTGAATGATGCTTCCAGTGAACGTAGTTATGCATTTCAGGGTTTCTAAGTCTCAGCACTATTGATATTTGAGCGGGCCAATCCTTTGTTGTGGGGGGTTGTCCTGTGCATTATAGAATGTATAGCCCCGTCCTTAGTCTCTACTAGATGCCAGTAGCACCCTCTCCAGTTGTGACAACCCAAATGTTTCCAGACATTGTCAGATGTCCCTGGGAGGAAAATTGCTCCTGTTGAGAACCGTTCACCTAATGTGGAATTCTTTGTAGGACCTCATTCCATGTAAGACTTAACAAAGACCCCTATACAACGTGAGAGACTTGTGACAGAGGTGTGATAGTATTATCTCTCTCTCTCTGTTTATTTATCTTTCTATCATCTATATGTCTATCTATAAAATATATATTTACACATGCATATATGTATATGTATAAATTTATAGGTATATATGCTCACGTATATTATTAGTCATAGAATTAAATTAAATTTAAAAGATTTGGTTGGTACCAAAGAATTGAACTGGTAACAAAACTCTCATCAGAGTCAGTTTTGAACAGCTTCCTCCAGAAAACAGCATGAAGAGATTGTTTTGCGGATTTCAGGGTCTATTCTCTTTTAAATGCTTAAGCATTTCCAAATCCTGTTTCTGCTTAGTGTCATCCTTCTGACAGATAAATATGTGGATTATTTCTTCTTTAGAATAAAGGTATATGAAAAACCAGGGAGGGTTGGGGGGAAGGAACCTTCCTTTTTGAGCTTTGTTGGGCATTCTTCAGCCTCGTTTGCATCTAGATTAAGACTCTCTGAGGTCCTTGAGTCTGCAGTGCCCACTTACAAGCCCCAGAGAACTATTAGGTTCCCGGGGAGTTAGACTCGTGTCCCATTCCACTGCCTTTGGATTCATTGTAGGATTCTAAAGACGTCAACAGAAGTGTGAACCAATGTCACCATCAGTAATAGGAAGAAAAATTCTTAGGTCTTCAAATTAAGTAAAGTTTTGAAAGTTGGGCTTCCTAGTTAAGCAGCAGCATTATTTTACTTCATTCATAAGAAACAAATTCAGATCATTCAGTTAATATGTTAGGTGTACTCTTTCAATAAAATACTTAATTGCAGGTGGGGATGGGGTGGGGCAGTGGAGAGTTTTGATAAAGGGAAAGAGGAGTGTGCAGGCACAAGGCTGAGAGTTCCCCTGAGGTGTAGGGGAAGCAGCAGCCTGCAGGCCATTCTGTGTCCACTGTCTTGCTCCCGTGTCCTGCAAAACCACTGAGAGGAATAGGGAGAGAAGTGGGGCTCCTAAATAATCAGCCAGCTGCTGGTAGAGGGACTGCTGGAAATGAGTGAGAATTGTTTGGGAGGGTGATAGAGTCATGTAAATAAAGCAGATGATGGCATTATACATATATTATAAATATAAAGAGATTGATTAAGGCCATAAATTTCTTTTATTTCTTCTATCTGAGCATTAATTCCACAGCAGTAATTTACTGCATTGGTTTACTACTTTCTTCAGTTCTGAATTTTAATTGAAACTCCTGCCAGCCTCTCTCCATTCTGCCACACTGTTTTTAGGAAGATTCCCAGATACTCCCTGGCTGTGCCTCCTCCTGCGAGGTAGAACGGGAAGATGGGAAAAGGAATCTTAACACAGAGCACTTTTCTGCTGGATGTGCCATGCCATGCAGGTGCTTTCACTTATTAACTTGTTTGGCTTTCACCACAATCCTGGGGAAATATAGGGCTCTAGGCACTTAGATGACTTGCTCAGGGTTGCCCATCTTGCCAGAACAGAGCTAGGATTTGTCTGATTCATGGTCCATGATGCTGAAACTAAATGGTATCAACTTTGGAAATTGTAAGCAAACTCAATAAACACAAATGATCCTAGAACTTTAGCTCAGGAAAGTCTGTCAAATAGTTGTATGCCAATTCTTAGTTTTACAGGTGCAATCTCAGGACAGAGGGACAAGTTAACCATTCTCTAGGGGAGTGAAGGTAATTGGCGGGACCAAAGATCAGACTCCCAGCTCACTGCTCATTTTGTGAAGAATTTTAGAAGGTTTTACACTACTTAAGGCTGACTTTGATTAGTTCGTTTTTTTTTGTTTATTTTGCAGTCCTTTTGATCTGGTTGATTTTAAGTATTAGGGTTGTTCTGAAAAGGGCAAGATCTACTGTGAGACTTATCTGGTGTTGGAATTAGTATAACATTTCAGGACTTCTGAAAGATGGTTTACAGAAGACTATCTGTGTCCTAAGGGCCTGATTGTGGGGGTGTTACTATGCAAGGCCACGAAATCCCACGAAAGTTACTACTGACTGATATTCAGTGTGCTTCATAAATGAGGATCTCACCAGGGATTGTTTTATTTTGTCATTTCTCAATCTTGTAAAAGCAGATTCTTTGGAAGCACTTTTCTTTAAAATCACTGAAAGTTTCTACCTGAAGCTACTATAGGATAAAGTGTAGTTTCACCGTGGACCTTGAGAACATCTGATTTTTGGATTGTTACCCGCTTTATATTTTGGTCTTCCTCATTTTATGTCATTTTTGAATGACTGTTCAGCCTAGCTACTTGACATTCTTTAAAAAATTTCTAAATACTTAAAATCTATAAATTTTATTCACATTGAGAAAGATAATTCTGGGAAAGCGATAAAATGGCAAAGCCAACATGTGATGAGTTATTGATAACAGTTTCATTACTTTAAGGCACAATGACAAGTGTTTAGCCCTTTGCTGTGTTATTTGCACTTAAACATCATAATAATCCTGGGAGGGAGAGAGACCACATGGAGTAGTACTTAAGAGTGCAAATGCTAGAGTGAAGCTACACTTCTTAAATCCCAGATCTGTCACTTCTTTTAGCTGTGTGATGTTGGGCAAGTTACTTAACCTCTCTGAACTTCAGTTTCCATCTTTCTGAAAAATAGGGATAATTATAGTAGCTAACAAATTGGCTTGCTGTGAAGATAAATGACATATATAAAGTACTTAAAAGAATATTTAGCATGCAGTAAACTGTAAATGTAAATGATATTATCTCTAGTGTTTTCTGGATAACTTTTTATTAACACAGATGCTTAATTTAAGCTAATTCAGCATTGGTGTTGCATGATTAATGCTTTAGGCAATTCATGTTTTCTAACTACGTATAAGAAAATGCTCTAGACTTCCGGAGAAGATGGCGGCTTAGTAAGACGCGCGGATCTTAGTTTCTTCTCCAGGACAGCTACTAGGGGAGTAGAAACGATACAGAACAGCGCCCAAAGCCACAACAGAGATAAAAAAGACAGTGTACCCCATCCTGGAAGGGCTGGCTGGCTGAGAGAAGCCGCTCGGGTGAGATCGCCGAGGCGCGCGGGTTTCACCGGGCGGGGCGGCAAGCGGCTGGAGTCACTCCCTTCCCCCTTCCTGGGCCAGCTGGGAGAATTGGAGAGGTGGTCCCCTGAAACCGCGGCGGCTGGCGCCCACACCACGCGCGGCCCTCCGGACCAACTGAGAGAATTGGATCGGAATTCCCCAGGCCGCGGAGAACGGTGACGGGTGGGGGAGGCCCCTTCCAAACCCGTGACTCCCCGGGAACGTGCACTCTCCCGGGCGGGCCGCTGCCGCTGGCGCCCTCCCGCCACGCTTGTCGCCCCGGACCGACTAGGAAATTCGGACGGGCGCTTTCCTGGGCTGCGGTGGCCAGCAACCCTCCCCGCGTTCGGACCCCGGGCCAGCTCGCACTCTTCCAAGCCTCTTCGGCTAGCGAACCTCCCGGACAGCGAGAGTTTTCCAAAGTTAAAGGTCCCACAGCACCTTTTACTGGTGGGACCCACAGACAAACGTGTGCCACGAGCGCCACCTACTGGGCAGGATAAGAAAAACAGAACCCAGAGATTTCACAGAAAAATCTTCCAAACTTTTGGATCCAATACCCAGGGAAATCTGTCTAAATGCGCAGACGCCAACAGAAGATAACGGATCACACTCAAATAATTGAAAATATGGCCCAGTCAAAGGAACAAACCAATAGTTCAAATGAGATACAGGAGCTGAGACAACTAATGCTGAATATACGAACAGAAATGGAAAACCTCTTCAAAAACGAAATCGATAAATTGAGGGAGGACATGAAGAAGACATGGGCTGAACATAAAGAAGAAATAGAAAAACTGAAAAAACAAATCACAGAACTTATGGAAGTGAAGGACAAAGTAGAAAAGATAGAAAAAACAATGGATACCTACAATGATAGACTCAAAGAGACAGAAGATAGAATTAGTGATTTGGAGGATGGAACATCTGAATTCCAAAAACAAACAGAAACTATCGGGAAAAGAATGGAAAAATTTGAACAGGGTATCAGGGAACTCAAGGACAATATGAACCGCACAACTATATGTGTTGTGGGTGTCCCAGAAGGAGAAGAGAAGGGAAAAGGAGGAGAAAAACTAATGGAAGAAATTATCACTGAAAATTTCCCAACTCTTATGAAAGACCTAAAATTACAGATCCAAGAAGTGCAGCACACCCCAAAGAGATTAGACCCAAGTAGGCGTTCTCCAAGACACTTACTAGTTAGAATGTCAGAGGTCAGAGAAAGAGAGAATCTTGAAAGCAGCAAGAGAAAAACAATCCATCACATACAAGGGAAACCCAATAAGACTATGTGTAGATTTCTCAGCAGCAACCATGGAGTCTAGAAGACAGTGGGATGATATATTTACATTATTAAAAGAGAAAAACTGCCAACCAAGACTCCTATATCCAGCAAAATTGTCCTTCAAAAATGAGGGAGAAATTAAAACATTCTCAGACAAAAAGTCACTGAGAGAATTTGTGACCAAGAGACCAGCTCTGCAAGAAATACTAAAGGGAGCACTAGAGTCAGAAATGAAAAGACAGAAGAGAGAGGTATGGAGAAGAGTGTAGAAAGAAGGAAAGTCAGATATGATATATATAATACAAAAGGCAAAATGGTAGAGGAAAATATTATCCAAACAGTAATAACACTAAATGTTAATGGACTGAATTCCCCAATCAAAAGACATAGAATGGCACAATGGATTAAAAAACAGGATCCTTCTATATGCTGTCTACAGGAAACACATCTTAGACCCAAAGATAAACATAGGTTGAAAGTGAAAGGTTGGGAAAAGATATTTCATGCAAATAACAACCAGAAAAGAGCAGGAGTGGCTATACTAATATCCAACAAGTTAGACTTCAAATGTAAAACAGTTAAAAGAGACAAAGAAGGGCACTATATACTAATAAAAGGAACAATTAAACAAGAAGACATAACAATCATAAATATTTACGCACCGAACCAGAATGCCCCAAAATACGTGAGGAATACACTGCAAACACTGAAAAGGGAAATAGACACAAATACCATAATAGCTGGAGACTTCAATTCCCCACTCTCATCAATGGACAGAACATCTAGACAGAGGATCAACAAAGAAATAGAGAATCTGAATATTACTATAAATGAGCTAGACTTAACAGACATTTATAGGACATTACATCCCACAACAGCAGGATACACCTTTTTCTCAAGTGCTCATGGATCATTCTCAAAGATAGACCATATGCTGGGTGACAAAGCAAGTCTTAACAAATTTAAAAAGATTGAAATCATACACAACACTTTCTCGGATCATAAAGGAATGAAGTTGGAAATCAATAATAGGCAGAATGCCAGAAAATTCACAAATAAGTGGAGGCTCAACAACACACTCTTAAACAACAAGTGGGTCAAAGAAGAAATTGCAAGAGAAATTAGTAAATACCTCGAGGCAAATGAAAATGAAAACACAACATATCAAAACTTATGGGATGCAGCAAAAGCAGTGCTAAGAGGGAAATTTATTGCCCTAAATGCCTATATCAGAAAAGAAGAAAAGGCAAAAATGCAGGAATTAACTGTCCACTTGGAAGAACTGGAGAAAGAACAGCAAACTAATCCCAAAGCAAGCAAAAGGAAAGAAATAACAAAGATTAGAGCAGAAATAAATGAAATTGAAAACATGAAAACAATAGAGAAAATCAATAAGGCCAGAAGTTGGTTCTATGAGAAAATCAATAAGATTGATGGGCCCTTAGCAAGATTGACAAAAAGAAGAAGAGAGAGGATGCAAATAAATAAGATCAGAAATGGAAGAGGAGACATAACTACTGACCTCACAGAAATAAAGAAGGTAATAACAGGATACTATGAACAACTTTACGCTAATAAATACAACAATTTAGATGAAATGGACGGGTTCCTGGAAAGACATGAACAACCAACTTTGACTCAAGAAGACATAGATGACCTCAACAAACCAATCACAAGTAAAGAAATTGAATTAGTCATTCAAAATCTTCCTAAAAAGAAAAGTCCAGGACCAGATGGCTTCACATGTGAATTCTACCAAACGTTCCAGAAAGAATTAGTACCAATTCTGCTCAAACTCTTCAAAAAAATCGAACTGGAGGGAAAACTACCTAATTCATTCTATGAAGCCAACATCACCCTCATACCAAAACCAGGCAAAGATATTACAAAAAAAGAAAACTACAGACCAATCTCTCTAATGAATATAGATGCAAAAATCCTCAATAAAATTCTAGCAAATCGTATCCAACAACACATTAAAAAGAATTATACATCATGACCAAGTAGGATTCATCCCAGGTATGCAAGGATTGTTCAACATAAGAAAATCAATTAATGTAATACACCATATCAACAAACCAAAGCAGAAAAATCACATGATCATCTCAATTGATGCAGAGAAGGCATTTGACAAGATTCAACATCCTTTCCTATTGAAAACACTTCAAAAGGTAGGAATACAAGGGAACTTCCTTAAAATGATAGAGGAAATATATGAAAAACCCACAGCTAATATCATCCTCAATGGGGAAAAATTGAAAACTTTCCCCCTAAGATCAAGAACAAGACAAGGATGTCCACTGTCACCACTATTATTCAACATTGTGTTGGAGGTTCTAGCCAGAGCAATTAGACAAGAAAAAGAAATACAAGGCATCAAAATTGGAAAGGAAGAAGTAAAACTATCACTGTTTGCAGACGATATGATACTATACGTCGAAAACCCGGAAAAATCCACAACAAAACTACTAGAGCTAATAAATGAGTACAGCAAAGTAGCAGGTTACAAGATCAACATTCAAAAATCTGTAGCATTTCTATACACTAGTAATGAACAAGCTGAGGGGGAAATCAAGAAACGAATCCCATTTACAATTGCAACTAAAAGAATAAAATACCTAGGAATAAATTTAACTAAAGAGACAAAAAACCTATACAAAGAAAACTACCAAAAACTGCTAAAAGAAATCACAGAAGACCTAAATAGATGGAAGGGCATACCGTGTTCATGGATTGGAAGACTAAATATAGTTAAGATGTCAATCCTACCTAAATTGATTTACAGATTCAATGCAATACCAATCAAAATCCCAACAACTTATTTTTCAGAAATAGAAAACCAATAAGCAAATTTATCTGGAAGGGCAGGGTGCCCTGAATTGCTAAAAACATCTTGAGGAAAAAAAACGAAGCTGGAGGTCTCGCGCTGCCTGAGTTTAAGGCATATTATGAAGCCACAGTGGTCAAAACAGCATGGTATTGGCATAAAGATAGATATATCGACCAATGGAATCGAATAGAGTGCTCAGATATAGACCCTCTCATCTATGGACATTTGATCTTTGATAAGGCAGTCAAGCCAACTCACCTGGGACAGAACAGTCTCTTCAATAAATGGTGCCTAGAGAACTGGATATCCATATGCAAAAGAATGAAAGAAGACCCATCTCTCACACCCTATACAAAAGTTAACTCAAAATGGATCAAAGATCTAAACATTAGGTCTAAGACCATAAAACAGTTAGAGGAAAATGTTGGGAGATATCTTATGGATCTTACAACTGGAGGCGGTTTTATGGACCTTAAACCTAAAGCAAGAACACTGAAGAAGGAAATAAATAAATGGGAGCTCCTCAAAATTAAACACTTTTGTGCATCAAAGAACTTCATCAAGAAAGTAGAAAGACAGCCTACACAATGGGAGACAATATTTGGAAATGATATATCAGATAAAGGTCTAGTATCCAGAATTTATAAAGAGATTGTTCATCTCAACAACAAAAAGACAGCCAACCCAATTACAAAATGGGAAAAAGACTTGAACAGACACCTATCAGAAGAGGAAATACAAATGGCCAAAAGGCACATGAAGAGATGCTCAATGTCCCTGGCCATTAGAGAAATGCAAATCAAAACCACAATGAGATATCATCTCACACCCACCAGAAAGGCCATTATCAACAAAATAGAAGGTGACAAGTACTGGAGAGGATGCGGAGAAAGAGGCACACTTATCCACTGTTGGTGGAAATGTCAAATGGTGCAACCACTGTGGAAGGCAGTTTGGCGGTTCCTCAAAAAGCTGAATATAGAATTGCCATACAACCCAGCAATACCATTGTTGGGAATATACTCAAAGGACTTAAGGGCAAAGACACAAACGGACATTTGCACACCAATGTTTATAGCAGCGTTATTTACAATTGCAAAGAGATGGAAACAGCCGAAATCTCCATCAACAGACGAGTGGCTAAACAAACTGTGGTATATACATACGATGGAATACTATGCAGCTTTAAGACAGGATAAACTTATGAAGCATGTAATAACATGGATGGACCTAGAGAACATTATGCTGAATGAGTCTAGCCAAAAACCAAAGGACAAATACTGTATGGTCCCACTGATGTGAACAGACATTCGAGAATAAATTTGGAATATGTCATTGGTAACAGAGTCCATCAGGAGGTAGAAACAGGGTAAGATAATGGGCAATTGGAGTTGAAGGGATACAGACGGTGTAACAGGACTAGATACAAAAACTCAAAAATGGACAGCACAATAATACCTAAATGTAAAGTAATCTTGTTAAAACACTGAATGAAGCTGCATCTGAGCTATAGGTTTTTGTTTTGTTTTGTTTTGTTTTGTTTTGTTTTGATTTTACTATTATTACTTTTATTTTTGTCTCTATATTAACATTCTATATCTTTTTCGGTTATGTTGCTAGTTCTTCTAAACCGATGCAAATGTACTAAGAAATGATGATCATGCATCTATGTGATGATGTTAAGAATTACTGATTGCATATGTAGAATGGTATGATTTCTAAATGTTGGGTTAATTTCTTTTTTTCCGTTAATTAAAAAAAAAAAGAGAGAAGGGATAATTGGAGATGAAGGGATACAGACTGTACAACGGGACTGGATATAAAAACTCAGAAATGGACAGCACAATACTACCCAATTGTAATGCAATTATGTAAAACACTGAATGAAGCTGCATGTGAGGCATAGGTTTTTTGTTTTTTTGGTTTTTTTTTCTTTCTATTATTGTTTTAATTCTTATTCTGTTGTCTTTTTATTTCTTTTTCTAAATCGATGCAAATGTACTAAGAAATGATGAATATGCAACTATGTGATGTTATTAAGAATTACTGATTGTACATGTAGAATGGAATGATTTCTAATTGTTTTGTTAATTCTTTTTTTAATTAATAAAAAAAAATAAAAGAAAATGCTCTACCTATAGTTCATTAAATTTCTACTTCTAAGATAGTTTCCATCTATCTTGCTGACTTCCATGTATGTAATCATCTAAATTAAGTTGTGGTAGAAAAGTAGATTGTGATGAGTTAAAGAAGGAGCCCTCTTCAGGGTCCTAGAAACCTCCCTCCCTATTTTAACTATTTCTACCTCCCAAGAATAAATTAGTATGATGCCTTGGAAAGAGCACTAGTTGTAGTAGTCTTATGGCAGGGGATAAGTTAATTTCTCTTCTACAGGTTTCAGCATCCTCATCTGTAAAAGAGTTTGGACAAGAATCAAAAGTGTAGGCAGGCAGACAGATGGATGGACAAACAGATGGATGGTTGGGCATGTGGATGGATAGATGGATGGATGGATGGATGGATGGATGGACGGATGGACGGACGAGGCAAATATGGCAACTTGTTGGAATTGGTGGATTTAAGTACCTGGGGGATAAGGGGTCTGTTGGAGTTCTCTATATGGAGTTTGTATTGTTTTGGTAATAATACAAGAGTTGAAGGTATTTTGAAACAGAAGGTTTAAAATTCTAGAAAAAAACAAAGATTTTAAAAGCATTAGTACCTGACCCATATGCTGTCATTCCATGTTTCCTGCTCCAGTGGCAGATATCATTAATTGATTAGAATACCCTACCATGTGGTGCCCACTCTTGGCATCCACTGTAACCTAACAGTGATGGGGTGCCAGTATGAGAGATATGTATTTGCCATTGAGTGGCCTGAGACCATTTCTACCTCTGATAGTCTTTTTTTTTTTTTTTTTTTTTTTTTACATGAGCAGGCACTGGGAAATGAAATGGGTCTCTGGCATGGCAGGTCAGAACTCTGCCACTGATTCACCATTGCCGGCCCTGTCTGATAGTCTTTGAGTCTATAAATGACAGCAGTATTGAAGAGAAGGAAAATACAGTTGACAAGGACTTGGTGATTCTGAGAAGAGGTAAACATGGAGGTATAGTGAAAGAGAACATCAGGCTTGAATCCTCACGGAGAATTTACAGAGTTGAAAAGTCAAGAAGTGTGGAGTGGTTGTGTGCATGAAGTAGCTGCAGGAGGGAGGGAGGAAGGGCATGTACGTACACACAAAGAGAGAAACAGAGACAGAGAGACAGAGAGAGAGAGAGAGAGAGAGAGACAGACTGCTGATAGTTTTGATCCTGAAAGCTGAAAGCTTTCCAAGGTCTAGTCCGGGTGTTAGTGACACTCAGCTATGTTCCCTGTCCTTACAGTCTCTAATATACCCTGTACTAACAATGTGTATTTTTGCCATTGGAGTTTGAAATGGATTTTTCTTTATATAAACAAAAGCACCATAACAGACTGTTGCCATAGAAACCAAGTATGAAGGAGGCTCAATAAAGAAGATACATTCCCTAGTGTTGGTTGCTACACAGAGGTTAAAGACTAGAAGAAAACTTTAGATTTCATAATTAGGAAAGAGATCAGTGGAAGATATTTGTCTTCATTTACTAAGTCATATTGGGATTTTTCATTTTTATTAGCATGGTCTTTGAGCCAACACTTTTTAATCTTTCATTTGTGAAATGCCGTGGGTCATGACCTAGAATATTTGTGGGCTCTGGCATGTACTTGGATTAAGCCCCATCTTTCTTTTTTAAGCATTCTTAGGTGGAAGACTATTTGCCAGCTTAAATTTTATCTGTAGTGTTCCATGGGAAAGTTTTCCAACAATTCTGTTAAAAGTGAATTACTCTATTTTAGACAAGTTGATTTTTCCTTAACCCTGTTGATAAAAATTTGCATAATATCTACCTGCCTTCTCTTAATTTCACCCTGTATCCCAGTGCATGGATGAGGAGTTTGGATTCTTAATTGGAGTCCCATCTTATTCATATTAGCCATATGGCAGTGGGCACATATTACTTAATTTCTTGAAAGCTCAGTTTCCCCATCAATAATATGGGAATACCACCTGAGTTGTGGGCTAATGTATTTATAAAGTACTTAGCCTAGCCTTGTAGTTATGAAGTACTCAGAAAATGTTAGTTATTATACCTGTTATGAATTGTATTATTTCTTGCTGTACAGCAGAATTTGCTTATAAAGAATCCTCTTGGAAATGGGTGAATAATCAATCTGATTAAAATGCCTTGAGACTTGCAGATGTATACTATATGTTTATATTTTATGAGTGCCTACTGTTTTCAGGTAGTATGCTAGGAACAGGGATAAAATGATGAATAAAATAAGGACTGTACCCTTGTTTCACCATCTACTATCATATATCCCTACTGTGACATGGCTTTAAAATCAAGAGATTAATTAAATAATGTTAAGGATTTTTTATGGGACTTTTTTCTGACAATAATGAATAGTTGTAATATTTATTAGTTGTTTGAGGAAGGAGAACAGGAGTGAGGAGATGTAAAATAAATCCATCACAATGGAAACAGACTATTACAAGCATAAAATGCTGGGAATTTGCCAGTGCATCATTTTTAAACATGTTGTTATTGTAGATGGTTCAGTTAAGCAAGACAAATTCAATTTTACCTCCTAACTCTTAAGTAAATTCCTCTTCTCTGTAAAATTTCCTATTTTATAAAGACATACTTCATCTTGGCTGTGTACATACAAAATTATTCATTTTTTACTTAGTTAAATTGTTTTCTGTCATAGTGAGAAATGTTTTCTTCTAAAGAAATGATGTTCATGCATGGGAAATAGGGATATTTATTAAAATGGTTTATTATGAAACTAGATTTGGATTTATTTCTATAATTTTAGTACTTAAGTATTTTAGTGCCCAATGAAATGTCTGTTGGTATAAAACGGGCCCTGATGATCAGGTTCTCCAAATTATTGCTTTTATACTTAATCCAATATGGTTAGTAGATTTATATTTGCCTGCATATATTCAGAAATGTTAGAGAGGTTTACCAGTGCTTTGACGGGTTGTAATAACTAGTAAATGATTCACATTATTTTGTGCTTTCATCGCACTCTGATTTAATAAGTCTTTATACATTTTGGATTCTGTGAGTAGGTGTAGGAGAACGCAAAGAAATAAGAAACTTCTCAAATTGAAAAGAACAAGACAAAAGTCTTTTACAATATTGGGAAAAACCTGTGTTTGAGAGTGAATCCTAGGCTTATTATTGAAACAGCATCTTAGAATTTTAGTCACTGTCTATTCTCTGACTTAGTTATTATTTGCATGAGTGATACATCCAGATAACTAGAGTTTAACCCTTTAAATAGCAAGACTTTAAAAAAGAACCTGTATTTTTGAACCACTTTCTGAAGTGTATTGAGTGTGTCTTCCAAATTTCAAGCATAATATACCAAACTTAATGAAAACAAGCAAGGCTGGCTTTGTGGACATGCAAGCAACCTATGTTGCATGTTGGCCACAGGCTTGCTTTAATACTCTATTATTGTCTTGAAATCCTTAATAATTTTTGAACAAGGAACTTCACTTTTTCATTTTGCACTGAAACCCATAAAAATTGAAGCTGGGCCTGAATACAGGGTTTTCATTTGTACCGTTAAGTATTGTCCAGAGCTTTGTTAAATGCAGTAATATTTAGTTCTCCTCACTTGAGCTTAGCTTGCCAACACTCACTTCAGTTATCAGTATGCCTTTCTCTTCCAGGGCTCTGCCTTCTAATTTGCTGCTTCTCATCTGCTGAGACACCATATAAATAAAGTATTAGAATAGTAAGTAGGTTGAAAATCACTAAGCTTTGAAGGGTGACCTTGGAGACTCCTCCCACCAAGAAAAAGTGCAGTAGCAGTCTGGCTTTATTTTTTTAGTTAAATATATAAATAAATATATATTTATTTCAGTGATATATTCTGTATGTATTTCAGTGATTAGAGACACTTCGCTCCTTTCCTGCACTCATTGTATTTGTAAGGAGGTTGTCTCTGTATATATATCAGGCTACGTAGTATAATCCTAGTCCATTTCCATTGATGAAAACTTGTTTTAAACAAACTATTTAAAAGTCTGTTTTTTCAAAAATGAAAGGTAAGTGAGGTTTCTTGTAATGAGGTGCTTGTTGCATTAATATTTTAAGCCTAGGGAGGTATAATTTTGACAATGACAGAACCTCTTGCCTTCCAATACTTTTGCCTCTTCAAATTGTTCAAGTAAGATGACTTTGTCATCCTCTGTGGTGTGGAATGTGGTTCCTCCTCAATGGGTGCTTGTCGGACCTGTGCTGGCAATGAACTTCTCCAGTGATAGTGAGAATTTGGTCTCCCTGGTCCAGCCTCCATTCAACCCTGAGGAGCCCTCTGACTTGTCATCGGACGAGTTCCGTGAGATGCAGGTAATGAGCATGGACATTTTTTCTAAAGAAGGAGATGAGGCATAGCCCAGCCACCTTAAGGATGCTTGACAGGGCATTCTTCATGGACCAGGCTCTTTCTTGTCCTCCACCCCCTGCACATTAGCCTCAACTATGGAAAGGCAGTTTGCTGGAGAGCTCCACATCTCTTCTGAGAAACATGGGCTAAGCAAATGCAAAGCATAGTGTTTAAGAAGAGAGGGGCAGGCCCAGCTACCTATCCAGGCCACTTCTAGGAAGAATGTGCCCCAGAAGAAGAAATCCACCATTGTCTCAAAAGTTGCCCTGGGGAGAAAATTTCAGGCTATCATGGAGGAGGTCCCCTGGAACCGGCCCCCCCCCCCCCCATCTCTGGTGTTCCAGTACTTGAAAGAGCTGAGAGATATTGCTTGCCTATTTCAGAACTGAAACAGCCCAAACTCATTTCTGGGAAGAAACCTGAGGCAAGGGAGTCTGAGCTGGTGGCTAAAGAAGATAATAAACCCAAATAGAGAGCCAGCCCCAGAGGGCCAACTTCCACCAACCAAGCCAAAGCCATTTCTCCTGTCCCTGCATTGTGGAGGTTGCAACAATGATGACCCCAAGCCCAGGGCTCCCCAAATTCTAGAAAACTCCCAGCTTCTGGCTGTGGCCCAGGGAACTATTGAGCCCAGAGTATCCCCACCCTTAGGTGACCAGAGACCACTTCTCCATCCCCCAAGACAGGAAAGGAAGCAGACACTGCCCAAAACATAGAGCTTCCCTCAATGTCCTATGCTGTAGAAAGTATAGACAATCTTAAAGAGCAACTTGTGGCCATGTAGTACGTCGTTGACAAGTTCCAGATGCTGTCGTCGCACACAGCATTTCCATATACCAAAACAGCTGGTACTTTTGAGCACAGGAGCTTTGGCCATGCTGATCCTGCCTTCCCTTCTCCCTCATCCAGAGGCGCCCTCCTGCCTTCCCCCTCTCTCTCAGCACGACTTTTGTCTTCTGGTTTACTGCAGGTTCACATTAAAGTCCTTCTTAGAAAAAGGAGAAATAAATGTTCACATAGCTTCAGAGTAGTGTGCTTGCTTGGTGTCTTTCTTGCCCTAAAGTGAACCATAGAATGCCTTTTTTGAAACAGGTCAGTCACAGTTATTAAGCTTTCTCTACAACCACACAACTTCATTTTTCACTGTCTACTTAGACTCCTATCAGCTAAATGAAAGTGGAAGATTTCTTTATGCAGAGATTTCTAGTTTTCTTCTGGTACATTTTTCTAGTTTCCTATGTCCAAGGTATCTACAGCAAGATGAAGCCAAACCTTAAGTGCTATTGTTATGGGAATTGTGCTGGTATTGGTATTACAAGAAAATTAGATTCTTAAGAATGAAGAATGGGTTATTTCTTACTCACCATCTGTTTAGTCATTCATTCATTTGGTCACCCATTCAACGTTCAGTGATGTTTATTGAGCACCTACCAGATACTTTGGTGGGCCCCTGGATACAGTGAGAAATAAAACAATCATTATCCATTCCAATCACAGTGCTTTCCATACAGCAAATGCTCTAAGGAAATGCTGAAGGAAGGAATGAATTAGAGAAGAAATACATGTTTTGGATAATTACATATTATTTATTAATATTGCAAAAAAATGCCTGAACTCCTCCTTATAGAAAAGTACCTTATGCTTTTCTGAAATCCAGCTATTGCTGAAATTCTCTTGACTAGTTGTTTTTGTTTAACTTTTCATTTGACTTTTGAGTTATTTTCAAAATGTCATCTCTGAATTTAGTTGTCGCTGTGGAATTGAAAGAAACTTTACATTAACCTAGTCTGCAAGTTGTTAAAATATTCACCATAATGGAAATTTCATAAACGTTCATAAAGAAAAATTAAGGGGTCACTGGTCACATTTTAAATCTGTTTAGCCTAGGTTATTTTGGGAATTACACCATCAACATCATTCCAGGGCTTAACATTAAATAAAATAGTCGAAGTCTTGGGTATGGTTAAACCAGTGTCATGGTAACCTTCTGCCTCTGTGACACTGTCATTCTTTTATTCTCGATTTTAGTATGATTTCCCATGTGGGAGGAGAAAGCAGGTAATTATTTGGGAAATGTCTTTTATTTTCACAATATGAAAAATATGGGAGTTGGTATTTGCTAATAGAAATCATAATTACTGCAACCATAATTATAATTTATATGATGCTTCACAATATTAAAACACTCACATACATTATCTCTGACAGGTTTGGAATAACCTTTTTTTAAAGATAACAAGCCTACTTAGAGAACCTGTAGAGCATCTCTACATAAACAAAAGTTCTCTTGAATTAGAATGTTGGACCTCAGAATCAAGAGCAACCAAAATTCTCATTAGTAGCCCACTCAATTTAGATACTTTTTTCATTTGAGAAAGGGCAATCATTGTATTGGTAGTTAAAATAAAGGAAGGATAAAGTAAAAGTGAGGCTGGATATTTATAAACCTTTATTATGAACAAAGAAATAGAAGCAGTGGGTTGCATGGCTTATGGGTTCAGTCTGTGTTATAAACTCACTGTAAATAAACTAAATGCAGTGATCTCTGGCCTTTAATGAATTGATATCATTGTACCTTGCTTCATGTATTCATTATAAATTAATTCAGGGAACATGCATGAAAAACCTACTCTGTGTAGCCAGTGCTAAGCCCTGATAGTATAAAATGTGTAACAAAATGGCATCCCTCAAGGTAGGTAGGTTTAGTCTCACAGCACACTGCCTACTGACTTTCATCACATTTTTAGCAGTACTTCATTTCATTTTTATTGATCTATTCTGAATAAATGGCTCCTTACCCTTTATAGCTTTAATTTTTCCTTCATCCCAGTTTCTTTGTCAAGGAAAGAATGATTGCAAATGAACACTTCGGTGCACTAGGGATGCTAGCTACTCTGGGTTTGAAACCTGTGGTCAGCCTCTTTGTAGAGGGAAGAATCTTAGATAATTCTGTATAGGGGCATACAGTACCAAAGTTAAATATTAAAATGTTCAAATTTCTAAAAGAATGTAGAGGGAGAAGCTGGCCTTTTTTCAAAGGTAAATGTGCAGCCATCCATTTGTTATAACTGCCAGTCACTTATGCAGTGAGACAAACCGTGCCTCATCATCTGCTTCCCTTACCCTAAGAAGTAAATCACACTTTGAAAGCCTCGCTTTGAACAGGTCAGCCACAGCAGAGGTGCTCTGAACCCTGTCCCCAGACAGAATCTTGTGGACGTGGAAGGAGTAAAGTTTAAAGTTCCTGGTTAAACTGTGGGACGACAAAGACAATAAATGCCATTCCATGAGGTTAAGCGTTATCATAGAGAAGGTATTAGTACCATCCTTACAGGTTTGGAAACATGTGCCAGACACTGGGGCAGGGTCTTATTCAATTTTCACAACCATAGGAGACATGTCCTGTAATGGTCACCATTTTACAGATGCTCAAAGAGATTGTCTCATTCATAGCCTAACTTCTTCCCCCAGCCTCAAAGAGACAGGTATAATCTGTCTCTTCCCTGCTCTCTTTGCACCACACTGTTCTTACTTCTCTGTCTTCTTGCTCACTCCTCCCTGCCTTTCGCACTTAGGCACAGGTGCGTTCCTCCCTCTGGGCTGTCACACCTGCCATTCCTGCTACCTGACATGTTGTTCCCATTGAAACCCACCCGATGGCTTCCTCATTCCCTTGGGCCTTCCACATGCATCATCCTCCTTGGTCACCCCATTTAATGGTGCATCCCTCCAGCTCTTCCTGTACCCCTCCCCTACTTTATGTCTCTCTTTAGCGCTCCAGCGAACAAGTACAGTTAGTTCTCATTATTTTCCGTAAACTCCTATGAAGTTACCACAAATACTGAATTAGCAAATACTGAACCACTGCTTCTACCAGAGCCTCCTGTGAGGCTCTGGTAACATTTTCATCAGCTGGTCCAATATGTGTGTGTTTTCTATTATTGTTGATTTGTTGACATTGAACTTAGGGCCAACAGCACTACAATTCATGCCTGAACCAAACTTTCCTGACATGCATATTTTCTCCATAAGGCACATCACAGCCTTCTTGTACTTATAAATAATAGACAGTATTTCAGCACTACACTTAGAGGCCATTTTAACAGCAGAATCATCCAACAAAAAGCTCAAAAATGTGAAAAAAGTCACTAAATATACTGCAGAATGGACACTTTTTGTTTACAGTATGAGAGCTGAAATTAAAAAGGCAGAATGCCACCTTGTTAGACTACAGCTTGGGAACACACATGTTAGGTGGCAAGTTTTTCACCACTCGGTGCATGTCTGCAAATGACTACGGAAGCTCTGTGAGTACAGACATACCTCGTTTTATTGCACGGTGCTTTATTGCACTTCACAGATACTGCGTTTTTACATATTGAAGGTTTGTGGCAATGCTGCATCCAGGAAGTCTCTCATCACCATTTTCCCAACAGCATGTCCTCACTTTATGTTTCTGTGTCACATTTTGATAATTCTAACAGTATTTCAAACATTTTCACTGTTATTTAATCTTTTATGGTGATCTGTGATCAGTGATCTTTCATGTTGGTAATGTAATTGTTTTGGGTGCCACAAACTGTGCCCATATTAAAAGGCAAACTTAATTGATAAATGTTGCTTATATTGGTACCGCTCCTGATTACATCTGTAGCCGACTAAGGGGAGTGCCTTTTGCAGTGAGTGGCATTTAATTTAATTAGCTGGAGGCTTTTAAGAGAGAGGTCAGAAGGGAGCTTAGCACAGCACAGCCCAAGCAACTCAAGCGTATCTCACCTCAGCACTCCCAGCTCAGTGCAAATGTTAGGAGACACAGAAAGGAATTGTCCCGGGGAAAGCTGTTGGAACCCATAAGTCAGGAGAGAAGGCCAGCGGACCTCGCTGTGTAACTTCCCATGTGACAGAGAAACTGAGAAGAAAACTAGCTGCCTTTCCTCTGAAGAATTATAACTTTTAATTAAATAAATCCCCTTATTAAAAGCCAATCCATCTCTGGTGTGTTACATTCTGGCAGCTTAGGAAACTAAAACACCAGCTACTTAATTTTATTGTTTATTTACCCCACTTGAATGTAAGCTCCATGAGAGAAGGGGTTTTGTCTTTTTGTTCCCCATTTTATCTGCTGCCTTGAACAGGCCTGACAAGTATTAGATATTTAGTATACTATTGTTGAATATATACATTAATGAACAGATGAATTAATAGAAGAATAAGTTCAACAGAGTTCTCACTCTTGTATTTAATAAGTAATGGGGCATACATCTGAACTCTGTGCCTAGGGGCTATGGAGAAATCAGGGAATAGGTAGGATTTGAGCTCAGTCTTTAAAATTTCTTTAAAATTGTGTAGGTATTGGCAAGTTGGTCAAGGAGAGAAAAGGTAAGGTGTGCATAGAGGCGGTGAAGCAAAGACAGCCAGGCACATTGCTTTCTTCATTGTGCTGGGTTTGTTTGGGAATTTGCTTTGCCAAGGATCTATTTAAAAACAGTTTTTTCCCCTCCTATGCAGTTCATGGCTGTTTCATTCTACACAAATGCTGTTTCAGAGTCACCTCTGGATGTGTTGTTGCCTGGCAAATAATCTTACCATATTGAGATCATAACTGATGATTGGATGTGACCAGACATTTCTAAAATTAAACTTTTGATCGTGGAAATATTCACACTCTACTTAGAGAAATTGTAAATTTTTTTCTACTTCTCTCCACGTGCTTGCTAGATTTTTCCATACGTTGTTTATAATAACTTTTCCTTGTGGTTGCAGATAACAGATTTCTGCTTTTAATTCAAGAAATGTCGTCTGCTGTAATGTTTTGCAACATGATTCTTTCCGAGTTTCAAAGCGAGAGTGCGTTGTCTGATTGTGTTTTTGCACATGGAACTGTAGAAAGGGTGGTAATATCTGAAACTTCAGTGTGGGGGCATCTCCCCCTCTGTCCCTGACAGTGTGTTTAAGAGAATGTAAAGGTTGAGTGTTTTTTTTTTTTCCGTTGTAATTCAAATTCAGAAGGAGTCTATTTGTATGGAAATTGTAATAAAGAAAACAGTGTTTCATTCTCACTGGGATTTGCTTTCTGACATCTGCACGTTCTCTAGTACTTTTACCTGGCAACAGCATATTAACAGCAATTCATACTCTGTATTTTAACATGTAGGAACAGTACCCAGAAGATTAATACATGATGAGGGGAAAGAACTACGAGGGGATGTTGAGGCCATAATTAATTTTGCTTTCATATACCATATGCTGGTATTTTCTGATCTTAACTGATATTAGAGTCACTGTGGAGTTTTCAATATTAAAAAAAGAAAGATTGTACACAGTGAAACACAAACAAAATTTCCCTTCTTTTTAAAGATTAAGGTTCCAACATGGGGATACAGATGATATTCTCATTGCTTGTATTCATTCTTTTTCAACAAGGTTTTTTCAGGGGAGGAGTGGGAGTAATTTTCTTTCTGTGAGCATGTCTCAGGAAGGACCCCTGAACTAACTGCTCATCTGGCTTGCCCAGAACAGAAGACGGACAGGTAGTTAAAAAGACTTCACTCTCAATTTCAAGTGATCACTGTGTGTTTCTGTCTTAAATGAGACAATCGTGAGAGTAGGAGTTATACCTTCATTCACACCAAATGACACTTATTTGTTCACAAAACAAACCTGATTAGATTTATTTCCTGCATGGTCTCATTAGGTAAGTGATTTAGCTAACCCTTCAAGTTCCCTTCAGTTCAGAGGTCTTATGGTTCCCGGGGCTCCGGGGCATATAGATACCACAAGGGAGTAAAAAAGGGCCTGGTAAAAGAGCTTCTGCTCCTTTGAAAGCCAGACACTGGCTGGCCGGAAGCTGTACTGTAGATGAATGAAGCTGGCCAAATGGACATTCCTATCTGCTTAACCCGAAAGGATGACTGTATGCTGGAATGTTGCATTCACGTAGGTAGATCTCTTTCTTCCAGAGATAGTACAAATGACTGTATTCATGAGAAGTCCTCTGATCATTCTACATGTTAGTTCAAATTTAAAAGAAACAATGGTTTGTGCCAGCCAAACAACACAGGCCTATAGTTTTAACATTTGCAGGTCTGGGATCAAACAGAACAAATGAAGGCTTTCATACTATACATATAAATATTTAAACCTTATAAATAAGCTAACTAAATTGTTAAGTGTTCTGTATTCCAATTTTGACAAATATACTTTATTAACCTGGAAGGTCAGGACTGAAATTAGATTTCTTGAAGTTCTCTGACCACTAGAATGAGATAGAGTGGGAAAAACAGACTCTGCCTGCTCTCCTTTCCCACCCAACTTATTTTCTCATCCTGTGATTCTGTCCCACATTCACATGTTTGGACAGTCCAGGTTACATGTCCAAGTTCTGCTTTCTTCCCTTAAACAGATGCCCTTGGCCAACCTTCAATCCTGGGGTGGTACACTATTGAAGTTGGCCTGCATTTGGAGAATGGAGCAGGAGAAAAGGCCCATGCAAGCCCTGGAAACAGGCTTGAGAGTCATTTGGGCAGAGAATTCTAGGACCTCTGGAAACAGAGCTTGGTCTAGGATTTAGACTTCACATCTACTGGGGGCCATTACAGGTTCCCAATGGGCACATGTCCTTGGCTTCTTTCTACTCCTGGTACTATAGGAAAGGTATGGTTATAGGAGGACCAAAGGGATGCCTCCTAAATTGTTTGACCAAAGGCAATACTGGTTTGTGCCCTCTAATTTAAATTCATAGTATATTTGTTCCACTTGGGATCCTGGAGATCATCTCCTTCATTCCCACACCCTCACTTTACAGACTCATCTGGAAGTATACCTCATTGAAGAATCATAAGCCTTTTAGCCAGAAACATCTAAACTTAATTGTTAGTCCCATCAATTACTAAGTAGGTGACATGTTGCTTAGTTTTTCGAACCTTGGTTTGCTCCTGGAAAAATGGAGATGAAATGAATTTCATTCAGGCAAGTCAAAGATTTTTCTGACCAGTTATGGTTGAGACTTTTGAAAACTGGTTCATCCTAACAGAACACACTCCCCAGGGAAGCCTATTTCATGTAACTGGTGTCTCTCAGCCACGCTTGTTTCCCTAAGCTTTTCTGGTTAACTTGAAGGACAATCTTAGGCTGAATTTCCAGTCATTTAATAATCTTTCTCTTTTCCATAAGAAAAAGCTACCAAGTTGATGTTACTTAAACATGAAAAATTCCATACCTGTTTCCCTGAATCTGATGGTGATAACTTTTCAATTCTTAGAGCACTTATAATCCTGTGTAATTTTTAAAATTAATTTGCATGCAAGACTTAGTTCATAGATTCTTGGCTCAATTCCTTTAGACACCTATACCAGTGCAACTTTTATGAATCACCTCAGTAGGGAATCTTTTCACAGGTACATTTAAAAATTTTGTTCTCTTTTGTTTTAGGAAGGAAGTTAAAATGAGAGGGAGAGAGAATGAGGGACAGTTTCCTTATTAAGAGGAAAATATTTCAAATACAGCTTAGAACAAATCTTTTCTTTTTTTTTTTTTTTTTAATAAAAGACTGGCGGGTGGGCCACGGTGGCTCAGCAGGTTCTCGCCTGCCATGCCAGAGACCCAATTCCTGGTGCCTGCCCATGCAAAAAAGAAAGGAGGAAAAAAAAAAAAAAAAGACTGGCTATTTGATGTGAATCTAGAATTTAATACTGAAGTGAGAGAAGTGTGGCATTTGCAGTTTTTATTGGCCAGCAGTGATGAAGATTGGGAGTTAGCATTAAGTTTATTTTCTCTCTTATTTAGTATAGTCAGTTGTTTATAAAAGAAAGTCTGGTTAATTCCCTTGCCAAGATCATAATGTTAGCTGTCTGGTTCTAAGGCTATATAAAAGCCTGAAAACCATATTATAGAATACTACTTTTATGTACAGAATTGTTTCAAATGCTTTAAAATGTCATAATTGTTCCTTCATGTGGAGAAGGTAATAAATATCATTGGATATCCACTTCCACAAAAACTCATTCCCATTTTTCTTGACTCAGACATTGTCCCCAGTATTGAGACATTTTCATTAAGGTCAAGCAAAAACTCATATTTTGGCACAAGGAAGGGATCCAGTTGTACATCAGAATATTTCAAACCAGGATGCCCATTTTAAAATGTTTTCTACAGCTTTAAACATAATGAGACCATTTACTTTTTATTATGTTGGAAATTAGTGTTTTGATTTTCACTCACCATCCACCAGTCAGTGAAAACCCTTTTCTCCTCATACATGGCCCCCATGAGCTGGAGGATGGATTATGGAGGAGGACTTGGAAAATTGTAGCATAAGCTGTATGAGAATGTCATGACTTCGGCATTCAGCCAGGGGATAGGCCGAAGATGATGATGATGATGACGATGACGACGACGACGATGACGACAACAACTTATACTTTGGTGTATCTTTGTCAAGCATACTTAAAATCCATTATTTCATAGTCAGAATAACACACTGAAGTATGTGGTATTAGTAAGATCATTCCCAATTTTTCATTGAAGAAACTAAAGTCCAGCAAGTAACCTGCTGGAGTCACTGAGCTAATAAACGGCAGGATCAGAACTCAGGCCGTATTCACTGACTTGAGATCCTGTACTTTTGTCCAGTACACCACAGATAGAGAGATAAATGAGAGCCAACATTTTCAGTCCTATGTGATAGGACTGATACACACATATACTCTCATTCCAGCAGATCAGAAGAGGGTGTTATGATTAGCTGCATTTGACTGAGGGCTTTGAGGCTCAGAGAGTTTTAGAAATATGCCCCAAATCACATAGCTTGTTAATGGAAGAACTGGGATTTAATCCCAACCCTATTATCCAGAGCTTCTGGTATGCTATATTGCCTTTTGACCAGAAAGCGGAAAACTTTAAAAAATTAGTAGCCATAAAAGAGGTGCTTGGGTGTATTTATTTGAGTGCCCCAAGCAAAAATTTCCAAATGGGTCCTTCTGTCCAGTTGGGTGAGCTAACAAATTGCCGTCTGTGGTTTTATGAATGTTTGATTAGGGTAGAAAATTATTAATATAATTTTAGGATTTTTTGCAGAGGATATCCATCTGCAGATATATATATACAAGCTAAAGATTCAGGATCCTTACTAGGAAATTTTCTTTGTGGAGTGAGTTACTAGCTGGTGTGTCATAGAAACACAGGCTCAGGGCAGAATAGAAACATTCAGCAAATGACTGCTTCATTACTTACATAGTATAGAGGGTCCAAAAGAGCAAGGCTGGAGATCTCATCCTGACCCGTTTTCTGGTGTCATCCAGAATGGCTCAGGTCAGTGTCACTAGATGGCAGCTCTTCATGCCACACTTTGCGTAGGAGGAGAGAGACAAATCTATGTTGTTTGAGTATGGATTTATCCTCCACAGGCGGAGGGGGCCCTGTCACTGAGAATTCCTTCCTTGATTAGCATCTGGGGTTGCTAGTTCAGGATTTCCAGGTTTAAGGTCTGGCCAGGCCTCTTCATTAGACTTAACATCTCTCCCAGGTTGTAGAATGGAAGCAGACTGGAACATCATAGCACAGGAGGAAAAGGAGGCAGGAGTAGGTGAGGGCTGGGTGATGGCTGCATGATTTCCCCAGCAGTCTCTTTCTATAGTCGGGCCTTCTCTGTATTAGGCAGGAATGACCACTGGTAGTATTGGCAAATCCTCTTTCCAGCTGGTTTGAGTAGCTCCTCCGCAGAGTCCTCGGCTAATACAGAGATGCACAGGCAATAGGTGGCCATTGCCAGCAATTTGAGCACAGCAGTCCTGGTCTTTGGTAGCAGTTACCAGCAATTGGCAAGGCTGTTACCCAAATCTCCTGCCAAGAGAAAACTAGGATTTTTTAAATTACCTTGTTTCTTTCACCTGGTTGCCACATTTCTCTCTTTGAAGCAATAAATTTGTGTGTGCATGTACATTTCTTTATAGCTTTCATGCTGAAACTATACTTAGCATGGGTATATTGGGGCCTTTGCAAAATAAGTGCCCTTCCATATTGAAGTATGAGATTTTCTTTTAGAAATACACTTCTTCTTGATATCTTATGGACACCTTAATTGAAAATTTTAAGAAGATGGGTTATATATTTGTGTCTATG
The DNA here is from genome assembly GCF_023851605.1 of Tamandua tetradactyla. NCBI lineage: Eukaryota > Metazoa > Chordata > Mammalia > Pilosa > Myrmecophagidae > Tamandua > Tamandua tetradactyla. The sequence continues at coordinate 50,616,606 of NC_135334.1, read as the reverse complement.
CTGAATATTTAAGTGTTGAATAAGTCATATCTGACTTTCGCTACAAGCACAGAATCAAAGACGTTCTCAGCTTTTGTAACCTAACTTCCCCATTTTATAGATAAGGAAACTGAGATACTCAGATTTTAATTGATATGCAATGGTTTATGGGCTTGATTTAATTCATTGGGTGTTCATTGGCTCATTACTTCATGGTTATTAGCATAGTGAAAAATATGAGTTGGGAGGAGATGGCATCAAGATAATAAAGAATTAAAAATATTTGTAGGGGGAATACCTAAGTACATAAAAGACATAAACAACAGTATAACTCTGAGTGTAATTAAGAAATAATTAATTATGATGAATAATAGTTGTTTTAGTAGTTGAGAAAAGGAGAACTCAGTGTGGTCTGAAGCAGTTACTGAAGACCTGGACCTGATTTTATTCACTTACTTAGTTATTCAACAAAGATTTACAAAAAAGCTTACTATGTGCCAGGAACTTCCTAGACTCTGGGGATGGCCCCAGTGTTTTAGTTTGTTAAACTGCTGGAATGCAACGTACCAGAAATGGGAGGACTTTTAAAGAGGGAATTTATTAAGTTGCAAGTTTATAGTTCTAAGGTTGTGAAAATGTCCAAATTAAGGCATCAACAAGAGTTTATCTTCACTCAAGAAAAGCTGATGCCACCTGGAACACCTCTGTCAGCTGAGAAGGCATGTGGGATGTCTGCTAGCTTTCTCTCCAGGATTCCCTGGGGGTGTTTTCCTTCTGCATCTCCAAAGATTTCTGACTGTGTGGACTCTCAAACTTTTTCCAAAATCATTCTCTCTTCAAAAACTTCAGTAAGCAACCCCACCTTGAATGGGTGTAGACACATCTATCTCCATGGAAACCACCTAGTCAACAAGTCCCACCCAGTGTCAACCCCATTCCTTAAAGGATGACCCAGCCTCCAGATTCTGAGCCTGACAAACATCATCCTCCATATCCCCTGTCTAATACCTTCAAATACCCTATCTAATAGCTTCACATCCCCTGTCTAACGTGGACCAATAGGAGGCTTGAAAATTCCTTCCATCCCAGCAGATGTCTGGGTCTAGTCTGGGGACCACCTCCTGTAAGAACCTAAAGTGGAAATATAAGGCTCAAGTTTGCATTTTCTGGAACTCTCTAAATCTATTACAAGACAGCTATTCTGTTATTACCTACCCATCTCAGATAACTTTAAAACCTGTGGCCTAATTTTACGTTGCCTTTCATATTTAAATCAGGGAGTCCTCTTCTTTTGGTTTCCTTCCATCTGACCTGTTTTACTATTGCAACTTGGGCCTAGGTGATATACACCCCTGCCCTGTGTGTGTGTGTGTGTGTGTATGTGTGTGTGTGTGTATGTATATGCATGCACGCCCATGCTGGAACTCATCGACAAACTTTTTCTTACACCCTATGCTAAACTTTAGATAAACACAATTTTCCTGGACCCTGCAGTCAAGCCTTCCACATTTTACAATGATTTTTGCCATGGCAGAAATATAATGCAGGTCAGGATTTTTTCTTTTTTTTTTTTTTCTGTATTACCTTAGAACATTCACAGAAACCATTTCTTACTGAAACTGCTATACTTGGTTATGTTATTATAGGAGACACATTGTGGGCTTGTTGTTTTCACAGTGAAACGTCTTCAGACGGGACTTTGAAATTACTCATTCAGCCAAGGTGAGTGGCTGTGCAATAGTACTTCTCAGGTAATGTGCCTTTCAAATTTCAGGGGTGTACTTTGTTGTTGTTGTTGTTTGCTTTTTTTTCTTTTAATGCTATCAAGTAAGAATATAATAAGTGACAAGTTCAATGAGGTATGAGATAAGCCTGTCTTTATGTTTCTCAGGGCAAATCATATTTTATCTTAGAACAGCCTTCCTACCTTTGGTATGCTCAAAGAAATTAATTTGACTGTTTATGATGTTATTTAATTTTCAATAATTATTCAAGCATATATAACCATAGACATCTATGTGGTAGGCAGATGGATCAGCAATTGTGCATGTAATTAGAAATAACCCTTGAAATACAAAAGTAGCTTTTAATATTCAGCATCTAAAAATTGCTAACAGTACAAATTGCCCATACCCTGGGGTTGCAGCCAGTGGTGTAAAAATTTAAACTTAAGAATTCAAATGGAAATTTCAGCCTCCTCAGCACCAAGAAGTTATTGCATTACAGTGGAAAATCATGACCACAGCACTTAAAAAGGCATTCTCTTTCTTTAACATAAAAATGTAATGTTTGTAACTAATTACAGTTTAAATAATGAAATTTTAAATAATTTAGATTGTGATGTATTTATAATAAATTCACACACTGAAATGAAAAAAGTTGAATGAGAATCATATTACTAAATAGCACCTTGCTTTAATATTCTTAGAGGGAGAAAGACTTAGAAATTTTTCCATTTTCTGTTTTTAAAATGAAAGATAGTGCTCTTATTTATTATTGTCAATAAAGATAAGGTATGTACTTCATTTCTTGGTACTTGGCAGAGAGAGAGGCAGAATCATATGTAAAATGAGGTATTGTTGTAGATTAGTGAATTCTGGATCAAATTCATGGTCTGTTATTTTCATATAACTTAGAGCAAAACCTTTCACCTTAGAGTCTCAGGATTTATTGGTATTTTTGCTATGAGGGTTATTATTTTCTTTTAACAACATCTAGCATGATCCCTCGTATCATATAATAGCTTAATAAAAATTTACTAAAATTAGAAAAGAAAAAAGGAATTGGAAATGTGGGAAGGAATAGAGGAAGACAGAAACAGAAAAAGAGATAAACAGATTGAGAGCAATAAAATCCCACTTTTTTGCTTGTCCCCATTTCTAAAGCAAAAGAAAACTCCAGCTTTTCCAAGAGGGCTGTCACCATCTTATGGCCTTTTATAATATTGCTGCTAAAATTTAACAAACTGGTTGTATTTTTGCAACTGTAAGCATCACCTCTTATAATTAAGACAAAGTCTAGATCTTGATCTAGTATGTGGTATAAATCCATATACTAATTCTTTCCAGCCAACCTTTTGTTTAACATAATAAAACTGGTAGTGGGTTTTTCACAGATTTTTGTGGAGTTTCTATTTCGTGCCAAGGGCTGCATGGGATACAAAGACTAATGAGACGCAAGTATTATCTTCAAAACTCTTTTGTTTGCAGAGGCTATATTTTCCTAAGAAAAGGAAGCCACAGTAGGAGTTCTCTGACTTTGGGCTCTGTAAGTTTCCAGGCATCTATTCATCTTTACAAAGTGAGAAAGTTGATAATACACATGAAAATTACAGGTTTATTGGCAAAACAACTAATGAAACTGGGTCTTGGGCCACACTGGAAAATGGACCTTAGCCCTTAGGGGGCATTGATGACAAATTCCTAAACCACTATTTGTTTCTCATTGTGAGGGACAGAGTGGGATAGGATTTAGTTCAACACCACAGAAGAGAAGAAGAAAGAATTGACAGCATTGTCTATTTCAAACCCATTCCTAGAGAGGATACAGTAGAAGGAAGCAGCAGCTGGCTAAGTGGATGAGAACAGTGCCTTTAACAACTACAGCTTAATTCTAACTCTTTGATTCCAGTTCCTCTAAACATAAATGAAAGTCAAGAGGAGCATCCTCTGGCTCTACTTTTTTTTTTCTTTTTAACTTTTTTTTAATTGTATCATATAACATATATAAAAAGTAAAAAAATAAAAAACCAATAGTTTTCAAAGCACCCTTCAAAAAGTGGTTGCAGGATATATCCCGGAGTTTGTCATGGCCTACCATATGATCTTCTCATGCTTCCTTCTACCTTCTCCAGAATATTGGAGGCTAGAGGGCTTAAATACTTTTTTTATCGTCACAATTGACCTTTTTTCCTTCTCTTTTTTGTGAACAATAACATATATACAAAATAAGCAATAAATTTCAAAGCACAGCACCACAATTAGTTGTAGAACATATTTCAGACTTTCACATGGGTCATGACTTCACAATTTTAGGTTTTTACTTCTAGCCGCTCTAAAATACTAAAGACTAGAAGATATCAATTTAATGATTCATCATTCATATTCATTTGTTAAATCTAACTTCTATATATCCTTCTACCATCACCTCTGATCTTCCCATAACTCTCTTTGGGGTTGTTTGGGCTATGGCAATTCTAAATTTTTGTAACTGGAAGGGTCTATCACTAATATGGGGTAGAAAGATGGAACTATCTGATGTTTTGGAGAGGCTGGGCTAGGTTTCAGGACTTATCTGAACCAGGGACACATCTGATGACTCTGATTGAGGGTCTGGACTAACTCCACAAGAGAGGCTTGCCAGCCAAAGCAGGAAGAGAAGAGAGCCTGTCTTTTCTGAATCCTCCTTAAAAGGCTTTCGGTGATTAGATTAAGCCATCACTGATTGCAGAAGACACTCCTCTTGGCCTGTTACAAATCGAATCAGCTGTGGATACAGGCAACGTGATCATGATTTAATTCTATGAAATGTCCTCATAGCAACAGACAGGCCTCATTTACCCAACCAGATAAGCAGGTACCACCAACTGGCCAAGTTGACACATGAACCTGACCAGGACAGTCCACCCTTTGTCAACTTGGCAGCTATACACATCACCTTAAACGATACCTAATTTCTAAATAGAAAACAATAAAAGACACATTTTTCCCCTCATGGACTATTGACCTATCAGTAGTCAAGTGTCCTGCTTGTAACCAGAAACACATTAAATCTCACCAGAAGAGTGCAAGTTCTTTGGTAATAATCATTATTAAACTTGATATCTTAAAACTTAAATAGTATAACATGAACAAAAGAGCATTACAGTCCTCATTTTTGTAACTGGTCATGTGGTTGTAGTTCATATTTATCACAACCTTCTTCCACTACCCTTTCCATGTTCCTTTGACCTTCAGCAAGCACTTTAGCTGGCCGTGGTTCTTTGCCTGGTGAGAAGACCCAAACCTTCATTCCTGATGTTTCAGGGCCATTGATAGTCCTTTCTGAATTGGGTTGTTGCAGTTTACCATTAATTTTAATCACAGGGCATGGTAGTACTAAAAGACACACTAGGGGATCTCCTATATTCCAGGAAAGCTATTCTTTACCTCCATTGTGTAGTTGCAGTCTTATTTCCCCCTAATAGTTAGAGTCAATCACTCTAACCGGTAATGTAATCCCATTCTTGGCTTGTTGATCCAGGGGCATGAGTAGCCCAGAGTCACCAGGTAGCAGTCTTAGATTCCAGTTCAAGGTAATCATTCTTGTTTCCCCTTGTTTCTCCTGGTGTAAACACTCCCCCTTTTGGAACTAAAACCTGTAGTCCAGTAGAGCACAAGGTCACAGGGACAGGAAAATTAGCAAAAATTTTCCTAGTGGATCACTAGGGGTGATAGTGAGTGGTGACACTCCCATTTCTACCCCTTGGTTCCTGAATCCATGGATCCTGGCTTTGGGAGCAACAGCACCATACAGTAGACACTGGTTCAGAGCATACATAGCTTCCTGGAGAACATTACCCCAGTGTTTCAAGGTATTGCCACCTAGTTGGCACTGTAATTGAGTTTTCAAAAGGCCATTCTACTGTTCTATCAGTCCAGTTGTTTCTGGATGATGGGAAACATGGTAAGACTAGAGGATTCCATGAGCATGTGCTCATTTCCACACTTCATTTGCTGTGAAGTGTGTTCCTTGATCAGAAGCAATGCTGTGTGGAATATCATGATGATGGATAATCTATTCTGTAAGCTCACAGATGGTAGTTTTGGCAGAAGCATTGTGTGCAGGTAAAGCAAACGCCATATCCTGAGTATATGTCTATTCCAGTGAGAACAAATTGCTGCCCCCTCCATGAAGAGAGTGGTCCAACATGATCAACCTGCCACCTTGTAGTCAGCTGGTTACCCTCGGGGAATGGTGCCATATCAGGGGCTGAGTGTGGGTCTCTACTGCTGGCAAATTGGGCATTCAGCAGTGGCTGTAGCCAGGTCAGCCTTGGTGAATGGAAGTCCATATTGCTGAGCCCATGCATAACCTCCATCCCTACCACCATGACCACTTTGTTCATGAGCCCATTGGGCAGTGACAGTAGTTTCTGGGAAAGAGGTTGACTGGTATCCACAGAACAGGTCATCTTATCCACTTAATTATTAAAACCCTCCTCTGTTGAAGTCACCCTCTGGTGCGCATTCACATATTTTTAGCCCACTCAAAAAGGTCTATCCACATACCTCTTCCCCAGACCTCTTTGTCACCAATTTTCCAATTATGGTCTTTCCAAGTCCCTGACCATCCAGCCAAACCATTAGCAACAGCCCATGAGTCAGCATACAGAGGCACCTTTGGTCAGTTCTCCTTCCAAGAAAAATGAGCAACCAAGGGCACTGCTCTAAGTTCTGCCCACTGGGTGGATTTCCCCTCACCACTGTCCTTCAGGGACATCCAAAAAAAAGGGGGGGTTGTAGTGCTGCAGCTGCCCACTTTTGGGTGGTATCTGCATATCTCTTCCTCAATCAGTTCACTGTAAGGACCTCCTCAAGAGGCTATAGCTCTGGTCTGGGAAAGAGAAGGTAATGTGGCAGGAGTAGAGACCATGGGCATTTGGGCCACTTCCTCATGTAGCTTACTTCTGCCTTCAGGACCTGCCCTGACCTTATCTCATATATACCATTTCTATTTTATGATGGAGTGCTGCTGCACACAGCCAACTTTATGGCTTGATGGATCAGACAATACCCAGCTCATGATAGGCAGCTCAGGTCTCATGGTAACTTGGTGGCCCATAGTTAAGTGTTCAGTTTCTATTAAGGCCTAGTAGCAGGCCAAAAGCCATTTCTCAAAAGGAGAGTAGTTATCTGCAGCAGATGGTAAGGCTTTCCTCCAAAATTCTAAGGGTCTGCATTGTGATTCTCCTATAGGGGCCTGCCAAAGGCTCCAAACATCATCTTTATTTGCTACTGACACTTCCAGCACCATTGGATCTGTTGGATCATATGGTCCAAGTGGTAGAGCAGCTTGTACAGCAGCCTGGAGCTATCACAGAGCCTCCCCTTGTTTGTACCCCCACTCAAAATTAGCAGCTTTTCTGGCCACTTGATAAATGAGCCAAAGTAGCACACCCAAATGAGGAATATGTTGTAGGCAAAATCCAAAGAGAACAACTATGCATTATGCCTCTTTTTTGGTCCTGAGAGAGACCAGATGCAGCAATTTATGCTTCACCTTAGAAGGAATATCTCAACATGCCCCACATCACTAGACACCTAGAAATTTCTCTGTGTTTTTGTTGGATTTATCTCCCATCCTCTGACACGCAAATGCCTTACCAGTAGGGCCAGAGTAGTTGCTACCTCTTGCTCACTAGGTCCAATCAACATGATATCATCGATATAATGGATCAGTGTGATGTCTTGTGAGAGGGAGAAACGATCCAGGTCCCCATGGACAGGATTATAACATAGGACTGTAGAGTTTATATACCTCTGAGGTAGGACAGTGAAAGTATATTGCTGACCTTGCCAGCTGAAAGCAAACCGTTTCTGGTGGTCCTTACTAACAGCTATTGAGGAAAAAGCTTTTGCCATATCAATAGTTGCATATGAGGTACCAGGGGATGTATTGATTTGCTCAGGCAATGATACCACATCTGGAACAGCAGCTGCAATTGGAGTTACCACCTGGTTAAGTTTATGATAATCCACTGTCATCCTCCAAGACCCATATATGTCTTTTGCACAGGCCAAATAGGAGAGTTGAATGGGGATGTGGTGGGAATCACCACCCCTGCATCCTTCAAGTCCTTATGAGTGGCAGTAATCTCTGCAGTCCCTCTCGGAATCTGGTTTTGCTTCTGATTTACTATCTTGCTTGGTGGGGCAATTCTAGTGGCTTCCACTTGGCCTTTACCACCATAATAGCCCTCACTTCACGAGTTAGAGAACCAGCGTGGGGATTCTGCCAGTTGCTCAGAATGCTCCAATTATGCATTCTGGGACTGGGGAAATAACAGCAGAATGGTTTGGGGGCCCACTGGGCCCACTGTGAGATGGACCTGAGCTAAAATGTCATTGATCACCTGTCCTCCATAAGACCCCACTCTGACTGGTGTACCCGAGTAATGTTTTATGTCCCTTGGAATTAATGGCACTTCTAAACCAGTGTCTAATAATCCCTGAAATATCTGATCATTTCCTTTTCCCTAGTGCAGTTACCCTGATAAGAGGCCATCGGTCGCCTTGGGGAAGTCTTAGAGGAAGATTGACAGTATAAATTTGTGGCAGTGTAACAGGGTTCTCCCCCAAATGGACCTGGCCTCCCCTTCATTCAAGGGACTCTGGGTCTGTAAACTGTCTCATGTCTGGAAATTGATTAAGGGGCTGTTAGAAAAAAATTGATTAAGGGGCTGTTAGAAAAAAACATTTCTAGGATGTTTTCATAATTCAGGTTAGACTTCTGTTCACTTGACTTAGAACTCTTCTGTTTATACAGCTCAAACAAGAATTTAGTAGACTGCCCATCTATTGTATCTCTAGGTATCCCATGATTTACCAGCCAACACCACAAATCTCTGCAAGTCAGATTATTTTGACTCCTACTTTAAGTTTGCTGTCTATTGTAATAGCCACATCCACCCTGTCTTTGGTGATTAAGTGCTGCCAACTGGCTTCTACCAGCTTGAGATCTGGTCATCCCCATTGTGTTTAAGGATTCCAGTTCAGTGACTGCAGTTCCCATAATAATAGCTGACCTACAGAGAAGTGCAACTACAGAGTTCTTCAGGAATGATGGTGCTAGTCTCACAAAGTTATTTCTCACTGTTCTGGTAAAAGGTGCATCCTCCAAACATTCCTGGGGTGTAAGCAGGCTTTGCATGATAAATCCATTCTAACATTCCAATTTCTCTAAGCCCCTGGATCCTCTCATCTACATTATACCAGTTCTGGTATTTCAACCTCAGCTAATGTTGGCTACCTTTTAATCCGTGTTTCAACCAACCATCCAAACAAACTGTTAATGCCTCTTCTAACCCCTCGAGCTATAACACTGAATGCAGAATTTCTGCTTAGTGGGCCCATATCAATAAATGCATCCTGATCCAGCCTTATGTTCCTCCCACCATTATCCCACACCCTTAAAATCCATTGCCACACATATTTCCGTCATTTTTGTCTATATAAATTGGGAAACTCACACAGTTCTTTTGGAGTGTAATGTACCTCCTCATGTTTGATACTTTGTACCTCACCTTTAGGGGCCTGTTGGGATTTTAGTCTAGTTATAGGTCTGAAAGAAATGAGAGGTGGTGGGGTTAGGTCATAAAAAGAATTAGAAGTATCTTCCAAGCCATTTGCTTCAGGGCATTCATTTGCAGTTCCATCTGGTGAAACAGGATTAATGACTCTAGGGATAATCCCTTCAGATGGAAGTTGGGTGGCCAACTCCTTAAAGCAAACTGGAGGTGGGGCGGCTATGTCCTCAGGGCAGACTATTATAGGGTTATCTAGAGAAAACTCAGCATGATCTAGGGTTTCAAGCTCACCATCGACATCGTTATCAATCCATATGTCGCCATCCCATTTTTCAGGGTCCCATTCCTTTCCAATCAATGCCCTCACTTTAACAGCAGGCACCATGCAAGATTGAGATTTCAGTTTATATTGTAAAGTTGCTATTCTAACAATAAGATTCTGAGTCTGATTTTCAGAGATCTCAAGTCTATGTCTACATGAAATAAGATTTTCCTTCAGGACAATCATAGAAGCATTTACATCTGTCAGAGGACCCTTAAGCTTCTCATTTGAAGCCTTAAGCCTATCCCTTTCACTCATTAATGCACACGGTGTATCTAACAACAACCAGCAAACATCTCTATACCTCCTATTCCCACAAAATTCCATAAAGGTGTCAAAAACATTATCCCTCAGAGCCTGGCATCATACAAACAAACCATTAGAATAATTGAATGGTGATATTTTGAGTATCTCTTTTGCCATCTCACTCCATGGATTGACAATGTCATTCTGTTTATGGGAATTAGAGTCCTTAGTGCCTTTGAGTCCAATCAGAGTAGGAAACCATTCATAAAAACCTATTTTTAAGATTCTGTTTCTTAAGAACCACTCCTGGTACCAAGCTGTATTAGTTAGTGTTCTCTAAAGAAACAGAATCAACAGGAAATATCTATAAATATAAAATTCATTAAAGTGTCTCATATAACCATGGAAATGAAGAGTCCAGAATCCATAGGGCAGGCTGTGAAGCTGATAACTCTGATAGAAGGTCTGGACTAACTCCACAGGAGAGGCTCACTGGCTGAAACAGGAAGAGAAGAGAGCTTGTCTCCTCTGAATCCTCCTTAAAAGGCTTCCAGATTAGATTAAGCATCACTCATTGCAGAAGACACTCCCCTTGGCCTGTTATAAATGGAATCAGCTATGGATATAGCTGGCATGATCATGATTTAATTCTATGAAATGTCCTCATAGCAACAGACAGACCAGCACTTGCCCAACCAAACAGGTACCACCACCTGGCCAAGTTGACACATGAACCTGACCATGACAGGCAGGTACACGCACTGGGGGCTGGTGGGGTGGGGGCATCTGGAGCATGGGGAATGGAAACGGTGACAGGGTTCAGGTGCTTGGGGTGTGGGATGAGTCACCAGTCACAGGGCTGTGCTGATGAGGGTGGCATACCCAAGGAACTCAGCCTGGCTTGCTTCCTAGTCCTGTGTTCCCATTCTGGTCCTGCTTTTGTGCCAGGCCCTAGATTTTCTGTGGTCCATGTGTGCAGGTTACAAGGTGAAGAAGTCCTTCCCTTTCCTTATAAGGATCCATGTGCTCTGTATCATGGTGTGCTTTTGTCAGTCTGTGTCCTAACCGTGAATGATGGTTTGGAGCCATATGTACCCCAAGAAAAACAGGTTTTAAACTTAGTCCATCTCTGTGGGTGTGCACCCATTCTAAGTATGACCTTTTGATGAGGATCCTTCAGTTAAGGTGTAGCGCAGGATGGGTCTTAATCCCTTTACTGGAATCCTTTATAAGCAGAGTGAAATTCAGGCAGAGAGAAAGCCACGAGAAACAAGAAGCTGAATGTTAGCAGAATTCGGAAGAGAAAGGAGAGGTGAGGAGAGCCTGCCATATGCACTGCCATGTGGCAGAAAAGCCCAGAACACCAGTCTTCGAGGAAAAAACATCATTATACCTTTATTTGTACTTTTCCCAGCTTCAAAATTGTGAGCTAATAAATTTCCATTGTTTACGCCAATCCATTGCATGGTATTTGCTTGAGCAGCCCAGGAAACTAAAACACATTGTAAACTATCCGGGCTACCACTGGAAAAAGTGTGAAGCATCTCCACATCTACATGTTCTGCCATGTCTGCCCCTGGGGATTTGAGATATGGTGACACCTTTGTGTGTATTTGTCTGACTGTGTGTGCTGGTTTGGAAGGATATATGTCCCCTAGAAAAGCCACGTTTTAATTGAAATTCCGTTTCATGAAGGTAGAATAATCCCTATTTAATACTGTATATTTGAAACTGTAATCAGATCATCTCCCTGGATGATGTGATTTAGTCAAGAGTGATTGTTAAACTGGATTAGGTGACAACATGTCTCCACCCATTTGGGTGGGTCTTAATAAGTTTCTGAAGTCATATAAAAGAGGAAACATTTTGGAGATCCAGAGAGAGCAGAGAATGCTGCAGCACCATGAAGCAGAGAATCCACTAGACAGTGCTTTGGAGATAAAGAAGGAAAATGCCTCCCGGAGAGCTTCATGAAACGGGAAGCCAGGAGAGAAAGCTAGCAGATGACGCCATGCTTGCCATGTGCCCTTCCAGCTAAGAGAGAAGCCCTGACTGTGTTCACCACGTGCCTTCTCATTTGAGAGAGAAACCCTGAACTTCATCAGCCTTCTTGAACCAAGGTAACTTTCCTTGATGCCTTTGATTGGACATGTCTATAAACTTGCTTCAATTGGGACATTTCCTCAGCCTTAGAACCGTAAACTAGCAACTTATTAAATTCCCCTTTTTAAAAGCCATTCCATTTCTGATATGTTGCATTCCAGCAGCTAGCAAACTAGAACACTGTGCTTGAAAATTCACTAGTAACTTAAGGAATGAAATGTCTAACATTACGGAGAAATATTTTTCAATCCCATGAGAAAGCTTTGAGAAAAAAAATTCTTATTTCAGTTTTATTTCCCATGATGTCTAGAACTAGGTGGGGCTTTAAATTGAAAATTTGCAGGGATACCCCAAACCCGTATAAATTTTCTCTTACTAGGAAATGATCCTGAGATTCTGTGATGGTCACTAGTATGATGTAAAAGGGATTTTACTGCAGCAGTAATGATTTAAGTAGCTGATTTGAAACGAGCAAATTTGGTTTTGGTTAGAAATAATATTCTTATGCAACTTTACATTGGAAATATCTTGAACTGCAAGCCATAAAATTAGTTTTGAATGGAAATGGGAAGCTGTGGTTGTTTGAAAATGTTTTCCTTTTATATTTGGTTTTAAAGTGTTTGCCCTCTGGGATAACTGTGTGTGCCTTTAGCTCCTGAGCCAAACTTGGTTGTTCCTTTAGACATGGATTGATTTGTTTATTCAGGCATGTCTAGGCTACCTTCTGGTCAGTTCCTTTTCAGCTAATACCAAGAGCTGAGCTGAGCAGAGAGGCCATTCCCTTATCACTGCCCCTTTGTGCCTTGTGTTCTGAGCAGAAAGGGAAAGCAGTGGCCTGTGTTGACTAATCCTAGCAGCTATGCTTCCTCCTCAAGGCTGGTCCAAAGCACAGCTGGGCTCAGTCATTGGCAGAATCAGCCATATTCATGGATTCGTTTTGAAAAGTTTATGTTGTTTTATGTTTTTAATAAAAAATGCACAAACACATAAATTACCATACTTACTACCCAAATCCTACATTTTGTCATTCCTTTCTATAGCCTATTGGTTAAGAGTATGCATTTTTGTTTGTTCTACTACTGGTTTGTGACCAAGCAAGTTAAGCATAAACTCTAAAAGCCTTGGTCAGCTCATTTATAAAACAGGACTGATAGCAGTACTGTCCATGCCAGATTATTGTGAGCATTAAATAAGGTAATGCATGCCCAGTGTTCAGTGCTGCACATGGGACATGATAAATCGTTGACCAAGGTTAGCTGTTCTTATTGTTGTTTTTATGACTTCATGCATCACCAGCTTAGCTCATTTTGGAGGACTGTACTTTTATGGAAACCATCTCAAACAGAAGTTATTCTCCCTTTCTGCAGCGGGAGGGTTCAATACAACTTATATTGCCTCATACCCTAAATTCTTCCCAGTCTTATTGTTGTATTTACCAGCCTCCCAGATGTTATGGAGCACAAATCATGTGCTCCATAACCAGCTTGCCACCGTCTTCTCTGTCCTTGCCTTCATTATCATCCTCAGGGTCTACAACAACAGCTTTGTGACTGATTAACAGAAGATCACATCAAACTGAACCATCTTCTCTGCTCTTCAACTCATTTCCATGACAAAGCTAATATGTTTTTATCAAATCCTATACCTGAAACTGAATTCTCATTAATCCCTTTGGTCTTCTTTCCTCCCTACCCACTCACAAGCCCTGAGTTATTTATAAATTAATTCATATATTCATTTTCCAATTCCACAAATATTTATTGAGGCCCTACACTGAGCCTGGTGCTCTTCAAGGTGCTGGAATCTGACAAGCAAAAAGACTATCATTTCATGAACATAATCCATTTCCACACCCAATCTTTCAATCCATAACTCTGGGTCACTGCAATCATCAGCTATAATCTGGTATTTATAGGCTGCCAGGTGCCACAGAGGAAGAAAAAACATCACAGAATTGCTTATCAGCTCTGTGCTTGGCGCATTCAGACTCACCATCCCACTGAATTGTAACTTCCCACTTACTTCTCTGTCTCTCAACTAAACTATAAGCTCCTTTACTGTCTCATATGCCGTGTGTCCCTGATTCAGGCTTCCCATAGAGTAGGGGTACAGTTCGTATTTGTTGAATTCATGTGAATTAATGCATTTCTGATTTTCAGCTTTGTAACTAGTTTTCACTACTGCTTAACTAATCCTTCTTTGTCTCTTTTGCTCCCTGTCACCTTCCTCCCAGTTTCTATTTTATCTTTCTCCACTGCCTTTCATGTCCACTCTCCATCTTCACTTTCTAAAGAAGGCATTGGCTCAAATTTTATCCAGGGTGCTGGCCCCAGTTTACCTGTGCTCTCTGGCCTCCCCTTTAAGCTGCCTTCACCATCACTGTACCTCTCTACCAGCCCTTATGGGAGGCAGTGGAGGGAATGCCAGATATTTCCCTCTTTTTCCCAGGACTGTCCCTCACCTACTCTCCGCATTCCTTGTCTGACTCATTTTTGTGCTTCCCACTGTGCCTAGGCCAGTGACCTGCAGTCCAGCACAGGCTCTGGGGAGATTTGGTGAATTTAATTGTTAAAATTGCTTCCCAAGTAGCTGTCCAGAGTAGTTAACTGGCTAAAGTTCTTGGTTCTCCCACTTTGTATCTCTTCACCTCCATTGCCTACTGTGGGACTTATGGGCCACGACCAAATCTCAGGTTAGAAGGAGTCTGAGTTCTATCATAGTTAATCATAGTCAGCTTATGATTTTCCCAAGCCAGCCCTGATTTTCCCAAGATGGGATTGGTCCATTCTTGATAAACTCCAGTGTCAGATCTGGGGCCTACCCTGAATGGAGCTAAGCTGTGTTTAGAGTCTGTAGCTCTTTGCCCCCCCACCCTGCCCCCAGGAGCCTTGGTAAATTCCTGAGCAGTAGAGGCACGTGATAATATAGAGGGGCTCTAGTAACGCCACCCTGGATTGGGAGAGAGGAAAACGGAATTCTGCAGTGCTTTAAAATATCTTGAAATCTTGGCCTCTGAGATACTGGGACCATAGAAATTGTTTTGAATTTAATAAGGAAAATAAAAGAGCTCATCTTCTGTTCTTGAGGTCACTCATTTGGGGTAAAGATTTGCCAGGTTTGCCTGTAACAGAATGACTGTTTCATAGGCCCGAAGGCTCTTGCCACATATTTTATGGACCTTATTTGGAGCTTCTTGCTTTATTTGGCCAGCGTAGGTTTTTTATACCGTTGTATCTGGGTGTTTGCAGCCGGACACTGGTTTGTGAGAAATGCTTTGAGATATAAAGCATCCCATGTGCATTGATCTCTGGGAAGGGCCTGTGCTTGCCAGGTGTGCACACCTGGCTGTGTGTGATCCCCGGGATATAAGGGAATATCTCTGTTCTCTTTATAGGACAGAATGCTTCTTCCTGGAGCGTAATGACAAACTGCTGATAAGAGTTTATTTTAATAACTAGAGAAAATGTTTGTTTAGGTGAGAGGGAGTTTTCCTTTCATGGAGATAAGCTTTTGCCCAACCAGAATTAAATTATTCTCGAAATGGTCTCTCAGAAGCCAGAGTGTGAGTGCAGTTATATACTACTTTCACGTGTATGAGTGGTTTGCATGTGTGTGTGTTTAAGCTGCTGACTATTTAAAACCTGCTTTTGTATTTTGAGGGTTTTTTCTAGTAGGAGATGAGGCTGTCCAATTTATCTTTGGCACTGAGAAAGCCCTATTTGTCTCTGGCATGAAGCAGGCTTTGCTCATCTGGTGCCGTCTCCTGGTTATCGTGCTACTCAGCAGGAGTAATTTGTTTTGTTTTATTTCTGTCCCAAAAGGTAATTAATAATACAGAAGCAAATTGTTTGTGTGGTGTTTTTATATTTTTGATTACCCGAAGAAGTATTTTTTAGGAGCCTTTCCAAATAGCTGCTTTGCACCTGGCTAGAAACCTATGCTCTTCAATGACAAAGAGCTAACTTTTGGAAACCTGCCAGGGGTCCATTCCGTCGTCTTCATAACCTCCAAGCCCCATTTAATATGGGTCAAGATGGATTTTTAGAGGACATTAGAACACATATCAATGAATAATCTTTGGTGCACAGTAATCTTGAGCAAGAGCCTTCATTTTTCTAGTAGAATATGCTGGCCTCAGGTAGTGATTTAAAAAAAATCCTCCTAAACAGTTATTACATGCTAGGCATTGTACTTGGGGCTCTCCATACTTTCATTTAGTCATCACAACTGTCAATGTGGTAACTATTCTTAGTCTTCATTTCAGGGTTGAGGAAATTGAGGCTTATGGTGATATAGTATTTAAAATCTGCCTTTTCATTTTAAGAGTAATTTCTCTCGGCTCTTAATCTCTATTCCAGGAGTGACAAATTCACATACCTACATGTCTTGGACAGGTTAATGTAAACTGGAGTTGCAGCTAACTGGCGAGTACCCACTCCTTTTAAGGAAGCACTTAATTTTGCACTTGCCAGTGATTGCCAAGTGACAGTGAGAGCCACTGAAGCCAGATATATGTGTTTTCAGTACAAGCTGAAAATAGGGTACCTTTCTTTTCTTTATAATTCTATAAACTTGGTACAGTTATTAATCTCTTATTTCAGAAGAAACAAACTGAGGCTTAGAGAGGATAAATAACGGTCCCCAAATCATTCAGTATTATAATTAGAACTCAAAGCTATGTTTGTCCAACTCAAAACCCCTCTTTGTACAATTTCCCACATGCTGTGATTCCATATATATTTTTACTCAAACAGAATAACCTCCTATTTATTTCTGTTCTCTCTTTATAGTAATATCTTTATTGAGATATAAATTATATAACGTTCAATTATGCACTTAAAGTATACAATGGTTTTTAGTGCAGTCACTGAGTTGTGTCACCATCCCCACAATCCATTTTACAACATTTTCATAACTTTATAAAGAAGCTCTTTACATTTTCTCTGACATCTCAGTCAACCCATTCTCCCAGCCCTAAGCAATCACTAGTGTACCTTGTCTCTATATATTTGACCATTTTAGATATTTCCTATAAATGAAATCATATAATATATGATCTTTTGTGATTGGCTTTTTTCACTTCTTTGACTTGCTTTTAAGATTCATTCATGTTATAACAAGTATCAGTGTTTCATTCATTTTTATGGACAAATCATATTCCATTGTATGGATACATTTTGTTTATCCATTCATTAGTTGATGGGACTTTTGGATGTTTTCACCTTTTGGCTGTTATGAATAATGCTGCTGTATAAATTTTTCCTGTGGACATGTTTTTATTCCTCTTAGATACTTGGGCTGCTTCCACCTTTTGGCTATTGTGAATAATGCTGCTATGAACATTTGTATAAATGTTACCTATTCAAGTCCCTGTCGTCAGTTTTCGGATAGACACCTAGGAGTAACTGCTGGGTCAAATGTCAACTCTATGTTTAAGTTTTTAAAGAGCTTCCAGACTGTTTTCCAAAGCAGCTGGGCCATTTTACATGTCCACCACAATGGATGAGGGTTGCAGTTTCTCCACATCCTTGCCAATTACTAGCTATCTGACATTTCTATTATGTCCCACCTAGTGGGTATGAACCAGTATTTTATTTTAGTCTTGATTTGCATTTCCCTAATGACTAATGATGTTGGGCATCTTTTCATGTGCTTATTGGCCATGTGCACATCTTCAGAGAAATGACTATTCAGACACTTGGTTAATTTTTAAAATTTGGCTTTGTCTTATTATTGGGTTGTACAAGTTCTTTGTATATACAAGTTCCTTATCAGATATGTATGATTTGCCCCTTTCTGTGGGTTGTCTTTTCACTTTTCTGATAATGTCATTTAAAATACGTAAGTTTTAATTTTATGTTCAATTCACCTACTTTTCTTCTTCTTCCTTTTTTTTAACATAGGCAGGCACCAGGAATCGAACCCGGGTCCTCTGGCAGGGCAAGCAAGCATTCTTGCCTGCTGAGCCACCGTGGCCCGCCCTATTTTTCTTCTTTTATCACTTGTGCTTTTTGTGTCATATCTAAAAATCCATTGCCGGATACAAGGTCACAAAAATTTACCCCCAAGCTTTCCTTCTTACTTTTGTTCCTCTAAAACATATTTTCCTTTTAATAGGCATATTCCCTGGTTCTAGAATATTGAAATTTCTTGGAGAGAACTGTGTTTATTCTGTGTGATCATACAAACTTCTACCATCCAACGTTAGCCCAGCCTATCCCCTCCATCAAACATCATTTTTGTCTATGGTAGGTGCTAGGTAACGTCTGGTTGAGGCTTTGCCATAGTTCAGTGTCAGTTTTTGAGTGATTCTTGGATATTTCAATTTTCCGTGTTTTCTATGATGCTTATGTTTTTTGTGGGTTTGCTTTATTTTTGCTGTTATTCTCCCTATTGCTTTTACAGATTGGGCTTATAAAAGTATTTCTGCTGAAATAGTAGAGTATTATTGCAAAAACTTTTCATACTTGAAAAATTCTGAGAAGCTTTTAGGAAAGGAATAATGCCTGTCAGTGAACTACCCTCTTATATTACCAACTTTTTGACAGAATATTTAAAAGATGATTTAAGACTGGTTACACAGCACTAATATGTAGGAAGGAAAATTCTCTTTCAGTTGCTTAATAGCCTATCTGAAGTAAGTAAGGAAAAGTCTCCAAATTTTAATAGTTTTGTATACCCTGGTAAATATAGTGTGGCTGACACTTTGTAATTATTCTTTTCAGTATTGACAGTCTTTCAGATCCTTGTACTTCATGTAAGATGTGTGTGTGTGTGTTTGTTTACCCCAAATGTTTCCAGCATGATGCTTTCATCTGTCTTATTTATTAATATTATTCTGATAACTCATTGAAGGAATGTGCTACATTATACAAAGAAAAGTCATTTTTTGTGTTTAATATTCATACAATTTTCACCCAAACCCATCCTTTTATAAAAGTAAACTTGTGTTGAAATACATTTCTTTACATGTGAGGCTTCTTCATAAACTTCATACAATATCCCATCATTTATAGTTCTCATGATTTTCCTCTTTTGTTTTCTCAGAGCAAGTTTCAATTTGCCTTGATCGTTTGATAATTTTAAACAATAAACAACAATGTCTCTTGCCCGTAAAAGAGGAACATTTGGGGATGTTGATTTTAATAGTCTGCATTCATTGACAGAATTGGATAATGAAGTCCCTACCCAGGTGATTCTAAACTTCCACTTTCTGCCCTTTTATCTGGTGCTTTTACCTCCCCACTTGCAATATTAACCGACCCCCTACCTCACTGTATTTAACTCAATATCTGTCACTATTCACCTATTTACCAGATAACCATCAGTTCTTAAGTATAAGTCAGCACTTGGATATATATATATATATATTCGTATATGGTGTGTAGATTTGGGCTCCTATATAGAGGGCAGCCACATTTACACATTTACTGTACAAGATAGGAAATTTCTTATGGAAATCGTTCTTAATATTTCTCTCTCTCTCACACACACGCACACACAAAAGTTCTCCTCCTCCTACTTCTCACATGTCTTCTAAAATAGTTCCTTGCACATAGAACGTGCTAAAAACGTGCTTTTAAGCATGTTTTTTATAAGCCAATATATATATATTTGGCTTTTTATATATATAAATATAGATATAGATATACACATATATCTATATATATATACATATATACACACACACAAACACATATATATATATAAGTTCTCCCGGTTACTCTGGTATATATTGCTTAACCTTGCTGAGCTTCAGCCCTTCTTACCTGTAAAATAGGAAAAAAATTTTAGAGTACTATATAGTGAGTACTATTGAGATAATTTATACAAACAACTTTATAAGCTGTCAAGTACTAAACGTGTTAACTATCCTATTTTTATATTTAGATTTTTGAATTACATTTGTAAAGAGCCAGAGAATGGAGTTTCTGTCCCTTGTTTGTGTCTGATGTCCACATAGATGCTTCTCCCCCAAGCTCAGTGTCATCTCTGGAGTAATCGCTTAGAAAATATTTCTAACTGGCTATTGGGTAGCTACGTAAATCTCTGAATGTAAAAATAATTCCCTGTACATTGTATGGACTATAGAGATGCATCTTCAAATATATGAGAAAGAGGGAGGAAATATAAGTATTTATGGCCATTTGCTAACCCAGTGGTCTCCCCTTTTTTTCACTGTGTACTTCTGTCAGTAAAGCATTTTTGAGCAGCCACCTCTAATAATATGTGATTGGTTGAAAATAGAACTGTGTCAATCAACTTAAAAATCTAAAGGGTTTTCCAAATGTAGTAGTATAATTATTAAATTATAATAAAAACCACAGTGCCCTTTGCTTCAATCAATAGATAGGAACAAAGAGAAGTATCATGATAAATGAGGTACCATGAGGTGTTTGGTTGGGGGGAATGTCAACCGCAGTAAGAAGGGTAAAGAAAGAATAGGACACCCAAACAATTTATCAGCCCAGTTTCCCAATAGAAATCATTAAGTCTGGTAGATTTCTGTGGTCCTGGTGGGAAGCTTAGCAGAAACAGTTGCTGCTCATGTAAGTTCTGTTGTTATTATTCACTTTGGCATGCATCTTACTGTAGTCATGAGAAAATTAGTGAGCGCCTCCCTGCTCAATTGAAGCTCCCCCTTTTTCTTATTTATTTACTTATTCATTCATTTTGTTTTTTTTTTTGCACGAGCAGGCAACAGGAAATGAACCCAGGTCTCTGGCATGACAGGTGAGAATTCTGCCACTGAGCCGCCATTGCACCGCCCGAAGCTCCTCCTTTATTTTTAGTCATTTTGTATATAATAAAGATAGAATATTCATTCCCTTCATTAGGAGCTGGATGTATGCAATGGAGGTTTTGAGCTGCCATAGATGCCTTTATTGTCTCAGTGGCTCATTGCAATAATTGGCTGGAAAAGTGATTTCCAACAGCTTATGCTTTCTGCAGCTACAGCTTTGAGCTCTTCATCTCACCACAGGCCTCCTTGTCAGCCTGTGGTATGCTATTCCTCTCTTTTGCCTAACTGTATATGTTCTTTTACTGTCTCTGACGGCAAGGTAGCTGAAATCCACAGTTTTGTTTGGCAGTGAGCACTGTGGTCAGTGTTTTCCTAACAGATGTTTTAGCAACATATAGTAAAAATGAGTGGCAGCTGTTGAGTAAAGGACAAGATGCATATGGAACACTTGGGTAGCATGAAAAACAGTCATAATTCCAAGTTGAATTTGCTCTTTAGTCTTGTGCTTGCTAAAAGCACTTTTCAGCTGCTGCCATCTAATATTGATTATAGATGCACACGTTTTATTTCTCCTTTAGTTTATGAGGTCCATGAAGACAGTCCCCATCCTTGGTCATCCTTATGAACCCATAAAGTCCTCAGTAAATATTTGTTGAAGAATTGACAGAGTGAAATCTAAACATGGTGTTGGATAATAATTAGTGATATTACCTCGGGAAGTTTTTATAAAGCTTAGATTGTGGAAATTTGGAAATGCACACAAAAGAAAAGAGAATAGTATAATGAAAACCTTTACACCCATCACCCAGCCTCAACAGTCATCAACAGTTGGTCAATTTTCTTTCATCTATACCCATCACAGATTATTTGAAAGAAAGATACAAGTAAAATTTCTACAGGTATGTACAGAAAATTCAGTAAATTAAATAAATATACAGCTTGTTTTGCATTGTCAGGAGCATTTGCTAAAAGCAATCTGTACAAGGTGTTTTACTGTCTGTAAATGAAAGAGGCACAATATCCCATTTTATCTATGCAGAAACAATATTTTTCAGAGTTTCTTAGGACTCCAAATATTTCATAACCAGTGGAACTAAACTGTGAGCAAGGCATAATTTCAGTGTGAGAGCCTGGAAACTTGTTTATTAATTAATTCATTCATTCAGCAAGCATTTTAGAAGAGTACTGCCCCCCATGGAGGTCACCCCACTGAAGATGAAATGAAATCATTTATATATAGCACTTTATATAGTGCCTGTTGGCTAGTAATTGTTCAGTGAAAGTTATTGATTGCCATTGTATAATTATTCCATGTAAGGGACTGTGCTGGGTGCGAAGAGAAAAACACAACAACTTTTGCTTAGCTCTTTTAGGAACTCTCTAGCTAAAAACATCAGGCTGTTTTAGATTGTATCAGTAGGCCCTAGAAGTAAAGAATGAAAGAGGGGGGGATAGGTAAAAACCTAGAGCTTGGTAAAGGGAACTTGCTGAACAAGCTAGAAGCATTTGGAGGGAGGCTCCTAAATGATGGGGAGACACAGCAGCCGGGGATAAGAGGGAAGGGTGGGGGGTGGCCACCCCTTGGGCTCTGACAGACAGTTACAAGGAGTACTGCACCGAGTTAATTTTGTGGAATTTACGTTTGGCCTGAAATTTGAATATATGGTTCTGTTATAAATTCACCTATATGGCTTTTGTATAAGCCTAGTAAGGCTAATTTATTTGTTGTCATTTTTTTTCTTTCTCTATGTTTACATCTGTTTGTCAGCTTCTCCTTTGGTCCTTAGCTCTTCCTTTCTGGTTCTTAGTTTTCTTTCTCTATCTAAATCTCATTTTTCCTTGGTCACTTCTTTCCTATTTCCTTATTGGTTCATTTGGTTTCTTTTTTTCTCTCATCATCCTTTTTCCTGTTCTCTTTGGGCTTTATTCTTGGACAACCGTGCCGGAGTAATTCAGGACTGTAGGATTTTGGCATATCTGAAAATTTGTGAGAACTTCAGCTTTTGCCTGTCATGAATTTGGGAATGGAAAAAAAGCTTGAAGTCTCACCCTTAAATTGAAGCTTTTGCAGCCCTAATAGGGACCTGATCAGAAACTCCTTTTGTCAATCAAACAGTGTTGCCTGAGCACCCTTTCTGTGCTCAGCATTAGATTTTCATATGAGCATGAAAGAGACACAGCTCTGCCCTCACAGGTCTTACTGCCCAGGGTGCCTTAAGATAAAATAACATGCATCTGAAAGATGTCAACAGTGGACAGTTTAAATCAAATGATCTTATTGGAGGTCTACAGTTTTAAAGATGTTATTTACTTAAGTTACTGTATCCTTCTATCAGTAAGTTTCATGGGTAATTTTTATGCTCAAAGGCTGATGGATTCTGAAATGAGATTCAGCCTCAAGCCAGGCAGGAGAAATGATAATTCAGAGCATCTGAGGATAAAAATCAAATGCAATAAGCACTACAGATAGTTTAGCATTTTCTCACTCACACACTAAATATCATCAGGTATTTTAAAGGATGCTGCTCTCTGTGCTATTAGAGCAGGTTATTAGTATCTGACCATAACTTTTTAAAAAATCTGTCAGTATTGCAACTTTAATATAGTTAAATGATAGAAAGCATGTGGCAGTGCATCATTATAACCACTAACATGTCAAGAGAGGTATAAATATTAAGAATCTCAAGAGATGAAGGGAATTAAAAACACTGTGTACACTGAGGTACTTTTAACATGTTAACTAGTAATTGAAGTAGCTATTGCTGAATGGGTGAGTTGTACTTATTCATCCCTTCGGTTACCATGACAACGGAATCCTTCATCTTCCTTAATATACATTGAATTTTCAATACTTACAATTTAAGCATTTGATTTCCTTGTGAGTTAACTGAAAAGCATGCAGCATTTTGCAAGCTTAATTAAAGAAATTGCTGCCATGTGAAGATAATGCTAGAATTCAAGGGAAAAGGAGACAGTTGCTTATTAGAAATATACCCGTGTCAAAATCAAAAACTGCCACGGGTTAGTTTAGGCCACGCTGATAAATTGGACAAAACTGGACCTATTTTACCTTCTGCTTATATTCCTGTTCCTTTAATTTTCTCTGCTTTCTCTGTAGCTTCAACTCTGCTAATTTAGGAAGTACCTTCATATTGGATCTATGCAGGTGCTAAAAATGAGAAAGGATGGCCCTTCTTCTCATAAGCTAAAGGAGTAATGGGAAACCACCAGCTAAATTACCCATCTTGGGTCATAAATGCATAAATAACTGCTGTGCAAGGACCTGTGCTTATCTCTGCCTCCCCTTTCGGGGGCTATGCTGGTGGTGGGGTGGCGGGGAGATAGGCTCCCCAAAGGAGGTGACACCATATCCCACCAGCAGGAAGACTTTCCACATCTTCTAGAAGCATCCATTCTGCTTTGTTTTGCTGGAAATGAACACAGGATTACTGATCATTTCAAAAACTGAAAATTTCAAGCCACCTACAGTGAAGGTTCTTCATTAAGCTTCAAAATGTAATTGGCACATTTCTCTCAAGGCAAGTTTAATAAATGACCAAATTTATTTTCACAATGCTGACATACATCAAAACATCCTAAGGGCCTTAAGAGAGAAGAGAAATTTGATTTATGTCCCTATCCTCTTTGCAAATAGTATAGTAGTACATGAGGCTGGTTGTCAGAATGCAGTGTCACACACCTAATTTAGAAGTGTTTGGTCTTGGATGGCCAAAGTTGATACATGGCACACTATCAACAAAGCAACAGGAAATAAAAATCATACCTCCTCAATCCCCCATTTGCACACACGCAAGAGACTTGTGAAATACTTTCATGTTGTGTGTTGGAGATGGCAGAGGTATCTGCTTCCATGATGCTGTCTGCTCCAAAACGCTCAGTAGGCTCCAGACCCCTAAACATGGCAGCAAGGTCAAGTGGAAAAAGCCCTGAGTCATGCTGTTATAGCCATGTGCCTTTGAACCAGGAATTTAACTTTACAGAGCATCCGTGTTTTTATCATTAAAATGGGGAAGGACCATACCCAACAGCAAACCCACAGGGAACATTGCTTACCTGTCTCCATAACAGCTGTATCGGTTCCTGAGCAATTGATTTACTTTCTCCTACTACAACCTGTAAATCTTGAAATAGATCTTTTTACCTCTTACTTTATTGGGTTTGAGTTTGAGCCAAATCATGGCAAGCTTTTAGTAAATGCCCTGCATCTTCGGCACACCTCTTTGTGTACTGTGTAATGTATACTATTTTTAGTATAGATGGCTAATATTTGTTGAGCATTTGCTGAGTTTCAGGCACAGTGCTAAGTGTTTAACAAATATTCTTAGTTATGTTTCTTATAGCATCCCTGTGATTGGGTTTGTGGTACTCTGATATGTAAAGATGCACACACATATACATATGTACATATATGTATGTGATATACATATCCACTTTGTAGATAAGAAAACTGAGACCTTGAGCCTTTCTGTCATTAACTTAAGGTTCTACCCTGTCGAGGAAGGGAGCTGCTGGCCTACATTCTGATTGAGGTCTGGAAGCTCCAAAGCCCAAACTCCCATCCACACAAACATATTATTAGTATGCCTTCCCTTTTCTCTTTTAAAAATTGACTTATCATTGTTTCCCCTTTTCCCTGATTTTCTCATTTATTATTTGTCCTTTCATATTCATATATATCTTTGAGTGACTTCATATATATATTTTTGCGGGGTTGGGGGAGCAAGCTATAAATGAGTATATAACATAAAACTAGGTACAGGTGATATAAGAATTACTTGAAATAATGCAGGTAAATCCACGCAGCATCTGGTACATTCAGGCTGTCCCTTTGGCTTCCCATTCAGTGCCCCCACCCCCTCCAGTCTGGCTTCATTCTACTTTTCAGGCAACACCATGAATCGATTGTAAATGATATGCCAGAAGTTGTCCTTGTTTTCATCATCATCGTCATCATAATGCATAATATATCATCTGTAATTAGGTGTCCTAAAATGAAACAAATTTGCATTTACAAACTATTTACATATTATGTCTTTCATACTTTCAATTAATTATGTAATTATAAAGTATATAATGTCCTTCTAAAGACCTTGTTAAGGAATTTGCATAGGGTGGTGAAAGGTGGGTCTCTTTGACAACATTTACATTTCTCTTCCTTTCTTAAACCTCCTTTTCCTTATTTCTAAAATGGGGCTGGTAATAGTTACCTCACAGAGTCATTGTCGCAATTTAGGGGTCAGGGCATATGCTAACTCCATACCTGGAACATCTGAATGGTATCATTTAATAAATCACATGAATAAATATTATCTGCCTCTGTCCTGCTTCCTGTAGCTTTCCTTCCCAGAGAGCTTCTTTTTAAATTAAAAAAAAATTCTAAATAAGTTAATAAAGTTAATAGTCAGAAGGACGGAGGCTTTTCTTCACGACTGTTTCCAGATTTTTGCTGCTAGAAGTGGAA
This sequence comes from Tamandua tetradactyla, assembly GCF_023851605.1. Lineage (NCBI taxonomy): Eukaryota > Metazoa > Chordata > Mammalia > Pilosa > Myrmecophagidae > Tamandua > Tamandua tetradactyla. The sequence goes on along the minus strand of NC_135334.1, from coordinate 50,590,445 downwards.
GTTGGAGTTTGGAATAAAAGAAGGATACATAAAAGTATAAGAGGTCCGGTGGGCCATGGTGGCTCAGCAGGCAGAGTTTTTGTCTGCCATGCTGGAGACCTGGGTTTGATTCCCGGTGCCTGCCCATGACAAAAAAAAAAAAAAAAAAAAGTTTAAGAGCTCTTGCTTTTCTGGGTTGTACTAAAATGTTCCATGCTTAGTTTGAGATTTATATACTAATTACTTTAATCTAATAATTAGTTGTCATAAAATGAATTATAAATTGGAAGTTTAAAAATGTATGTTGAACCTAAGTCTCTTCTTAGCCAATGTAGGTAATTGCTTAAGCCTGGCACTCAGTTCTGCAGCATATGCAAATTATGAGAGTAGTTTCTAAAAGAAGGCATTCAGATTCTTAAAGGTAAGACTGAAGCAGCACAGAATCTCCTTTGAGGTGCTAGCTTTGCAACAGAATACTTCCACTTAGTCCTGCGATTTAGGCGGCTCCCTAAAATTAACTCATAGAGAATATTTAGTTACTTGGTTTGGTTTCAATTACTTGGTTAGTTTCAACCCTGCACTGACCTTGCCTGTATCATTAGCAGCATCTTGTGGTGAGGTCTTTGGGGCATTTTTATGTACAGGTGGGTTGTATCATAAGTAAATTTATAAATCCTCAGCCAGGAGGAGAGTTCATATTTCTGTGGTATGGACCATGGGTTCATTCCTAAGTAGGATATATATGTTTGTTCTTATTTTAATAAATACAGCCCATGGAACAATTTTAAACCATTGGGATAATCAGTTCTCATTATTACCTGTATGATCTAATGCTAAAAAGTATAGATTTGGTCAAAGAATACTAAGTTTGCATACTCTGAGGAATATTTCCGCTGAAAGTCGGCAGTAACTTGAAGGCAGTAACTTGAAGGCAGTAACTTGAAGGCAGATGTTCCAGGCTGTGTAGCCTCTGGCCCTCACAGTGGGGAGAAAGGTAGAAAGGATTATCCTGCCTTTCCTGAATATAGCAAGAATGACTTTCTTTAAAGCAAAACAAAACTCCCTCCTATAACTGAGATTTTGCTTTTTATAACCACAAACAAGAGAAAAAAGCAGTGCACTTGTTACACTGAAATTTTTAACTTCCTCAAGAAAGAACAGCTGCTTTAGAAAAATTTAATATTGTGGCAATGAGAATCCTACCTAAGGCTCAACAAAGAAATTCTCAAGGTAAAAGAATGTTGAGAGATAACCAGTCAATTCCAGAGAAGAAAACAGATCTACTTGTGATATACAATTTTTGCTTGTATCATTTCATTCAATTGGGTCTTGTGGGAGACTGGAGGGAGAGAGATAGAAATAGAGAGTGTGATGGGGCAAGACAGAGAGAGGGAGGGATCACTGAACTAGAGAATGTATAGACTGAAAAATAAATCATTTAAAGGTAATATATTATTATATTTAAAAGAAGTCAACCAATAGTTATCCTATATTATGCACAGTGTGATGAAACAGATAGCTAGTATGTGAACTCTTTTTAAAAGTTTTGTGTTTTAAAAATTATATGCAGGCTTATAAATTGTTGACTCAAAGAAACATTGAAATAGTTCTCAGAAAATAGAAATTTGAGTGTTAAATGCTATGAATAAGAAAAAAGAAAACATCAGTAGTTTTCCCAGCACACATGTATAGTGCTCACAGGAATTACTTACTCCTCTTTATTAACAGATTGTGAGTGTGCTACATAATTTTAAATAATTATAAAATGCATTAAGAATTTGGAAGTTTGAGGGTGCTTTGTTCATCTGTCTATACCCAGTTTAGAAAGCACTGACTGATTTACACTGTGGGTCACACCATCTTATGACCATTTTACGAAACAAAGCTGCTGAGAGTATTCATGATCTATTGAAAGTCACACATCTGAAAAAGGTGACCTGTGACTTCAGCCCTCAGAGCTAGTGGGCTTTTCACCGTGCCATGTGGCCCGCAACAAAATTGTACAGAACATATTTCCTATTTTGATAATGGACTGCAAATTTGAGTGAGATTATTATGTGGTGCTATCTTCCAGCTGTGTTATGTCTCAGAGAGCCTGGAAAAAGGCACCCTGATTCTAACCCCTGTTTTACCAGTCTACAGTACCTTAATCACAGAATCTCCCGAGGCCTCACTTTCCCTGTTATAAAATAAGGGGTAATAAACCTTCCATCTCTTAGGGATGAGTGTAGTGTTTTAAGGACACATTAGATCATTTATGAGAGACGCTTTATGCTCTTTAGGGAAAAAGTACATAGGAAAGTAGCATTTTTCTCCGTCATCATCTAATATATCTAAAACCAATGCTGGAAAGGTAATTAAGTATGTGGTTTTGACAGGGGAGTTGAAAGGAATGAAAAACTGAGGAAAATGAAAATACTCAGTTATCTTGGTGATTTGAATGGTATTACCTTATAAGGACATTTCTGAGTCCGTGGTTCACTAAGACAGTTCTTTATTAAAAACAAGATTAGTATCTATAGCCTCATTAATTGTGTTGTAAGCTAAAATCCAGATTAATCTAGGAGTAAAATTTATAACATAAAGTTCAGGGGTCTGGTCTTATTAAACTGCTATGTCAGGACCTTACAACAAATGAAATATTTGGAAAGGTCAGGAATGGATCAGTGAAATGACTCAAGAACTAGGAAACAGAGCCTATTAAGTAAAGGTTGGAGGGACAGAATAAAGTAGAAGATAAAGCTTTGAGATGGGAGAAATATGAGAGGTGGATGGTGACTGGAAGATAGAATGAAAAGAATTTGGTTTAAATTATGGCCAGAGGATTATAGGTAGTGCCCAAGGGAGACCTTGCTGCTTCTGAGGGTTGTAAGCTACTGAAATGTACTATTGATTGGATTTATGGAATCTCTTTTTTTCCTGGAGATATGTTCAATAATAGGCCACCCTTCCATCTCAGCAAATTGCTGGAGGCTGTGGATAAAAGGGTTACATTCTATCATATATTGTGGTTATGCCCTAAGATAATTAAATTTGGGGACAGGGTGCTTCGATATGTGAAGTCTAACACTAGAAGAGCTGCAGTATTTCAGGACCCAATCAAATGCTACTAGACATATTAATAAAGACCTATGTTCCACTTGAAAAAAAAAAAGAAATGCAGGTACTGTTTTTACAGCTACAGAATTCTGACTAACTTAGCAGGTCCATCAGAAAAAAATCTTTCCATAATCAACACTTTTTGTGAGGAAGTATTGGCAGTTCAGGGACTGGCTGCGTTATATCACCTTAAGAAATGCTTATACTCAAATGGCAAAGAGTATTGGTTGCTTTCTTTAAAAATTATCAAGAGTATATAAAAAAGCAGTAATTATATCATTTCTAAATATTTCAAAATAATTAATATGCTTTAAACAAAAAGGATAACCAAATAATTTGACATAAACTAGAATATTATATAAATACAGCTATTTGAGATAATTTTATGCACAAAAGTTGTTTGGATTATGTTTCGGTTTGCTAAAGCTGCTGGAATGCACTATACCAAAAATGGGTTGGCTTTTACAACGGGGATTTATTAGTTTACAAATTTACAATTTTAAGACCATTAAAATGTCCAAAGTAAGGTATCAGGGGGAGATAACTTCTCTGAAGAAAGGGTACTGGCATCTGGGGTTCCTCTGCCATATGGGAAGGCACATGGCTCGCATCTGCTGGTCCTGTTTTCTCTGAGCTCCCTCCAGGATGTCCCTGGGCATTTCTCTCTCTTATCCTCATAAAGGACCCCAGTAAAGGGATTGAGACCCACCTTGAATGAGATGGATGACATCTCATTTGAACCAAAAGGTCCCACCCACAATAGATCTGCACTCACAGGGGTGGATTAAAAGAACATGGCCTTTTCTGGGGTACATAACAGCTCCAAACCACCACACATTGCTTAAAGCATGTAAAGCAGTCTGGGTTGTAATCTTGTTTATTTATTTATTTTTTTGTGTTGGCTTGGACAAAGATAAAAAATGTAAGCTTTTTGTTTGTGTTAAGAAAAGAACATCAGTATGAATAATGATCTGTATCTCTTATTGAAAGAAGTTCTTTCTAGTGAACTTTTTACTTTTCAACTGACTCCAGTTTTTTTCTAGTGAACTTCAGAGCCTCCTTACTTAGATGCCTCAAAATGTCCTGAACTCAATGCATTATCCAATACCTCATTTCATCCAGTGTTGTGGCCATAATTTGTTTAATGTTGCCTGTGTTTGAAATGTTTTTCCCCTATCACTGGCTGTACCTATGAACATTCTATCTATTCTTTAAAGTCCAATTCAAAAAACCTTTCTCCAAATTCCTCCTCACCCCAAGTGGGGAAGACAGTTTCCTGCCATGTACACATGCAGAGTACGTTCTTCATGCCCTCTTTTGGCACATATCAGAATCTGGCTAATATTCTAGTTCTCTAACTTTTCCTCAATCTTTCTCCTTTTGACCAGGAACATTTTGAATGCATTGATGGCTTACTATCCCTGTCTTCTTGCAAACCCTGGAACATTTTCTTACACATATTGAGTGCTTACTAAATATCTGCTGTGTTGAATCAATTTCTGTCTCCTGCCTCTTCTGTACCCACCTTGTCTCTCTAGAGTCCTGTTTGCTTGTCTTTGAATGAAGGCCTTCTGGCCATTTCCCCTTTTGCCATCCTGTTCTGGGCTTCTCGTGATGATTTAAGGCTGAATTCTTGTCCTGGCTCCCTCATCTGAGCCTATGTGACTTCCTTGGCATGCTTACACTCACCTGCCGAGCTTGGGAGCCCTATTAAAATCCCAGAGCCATAATTTAGCAATTCAAGGAATTTTTCCAACCGTTGCCTTTGATTTCCGTTCCATCTTCCCGTATTTGTTTGGGGCTTCTAGTTTCTGACTTGTTTCTTCATCCTTGGGTTTGGCCTCTCTGATTAATCCTATCATGTATGTCATTGCCCTAGCTGGACGGCTCTAGGATTTGTTTTCCATTCCAGTTCTGCCCAGGAACTGCCTTGGCAAGCCAAGAGGCTCTACTTTCCCTGCATTTATTACAGACCAAATGTAAGTTTGGCTCTCACCCCTCACCATCCAGGTTTCCCGAGATCCTAGCAGAAGCAGAGTTTTTCTAGCCTCCTTGGAAGAAGGGGAAATATGGCTCCTATATAGCTAGTGAATCAGCTTCTTGCTCTGATACTTGATACCGTCTATCACCTAACCTTACCTGTCTAGCCAAGCTTCTTTGCCTTGTCCTGCCAAACAGCACTCTCCTCAAGGCCAGGCTGCTTTTGGTGACACTGGAGGACGAGCATTCTCTTATCTAGAATACCCTCCTCCTTACTCTCATTTTTTCCCACTATTCCTATAGGGCCCAATTCAAGGTCTCCTCTGTGATATTTTATTCAACAATGCTGGCCACCTGATTTCCCCCTTCCTCACCCATACATAGCTCTTATGATTTTGGTCTTTACTGAATTGCCATCCCCTGGTCATTTGCAGAATGGGCATCTCATCTCACCACTTAGGTTATAAGGTATACCAGCAATTGATGTAGCCTGCGATATTCTAATAAATTACCCTAAAAACTCTTTATTGTTTATTTGAAATTGAAATTTAACTGAGCATCCTCTATTTTAATTTTCTGGGTCTAGCAACCCTTTATGGAACATACCTAAAGGTAGGTATTTCTTACATCTAGTTTTTTATAAACAGGGAAACTGAGACTCAGAAATATCAATGATTTTCCCAGAACCAGACTTCAGATGAAATCTCTTGGTCCACAAAAACCTGTGTTCTCTAAATACTGTTCTGAGCTTAGTGACTGTGAAATAATGTGATGGTACTTAAAGTGAAAAGACACCTTCCAGGATAGCCTAAATTCCAGTCTGTCTTAAAGGATTGAAATGAATAACCTCTGGATCACCATTAGATCTTCTACTGCCAAGATAAAAACCTATACAGTAAATGGAAAACACGGTACTCTAAATATTATTTTAACATAGAAATGATCCTTTATTGAGCATAAAAGCAAAAGCCTAGATCCAAAACCTAGCCACTGTTGGTATTGTCGGGAGCCTTGAGATAAAATATATTTTACTTAAGGTCTCTCTTAAATCTCTTTTAATAATTTCTTTTCACTTAATATACTTTCCTGTAAATATTGGTTTTCTTTATTAGATGGTTATTACAGCAAAATTACATTAGCACTTTGCAGAATATATTTTTTTAAAAACATGCATCTCTTATAATTAAATTAAATTAAATTAAATTTGGGCTCCCTTGTCTAAAAGAAACTATCTTGGCATTTAGTGGATCTAATTATTGTTACACAGACCTTTACCGTTAAGGAAGTGGGCTTAGAATATTCCTCTTGAATAGAGAAATTCTGTTCTCTATTAATAAAGAAGAAGGAAGGAATCAGGGAACTATATAGGAGAATTCCTTTCTTTGACTTTACTTAATTTCCATTGAGTGAAGGTAGGAGTTTGGTGGAAAGATTTGCACTTGGCTGGACTATGGAAACCTGACTTAATGGAGGAAAATAGAGGTCTGTAGCTCAGGTATGACCAGCCTAATATGACATGCATCTGATATGTTATCTGCCTGTAGGATCCTTAACAAAACTGAAAAGTGTAGGTACAAGGCTCTTGCTTTCCATTCAGAACCTTTCCCTCACTTTATATACCTTTTCTGCCCCTCTCTTTGCTAACTGCTCTCTAAATGACCTTTGGTCTAGAAAGTTTCCCACTTAGTCCAGTCCTACCTCTAAAGCTCTGAAAGTACCTCACATAACCATCTTACGTCAGTCCACACCCACTGCCACTGCTGTCAGCCATATGTGGAGCAATTTGACTAAGGTTTGAATTATTCCTAGGCAGTTTAGCATCTGAAGATGCACATCAATTTTTTTTTTTAATTGGAAGGAATTTTAGAAGTGAGGCTCCCTAACTCTGTCTGCCTACAGAATGTGGTTTAGAACAGCATATTGAAAACCACAGAGATGATACATGAAGTATTTTAATTACTGAGCTGTCCAGCTTCCACAGCTTTAAGTTCAAACTGGTCATAAGCAAAGAAACATGCAATTTGGTGTAGCAAAGCAAAGATTCCCCTAAGAGGTATGGACAGATGAGTAAAGAAACAAAGATAAAACAAAAATAATAGAATAAACGGTAAAAATTGGATAGATCGAAATACTAGTTGTCAGTGAGAGGGAAATGGGAGTTTTTTCTTTTTATTTCTTTTTCTGGAGTGATGCAAATGTTATAAAAATGATCATGCTGATGAATACACAACTATGTGATGATACTATGAGACATGTCTGGACTGTCTATGTGTATAGATCCTCAATAAAAACATAAAAAAAAAAAAAAAGAAGAAGAAGATTGCCCTAAGAACTGGGTGTGATTTCTAGCTGTTCCTCATGCTGTCTGGAGAAACTCAGGCAAGTTTCTTAAACTCTTCCATTCTCCCTGTCCTTATCGAAAAAATTGGTAACAAAATATAGCTGTCTTTCTGTGTTTCTGAGATGTTAAAAGGAAATGATATGACTTGGCTCGTTTTTAAGCTCCATAAATAATTGCTATTTTTGCTGTATTTATCATAGTTTAGGAGATGGCTGATATCAGATGAGCCACTCACCAAATCGCCCGTTGACTCTAGCTTGATCAGCTATCTTCCAAAGGCATCAGGATTATATATTGACAGCATTGTTGATCATAGTGTTGGTCCTTGGATTCTGCAAAGACCCAGTCTTTACATTTCAATCATACAAAAGATAACCATGATTCGTGTAGTTTCAGAAATGTTTTTTATGATACAGGAAGCCTTTTTGCCACTTACATTTAGCTAACTCTTGCTTCAGAAAGTCTAAGAACCACATCTGGGGCTCTTTTTCTTTTTCTTTTTCTTTTTTTCTGTCCTTAGCATATTCATGTGCTGATGCCCCAAACCTGTTTGTACAGCCAATGGTGGAAGCATATGCTGGGTTAGGATTTCACTTTGTGGCCACTGGCCACATTAGTGCCATCTATTTATGAAACTTTTATCTCCAGGAAGAGTTGAAACAAGGGTCTTCAACAAGCTTGAGTGGGGGAATGCATATATTTTAAATTTTCGAAAGTTTGTCATTCTCATAGAGGTGTGTGGTAACTACTTATAAAGGATACTGTTTCTTTAGGGACCATGTCATTCTCTAAATACGTGGAAGAAAATTTTCTGTAGATTTAAAAAAATGCAAAAAAAAAAAAGAGACTGACTGGGAAATTAAGTCATTATCTCAGCTGGAGGACAGTATTTTGCCTTGAGCTGTATTTTGAATAGCCTGTGGAACTTACTTAGATTATTTGAGCTAGAGATTTGTATTTTAAAGTGATACCCTTCCTATTTACGTAGAGGCTTTCATTTTAGGAATGCTAACTACTGAACAAATATCTTATTTATCATCCTGTGGGAAGATAAAAAGGTAAAAATGATAATAGCAGTCATTGAAAATGAAGTAATTAGGAGAGTAATTAATATTTGCAAATTCTTAACATATAACCTAAATTCTCTGCTACTGGTCTGGATATTCAACAGAAATGAGAAGTTAGGGAAGAGGAAAAAGTTAGTGTTGAATATGTAATGAGTTTCATTATCATTGTCTCAAATATTTAATTTTATACTGTCTTTCGATAGATTGTATCATTGTTTTTGCCTTAATGTAAAAAGATTGGTTGAACTTGTTCATGTCTTAAAATGGCTCTCTTGGCAGTAGTGTCTTTCATAGTACTCTCTTTAGGTGTGAAATTATAAATTTCTTTAAGTAGGTAATGAAATATCTAACATGGGCTTGTTCTTACAAAGAATCAGGAAAGATAAGTAGTATGATTCCCATTTTAAAAATGAGGAAGCAGAGGTGCAGAGAGGTAAATTGTCTAAATATTCATGGCTAGTAAATAGCAGGTTCAAGATCCAAACCCATGTAGTTTCATTTAAGAGCTCATACTTACAGCCATTGCTCTCTGCTGCTTCTTTTCTCTTTTTTTAAATGTAAGTACACCATACAATTGCTCACCTCCCTTCCTTCTTCCCTCCCTCCTTCCATACCTCTCTTCTTTTCTTCTTCCCTTCTTGCTATATTGCTCAAAAATAAGCGAGCCCAAGTGTGTGGTAACTATTTATAAACTATGATATTTCTTTAGGGATCACATCATTCTCTAAACATGTGGAGGATATTTCCCACCCAAGTGAAGGTGGGGTTGGCTGAGCGGGGTCGGACCCCTCAAGGAAGGGTCCTGAGCAAGAGAACCTATGGAAATCAGAACTAGAAAGAGGAAGATTCTGAGCAGAGCGGTGGCTGGTATTGACAGGAGCTTAGTACTATCCTGGACCATTGAGCATTTAAGTAAATGGATAATCGAAGCCAGGTTTCTCCCTGTTAGAGGATACAGATGTAGCAAAATAGGAATAGAAATAAATATAGATACAAGGGTAGGTGTGTGTGTGTGTGTGTGTGTATACATATATCTATGCACACTCATAATTTTTAGCTCCGTCCAGTAAGGAGAACTGGGGTGTGTGACTTCCTTGTAGCAGTGAGCACACCTAGAGCCCAAACTGCAGGCTTTAAAAATGATAAGGTTGAAAGGTCAAGGAAGGGCTCAGGAATGTCTTCTTGTCTGAAGAGGACTAAAGTCACTAACTGTCATGCATGATTCTGGATTGGATCCTTTTATACTCTTTATTATTGTTACAAACATTATTGTAAGTGATAATTATTATAATAAGGATATTATTAGGAACATCTAGTCAAATTTGAATGGAGTCTCTCAGTGACGGGCATGTGGGAGTTCTTTGTACTCTTCTTGTAACTTTTCAGGACATCTGAAATTGTTTCAAAATAAAAACTGAAAGAATGTAAAAAAGAAAATAATAATAATGGCCAGTATAATAGTTTTCTTCTTACTCTCTGGGTCTTTTTGTCAGTGAATTTAAAATTTTGAAATTTTACAAATCCCCAGGATCAGGTATTATTAAACTCAACTAATCATGGATTAAAATGAGTCTCTGTTAATTGCAAATAATGAGTCTGAAATGGTAATATTTTTATATTCTTTCCTTGGGGAACATAACTTTGATTCACTGAAATACTAGACTTTTAAAAAGTGGGCTGCATTTCAGCAAGCTCTTTCCCTAAATTGCTTTTGTAAAGTCACGTTTCTGAGTGGAGTTAACCGTAGGATTTTTAAGAGCCTAAGTTCTAGGTAATTTAGGGAAAAGTGCTGTCTTTAACTTGGAATAATTTTGAATGTAAATGGCAGTGCAGGTATGAAATATACAACTGTTACATGAAAGTTTCCTCTTAGGATACATTTGCCTGGAATGGTACCTATGAGGATCTTCTTATAGCTGATTTTCTCCTTGTTTGCCTCACTTTCTTTCTTCTAGATATGGGCATATATTAGCATTATTAACGTTATTGAATAATTAATATTTTTCTAAGGATTTTACATTTTATGTTAAATCAGTCCACTTTTATAGTCACCTTAAATTCAAGTGAATTCAGTAAAATTCTATTTAGGATCCTTAAGACAGGGACCTTGCTTTGCTGAAAGTGGAATATTTAATTGACTAAGTTGGTTATCGGTGTAATTTACAATAACCATGTTTTCTGTTGTTTCTGATAGCCAGGTGGATAATGGAAGCCAGGCTTCTCCCTACTTTCAGTTTTTACTAGTGTTTTTTAAAAAGTGCCATAATCAACATTGTTGTAAACCAATCTGCTCTTATGTCCCCTTTGAGTAAATTCCTAGAAGAGGAATATAGGTCAAAGGAATATACTTTTTTTTGGATTTTTGACAAATGTTACCAAATTAGTTGGGGTCACACAAATGAAAATTTCCCCAACCCATAGCCAGGTGGATAATGGAAGCCAGGCTTCTCCCTACTTTTAGTTTTTACTAGTGTTTTTTAAAAAGTGCCATAATCTTACCCTGTTTCTAACTCCTGCTGGACTCTGTTCCCAATGACATATTTCAAGTTTATTCTCGAATGTCCGTTCACATCAGTGGGACCATACAGTATTTGTCCTTTAGTTTTTGGCTGGACTCACTCAGTATAATGTTCTCTAGGTCCATCCATGTTATTACATGCCTCATAAGCTGAAGGGATACAGACTGTGCAACAGGACTAGATACAAAAACTCAAAAATGGACAGCACAATAATACCTAATTGTAAAGTAATCACGTTAAAACACTGAATGAAGCTGCATCTGAGCTATAGGGTTTTTTTTTGGTTTTTTTGTTTTTTTTTACTATTATTACTACTTTGATTTCTTTTCTCTATATTAACATTCTATATCTTTTTCTGTTGTGTTGCTAGTTCCTCTAAACCGATGCAAATGTACTAAGAAACGATGATCATGCATCTATGTGATGATGTTAAGAATTACTGATTGCATATGTAGAATGGTATGATTTCTAAATGTTGTGTTAATTTCTTTTTTTTTTCCGTTAATTAAAAAAAAAAAAGTGCCATAATCAACATTGTTGTAAACCAATCTGCTCTTATGTCCCCTTTGAGTAAATTCCTAGAAGAGGAATATAGGTCAAAGGAATATACTTTTTTTTGGATTTTTGACAAATGTTACCAAATTAGTTGGGGTCACACAAATGAAAATTTCCCCAACCCATTTTAATTATATAAGTTATTTTAATATTACCAGTATTAGTGTGACTTATTTACTTTACCAAAATAAAACCTTATGTTTGAATATCCCATTGTGTTCTTAGAATGGTGAGAGTTTGTTGACCAAGGGCCATTCTATGGTACTTGAGAACATAGAACTTGTTATACCTGAGGAGGTTTCAGAAAAGATGGGATTTTAAACTCTGGTCCCAGAAGAGTATACTGAAGGACTAATGTGGAATGCAAACCTCTTCCTTTTAAGAGATACTCTTGCCGATTGGGTTTTTTGGAGATAGGTCCTAAATAGGAGGCATACTTCCCCCTTTCCTGGCCTTTCCTCAAGCTAAATCTCAACAGAGGATAAACTTGTTCATTTTTCACAGTGGTGAAATTGAAACCATCAGCACTGAATGATAACCCTTTATTTATTCATTCTGTCTTAAAGAAGTGAATTGAATAACTCTAGATGACCTTCAAATCTTCTGTTACCAAGATAAAAGACTTATTGAGTAAATAGAAAACACAGTACTCCAAATATTTTAACATAGAAATGAACCTTTAACAGAGCATAAAAGCAAAGCCAGGCCCCAAACCTAGCTACTGTAGGTACTGTAGAAAACAGACTTTACTCCAAGTTTGTTGTAAAATCCCTCCTCTAAGTCTCAAGACTAACCCTTCCAGGTCTTTAGGCACTCAGCCTCCCACTTTGCTTTACCTTCAAGAGGATGACCGTATGGTACTAAGGATTCCACATTCTGATCTTTCCTGATAGATTTATACTCGAGACTCAAAGACCTTGCATATATTCAACAATACTGTTCTTTTTCCCCCATTTACCTTGAATCAGTCTTTAAGAACAAACGTTTTCCCAGTGATGACCTCTGTTCTGTATGATTTTGATGTCACTTTGGTATGACTCACAGATTTTTTCATTTGTTCTTTGCTGTAAGGTAGAGATGAAATGTTTTCTTTTTCAAATAACTTTCTAGTGTGGTACAGCCGTTAAGTCCAGTTGCACATGCAACAGAATGTACTGTTATTATTGGCAGTGACCTCTTTGATTAATTATAGGCTGACCCTCTTGACAGCTTTCTACTGATTTTACTTCCTGAGTGATTAGTTCCAACACTGCTCATGTAGTTGGAGTAAAGGAGTTTACAATAATAGTCCTGCTCTGGAACACTCTCTGCTCTACTGGCATTAATTAGAAAAGCACTCCGGAGGAAAAAGGTAATTTTTTCTGTCATGGATGAAAAAGGCTAAGAGACTTGTTCCAGAACATTCAGCAAGTCACTGGTACCCATCAGACGGTAGTAGAAAAAAATCAGCCATTCTTCTTTTAGTCATCAGCCAGATGGATTTGAATGGAGTGAAGCAGATAAAAATCCTCAGAAGAGCAAATAGTAGTTGGCACGTTTCCCACAAAATATGATCACCATAGCCTGATCCTCATTCTGGATCTAAATGGAAAGATGAAATTCAGCCTCCCTCCAGTAGTTTTGGGGAAGGTTTATATTAGGGATTTGAATTACATTAGTAAGGATAAAAATTAAGCTGTAAAATAAAAGATACTCCCAAAATATACTGGCATAATAAAGGTAGAAAATTTGTTTCTCTATAATGTAGCAGGTCTGAGGTGACAGTTGATGGGGTAATTATGATCCATATATTCAATCACGGGCTGGAATTTTTCCATCTATGTCTTCACCATCCCCTCAACTATAATCTTTATCTCCATGGTTGAAACTGGGGCACAGGCAAACCCCATGAGTCAGCTCACGGAAAAAGAAAAGAGAGTAGCTCCAGGACACATGGCTTTGGAGTTCTGCCATTGGAGATGACCGGAAATTGTACTCCATTAACCCCAAATTTGCCATATCTGGCTGTAAAGGAGTCTGAGAAATGAATGTAGTTTCCAGCTGGGTGGCCACGATTTCCTATTACTGTGAAAGAAGAGAGAAGCGGTTATCAGTACACAAGAGCTGTCTCCACCACGGATTCATTTGCTATGGCACTTTTCCTTTACTATTGAAAGTTTTGTCAAAGAGCTTGTGACTCCTAATTGTAGGCTCTCAATATGGATTCGTTGAATGAATTGATTCTGAAATAATGATGTACAACAAGTTTTACCTACAGATACCAAGTTCTGAGCCACTTTCGTGTGTAAGCACATACTATGTAGGCAGTTTTCTCCTCATAATATAGTGCTACTGCTTACTTGAACTTAAATTTGCTCACTTGTTCAGTAAACTAGATACAACATATTTGCTTTATTTGGCAAAGCTTTTTTTTTCTTCAATGAGTTTTGATGCTCTCTCTCTCTCCCTCCCTCCCTCCCTCCCTCCCCCCCCCCTCTCTCGGACCACATAAGCAGCAGTCCTTCCCCTTAGATCTTTATAACAAAAATGTGACATGTATAACTGAGACCTAATTGAGCCTATTCTTATTGTAAGGCTGCTGTCTGTTTCTATATCAAGCACCGTTTGTCATAAAAGGATGCTTAAATATAGGAAATCCATCTTGTACCAACAGCAAGCACATGGAACACCAGCCTCCTACCTCAGACCAATGTAAATATATGTCTGGATGCCCCAGTTCAGGCTGAATGGCCTAATTTAGATTGCAGTAGATTTTTAAGCTGGGACAAACTTCTGTCTGTATAGAACTTCATCTTTTTTCTCACTGTTTTCTTTTGGTATCATTTAATATTCCAACAAATATTCTTCAAACAGCTTCTATGATTCAAGTTCCATGTATGATTCCAGTGCTTAGTAGGTAAAGGCTGACACATAGAGAATTTATTTTAGTCCAGGGAACTTACTATAAGTGGTATAATTGAAGTATAAGATATATTAGGATTATGAGGGAGGGACAGATTAATTCAAAATGAGAAGGTCTCAAAAAGGTCTCTTGAAAGAAGATTTGAACTTGGCCTTTAAATATAAGTAAGACTTAGATGGACACATATTGTTAGAAGAGCATTCCAGGCAGAGAAGATCTCAAAGTCAGAGATGAAAAATTAGGAAAGGGCATGCACTGGTGTGTTTGGAGGTGGGTGGGGGAGAAAAGCTGTATAAATAGGTAAAGGCCAAATGGTGCATGGATTGAAAACAAAAAAAACACCAGATAAGTTATATGGAAGGAAGTTATCAGGCTCACAGAAATATAGATTTTAATTAGTTATCACTACTGATATACTGGCATTTATCCTAAAATTAGCTGGTTGTATGTAAAAAGGCAAAAGAAAGGAGTTCTCAAAAACCTTATTCATAGGACATTACTCTTTGTCTTATTTTCATTTCCTAGTCTGGTCAGTTATAAGTGCTTCAATAGGCACAGCTTACTGTCATGCGCCACATGCTATCCCTCAGTGCTAGAGTAGAAGTACAAAAATGGAGATAAATGTAACAGGCATCTATTGTTTTTTCTATATCCTTTCCCTCATCTTTTGGTAATGTCCACTCCCTCTTCTGAGTGCATGTGGTCAGATGAGCTGGGATTTTGACACAGAACCTAAGCTATACTAGCTTAGATAAAAGGGAGAATGGGATAGAAATTGGGACAGAATTAGTGCAAACCTCTTTCTACTACCAGACAGATAACTCAAGCACTAGGCCTGTCTAGGTTGAACTGTATATGTTCTAAATCAAATCCAAAAGAGGGGAACTTAATGGCCTGGGGTGATTTACAGTGAGCTTTCCAAAATGCCGATTCAAATGCAGCACGTTTTGAAAGCTTTTATCAAGCCGATGTAAGTTTACCTGTACTAGGAACAAAACTGTGAAATCAAAAGTACTTATTATGGCTTTCTAGCTTTGAGAAGGTAGCTCTAGAGACCCCATATCCTCTTAGACTGAAGTTTAACATGTCATATCTCTGAATTAAGGGCCAAAATAGTTTATGGTTCCTAAAGGGCCCCTTAGACTTGCCAAAAATGGGCTTCTGCATTAAGTTGGTTTCCACAGTACAGGCCTCATATGTATGTAGGGCAATGAGAGAGGAACATTCTGAAAAAGGTGATTTTGGAAGTGTTCAGAAACATGGGGGAATATAATCATGTATTCTCTCAATCCATAGATTTGTATTAGTTTAACAAGCAACCACATCTACAATAAAAGATGCATAACAGATAGGGCATTCAGTGTGTTAAGTACGTCCGTCTTAATCTCCTTATTTCCCCTAAATGATATCTTTTCAGAAACAGCTTTTACGTCTAATGCAGTTTTGCTATTGCAAGACTAGTAGGAAAATACAGGGTCAATTTTTGCTAACTGTGAGCATACCAGCTCTTTTCCAGAGCATATAGCAGGAGCTTAAAATATTTTTCTCCTCAAAAGGCATAGAATTTTATCATTTTAGCTGCAGGCAGAATAGAAAGCATCCAGCTTCTGACACATGAACCACTGCAAAGGAAAATGAACATTTTCTCTATCAGTTTCTTTGGACCTGTCTTGTTTCAGCAGTAGTTAAATGGAAACAGTGGACTTTCTAGTCATTTATTCATTAATTATTCTTAGGCTTTGAGGTAACAGTAAATAAAATACGGGTCCTAACCTCAAGTGCTTCTTAGCCTTGTGTCCGAGGAGCATCTATCATTTTTAAAATTGTCTAGCCACTCTTTTATCTGTCATTTTTAGACTTGTCTAGTCACTCTTCTGTAGATAACAATACTGCCCCACAATAGATCACAGATCTTTTAATTTGGTTTTAATTACCCATCCAGCAAATGTTTATGGCGCACATAGAGGGTGAAAGTCCCTGGGTTAAATTGCAACAGGTTGAGAGTATTTCCTTTACAGTCAGTGACTGATCAGCAGCTATCTAGTCATCATCAGCTAACAATCAAAAGCACTCTGTATCTTCCTTACTCTAGAAAGATAATAAGGCTAAAGGTCTACAACATGGATCTTGTTGGAAGATGTAGCACTCTTTGTCTTCATGTAAAATAAATTCCAAGATTATGAACAGGCTCTCTTTAAAATGTATTTGCTAATCTGTATGAGAGCACATTCGATTGTAACAGAGGATTTGATTCCCTGGCTAGCTCAGGAAAGCCTTTTGAAGCAAAAAAAATGATAGCCAGGCATGGTAGGTTTTTGTTAGAAAGTGTTGGTTCGGTCATCCTCACTTCCAGGTGGGGATGTCTATAAACATGCCATCCCCATGCTAAATTGCACCTCCACTGTTAACCAGAACAGGAGGAGCAGAGGCCTCTTGCCCTACCTGCCATACACCCGTTGATAAGCAGAAGCATTTGCCATGTTGAGGGTGACATAAGGAAATGATTTGGTTTAGTATTCTTTATTTCCGTGTTTGGCATCATGCAACAAAGGGCGTTTTTGGCCTTAGAGAATAGAAATAAATGTTCTGTGTATTAATTCCCCTACACCTTTAGCCATCCATGTACCTATTCAGTCTTTTATTGAATACAGCTCTTCAGTACCTAGTATATTGACACTGTACTGGGCGTGGAAGATACAATGGCTAACAGGGTGTTTTGTCTCTGAATTCACGGCACTTAGGGGCTGTTTGTATTTAAGGATTATTCATATGTCACAGACCCTTAGTCAAAAAACTGTCTGTACATCAGCTTTTGAAATAGTATTCTTGTTCTTTTTACTATAAAATCCAGTTTCCCCCTTCCTCACCATTGTTAATGGTTGCCAAAATCCACAGTATGCTTTCTATTTGGTGCTATTAGATGGATTGATTACAGATAAAATATATAGAGTTAGCTTAAAATAAAATATAGTGTTAGGAAAAGCATACATATTAAAGGGCTATATCCTATTTCTTTGGCACTAGGAAAAATAAGAATCATCTTGATGTCTGCATATACTCCATATAAACCATTGCACATTACTCCCCCCCCCCCACATACACTGCCCCACCTTTCCCGTTGGAAAGAATGCTGTTATATGACGGGTATATTTCCATCTTGAGTTCATCTGACCCCAATACCATGTGTGTTCACGAGAAGGTGGTGGAGTGACATTGCTCATGATGCAGGATTGAGTAGTCCCTGTACCCCTCAGGGCTTCTCTGAGATCTCCCCATTCCCCAGCCCGTGTGTCCTCTTGGCTTCACCTTTTGCATTTCTGAGAAGGCTGGAGTCTCTTGAATTAAATTCAGGGATGTGGGCAACTGAACAAAAAATGTTTTATTTATTTCCTGACAGGCTTTTAATAGGCTGTGGTTATAATGGGAGAGAAATGCATTCTGTCAGAAACACAAATTGCTTTTCTTCACAAACATTATGGTGGTACTTCCTGGCCCAGGATTTCCCTGGTTGTTGAATTTGGTCTTTCTTTTGTTGGTTTGTGAACTAAGAAAGGAAAGAACAAGACCTTTGTACCCCAAATAATGAAGTAATAATTAAGTCCTTTTAAAAGGCAAGCTTATTCCCACATCTTATTCCAAGGTACAGGACATACTTTCTCATTAAGAAGCATTTTAAGTACTCATTGGTAGTGTATTGAGCATTAAGCAGAACAGCTTGAACAAATATGACCTCATTCATATAGACCTTTACCCTTGGGACTGACACTTTTTCTCAGACAGACATGTTCTCAAATGTTCTTAATGCCATACAGTAACAGTATCAGACAGACTCCTTGGACTGACTCCTTCCACCCCACTACAATGTTGTCCTACTTGAGATACAGGTTCCTGGGGCAGGGAGGGGCTATTGACGCATACCTGCTCTTGACTATCCCAGACTAAGAGAGAGCTCTGGGCAATAGTTGTGTGTGTGGCTCAGGAAAGATGAGAAGAATCAGGTTGGTAAGGGAGCTTCTTGATGTAAGAAGGCTTGTGGGAATGATGTTTCCCAGGTCCTTCTTACCTACACACAGTTCCCTCGGGATAATTATGTTTCTGTTAAAAAATATATACTACCTTTTTACATATATTTGCTTTTCAAGAATTCTTTAGGTGAGTAGCCATATTGGGTAGGAACACAGTTTGGGAGTCCTTCTTCAGTGAATGTCCTTGATTCCACCACATTCTTTCTCTACCTCCCTTCAAGTTCCACTTCCTGAGAAGCACCAGCACCAGCTCCAGAATTTCTATATAAGATGGGTTTAGTGGAGCAGTGTGGTTGGAAGGGACTCCTATGGCTTGCCTGGAAGCTGCATTTGCTGAGCCAGTACAATAGATGTTCAGATTACATGGTATTCCAGGTGACCTCATGGCCACCATGCTTTGGTGACGCTCTCTTGGGGATAGTGTGGCCTGCAGATACGGCACTTCAGTGCACCAGGCCACTGCCCATTCTCTCTTTGATGAGAGAGCATGTCATCTTGCTGTTTGCCCTCTCATGCTTAGAGAGCCCAAGGGAATGAGAGGTACAGTAAGGATAGCATCTTTCTTTCTATTCTGCTGAGTCAGATACCATGCCTTTTGGAATCCAATTATAAGAACAACAAACTTGCTTTCCTTCCAACTTCCTAATGGCCATGTTTATTAAGAACTTTTGACTGAACCACCTACATCAGGCTTCAACTCTGTCAACCCCACAGCCTATCTCAGCACCGTCAATAGCAGGCACCCTGTTCCCCTCAACAAAGCCACTTTGTTCTCATGAACTTGATTGCAATCACTATGCAGCTCTCTCCTAGGGTGCCCATCATGTATTACTAAAATTTGGGGGGGTTTCTGTCACCATGCTCTTCCCCTTTGCCACTTAAATGAGCAAACCTCATGTTCCATGAAGATTTTTCCTTCACTTTCTAGTTAACTCTTCTTTTCTTTGCCTATTCCTTAACTTCTCTCTGTCCCTTTTATCACCTCTCATGCTGTAAAGATTTTTTATCTTTCCAGTAATCTCATTGCATGCTCCAGCATGCATTAATGATTTATGAAATGGTTTTATAAATTAGCTGAATTGTTAAAAACTTGTCTGATGTCATATACATGAGTGGTATTCTGGTAAGAAATGACGCTAGGGGTCTCCTCTCACAGCTGCATTAAGCTGTGGCTGAACTGGTGGCCTTTATACCTAGTCATCCATCAGATCTTTTCAAAGGAAATGAATAACCCCCCTCAGTTAGTTAGTTAGTTTTTGCTAACAATTTATTGAGCACCTACTAAATGGCAGGCACTTTCTAATCCTCAAAACAAACCTTTAGAATATCATTATTCTTAATTTATACTTGCAGAAACTCAGTCTCAGCATTTGTCTTTTGCCTACACTCATAAAGCGGATGAAGGAACAGAGGCAGATTTAAACTCTGGTCTCTGTAGTTCTAGCCAAGCTGTACCATGTGCATTATGGAGGCTTCTTCATGGATGGAGAGTTCTCGGTTTTTCAGAAACTCCTTCATCATTTCTCTAAGCACTTATTCATTGGCAGCTTACATGCATGCAGAACAGAAGTAAAATGTTTGGCATACCCCTTGCCTGACTGGAAAATTGCCAAAAATGTTGACCCCCAAGAGTATTTGAAGAAATGTAAGCTTTTCTTCTGAAGTGACTTGTATTATGTTTCATTGATAACTTCATACAAAATTGAATGACCCAGAGATTCATGACTAGCTTCAAGTTTGTAACTAAGTTTGACATGCCAGACTGATATGAATCACAATGAAAAAAAGCCTTTTGGGAAAATGTTTGAAATACTAAAGTAGAAAAATGAGTCAGTAACCCCTGGGAATACAAATGGTCACATTCATTTAAAAGATCTGTACTTTATTTTGAGTTTTTTACGAGAAAATTTTCCACAGGAATCCTTTTTTCCAAGAAGTGCATACTTGAAAAAAATTTTTGAAATTCATGTTGAAGAATCTAATGGGGTAAAAATGAGCAAACCCTTGAACCGCTTGTGTAAAGGCTAGCAGGATTTTAATTTTTAAAGAATAGAATTTTTACGTTTGAGAATAACATAGTTTAGTCTTTTCTGTGTGAAAATTCATACAGGAATCATCTGCATAATCATATATATCAGGCTTACTTCTGTATACCACTACATATAGCAAATATTATATTGCCAGGAAATATTTTCTTCAACGTTTGAAGGACAGAACTTGAACGTCACGTAACTCAGTGAAGGAGAGAGGGTAGATTTATTTATTCCTATTTTATAGGTGAGGAACTGAAGCTCAGAAAGGTTACATGATATGCAAGACATAATATTTTATAGTTTAGGAAAGTCAAAATTATCTGCCCAGCTCTGTGCTAAACACACAGAAGTGTCTTATTTATCACTTGACCTTATCAGGAAGGAGATGCCCACACACAGGGGAGGAGTCCAGACAACTGAAACCTATACTTTTAAGGGCATACTTGAAAGAACTTCTTTTGATTGTTAATTTTTCAAAACTATAAAATATTTTCCTGTGCTTTTTAAAACTAATCATGATTAAACTTTTCCTTGATGACTTCAGGTCATCATTAAGGACACCCACAATCACGGTGTGTTGCAGTGAAGTGGCTTTCATCACACCGGTAGGCTCTGCTGAAGTAGCCAGGTTGTTGGCCCCAACCATTCAATGTCACACCCTTGTGTGCCTTTTGACTTCTTGTACCAACTTTTTCTTTTTATAGCTGTCTTTCCTATTTCTCATTCTTAATCATCAATTTTTGCTATCAAAGTCTGCCTCTAACACTTTTTAGCAGCATAATCTAATGTTGTGAATGGAGAAGCGTGAAAAGTGGTTGCTAGAATTGTACCTGGAATAAAAGTATGTACCCCCTTAGTGACGCCCAGGTGGCCCCTAACAAGCTAAGCACATGAATTTCTGATTACTCCTCACTTTCAGTTGCATCTGAAATGATCAAGTTTGCTGCTGTCCAGATAGTTAAAAGCTGGTTAGGGAGAGAAGGCTTATATCCCTACAGATGCAACAGGACACGTGTGTTTGTAATAAAGTGTATTAGGAGTTCAGAAAGAGTGCAGGTCATTAGAGAACACTTCATAGGATATGAGGGACATAAGCTAGACCTCAAAGAACTGGTTAAATTTTTATATTCACCCACTCCTTTATTTATTCAATAAATAATGAGTGTCTGTTATGAGCAAAGTTGTTTGCTAGATGTATAAGATACAATAAATAAGACGAACGAGGTTTCTGCTCTCATAGAACATATATTGAAGTAAGGGCAGAAAAATAGAGAAAAACAAGTCAATAAAGAAATGAGAATTAATTTCAGAGAGTGATAACTTCTGAAAAACAAACTAAATACAAAATATGAAAGAGAATGATAGAAACAGATTGGGGTGAGGGCAATAGAGGCTACCTAATAGAAGTGGTTGGGGAAGGCCTCTGCAGAAAGGAAGTTTTAACTGGAATCTGAATAGTGAGAAGGAGCTAGCCAAGGGAAGAGCTGAGAAATAGAGTTCCAATAAAGGAAACAGCAAATGCAAAGGCCTTGAGACTGGAACAAACTTGACAATTTCAAGGACCAGAGAAAGGGCCAGGGAGATAAGAGCCAGAAGAAAGTGGGGATATTAGCAGACAGAGACGCAGGGTCAAAGCCTGCTTTTTATTATAAGTACAACAAGAAGCCAGAGGAGTTTGCTTTTTATTATAAGTAAACAAGAAGCCAGAGGAAAGTGTTATAAAAATATATTTTTATTGACATGTCTTCACACACCACATACAGTCCATCCAAAATATACAATCAGTGGCTCACAATGTCATAGTTGTGTATTCATCACCATGATCAGTTTTAGAACATCTGTATCGCTCCAGAAAAAAAAAAAGAAAAAGAAAAAAGAAAAAACGCATACATCCCATATCTTTACCCCTCCCTCTCACTGACCACTAGTATTTCAGTCTACCCAATTTTTACCCCCCTCCCAATATTTATTTATTTGTATCCTTATTTTTTTTACTCATCTGTTCATACCCTGCATAAAGGGAGCATCAGACACAAGGTTTTCACAATCACGCAGTCATATTATAAAAGCCGTATAGTTATACAGTCATCTTCAAGAATCAAGATTACTGGAACACAGCTCAACAGTTTCAGTTGCTTCCCTCTAGTGACTCCAACAGAGAGGAAAGTTTTCAGTGGGGAGTGCTATGAACCAACAGTTTCTATGAAAGTCATCTGGCTGCTGTGTGGAAAGGAAAGTGGGGGCGGTGGTAGATTGCGGTAGAAGAGAGTCAAGACAGGCTAAGACATTCCAAGCAGACATCTTCAAACAAACAAGCGTGTGTGTGTATGTGTATGTATGTGTGTGTGTGTGTGTTGGGGAGGAGTCTGACCAGGAAGAAGGACTAAGGTTAGGGTGAAGGGCATAGAGAAGTGAGAGGCATATATTTGTGGGCTCTTAGAATGGAATCTATTATATTTAGAATAAACTTCTGTAGCTAAGTAAGCCATTTATCTGTTTATCCTTTTGCAAAAGAATTTAGGATTGGAATTCACACCTGCTAGTTCCAAGACTTGATCATTTCTGAAAGTTCATATAAGAGAAATAACACACTGCCCTGTTCCTGATTTTAAAATAGTACTTAAAACCTGCTTGGATTTGCGTATCTTAAAACTTCAACTTCTGTGTGAGACTAAAGGGAGAGGTGTTTATTTGGTGTAAAATTTATATTTTGAGTAGTGCATTTCCTAATTTAACTTGTATGGTCAGTTTAGTTGAATACCATAAATAGAGGGAATCTTGAATAGGGCATACGTTAGTGTGATGCCCTGATAAATCCCAGAGTGATTTGGACAGTGAATAAAGAAATATTTGCAGGGTCCCCTTAGGAGAATGGGGAGAAAGGGGGAAGGATTAAACTTCCCCATTTGGAGAATTTCTGATACTCTCACAAGCAGTGGGGACAAACGAATCAATAGGCCAAGCCCCCAACCTTGTGTCTGATGCTCCCTTTATGCAGGGTATGAACAGATGAGTAAAAAAAATAAGGATACAAATAAATAAATATTGGGAGGGGGGTAAAAATTGGGTAGACTGGGGGCTACCCCTATGGAACTTATTCCTGCAAAGGATAAGCTAAGCCTACTTAAAATTAGGCCTAGGAGTCACCCCCAGAGAATCTCTTTTGTTGCTCAGCTGTGGCCTCTCTCTCTAAGCCTACATGGCAAGGGAACCCACTGCCCTCCCCTCCTACATTGGACATGACTTCCAGAAGTGTGAATCTCCCTGGCAACATGGGACAGAAATCCCAGCATGAGCTGGGACCTGGCATCAAGGAATCAAGAAAACCTTCTTGACCAAAAAGGGGAAGAGAGAAATGAGCAAAAATAAAGTGTCAGTGGCTGAGAGATTTCAGATAGAGTTAAGAGGTTATCCTGGAGGTTATTCTTATGCATTATATAGATACCCCTTTTCAGTTTATGGTGTATTTGAATGGCTAGAGGGAAGTACCTGAAACTGTAGAGCTGTGCTCCAGTGGCAGTTTCTTGAAGATGATTGTATGAAGATATAATGTTTACACTGTGACTGTGTGGTTGTCAAAACTTTGTGTCTGATGTTCCCTTTATCTAGGGTATGAGCAGATGAGTGAAAAATATGGATAAAAAAATAAATAATAAATGCTTTTTTATTTCTTTGCTTTGTATATATGTTGTACTATACAATAAAAAAGTTAAAATAAATAAATAATAGGGGGAACAAAGGTTAAAATATATTAGATGAAAATACTAGTGGTCAATGAGAGGGAGGGGTAAAGGGTATAGTATGTCTGAGTTTTTTCTTTTTTCTCTTTATTTCTTTTTCTGGAGTGATGTAAATGTTCTAAAAAATGATCATGGTGATGAATATACAACTATGTGATGATATTGTGAGCTATTGATTGTACACCATGTATGGAATATTTGTATGTTAAGAATGTTTGTGTTTGTATGTTGCTTTGTGAATAAAAATATTAAAAAATAAAAGACAACAAGGAAGAAACTACACATTAGGACATTTAAGAGACACATCAGCCAAAGGTAATGTGCAGACCCTGCCCACATCCTAGTTTGAATAAACCAACTTTAGAAACATTTATGAAACAACTAGGGAAATATGAGCATGCTTGATATTTGAAGCTATTAAAGAAATATTCAGTGTTTAAGATGAAAAAAAATAATCTCCTCGGATTTGCTTTATATGAATCTGGGGTTTTGGACAGCTGAGGATTCCAGCTAGGTATTTTGAACACCCTTTAATCTGCTTCTCCTTCCATAAGAGTAATAGTAGCTGTCATTTACTGAGTTGATGCTGTGTGCAAAGCATAATCCTAATCACTTATGAATATTACTTTACTTCTCACTTCCCTAGGAATGGGTGCTGTTTCTAATCCTAGTTTTACAGATAGGGAGGTAGGTGACACAGCCACCAATGAAGGTAGCACCAGGGTTTGAACCCAGGCAGTTTGGCTTCAGAATCCACAGTATTAACTACTCTACCTTTCTTGTGCCTTGGTTGGCGCCCTGTTCCCGTGAGAATCCTTAGAGATGCTGGTGTAGTTGAGGCATGTGTCATATCCAAAAGGGGGAGGTGAGCTGGTTGCTCAGTGCTCCTGGAAAGCCAGATTCCTTTCTGCTTGTTAAACAGCTACTTCAGTCCTGTCTGGTTCAAAAATGGCTTCTTCTTTGATAGATAGTAGATGTTTATTATGGGTTTTATTCCAAAAAAAATTAAGTACTTTAAGCTTCCAGACCCTATGAACAAGAGATGCAATGGACTCAGGGTTGGTTAATTTTCATACCATTTATTTGTTGGGCCCTCTAGGTATTAGCCAAAAAATAAAAGTAATCATCCTGGCAGCTTCTATTCGGTTTTCAATAAAGATTTAATAGTCCTGTGCTATAGGGAAGGTTTATATTGCAAAGACCTCATTACTTTCATATGCATACTGTGTGATAGGGTGATAAATCATTTAACCCAAACTTTACTAATCAGAATAAATGCACATAAGTCATGTAGGGATAGCTTATGTTTTCTCAGTAATTCCCAAAGCTTCACTGGGCCTCCAGGTCACTAGTGAGCATTACAGACTTTCTCTGGTCCTTGGCTGCTGCCAGAGCTAGCTCTGTGGTTAGCTCTGCCTATCACTAGCTGCCCTGGCAAAACTTGTGCAGTTCTGTAGTAGCTTCTGCGTCCTTCCAAGTGACTAGATACTATATGGATGGGTTAGACCCAAAGCCTTCAACTCACCAAAGTCTAAATGAGGGGAAAGTAATTAACTAACTGTATTTGTTATCCTGCAATTCCCAAGGCTAATTGCTTGGTTGTTTTAATAAAGTTTTTTGCTTCAGATTATGAAATAAAATGCTGCCTCAATTTCATCAAGGTATTGGAATTTCAAAAGTTCCACATTTCTCATAAAGCTGTATGTTCAAACTAGACCATTAGATATATTTGGTTTCATAAAAAAGTTCCACATTTCTCATAAAGCTGTATGTTCAAACTAGACCATTAGATATATTTGGTTTCATCCCATTTATTTTTCCCCTAGCAGGGCCCTCACTGAGGTATACCTCTGCCCCATTTATTCTCTATGTCTCCAGGTCTCGCTTCATCTTTGGATTGCCATGACACCTACATCAGGCTTTATACATAGTAGGCATCCACTTTGTGTTTGTGAAATTCACTGGCTCTGAGCAATTCACCCAATCACAATTAAATAACTAGTGTTGGAAATGTACCAACAAGAAGTACCATTTATAATTTCAAAATAAAGTTTTTCTGCCTGCCTTTGAGCCATTCCAGGATCTCTGTTTTCATATGGACTGGATTCTTATATTCTGTACCCTGAAAGCAAGCCGAGATACATGTTTCATCTTGCTCTTAATGCTTAGTTAAAATAGCTTCCCAACTGCTTTTATTTAAAATGTGTAACATGCATCAGGATTTTCCTGTGAAAAGAAGACCAATACAGTTTTCATTGGCAGTAAAATGGATGTCATTCCTTCAGGCAGCTCTCGGTATTTGTATGCGTTCAAGGGTTTCGTGTTCTATGACTGAGCCCATCAGCTGCTCTGATGAGTTTTCTGCATTCTCAACCAGAGGGGTAGCTCCTTGAGTGCATCTCCTCCCACAGTAACAAAGTTGAATGCATAGTAAAATGCTAAAAAAAAATGCCTTGTGAAAAAGCAAATGTTAGTAAAGATGAATCAATTTGCTGAGTAGGGGCTATTTTCTTTTTTTTATAGATGCATGCTAGGGAAGCAGGGAATAACCTTATAAATGTAATTATATTTAATTAGACTTTAATATATTCTACATATACAGCATAAGCTGGGAATATCAAAGAAATAAAAGACACAAGAATTGTCCTTTTTGCATATCCTTAGTTTCTAATGCTCCCTCGGTGATCTTTAGTTCCCCAGTTTTTCCCCAGGCTGAACCCTGCTTTACCCTTCATGACCATACATGAACGGAATTTCCTTCTCCTTAAACTATCTGGGGGGATTTTGGCACTCACTGCTCTTCAGTAATTAACCCATCCTCTGTTACATTTCTCCTGCTCCCAACATCAGCAGTGGCCTCCAGGAGGGCTGATTTCTGCTTCCCTGTGCCCCTTCATGACATACTGCCCCCACTCATCAGCCAAGCCAAGGATGTGTGGTCAGACAGGCCTGGGTTCAAATCTGGGCTCTGCTATAAACTAGCTGAGTGCCCTTGAACAAGTTGTTTAATCCTTTTGCAGTTGGTTTTTCTCATCTGTAAATGGTCATATATAATTCCTGCCTATGAGATGCTTATGAATAATAAGTAGGGGAAGCACAGGACGCAGTGAATGAATGCTCACACAGGGCCACGTCCTCGTGAATCCCCTACCCAGTATTTCAAGCATCATTAATTTGCCCCTTTTCCCCCTCCTCCCACTTGCACAGACTTCCTCAAGACAGAAGCGTAGATTTCTTCTTTTGAATTCCCACACACCTCCTAGTCTGACAGACAGGAAGGGCTTGGCATGTACTTATTGACTCTTGTCTAAGTGACAAGAGCAATCCTCCCTCCTCCCGTGAAGGATATAAAGCAGCAGCATGGTGTCAAGGAGGCCGCCCTGGAGCGCCGTGAAGGCCAGGCTTCTTTGACTTCCTGGGTGGGCTGGGGAGTGACTGGAGCCAATGGGCTTCATCCCAGTAATATGTACCAGGCACCAGCTCTCACCCAGCCTGGACATACGGTGATGAACAAAAAAAACAGTGATGAACAAAGCAGATATGATCTCTGCCCTCAAACAAGTTACTGACTGGTGGGGAAAATGTCCTTATTAACCACACACAGTAATGTATAACGAAGGAAAAGAAGAGGGTGTCATGACAAAGAATAAGGGTCTGGAGACTAACATGGTTTGGAAATTCAGAGGAATCCCCTCTGAGGGGTACAAATGACTTAATAATAATCAAAACTACCTGCATATTACTTTGTGTGCTCTATAATACACCACCTTAAAAAAATGAAACATCAAAACAATACAATAAAATAGCAACCCGACCTTCTTTCCCCTCCTTTTTATGAACTAGAAAACTGAAACTCCGGGACAGTCAACCTAACCAAGTCAAATCTCTATTAAGTGGCAGAGCCTGGACTGCTGCCCAGACTACCCAGAATCCTGAGCCCATCATTGGGTGATCAATTCATAATACACTTGTTAGGTCCCATTTGCCAGATTGTCTACGAGCATCAGTTTTCAGGAGGGGTGACCAGCCATAGAGTCATGCTTGAGAGGGGCACACAGTAAATTCACTGGAAACAGAATGTCATCTTTTAACCAAAAACACATGTTCTCTCCTCATTTACAAGCTGAATGAGTTACTCCTGTGATAAAGCTTCTGCTTTTTCCTTCATTAGACTGTCAACAACTGGTGACTGACTCCCAGTCCTTGACTCCCTCTTGGTTTAATGAAGTCAAGACGCATCACAGTATTTTCTTAGTTCTTAGTTCTTAATGAGTTATGAGATTTCTGTTATTGCAGTT
The DNA here is from genome assembly GCF_023851605.1 of Tamandua tetradactyla. Taxonomy (NCBI): domain Eukaryota; kingdom Metazoa; phylum Chordata; class Mammalia; order Pilosa; family Myrmecophagidae; genus Tamandua; species Tamandua tetradactyla. The sequence goes on along the minus strand of NC_135334.1, from coordinate 50,561,907 downwards.
TATCAGTGCCTCATAGTCCTGCCCCAGGAGTATCCTAATGAGGTTTTATTTTTTAAAAATTACTAGGCAGAAGTTCTGTTCTCATTTGGGCTGAAGCCACCTCATCCCTTCCAGCCTCACCCAGCGTGCAAGCAGCCCTTCTGCTGGAACAAGAGTGAGCCTGCACGTCCTTTCACTAGGATGGAAACTTCTCTGAGTCAGGGATCTTGCACTCAGTGGCCAGACATGCAGGAGAGATGGTCTGCTTTAGGCTGCTGCTTGCACTCCTACCTCTTCTTTCCAGTTCAGTGGTGAGCAACATCTCTACCTCCTGAAGATGTAAGAGTAATAATAAAAGCACTTTCATTTGTGGATTGCTTTTGCTGCATCATCATTCTACAAACTGCTTTATATGCCGGGTTTAATTTAACCCTCAACACAATCTCCTGAGGCTGCTATTATTAAATCATATTTCAGATTTGAAGAAACAGGCCCAAAGATATCAACTGATTTGCTCAAGGTACATGTTAGTAAACTGGAACTAAGACTCAAATCTAGCTGTGTTTGAATCCCAGGTCCTATTCTTAGATCAGTTTTTGTGGGCTTTGGAGTAGATGGGGGTGGGAAGTACATGGGGGTAGGAGGTACCTACTTGAGTTTTTTTAATCATTTAGTTCATTCTGGGTAGCCCTGCCCAATTGAGACAGTGAAGGGGTGGAGACGGTGTGGGGTTGAGGGGGGGGTTTGTGAGATTATGTGGAGCTGTGTTAGAATTTTCTGCCCTTCAACCTCACTGTTGCAAGCCACCTGACCATTAGCAAAGAAGAAGTGTAACCAAACTGTTCCAGCCCGTTACTACCTAAATTTTCACTTGACTACTCCATCCTAATGTTTACATCTCTTGGATGAAAGATTTTGGTTGGGAGTCCACTAAGTATATTTAGTAGGTTTGAATTTTCTATGATGCTTAGAAAATTTTGTTTGCCACTAATGAAGATAGATAATCTCTGAAATTCATTTCACGGAATTTATTTCAATTTTCCCACAAAGATTGATCATTTTTCCCTTGTGCTCTCTTTCCTCTATGTGACCCACCCTGGTATGTAGTGCCACTGTTCACAGAGGAGACTAAGGAAGGGAAAGAAATGACTTGCCCAAAGTCATGCGACCAGCTGACTTATTTGATTAAAGAAACTTGACAGCAATTACAAGTTCTTATTAACTTCTGGAGAATTTTTGATATAATGCTTGATTAGCAGAGGATATTTTATCTCCTTAGGGGACTTTATCTGTTCCGCCACCCCCACTACTATTTTTCAAACCAGCTTTGAAGCAGAATGTTTAGGGATTTTTTGCATATGTGAAGGAATAATTATTATTTAGCTGTGCAGTCTTAAAACAAATTAACCAAGCAGAAACACATTTTAAACATGTATTTAACTATAAGATAAAAAAGTCAAATGTTGGGCATACTCTTGAACTCCATGTGATTAAAGTTGTCCCTATATTTCATGTACTATATAATGTTATAATCACTTCTTGCATTATTTAGTTATAAAATTATCAGTTTCTCATTGGGAAAGGTAACAATTTACTTTTCGTGCCAATGTATTTTTAAGGAATGCTCTCTCTGTACTTATGAGAAGGCATGAGCATGTGCTTAGTCATAATATCACTGGTTTCCACTTTCCATAGCCCTGTACAATTTCTGTTATCCTGATTACGCTTTGGACCAACATGTCTCATAGTTACCTAAATTTCCTTAGATATGTGGTCAGGTAAGTAGAGTGTCTTCCATTTTAGTACATTTATTTTTTTTTCACCTTAAAATGAGATATTGCAAATACCATGACATCTAACATTGTGATTGAGGTTTTAAACATGTTCAGGAAATTAAAACCTGAGGTCCCTATAAGAACCATAAGATAATGATACATAGATGATATAAGTATAACAAATTTCTGAAAAAGCTGAGTCATCACTGCCTTTTGGCTGTGAACAAATACCGATTCCCTGACCTTAGAATCTTCAAACATTAAGTTAATGTATTTCATTCCCATTTCCAGTGAGTTGTTTGAGGCAGTATTACACACATGAGCTCTGATGGATTTTATATTACCAGGATATTGAGACTTGCCAACACTCAGTTAATTTACTTTTCATTTTCAATTCCTTATGGAATGATGTGCCGTTAGTTGTTACTTTTCAATCTTGTGTCTGTGCTTTCTTATTGCAATTACTCAGCTTTTAATAGAAAACTAAATGGAAAAATCCTGCTTGGGAGTGAAATATGTGAAATTTTCAGGTTATATATTTTCTGCGTTTTTTTCCTTCTTGCATCGTACCTCAGAGCTTCTCCAACGTACCTCCTCTCTCCTGACAGCATAATGAAACAGTATACAGCTTTTAGAATTGGCTAACTGATTGTATCGTAGTAGACTGGAGTAATTAGAACTATGAGAATCAGAGAATGTATGAGAACCTGATAGTGAGATAATGTTTTCCATATAACACAGTTCTGAGTTCAGCAATTAAAAACAAAAAACAAAACAAAATAAAAATGCCAGAACTCCTCATATTCAGCATACCAGCACTTAAGAGCAACAATAAGCGCCCAGGGAACAGTTCTCTTTTGATGAGGGTAGAAGTAACTTCAGAATTAGCCAACCAGTGAACACTCTGAGGGCCTCCCTTTTAGGAGCCTGCTGTGAAGTTTTAGGAAGCAACTGTTGCCTTGGCCCATGCTTCCGGAGACTGCAGCTTTGTGGCACAGAGCAAGGAAGGGAGAGCATTAAGATACATGGGAACTTTTCCCACAGATACTCCCTAAGTTTTCATTTTTAGTGCTTATGGTTTATAAATGCTGCTGTTTATGAATACAGCTGGGTTTTTTTGTTTGTTTGTTTGGCATACATTTTTAGCATGGCATCCTTGAGCACTTACTGAGTAACAAGGTCTTGTCTTTCCCACTGATATTTATGCATGATTGCTGAATAATTAACTGTGGGTAATTCAGTTCTCAGATTCTCAGAACTCTAATGCCCTATTCAAACCTCTTGCTTCATGGCATCGCTATTCCAGTTCTGTAGCAGAGATGAGCTTTTAAAAATAATGCCTTTATAGTTACCAAAGCACTTACAGAGACACACAATAGGTATGGGAGGGTCTAATTAACAATTCTAGTTAATAATTAATTAGTTAATAATAATTAGGTTAAAACCTGCTTGGAATTTGTAGGTGGCTGTATGTATTTGCTGTGTGTGTGAGAGTGCATGTATGTTTGGTGTGATGCACATGAAATTTATGTGTTAATGTGTTTGAAATGTATACTGTTAAAATCTCTGATGGAATCTGAATTTGGGTTTGCTTTTAGAATTCATGAAAAACAAATGCTTCAGAAGTTCATTATAGCTCAGGTGTTGAGATGAATTAAGTGGTGGACAAAAACATATATTTTGGGGGCGGTGCAACAGTGGCTCAGTGGCTGTATTCTCACCTGCCTTACCAGAGACCCGGGTTCAATTCCCACAGTTTGCCCATGCCAAAAAAAAAAAAAAATCCGAAATATATTTTGGAATTAAATCTTGGCTTGGATGAAAAATTAAAAAAAAAACAATAACTGGAGATCAAATACACACATGAAAACTAACCACTATCAGGGTAACATAAAAAAAACTGTTCATGTTGCGTTAGTAAGAGAGCAGAGACTGGAAGGATGTTGTGTGTGTGACTAAACTTAACATCGTTTCTGATTGGATATTGTTTCAGTTGTACTCTCCAGATGAGCATGGAAGCTATATCATTTATTATCAATTTGTGGGGCTTAGGCTTTGGATAATTGACATCCAACTACTTGAAATTGGCAGATTAAAGCTGCCTTTTCCTGTTAGTAAGTGAAACAAACAATTATTTATTAAATTTGAAACTTTGTCAATAATTCTAGAAGTAAATTTCTCATGTTTTCCACATTAATAGTGTCAAAGCATTTTTAAGCAACGTCCATTTGAAACTTTTTTCATTTAATGCAAACTTTATTAAGTCTACCTTAAATGAACATTTGAGGTAATTTATTTTAATTGCACTGACATTTATTATTGCACTGGTATAAAGTATTTCCTAACTAAATTAAATGAGTAAGGTAAATTAATGTAAAAAAACATATTAAAAGGGATATTCCCATCACTTACAAAGTGTTTATTATGCATCTAGTCTGTGCATAGCTTTTGTCAGAGACAAAGTTTTCTTGCGGACATTATCTTTTTAACTTCTTTTGATGCTAATGGAGCTTTGTAGAATAATTTCAATGTGTCCCATTTAGTTCTTAAAATGATATTGTGTTATCTCTGTTTGAAAACACTTTTCTAACACTGATTTATGTTATAATATATATTTGAAAAATATTAAGTGGCACTCTTAAAATATCCTGGTGTTCAATCTTTCTACATATCAGACTAGTTATTTAGGCCCAGCTTGTCTTTTTTAATGAGGTGAGTATCTTTTTGTGTTCTCCTTTTAAGTCACAGGAGTCAGATTTCCCTCTTCTTTTCCTTTGAATTCTGCATTTGAATGTGTTGGCTCCAGAGGAGCTTTCTTTGACAGCCGGGATAGGTTGGGCTCTCTTCTTAAATGAACACAAAGCACCCTGCATTCCTTTATAGCACTTATCATATTTGAAATCATGTAAATAAAATTGTTTTAAAGTTTTCCTCCCCTCTATCTTACAGGCTTCACAGGGCAAAGACCACGTGTGTCTTGCCCACTGACAGTGTCTGGCACATATTAGATACTTAATAAATTCTTATGGTGGGAATAATTGAATGCATAAGACTGCAACAAACTAGTCCTCTACCCCTTCCCACGAGATGCTCTTGTCTGTCTGAACACATTTGCATTAGTTTTCATAGGAAAATATTCCAAAGTGCATAATTAAGAAGAGACTAAACCGAGTTCCCTTCTTTAACTATGAATCTATTATATGTTGAATTCTGCTGGCAATTTTTCTATCTCTACTCTTCAGACAGTAGGAATTACTAAACAGTCAAACAGAAAGATTATTAAGTGAATGTCTACCGTCTGGCTCTTGAGTTAAATTCCAGTGGTGTATGAATAGTTGAGGGAGGGAAGATATTAAATTGCATTTACCTCAACAGAGGTTATTCAGAAAATATTGTAGAGAGGTCAAAAAAAAGCCTCAACTTCTATGTACCTCATAAGAAAGCAGAATAGAAAAGTTAGTTGAGACTGTGTAAGAAAACTTGAAAAGCACATTTGCTCTTATCATGTGGCATTTACGAGTTTCTTGACCTTCCTGTGCTTCAGTGTCCTCATGTTCAAAAATGGGAAAATAATAGAACTTTACCTAATAGGATTATTAAAAGATTAAAGGAGATAATGCATGAAAAAGACTTAACATAGTACTTGACACATCACAAGTACTCAATAAATACTAACTACGTTTATTGTTTTCCTGTATTTAGAATATGCTATGGAGTAATAACATCTCCACAATTTTCTTTCCTGTTTTGAGTTGTCTTAGCATTATTCCATACAAAACACTTCATTTTATACTAAACCATTTTTTCTCTTTGTTCCAGACTAACCATAAAAATGATACTCTCAGTCCTATCAAAAGCCCCCATTTTGTGAAGTTACTCCGAGTCCACACCTAATAATGAGAATGAGTAATTTTTACCAATGACTTTCTTTTTCTCAAAGGAATGGAAGGAAGTTGGAATGGAAAACAGGGCTTTGAGTGCTTGTTCATTGGGGAACGTCAGAACAGCATAGCAGTGTAAGAAACGGAACAACATAAAAGCAGGGACTTTGCTTATCTGAATAAAGCCAGGATTTAGATACAGTTTTCTCAGAAGACCTGTGTTAATGTAGGAAACTGAACTGATAAGGACTGAATTGAAGAGAAACAGCACAGATCATACCAGAAAGAAGTCATGCGTACTTTACAAATTCACGAATATTTGGGAGCCTGCTCTGAACCAAACCCCTTTCTAACTTAAATTCTAGAGTGGAAACAATAGAACTACTTAGCTTATTGTAGCACAAAATAAAATATGAGATATTTAAAGAAGTGCTGGATGAAGTTCAAAGGTAAGATTAATAGCACCTGGTTGGAGAAACCAGAAGAAGCTTCCTGAAAGGTAAAGGTGTAGAGGTAGATCTTGTAGGATGAATGCAGTTTTGATAGGTGAAGACAGATCCCCGACACAGTGCTGCAGTCAGAGGGAACAAGAGGAGCAAAGGCACAGGGGCAGGATGATGGGTGGAGACGCTTTATTAAATATGAGGTGTGCTGTATATGTATTGGGAACAGGGGCAGATAGGGGTGGGAGGAGATAAAGTACTAACACTTGAAAAGTAGGATAGAGTCATAGAGTAAACCTTGATTACACATTAAAAGTATCTCTTAAATTCGAAGTTATTAACGTTTTTAAGATAAAAACCATAGCTTATCAAACTCAAGGATTGTCTTTGTCTATTCTAAGACAGGTTTTTCTGCATATGATGTTGCAAAATACAGGAGGGTCTGTATGTGCAACCTTTCTATTCTGTCCATTTTAATGTTCATTTGCAATAATGCCTCTCTGCCTTCTTGGGCAGGAGACTTTGGAAACTCACCAGAATACAGGGAAAGACTAGGTCATTCAGAGACGACCTTGTAAGAAACTTCAGGGTTCATTTTAAAACACCTTTATTGAGAGTAAAGATACAGAGGTCAAAGTAATTCAGTCTTAAAAAATTAACTGTTTAAAAGCGGTACAGTTAGCGTTTAAACGAACTTTGAATTAATTTAAAACAAATGAGGAAAAAATGGTTCTAAATCTTCCTTTTGATTTACTATTAAACTTTTATTGAAGTATAAGCACACAGATAAAGTCTGCTTTTCACAAAGCAAGCATAGCTCAGTAATCAGCAATCAGGAATCTTTTAATCACTGTTTTTCAGTATTTGTTTCTTAAAAATCACATGAGCACACAGATATACATATTTAATTACCTAACAGCTCTATGCTGTTTTTACTCCTTTGGGATTACTCTCCGAAACCCATCAATCCGCCTCTGTTTGGGATCTGGCCAAGGAGAATGAGGCATCTATCTAACAGCTTTCCTAATGGATGAATCAGACATGGTTACTGTGAAGTTGACAGTTGACATTCTGAGTGTGTATTAAGTGGTAAAATATGTGGGTTTTTTAAAAAGTGTACAATAATTTGACATTTTTGGCATATTCACAGAATTGTGCAACCATTACCACAAGTAATTTTAGAACATTTTTATCATCCCAGAAAGATATTGCATACCCATTAGTAGTCACTTCCCATTTCCCTCCAATCCCCCAGTCCTAAGCAACCACTCTACAGATTTGCCTATTTTGGATGTTTCATATAAATGGAATCATATAATATATAACCTTTTGTGACTGACTTCTTTCACTTAGCATAATGTTGTCAAGGTTCATCCATGTTGTAGCATGTTCCAGTTCTTCATTCTTTTTATTACTGATGGTTATTCTATTGTATGGATATACCACATTTTATTTATCCATTCTTCGGTAGTGGACATTTGGGTAATTTTCATTTTTGGGTTATTATGAATAATGCTGTGAACATCCATGTATATATTTTTGTGTGGATGCATATTTTCATTTCTCTTGGGAGTATACTTAGCAGTAGAATTCCCAGGTCGTATGGTAACTCTATATGTAACATTTTGAGGAACTGCCAGACTTATTTTCCAAAGTGACTATACCATTTTATGTTACCACCAGCAAACATTTATCAATATTTGTCTTTTTGATTATAGCCATACTACTAGATGTGAAGTGGTCTCTCATTTTGGTTTTGATTTGCATTTCTCCTAATGGCTAATGATACTGATAATCTTTTTATGTCTTTATTGCCATTTTTATATCTTTTGGGGGGAATGTCTATTCAGATCCTTTGATTATTTTTTAAATTGGGTTATTAGTCTTTTTATTATTGAATTGTGAACATTCTTTATGTATTCTGAATGCAAACTCTTTGTCAGACATATGATTTGAAAATATATTCTCCCATTCTATGAGTTTGTCTTTTACTTTCATCTTGGTGTCCTTTGGAGAACCTTTTTGTTTTAATTTTGATGGAGTACAGTTTATCTAATTTTTTCTTTTGTCATTTATGCTTTTGATATTATATCTAAGAAACCTTTGCCTAATCCAAGGGCATAAAGATATATTCCTGTGTTCCATCTTAATTAATTTTTGTCTGTGATGTAACTTCATTCATTTACATGTAGATACCCAGTTGTCCCAGCATCATTTATTGAAAAGGCTCCTCTTTCCCCCATTGAATTGTTTTGACATTCTTGTCAAAAATCCATAAATGTAAGGGTTTACTTCTGGACTGTTTTGACAATAGACATTTTCAGTTGAAGCTTGGGTCTATTGAGTTTACTCACATCAGAGACAGTTGTATGTTTTATTTTTAGTTGTTCATAGCGTCACTATCCCAAATCAAGACTTGATCTTGAAAACTACCTCCTGAATAATTTCCACATATGCTTTAGATTCATCAGGAAATCAGGAGTAACCCAAGGAATAGAGAACTGGAAGGAACAAAATTCTTTAATTTAGGAGGTGAAAAGAAATGAAAAAAGTCATTTCTAAAAAGATCTTTGAAAAAATACTATTTCCAGATAGGTAAAATCCACACTTTTTGCTACCCCTTAAGGTTTATATTTCATCCTAAAACCCTGCATTTTGAGATGCTGAAGTTCATTCAACCAGATCTAATTCTTTGGAGACGGAGAGAGTCAAATGTCCCACAAAGAAGCTTGGTAAAAGCTTTGCTGGCTGGGTGATCTGGTTCATTCCCTCAAATGCTGCTGTAAATCATCAGTTTTCACAGCACCTATAGCCCATAGTCATCTCATTTCCTTTAGCATTAATGATCAGGGTTGTTCTGCTATTTATTCTTTTACTTATAATCCATACTGTTCTTTGAATATTTTTGATCTCCTAAGATCTTCCCTTTGAATTGCTTGAATTTGTATGATGAGAATGACATTAAAAGTGCATGTGCCTAGGGCGGGCCACGGTGGCTCAGACAGGCAGAGGTCTTGCCTGCAATTTTGGAGACCTGTGTTCTATTCCTGGTGCCTGCCTGTGCAAAATAAAAAAAAGGGGGGGGGAGGGGGACATGTGCCTATAATAAAAGCAAACCTGAATGGGTATTAACAGTGCTGATTATCATGGCATGATCAGCAAACCCCTCCATCAGAAGCTCCTGGAAGACTTGTTTAAAAATCACATTCTGGCCCAATAGATCTGGGTTGCAACCCAGGAATCTATATTTATCCTGCATAATTCTAATACATTGAGGTTTTAGGGCCTTGTTGAGTAAATACCCTATTGTAGGTAGGAATTCTTGTCCCCATCTTTATCTCCATGTTAATTTTCCCTTAGCACTTTAAAACATATTGGTAGAACAGAATTATGAAAGAGTTTCTGAGATTAGTCTCTCTTAATGATAAGTTTTTGTACTAAATATTATGTATTGATCATACAGGGTATTCCCAATAGTTTCTTGCTGAGTAATTCTTTGAAAGCAGTAGAGTGTATAAACACCAAGTGTTTACACTAGCAAATAGATAAAAGGAGAGAGAGAGGATATCGTTGTTGAGTAAGGTTTGATTGTGAACCCAACATTGCTGCTTCCTCAGGCTTGACTCCTGGGGAGCATTCGAGGCTTTCCTTTGTGATAAGAAACAGGTATGCTGTGTTGTATTTTATACCATCTAAGTGAAGCATCACATGTCAGAAGTCAAGTGTGACCTGTTTTTATGAGATTTTTAGGAAAAAATTGTGGAAAATCAGCGAAAAGGAGCAGGAAAGCTTATCAAGTGCAGGGTCACATAGCATTCTCATTTTAGCCCTACTAGTTTTATAGTGAAAACACAAAAGTTAATAAAAAAGGAGTTTAGGGGTACAAGGGTAGTTCAGTGGTAGAATTCTCACCTGCCATGCAGGAGACCTGGGTTTGATTCCCTGCATATACACTTCTCACCCCACCCCACCCCCCAAAAAATCAAGAAATGGTGCTGCAATAATGGGATAGTCATATGGAAAAAGAATTAAATGTGACCCCCCACCATACAGCATTTAAAAAAAGGAGTTTAAATCTTCTGCCTGAAATGATGCTCTTCCTTGAGCCTCCCTGTAGGAGATTTGGCTGCAAAAGCATCCTCATGTCTGCCCCTTTAAGAATTATGACCCTGTTCCTGGGTGGTTCCATGGCAGTATATCACTCACTGGCCTTAAGATCCCCTGAGCAGCCTCCCGGCAAGTTTGAATTCAAGGCATCTCCCATAATGAGGTTGACCATAGCAGTGTCTCTGAGGGTCTTTCCCTCTTTACTCTGAAAAGCCTTGGTGTTCTGCCTTGACAGTATCTGAAAAACTTAGAAAGAAACTTACTCAAAAGCCTTCTTTCATTTTGACTATTCACATTTCTGTGGGGCAGACCAATCAAATATTGCAGAAGAAGAAGGAGTGTTCCCCCCAATGATTTGCAACTTACTGAAGACAGAGATCTAGTCTTCTTCATTTTAGTACTTTCAGTCTTCCCCATTCCACCTGCCTTCCCTCACTTCTGCTTTCTCTAATCCCTAACTTAATATACAATGCCTAGCAGTACTCATACTTAATAAATAATTACTAGAATTGCATGAAATTTACTTGAAGAGATTATCTTAAATTCAGATGGATTAGCAGATGATATCTGAATTTATAATTTGTTATATGTACAGGAAAGAAGAAGGCAGTATGGCCTATCAGTACTTATGATGGCAAGGTAAAGTTCTTGCTAGCTGCTTTAGAAAAGATGTGAAAGTGTGTGTGTGTGTGTGTGTGTGTGTGAGAGAGAGAGAGAGAGAGAGAGAGAGAGAGAGAGAGAGAGAGAGAGAGAGAGAAAGAGAGAGAGAGAGAGAGGGAGGGAGAGAAGGAGAGAGAGACGGGGAGGATTAGACATTGTGATTGCTTTATAAAATTATAACATGTAGGATTGTATAGAATTAGTGTCACCTGTTTTAAATATTAAATCCTTGTAATCCATGCAACAGGTATTATGAAGCTCTTGTTATGTGCCCAGCATTAAGCTAGATACAAACGCAAACAAAGATACAGGCAAACAAGAGCTGGTCCCTGTTCCCAGAGAGCTCACAGGCTGATGGAGGAGTCAGGCAAAAATAATACCTGTTACATTGCAATATAATAAGTGCTTTGATAGAACCATGCATACATACTATGGAAGCAGTTCAGGAAAGGAATCAAGCCCAGGAAAGCTTCCCAGAGAAGTTATTGGAGATGATGTACCAGACTGTGGTTGTGCGGTATTTTGCCAAGTGAAGAACAAGGGAAAGGACATTCCCTGCAGTGGCAGTAACATGAACAAAAGCATGGTGACGGGAGAGCCTGGTGGGTTTAGGAAAGCTGGAAGCATGGATTAGAGTGAGAGAGCAATAAACAATGTAAAAGTCTGGGAGAAATTACAACTGGATCAGATCCTGATGGGTCTATTATGTTTAGACTAAGGATGCTTCCTCTACCCTGATGCCAAAAGGGATCTGCTCAAAGCTGGAGGCATATTTGCACTGTAGAAAGAACTTTGGCAACTGAGAGAATTGGGAAGTGGCAAGATTAGAGGCTAGCCAGTCACCTGGAAGTGATCCTGGTGAAGGACGATGGTGGCCTGAACTGCAGTCTAATAATGGGGGTAGAGAGAATGGAGCATATTCTAACAGTATTAAGTAGATAGAATTATTGTATTATGAAGAGTGCTTGGCTCTAGGTGGAAGGAGAGAGAGAGCTCTCAGGAAGGGCTTGCCAGAGCCAGTGTCTGACTTGGTGGGTGTGGGGCCACTCACTGAGACTGGAACACAGGAGAAGGAGATTTGGTGAATGCAGGGCAGAGGAAGAAATTGGTTTCATGCTACGCTGCACATGCCACCTTTTCTTTAATATATCATAGTATTAGGGTCACACAAGTTGCTTGCTTTTGTGACTTTTTTTATGCCTATGCAGCACCTTTGTTTCAGTGTTCATCTTGCTTTATTAGTTTAGTCTTCTGACAGTGCCTTAGGGAATGGCGCTGTGGAGAAACCATGGGTTGTCCAGTTCATACACAGGCTGTCAGATTCTATAGCACTGAAGACATTCGGCTTGGATGACATTAATCTGTGTTTCAGCACTCCCCCCTGCCCAAGACAGTGGCTGTCACCACTGAGAATGACACCTGAGGCCAGTGGAACCAGCCTTAAGAAGCGCTCAACAATCATATTGTCAGCTGGAACCCTCACCAAAACTCAAACCGATAGCCTAGAGAACGAAGACATGGCTGTCAAATTTAGCAGCTAAATATACTCAGACATCATGCTGACTTTTTATTTTCCCCAAAGTTGTCATTGGCTGTGGTCATTTGATGCTCCCATAGGGCAAGCAAGGTAAGGCAAGATGAGAGCCCCCATTTCAGTAGAGCCGATTATCTGTCCTTCATTGTTTTTAAAGCAGGCTGGTCAGTATTACTCAAATCCTGAGACACACTTAGCTAACCAGGGCTGAACTCCCTCTCCTTTGTCACTTTGAAACACTGGGTCCTGTTGAAGGCGAAGATGAATTGTGGTTCAGAGAGGAGAATCACATTGGGCTCAGAGACTTCCTGGGTTTAATTAAAATACTGAAATTGATGAACATCGTAAGTGACTTGCCAAATTGCCTGACAAAATGATTTCTACTGATAACTCCTTGTTTTCACGAAATGCAATAAGGTAGCCAGAGCTTTAAAGTGAACTAAACAAATGACATCCTAATGGAGGATTTTCTGGAAGATGCTTGAAGTTTGGAAAGGACCAGGTATTATTCTGGTAAGCTCCCTTTATTGTAGCCCATGCTGTAGTCACAAAACTTTATTTTAGATTTATTCAAGGTTATTTCACCCCCTCCACAATGTAAGAAAGGTAATGGAATTATATTTGCCTAAATTAATATTATGGGAAGTTATTTCTTAAAAAGAAGAGAAAATAGAGCTTCAAAGGTTAGTATTTAGTTTAGTGACAGTTAGAGAATATTGAGATGAAAATCCAGAACTTTTTGAGTTAGAGAGGTCCAAAAAAGAATGTATACCCATCATGGTTTTTGTTGTTTGTTTTTTTGGTTAGATAGGAAGATTTTTTAGGTCAAAGAAAAGAACATTTGAAATCACTATGGCATATCCCTGTTTTGTTATTGTTGTTGTTCCTCTTCAGGAAAAATATATGATACTTTTCTTAATGAGTTCATTTGTAAATGGCTTCATGACTTCTGTTTCTGATAGTTGCTTGGGTCCTTTACATGGGCTAGTGAGCCAATTATTTTATCCCAGCAAACATTTAAGTTTCTTGAATGTGCCAGCTTCAGAATGAATAGATAAATTAGAAGAGTTTTCACAAGGAACAAGAATGACTGGGAGGTTTGGATTTTCTCCCTAAACAAACAGTTATGGGGAGTGTGGAATAAATGGGGTGGCTGTCAGGGAAAATATCCTCCACTCCATTGGATCTGCCAGTTTTTAAGCTTGCTCTCATGAACTATGCATGGAATTGTTCTGGTAGGGAGGGAACCCATCACCAATGTTCTGCATTCCAGTAAGGGTCATCTCATATAACCACAGTTTTAATTCACCCAATGATATGCTTAAGAAAAAAAAAATGAGTGAATTATATTAATGAAGCAGGAATATCATTTGAATAGGCACAGGCTTCCTTGCCCTATGAATTTCAGCCAACGTGCAAATCCCCATTTATTAGTTATGGGTAATCTACGGATGTCTTACTTTTTAAAGCTCTTCAGAGAAAATTAAAGTTGTTGAATCATTGGGGTCTTCCTTGATATGTGTGCAACTTATGTTAACATTAATGAGTCTTCATCACGGATTGATAAAAGAAAGCCGTCTGTATGTCCCCATTAGTGACACAGAGCAGTGATTTCAGTGTTCCTCTATAAGCAGATAGGGTCAATGGCTTGAGTCATAAGTGATGGTTCTATTGCATCAGAGAAGATAAATACAACCTAAGGAGAGGTACAACTTTATGAGGGGCTGCAGAGTGTTAGAAAAAGGGATACATGTTCTGAATTTCTCCTTATTAACATTTAACAGAGGGTAAGGGAGTCCCTTATGAAAGAGTGCCCTAGAATTTGAACTTTTATCATATATTATAGCTCCTAAATCTCCAGGAATTTATAATTGGACCAGGGCAGGGACAGGAGTGAAGAGAGGGGACAAAAATACCCACTTAGGAAAATAATCTATTAATGATAAATAATGAGGATTAGGTAATAAGGATAGGGAGAAGCTGCAGTTCAAGAGCCATCCAAGATTGTGTGTCTAGTCTCATTTCTGTGAAGGGAATTTACTCTCTCTCTCTTAGTGTCCTAATGCTGTCATAACTAACAAAGTATCACAAGCTAGGTGCCTTAAAACAGCGGCTAGAAGTCTGGAATCCAAGTGTTTAGGACCATGCTCCCTCTGAGATCTGTAGGGGAGAATCCTTCCTTGTCTCTCGTAGCTTCTGGTGGTTGCTGGCAATCTTGGCATACCTTGGCTTGCAAATACATTACTCCAGTCTCAGCCTCCATCTTCATGTGTCTGTCTGTCCCTGTAATAAGAACAGTGTCATATTGGGTTTAGGGCCCACCCTAATCCAGTTTGGCCTCAACTAATCACATTTCAAAGACCTTATTTCCAAATATATGCCACATTTTGATTGAATTTGGACATGTACTCTTGGGAAACACAATTCCACCCCCAACATTCTCCTTGTGCTTTGGTTTTCTAATTAGTAAAAGAGATCCTTTGGAAGGTTCCTTTGTAGTCTCCGCTTCATCTGTAATTCAGTGATGATAACGTAGAGGGCAAGATGTGCATGCCTTTGGTAAACGGGTGATGCCACTTTGAGGCTGAATTGACGTTAACCAAGTGAGTGAAACAAGCCTGTGAAGAAAGGTGGCAGAAGCTAGGGGAAAGAGCATGGCGGTTTGGACTCTACAAAGAGACCTGACTCAGAGCTCTGACTGTGGCCTGGGGAATGTTTACCCCCATTAGCCAGCCTGTCCTATTTTAACACATGGGACAATTCAGCCCTCTTTCTTGGATTGTTGAGTGGGATAGTTGAGGTACTGAATGCCTGGGACAGAGATAGCACCCACCTGTGCAGAGTGGACCATTCGAGATGGGTCTTGCCTACTGAGTAATGCGTATGTGCACAAACTCATTTACATGTTTAGCAAATACTCCCTGTGATGTGCATCTAAACAACTCTTAGAATGTAAATTATAACTTAACTTCACTAGGGGAACTTACTGTTTCAAAGGAATCTTTCTTATCGTAGGGAGATTTTTATAATACTAACTACCTAATCATAATTTACTTGGCTTATTAAGTTTGGCTTGTCTTCTTTGGTGTTCTCTGAAAGCTCACTAATATCTTGCTGCATTCACACTTCCACTTTTTTGTGAGAAGCTGTGATGATATGTGATGACTGACTTCAAGAAAAATGCCTTTGCCCTCCTTTTTTGAAACGTTAGACTAGGGGAAGCTTTTCTTCCAGCAATTATTCTCATAGGTTGAATGGTCTTTAAATTGCAATTGACAGAGTGCTTAGTGAAATGCTATATTTGGGAACTATTGTGTACCTATGTCTATTATCTCTGTTTCCTTCTCTTTTCCACGAGGCAGGGTTTCCATGGAAAAAGCACATTTGTTGCTTAGGAGATTGTCCACTCTTGTCTTCTTGCTTATCCTTCCCATTTAGGCCCAGGCAGGTTTGTAATATCATTCTCAGTTGCTGTGGAGACTATTATGATGTCATGTGTGTGTAGCTATTATTTAAGGGGGTGACTTAGCAGACAGAGCTTATGAAAGAAAGGTGCACACTTGTGCATGCACATATGCACACACACATAAACACAGGAAGAATTCTTGAAATGATGCTATCACTGATTTTTTTAGAGAATAGAGCATCAAACTTTCTCTTCACAATTTAATAAACTTTTATTCTGCTCTTTGACAGCCTGGTTTCTCAGGCATTCAGAGTTAAAATAGTGGTGAGAGAAGGATGTGCAACTTTTCTTATATAAGATACCTTCTAAAACTACAAATTGTGTAGCAGGGCCAGTTAATTTATAGCATGCACCCAGATCTTTCCCTAAAAGCTGATCATTTTTTATTAATCAGTGCAACTGGAAAAGAATCAAGATATGGTAAGCGTAGGAGGTTCAGGTACTCAAACCTATGCTAGAAATTTCATTTTGCTAAAGGGAAAATGAAAGGGTGGGGGGGGTTAACATCTTTTGAATGCTTACTGTATGTCAGGTAGTTAACATTCCCGGAATCTTCTACCTCTTTTCTCCTGCCACCATCCCTCTCCTTCTTCCAACCCACCCCCACCAGCCTACATATATGCTTAAATTCTCCCATCCTAATCCCTGTGCCCCATGTCCATCTAAATCAAATTCCTGCCCCTCTCTGTCCTTCCATTTGTGCCACTAAACTACTTGTACATCAGAATCGCCAGGGAGCTGGTTAAAACACAGGGCCTTAAGTTCCCATCTAGAGATTTTGATTCAGAATGTGACCGAGGAATCTGTTTTTTAGCAAGCTCCCTGGATGATACTGGTGTGATGTCAGCTAGTGGAACACTAATTTTATTGCCTGTTATTTCTTCACTTGATTCACTGTCAGCTCTTCTCAATCTTGCTTTTATTTCTCTTACTCCAGGGAAAATGCCTCTGCCAGGATCACCCTCCTTCCTATCTTCTGAACATAGTGGACGTGTTGGTCCACTTTAGAATGCTGGACATGGATGGCCACTTCCACCTGAGAACTCTCTCCTCTGTTGGCACCTCTGTTAGGTCTCATAGTCACCCCTCCAGCCTCTTTGACAATTCCTTCTTGGTATTGTTCATGAATTTTAATTGCTCATCCTGTTCATAAATGTTAGTTTTCCCCAAAATACCATGTTCAGCCCTCTAACCTTATTACTGTACAGACCCTGAATAATTTCTTACATTCTTTGGCCTAACTACCACATATATTTTGATGACACTCACATGTACCTACATCAGTTACCATCTCTTACCTAAGCTTCAAATTTATTCATATTTCTGGGTCTAGTTGCTCTATAAGCGCCTTAGACTCCTAAACTTAATCCATTGTATTCCTCACTAAATTATGGCATGTTTTCCCCTGTGATAATTCCGCTTTCAACCAAACTAGAAACTTGAAGTCATCTCGGTCTAAATTTTCTTACTTCCAACATTAAACAGTTAGTAAACCCTCCCAATTTCCCTCCTAAATATTTATTATGTTTTCTTCTCTCCCAGCTTCAGGCCTTCATTACCCCTTGCAACAGTCTTGTAACAGGTTCTCCCAGATATCTAGCAGTGATTTATGTTCTTGTCACCCCTATTGGATGGGTAACTCCATGAAGTTAGAAAATACAGCTTCTTCATGCTGTATGCTCAGCATCTAGCTTAATGCCTGGCAGGTGATCAATAGAGTTGGTTAAATGAAAGCATGAACCATCCAGCATGCAGTTTCTTTGGAAATTCTTACTTGCAGATCAAACATATAAACCAATCAACTTGAGGGCTGCTGTGTTTAAAACCTCATTTGCCAGCAACCAGATTGATATTGATAGGTATTAAGTTGAGAATTCTGCAGTCTGCCCCCATTACCCTGAAGTCCTCAGCACCAATCATGGTCAGCTGGCAATCTTCCCTCACACTGAGGCAGCAGGAAATTACATTTAAAAGTGACCTTTTTCTAGTTTCATTGCCCTGAATCCCACCTTTAAAAAGAGTTGCTCGGGGTGCACGGGTGGTTCAATGGTAGAATGCTCACCTTCCATGCAGGAGACTTGGGTTTGTTTCTCAGACCATGCACCTTAAAAAAAAAAAAAAAAAGGATTCTGCTCAGGCTGATATGTTCTCTCTCAAACTATTCAGAAATTAGCATATGTTATAGGCCTGTCAGCAGGGTTTGTCATAAAGGGTCACTCTGGCAGTCTCTTCACTGAGTCTTTGGTCGCCCTGTTGAATCTTTCACAAAGTAGGAATATTTCCTGCATGATATATCATTAAAAAATTAAAACATGTCATTTTCTTTATCTCCAGTATACCATGCACAGGCAATAAGTGTGGCTGAAGGCAGCACAGGTGTTGATGACTTGCAAGAAATTAGAGCTTCCAACTTCTTTGATTTCATGGAAGCTACCTAGCTTTTCTCTGACTCTCCCTCTATGAAACCTGCTGGTTTTCTGGCCCTTCACTGGTTAACTGCATTATGTATAAAGAACATTGATAGTTTTTTGGAGAAAATATGCTTATTTAAATAAGTGGTTATTACTGTAGCCATGGGTGACAGGTGACATTTGCAATCCTGTGTTTACAGTTGCTGTTTTTAGGATTACATTTGCAGCATTTTTTATTTACTTCAGCCACCCTTTATGAAAGATCATCAACACATAATGCATGTGAAGATTGTAGGATAGTTTGCTGCATAAGCTGCCATGTAGTAAATATAGCCATTCTAACAAGACCCTGACTATCCAAGCTAATGAGGACTAGGCATGGTATGGATAATTTAAATCTACAGATAATATAAAAATCTTGAGTGAGTCAGTATTTTCTATCTCTTCCTGCTGTCAAACCGCAGTCATTTGAATTTCACATCCTCTTCCTTCCCAGTGCACTTTCATGAAAGGTGCTAATGAGAGGCAAAATGGCCAAAAGGCAGGCAGGTTACCGGAGAGGGAGCTGGAGCAAGGGGGTGAACCAAAGCAGCAACTGTATAATCAGCTCCTGAAAACCTCCTTCAAAAAGCATTTGTTTCACTTGCCTTGACTGCTCCTGAATGTTGGGCAGTAGTAGGCATTAACTTCAGGACAAGGTCCTGTTCAGGGAAGTGCAAGAGGAGAGAAGTTGAGAAAGCAAACAAGACATGGCCATACACAAATTCCTATGATACAACTCAGCCCCTGGTCAGTGTCATAAAGGAGGTTCAGTGTGCTGTGTAGTTCAGAGGCCAGAGGTGAAGACATGGACAGGGTTTCACCTTCTGGCTTGTATATTTTTTCTAAATTTCACTGTGGATGTGAAATCAGAGGTTAATACCTATTCTGGGCCTTGAATCAGAAAAGAAAGTGCCTCTTTTAATTCCTCAGTCTTTGGAGAAACATATATCTTACAGTACCTGAGAGCTGAGACATTGTTGCTTATTCTGTACAAATTTCCCCTTATTTCATATCTGCTACCTTTTACTAATAACAATTAACTGAAGTCTGTATTTACAATTTACTTATCTTTATTTGGTAACTTCTGTGTTCCCAATTCTTGGTCTTCCTTCATTCTCTAATACTTTATGACACATTTTAGGTTGACTAAATATCACCAACTATGCTTACTCATGCATAAATGACTTTGTAAACAACAGGAGCTTTTCACTTACAAGAGAACTATGGTTGAATGGTTTTTAACCCCTTGTGGATCAATAGCATTTAATATAAAAGAGAGGGCAGTGGCAGCACAGTGGCAGAGTTCTTGCCTGCCATGCTGGAGACCCAAGTTCGATTCCTGGTGCCTGCCCATGCAAAAAAAAAAAAAAAAGATAAAAAATATATATATAAAAGAGAGCACTTCCCCAGCCGTGGTGTAAAGGAGTCCCTTGCTACATGTGGGCTCCACCAGCTGTTTCTTGTCTGTTGGGTCTTCCTAAGTAGCAATAATTTTTGATGGTTTCATTTTTCCAGGGATAAACAAGCCATGTTGTCAGGGGGTGACATTAAGAACATTCGTTTGTCTGTCGATATCCTAGAAATCGCAACAATGGTGACTGTGAACTCTACAAACGTTGAGTGAGTGTGGGAGTCAGCACAGTCCAGTAGGTTGTTGAATAGTTCCACAGTGTGTCACTTATTCTCTGTGTCCCCAAATTCAGAAGATTGACATAGGAAAGAAGGAGCAGAAGTGTTGAGCATAAGAATGAAAGGTGGAGTGAACCAGATGGTGGACCCTGTGGAGCTGGAGTTGAAAAAGGCCTTCACACAGCTTCAAGCCAAAGTTATTGCCATGCAACAGAAGCTGAAGCTTGCAGACATACAGACCGAACAACTAAACAGAGCAAAAGAGTATGCACATGTTACAGATACAGAGATTATAACTTTGGTAGATGAGACGAACATGTTTGAAGGTGTAGGAAGAATGTTTATTCAGCCCAAGGAGGTAATTCACAACTAGCTGTTTAGAGAAACAAACTAGCAGAAGAGAAAATTAAAGATCTGGAACAGAAAAAAATCCTAACTTGAGCAGTGTGTGAAGAAAGCTAGAGACAACATCTGGGAGATGCTGATAGTTCGAAGGGCACAGTAGGAACCCTCTAGGGGAAACTCTTCCTCTGGATACTTCCCTCCCTAAAGAGGGAAGAATGGTCTGTGCCAAGAGTCAACCTCTCTTCTGTCCAGATGGACATTTTCTCTGCATGGCCTAGGAATACCCCACCCCCATTTTCTGCATTTGTTGGAGTCCCTTGCAGATCCCAACTTTGTATTTTCTGTACTGGCTCTACCTGCCACCTGTGCCCTATGACACTCCCCTAGTTCTCCAGGAGGTAGGTCAGGAACTCCCAGGAAAGAGAAGAGGAGAGCCAAGACACACAGGAAAGCTCTACTTGAGTCTACCACTAGACATGCTGGTCCCACCAATAAAGGCATCTGTCCCACTCACAAAAAAAAAAAAAACGGAAGGCAAGGAGCTCTCCTTTTAAAATAACACATTGATCAGCATATCATATTCTATCAGGTTCTTGCTTTTCCCCCTGCATATTAAGTTTGGAGGCAGAGAAAGGAGAAGAAACTAAATACATTACTTGATAAGTCTGATTACTATAGAACTCCTTTCCAATTCTGTTTTTCCAAAGTGATCTTCAGTGAGCGATATTGAAGGAGAAAAGATAAAATATGCCAAGTTCAATTGAATTCATCAACTGCCTGTAGGTGTCACTATTTTTACTGCAGCATAGAAAGTTCCATTTATACATTGCCTGTATGTACTGAAGTCAGTGCTCAGTGCTGTGGATGCACATATCAAATATATAGTCCCTACTCTCAAGGAGCTTATACTAACACGGAATCAGATGTATGAGTAAGTAATCATGGCATGCATATAATTTTTTGATAGTTATGCCAAAGAAGGAGGCCTCTCTGTCCTCTGCTTACCAGAAGGGGGCGCTATAAGCAGCCAGCTTCTCGGCTAGGGCAGACTGGCTTGGCCAAGGATAATTGGGAACACAGAAGTTCCAGCAGTCAAGTCTTAAATGGGTAACATTTCAAACAACAGAGCCCTAGGCAGGGACTTTTATGACAAACTCAATGCTTGGTTTCTAACTTTTCAGTATATTTTGCAATCATTTTGGACCCCAGCCTATTCCTATAGCTCCTGGGGGCCCAAGTCCCTTTTTCTGTTCCCCTATTTCTTAGTCCTCATGGTCGATTAACAAACAAGTATCACCAAGGAGTCTATTCGTTACTGTTCACTAAATCCGTCCCTGTGTTATAGATTAATACCGTTTTCTTTTGACTGGCACCCAGCAGCAAGAAGGAACAGCTGGTCAGAATTCTGTGCATAATATCTCCTCCTATTTTGAAGATTGTTTTATCACCCCTCTATCTTCTCTTCTCTCAGCTGTACATTTCTTTTGATCCTCCCTCATAAATTCCATTCTCTAATCCTTGAATCATGATTACTGCTCATC
The DNA here is from genome assembly GCF_023851605.1 of Tamandua tetradactyla. Classification (NCBI taxonomy): domain Eukaryota; kingdom Metazoa; phylum Chordata; class Mammalia; order Pilosa; family Myrmecophagidae; genus Tamandua; species Tamandua tetradactyla. Next base: position 50,540,094 of record NC_135334.1, on the reverse strand, counting down.
TACCTCAGGGAGTACAGCACAGGGCTCCTTGTAGGACCTCAGCAAGAAGAGGAGGTGGTGACATCCACTACAGAGTCTCCCCAGCTGGGGCCAGTCATGCTCCCTTCACTGCACAGGATGAGATGAACACTCATTTTTCAGTTTATGTGAAGTTATTTCTGCACTGCTCCACTGTACCTCCGTCATCACAACATTTGTGCTGCATAGACCTACTATGGTGCTTAGATTCACCCTCCCACCACCACCATCATTGTGACCTGTGGCTCCTACAGAATGTTTGAGACAAAATTTTTGGCGGAACATTTTCCTGTTACTGATATTGAGGAACCCATTTTATAGAAGAATTGGTTAAGCTAGGCCTTTACTGTATGCTGTAGTTATTTTTCTGCTGGAATTAATTTAATCTTCAGTACATTCAAATATATTTAATAATAAGCCATATCATGAGGGGATTCTACTTTATTATTAAAATATCAGGAATCACTGTCTGATAGGATTTTCAGCATTATGTTTTAATTATATATAGAGAAAAAGAGTTCCTTAGCCTTCAACTTAGGGTGTAATTTTTAAAAAAATTATTTAAATTGACTTTGAAGCACCTTCCAGCCATTTGTTCAACATTTAAATTCCTTGTAATGCCTGCTGTTTTCTCTCTGATTTTTGACATTATTATCTTTCTGAAAACAGAGCTGCTATTTAACTCAGCTAGTGCTGAACAGAAACTGATTATTCTCTTTTGATATAACTGGAGTGACTTAAATGCTTAGAGTCTTTTGTGTTAAGGGAAGATTAAAGAGTAGGAGAAAAATGTTCTGTCTTATAACTCAAAATAAATATTTCAACATGAAGTGGCTATAATTTCTCTAGGAAAAGCATACTAGGTCATGGGGTGTTCAATAGCAAAGCCTTGGAGATGTAAGCAGTTCCTGCAAGGCCCTCTATTCTTTTGACTTTCTTTATAATATGTGGTTCAAGAGAAGAAGAAGATGAGAGTAAGTTATACTAGGGACTTTTCTTTCTGTAAGTTAGAGAGACCTGTCATTATTTTATCTGTAATCCATATTTCTTCAGAAATTACAATTCCTTTCTGTCATTCTATCTTCTTAAAGAACTTATTATATGAGAGACAAGCATGGTTGTGAGGTTTAAGGAGAATTTGGACAAATTAGATCATCCTAACTCTTGGGTAGTGAATTTTTGCTGCTCACAAAAACATCCTTGGGTATTTACTGGTCTCTGAGAAACAAAGATCCAACTATAAGGCAGAATTCAATGTGTTATAAAAATAATAATAAGGTCAGCAAGATGCACAAGAGCTTTTGGGCTTTCCATTGAAGAGTGCAGGCTTTAGAATTTTTCCTTTTGTTTAGGTGTGGGAAGCAAACCAGATTGCTCAGTAAGCCTGTTTCTGGCTAAAGAACTGTGGTGAGAATCCAGCTGTGTCCTTTTCATTGTTAGCTTCAGCCATTTCATTGTTCAAATAACTTAATGACCTATCCTAAGTAAAATTATGTTGTCTTGACTACAAATATCAACATCACCTCTTATTTCAGTGCTGGTCCTATATATCATCTCTGCTTGGACATGGCTATCACTGCAAATGCAGCGTGTGCCAGATCACTCACACCTTCTCAGAACTGTTCCCCTATCTTCTTCCAGCTTCCCCATTTCTGGCTGCAGCATTCAAAACATCACTCATTCAACTACAGCAGTGCTTTACTGATCAAATTTTCAGTGCCAAGCATTATGCTAGGAGAGCCAGGATCAGAGTGAAAGGAGGGTACAAAGATACACAAAAATGAAAAGCACAGTTCCTGTCCTCATGAAGCTGACCATCTATACAGGGAGTAGCTTACAAGAGAGGGAAAGGATTGTGTTTCATTGATAGTGGTTCATAAAAAGTACCAATCTTCTTGCATATCCTTAGAGCCCCAGATCCTATTTAAGTAAGGTCTTAATAGTAAGACCTATTGTCCTACTGTCTTGTGTTTTTATTTCCCAGCTGTTACAACAAATACCATACAATGGGTTGGCTTAAATGAAAGGAATTTATTGCTTCATGGGTTTTGAGGCCAGGAGAAGTCCACAGTTGAGGCATCAGCAAGGTAATGCTTTTTCCCTGAAGATGGTGAGGTTCTGGGGCTGACTGCCACTGATCCTTTGTTCTTGGCTTTTCTGTCATACTGGTGGTACATATGGTTACATCTTTTCCTTTTATTTCTAGCTTCTGTTGACTTCTAGCTTCTGGCTCCTCCTGTGGCTTCTCTTGCATCCAGTTTCCTTTGCTTATGAAGGCTCCAGCCATATTGGGTTAAAGCCCACCTTCAGCCAGTTTGGGGGGACACCTTACATAATAATTTCCTTAAAGGTCCTATTTACAAATGGGGTCACACACACAGGATCAGGAGTTGGGGCCTGAATATGTCTTTTTTGTGGGGGCAGGGAGGGCACATGATTAAATCCCTAACGTCCTTTAGGAATTTAATGAGCTAGTGGCCAACAGGGAGTCAGGAAGGATGGATTCTATTTTTACTGTTTCACTAATGCCAAATGACAATGTCACCTGCCTCCTATCTTGCTGGAAAGATTAAGTTAATTTCTTTCAGTTTTGCAATGAATCGCTGCAAAGAATAATAACTCTAGTATCTTGACCACTAATAGTCCTGAAGTCAGGAAAATCTTCACAGCAGGATTTGGCAAATAACAACACAATTATCATTTTCACTGAGCAGGCAAGTAACCTGTGGTCTGGCATGAGCATCCATTAAGAGCTGCAGGCACCTTGTGAATGTTTGCCTCCATGTGGTTATGAAAATCTCCCAAGAAAACAGGAGCAAGGTGACTGTGAATAATGGGGTTTATCTTTCCTCACTGAGCCTCTGAATATTTTCTATACTATAGAAATGATCCTGACTCTATCATGTGTCTGGATAATGACATCCTCTCATTATACATGGGGCTTTTGTCTTTAAAATAAATGAACTAGTATGTCAAGCATAGGAAGCTCCTGGAAATAAATTCAACTCTCAGAAAAAGCTGCATGTTGTTTGAATATTACCTTTTCCACTTTAATATATTGCACATCCCTCCTTCAGATGACAGGGAATATCTAAATGTGGGAAACCCAGGTACTTCATGGTAAGTTTAGTACTTCTGCTGTGATAGATCACAGTCACATGGAAATACTGATCTCACCACATGGGTTTTATTGACTTAATTACAATCAATAGAGCTAGCTGAGATGACTTTCAAAAAGCTTGAGAGGTAATCATTGGACAGGGTGATAAAGTAACTGTTTATATATTAAATTTAAGTTATATGAAATAATATGGACAGCAAACAGGTATATGTGTGAAAGTATGTACATGACCCTGAATTCATGTCTTTTCATAATCTATTGATCTTGAACTTGACCTAAATGCATTAAAGTAGTCAGAGCTGTTATAGGACATTTTTTTCTTGGGCATTCTTTAATCTGATTTCCATATCACTTTGTCTTAGCCAAGATTGCATGTATATTCCATTGAGATTTTCAGTTTTGATGGCATCTCTCTTATTCTCCCTTAAACTCTAAGTGAATTAAACTATGTTGTATCATAAATTTGGTCTTCAGAGTCCAAATTTCATAAATGGGGAAAGCAATGATTGGTACTCTGGTACTTAAATCTAAATGCATATGAGTTCCTTTCAGTTCCTTATACACATTTAAACTTACTATAAACTTTATAGGTGAATCAGGGACAAGTTATCAACAGCTTCACACCAGATATCAGTGCCAACAATAGTTTATAAAAGCCATGAAGACATTTGGATGTAATTTTTTTTCTACGTGAAGGAGTAAGTAAAATTTGACGAATATCCTAGAGCATTTTTGGTGTCTGACACCTGTTAATCCCTTCTTGTAAAAATTCAAGCTGATACAACAAATGGTGAATGATTTCATCATGATATTGTTCGTATTTAGGATTATAACAGTACTTGTTCATTGATTCATAACAGTCTGTTAAAGCCACTGTTGATCTGGCATAAGCCATGTCTAACTGATAAAAGTGTAGCTTGCATACACCTAAGCATCCCTAAGAAATATTCTTCTACCCACATTTCTCCAGATTAATGCATTAATTAGATATTATAATATGATAAGAATATCGATGCTAAATAGCCAGAGGCACAGACAGAAATGAATTAAGTCAAACTGACTTCCAGATCAAATCCTGTCTTGCTCTGGAATCAACACTCTAGCCCTTCTCCTAATATGTAAAAACAGTATACGCATGTGACAGGGGCAAGAAATAAATGACTGCAATACCCTATTAAGATCTCAGGGATTTCAGAATTAGTGTCTGCCACTGTAGATCAAGTACACTATCATTAACTCTGTTCCCATTCTCCTCATTTGGGCAGCAACTGAGCCTGCTTTCTCTTAGTCTGATAAATTATACTCTAACAACCCTGAATACCCAGCTAGCTGTTACCTCTTTCCAAAGTTCAGAAAAAACTACAGAGTCATGTAGTTCTCTACAAATGATTCTGCAATGTGCTCATGATAAAAATCAGTTTCATTTACCTTTCTCTCTCTGAGGTCCGTAACCCACCTGGGCTTCCCACACTCATAGAATCCATTTAATATCTTAATAAGGTATTTGATAATATAGCTGAATATAGAAATACTCCTATGACAGAAATGCCAATGATTTGTGTGAATGTATTCAACCAAAGAGGAAGATGAGTTTGAAGGCCTCTGTGGACCTTCCAGTTCTGAACACATTATATTCTTTAGTCATTTACTAGCTACATGTGGTTTTATTTTTCATGCAGGCCCTTGCTGTTGACTCTTGCTTTGTCTTAATGGACTATGTGGATTTATCCATACTGAGCTACACTTAGACTTAGGAGCTTGGCCTCCGGGACTTCCCCGTCTACCTTTTCCAGCCTCATTTTCTGCTGTAACATCTCACAAACCTGGGGTATACCTGACCGGGTTCCCAAATATACCTGCACACTTCTACCGCAACATCCCTTCTCCTTGGGACATCCATTTCTCCAATTCTCACTGTCCATACTGTACTTATCCTTTTAACAGCGCCTAGTTCCTAAGTCTTAGCCCTATGAGTTTTTTTTTTTATCCTTTTCTCTGACTTTAAATATATTGTGACAGTGAGTTTGGAGAGGCTACATCATCATCATGTAATCCTGCAACAAATTTTAGATTATTCTAAATCTATGCACTGGGGGGGCAGGGGGTGGGGTCAGGGGCATTGGAGCCTGACCGCTAAGGGATGGAGGCTTATCACTCTGCTTATTATGACTGCCAGCATGGATGAGTGACTTCAGGTTTCCCTAGCTCCTGAATCATTAATTGCTCTGTAATTATTGTTCACCACCATTTTGAATTTGACCTTATTGTTACTAATAGAACAGATTAGAAAAATATGAGAAAGTTATTCTAAATGCATACACTGAAAAATAAGGGTCTGGAATTACAAAATAGTTTATATGAAGCCATGACTATAAGTTTTGTGCTGTAGAGGTGTTTGAATATTGAGCCCACTGTACTTTAGCCTTTGAATTTATAGTTTATTAATGTAGGTAGTTCAAAGTCTTTCAGGTAGCCTGACTTTGTCTAGTACTCAAGGGTTCTTTCTGAGGGAAAGATAGTGTTGTTTTCTTTTTGCTCAGTTCTCATTTTATGAAAACCAACGTCATTGTTTCTTTTCTCCACATAAGCCCTGGTTGTTGTGTGATTAACCAATGGGTCAAAACCTCTTTCTTCTTTTGTACAGTCACACAACCATGGATGATGAAGGAATTAAGATGTCATGATAAAACAAGATGCTCACTATATAATATACATTATGTATATGTATATACACACATTTGTGAAACATATACATAAATATACATCTTATAAACACATTGTATTCATATTCTGGGGCTGCTGTTCCAAATTACCACAAACTTTATGGCTTAAAATAGCAAAAATTATTCTCTTACAGTCATGGAGTTTGGGAGTCCAAAATCAAGGTGCCAGCAATATTGTGCTCCCTCTAAAAGCTCTAGGGGAGAATCTTTCCCTGCTTCTTCCAGCTTCTAGTGTTTCTAGGTTTTTTTTTACTTTTGGCTGCATAATCCACTCTCTTCTTCCCTCTTCATGTGGGCTTCTCCTCTGTGTTCCAAATCTCCTTTCGCTTTTCTCTTATAAGGTCGTCATATTTAGTATCTACCTACATAATCTCATTTCTATTAATTAAAACTGAAAAATGTCTTTTCCAAATAAGGTCACATTCACAGGTTCTGAGGGTTATGACATGGGCATATATTTTCAACCCACTACGTACAAATTATGACCATGTGTGTTATAATAATTCTGTTGCTCTGTCATTTATGTTAGCTTGAGAGGTGAAGTTTTTTTTATAACTTTAGACAATAAGCAATAAAAAGTAATAGTTAATAGCCAGAAAACTGTATGAACATAGCTGAAATCTGTAGAACATAGGGTTGAGAGGAGATCACATGTACAATTCTATGAGTCCTTTGAGGAGATTGAATTCTTATGAAAGGTATTTTTCTGTCTTGGACCACATGTGCATCCCCTTAAATTGGAGTAGCTGTGGTAGGTCATTCAGTGTCTGTATCTGAAAAAGGAACCTATGAACTTTTCTTTGTGGTTTGTTTTTGCAAAACTTCCGTAGCTAATCCAAGGCAATCACAGATAAAGGTAAATAAAAACTACCTGCCGTATCTGCCTAGGCCTCAAGACCCATTCTTCTTTCCCATTTTCAACCTGCACCTTTGGGTCCCTGAGTGCATCATTCAAAGATGTCCTTCTACAGAAGCATGGCCAACCTGCTCCTTTGGTTGCCATCATCAGAGCCCAGTAAGTCAGCAGGGTACAGTTACATCAGAACACAGAACTGATACAATTTGATATTTTAACCTCTGGTGTAAAAATCAACTGTCATCTCAATTATTATTCAGGCCCCATACAACTATTTGACTGGCAGGAAGCCTACTCTGCTAAACAGATATCAGAAGGTTCTTTGGATTTCATCCTAAACAGAGATTCAGACAATATTTAAATCTGAAATAAATGCTTATGATAGTCCAGATATGGTTGCTATTATTTTTTCCTTTTAATTCATATCCTTATACAAGGCACACAGTGAAGCATGACTGCTTATTTGAATATTGGCTGAGCATTTCTGGATAGTACTGGGACATGGGCTTCTCAGCCCTCACCCCTTGCAAGGGTCTTTGGTTCCTAGAGATCACAGATTATGTCAGGATTGGCACTTCCCTCCAGCTTCCTCCCTGACATTTAGCCAGCAACAAGGCATTCCTTAGATGGCTAGAGTTCTTGTAGCATTCCTAGATGGTTATTCTAAAGCACATGGTCACCTTTTCCCATCCAAAGCAGAACAGAGCCCACAGGGAGGTCTGATGGTAAGAGGAACAGAGCTAACCCTTTTTCTGTGCCATTGTATTGGTGCTTTATCCACATTATCTCATTCAATCCTAATAGTTATTCTGTGATGTGGCTATTACCTGTGAGGAAGTCAAATCCCAAAAAGTTAATTGGAAATGCTCATCTGGACCAGACTGGAACATGAACCTATGCCTGCCAAAAGAAACTCTTTGCCTTTTCTGCTACCCCGGGTTTCAAGTAATGCAGGTACCCTGACCCTGCCCTGATTCCAATTTTTCTCCCTTGGGCCTCAGGACCTGCAAAGGGACATTAGAGATGACATGCAGCTTAAGTCAGCCAGTAGGCTACTCAGACAGCCCTAGCATGAATTGACGTTCAAACTTCTGCTCAGGGGTTTTAGCCAAAGCCCTCATCAGATAGTGCAATATCTGGGAGGTCTGTGAGTTTGTAGTCAGAAAACCGGGGTGTGAGTTCTTCTTAGGCTTCTAACTATGCTATGTAACTTTGGGGAAGTCCTTAAATGTCTCCCATCCATCTTCTTTGTCTGTAAATTTGTAATAATACCACATGTCATGCTTCCTACAAGATGGATGATGGAGATGAAGATACTCTGTTAACTATAAAAATGGCTTTATAGGTGTTGATATATTATCACAAGGAGATGCATACTCTCAGAGACAGACAGAGTTGGTCCCTTGCATTATGACCACTCCCTCTGAACAGTCCAGGCTCACAGAAAAGTTCAAGGCACAAAGTCACACACTCCAGACCATCAGAACTGCCTCTGTTTGCTTCCAATTGTAGCAGTGTCAGGTTGAACCTCTTTTGTAAAGCCCATGTTTTATTGACTCCTGAACTTGCACAGATTGCCTCACATAGTACAGAGCACTAAATTGATACTTCATAAATATTTGTCAAATGAAATTGTGTCTTAGTCTCCTAGGGCTGCCACGACAAAGTACCAAAATCCAAATGGCTTAAAATAACAGAAATGTATTCTCTCACAGTTCTGGGGACCAAAAGTCCATATCAAAATGTCTTCAGGCTCTGCTTCTTCTGAAATCTGTTTGGAAGAATCTGTTGCATGCTCTCTCCTGGCTTCTGATGGTAGCTTGCCAGTAATCCCTGGCATTCTCCCCTCTGTCTAACTGTGTCTAATTCCCTCTTCTTATAAGGACACCAGTTATTTTGAATTAAGGGCTCACCCAACATTAATATGATGTCATTTTAACTTGCCTAATCTGTAATTACCATATTTCCAAATAAGTTTACGTTCTGAGGTATTGAGTTGTAGAAGTAAAACATATCTTTTTGGGGAATACAATTCAATCCATAGAAAGAAAGAGTGAAAGAGAGAGAGAAATAGAGAGAGGGAGGGAGGAGGGGGGAAGAAGGGGGAAGTAGGAGAGTGAGGGAGAGGGGAAGATGGAGAGAGAGTGAGAGTGAGAGAGGAAGCTTTAAATCTTTGCAATTCTCTTTAGTGAGATGTATGATTATCTCCATCGTATCAGAAAGGAGAAAGCACTGACCTTGCAACCATTCTTGTCAATGCCTGGGCACTTGTACCTACTGGACAGGGCAGCCCAGAGCCACTGTTCTGTCAGGCAGTCCAGAGGGGCTGCCTCTTGACACCAGAGTTGACATATGTTGGCCCTTATCAGTAGAAGTACCTCCCCAGTGCCAGGCAGCCACTTTAGTTCCAGTTCATCATCTTGAGTTTTCCCTCTGCCAACTATGTTAGGATTTTGCCCTCTGGATCAATAATCATGGAACTAATTTTTGATCCATCAGCCAGACATGCCAAATATTCTTGACCCTCTTCACTGGGAGCTATGGAAGAGATAGTTCCTGATGCCTGTCAATGTCCATGCCTTCTGCTGCCAAGGAAAACACAAGTCTCCTGATAACCTCTAATTCTTGGTCGTGTGCCTGAAATGAAATAAAATGATTGTTTCCCAATGCCCCTGCTCACGTACTCCTTGCTGGAGATAGATTTTGATGAATTCCCCATTATGAATTCACTGGTGCACATGATTACGTCCCCTCACTTGCAGTACAGAGGTGCTATGACCACGTGACTTGATTGTCCTGAGGCCAAAAAAACAATGAAGATGACATACCAGGCTTATTATGTGCACTATTACTTTTTCATAGCTCATCGCCAGCCTAGGTATTGCACTTTGCGGGCAGAGTCAGAAGTTAATTGAAATGGCTGCCACATTGCATCTCGTAGAGAATCCTTTTGCTAACATGCGTGACTGGTTATGTCTCCATGTAGAAATTCTTCTCTTTTGCTGTGCATAGCATAAGTGGAAATATAAAGTCTCAGAAACCAGGGACTTTATTCTTGATTGGAGTGAAAATGTGACAGAAGCAGGACTCTTGTTGAGAAGGTGCTTCAGTGGTTGTCAGCACTTGCTTAAGAGTGATCCATATTTCAAAAATGCTTTTTATAATTCTCCTGCACTTTATTTACTTCAGTCCATATTAAGAAGTTTTCTGAGTAGATAGCAAAGAACAACTCTTAAAATATGTGAATACCAAATGTAAGATAAAAAACATAATTGCAGTTTAGACTTCAGATTTATTTGAAAAGGGGATAATGATAGTAATTACCCAGTTTGAGTTTTGTAGAAGGCTAATTAGATCCCCAAAGCATTTGTATGCATAAGAAAAACCATAAATACAAAAGACCATCTGGTCCTTATCAGCTTACAACACTAACACTGCCTGTAATTATTTTTTCTATATTGTTTTGATGTTGACATTTTATGGAGCAATACGTTCTACCCTAGTTAGGGAATAACCTATATTTTTAAAAAGCTGGGGGTCTGCTCCCTTTTTCCTAATAAAAGTTTTAGATTTCCAAGGCAAAGGGGACATAGCTTTACAAAGAAACAGGTAAACAATTTTCATCATACCCATTATACCAGAAATGTATTGTTTACAAACTTCTCTGGCTTATCTGACTTGTCTTGTTAGTAACTTAGTTTTCCAAATTCTTGGATTCAGTTAAGTGTTTTGTTTTTTAAAAAAGTGGAATTGAGAATGACCCATTTAACTGTATTGTACATGCATGGAAGTGCAGTGTTCATTGGTCATGTTCCATAGTTAATATGTCCCTGGTAATTGGGTTGTTACCAAAATAATGTTATTTGTTTTCATCTTCACTCTGTCTCCTCAACTAGAATGTCAGTTTAAGGAGGGCAGAAATTGTGCCTTTTCACTATTGTAATTCCAGCTTCTTCAGTAGTACAAAGGTGGGTACCCAATAGCTATTTGTTGAAGTAAGTGAATTAATAGAGTAGATTACATGATTTTAGCCTCAGGATGCTTATGATTTTGTTATCAATTTGTACATGACAAACCACCTCAAAATTTAGTGGCTTAAAGCAACCAACATTTCATCTAATCTCAAGATTTTGTTGCCTAGGAACTCAGGCAAAACTCAACTAGGAATTCTTTTATCCTTTATGACATCGATGGTGGTCACTTTCAAGGGTCCAGGCCAGCTTCATCACATGCCTAGTGCTTGACAGGGCTGGCTGAAAGGCTGGGCTCAACTGAGAGTGTTGATCAGAGCAATGGCGTGTGGTCTTTCCATGTGGCTTAGGCTTCCTCACAGCAGGGCAACTCAGGTTTCCAAGAAGTCAAGAAAGAAGTTGCCACTTGTCTCACAGGGTGGGCCTACAATTGGTTCAGCATTATTTCCAATATTTTCTTTTGGTCAAGCAAGTCACTAAAGCCAGCTCAGATCCAAGGGAGGACAGAAGTGGTGGTGATTTTACTCCACCTGTCAATGGGAAGAGTAGCAAAATAATTGCAGCCCTCTTTAGTCTACCACACCATCTAATTGAAAGGAAATTATTGAAAACTGTACAATTCTAAAACAAGAATGGTAAATTCCATATATATTTCTATCACATGAATGTAAAGTAAGAAAATCAGCATTATCAAAGAAGGCTTTATGGAGAGCATGCATAAGTTTGGAGCTGAGCCTAAAGAATGGATAAAACTTCCAGACATGAAGATAATGGAGGAGGGTGTTTTAGTTTGCTAAATGCAATATACCAGCAATGGAACAGCTTTTAAAAAGGGAACTTAAGTTACGAGTTTATGGTTAGAAGGCCATAAAAATGTCCAAACTAAGGCATCCAGAGGAAGATAACTTGACTCAAGGAAAGCCAGTATTTGCCATGTGGGAAGGCATGTGGCTGGCATCTGCTGGTCATTGTTCCCAGTTTCATTGCTTCTAGCTTCCGATGCCAGTGGTTTCCTCTGTAAACATCTGTGTGCCTTCACACAGCTCTGGGTTCTGACTTGCTTAGCATCTCATGGAAAGGAACATGATGATATCTACAATATCTGCTGGGCTCTGCTTCTCCAAACATCCGTATCTAGGCATCTGCTCTTTGTGTCAGCACGCCAAGCATCTTCAGATGTCTGTGTCTCTTAAGCTTTCTCCAAAATGTTTCCTCTTTTAAAGGATTCCAGTAAACTAATCAATACCTACCTTGAATGGGTGGAATCACATCTCCATCTAATCAAAAGGTTATACCCACAACTGGGTGTGTCACATCTCCATGAAAACAATCCAATCAAAGTTTCCATCTCACAATATTGAATCAGGATTAAAAGAAATATGGCTGCCCCCACAAGATTGGATCAGGAAAAAGGACATGGCTTTTCTGGGGTACATAACAGCTTCAAACCAGCACAGAGAGTATTCCCAAATAAGGAAATTTTTTGCTTAAATATGGATGTAGAGCCAGGTTGGCAACAATTCATAACATTAATTTCTCTATCTTGTTTCTCTTGCTTGTTTGCAATATATTAGCAATAAAATGACAGGACCATCAGTATTTTTGGAAGAGCACTTTAGAAAAAAACATATACAATTTTCAAATGCATGTTCAATTTAATGCTAATTCTATCCTACTATGTAGAATTGCTTGTGTTATCTTTCAGAATCCACTTAGACAGGGCTTTGTTCTGCTTCCTAATTTCTGATAATAACAAGAAAATTCCTATCTTCCTATTTTCCATTGGCTTCCAGGAGGCTCAGAGCCAAAAGTGAAGCCCAAACAATTATGTTGAGCTTCTGTTTGGCGTTTTTGTATCATCTCCTTTCCTTTAATCTAAATGCTTTAATCCTCTTTCTGTTTTGCTACTTCACTGTAGGAATCTTTTGCTTTCATCTACCTCAAAAACTCTCCACAAAATCAATGGGACAAACGTATGGAGCACTTAATATATGTGCTAGTCCTTAGAGTTAGAAAAAATGTATTTAAATAATTGTGGATACATATGATAGATCTTTATTTTAAAATGCCTGTAGTCTAGTTAAGGATCCATGTACAGAACGTGTAGGAGAATAGCAAACTTGAGGGATGAGTTCCAGATGAGATTATTGATAGAAATAAGGTGAACAAAGTGAGTTGTGTCACCAGAGTCCTCGAATGATAGAATGATGAGCCCAGTCCTAATTGGAAAATACCATTCAATATGGCACAATATTTCAAACTAATACAGCATGTGCATTTCTCAAGGAGTTGGATATTTTTTTCTAAATTGCTTTCTCATCCAGAAAGTATATCAAAATTCTTTTCATATTTTTTAGTCAATTGGCAAAGAATACCCAACATGAATGACAGCTTTTGCTAAGGGCTCTGGGAGACATCATGATTGGTAAGTATATAGTAGAGTTGGGGAGAGAGCATTTAGGTATATTAGCAACTAGCAGCCTAACAATTAAGATACATTTCCCTCATCATGTTCTGAATCTTAATTGCTCTGGCCCTCTAAGCAAGAAGTATAGGAACAAGAAGTATAGGAAATAGTAGACTTTTGTCTCATGTTTAATCGGTGAGAAAGAATGTTTTCGGCATGGCTGAACAGGGTTTCTTAATAAATGTAGAGAACAGGAAATCCCTAAATGAAATGATAATGTGCTTGTTCCCATATTGTACATTCACTCTGTAACAAAGTATGCCTAGTCTTGGTTCATTGGTAGACCTGGATTTCAGTAAGCCACTTTCACCTTTTAGAAACAGAATGGGAATTTCAGTAGAAATTCTCCTGGCCATGTCCCAGGAAGAGGAATGTGGACAAGAGGCCAGGTAAATGAAGTTGTTTTCAGCTTCATTCTGACAATGTGGTCTGTCTTATTCTATTGTGGCAGTCGGAGAGATAGATGGTAATAGGAAGATGGAAAAGTTCTTTCTGGATTATAGAGTAAATATCAGATGAATCAAGTTGCCATATTTTAGTTTAGAGGAATGAGACTTTCTATTAAGAGGGTACTCGAGGATGACTACATAAAGGGTAGCTCCAGTTACTGCCATCACTTTGAATAGAACATAAGGCACTGTTTTAGTTTCTTCACCTATACTCAAACGAATACCATGAAATGGGTTGGGTTAAACAATGGAAATTTATTTGCTCATGGTTTCGAGGGAAAATGTCCAAGTCAAGGCATCATGATGGTGATGCTTTCTTCCTGAAGACTGACCACCAGCAATCCTTAGCTCCTTGCCTTGTCACATGACAAGGCGCATGGTAATATCTCCTGCTTTCTTCCTTCATGTCCAGGTTCTGTTTCAGCTTCTTGCTACTTGTAGCTTTCTCTTTCTCTGTCTGAATTCCTCTGTCTGAATTCCATTCTTTTATAAAGGACTCCAGTAAATAGGATTAAGACCCATCTTGATTGAGGAGGGTCACATCTTAATTGAAGCATCCTCATCAAAGGTTCCTAATTACAATGGGTCCACACCCACAAGAATGGATTGAATTTAAAAACGTGTTTTTCTGGGGTACATACAGCTTCAAACCACCATAGACACTTTATTAATGTTGTGTATGAATGGCACCTGTGATCGTTCATAACTATGGACTACTGTAGCAGATACTGTGATGCCCTGCCCAGGCTCTGTCAGAGCTGAAACACCCATTACTCCTGCTTTATTTCTGGTATTGCCTTCAGTTAAAGAGAGCTGCTTACCCTCTCTGGGTACAGTCCACACCCATAGCTATATAAAAATCTGCCTCCTCAAGCAGAACAATACTAAAGGGCCATCCAGCTCTAGGGCTGCCCCTGGATCAGTCGAAGTCTTTGTTGCAACTTAGTTCTTCCGTGTGCCCAATGCTGTTCTTCCTTGATTTCAGTTCCCAGAACTGTTGAGCCCACAGTACTCCCCATAACCTTCCTGAACACTATTCTTTGTCTTGGAGACCATTTCCTGGAGAAAATGACCCTAAGACACAGACCATCGGCAAAATTATGTCCCAGGATCAGATATCCACAAACAATTGTTAGGCCTATATTTAGTGTTAAGGCTTCATGGCAATCTCTGAAGATACACAGTTAAAAGCCTATGAAGACCCCACAATCTGAAGCTGTCAGGAAACCACAGGATTTACCCTGGAAGGATGAAAAGTAGCTCTTGGTAACTTCCACCAGAACTGAGCAATGATTCTCCTTTTCTTCCATTTTCCCTTCTGTTCCCCATCCCTTTTCTTCCCAATCCCATTCAGAGTTCTCCTCCCAAGTTTGTCTTTATCATTCAGCCTCATCTATCTGCCCAGTGAGTCATAAATGGCGATGTTTGTCTTTCATATCTAGTTTGTGGAAAAGTGTCTGTGCACATGATGAACATATCTCACCCTAGTTTGTGAGGAAGACTGACATTTCTCACTAATTATAAAGAATATAGGATTCCTGGATCTATTGATTTCCATTAACTCGTATGAGTTATGAATCTTAAAATGGAAGGCCATGGCAATAGATATCTTATGATAGTATTTTATAGCAAACAAGACTCTTGAGAGTATCATAAAAATCAGCTTTTGAAGCACATCTTATGGTTTATGACCTAAAGAATTGTTTGTGCCTTATCCACAAATGTTTCCCAGCCATCCTTTGAAGTGCTGGCCTTATCAAGGGAAAGATTCCTACTGAAGTGAATGTAGATCTCTAAAAGTCCCTCTGAAATGGACTGTTTTCTTCCTTTACTCTCCATTTCTCTTACCTGCTGTTAAGGACTTGTTGCCCTGTCATATGACCATTCTTATTTGCAGTGGGTTCCTGCCCTGAGTGACCGTCGCTCAGATGTTTTAGAAAGATTCTCTCCAAAATTACATTGCAGAGTATTATCATTTTGATCAGGTGCTTTGTTAAACAGGCTCTCATCAGTGGGTGATACACTTGGCCATGTAATGCAGGGGATACCACATAAAGGAAAATGGGCCATATGTCCTAATTAAGACAAGTTGTTCTTTCCCAGCTAGAAACATTTTGATGTCAGAGATATAGATGTTAGATGGCTCTTATATGGTTAGACATCAAATTAAAATCATATTTATCTTTTCTTGTTCATTCAGCAAACATTTATTGGATACTCACTTTGTGCCATCTTATATATGCACCTCTTCCTTTGCTTTTCCTTTTCTTTCTCCATTCTTTTCATTTTGTTATGTCTATAGAAAATTAATGAAGAGCCAGTCAGGTCTTTCCAGGTATGCTGATGGGTTCTTTTCACAGAGAGAAGAGCAGGTTCATCAGTTTACTCAGGAACAATCAAACTTTAGAGAACTGGTGACCATGTCCACAAGGGGCTGATAAAAGTGTTTCTCCTGCCATTACTATTGAGCACATACCTTTGCAGTTACCAGAATGCTGATGTCTGCTTTTTCTCTTGAATATTAGAAAGAATCAGAGTAATAGAAGGGGCAGGAGATGATCTTGAGGAATATTTGTTCCAGCCTGTGGTGGAGTTTATGAACTATTCCTTCTGCTTTAGAAGAACGTAACTTTCTCGTGACTTATTAAAACACCTGCATTTAAGTATTTAGATACAGTGTTTATTCCCTGTGTGCATTGCTGGGGATTTCTTGAGAAATTTTAATATATTTAGTGTCCCTTTTTCTAGTCTTTCTGGGTGCCTCTGCCCTTCTTTTTGCACTCATCACTACTATATTCCTCTTTTCATTTCAACATGCGGCTTTTGCCAAGCCCACAGACTGTTACTTATTGATTACATATGAAGCAGAGGTTTGTTGGCAAAGAGACTTGGACTCTGACAGCCTTAGGCAGTGGACATGCTGGTAAATGTTTAACAACTGGCTCACCAAAACTAAACCAAACCCAAACAAAAATACCTGATTGATAATGTGTGCTGATTTCCATAGTGTAAATAGTCCCACCATGGCCAATTTCAGACTATCAAAGTGTTAAGTCACTGAAAACAGAGTTGAGAAGAAATGAGCACAGTGGTTCTCATGAGCTGGTGCCAGACAGCACTAGTCCTAGGTCTGAGCCCAGCATCTGCACCATTGCCAGGCCTTGTGGAATGTTAACTATCCTCTCTCAGTCTCACTTTCCTCATGTGAAATGGGATTAATATGAAAATATTTACCCTAAAGGATTATTATAAGGATTAAATGACATTTCATATATGATGCTTAGCTTAGGGGAAGGGACATAATAAGCATTCAGTAAGGGTTAGATGGCTAGACTTAATTGGCACCTTGATCTCATCAAGTAACCCAGCTCTAAATCTCTCTGGAGTGAACGTTACTTCTGGTGAGGTCTCCAGTATAAACTAACTCAGCTCACAGTGTTGGTTTCAGTTGTGAAAGAGGCTGACCTCCTTTGGTTTGGAGGACACACTTAACAAGAAAAGTGGAGCAAGTAATCTTTAGTTCCATCATCTTATTTAACAACCAATTGTTAAATGGCTACTATCTGTAAAATATATTATGCTAGATATTGTGAGAGGATCATACCTGAGCATGTCTAGACTTTGCTCCACCAGCTTATGGTCTAGTAAGAGGAGGCAAATGTACATAGAAGCACCCCAGACTTGTGGAGGCAGTTGGTTTGCGCTAAGTCAGGGAAACACCATTGGTGATGCAGGACCATAACTCCTAAGGGTTGGTTTGGGCTTGGTCAACCCACTCAGTTTCAGGGACAGACAAGACAGGGAACATGCTTTTTGGTGTGTGAATGTGGTTAAAGGGCTGGCTGCTGATTTCCGGGATGAGCCAGGACCTGGCATTATGGGATTAAAAAAGATTTCTTAACCAAAAGGGGGAAGAGAGAAATGAGACAAAATAAAGTTTCAGTGGCTGAGAGATTTCAAGCAGGGTCAAGAGGTTATCCTGGCGGTTGTTCTTATGTGTTATATAGATATCCTTTTTTAGGTATGGTGTATTGGAGCAACTAGAGGGAAGTACCTGAAACTGTTGAACTGTGTTCAGTACCCTTGATTCTTGAACACAATTGCATAACAATTTAGCTTTTACAGTGTGATTGTGGCTGATGCCAGTTTTATCCAGGGTATGGACAGATGAGTAAAAAAATAAGGCTGAAAATAAATAAATAATGGGGGGTGGGATTCAGGGTGAAAAAATTGGGTGGATTGAAATGTTAGTGGTCGGTGAGAGGGAGGGTTAAGGGGGATGGGATGTGTGAGCTTTTATTTTTATTCTTTTTCTAGAGTTCTAAATGTTCTAAAAATGATCATGGTGATAAATACACAACTATGTGATGGTATTGTGAGCCATTGATTGTACACTATGGGTGGACTGTATGCATATGAAGACCTCTCAATAAAAATATTTTTTTAAAAAAATGGCTAGCTGCTCTTCTAATCCCTTCTGAGACTGTATATTGCTTTAGACTGGAGTTCAATGGGGATGGCTATTTCTTTTTTTTGCATGGTCAGGCACCAGGAATCGAACCCGGGTCTCCAGCATGGCAGGCGAGAACTCTGCCTGCTAAGCTGCTGTGGCTATTTCTTTTAATATGAGTTGTATCACTTTTCTATGTCTCAAAATAAAACCATGTGTCCCCACTGCATAGTTTTCCATCTTGACCAGAGTCAGCAGTTGTATAATAAATACTTTGAAATGGTGGTGATGGTAAGAACAGACACCTCTGCCGAAAGAATAGGTGGATGCAGTTAAAAGGGGAAATTTTAGGTTTTATATGTTACCACAATAAAAATTTTTAAAACCATGAAACTGTACAACACAGTGAACCCTAATGTAAACTGTGTGTGATAGTAATATAATTATAATAATAGTGTTTCATCAACTGTAATAAAGGTACCACATTAATGCAAAGTGTTAATATAGGAAAAACTGTGTGTAAAGGGGGTACGTGGAAACTCTACTTTCTACATGAATTTTCTGTAAACCTACAATTCTCTAATAAAAAAATAATTAAAAGAGTAAGTGGCCCACTCCACATTTCCAAAATTCCCAGGTTTTGTTCTGCTCTATTTCCCTCTTCTGAATTGTGTGGGGAAGGAGTATCAACCAGGTCAGCATATATCTCCTCTAGGTAATGCCAAAGTCAGTTCTTTTCAGACTTTTATTATCCAATTTTTGAATTTCTGAGAATTTGAGTGTTGTAACCAACACATAGAGGATGCATTTGTTTAAAGAAATGGAGATCCTTTTAATAATTTTCAAATATATTCTATCTTCTGGACTGGAATGTAAACTCTTTGCAAGAAAGGAAATCACTGTTACATGTGTCCCGAATTAGAAGTGACATTATTGAACACATAGACTCATTTATAAACATTGCAGTAATTTGTGAGGGAGAAGCTTATGCTTTTTATATGCACAGTGAAACCCTGGGTTTGGTAACCTCCCTTAGACTCCATGGCTCGTCAGGGGTTAAACTATGACAGTTTGACTTTAAAGTTTGTGCTCCCAGGATCTGTAATCACCCCCAACTCTTTTCCACTCTCCAGCAAGGCACTGCCCCTAGCTCTGGGGGGTAATAAATTATATACCAGGCATGGATCCATTCCAAAGAGTTTCCTTCCCATCAAAGCTATAAGCCATGTGCATATATTTGCCCGTCTAGTTAAGGAGGGCAGAAATTCAAATGAACATAATTTTAAAATATTCTATTTCACTGTGCTTTTAAGGCCATAAAGCTGTTTTTTTGCTTTCAAGAATTTACTAAGGCACTTTGAAGAGATAAAATTATGTAAAATCCTGACCCACATTTTCCAATAAAGCCCAGCTAAATCTGGTTCTGTATTCCTCAGAGCCACAGATACGTCTTTGATTATAACTCAGAAACCAATAGCTTGCCTGGGATGAAGAACGTCTGAACACCATGCTTCTCTTATTCTCTCCCAGTTCCCCAAAATGACATCTTCTTCACATGGATGTTCCCCATCATTTTAATTGCTCCTCAGAAATAGGAAAGTGTAGTAGGGACCTGAAGGCACTAAGCTGGGAAATGATAGCCCTTCTATCAAATATCTGTGTGTGGTTATTAACAATTTTACAGCATCCTTTTAAATATAGCATTGGACAGATAACCCCTGAAGGTGCTGCCAGTCCCCTCTGACCCAGGACCGTGCTTCTTTTCCTTTGTTCATGCCCTGCATTTGGGCCCATACTTTCCTTGATTGTCAAAATGTGTGTGCATGTGCCCTTCAATATCCAACTAAAACGTTCCTCCTTCCCAAAGCCTATTTTTATTCCCAAGCCAGTTTACTAAACCTGATTTTGTGCCCCAGTGGCACCTCATTCCATCCCCGGGGTCGTATCTGCTACCCCATGGTATATGTTGTAGGTAAACCTGACTGCCCCAATAGCCCTCTATGCTAATAAGTTCCTTGAAGCTGGGAGCCCTGAATCATCTGTGCACTTTCCCACCAATATGATGCTTTGAATATGTTTGTGCTCAATAATGGCTGAAAAATCAAGTAAATGCTTTCCAAAAATGTATTAAAATATAAATGTGTTGGGGAGAGTCCAGAACTCCTTTTTTAAAGTAATTTGTTGCTCAGCACTATTAAGAAACAATTGTGTCTGGTTCGCAATAGATCTGAAACCATTACCTTGTTAATTGTTTCCATATATTGGTGGAAAGTCCAGTTCCTTGTTATTTCTCCCTGCTGTGAACCTAACAAATTATATCTTCTCTTTCAGCCCCCAGAGTGTAGGCCTAATTAACATTAATTCTTAAGTGAATTTTAAATGTATCTATTTTCCGTTTTTTATTTTTCACTAGAATAGATTATTTGTGCTGCCTCTAAAACAAGGGCTCCCATGATCTTAGAAAAAATGATCCCTGTCCATATTGCACACTATTCCTCAAAGTTCTCTATAAATGTCCTGGAAGCATCTCAATATTTCTAAACCTTCCGATCTTCTGAAAATTTGCTTATAAATTGCTGGATTATGCCATTTTAAGCTATTTTTCCTTCCTTTTCCAGTGGCATGTTTTCAAATTACTTTGAAGATCTTCCTTTGCAGATGATTACAGAAATCTACTTAAGAGACTTCAGGGTTTGCATCCTTTGTGGCATCCAAGAGATAATTTGCTAAGAGACTAATTCATATATTTTTCCCTTAAAATCCCAGCTCACTTTTTTACTCTTGTTTTCCATTACTTCCTTCCACTTCCTTAAGTTATAGCCAGAGCATGCATGGTTTTAAAATCAGAGAGGCCTGCATTTGGAACGTTTATACACAGATGGATCTCAAAACTGTCCATCCAGCCTGTCCATCCAAATTTCTTTTGTATGCCATCATTCAGATGTCCGATAGTTTTGTCAAATTTGAGATGCATTAAATAGAATGCTTGATTTATCTGCACACTTTCCCTTCACTCCTCCTTGCTTATTCCCCATATTGAAAAAAGGTGCTATGTTCTACTCAGTTATCCAGGACAAAAAACAGACCAAAACAAAACAAGAGTCGCCCAGCAGTTCTCTCTCTCTGTCTCTCACTCCTCACAGCCCAGCTGTTAAAACATAAAGCCTTTGTTGGCACATCCCCAAACCAATCCAGGGCTACTCTCTTCACTACTGAAATCCTGGCCCAAGCCCCATTTTCTCTTCTCCAGATTGCTGCATAGTCCAACTGTTTCTCTTCTTCCATTCCTGTCTCCTACAGTATAGTTTCCACACATCAACCAAAATAATCTTTTGAAAGCATTTATCAGATAATACCAGAAAGTATCAGTTCCTTTTTACCACCTCTCATTAGCTTTTTCCTTAAACAGTAGGATTCAAGTTCTTAATAAAGACTTTAATATCCTATGTCATCTCAACCAAGTCATTTCCTCCTTAAGGTCTTTGTATTTGAAGCCCTCTTTGCCTGTAATGCTCTCTCCCCAGGTCTCTGGAAGGTTATCACCGCCTTATTATTCAAGTCTCAGGTCAAATGATACTTCTTCAGTAAGGTGTTCTTTGGTTGTTAGGTTCAGGTGTCAACTTATCCAGGTTATGGTGCCCAGTTGTCTGGTTAGGCAAGCACTGGCCTAACCATTGCTGCAAGGATGTTTCATGGCTGGTCAATAGAACAGAAAGCTGGTTTGTTAAATCGTCATCGACTGTGATTGCATCTATGGCTGATTACATCTACGATCAGCTAAGGGTGTGTCATCTACAAAGGACAGACTTGGATTTGATCCAATCAGTTAAGACTTTTAAGGAAGAAGAGAGAATTTTCACTGTTTCTTTAGCCAGCTAGCCTCTCCTATGGAGTTTGTCCAGACCCTTCATCAGATTTGCAGCCTCGCGGCCTGCCCTACTGATTTTGGGCTTCTGCATCCCCATGGTTGTGTGAGATGCTATTATAAATATCATATTTACAGAGATGTCTTGTTGGTTCTGTTTCTCTAGAGAATCCTGACTAACACACCTTCCATATCTGTCTTTCTAAAGTGAAGCCCTGCTCCCAAACAAGTATGCACAAACATGCATGTAGCATGAATCCATTACCTTGCTTTATTCTCTTGCTGTCATTTATCACTCTCTGAAATAAGTAAATGAAATGAATAAGATTGTTTTTTATTTGTCTCTCCTCAGGAGAATGCAAGTGCTTGGAGGGCAGCAGTAGTCTGTGTTTTGTTAAGCTCTTAGAACAATTTTTGGCACTTTGTAAATGCTCAGCAAATATTGGTTGAAGGAAGGGAGGGAGGGAGGAAGGAATTCTGTCTGTCTCTGTCACTCTGTGACCGTGTGCATATTGTTTAATCTCTTTTAAGCTTGTTTCTTCATCTGTAAATGGGGTTGATTGTCAGTACAAATTGTGGTAATCAGATAAACTTTGTATCAAGGTAAGCAATAATAAATGTTGGTTATCACTCTTAGTTGTTCCTCAGTACATTTATCCTAGTCGTCCCTTCTACTTGCTCCAGAATCTTTAGGATCAGCTCTCAGGTAAGCTGCTTCTCAAACCTACCCTGGCCCCCCAGCTGGAAGTGCCATTTCCTGACTGACCAGAGTGCTTTCCCTTTAACACGGCACTTATACCCCTTGTCTTGTATTCAACTGCTTAGCTTTTTTTTTTTTCCACACCCACACTGTACCAAGCATTGTGCTGGGTGCAAACACATTTATTTTTTAGGTTACTATTGGTTGACTTCTGAAGCTTGACTGAAAGTTCTTTAAGAATAGGTCTGTGTTTTATTCAGCTTTGTGACTTTACATTGTCCAGCACTAGACTTTAGGACTTCAGACTTAGTTCTCATTTCATAAATATGGACTGAATGAAGAAACGGAGCAATTTAAATGTATCATATGCTACTGGACACACTACATACATTCCATTTTTTTTCTGCCACACCTTCTGGAGCTGCATTTCATAGGGACAGAGTAGAGATGGCCTGAGAGATGCTTGAAATCTTTCCCCACCAAACTGGTAGAGCCCATAGACCTCTGATTTTGGGGTTTATGAGCTCCTAGAGTAGGGATTTTACCCCACATTTGATTCAGGTCATTGGCTCTTCTCCCTTTACAAAATGTTCCTTCTGGAAACTTTGATTGCTAGATCACCTGCAGTACAGAAACAGAATTATATTTTGTTCAGTGGTATGAAGATGGGGATTGGTTGTTTAATTTTCCTTTGTCACTACTGTAGCTAGCAAACTGCTGATATATTTTCTTTGCTTCATTACAGTCCACACTCGACTTGCACAAATCCCAGATGCTTTTATTCACACCCTTCGGTGTAATGACCTGGGACTCAGAAATAAATTCTTGCCTGTGCTAGGTCCATCAGTCTGCAAGGAATAGATGCCTTCTTTTCTGCTTCATTCCTTGCACCTGCATGTAGTCATTTTCTTCTACATATTGTTTTTATAACCCAAGCCACCTGCTTTGTGCATATAGCCCATTTTCTTGATGTAATGACACCACTAAACCACCAGCACCACCATGAAATTTCCACTAAGATGCCTAAGACCAACATTAGTTCTGCTTTTTTTGCCATCCCAGTACTGGATTCTCAAATTTAAATTTACTTTCTAATTCAGAGCACTATAGTTTTGCTGATTACTTTAAGTGGTTTCTGTGTAAAAATACTTAGCATTAATGGCATTCTTTGGCATTTTAAGAGTGAATTACAGTCATTAATTAGCCAATTAATACAGCATCCCTTGGTGGAGGGCTTTATCAGCCTGAATTCTATTTTATAGTTGGAGGAAGTGAAACACATTGACTCAGACTTGCCTTTTGGAGCTGTATCTTTTACCATTTATTTCTGTGCTCCCTCCTTCACCATCTATTTTACAATCTCTTCCATCCCCCTAAACACCTGGCTTACAGATTGCAGTGTGTGGGTGTATATGTGTGTATGTTTGTGTAGGTGGGATGTTGGGGGAGGGGAGGACTCGTAGCTATGGCACAAAAGAAAATCTGATGACCAGCTCCAGGAATTAAGCTAAAGAGACTCTGCCCTAGGTATTATGGATTGAATCATGTCCCCCACAAAGACATGGCAAATCCTAACCCATAGTCTTGTGCATGTTAACCCATTTGTAAATAGGATCTTTGAAAATGTTATTAGTTCAGGTGAGGTCAAACTGAACCTGGGTGATCTTTCATCTTATATAATTGGAGTCCTGTAAGCAAAGGAAATTATTTGGACACATGGTAGGAAACAGGTGAGGAGAGAGACAGCTGTGTGATGGAGGCAGAGATTGAGTTATGGTTTGCTGGCAAGCCATCCTGAGAACACCGCATATCCTTCAGAAAAAGCCTGACCCTGCCAACACCTTGATTTTGGATGTCTATTCTCCTAAATAGTGAGACAATAAATTCCTGTTATTTAAGCCACCTGCCTGTGGTACTTTGTTATGGCAGCCCAGCAAACTAAGACACTAGGGAGAGAGAGAGAGTTGGGTTGAAGAAAGAGCTTATTTTTCACAGGGAAACCACATTGTTAAGCATTTTTTTCAATCTCTGTATACAATATACCCATTTATCCAGTGGTATCACCAAGGTCCACCCCTCTTCCGAGTCAGACTGGAGTGATCTCCAATTACACTGAGTAGTTGGCCATCCCCAAACTATATTTCCTGTAATGCATTCAGTTATCGACTCAATAAACTTAGTGTGAGCAAACTGCTATATAAACATAATCACAAAAGGATAGATTTATTCATTCAGTGTTTCTTGAGTAATGATTTTGCTGGCAGGAATTCAGTCAACAGCTTTCGATTATTCTCTGGGTTGTGGACATATAGAGAAGAATGGTGAGGTAGCCAAGTGTACCTTGAGGGTGATGCAATCAACATGGAGAGTACAAAAGAGGACCTTCAATGGGACTTGAACAGAGATTTCTTCACTCTTACAAATGCTGGGGCAAAGTTGGAGAATACCGTGGAATTCACACATCTTTGAAGCCCTCCCAAATGAACATGACAGCATTTTGTCACGTAACCAAATAAATACTAGAAGGCACATTTATCAAATTTTCAGAGGGCATAGAGATAAAAGGAAAGGTGAATACCTTGAAATATTGCACGGTGGCTCAGGGTGATCTCAGACCACAAGAAGAAGAGGATGATGATTCCTAAATTAGTAGGAGCTCGATTCAAATTCAGTTCATGGCTCCAGTTTTGTGCCCTATTAGACTCAACAGATCCATTACGAAAGATAAGTTATTCCTACCATATTTTTAGTGCTCAAACAATATCTGAACATGTCTTATTCTGGACTGTATTGATCAGTGCTGTCCAATAAAAATGTAGTATAAACCTCATATGTAATTTTGAATTTTCCACTAGCTAGATTCAAAATTTAAAAAGAAACAGGCATAAATTAATGTTAATGATATGTTTCATTTGACTCAATATATACAAAGTATAATTTTGACATGTAACTAGTATAAAAGTATTAATGAGATATTTTACATTCTCTTTCATATTAAGTCTTCAAAATCTAATTTTTTTACTGTTTACAGCACATCTCAGTTCGAATGTTGTTTCAAATAAATATTTTCTCTGTATTTAGGTTGTATAAAATTTACAATTATAAAAGAGATTCCATATCCAAGCTGTTCTAGACATATTTAAAAGTTTTCCACAAACTGAACCAAGTATCAATATTTTCAGTTAAATTTGAACTCGTTTAAAATTAATTAAAAATCCAGCTCCTCAGTTGCACCAGCCACATTTCATATGCCCAGTCGCCCCACGAGGATGGTGCCACCAGATTGGACGGCGCAGGTCTGGATTAAGTACCATCTGTGTGGTCGTCAGGATGAGGCAGGGCCATCAGAAACAGTGGGGACAACAAGAGGAGGTATTCAGGCACCCAGTGGGAGGGACACAGTGGGACACAGTGGGAGGAGGTAGTTGCTCCAAGTCCATTCACTTGTACGGCCCCTGGTTCCAGTGATCCTGCATCTTGCCTTGCTGCCTTCAGAGAGACTTTTGAGTCGGTGCTGACTTATGAAAACAAGGCTTGAGCAGTTTTAGTCTTTTGTATAGTTACTATGCCACATGATTTTTAAAGTACTTCTCTAAAAGTAGACATGCTTGTAGTTCCTCAAGGCCCATCACATTTACTGAACAGACAAACCCTCTTTTGGAGAGACAGCTGGCCCTGCCTGCTCCATCAGCTTAGCATAGCCTTGTTAAATGAGCTGTTAAGTCCTTATGGGTAAAGGGTCTAAAAAGCAGTTCTTGTCCTCAGTGTGCTGATCATTGTCATCATTGCCGTGACCATCATCATTGATGTTGTCATCCCTGTTTTTCAACCCATCAAATCCTCACTGTCCAACTGCCGTTTCTGTTTGCGAACAGGGAAGCTAGATTCTTTTACCTTAAAAAAACTATGGAAAAGAGAAAAGAAACTAAAATGTTCTAGGCATTTCACAAAGTCCTTAGAGAGGGAAGTCTAGTTAGCGTCCCCTTCCACTTTCCCCTCCCCCTTTTCTAGCTGAGAAGGCTAAAATCCCCAGAAGTTAGTTAGCTCATCCACAGTCACACCACAGAGCTCAGATGTAAACTCAAGTAGGGATGACTCCTCAAGTCCATGCTGTTTCTATTTTTTATCCCTACTGAAGAATACAACTTAGGGAATGTAATAAGACAGCAAATTCTCACCCTAATGCCATTGTATCATACATTAAGTTTCTGCACCCAAATGAGGGTGTAGTCATTAGCCTAGAAAGGTGATGGTGGAACTACCTCCCAAACCTTTTGCTATACATGCATGCCCCTGAAAATTAAATAAGGATTCTTCTCTTTTGATAATATTCACAAATGTCACGTTCTTCAGGTTCCTCGTAATTACTTCCATTATTGATGAAGAACTCAGGAAGTTTGTAACAGAAAAATAGTCAGGTATTATGGTAGGAACAATAGTTTCTTGTAAAATTTTATCTCAGGAGGACTGCTGCCTCGGTTTGGACCTAAAGCATAGAACATGATAGAAAATAGCGTGAACCCGATGATAGAAGATGGCCTTGTTCGTGAAACGTTAGTGACAAGTGCTGACTGACAGCAAGGAAGACACCATGTAGGGAGTGGCCAAGCGGGAGAGACCGTGAAGTGCCTGCCAAGGACATCTCGGGAACACTCAGGCTGGCCTCCTGCACATATGGGCACCAGCCTTATGGGTATGTGATTCTATCGTAGTAACTGTGAGGGAAATAGTAAAGGTATTAGGGGAGAAACAGAAGCATCAACCAAGATTTAGAGCCCTTTCTTGAGCTGCTCAGCCACATGTCGAGAAAATAATCATGCTTTCCAGGCAGCATATAGAAGAAACTTGAAGGAAAAATGAGGGGAAATTTGACATAGCAATGACATGTACCACTTTGGATGCTTTCCTCCCCCTTGGTAGGAAGCTCCACAAATAAGGGCATAATAAAAACCCAAATAACTCTTTGAATTTCTAGTGCTTTTAATTAATTTATTTTTAGTGGAATGTTTTAGCACCAACTTTAGAGTAAATTGCCAATTTGAAATACATGAACATTAGTGATGTGTTGTGATGGTGAGGTAGGGTTTAAGTCCATGAAAGAGGTGATTTACAAAATTGACATCAGTCCTAACTGAAATGAGGATAGCAAGAGTACCTTTTTCAACATACTAGAAAATAATGGAGGTGGGGTGGAGGGTTGTGGCAGAGGCCAGTGTGGGGAGTGATAGAGATCAGAAGGCATTATCCTTTTTGAGTTCAGGGCAGAGGTCTGTTCACTGAGATATCCAGAAGCAATAAGCAATACTACAAAAGAAATCAGTCTTACCTGCCTCACATTGCATCCCACTCTTAGTAATGAAATCCTGTTTTAAGCATAACTAAGGTGCCCAGAAATGGTCACTTGTTAAGAGTGATTGTAATTATTGCCAGAGCTAGTAATATACTAAAAGTAGGACAGGGAATGAGAAATCTGGGTCTCTAGTGCTGTGATTTAAATTGTGGTCTCAAACTGGACTTAACCTTTCTATGCTCTGGATCTTACGGTTTTGAGACAAAGGTAAAAACAGAATCAGCCTATCCTTGAACTCATAGGCTGAAAGGCTTTCATCATATAGCTGTCACTGGAAATTTTCTCCAAGATTATATGCACATAAAATATATCTTGTTCTAAATTATGTTTTAAGCAGCAACAGCTGTCTTCACAGTGGGGCTTCTTCAATTCAGATCCAATGGCAATAAGCTTTATATCAGCATATCTAGTCTGTTAATTAAAAAAAATATTATTCTACCTTTCTATTTACACATATATATATATTTTAATCTGGGCACTTCATAATGTAAGTACTTTGCAATGAAGCAGAATTAGCTACAGGATTCAGCCAAAGAAATGTGGTACTGGAAATGGCTCAGAACCCAGGAGGATCCCATGGTGTTGAGCAATGAGGCAAGGGTGAGTAGGGGGTAGGAGGAGAGCCCCCAGAGAGTGACTATGGGATAAGCTATTCGGACCCTGCTTGCCCAAGTTCCCATCCAACACACAATTTCATCTGAGTCAAGAGGGCTTAGAAATAGTCATGGTATAAACTTGAGAAAAGGTGGTCACATTAAAGGGGCAGAAAGGTGTATGGTCTTTTGAAGCCTGGCCACGGTCCTTGGTGTGTCCCGAACTGCCCCACAGCAATGAGGGGAGATGCTGTTACCATATGTGGCAGAGCCTCGAAACGAATTCAATTCCAAGATCCACATCCTGCCTCCGAGGACCCAAGAGAGCCACGTAGACAGCTTCACACATGGATTCTAGGGCATAATGGATGGGCATTAAAGTGTGTTGTTGGCAGCGCTTTTTTTTACACGCTCATATAATGTGCTGGTATCTTTTTTTTTTTTTCTAATAGAGCGTGTTGACACATGCCCACTCAAATAAATAAACGTTCCCATCTCCACTGGCTTGTTTGGAAGCTTCAAGAAATTCATGTGCAGGAAAAAAACTCGTTTGTCTTTAGAAATTTGAAATGGCGAATGTGTCAGAAAGGAGTTAGAGGAAGGGAAGAGGCGTTTTAAAAATTGTCAATAAATCAGCATCTAAGTTTTTACTAAAATGTACACTGGCTATTTATGTAGTCCAGGTGGAGATTATGAGAAAGGCATTTAAGATGTAGTGATACAAAGAATCTTTGTATTTTGAAAGCCAGAGGCTCTTCAAGCAGCTGTCTGAAGATGATGCCTTACACATGTGTGGATGTGGGCGGTTATGAGACGAACAGTGACTCTCTTGGTAGCCAAGCAGATGATCTGTATTTTTTCTGCTTCTATATTAATATTTTTACTTCTGTTATTATAGTTATTAGAATGGCATTTACGTGCCAGACTGGTGTAAATATAGACGAAGCTTTATTTTCTCTTCAGAATCTAAGGACATATCCATTCATACTGGCACTCAGGATCCAAGTTTCTAGTGTTCTGCCAACTTTAGTGGGATGAGAACAGGGCATCTTCTTCCAGGAGTCATTATCAGGAGCAGGAGAGTGTGTATGTGCCTTGCACACACAGCAGGCACTAGAGGCAGCAGTTGGGCCAGGGCAGAGGTTTGGGGGTGGGGGTGCAGGAATACTGTTTCTTCCTCCTTATGTCTTGGGGCAAGAAGAGGATTTACAAAGAGAAAGGGGCTGCCTCAAATCTGTTGTCTACTTCTCATCAGCCAGGTTCCTTTCTAGAGTAATTCCTTTATAATTAGAGATTGAGTGTGTTGTTTTTCTTGAAAGATATTAAACTGTTGACTGCTAAGGACACAGCCTGAATCTCACCATAATCAGAACACAGATGCCGGTGTTTTCCCACAAGTAGCAATAATCATTAAAAATAATAATAATAAAATAAACATCAAAATTTCAAAATTAAGTTGCCAAAGGAAATACGCTTTCCCTCTTGTGCTCAGCACACAAAAGTCTAACCTCTGGGCTCGGCGAGATGGGTCACGACAAATAGAGAAGCAGAATGAATACCAGAGAAAAAGGAAAGTCTTATTTTTGTAATTTTGTCAGCTCACCAAGTCATTTGTCATGTTTCATTGCATCATCTTGAGTTCTCTATCCTCTACAGGGGCCTGACTGATCAGCACTGAAGCTTTTAGCTGCCATGTGATAGGAGATATGAGCAGAGTAGAGGATACTACGTTCTCAATCCAATGAGACACTTCCGTTCAGCAGACCTTTACTTAGCACTTCCTGTGGGGATGGCCCTGTTCCCCATAAACTCTTGGCCCAGTGCAGGAAGTGAATTATGGAGACTGTGATGTGGTCGGAAAGAGGAGGAAAATCATGGGGCAGGGACATGAACCATATGTGCCTGAAGCCCAGAGAAAGGGGAGTTTTCACCAGCAAAGGAATAGAGAGAACACTTTAAGGTCCAGGTAGTATTTGGGATGAAACCTGCGACAAGTCAGGTTTCAACCAGTGGAGTGAATGTAGGTGGGAAGAAATGCTAACCTGAGGATAAAAAGCAAGGACCCAGAAATGTGTACAGGAGCCATGAAAGTTTCATTTAACATTGGCATCTGAGTTAAGGCAGCAAAGGCTGGAAAAAGGTTGAGACTAGAGCACAGTGGGCTTTGAAAGCCAGGATGCCTTGGTTTCCTAGGGCTGCCATAGCAAACTACCAGAAATGGATGGCTTAAAACAATAGCAATTTCTTTTCTCACGGTTTTGGAGGTTAGAAGTCTGAAATCTGTGGGGGAGAATCCTTCCTTGCCTCCCTCTAGCTTCTGAAGGTTTGCTGGAAATCCTTGGCAATCTCTGCCTCTTATCATATGATCTTTTCTCTGTGTCTGTATGTGTCGTCTCTCTTCTTCATATAAAGATAACACCTGTGTCAGGTCAACAGCCCATCCTATTCCAGTAAGACCTTATTTTAACTTAAGTAATTCCATTTGCAGTGGCCCTATTTCCAAACAAGGTCACATTTCACAGGCACCAGGGATTAGGTCATCAGCATATCTTTTTGGTGGTCACAATTAAACCCGTTAACACAGGATATTGAGTTTGGACTGATTCTTTGAGCATCTGGGGTAGCTAATGAAGGCTATTGAACAAGAGGGTGACATAGTCAGACCTGTAGCTCAGGATGAGCATAGTTGTTGAGTATGGTTTCCCAAATATACCACCCCCATCTCACCCCCAGCCTTCTCCTCTGAGTTTGAGACTTCAATATCTATTTGCCTCTTTGAGCAGTGCCATCCAGATTTCTCACATAAAATCTTACATCCAACATGTCAAAAGCTCTACCAATCTAAATCTGTTCCTCATTTTTGAGACATAGTACAACCACCCCCTCAGTTATTCGAACTAAAAAAAAACTTACCACCATCCTTAAATATCCTCTCTCCCACTCCCCACATCAAACCAGTCATCACATCTAATAGGGTCTGATTCCTACTTCATGAATCTCATCATTTCCTCTTACTCATTGCCATCTTACAGCCTTAAGGCACATCTACGTCAGCTGATCCAGTTAATTTTTTTTCCTTCCCAATTCAGCCACCTCCATGTGGCTTCTATTCATTGGTTGAAAACCTTCAGAGGCTAGAGAAGCTCATGTAACTCAGAGATTCTAAAACTGTGCTCCATAAAATATCCTAAAAGAACCTTCACATTTGGCCTTCTTTACCTTTTCCCCTTAAGTCTTGACACCCTGAACTCCTGCCACTATCAGGCCATGTCTTGGCTTGTGTTTCCTAGATGTGCATGCTTATTCTCATCTCCATGTTTTGACACCAAGTGCATCCTCAGCATAGCTTGATTTCCCTGCCTAGAAAACTCCTACTCATCTTTTAAAACCCAACTCAATTCTTTCCTTTATTCTCCCTTCAAAATGATTGGCTCACTACTCTGTGCTCCAGTAGCACAAAGGGCATAGACTGAATAGCTTAGCATTTTTAATGTGTTGTACTATAAGCTATTTTCCCTATCTGGGTCTCACACCAGGCTATGATTTCCTTGAAGGCAGTGTCTTGGCCTGATTGATCTTACTTCTTTTTCTGTCATCTGATACTTGGGGAACATTGATTAATGTCTATGGAATGAATGAAGGACGCATGTGACTACAGTCAGACTCATAGCATGAGATTGATAATTGAAGTGCGATTTCTTAACAGGTTCTCAAGTCCACATTAAGTTTACTTTTCCTTCTTCTACAAAATGAATTAATGGAAATAAGGCATCTAACACAATGTCTGCACTTAGCCAATGTGTCATTCCTACCAACACATACACACACGCACACACACACACATACTTTTTTAAGAGAAAATTTATATCTTAAAGACTAATAATTACCAGTGAAGTTTATGAAAGAATTTGAACTATGTAATGGATTTGATATATACTTTCATCCCAGAATTTTAAACATTAAATTAACTTCTGATCCTTCAGGAAAAATCTTCCTTATATAAACAATTCAAATGTTAGATTGTTTATTACTTGAGTGGATGCTTTTATTAATTATTCTACCTCTATTTAGATTTTCCTCTCCACCTCCCTACCTTCATTCCTAACAAGAGTGAATCAGCTATTTGTTTTGGATTTTCTTTACAGTATTAAACTTGATACAGAAGGAAAGGTTTTAATTTGATCATATGTTTGGTCTGAAATTTCTACCTGAAAAATCCTCAGCAAGGAGTTGTATTTGTTTCATTTGTCATCCATAACAGTTGCAGTGCTGATTTGTGCTCAGACTCTTCCAAGAGCTTGTTAGGTCATTTTTAGCCAATTATGGCTCTACAGTAAAGTCATTTTAATACTGTGAGACAGAAGAGGTTAGAAGACTCTCTGTTTGCCTCAAAAATGAATTAATATTTGTCCAGAACCTCCCACAGATGCATGTTGGCATTTGGCTTGAATGCTACTGTCTCAGCCTGTCTGACCTCACATTGTCTCTGTTATGTACTTGCCAGAGACCGAATGGTTTACATGCTGCATCTCACAACATGATGTTGTCAAGTTACAGAAGAGTGATTAGTAAAAATAACAGATTTTTTAAGATGTGATAGGTACCAACTGTGGTTATGTTCATCTTATTTTGCTGACAACAAGGTTTTGTCTTTCTAATTAATAAAAAAGAAAAAAGAAAAACATCCTTAGAATTGGAAAAATTGGTGATAGCAGCAGATACATTTCTCAAAGGACCTCCGTGAGAGTTCTTCTAGGTTTCTGTAAACTCCCTCCATTGAGTTGTAAAGGAAGTGGTGTCTCAGCAGTTGATGGTCACTGATACCCTTAAAAATTAAGGGGCACAGAAGGATAAATAGTATATGTTGCCACTTATATGAAATATCTAGAATAAGAAAATTTACATAGAGAAAGTACATTGCCAGAGGCCAGGGAGAAGGGGAAATGGGGAGTTAATGCATAATAGGTACAGAATTTCTGTTTAGGATGATAAAAAAGTTTTGGTAATGGATGGTGGTGAAGGTAGTACAGCATTTTGAATTTAATAAATGACACTGAATTGTATACCTGAAAATGGTTAAAATGACAAATTTTATGAAACACACACACATGTACACATACACATTACCACTAAATTTTAAAATAAAGAAAAAGTTAAGGGAATGAGAGCAACCAAATGTAAATTCAGTCAGCCTTACTTCATGGTCTCAGCTCCAAGCCCTAGGAGGAAAAAGGTCCATGTGCACATATTCCCCTTTCCAACTTTTGGTGGTTCTCCCATTCTCTGTTCTCCGCCAATCCCTTTTAGAACCATTCAGTTTATATTGTCATATAGCCATGGTGTTACAATGGCAGTGTCATTTCTGCTGGTTGAAAGATGCCAGGCTGGCCTAATTTGGGTCTTCCTTTTCTTTCACCTAGAAATCACTTTGCACACCAAGCTTATATTTTCCCCTGTTTAGCACTATCAAACAACTTCTGCCTCACTTGATATAAATTTTATGGCATTACCAGTTGGCAGCTTGCTGCTGAAAAGAAGCTCAAAATGGATTGAGTTGTAAAAGTAGTAAAAGTAGTGAACAGCCAGCAACATTGAACTTTAGAGAAGTCTGGATAAAAATCTGTGTTTGACGATTTAATTGATAAAGATGTTAATTCTTCAGGGAACCGATAATACGGGATAGATTAATTTACCCAGCTTTTCCTTTCTAATCCATGGTGAAGGATCTATTTGAATGACATTTAAAAAATATCAATAAGGACCAGGTTGCTTGTGTAAATTGTTCTGCTAAGGTGAGAGGAGCAGCATGACACAGCACTGGAGTTGTATGGGGTGGGGGTGGGGATGCAGGGGGTGGTAAGGAAACAGGAGAGCTGAGATATAGTTCAGCCTTATCATTGACTGCTGAAAGCCAGGGAAAAGGGAAAGAACATGAAGCAGAGGCAGCGGAAGTTATCCTAAGCCAGCCTGAAAGTAGCACGCAGTTTGTCCCATATTCCATTGGCTGGAGTGAATCTCCTGGCCACAGCCCCCTGCAAGGGCTGGGAAATCTAGTCCAGCTGGGAATCCTGAAAGATGAGGAAAGGAGCTATAGTGAGCAGTTCCTCATCTCTGCAGAAGCACAGGACCCAGGCCCTGGTAGATTGCATCTGGGCCTCAGTTTTCTTAGCTATAATAGGAAAGGGTGATGCCTAAGGTTCTATTTCTAACTCTAACATCTGTGATCCCAAGCTGGTGGTAGATAGGATTCTGCTATACCATTTGCAGTTAATTCTTGGAGGAATTTTCCAATACTAATAAAAGAAAAGAAGAAAGAAAACCTCATGAGAAATAGGCTCTGCCACTTGTTAAAGGGAAGTGTTACACCTGTCCTTTTTCCTGTTCCCTTCATATGGGATGAAGGAGGCTTTTCTTGCTCTTAACCACCAGTCCGTGCCACCCTTTCCCCTCTCCTCTTAACCCCAGCAGGCTCATAAGCAAAGCGCAACAGAAACAACCAAACAACAACAACAACAGGAAAAAACTAACAAAAAACATCACCATGCCACCAACTCTCCTCCCCTGTAAGGTAATTTTGAGCACAGGCCAAGTCCCTTTAGGATGGAGGGCCAGCATTTTGGCAGATCCTTTGGGAAGGTTGAAGCCAGAGCGCTGACAGTAGAGACCTCAGTGAATGGGCCTGCAGAGGAGCCACTGCTGATTAATGACACACACACAAGCTGCTCAAAGAATGTTGGCTCTTGCTGGGTGATGATGTCATCCCTAGCAACAGGTGGCAGCCCTCTTTCTCTGCAGCCCTCTGCATGGAGGTTCTAGTGTTCCCAGTCGTGAATGAGGAACAATAAGACGACCACAGGGTTAACTGCCACTTTCACTCGCTCTTTTGTGGAACTGGGGCCTTTCCCATAGAAATGTCATCTGATTGAACTGATTTCTTTTTTCCTGCTGCCCAAATGTCAGACTCTCCTATGAAAGTGGATCATGAGCAACTTATGCCACCGAGGCCTTTGCAACTGCTGCATAATGATGTGTGTGCTTTCCTTGTGCAAACAGAGATGAATCTGTCTCAGAGAAGGGTAGAAGGAGGTGAGGTTGCTTGGTTCCCCATTAGGAAAGATAGTCAGAGCAACGTGAAACCTGCATTGCCTGTTGGGTTGGTATTTTACCTTTTTGTCTCCTCATACATCTTCATGGCAGGGAAACGAAGTTATAAGAACTCCCTCTGAAATTCCTACAGGAATTTGCCAAACAGATATATCATGAGGGTAGCATGTGTCAGGATTGAGGCTGGCCAATTATAACCTAAATTAGTGGTTCTCAACCCTGTTATACCACTATAGGGGCCTTCTACAAATGCACATGCTCAGTACCTTCTCTGCACTCAAAGACACAAAGAAGATATCCTTATTCTTAAGAGGATTCAGTATGTCAGTGTAGACCTGGTCATCTCTATTTCTATAAAGATCTGCGTGGTTCTGATTCACACTGGCCTCTGGCAGTGGGCCGACCCTCCCATGTATAAGCAGGGATTGCAGTGGTGATAAGAAAATAACATGAGCTTTGGACTTAGAGTGGGTTTGAGTCTGGACTCTCCCACCTGCAAACCATCTGACCTTGATCAAGTCATTAAATTCTCCTGAGCCTTGGTTTCCACTGTCTATATAACAAGGAAGGGACTGCCTTCCTCCCAAATGGTAGTGAGATTTAGAATGATATGGGTGTAGCTCCTCTTGCTGTCCCTACGTAATGAAAGTTGGTTAGTAAGTGGATCTATCTTTACACTACGCTTTCTTCAGTTTCTGATCTGTAAAAGATGGGGTTGAGCCAGAGGACTTTAAGCATCTTTTTGGCATTAGTATTCTATGGTGCCATTCTGGCTTTTGTGTAAATTTTAAGGGTGGATTGTGTCTTTGCAGCATTAAAAGTTCCCCAACAGGGTCAAGACTAATTATGTCTCTCCTCCTAGGGTAGAATTTGTAAGCCATGCAGCAAGTAGACAATATAACCACAAGCTGTCTGGGAGAGGACTTTGCTGTCTGCAGTGATTTTAATTTACAAGATTGCAGGGAGTCCTGTAAAACATCCCTGACTTTTCCAAAGCACCTTTTACAGTACCATCAACCATGATTTATCTAGATCCTTGTTCAGCTTATTTATGGTTGCACCCTCTTCTATGCCTTGGGATAAACAATCTAAGTCGACTCTTGCTGCACATGTCATATAATACTTTCTTCTACTTGTTCTAAAATGAATTCTTTCGTCTTTCAGAGCATGGGCTTGATGTCGGATGCACAGATCCGAGTGCCACAGCTTTGTAGCTTTGTGATTTCACATAATCACAACCCTCCTGAGCCAGTAGTGCAGAGTCCAAAACTGCATAGCTACTGTGCAAATTAAATGAAATAACTCAGGTCCTCTGTAGGCACATAGGGAGTCCTCAACACCCGGCAGCCCCCTACTTGATTTCACAGGCAAGCCCATGTTCCTGTGTACATGCTTTTGTGATTATGTGGATTTTGGCCATGTCCCTTCTTGTGCAGGCCATTTCCAAAAGTGGTCTTTCCTACAGAGGATTTACACTTAAAGCATGTCCATTACTGGTTCCCCAGTACTTTGCTTATCTTTGTTATGATCCATATGAGTAAACAGCCAATTTTTTCCCATTCAGGCTTAGGATCATATTTGCTATCTTATCCAGAAGCCAGGTAGCAGTTTAACAGTGATTAGAGCATATACTTTGGAGAGAGGTAACCCGGGTAGCCAGTTCCACCCCAATCACTGACTGGATGCAGATCCTATGGTAAACCATCTAACTTCTTGGGCTGCATTCCTGATCCATAAAATGGGAAAATAATGCCAGCTTGGCAGTGTAATTATAAAGATTACATGAGAGCATGTAAATAAATCGCTATTATTACTGTTCAAAATAAGCAGCATAGGCTATAGGGAAAAAAAACTGCACTAGGAGTAAAAGACCCAATTATGCAACTATAAAACTACAGATAAGCCATTTAACACATCTGTGTCCATTTTCTTAGGTATCAAAAGGCATAATAATTCTTCTCATGAATACCATAGCAGTGATTTCTGGCTAAAAGGAGATAACATCAAAGTGACATCTTATTCTTTTTAATAATGCTCTAATTATTCTTTTTGGTGCTGCCCAGAAATGGCTTTCATTTCTGATGACTTGGCTTCTGTTTTGGTAGAGTTGCTTTTACGTGTGTGCAGCCTCTAGTTTATCTTAAACAAATACGTTTGTGATATGGATATTTCATTCCTCCTGGTTGATATAACTGCTTTCCATTCGGAGCCTTCCTTGCAAACGGAGTTTACATTCACCAATTTCAGTTGACTAGATGGCTGATCAGTGCCAAAATCAGTAAGTCTCATTGCCCAATTAGAGAAAACCATCCTACAGCCTTTTCTAGATAGAGATGTACAACCATGTTCCATGTTTCTTTATTAATGAAACACAGCAAATAGCCTTTTTTTAGAGGAGACTCAAATTACCTCTGAGAAGTACTTTGTTTATGAGTTGCAGTGCCTATTTTGGGAGGGGTGAGTTTTGTTGACATATCAGGTGTCTCTTTGAGCCATAGTGGCTCAGGGACTGGGAATTAGGGCCAGGAGGTATTTTTTGACACAGATTTCCTGAGTTCCATTGCCTGAAATTTTCTGTGGCAAAGCAGGAGCTGGATTATTTACACTGTGATAACATCTGCAGAAAAAACAGCTTGAATTTCAAAAGAGAAAAAAGGGTTTTATAAATGTGTCACACCTGTGGTGGGAAGACAAGCCAGGTTAGGGTAGACAAATCGTCTGGACACATAATCACTCTGGGTCGAGCCAGAGCTCATTCACAGAGCAAAAGAAAGGCTCAGGAAGCTTCCAGATCCCATGCTGATAATCAATCATGTCACTCCCCTCTTCAAAAATCTTAAGTAGCATCCCATTGGTGTAAGAATAATTTTTAAAAAAAATCCTAAACATGGCCTACAAAGCCTCTGCATGTCTTTCGGGCCTCATTCCACACCATTAGCCCTTGGCTCACTCTTCTAAAACCATGCTGGCTTCTTGCAGTAACAACAGACTCACCAAATTACCATGTGCTGCTTACTGCCTATATATCTGTTTTGCTATTCTTTTTATCCCCTTTAAATCTGAGAACAGTGCTTAAATAAGAATCGTGGCTTAACAAATTGCTTCTGGGATGAATTAATGAGTGATTGAAGTCTGTGGAAAGATTAACTACAAAGGGAACAAAGCAAAAGATACACTGAATCTCATCCCCAGATCCATCCATCCAATCACTGTCCAGAGGGCTTGATACCCTGGCACCATGGTCACATTTGAAAGATCCTTTCAGAGTCAGATTCTCCATCCACATGATCTGTGGCCTGCCCATTCAGCAATGGGTAGGAAAATCTAACAGTGGCATCTTCAAACAGAAATAGACTTTCTGATGTTTTCAGACATTGGAACCTTAGAGCAAATACTGCTGAAGATTCTGCCCTTTTTTTATGTTTTTACTTTTTATTTTTTGGCATGGGCAGGCACTGGGAATCGAACCCAGGTCTCCAGCATGGCAGGCAAGAACTCTACCAATGAACCAACCCTCTCTGCCCTTTGTTTTAAATGATTATTTGAGATAGAAATTCCCTGCCAGTTGTATTGTGGTTTAGTTCCTACTTATAGACATACCTGGCAGAATGAGGGCAGGTCTCAGTACCAGTTAGATATTTCATTCTTCCTGGTTGATATAATTGCTTTCCATTCTGAAAAAAAATGATCAGCCAGCACAGTTGTCCACCCCCACCCCCACCTTTGCCTCTCTGTGAGAATAAGGGTTTAGGGAGGTTGCTAAACAGAGGCTAACTGCTAGGCGCCCAAATGCAAAAAAGGAGGAGACACACTTTCATTTTTTCAGGAGTTTTCAATTAACTTGTATTTGGATGTTCAGAAGATGCCTGAATGCTCATAAGGTGCCAAGTTGGGTTTTTATGTGCTAGACTGTCATCTTATGTCCGTAGCTATGACATAGCCATTTTATACTACTTTTCTAACTAGTCTGGACTCTGGTTCTGCAAAAAAAAAAAAAAAAAAAAAGTCCCTAGGAGTCACATCAAGTCTGACAATTGGTATGAAATCAGGCGAATGAGTATCCTTCTCTGATATTTCCTGCCTCTTCTGCGGATAATATTTCTCTTAGAAATATTTGTGGATCAGACAAGGTCCTGGGTGTGATGGGGAAGAAAACACAATTCTTGTTGTCAAAGAGAAGGCAGATTGGAGATGTGTCAGATGGAGCACTGTGACATTGGTGTTTTCTGTGTCCTAAACCACAAAGAAAGAAAGGAAAAAGATTTAGTGGGTGAGTGAGTTGGTGCACAAGGGTTGATCTTAGTGCAGAAATGCTTAGAGCCTGGGGTCAATGTTATTATTCCCTCTTTCTCTCTTCCTACACTTCTGCCTCTTGTCTGAGTTTCTCACTTTATCTTGGTTCTTAAAGTGAGTCCAGAAAATAGTCCGGAAAAATATGTAATTAGGATTTAGGATGGAACAGGATAAATTAGTTATGTTCGTCAAGAGGCCTTTGTAATTTGGGCCTCCTCTGAGAATCAAATCTACTAGGTTTTATTCCTTGTTTTTTCTCTAAGAGTGATCTTCCCTGACACAGTTTTCTTGCTGTTTTAATGGAGTAGGAATCTTGTTACACTCATAGCTTAAGAAGTGTCCTGAGGGTTCATTTCATGCAGCTTCCGTAGTCGAGACATCTAATTCTCAAGCAAGAAGTGTGAGTATTATTCTGCTTGTGGTCTTTGAGAAAAACGTTTATCGCCTGTTTGCTATACTGAGAAACCAAATGAGAAATACATGTCATCTTAGGTTCAGAGAGAACCTCATCTGTGCAATTGGAGGAAGAAAACAGATCTGAACTGTGTAGCTAGGTCATTTGAGAAGCTATTTTTTGTGTTTTATAGTGTTGAACTTCTCAGTATAGGATAAGGTCCTAAAGTCCATCTCAACAGCTCTTAAACTTAGAACTCAATGGGTAGCAATTAGGAGAAATTTAAAGCATACCCGAGAGGCTCCCAAAGTAAATATTTCTCTGGGCAGATGTGTTATAGCTGAATTAACTGGGTGTTTGTGCAACTGCAATGAATCGGAGAGATAATAGTCTTTATTGCCTGTAGATGTAGCCTGTGATTTCAAACTACAAGTGGTATTAAATGTTCCCAGTAGAGGTTCAAGCAGTTTGCTGAGCAAACCATTGCTGCTGCCAGGTTATAATCATACTGCCTTAGGTTATTTGTCCAATTCTAAGTAATGAGGTTCACATCACCCTCCATTTGAGGGGTTTTTATCTTACAAGGACTTGGGTGAAATTGGACTTAAATTTTACTTGATCATGTTCTCTGCTAAGAACCATTCCTAGAGAGTGGAACCCAAGATTCATTTCTTTCATATTATTCCTTGACTAAAGGTTTTAGAGGAGAAAAAAATGATCTCTTCTTTTAGGTTGATTGGGTAATTGTGGATGATTACTTCAGTTTCTCACTTTAACAGGTGAGAAAGCTGTAAAGAGAATGCTGCTGCCTGCATGCTCTCCTCTTCTCTGAATTTGTCCTGAGATTACTTGACAGCAGCAACCTTTAGTGAAATCTCTGTCAACGTATAAAAATTGGGGAGGAGGGCAGAGAGAGGTGAGGAGTGTAGAAATGGAGGCTGAAGGGACTAGCAAATAAAAGCCCTAAATGTCTGTATAGCAGCAAGCAGCAAATATCTGCTTTGGCTAAGGATAATTGTTATCTTTCTTATAATACAATACATTTAATAAAAATAAAGACTACTTCAGATGGGGATGGGTTTAGTTTTCACCCACCAGATTTTACATGTGCTAACCACCTGCTACTGTGCTCCAGCTCCCATGCTGGAGGCTCTGTATGTATGATTGCAGTGTGTATTTCCAGTAAGCACTTAAGATTGGTATTGGTTGCTGTCTAACATGAAGAAAGAGTTTTCCCAGTGTCAGATGGAAATTAAATAGCAAAGCTTGGACTTCAATCCTGTTTGATCTTGGTCGTCTTACCTTAGTTATAGCTGAGGTCAACCTGATTGCCACAGAGACATTTCCCACTCAGGTGCATGAAACGGCAAGTGTTACACACAAGAGGGTCACTCCTGACAGATTTCTGAAGGAGGTAAGGATCCCTGTATCTAGTCCAGA
Source organism: Tamandua tetradactyla (assembly GCF_023851605.1). Lineage (NCBI taxonomy): Eukaryota > Metazoa > Chordata > Mammalia > Pilosa > Myrmecophagidae > Tamandua > Tamandua tetradactyla. The sequence continues at coordinate 50,498,300 of NC_135334.1, read as the reverse complement.
AGGATTCACCAAACTTTTATTGAGTGTGTCAATGAATAAGATGAAATTTAAACTAGATTTTGGAATAGGTAAGATTGGCAAGTGGACTATTCTAGTTTACTAGCTGCCAGAATGCAATATACCAGAAACGGAATGGCTTTTTAAAAGAGGCATTTAATAAGTTGCTAGTTTACAGTTCTAAGGCTGAGAAAATGTCCCAATTAAAACAAATCTATAGAAATGTTCAATCTAAGGCATCCAGGGAAAGATACCTTGGTTTAAGAAATTCAGGGTTTCTCTCTCAGCTGGAAGGGCACATGGCAAACATAGTCAGAGTTTCTCTCTCATCTGAAAAGGCACATGGTGAACATGGTCAGGGTTCCTCTCTCATCTGGAAGGGCACATGGTGAACACAGCATCATCTGCTAGCTTCTTCTCCTGGCTTCCTGTTTCATGAAGCTCCCCGGGAGACATTTTCCTTCTTCATCTTCAAAGGTCACTGGTTGGTGGACTCTGCTTCTCGTGGCTGTGTCATTCTGCTCTGCTCTCTCTGAATCGCCTTCATTCTCCAAAATGTTTCCTCTTTTATAGGACTCCAGAAATTTATCAAGACCCACCAAAATGGGTGGAGACATGTCATCACCTAATCCAGTTTAACAACCACTCGATTAAATCACAGCTCCAGGAGATGATCGAATTACAGTTTCAATCACACAATACTGAATAGGGATTAGAAGGAATGGCTGCTTTTACAAAATGGGATTAGGATTAAAACGTGGCTTTTCTAAGGTACATACATCATTTCAAGACAGCACATGGACTTTAGTCAAAGTGTGACTGTTTGATTACAGAACGGCTGGAGAGCTTATCATTCAACAGCCTTCCTTATTCATATCGCTATTGAGGCCTGAAGGACAAGGAACTTTAATTTCTGTTGAATTTTTTATTAAAGTAACACTTTTTATTTGAATAGCTGTTTTAAAATTGACTTACTTGGATCTTCTCATTTTCATCTTTTTCCCCAAATGGTATTTATTAAAGGGCTATGATAGCCATGGTGCTAAGAGGAATTAGGGATAGAAAGGAAGTTTGGATCGGATCACCAAAAGCCTTGAATATCTGATTGGGTTGGGACTTCATTCAGTAAGCCATTAAAGCCATAACAATAGGAAGGTCATAGATGGATGATAAACAGTTGAGCTATGTGATTGGATAGTTTTTATCTCTGTTCCAGATGATGAAGGCACCAACTCAACAAAGGGGTATATGACTTGCATTGAATCAGAGTATCTTAGGGGAGAAACTTGGGTTTAGAGTCTTGGTCTCTGTACTCTGGAGCTTTTCCTACTACCTTATGCCATGTTCTTTCCTACCAGAGGCCACAAATGCCCTTACCAAAAATGGGAACATAGCAGAAGAAAAGAAATTATGGGAGACTTCCACCCTTGGGCTTGCTACAGAACAGCCCTATTTATACAGTAGAAGAAAACAACTGAGCAGAGGGAATAATATAAGTAAAAGATGCTTGCCCATAGGAGCAGAGGATTGATGATCTGATTTGCAGGAGATTAAAATGAACTGCTAGATTTGAATCCAGCCCATTGATCCAAATGAGATTTAACTTTTACACTGACCTCTTTGGACTGATAGTAGAAATTATATCCATCTTCCTGGAATTTCTTGCCATCACCATGCTGACTTGAGGCATTTCTTTGGGGCTTGAACTTCTAATACTGACCTTTCCTGATTGTTGGCTCCTTCAGCCTCCTGGGTTTTTAAAAGAGATTAGAGAGTTCTAATGTTTTTCTGAATGCCCATATATTCCAAATTCTTTGTTTTCAAATGAATAATTTAATTGCTCGGTATTTATGTGGAATTATGAAAGCTATAAATATACTTAATAACAATACTAGAGAAGAGCAAGGACATTAGGTATTTTTTGTATTGCAGGTGCTTTTACACGGTTCATATCATTTCATATTCACAGTAGTCCCGTGAGGTAGATATGAGCATTTCCATTTGATGGATGAGGAAACTGAAGCTCAATGAGTCTGAGTCACTTCCCCATGATTATTTATTGGATAACTGATAAAGTTTGGAGCTGAATTTGGATCTTTCTGACTTACTGTCCACTGTTATTCAGACTAGTTCCTTGATGGAGAGCATTGAAAACTTTTAAATGGTAGAGTTAAGTGGTGTGCTGGTTTGAAAATATTATATACCCCAAATAAGCCAAGTTTTAATCCTGATCCAATCTTGTGGGAGCAGTCATTTCTTTTAATCCTGATTCAATACTGTAGGTTGGAAATTTTTTATTATATTATCTCCACAGAGATGTAAGATGCCCAATTGTGGGTGTGACCTTTTGATTAGATGGAGATGTAACGCCACCCATTCCAGGTGGGTCTTTTAAAGGGGATCAGAAGCCTCAGAGCTGAGAGAAACTTCAGAGCAGAGGCAACACAGATGCCCACACTTGGAGAACAGAGATATGGATGTTTGGAGATGCTTGGAGCCTAGAAGATGTCACCATGAGATGTTAAGCTAGCCAGAACCTGGAGATGTCACCATGAGATGTTAAGCTAGCCAGAACCTGAAAAGAGCCAAAGGAAGCCAAGATATGAGAACCAGCCCCAGAGAAGCAAAATGAGGAACATCCACCCACCACCCCCCAGGAACAGAGGCTGAAAGCAACGGAGCCCAGGAGCAAGAGACCAGGGTGCCTTCCTAGCTGACAGAGGTGTTCCAGACACACTGGCCTTTCTTGAATTAAGGTATCTTTTCCTGGATGCCTTAGTTTGCACATTTTTATAGACTTAGAATTGTAAACTTGTAACTTATTAAATTCCCTTTTTAAAAAGCCATTCTAATTCTGATATATTACATTCCGGCAGCTTGCAAACAAATACAAGTGGTAATCAAAGCAGTTACTGTGGAAACTAAAAATAAAAAGCATGCAAACTGTTGAGATGTGAGGACAGGAGGACTTCAGAAAAGTGACTTCCATATAAGCATTTATCTCTTTGTTCAACGGTTTTTTATTGTGAGCCTTTTATGTGCAATCATTCTTTATGTGTTGCAGATATGGAAGAAAATGAGAGAGGTGAAAGCCCTGTTTTTATATGGTTTATATTCTACAGAAGAATATATTACGTAATAGATAAGTAAATAAATATGCAAATAGGATAATTTCATATAGGGTCAAAAGAAAGGGAGTTACTTTTTGTGAAGACAAGTATTCCTCTAGAGGTGACATTAGAACTGAGATCTCTTTGATACAGAAGGAACCAGCCTTGCAGATATCTGGAATGGAGCATCAGGGCTGATTGCTGGAACTGTAATCTGTGTTATATTAAATATTCAGAGCTCAGGATGGCTGCTGAGACTGGGGAATGCGTCCTGCTCTCTGTCCTGTCTACTGCTTCGATTTGTTAATGGAAAACCTCCCAACAAGGTTTTAATGATAAAAATGAAACTCATTAATGTAATTTCAAATCTTAGTTGATCTAGCTTGAGTCCCAAGGTTTTCCTGTGCCAGAGCACCAACGTGACTCAAAAGAATTGAAATTACAGCAAATTAAATAATCTTGTTGAGTGGATGCTAAACCAGGCACCAGTTCCATGACATGTAGCATCGACATGTACAAGTACTAATTATCCACTAATTATAACCGCAGTAGAATTGCGCTCATTTTCACTGAGAATGAAAGACTGACACAGTGTCATGAATGGTTTAAAAATCCACTCTAAGGGTCCGTATGCACAGCCATTTGCTCAGTAGTTACTGAATTTCTCAGAGAGCAAACAAAGAAGATTAAAATTTCTTTTCATCTTGGTAGCATGTTTACTTGACTAGTTGGTTGTAAATGGGGGTCTTGTGTACCTACCCATTATAGACCATTAGCCCAAAGAAATAATGCTAAATTGCTGAAAATGTAAATGAAACATTTTGCAAGTGTGCTTCTGACCCCTTTGCTGGACTGAATGGGAAGAGATGGAGGTCAATCTTTTGATGACAAGAAAAGGTGTAGGTAAGACAGAGAGGCACCTGAACTGGACAGCCCAGGAGATCCACTGCCAGCTACAGCCCTTAACTTTAAATATGTCAAGGGGCATTCCACATTTCCGGTCTGACGTCCTCATCCCTGAAATAGGAGCAAATGCCAGACCATTTTCTTTCACTTTCATTGCAGGAACAAGCAAATATCCCAAATATTTGAGAAAGCAAGCAAATATTTACAATAAATTAGGTAAGGGCATAAATTTGGGAGTTAGACCTAGGTACATAATAATTATAAATTTCAGTGAATGATATGTTTTTATGTTGACTTGTAATGAATATGGAATAAGTAAGATATAGAGAATGATGCTATCGTGGTAGGAACTTTGTCTAGTCCGTCCACCTCCTCCTGATCCTGATACAGCCCCAATCCCACAGACTTGCATTTTCTGCTTTCTGATTCTTCCTCAGCTTTGTTAACTCTTTTCATGATTCTCTTACTTTATTGCCAGTTTTTTTAAGTTTGTGAATAAGAAATTAAAATGCTACCAAGTCACCTTTTCAGTAAGACATGACTGAGGTATGCTATGTGCCGGTTTGAAGCTAATATGTACCTCAGAAAAGCCAAGCTCTTAAATCTTCATTCAGTATTGCTGGGTAGGATCTTTTTATTGCTTCCATGGAGATGTGACCCATCCAATTGTGGGTGGCAACTTTTGATTAGATGGTTTCCATGGAGATATGTCTCTACCCATTCAAAATGTGGTTGCTTACTAGAATCCTTTAAGAGAGAACCATTTTGGAAAAAGCTACAGAAGCAACAGAGCCCACACAGTCATAGAACTTTGGAGATGCATAAAGAAAATGCCCCCAGGGAAGCCATCGAAGAAACCTGGACAGAAAGCTAATGGATGTTGCCATGTGTTTTTCCAGCTAAGAGAGAAAAACCCCGAATGTCACTGACTTTCTTGAGCCAAGGTATCTTTCCTGGATGCCTTAGTTTGGACATTTTAATAGGCTTGCCTTAATTTGGATATTTTCATGGCCTTAGAAATATAAACTTGCAACTTAATAAATTCCTTTTTTCTTAAAGCCATTCCATTTCTGGTATATTGCATTCTGGCAGCTTATAAACTAAAACACTGCATTAGAACACTCCTTTCTAAATTATTGGTAGCATTTTAGAGGGATTACTCCATCAGAGTTTCAGGGAATGTGATCCTACATGACTTTTTGCCTCATGCTCCATTTTGACATTTACCAGGGACCCAGAGAAGTCATCAGGCTGGCTGTTTTCTGCAGTGCCTCCTCTTTCTTTTTTCTTGCTCCCCCACGGTTTCAGTGTTCTTTTGGAAATTAAATAACGGCTGAGCCCACTCTTTTCAGGTTAGCATGCCCTACTTATGTGTGATAGATTCTCAGATAAATCATATAATTTACTTGAGCAGAAACTAAAGGCAAAAGAGAAATAAAATAAAAATTAAAAAGTCAAGGAAAATTCATTAGCATTGGCAATCTCCCATCTCCCCTCATAAACCTCACTGAAGCACTGCAGACTCTGACATATAAAACCAAAAAAGCATAGCTTTATGAACCTGTAACATTTTATATTAAAAACACAAAACATTAATAATCACAGTATATGATTCCATTTTGAAATTATTTGGAAGATTTTTCCCAAAAGGCATGAAGTTTTTGCAAGCCATAATATACTTGCCAAGTAAACATTCCCACATACGTGGGCCATTCCCCACTTTGGGTAGTTGTACGTGTGTTTGCACACACAGGCACACATTTTCAATACATATTTTAAATAGGGTAGTTTATTCATTCACTAAGTTAAAATATTTCTTGATCATCATCCATATGCCAGGCACTATACTAAGTACAAACGATGTATAGATTAACTCAGTTTCTTAAAAGGCATTCCTTTAATGAGCCTAGAAAGGCTACAGTCTATTAAAGGGAAAAAACATGCAGATAGAGGATACAAAGGATGGAGCTAAAATGGAATTTAAAAAATAAAATAAAAATAAATTAATTAATTAAAAAATAAATTCTTCTGCAAAAGAGCAGAAGGCATGTGAAACTCTTCCCTGAGTTGATACAGCATTAATCCAAGGAATTCTACAGATGCTAACCTCTCCTTTATTTTCACTATGTTTATATGGTTAAAAAAAATCATATGTACTCTGTCATGGCCAGGGTCATGTGTTAACTTGGCCAAGAGGTGTTACCTGTTTGTCTGGTTGAGCAAGTGCTGGCCTGTCTGTTTCTATGAGGACATTTCATAGAATTAAATCATGATCATGTTGGCTGCATCCACAGCCAATTCCATTTGTAATCAGCCAAGGGGAGTGTCTTCTGCAATGAGTGATGCTTAATCTAATCACTGGAAGCCTTTTAAGGAGAATTCAGAACATACAAGCCCTCTTTCTGCTTTGGCCAGTGAGCCTTTCCTGTGGAGTTCGTCCAGACCCTCCATTGGAGTCATCAGTTTCACAGTCTGCCCTACAGATTTTGGACTCTATATTCCCATGGTTACATGAGACACTTTTATACATTTTATATTTATGGTTAAATATAAAATGTTATTGCGCTGATTCTGTTTCTCTAGAGAACCCTAACTAATACATACTCTAAAAAGGAAGGGGCTATTTGTTCCCCATTAAATCATTGCTATGTTATAGAGGAATAAACTGAGGCACATGACATTTTAAATGATTTGGCCATGGTAGCACTGTTGATAAATGATTAAGCATGGATTTCATCATTTTTGCAAGATATGATAATTCTCCCCAAAGAACAGAAAGATAGTGAAACACCATTAATCCTGATTCTCATTGAGGAGGATTCTATAGTAGTTGAAAATGTGGATCCTAGTATATTTCAAGAAACCCACATTACTACTTTCAAATAAACACTTAAGATTAAGCCTATTATTAATAAAGTATTGCCAAACAAAGAAAAACTGCTGAACAGGTTCTCATGAATAGTTACATAAGCTCTTTGCAATTAGAACATCAAATGGTTGTTGTTAAAATTAAAGTGCTGTGCAAATATTTTGCCTCTAGTACATTAAATATTCCCCGTAAGAACTTTCCACCCTATATCTTTGCCTAGGTGGTACAAAGGTAAACTTCAACCAGCCATAAAACTACTACAGATTCTGAGATAGGTGGAATGAAAAATAATGAGGTTTTACAGTATATGAATAAATTTAGGACAAAATGAAAGATTGAACTATGTGAAAATTAACTGGAAAATGTGTGTTATTAAAAAGTGTTATGTCAGCCTTTTGATAACATTCAAAGATCTCTGTAAGTGATATTTTCCTCAGATTTTTAAAATTGGGTTTCAAAACATTGCTTCTACCTAAGAGGTCTTGAACAAATTATAAAGATGACCTCAAAGAATTGCACATCTACAAGTACACATATGTTTTCAAGACTTTGCACATCCACCAAGTAATTTGCACTTTAGCCATTCTCCTGATTTTATCTGTCACATGAAAACAGATGTAGAAACAAGTTATTTCCAGTGAAATCATTTAAGGAGGAGGGCTGTGATGTTTTTCACACCTCTGGAGTATGGTAGGAATTAAAGAAATTTTAGTGTTAATCTGAATAAGCAGAAAGAAACTTCAAGTTGCCTGTTTATCAATTTTTCAGATATTCTCAGGGGCAGCCAATCTAGAAACAGGTTTTCCTTTGGAATGTAATTAGAAATAGCATCCCAGTCCTCTTGAGGTTTTAAATGAAAATATATAATAATGCACTGCTTTTTATAGTTGTTTCTGGTTCTTGGAAAGCATCGGCTAAATGCAAGGTACAATGCTGAGCACTTCACCTGCATTGTTGCTAATCAAAAAGCCTCTGTGTAGATATTACTATCTATTACTATTACCCATTTCAAAGCTGATGAGCCTTTGAGAGACGTATATGACTTGTACTGGGCACACAGATAAGAAATAGCAGAGCCAGGATTTAACTGCAGACTTGATTTTTAAGCCTAGGTGTACTTTTTTTGGTAAACTTCCATCTCCTTAATCTCAGCTACAGATCTGAGATTTTAACCTGTTCCAACTGCTCTGTCAGAATCCATATTTGCTGTTAAAGACTTAGTACAATTGTGGCTTATTCCCTCTTCTAGTTTGCTAGCTGCCAGGACGCCATATACCAGAAATGGAATGGCTTTTAAAAGGATGATTTAATAAGTTGCTAGTTTACAGTTCTAAAGCTGAGAAAATGTCCCAATTAAACGAGTCTATAGAAGTGTCCAATCTAAGGCATCCAGGGAAAGATACCTTGGTTCAAAAAGGCCAATGAAATTCAGGGTTTCTCTCTCAAGTGAAAGGCACGTGGTAAACATAGAGTTTCTCTCTCATCAGGAAAGGCACATGATGAACACAGTCAGGGTTCCTCTCTCATCTGGGAGGGCAAAATGCGAACATGGCATCATCTGCTAGCTTCTTCTCCTGGCTTCCTATTTCATGAAGCTCCCTGGGAGGCATTTTCCTTCTTCATCTCCAAAGGTCACTGGCTTGTGGGCTCTCTGCTTCTCATGGCTATGTCGTTCTTCTCTGCTCTCTCTAAATCTCTCTCATTCTCCAAAATGTTTCCTCTTTTATAGGACTCCAGAAACTAATCAAGACCCACCCAAGTGGGCGGAGACATGTCATCACCTAATCTAGTTTACCAACCACTCTTGACTGTGTTACATCTCCAGGGAGATGATCTGATTACAGTTTCAAACATACAGTATTGAATAGGGATTATCCTACCTTTATGACATAGGATTTTGATTAAAACATATGGCTTTTCTAGAGTACATACATCCTTTCAAACCAGCACATTCCCTTTATCTTTTCCAACCCCACTACTCAGTATTAATCTTTCCTTTTTCAGGGCAACCAAATTTGTCTTAGGTGCACATTCGGTCAGGCGTTGTATCATTATTTACATACATATCTCTCTCCCTTACGTTTTAGTTCCCTAAGAGCAAATATAGGGACTTAACTGTTGTATCCTCTTGGTTCTTCCCAAGTGCCTTGTCTCTATGTAGGCTTTTGTGGGGAGATGGTAGCATCACTCCTAAGACAGTGTTTTAGCTCAGCTGGAAGGATCCTGGGGGCCACATGGAGCTGGGAGAGGTTAACACTATAGGCAGTCCAAGAAAGTATGTCAGGATGAAAAAGCCCAACTGTACCTGAGAAAGGCAGAGTAGTAAGGGAATAACACATGTGTGCTGGTTTGAAAGGAAGTATGCCCCCTAAGAAAAGCCATGTTTTAATATAAATCCCATTTCATAAAAGTAGAATAATTTCTACTCAATGCTGTATGTTTGAAACTAATGAGATCATCTCCCTGGTTGATGTGATTTAGTCAAGAATGGTTTTTAAACTGGATTAGGGGATGACACGTCTCCACCCATTTGGGTGAATCTTGATTGGTTTATTGGAGTCCTATAAAAGAGGAAATATTTTGGAGAATGAGCGATTCAGAGAGATTCAGAGAGCGCAGAGAATGCTGCAACACTACAAAGCAGAGAGTCCACCAGCCAGTGACCTTTGGAGATGAAGAAGGAAGATGCCTCCCGGGGAGCTTCATGAAATAGGAAGCCAGGAGAGAAAGCTAGCAGATGACGCCGTGTTCGCCATGTGCCCTTCCAGCTGAGAGAGAAGCCCTGACTGTGTTTGCCATGTGCCTTCTCACTTGAAAGAGAAACCCTGAACTTTATCGGCCTTCTTGAACCAGGGTATCTTTCCCTGGATGCCTTTGATTGGACATTTCTTTAGACATGTTTTAATTGGGACATTTTCTTGGCCTTAGAACTGTAAACTTGCAACTCATTAAATTCTCCCTTTTAAAAGCCATTCCGTTTCTGGTATATTGCATTCCAGCAGCTAGCAAACTAGAACAACATGAGTGAAGTGTGTGTCAGATTGTAAAGTCAAAACAAAGATGGCCACAGTGTAGTTTACTCCTTTACTGGGAGGATTCGGAATAGAACCTCTTGGAATTCAGATGAGGAAATGCAGGAGACTGTGTGGCAGAAGCCCCATAGGCTTTTAAAGTTGTTTGTATTATATAATTGAGTACTGTTCATGGTGGGAAAATGAGACCATTTTGATAAGCCCCCAAGATAACCATAATGCCATCATCCAGAGATAGCACCTCTATGTCTGTTTATATTCTTCTAGAAAAATGATTTTTCACCCCTGGCTCCATATTAGAATCTCCCAGGAGACTTTTTTATACCAAAAAATTATAGTTGAACAAGATCCAAAGTAGTCCAACTATTGTGTATTTATGATGATAAAAATTGAAACAAAAGTTCTAAACCCATGTTGTAAAAATTTTATTGCAACATTCTTAGAACCAGTTCATATTATTCCACTGAGTCAAGTAACATTTGAAGTCAAGGGGGGAAGGGGAAACAAAACACTAAACAGACAATTTTACATTTTCTCAGGATGATGATAATTTCATTGAAAGGAGATGTGCTGGTTTGAAAGGATGTATGTCCCCTAGAAAAGCCATGTTTTAATCAAAATCCTATTTCTTAATGGCAGAATAATCCCTATTCAGTACTGTATGTTTGAATCTGTAATTAGATAATCTCCTTGGAGATGTGATTTAATCAAGAGTGGTCATTAAACTGGATTAGATGATGACATGTCTCCATCCATTTCGGTGGGTCTTAATAAGTTTCTGGAGTCCTATAAAAGAGGAAACATTTTGGAGAATGGAAGCGATTCAGAGAGAGCAGAGCAGAATGACATAGCCACGAGAAGCAGAGTCCACCAACCAGTGACCTTTGGAGATGAAGAAGGAAAATGTCTCCCAGGGAGCTTCATGAAACAGGAAGCCAGGAGAAGAAGCTATCAGATGACGCCGTGTTCACCATGTGCCCTTCCAGATGAGAGAGGAACCCTGACCATGTTCACCATGTGCCTTTTCAGATGAGAGAGAAACTCTGACCATGTTCACCATGTACCCTTCCACTTGAGAGAGAAACCCTGAACTTCACTGGCCTTCTTGAATCAAGGTATCTTTTCCTGGAAGCCTTAGAGTGGACATTTCAATAGACTTGCTTTAAGTGGGACATTTTCTCAGCCCTAGAACTGTAAATTAAAAACTCATTAAATTCCCCTTTTTAAAGGCCATTCTGTTTCTGGTATATGGCATTCTGGCAGCTAGCAAACTAGAACAGGAGGATAAAATGAATGGCCCTTTTATTAGTTAGGGTTCTCTCAGAGTAGAAAACCATTCATAAAAACCCATTTTTAAGATTCTGTTTCTTAAGTACCACCCCACTTCTGGTACCAAGATGTATTAGTTAGGGTTCTCTAGAGAAACAGAATCAACAGGAAATACTCACAAATATAAAATTTATAAAAATGTCTCATGTGACCACGGGAACGCAGAGTCCAAAATCCACAGGGCAGGCTGTGAAGCCGATGGTTCCGATGGAGGGTCTGGATGAACTCCACAGGAGAGGCTTGCCAGCTGAAGCAGGAAGAGAGCCTGTCTCTTCTGAATCCTCCTTAAAGGCTTCCATTGACTTGATTGAGCATCACTCATTGCAGAAGACACACCCCTTGGCTGATTACAAATGGAATCGACTGTGGATGCAGCTGACATGATCATGATCTAATTCTATGAAATGTCCTCATTGCAACAGACAGTCCAGCACTTGCCCAACCAGACAAACAAGTACCACCACTTGGCCAAGTTGACACACGAAGCTGACCATGACAGCCTTTTAGCAACTGTGTACTTTATTAACTTCAATGGAAAATACAAATATTTCAATATTTTAATCTCTGGAATATTATCCAGATACTTAAAATATACTTACTGATATTTAAATTTTACCTTAAAGGAGATAATACCCTGAAAACTGATCTGCTTTAAATATAGTTTGGTATTTGTGGGAGTGCTTACTGAATGAAAATTTATTTAGCAAATACTGGTTTTTTGAATTTAAAAAATCAACGAGACAAAATTTTAAACATCTTAATTTGCAATACATTGTAAACTGTAGACAGCAACTGGCACACGTATCACAGACCAGTACAGATAAAAAGTTTTTCCCCAGATGTTTTATAAGACTTTGTATCTTCCTTTATTTGTTGGCTGGTATGAATGTTGTAGCCATCATTTCTTTTATGAGCCTGGTGATTTCTGCCTTTGCTTTCTACACAGCCAGTTCATTAGCACTTGGAATTGCAAGTAAATTTTCTGCTCTCCTTCCTTGAGTTCTTGGCCAGGAGGGAAGTATATTCCTCTGATTGTAATTGCAACTTCAGAATAGTCACTGCTTCTTTGCAGAGCTTCCTTAGAGGTTAACTTTCCACCTAGCAGTCTGTGGGAAGTCATTGATCTCCAATTCTTCCTCATATCTCTTAAAAGATGCATTCTATCCACCATCCTGTCTTTCTTCTTGTTTCTCTTTAAAAATCCCTATGCCCAGGCTTCAGCCCATATGAAATAAATCAGAATTTCTGGTGTGGGACTGTGTGGGACCATGGCATCAGTAGTTTATAAAGCTCCCTAGGTGATTCCAATGCAGAACCAACTTGGAAAACCAATAGTTTAGAGTTCAGCGTCTCAAAATTTAGTCTGCATACACCTCACCTAAGACTGGAGCACATCCTATGAATCTGCATATACCTCATGTAGGACTGGCCACCTCTGCCTTTGCAACTAGCCCCCAGGTGGTATTGGTGCTACTAGTCCATATAACACTCTGAGTTGCATGGTATATACTATCTTCTCAATAAAATTTAGCAGTGCATGGATGATGGTGTTTTATCAGTAAGTCTTTAGATAAGTCACTTAAAGTGTAATCCTCAGTTTCTTTATCTGTAGGGTAAAGGGATGAATAGTAGACATTTTATAATTTTGAATACCCAGGACTTGAACATTTGAGAGGAATCTCAAGATGGAAAGCAAGCAAAATTACACCATTGCACACATATGATGCTCCAGCACTATCCTAGGAGCTGAAAAGAAGAGTTATATTATTCAGGCAGTTAGTATGTGCCAGGAACCAGGTTAAGTATTTTTAATTGATTATTTAATATTAATAAGCCTCATTTTACAGATAAAGAAGCTGAAATTCACAGAAGCTAGGTAATTTGCCCAAGGACGTGCTCACATGTTACCCAGCAATAGAATTGGGATATGAAGCCAGGCAGTTTGATACAGAGCCTGAATGCTTAGATAATCTCTAAAACCCATCTATTTAGTGGAATTTAGATCACAACCACTCCTGCTTCCTTATTTTGATCATTCAATATTCAGAATTATTAAAAAAAATCTTGGCACAAAGAGAAAGGAGATATGGGTGCCATATTGCACATCTGAACACACACATCAGTAGTATGTATATAGCACCTAAAGATGGCATCATTTCATACGACATCCTTAATATCAATTTGCCATCTGCAGCTTAGTTTCTCTGAAGAAATTATTTCAATATGGTATCTGAGTTCTAGCGAAATGGCCTAGAGATTTTTTTAAGAGTTTAAAGACATTTTTAGGTGCTTAAATTCTTCATTTAGGCCTAATCAGAAGGCACTGCTAGAGAGATTGGGAGGGTGAGCCAGGAGCATTGATGGTGAGGAGAAGAACTGAGAGAAGAACACTGGAGCTGATGACTAACCAGGTATTCTGGCAAAATTAGACAGCTGCTCTGGTCCTAACTGTATGTGTGGACATGTGAGCATGTGTGTGGGTGTGTATGCACTTGTGTGTACACATATGTGTATGTATGGTAGTACCACATGTACGGGTGAGAATTATGCAGAGAAGACCTTTGGAAATAGCATCAAACCCTACGACATCATTACTCCCACTCTTGTTGGCTGCTACCTTATCCTTCACTCTGATGACAAGTTGACTTGACCTAGATGCCCCTCATCGATCTAGTATATAATGACTAGAAAAGCGAGGGAGCAGGGCTTGCCTCAGCTTCAAAACTCCCTCCAGGCTGTGAGCAACTCCATCTGTCATCAAGACTTGAAGGGGAGGTGCAAGGTGTGTACCAGAATTGACACTTCTCTTCCACAGACAGACTTTTTCGATTTGCTACCTGTACAACTACAAAATCCTGAATCCAAAGGGGAAAGTGTTTCTGGCAGAAGAATGCTGTGTATGCTTTCCCTGCTCTTAATGCAGAATTGGGCAATGCCATCCATTGGCTGACAATGAAAAAAATGAAATGTATGCATTACAGAAGTCCAACAACTATAAACCATGCTTGATTGACATATTTTCATACTCTCATTTAAAATACACTGCCACTTTTACAGTTTTTAACACCTCTAATAGCATCGTGGAAATCACTATTGATAAACAAAAGTCCAACCTCCATTGGTGATTTCCTTTGTCATATTCTCTAAAGAAAGTCTAATAGCAGGACCGGGTACTCAGTAGAGCAATTCAAATCTTTACACCCAATGAAACATGAGGATATCTGATTGTTACAACTTGCAGAATCCCTTTTTTAACACCCCACATAACTGATGTTGCTCTTGTATTTTTTTTCTTTGTAGTCATTCTTTTTTATTCAAAGAAATATTGTATGGTCTACGAACACAAATTACACCTTTGTTAAGCAAACCTAAAACATGTCTTCGTGCCATCTCTCCAATCCTGAAATTTGCATTTTCTGTGTGTCCATTTCAGTTCTTTCCAAATTTAGTGCCCAACCTTGTGTCCATATATAAATACTGTGCATTGTAAGCCTCTTTAATGGGATGAAATTAGAGGGTCTAGAAATTAGCATCTTCTGAAAGAGACAGTAAACCTGTGGATAACCAAGTTTTGTTTCTTGCTTAACAATGTGCACTTAAAGTTAACTGACAGTTTTTACTTCCCCCTTTTTGAGAAATATGCATATGAGTGCTTGAGTGTTGCTTTTATGGATGCAATAAAAAACAGAATTCAGCACTTCTTGTTCCTGACTTCCTGACCTGCTTGGGTTCTTCAGCTGGGGCTCAGGACCATTTAGAAGAATGTAGGGTCAGGAGAGAGGACAGTTAAGGAAGAAAACTTATCTACTTTTCATGTTTTTATATAACTGCTATCTCTTCACAGTGAGAAGAGACTTTAGGACATTCTAGATGAGGAAACTGGGGCCCTGAGTAAAGATGTGGTTGCCTTGGCTTTCAGCAAGTTACTGACGGGGCTGAGATTGGACCCGGTTCCTAGCTATTAGGCAGGTGATTTTGCTGTCATCCCACACTGTTTTGTGCTAGAGGGACAGTGAAGGAGCTTCAGAGTCAGAGCCCAGGTTTGAAACATAGCTCAGCCACATTTTAGCTGGATGACCTTGAGCAAATTATTCAACTCAGTTCCTCCTATGAATGGTGTCCTAGTAGTTGCTCTCTCTTTGGACTGTTGTAAAACTAAATGAGATCATGTGTGTTAACTGCTTAGAATGGTGCCTGGCACATAGTCAGAATACAATAAGTGTTGGATGCTACTGTACTATTATTTGTCTGCCTTTCTCCATGAATTGGGTAGAAATAAGGATGTGGGAGAACCATGGAGTGGCCACATAGCTCCTGTGAATAAGATTGAAGATTAAAAAATTGCCACTCAGCAGCTAAAATATTTACAAGGGCTATCAGGAATTTCTCTAATGGCTTCCAACTTTATCAGGATAATAGACAATGTCTAGAAATTAGGAAAACACTAGCATTTATTCAAAGATTGGAGGAGAACATACAGATAACTTTAATTTCCATGCATTGGAACCACTATGGCAACTCTGTATTGAACAATGGGGAGACCTCTCCAAGACAGCATCCATGTCACCCTCATTCAAACAGGTTTTGCTTGGCACCTCTAGTGGGCCAGATTCTGTGTTAACCTAGAAACGCAAGAGGAGTAAGATCTATTTGCCATCCTTTTGCTTGGATCCCCTTAGAGAAGACTGACTCTATCAAAGAATTATAGCAGAATATTGGGTGCTATAATAATAGTACCTATATATTCAACAAATCTGATAGGCTCTATTAGTGAATTACACAGTCTCTACCTTCCTTATACAAGTGATCTAGAGGGGGATCCAGACAGTGGATGAGTTAGGCTCAATCTGCTAGAGAAGGAAAAGTCATAGAAGGCTTCACCAAGAAGGTGATAACTGAACTATCTGCAAGGACAGTGAGGGTTATAACAAGTAGCTTTGCACAGGGAGAGAGAAATGGCAAGCAGAGCAAATAGGATATGAAAAGCAGAGAGTGGATACTAATTGTGTCTCACAAGGTTGATAATCACAGTTGTGTTTTTAATACTAGGCCTAGCTTCCAACAGTATTGGAGAATTATGCTGAAACAGTGAAGACATTCACTGTTTAAGTAGTAACTTTAAGAAAATGTGAATGTCATGGCAGTAGATTACACAGCTGCAAACCAGGACACCCATAGGAATTAAAATCAGGGAAAAGCTATCCTCCTTACAAGTATCACTTCTCTGTCCATAACTACTTTAGAAGATTTTGAGTTCTCTTTTGAATAGGTAGCCACACTTTTGTGCTCAGGCTATTTCTTACAAGGGTCGTAAGATTCCCTTGTTACCACCACAACAAAAAATATCTTAACGCATCCATTTTAAAAGTAATTGCATATTTCTAGCCATATGCTCTCCTACCTCCCCTTTAAGTCCCAACTGTCCTAGGCTATAACACAGTTATTATAAATGAAGATGCAGTATTGGTAAATTTGAATAATTTCTCTGGTTTGTGAGTAATGGCTCACTGCATTCCTTTCTGACTGTAAAAACAGACAAGGCTATTGAAAAACTATAGCTTATACAAAGAATACACCTTTAGAAGCAAAGACGTTTTGCCCCTCCTTGGTTTAATGGTCCTTGGCTTGATAGCAAGGCTGATTTTCATTTAAATAAGTAAAATATAACTTTAATCAATAATGTTCTGTTCTTTGTTTCTGTGTTCCAGATTCCCCATGGACAAACCTAATAGCTCCTTTCACCCCGACTCCTCTTTATGCCTGATTACTAAGCAAGTTCATTCATTCATTCTTTCAACAAGTATTTTTAAGTATCTCTCTTCTCCCCAAAACAAGACTTCTTAAATTCTGTAAGGCAAAGTTCATGACTTCCTACTGATTTTAACAGTTTTATTGATGTATAATTTATATACAATGAAGTTAACCCAGTTGAATGTAGAATTCAATGATTTTTACTATACTGACAGAATTGTGCAACCATCACCATAACCTCTAATTTTAGAACAGTTTCAGCACCCCAAAAAGAAACCTGTACCTATTAGCGATCACTCCCCACCTCCTTTGATTTCATACTTATTTTACTTTTGTCTTGCATCTTTTCCTACCTTTTCCCTTCCGTCTGTGAAAACGAAGGTGGTAGAAGCCCAGAGAAGTAAAACCCGCAGAGTTTTTCTTGCCTTTCCTCCAGGAACAGAAACTGCCCATCTTTCTCACAGCTCATGGTTCACATTGTGTATGTTGTTTCATACACAACAGTATTAGCTGATAAATATGTGAAAAGCACATCCTGGTAAAGGTATGCTGATGGAAAGGGAGCCACGCTGCTCTCCCCATAAACTTGTGCCTTGTGAAAATAAGTACATTTCCTAAAGAATTCCGCTGACAGCCCATCAGGAGAGGAAGCTGACTTCCTCACTGTGCACAGGCACAGTGCAATGGGCTGTGGCTGAATGGCCCTAGGGAAGAGAACCTGAAGTGACACAAGAGTTCTCAGGGGAGCAAAGGGCAAAGGGGCTCCTGGTCTTTTGTCCCTGGAAGAGCAGCAGAGGGGCAGTCTGCAGTCATTTCACTCATTTGTAGCCTCAGTATAGCAAGTATTTCTCACTTTCATTGGGTTTTGTTCATTGGGTTTTGTAACAGAGAATGCCCCACTTACCAGGTGGTGAGACTCCCAGTCTCTTGCAAGGACACTACTTAGTTCTCACCTGGGTAGAACCTTCGTGACATGTGACCTTTTTGGATAGAATGGCCTGAAAATGAAGGCATCAGATTCCAGTCTTAGATGCCCCCGGCAATGACCGCACAGACTCTTAGTCAATATGAATTAGAGAACTGTGCTCCCTTCATTTTTCATTTATCACCTCTGCCCACCAATCCACTCTCATGTTTGTCGCCTATTTTCCCCACCCCAAACACACACACTGAGCCACAGTACTCAGTGGTCTGACCCAGCAGCTAGAGCAATTCAATATGTTTCATTTTTGGATATGGTTGGGAAGAAAAATTAATGTCAATTAAAAATCATAAAAGATTCAGCAAACCATAAAAGTGGGTTGAGGCTTTCTCTTAGAGTCACAGGGCCATCTAAAGCCTCATATCTGGGTCTTATAAGGATACAAATGGCCCAGAATCCTTCTACACACTCAGGTACCCTCCTCACACCCAAAACAATGCCCTCCTAAACAAATGCGTTCCAACTCTTTATCAGATCTGAAGAGTAGAATATAAATTATCTAGCTCTTCCATAGCAGCTCTCACTGACTATTAATAAAGTTCCTATTCTATGTTCTAGGCCTTGGGCTAGGGTAGGCACCATGGTTTCAGAATCATAAGGCAGGCTCTTCTCATGAACTCTGTCGCTGTGTCTAGAGGGGAAATACAGACAGGCGAGCAAAGGATTATATTAGAGGCAATAAGAATAATGATGATGGAGTCCACCTTTTGTGTCAGGCATTTCAAATGGGCACCTCACCCAGTTAGAAAGGGTTTAGGGAAGGCCACCTAAGTTAAATCTTGAAGAATCTGGGTATGGGGGGCTGGGGGCACATTCCAGAGATAATTCATGGAGAGGCAGATTATTTGGAATGGGAGCTTAAACTTCCTTCCCTTGGGGAGGGTAGAGAGATAAGGGTAGAGGACAAGGAAAATAGCAACGCAGAGTGGAGTTTTATTCTGCAATCTGTGTCAAACATTATAGGCTAGTCTTGGTTTTCTCTAAACCCCATCACTTCATGATGGAAGCACGAAGTCATGCATTCTCCAGCAGATCCTGGTGAAATGCATTTTACATATTTCACATAACATATTTTAGGGAATGAGATTTTCATGTGATTTTCCTCTGTTCTTTCCTTCTCGATCAGAGTATAGTGTAAGAACAACCCAACCCTTACACTCTTCAGAGACACTTTGAAATCATGAAATGTAAATTTGACCTTCAAATTACCATTTGACAGTAATAATAA
Organism: Tamandua tetradactyla; assembly: GCF_023851605.1. Classification (NCBI taxonomy): domain Eukaryota; kingdom Metazoa; phylum Chordata; class Mammalia; order Pilosa; family Myrmecophagidae; genus Tamandua; species Tamandua tetradactyla. Next base: position 50,479,096 of record NC_135334.1, on the reverse strand, counting down.
TAAAACCATAAAAACCTGCAAAAGACAAATTGATGTAATAAGCTGGAAGGCCTTGAAGGTTTTGTCTTCTCCTTCCTTTTTCTTCGTCTTTATACTCAAAGGGGTGGTTCATTTATGAGAAACACTATTTGAAGAAAAGATAGAGATTTTCCATGTGGAATTTATTTCTGTGTAAAAGATTTAACACATAAAACAAATGACAAAATTACAGTATGGGATCTTCAGTGTGTAAGATCTATTAAATTTGAAATAATTATGTATACAAGTAGTTATTACAGAAATAATCATCTTTGTCAAGTACAATAAAAATTATATAAGCATATAAAAGTTAAATAAGAAAGTGCTGTTTCATAGCCTGAATCTAATCAGCATCAACAACCCATTAATTGTTCATGAACTCTAAAATAATTAATGAGTTTCTTAGGGTAAAATTTCAGTTATATGCAAATGAAACATTGAAACTCCACATTATCCGAAAAATAATGGTTCTTTAGTGAGTTTTTAGTTCCTCAATGTGATTAAAATACCTCAGCTGTGCTAAATAGAAATGAAACAAAGTTTTTAAGTTTTCTTTGCAAGTTTTATTTTTTCCCAAGAATAAATTCTGAGACCATCTAATTAGTGGGGATTGGAGAGTTACTGGTCCCAATTACTTTTTTTTTTTTGAGGTGTCTACAGTATACTGTTGAAAGAAAAAAAGCAAAATACAGAACAGATGTATGTCATGACCCTCTTTATGTAAATGCAAAAACTTCCTAAAATTTATATATACACAGGATGAAAAGGTCAAGCAAGTCTAATATAATTAACATTGCTTGGAAGTGGGAAGTGCAAAGGAAGACACTTCTCCTTTTTTACACTTTGGCATTTGCTTTTTTTTTTTAGTTTTAAATAAATGTGCATTTTTAAAAACTTTTTTATTGTATAATATAACATATATACAAAGCAAGAAAATAAAAAAGCAATAGTTTTCAAAGCACTCTTCAACAAGTAGTTACAGGACAGATTCCAGATTTTGTCATGGGCTACCATATGATCCTCTAGATTTTTCCTTCTAGCTGCTCCAAAATATAGGAAGCTAGAAGGCAAATATATTCCTTTTATCATCACAATGGACTTTTTTTTTCTTTTTTTGGTGAAAAATAACATATATACAAAAAAGCAATAAATTTCAAAGCACAGCACCACAATTAGTTGTAGAACATGTTTCAGAGTTTAGCATGGGTTACAATTATAGGTTTTTACTTCTAGCTGCCTAAGATACTGGAGACTAAAAGAGATATCAATTTAACGATTCAGCAATCATATTCATTTATTAAATCCTATCTTCTCTGCATAACTCCACCATCACCTCTGATCTTTTATCCCTCTCTTTAGGGGTATTTGTGCTATGGCCATTCTAACTTTTTCATGTTGGAAGGTGTTGTCAATAATATAGGGTAGGAAAATGGAACTATCTGGCAGGGCCCTCTAGGATTCAGGACTTATCTGGACCAGGGACCCATTTGAAAGTTGTAGGTTTCTGGAAAGTTACTCTAGTGCATGGAACCCTTGAGGAATCTTATATATTGCCCAAGGTGTTCTTTAGGATTGGCTAGAATGGTCCTGGCTGGGGTTTGGCAGGTTATGATAGGTAGCAAGGTCTAACTGAAGTTTGCTTCTTGCTTAAGAGCACCCTCCAGAGTAGTCTCTCAATTCTGTTTGAACTGTCTCTGCCACTGATACTTTATTTGTTACAGTTCTTTTCCCCCTTTTGGTCAGGATGGAATTGTTGATCCCATGGTGCCAGGGCTAGACTTATCCCTGATAGTCATCTCCCACACCGCCAGGGAGACTTTCACACCTGGATGTCATGTCCCATGTAGTGGGGAGGGCACTGATTTCACTTTCAGAGTTGGGCTTAGAGAGAGTGAGGCCACATCTGAGCAACAAAAGAGGTCCTCCAGAAGTAACTCCTAGGCATACCTATAGGTGGGCTAAGCTTCTCCACTACCTAAGTAAGCTTCACAAGAGTAAGCTTCAAGATCAAGGGCATGGCCTATTAATTTGGGTGTCCCTAAAGTTTAACACAGTATCAGGGGATTTCCTAATGGTAAAGTTTAATAGTTCCATATTTTTTCTCCCATCCCTTGAGGGACTTTGCCAATACTTTTTGATTATTTGCTTAATATGCTCTAGGAAGTATCCAGGTAAGCTATACAGGATTAAAGGACCTCTTTCTTATTCTGGGCTCCCTGTGTTACAGTTGTTCAAATGAGCTATATAGATAGGTTGAATTAGATTATGTGCTACAGAAAATTTAGGTTCCAGACCAAATAAACCTTTCTTCCTTTGGTCTCAAAGACTATGTGTGGTTCTAAAATTGGGCAATCATTTTGCCTAACCAAATGTCCCACATGTTTATTCATATCATTGCTTGCCTCATGGCTTCTTTCCTTTTTGTAGCAACACAACATTTGATGATATGAATACACTGTCGTCTGCCAATCTACTTCTCGGTCAGTGCTTCTTTTTGCCACCTACATTCATCAGACATCATGTATAGTGCCCAAAGTCCACAGTCCATCAGCACTCTCAATTTTAAATAGTTTCATTGTTCCCAAGAGAAGGATAACCAATAAACACACCCTCACCAAATAGGACATCTAAATCTCCTCTTAAGCCTTGTCCCTCCTCCCATTATTTACCTCTGCCATTGCTGTGGTTGTGCTGATATTTTCTGTTTAAACATGTCCCACAGCAGGCAATAGCAGTTTTCCCCTGTACCCTGGACTTAAGCATTCTTTTACATGAATCATACTTTTGAAGTGGTTCTTGCAAGAACTAATTCATATTTCTAGTGTTAATCAGTGGAACACATAGGTCTATATAATCCCTTTCAATCTTGCTCATCTTCAATATGGTAACATTACTTATAGACCCACTAGAGAACCACCTTCACTTCTGTCTACTCCCTTACATTAGAATTCAACCTCATTAGCTAACTGTTCACCCATCTCTAGCTTCTACATGTCTCTTAGTCCCCTATATTCTTTATTATAAGCCTCTGATTTCATCTTTACCATGGTCATAAAACTGAAATTATACAGTATCTGTTCTTTTATGTCTGGCTTATTTCACTCAGATTATGTCCTCAAGGCTCATCCATCTTGTCATGTGCTTCAGGACGTCATTTCGTCTTACTGCTGCGTAATATTCTATCATATTTGTATACCACATTTTGTTAATCCACTTGTCTGTTGATGGGCATTTGGTTTCCATCTTTTGGCGAGTGTGAATAATGCTGCTGTGAACATCATTGTGCAAATGTCTGTGTCATTGCCTTCAGCTTTTCTGGGTATATACCAAGTAGTGTTATTGCTGGGTCATAGGGCAATTCTATGTTTAGTTTCCTAAGGAACCTCCAAACCGTCTTCCGTAGTGGCTGCACCATTATACATTCCCACCAGCAGTGCATAAGTGTCCCAATTTCTCCACATCCTCTTCAACATTTATAGTTTCCTGTTTGTTTAATAGCAGTCATTCTTATAGGTGTAAGGTGGTATCTCATTATAGTCTTGATCTCCATTTCCCTTATAGTCAGCCCCACTAGTTTTGCTTTTCCTTACCTGGACTTGTTTCCCACACTCAGTAAGCTACTTGTCCCAGATATTTACAATTCAAATATTCTCATTTCTACACAGGTCTGATTACAACAACTTCGAGGAAATTGGATCGAGAACAGCAGGCAGAACATTTTCTGGAGGTAAGTGCCTAGAGGAAAGCAACATTCATTAAAATTGACTTTCACTAAACTTCTTTAACCTTCAACATAAACTAGAACTTTAATATATGTGTATAGTGGGTTTCAAGCTGAACATATTTCTTTTGGGCTAATTGGCTCTGAATTTGGAGATTCCTGGTATACTCCTTCAGAATGTCCTGTGGTGTGCTGAGCAGGAATCACAGAGAAGGCTTTGCTTTTCACTGAAAACAGGCAGATTCATCAACATTTCTGCCTTGATTTCAGGCCCCTTTGTCAATAACTGGAAAGGTTCAAGAGCAGAGCCCCGTAAGCCACTGCGGCCTCAGATATAAAAAGAGAAAGAACAAAAGTGTTACAGATAAAATGAAGTATATCATTTGTGAAGAAGAGCACTGCTCTGTTCTATTTCACTGCTTGTGAGAGGATTGAGGAAGAGAAGGCTGCTAGTTGATTCACTGCCTGAGATGGCTATTTGTGAAACCATAAAATGTACTCCTATAATTCATTAAGACAGACATGGTGGCAGTATAAACTATTTCTGGAGGAAAAAAGGTAAAGAGTAAGGCATAGGATGAGAAAATAGATATGAAAGAGCTTTGTGGAACATTCTTTGTGTATATATCAAATATCTTTATTTGGAAGCCTGAAGCCTAGTAGCATGTATGACATTGGAATTTGAGTGTGATAGTCTGACATGGAACAGGAGGCAATGCTTAGAACTTAGGGCTTTGTCAAGATTTTATAATGTGTCCAGGCTTCTAAAATGATGTTAGTCACTGAGAAACATTTACATCCACAGCCCCTCCTGGCAAACACACAGACACACACCCCTCAACCCTTGTGATAGAATTGTTTTCAGTGGGAATTCTCCTTTAAATCAGTCCACCCATAATGATTATTTTTAAAATGCTGGACAAGAGTTTGGCACACCTCTGTCATGGAGCTGCCCTGCCATAATTAATTTGAATCCTTGGATGATTCTGTTTAATTGCTCTGTACCTTATTTCCCCGACGGTGAAATGTGGCAAATAATTACTACTCCATATACCTTGAAGGATCATTATTAGGATCAGACCTTTTATTTTATATCAAAGTACTCTTAAAATTCTTAAAACATTACACCTAATAAAGAATTATTCTTATTATTATCATGCAGTACTATGATTATCCTTTTAAAACATTGCTATAATCTCATAAAGGTGAAAGATTCAAAAAAAATTATAGACTTTTTTTTTCAAAAGCATGCTGATGAAAAAAAAAGGAAAAAAAACATGCTGATGGGCCACAGGACCTACCTGGTCCAGAACTAGAGTAAATTTGCCAGAATAATCACATTTTAGATTAAATTAATGACCTCCTTCCCTTTCCAAAAGAAAGCCCAGGTCTCCTGGAGAGGCTGTGTGTTTGAACCCATTGCTTCTAGCTGGGATATTTGACTGAGGTCCCTGTCTGCCTGGTCCCTCTCAAAATGTGTGTGACAGGATGGTGCTGTGTAACAGAGGGCGTGTAACAGGATGCATCTGGGGGGGAAAAGCAACAAGAGCGCATTCGGGCATTTGAATTAATTTCCCCAAAGAATCCTTAGTTGCTTTCCACCCTTTACGGACTTGTATAAATACTGACCAGGTATTTTGGTATATCAGACTAATACACATTGGGATCTAGAACTGCATTTCTCATATTTCATATAATCTGTCTAGGAAGGTAGTGTAACATAACAGTTAACAGCCTCATAGGATGGTTGGGATATTAAAAAACAAAATATATATAAAACTTCCTGCCCAATATCTGGCACAAAGTAGGTGCTCATAAAGTATAGTTATTAATATTGTGGTTTTACTTATTATAATATGGTGCCATAACACACCTGAACCCTCTTAATGATTCAGCTTCATCTGCTCCAGCCTGAATAGTAGATCAAGGCAACAAATATGCAGGAGGAGCCTTGGTGAATGACCAATGGACTCAGCCCATGCTTCAGGGACTGCCCTAGATGCTGAGGATACACAGCAAATTCAAAGAGTGGGAAGACGGATGATAAACACATAAGTGCTATAACTTCAGATATAAGTACAAACAGCCACTAAAGGAAGGTTCTAGGATAGTGCCTGAAAGTCAGGCATGATAGGGAATGTTCGATAGATTGGGAGGAGGGCCTCTTTGAGCAGGTAACAGGTGTGTTGAGACATGATTCTAGTATTGCCATGTGGAAGAAACAGAATCCAGGTGAGTGTGATTAAGGGTGTGATTGCGGGAGGGGGGTAAGAGGATGGAAATTAAATTGGAAAAGCAAAGAGAAGTGGATTGAGGTAAGAATTCTGAATTTTGCCCTGAATGCAGTGGCCATTAAGCATGGGGGTGATATGATATGATTCTCCTTGTAAAAGATCTCGGGGTGCGCGTCTAGGCAGAGGTGACTGCGGCAGCCCAAGAGTGGCAGCAGGAGACCATGTGGTAGGCTTCTAGCGGGATCCAGGTGAGAGACTATGGTGGTTTAGGAGAGGGTAAGGGCAGTGAGGAAAGAAGGGAATGGTCTAACACAAATCCCTGATGATACTGGGTAACAAGCAGCAAATGGCTTTTCTGAAGTTCTCTGAATGGAGATCTTAAAAACTAGGTCATCTGGATCATACCAACTTGCCCTCGAGCGAGTGCATGCTCCTTTGGTAGAGGCTCCTGCTAAGGTTTTCAAAAACCAGTTGCATCTCAGTTTCCCTCTCTCCCTCCCTCTCTTTTCTCTCCCTCTCTCCCTCCCTCCCTCCCTCTCTCTCTCTCTCTCTCTCTCTCTCTCCCTCTCTCTCTCTTCTCTCTTACACGCTGACACTCTTGTTCTCAGTCTTTAAATTGTTCAATTCTTGGCTGCATTGTTTTTTTTTTTCTATATGCCATTGTGACAGTTTGAATGATGTTCATTTCTTTTTTTTTTTCTGAATGGATCGTGGAGGGAATATTGCTTTATTTCAGCCCTGCAAAATATGAATAAAATATCATCATTGGAAATGAAGGGTAGAGTTCTCTGTTGTACACAAATTTTTCTAACAGCTGATATATTTTGTGAGTTGTAAGTGCTGGGTGTGGGTAATTAACCTCCTGGGGAGTCTTTAATTGCCAAGATAACCCAATGCTCCTATTAAACTCATGTTAACCTTTTGGCTCTGTTTCATGTCTCTCACCCCAATAAAATAAAAGTAACTCTTCCTGAAAGGACCCATTTAGCAGCTGACCTGGCAGGTACACTTCTGAATAGATAACCAGGAAGGCATTAATGATTTGTTTGTGGTTTGCTGTCCCTTTGATAGAAGCCACTTTAATTGTATACCACTGTGGTCTGCCTAGACATTGATTTAAGATATCTAGTTTGTCTGTGTATGGGCTGTAAGGGTTTTTGAGTCTGTAGAGCATTTCCCTTAAATCCATGACTGAAGAGGAAGGTTGTCAAATATCAGAATCCAAATGACTTGCTAAGGAAATAAGCAGAAAAGAACTGTGGATAAATTCACAAGTGCAGCTTATACTTCTTTGGTGAATTCTAAGTGTTAATTCATGCCTGATTTGGAAGTCTTTTATGTGAGAATGCAGCTTGTTCTTCTCTCTCTGCCATAAAATGAAAAAAAAATCTTAGCTCACAGATTCAAAGTCCTATACATTCCTTGATAGCCAACAAAGATTCCAGTGGGCAGTAGAAGGCAAATTCTAGCAAATAGACTCAGAGAGTTGATAATGGAAGTGGTCACTAAAGAATGGGTTTACTTTTAAGCTTTGCAGATGTGACTTTAGCCCTGATGATCTCGTTATCATAGAGGTAGCTGAGAAGTAAAATAAGGGAATAAATGCATTCATTCTTTCTTACATTATAATCAGCTATATAGATTGTTTTCTCACCTACTAGATTTAAGCTCCTTGTGAGCTTGAAAGGTGATATATCAAGAGACTAAATGGAGGTAGTATAGGGAAAATTCGAGCAGACCTGAGATCATATGTTCTTTCCGATCACAAGAGCTCAAACAGGCTGTTGAATCTCTTGGGGCCGTATCTTCCTCAATAGTAAATGGGAATAGCAGTTCCTGTCACAGGATTGGTATACAGATAAATGAAATGGTGGAGTGAAAGTGCTCAGGACACTGTCTTTTGGACAGAAAGTGGTCTGTGAATGGTGGTGGATGTTGTCAGCACAGACTGTCTTACTCATCTCTGCATTCAGAGCATCTATTTCAATTCCTGGGAAACAGGAGACATTCAATAAATATCATGTGAATGAATGCTTAGGTTAAGAGACTTTTATTTCACCCCTAGTGAGACCATGAAAGGGGAGTTATTAGCTCACGGGAAAGAGTATGGTTGGAGACAGAAAGAAGGGATACTCCCCCTCTTTCCAGCAGCATGGGCTTTGTTAAATGAGCTCTAATCTGCCATTCCTTATCTATAAAGCAAGATGGTAATAACATCTATCCCACAGAATAACTACACAGAGGGCCTGACACATATAATTACTAAACTGTTGTTTGTCCCCTCCTTCCTTCCCCTTGCCCTCAATAACAAGTTGTCTGTTTCCTTTCTTTTCTGTAGCGTCTCCAGTAGTTTGAATAGCTTATAGCGGTTCAGTTATTCGTAGAGTCTTATATCTATGTATATAATCCTCCTAGCTTAATTATGTGTGACTCTTTATCCTTCTTTATAAAAGAGTATTACTTTCCTCCCTTTTGATCTGGAAATACTTCTCTGTTCAGGGCTGGATAGTTTTGATACAAGTCTCCCAAAGAGAACAGAGGAGGTATTTTATTTGCAAACAAAATATGACAAGGCCCAGTAGCCAGTATAAAAACAATGGATGAGAAATTATGTTGTGTCTGTGTGCATATAAATGTATATAGTTCAGAGAATTGGGTGAGATTTTATAGTGAAGTCATTATAAATAACATAACACACTATAGAGGCATATGCTAGATCTATACGAATATGTATTATTTAGCATTTGTCCCTTTAACATACCCATCCACCTTCCTCTGTACCATACAAATCATGTGACTTTTTTGTTTTCTGTCTGAAATTCTTGTCCCTTTTTATAGTTTTATTTTCCAAGGGAAAGAAATACTGCTCTTCAGTGGGTTTTTATAACATTTCCTCTTGCCTTAGGATGCAAATAGGTTTCTTCAGCGAGTGCACGTCCTTAATGTTTTCTTATTTTGGTAAGCATCTGCTTTTAAAATGATGATAATTTTTGGTAGAGAAAAATCATGGGCCCATTTCAGCCCATTAAGCAGTTCGTATTTTCATAATTTAACTCTAAGAGAAGTAGAAGTTTGTTTCATTAGTCTCCTTTTTCTGTCACCCTCAAAAAAACTCTGCAGGAAACATCAGTAGGCCCTCAAAAGAGATGGAAGTATACCCGTGCATAGAAGCAGAATCCTGTAGCAGACATTGGCCTCAGAAGGAAAATGGTTCACAGCTTCTGTTTTTTAGAGTTCGCAGAAGAGTACCTTGCAGGATTATGCCCTTGTGCATGGCTGCTGACCTCCTTCCACCCTCTCCTTTCACCAACACTCCTTCTCAGGCCTTCTTGTTGTATCAACTTTCATAAAGTAATGGAGACTCATTCTTTCTGTCTTTTTCTTCCCTCCTTAAAAAAGGCACCGAGATTCTATTATTGAAGTTGGTGTGTTTTTCCCACTGGGTGGTTCTTTTATTTGCCTTTCAAACTAAGGTCTATTAGAGTGCTAAACTCTCGTGGTTACATAATGAGCTTCTTTGGTTACAAGCTGTCTTGGCATCAAGGGATTTTTTTTCCTTTCCTATTATTCAAACTACCTCTCTCCCATTTTATAGCTGCAGAAACTAGACCTACCAAAAGGAAGAGATAGATCCAAGGTTACAAAAACACTTCATAGTAGAGTGTCCAGTACAAGTCTTTCTCTCTTTATACAATAGACATCCATCCACACATTGAAATATGGCAAATTGAACCATCTTTTTCCCAGTGTCATTTTGTAATCACAGATTAGCCACGTGTCAGGTCAGCTTACTCTCAAGGATCAGCATCTCCTAGTACATATCTGAAAAGAGGAGGTTTTCTCTTACTCGTACTCTTTGGTTGCCCATCCCACCCCACCCCCACCCTCTGCCCCAGCTGCTCTTCAGCACCTACTTCTCTGCCCCTTTGCTGCTGGCGCGGCCTTGGATAGGAACTTACAGGGCTGCTGGCCTTGAGCTCCAGAACACAGCTACTGGAGAGATTACTTGCACATCTGTGGTCAGCATGGACTCCAGCGGAGAGGTAGCTGTAGAGCAGACCAGGCATCACTAGCTGGCCTGTCCTTGTCCCTTTATTCTCACAGCACTGCCTCACCAGGCTATACAGATATATCAGACTTTACTAAGGGACTGGAAACTGCTAGAATTATAGTGTAAGAAGACAAAACCTCCATCAAAATATGTTTATAAGTCTCCCCCAAATTAAAATTCTCAGAAGGCTCCTCATCAGCACACATTGGTGCCTGCCTGCGCCCCTCCCCTCACGTCCCTGCCTTCTGAGTGTCTCCTTTCTCCGCTCTCCTCTGTCAGTCTTTCCAGAAATCCTTGCCTTACCTGCAGGGATTGTGCTTGCATAGAACAGCCCCCTCCCTAACAGCAGACTTTTCTAAATCAGTGTCATTCTTAGTCCCAGGAGGGTCTCAGCAGACAAGTCAGGGGTGGCCTTTGGTATTCCAGGTCCAGTTAAACGGGGAGGAATTGACGTTGGCAGCCACAGCAGTGCAGCGATGAGGGCATGGTGGCAGCCATGGGGTATGTGTGTATGGGTTGTGAGGAAGGGTTGACATTCCAGATCCTGCAGAATAGTCCAGGCTGGTGCTTAAGGACAGTCTTTTTTGAGATTGTCACAGCATTGTGAATTGTATATTTTCCACTTTATTTCCCAAACTGACCGAAGAGTAAATACTGAATCAGTCATACACAAACAAATTTTCAGAGCAAGCATAATTCTGAGAGGTAATGTATTCAAGACAGATTGTAAGATGTCCTTGGTATAGGCAGGTAGCTCAGAGGAGTGAGTGTGGAAGGGGAGGTGAATGGGAAAATGGGGAGAGCATGGTGGGTCTCAGCGGCCCCTTCCGGGGCCAGGAATATAAGCAGCCAACCTGGTATCATCACAAAGTCTTATTTTCCCAACAAAATGGATGTCAGATTTACATGCCAAATCTCTGTATTATTAAATATTGACAATTGCTTCTTTTTTAACACTGTGTAAGCCAGTGAGCAGTAAATATGGACCCTGTTTTCATAACCTTTGATGTAAGCAAAGATTTCTTTCATAATGACCTGCTCATAATTTGCAATTCTCTCACAATGGGGTAAGTACTTCATATACTTTGTAGTATGGTATTAGTTTGCTGTCTTCTCTTCACCCCACATCTTCCAAAACGTACTCCTTTGGGTCACTAGGGGTAAAACGTAATCAGGGGTAAAACACACCTGAGCCTTAGGAGACCCTGTTGAGGTTGGATATGATGGTGTGTGAGGATTTGTTTATAGTCTCAACTCAGGGCTGTCTTCAAACTGCATCTCCATTTGGACAGAGGAAGGCAGGGGCTGCTTTCGGTCTCTGGATTATATAGAGTTGGGTGGGCATCATTTCTGCTCTCTCACGTTGGCAGTCGTTCTCCACTTCTTAAGTTTGCTCATCTGTGCACCTGGTTAGCCTCCAAGTCGGTGATCTGAGGCAAACACTTAAATAGGCTAGGAGAGTTGTCTGGAATAAATCCTTGGTTCTATAAATAATTACCTCTAATCCACCTGTTTGTGAAAAGTTGCATTTGTTTCCCCTTAAATCTGAGCATTAACTAGTAAAGAGACAGTAAATGAAACCTTGGACCAGGGAAGGCCCTTCCAACAGGGGCTCAGCCTGGAAGTGGCAACGAGCACGCTTTTGCCCCTCGGCTCTCACCCGAGCTGCTGTGCTGACAGATAATTGCTCCGGGCAGGTCACAGCTCTTTCAGCTGTGCACACAGGACTACGGTGAAACTGAGGCTCTGCTTTTGTTTTCACTTGTGAATGGTTTTAGAATGTGGTGTTATGTTGCCACTTCTTTCAAGCCTTCGGGGCCAAGCAGCTGTAAGTGTTCAAGCACTGGTTGGGTCCTCATAGAAGGAACTCCTTACCCTGACTGGTATCTTTCCTCAGGGAACAGGTTCATATTTCCCCGGCATGCCACTTAACAATGGTGAGAACTCCCAACTGTGAATCACACATCCCTGAGGCCCCCAGCGGCTTCTCTAGGTGGTGCAGTGACGGTAAATTGACCCTCTGCCCCTTGCGTTCACAGCTCCTTTTCCCTCTTCTGGTATGTTGCTTTTCTAGTTTATTTCCCGCAGCACATTCTCTGAGCTATGTAATGATCTGTCCAGTCTGATTTCATTTGGCCCCTTCAGAAACCACCAAAGCCCATGCTCAATACCACATGTGTATGACCCAATTGAACACTGTGATTCTGTCAGCGGGAAAATAAAAAATATAACAGCAGCACATTTAGAACATGAGATTTTGACTCAAGTGCCTCTATTAATAAGGGGGAAATGCTACTTTGGCGTGTTTCCTGCCTGCAGCAGACAGCTTGGTTCAAATGAGCTGCTGTTTCAAGAACTTTCAAGTGACTTGCTTTTGTGGCCAATCTGGGGCTACCAACCTCATTTATTTTGTGGCAAGATTGTTTAGTGAAGTGCTGAGAGGGTTGTCAGTGTATGGATGCAGAATAATATAATGATAATAAGTCAGGAGGGCCTCTGATGGCAGAGCCAAAGGAAAATAGGTTGGTAGGTGGGGGCAGAAACCATCAGTTCTTGCAAAATAGAATAAACCTGTAATAATTTTTTTTTCATTTTATTGGATATAGCACAGTATATGTGTTATAAAATTATTCGATCTAAGTTAGTGAGAAAGAAAACATGTCTTATAAAATAAAGCCCAATTTCTTTTAGTCCTTTCGAGTTTATATCAAAGTAATCTTGTACTACACATGTAGGAATGTTAAAAGCATAGGATTTGGAGCCAGACAGAACTAGCTAATCACTAGCTGTGTGACCTTGAGCTAAATTATTTAGCCTACCTTAGCTACATTTCCTCACCTATAAAATTGGGACAATAATAATACCTTCTTCATACAATTTTGGGAGGATTGGAATACTGCATGTGCATTGCACATAAGTGCTTAATTTATGTTCGCTATTATGATTGGAATCTTGTTCCTTGTGATTCTTGAAGTGGCTTTCTTGTGGCAGAATTCAGAACACTTAATGCATTATATTATTTATGTATGAATTGTTTGGCTCTTAATACATTAATAAAATAGTATCTTGGAAGGTGCTTAGAGCAGTTTCTAATACATAGCATGCACCCAAAAGTATATCAATTCCTTCCTTCTTTGCTTACTTGTTCCTTCTTTCCCTCTCTGAAGAAGAGCCCACAGTTTCAGATATATCGGCTTCCATTTACCAGCAGCCATTTAAATGGACTGTGACTATTTAAGCTGGAATGGCTCATTCTTCCAAGATTGGCTGAGTGAGGCATCAACCATAGATCTGTCATGGCTGTGAAGGTCACTGGGGGCTCTCCTGGTAGGTCGGTGGTCCTTCTGCATTTCTAAGCCAGAATCTGAAAGGATTAAATCAAGGCATCCAGTTCAGATGTTGGAACTCTAGCCTTCCCAAGAATCCAGGGGCATACCCTGAAGTATTCCTGAGACAAGGATGGGACAGATTGCTAACTTCTTATGGTTAGCAATCTCCATGCCTGCTCAGCTGCCTCACTCACCCCAGAGGTTTCCCCAGAATCATACCACCTTCGATAGTGTTAGTTGTTAATGCAGTAGATGTGTTTGTTCTTAAACCATAATGGAGAGTTTTGTTGCTTCATTTAGATGTCAGAACCTCAATTGTGTGGAAATAACAAACTGCTCCTGAGTATCTCCTGAATACTCTCCAGTTCAGTGGTGGCAATCCGGGGCATGGTTAATATCCAATAACAAATATAAAAATTCAAAGATTGTGTGCTTAGTAATTTCAAGCTCCACCTCTCCTCCAGGGCTTCTCAGCTATGATAGAAAGCTGCAGGATGAGCTCACTGAGATTCCACACCTTCTTTCTTCCTGGCCCTACCTGCCTGCCTTGAAGGTCAACAGTAAGGGGAAGGGCCCGAACTGTGGGGCTCTGTCTGTATCCTCAGCGTCTAGAACAATGCCTGGAACACACTGGACACTCAGTGACGGTGACATGAGATGGAGGTTTTAGGGCTCCAGGTAGTCCACAAACGAGAATAACCCATGCTTCCCAGGGGACAGCACTGTGTACTGCTCAGAGAGTCACAGAAAGCATGTTGTGGTTGAGGCTGGTGGTGGTGCCTGAGCAAGAGGTCTGCAAGGCTCCTGGGGTGCCTTTATAGACAAGTGGGAAAGGAAGGGCTCATCCCTCTGTAACATGGTTGGTACTTCAGATGCCTGCCAACCCCAGCTCAGGGTTGGGACCTAAAAGCCCTTCCTAAATCACATTTACCTCCCTAAAATCTATCGTCTTCAGATCATAAATATATAATTCAGAAGGAAGATCTTAGATGTTTCATAAGGTACCCTGTTATAATTCCTGGCTTGCCACTCTACACTTTAAAAGATGCTGATAAATCTTCAATTTAGATGTGAGTCTAGCTCCATGCTAATGTATGCTTTGTGATTGTGTAATCAAGATAAAACTCTACTTGTAGGATACTTACTTTCAAAGAAAACAGAAAATACTCAGTATTTTAAAAAATGTAGAAGTACTCATTAATCGCCCTCTTAAGAAACTTCAAGAAGACAAAGTACTTTAGACACGGCAACTAGTACCTACTAAGCAAAGGCTTCTGACCACTACAGCCCAGTGTTCTGTAAACACAGAATGTCTTCTAACTTTCTCCATATATAGAGGGACTTAATTTGTTCTGTATTGTTTCATTATTATATTTATTATTATTATTATTATTAGAGAAGATGTTGGTTTATAAAACAATTATGTATCAAATACAGGCTTTCCATATACCACCTTATTATTAATACCTGGTGTATTAGTTAGGGTTCTCTAGAGAAACAGAATCAACAGGGAACACTTGCAAATATAAAATTTATGAAAGTGTCTCACGTGACCGTAGGAACGCAGAGTCCAAAATCCACAGGGCAGGCTGCGAAGCCGATGACTCCAATGGATGGCCTGGATGAACTCCACAGGAGGGGCTCACCAGCCAAAGCAGGAATGGAACCTGTCTCCTCTGAGTCCTCCTTAAAGGGCTTCCCATGATTGCATTTAGCATCACTAATTGCAGAAGACACTCCCCTTTGGCTGATTACAAATGGAATCAGCTGTGGATGTAGCTGACGTGATCATGACCTAATCCTATGAAATGTCCTCATTGCAACAGACAGGACAGCGCTTGCCCAATCAGATGAACAGGTACCACAACTTGGCCAAGTTGACACCTGTCCCTAACCATGACACCTGGTATTGGTGTGGTACATTCATTGCAATTGTTGAAAGCACATTTTTTATAATTTCACTATTAAATATAGTCCATGGTTTAACTTAAGGTTCATTGTAAGCCTTAACTCCTTATTCCCTGATCCACCCCGTCCCCTGGTAACCTTTAGTCTAGATTCTGACTCTGAACTTTTTGTACTTTTTTTTTAAATGAGTGTTGTGAAAGCAGATTTTGAAGAATGATAACAAAACACCTGAGTTTTTCTTTGCTGTGTGGGGGCAACCACCTTGCCACTGAGAATAATTTTAACAAAATCTCACCTTGGCATGTTCCATCATAGAAGGCCTAAGAACCTCCTTTCATTTGGTGGTGGTGAAATCAGAAAGGCCACAGTTAAATTTATAGCCACATTATAACTTAGCCAACAGAGAGACGCCACTACAGCAGACAGACTCTTGTGATCTCCAGGAATTAGATATGCAGTTGTTCGATTTCAGCCAGAGAACATGATTTTTTTTTAATTAAGTATTTCTACAGCAGAGAAGTTGTTCCTTCTCTATCAGCTGTAGCCAAGACACGCTTGCACTGCCTCTGAATGAAGAATTACAAATCTGTGTAAGGCTGTGACAGACTCATGATGTGTACTTTGATACATGCACAAAACCATTTACCCATCTTCAAAAATGATGCTTCCAGGAGCAACTCATTTGAAAGTTCTTGTCATACCACAAGGACAGCAATATGTAAGGAAGAGTGAGCTCAATTTCTAATGGTTTAAAGCATGTGTAAACCTCAGTGAAAGGGAGAAAATAAGTCTATCTCCAAACTCTTCTAGAGATGACATAGTGCCTGTGGTAGGAGTTTTGAAATGTAATTATTTCTAATTATAGAAGTAATGCATGTTCATTGTCAAAATAGGAATAATAAAGAGATAAAGATAAACAAAAAAAGAGAAAATTTCACCACCGCCCATAATTTCCCCATGCTGTAATGCTGTGATAATCACTTTTTACATTTTCGTGTATCATCTTTTAAACTCTTTTTTATGTTTACACACACATGTGCGCACATGCACATATATGACATATAATCATGCATAAAGTTTGTCACAAAGGTTGAAATAATTCTATATGTATTTTTTGTAACCTTTTTTCATTTATTGACTTATGAGCATTTACATTCAGTATGTTATATTTATAACTTCAAGGCATCGCATTAAACAGCAATCTACAGTAAGGTTTTTAATAAACTTAAGTAGTGGACATCAGTTACTTTTCTGGAGAAATGCATGTATTTACCCAGCACCCCCTCCTACAACCCCTATTTACACTTTCTCTAGTGCCCACCTTCAGGCATTTACTTGTCCTACCTTCTGCCTGTGGATCAGCTGGAAAAAAAAGAACCTGGATATCGTCTAATGGAATTTGGCAGATTGTTTCAGAATCCGACCAGACCACACATAATAAAAGCAAAAACCCTTCCCTTTGCTAGAGTTTTAATATTCTACCTTGTAGCATTTACTTATTGAAAGAAAAATTATAAAGTATAAGAAAAACTTTATATATATATATCTGAAACACCTGGGGAAAAAGACAGCTGCATAATAACCCCGGACATTTGAAAAGTTTTATCAGATACCTGAACATGTAACCTAAATATGTCACTTAGATATTTGAACAGCTTATTTACAAATAGGAACTACTCTCTGCTCTTTTACTGTAATTGTTTATTCTACCTTATAGCATTTCCTCATTGAAGACAAAATAATCTATTATAAGCATGTTTTCACAGAAGTACCAATAAATCCCACAGAATCATAAAGTTTCAGAGCTAAAACCAGGACATTAGAAATCATTTACTAGATGATGGATTATTTAAATCCATCTAAGTAAACGTTTGCCAAATGTGGGCAGGCAAGCAATATTCACATTTGGCATAGCTGTCTGCATTCTCTACTGGTGACAAATTGTGGTGTAAAAAGAGGGAAAGGATCCAAACCAAACTGTAGCTGAGTCTTGACATGTCTTTGAGAGGCCACATATGCCTTCCCATGTTTAAAAGCAAAATCCCATCAGATGATGCAAGTAGAACCAGGAGAGAGAAGGGCAGCCTTGGACTCCTTTCACATAACTCCCATCAGTTCCAACTTGGAGCTGTTAAGTTAAAGGGACTCTGGAAAGACTCTAGTGTGTATGCCAAGAATAAGTCATCTCTGCAATCAGGGAACCTATTTTCAGATGACCTTGAAATATGGTTTTCAGTGAGGGAGGGCAGGAAAAATTATATGCTACTATGAAATATACCTTTTTTGAGGGCAAAAATGTAAAATATATATATAACTCATAAATATACGTGTCTATTGTGAGACAATAGCTTAAAAGGTCCTTAGTGGTCACTTTTGTTTCCTCCTGGCACTATATTTATTAGGCTCTAAGTATTGGCTGAATTGGATTGAAAAAAAATGTTCTTACCCCTTTCTCTTTATTGCGGTTAGACAGAGAGGAAGGAGAAAATGAAACAACTCAATTTCCATCAGTTTCTATCTAGGGAGGAGGTTTAGCTATATAGGCTTACGCCCAAATATTTCTAAGCACGTAAATATCGAACCTTAAGCATCTGACAAATGACAAGGCCAGTCCAGAAGCCACAGAATGAAGCACCATCAATTGAAGTTGTCAATTGACAAAGACAGATATAACTGGATTTCTTACAGTTCATCTCCATCATGTCATTCATGATAGGACCACTTGCTACCAAAAGGGAGATCCAAAACAGCAATGTATTGGATACTTGTAATTGCTTAATAAGTGGCATTATCTGAAGATGCCTATGTTTCTAAAGGCCAGCCCCAAGATATAAGGTAGAAATCAGCTCTCTGACCAGTTTATATATGATCTTGTACACTTAAACCACTTTACACAGGTGTTCAAGCAAAAAATCTGACCTAAAAAATTAAGGAGGCAAACAAATAGAAATTACAGCTGCTGGAAGCGATAAGTGGGCCCAGAGATGAACTTGTAGGATCAGGAATGATAATGAATCTTTGAGAAGGGGGCCACCCTTGACTGCCACAGATGAGGTATGGAGTAAGAGTTCAAAATTGCAGACATGTAAGCAGAGGGAGAGCATTGTTCCTGCTGCTTTTTTGTTCTCTCTTTGATTGTCATACATTTCAGTGGCATCCAGATGTTCCATTATTTTAGCTACCAACTTGGGAAATTACATTATAGTTACTTTAAAAGTTGTCAGAACACTAAACTCAACAATGACAGTTTATAACCCATTTTCTCTAAAGTGCTTAATTTTTTTTTCTTAACCCTGATGGGCTGGCATTTAAATAAAGAAAGTCAGGTTTCTGAAACTCAATTAGTTTCTGTATATGCAAAGTTATTCTTTGTGCTCATCCACATGCATATTGGTTCTTACACATACATATTGGGCATGCTGTACTTTATCTCTTGCTCTACTTGTGCCTAGATTTGTTAACAATAGGAAATTTGCTTCATGCTTTAACTTTAAATACTTGCACTCTTTAATTTGAGACTAACTACTTAAACTCTCTAGGGATTCAAATGTAAGCATTTTTCAGAAAGTTGTAGACTAGTTAAAAAGACCAATATTTAGTCTATAAACTCTATTAATTTTGAAAATGCATATTTTCCAAGTTTAATAAAAATTATAGTAGTATGTATATCATATTTTACATCTGATTTATTTAAGATATCCAAGAAAACCCCCTTTGTAATTTCAAGTTGCAAGAAGATGAAGTTCTTCAATTTAATACCTGCAGCATTCTTATGGTAATTTTGAAATTGGGAGACTTGGCCACATTCATAAATGTGTAGAAAATCAGCCACTTTCAAATCAAACAAAAGCATGGAGAACCTTGAGGATACTTTTGAAAGGAGGAGACTATTTCTAACAAGCTAGTTACAGTGTCTTTCCTAAAGCAAATGAATGAAAGAGTTCTTATAAGACTATTACTGTTGCTTTTTTTTTTTTGGTATAGGCTGCTTATATTATCTTTCTGTGCAGTACTTAGCACCCTATTGAACTCAATAAATATGCAGTGGTGATAATATTATTGCTCAGAATTCATTTAGCACTTTCACATCTTTTGAGTGCCTCAATGTTCTGTCTACTAGGTGCAGGGAATTTTAATTTAATGCTCATTCTGAGTCTTAGAGCTTGAAAGTGTAATGACCCATGTAAGATAATCCTCCACTCCAGCAGGACATTTTTGGAGCAAAGCCATTGGGTCGTCCAAGAATTCCTTACTAAGCAGAGAAACTTTACTTCCCACACTAAAACTTGGGGACTCAGTGTACTGTCTTTTCCAATCTCTACCCTACAAGCCAGCTGCATTATAATCAACCAACACTTTAAAAAGGGAGAAAATAGAGAAAAATTGTGTAGAGCTATGATAATTGAACAGTGCTGACCAACCTCAAACAAATAGGATTCCATTGCAGAGTTTGAAATAGAAATGGAAAGGAACTGGATTGGGTTCCTTATCAGGAAAGCCCCAGCCTAAGTTAGCTATAAATAGACTTTGGTGTACCTCATAATTTTCATGTATTTTCTCCTATAGTTTTTATACCTCTAATATCCTTGCTACCTGACATAGCTCTTGGCAATATAATACATACTCTATAAACTATGATTTGAAAGAATGGATGGATGGATGAATTAATGAATCATCCATGAAGGGATAGTCCCAATTGTTCTAGAAACCCAGGATCTTGGTTATTTTATTGCTTCTTTACAACTCTTTCTGGTATCTAATTTGGGACTTATAGGGCAACTAGCCTACTTTTTAAAAATTTAGCTTATCAAGAAAGGAAATAAAGTGCTCTGGAAACATTTGAATTGATATTAAATTAATGCAAATTAACACTCATGAGAATATGCAAATATTTGGTGTGAGATTTGATTAACAGCCCGTGGTTTTTAAAATAAATAACCATAAACTCATTCACATACACACACAAATACACACACATACAGGAGTATTTCCAGTACATAAAACGTGGTTATTACACTCAAGGTTACCCTAAAACAATTTGTGACACCAGATTAACAGAAGCGAAACAATAATTAACTATGAGTACATAATAAAATTGTGTGCCCAATTTTGAGAAGCAACTTATGTATGCTGTAAGAGTTAAGGACTGGTCTTACAAGGGAGGACTTCATAGAAGAGGAGAGACTTGGCCTAGGCCTTGGATGAGAAAAGAAGTAATGTAAAAGGAGAGACACCCATGATTCCTGACACAGACACAGAGAGGGATGAATATGGTACCCATGGGAGACCAATTAGAGTAGCCTAACTGCAAAGGGAAATAGGATTTGGAGAGCAGTGGGGGGAAGGAAACAAATTCCCACCAATGTCAAAAGCTGGTATTCAATAGCAGACCAGAGCAGACCACCTAAATTTTATTGGCCTCATTTGTGTTTCTTCTCTTTAGATTAAGAGATGTGGTCATTGTACCAGCTGCTAACAGCTTAATTAACTCCTTCTCATTCACCTTTGGTATGTGATCTCAGGATCGGTCCTCTCTTGTTTTGTGCTTCAAGTTTCCAGTGCAGAGAAAAAGCCTTGCATAAGCATTTCCTGAAGAAATATAGAAACATAATGTTCCTTCTTTTTTATTGTGAATTTACATGCATTTGAGTTTTACACATATCTGTAAAGTTGAGTTTTACACATATTTGTTTTTAGAACAAATGAGTTTGACTCAGGGTCCATGTATTTTAATTTTCTTCTTCACTGCATTTGTAGTTATGACTTGATTCTGATAGATAGGCAATTTAATCACCACAACCACTTTGATGAACCCATTGTCCCACCTGGAATTTTTATCATATAGAGATGGAATCTAGAGAGTGAGTTATAGGTGGTGGTGTCAGGGGAGGAGAGTAGTTTCCTTCTATAATTGCATTAGTAGTCTTATGTTCTTCCAGGTATAACAATATGGAACATTTGAATAGCTGGAAGAAACCTATAGGTATAAGTGATGCTGTGTGTTGGCATTGGTAGAAAGAGCCATCAGGGTGTAGGCTCAGGCAGACCAGGGTTTGAATAAAGATTATACCATATGGTTGCAGAATGATCAAGAGCAAGTTTTTATTCTGTGTTAGTTTCACTATCCTCAGCTGTAAAATGGGGATAACCACCACACAATAGGGTTGGTTTAAGTTTTATGTAGAAGTATGTGTAGAAAGACTAATAGAGCGTCTTGTATGTCTCAATATATGAACTATTGTGTTTCATTTTGTTGCCTTTAATACCTAGCACAGTCCTAGCATGTAGTAGATCCTCAAGAAATATTTTGCTCAATGAATGCAAAAGTAGCAGATGACTTTGAGTATCAGGGAAAGCACCACTGTCCATAGTCAAATAGGCCAGTTTGCCTTCCAAGGGGTCAACCTACTCCAGCATTTCAACTGAATAACATTTATGCAATTTCAGTGTGCACACTGCACTTTCAAAGGGGGACAGTTTATCCCTATCTCATGCATCTGCCAGGTGTGTCATGACTCACTCTCCTACAGATTGGGTGCTTAATTATGTTATTGGAATTCAATGTCTGAATTTTCTAAAATAGTTTTGTCACCCACTTGACAAGAGACCTTAGTTTGATAATTTTGTATTTGGAGTGATGGAAAAAGTGGATGATATATTAACATATATGGAAGATTTTTTTCAAAATGCTTTATGACAAACTTTTAATTTTTCATTTACTCCTCTGCTCCAGCTATTACATTCTTCTCAACTTAAAATTTATTTCAGTTCACTTCATTTTTCCATTGTCTATGATTTAAAAGTCCTGTGCCTACATGAAGTGACATAAGGTGTCATAGGGTCCCAGGCACCTACCTTTTGAAGAGTGGAGAGTCCCTTCATCAGGGCAGAATTACCAGTCATAATTTTCAGTGCCAGACTTTTATTTATCACTTTAAAATGAAAGACAAACTGGATGGTGACAAACTGGATTCAGATAGATGGTTGTAATGGATTTTTAAATGGCCATAAAGTTTTACAGCTTCTTCTCTCAAGAGGCAGAGACTGTTTCCACTCCTCTCAAGTTTAGCCTAGCTTGGTGACTTGCCATGACCAGTACCGTGCAGCAGAAGTGACATTGTACAGTTCCTTAGGTAAGCCCCAAGAGGCCTTGCTTCTACTTTTATTGTGTTTATGATCCTGAGACATTGCATTCTTTTCATGGTGTTGTGGCCAGGAACCCGCCACCCATACTTTGGTTTGAATGTCAAGACGGTTGACACCACATATGCACCAAGACAGTATGAAAATGTTTATTGCTTATATAATGAGGTTTTCTGGGGAGAGAAAGCTGGGCTCCCAAGATGGTCTGAAAATGGCTTGAGAGAACAAGGAAAAGAAACAGGCTTGGGGTTTTATGTAGTTGGGAGTGGGGTTGGATGACGGTTCTACATGCCAAAGGTGGAAGCATCCAGACTCTATCAGCTTGCCCAGATATAGGACAGGAAGGGAAGGGGAAGTTGTGGGTCTTGAGAGCTCTCAGCAGTCAAAAATGGAGTCAGCAGAGTTAGAGCCCTGAGGCAATGAAAGTCAGCATTACCCCATACAGCAACTATTAAAAAAGCTGAAAAAGTGATCAGACTTCATCTAGAGATATGAATGAAGCTTATTTGGATGGGACTAAGGTAAATCAGAATACTGAATAAAAGATGTTACAGCCCATATTTTCAAACTTCAACCTCTGTGCAAGACCAAAAGGAGAGATATTTATTTGGTGCAAAATTTATATTTTGGGTAGTGCATAATCTAATGTAACTTGTAAGGGTCAGTTTACTTGAACACCATAATTAATGTGGGAACTTGAATAGGGCATGAGATCTTGTTGGTTTGTACAGGTTGGTGTGGTACAAACCACACCAGAGTGATTATCCCAAAGTTATTTGGACAGAGAATTAAAAAATATTTGCAAAGTTCCTTTGGGGGACTAGGGAGAAAAGAGGAAAGATTCAACTTCCCCATTGGAGAATTCCTGATATTCTTACAAGCAGTGGGGACAACCAATTTAATAGGCTGAGCCCCCAGTCTTGGGGCTTGCCCCTATGAAGCTTATTCCTACAAAGGAGAAGCTAAGCCTACTGATAATTAAGCCTATGAGTTACCTCCAAAGAACCTCTTTTATTGCTCAGATGTGGCCTCTCTCTCTAAGCCCACTCGGCAGGTGAACTCATTGCCCTCCCCCTATATGTGACATGACTCCATGGGGTGTAATTCTCCCTGGCAACGTGGGACCTGACTCCCAGCATCATGGAAACAAGAAAACCTTCTTGACCAAAAGGGGCAAGAGAGAAGACAAAATAAAATCTCAGTGGCTGAGAGATTTCAGAGTCAAGAGGTTATCCTGGAGGTTATTCTCATGAATTATATAGATATCCCTTTTTATTTTATGGTATATTGGAGTGGCTAGAGGAAAGTACCTGAGATTGTTAAACTGTGTTCTAGTAGCTTTGGTTCTTGAACAAAGAAAACCGTGTTTATTATGAAAACCCTGTTCTGATTCAACTTTTATCCAGGGTACGGACAGATGTGTAATAAATAAATAAATAAGGGTAAAAAAATAAATAAATAATAGGGGGAGATAAAGGGTAAAAATTGGGTACATTGAAATTGTGGGTCAATGAGAGGGAGTGCTAAGGGGTGTGGGAGGTATGAGTTCTGTTTATTTCTTTTTCTGATGCAAATGATCTAAAAATGATCATGGTGAAGAATATACAACTATGTGATGATATTATGAACCATTGTATAATATGATTGGAGTGTATGTGTGTGGATATTTCTCAATAAAAATGTTTTTTAAAAAAATGAAGTCAGACTCTTTATTGCAGTGTGTTCATAGTACTTAGCACCTGAAATTGTCTTTTCACAAAACTAATTTTTGTTGTTATTTCTTCACCCTCTACAGATAGTAAACTCAGTGATGGCTGGGATCAGGTCTATATTGTTTTCTATTGAATCTCCAGCCTCCAGATTAGTGCTTGGTATGTAAAAGTGTTAGGTAAATACTTGTGAATAAATGAACTCCTACAAATGAACGTTAGTTTTGCTGTATCCAGTGTGGATGCTTAGAGTCCTATCACAGAGCAATTTACTGCAGATAATTCTAATTATCTTAATCTGAGTGAGCTGCTCTGCATTTCCTATCAGTTTGTGAGAAGAGCTGGAGATTCAAAAGTATAAAGCAAAGAACACGATTGCAGTTATTTAACATGGTATTGGAAGTTCTAGTCAGAGCAACTAGGCAAGAAAAAGAAATAAAAGGCATCCACATTGGAAAGGAAGAGGTAAAACTTTTGCTAGATGACATGGTCCTATATGTTGAAAGTCCTGAAAAACTACAACAAAGCTACTTGAGCTAATAAATGAATTCAGCAAAGTGGCAGGGTACAAGATCAACATGCAAAATTCGGTAGTGATTCTGTACATTAGTAATGAGAACTCTGAGGGAAAAAATCAAGAAAACAAATCCATTTACAATAGCAACTAAAATAATCAAATATCTAGGAATAAATTTAACCAAGGCTGTAAAGGACTTATATACGGAAAACTACAAAACTTTGCTAAAAGAAATCAAAGAAGATTGAAATACATGGAAGGACATTCCATGTTCATGGTTTGGAAAACTAAATATTATTGTCAGTTCTATCTGATGTGATTTACAGATTCAACACAATCTCAATAAAAGTTACAGCAGCCTCCTTTGCAGAAATGAAAAAGTCAATCATCACATTTATTTGGAAGCGTAAGGAGCCCCAAAAAGCCAAAGCCATCTAAGAAAGAAGAATGAAATCAAAGAACTTACACTTCCTGACTATAAAACATTACAAAGCAACAGTGGTCAAAATAGCATGGTACTGGCATGAGGATGGATACATAGTTCAAGGTAACAAAATTGAGAGTTCAGAAATAGACCCTCACATCTATGGCTAATTGATTTTTTTTTTCTTTTTGCAATTTTATTGATATATTTGCGTCCTACAGTCCATACAATCATTGGCTCACAGCATCATCACATAGTTGTGCATATATCCCCATGATCAATTTAGGACATTTTCATTACTCAAAAGAAAAAAAGAGAGCCCAAATCCTCCCATACCCCTTATTCCTCCCATTGTTGATCCACAGTATAGTTTTCTGCTAGTGAAAGAATATTAAAATCGTAGTTAACTCTAGTGCATAGTTTGCAATAGGTACATTTTCCCCATATACCCTTCTATTATTAACTCCTTGCAATAGTGTTGCACAATTTGTTCTAGTTCATGAAAGACCTTTTTATATATTTTTTTATATTTGTACAGTTAATCACAGTCATAATCTACCGCAAGATTCACTGTTTTATGTATTCCCATGTTTTAACCTCCAACTTATCTTCCGTGACATGCTTGACTCTAAACTTCCTCTTTCCACCTCATTCACACACCATTCAGTATTATTAATTATTCTGACAATAGTGTGCTACTGTCACCTCTATCCATTTCCAAATGTTTTAAGTTCAACCTATTTAAAACTCTCTGCACATATTTAAGCAACCGTTCCCCATTCTTTAGCCTCATTCTATATCCTGGTAACCTATATTCTATATTTTATGTTTATGAGTTTACATATTATGATGAATTAATATCAGTGAGATCATACCATATTTGTCTTTTTGTGCCTGACTTACTTATTTCAGTTAACATAATGTCCTCATCCATGCTGTCATGTGCTTCAGGATTTAGTTCCTTCTTACAGCTGAATAATATCCCATTGACTCTGTATACCACATTTTGTTTATCCATTCATCTGTTGATGGGCACTTGGGTTGTTTCCATCTTTTGGCAATTATGAATAATTCAGCTATGAATATTGGTGTGCAAATGTCTGTTTGCATCCCTGGTTTCAAATCTCCTGAATATATCCTAAGTAGCGGGATTGCTAAATCGTAAGGCAACTCTGTACTTAGCTTCCTGAGGAACCATCCAGCTGTCCTCCACAGTGGGTGTATCATTCTGTATTCTGCCAGCAGTCAACAAGTGCTCCTATTTCATCACATCCTCTCCAACACTTGTGGTTTCTCATTTGTTTAATGACAGTCATTCTAGTAGTTGTGTGATGATACCTAATTGTAGTTCTGATTTGCATTTCCCTAATAGCTAGTGGGGCTGACTCTTTGGAAAAATGTCTGTTCATGTCTTTGCCCATTTTTAAAAATATTCTTACTGACAAATCTTCACACACATACAGTCCATACATGGTGTACGATCAGTGGCTCACAGTATCGTCACGTAGTTATATATTCATCACAATCATTTTTAGAATATTTACATCACTTCAGAAAAAGAAATAAAAAGAAAAATCCCCACACACCCCATATCCCTTACCCTTCCTTCTTATTGACCATTAGTATTTCAATCTACCCAATTTATTTTACCCCTTGTCCCCTCTGTTATTTAATTTTTTACTCATATTTTTTTACTCATCTGTCCATACCCTAGATAAAAGGACCATCAGACACAAGGTTTTCATAATCACACAGTCACATTGTAAAAATTATATTGTTATACAATTGTCTTTAAGAATCTAGGCTATTGGAACACAACTCAACAGTTTCAGGTACTTCACAGCCACTCCAATACATAAAAAGGGATATCTATATAATGCACAAGAATAACCTCTAGGATAACCTCTTGACTCTGTTTGAAACCTCTCAGACTTTATTTTGTCTCATTTCTCTCTTCTCCCTTTTGGTCAAGAAGGCTTTTTCATTCCCATAATATTGGTTCCCAGCTCATCCCAGGAGTTCTGTTCCATACTGCCAGGGAGATTTACACCCTGATAGTCATATCCCATGTAGGGGTGAGCACAGTGAGTTCACCTACTGAGTTGGCTTAGAGAGAGAGGCCACATCTGAGTAACAACAGATGTTCTCTGGGGTGTCTCTTAGGTATAAATATAAGTAGGTTAGCCTTTCCTTTGCAGGAATAAGTTTCATAGGGGCAAATCCCAAGATCAAGGGCTCAGCCTATTGAATTGGCTGTCCCCACTACTTGTGAGAATATTAGGAATTCTCCAAATGGGGAAGTTGAATATTTCCTCCTTTCTCCCCAGTCCCCCAAAGGAACTTTGCAAATGTTTATTCACTGCCCAAATTTCTTTGGGATATATCGGGGCATCACACTAACCTGGACAAACCGACAGGATCTCAATGCCCTATTCAAGATTCCCTGTACTTAGGGTATTCAGCCAAACTGACCATAGAAGTTAAATTAGGTAATGCACTACCCAAGATATAAATTTTGTACCAACCAAACATCTCTCCCATTGGTTTCACACAGAAGTCGATGTTTAAAAATATGGACGATATCATCCTTTACCGTGTTTTCTGATCTACTTAGTCCTATCCAGATCAGCTTCATTCATATCTCTAGTCTACTTCTGACCCCGTTTTCAACTTTTTTAACAGTTCCCGTAGAGTACTGCTGACTTTCATAGCTTCAGGGCTCTAACTCTGAGTCTCAGGTGTCACATATATACCTAAATTTTCTAAGAATGACCAGGTCATATACAAACAGCTCAGTGTCTCAGAATTTAGAAATAACAGTTACACCTCCTGAATATATGTGACTGCTGTAAGAGCTTACAATCAAGGACCATTTACAACAGGCCCCAACCTGATAACCCATGCTGAGTTTTTATATTATAGTTAGTCCATATGAGTGAGGCATGATAACATTTATCGTTTTGTTTCTGACATTTCATTCAGCATACAGTCCTTAAGGTTCATTCACCTAGTTGCATGCTTCTCAACTTCATTCCTTCTTGCAGCTGTTCAGTAGTCCATTTGTAAGTATGCACCACAGTTTCCCCTTCCATTCCTCAGTCATTATACCCTTAGGTCACTTCCATCCATTGTGAATCGTGAACACTGCCTCCATAAACACCAGTGTTTGAATGTTCATTCGTGTCCCCACTCTCAGTTCTTCCAGGTATATATCTAGCAACAGGGTTGCAGGATCATATGGCAACCCCACCCTTAGGCTTCTGTGGAATCACTACACTGCCTTCAAAGGGGCTACACCTCTCAGTTTACCTATGGACTGTGAGTAGGTACATCCCTTTCTCCACATTTTGTCTAGCATGTGTTTCTCTCTGTTCTTTTTTTTAAATTGTGAAATTGTGAGATCTTGTCAGTTTGTCCAGGTTAGTGTGATGCCCCTATGAAACTTATTCCTGCAAAGGATAGGCTAAGCCTACATATATATATAAAGCAATAAATTTCCATGTACATTTTAACAGTAGTTATAGAACAGATTTTAAAGTTTGGTATGGATTGCAGTTCCACAACTTTTCACTTTTTCTTCTAGCTGCTTCAAGACACTGAATACCAACAGAATAATCAATATAAAGATTCAGCAGTCTTACTTATTTGTTAAATCCTATCTTCTCTATTATACTCCTCCTTCTCTTTGAATAACATACATACATAAAAGCAATACATTTCAAAGTTCATCGCAACAATTAGTTTTAGAACAGATTTCAGAGTTGGTGTGGGTTACAATTCCACAATTTTAGGTTTTTATTTCTAGCTGCTCTAAGGTACTGGAGGCTAAAAGAAATATCAGCTTAATGATTTGGCACTACTACCCATTTGTTAAACCCGACCTTCTCTGTATAACTCCACCATCACCTTTGATCTTTCTCCCACTCTTTATGGGTATTTGGGATGCTCGTTCTAGCTTTTTCATGTTGAATGGGGTTGTAAATAATAAGGGATGGGGGATGGAACTAGTGGATGTTTTGGAAAGGCTGGCCCCTCTGCATTTCAGAGCTTATCTGGTCCGAGGACCCATTCTCTGTTCATTTTTAAACAGTTTTATTTTCACATTATACATTCCAACCTAAGTATATAGACATGCCTTTACTACTGTTATCTATATGAAGACATTTCCTTTTCTTCCACACAGAATCCAGACCCCTACCCCCATGCCCCCCCACCATGCCTACTGACATTTAGTTGTGGCATAATGCCTTTGTTAAATTCAGTGGAAGCATATTACAATTTTACTGTTTACTATAGACCCTAGCTTGCTTGATTGTACTTTTTCCTGTATACCGTCCGTTTTCAACACCTTGCAATGTTGACATTAATTTTTTCACCCCATGAAAAAACATTTTTTTATTTGTACATTTAATCACCCTCATTGTCCACTCTAGACCTTCCTAAGTTATACCATCTCAGTCTTTATCCTCTATCTTGCCTTCTGGTTTCATACATGCCCTCAATCCTTCTCCCTCAATCATATTTACATTATTTTACATATTATTGTCTTTTGCCCTTTTTTTAAAAGTTTATTTATTAATTAAAAAATAAAGAAACAAAATAAAACAACATACATAATCAGTAATTCACAATATCATCACTTAGTTGCATATTCATCATTTCTTAGAACATTTGCATTAATTCAGAAAAAGAAATAAAAAGACAATAGAAAAAGAAATAAAACGAACGCAGGAAAGAAAAAAAGAAAAGATTATACCTACCATACCCCTTACCCCTTGCTTTCATTGATCACTAGCATTTAAACTAAACTTATTTTAGCATTTGTTCCCCCTATTATTTATTTTTATTCCATATGTTCTACTCATCTGTTGACAAGGTAGATAAAAGGAGCATCAGACACAAGGTTTTCACAATCACATGGTCACATTGTGACAGCTGTATCATTATTCAATCATCCTCAAGAAACATGGCTACTGGAACACAGCTCTACATTTTCAGGCAGTTCCCTCCAGCCTCTCCATTACATCTTGAATAACAAGATGATATCTACTTGATGCATAAGAATAACCTCCAGGATAACCTCTTCACTCTGTTTGGAATCTCTTAGCCATTAACACTTCGTCTCATTTCCCTCTTCCCCCTTTTGGTTGAGAAGGTTTTCTCAATCCCTTGATGCTAAGTCTCAGCTCATTCTGGAGTTTTTCTCAATCCCTCGATGCTGAGTCTCTGTTCATTCCAAGATCTCTGTCCCACGTTGCCAGGAAGGTCCACACCCCTGGGAATCATGTCCCACGTAGAGAGGGGTAGGGTGGTGAGACTGCTCATTGTGTTGGCTGGAGAGAGGGGCCACATCTGAGCAACAAAAGAGGTTCTCTTGGGGGTGACTCTTAGGCCTAAGTTATAAGTAGACTTGACCTATCCTTTGCAGGGTTAAGTTTCAAATGAACAAACCCCAAGACTGGGGCCTCTGCCTATAGCTTTGGTTGTCCACACTGCTTGTGAGAATACCAAGAATTCCACTTTGGGAAGTTGAATTTCTCCCTGTTCTCACCACTCCCCGAAGGGGGCTTTTTTTGCCCATTTTAAAATTAGGCTGTTTGTCTTTTTATTGCTGACTTGCAGGATTTCTTCATTTTTTCTGGATATCAAACCCTTAAAAGATATATGGTTTACAAATATTTTCTCCCATTGAGTCAGGTGCCTTTTCAACCTTTTGACAAAGTCCTTGAAAAGACAAGTATTTAGTTTTGAGGCGGTTCCATTTATCTATTTTTTCTTTCATTGCATGTACTTCAGGTGTAAGGTATAAGGTCTAGGAAACTACTTCCTATTACTTCAACTTGAAAATATTTCCTTATATCTTCATCTGGGAGTTTTATGGTATTGGCTCTTAAATTCAAGTCTTTTATCCATTTTGAATTATTTTTGTATAGATGTGAGATAGGGGCCTTCTTTCATTCTTTTGGATAAGGGTATCCAGTTATCCCAGCACCATTTATTGAAGAGACTGGCCGTAAATCTGAGGATCTCTATCTGAACTCTCAATTCAATTCCATTGGTTAATATATCTATCCTCATGCCAGTGGTGGTCAAAACAGGATGGTTTTGACCTCTGTGGCTTTATAATAGATTTTAAAGTCAGGAAGTGGTGAGTCCTCCCACTTCATTCTTCCTTTTCAAGATGTTTTTTTAGCTATTCAAAGCTCCTTTCCCTTCCAAACAAATCTGATAATTAACTTTTCCATTTCTGTAAAGTAGGCTGTTGGCATTGTAATTGGTATTGCATTGAATCAGTAGATTAATTTGAGTAAAGTTGACATCTTGATTACATTTAGACTTCTAGTCCGTGAACCCACAATGTTTTTCTCTTTAGGTCTTCTTTGATTTCTCTTAGCAATGTTTTGTAGTTTTCTGTGTACAGGTCCTTTACATCTGTTTTAGTTTGCTAGCTGCTGGAATGCAATATACCAGAAACAGAATGACTTTTAAAAAGGGGAATTTAATAAGTTGCAAGTTTACAGTTCTAAGGCCAAGATAATGTCCCATTAAAACAAGTCTATAGAAATGTCCAAGCAAAGGTATCCAGGGAAAGATACCTTGGTTCAAGAAGGCTGATGAAGTTCAGGGTCTCTCTCTCTTATCCGAGAAGGCACATGGTGAACACAGTCATGGTTTCTTTCTGGAAGGGCACATGACCAGCAAGGCATCATCTGCTAGCTTTCTCTCGTGGCTTCCTGTTTCATGAAGCTCCCCAGGAGGCATTTTCCTTGTTCATCTCCAAAGGTCGCTTGTTTGTGGGCTCTCTTATGTCGTTCTCTGACTCTCTCTGAATTGCTCTCATTCTCCAAAATGTTTCCTCTTTTATAGGACTCCAGAAACTTGTTGTCATCTAATCCAGCTTAACAACCACACTTGATTAGATCACATCTCCAGGAAGATGATCTAATTATAGTTTCAACCATACAGTATTGAATAAGGATTATTCTACCTTTACGAAATGGGATTTTGATTAAAACATGGCTTTTCTAGGGGACATACATCCTTTCAAACCAGTGCAACATCCTTAGTTAAGTTTATTCCTAGATTCTTAATTCTTTTGGTTGCTATTGTAAATGGAATTTTTTCTTGATTTCCTCCTCAGATTGCTCATACTAGTGTATAGAAACATTACTGATTTTTACTTGGTGAGTTTGTATCCTGCCACTTTGCTGAATTCATTTATTAGCTCAAGTAGCTTGGTTATATTTTTTCTTAATTCTCTAAGTATAAGATTAGGTCATCTGAAAATAGTGGAAGTTTTACTTTTTCCTTTCTGATTCAGATGCCTTTTATTTCTTTTTCTTGCCTAATTGCTCTAACTAGAACTTGTAGCAAATGTTGAATAGCAGTGGTGACAATAGGCATCCTTGTTTAGTTCCTTATCTAAGAGGGAACGCTTTCTATCTCTCACTATTGAGTACAATTTAGTCATGGTTTTTTCATATATGTCCATTATCATGTTGAGGAAGTTTTCTTTATTTCCTGCATTTTGAGGGGCTTTTATCAAGAAAGAATGCCAGTTGATTTTTGACAAGGCTACCAGGTCCACTTAATTGGGAAAGAATAGTCTCTTCAACTAATGGTGCTGGGAGAACTAGATATTTATATGCAAAAGAATGAAGGGGACCCCTATCTCACACATACAAAAATTAACAAAAGTAGATCAAAGACCTAAACATAAGAACCCAACAACACTTCTGCTGCAATTTTTCTCAAAGCAAGTCACCATGCAGCCCAGATTCACAGGGTAGGCAAATAGATGCCACTTCTTAGTAGGGAGCAGCAAAAATTTGTGACCATTTTTACAAGCCACCATGGCAATCTAATGAATCTAATTTGGTGGTATTCAACTTCACTCTTTCCATTTATGTTAAAGTAAGTTTCATGATGAAGATAGCTCTTGGCTGTGTATATTGTTAAATACACAGTCATAATATTAATGTGTATTAAACTTCGGATTAATCACCCCAGTGAAAGTGAGTGGCAGTAACAGCAACCATTGCTAAAATTGTTTAAAATTTTGCTCTGATCTCTTGCCACAGATTTACCTAGCATAAAAATTATTTTAGGAAGATGGCGGCTTAGTAAGACGCGCGGATCTTAGTTTCTTCTCCAGGACAGCTACTAGGGGAGTAGAAACGATACAGAAAGCGCCCAAAGCCACAACAGAGATAAAAAAGACAGCGTACCCCATCCTGGAATGGCTGGCTGGCTGAGAGAAGCAGCTCGGGTGACATCGCCGAGGCGCGCGGGCCTCACCGGGCTGGGTGGCAAGCGGCCGGAGTTACTCCCTTCCCCCTTCCCAGGCCGGCTGGGAGAATTGGAGAGGTGGTCCCCTGAAACCAAGGCGGCTGGCGCCCACACCACGCGCAGCCCCCCGGACCAACTGAGAGAATTGGATCGGAAATCCCCAGGCCGCGGAGAACGGTGACGGGTGGGGGAGGCCCCTTCCAAACCCGTGACTCCCGGGGAACGTGCACTCTCTCGGGCGTGCCGCTGCCGCTGGCGCCCTCCCGCCACGCTTGTCGCCCAGGGCCGACTAGGAAATTCGGATGGGCTCTTTCCCGGACTGCGGCGACCAGCAACCCTCCCTGCGTTCGGACCCCGGGCCGGCTCAAGCCGCTTCGGCTAGCGAACCCCCCGGACGGCGAGAGTTTTCCAAAGTTTAAGGTCCCACAGCACCTTTTACTGGTGGGACCCGCAGACAAACGTGTGCCACGAGCGCCACCTACTGGGCAGGATAAGAAAAACAGAACCCAGAGATTTCACAGAAAAATCTTCCAAACTTTTGGATCCAATACCCAGGGAAATCTGTATAAATGCGCAGACGCCAACAGAAGATAACGGATCACGCTCAAATAATTGAAAATATGGCCCAGTCAAAGGAACAAACCAATAGTTCAAATGAGATACAGGAGCTGAGACAATTAATGCTAAATATACGAACAGAAATGGAAAACCTCTTCAAAAACGAAATCGGTAAATTGAGGGAGGACATGAAGAAGACATGGGCTGAACATAAAGAAGAAATAGAAAAACTGAAAAAACAAATCACAGAACTTATGGAAGTGAAGGACAAAGTAGAAAAGATAGAAAAAACAATGGATACCTACAATGATAGATTCAAAGAGACAGAAGATAGAATTAGTGATTTGGAGGATGGAACATCTGAATTCCAAAAACAAACAGAAACTATCGGGAAAAGAATGGAAAAATTTGAACAGGGTATCAGGGAACTCAAGGACAATATGAACCGCACAAATATACGTGTTGTGGGTGTCCCAGAAGGAGAAGAGAAGGGAAAAGGAGGAGAAAAACTAATGGAAGAAATTTTCACTGAAAATTTCCCAACTCTTATGAAAGACCTAAAATTACAGATCCAAGAAGTGCAGCGCACCCCAAAGAGATTAGACCCAAATAGGCGTTCTCCAAGACACTTACTAGTTAGAATGTCAGAGGCCAAAGAGAAAGAGAGGATCTTGAAAGCAGCAAGAGAAAAACAATCCATCACATACAAGGGAAACCCAATAAGACTATGTGTAGATTTCTCAGCAGAAACCATGGAGGCTAGAAGACAGTGGGATGATATATTTAAATTACTAAAAGAGAAAAACTGCCAACCAAGACTCCTGTATCCAGCAAAATTGTCCTTCAAAAATGAGGGAGAAATTAAAACATTCTCAGACAAAAAGTCACTGAGAGAATTTGTGACCAAGAGACCAGCTCTGCAAGAAATACTAAAGGGAGCACTAGAGTCAGATACGAAAAGACAGAAGAGAGAGGTATGGAGAAGAGTGTAGAAAGAAGGAAAGTCAGATATGATATATATAATACAAAAGGCAAAATGGCAGAGGAAAATATTATCCAAACAGTAATAACACTAAATGTTAATGGACTGAATTCCCCAATCAAAAGACATAGATTGGCAGAATGGATTAAAAAACAGGATCCTTCTATATGCTGTCTACAGGAAACACATCTTAGACCCAAAGATAAACATAGGTTGAAAGTGAAAGGTTGGGAAAAGATATTTCATGCAAATAACAACCAGAAAATAGCAGGAGTGGCTATACTAATATCCAACAAGTTAGACTTCAAATGTAAAACAGTTAAAAGAGACAAAGAAGGACACTATATACTAATAAAAGGAACAATTAAACAAGAAGACATAACAATCATAAATATTTATGCACCGAACCAGAACGCCCCAAAATACGTGAGGAATACACTGCAAACACTGAAAAGGGAAATAGACACAAATACCATAATAGTTGGAGACTTCAATTCCCCACTCTCATCAATGGACAGAACATCTAGACAGAGGATCAATAAAGAAATAGAGAATCTGAATATTACTATAAAGGAGCTAGACTTAACAGACATTTATAGGACATTACATCCCACAACAGCAGGATACACCTTTTTCTCAAGTGCTCATGGATCATTCTCAAAGATAGACCATATGCTGGGTCACAAAGCAAGTCTTAACAAATTTAAAAACATTGAAATCATACACAACACTTTCTCGGATCATAAAGGAATGAAGTTGGAAATCAATAATAGGCAGAATGCCAGAAAATTCACAAATACCTGGAGGCTCAACAACACACTCTTAAACAACGAGTGGGTCAAAGAAGAAATTGCAAGAGAAATTAGTAAATACCTCGAGGCAAATGAAAATGAAAACACAACATATCAAAACTTATGGGATGCAGCAAAGGCAGTGCTAAGAGGGAAATTTATTGCCCTAAATGCCTATATCAGAAAAGAAGAAAAGGCAAAAATGCAGGAATTAACTGTTCAATTGGAAGAACTGGAGAAAGAACAGCAAACTAATCCCAAAGCAAGCAAAAGGAAAGAAATAACAAAGATCAGAGCAGAAATAAATGAAATTGAAAATATGAAAACAGTAGAGAAAATCAATAAGACCAGAAGTTGGTTCTATGAGAAAATCAATAAGATTGATGGGCCCCTATCAAGATTGACAAAAAGAAGAAGAGAGAGGATGCAAATAAATAAGATCAGAAATGGAAGAGGAGACATAACTACTGACCTCACAGAAATAAAGGAGGTAATAACAGGATACTATGAACAACTTTATGCTAATAAATACAACAATTTAGATGAAATGGACGGGTTCCTGGAAAGACATGAACAACCAACTTTGACTCAAGAAGACATAGATGACCTCAACAAACCAATCACAAGTAAAGAAATTGAATTAGTCATTCAAAAGCTTCCTAAAAAGAAAAGTCCAGGACCAGATGGCTTCACATGTGAATTCTACCAAACGTTCCAGAAAGAATTAGTACCAATTCTCCTCAAACTCTTCAAAAAAATCGAAGTGGAGGGAAAACTGCCTAATTCATTCTATGAAGCCAACATCACCCTCATACCAAAACCAGGCAAAGATATTACAAAAAAAGAAAACTACAGACCAATCTCTCTAATGAATACAGATGCAAAAATCCTCAATAAAATTCTAGCAAATCGTATCCAACAACACATTAAAAGAAGTATACATCATGACCAAGTAGGATTCATCCCAGGTATGCAAGGATGGTTCAACATAAGAAAATCAATTAATGTAATACACCATATCAACAAATCAAAGCAGAAAAATCACATGATCATCTCAATTGATGCAGAGAAGGCATTCGACAAGATTCAACATCCTTTCCTGTTGAAAACACTTCAAAAGATAGGAATACAAGGGAACTTCCTTAAAATGATAGAGGGAATATATGAAAAACCCACAGCTAATATCATCCTCAATGGGGAAAAATTGAAAACTTTCCCCCTAAGATCAGGAACAAGACAAGGATGTCCACTATCACCACTATTATTCAACATTGTGTTGGAGGTTCTAGCCAGAGCAATTAGACAAGAAAAAGAAATACAAGGCATCAAAATTGGAAAGGAAGAAGTAAAACTATCACTGTTTGCAGACGATATGATACTATACGTCGAAAACCCGGAAAAATCCACAACAAAACTACTAGAGCTAATAAATGAGTACAGCAAAGTAGCAGGTTACAAGATCAACATTCAAAAATCTGTAGCATTTCTATACACTAGTAATGAACAAGCTGAGGGGGAAATCAAGAAACAAATCCCATTTACAATTGCAACTAAAAGAATAAAATACCTAGGAATAAATTTAACTAAAGAGACAAAAAACCTATATAAAGGAAACTACAAAAAACTGCTAAAGGAAATCACAGAAGACCTAAATAGATGGAAGGGCATACCGTGTTCATGGATTGGAAGACTAAATATAGTTAAGATGTCAATCCTACCTAAATTGATTTACAGATTCAATGCAATACCAATCAAAATCCCAACAACTTATTTTTCAGAAATAGAAAAACCAATAAGCAAATTTATCTGGAAGGGCAGGGTGCCCCGAATTGCTAAAAACATCTTGAGGGAAAAAACGAAGCTGGAGGACTCGCGCTGCCTGACTTTAAGGCATATTATGAAGCCACAGTGGTCAAAACAGCATGGTACTGGCATAAAGATAGATATATTGACCAACGGAATCTAATAGAGTGCTCAGATATAGACCTCTCATCTATGGACATTTGATCTTTGATAAGGCAGTCAAGCCAACTCACCTGGGACAGAGCAGTCTCTTCAATAAATGGTGCCTAGAGAACTGGATATCCATATGCAAAAGAATGAAAGAAGACCCATCTCTCACACCCTATACAAAAGTTAACTCAAAATGGATCAAAGATCTAAACATTAGGTCTAAGACCATAAAACAGTTAGAGGAAAATGTTGGGAGATATCTTATGGATCTTACAACTGGAGGCGGTTTTATGGACCTTAAACCTAAAGCAAGAGCACTGAAGAAGGAAATAAATAAATGGGAACTCCTCAAAATTAAACACTTTTGTGCATCAAAGAACTTCATCAAGAAAGTAGAAAGACAGCCTTCACAATGGGAGACAATATTTGGAAATGATATATCAGATAAAGGTCTAGTGTCCAGAATTTATAAAGAGATTGTTCATCTCAACAACAAAAAGGCAGCCAACCCAATTACAAAATGGGAAAAAGACTTGAACAGACACCTATCAGAAGAGGAAATACAAATGGCCAAAAGGCACATGAAGAGATGCTCAATGTCCCTGGCCATTAGAGAAATGCAAATCAAAACCGCAATGAGATATCATCTCACACCCACCAGAATGGCCATTATCAACAAAACAGAAAATGACAAGTGCTGGAGAGGATGCGGAGAAAGAGGCACACTTATCCACTGTTGGTGGGAATGCCAAATGGTGCAACCACTGTGGAAGGCAGTTTGGCGGTTCCTCAAAAAGCTGAATATAGAATTGCCATACGACCCAGCAATACCATTGCTGGGAATATACTCAAAGGACTTAAGGGCAAAGACACAAACGGACATTTGCACACCAATGTTTATAGCAGCGTTATTTACAATTGCAAAGAGATGGAAACAGCCAAAATCTCCATCAACAGAAGAGTGGCTAAACAAACTGTGGTATATACATACGATGGAATACTATGCAGCTTTAAGACAGGATAAACTTATGAAGCATGTAATAGCATGGATGAACCTAGAGAACATTATGCTGAGTGAGTCTAGCCAAAAACTAAAGGACAAATGCTGTATGGTCCCACTGATGTGAACAGACATTCGAGAATAAATTTGGAATATGTCCTTGATAACAGAGTCCAGCAGGAGGTAGAAACAGGGTAAGATAATGGCCAATTGGAGTTGAAAGGATACAGACGGTGTAACAGGACTAGATACAAAAACTCAAAAATGGACAGCACAATAATAACTAATTGTAAAGTAATCATGTTAAAACACTGAATGAAGCTGCATCTGAGCTATAGGTTTTTGTTTTGTTTTGTTTTGTTTTGATTTTACTATTATTACTTTTATTTTTTTCTCTATATTAACATTCTATATCTTTTTCGGTTATGTTGCTAGTTCTTCTAAACCAATGCATATGTACTAAGAAATGATGATCATGCATCTATGTGATGATGTTAAGAATTAATGATTGCATATGTAGAATGGTATGATTTCTAAATGTTGGGTTAATTTCTTTTTTTCCGTTAATTTAAAAAAAAAAAAAAGAGAGAAGGGATAATTGGAGCTGAAGGGATACAGACTGTACAACGGGACTGGATATAAAAACTCAGAAATGGACAGCACAATACTACCCAATTGTAATGCAATTATGTTAAAACACTGAATGAAGCTGCATGTGAGGTATAGGTTTTTTGTTTTTGCTTTTTTTTTTTTTCTTTCTATTATTGTTTTAATTCCTATTCTGTTGTCTTTTTATTTCTTTTTCTAAATCGATGCAAATGTACTAAGAAATGATGAATATGCAACTATGTGATGTTATTAAGAATTACTGATTGTACATGTAGTTTGGAATGATTTCTAATTGTTTTGTTAATTCTTTTTTTAATTAATTAAAAAAAATTATTTTATATTTCTTAAGTACACATCATTAAATAATATCATAAGGCAGATGGCAACCCAAGATGGGATGAGAATTATGCTGTGGTTAGTCCACATTGGGTAATTGATAATTGACTACATTGTGATTCATTTTCTGATTTTAGTCATTTGATAGCTAGAACTTGTCTCACATAAATAGAAAAAGTCGACCAAATCATCCACATGAATGCAAGAAATACAACAAGACAAGCATGGGAAATAACTTCTAAACCCTATTGGCTAATGTTAGGAAGGAAAGTTACAAAATCCCCAATCTCAGTTAAGCGACCCATCAAAAGGAAAATTAGCAGCAGGTAATGGGAAATTGCCAAACATGATCTCACAACCTTGTTAAAGCTATGAGATCATCCCATTGCTATCTGCCCCTAAGAAAGGAGCTCCTTCCCATAGATAGAGAGCAGAATGCCCTGGTCTAGCCAAAGAAAAACTACTCTTGACTTAATTGACATTTGACATTAGCTACTTAAGAACCAA
This sequence comes from Tamandua tetradactyla, assembly GCF_023851605.1. Classification (NCBI taxonomy): domain Eukaryota; kingdom Metazoa; phylum Chordata; class Mammalia; order Pilosa; family Myrmecophagidae; genus Tamandua; species Tamandua tetradactyla. The sequence continues at coordinate 50,439,017 of NC_135334.1, read as the reverse complement.
AGGCCTTTGTCCACAGCCATTAAAAACCTTTACAATCCGCGTTCAAGCTTGGGTCTCAGACATAAAAATCTATCTCCCCATTACCTTATCAGAGGGGTGTTCAGTTTAATTTCCTATCCCTAGGCATCCATTTTCTCGAAACACAGCTCCCAGTGCAATAGTTTCAAGTTAAATGCCTATTTCCAAGTTGGCTGTTAGAAGGACTGAAAAAGAGGGGTGGGGAGGGAGATTACTTTAGATTTTTTGTTTTTTTAAACAGATATTATAGCTATAAAAGGACTGGTATCTTAAAAAGTATCTTAAATGACCATTTTGTTTCTATAATTTATTGCCTCAGATACAGTTGAGTATGTTCTAATAAAAATACTTGGCAGGGTCCTTAGTAGCATGCTAACTTGCTGTGATAGGAGTTATTTTTTTTTCTTCAAAACAGACATCCTTTTTCTCTGCTATAATCCCAGATGAATATATTTATGTAGAGATCCTTTTCAACATTTCTGTCTATTGAGTCAAGAATGTAAAAGCACTGTCAAGGTGCCACACTCGACAGAATTTCCATCTCTCCCTTAACCCTCTACAAGTAGAGTTATTCCATAGATTAATTTTTTAATTAATCAGTCACAGAAATAACTCTGTTATTCTGAGCTCTAATTTCAATTCATAAAATATACTAAAGTACCAGTTATAAAGTTTACCGAAATTCATATCGGTTGGAATTGTTTTATCAACTTTGGTTGTTTTAACGAAGTTCTAGTTCAGAATTTTTCTTTCGTTTCCTTTTAATGTGTAGCAACATTTTAAATGATATTGGAAATATTTTTCAGAAACTAAAGGTCGTGGGGTGGTTTAATTTTAAGAATGTTTCTATTCAGAAAAGTATATTTTATCATCGGCCATAATTTCAGTATGACATTAGTATCTCATGTGTTCACAGTAAGTATGGAATTGCTGAGGAAGGATCCAGAACAACCACATCAATAGGAAATAGTGAAATTTGAGCGACTAATTGCTAGAAACATGAATCTTAAGCCGAAATACTCTTTGATTTCCTGGTAAAAGAATGATAAAATGCCTAAAGAGGGAAATATTTTAAATGACATTCAGCAGGATGGAAAGATGCACAGATGCCTGAAAGAATCCTTCACACATGACATGATGAAGGTTAACAAGGGAGGTGCCAGAAGCACCAATTTAAGGCTGATAACTCACTGTAGTTGAAAGTATAAGAATGGTTAAGCTCTGAAAAAATATAAAATGACTTGCAAAAACAACTAAAGAAATCTGTAATGACTAAAACCATCCCATCTCAAATGATAAGCTAACTTGTTAATATGTAGTAACTGGGATACTAAAATAAATGGGATATATCAAGTTGGTAGCTGTGTGCAGATAGATTCAACATGAAAAGTGAAAATTGTCCGAAGTAATAGAAGAGAAATAAGGATGGGATTATTCAAAAGAACAGGCAGTATAGCATTTTGATATATTAACCATAATGTAAAATTATAAAGGAGGGATCAGAAATAGATAAAAATTGTGAAAAAATATAAAGCAAGAGATGTATCAGGAAATAAGAAGTAGAAAGACAAGCTGGGATTGATATGCTACTCAATAAAGTGGGTACAGTTCTAAAACTGCTTAAAATATAGACAAATAGAAAACGATGTTAAAGAGAATCAGAAATAAATCAGAGTTATTTACAAACTTATTCAAAAATGTGCTGAGGCTTGGGTTAGTGATTTTACAAAAACTTATCTGAATACCAAATCTATTCAGTAAAAGCCTAAACCACTTTGATTCTCAACTCTAAATAACATGAACATTCACTAAAACGCTGCTCTTGAGACAAAGTGAAAAATAGTCATGTAACGCTTCCCTAAGTCTGTAAAAGCTGTTCAGACCACCCAATCGAATATAAATTTCCACTAACTACACAGTTACAGAAGAAATGTTTTGATAAATTTAGCACCTTGATCTTTGGCAAATTGGCATTTGGCAAACTAGTCATTCTGGGTATTGTCATTTCAGCATATTGATTTTTTTTTAGCAATTTGGTTTTCTTCTGACATCTGGTACCCTCAGAGAGCAAACTGTGGAAAATCAAAGACTTTTTTTTTTTAAAGAAAAATCAAATGCTAATAGTCATTAGCTAAGAACGTGGGTATATAGCAGTGACTGAAACAGGGATTGTCCCAGAACTCATGGAAGTTACAGAGTGTCAGAGAAGAAGGACTTCCAATAAAGGTTTCACAGATTGTTATTTAGAGTTGTGACAAGTGCCTTAAAAAAAAATGAGTTTCTAAGAAGAGGACTTGGAATCTAGAGTGATTTATTTTATTGTTTTGTGATTGGAAATTTTGCAAAATAGGAAACACGCTTTCTCTGCCTGTCTGAGCAGACGATAGGGATAGCATCAGGTAACGCCATCCATATCAGGTAATGTGGGTACTGTGGGTGGGCTGCAGGAGCTGGTAGAGAGAATAAGCACCAAGCAGGCACTGTTAATCGGAGTGGGGTCGGGGGACTTTATGTTTCTCTCACATGTCCTGAGGTGATCTTTGCCTTTAAAATTGCCAGCTAAGCTACCTGTGTGTTTCTCTGTCTTCTGGCTTCCCTATAGACTCGTCTTCTTTGCTGCTTGCTGGCCCTGTTACCAGTCACCATTGCTGGTACTGAGACCAGTCCCCCTAGTTTCCTTTCTTATATATATTTTTAATTTTAGTAACCAATATATAATAATCAAACTCGTTAACATTTGACAGTTAACATGTTAACACATTTTTAAGCGTACACTTCAGTGACATTGCATTTGCAGTGCTGTGCTATCATCACCTCCATCTATTGCTAAAATTTTTTCATCATCCCAAAAAGAAACTTTGCTCCCGTTAAACAATAACTGCCTCCAGCCTCTGGGAACCTCTGATCTACTTTCTATCTCTGCATTTGCTTCCTCTAGATATTTCATGTAGGTAGGAATTATACAAATCATACATTTGTCCTTCACCTGCTGCTCTTCTCAGTGTTCTCTGCCTTTGAGAAAGAATACTAGCCAGTCATATCATTCCTTGAGCTTTTAGTCAGATTGAACATCTAAAATCCATTGAGTTTTGGACACTTGCCAGTTTGTGTTTGTTTGTTGCTGCTAGGTTCCACAGTAGCTACTCCCAGGTAGTCTTCTTAGAAATCTAAAACTTGTCAGAGTCTAGATTTGAGACCAACCATGTTTGAGCTTAACTGATATTGGAACAGAAATTATCCAATTAATAAGGGAAATCCTAAAAATTTTTAATTTGTTGAAAAAAAAACAAAGGAAAGAACATAAATGGAACTTCTGGACAATATGATAAAGACATACCTATATAATGCTATATACATATACTATGCATATAATTACATATGATTTGTATGTGTAATTAACACATGTAAGATGTAAGAAAATCAGAGTCAAAAGCTATAAGACAGGAAAAATATTTTTACTTGCAGTGACTGCAAGGGAGTTGAAACTTCAGAAGAAATAGACTGCCTGAATAGAGACAGAGTATATTTTTAAAATCAAAGCATAATAATTTCCTAAGACTGCTTTAAAAAACATTACCACAAACTAGCTGGCTTAAAAAGCAGAAATATATTTTCACACAAAATTCTGGACGACAGAAGTTCAACCTTGCTTTCACTGGGTGAAAACTAAGGTATCAATAGGGCCACCCTCGAGGGAGAGGGTCTATGGGAAGATCTGTCCCTTGCTTCTTACAGCTTTTGGTAGCTGCGGGAATTCCTTGGCTTGTGGCCGCCTTTCTCCAGTCACCCCCTTGGTGGTCACATTGCCTCCTCGTCTTCTGCTTGTATATCAGATCTTCCTTACCTCTGTCTTCTGCTACTTGCAATTGGATTTAGGACCTGCCTGGATACTCCAGGTTCATCTCTGCATCTCAAACTAATTAACTTAATCACAACTGCAAAGACCCTTTTTCCAAATAAGGTAATATTTGCCAGTTCCAGGGATTCAGACATGACATCTTTGGGGCCATCATCCAGCCCACTAAACAGAGATTACACTATTTTTGTTGAAGATAGAAATTCACAGCAAAGGGCCTAAATCTTCATTTATATTGGAGCTGGAACTAAGTAGAGTGTGCTGTTCTGGTTTTTTTGGTTTTGTGGGGGGGGGGGGGGGGTTTGTTCGTTTATTTATTTTTGCTTTGTTTTATTTCTGGATGTAATTTTTTTTACATTTTGTTTGTTTGCCTGACTGGTGCAGTGTGTACTTGATAATAATGGCATAGGACAAGGTGTGAGAGTTTCTCAGTCATACACATTCAAATAAAATGGGACTGACAAATAGTGAACACTCAGGAAACATTAGTTGTTGGTTGGTGTTTCTACATATTTATATCTACATGTAGAAAACACTGAAATTTGTTTAAAAGAAAGCAGTAGGTGCTAATGGCAGTTGGATGGAAGGATTAGGTGGCTGCATTACTTTAAGACATTAAAATTTAACTTGATAACTATAAAAAAATTTAATGATTCATTTGATCTGAATGCCCTTGAGGCGGCTATTGAACTCACAGTAAATTTCTTGTTCAGAATCTATGAAATCCCAGCAATTATCTATGAGTAGTGGGATTATAAGTGATTTTTACAATTTTATTTTCCTGTCTTCATGAGTTTCCTACATTAAGCGTATATTACTTGTATAAAATTGATACATTTGTATTGGGCTTTAGAATTTACAAATTACTCTCGCCTACTTCATCTCATTTACAGCTCCATGAGGTAGGCATTATTTCCCCATTTAGATGATGATGCTTAGATTTGGAGGGGATCCAGACCAAGGCTACATATAGTAAGGAACAGAAAAGGTCCAAGACCTTCTCCCCTGACTCCAGGTCCAGTGTTTTATACAGAATTTTAAGTTATGGTGATTTTGATGTTGTTCTGTATAGAATGCACGTTTGTTTTTTTGTACTTGGAGAAGAGAATTTTGCTCATCCAATCTCAGTCTCCCTGTTGGATTCTTGGAAGTTTCAGAACTTATTTATTGATATATTAGCAGGTGTCAAACAAGAAGCTATTACCTTTTTAAAATTCTACTTAGTTCCATAATCAATCTTTATTTCAGTAAATCCCTAAGAAATAACCATTTACATTTTGGCATTATCCCATTCAAATCTCATAAAGGACAATTTTCAGTATTGTAACTTTTTACCTCCCTGGTTGTAGCATATGTCTTCTTATGCCTAAGAGCTAATTCAGTTTTTCTAAAATAATAAAAATAAGCTTATCCTGTGATAGTTGACCCTTCATTACAAAATTTGGTTCTAAGTCAGATTTATTTTTTGGTTTTCTCTTCTGCCCCAGCTTTAGCTTGCATTTTTTGAAGGAAAATCCTTCAGAATGTTAGTTGGTGCCATTAGAATGTACTTCAGTCCAAAACTCTTCATCATCATTCTAAAATTTGGCATTTTCTTATTGGAAATAGATATGTGTAAAAGGAAACTAATTGATGTTCTCCTTTCCAGTTATTCTCAAACCTATTTTTATCCAAATTAGAAATATTCCTGAAGCATGGCATGGTTCATTGGTGCTCAACTGAGGGTGATTTTGCCCCTGGCCCAGGGGATATTTGGTAAAGTCTGGAGATAACTTTTGGTTATCAGAATGGGAGGGGGGGATACTGGCATATAGAAGGTATAGGACAGGGTTCCAGGGATGCTGCTAAACATTTTTTTACAATGCACAGGACAGACCCTGCAACAAAGAATTATATAGCCCAAGATGTCAATAATGCTGATGTCACGAAACCCTAGGATAGATCAATAGAGCCCATCTTTCAGGTCCATCTCACTGATGTACCCAGCTCTTTTCCTACTGACAAGCGCAGAGCTGCAGGCTTAAACCAGGAGATCCCAGCAGCTTTCTAGAGAGCCAAATTCACATCTTACTTCTCTCTACTTGGTAATCTTTTTATAGCTAATGGCTTTCATGTCTTTCATGAAAGTGTCTTACTCTCTTGTACCCTCTTTTTATATCTCTAGTAAAATTTTATATTTTGTATATGTTAATATATAATGTATGTATATCTGTATCCTCTATGTATAATATATCAAGATAGTGCTTTGGTCTCCATAGTAAATTAGATTATGGCATAATGCCAGTACCTAGCGTAATACTAGCACGTAAAAATCACTAAGTGTTTATTGAATGAATGATTTTAATTGTATTGTTTAGAATTTTGTGTTCTGTTACAGACTATAAATTCCAGTTGTCTATAGTTTCCTGTCATCTTCCTCAAAATTATTCTTCCTTCTGACTTCAGTTTTATTTTTCCCATTTAATTCATTCATAAATTTACTAATCTTTTCTTATGCTAACATTGCTGGAAAGGTATGAGACCAATTCTGTGTTTCAGGAAGAAGGAAGCAAGACAAGTAAAGGCAATATGTAATACAGTTAATGGTTGAGTGCTATAGGAATCTACTAATAGAAAGATTAAAAGAGAATTAGAGGGGGCCATGGTGGCTCACTGGCAGAGTTCTTACCTGCCATGCTGGAGACCCGGGCTTGATTCCCAGTGCCGGCCCATGTAACAAAAAAAAAAGAGAGAGAATTAGGGTCATAGAGAGGGCCATGTGTAAGTGAAATGACTCAGTTCCATGCTCCTGAAAGTAGGATAGGCTTTGAGCAGTTATTCTTTCATTCATTACCCACTCACTTACTCATTCATTCAATAAACATATTTTGAGTGCCTGCTATGTGTCCTGGGATACAAAGATGTATAAAATGCTTTTTCTACTCTCTAAGAGTTCATGGTCTAGTAAAGAAATGGACAGAAAATCAACCATTTAGGGCAGTTTGATAAATAGCATACTAGCAACACAGAGCAGGGTTGCTTGATTCATAGGGTGGAGCAGACCACTGAGTTTGATGTTAAAATATGACTGGAAATTAGACCCAGGAAGAAAATGGAACAGGGTGTTCCATAAGATTAGTGATGAGCAAGTTGATGACTGGCACCTGGGAGAGGGGAAGCATGGAGTGAGGCAGCAGACAGACTCATGGTACATGGTCAATAATGAGACCTGAGGAACAAAGCTGGACATCACCAGGCTTTGAGTGCCGTGTTAGAGACTTTGGGTACAACTTGGAGCCACTGGAAGCAGCAGGGTGATTCACTGGGAGCACCATAGTACTTGGTAACCACTTAATAAGTGAATAAAATAAATAATTCTATATTCTGGAAGGTTTGGGGTGAAGACTCAAATGAACTTGACATATTCTGGGGACGATAGCCCAAGGCTCATGTTTGAAAGTGCAGGAAGCCAATTTGAATAGTTAGGATAAGGCTATAATGGAATTTGGAAGTCTTGGTGATCTTTACCTGCAAAGTAATATAATATTTTAGTGTCATGTGTACAACAGTGTACTAGCTGGGGAACAAAGGCTTGAAAACCAGATACATGACTGTTATTTGCTTACTAAGCTGTGGGGATCACATCTCGCAGGTGGCAATAGAAACAGAAAGGAACAGATGGAGAGAAATTTTTTTTTTAGAGTAAACCAATTGAAAAAAAAGGAGAAGAGAGTATCTAACTCTATAAGCTTAGGTTATTGAGAGCATGGTGGTCTGTGAAATAGGTAGATGTGGTTTGGAAGAGAATATGGTGAATTGAGTTTGCACATTGGTATTTTAAATGAGAGGGAACCAATAAAATGAAACATTTTATTTGGACTTTGGGTGTATTGATAAAAATTTCTGCAAGAAATTGAAATTGGAGATACAGATTTGGGAATCATCAAAATAGAACAGTTGTGTTGAGAGTAAGTACTTCTTCATGTTCTTTATGTCAGTTTTTGAAAGAAGTTTTTTCTAGTGTTAATTAGCTTCTTTGGCCTGAAATTTAATGAGCAGAGCAGTACGTTAAGTGTGTTTTTCTTTTCTATCTGTTTAATAGATGCTACTACCTAATAACCAGGATGTTTTGAGTCCTAAGTAATTTCCTTGTAATAACTTGGCATCTCTGAAAACTATGTGAAGCTTTCCTGCCCTTTAGAGCTCTCTCTATTAGTCTGATGTTTTAATACATAAGATAACTTCACTACTTTGATTATGGGGGAAATTATTAATAACTGAGCTTAGCGTTTCGGAGTCTGCATTCTCCTTCTGGAAGAGGATAATCTCTAAAGAGGAGAGAGAAACAAGCTGAAATTCAATTTTGTGTCACCTATATCCAGTCACATATATCAGGCACTGGATTAGGTTCTGAGCATACAACAAGAAATTCTTATTGGGGTAAGTCAAGCAAACAAAGAGAACATGGGTAAGAAATCAAGTAGCTGTCTGTCATAAAGACTATAAAAGCACTAGAGGAAGCAGATGCTGATCTTGCCCGGGACTGTAGGTTAAAGAATCAGGGTGATGACATTTTAACTGAACCTTAAAGACTAAGTAATATTTGTTTAGCAGTTAAAAGAGATCATGTCAGTTGATCACCCATGCACCAACTGTATACTGAGCAGCTTCTCTGTGCCAGGCACTATTTGGGCACTGGGTATAGAACAGAGAGCGAGACTGTTACAGTTCTTGCCCTCATATGGCTTGTGTTTAGTGGAATGAGATGGACAAGAAAAATGTTAACAAGTGAAATAATGTAATGGACTGAATGGGGGGAGTTGCTTTAACAAGAGTGGGCAGCAAACAGCCTCTCTGAGGCAGGTAATAGTTGAGTTAAAAGCTAAATAAAGAGGAGGCAGGTAAGGGATAAGTTTTACAAGCTGAAGCTACAGAAAGCACAAGTGCTGTAAATTAGAATGAGCATAGTATTTTTCAGGGACCAACAAGTGGCCACTATGTGGCTGGAGCCAGTGAATGGATAAAATAGCCTAGGGTGATAGAACTGGGAAAATAATTGTTGAGTGGTAGATTAGGTACCACAGGTAATTGTTGAGTGATAGATTAGAGTAGGGGCTTAATAAGATGTAGTTAAGAGTCTGTGTTTTCTTTTTAGGCATTGAAAGATTTTATTCTGGACATTGGAACTCATGGGATATAAAACTGGGATTCATCAGTATATGCATGGTATTTGAAGTCACAAGACAAGAGAGAAAAGCCCTGGGCAATCCAGTATGTTGGATAAGACTGCAAAAGAGGGCAGCTAGTCAAAGTATGGTGTCTTGAAAGCCCATAGAATGCAGTATAGGTGTGGACAGTGGTGTCAGAAGCTAGTGAAGAGTCAGGTAAGATGGAGATAGAACTGACCACTGACTTTGGCTGGGATAGGACATGGGTATCATTGATAAGATCTGTTTTATGGAATGGTAGAGGCAAAAAAATCATTTGAAAAGGTTCATACCTTTTTTTAATTTACAAATAACACCTTTTAATTTGAACTTAAAAAGCTGATTATAATTGGTGACTATTTTGTTCAGATACTTTTCAAGAGAGTGTCCAAGAGAGGTCTGAGAGAAGTGTTTTGATTAAAAAGCACCACACCACCACAAAGGGGGAGGGGCAGGTGACCTTTACTACAAACAATATTCCACTATTACAGTATTGTCATAAAACGTCCAAGTTGGCTGTGCTTCCAGATGCGCTTATTTTGAGGAGTGTAATAGCTGGAAGTTTTATACAAGTTCAAAACAATTAATGTTTCTATTTTATCCAGAGATTCTCCGAGGTTCCTATAATACCACACCACCTTCTGTCCTAGCACTTTGTTTCATCTGGTTTTAAAGATCAGAATAAAAGGAAAAAGATTAAATTAGCACCGTAAACAAGACTGAAAACAAATAGTTCGATTCCTGAAAGACATAGCAGTAAACACAAAATGATGTACTCTTTACTAATTTCCAAGCCTGTGCTGGTTTTTCAGAAAGTCATCTTAAAAATGACATAGGTAATAAAAAAGAAAATACTGAGGTGTCAAGATCAGCAGCATTTTAAAATATCATATGGACAAGAAGTTACTATACGAATGGGAAAACACAGAATTTAGCACTATGAACTATAGAATCAGTCAACCTGGGTTTGAAATCCACCACTCATTGATTCTGAGCAAGTCATACCCTGAACCTCAGTTTATTTATGTATTAAATGAGAATTTAATAGCAACCTGTATTACAGGTTGCCGTGAGGATTAAATGAGGTAATGTTTGTCAGAGTCCTCTTTCTGACACATGGAGAGCCCTGGGTAAATGGAAACTCTCGTTAGGAAGCGAGGACGAAAAATAGAGACAACAATTTGAGGAGTTCTGCTGTGAAGGAGAGTAAAGAAATGACCTAACAACAACAAAAAATGTCATGAATTAAGTAGAACTGTGTTTTTGTTTTGTTTAGTTATGTTTTTTAGGATGGCTAATGTGAAAACATGTTTATGTGCCAAAGTGAATGATCTAGTACTGAGGAAAGAAAAATGGTGATACAGGGGAAATAAGTAAATACTGTAGGAGCAGAATCCTTGAGTAGACTAGAGAGGAATCCAAGCTGAGAAAGGAGGATAGTGAATGAGGGGCATGGTAGATAGTGAAAAATGGAAAGGCCAATTGATAAGGGGTCTCATGAGTAACAATACTGGTTTGAACAGGAGTTGTGGAGGAGGTAGGTTGGGCAGTTAGGAAATGATGGTCAGAGAGCACTGGTTTGGAATTGAAATTTCAGAAATGTTGCAGTTATTGGTGATGTCAAGTGTAGGATATATCTATTACAAATAATATCTGAGCAATACCTAAGGTAATATTATAAGCTCATTATCTGATTTAGTTGACAGTGTGATGAATAAAAAATATTCATTAAAAACACAATGATTGTTACGTTACATGAAGATGTCTGAAAATTATAGTAGTCATAAAGCTTCTGGTACAGTGACAGCAACATTTAGTGTAAGAGAGTTTCAAGGACCTTATGAAGGTAAATAATGGGGCTGTCTTTTAAAAGAAAAGTAAGAGTGTGCCAGATAAGCAAGAGATAAAGGAACAAAGTGTGTTTTGTCCAGAAAGAAGAAACAAAGTGTGTGTACAGGGTAGGTTTGTTTAGAGATCATGTTGGAAATGTGAGCAAATGATCATATTTGCTTTTTAAAGTGATTCCTAGGCCTACATTGAGGAGCATAGATTATAGACAGAGCAAAGCCAGATCAAAGAGATCAGCCTTATTGTCCTGTCTAGGTGAGAATGAATGGGGAATCTCAACTAAGGTAGGGGACAGAGAAGAGGAGAGTGATTTTAAATAGATTTAGCTAACGGAACTAATATAATCTGTTCAAACATGTGAATACACAGGCAAGGATTCTAGAATGCCACTTTGGGACTCCCAGTCGAGTTTTGAGTGAGTCATGTCTAACTTAGAGCTTGCATATCTGACCCTGCCTAGACCTGACTGATGAGCCTGATTTTTCCAGCACCAATGCTCTTCTCCTTGATTGTTTGCTTGGCACTTAAGGAAGTAGCATTAACACTTTCAGGTCACTAGGGGGCTAATCATAGCCATTTTCATGATTGTAAAACTGAATTGCAGTTCTGAAAGAATAATCATGGCAGTTCACACAGGAGGTCTTTCCTGGAAGAAGATTTCACTGACTTAGGACAAAGTCATTTGCATTAAGACTATTCCATGAGGCCAATGTCATGAAATCATTATATATACAGCTTTTTCTCTCAAATTATTAACCACCCCAAAGGTGCACTGAATGCTAAATCTATTGTTCTTTCCAGATGTGTGTGTTAAACTGATGGACCCAGAATAGACACGAATGAATGAATGATTGAAGGATGGGTATTGGATAGACAGACGAGGGAGGGAAAGGGAAGGGAACAGGGAGTTCTCTGTTTCTGTGAACATGTTGGAAATTCAAAGGAAAATTACTTTATAGTAATTAGTAAGAAAACAAGCACACATTTATTAAACATCAGCTACATGCCAGGCACTTCTGGATCCTTACACACCACCTCTGGACTCAACACTTATGGATGATGGGGGTAGAGGGTCATTTGCCTTTATATCCCCAGTCTCATAACGCCTGGCAGCTAGAGGTGCTCCATAAGGGCTTGTTGAATAAATGACATGTTACTTCTTTTAATTCTAGTAAAATCTCTGTGAAGTGGACGTTACTGTTCCTAAACAACAGGTGCAGACATTGGGCATAGCTTGTCCAAGATTGTGAGGCTCAGAAGTGTTGGAGAAGCCACAATTCTAATTCAAGCCTGCTGATCTGGACATGTTTTTCTCTGTATCTCTAGCTGTCATGGAGCCGGCTCTTTAAAGACCCAGTGTTATTTTACTTGAGCTCCTGCAGTTTCCTTGTTGGAAATTGAGTTAACTCTTTCTAGTAGTGAAGGAGTCTCATTATTAGCGTCCAATTTGTTTGTGCCAATAGGACATTTCAAATCCCAATCTGGAGCTGCTGTTTAAGAAGCATCACCAGCAACTCCAAGCTGAAGTGGGTCAGAGCCCACCAGTTTCGTAAAATGATCAAGATAATGACTTCCGTGACCCCAGCCTTGCAAAATGCTCACCCAGCCCAGATGTACACACTTTAAGGAGCAGGCCTCTGTAATTCCTCACCCACAGACCACAAGCCCACGTTCAGATAACCATGAAAACGATTCCCGTTGATTTCGTGGTACTCAATTACCCGGCAAAAGAGTGAAATGGAGTAGAAGGATGGCATTTGGAGGAAGAATTGTTAAGTAATAGAAAATAAATAATGCCAATTGACCCTTGAGGTGTTTGATCAGACACATAAGTCTGACAAGAGAAACAAAAAATGTTTTAAGGCACCTCCACCTTATCTCTGAATCCCTGCTACCAACGACCATTAGCATTATTCTGCCAAATTCTCCAGAAATTTCCTAGGCATCATTTAGCTACTGATAGTTGTAGAATTTTCATCATTATAAAGTCATAAATATAGCAACATCTATACCCTTTTGAGAATGAAAAGATTCTAGTATTGGGGCTATGAAATCAGCTTGATTTTATGAAATCAGCTTTTGATCCATATATTTAAAAGTTCTGTCACTCAGATAGAGTGTCACTCACTGCTAGGGTGGTCTTTTATTATTTCTTCCTTTCATACATGTGAAAAGGAGATAGTATCCTCCCACTCCTGCCCAGCTCATTGATGTCTTAAAAAAACTGGAACCAATCTCTGATTACAGACTTTTGTTATCATAAAGAGACAACAGAAGGTGGTTAAAGAGGAAGAAAAAGTCTTAAGTATGAATTATTTTTCTCTGATGGCTATTTTTTTATCTCATACCTTTCAAAAAAAGTGGCAAAGTGACATCTTATACTGTATTTAATTGCAACTTTCAGAAGACTGGAACCATAATAACTCACAGAATCCTTAGTCACAACTCAAAATGTTTAGAAAAGCGAAAGATGAAATGTACTGTCAGCCAAGAGGAAAGAAATTGGAATTTCAAGTAGTCCACCCAGTCTGCTGATTACATTGTAACAAAGAGGATTTACCAGCCCTTGATTTTAGTCTCTGATTTTCATTCATCTGGGGTCCTTGCATTACGAACAGGGTTTCTCTCTGGGTAGCCATGGTCTCAGAAATAGGGTGTGTTTGTATATATAATTGTGTGTGTGTGTGTGTGTGTGTGTGTGTGTGTGTGCATGTATGTGTGTCTGAATGTTTAATCATAAAGGAAAACATGATCAAGTCATGTGGATAACAAAATGTGATGGCCGGGCTATTAGATAAGAGCTGATCTTAGGTTAATTTTTACATAGAGTAACTAAAAATAAGCAGTCAAAATTCACAGCATTATTTCGGTTAACTTCTTAATTCAATGTAGTTAGTTATGGTAATTTGAGAAGAATAAACTTCACTTAATTCAGAAAATACATTACTAATAAAACTCATATAACAGGAAGTCAGGAGCTGTGGGCTCAGGAATTACTCAGCTGCCTAACAATGCTACCAGGAAACCTAGCTTCTCCACCCTGCCGTCCTTGGAGCCCGGTCATCTAGAACCTGACCCCCCTCTTGATTCTAAAAAGGCAGAAACAACTAGAACTGCGTAGTTTCTTGTTCATACTGAGAAAGAGTGGTGAAAAGAATCAGGGGCAAATAAACTCACCGTCTCATAAACCCAGAATTATGACATTTGAAATCAGTTTTCTCTTTTGTAGCCATCTGAAATTAAGCAGGACATCGAGTCCTCTGGCAGCCCTCAGAAAAAACTATAAATACATCATTCCAGATAGTTATTAAAACATCCCATTTTTGAGTAAGAATTCCATAATCACCTTATGAAAAGAGAAATCGATAATGCAGATTTCTCTTTCAAGATATTAGATTTCCCAAAAATGAAGGAAGCCCTTTAAAACAACAAATGCCCCCAGGACACAAGGGTAGCATTTTAAAATACCCTAACCTCGATGAGCCCACTAGGAGTTTGTGGACTGACTACTTTTCTACAGAGCCTACAATTAGAGCTTTTTCTCACCTCCTCCATCCCTTCATTATTTGTAAACATGACTATTGTCTCTTTTAGGTAGCAAGCTCACTTGAGGGCAGAGACCATGTATTATTTTATCTTCATATTTTGCTCTCTCTGACGGTGTTTTCACGTTGCAGGCCTTAAAGAAGAAACTATTGAATACAAAAATCATGAATATACAATATTCTGATACAAACAGTACAGTACTTTCATTCTAAAGTCATGCTACTTCCCCACTTATGAAGCAGTGACTTTAGGTGAATTTTTCCTAGGAGTGTCTGTGAACCTGAGCTGGTATCATATGAACCTGCAAGGGTGTGGTAGCAACAACCTGGAGTTCACAGAAGTGCCAGTTCTTGTGAGACCAGGCTGTCCCCTATGAACTGAATGACTTCAGGCAAAGCTTTTGACCTTGCTGGGTCTTTCATCTCCTATCTAATGGGATTAATATCACTTGCCCAGCTTTCCTAGTCAAGTTATTTGGGAGAACCAAATGAGATCAGCGATATGAAAGTGCTCTGAAAAGGTGATAGGTGTGAGACAGCCTCAATATTATTGTTGCTAAAAACTCAGAAAATGAAGGGATCCTGGCACCCTATGGTTTTCAATAATAAATCATCCTGACTGCATCCCAGCAAACTCAAAAGCATCAAAAAGAGTATTGACACAATAGCCCAAAGGTGGAAACAACCCAAGTGTCCATTGGCAAATGACTGGATAAACAAAATGTGGTATATTCATACAAAGGAATGTTGTCCAGCCATAAAAAGCATGCATGAAGATCTATACATGCTACAACATGAATGAACCTTAAAGATATTATGTTGAGTGAAATAAGCCAGACACAAATCACAAATAGTGTCTGATTCCACTTATATCTAGAATAAGCAAATTCCTTGAGACAGTAAGTAGATAAGGGTCACCAGAGGCTAGGGAAAGGAAAATGGGAAGTTATCCTTTAATGGGTACAGAGTTTCTGTTTGGTGATGAAAAAGGTTTATAATGGATGATGGTGGTGGTCACACAACATTTGTTTATAAAATATTTATAAAAACAAAAAGAAAGAGCACTGAGACTTGAGCTGGCTTGGGGATCCTGAGTCTTTGTCCACAGAGAAACTGTGTAAGAGGACAGGTGGGCCTCCTACTCGGCCTGTCCTGGATGCAGCCGTGTATCCTAAGCCTCTAACAATCAGATTTGGACACCAAACAACCAGAACCTGGATAACAGTAAGACAACACCTCCAGCAAGCCTTCAGCTGCCACCATAGGGATATGATGCTTCATACAGTCTTTTTGTTTGTATCATTTCTGGAGATTCCCAGGCTGTGTGAGTCCTCATGTTATGGTAACGGGCTTGTTCATTGGAGCATGGAAACTGATTAATCTTTATTATCAATAGATATCCACATCTCCTTTAAGTCTATTCAAGAGTCATTTTTATGACTTCATGCTGGGTTATTCTAGCAAAATCTAATCAGTTCAGGAGTTTAGTAAACTGGTTCCTCCTAATCTCTACAAGGCTTTCAAGGATATTCTCCATATATTTTGGTGAATTATTTTGCTATACTTTGATAGAATTCCTGATAGTCCAAGGGATAAAGTAACAAGGAAAAGAGGCTTTTTTAAAAAAAGTTACACATTAAGGCTGTACTATACTGAAAATTTTCAGGACAATTGGAGCAAATAACTCAATTCAACCTTCCGTGAATGTGCACTGTGGTGTTACATCTCGCCAAATGCTTGGCAATCTCCATTGCCTCTCACACATTCTGAAATGTGGTTTGGGAATATTTCTCCCAAAGTGCTTTTGCCATAAAGTAAAAATAGCTTTGGCTGCCCTCTAAATAGAGTTCTTTAAAGGGACATTCTTTATTCATTACTCACGCTTCTCCAGTGCAGTCACACCAGGGATCTCAAAAGGATTCACACATTGGTACTTGTGACCTCACCTTCTGAGAAGAAAGTTTGGGGAGAAAATGGAGAAAGTAGGACTGTCCTTGCAATGTCATGTGCTGATTCACAAATGAATGGCGAATGCGTTTCCCTTGCGTGCAGGGCAACTTTTCCCAAGTGAATACAGCACAGACTTAGGGAGTCAACTTTCCTGGTGATAGTGATTATCATTAAAATACTTAGAGCCGAAGGCCCAAGGCTATAAAGCAGGATTGTGAAGACTACTACCATATTATATTCCCACCCAGTAGAGAAACTGAGAACCTATTGGGAGTCTTCAATTTTAAATGTTTTTTTTCAGTGTTTAGGGCAGGGTAAAAAGACACGGGTATTTCTAGAGTTTCCAGAAGCACAACAGAGCTATCTGTACCTTTTAAATTAACTCCTAGGGCAGTGTGATTCTCATTTATATTTCATGACTTAACACATTTACTGTATTTTGCTTTTGAATAGGCAGAAAGTTCACCAGCCACTTAATATTACTTGGGCCTAGTGGTAGGGGCTGCCTGGGTGGGACATAAGGATGAGAATGTTCTTACTTAGCTGCGTGCCTCCACTGCTGAAAAGCAGAAGTGAAGAATCCTTTTGAGGCTTTAAATGTAATTGAAACAAATGAGTGTTGACCGGGAACAGAGTGGAAGTTTTAGGCTTTTTAAAATAATTGTTTCAGAAGATTATTCATTCTCTTAAATTATTGGATTTCTGAATCCATTTGATTCCATAGCTGGGAGCTAATTTAGCTGTTTTTCCCTTAATTCAGGGAAAAAGCTCCAAAGACATGTAAATGCTTAAAAAGAAGACTGTTGCTGTCTTAATTTTACAACATTCATTCACATTTTCAAGGATGTATAACAAAAAGAGTACTAAAGTACCTGTGAGATTTTATTATTTTTTTTACATTCTTTACTATAAATTAGCCTTTCCAGAATTTTTATTTGTTGGTAGCTTTTATATTTTATATTTGTGCTCAGTTTTATTTTCTGAATACACAGAATCATTTTACTGCTAATATTTTCACATCTGAGTTTTCCTATCTTTGGCAGATTGCTTCTTCCATACACTTCCTTTATCTATCGTGTCCTAGGAACTGGGAATGGATAGATAAAAGTGACAGAAGCTCACATATCTACTTTTAGGAGAGACAGACAAACGGTTTCAATACAGGCTCACAGAAATGAGCTAGATTCTGAAGGAACACAGAAAAGGAATGTAACTTAGACTGGAATTAATTGAGTGTGTGAGTCTTACATTTTCCTGGAAGGCAAGAACTGTATGGTTATTAAATACGTATGTAATAAATTTTTGAAAGATTGACATATGATAAATACTTCTCAAATATTAGATATTGATAATAATGTATCAATTTGGATTTATCTTTGAATTTGAATTTATTTTTCTGAATCTATTTACATCTACTGAGTCAGTCTTTATTTAAAAGTTATGTGGGACTTAAATGTACTCTCTCTTGTCTTGTGAAAGTAATTAAAATACTTTAAATATCTAAGATGCATCTTCATTCTTTTTAGGTAGCTGTATCCTGAGATATCTTTCTCCAGGGATTTTAATTTTATTATGTGTACAAAACAAACATTACCTGTTGTGTGATGAATTCAAGAGTACACATGGTTTTTGATAGCTCTGTTAACGGAATAATGAATAGTGTTTGTTTCTAACCAACAGGATATCTAACTAATTTATCTTAATTTATTAGCAATCTATGAGCCTCATTATTTACTCAAAAATGAAAATAATATGCCATTAGCAGTTAGGAAAAAAAGCAGAACAATTTCTTCTCCAGTGCAGGGACTTATTCCTCATGCCTCTTGAGAAAACCAAAGAGGACTAACATTAGCCCAGCACTGGACTAATTATCAGTTCATTGATGTGACATTGCATCTGCCACCAGTGAGCTTACAATCTAGCTGAATGCAGGGGGATTAATGATGACAGATGTAATGATTAAAAAAGCAGTTGCTGACATGTAGGGTATGAGCATAGTAGAATGAAGCATAAAATGGAGTAATTCTTCCTGAATGTGTTATCAGAGAAGGCATAATAAAGGGGCAGGCATATTGGGCCTCGGAGGATTTTGTAAGAACTACAGGAATAAAGTTCAAGGATAAAGAGAATTCCATGCAATGCGAACCCTAATCGAAGCTGCAGGGGTATGGAAGTTCATGTTCCATGTTGGAAAATGAAAAGGACTGTGAGAAACCCGAGAAGGAAGCCCAACTTTCTCACCACTGTATGCTCACTCTCTAAAACACTGCACCATCAAGGCTCCAGTAAATGTGTTGAATTAAGTGATCTGATTGCATTATCATAACTTTAAATACGGAGTGGGTAGAAACTAGAGGCTGACAATAATTTAGTTGAACATATTGTGTCAGTACTAAAGAATCTTGAATGTCAATACTAGTGTGGCCTTCATGCTATAATTAAACTGTGCTTCTTGAAGTATCAGATCTGAAGGATGTTAATAAGAATCACTTGAAAAAAGGGTTTGGCCATCAAATAAATTTTGGAAGTGCTGGTTCAGACAAAGTTAAACACATTTCTTTGCTTAAACTCTCCGTGAGTCCTTATCCTGCCATGTACATTGTAAAGCTCCAAGAGGGTCTGTAGTGTGTCTCAAACTTTCTGGACTCCTGGGCCCTCTTTTAGGGCAAAAGTCTTGCAGGACTGCTATTCACCACACTTGTTGAAATCTGCTCTAAGCAATGAGGAGCCATTAAAAACCTTTCAGCAGGGGATTGACGTGGTCTGAATTTCATTTTAGAACCCTCTGGTCTTCTAAAGCAAGACTGGAAGGACAGAGGCCAGGTTAAGCCAAGAACAGTGAAAAAAGGACCAAGAGATATAACTGACATTTCAGAAGTAGAACTTAATGGGGCTATGCCATAGATTATGCAGGTTGCACCCTGCACTGGAACACATGGCACGTGGATCAGAACGCACTGAATTTGACCAGTGCTCTTTGTTGCCAAGCCCTGACTCAGGCACAGGACTGCAGCCATCCTGAGAAAAGGCTACCTCTTTCTGTCTCACAGCTAGCAGTATTCCTGGTTAGTGACTGATGAGATGGGGGAGGGAAGCAAGAGAAG
The DNA here is from genome assembly GCF_023851605.1 of Tamandua tetradactyla. Classification (NCBI taxonomy): domain Eukaryota; kingdom Metazoa; phylum Chordata; class Mammalia; order Pilosa; family Myrmecophagidae; genus Tamandua; species Tamandua tetradactyla. The sequence continues at coordinate 50,419,510 of NC_135334.1, read as the reverse complement.
TATCAGAGATGACTCATAGTTCTAAATTAAACAATTGTATGGCTAGAGATGCCTTAAATTTTTGTCAAGCTTTTTCTTTTAACTTTTCTAAAACCAGATATCTGAAACAATGATATGTACAGAAAGAACAATAGATGCTTAACTCTACTGCTCTGAACATTCTCTGCCAAAAGCTACGATTCTGCTCGACCACACTTATTAAATTATATGTGCTTTCATCACAGAGAGATTTTCATCAAGGCCTTTCACCACAGGTGACAAACTCAAATGTCTACAGAGCCCACCTGAGCATCATAAATGAGTGGTGCATAGGAGGCTGGGTGTTTACAAATCAAATTTATAGGAACGTTTTTTGCTTCCATAAAGAAATATACCCTCTTCCATTTCTCTTTAATTATGCAATCTTCTCCATCTATCTTTTAAAAACATTATTAATTACATTTTATTGTAGTAACCTATGTATATGACATAAAATTTGCCATTTTAATCATTTTTTAAGTTCCTAATTCAGTGACATTGTTTCTAAAATCTGCTACCATCACCACCATCTGTTACCAAAATTATTTCGTTCATTTTAACCCTGATAACCGCTGAGTTACTTTCTGTTTCTATGAATTAGCTTATTCTAGCTATTTCGTAAAAGTGGAATCACAATATCTGTCCTTTCATGTCTGGCTTCTTTCACTTAGCATGTTTTCAAAGCTCATCCGTGTTGTAGCATGTATCAACACTGCCTTTTTATGGCTGAATAATATTCCATTTATATATAGCACATTTTGTTTATCTGTTCATCTGTCCATGAATACTTGGATTGCTTCTGCATTTTTGCTATTGTGAATAACCACTTTTGATAGGAACTTGGATAATGAGGAACACAGTAAAGCACTGTGTGCCAGATGTTCTGACTTTTCAGAAGCTGAGGGTTTGAATTTTATATGAATTCCCTTTATATTAATTTTTTTCTTTTGAAATCTCTTTATTTTTAAATGTTGCCACACATTTTTACAATACACTGCATGGGCCAAACAAAAGCCACCAGTTCATAATCTGTACCTTATCCATATGTGCTGTGGTATATATGCGTAGGCCTAATTTATTTAAGATGATAGATTTAAAATTCATGTTTTAGATAGACAAGGTGTTAAATGACCTGCTAAGTTATACTGCAAACCCATGTTGAATTGCTGAATGGGAAGAGAAAAGCTGTATTTCCTGAGCCAGTGTCCTTATTTTTGCATTAAGTCTTCCTGTATGAAGTAGAGATTTAATGCCAAAAATCTGGTGCTGTTGGAAGTATTAGTGCTTAAATCTAAACAGCATCAGTGAAGCAAAGGCACAAGAATCTGCCAGGATAAAGGTAACATAAATTGTGAGGTCCAGTGCTGTGAAATGGAAGGGAAACTACCGGTGTACTCTTTTCATTATAATTCATACCTGATAGGTTCCCTTTCACAGACAGGAGAATGTGGAATAGTATATTGAGTAAGGCTTGATGTTGGGGGGGGATTCTGAAATAATTCAGGGATATTTAGTCCCGGTGCTAACATGATGTCACATCTTGGTTCATGTCAGAACTTTCTTAATGGCCCACATGTGAGCACACGGATTGGACCCATCTGTTTGAAAGAGAAAGTTAGCATGTGTGTGGTAATCATCATCATTCTAAAGAAACTTTGAGGAGGTGTTTAGTTCCTGCTGATAGGGAAGATTAGAATCAAGCCAGTTTTATGAATAGAAAATGATGAGCAGATGAGACTGGAAGGAAATGGAAATGTGATGAGATTAGTAGCGGATGCATACCTCTCGGCAGGGAAGAAAAGCTTTAAGAGATGTCAGGTTGGGCAATACTTTACTTCCTGAAGTATAAAGAAGAGATATGGACAAAGCTGTAATATTAGCAGACACTGCCAAAGTGGATTGGTCAAGGATCTTTCTTAAAAAATGTCATTTAGCAGTTGCTGGTTTTACATGTGGTAAGGAAAAGATGTCTTCATTGTCCTAAATGCAAGCTTCACACATGCTTTCAACCAACAAATATTTATTGAGCACCAACTACATGTTAGTCCCTGAACTGGTACGCAGACTTGTGAAGTCACACCCTGCAGAAGACAGACCACAGGTGCTCAGAAAGGTGTCCTGGATGGGTTGTGAGCCAGTTTTACCTCCTGGGGCTTCCCAATAACATGGCATCTTTGGCAGAAAAAGAATGCTCACAAAAATTAATAGTGTGACTCAGAGACCCCAAGGAATAGGTTCCATGGATCACAGAGTTTCTCTGGCTTGTGACTTTTCAAGAACTTTTCTTGAAAAACAAACTTTCTGAAAGACAGCTCAGAGCTAACTCTTATCAGATATCTTTTTCTAATCTCCTAATCCCAAAGGATGGGCATTTATATCATTTAGTGAACAGGTTTCCTTGCTGTATTAGTTAGAGTTCTCTAGAGAAACAGAATCAACAGGGAACACTTTCAAATATAAAATTTATAAAATTGCCTCACATGACCACAGGAACGCAGAGTCCAAATCCACAGGGCAGGCTGTGAAGCCGACGACTCCGATGGAGGGTCTGGATGAACTCTGCAGGAGAGGCTCACCAGCCGAAGCAGGAATGGGGCCTGTCTCCTCTGAGCCCTCCTTAAAAGGCTTCCCATGATTAGATTTAGCATCATTAATTGTAGAAGACACTTCCCTTCGGCTGATTACAAATGGAATCCGCTGTGGATGCAGCTGACATGATCATGACCTAATCCTATGAAATGTCCTCATTGCAACAGATAGGCCAGTACTTGCCCAATCAGATAAACAACTACCACAACTTGGCCAAGTTGACACATGTCCCTAACCATGACATGGTTAAAATGGTCTTCCCTATGGGGAAATCCTTCATCCCATTCTCTCCAGGAAGCTACTCCAAACTTTATAAATTCTTCCTTAAAGCTTACCTACCTGCTTGCCTTGTTTCCTTCCTTCTCTTCTTCTTTTCCTCCCTACCTCACTCACTCTATACTTTAGTCATCTCCCATCTCTCCATTACTTCCTTCTCTTTCATCCCTCATTTCTCTTTCCTTGTTTCCACTGAGCACTATTCCCTTACAAGGTAAGTGATCCCCAAAATTTATTCAACATAATATGTATACATCTCCTGAAATATCTGATCTGCTGAAACTGGAAATAACAGGGACATGAATATTCCACAGTCAATAGAGAATGTATCCCTCAACTGTACCTAATGGTTAGCAACACAGGATGCTGAAGGCAGAGTGGGAAGTGGCCAGAACACCTACATATTTCCAACTGATTTCTTAATGCCAAAATGATAGGTCAAATAAAAGAAACCGCTAATAAATGAGTACAGCAAAGTAGCAGGCTACAAGATCAACATTCAAAAATCTGTAGCTTTTCTATACACTAGTAATGAACAAGCTGAGGTAGAAATCAAGAAACGAATCCCATTTACAATCGCAACTAAAAGAATAAAATACCTAGGAATAAATTTAACCAAAGAGACAAAAAACCTATATAAAGAAAACTACAAAAAACTGTTAAAAGAAATCACAGAAGACCTAAATAGATGGAAGGGCGTACCATGTTCATGGATTGGAAGACTAAATATAGTTAAGATGTCAATCCTACCTAAATTGATTTACAGATTCAATGCAATACCAATCAAAATCTCAACAACTTATTTTTCAGAAATAGAAAAACCAATAAGCAAATTTATCTGGAAGGGCAGGGTGCCCCGAATTGCTAAAAACATCTTGAGGAAAAAAAACGAAGCTGGAGGTCTCGCGCTGCCTGACTTTAAGGCATATTATGAAGCCACAGTGGTCAAAACAGCATGGTATTGGCATAAAGATAGATATATCGACCAATGGAATCGAATAGAGTGCTCAGATATAGACCCTCTCATCTATGGACATTTGATCTTTGATAAGGCAGTCAAGCCAACTCACCTGGGACAGAACAGTCTCTTCAATAAATGGTGCCTAGAGAACTGGATATCCATATGCAAAAGAATGAAAGAAGACCCATCTCTCACACCCTATACAAAAGTTAACTCAAAATGGATCAAAGATCTAAACATTAGGTCTAAGACCATAAAACAGTTAGAGGAAAATGTTGGGAGATATCTTATGGATCTTACAACTGGAGGTGGTTTTATGGACCTTAAACCTAAAGCAAGAACACTGAAGAAGGAAATAAATAAATGGGAGCTTCTCAAAATTAAACACTTTTGTGCATCAGAGAACTTCATCAAGAAAGTAGAAAGACAGCCTACACAATGGGAGACAATATTTGGAAATGACATATCAGATAAGGGTCTAGTATCCAGAATTTATAAAGAGATTATTCAACTCAACAACAAAAAGACAGCCAACCCAATTACAAAATGGGAAAAAGACTTAAACAGACACCTACCAGAAGAAGAAATACGGATGGCCAAGAGGCACATGAAGAGATGCTCAATGTCCCTGGCCATTAGAGAAATGCAAATCAAAACCACAATGAGATATCATCTCACACCCACCAGAATGGCCATTATCAACAAAACAGAAAACGACAAGTGCTGGAGAGGATGCGGAGAAAGAGGCACACTTATACACTGTTGGTGGGAATGTCAAAGGGTGCAACCACTGTGGAAGGCAGTTTGGCGGTTCCTCAAAAAGCTGAATATAGAATTGCCATACGACCCAGCAATACCATTGCTAGGTATCTACTCAAAGGACTTAAGGGCAAAGACACAAACGGACATTTGCACACCAATGTTTATAGCAGCGTTATTTACAATTGCAAAGAGATGGAAACAGCCAAAATCTCCATCAACAGAAGAGTGGCTAAACAAACTGTGGTATATACATACGATGGAATATTATGCAGCTTTAAGACAAGATAAACTTGTGAACCATGTAATAACATGGATGGACCTAGAGAATATTATGCTGAGTGAATCCAGCCAAAAACTAAAGGACAAATACTGTATGGTCCCACTGTTGTGAACGGACATTCGAGAAGAAACTTGAAATATGTCACTGGTAACAGAGTTCAGCAGGAGTTAGAAACAGGGTAAGACAATGGGTAATTGAAGCTGAAGGGATACAGATTGTGCAACAGGACTAGATACAAAAACTCAAAAATGGACAGCACAATAATACCTAAATGTAAAGTAATCATGTTAAAATACTGAATGAAGCTGCATCTGAGCTATAGGGTTTTTTTTTGTTTTTGTTTGCTTGTTGGTTTGTTTGTTGTTGTTGTTTTTTACTATTACTATTACTTTTATTTCTTTTCTTTATATTAACATTTTATATCTTTTTCTGTTGTGTTGCTAGTTCCTCTAAACTGATGCAAATGTACTAAGAAACAATGATCATGCATCTATGTGATGATATTAAGAATTACTGAGTACATATGTAGAAAAAAAAAAATAAAAAAAAAAATAAAAGAAACCTCATGTAATGGAACCCAGGACATACGATTTAATGATGACTTCCTATTTATTTTCCTCTGTGGAAAATATGGGTGATCATGGAAGTTAATTTTAGTTCAATGATATCACCTTTCTGAAATTTTACATTCAAGAATTGTTCCTTCTTTAAGACCTACCCTTTAATTTACTGTTCATCCATAGTTTTCTTTCCAGAAATGGCAGGAATGCCTGTCTTCCCAGGAATGCAGTATTCTGAGCCCTTAGGCAGAAAGGTCTGAATTCCAATCACAGCCTTCACATCAGCTCTTACATATTCTTTAAGAAGGTCATTTCTCTGTTCTTCCCCCTGTGAAGAGGAGATAAAGGTGTTTTCGACCTCTCTGCTATCTTGGGAGGATTGCATACTTCATTGTGTGAAACATTTTGAAGATAAAAAGACTAAACATAATACCTGATCTAAATGCATTTCTTCTTTCATTTCTTTTATTTTTAATTTGGGAGCTAAGCATCCTGAAAAAAATACCTAAATTTAAAACCTCTGCAATATTGAAGTGTATATATATATATATATATATATATATATATATATATATATATATATGAATTTATGAATTCAGACTTCCTTGGAAGCTCAAAAGGCAGTTTGGAATATTGGAAAAATGGAGGTAATTGCTTAGCAAGGTGATCTTGGGCAAAGAAGTTCATATTCTAGACCTCAGTTTCCTCATCTGTAAAAAGAAGGGATTGAACAAGAATGATGTCCAAACTCCCATTCTTAATGTCTGTCTTTTGACTATTTTCCTGAATACGGTAGAGGTAAAAAAAAGGCACTTTCCCTTCACCCTAAGGTTCTTCAATAATTATGAAAACATGATATTGGTGGGAAAGTACTGGACAGAGGATCCCTTCATTCATTTACCTACCTGCCTGGTGACCAGGAATAGAGATGAGATGCCTAAACACACGTAAAGGGTAAAAGCTATGCTAGCCATACGGTCTTGCATCCTCTCTGGAATTAATGTGCAGTAGTCACAGCTTCTAAAATCTAGTCCACAGAAAGTGTGTCCTTGGGTCCAGTAAACTCTCTAGGTATACTGTTTTAAAATGCGATCAGATCCAAAAGAAGTGTAACATACTTATATGACTTAGTACTTTATTACAGGACTTCCTAACCTTTTTCCCATTATGGTGCCCATACAACACAATAATATTTGTGCAGTTACTTTAGATAAAGCTGATCCAACCAGATGTGAGTAGCCCAGAGGTCCAGCAGTACAAGGTCCCACTCATCCACCCAAGAGTTAAGAGGATCAATATCATAGCACACCTGAAACCCATTTGAACATGTGTTGGGAAACTCTACCTTAGTTCAAATGGCTTTAATTTTAGATTTCTTCCTTGTCCAGAACCTGTCACTGGGGCCCTGAGACTTTTGATAATGGAGACCTCTCTTTTGAGCTTTATCTTTTGAGCTTTTGAATATCAGGTGGGGCAGACAAAGGTGACTCAATGGCAGAGATCTCACTTGCCATGCTGGGGACCCAGGTTCGATTCCCGGTGCCTGCCCATGTAAAAATAGATAACAATCAGGAGGATCAGAATGGAGTTATGAAAGACTTGGGAAGAACAAAGGGGTATGGCCAAGATAGAAGACCTGAATTCAAAGAAACTTGGTATTTGGAGTGTTGTGCCTCGAATAGGGATTATTTCACCTGATCAGTGATAGATTGATTGCTTGGCAAACTCCATTTGGAAGTCTGAGGCCACACCCCACCACCAGTGGGAAGAATGCCATGATGAACTGTTGGTGTCCAGAATGGAGCAGCCACAGCCCATATGCCACATACTTGCTTTCCTTGCCCAGAATGTGCTGAAACCAATGAAAGGACAAATTTGAACTGTGTTCACGAAGGAGAACCTGGCCATGCCCACTGGTACGGCAGGCATTTAGGTGGGAGGCAGCATAGGGTAGTGGTGAGTTCCACAGACCTCAGACCAGTTTAGAATCCCAGTTAACTTCATCTTTCTGTACCTCTGTTTACAGAAAGGTATAGGATACATGAATTAATATCTATGATGCACTCAGATCAGCTCCTGCACATGATAAACACTAAGTGCCTGATAAAGAAGAGATAATAGAGAAACCAGGGTCACCCAGCCCCTCCTTCCTACCACCTTCTTTTATCAGGGAGAATAATCAGACTTAGAAAGCCAGATCAAATTTTGTGAAGATGTAGATGTGTTACAAAATAGTAGGTGAAGATCTAGCTGTGCTAAGTGGGTTTGGGTCTCGAGTCTTAGGGTGCTGAAGAAAGTCACAGCCCTACTCACAACCCGGTTTGGCAGTTTTTAAGAAATTGAAGAGAACAGGAAAATACCAAAAGACTGGAGACAGTCAAAGATGGCCCCAGTTACCAAAAGAGGGAAAAGACTTCATTCTAGGAGTACAGCTAAGAGCTTGATAATGATCCAAAGCCACGCTCGAGGGAATTTTAAACAGATGGTTAACAGATGCTTCTACATAGGCTGTGCAGTATAGGAAAAAGAGCATTAGCTGCGACTCCAAGCTAACTTGAGTGCAAACCCCTGTTCTGTCACTTACTGGCTCAGTAGCCTTAAAGTTACTTAACTACTGAGTCTTATTGTCTCCAGCTGTAGAATAAAAATGGCAAAAGGCAATGCCTACAGGGTTCCAGTGATGAATAGTGACAATCTTATGTAAATTATCAAGGAGAGGATTCAGCAAATCAGGCATTGTGAGTTGAATTGTGCCTCCCAAAAAGATAAGCTGAAGTCCTAGTCCCTAAAACCTCAGCATATGACCTTATTTGGAATAGGGTCCATGCACATGGAATTAGTTGAATTAAGACAAGGTAATACTGGAATAGGATAGGATAGGCCCCTTGGCTGATATCCTTAGAAGAAGAGAAGAGACAGACACAGAGAAGACAGCCATGTGATGGTAGAAGCTAAGATTTAAGTGCTGCACTGCAAGCCAAGGAACACCAAGGATTGCTGACAAGCTACCAGAAGATAGAGGAGGAGGCAAGGAAGGATCGTCCTCTAGGGGTTTCATGGGAGCATGGCCCTGCTGACACCTCGATTTTGGGCTTCTAGCCTCCAAAACTGTGAAGCTGTTACCAGACAAAGATGGTGTATTCTTTTGCCTGATGCACTGTAATGACCAATTCCCGAGACACCAGGGTTTCAAAAAGAGAAAGAGTTTATTACTAGGCATGGATTAGGAGAGCAGATGACCTAGCAGCCCAAAATCTTTTTCCCAGAGTTTAGGGGTCCAAGGTTTTTATGGATTTTAGGAAGAAGAGATGAGGGCATTACAATTTCAAATAGCAAGTTTTAGGCAGAAAAGGAGACAGTATTATATTGTCATTTCAATACTAAAGCTGTAAGAGGAAAGGAAAGGAGACAAGTTATCTTTTCAGTAGCAGAGTCTAACACATATGATTTACAAATGTAAGGGCTAAAACTGGTTAATGGCTGACTACAGATTCTTCATTAGCATTAGGGCCTTGGCCATACAAATTACTTTTAGACGCTGAAACCAGGTGACTTAAAATGACAATAATCTTTTTATCATCTCTCCTAATTCTAGGAGTTAAGGAAGTAACCAGATAAAGGGAGTAATAACTCTCTTACAGTCACAAAGACACAAGATAAGACTTGCACAGTCATTTCAGATATCAGGGCAGCTAAATTATAGTTTAGGGATTTCAGGTATTCCCCTCTGTCTACTCCAATATACCAGAAAGCAAAAAAGGAATATTTATATAATTATTCAGTAATCAAAATCATCCCTTAAATCCTGATCCCTTAAATTACGAGACAATAGATTTCTGTTTCAACCCATTCAGTTTGTGATGCTTTGTTAAGGCAGCCCTAGAAAACTAAGATATCAGGCATGCAAGTGATAAAATCATAAATGGTATCATTTTAACAAAAGATACAGCAGATCATAAGGGTTTATACCAGGGTTCAGCAAACTTTTTCTGTAAAGGGCCATACAGTAAATATTATAGGTTTTGTGGCCCATAATGTCTCTGCATCAGCTACTCAATTCTGCCTCTGGAGCCTGGAAATAGCCATAAATAATTTGTAAGTGAATTGGAATAGCTTATGTCCCAATAAAACTTTATTTATATGACAAGTAGCCAGACTTGGCCCATGGGTCATAGTTTTTCCTTGGTTTAAAACCAAACTGCCCAATCAAGAATTAGGTTCTGTGGAACCTTGGACAAGTTTTTAAATTCAGTTCCCTTATTTGTGATGCAAATATATTAATGGTATCTATTGATTTTTTAACAAAAGAGATAATATATGTACTACTGTCTCTTACAATGTGTACTTTAAAGATAGGTTTCAAAACACATTACCTGTTGTCATTATGATTATCCCAACAGCCTAGAATAGGGAGCCAAAATGTCCAGTAAGATGCAATTTAACAGGCACAAATATAAAATCCTGCACCTAGGCTCCCAAAGGGAAACCACGCACTTATAGTTTATTGCTTTTCACAGGAAAAAGTTCTAAGTGGTTTAATTCATTCATATTGTAGAACCGTATAACATGGCAGCCACCCAAAATAAGCAAGGGCATGTACTAAATGAATAGATGTGAAATTGTCTCTAGGACAAAGGAGGTACTTTACATAGATCTTTCTAAGCTTTATATGCACTTGGTCTTTCCTAGCCATTGTATTTTAAGAAGGAAGCTAGTATTTAGGAAAACAACCTGAGAGAGGTGACCAATATATATTGAATGATTATTTCACCTGAGAGGTGATATTAGGACTTAGAGTTTTTGTTCTTGGATGTGAATCTTTAAGTCTTTTTAGGACTTTTATGAGTATGACAGTTTTAAGACATAGCCCCCAAATTATTTGACCCTCTTCCTAACTAGACATGGGATTTACAAACCCCTTTTCTTGAATCTGGGCTCTGGGACTGTTGACGGTAGAATATAGTACAAGGAATGAATGTTGTGCTGGTTTGGGGCCAGGCCTTAAGAAACTGGCAATTTCAATTTCCTGTCCTTTAAGGCACTTGCTTTTGGGACCCAGCCACCATGCTGTGAGGAAGCACAGGCCACAGGAAGAGGCTACGCATAGGTATTGCAGCACAAAGCCCTACCTGAGGTCCTAGCCAGTGGCCGCCATCAACTGACAGACACAGCTGATGATTACAGGCCCAGCTACCATATGCAGACTATGAGGGCACCTTATAAAAATGCCTGCAGTTGCATGAGAGACCCCAAGTGATGACTGTCCCATTCAACTCCTAGAATTAGGAGAGATAATAAAAAGATTATTGTCATGCTAAGCCACCTGGTTTCAGCTTCGAAAGAAGTAAATAAGCCATGTGGAAAAGGAATTTGATTTTTTCTGTGTATTTTGGAAGCATAGAATTAGTCTATGAGAGGCAAAAGGCTAGTAGATTGGGTTCAGTATAAGAAGAGCTTTGTGAAAACTGAACCTATCAACAAATGGACTGCTTCATAAGAGATGGAGTTCTCCTTATTTAAAATGTCTAAACTGAGACCAGATAGTCTCAGGTCCAGAATATTCACAGGATTTGGGACATGTAGAGGGGCAGATTTGTTTAGAATCCATATTTGTTTTTGTGACTTGCAAAGAATTTTGTACCTAAAAGGCACTGGATAAATATTTGACAAGTATTTATTGAATGTATACTGTATCCTAGGTACTGTTGTGGGTGCTAGGGATATATCTGTGAACAATACTGATGAAATCCATGCCTAATGGAGCTCATATTCTAGTAGATTTCAACATGCAATAAACAAATACATAAGGGAAATATATTGTCAGAACACAATGAAGTTATAAAGATAAAAATAAAGCAGGGACGGGAGATATGTAACTATCAAGGAGGAATTACAATTTTAAATATGATAGCATTGAAATGACCATTTGTGATGAATTAATGATTGAGGAGAATGCCAAAATAAAACTCTCTTACTTGAGAAATATTGAATAACTCCTCAGATGCTCTTGTAATCACTGGAATACAGGATGAACATACTTTTATTCTATAGCTGGAGAGAAACAACAAAAATACATACATCATTTCAGCTAATGAGACTCTCATGACCTTCCTCTAGCTGTCATAACTCCAGAATTCTATGTCCATCCATTTTTGGTGCCATAAAGCTCTTTTTTCTTCCAGGTACAGCCTTTAAAAGCATGCTCCTCTTTTGTAATTTTGTCATCATAATCCATTTGGCCCATGTTGATTGCCTCCCAGCCCTGTATGACATTTGCAGACTATGAGGGCACCTTATAAAAATGAAATGGGCTGTATTGTCCTTTCAGGGGTACTGAAATATGCATGGTTCTTTTTGTTCTTTCAAGCCTTTGATTAATTTCCAGAACCACTGATCAGTGAGGAGAGAAAATCTGATTATGAAAGAAAATCTAGATTATGACTTGGTATTCTCTTGTCAGATTATGGCAGAGGAGAGAATACATGGATAATTTCTAAGCAATGGCTAATTCCTTGCATTGTTAATGAAAATGATGATGAGAAGGAAAGATGGGGATTTTCTCAGTTAGTTTTGCTTTGATCTCCAGTTCTGCTACTCCTTCTATATGGGCTAATTCCGAGTGAGGCCTAGGGCAGCATGAAGTACAAAGTCTGAGAATGTAATGGAATAGTCAATGATTAATATGCCAGATATAAAGCATGGCAGGACAGATGAGTAGACCCAGAGAAATAAAAATGGAAACTCAGACTTTATGGTTAGCAACATGGTTCATTGCAGCCAACATTTATGTATAGTACACTAGGTTCCAGGAAAGAAATGAAAAGCACAGAATCTCTGTCCTTGAGTGGCTGAAGGACCCAAACACATAAACAGGTAATTTCAGTAGAATGTGAATTAGTATTCACAAAGGTTGTTCACAGTTTTGTGAATTGACTACGAATCATTATGAATAATAGAGGGATTGTAGTATTCTCAAGGATGTGAGGTGGGAATGAACCCCAGACTACATGATTAGAACTAGTCTGCCTCTAATTGACCCCAATTCTTAGAATCATAGAGCTAGAAGAGATGTGGGAGAACTCATGTTATCAGTCTCTTCATTTATAACCGATAAGGAAACAGAGACCCTTTGTGTCGGAATGTTCTTTTCACTGATTGTCATAGGGAAGAATTTGGAGTACATTTTTCTTAGTTTCCTTCAACAGCATTTGGCACTTTAGAGCTGTGCCGGGTGTGCACACTACGACAATAAGAGCTTTGCAGAAGAGAAGTGTTCAAATTGAAGCTTCTAGAGTGAGTCAGTATGTATTCCAGGAGAAGGCCCTCCTTGGAGACAAAACAGCTGTGCCCTGGAATGGAAATGCAAGAGCATGGCACATTCAGGACCTCTCAAGCTCACAGTACACCTATAGCATAGAGGGCAGGAAAGGGGTGAATGGTGCATAATGGTCACCAAAGCCCACCAGTTCCACAAAGGGCATCTCCTCAAGGAAGGAGCCCATGAAGAGGGTTATGCAGGTCTGTGGCACAATCACAATTTTAAGGAATAAATAACACTCTAACAACAAAGGGAAAGGCTGGAGTCCAGGAAACGAGGAGGCTACTATAGCTTTGGACTGTAGTCCAAGCAAGATTTGTATGAGGCTTGTCCTTCAGTGATGGGGCAGAGGACATTGGCATGTGCAGAAATGCACATCTGGACACCAAGAAAGAGGGGAGACTCTAGGTGGATATCCAGGACTCTAGTGCGGATCAGTGCATAAGTAAGTGTGGTGTCATTCATAGAGACAATGAATATAGGAGATTTGTTGCTTTTAAAGTGTTGGGGCGTATGTGAGAGGGTCAGAATGTATATTCCTAGTGAACAGTAGGATAAATATATTTGGAGGTTGAGAAATAGGCTTAGACAAGAGTTACACATTTGGAAATTATCAGCATTTATGGTAAGCAAAGCCATAGGTAAGGAAATGGAGAAGTGATGAGCAAAACAGAGGGAAGGGCAGCTTAGGGTATGTTATGAAGAGCCCTGAGTAATTCATAAAGGCTTTTGAAGGTGAGACTCTTTTGGCAAAGGAAGTTGTTCAAGCAGGGCCTGGGTTAGAGCCTTTATTTATTAAATAAGCATCGCAGAGCATTTTCTAAGTAGCTTGACACAGGGGTGAGATCAGTGATCCAAATAGGCATAGTCTGTCTTTACCCTTATATAACAAACTATAGGTGGAAATCATGTATTTAATTAATTTCCAATTTCTACATAGAATGTGCTACAAAAGAAAATTATAAGGTGATTTAAGAGTACACAATTGGGTTGGAAAGAGGGCAGTTGGTCTGTAAGGTCAGACATCCCTGAGGAAATGACATTTCAGCTGGACCTGAAGAACGAGTGGGTAAGCGCCTGGTGAAGGGATGGGGGAGAGCACTTCAGGGAGAGAGGACAGCATATAGAAAGATGCCCACGTGGCCTGAGGGAGCAAGGGAGCTGCGTACATGAAAAGAGGTGATGACACAGGTGACCCATTCCCATAGCACACCTAGGGGCTTCTTCATGTGTTCTTGCCGCTGCCTATGTAAATCCAGGTCTATCCAAGAGAGCATCTGTATAGCAGCAAGACCTCCCAGTGAGTGGTGAGCCACAGCCAGGAGGCACTCTCTTTTCCTTGACAGCTCCTTCACCCAGAAGCAGCACCCAGAAACCCATCTCAGAGCCCACTGCAGGATAATTATCAACAAGCGACACAGAGGTGATTTTTGTGCATAGTGAAGACTGTGACTTGACTTAAGACAGATTTGGAAAGGGGCTGTTCAAGCAGAAGAGAGAGGCAGAGCACTTGAGCAGCCATGAAATCAATGTGTTTTGGTCAGTACAGCTCACCTGAGAGTAAAACATTTTAGTTCCGCAGCAGCATCAGAAAGGGCCTATCCAGAACTCAGCATGCCCAAGAATTAGCTCAAGAGTCCAATCCAGCCTTGGCATATGTTGGCCCTGGCATGCTTCTTTTGTGAAACATGACAAACCAATTGGGAAAATAGCCATAGAAGAAGACTTCATTGATTTTTCAAAAAAAGCAAGTACTTCTATGAAAATTTATCTTAAGTCTATTAAAGCCATCTTCCTAGGCAGCTTATCAGGGGAACTAAACTAGATCGTAGTTCTATTTTGCAAAATGCTTTTAATTTGTTTTCCCATATTTTTGCTTTTATTTTTTCCAGTTATTCCAGTCAGGTAGCTTTATTAGGTGAAAAACAGTGTGACCAGGTACTGTAATTCACTGTTGTTTTTCTCCTATTGATATGCATCTTTATGTTCTTTCCAGGCTCCAAATATATTTTGGAGTTATAAGCTGTCTTACTCAAGGTAAAGATTTAAATAATATACATAATTCTTATAGGTTTTGTGGATACACAAAAAATTAAGAACTGTCAAGATTCAGTGCCTGGCTCTAGCACCGACTAAATAATTTTGTGCTCTCTCAGGCTCTGTTTTCTCATCTGTGAAATGGGGTTAAATAAAATTGCTCCACTTATTGACAAGGCTGTTTTAGAAAGTAAAAGAGATAGTGCATAGGAGAATGCTTTATAACCCGTCACACCATCTGCATATTAAGTATTATTATCATCGTAATTATCATTAATGTGACCAACAAGGAAGTTCTTCACAGTAAGATTGTCAGATGTTTTATATCTGCCTAGCAGACTCTTTACACATGCGCTCTTCGTTTCTCTTCCCTATTTCCATTTTCACAGATACATATAAGAATAGCATCTTAGAGACATGAGGGAGGCTGTCCATCCCCCTCCAAATTTCCCAGAGTGGGAAAACATTTTTTTTCTGACTGCTAAAAACATATTTTAACTGTCAAATGTACTTAGAGCCAGCCATCTAAATTGTGAAGCATACATTACAGTTTCCCTTTTGTTCAGTGACAATGTAAACATCACAACTTTTACATGAAGATGGAAAACGAAATGAGTACTGGAAGAGTTTCAATGGGGATAGCATTGTACAAGGATTAGGGGATGCACTCATGGATTAATATACAATAATGGTGATGCCATTTTTTTGTGGGTTTGTTGTCATATGTTATAATGTCAGTTCTATTTCTTTTCCCTCTTCACTCCATACCACAACCAGTCCCATCTCCCTTCTCCCCTTTCAGCAGTGCTTTTCCATTATTGGATTTGGGCCATGAAAAGTTGTGTTGCTATGAACTACAGGAATAAGTAAAGTTGAATGTCCAGGTTCAGAGTAGACCTTTGTAGGGTGGGCAGGGAGAGGAGTGGGGAGAATGCTTTCTTTTCTTTCTGATTACATATTGCTTTCTCTTTCAAAACGTAGGTGACTGTGACAGATGGCGGTCCATCTCCAAAGCAGTCTACCATTTGGGTGGTAGTTCAGGTTCTGGATGAAAATGACAACAAGCCCCAGTTCCCAGAAAAGGTCTATCAGATCAAGCTGCCAGAACGGGACCGAAGAAAGAGAGGAGAACCCATTTACAGGGCTTTTGCATTCGATAGAGATGAGGGCCCCAATGCAGAAATCTCCTACAGCATCGTGGATGGAAATGATGATGGAAAGTTTTTTATTGACCCTAAAACTGGCATGGTTTCTTCTAGAAAGCAGTTTACAGCAGGGAGTTATGACATCCTAACGGTAAGATTTTCTGAACCCCAGTAACAGTAATGGGGGAGGGGTTGCTTTCTTATTCATTTGTATTCCTTTGCACAATATATCTTTTACGTAAAATGTAAAATCACACAGCTATGGAAGGCTACTTTCTGGGAGACAAGTACAGGTGAGAACTCTTGAGTGTTTTGGGTGACATTCCATAAATAGTGAAACGGTTTCCTGTCAGCAAGCTTCCCCCATTCTCAGTCCACCCCCTGCACCACCACTTACTCGCCATGCCTCCTGCAGCCCCAAATCATTCTTCAGCTACAGAGCACACATATAAACTGAGGGTAGAGGAACCAGAGTGACAGGCACTGCCAACCACTCAACATATGGCTCAACATGTCCCCAAGACTTTCCCAAGACAACAGCCTTTCTAATTCTCAACAGCATGATAGAACATGAATTCAACTGTATAAATTGTGAAACACAAATCACAACTAAACAAAGCTATGTTTACTCTGTAAAAAAATGAAAAACTCAAGTAAAAGGTGACTAAATTTTTGTTGTTAGGAAATTAAAAAAACAAAAACAAAAAAAACATCAGCACCATCTCAAGTAGAGACATAAACTCCTATCTAAGGGGCCAGTGTGCCCCCTCCACCCCCAAACTGTTTATGTGGCACCTATGCCAGAAAGGTGGCTGGTTATCCTCACAAGAGATGGATGCTTTCCCTAGTCCCAAAGGTTAGCAAGAGTTGGCACTGTCCATGGTCCTTCTCTTTGTCCTTACCTTTCTCTCTGCCGAATGCAGTAAGTTCATTATTTTAAAGGCTAGTCTGAATCCTTTGATTAATTTTTTTACTTCTATGATCTGGTCTTAGGTTTCTTTCCCTGCCCAGTTGTATATCCAGAACAGTGGACAGAAACGAAAGATAATAAAAAATCAGTTCTGTTCCTACCATTTGCAGCTCTGACATGATATGTGTTCTTACTACTATGTGAGACAGCTTAGGGATCTCTGAGACCTGGATGACTGTATTGGACACTGTTGTGGTCCACCCCGGCCCACTTTGCTAGGCTCGTGTATCTATCTCCCAGCTGCTGTGTGGGCTTCTACGTGTCACAGCTGCCCCCTTCTCCAGAAGGTTGTTCTTAGATGAGTACAAGAACCAAGAGGTTACTCACCCCACACCCACCCCAGCATCCCACAGCCAGTGACTCACTGACACAGGATATAAAAGGCCAATCTTCCCTTGCCTCTAGGTGAAACCAGCTCTGTGACATAATGAGTGCTTTAGAACTCCAGAGGGATCAGGCTAAGATTAGAATTCAACCGAGAACACATCCTTGCTTAGCTCCTTCCCCTGCCTTATCCTGCTTTCTTCACTTCCTTTCTCTTGAGAGAGAAAGTACCACCCACCCCCTCGGGGGAAAAAAATCAAGTGTTCTCCTATTCCTGTCTCAGGTCTATTCTTAGAGAACCTGACCGAAGACATGTATCTTTAAGAGCATCCCATCTCTCAGGGAGTTGCTAGGACAAAGTGTATTAAGAGTTGTCAATATTAGTCATATGCCAATACCCAATATTTTTAAAATGTAATATTTGAAAATCTTTTTTTTTAGTTTACTTTGGTATTTTGATTTTTCTGTCAGTGTTTTCTGCTTATTGGACTTGACCATTCCATTTGAGTATAGGATATCATAGCAATTCACCCTTGCAGCTCAGTAAGGAGGCATGCTTTCCTCATTCTTACATCAGCCAACTTCTGGCCATAGAGGAAAGTCTTTAGCACTGTCGCTGCCACCTCCCATCCTGTCCTCCAGGAATCCACCAAGAGAGTTCTCCTCTACCCCTTCAGAATTAACATAACTGAAAAATCTCTGAAGCAGTTAGAGCAAGGCTGGTGCCTTTCCCCCACCTACCCCACACAGCCTCCTGGGACTCTTGTGAATGGAGTGCTTCTCCAGAATAAAGCAGAAGGAAGGAGCTGTAAAACAGAAGCTCACAGGTACACATATATACCCAGACATATACACACGCAGTTCCACCTACATCATTCACATTTAAGTAGGGATTCACAGTGTACTTGACTCCCTTTCAGGCATCACCTCTAGAGGTGACATTCAGATTCATGAATCATTCCTGCTCATGTAAGTACTATCTGTACCCATGAAATACTAAAAGGTATAAGGGCGACATTTGTTTCTCAAGTTTTCCACATCCGTAAAGTTGGCAGTGATATAGATTGCCTTCTGGTGAACACGGTATGGGACCCCCACCTAACTCAATTGCTTTCCCCCCATTCCCAGAGCCCATTCTCCCCACATCCCCACTTTCTTCTTCCCCTTTCTGACACTGTGATGATAATGGTTTATTTACCCAATATATGCACCAACAGATCCAAACATCAACAAGGACCAGAGCTCTAAAACACCTTTCTGTGTTTTCTCCATGTGTGAGTAGATAAAGGCAGTAGACAACGGGCGCCCACAGAAATCCTCCACGGCCCGCCTCCACATTGAATGGATTAAAAAACCACCCCCTTCACCTATACCACTGACCTTCGATGAACCATTTTATAACTTCACAGTCATGGAAAGCGATAAAGTAACAGAGATCGTGGGGGTGGTGTCTGTGCAGCCAGCTAACACCCCTCTGTGGTTTGACATAGTTGGTAAGTTCAAGTCCTCCTAAGCAGTATTGGACAAAGTAATAATTGGCTGTTCCAAGCAACTAGTGAGAAAATTAAAAATTAGCGCTAAGATAAAAAATGTATTGTGCTAGAATGCAAAAGAGCCAGTAAAATGAATAATCGACCTGTGCTTTCGTTCCGACTCTGTAGCTAAGCTGAACAGAAAGTGCTCTCTGGCTGGATTTTCCATAGTATGTTATTTACTGCAATCTCTTAATGTCTTTCTGTGTGTCATTTAAATTCTATTGTCACACTTGGCTAATCTCATTTCTAAATGTATTGATGGTACTAGACTTGCTGTCCTTCATTTCTCTCTTTTTCTTCACCTTTTTTCTGCATTCTGTTCTTTTTTTTTTCTGCTCCCGACTACCCTGCTTCAAGGTGGCAAGCATGCTCGAGAGATGTTCTATATTCTACAGACAGCTTGTGGGCAGAACTGTTCAACAGAAGGTACCCTTAGTGCAAACACATTTGCTAAAATACAGCTATCCAATCTGCCTTTTACGGGTTTTTTTTTTTTAAGCAAATTAAATTACATCTTTCATAACTGCCTGTGACAGGCTGAAATGCAGCCCACAGATTTCATACATGCCTCTAACAGCTATTGCATTACTCGTATCCAATGATTCCTTTGTTTGAGGTTTGATGGGGTTTAAAGTTTGGGGGGAGGTTATTTTGATTTATTTTTAAATTTTTTTCTTTGCTTTTGAGATATGGGGGATTTTTGTGGTTTTCTTTTTATCTTTTTGTAGTTTGGTTTATTTAACTGGGCCTTTTCCAATTGAAAAATAAATTAAAATGTATTTCAGCTCCTCTGCTTTGCAGTAGTAGTGCCATTCATATACCTAAAAGCCCCACCAGGAGAGTTCCCTGGCTGCTGTCCACGAAAGGCAGGGCAGGAAATGGAACCTAGATATATAACCAGGGAGCCTCCCATGCGAGCTGAATAGAGAAAGCAGATGTAAGCACACAGGGTAGACCTTGGGAGCCAACCTTCATGTTCCTTGAAAGAAAGCAAGCAAGCATGCCAGGCTGGAAAAGGAGGGGGCGAGACAGTACCAACTGCCCTCAGCAAACCGGCAGGGAGAGGCGGTGGAGAGGAAATGAGTGCCGAGGACTGGGAAACAAACGGGGCTGTTGCTAAGAGGAGAGCTGAGGCGACTGTGTGCCAGGTCCGGATCTGACACCAAGTCGAACTGCAGCTTACTTCCCACGCTTCTCGGTGGGAGGCAGGGAATCCAGGAGAGAGCTGGTCTGGGGGAATCTTTTACTTACACATGTCTCTGCCTGGATAGGATGGGCAGGAGCCTTCCTTTCCTCC
This sequence comes from Tamandua tetradactyla, assembly GCF_023851605.1. NCBI lineage: Eukaryota > Metazoa > Chordata > Mammalia > Pilosa > Myrmecophagidae > Tamandua > Tamandua tetradactyla. The sequence continues at coordinate 50,399,438 of NC_135334.1, read as the reverse complement.
CTGGACTGGCTGAGTCTAGAGAAAGCATTTAGAACATTCCACATCTGTTTTAATGAGACCCAGGAAAACAGCTGCTCCCATTGCCCCCAATCAAACCTTGGTCGAGGGTCCTCTGAGCTCTCAGAAAGAAAGCGCTTGTTTTCTACCTATTTCATTTTACAGAATGATGGTAGAACATCTTTATTTTACTGAATTGGCATTAATCATATCATCCCTGTATGTGACCATCCTGTTTCCAAGCTTTCAACTCTTTCTTCATCTCTACTTAATTCATTTGAAAGCGAACCTCTTCTGATCCATGAGAGAGGACTCTGCTTCTATAACTTCTCAGCAGTTTTCAGCTCATTAAGGTATTTGCTGCAGCTTCTTCTTCCTGAGTACAACAAAAGAGGCAAATATTCTTTGCCTTGTTGTCTGTGCAGCCACCTTTGGTGATTCTATCATTACCGCCTCCCATCAGAGTCACAGAAAATGCATTTCAGTTAGAACATGTGCCCTTGATGCTGGGCCTTCAGGGATATGTGCAATATTGATTTCTTTTAAATACCCCAAAGGAGAGTTCAGTGGAGACCCAGTAGACAAAAGGGCATCTGCTGTGCTGTGTGTGACATGTGGGAGGAGTTGCTATCTATCATCAGCCACAAGATTTAGCTCCCTCCTGCCCTGACCCTCCAGTTTGTAAGCACCCCTGCAGCCTGAAGTGCTGCTTCTTTCCTTGGCATGATTGATGCATGAAACTTCCTGACCTGCAGTACATCCCCTCACCGGCCTGCTGCAGAATGCCCTTGCATGTACACCACTTTAGACATCCTCCAGGCACTCATTTCTCTGAGTCTTAGTTTGATCAGCCACCTAACTCCAAATTACCCAGATCAATTTCACCGTTCTTCTGCATTCTTATGTATGTGTGCCCACAATTTATGTAAATAAGCTTCCCTAGGAGCCCTGCATGTAGCCTTACTTGCATGTTTTTTTTCCTGTAGGCATTATCAGTTCTACTGTATATTTTCATTTATGCCTATCCTATCTCCATTATTAACCATTAAGGTCAAGACCCATGTCTCCTCATTTATTCCTCCTGCCAATGCGTCCCTTGCTGTTCACCCAGGGAGCATGGGATAAATGATGCTGACTGATTGAGAGCCACAGGCAGCCAATATGTTAACTCTACCTTTGCCACCTGAAATCTGTCCAGAGTCAGTGTGACCTTCCGCTGTTTTCCCAGCCACAGCAACCACAGCATATTAGACAAAATGGGAATATGACTGGTTCAAGAAGAGATAGGCATTTTACAGATGAGAGCTCTCCTTAGAAGGAGTTCCTTTGAGCTCCTACAAATATAGACCCAGAAACAATGATCAAAAACTTGGCCTCAGCTTTCACTCTTCCTACAGAATCCCCTTGGCTTTAGTGCCTTGAGCAGTTCACTTAATGGAGGTTTTTAGGGTTGTCTCTCTAGATAACTCCATCACAGAGATTTCACAGAAGATTTGACTAGGTCTAATTGATCTTCTCTTACAAATTTAACTTTTTGAGCTGTATGTCCAAACACAGCATGATATTTTTGCATCCCCACATCCAGCCAAGGGCATCTTAAAATTCTAACTCTTAATTTCATTGTGGACATAAAGTCTTTTCCCCAGGTGTTGGTTGCTTTCAGTATTAATATTTTCTCCCTTCCACTAAATCTACCGTTTTAGTCTATCAGAGTCATTTTTTTTCAATCTATTGACAGCATCCATCCCCTTCTTTAAATACCTATTGTTTTATCATCTTCAGATATTTCTTTCTCACTTTCAAGATTTCTTATTTATCCTTGGCCATTGAGACTCTCATCTCTCCCTCCCCTTCCTCCTTACCTAAGCATCTTCCTTGTCCAAACTAATACAGAGGGGGAAGACAAGGAATAATGAGTGATAGCTTAAAAAACTTAGTGTACAATAGTTTAATGCTAAGAATAGGCATGTCATGTCAGTAACGAGGTCTCAAGTTAATATATAGGTCTTGCCTTCGTCAATGCTCTTATAAGGAATGTTACAAGGGGAGTCAAGATTTGATTGTGTTTTAGACCTAGTGCATTCAGACACCCATGTGGACATTTACAGTTACAGAGAACATGCATCCTGGCCTGGCACTTACAGCTTAAAAATGCTATAGCTAATAAATTCTCATTAGGTAAGCAGAAATAGTGTTTCAGCACAAGTTTTTCCCGAGAATATAGTTTTCTCATTTCCATATTTCCACATCTACCAGATTCTTGCTTGAACTTCATTTCTTTCCCTCTTACTATGATACAGATTCACAAAAGCTGTGTGGTGAGCAAGCTTCTGTTCCCAGTCCTGGACCCCTGCATCAAGGATCTGCCACTTTCCTGTGCCCTCAAAGAGACCACTGCCTACGATGTTATGTAGCTAGGCTCTCCTCAGCTTCCAGAAACAGAAGTCCTACTTATAACCCACTTAAGAAAGCTGTAATTAAAAGGAAACATAATAAAGTTCAGCTGTTCTGTGTTTAAACAGCCTAACGCACAGCATGTTCCTTCTCTGCGTTAAAAAGGAAAGAAAATGAGGAGAACAAAAATAACCCATAATCCTTTGTGGCTTTATCACATATCTTCACACTTCTCAGGAGACTATGATTTCAACTCAACAGTTCCTTGATTTACATACTCTCTAATGTGCACGCAATCTGGTTCACAGTTCAGTCCCATATCTTTATCTCTGTGGCAAATATTTGTATTGTAAAGGCAATCATTATTACGCACTTCAAATAATTCTTCTATATCCACAATTTAATGGGGGGTGCTACCATCCTTTTTTTTTTTTCAGCTTTTCACCTGGCACAGACTAGAAAAATGGTTTCCTTGTAGATAATAAGCACTTAAAATAGCTTTGTTTATTTGCCTTGCACAATGTCAAAGAGAGGAGAAAAGTTCTCCTTTGAAAATAATTCTCTGGTGATGATCACTACTGGCTCATGGTTCCATTCTACCTGGAACCCCTTGGCTCTGAGTTTGTTCCTGCAGACTCTTAGGCTCTTGGCCGTTCTGTCTCACTAGCTTATGCTTGTACTCCTTGAACCTTGTACTCCCTGAACCTTGTACTCCTTGAACCTTGCACCCAATGGTGCAATCCTTTATTTAGCAGTGGCCATGTTCTCTGACTGAAGATTGGACATCTCTGGGCCTTCTCTCTCCAAGTGGCCATAGTTCTTTAGCACTATGTACTTCCTGTGCAAAGTCTTGTCTGTACTTCCTGTGCAAAGTCGTATTCATGTACCGTTCCTAGTATAGCTGTTTCTCCACCCAGTGACTCTTACTCAAAATCAATCAATTAACATCATTTTTCTCTTAATTTTCACTTGTTCCAAATTTGATCCTAAACAAGCCTCTCTTTTCTCCAGAGCAAGTGTAGCCCAGAGTAGCTCATCTGAGGAGCCCTTAGTAAATAATAGAAAATCTAAACAACTCTTCATGTATTAACTGCTTTAAGAAAGTGAATTTTAAACTGGATTTTAGAGGGAATTTTTCTTCCTACCACTGTTTCCTGATCTCCACCCAGTCTCTCCTGCCTTTGGTATAAATATCCTTTTCAGCCCTTTACTGTGCTTGCTTCATCCCAAGTCAAAAGATTTTCCCTGGTCAAACTGTAACTGGTATATAACATTTTTCTTTAAGTTCAGTGTACACACTGAACTTGAATGAACAGCTTGTATATGGTTTCCTTAGTTCATTGGGATTCAACAGCTCTGTGTTTTGGAAGCTTCTCACATAACACTTCCCCCTTAGTAACTACTAGATTTGGGTTGATATTTTTAAAATTACACATGGAGTGGAATGAAATCCTATTTTAGGGGAGGGACACAGAAGCTTCTCTAAAGGGGAAGCAATGTAATTTTCACCATCGTTCTCTTTAGGGAGAGATGGGAATACTTTGAATCCTTTTTTAAAGGAAAACTTGGCTAAATCATGGCCCAGTGCCCTACGGCCCAGCACATTCAAGTTTAGCTTTTAACTAAAAGTATTTTCCTCCAAGTCCCATTTTTAAAGCTGTTTAGGCCATTCTTATTTGCTATGTTTAACTTTAGAATCAAGTAAAATTCCAGTGTGCCTCTTCTGCTCTTCGTTTACTCTATTACACCCATCTTAACCAAAAACGGTCAAAGAGTAATGTCCCTGCTATGAAATATCTGTTTTGTGGGCTGTTCACAACCTCGCTTTTAACCATCTCTGCCGCACGTCCCTGCAGCAACGCTCAGGCTGTGACTTTTCTAATTCCCCACTTTGTTGAGACTCAGACCAGCTGGCAGTGTCCTCCCTCCTCCCACCTTTTGTTTAGCCTAACGCTGCTGCACCAAACACACTCTGGCTTTGCATGTTCTGTTACTGGCTCTGAAGAAGCACACCTTGTTTAAACAGAATGCTGCTAGTGAAAATGGACTTCTTGGACTTAATATTTTCACCCCAGATGAATTGGACATGGTTCCTTCTGAAAATGAAATCACCTTTCAGGCTAAAATGGAGCCTGAAAAATGAGACCTGGGGGGGAGATACAGAGTCGTTTATGAAATGGGATGCTTAAGTGGTAGGTTATTATATCACCTGAGGCTTGATGGTGAACTGCTGGTCTAGATTCTGTGTCCCTCGTCAGAAATTCATTTGAAAACTTACTGAAGATTTTAGGAACTTTGTCCTAAAATGAAATCTTGACTTAACTAGGAGTGAGCATCCTGAAAATGAGTATTAGAGACATATACTTCATGGTTTTCTCAAGTGCCCATTGGTCTGCTTTTCTATTTGTCTATCTCCGCCACCCCTTTAGAGGTTTCTCTTCTAGACTATTTGAAACGGTAAAGGTGAATGAGGAACACAGACACACACAGGGGAAGAGAGAACTGCAAAAAATGACAACTATAAAAGTAGCCAAGGGCAGGCCACGGTGGCTCAGTGGCAGAGCTCTTGCCTGCCATGCCGGAGACCCGGGTTCGATTCCTGGTGCCTGTTCATGTAAAAAAAAAAAAAAAAAAGTAGCCAAAAGTAGAAAATAAAGCACACAATCTTTATGGCATATGTAAGTTTTATGCCACTAAGCAAACAAAGTGATTATGTAGTTCTGTATAGGGCACTGCAGAGAATGAAAGTTATCAGTCAGTGAGGGAGGGTATAGAGGATTCCCCATTTAAACAGTGACTCTAACTGGAAATCTTTGCTTGCATGCTCACTAAATTGCATTTCCATTAATGATTAATCTGGAGCAAACTAAAGTTCTAAGATAATTGACTTGGAGAATGATCCCCCACCCTACCCCATCCAGCCCCCATTAAAAATCATGGTCCTCAGATTTTGAAAAGGAAGCCTATCTTGCTTAGGAAAGCAGTCTAGAGATTATTTAAAATGTGATTTCATATCTACCAGAAATGAATCAAGAATTTACATACTTATCTTTCCCCTTACGTAGGTCTTGTGAGGTGATTTTATGCCCTTTCTTTGAGAGGTTCCATGGGAAAGATTTTACGAGAATGTACCACTCGATAGCAAATTATTTTTCTTTTTTCATTAAGATGATTATTCAAGACACTTGAATTAGCCTTACATTTTATTTCATGTGGTTATCAACATGAAACACTGCCTTTGAAAAAAGAAATGGTGACCTAAGGCATGCTTCCCTTTTCAGCCTAGATTTCCTCTCTTCTTTTCTTGTCCTGTTCTTCAAAAGATTTTTAAGAGTGTTAATATGTAGTTCTCCTTAGAAATCAATTAAAGATTTAATCGAATGATGAATCTCCTTTTAGATGAAATTTTGGAAAAAGTATATCATCTCCAAGCAATACTCTGGTTGCCCCCTTATCTCCATAACTTTAATTAAATGTCAAGGGCAATTATGTTCTCTCCAGCAATTAAATAATCTTAAGAGTATATGACAGCTGCAGGCAATAAGTATTTGAAATATGTATGATCAGGTTTTCTTATAAATAAATCATATTATTTATCTTGAGTCACTATACATCAAATTCTAGTGTAAAATTCTCCTTTTTAATGACTCATCTGCCCATTTATAATCGTAATATCATAGGGATGTATTGTTTATTGATCAGCAAAATGAAACACAAAGAATATTGAATGTTAAGAGAAGCCAAAGCTTCTCTTCTAAAATATTAAACTTAATCAAAGCATAACCTAAAATACTATAGTTAAATAAAAATCACTCTCCAAGAAGAAAATTAATTGACACCATGAAATTTCAGACTAAAATAAATAGAGCTTGTGAACATATTCTGATATTTGATATTTAATTACAATCATTCCAGCATTTATGTCATCATCTTGTTTTACCCTAAAAAATTTTCATTTGGGAAAAATCTTAAACTACACTTTGGTTGACAGAGATGGAGAAAATCAGCAGCACTTTCAACAATACCATAGTTGTTTTAAGCATACCATCTGCAGACTATGAATTACACCTGACCTTGGGGGAAAAAGTAAAGTTTTCTAAAATTTTATATAAATTGTTTTATAAGTTGATGTTACATAAGTTGATGTTTTTTCCTACTTCTTTCCAGATTCTGTTTTATAAAATCTCTCAAAAATTTTCTACTTCTTAGGAGAAAAATAATTCACACTGTCAAGGTGACAAAAATTATATCTAAATTTGGAGATATCCCAGATTGGAGATATAGAATTTTTAATAAAAAAATTCAATTTTTTGCTTTCTTCCTTTCTAGTATTTATGATTTTATTTCTGACATTTATTTGAGGGATCTGAACTCTAACAACCAAATATTTACCATCAATCCTGGAATAGATTTAAAAGTGTCTATGCATTTTTATTAACAATAATTGGACTATTTATTTACTTAGAATTTAATCTACCTTGGAAAAAAACAAAGGGTCTAAAAATTCTTAGCACAGAAGCCAAAAGGAATTGCAGAACTTTTAGCTTTCTAAATATTTTATGGAGTTAATTTATCCTTCACTACTCTAACATTACCACTGAGGACTTTCTTTGCAATATATTGTTTTTTGGTGTCGTGTGTTATGCATTGTAGAGCTTGCATTTTGAAGTATGAATTAAATTAGTAAATAAAGAGGTCCCAATTAAAATGTACAAAAGTGAGCCATAGCAATGCTTGTCAAAAATACTTCTATATAAGCACTCCTCCCATTAAAGATATTTATTTCAATACAAATAATAATTTGTATAATAATTTCAGATTTGCTAATTCCATGTTGTTTTTGTGAAATCATCAGGGGGGAATTTTGACAGCTCTTTTGACGCAGAGAAGGGTGTTGGAACAATTGTGATTGCAAAACCTTTGGATGCTGAACAGAGGTCCCTCTATAATATGAGTGTGGAAGTCACCGATGGAACAAATGTTGCTGTCACTCAGGTAGGATGCTAAATTACTGAATAGTAGGGATACTGAGAAGTCTATTAAAGTCAGGGTTGCAAGCAATGACAAAAATATAAGTAGTAAATTATATCAATGGATTTGTAGTGTTAAAAAAGTCATTTAAGAGAACCTAAAAACAATTATTCTATCAATATTATTGTATGACTTAGCTGCCTTTTTCAGCAATATGCATCTGTTTTTTGATCAGTTATTATAGATTTATCTCTTTGACAACAAAGTAAACTTTTCTTGAATTTCCAAAGAGAAGGACATCTGTATCCTCTGAGTTAACATGCAATGATGTTCTTCCTCTCCTCATTTTTCAGTTAACAAAAGTTAGAGCCAGAGAATACCTAAGAGTGCAAATAAACATTTTACAGACTCAGAAATGCTTGATATATCCAAGGTCACAGAGCCAGTGAATAGAGAGCAAGGGCCGGAATCTAAGTGTCCTGACCCCTTTATCCTCCTCTAGCCACTAGGCCTGTATTTCTTTATCCTGGCTGCACAGAAGAATCCCCTGGAGGAAACGGGGTTAAAAGCATTGCTGCTTAACTCTCCCCCCTACCCTGCCCAGAAATTCTATTTGATTCTAACATTCATCCAGGGTGGAGAACCGCTGATTATATTCTGCTACTTAAGTGCATAGGAAAGGAAGCTGACAGCTAGGAGTGAAAAACTCGCAGCTTTTTAAATGGTTCAATGCACATTATCTTAAGTGTGACTAACACAATATTAGATATCAAAATATTTGCCCAAAATATGAGAAGATTTTTTTGTTTTATTATTTAGCTCCAGAGAAATAGGCTACTTACAATAGAGAGCTTTCGTACATATATAAGCTATATCCCCTGGCTTCCTCCCCACTTCTTGCTCCCATTCCCGTGTCCCCAGAAGCCGTCCCTGTTCCCATGTCCCCAGAAGCCGACCCTTTTCCTGCTGAGCCCAGATGCAACCTCAGAACCTCACAATGCTTCAGGTAGTGGAGGTGTAATTTTTACCATCCCATATAAGCAGGGGTCAATTTATTTAAATAAATATATGCTTTTCAACTATTAGCTTTTTAAGCAGTGTCCTACCTAGTCAGCTGCCTTAGTTCAAAGCCATTCCAAAAATATTAGACTATTTCCTTTGAGTCTGATAGTAATAATAAAATAGTAGAATTTGGAAAACAACCAGCCAACCAGAGTTCATGTTAGTATAACCTCTTTAAATTTCCTTCAAATAAACTGAAGCCCAAAAAGGGTAAGTGGTTTGTACATGATGAGGCAGCCAGTGTAGGCTGATCTTAGATTAGACCCCACAATTCCTGACCCTACAACCTGTGTCCCCCTGTAACTAGAATGGCCAAAGTTCCCCGGATTCTGTTTGCCTGATGGAGTCCTGTTTACACAATTACTAACTGTGCCCACTCATCCTCAAAGTTGCCCCAGTTGGGACAATAAATTATATGATCATACTACCTAGAACCATACTGCTTCAAAGTTTTTTGGAGACTGAAAAATAGGCACATGGAAAAGCAGCCCATGGTTGAACCCCGTGATCTCTGTGGGAATCAAGAACACCCCAAAGACTAATACAAAATAACTGTCCCACAGTATTGCTAAGATGATACTGCAAATTCACTCTAAATGGGTTTTCTAAATTAGCCATGTCTTAGTGTATCCAACCACTACTTTTTAGTGCTGCTTAAAAACTCTTAGACATATTTGAGTAAAATACAAATAGATCATGGAATCATTCATTTCCATACTTTCCTCCTGGGTTTTATAACACTTGAATTAGAGGATAATTGAGTGTTCCCAGAATGTTATAGATATGTGTTAATATTTTGAGAATGAATGAATAGTAGATAATACATATTTATCAGGATCTACCTGGTAGGTATGCCGTATCTCCAAAGCACACAGCTGATTCATGTTAAGGAAAAAAAATGTCAGTGAAACTTTTCTTTTAGAATTTCATTCGGACTAGGTGAAAAATCATCTAAAAGCATTTCTTTGAAAAATATTTCTTGACCTCCTACCATGAGCTACTGTACTCAGGGCCTGAGATCACAGTGATTCAGAGTCCAGATAACTGATGTGTACCCACTCATTGTAAATTAATAACGAAGCATGTATTACAATATTTTGAGAGAATGTATTGTTCAAGTCCTATTTTTGTTGATTTTCTTTCAGACTAGCACATGATTAGTCTTATCTCCAGACTAGTTGGAAGGCGTAAGAGACTTGGCATGAGCTTGGAGGTTCCCTTTGGCAAGGCCAAGCTATCTAAGTTAATGAAGGGTATCAAAAGATTTTCTTGTCAAAAGCATACGAGTCATTTTGTGTCTTCACAGCTATCACCGTCTCAAGAAGTGAGAATTAACCAATTCCCAGGGTGCAAACTTGAGCATCATCATTATTAATATCTGAGAATCATTAGGTGCCTGTCGGACTGTGTTAGGGACCAAATACCTTACCAGCCTCTGCCTAGTCAGGCCTTCACAACAGCTCCTCTGGGAGTGGTGACAAGAACAATTCTGTCAACGCCCTCGGTATCAAGGACATTTTTACGGAAGAATGTTTGGGGAAGGAGAAGCCTTTCTCAGTTTCTTTAAAAAATCTTTAGAAACATGCTCTAATCCATGACCCTAGGCAACTTGATTCCACCATCAAACAGATGCCCTTCACTGAATAACTAAATAACTGTCCCATAGCCCAAAAAATACCAATTCAGTTTTCCTTTTGGGAACTTCTCTCTGCTTTGTTCATCTGGAATCATAAAGCATGCTATGGCATGGACTCCAAATCAGCCATAAACAACATAGTGAATTTTACCTCTCAAATGTCAAAAAAATCAGAGCTTTGGGGATTTCTGTCTACATGAAAACCTCCATCTTCAGTTTTGTCCTCTTTTCCCAGCTCTCACAGGATTCTCGTGCCTCAGAACTGTGATATCTGGTGATGAATAAACATTCTTTTCTTTACTGAGATTTCCTAGCATGAGTATAGGATGTCAGAAGGTCCTGTGGATTTCATATTATAAAGATTCAAATGAACAAAGAACATAGCATCCCAAGATTTATAAAAACCTCCTGCCAAGATGGAAAATACAGCTACATAAAATAGCTGTTTATTTTGTGGGGAGATTTACTGCACTTTATATAATATAGCATAGTATTTGACAGCATGAGCTTTGTCATAGATAAATCTGTGTCCCAATCCCAAATCTACCACTTAGTAGCTGAGTCACCTTGAGTAGGTTACTTAACTTCTCCGTATCCTCATCTCCTCATTGGCAGACAGAAGGACTAATACCTACATCGTTAGAGTTACTGGGAGGATTACATGAGTTCATGCATGCAGACCATTAGCATGGGGTCTAAATGTGATGGACACTCAATAAATATGAGCTGTGCTACTTACTATTCTCATTACTGCTTCTCTGAGCTGGATCTACAAAATGGCATTTGTAACATCAGATCTGCCTCACAGATTGTTGTGAGAAATAAATGAGTGCCTGAGACAGAGCTCTGATGATGATGATGACCTCATGGCTGCATCCAGCCTTTGAATGGAGAACTAGTCTGGATAGTTCTGACTTGTCCTGGAGTCCAAGGGAAGAGGTGATACTGTAAGGCACTCTCAGCACAATAGGAGGGCGGCAGTAGGAAAGTAACCAATCCACTATTGCTATGCCCTTTTACATTTAAGGAAATAGAGACGAAGCAAGGTTAAGAAACTTGAGTAGAATCACAGGTTCACACCCAGGCAATCTGATTCCAGAGCTTTCTCTCTCAACCACTACTATACCATGCTGCCTCTCAAAGGCAAGAGTATATTTTTGTTATCTATTCAAAAGAAAGGAAAAGAAACTCACCTGGCCATACTAGTTACAGGGGTGGGGGCAGGTTGGGGTGGGCACGTTTTCAGAAGAGCTGCCTGAGGAAAGTGATCTTGAGATTCCTTCACAGCCAGACACACATGCCGGAAGAACAAAATACTTCAGCCTCTTTACAGCCCTCACTTTAACCTGCTGAGCTACGCAGCCAAAGTGACACATCACCGAGGATGAGAAATTATTTAATTTTAACAACTTTGCCCAAAATGCATCATGCATCTCAGATGTACACTGAGATACTGTATCTTCATAGCAAATGTTAAACAAATCTAGAATGTGGCTCTTCCAATGGGTCAGTGGGTGAAAATCTGTAATAATATATAACTCCTGATATTTACATAATAAGACTTTCCAGTTAACATAGCTCATTCTTAAACTTCATTTCCAAGGGACCCTGGGAGTAGTTAAGTCAGGTGTTATTATGCTCATTTTTCAAAGAGAAATTGAGGCACAGACAGGTTAGGTGACCTGCCTAGGTGTGCATAGATTACAATGTACAAAACCATACTTCCCTCTCAAAATCACATACCCTCCCAGGAACTTTCCCCTGCATATACAAAATATGCAATTTAATTTTATTAGGGAAAACATTGGTACTGTGGAAGCAGCACTGACCCAAAACCAAGTGACCCAGGTTCAAGTCAGCACTTAACCAGTTGCTAAGAAGGTGGCTTTGTCTGTGGGAAACTAAATTTCCTCTGATAAACGAATATGAGACTTTCCATACCTCATGGATTATTGTAAGAGTATAGATTCTTTTATATTTGTGACATGCTAGCTAGATACAGATTTTATTATGTCAGTATGGCTCTCAACTAAAATTGAAATAACATTCCTGATAACTCTAAAGAATTATGTGAGTGGAATTTATTGTTACTCATGAAAGACAACAGAGATATTAATGCCCACATAGTAATCTAAAAATTACATTAATTTCATTCAGGGATGTGTGATATGTGATTTTGTGATTTTAATGTTTTTCTTGTTCAGGTCATGCTTTGATTTATAAAGATATGAAAATCACCTTGTATTTGTACGCCCCCCCGTCAAACCTTAATTAATAATCTCCTTCAGATAAGCTCCAAAGTTTTAAACCCCACAAAGGCAGTTAATTGAGATTGGACACAGAGTCTTTATGCCAAGAAATCTGCATTCACTGGGGCTGGGAGGCCTGTGACCTGCCTCCCTAAGGTTAGCCTTTCCCTCGGCAGCCTTAGGATTCCACCTCTCTTCTTTGTCTTTAAGTGACGCGTTGGGAGTCCCTAACTGGCCCGCTTCCTTAAAAAGCAGATTTTTACCTTGCACATCTGGATATTATTTTATCACTTCTCAAAAACCCTTACCTCCATAAAACAAGGGGAGAAACCCACATCACTTTTTGTAAAGCTGCTCCACGATTCCCTGTGGTTTCCTCTCATCTCCTTTAGTGTCATCTCTCTCTTAGTAAAGGAAAAAGGGAGTAGCCCAAACCTTCCTTGAATATTTAGATTAGAAAATGCTGGAACAAATTTTATAAATAGATAAAACACAGCAGCAAGCCAACTCTTAAGATGTGAGACTTTCTGTTAAAAAGATAACAATAAAATTTCCCTGTGTGTACTAGATCGGTGCCTGACAACATAAGTCAGTTTTTGAAAATGGATTCCAATTTTAGAGGCACTAAGGAGCTTTCTATTTAAAATAATCCTGTAATTAATGTTCCTGAAATGAGAATGGTCATGTTACTTCTCTGTTTTGTAAATTAAGATTTGTGTATAGCAAGGCACATAATATTTGTATGCATACGTGTATATAACTTAAATGCACATGGACATAGTATAATGGAATGGAAACAGTATTTAGTTTCATCAGACCTGGTTTTAATTCTAGTTTTATCATTGTGACTCTGGACACATCCTTATCCTTTTCTGCATTGGTAAACTAGGAATAAAGTGTTTGAGAAATGAATACACTAGAGTGATATAAATAGTAAAACAAGTACAAGCTGACTTGATTTTTATACTTCTACATTCAGAAACATTTGTAAGCTTAGAGAGAATATAAAAGCATCACCCTTGAAGTCACATCTATAAGATGTTTTTGATACAGTTTTGAAATGCCTGCAGAGGCAGAACAGAATTTCAGTAATTTAGGGCTTAATCGGGTCTATAAAGACACAGGGCCCTTACCCTAAAACTCACCCCATGGATTCTTCATGACGTGAGCCTTTTTAAAGCAGGGTTTGGCATCTACCCAGACTTAGCTTAGACAAGTCTGCAAAATCCAAAGTGTTTGTGGTGGGCAGCATTGAAACTGGCTCTGAAGAGACTTCCTACATTCAGGTTTTCTCCTTCTTTGATTCCATTGTACTTCTTTAGGCCTTTCAATTACCGTTTTGAACACAACATCTTTGAGAGTTACTTTGCTTTGTTTGTTAGTTCAGGAGCTCACAAATGGCCCCAACTGTGGGAAATAAAAAGCAAATGAGGAGAAGGAAGCCTTTTACAGGGTAACACTTGTTCTGACTGTAGATTAGGCACAGGACAAAGAAGCAAGAAGAGGCAAGCTTTTCAAAAGCACATCAACTTTGAAACTCTGTGAAGGCCAGGGCAGACTTGCTGGCCACGAAGGCCTTTTTTTTTTTTTTTTATCTTGTTAACATATCTGCTTCTCTGAACACAAATATTTTAGCATCTTGATTAAGTTAACTTGAACTTTTTAAGGAAGAATTGGCATTCAGAGGATCTAGTATGGTTTTCCAAATGCAGTGGAGATACAGTAATATCCCAAATCCTATAGGCACACTTCTCAATCCTTTTTCTGCCACAACTCACAGGGCAATGCTTGTCCCAATGTAAGGCTCATTCCCATGGGCAAATCTTGGCACAAAGGTGAGAGTGTGACCCTTTTTCTCTCACTAAAAAAAAAAAAAAAAAAGCATATTTGCACCAAAGTGAGTGATGGCATTGCTATTTATATGGTTAACTGTGATCTGATTGCATTTATTTTTTAAAGTAAATAATTTTCTAGAATGCAGCCAATTGTCAGAATCTTTTTAATGGGGGATCACTGGAGACTTTCCTGTTAGTGATGAATAAGACAACAATGTCCACTATCTCCACCACTGTTGAACCTTGTGCTGGAAGTATTAGCCAATACAGTTAACAAGATAAAGCAACGTGCACCAATATAAGTAAAATTACTTCTACTTGTGTATAGTATAATTATATACCTGGAAATCTCAAAAGAATGAATGGAAAAACTGCAAATGATAGGAAAAATTAGTAAAATAGCAGGTTAAAATCAACAACCTATATAGTTACTTTAAAAATATGTATTTTTTTTTAAATACACAGTGAACAAATATAATGGAAGAGAAGACCCTGTTTAGGATATACATATATAACCTTTAAAAAGTGTTCAAAACCTATTTAAGGAAAATATAGAAACCCCTGAAAAACCAAGCAGTAGATTTGAAGGAATGCAGAGACAAATCATGATATTGGGTAGAAGAGTACATTAAAAAGAAATTAATTCTCCCTAAGTTAACTTATATATCTAGCATAATCCAAATATGTCAAGTTTCTGTCCAGTGCTGTACAAGCTAATTATAAAGTCCATTTGGAAGAACAACAAGGAAGACTCGCCAGGAAATCCCTGAAAAAGAACAATGAGAGGATTTAGCCTTTCTAGACATTAAAACATACTGTGAAGCCTCTTTAATTAAAACATTTTTTATATTGATGCATGAATAGACAGATAAACCAATGGAACTGAATAGAAAATCCAGAAATTAACCAATTGCATATGCAGTTGCAAATCAGTGGGGAGTTTATGCTCTTTTTAAAAAGTAGCATTGAGGTAACTAGATAGCAGCGTCAAAAAAAGAAAAAAATCTGGTTCTATTCCTCACATAATATACCAGAAAAAATTCCAAATGTATGAGATGCAATTGTAAGAAATGAAACATACAAACACTAATGTTTAAAAATGGGACTTCGTCTTTAACCTGGAAATGAGGAATAGATTCTAAGTTCATACCAGAAACAATAAGGGAAAAATTGATATATTTGATTATGTAAAAATAAAATGAAAACTTTTGCATGGCAGAAATAATATGATGAGCAAAATAAAAATAAACGACAAAACTGAAAAACATACTTGCAATTTATATCACAAAACTTCCAAAAATAAAGGAAAAGGCCATCTTGTCGATTAGAAGAATGAACTGATATAAACCATTTAACAGAAAAAGAAATGCAAATGGATCTTTAACTATGAAAAGATACTCAGCCTCACACATAAGAGAATGCAAATTAAAACCACCCTAAAATGCCATTTCTTATCTATCAGATTGGTAAAAATCCAAGTTTTACCACATAAACACTGTTGGCAAGTTTGTGTGAGAAGACAGTTGTTCTTATATATTGGTTGTGGGAATGCAAAAATGATAAAAATTCTGGAAAGAGGAATGTGGAAATATCTAGCCAAACAGTATGAGCACTTAACCCTTGATCAAGCGGTCCCACTTTAGAAACCCAAAGATACACTTAACAAAATTATGAAAAGGCAGGGTCTTAAGGCTTTGTATTATTGTGCTGGTTTAAAAATATTATGTACCCAGAAAAGCCATTTTTTAATCCCGATTCAATCTTGTGGGGCCAGCCGTTTCTTTTAATCCTAATTATTAGGTTTGAATTATTGAATCCTAATTCAATATTGTAGGGCAGAAACTTTTTATTAGATTATCTCCACAGAGATTTGACACTCAGTTGTGGGTGTGACCTAGATTAGATGGAGATGTGACCCCACCCATTCCAGGTGGGTCTTGATTAGTTTACCGGAATTCTTTAAAAGAAGAAACATTTTGGAGAGAATCAGAAATGACAGAAGCCTCAGAGCCAACAGAAACATCACAGCAAGGCTGACATATGCTGACACATGGAGAACAGAGACATGGATGTTTGGAGATGCCTGAAGCCCAGCAGATATGGCCATGAGATGTTAAGCAAGCAAAAACCTGGAGAGAGCTAAGGGAAGCCAAAAGATGAAAGCCAGCCCTGGACAAGCAAAGTGAAGGACGCGCATAGGATCAGAGGCTGAAAACGACTGAGCCCAGGAGCAAGGGACCAGCAGGTGCCAGCTATGTGACTATCCAGCTGACAGAGGTGTCCCTGACCCATCAGCCTTTCTTGAGTGAAGGTAACCTCTTGTTGGTGCCTTAATTTGGATACTTTCATGTCCTTAGAAATGTAAACTTGTAACTAAATTAATTCTCCTTTACAAAAGCTATTCCGTTTGTAGCATACTGCATTCCAGCAGCTTTCAAATTAACACAATTATGTACTATTTCTAAGAAAAATATTGGAAACATCCTAAATGAACATCGAATGAGGACTGATTGGATAAGCTACTACACATCTACCCATTTGTTTTAGTTTGCTAGGCTGCTGAAAGCAATATATTGTGAAATGAGTTGGCTTTTAACAATGGCAATTTATTAGCTTACAAGCCTACAGTTTTGAGGCTGTGAAAATGTCCAAATCAAGACTTCATCCAGACGATGCTTTCTTTCTGAAGATTAGCTGCCAGCAATCCTGGACTCCTCTGCAATATGGCAAGGCACATAGTGGTGTCTGCTGGTCTCTCCCTTTTCTTCTGGATTTCGTAGGTTTCAGCTTGTTGCTTCCCTGATTCTCTCTCTCTCTCTCTCTCTCTCTCTCTCTCTCTCTCTCTCTCTCTCTCTCTCTCTCTCTCTCTCTCTCTCTCTCAATCCCTTTCTGCATTCATCCATTTATAAAGTACTCTAGAAAGAGTACCTTCACTGAAGTAACTTCATGAAAACCTACTCACTGTAGGTTTACACCCACAGGAACAGATTAGCTTTGTAAATATGACTTTCTGAGGTATATACCATTCCAAATCACCACACCACTAGAGGAGGATCTCTGTACTTCAGTGGAGTGATTTTCAGGATATAATGCAAGGGTTCTCAACAGCAGCACTAGTGACATTTTGGGTTGGATAATTCTTGGTTGTGGAGGGCTGTCCTGTGCATTGAAGGATGTCCAGCAGCATCCCTGTCCCCTGCCCACTCTAGTTATGACAACCAAAAATGTCTCCAGGCATTGCAAAGTGTTTCCTGGGGTCAAAATTGTCCCCAGTTGAGAACCACTAGTACAGTGTTACCTAAAATAGCATGGTAGAGAAACGTCTGTACAGTATGTTTCTATGAACAAAATAGATGAGTAACCATAACATTAAAGAAAGGAAGACAATTACCTGTAGAAGATGAGGAGGAAAGGTATAGAAGGTGGACTTCATTGAATATACCTTTCTTGTAGGTTTGACTTTGGTACCTTTACATAAAATATAAAGCAAAGTTGTGTTGAAAAAAATAAAAAGCAAGTCTACAATTTGAAAGTAAATGGAAGCAAAGGAACTTAAATGTGTATCCAGTTAGTGGCACATCTGAGCAGGGAAAAACTATTCTAAGTGACTTTAAACATAGTTATTTGACACATATCCTATTGAGATAAATCCTAAGAATAAAAAATACTGCAAAATAATAGTAAACTGTTTTGAATGATCATAATTGTAATATAACAATAATGTTGATGTTATTCTGAGACTTTTGTGCATGTACTTCAGATAAAGCAATGAACTATTATGATGATGTCATTGAGCATCAGAAATTTCAACATGGGAAAAAAGATTTACAGATTTAGAAACAATGAGATTAAATTAAAATCTCAAAGGCCTAATTTTGATTTGGCATTCATCAATATGAACTCATGAAATATTTATTTTTTATCCACTGGGAGGAAAAGGAAACCTAGAAAAATAGTGAATCCAGAGCATTCCTAACACCCAGACTGGGGTCTCTAAATACCATTTCCTATTTAAAAGGAACCAAGAATTTTTGGAGTAATGGATAATTCCAGTTTGAGACAGAAAACATACAAGGTAACCTTGGAAAAACTTTCCAGTAGCAATTAATAGAAAGAGGAAGCTATCAGAGACTACTACTAAGGTAGATCAAAAAGTCTTAGGAACCGACTTGAAGAGGCCAAAATAGAGGCATCTTGTGCATCCATAGTATAAAATCTACAGTGGACTGAAACATCAAATGCATTAAAAGTCATGAGTTCATTATGATGCTTGGGGTAAAAAAACCCTCATTGATCACGTTGGGAGGATGCTGGAGAACTAACTTGTTATTTTGAAATCGTAAATAAAGTGAAAGAATTCAGTATTTAGCTTGCATTGACTATATTTCCAATACTTAGCTTGCATTTCCTATATGACCTAGACTTCAAAGTAACCAAATAGCTGATGAGAAGTTTCTTTTTAAAGAACTATTCCAGCTGATAAATGGAGAAGAAATCATAGAATTAGAACTTTACCATTTTGCAATTTTAATAAATTACATTGCTACCAGATGTAAGTACACTATACCACCTACTAAGAGGTTTTATTCAGAAGAGAAAGGGAAAGAAAAAAGAGGGAGGGAAGAATGGAGGAAGGAAGGAAGGGATTTAAAGTTGAATATTACAAAGCCTCCTATATCACTCTACCAATTTATAAGAAATACAAGGGCTAGAGAGACATGTAGAAAGTTCAGACTGTGGGAGCTAAAGATCAAATGGCTCTATTTCTTCAACATCAACAGTAACAATATAAAAATTGCAAGGAAATAGAGATGGAGACAGAGCCTATAGAGTAAAAGATAAACATAGGACATATCAACCAAGTGCAATGTTTGGACCTTATTTGCATCCTGATTATTTATGATAAAAATTATGCACACATACCACACATTAAAAAGACGATTGGAGAAATGTGAACACCAACTGAATATCTGATGATATTAAGAGTTACTATTTTCTCTATTTAGTGCAATAATGCTTTTGCATGCATGAATGTGTGTGTTTAAGAGTTCCTACCTTTTAGAGATACATACTGAAATTATATGATGGCTGGGATTTGCTTCAAAATAATATGGGGTTGGAGAGGTGAGGCTAAGTGTGAATATAGATGAAACAGATTAGTCATGAATAGGTAATTGTCAAAGCTGAGTGATAAATACTGTGGTTCATTCAACTATGACTTTTATATATGTCTGAAAGTTTTACTAATAAAATGGTTTTTAAAAGAAAATAATTTGGAAACATCACATTTTGACTATCATTGATTTGGCATTCATCCATTTGGAGTAATGGATAATTCCAGTTTGAGACAGAAAACATACAAGGTAACCTTGGAAAAACTTTCCAGTAGCAATTAATAGAAAGAGGAAGCTATCAGAGACTACTACTAAGGTAGATCAAAAAGTCTTAGGAACCGACTTGAAGAGGCCAAAAAAGGCCATGTTCTTTGCTCGATACCTCCCATCTGAAGGAGAACTATAGTGCATGGACAATAGAGAAGCTCTGACCGCACTATGCACACCACTTCTGGGTCCATTCCTCCCTTTCCTTTGTGTCTTCTTCATCACTTCTCCCATCCCACCACTGCCTCCTACTTAATTCCCCTATAAGGAGCACATAACAAGAACTTCAGATAATAGGAACTGTTTTAGTTTCTGAGCTGCCAGAATGCGGTACAGCAGAAATGGAACGGCTTTTTAAAAAGGGGAATTGAATAAGTTACAAGTTTACATTCTGAGTCTATAAAAGTATCCTAACTAAGGCATCCAAGAAGGATACCTTAATTCAAGGAAGGCCCATAGGTTAGGAACACCTCTGTCAGCTGGGGAGTCATGTGGCTGGCATCTGTGGTCCCTTGCTCTTGGGCTCCACTGCTTTCAGTCTCTGTTCCTGTGAGGGCTCCTCACTTTACTTCTCCTGAGTTGACTCTCACCTCTTGGCTTCCCTTGGCTCTCTCCAGGTATTGGCTTGCTTATCATCTCATGGTAACGTCTTCTGGGCTCCAAGCATCTCCAAACATCCATGTCTCTGTTTTCCACGTATTGGCATCTGTGTCAACTTTGCTTTGATGTTTCTGTCGGCTCTAAAGCTTCTGTTGTTTCTCCAAAATGTTTCCCCTTTTAAAGACTCTAATAATCTAATGAAGACCCACCTAGAATGGGTGGAGTCACATCTCCATCTAATCAAAAGATTACACCCACAACTGGGCATACCATATCTCTGTGGAGATAATGTAATCAAAAGTTTCCACCCTGCAATATTGAATCAGGATTAGAAGAAACAGCTGCCTCCACAAGACTGAATCAGGATTAAAGCATGGTTTTTCTGGGGCATATAATATTTTTAAACCAGCACAGGAGCTTACACACTACGGCCACCATGTGATCTCTTACATCCTGCTTCCAACAATTCTGTGTAATTATCACCTCTGAGTGGCAGTCTCAATTAATAGTGAGAATGTTGATCAACTCATAGTTTATGTTTCTGCTGATGTGAACTACTGGTTTATCATCAACCTCTAATTATAGAGAGTTTTTATTAGAGATCTTCCTACATGTTGACATTTCTGCTTGAAGCTAGGAGCCAAGGAGATGGAGGGAACATAGAAGGAGGAGGCCTCTTCTATCAGTAATGAATGAATTGGCATTGGTCAACACTCTTGTCTTTTTTTAACTAGGTATTTATCAGAGTGCTGGACAATAATGATAATGGCCCAGAATTCTCTCAGCCAAATTACGATGTGACGATTTCTGAGGATGTGCTTCCAGATACAGAGATCTTGCAGATTGAAGCCACAGATAGAGATGAGAAGCATAAGCTGAGCTACACTGTCCACAGCAGCATTGACTCTATCAGCCTGAGGAAATTCCGCATTGACCCCAGCACTGGCATCCTCTATACTGCCGAGAGGCTGGACCATGAGGCCCAGGACAAGCACGTTCTCAATGTAATGGTAGGACCAAACTCCTCATTTCCTTTCCTGACAGAATCATGACTATTCAAGGCACACACCTTAGTCTTGAGAAAAACAGGGCCCTAATATTTTGTACGTAGTAGTAAATTTGGTCTTTCACAGCCGAGTTCCATTCACTTTTGCCTTTTATTTCAGTGGAGAATTACTGTTGTTAAATAGCGGCTCCATATTTTTGCCAAACTGAAATATTAGATGATTTCTGCAGACAGGGGCTGCTCAGTTAATGTTGCTGACAGACGAACTGACTTGAGCTGGAAGGAACAGGCCACGTTTCCATAAATCTCCCAGGCTTTGTATATCGGTTTGCATCCAGAAAATTTTATGAAAAAGTTTAAAAGAAGTTCTTTGGGAAGTTGATCACGAGGGTAATCATTTATTCAACCTATGCAGTGCTCAGGACTTGGAAGAGTTTCAGTCCTTGGAGGAGTTTAGAGAACTGATTACTCACTTTTCTTATTGCCATTGGACCTAATGGTAAATACTGGCACACAAAAGAGATCTCAAAATACACTGAAGCCTATAGCCAGTGTTAATTCTGAATTCAGGTTCATGGGGCCTCCAAATTGTGCAGGCGTGGCTGCTTTACTGGTTTTTTTTTTTTTGCATGGGCAGGCACCAGGAATCGAACCCGGATCTCCATCATGGCAGGCGAGAACTCTGCCTGCTGAGCCACCGTGGCCCACCCAAGGCTACTTTACTTTGAAAGTATCATTTACATATTTCAAATAATTGTCAAGTATTGGTTAATGAGAAACCCTCTTCACTAGTTTATGGCCTAAAATCTGTTCCTTTAGTCATCCCCAAAACCCAAGGACATGGCACATCCACTGCCTGACAGAGACCTCACTGCATTCCTTAAACTCATGGGGTAACAGAGTTTTAATCTGATGAGCTTTAAAGCACACTAAGATGCCACCAATTCCCAGGGCACTGAAAGTAATGTCCATTAAGTGCTGCTCTTCCTTCACAAATCTGGAAACCTCTCTGGGTCAAGAGGAGCATGAATGTCACACCCTTGGTTATGGCTTCCAGTTAGATTCCAGGGAACAGCAGTGACTCATGGAGGTCATTCAATCCATCTCTCTGCCTCTTCATCATTCATTCAACAAATATTTCTTCAGCGCCTAACTGTGCACCAAGCACTGTTCTAGGCACTGAGGATACAAAAGAGAGCTTAGCTAGCTCTTTGGAGCTTACATTCAAGTGGAACAGACCTAGATTCCAATAACCCCAAAACAAAGAGTTTAGCTTGGTTCTTGGGTGTGATAGAGCAGTTTGCAGGCAGGGAAATTCAGCACACTCTCTTTGTTGCTTTTGTATGTGTTTTCTTCCAGGGTAGAAACTTTGTACCAGTGACTAATTCCATTCTCTTGGTTCTTCAAGTCATTTCTGTTCATTCTTTCCTTAAGAAACTCAGAATTCAGTTTGGTTATATCTCTCATTTATCATTTATGTTATTGAATATTTAGAGTAAATGACTCCTTTTTGCTGCCTTTCTTTGCGCTAAGCCATTTTAGGCCTTTTGCTTATTCATTTTAGGTACCATCTCTGAAATACCCCTTCTCTTTGATGGCCTTTCTCAATGTATCTTCTAATTTCTTCACTTTTCTTTGAAGTTATGAAGTCTAACATTGAACAAGCTAGGGGCACACACTTGATTAATTCTAAATCAAAATATAGCAAAATCATGTAGTAGTTAAAGAATTGATTGTTTGCAAGTTTCTACCATATGCAAAGCAGGAGAGACTTAAAAGCATTTGAGCAAGGTTTTGGTGAAGCCAAAATGGACATCTCAAGTTTTAGAAATTAAGATTCTGTTCATCTTCCTGTGATCACAGCTTCCTCTCACCACTGGGCTTTTTTATATATTGGCTCTGAAATTTGTGCCAGAAATACCACCACCATACCTCCTTCCAGTTTAACCACTTCTACTTGTTCTTGTTACATCTTGCAGGAAGCCAAGTATTAGGTTAGATTCTTCCTACTACTGACTCCAGGAAGCCCTGGCTGTGCATAATTCCTGCCTATTTACGTGTTTATACCTGCCCCCCCACTCAACTGTAAGCTTCTTGAGGGCAGGGAGGCATGTCTAAATTCCTGTTGAACAGCCAGCATCAAGCCCAGCGCTTGACAGATAATAGGTGATGATAAATGTTTGTTGAATGAATGACAAAGCCTACATCATATTCATTAATACCACTCTTCCTATATCCCCTTTAGAGCAGCCTTCATCCACCATTCCCTTAGCAGCTGTATACACAAAGGGGCAGGGAAGAGGATGGCGGTGTGAGGGGACCCAGAGGAAAGCAATGTTTGTGATCTCCAAGCATCAGTTCAAGAAACACAGAGGGAGCACACACCATGGGCCTGGCATGGCGCTGAACAAAGAAGATGATATGGCCCCTTCTTTCAATTTGTTCATAGTTTCCTAACTTGAGAATGCCACGTTTTATTGAGCACCTACTATGTTCCTGGGATTGGGTCAAGCATTTTGCATGCATTATCTTATTTTGTTCTCACCACAAACATGCCATATGAGTTCTTTGCCATGTGAGATTTTAGTCCCACTGCTTCTTATATTTTGCCTAAAGGTCAGAGATCAGGAGTTTCCTTACCGAAGAAACTTGGCACGAGTCATTGTGAATGTGGAAGATGCTAATGATCATAGTCCTTATTTTACCAACCCATTGTATGAAGCATCTGTGTTTGAATCGGCTGCTTTGGGATCAGCTGTTCTGCAAGTGACGGCTCTGGACAAAGACAAAGGGGAAAATGCAGAACTCATATATACCATAGAAGCAGGTGAGAGCTGTTGCACTGCACAGGTTTCAGCACAATGCATGGCATTTAATCCTCAGAGGTACTTACCAACATGAAAATCTAGGTAGTTACCACTGGAACATCTCCAAATGAATTTTTTGGCCAAGCAACTGCCCTATTTGCATGACAATGGTATATAAAGTTCTTGGCATTTCAATAACGTATTTTCCATCATTGACAGAGAGCATGGAGTTTCCCTCACTGTATTCAATATGAGATTTCTCTGGAATGAAGAAGAGAAACGAAATCATAATAAACTTCATGGTTGTTACCTAGGAGTCAACTAGCCATGACCTCAGACTAAAATAACCAAAGCCACCCATCATCCAATGACTGCCCATCTGTTCTGTGAATCGAATCTTTACATGCCTTTATTTACTTGTCCACAAGTTGGCTTTGGGTTTCAACAGTTCCTATACTCCCATGGTAGGCAAAATTTCACTCCACTGGGGACAATCTGAGGAGCAGAGGTAGTTGGAGGTACAGAGTCTGAATTGCAGACTTAACTTATCCAATAAATAAAGTTTCTCATTTTGTTAAATTTGAGATTTTTTAAAATCAATTTCAATATCTATAAGGCAAGAGCATAGTTTATTGATGGCTTAAAGATCAGTAGCTAGAAAACATTTATGACAAAAGAGATTAATGTCTGCCCAAGCAAGGGGTCAGACTGTAAACCTAAAAATGACAATACTCTCTATTTGTTTTATCTTCCCTTCCCTTGTTGTCTTTTTTCGAATAGTCAAGCCATATATTTCCAAAACATTCTTCAACATTATGTCTCTCAGGCCTAATGCCAAATGCTGTCTCCTTTCATGCCAGCACTCCTTTGACTTGATTTAAAATATAAATGCTAAAATGACAATTTGGGACAAAATATTAGAAAAAAGAAAAACCAACAACTAAAAAGAAGTCCCTACATCAATTGATAATCTGAAAGTATTTCCTATTTTAGGCACCCATATTTTACACCACATTTTACAGGTCTGTGTAAGCTCAATATACATATATATATATGTACTCCCAACAGCCAGGAGCCCCAAGAAAATGCACCCATTTCTCTTCTGGGTTTCCAAGGTATTCCCTTTCAATCCAAAGCCTTTAGAATTTCCTTAGAAATGCTATTTCACATCTCTTGTTTATCACAGGGTATTTTTATTACTTAGTTATGTAATCCTTGATCTGTTAGTTTCACAAATAGTACAGGGAAACTTAAATCTAGAGAATATTTCGATATAGTCACAGAAAATATCAAGTAACTCAACAGTTCTTTGTATTCTCTCTATGATTTGTTCTGATCTCATGTATTTTCTTTTCCCAATATTCAGCCATACATATACATTGATTTATGTCATTATAATCATTTAGAAATAGGGTTTCATTTCAACTTTTCTTAACTTTTCTAAACATTTATCCATGTGTCTACCTGTTTTCTATATTTGTCATTAGAACTATTACTTATACTCCTCTTAGATTTCCAGATGATTTTTAAACCAGTTTGAAGGTTCTCACAGAGTAATTTAAATTTCCATCCAGCTTAAAAAACTGCCTTATTTTTTCTTTTAACCTCCATGGACCACAGCATGGTACTTTGAATATAGAAGAAACTCAGAAATTTCTTTAAGAATTAACTAAACCTGGAGAGAAAAATGATTTCCTTAAAACATCTTTTATCTAGAAAACCTGAATTTCCAGAAACCCACAGGAATGATTGGTATGTCCAAACAACCTTAGATTGTATGTGTAAGAAGCTAATGAGAATTACAGTGTGCACAGTAAATCTCAGATGATCACCAGTTCCTTTGCAGATGGACAAACTTAACCAGACCTGGAGTGGTCCTAGACCAAACCCATTTCTTCCCAGAGGGTGATGGGAGAGAGGCAGATCCCAGATACTTCAGCACTTTGAAGCAAATAGCAAATGGCTGCGTAAAGTGCATGTTTTATTTGAGTTCTCCCACAAACCTCTGATAAACGACATGTTACATCATTTACTGGGCCATAAATTTTCTATCCCTTGCCTGCCCTCTAAAGTAACTACTGAAGATTTTTATTTAGCCCCAAAGGACTGAGGCAGAGCTTCTGGTCTTATATTCAGTTCAATTTTTATTTTGGTGCCATGGCTGGCTCATGGGTGGCTCTGCGACAGGGCAGTATAGGAGGGACCAGGACTAAGAGTTGAGTTAGAATGGGGGCATATTGGATCCCAGGATACATTCAGATATAGAATTAAAAATCTTTTTTAGGTTTCCCTCTCCTCTCAATCATTCAACAGACATTTATCGAGCACCTTCTTTGTGCCAGGCACTGTGCCATGTACTAGAGAAGTAATCATAAGTAAGATAGGTACAGCATTTGCCCAGATGCCAAAAACCTACAAGAAGCCACAGATTCCAAGAAAACAAGCAAAGATGAGGTTCAAAGGGGTCAAGTAACACAGGAGGGAATAAGCAGGATGTGGATTCCAAGGAAATAGGAATAATAGGTTATTATGTTAAAAGAGAAAGGGACAGAAAGCCCATGATGGACCCAATGCATGAATACAGTATCCTGAGGGCTGTGACAAGCAGGTCAGTGGTCCTGGGACAACACAGCTATGAAGTTCTACTGGAGCGCAGCAGTTGACTCCCTTCATCTCAGTCACTCGTTCCTTGCTGGGTATGAAGAAATGTCCTGGGGCTAGAGTGAGGGAGTACTTACCTGGACACTATTAAGGAAGAACACAGAGAGACATGGCCTTCTTAGCATTCTTCACTCAGGATTGCAGTTGGTGTCATCCCTGGAAGGTTGCCATTGCTCAGGTCTCTATTTCAGTTTTCTGAGACGTTAACATGAAATTTTTCCTGGAACTCCTACACGTTCCTACAAGCTTCTTATTTCCCAGCCTGAATGTACACAGTGCTGTATTGTTGTTGTTAACCTGGATTAAGAAGGTACTGATCAGAAATTCACAATTTTCCTAGAAAGCTTGTCATGTACTTTTGAATACTCCAACAGAGACATCTCTCATTTTATTTCAGATTAAGATGGCATGAATACAAATGATTGTATTCATACACAAATAATCATAATAACTTGCTATATTGGAGTAAGCTACTTTTAGGTAAAGAATTAATCTTCAAAAAAAGATTTTGATGACCGACTTGTAACTCATTTTCCCAACTGATTTCTCTATTTTAGGGAACACTGGGAACACATTCAAAATCGAACCAGTGCTGGGGATCATCACCGTTTCCAAAGAGCCAGACATGACGACGATGGGTCAGTTTGTCCTGTCAGTCAAGGTCACGGATCAGGGCTCCCCGCCGATGTCTGCCACCGCAATTGTGCGCATTTCTGTCACCATGTCTGATAATTCTCAACCCAAATTCACTCACAAAGACTACCAAGCAGAAGTAAATGAGAATGTTGATATTGGAACATCAGTCATTCTCATCTCTGCCATCAGTCAATCTACCCTCATTTATGAAGTCAAAGATGGAAACATTGATGGGATCTTTACTATAAATCCATATTCTGGAGTCATCAGCACCCGGAAGGCACTAGATTACGAACGCACTTCCTCTTATCAGATCATCATTCAGGCCACTAACATGGCAGGAATGGCTTCCAATGCCACAGTCAATATTCAGATTGTTGATGAAAATGATAATGCCCCTGTTTTTCTCTTTTCTCAGTACTCAGGCAGCCTAAGTGAGGCTGCCCCAGTCAATAGCATTGTCAGAAGCTCAGATAACAGCCCACTGGTGATTCGAGCCACCGATGCGGACAGCAATCGGAATGCTCTGCTTGTGTATCAGATTGTGGAGTCCATGGCCAAGAAGTTCTTCACTGTCGACTCCAGTACGGGTGCAATCAGAACCATTGCCAACTTGGACCATGAAACCATTGCCCATTTCCATTTTCATGTGCATGTGAGAGACAGTGGTAGCCCCCAGCTGACTGCAGAGAGTCCTGTTGAAGTCAACATTGAGGTGACGGATGTGAATGATAACCCACCTGTTTTCACGCAGGCTGTGTTTGAGACTGTCTTACTTCTACCTACCTATGTTGGAGTGGAGGTTCTGAAAGTCAGTGCCATGGATCCTGACTCTGAGGTACCCCCTGAACTGACCTACAGCCTAATGGAAGGCAGCTTGGATAATTTTTTAATTGACTCAAATAGTGGTATGCTCACCATAAAAAACAACAACCTTTCCAAAGATCACTACATGCTTATAGTTAAAGTATCTGATGGGAAGTTCTATAGTACATCCATGGCCACCATCGTGGTTAAAGAAGCCATGGACAGTGGCCTCCACTTTACACAAAGCTTTTACTCCACTTCAATCTCAGAGAACAACACTAACATAACCAAAGTTGCTATTGTCAATGCAGTTGGAAACCGCCTTAATGAGCCCTTAAAATATAGCATCTTAAACCCAGGAAATAAATTCAAGATAAAATCTACCTCAGGGGTCATTCAAACCACTGGAGTCCCCTTTGACCGTGAAGAACAAGAGTTATATGAGCTGGTTGTGGAAGCAAGCCGTGAGCTAGACCAGCTACGTGTGGCTAGAGTTGTGGTCAGGGTTAACATTGAAGACATAAATGACAATTCTCCAGTCTTTGTGGGCCTCCCTTACTATGCTGCTGTGCAAGTTGATGCTGAGCCCGGGACTCTGATTTACCGTGTGACAGCCATTGACAAAGATAAAGGTGCAAATGGGGAAGTGACCTATGTCCTACAGGATGATTATGGCCACTTTGAAATTAACCCCAATTCAGGGAATGTTATTTTAAAAGAAGCATTCAACTCTGACTTGTCCAATATCGAATATGGAGTCACTATCCTAGCCAGAGATGGTGGAAAACCCTCTTTGTCCGCATCTGTGGAACTTCCCATCACTATTGTCAACAAAGCAATGCCTGTGTTTGATAAGCCCTTTTATACAGCATCCATCAATGAAGACATCAGAATGGACACCCCCATTCTCAGCATCAATGCCACCAGTCCAGAAGGCCAAGGAATCATATACATCATTATTGATGGGGATCCTTATAAACAATTTAACATTGACTTTGACACTGGTGTCATGAAAGTGATTGGCCCTTTGGATTATGAAATGACATCTGCTTACAGGTTGACAGTAAGAGCCAGTGATGCCCTTACAGGTGCCAGAGCTGAAGTCACTGTTGACTTGCTCGTTAATGATGTAAATGACAATCCCCCTATTTTTGATCAAGCCACATACAACACAACATTATCAGAAGCATCTCTCATTGGAACACCTGTTTTGCAAGTTGTCTCTACTGATGCGGACTCAGAAAATAACAAATTGGTACATTATCAGATTGTACAGGATTCTTACAACAGCACAGATTATTTTCACATAGACAGTGCAAGTGGCTTGATCCTGACAGCACGGATGCTGGATCATGAGTTAGTCCAACACTGTACTTTGAAAGTCAGAGCAACAGATAATGGCTTCCCATCACTGAGCAGTGAGGTCCTCGTTCATATCTACATTTCAGACATAAATGACAACCCTCCGGTTTTTAACCAGCTCATTTATGAATCATATGTGAGTGAATTAGCCCCCCGGGGCCATTTTGTGACCTGCGTGCAAGCTTCTGATGCAGATAGCTCTGATTTTGACCGGTTGGAATATAGTATTTTATCTGGGAATGACCGGACAAGCTTTCTAATGGACAGCAAGAGTGGAGTCATTTCCCTCTCCAACCACTGGAAGCAGCGGATGGAGCCTCTGTACAGTTTGAACGTGTCTGTCTCTGATGGTTTATTCACCAGCACTGCACAGGTGCATGTCAGGGTACTCGGAGCTAATTTATACAGCCCTGCTTTTTCACAGAACACGTATGTAGCTGAAGTGAGAGAGAATGCAGCAGCTGGGACAAAGGTAATTCACATTCGAGCCACAGACGGAGATCCAGGGACATATGGGCAGATCAGCTATGCCATCATCAATGACTTTGCCAAGGATCGATTCCTCATAGACAGCAATGGGCAGATCATAACAACAGAAAGGCTAGACCGGGAAAACCCTTTGGAAGGAGACATTAGTATTTTTTTGAGAGCCCTCGATGGTGGAGGGAGAACGACTTTCTGCACTGTGAGAGTGATTGTTGCAGATGAAAATGACAATGCTCCCCAGTTCATGACGGTAGAATACAGGGCCAGCGTCAGGGCAGATGTTGGAAAGGGCTACTTGGTCACTCAGGTTCAAGCCATGGATCCAGATGATGGAGCAAATTCAAGGATTACTTACTCCCTGTACAGTGAGGCCTCAGTCTCAGTGGCTGACCTCCTCGAAATCGATCCTGACAATGGCTGGATGGTCACAAAGGGCAATTTTAACCAGCTGAGAAATACGGTGCTGTCGTTCTTTGTCAAAGCAGTAGACGGGGGTATTCCAGTAAAGCACTCCCTCATCCCTGTTTATATCCATGTCCTGCCCCCTGAAACATTCTTGCCCTCATTCACCCAGTCTCAGTATTCCTTTACTGTTGCAGAAGACACAGCCATTGGGACCACGGTAGACAGTCTGAGGATTTTACCTAGTCAGCATGTTCGGTTTAGCACAGTCAATGGGGAACGGCCAGAAAATAACAAAGAAGGTGTCTTCATCATAGAACAGGAGACAGGCACCATCAAGCTTGACAAACGCCTTGACCATGAGATCAGCCCTGCTTTCCACTTCAAAGTCGCAGCCACTATACCCCTGGACAAGGTAGACATTGTGTTTACTGTGGATGTGGATATCAAGGTGTTGGATTTGAATGACAACAAGCCAGTTTTTGAAACATCAAGCTATGAGACCATCATAATGGAAGGGATGCCTGTGGGCACCAAAGTCACACAGGTGAGAGCTATCGATGTGGATTGGGGGGCCAACGGGCAGGTCACTTACTCCCTCCACTCTGATTCCCAGCCCGGAAAGGTAATGGAGGCATTCAAAATTGACAGCAACACAGGCTGGATCAGTACCTTGAAGGACCTGGATCACGAGATGGATCCCACATTCACCTTCTCTGTGGTGGCCTCTGACCTTGGAGAAGCCTTCTCTCTCTCTTCCACGGCTTTGGTCTCTGTCAGGGTGACGGATATAAATGACAATGCACCAGTCTTTGCCCACGATGTGTATCGTGGGAATGTGAAGGAGAGTGACCCACCAGGCGAAGTGGTCGCTGTCCTTAGCACGTGGGACAGAGACACTTCCGACATTAATCGCCAAGTGAGCTACCATATTACAGGTAAGTCCTACCACCTGCAGTTTTACTGTATGGTCTGCTTTCTAACAGAAGATGGAATTCATTCTCACCATATATAACATATGGGATACGGGTAGGAGAGAAGAAGGAAGGTGAGATGAACAACTGAGAGTAACAAAATCTCGTTGGGAATGAGTAAAGGATCTCTAAATTAACTCTGTTTTTCAATTGTGGGTTGTTGCTAACTCAGCTTTAGTGGGCTTAATTGGTTTGTCTGCCACAGATTACAAAGATCAGAATCCCAGTCCTTGTATCATTTTTTTTATCATTTAAAGTGGAGTTCAACAAACTTTCGCACTGGAAGAAATGATGATTCATTTTGATGGGGAGATATGTTTTTCACTGTATTCTTTTCTTTCTACTTTTCTGAGGGCTAAAAAAAATAGAAAACAAATAGCTTGATGTCAGTAAGCTTCACTTACAGGTTTCTCCTGATAGTAAAAACACATGTGCACACATGCACACATACAAATTAGAGGGCAAGGTTTGACCTTTAGCTGATAAATCCTAAATTATAACTTCAAGTCAAAGGGTGTTTTGCCTGAAAACTCAGCTTTCTTGGATTCTTTTTCTGTCTTTCCAAATAGTTAAGTAATAGCTCAATGGGAAAGCTAAGATAGACAAATGAGGTCACCAAGAGTGTACCCAAAATGTTACCATAAAATGACTCTACAGGGTCAAGGATCTCATGACTGAGTAAAGAAGGGGTGCCACTGAACAGAGAGGTGTCTTCCCAGGATCGGCTGGACCTTAAACTGCAAAGAGGAGAGCATTAGTGGTGTGGGTATAGCTTTCCTAAAACCTTTTTGGGGTTTTAAAGCTAATATTGTAACATTCAAAGGGAGAGCATAGCAAAGTGACAAAAGATTTTAAGAAATCCATCAATACTTATAGTCAGGTGGCTTCCCTTTAGAAAAAACTACATTATACAGAGTGAGAATGAATTAATTAGAATGCCCTTAGGACACAGAATCTGCTTAAGTATGTTAGTAAAAAAGTTAATTAATCATTGACAAATAAGATCTGCAGTGGTAACATGTCAGTGCTTGGGATTGCTACACTTCTTTTCAATGCTGTTCTTTTTCTTTATGGAACTGTTTTCTTGATGGTGTTTTCTGTTTAAACCTCTTTACGCATTTTAAGCTTGCTCTGATACCTTCAGTCTTTTTTCATTAAAATGTTTCTGCAGTAAAGACATAAAGGATAGTGGTAAGGAAAAAAAGGTGAGTAAAGCATCACTTTGATTTATTTGTGTTCGTTTTCAGAAGAAAACCTGCTTAGGCATTCTGAGGGATACTTTCCTATTTGGAAGAATTGTTAAATACTCAGCCTTAATGGTTTATACATAGTCTGAATTCTCAATGGATGATTTAAAGGGCCCATCCCATCAACTCTACCAAAGTGATGAGTACAGAGTAGCTGAGAGCTACTGTTATATTACCAGTGCCAACCACCAACTGATTTTAATTAGATTTAACTTTTGCTCTTGATGTGACACAACTTGGCTGTGCTGCCTGGGATTAACAAAGGACCATTAATCATTCTATTTAACAAAAGAACCATGTGGGTTTGCATTGAAAGCATTTAATAGAGAGATTACATTTGTGCACACTAAAATAATATTCAACTAAAGCATAATTGAATCCTAGCCAGTGGTGGGGTAAAGTGATATCCCAGGGAGGTCCCTGGGCCCCACCAGAGTTGGATTTCTCAGCTGTGCCACTATTGACATTTGGTGCCAGATAATTTCTCGTTGTGGGGGCTATCCTGCACATTGTCATATGTTTATCAGCATCTGTGGCCTCTACCCTCTAGATGCCAGTAGCACATCCCCTCCCCAATGTGATAATCAAAAATGTCTCCAGACATTGCTAAATGTCTCCTGGGGTGCAAAACCACCGCTATTTGAGACCATTGCACTGGAGAAATGGGAAGCCCTCACCATTTCTGCACTGTTTGCCCAGTATGGTTCTGTTTGTTCTGTGGTTGCCCCACACTGATGAGACTCAGGGACTGACACCTTATCCAATGCCCCACCCTTGCCTTGTCATCAAGAGTGCATAATTCCACTCCTCCTTGCTCAATCCCTGGGCATGAGAACCATGGTCTTTGCCCTCTGCTTTTTTAGATCCATTATAAGAAGGTGAGATAGTTCCACCTTTTCAATGGAGTAGAACCATCATATAGTAATTTCAATTTATCTGTTATTGTCATTATTCCTCACTAAAATGTGCGCTCCACCACAAATGTAAGCAACGATTTTGTCGGTCTGTCCCCTGCTGTGGCCCTGGAACGGTGCCTTAGGAGAGTAGGTAATAAATAGGTGTTGAATGCCCAAATAAAGAAAATGATGATGATCGAATTTAATTCCTGGATTCTTGCCAGGTGTCTTGCCCAGTCTTCTTCAAATGTTTGAAATGACATTATTTCCCTCTCAGGGATTAGAAGGTCAAGGTAGTTTTCTTCTTTCCTCTTCCTGTCTTATTCTCTAGGCTGCTTTTTGTCTCCATGTAGTTTAATGATGTGGAAAAGTAATATTGCCGGGATCACTGTCAGTGTTTCAGCATCATAAAAAGCTGTTCCGCTTCATCTCTTCTACTTTTCTTCTGCTTTTACCAGCTTCACTCTGATAAATTTGTTCTAATTGCAGCGCTTATCTTTGACCTGTTTCTTAAATGAACCCCTCGTTAGGGCTATTTAATACCAATGGGTCTTCCTCCTTCGTGTAAACTTTTCTCCCCAAAACTCCAATCCAAATAAGAGCACAGCTGTATGATAAAGCCTTCATTAAAGGGTTCCTTAATAGAACTGGCTGCCTTTTCCTTGATTGCATAATCAACAGCTAATGAAATTGTCTTGGTAACAAGAGCTATGGTGTATTACATCCTCTCATGAGACTAAGTGGGAAGGCAATTGTGTCATCCTGAGAAGACGATTGATTGTTCGCAGTTTGAATTTGATTGTCCTTAAGGGGAGCTAAACAAGAGATCATCTCCAGCTTCTCTAAGTGGATTTTATTCTCTTGGAAAGTTACTATTTCACTCTCCACACATGCCAAGCATATAAATACCACACTTTATTGCAAGAGAATTAAAGGAATATCTTTTTTTTTTCATCATCATAAATGGTCCAGTTTGAGGGGCACCTGCATAACCCCACACAAGCATTTCATTGCACAGCTTCAAAAGCTCTGTTTTCACTGCAGGAGGGAACCCCCGCGGAAGGTTTGCCCTGGGCCTGGTGCAGAATGAATGGAAGGTCTATGTGAAGAGGCCTCTAGATAGAGAAGAGCAAGACATTTACCTCCTCAATATCACTGCCACCGATGGGCTTTTTGTCACACAGGCCCTGGTAGAAGTGACTGTCAGTGATGTGAATGATAATAGCCCAGTCTGTGATCAGGTGAGATTTGGAGAAATATCATTGCTGTTTACTCTGCTTCCTTAAAATTAAATCAAGACCCATTTCACTTTTCTTTGTAAACACAGCCTAATCTCTGCTCTTACCTTCTTTGTTAGTGACCTCCAGTTGGAGACAAAGTAGGAGGTGGTGTTTAAGATAAAATATTCAAAGCAGGAAAAGAGCATAATTAGCAAAATAAGACCCCTAACTTTGCCCAAAAAACATGAGTCATGAGTCATAAAATTAAATAATTTTTAAGTAATCAAAAAAGACCTTCCAACTTATTCTACCTAAATTGCTGCTTACATAAGAGTGAAATGTAATGCTCTAATGGGTAGATTACATATATAAGTTTACACAGCTGATTACTGGCTGCATTGGTACTGAGCCCAGGTCTCCAGGCTCCTCAGGAAGTGACCTTTCCACTACTGTACAAAGAATGACAGCCAGTGGCAAGGTAGCAGTACTATATTTTATTTTCTTTGTTACTGAAACTATATTACCCTTAATTTACCTTTACCCTCTATGGAGCAAGAGATAGTATTAGAGTTTTAAAACTTAGAAAAGTGCTGCAAATAGACTTTCATAATGCCAAATGTTAGTAGTGTCTCTTTAAAGAGCTGAAAAGCATACCAGGACTCATTGGGGCTTTGCAAAAATAAGACCAGGATCATTTCCTTATGTCTGCCATGGTTCCACAGGGACAGGGATTTTTGTCTGTACTCTTAGCACTCAAAATAGTACACAGTACATAGCACCTACTCGGTAAATATTTGTTAAATGAATGGCCATAGGAGGGGCAGTGCAGCAGATATATCATGTTTCATCATTTATAATCATATGGTTCTATGGTGAAGGAAAATAAAAATAACAGGAGCCAAATTGTATAAATGCATTTTAAAGAAAGAAATGGTTTATAACTGCTATATATGGCAATTGTCCCCCCAATACTAATTATTTAATCACTTTTCCCCACCTTTTTCTAGGTTGCATATACAGCATTATTTCCCGAAGACATTCCATCAAATAAAATCATCCTGAAGGTCAGTGCAAAGGATGCCGATATTGGATCCAATGGAGAAATACGATACTCACTCTATGGATCTGGAAACAGTGAATTTTTCCTAGATCCAGAAAGTGGTAAGGTGAAACTTATCCTTTGGGTGAATATCATTGTTAACCTAGAAGAGAAGTTCTTAAACCCTCAGCTGGTCTCCTCACAGTGGGTGGCTAATACACCAGAGCCTTGATGAGGTGACCAGCTCTTCTGGATTCTATTTAAGAAATAAGAGGATCATCTGGTATCTAAAGATGGCTACTCTAGACCAAACAAATTTTATTTGGCTTTTAAAACTTGCCCTGACTTTGCCTATATTAATTATCATCAAGTAATAAGACATCTCTGTTTGCTTCTCCTGTTTCTGTAAGTGAAGGCATCTGCCTATAAAGGGTATAAATACGCTTTGCAGGTTTCCATGCAAACCTGATAGTAATGCATAGTAAAGAGAATCTCCCCATGTTGAAATCACTTTTAGGTCCCTTCCTGATTCTTATTAACACAGTTTTCTGTTTTTTATTGAACCTCCCTGCTTAGTTTCTCTGATTTGTTTACAGATTCAGATAAAACTTACAACGTGAAAGGTTAGGGAAGCTAAAGCCAGGTGTGTGCATTGAAAGCCAGAACTGATGGAAAAGGTGTTTTCTGTGGAGGCAGATTATTTCCTGGTTGTGTATTAAATGGTCCATCCAATGGCAATTTTTATATAATGTCTCAAGATTGACTAGCTTGTCTATTTCCAGTGTTCTGTTGGGTTGAGTGAACAGTAACCAACTGTTGAATCTACAAAATGGTAGTGGGTCACTTCTACCCCTCACTCCCATGTCAGTTGTATACTGCTGGGAAGCACTGACTGAGTTCATGGTAATATGGGTCTGGTTATTCTTTATTTAACTGCTAACATTTATTGTGGAGCTAGTAGACATAACAGCACTTTATAAAATATTTACTTAACTCCAAGATGAACGAAACAGACCATCCCCCCCTCAAAAAAAAATACTGTTATCCAAAAGGGAAGAGAGGCAAGTAAAACCAATAATAAGGATGATGAAAGGTAGAAGAAAGTAAGTACCAAGGAAAGGTTTCAGAGGACTTATATTTTGGCATACAGTAAGAAGTAGCTGATATTTTGATGAAAAGAGAAGAAGCAGCTATTGTTGGGAAGAGCTAGCTTTGGAGCTGAGCCAAGATTCTACTAGCAAAGTAGGAACCATTGACAAGGGCCAGCACACCAGGGAGTGGTATGTACAACATTGTCACTGGAGGGGGGGGCTTCCGAATGGCTTGTGAGGAAAGCTGTGGGAAAAATAACTTTAGTGCAGATCACAGAAGGCCTTGAATGCCCAACTGAAAAGCCATTGAGCTTTTCATATAGGAAAGGGAAATGATCTGATCTGTCTTTGAGGAGAATGGGCTACTGCAGCAGGGAAGTCTTAGGAAGAACCGCCTGATAAATATAGATGGCTTGGTCCAAATGATGACTATTACTTTTATTTAAAGGTCATAATATTTTGAGTCATTGACTTATCACCAAATATAATTTGTTCAAGTCTGTCATTGTACTTGTTGTCATTATCTATTGAAACAAACAACAAAAAAAGTCTCAACATGGGCTGAGGTTCAGCACCAGTACAGATAATCCAGTGCTTAAAATACAGACCTGTCTCCATTCTAGTTGGTAAATCACTGCCGCTCCAAGCTTCTCAAGTATTTCCCCAGCCACCAGGTCAGGCCTGGTTGCTCTCCCAGCAACCACAGACCTTAGCTAGCACATAAAAGGTTAACCCTGGCTTAGTAGGAATCCTTCAAGACCCTGCTCTAGTGCTAAAGCCAGCCTCTGTTTTGATTGCTTTGTTTCCCCCTAAAAGATGGATAAAAAGATATCGAGTATCTGGAGGCAAAGAGACTGCCCCACTGGGTTTATGGATTATTGACATTATTGTCCATTAGAAAACGTGGGATACTGGTCCATTCTCTATGCTTTTTCTGGAGATATAACAGTAACCCAGAGACCTAGCAGCTCTCCAGAAAAGAGCAT
Source organism: Tamandua tetradactyla (assembly GCF_023851605.1). Taxonomy (NCBI): domain Eukaryota; kingdom Metazoa; phylum Chordata; class Mammalia; order Pilosa; family Myrmecophagidae; genus Tamandua; species Tamandua tetradactyla. The sequence goes on along the minus strand of NC_135334.1, from coordinate 50,361,693 downwards.
GAGAGGTTTAAAGAGAGAGGAGCTTTTCTCTTTCAGCCAAAAGAAAGAACCCCTGATACCACAGGCTTCTCTGTGGGATTAATTACAGGTCATTGAAGGTCATGCAGCTGGTTTGTTGTCACAGCGAGTCCCATAAAATTTTTCCCTGATGCCTAAAAAATTTAATTTGATCTCTTTGTCCAAGTAAGGGGTGCTTAGGCCAAATGTTATTAGTCCTTCCTCTATTGAGGATTCTTAATATAATTGATTCTCTGCTCTTCAAAGAAAATTTTTAAAATGCAGTCTTTCTTTTTCATAGGTGAGTTAAAAACCTCGGCCTTATTAGACCGGGAGAAAGTCCCTGTGTACAGCCTGATTGCCAGGGCCACAGACGGGGGTGGCAGGTTCTGTCAATCCAATATTCGCTTAATCCTGGAGGATGTGAATGATAACCCCCCTGTGTTTTCTTCCGACCACTACAACGCCTGTGTCTATGAGAACACAGCCACCAAGGCCCTGTTAACCAGAGTTCAAGCCGTAGACCCCGACGATGGTAAGTCAGCCACAGGGACGAGATGTCTCCCCATTCGCACTTTTGACATGTACTCTTCGAAGTGCTACCTTCTCTTGAGTTTTACAAGAACCGTCATCAACCCACTTTGGCTCCTTACCACAGGAACAGGTTTGTTAATTCACATACTTACTCTTCAGTCAATGCACTTCCTAGGCCTGAGAGAACTCTGCAAAGTTGTGCCTCTCCTATTTCTAGTGTTTGAAGAAAGATACCATGCATTTCTTTACCTTCTCACAAAGGGTTTTGGGGGTACTATTTTTTCCCCTTGGAATAAAAATAATAGCTTCCTGACTTGCCTGTTCCTCCTGAATGTAGTTAAAATGCTATGTTGTATAACAAGAAGAATTAATTTCCATTTCTATAAGGAATCGCATCACATGCTTCAGCTGAAATACGACAATCTCGATTTATTGTGGTGCCCCAGAGTGCAAAGACCAATTACTAATGTACTGCCAGTCCAATGTAGATTTTTTAAACTGCCATTTTCCAGGGCATTTTGCTCACATATAAACTGGCATTACTAGACAGGGTGGGGGTGGGAGAGATAAGAAGGAATTAGGGTTGAAAGTTGCTAATAAAGTTTGTGTTAAAATCCACTTTACATAATGAGATGGTGAGTTCGAAAAGACTGGAGTTAATTGCTAGGCTGTCCTTCTGAGAATGCATAAATTATTGAGGTGAGTACATGATGGAATATAAATACAAAAGGGCATATAGACAGCCTTTCAGTTGTGCATTTTAAGAGCTGTAAATCAGAGAACTAGGAATGATGGGGTGTGTCTGCTATGCTAAACAGGGCTTTATATAATTCAGTATCTTATTGCTTAATTCTGAATTGAAAGAAAAATTATCAGACTAATGGAAAAGTAAATACACAGTAATTAGTTGAAAACAAACATAGGACCCAGGGTCTCTGTGCATTTCTCCTCAGAGAAATTAGTGGCTGCACTTGGAATTATTGCTCTTATCTCATTAGCATAATTTTCAAAGCTGAGAACCAACCCTTAAAAAGTTTGCATATTATAGAGCTTTGTAAAAAATGGAAAATGGAAGAGACTTTTTATTAATATGTAATTATGTAATACCTATAAATACTTTTTTATTTAAGGGAGGATTAATAAACATTTTCTGGATACTTTATTAGCACAGTTTTAGAGAAAGGACAGAGATCATGCAAATGGATCTTTTCTTTTTTTAATAATTTGAATTTGATTTTGAGTATTTGTAATTGAGACATAGATGAAATTTTAAAATCTGTTAAATTACTAACCTATAAGCTAAAAAATTGGAACTTTTCTGCTCAGTCCCTTCAAGAAGGAATTGGGTATGCTCCAGTGCTAGAGATTGCAGGCAGAGGGTGTTTGATTAGTTTCACACAGTGGGGGGTGGGATGGAGGGAGTGATGCTGACCCACAGACATGGTGCTTGGAGCTGTTTTGCAAGGAGCAGTGAAGAATATAGAAGATCTATGCCCTCTTTTCCACTTCTTTTTTTTTTTTTTTTTTTTTTTTAAAGGAAGGAAAGACAGAGAAGGAAGGAAGGATGGGAAACATTTTTAAACATTTTCTTGTTTTATTATATTTTGTTTGTTTGTTTGTTTTTCACATGGGCCGGGGCCGGGAATCGAACCGGGGTCCCCCGGCACGGCAGGCAAGCACTCCTGCCCGCTGAGCCACCGCGGCCCGCCCCACTTCTTTTTAAGTCAGCTGGCTGAAAGGGGAGCAGGAGGAGAAGGGCTCCCCTAACTCTGAGTATTTAACAGGACAGAGATGACAAAAAACCTTTAAGGGTTCAAAACCCTTAAAGAACAAAAACCTTATTGGTACTTTGCTCTGCTGATTTGCTCTAATTAGCAGAAGGCATATGTTCAGAGCTTCAAATAGAGACAGATGTGGTGGGTGCTGCTGACACCCATGTATAAAGTGAATGCACCAGGCAATTGGAGAAGCCTCAGGAGTAGGCAGAACTCTAGTATGGGACACCAGATTCTGGTTCATTTTCTCAGTTTTTGTAGAAGATCTCATTTAGCCTAATAAGAATAAGAATAAGAATAGAACTAAGAGAGCAGGGGAAGTACAAATGAACAATTCTAAAAAACACCAGTTGAGCCCCTGATGGCTCCCAGGTGCCACGCTGAGGACCTGGTCATGGAGTTCTTGGTCAGCACTTGTAAGGGGTCTCAAGAGCAGTGGCATCAGTCTGAGCTGTGATTAAATAAATGTTGATATTATTCAGAGTCCTTGGGTGTGAGGGACCAGTGGCTGATGACATTTTCATTAACAGCTTGATCAGAACACTTATTTTCTCAGGAATAACTGTTCTTCACTCTTTCATGAGGGATTACAGATGAGTGAGCTGTGTACTGAGACTACCATAGTGCCTGGAGAATTCATCCTGAGGACAATTGAACCTCTGCCCTGCAGAAGTGTTTGCACGCAAAGGGCCATTAGATAGAATCCAGCCTCCAGAATCTTTCATTTGGCCTATGTGGTATTCAAAAGAGTTTATGTTGGCAATGTCTAAATATCAGGAGATTTTTATTAGAAATTTAATTTTTCTTTAAAAAACAACACCAATACTCAGAAGACCCAACAATTCCAGGTCCATTATCCCACAGTGTTAAGAGCTGAATAATAGCTGTCCCCTTAATGCCAGCCACAGGCCTCTCCTGTCCCTGTGCTGCCCCCCACCCCCCATTCCTATAACTTCACTTGATTAACTCCTGACCTTATAGGCATCTTATATACTTTAAGGGCAAAGATATTGTATGTTCTTTCATCTTAAAGTGACCAAGAAATGTCCAATGTTTTAAAAAAAATTTAATTTTGAAATAATTACATGTTCACAAGACAGCAAAAGAAAATGCATCTTTCATTCGGCACCCCTCTGCCACCCCCAATGGTTACCGCTTGCATACCTATCAAACTAGATACACTGTCAAAACTAGGAAATTGGAGCAGTGCGATGGTGGCTCAGTGGCAGAATTCTTGCCTGCCATGCCGGAGACCTGGTTTCAATTTCCGGTGCCTGCCCATGAAAAAAAATAACAACTAGGAAATTAACATTGACACACTCCACAGAGCTTATTCATATTTCATCAATTTAACTAGCACTCTTTGGTGAGTGTGTGCATGTGTGCATAGCTCTATGCACTTTTATCCCCCACATAGCTTCATTTAACCACCAACATGTTCAACTTGCAAAACTGTTCCATCACAACAATGTGCCCTCCTGTTACCCCTTTATGAGCATACCCACTTCCTATCTACACTAGCTCCCAGTCCTTAACCCTTAGAAACCACTAACCTGCTCTCTATATCTGTCATTTATTTCAAAAATGTTATTTAAATGGAATTATATATATATAAAACTTTTGGGGATTATTTTTTATTTTTTCCACTCACCATAATTCCCTCAAGATCCATCTAAGCAGTCTAATTGGTTGAGGCTTTTAAATTATTATTGGAGAAGTTGAGGGTTTACAGAAAAATCATTCATAAAATAGAGCTCCCATATACCCCTCTGTTATTAACATCTTGCATCACAATTGATAAAAGCACATTTTTATAACTGTACTATTAACTATAGCCCATGGTTAACATTAGCTCTCACTGTCTGCTGTTGTAGAGTCCTATGTTTTTGTTTTTAATGTTTAAGCTAGTAACATGTATGCAACCTGAAGTTTCCCCTCTTAACCACATTCAGATATATAATTTAGTGCTGTTAATTGTGTTCACAATGTTGTGTTACCATCACCACTATCCATTACCAAAACTTTTCCATCAACTCAAATAGAAATTTTACAGTGCAAGCGTTGATCTGAGTGAGGAACACTGGCTCCATTTGTGTAAATGACAGGGATATTTGGGTCATGAAACTTTTTTTTTTTTTTTTTTTTTGCTAAGCACTTTCCTTTTTGCCAAGTATATTTCTTTACCTAAAGTTGCAAATTATTTCACCAGCATCTGACAACTATATATTCTAGGTCACTGTATATTGCAGAGAAAAGACAAGGATATGTTAATCCAAAATATGAATTCATAGTTTCATGAATTCAAAGTCCTTATAATGACTTGCCAAACCTTCATATCCTACTTTTCTAATTTTAAAAAATATATCCACTTTTAGCCAAACAACTCTTTCTTGAGCTGAATGCATTCATAATGAACTAACGTTAATGATAGAATAACTGCCTACATCAGGAATAAAATAAAAACAGAGAACAAGGTAATTTTAACACCAATTTTATGAGTTCTAAGCACATCATCTGCTTAGGTTTTAGCATTAAGTTCTTAGTTTTACTGTCAACTGCAAATACCTTTAATCTCATAAACTAGTGACATTACTTCATGACCTCACATTTATAAAAATTTAATCCTTTCCATAAAGATGAGGAGAGTTTTATTGTATTAACCCTTTAGTACTAATATTCTACTTTTTAGGCAACTTCTTGGGGGAGCGTGGATTTATTTCCAGGTTCCCAGTTTTGAAGGTTTTTATTAGTTTGTTTGTTTTTAAGATAACAAGGGGAATAAGCAGTGATGAATATAAAAGGTAAAAATCTGTGGCTGTCTTAAGCAAAATAACATGAAAATAAAACGTAAATTTGCACTGAAAAATATGCTATAGCCCATGATTTAATGAGAGGCCAATTTCTAGAAATTTGAGGTGTGAAAAGTCACTTTTTTTCCTCTTGAGGATCAGGAGGTAAAGCATGAAAAATGTTCAAATGAGAAACTCACTTAACTCCCTTCCTATAAAATATTTCCTAGAAGGTTTAGAACTTCTTTTAGGGATTTCAGAGACACTTAGAGGCTCAGAACACACATTATGGTTATTTTCCATTCAATTTAACAAATAGTTAATGAACAGCTAGGTAATCAATGCTACAGAAGGAACTATAAGATGCTCAAAGATGAGAAATTTGCAATGATAGCCCTCAAGTAAAATGCAGTTTTGAGCAAGAGATGAATCAGGAACAAACATACCTTTAACATAAATATATGGGGCTAGGATTTCAACAGTCAGAGGTAGGAAGGCACTCAGGAAGACAGGAACAATGAGGATTAAACCATAAAGCTGGGAAAGTGTGGGCCCAGCTAAACAGCTAGGAGAACCCAAGAGTAGTCCAGTATAGGGAGAGGTAAATGAGATGGGAAGAGTAGATTGTGGTGGTTCATAAAAACCGGGAATTGTGTACTTTTTTGCATACTTATTTTGTAGCTATTTATACTGATATATTTATATATTTATAAATGAAACAATGTTTGGGATTTGCTGCAAAACAATCTGGGTGAGTGGATGTGGATACAGATGAAACAGTTTTGGCCATGTTTTGGTAATTATAGAGGCTGAGTGACAGGTACATAATGGGCTCAATATACTACTGTATTATTCTCTCTACTTTTGTCAAGGTTTTTAAATTTCCATAATAAAAGTATTTAATTATTCTTTTGAAGTGGTAAATGTAACACTATGGCAGAGGACTTCTGGCACAACTGAACGAGGGCTATGGTTTCAGGGTTTGCTTTTCATTGATGGGCATTATTTCCTTTGTGTTAATCTCATCCTTGAGCAGGTGATCGCATTGTCGTTACAAGCTGGATGCCAGCAGCTCCAAAAGGCGCCTCTTTCCTGGGTCATATCCAATGGGGTCAGTGGCAGCTCTTTCTCAGAATTTGTGATCCTTGGGTATCACTGGCTCTGACTCAGTCCTGTGTCCATTGATGGTGCCAGGAGAATGTGATGTGCTCGATGGCTTTGACCTAGGTCAAACACTCCTCCACTGTGAACAGGAGAGGCACCCCCTGGAGGAAATGAGTGTCCAGTTACCAGAAAGGTACATGGATACTAGCTGGAAGAATACCTCAGATATCCTGTGCAGAAAAGTAAGACATTTTACAAGGAACTAAAATATAATGTGACCATGAAGAATCAGAAAAAGCAGGTGAAAACTCCTGTATTAAGACATAGGGCAGTGATATGGAGAAGATTTTCATGGTACCTAGAGAATCTATCTAGGTTAAGGAAGGGTTCCTCCATAATAGAGGAGAAGAACATGTTTGTAGAAAAGGAGAATGTCTCAACATTTATTAAGCACATACTTTTATAAGATCCTCCTTGTGGACAGATAGACCAAACAAAATGGACAAGAGGTCTTGCCTTCAAGGGGTTGACAGTCATAGTGGGAAACAGGTATGTACAAATAAACAAACATACAAAGTAAAATGTATTAAGTATTATAATAGGGTTGCATCTGTAAAAGTAGGAATTTTGTAAGGATTGGATAGTATATGTTAAAAGCTAGCATAAATCCCTGTGGGAACATTAAAATGTAAGCCAGAACATTAAAATGTTCCTGGGACAATTCAGGAAAGATTCACAAAGTGACATTAGAATTTAAGTTGGGACTTAAGGGTTGGGGTTGAACACTGATAGTAGAGAAGAAGGAAAAGGTTCCATAGCAGGAGAAAGAGACAGAGATGAGGATTTTATAGGCAAGCTTGACTGAAATAACTTTTTTTTCTCAGTGGCTTATTACAACAAAGGTTTAATTCTAGCCCACATGAAGTGCTGTTTGGTGAGAGTCCATACAGTGACCCTGGGATCTGGTCGCTCCATCCCATAAACACTACCATCCTAACCCTTAGTTTCCATGGTCACCAAAGAGAGAGATAAAGGAGGCATACCAGCCCTTAACTCCTCCACCTGGAAGAGAACCACATCACTTGTCACTTTCCATTGCCCAAAACTAGTCACAGAGCCTAAACTACCTGCAAAGGAGGCTGAGAAGTGTAAGGGAGCCCAGGGAATGTTGGATTACTTTTCTAACTGTTCTTCACAATGACAAAAGCAGGAAAAGGCAACTTCCCCAACAGGAAAAGTTAATATTACTAATATGGGGAGGGAAGGAGCAATAAGAAAGGATCACTTGATCCTGGAAATAAAAGGAAGGGAAGAAGTGGAAAGAAAAGCCTGAAATTGAAAGAAAAGAAGAAGGAACGGCTGAGGAAAACCAGGGGGAGGCACGGCATTTGCCTTCAGAAAGGTTCTCTCCTCTAGGAGACAACAGGGCAGCAGCCAAGGAGGGAGCTCTGAGGAGGTACAGGAAGTTTGTTTCAGGCGCTGGGGGAAATGTGATGGGGAATCTACAAGAAATGAGGAAGAGAGGGTTTTGCTCTCAATGAGGGCTTTATAGGTGCCAGATTGCATGAATATGTAGTAGGTCCAGACAGTGGAGTAAATTACATTAGTAGGACATGCACAAAAAATCTCCCATAGTCTTCCAGAATGAGACCTTTCCACATGTTAATAGATCCTCATATTAGCAGAGAACACAAAAGAGAAAACTTCCTTAGACAGAATGTTTTTCTGGTTTTATCCAAATGTTTGGTTTTCTACTGACTTGAACGTCCTCAGTTTTGTAAAGGCATTCACTGTAAGAATGTAAACCTCTTGTCCATGTTGGGAACTCATTTACTGGGTATTTCATGAGGGACATGGCATCCCCCTGTTGGAATTAAGTTGGTTTTCCAAAGCATGAGTCTTGTCAGAGAAAGTGAAGGGCTAGCCCAGAGTCTTGGAGAACTGTTTACTCTGAGGGTATTCTCCTTAGGAAGGAGCAGAAAAGTATTCATATTCATGAAAATAATAACTAAGGATTGTTAAAAGGAGATCTTTCTGACCAAGCCAGTTTAAGTGAATCCATCCAGTTGTTTTCCTGCCACTACTGACTCATCATTCCTTGTGGATCTGTCACTGTTTGAGAGTCATAGAAAGAAATTTGAGAAGAAAAATTAAGAAGTAAGATAAGTCCTCAGTAAAGTGTTATGAACAAGATGCTGCAACTCTGATGGAAAAGCAGGTAGAGTGCTCCAGTTTAGTAGCTTGCTGCTTTTTCCTGCAGTGGAGTCTGAATGAGTGTCACTCACACCACTCTAAGAATCAGAGATGCTTATCTACACCTTGAGCTATCACTCCACTTCCAATTTGTTGGCCAAAGCAAAATTTCAACTACCTGGGGTGGTGTTTGATTTTAAATTGTCCATAATCACCTGTCTGGTCTCATGGAGGAAAAAAAATATACACTCAGCATTTGCTTTCTGAAACTTCAATCTATAGGGGACTTAGCTAAAAAAATGAAAAAGTTAAACCTGACCAAAGAGGTCAAAAGATCTTTTCCCACTGCCTTCAGCATCTGGGAGTGAGGGTCTGTGAGGTGGGACAGTCTGTGGAATCAGATGGAAATTAGCTGTCCACCAGAGTGAGGAAATCCATGTATCCAGACATGGAGATATCCTGCCATTTTCCCTTCCAAATACACAGCTTCGTCATAGCCTCGTGTCCCAGGTGAGAAAGCACCCGAAGGCCTTCTCTGGACCTGCAGATCAGGCCATGGGGATGTCCCCATATGCCCCTAAAGAGAGACCTGCTAGTAATCATACTGGTCAAGCGGACAGATGGACACAGGGAAAGCCCTGGAAGTTTAGTCCCTGAGCTACTTGCCAGCTGTGCAACCTTGAGCAAGTCATCAGCCACCCTCAACTTTAGGTTCCTCTTCCATAATGTTAGAAGGACAGTAATACTGCTTGCTTTACCAACCTCAAAAGTTAATGTGAGGTTTGACCAAGAGTGAATGGAAAAACACATTAAACTGTACAAAGCCAAGTTTTCCCTCACTGAAATTCGAGCTCCCTGCTCTGAGTTCCCACTTCACAGTTATGTAACATCAATCTGCTTCAATGTCTCTTCTCTGCTCTTTTTGAACCCTCCAAGGCAATTCTTAATATGAATTTTAAATGATAATAATCATAATATAGCTAATAACGTCTACTTTTTTTGAGCTTCTACTACATTCCAGGCACTGTGCCAAGAGCTTTATGTACTTTTATGTATAATTATTTCCACTTCTTGCAAGTTGGCATAGATATATAGATTTTTTTTTTTCTATTTAAAATATGAATAAACTCTAAAGGCTTAAGTAAGTTACCCTGGGCCACAGACTAGTTGGTGGCAGGGCTGCAAAATTTAAACAGAATTATGGGAAGGGCTAGTTAACAGAGAGCCAGCAAATAGGCTATAGTCTAGGGCTGTGGTCTCAAAAAATGGTCCCCAGAACAGCAGTATCAGTTTCACCTGGGAGCTTGTTGGAACTGCAAGTTCTGAATAAGAAACCCTAGACTAAGGGTTTTCAAATTTTAATGTACATCAGAGTCACCTGGAAGGCTTGATAAAATAAGTCCTCCCCCAGAGATTCTGATTCAGTAGGCTGGGATAAGACTGATAAACTGCATTTTCAGACCCATTCCCAAGGGATGCTATTGGGAGTTCCAGGACCACATTTTGAGACCCACATTCCTAAGGATCCTTAATCCTTTTTTGCCATGAACATTTTGATGGGTTGGTGACAGCTATGGATAACGTAATAATGTGTTTAAACTCATTAAATAAAATGCAAAAGGTTACAAGTAAAATAGATTTGTTCAGTTTTTTTTTAATCATTAGACATAATATGAATTTCTTCTCTGAGACATTAAATAAGACTTAACACAGTAGGTCTAATAACTTTTGTATTTTGAAACAGTGGTTAGCAGAGGTATATGCAACAATTTAAAAATAATATGAAAATATCTCATTTCTATTGGTCACAAAATCACAGCTCCTTCTGCTACTACAATGGTTTGTTGCTGTCATGTAGAAACTAGTGAAATTAAGATGCCATTTATTCCCCTTCTGTGATAGGCGGCCTCTAAGATGAATCCCAGGGATCTGGTATTTGTAAATGGGCTGGACTTAATGACAGTTCTGACGAATAGAGTATCACTTTGGAGATTAGGTTATATAAGCCTGTGGTTTCTACCTTGGATGTGCTTTACCTTGCTCTCACTTGCATCACTTGCCCTGAAGCCAGCTACAATGAAAGAGGGAAGCCCTGTGAAGAGGCCCATGTGCCAACAGCCACGTGAGTGAGCTTGGAAGTAAACCTCCACCCCCAGCCCCACATGATGAGCCTTCAGATGAGATGCATCCCTGCCCATCAGCTCAACTGCAACCTCATGAGAGACCTTGAGTCAGGGCATCCAGCTAAGCCATGGCTGAATTCCTGACCCATAGAAACTACGAACTAATAAAGTCTGGATGTTTAATGTTGCTGAGTTGTGGTCTTATTTGGTACAGAGCCATGGTTAACTAAATACCCTTCAAGATTACGAACATTCTGAATTTTCTCTGCAGTCCTTATGGATCCCTGTGCCAGTTTGAAAGTATTATGTACCCCAGAAAAGCCATGTTTTAATCCTGACTCAATCTTGTGGCGGCAGTGGTTTCTTTTCATCCTTATTCAGTACTGTAGGGCAGAAAAGTTTTATTAGATTATCTCCAAAGAGATGTGACACACCCAATTGTGGGTGTGCCCTTTTGAGTAGATGGAGATGTGACCCCACCCTAAGGTGGGTCTTGCTTAGTTTACTGAAGTCCTTTAAAAGGGGAAACGTTTTGAAGAAACCTCAGCGCCTACAGAGCTGAGCAGATGTGCAGATGACGCTTAGAGAACAGTTGCTTCAGAGTGAACAAAGACACAGATGTTTCGAGACGCTTCAACCCGGCGGACATCACTGTGTGCCTTCCCGTGTGCTGCGTGAAAGGCAAGGGCATATTGTGGCCATTTAATTTAGAGGCTCAGGTTCGCAAACAACACAGATTTCAGTTATATAAAAACACAATTTATTAGGAAAGTAATCAAAAGATTGTTAGAAATGAGACATAGTTACATCATCAGGTGAGATAGCACCAACACCTGAAGAGGAGCACTGGGGACTCCCAGAGACAGTGTCCAGGGTCTGACTGGAAGAGTCTCAAGCAGAGCATCCTCCTCTCCTCTCAGATAAGATTCTCTGTTTTCCTCTGTCCTCTCCTCTTTTTCTTTCTAGCTGCTTACATGCAGTTTGTAGGATATTTTTATTACAATAGTGGCCGGATTCCAATTAGCTTACATGACCAGACCCAGGTGGTCCTCTGGGAACTGGCTAGGGACCGAGACGAGCTTCCTGGGACCTAGATGACTTTATCGAAGAACATTTTCTGGGAGGATAGCCAGTCCTCCCAGCTGGAGTGCACATTTCAACAGTTTATTACCAAGGTCATGCAATGGCAACATCAGCTGAGCATAACAAACTCTACAAACTCAGTTTTCCTTACACCGTGAGATGCTGAGCAGGCCAGAACCCAGAGTTGTGTCCCAGAGGAGCTAAGTGAAGGCCCACAGACACCAAGTGAGGAACCTCTACAGGAACAGAGGTGAAGCCCAGGAGTAAAGGACAAGCAGAGGCCAGCCACGTGCCTTCCCAGCTGACAGAGGTGTTCCGGACCCACTGACCTTTCTTGAATTAAGGTATCTTTCCTGATGCCTTAGTTTGAACATTTTTATAGGCTTAAAACTGTAAACTTGTAACTTATTAAATACCCTATTTCTTATATATTGCTTTCCAGCAGCTTAACAAACTAATCACAATCCCCTACCATAGCAATTATCCGTCCTCAGGGTCTGCTTTCTGGGAAAGAAGGACTTCATTGTGGATCAGCTGCAATCAAAAGAAGGCCCACCCTCAGAAGGAGCAGTTCAGCCACGATGAGAACTCTGCTGCTGGATAAGTGACGTAAGAGCTGTGGGCTGCTCCTTTTTGCTGCTGTCATGGATTCCTTGGGCACTAGGCCCAATTCCTATAGAAACCACAGGCCTAGTGACCTTAAGATGTTACCCCTGTGAAGGCCCTATGACAAAATCCAGTCCAAGTCCCTTTATCTGATAAGGAAACTGAGCCTCAGGGTCAAAGAAACTAACCCCAGATTTCTTGCTTCATGTTCGAGCTGGATTTAAAAGGAAGTTATCCTCCTCCTCAGTACGGTGTTCTTTTCTATATTCCAGTCATTCCCACCAGAAAATGTTTCAAGAGGGATTTATTCCTGATTTCAGCCTGTTTCTCTCATATCGTATCTTTTATGCTTTTTCTTGATGCCATAGAAATTGTTACCTCTAAGCACCATAGGTCGATAATTTAAATTTTTTTTCTTCTTCCCCAAAGCTCTGTTATTAACTGTAGTGTTAAATCTTTGATGGCAGATGAGGGACTGTTAAAACGTCAGTAAAAATTCAATAATGTTCCCTGAAGACTTGAGACACATGAGTCATTCTCCGGAGGACATTGTGGCCAAAGCCCTTTGCCTGTTTTAGATATCAAAAATATGTAATTTTATGTTTGAAGCTTTTCTCCAGAGGGTTCAAAACCTTACACATGAAAACCGGGTATTCCCAAATGCAAATGGAGAAACTGAAGTTCTCCTTCCAGAGGCATCTGTTAAATGGAAAGTGGTCCTGAAAAGTGCCCTGGGACCCCATAAACTCGTTCCTGAATTCTTTGTCTCACATCAGTATCAGAGCATCTTCTGCAAAGTGTATAGCAAGAAGGTGGGATTCCGGCATCCCACCATCTCTGTGTTATTTTTGCTGACCTTTTGGGAAGCAATACCATATAAGTGGCTTTGGAAGTGGCTTACATATCCCAGTTCTAATCCTGACAATCTGTCTGACCTTAAGTAAATTTAGTAACCCCTCTGAACCTCCATTCCTTCCTAAGACAAATGGGGATATTAACTGCTTCTTTTCCCATCAGTCAGTCAGTTCCTGGGCCTGGGACATCAGCCTGTTCAGTGGTGTATCCCCAGTACTAGTACAGTGCCGGCCATCAAGTACACACTGGATATGTTTTGGTTGAACTGCCAAGTTGGAGAACTAAATTCGATACTCCACTTAAATTGCCTAGTACCATGTCTGTATATTTGGATTTCTTATTCCCTGCAGAGTTTTCCAGAGACTTTCACATACACAGTCTGTGCTTCCTAATGTAAGAAGTCCTCAAACGCTGTGGGTATTTCCATTTCCAGGTCCTTTGGAGATGTGTTAATGTCTGCTGCCATACAGACATAAGTTGGAGGCACAAATTGATCCCTCTATGTCCAAGAAAATAGGATCCCTTGACTAGAGCTCTAGAAACTACTTCCTTCCAAATTCTAAAATCCAAAAGGAGAGACAAGATGATGCTCACAAATCAGACAAACTTTGTTATCAGTCCTGCCTGTGCTTCAGAATCCCCATGGGAGCTTTTAAAAATAAACAAGGGCTCCATCTCCAAAATCTGATTTAGAAAGTCTGGGATGGGGCTGGACATCTCTTTTTTTCCCCTCTAGGTGATTGTGATGCCTTGTATAGTTCAGGAGTCTTTGCATTCGTTGTAAGTTGTTGAAAAGTTGCTATTATGCTTTTTTAAAAATCCAGTTTCTTCCAAATAGGGATCAGGACACTAGTTGTCAAATGAAACAGTAATTCCTTCCAAAAGGGTTATCTTAGAGAAGCTTTTTAACACAGTCACTTATCACCAGAGAATCCTGATTTCTAACCATTGATTACAGTGATCCATCCCCATAAGATCACCCATTCACACACCGCCTCATCCCGAGATGTCACAGTCGCAGTCTCACAGGGGCCTGTGCCTACCAGGACCCCATGCTTAGTCCCCTTGGAGGCTTGTGGTAGAGTCAGAATCTCCCTGACTAAGCCTGTGCTGACTTATGTCTTTTCTTGTCCACTCAAAAGGGCAGGTGGCTTCCAACCCCAGGAATTGACATTCTGCCCATAGGAATACCCTAGCTTTACCCAGCACCCAGTGAAAAACTTTTAAAGGCGCTTTAAAAGAAGTAATTAGAGAATCTATTTAAAAGTAATTGCTAACTTGAAAAGTAATTGGTAATTCCAGGAACCTCCTTATGGCAACTTTCTGATTCATTTCATTTCATCCAAAGGCATATTTCAAAGAGGAAAAAGAACGGTTAGTTTGAACTGTTTCACTGCAGTGGGATTTTATGTGTCTTCTACAAAGGATGAGAGAAAAATTTTAGGCTAGCCATATTCTGTTACTGCTTAATTTAAGTGCAAAAAATAAAAAACCACAACAGTCTTAAAAAAATGTATCCCTTAAAATAACTCTAGAGTGAAATCTTTGGCAAAACTGGTTTTCTAAGTAAAGTCAGTCTTTCTGAACACAAACCTAAAATGAGGAATGGAAATATCCAGAAAAAGAATCCTTTATACATATATTTTTCTAAAATTATTTCAAGGTATGTATATTGAGAATTTTACCGGTCTGGGGAATAATTTGAAATTTTGCTCTCCAAAATTTATATTAAAGAATTATTTTTCATGTACATGTTTTTTTAATAATTGTTCTATTTATTGCAAATATGATCTGTGTCCACAGTATAACGTTTTGAATGATAAGCAGAAAGGAAATACAAGTCCTTTCCAACCAGTGTTACTATTCTGATAGAAGTCCTTTCATCCTTCTCTTCCCTGTATCATTTTTTCTTTACAAAAATGTGACCTTAAATGAGATAGGTTTTTTTTGGCATAGGCAGGCACCAGGAACCGAACGAAATAGTATCTTTTTTTATTTTGTGGGTGCATGGTCTGGGAATCGAACCGGGTCTCCTGCATGAAAGGCAGGCATTCTAACCACTGAACTACCCATGTACCCTAGATAGTATTTTGAAACCTGTTTTTTTCACTTGCTTCAAAATATATTTCCACATCATTTATATTCTTTCACATTTTTAATGATGTTGTACATAGTATTCTGTGATATGGATGGATCATAATTTATTCAACCAGTCTTTTTTGGGAAAATAGGGTGGTGTTTTTTTTTTGTCCACAAATGTAAGCATCTATTTAACAATAGCTTTTTATATATCTATGAGTGTATTGTATACATTTAAAATTTCTATATGTGCATTTTTAATATTAAATGTTCTTATTCCTTCACTTTCACGGTTTCCAGCTTCAGCTGGTTTAACACATGCATTTATTTCAGTAGGCACATATGTGCAGTGTGTGCGTCAACCACACATATTGCTGTAGCATGCTCAGATGACTTGGTTTGGTCCCCCTGGTTGTTTCTTCTGCAGTTCAATATGTATTGTTCTCTATATGTCAGGTTCTGTGCTCAGTACTGAGGTATAAAAATGAATACGATACAGACCTTCTGCCTAATTACTGGAAGAGAGAACATACATGCAACTAATGATAATGCAAAACCAGAAGCAAAAAACATGTTATAAGAGCACAGAGGAGGGAGTAACTGGGGAAATTAAGGAAGCTGTTCCGGAGGAGACCCTAGAAGAATATATAGGATTTTTGACAAGGGTCATAGGGGAAGGGAGCATTCCATGTTAGAAAGAGAACCACAAGCAAAGACCTGGAGGAGTACATGTTGTCTTGAAGAGTAGCTGGAGTACACAGTGTGTGATGGAGGTGGGGCTGGAGGAGACGCTTGTGAGTGTTAGTTAGAAACAGATTGCAGAGGACTAGAATTCCTTCTAAACAGTTGTTACTTCATTCTGTAAGAAGTAGAAAGTCAATGACTTTCTTGAGCATATGGGACATGATTAGATCCAAAGTTTTAGAAACTTACCTCTAGTTAAATTTGCCTAGAAGGGGATAGACTGAGATGGTTTACAGTTAGGAGTCTCTTGCAACAGCCTAGGTAAGAGGGGATGGAGCCTTACCTGGGTATAAGAACTGGCTATAAGACATTCAAGAGCTATCTCAGAGGTAGATTCAAAAGAACTCGACAATCAGATTCAGATTGATAAGAAGAAATGGAGAAGACACAAGAAACTAGTTTAAGTAATTCTTTGCCAAAGTGCTAAGTTCCCTGAGTTAGGGATGATGTCTTTTGAACTCCACTTCCCCTCATCTCAGTGCTGGAGTTCCCTTAGACAAACAGGTGGCACTCAGCAAATCCTTATTAAATTGGAATGTCCTGGCCAGTGTTTCATGTGAGGAGGACAGAATCCTTCCACTCTTCAAAAGTTCCAGCCTCACTATTAAATAGCCAGGAGGTAAAAATAGCCCTAATGTTCACCAACTGGTAAATGGATAAACAAAGCGAGTTATATATGTGCAATGGAATATTATCATACTATGCTATTATAGATAATGGAAACACATCTTTAAAGTACTGAAAGAAAAAATGTCAACTTAATATTTTATACCCAGGGAAAATATCTTTCAAAAATGAAAGTGAGTATGTCCATACAATGGAATATCATTCAGCCATAAAAAAGAATGAAGTACTGATATATGACCTAATTTGAATGAATTTCACTAACATGCTAAGTGAAAGGAGTCAGACCCAAAAGGTCAATATATATGATTCCATTTATATGAAATATCCAGGATAGATGAATCCACAGAGACAAAGCAGATTGGTAGTTACCAGGGTGGGGAGAAGGGGAAATGGGGAGAAACTGCTTAATGGGTACAGGGCTTTATTTTAGAGTAATGGAAATATTTTAGAACTAGATAAAAGTGGTGGGTGCATAACATTTGTGAATGTACTAAGTGCCAAAAAAAATAATAATAACAGCACAGTCTGTTAAGGGGAAATCCGAATAGCCCCATAGCAAAGGAACACAAAGAATATTCAAGAACAAAGCTTTGCTTATCATTTTTCTTCAAAGGGTAATCTTTGTAGCTTATATAAGAGCATGCCTTTACCACCAAACCTGGGTCATAAAGATTAAAATTTAAACATGCTTGTGAGATTTCAAGACTGATGAATAGCATTAATGAAGGCAAGAGAAAGTATTGGTTCAAAAAACAGTTGTTAGCCTGGAACTTAGGGTCAGGGGACTGACTACAAAGGGACATGAGGGAACTTTAGGAGGTGAGGAAATATTCTTTATCTTTATGGGGTAGTGGTTACAAGGAGGTATACAAGCTTGAGAGTTCATGAGCAAGGCACATAAAATGCATTCATGTTATCATATGTAAAATATGCCTCAATAAAGTTGAAATAAAAAATTAATAATTAGAACCAAAATTTAAATGAGTAGAATTTGATTAAGATTGTTTCCAATTACTTCTTCTCCAAATATCTGTTCCATATAAATTCAAATTTCTTTTTAAAAGCCAGTTTACCACAATTAAGCTCAGCCCACATTTTTTGTGTACCGCCTACTGGCGAAATCCTGTGCAAATACCAGAGGATCTATTGGTGAATATCCCAGATACGGCTCTGTCCTGACAGCCAAAGCAGCTGCCAACATAAGACACTAAAGCAAATATCACATAGCTCTTGCAAGGAGGATCCTTAGGCTTAGGGAGTCTAATTTTCAGAGGAAGGGAGAAAATATTTTTCATAAAGATTAGGTGGCACTTGCCATTTGGTTTCTGTGCTGACTCTGACACCTTTAAAAATCTCAGCGATAAAGCTGCATTATTCTAGTGTGGGTTGGTTCCTTGAGGATTATCCTAGCAGTGGGTGTTTTTTTCTTACTGAGGCATGAGTCCTGCTATAAGCTGTATGTGTGAACTTGGAACATCTAACTGAATGGCATTAATCTGCTGGTGTTGTTTAAGTTTTCTCCCCATCCGGAAGATTCAAATAGCTCATCATGATCAGACTTAATGTGGTGTTGCTGGCCCATGTTGGGGGTGTGTGTGTAGGGGGGTGGGGTTAGTCCACTGGAAATAATAAATGAAACAAGCTCCATTATTTAATTTGGAAATGAATCATAGTGCTGGAAGATAACCTTAGACTTCAGCTAGTCTGGGTTCTGTCATTGAAAAAAAACGAAAAGACACAAGACCCAGTGAAGTGAAATGAAGTGACTTGTTCAAGTATACTTGTGTAGTGTGTGTAAACCATGAGCAAGAAGTCAGGTCTCTTCAGGACCAGACCACATTGCCCTCATTTTAAAGCATTTTAAGCATTGACTTTTAGGTATAGTTCCCAGGTCCAAAAGTCCATTTCTTCATTGGGCAGAGCTGAGAGGAATCTAGCCTCCATTTAGAAACTTTTTGAGGGAGAAAATATAGAAGCTCTTAGCAACCCATTTCCAGATTTCCCATCCTTCCCTATTTTCTTTCCCCCAACTCCACTGCACAAAATGCCCATCCCTTTGAGCAAATAAGGATTTTAATCATTTTCTTTTTACTTGATTTTAATCCTCTGAGAGTCTGCTGGCTTCCATTTGCAACAGTTAACATGCAAAAGCTTTGCTTGCAATGAAAGTCATACTTTTCTTGGTAGCCTGGCATTTCATCATTTTAAGAAACTAAGTAGCTTCCTATTAAATTAGGCTCAAACTGGAGACAAGAATTATGTTCTTAAAAACACAGATATGAAATGATAGATTAGTGTTACAAGTTAATGTAACACATCGTGACATGCTATAAGAGCATTAGACCAATTAGCAAGCACGTCTTCTGCTAGGGTTCATCTTTTCTGCTGGGTATGTAGATGTAGCAAAAGGATAGTGATTTGAAGGATGGCATTTATCAAATGCCCTAGGATAGAAAGTTTCCACTTGAGTGACATGACCTGCATTCATTTATCAAAGACAGCACCCCATTGCCTGGTTACACAGCAAAAACCTAAGTGCTGCACCAAAAACGCCGCCTCCAGATTGACATTTACGTCTGACTTCATTCTAAAAATCACTGAAATCCATTGCAATTGTGTCTAAATTTGAGTTTTTATACATTCCAAAAATATATACTGCTCCTTTCTTGAGAACTAGCAAATTATTGGAGATGCCATTTAGCAGGTTTGTCGGCTTGGGCCCCTCCTCCCCCCTTTTCTGGTCTTGCTTCCACATCAGTCTGGTAACAGAAAGGAAAAGGGAACAATCAATCTCCTAGTTGCTCCTGGTGCGAATGCCCACAATACTGTCAGAAGCAAAATGAATGGGGAGGAGTGTGGGGTTTGGGTCAGCAATTTGTGGGGGAGGGGATAGCTTTCTGCTGTGGTAAAGCAGAAAAACCCTGCTCACCAAGTTTAAATTAACAGAACCTGCCCGGAGGGGAGCCACGGTCTTTGTGAGGCTGATTAATGTCAGCCTTGTAAACAGCAGCCTTCCAACAACGGGGCTAGCCTGCTGAGCAGAAAGCTTGGAGGGCATGGCATCTCCTGCTTATGAAAGCTGAGCAGAGTCCAATCCTCTGACTAGAGCCAGAGAAAGCTAAAGACCAGGAACATGGGTCTTGTTTTTAATTAGATTTCTGTTGTCTAACCCAGCAAAGGAGAAGCAAGCTGCCGTTAAAAGTGCCTTCCCTTCAGGCCTTGATGCCACAGAGTCCTGAGGTAGACAAATGCGACCCTTACCTCTCTTAACTCAGGTGGTTGTGAGTCAAAAATTGCTTTTTCTTTAAATGACCATCAGGCCTTAAAAGGAAGTGTGTCCAGGAGCAAGTTGCCTAGAGAAAATAGGACCTTGATAAATGCTAGTGGCCCCAGCCAAGTCCATCAGCCCTTGGTTTACGTATTGGTGAAAGGGGTTTTGTAGTTTCCAGCAAATACTCAGGTGAACGCCCCTGCATGCATTTCTTGCCCAGTGTTACAGTTCGTAAGAGTGGTGTTCCATAAGCTGGGGTAGAAATCAAATCTGCAGGGAATGTGTGTGGTATGAAACCTATCTGGTGTGCTTATGTCAATCACTGATGTGTTTCCATAAATGCATTTTTTGTGACTTTGAGAGGTGTCCTGTGGCCATCAAAAATCAGTCAAGGCATCTTCTGGGACACACACCAGTTCTGACACCCAGGCGGTGCTGTTGTTTTCCAGGTGCATGCTTGGTTGCCTCCGCAGCATTGTTTATTTACCCCAGGAATATATGATGAAGAATTTAATTTTGCAGCCTCTCCAAAAATAGCCAGAAAGCATCCCTAAAACTTCTGCTCTCAGACCTTATTTCAAGAAGTAGCAAAAGAAGAGGAATGCCTTCTTGTTTTTAATCCCAGTACTAATAAAATCAGAGGTTGATGTTTATATATCATAGGGTAGTTGTTCTGAAAGAGAAAATAAAAGTAAATGATGAAACTGTGGAAAAAATGGACTCTCTGGAATGGAACCAAGAACTAGCTCTCAGTGTTGACCTTTTAGTTAAAGCCACATAATGCAATTTATGTCATCCTCTCCAGATATATTATTTTATCGGTTTGCTGGGAATTTTGGCTTAAGGGAAACTGTACATTGGGGGAGTAAAATGTTTAACTCTTACTACTGCCAAATGCTTGTCCCCAAGGTGAAGTGTTATAATAGAAAAAACACATGCATTGACCCTACCCTATAAGAGTTTATATTCTAGGGTTCCATGATTCACAAAAGATATTTTCAGATGGTCATCATGGCTATTTCCATTAAGAGCATTTCTAGTCAAAATGATGCTTTATCAGCCTGGAAAGTTGTTATATATTCCTATTTATAAATCTTAATTCCTAAAGCTAATTTTAGGTTTATAACCCATTTTGAAGTTCTAAGATCCCCAGTTGAAAACAATTAAGTCCATCTTTAGTTGAGAACTGGAAGTCAATCCAGTCATCATCCACTAATTTATTGTTGGTGGTTCCTGTGCTTTAGCTTTCCTATATTCTGAGATCTGGATAAGTAAGTGCATTTGTTGAAATTATAGTGCTGGAGATCACCCTGCTTGTGGATCCTCTCACTTGAATTTCTGTTTTCTCTCTACACTCCATTCAGCCTTCATCCATTCTCATGGCTTTGCATATCACCTGTATGCTGATGACCCTCAAAATAATAGCTCCACTTTGTACCTCTCCTTGGAATTCCAGCCTCCTGTATCTAACTTTGTACTTGACATTGCAGCTTGAATATCAAATTCCCACATCAAATTTAATCTGCCCCAAACTGGGCTCCTGATCTTTCAACCTAAAACTTCGTCCTTCTGCAGTTTTCTTTATCTCAGATAATTGCAACTCACTCTTTCAGGTAGTTCAGTCAAAACCTAGGAATCCTGGAATCCTCTCTTTGTCTCACACCCCATGGGCTACAGGATCAGAAAACATTCCTTTCTTACCATCTCCAAGTTCAGAATATATTCAGGACCTGATCACTTTTCTCTACCCACATTCAGATAAAAAAAGAAAATCCAGACCCCAATCACTTTTGACCACCTCCATGTTTGGTAAATATCTAAAATCCATTCACACCTTGCCACCTCCACCTCCACTACATTTGTTCACATGGATCATTATCACATGGCTGTATCACTGCAGGAGCCAGATAACTGATGCCCCAGTGTCCTCTCTTGCCACCCTGCAGTTCTTTCAAAACCAGAGGTTGATACAGCCTAAGTGACTCAGGTTAATCAGATCCTGTGGCTCCTCTCCTCAGAGCCCTCCTGTGGCTTTCCCTCTCACCTGGGGTAAACTCAATGCCATTAAAATGGCCACCACTGCCCACAGGATGTGCTCTGTGCCGGGAGGAGGCTCTCAGCTGATTCTCTCCCCTTGGCTCTAGCCTGGGTCTTCTCAGCAATGCTCCTCCCACACACCAGATATGCTCCCACCTCAGGAACTCTGTAGGTGCTGATGATCCCTCTACCCTGTGTTCCTCTCCCAGATACCTGCAGAGTTCACTCACTCCCCTCCTTCTGGTCTTTACCCAAATGCCCACCCTCCAGGGAGGCCTTCTTTAACCACCCCATTTAAAATTAGCACACACTCACCCTCAGCACTCCCTCTTCCCCTTTGTGACTTTTTCTCCATAGCACATTTTTACCTTCTAACATGCCTTTAAAAGGAAAAAAAAAATTAATTTAGTTGTTGTTGCTGTTAGTTTTTTAATCTACTCCCAGCAGAATGTAAAAATTTCCTCAGGGTATTCCTCAGACTCTTTCCTGCATTGGTGAATCTCTATCCCCTATAATAGTGCCTGGTAGATTCTACATACATGTCTGCTGAAGTAATTGATTAATTAAATAATTTGTATTTCTTTCTCTGTGATACATCTTTGCCCTATGTATATAGTGGCACTTAAGAGTCTTCTTTAAAGATCTGGGTTTTTTAAAACTATTTTAAGAATATCCGACTACTTTTTTGTATTTGTTGCAAATATTTTTCCAGATTCTTTACCTGTTAATTTAGTATATTTTATACGCAAAAATTTGAATTTTTTTAACAAACTAGTTTAAATTTTTATAGGACCAGTTCTGCCTGTTTCTGTAAGTACTATTTTTCTCTGTGCCGCCCTTTGAAAGTTTCTGAAGCCAAAATCATCTTCTGCAGAGCGTTGAGCCGCGTACTTCTCCGCTCACGTTCTTGCGCCCCCTGCAGGCATCAACCGGAAGGTCGTGTACTCCCTGGCGGACTCCGCGGATGGCTTCTTCTCCATTGACAGCGCCTCTGGCATCATTATCCTGGAGCAGCCGCTGGACCGAGAGCAGCAGTCCTCCTACAACATCAGCGTGCGGGCCTCCGACCAGAGCCCCAGGCGAGCTCTGTCCTCTCTGACCACCGTCACCATCACCGTCCTGGACATCAACGACAACCCCCCTGTGTTTGAGCGGAGGGACTATCTGGTGACAGTGCCGGAGGACACCTCCCCTGGTACCCAAGTCCTTGCTGTTTTTGCAACCAGCAAAGATATCGGCACAAATGCTGAGATTACATATGTCATCCGATCTGGGAATGAACAAGGGAAATTTAGAATCAACCCAAAGACAGGTAGGTAAACTGAAGCCAACTGAGAATTTAAGACTCCGTTATGTCCTATTACTCCTCCTGAATGCTCTAACTTGCCCTTCTCTGCCAGCTCTGTGCCCTCCTCTTACCTCCCTCATGGATGGAGCAAATCTTCTCTTAGCAGGACTTGCATGTGGACCTCAGAATGGCCACTGGTAGTCCATTGCTGAATTTTAAGCTGTGGCTTGCTTGGCAAATACTTAATGCCCAGGTTGGCTCCAAGATTTCCAAATGGCAGGGTATGGGAACAGCCACATGGTTTACAGGGGAAAGAGAGCTTTTCCTAAAGTGACATTTGCATACCACACAGATTTGGATTTTCTCTCTCTTTCTATTTTTAAACTTCAATCATATGTTTCTGTGTTTGGGAGTACTTCTAGAGTTTGGGCTCCCCTTGCCATTGGTAAGCGATCTGGATGGTGGGTGATTTGCAGGCCTGCTCAGCCAGTACCCCAAGGACACCTGTCAGTCAGTTGGAATTGGAGCTGTATTTGGGCAGAACAGTGTCACTTGTCACCACATTCTTTTTGGCATCACCTCGGGAAAAGATGCTTAGAAACAAGCCAAGATTACCCTGGGACCTTCTCTTCATCAGTCAGTTAATAAGAATTAGGGGCACTTTGGGTAGATAGGGTAATTCAATAAACAAGTTTGGGTATTATTTAAGAGTAAGCATACCATTATGCTTTCATGGATTATATTATTATTTTTCAAAGCATGTTTGAGAATATTCTCGTTCTGTTTACCTATTCCCCTATAAATAGGTAATGCGATTCCCATTTTGCAAATAAGAAAGGTTAAGTCTATCACACCTAACAGCCTTTGGACATATTTCCCTCTCATTACTCAAGGACTACGCATTTATTGAGCAAGGTGACAAAGGAAGTCCATTCTAGTCCTGTAAATACAAACAAGAAGCCATTGTAATTAGCAATGTAATTCAACATGGCAAATACTCCAGGCTTCTGTTGGGCCAGTACATATTTCTCACATTCTCCATTTGAGAAAACAGAGCTTCAGAGAGATTGAGTAATTTCCACAATGCCCACTGTTAGTAAATGGGAGATCCAGTGTTTGAACTCAGGTGTCCCTGACTCTAGAATCCATGTCCTAGTCTCTATGTAACAGTGCTATACTGTGAGGAATATGAAAATGAGTGCAATTCCGTGTCCCTGCCCTTAAGTATAGAAAGGTGGAAATATTATTGAAGAATTGCATTAGCAGCTTCTTCCAGTAGTAATTTTGTTTTTAAGGTCAGTACTTCAAATTACAAAGTATGAGGCCTTTCTGCAATTAAATATGTGTTAGCCTTAGCCTGTCTAGTTATGGCCATTTATGAATACTATAGATAAATGGTTAAGTACTATTTAAATTTTGCTTTGAATAACAAGTGCTAAGGGTGGTAATCACTAAGAAATCTTAATTATGAGGAAAGAGGTTGTTATAGATATGACTTGTGTTTCCCACCTAGTCTAGAATGAATATATGGTCAGTATTAGCTCCTAGAGAAGTCTTTCTCTCTCTAGGAGAGAGAGGTGAACGTGATATATTCACCTTGTCCGGGTAGTAGAAAGACAAATGCCTTTGGGAGCTGTTCCACAGGGCGTGCAACGACCAGTTAGCAATTGCAGTAAGCAGTGTTGGGCTGCCTCCCCAGAAAGCCCTAGGCTGGGAGGGAGATGGAGGGAGAATGCCTCCTGGGGGCCTTACCCAGATAGCTACATTCACCCGTTCTATTTGCTTCCTTTAAATAACTGTGGCACAGACATTATCATCTCCATTCTGTAATTGTGGACTCTAAACTCAAACTATTTGGCTCTTTGATTCCCAGAAATTGCCTTTTCTACTATCTCACAGAGATTTCTGAGATCTTCACCTTGCCTCTTCTTTTTTTTTCCTCTGTCCTCTTTTTATCATAATAGTTTTAGACAAGTACATTGTAACTTGGAAGGCACCTCCTTGGTTAATTCAGTTCTGTTAAGTCTGCGCGTATTTATCTACAGATGAAGGGTGGGATCACGCGTTAGTGTCCACATATCTCAGCTCTTTCTCAGTCTGCCTGGGCCAATGTGAGGAGTCAGGAGACAGAGTTCAGGGTTGGGTACCCCTGTCCTTCCTCCCCAGTTTGTATAAGAATGAACAATGCCAAAGATTTTCCAGCTGCTTGAGAGCAGTTCAGAAACTGTTAGAGAAACATGCAGAGGCCTTTAATTTCTTCAGTTTTGTGTTTGATGGGTAGTCATACTTTAACTGACAACATTAATCAGGCTTTGGGAATGCTTTCTGTAGTAGAGTGTTAAATAAACAGATTACTGGATATCTGAAATTCTTGGCTAGAAATGATGTTTTAAATATTACCATGATTATGGAACAATTGACCAGTGATTTTTCTAATCAAATCTCAATGTCCACATTTTTCTTCAAAGGGGGCATTTCTGTCTCTGAAGTCCTGGACTATGAATTTTGCAAAAAGTTTTACCTGGTGGTGGAAGCCAAAGACGGGGGCACCCCAGCTCTCAGTGCAGTGGCCACAGTCAGTATTAATGTCACGGATGTGAATGACAACTCCCCCCAGTTCAGCCAAGACGTCTA
This sequence comes from Tamandua tetradactyla, assembly GCF_023851605.1. Lineage (NCBI taxonomy): Eukaryota > Metazoa > Chordata > Mammalia > Pilosa > Myrmecophagidae > Tamandua > Tamandua tetradactyla. The sequence continues at coordinate 50,335,954 of NC_135334.1, read as the reverse complement.
CAGTGCTGTCATCAGTGAAGATGCCTCAATCGGGGACTCTGTGATTTTGGTAGGTGCCAGTGGGAAGGTCCAGATGTCTGAGAATAATAATCCTCAATAGAGTGAAAAAGTAAGCACATTTTATCTTGGATTTTCTTCTGATTTACCCCTTCATTTCCCTTTGTCCCCCAATGACTCAAGTCAGCCACCAAAAGCCCTCATGGCCTTTCAACTGCTTCTTCTCTAATTTTTATGTTGGAATGGGTCTAATAGATTAATTTATATCATGATATAATAACTGATAATCACTTACCTCTCAGGAGGGTATATTTTTCTTGAGAGAGATAAAAAACAGATCATGGAATGAATTTTTAATGATGGCTCCTATGTGACCTTAGATGATAAGTTATTAGGTGGCTAAGGATAAAATAAAAGCCCCTTCACCCAATACTTCCCCTGACCCACAGACAGACACACAGAGTAAGGCAGCCACAAATGGGAATAAGTTTAAGATTGATCAGCCACTCTTAGAGGAGCCCTTTCCAGAAAGATTGTTTCTAATACCATTACAACAAGCCATACATTCCGAGAACTCAGGTTCTTAAAGACCACAAATTGTATTTGGGAATCAATGAGTCCCTTCTTCACCATCCTTATTCATCACTGGGTTGGACAGATCCCTTCTATTCATCTATCTCTACTTCTGGTTCTGCAGCATGAGACTGTGGGCGATCCCAGCCCTTGATGAATAATGGTACATTCTTTACATACCAGTGGTGCACTCTCCAGGCCATCCCTTCTTCCTGTATTTCCATACATACAAATCCCAGTGGCACCAATGTAGAGAGGCGAATAGAGGGTATTGTGTTTGCTGTGTAAGAAAGAACTTTCTTAGACTCCCTTTACTTCACATGGAATACATAGATTTAGAGATTGCCCGACTCTGTGGCAGAGGCCATTGTTTTGCAGAATTGGGGCTGAATCCCAAATTCAGTTGACTTTGGGTACTACCCTGGCTAGCTCAAGGCTGAAGGCAGATAAGAATTAACATAGAAATAAAGCGGCAGCTTCAGTACTTCTGCAGCCTTCCTTCAAACAGCTGGTATCTCTTCCACTGGGGACGTGGTCACTGGCCTAGGTAAGCATAGCTCCCAAGAAAAAGGCCAGAGCTGTGCCCATTTTAACAGACCTGGAACCTTGAAATAAGCCTTTTCTCTGTCCCTTGTGTTGTTTCTTTTCTTTGTTTTGCTTGTTTTCCATGAAGTTGATAGCGGAAGATGTAGACAGCCAGCCCAACGGGCAGATTCACTTTTCCATTGTGAGTGGAGATCGGGACAACGCATTTGCTGTGGATCCTCTCCTGGGACTAGTTAAGGTTAAGAAGAAATTGGACCGGGAACGGGTAAGCTAGTTGAGGTCAGCCCCTTTCCTTCCACACCCACCTCTTCACTGGAATCAGGGATTCCGAATCCATGAGTGGGAGTAGGAACTTTGTCCATTCTAAATAATCAGAGTCAATAGGGGTGGCTGAGTTGAAGCATGATGTCTTTGAGTTACACCTGCAAAAGAATTTCTTGCCAATTGTGCTGTCATTAAAAGCTTCTTAAAAGTTTCTGACTTACCTCAAAGAAAAAGTAAATGTATTTTTCTGGGTGGTTGGAATTTAAGTTCTTCCCAGAGAGGGTGCAAGGCAGAAGAGTACCTTTAGTACTAAGATTGTGGTTTTAGTTTCATTAGCAACTTTAGCTCTGGATGACCAGATACAAAAGAATCACCTGAAGGCATCCAGGTAAAAAGACTGATGCAGAAAATTCCTCGGTCCAAACTTAAACTAAGTGTTTAAACAGTGTCTTTCTTGACCAATAATAGTTTCTGTAAAGGGAAAATAAAAATGGAAAAATATGCTATAGTAGTGATGCTGAAAAGCAGAAAAACTTCACTGGGTAATATATCCCCACAGCCCCAGGAGTACTAAAATTGATAACTAAGGCAGATGAGTGGAGACAGCTGTGGTGTTGAACAAAGGCCTAGGAGCCATGGTTCCAGCCATGGGCAATTTTGACACTCAGGGGACATTTGGCAGTGTTTGAGGGTCACAGGTGCTATTGAAATAGAGGTCAGGGATGCTGTTAAATACCCTACATTGCACCAGTCATCTCCCAACAACAAAATATTTTCCGGTCCAAAATGTCAATGCTGCCAATGTTGAGAAACTCTTATCTAGAAACTCAGAGTGAAGAAGGCTGATCTTTAACAAAGCACTGCCTGTACCTGTAATTCCTCTGAGTGTGGACAGAAGGAAGTAAGTGCTACGCTTCTTTACTGTCAGTCCTTTGTTCTTTGATAGGTGTCTGGATACTCCCTGCTTGTCCAGGCAGCTGACAGTGGCATCCCTGCCATGTCATCAACTACTACTGTCAACATAGATATTTCTGATGTGAATGACAACAGCCCAGTCTTTACACCTGCTAACTATACTGCTGTGATTCAGGTAAGCACATCTTGCCTGCCTGACACTTGCCCTCATGCACCCGGCCTCTTGCCCCTACTTTGCTCACTCATTATGGTTTTTACCTAACTTCAACTCATCCTTTCCTAGAGCTGGTATGAAGAATTTGATACTTCTCCCTCAGCTGGTGAATAAACATTAATAAGAGCTATCACTTGTGTCCTTTCCATTGTTGGGTGCTTTCCATTTATCGTTTATCCTCATAGCAACCCTGTGAAGTAGGATGCTGAAATGCCCCCACTCCCCCACTTAACTGTTGAAGAAGCTGCACATCTCAGAGGTTGAGTAGCTCACATAAGAACATTCAGCTGGCAAGTGATCGAGTCAGGATCTGAGCTCGGGTCAATCTGCTGCAGAAACTGTTCTCTTTCCACAATGGCAGGCTATATTCTGGCAGGGGAGGGAGACTGACATGAAGATGTTCCTGCAGTCAAAGGGAGAGTTGGCCTCAAGATTGAGCTGCTACTCATTACAATTAATCTCCCATAAGCAATGCGTTTAACACTTTAAATCCATCTGCTTTTTAAAATTAGGATAGAGTGACTGCAGGATAGAGTGACTCACTGCTGCTATACTGCTATTAGGCAGAATGACTCTTCCTCCCATCTTTTTTTATTCAGAATATATTTCATGAGCACAATGCTAGACACCAAGCTACCTCGACCTCCCAGTATTCCTAGAAGCTGGAAACCCAACTTCAGGAGGGAGAGGAAGTCCAAGCTGGGAATACTGTCAGTGTGAAAGATTTTGAGAAAACAGGGATTGATAAACATGTCTTAGGGGGTCACAGATACTCTCGAGAATCAGCCTTTGCCTGATTCTGAAAATCGCCCCAAGGATTTGTGGGTAGGAGGTAACACGAGTGGGCCCGATCTTTAGGGGCCTGTCTGGAATAATATTCAAGACCTTGGTTCTGGCCATGCATGGTCAGCCTCCCCCGTCCCCCGACACTGTTCCCCTGAGCTGTCCAGAAATGGGGGTGGGAAGCCACCAGTCATAAACCAAGCAGCTATCTGCTTCGTTCCAACCCTTTGTCAGTGAAATCCGATTCCTTCACCAGTGGTATTTTGGTTGTCTGTTTTCCCCTCACCTTGCTTTGGGGATTTTCCTTTCCTCTCTCTGATGCTTTTTCCAGCAGCTTTGCATTCTTATTCCTCTCCTGTTCCCGCAAAGCTTCACCCAGGGTCTGCGTGTTCCTCCATTCCTCTTTCTCTCAGACTGCTCCTCTCCCACATCTCCCTCCCTTGGTGGCACTCTCTGCTTCTCACTGGCTCTGCGCATGCACCCCCAAACAAAACAAGCATTGCTTACACAATATTCGGTTTTATGACATGCATCAATCAGCTTGACAGACTATTTTCAGATGCACAACAGGAAGCCAGCAGTGAAAGAACCTAGAGTCTCCAACCCATGAACGTTGACCGTGTCTCGTATCTGGAGCCCGGGGGGCCTGTCTGTGTTAGGTTTCACCCTTCTTTCTCAGATGCTGACCCCGAGGGCACACATTTTCCCTCTCTCTTTCTCTGTTCTATGAAGGAAGTGGCCTTTATAGAGTGAGCAAACCAATCAATAAATCTTCTGTTTTTTGTAGTGCTGAGTGTGTTGTCAGCGTGAAATAATAAATCTCTGCTGGGCTGAGGCAATCCCACGACCGATTCCTCAGAGAGACTGTGTCTAGTTCATCACCAAAAGGGCACTTGAGAGGAACTGCGAGATAATGGTCTTTCAGGTCCTTCTGTCTTTCTCCTTCAAAAAAGTCTCCTCCCTTTTCCCAACCCAGAATGAGTTCCTTATTCCAACACCTGGTTTTCATCAGACTTAACTCAGCACATAAAATGTGAGTGTGCCTGCCCCAGGAATGACTTCTCTCCAGCATGGCGTATCATCATCTTCATCTCTGTAGCCCAAACCCACTTAATTCTAAACGGACATCACGAGGAAGTCTGAACCCCAACTGACTTCAGACCCAAGCTGTGGTAGTGCTGAAGTCTAAACAGGACGGGGCAAGGAAACCAATGCCTGAGCTACAGAGGAATTTAATGTGGCATTTCCGAAGTTAGATAACCTTTGACCCAAAAGGGTAAAGGGCAAAAAGATACAGAGTCTTTGTGTTTTCATTTTGCAAAAAAAGGCAGAAAGCATCTGCAAATAATGCTTGCACAATCAATAGCATCCAGGCTTCCAAAAATCCTGATGAAATTAAGGATTTCCTTTCTTTTTGTTCTCAACTTCAGAAATATTCTACTCCCTTACCCTTTCCTTGAGGGACCTGTCAGAATTGGGTTCCAGCCCCATTCTCCACCTGACACTTACCTTTGTATATCTATTATGAAATTGCCAGAATGTCCCTCCAAAAAAAAGTCCATTGTTGTGACGTTGTGTCACAGTGTTGTGCCTCAGCATTATCATGTTGTGACAAGTGTGAGAACATGCCTTCCCATCCTGACATGTAGATGTCTTCTTGGCCCAGGAGGATTTTCAACACAGTCGAAAAGACTGGTGAGTGCCATCAATTCCCAGAGCTATTCACATAAATTCAGGCTATTTCAAGCATTGTGAGGATGAGGTATAGCCCAGGACCATCCTTGGAAACTATAAACCCATTTAGCGCAAAGCCCTTGAGCTCTCCTCTCCAGTTTATGGTCTCATAGGGCAGTTGTGAGGCGGGAGCCAAGGACAGGACATATGACTATTGGATGCCAGCATGTTGCCAGAAGAAAAGATATCACAAGGCATCCCTTCCCCCTGAAAGCCCTGTTTTCCATCTATAATGATGGGGTTTTTGTGTGTGTGTGTAAAAAGGTGTAATTTTATCTTCCTTTTCAATATACTCTTTTTTGCAGGAAAATAAGCCAGTAGGCACCAGCATTTTACAGCTGGTGGTGACAGACAGAGATTCCTTTCACAATGGGCCTCCCTTCTCATTCTCTATTTTGTCGGGAAATGAAGAGGAGGAGTTTGTGTTGGACGCGCATGGGACCCTGCGGTCAGCCGTGGTCTTCCAGCACACGGAATTGCCAGAATATGTGCTGTGTGTCCAAGTACGTCTCGGCCTCTATCAAATCAGGCTGTCTTTCACTCCTGCTTGTTCTGTGCCCATCGACATAATTCGTTACCATGCAGAAATGTTCCCCTTTTTATCTCAAATTCAATTTCACACCCAAAAAAAGCAGCCTCCGTGTGTGAGATTGAACAGGAAGGAAGGAAGGCATTGTTGTTGAGGAGGGACATTCCTATAGGGAGTACCAAGAAGAGCGTCACTGGGCTTAAATGTGTAGTCTAAAAATTGCTGAGATGCTAACTGACCTCCAAAGGCAACTTATTGTTCAAGTTCTGCTACCTTACACTAAGTATTATTTTTCATATTGTCCCAATTGAGGAAATTACTAGACATTATCTTAATGTGATTTAGCCATAGCATGGCCTCCACTTTTGGAGAAACCTCAGCTTGGTAGCCTTCTCCACTGAAGCAGTAAAAGTGGACCAAGGACTCAGCTGCACTAGCCTTGAGAAGTTGACTCCAAATCCCATCATTTCAGCCTCCTCAAGCTCATTGGCCTGTATGAAATAAAATGGGATAAAGAGGCAAAAGTAACAGATCTGAAAATGGTATGTTAGGAGCTGGAAATAAGAGAGTACCAAAAAGTGTATGAATTTTGCCAAGACCAAGTTTGGGCCTCATCAGTGAAACTAAGTGACTTTTTTTCCCATAGAAGGCAAATTAATCTCATTGCATTAGTATCAGTGATAACAACAGTAAATATTTTCATTTTATAGCATTTAATTATCTCTTTTGATAAATTGTATGTTACTCAGCTCCATGAAACCTTCCAAATTAATGACTTCTGAGCTCTGAATACGAGAGTGAACTCTTCAGTTGCCAGTCACTCCTCCAATATAATGTAAATCATTTCATACCACGATGTGGTGTTCAAGGACACGGGCCTATTTTTAGTGTCTTCTCACTGAAGCTAGTACAATTCTCTGCATGCCCTCCCTAGTTGTTAGAGTCCAGAAATCAGATTGGACATCTCAGGCTTTGGAATCTCCTGAGAGGGCTCTAACTCCCTAGTCCCTCCAATTAAACTACCACCAAGTCCTGTGTTTATTTCTTCATAATGTCCCTGGGTGCATCACGTACATTCCTGCTGCTTCACTGGAGAAGGCTACCACGCTGAGGTTTCTCTAAAAGTGGAGGCCATGATATGGCTAAATCATATTAAGATAATGACCAGTAATTTCCTCAACTTCCTTTATTCCATATCACCTCACGCTTTTGCAGGATCTTCTCGGTGATTCATCTTTCTTCAGCTTTATTCTCTTCTAGTCCATCCCTAAATTCCTCCCACATTAGTTATCCCACTTTGATTATGTCAAAACCATGGGTCAACAAACCACAGTTTCTGTGCCAAATTCTGCCCTCCATTTTTTTTTTTTTGTATGCTTTATGTCAGGGTCACATTTCATTATTTTTCAATGTGAATATCATGTTATTGTGGCACCATTTGTTTAAGTTTTATTTGTTTGTTTGTTTTGCTTCTTTTTTGGGGAAAGTGTGTGGACCGGCAATCAAACCTGGGTCTCTTGTATGGCACAGGAGAATTCCATCTGAACTACCCTTGCACTCCCTGCCCTTTTTTTTTTTTTTTTTTTTTTTGCATGGGCAGGCACTGGATGCCTTCCACTTTTAAAGAAACTTTTTGAATAAAGTTTTATTGGAACACAGCCTCACCCAATCACTTACATGTGGTTTATGGCTGCTTTAGTGCTATAATGACAGTGTAGAATAGTTGTGATACAGACTGTAAAACTCGCAAAGCCTAGAATATTTATTGCCTAGCCCTCTACAGAACAAGTGTGCCATACTCCTGCTCTAAACTAAAACCATCTGTGGCCTCTCAGTGCCTGAAAACCTGAGGTCTGTAGACTGAACCCTGGCCTTCGGACTTTCAGATTTTGCATTTTAGTGCCTTTAGGCAAGCATCACTCCCCTGTTCTTCTCAGGACATGTCCCCATTACTCTCTATCATCTTACACTCAATGGCCTCCCACCTCTCTGACATTTGAGTGGGCAACTTCTGGTCTGTCAAGTCCAAACTCATCACTGTCATTCAGAAGTCTCCACAGTTTGATTTCAAGCTCAACCTGACTTGCTCACCTTTTCTCTTCTGACATGAATTTCCCATTTACGTAGTCTATCAAATAAAGCACGTGATGATGTAAAGATTATAATAAAAAAAGTAATGACCATCACACTAACTATTGTGTATTAAGTGGTTTCTCTGGGCCAGGCCTATGCTAAGTACATTGCAATAATTCTCTCTTATAATCCCCACAATAACCCTGTAAGATATATATACTATTTTACTCATATCAGAGGTATGAAGTTTGAAGCTCAGAAAAATAAGTAACTCCAGACATGTAGTGTGGTGAACTCTAGTCTGTGTGACATCCAAGTCCTTGCTCTTATCCTGCCTTACACATAGAAGGACGCATCTACCCAGCTCCCACCTGGCCTGCAAGGTCCACTGCAGCCCACATCCTCAGACATCTGCTTTGTGGTCCTAGCCCATGGGACTCCCGCCTCCTCCCAAAGTCTTACAGCACTAATTACGTCCACATTGCATGTGGCAGACGTTCAATAAAGATCAGAGTAGTTTTCTATAATTCTTATGTGAAGAAAGAAGAGATAAAAAGGTTTTTTTCAGGCTACCTGTTTTTCCCTTTGATACACCATTTTTATTCTAAACTTTAATATGGTATAATTCCCACTTACATAATGTTGTTTCTGAAGTGGGCAGAAATGTGACATCGGGACCAGTCAAAAAGAAAGCATCAAACAGAGAGCAAAGATTCCCCCTCGGAGTGGGAATGCCATTTTGCAAGGTTTCCTGAGCTTTCTGTCCAAAATGAAAACAAGGCCACAGCCTGTGTGGGTGTGTTGGGTCTCCACGCATCCTCTCGCCTCCTCTAGTCACCTCCCACCTGGCTTTATTGTGTTGAAGCATTTCGTTGTCCATAACAGAGTGTACGAATGGGGATTAAAGGTGATAAATCCTCTTACTTAAATGAACACCTTCAGCGTCTTGCAGAAAAGTGGCCAGGGATGGAGGAAGAAGCAAACAGGGTTTGAGGTACAGATGTCTTCTATCTGAGTGGGGTTTTTAAAATTATTATCATTATTATGATTTTTTTCCTTAGTTCCTTGCCTCTCCTTTTCGTTGTCTTAGGCAAAGGACTCAGGCAAACCTCAGCAAGTGTCTCACTCCTACATTCACGTGCGGGTCATCGAGGAAAGTATCCACAAGCCCACAGCCATCCCCCTGGAAATTTTCATCGTCACCATGGAGGACGACTTTCCTGGTGGCGTCATTGGGAAGATCCATGCCACAGATCAAGACATGTATGATGTGCTTACGTTTGCCCTGAAATCAGAGCAGAAAAGCTTGTTCAAAGTCAACAGTCACGATGGGAAAATCATTGCCTTGGGAGGCCTGGACAGTGGCAAGTACGTCCTGAATGTGTCAGTGAGTGACGGTCGCTTCCAGGTGCCCATCGACGTGGTCGTGCACGTGGAGCAGCTGGTCCATGAGATGCTGCAGAACACTGTCACCATCCGCTTCGAGAACGTGTCCCCCGAGGACTTTGTGGGGCTGCACATGCATGGGTTCCGGCGCACTCTGCGGAACGCGGTCCTCTCCCAGAAGCAGGACAGCTTACACATCATCAGCATCCAGCCCGTGGCAGGCACCACCCAGCTGGACATGCTGTTTGCAGTGGAGATGCACAGCAGTGAGTTCTACAAGCCGGCCTACCTGATCCAGAAGCTGTCCAATGCCAGGAGACATCTGGAGAATGTCATGCGCATCTCGGCCATCCTGGAGAAGAACTGCTCGGGGCTGGACTGTCAGGAGCAGCATTGTGAGCAAGGCTTGTCGCTGGATTCCCATGCACTCATGACCTATAGCACAGCTCGCATCAGTTTTGTGTGTCCACGTTTCTACAGGAATGTACGCTGCACTTGTAACGGTGGGTGCATTTAGGGAGTTCCTTCCCACCTCCCCAGGTTTGAGGAGTAGACTGTGTTACTATTCCTCACATGCATACATCCATTCATTCACTCAAAAAACAAAATATTTATTGACGACTATTATGTGCCCCAGTCACTTTGATAGATGCTGGGGCTACAGGAGTAACCAGAGAGTTTATCCCCTGCTCTCGTGGAGCTTATGACTTAGTATCACAGGTGTACAAACAGGCAAGCTGTAGTCCACACAATGAGTATTGTTAGGGGAAGTACAGAGTCCTGTGGGAGGATGGAGGGAGCGGGTACCCAATCAAGTGGGGGAAGGTTTCCCAAAGAGGGTATCCTCTAAGTTGAGATAACAGCTGGGTAGAAATTAGATGTGTGAAAAGTGGTAGGGGAGGGAGAGTGGGCCAGGCTTGTGTGAGGAAGATGTGAAGGCAAAAGAGGGAACCTGCATGGAAGGAATTGAGAGAGACTCCCTGCAGCTGGGAGGAGCAGGGGTGGGTGGAGGTGGGGTGGTGACAGATGAGACTAGTGAACGGCCCAGTGATTGCACAAGGGCTGTCAGCAAGGATGAAGAATTTAGAAATTATCCCAAGGCAGTGAGAACCATTGACTGATTGGAAGTGCAGAAATGACAAGATCAGTTCTGTCTATACAAAGAGTCTTTTGGCCTTAGAGGGAAATGGATTAGAGGTGGCCAGACTAGAGACAGGGAAACAAGTTAGGAAGCTCCTGCAGAGGGTAGGGGCTATAAGATTTGCTTCAGTGAGAAACAAGGGTCAGATGTCCAGGAGCACAGTCACGGGGTAGATTCAGCCCTCAGAGGGGTAGGGATGGAATGGTTCATGTTTGTGAATGTAACTAGACTCACCGAACCTTGACATCTCCTGGTCAGAGGTCGTGGCTGTGCAGAGCCACACGATCACAGTGTTTGATGAGAAGCATTGTTCTCGCCCTCTTTTCCTTTCTCTGACATGAGCAGCCAAAATTCACTGCCCCCTTCTAAGAAACTCACACCCAGAGTTTTTGTAGCCAGTGTGTACTCAGTCCAAAGGGACAGTGGCCAGAAGAGAGGCCATTTATAAAACATCCCTTTACGTAATGGGGACAGGCAAGATGGGCCTCTGGTCTTTTTGCTTGTAGAAAGTTCTTGGCTGCAGTTTGAGCTTATCAGCAGGGGCCCCAGAGCGTACAGCTCCTTCTGAGAGACATTTTGACAGCCTGCAAGCAGTTCAGAAGAGTGCCAGGCACTCTGTGGGTACCCAGTAAATTCTGTTTGTGTTTTGTCAGGCAGATGCAGTCATGTCCAGACCTGCTGAATATGTAAATTAGGTATTCTGATAACTCGAAGCATGCATTCTAGATGAAATACATTTCTGGCAGATGTCACCAACATGCAGGATTTATGATTGCCAGCTGTCCATACCTCACTTAGATTTCCTTTTTAGGCAACTGATTTATGCATCCAAGCCTTGCTAGAGACTTAGTGCAGCAGAGTTCAAAGGGGGTTCAGGATAGGACAGGGCAGACCTTGCAAGAGAAAGTATACCAGCTAATTAATTCTTGTGTTCTAAGAACCCATTTGATTCAGCAAATCTCTGAAGAGGCAAGTGTGTCCTAAGAACTGATGATTCAAAGGTGAAAAAGACAGTCTCTGTCCTTAGGAATTGTGAAGCCAGCTCGCAGTACCTCTTTGCTATGATAGTGTATAATAAGTTCTAGGAGCTAGATAAGACAGAGTCCTTCCTATGACCTGAAGACCGCTTTCTGTAATATTTGTACAACAGAGACCACCTCTGTGCTGGGTTTTGAGGTATATATATATATGAGTCTATCAGGAACAGCTAGGAGAGGACAGGCTGTGCAGAATTTCTTTAAAGAAGGAAATTAGAGGGATAATTTTTATTGAACATATGAGAACTTGCCCTGTAAAATTAGTGTCTCATGTAAAAAAAAAAAAAATTACATGAAACACTAATGTTTTAAATATAGTAAGTTCCAATGTGATTTTCTTGCTCCAGCCTGCTGCGCTCGAGTCCCCAGGAATCTTTCGTACACCCAGTAAGCCACAGTGCCAGAAGTCAGCCCCTGCACTTCCTTAGGGAAGATCCTCTTGGATTGAAAAGCTCAACAAGAGCTCTGTACAGCATCAGACCATGCTTTCAGCCCCTTCTCACCTTCAACTAACTCTTATAATTAAGTTGTAAAATAAAATACTGGATTTTAGAGGTGAAAGGACCTCAGACGTTCATCTGGCACAGTCCCATCTTCAGCAGATGATGTACAATGATCTCCATTTTATAAATGTGGTAGCTACGTGCCTTGCCAGGTCACACAGCTGGTGGTGAGAGTGGCATGCTGATTCAGTAAAGGTCCATCTTGTGCCCCTATTTTATTACTTGCATCTTAACAACACGGATGTTTCCAGTTTTTATGTGTATCATGACTCCAGTGCTGTGTACTCTATAAAAATACTCAACCCCATTTTTCTTGGCAAGCCTCACAATATGATCTCAGTAAGGCAGAGATTCTCTCAGGTTCTAATGATTGGGACTTAGTAAAAATGACCATTCCTGGCATTAAAAATGCTCACCCTCAGATATAGGCAGTACATTTAGGGTGCAGCCTTGGCATCTGTATGGGTGACTCTGATGCTGGTGGTCAAGAAACCAAACTTTGAGAAATCTCACAGTAAGAAAAAAAAAGAAAAATTTTCCTTCAGGTTCATGAGGCAAATCTTAGTTATAATTTTAATTGCTCTTTCACTTCTCCTAAAGTTTCCTCTTAAAAAAAAAATACAGTGAAGATTTATTAAGGAAATCAATAGGCAGTTTTAAATGTCTTCTCATTTATTAGAAAGGAGAGGCCATTGAATTCAATAAATGGATCCCCCAAATCACACACACACATGCACACACACAAAACTAATATTAACTGCACATCTGTTTACTCTGAGAGGTTGGCAGTTTCATTAAATGGACTTTCCTCCCACTTGGTAAACTAGTTAACATGATAAGTGGAGGTCACCACCATTCAAGGCTGCATAGTGTTTATCAGACTTGGCCTCCGTATTCTATCCTCCTCCCAACTTCCAGCTCATCTATTTTTCATGCAGATTTTTTTGCTCCAGTTATCTTTTAATGTCTTGAACCAAAATGCTGAATTGCTTTGAGAAAATGGAGGCAAACTTGGATTTTAGTGGCAAATGGGCTCATTAAATTCCAGCTAGAGTCAAACATCATATCTGAACAGAACTTAGAGAAATCTTGGAAAGCCTGACACCAACTTAATCAAATGAGGATTGATAGATGTACTCGAGCCCCTAAAGGGGAAACAAGAGAAAAGGCCACCAGTGACAGCCCATGGGGCTATGCTTATTGTCCATTTTTTTAAATTTTTATTGATTTTTCAAAAGTCTAGAGACATTTGTCCAAGAGAATGAACCCCCAATGAAGCCATTGGAACTTAAGACCGGTGAGTTTATCAGTTTATGAAACCCGATTTGTCAAGGTCTTTATTCAGATATGAAAGACAGAATAGAACCTAGGGCTCAAAAAAAAAAAGATTAATTGAATTGAATGTTTTACCATGGATGAAGCATTGTTAGCAATGAGTAACAGTGAGTGGGGGTATGGCACTTGTCAGAAGGGTTTGCTAGGTGTATTAGGAAGGGCACCAGGGCACTGGGCAGGATGATAACTGAGTTAAGTATGAAAGGATGTCTAGAATTAGGTAGGTGAAGGGAAAAGAGGTTCCAGACTGAGGAGCATTAGAGCCAAGGCATGGAGATGAGAAATAATGTACAAATTTAGTACACACATCGAGGCAAGGACAAATATAACAACTAACATTTTTTTGAGCCCGTAGTAACACCGTGCTATTTTCACACATTTGTAATTGCATTTAATCCATACAACAACCCTAAAAACAGATACTGTTAACTTTCAGATGTTGAGGGAAATAAGACTTGGAAAGGTCAATTGGGTTGCTTAAGGTCATGGGGCTAATAAATGGCCAAACCAGATTCACCCCTACAGTCTTACTCAACATACTTCTTAACCACTGTATCTTACCACCTGTGCGCATATTTGGAAGGAACTTGCAAGTTACCCAATCCACCCTCCCACCCACTGCAGACGTCTTGCTTACTATAATCCAGACACAGAAACTCAGCCATAGTTTGAGCACCAATGCTAGGAGTGCACTATCCCACAAAGCAGCCCTTAGACAAACTTCTCTCTTGAGTGCACCAAAATCCACCTCTTCCTAATGTCACCCATCTCTATCTTTTAGAGCCACACAGAACCCAAACACATCTAACCCCTCTTCTGCAAGCTGCCCTCCAGATATCTAAGGCTAGCTATGACCCCTTGAGTCTGCCTTCCTAGCCACATACCTGAAGTTCCTTCTTGTTCCTTGGCTCTAAGCAAATACGTGCTGTGAAGAATTATAAGCAGCAGAGTTGGGACATAAGGAGACATCAGGGAGGGAGTTATAAGTTCTTATTGAAGGAGTCCAGAAAAGGCTTTTTGGAGGCAATGAAGCTTGTCATACTGGATCTTTGCCAAGCAGGGATGCATTTTAAGCAGAGAGACCAGCGTAGAGAAGCAGGGACTTTGGGCATCTTTTCATTTGTTTATTCACTCAGCACTTAATTATTGAGTGCCGCTTTTTGCCAGACCCTGGGTAGGGTGAATGAGACAAAGTGGTTCTCATCCTCATGGGGTCTACAGTTTAGCACAAAACAGCATCATGCACTGGGCAATAGACAAGGAGCTTGTTTGGACTCGATGGCAAGGAGAGTAGACAGTCCTAGGAAGGAATGTGGGACACGTAAACCTGCTGATGGCAGGCCTTGGTAATGCTCTTTTTCTTAAATTTTTTTATTTTTAGTAATGCTCTCTTATATTATAATGAAAATAAAATGATGAAGCCTTCTGTGAGGCAGTGTACCACTTAAATTTGGCCTTGACAAAATTCAAAATGCAGAAAAACAATCTGAGATTGGGTTAGCATTTGTGCTGGGGTTTGTAATATGAATTATCTGAGGAGTATACCAACAGCCCCAATCCCAGTGGTTTTGAATAACTCTCAGTATTTTCTCAGAATCTTAAATTGGTTCCCCTTGCAAACTGGGTATTTTCCATTTCTCTTTCCTAACAGATATATCTCTGTAGATGCCTCATCTCCAGAAGGTCAAATCCCAAAATGTCAGGAGTGTTTTGGAAGTGATGGTAGATGCTTCTCAGCACGTGGATATTCCCTTAAATATTCTTCACAAACCCACAGCTGCCCCAGACAGAATGTCTTGAATGAAAGTACACTCGGCCTTTGGTGAAATCATCCAGAAAATATGGCTGAGCCATGCAAACCCCATCCCAGATGATTCTTTGCTTCTGGGAGAACCAAAAGAGATCACTTCAAAGTGATAATGTGCTTTAAAACTTCTTTCAGGCCAAGAATTAAGAGGAGGGGCTTATTGACTTATGTGCCATTTGCCAGGACATGCATCTTGGCACAGCGTGTGAATTCAGGCTGTAGAATATTTACCATTAGTTATTGGATTCTTCAGTGTAATGAGGCAGAGACACAAATCAAGAGGTTGAATCAGCTCCAGTGGCAGTGGTAATAATCACAGCTGGATACTAATATATTGGCTCATGGCATAGGCTTGACATAGGGGGCTGTGGGGATGCTGGGGAGATGAGAGGGGAGAGGCAGACAAATGGTAGAAAGCATGTTGCAAAGCTCTGAAGCTTCTGCTCAAGTGAATTGTATGTTGCCCATTCTGTACAAGGTGACCTCGATTTCCACCTGAGCAGGTGGGAAACCTTTCGGGGAATGGCCACACTGGGTGTGCCTTCCTCCTGGTGGAGAGACTGTGTGGAAAGAACTACTCCAGTTGAGACCAAGAAGGTGCAAGGTCCTGACGTTGGTTACACCTACTCTATGAGGCTCATTAATGAAAAGCTCCAGGCCTTATTTTTGCCTCCAGTGTACACATCTCATCTTTAAACTTATAAATCATGAATTTGACCAAAAAAAAGGCAAGTAAAAAGCTAACATTTCTGTTCAGGTCTCCACCATGTTTTTGAGTCAAACTAGTGCCTCCAGTTTTAAGACCTTGTAGTAATTTGTTTTTACTATAAAAGTTTTTTCATTACAAATTGCTTTCATATACACCAGGCCATTTAATTCTCGTAATTTTATGAGGAATTATTATCCTCATTTTTTTCAAAAGAGAAGAAATTAAGGCCCAGAGAAGTCAAGTGACTCATTCAGGGTCACACAGTGAATAAATTGGATAAATAGCCAGGGCTATACCCCAGGTCTGCTGCTAAAAATGTGGCACGTATTCCCAGTACACTGTCCCCCTCCTGGAGAGATCTGGGAATGGGGAACAGAGTTTACTCCGTCTTTTTGTTTTATGTTGTAACAGGAGCTAAAAATGTCTGATCCTTCTGTCCTGCCCTGAAGTAGAACAAATGGTATTAGTTGGTTTGCTAAAGCAGGACCCTTCTCCCATAATACCCACTGAGGCACTGAATTGACAGATGTCTGGAGTTACAGAGCATGTAGGTCAACAAGCCCCTACCCCACAGCTGTCACTGAACATAGAGAAAGTCAATTAAACCTGGATTATTTAGTGATAGTTAATGAGATAAACCTCTTCCCAGAAGTCAACAGGAGTTGATACAGTTGTCACTTAGCTGCTATTTGGGAGCTGATGAAGTGTTTTCTGCCACCAGAGAGAGGGTCTTCGTGTCTCTTAACAATAATAGGTATATACACTTCTCTGAGAAGGGGATGTTGTAAACATGTGATTTCTAAAACCTACTCAAATCCTTGGTGTCCATTTATAAGATATTGGGTTTATGGAGCTAGAGAATTGGGGGTGAAGCTGGAAGGAGAGGAGCTCTTCCCTAGAAAAGTGGTGCCAGAACCCAATCACGATGCACCTGAGGCCAAGGGTCACATAACATCATTCAGGGTTGGAGCACAAAGGTTAAGTCCCCTTGACAATACATATGTCAGAAGGGCCCTAATTATTTATGATAGCTGATAGAGAGGAAAGAACTATAATACTAGATATGGCGAGTATTTAGTTTTGAGAAACCTACTTTTCAGTAACTAAAATGTTTTTCCCTACATGGAATAGACAGCAGTTTGCATGCTTGTTCGCACCTGTCCCCAGCTAAGAAATACATTACATTTACACTAACCTCAGACTCTGATCTGCCTTCAGATTTCGCTGAGCCACAAAAGAGTGGCCCATGAGTAGAGTACATGGCCCCAGAGGAGTTTTAAAGCATCAAGAATCAGTTCCCTTGCCAAGAAAAGTCCCCTTTATCTGAAAGAACCTATTCAAAGAGGAAGGGAAAAGAACCATCGAAGTCAGTGGTTGCTGGGATGCATAAAAATATGCATTACTTTATATGTAATATTTATATTGGCATTAATATTAGAATATATTTACTGTAATATTTATAGTAATGCATATTTTAATAAAATATTTTATATATGCTCTACCTGGAGTATTCATAATGAGAATTGGCTCTAACACAACCCACTAATTAGGGCCTGAGATTGAATTATTTGGGCTGCAATGAGTTATAACACAAGAAAATTAGAAGACAAAAGTTGTGAGTTTGAACTCCACCTACCGCTCTGCATGGCTTTATGCTTGAACCCAAAGCGGGGGATGGGGATGCTACTGTGCGAAGCCCTGTTTAATGATAATGTAGAGCTGATGGTAAAATAAAAAAAATAAAAAGGCTAAGACGTGAATTAAAAAGAGGTACTCAAGTGCTAGATTCATTCTTGAATGAAGTATTTAGCTTTTATTATATATACTTAAAGCTGTTTGTTTTTTGTCCTCTTTTCCCCTTTGAAACAGTGGCTTTTAAACTAGATTTTGGATAATGCAAGATTTCTTAGCAAGGCAGCCATTACATCAGAGTAAAACAGATAATGAATATAGCAAATATATAGCTGTATCTCAGAAATGTAGAAATCTACAAACAGGGTATCCTCAGACTGGCTAAAATAGAGGGGGAAAGGCCAATCTGTGGAATGGAAAGTAGCACACTTGTTAAATACAAATACATAAACATCTGTTTCCATGTCTAATTGGAAGGTGGTGCCCAGTACATCCAGATGTTATGTCTCTTTGATGGAATGTATTTTGTTTTCATGTATGCACATTGTCCCCTCCGTGTGGCAGAGGTTAGTGTTGGGCTCAGTTTGCATCTTTAAGCATATTGTCATCATTTAGGAGCAGCTTTCTAAGAGAACCCTGAAAGTATGCAGGCCTAAGTGCAGAAACTGAGATGAAGCTTCACGTAATGGAAACAGCTGAGAGTCAATTGGTAGAGTTGTGAATTTACTGTTAATAAAATTCAGATATGCATGTAGTTAAGCCACTGATTAGGGTTGGTTCATTCCTGTGAAGCACAGTCCCTTTTTTTACTCAAAGCATCTCATCCTTCAAGCCCAAGTTGAAATGTTCCCTTCCTTTGTGAAGACTTCTGACAGTCTCTCAGGAAATAGAATTATTCCTTTTCTGGTACTTCCCTTGCACTCAAGGAATTTATCTTTTTGTATTGTAATCATGTGTTCACATGATATTTTCTGGGGAGAGAAAGAAGAAGAGTCATTTATTTTCATCTCTGTACACCCAGCCTATCACCTAGTTGGCCCTGGACAATTATTTGTTCAGTGAAGGCACCACAATTTACTGAAAATTGGCTTTCTAAAGCCTCTTGTAATAGGTCATGGGGTAGTCAAACAGCTATTTTAAGTTCCGTGAATATTGTTAAATATAAAACAGGAATAAAGATTTTGGAGGACGAAATTAGGGAGATGTATTTAATGACACTTATGTATTTTAGAGCCCATTCTAAATTTTCAGTCAAAATCTTTTCATCTATGACTTTAAGATGAATATTGCTCCTCTCAAGGATTAAAAAAAGTCTTAAAGTGTTTATATGTATTTAGCATTAAATTTCTGCTTTCTTCTGGACAAAGAAATGAGTGTGTAGTGAGACTTGTGTTTAACAATGAGGAAGGTATTAGGATGGACAGTCCACAGGCAGGTCTCACTGAGGAATAAAGCTTTCAGCCACACGTGTTTGGTTCACAGTGCCTTCTTGGACCACCACTAACCCAGTTAGAAAATTGTTGTGTCTTCTTTTTTTCATCGTCCTTTTACTACTTAAACTCTTACCAGGTTTAAAATGTAATAATAATATTTTAAATATCCAGGACTGATGAAAAGTGCACTCCTTTCATTGGACCCATCTTCACCACTGCCACAGTTCTGAAATCACTCACGTGGGTCCTGAATATTGCCTTAATCACTTAATCTCCTTTCTAGGAGTTCCTCTCTGAGGGATTAACCTTTCATCCTACTATGCTCTGAACAACGAACAGGTAGAAAGGAAGCCTTCTTTTGCTAGGGATAATTCTACTATTTTTGATAGCTGGTAGAGCACACTGACAGCTAATCAATAAAATAGCATGTAGCAGATGGGATTAGAAAGCAGATGTGAATTGTGCTTTCACAATTTAGAACTAGTCATATGTTTCTTTAGAAAGTCTTTTTCCCCTTTGATATCAGCAGTTAACTTCTGAATTCATATTTTTCAGGGCAGGAGGAGGTTGCAGAAGTAATCTAAATTCAAGTGAAGCATTCAAATGGCCATCAGTGTGCAGGAGCCCCCCCGCCCCCCAATAAATACTTCCAAAGGCCTTGCATCATGATCTTTTTTTTTTTCCAGCTAAAGTTGGTCCAGTTCACAGCCTTATCATATTTTAGCCTAAAAGGAAGAACTCCATTTACTCTCTGCTCTGACCTCATCACTCTGACAGTGAGCTTTTGGTAGGGACATCTGGCAGGACAACCACACCATGTGAAACCATCCAGGCCATCTTGCTTCTGGGTGGCCTCTTAGTTGCTCAGTGTGGAGCCAGCAGAGCCCAGCCTATGGAATAGTTTTTCTGCCCCCAGAGTGCAGGGTGACTCCCTTTGTGTGCTGACCATGCTTGTTCCCTTTTTATCACAGGAGGGCTGTGCCCAGGGTCCAACGATCCTTGCCTGGAGAAGCCGTGTCCAGGGGACATGCAGTGTGTCGGTTATGAAGCAAGCAGGAGACCATTCCTCTGCCAGTGTCCACCAGGGAAGCTCGGAGAGTGCTCAGGTGCAGAGTGGAATGGGGTGACGAGGGTCACATTTTGTATTCCTGCAGCTTGTGCCCTTGAACAAATTACACTGCCCAATCCCTTCCAGAAGATATTTCTGCCTGCATGCAGCATTTCCCTTCAGAATGGACCACAGCCAACATCCACCTTCAGATTTACATGGGGTTTATCACAGCTGCAGCCTGTGCAAAGCAGACATGTAATGACTATGGACTCCCTGTATCGTGGGGAGACCACAACATGTGTTTTTAATCGAGTCCCTTGGATATTAAGGATGTGAAGTTATGGAAAATAGAAGACTGTTAGTTGGGCAGACAAGTCAGATTATCTATGGCCTGGCCTTTGAAGTTCAGAGGGCTACTCAAATCCACAGCCACAAAATGGAAGGTAGAGCTGAATCAATCCTCTTGACCTCCTTAGAGTAAGCCCAGCCTAGAGCACCAATTATGCATGCTCTCCACTGGGAATGTTCCATTAACTGCATGTTCCAGAAAGGAGAGGTGCACACCTCTATGTATTAAAGAGAGAAAAAAAATCAGTTTTTATGTGACTTCAATCCAAATGATCCTCCATTTTTGATTTTCACTCAATTTCAGTGAAATTTGATTCACATGTTCTCTACCACTTCCTTCATCTAAAAATAGTATTGTTCATTTTTTGTACCTATAGAATCCTCCTTTTGTAATAGAGTATCTTCATAATTCAAACGCATTATAACAATTTGTGGATCCACAAGATATTTACTGAGTGATAATAATAATAGTAATTATGGTGCAAATAAAAAAATAGCTATGCTTAGTACATGCAAGGCACTTTGCTCAGCATTGGCTTCTAGAAATTCAGTCGTAGCAAAATAAAGCACTGTTCTTAAAAATAAATGCCAGAGTTCTTTCATAGTTGATTCAAGAATGGAGCTTCCCATGAAGTGAAAAAATATCCCCTCTGAAATCATCTGAGATTTAGACTTAGAAGATAATTAGAGATTATGCTGTGTACGCACATAGCATGCAGTTAGTGGAACATTTCCAGTGGAGAGTGTGCTCCAGACTTGGCTTACTCTATGGGGATCAACAGGATTGGCTCAGTTCTGCCTTCTGTGGTTCTGCCTGGCAGCAGGTAGATATGTAGGGTGACAATAAAGCCAAGTGTTCTAACCTTAGATCTCTTTTTCCAGCCCATCTCCTTTCTCCTTTCTTAAAAAAAAAAAAAAAACTTATGGCTGCCCATGATTGTTGTACAATTACTCTATTTCTAATTAGCGCTAGGATATTTGGATAATACCGATTTAAATGAAAATGGTTTAGTTCTTTTTCTTTTTTTCATAAAATTGAAAGCTCTTGGGTGCCTAAAGTGATGGCTGTGATATAGAGGGGTATCTTTGAATAGCTTTAATTTTAGAGAGTGAAAATTGGGAATTTAGTGATACTACGAAAATCCAGGTTATAGAATTTACCAAGTTGCCCTTGGCATGAGACAACCAAATTTTTTGGCAGCCGAGTGGTTAATAGTTTTTTTTCACTTTGAAATTAGAGTGTAAAGTGAAATGGAGAACTACTTTTTAATCAAAACTAGCCTCTCCTCAATGCCTTCATTAAATTCCCATTGTCTTTAATCAACTTGCTTGATAGTTGTTGGGTAACTTTATGTATCCTTGCTCATTTCTCTGTGTTACAAGTATATACGCCTTCTCTTAATGGTCCTTTCAGGGCACACTTCCCTCAGCTTTGCTGGAAACAGTTACATCAAATACCGGCTCTCTGAAAATAGTGAAGAAGAGGACTTTAAGCTAGCTCTGCGTCTACGAACTCTGCAAAGCAATGGAATTATAATGTACACCAAAGCAAATCCCTGCATCATTCTAAAGGTAATTAAAATGGGTTATCTTTTCCTGCAGTCAGTTCTCATGTCAGTACGTTGGCTCTTGGATTGGGAACTGCTGAAATCGTTTTGTCTATAAGTTCAGAAGACCAGAAGCAGATTTTAGAGCAAAGGGGAGCAGCAGCAAGAGCTGGGAAGTGTGCCAACACCCCATTTTCCTTTTGAACATTCAGCTTCAAAATTGGCTCTTGGTAGATTGTGGCATCTCCCTCTGGAGTGGGTTCAAGCACCAGCTTCCTTCGAGTTGTAATCACTCAACAGTTCATTAGAATGTATCTCCTAATCAATTCCACTGCAGGGGTGGTTGTTTAAAAGCACTGGCTGCATCCTCTTCCACTACATGAGTCTATCCCCACTGACCTCAGAAGGTGACTTCTGTTCTTGCTCAGGGAAGAGGTTGAATATCTGGGGTACAGACTCAAGTAGCCCAATTTTTAAACCATCCCCAGCCCCAGAAGCCCTTTTAAGACAGCCAGATTTCTTTTCCAGCAGATCTGGATTTGTATTCAGCTCAGGATCTCTGCTGCCTTCATGAAAACAGCAGTAACATGAACAGCATTGTATGCATCATTTAATTTTTATCATAAAGTTAGTATAACACATTTGTTATATATTATCATCCCCAAAGTTAGTATAACCCATTTGTTATATATTATCATCCCCATTTGATCAAAGAGAGCATAGAAGTTCAACGAGGTCAAGTTATTTACCAGGGTTGTATAGATAATAAGTGGCAAAGCTTGGGCCCACCTTGCAGTCTCTCTCACTCCATACTCTTAATCACCATGCTATCTCCAGTTCTCAGTCTTGCCACTACAACTCATTTTATCCAAAATCACGTTTTGGGCATTAGCAGACCCAAATCAGCCTCCAGGTAAGGGGAGGGAAAAAGGGAGGAAGAAGACATGTTTTATTTAATGCTATTCTCAGCAGATTGCTGGGCCAGCCCCATTGTAAGTGCTCTTTAGAAATATACAGTCTGCCATTTCTAGGAAATGCCCATCCAAGTGGAAATGGCAGGCAATCTTTTCCTTCCCAGGGTTTTATCACTAGGCTTCACTGGGACCAGAGAGGCCCCTTCTAGCTTCTGTCCTTTGATTATTTGATATATCACATCCAACTTAATTATATGGCCCAGGCTTTCATCCTGGGGCCAGATGATGGGAGGGAAGATATCTAGGACATTAAATGCCAGTGGCTTCTCCTTACTGTCACATAAACTTTTACTCACCCTCTTCAGTTATTGCTAGGTATTATTTCTTGGCAGCCAGGGTGAATAAGCAGGGAGTTGCAGTTTAAAAGTTGTCTGTTTTTTGTGGAAATCTTTCACTATCCTTACTCATTCAACTATTCAAAGAGAATAACTTCACTTTGGAATGGAAAGCATTGTAGGTTTTTTACTCTTTTTTTTTTAATTTCCCATGAGCAGGCACCAAGAACTGAACCCATGTCTCTGGCGTGGCAGGCATAAACTTTGCCACTGAGCCAACATTGCCCACGAATTTTTTGTTTGTTTGTTTTTTTAAAGTAAGAAAAACACTCTGCGTGCACAGTTTTAGGAAATAGTGAACTCAAATCAGATATTTACTGTGGGAGTAGAAAAATACAAAAACCTAAAACCTGCCTTTATTGCCTTCTGACCCCTGAAGCAGCCCGCCTAGGGTCAGTAACCCCAAGAATTAGTACAACCACTGAGAAAATGCTCTACCCATTCAGAGGTACCAAATCCTAGGGGCTCTGTTTTGGGTGTCACTGATCTTATTTTCCTTGCTTCTCCTTCAGGCTCTAACAGATCTGGTAGTTGCAGAACACCCTCGCAAGGCAAATACTTTGTATTAGCAAATCTCTTATATATTATTAAATTTGAGAGCGAACAAAGATATTGAACCTGAATGGCTTGAACCAAAAATGGAACTTATTATTTGACACTTCACTGGTAAATGTTCAAAATGCACAAATCCCTGGGGATGGGAAAGAAGAATAATTAAACCATTTAGGTGGCTCTAGCTCCTAAGGCGTATTGTATTTCATGAAACAAGCATATTTCTGAAAGTTGTGTAAATTGAATCTCTGTAAATGGAATCCTAATTAACTGAAGACGGTTGCTATTTGAAGGAACACTTGCACCAATCTCTTTGTGGTATGAATAATCACGCCCAACCTGTCTGTTCTATAAGTTTGCTTTTCATACTTTAGCTTTCCCTAAAACAGGACACAGCTGTACTGAACTACTGCAGATATTCCCCTACAGTCACTAGGAATATCCACTGAGGGGATTTGAATCTGTTTGCTTAACATTTTCAGCCTCATGCAAGATTTAATTTCATTGGCTGTAGGTACAGTATGTGCCTTGTGCTTTGGTTGAATGACTAAGCTGAAATGCTTTGTTTAAATTGCACCTCTTGGTTGTGTATATTTTCTCAAGTAGAGCACATTTTCTGAAAAGTGCTTAAGACAATCAGCAGGGTAAAGGGTGCCTCTTGAAGGCAGTTAAAGAATTGCATGGAGACCTGGAAAAGTGAAAATGCTCATGACCAAAGCATGCTGCTGTCTCTCAGCAGCCATAGAAGACCCTCATTCCTGTGTTTACCGTCTATCCCCGTCCTTCCTTGAAGAGAGACTCGAGGCTCCCCATAAACACCCAGATGCAGTAAAATCAAAGCTGAGAGTAAAAGGTTCAGAGCCAACCAATGAAGTGGAGAAGAGCAGAATATCACTGAAAATTCTAGACCGATAGGAGCTACTTCAGTTGAACACAAACCATAACCAAGTTTTCTGGCAGCCAAAGCAAGAATAAAGATGGTAGAACAGTTTCTGTAGCTCTACTATAAAAGAAACATGCCAAATTACCAGGAGAGATGTGCCAGACGCAAGTCATGTTTTCCCCATGTCAGCCTTTAGCTCCAATATTATAGCAAAAGCACAAGGAGTCCTTGGCTGTTAATCTCGAAATAGCATGTGTTTTACCTTTTGGAAAGTTATAGATGATACATTGCTTCATTTTTGATGAGTCACAGGCATGGCTAGCTTGAGACCCCAAGGCTAAAAGCAGGATGGTCAAGAAAAGCGCATTTGGATTGGAAAACAGCCCCCTTAGGATGAACATATCCTTCCAACACAGATCAGAAGAGTCACAAGGAAGCCCCCACAATATTCAGGAGATTCAAAGATCTCTATAAGACTGTCACAGATTAAAAATCTGTATAAGACTGTCATGGAGAAGTGAGTTAACTTATAATTATTACAAATAACAAAGTACCTAAGAGTTTGCAAAGTACTTGCACATACATGTATTTTTTATTTGCCCACCCTTAAGTAAATATAAGTGTCTCCTTTTTGCCCATGAGAAAACTGAGTTTCAGAGAGATTTGTGACTTGTTGAAAGTGATAGCTAGTCACTATGGATCTGAATCTCTGATGGATACAAGCACATGGAAGCCCTGCAGGAGTTTATTAAAAGCAAAGATTCAATGGGCTGTAATGATCATTTATTCATTCATTCATTCAAAATGTATTTTTTGAGCACTTACTGTATGCCAAGTAGATATTAATGGCAGCCTTGAAAAAAATGTTTTTAAAGTGGCATTTTTAAAATTAGCAAGTTTCATGACCAGGTTGCATTTGTTAGAACCAAGCACTAAGGATCTGAAGCAGTAAGACTTTATGCCATAATTTGTATTTTTTGTTCAAAATATCCTACTTTCTACAGTATGACTTCTTACAGCTCCTATATCCTATCTCCCAAAGCCCCAAAGCAGTGGAGAGCCAGGTTAAGGCACATCACTAATTTCAGACAACCCCAAGGATCTAAAATATTTTATAACATTAAGGCCACACTCTCTGAATTACACATTCGTTGAACAAATTGTCTTTCTAGCTCACCCAGCACATCATTTCAGTATCATTGCTATCGACTTTTTACAGTTTCATGCAAACTTCAATTTCTATTAAAACAACTTGACCTCTGATTTGAGAAAGCTTTATCCTCTTAAAGAGGTAGAGGGTAGTGCATTGGTGGTTCAGTGGCAGAATTCTCACCTGCTATGCCAGAGACCCGGGTTCAATTCCTGGTACCTGCCCATGCAAACAAAAAAGGTAGATTCTTTAAAACTGGGTAAACGGTATTCTGAAGACATAAAAAAACTAAATGTGATCAGACTATATTTTGCCAATATGAGAGGACTCAGATATGAAAAGAACAAAGTGTCCTTCCCCACCCCCCGGCCAAATATCTACATATGAATTAGCCAAAGATTATTAGTTTTTTGCAAGATAGCATTTGGCATCAGCATTCTAGTTTGTCATATAAATAAGGCTTATAGTTCCAAATTCCTAGAATTTTGAAGATTGTAGCTATCTTTGTTTTCAGAAGGGAGGGAATCATCTAGGCATCTGGCTTCTGGTCCACTCAGAAGTGTTCCTGTTATTTTTTTCAACAAGAAAAATAAAGGACCTAGCCATGCTCAGTGTTGGCATAGGATGTTTTTAGGTTCCTTAGTCTTATTTACAGAACTGCCATATGTGTGAGTCCCTCAAGGTCATATTGTTGCTCCTGGGTAGATTTGTAGCTCTGGTTGTTATCCCCAGTGGTGGTGGGGGGAGGGGGCAGGGATTTACAAAGACTTAGATGAATTGTACCCTCACCACCAAAAGATTTCCCATGGTATGCTAGTGGGCACCATTTTTTAGCCACAGAACATAGCAACAGATGGACTGTGTAATAAGAAGGTAGTTCCCAAAGTCACCATTGATCATTTTGCTACTTACATTGAAATACAAATATGGATATTATCCAGGAGTTGTCACTTAGTAAGTATTCTGTTATGATTTGCATTACCCATTCAGTCTGTTTTGTTGAACCAAAAAAATGACAAAGGCAACAGCATAGATTACACATGGAAGCTCTTTGAAAAGGAAATAAATATTAGTCTGCTGTCTTTTTACATTAATAAATTTGCATTACAGAGAATCTGTGTACTGACTGTGTATAATGCAGCTACCATTCAGCACTCAACACAGTACCCTTGTAAAATAAACCAAAGCAGTTATCTCTGCTCTCCAGATAAGGGGTCCCAAACCCAGAGAGGCCAAGCAATTCTCAGCAGATGACCTGAACAATGAATGACAAAGCCTGACTAAGAGGCCTCATTCCTTAATTCTCAGGGTGCTGCCTGGTTTGCAAACCTTCCTGACGTCCATATCCATACATTTATGTGGCATACATCTAAGCATTTGGCAGGCAATTCAAGGAGGTACCAGAGAATCCGTGTGGTCACGAAGGCAGAAATGAGAGTCCCTAAGAATTAGTTGCCTGTGGAATCTATTGAAGCACAGGCGAGGAATCCTCAGTTCGAAAAAGTGGTGTTCTGATAACCCCTAAAAAGTCTACCATGAGTAAAATACATTCTGGAAAGGCCATTTCAGTCTGTTTCTGTGAACTCATTGCTATTTATATCCCCTTAGCCATTGGTGACCTGCACAGCCCCTTTTGTCTTGTTTTTATCCATCCCTCCTCTTTCTTCCCCTTCCCTTTCTTTTCTTCTCTCAACCAGTGTATGTTTTATACCAAGGTTTCAGCACAGGACTACAAATGCCAGGAGATCCTAAATGAGGGCCAGCCTTCTTTGCTTGACCCAGACTCTGATCTCCACACAGATCCTCTTGCTGGGTCATAGGCAGAGGCCAGAAAAGTCACTTTATCCCACAATTTCTGGCTACAAATCCCCTCTGGAGGCAATATAAAAATGGTGGATAGGGTGCACAGGTGGTTCAGTGGTAGAATGCTTGCCTTCCATGTGTAAGACCTGGGTTTGATTCCTGGACCATGTACCCCCCCACCCAAAAACAATGTTGGATAGACAGGGGCCCAGCCCTCATTCTCTGGATCCCGAAGCCACCTTGCATTTCTGGGAAATGTAGATGAGGGTGGATGACAGAGGCTTCAAAGGCCAGTCCATCTTCTCAATAACAGTTGAACCCAGGTCTCCATGGAAGACTGACCCCTACCCCAACAACTCTCTGCCAGCCAATATCCTTCAATGGCACACAGTTTATTCCTGCATTTAATGTCCCCCTGGAACTAACTTCCTTGGAGGAAATTGAATGCCATCACTGCACCAGAACATTCAAAGGAGCTGACAGGTCTCTGCTAAAACTCATCACAGGTGAAGGGCTGGGTGGAAATAGGTATTATCAGAAAATCCTTCTAGAAGACTAGATGCCATAAAATACACATATATTCTAAGCAAATATTTAAGCCTTGAGCACTATGTGAGAAAGTCTTAACCCAAATGATGAGCAGAGGTCCTAAATGATTTCTTTTTTTTTTTTTTTTTTAGAATACACTAGTACCCAGTGTAGAGGGGTGTTTTAGTTTCCTAACATGCTCAAAGCAAATCCCATTAAATGGGTCTGGTTAAACAATGGAAATTTATTTGCTCACTGTTTTGAGGCAGGGAAAATGTCCAAATCAAGGCATCATCAGGGCGATACTTTCTTCCCAAAGACTGACTGCTGGTGATCCTTGGTCCCTCTGTCACATGGCAAGGCACACAGCATTTGCTGATCTCTCCCTTCTCTTCCAGGTTTTGTTTATTTTACCTTCTTCCTTTTGTGGCTTTCTCCGTGTATGTGTGTCTGAATTTCATTCTCTCATATAGGAGTCATAATAGGATTAAGACCTCCTACTTACTGTGGGTTCACACCCACAAGAATGGATTAGATTTAAGAACATGTTTTCCTGGGGTACATATAGCTTCAAACTACTACAAGAGGGATTGAACTCTTAAATCTATAGAGAACTAGGAAATCTTCCCTTTACTCTGCCCCCACCCCCACCCCGTCCAGCCTCTTTCTTTCCCCTGTGGCACACTCTCAGAAACTTACTGAGGGGAGTATTTAAGGATTTGTGTGAATATTTGATTTATGACCATCCTCCTACTAGACTATAAGCAGAGATGACTACTCTGCTCACTGTGGTCTCCACTGCACCTAGCACATTGCTTAGCACATAGTAGGTGTTCAATAAATGTTTGAAATAAAGAGTAAAAGTCCACAGAAATCATTCCTATGGTGGTAATAACTAAAAAGGATGCAGAGAATAAACAGAGCCTTAAATAAGACATTGCTGTGAATTTGAAAAGGGTAAAGACACAAAGAATAGGAACATTCTTAAATGTAATTATGGTTTTTTTGAGGCTCTGTTCATTTTACTGATCACTAACCAAGAAGATTTTGAAATATAAAGCATGCATTTGCAGGGCAGATAATGGTGGAGGATCAGAGGTAGGTACCTTTTAAAAATCAAACCACAGCAGATTTATGACTCGGTGAAAAGCAATATCTTTCCCTCAACCTTCTGAAGAAGCCCCTGGGCTGGCAAAAACAGGTGTGTATGGGAAAAGACTGCGAGATGCATGGTAAAAAGTGCTCTGGTTTTCCGTCCCTGTACAGATCGTGGACGGCAAACTGTGGTTCCAGTTGGACTGCGGCAGCGGCCCTGGCATCCTGGGCATCTCAGGCCGCGCTGTCAACGATGGGAGCTGGCACTCCGTCTTCCTGGAGCTCAATCGCAATTTCACGAGCCTGTCGCTGGACGACAGCTACGTGGAGCGGCGCAGAGCGCCCCTCTACTTTCAGAGGCTGAGCACCGAAAGTACCATCTACTTCGGGGCCCTGGTGCAGGCGGATAACATCCGCAGCCTGATGGACACGCGGGTCACGCAGGTGCTGAGCGGCTTCCAGGGCTGCCTGGACTCGGTGGTGCTGAACAACAACGAGTTGCCGCTGCAGAACAAGCGCAGCAGCTTCGCGGAGGTGGTGGGCCTGACGGAGCTGAAGCTGGGCTGCGTGCTCTACCCAGACGCGTGCGAGCGCACCCCGTGCCAGCATGGAGGCAGCTGCGCCAGCCTGCCCTCCGGGGGTGAGTGGGTCGGCGGTGGGGGTGGAGGTAGGGTAGCACCATGGCGGGCAGTTGGCTGTGCTGATGGCAGGGAGGGAAAAAAGGATGGACCCAAAGAGGGCACCAGCCAACTGGGACCTAGCTCCTGCCTTCATAACAACCCCAGTGCTATGGTTGTGAGGAATATTCACGGCCAAGATGCATGCCCAGCTCCTTAATCCCCTTTGCAGAGGCCGCAGGAGCAGAGTGGTCATTCCTGGCTGCCCCCTCCCCTGTCCATCCCACAGGCTCCCAGATCTCAGCGACTTGGACAAATAGAACTGCTTTTTAAGTATTTGCCCTCTTGAGGCACTTGCATGTCACTGCATAGTGATTCCTAGCCGTCTGGGCTATGATGTCACACTCAGTCTTCTCACTGGAGGGAATCGTGAACCTGCAGTAGCCATAAAACCTCACTAAAAGCTAAAGGGAAGTAGGAGGTGAACTCACCAGCCCAGGAACAGAGAACACAATGAAGACACTTTGGAGCAGGCTTTCAAAACGTGTATTAAAATAAGACTAATGTCAGCTGGTCTTCTACAAAGGCTTATCTTTATAAGGGACTAGAAAGTCAAGAATAAGAATAAGGAAAAATAATGTTACATGAAATCTTAAGACAAATAAATAGTCAGTGAGGGCTTGATGCTTTTCTTCGCCCCAATCATTTTTTTTTCCCCAAAGACACATCATGAAGAAGTAAACTAAACAGAGTGGGCCCCGGAAGGATTTATGGAGGGTTTCTATTTGAGGGAAAAGCCAAGATGATTTGAGTCCTACAAACCTGAAGATAAAGATCCCTCAACTCTTCCCGGATGCCGTATCTGTATTAATGTAAACTAGGTCAGGTATTCCCCCCTTTAGAAGGCTTTACCACCTCTTAACAGCCCAACTGCTGATTCTACTTCAGTCCGTTTGCAGAGTGCTCAGCGGTAGTGTGATTAGCAAATTTAAGCCTTCCTCACAAATCACTTAGAGACTCTGCTGTGCGCATTACCATCTAATGTTCAGGAAGTCCAACTCCAGATTTAGAGTCCATTTTATTATTAGAATGTTATAAACTGTCCATGAAATGATGCACTGTGGAAATACAGACACCAAAGTTATTTAGACTTGCATATGTTACTGTCACAATGAGGGCCAAGTACCCTGGGGGGAAATTTCTGCCGTCTCAATTTAAGAAATCTATTTGCTGTTTTTACTGTCTCAGCAGTATATGTAAATAAAGGGTTGTTATGGAGCCATAATTCCCGAATGATGGGCAGTAACTATACTTCAGTGGTTCTATAAACCAGCCCATTATGACAAGGCATGGCCAGTTTTTCACCAGGCAAAACAATTCTGCTAGTGTGAGCCATCTACAATATATAAAAGGAGCATATAATTAAATTGGGTTGAAATAGAACACTACTCCATGTCAAATGCTGGTTACATAGCCACAAATTGTAACATACTTTTAACGATGGCAGGACGTTGTTTTTGTTGGCAAAGCTTTGAGTTTCCACAAAGGGTTGTCTTTAAAATAATAACAACAATCACTAAGGCAAAAGGCTATGGAAACTTGTTTTTCAGTGTGCATTTTAAATTCTTTTGAAATTTTCCATGAAATTTTTAAGCCACATGTTTAGTGGAGGTACGTTAATTAAATAATGATGATGTCCATCAGAGGCAGCAATTTCCTCTCTCTATTTTTTTTTTGCATGGGCAGGCATGGGAATCGAACTCGGGTCTCTGGCATGGCAGGCAAGAAGTCTGCCTGCTGAGCCAACGTGGCCTACACTCCTCTATTTTTAATCTCTCTTTTGGTTTAATCAGATTTTAACTGAGGACCCCACCTGCCATCTGTTTTTTCACATGGCCTAAAAAACTTGCTTTCTCTGCCCAAAGGGTCTAAACTTGTCCCTGGTACGTGCTTTCTCAAATCCTCTTTGTCTTCTTGTTCCCATTACCTCCTGGGATTGGGTTTGGGATTGGGATGCCACAAAAGTTACTCTCTGTTCCAAAGTATAAACTTCTTAGCAGATCAGGTTTCTTCTTTGTGCTCTAGGGCTGATGTTTTCTAAAATGGAGAAAGTATCTTTCCTGTCCTCTCTATACACACCTCCCTTTTCTTGTCTCCTGCCCCTCATTTCAATACCTTTGTTCAATTGAGGGGCCCAGTGGGAGCAACTCCCCACCAAGGCAACTCTCAAACCTGGTCCAGTGTTCCTTACTCAGCAGGCCTCAGAGCTGGGCCCAGATGAGGCAACCTGAGCCCACAGCCAGCAAACTCCTCACCACACACCAGGAAGTTCAAGAAGAGAGCGTCTGTTGCTTCTCTGGGGAAATGAAGGTACAAGATTCCTCTTCTGATGTGTGAGGCATCCCTTACTTCCTTCTTGGGTATAGGGATGAGGTGTTGACCACTAAGAAAAGAGGAGAGAGAATCCATTTCCTTGCGCCCTGTATCTGTTCATGTCAGAGGAACTTTTGTGAGTTTCCCTCTATCCCATCTGCAGATTCCCAAAATTGGTTCCAAAAAAGGAAGGGGAAAAAAAAAAAACACAACCAACAATTGGGCATTTACTTCATACCAATAAGCTATTTAACTATGTATGAGTTTGTTTAAAGTAAAGGAAAGAAATCACTTAGTTTTGTGTGATAACTTAAAAGGAATAAGAAAGACTGAGTCTTTAATGAAAGTATATTCATGCCTTCAAGAATTTCCTCTGGCAGGCAGGGAGGTCCAAGAAGCTAATCACAGGGGAAGACAGTCTTACATCCCAGATCAAAGGCTAGGATGCATGCAGGATTCAAAGAGAACATTTGGACTAGAGAAAGTAGAATAAGGTACTTAAAATGTGACTCCATGCACACGAGAATGCTGATTTAAAGAGTGAATTGATCATTTGACTGGTGTTTGGACCTTGTGCTATGTCTTGCTCCCAAATTCAAAGATAGATATTTTAGCATAATCATCCCCTTCACCACTGAAGAATGGCTCTCCAAATGACTGACTCCACTATCAAACTGTGGCTATTCCAGCCCACTGTTCCAGAACAAGAATTCTTAAGCAGGCAACCCACAGCAAAAAACATTTTCTTTCAGAGGATTCTACCTCAGCTACCCCAAAACTAATCACGCCCTTGACATGAAGACCAGGGAAGCCGTGTCTGCTAGCTGGAATGACGTGGTCAGCAGGTTTGACCAGCATTGTAACTCTGGCAGTCCCGGGAGCAAGCCACAGGAGCCCAGGGGAGTCAGAGCCCAGAATGCTGACTTGTAATAAGAGTGTAAATATGAACTCTGCAAACCAACCACAGAGGGAAGGCTCTCTTGTGGTAGAGACTTAAAATTATGTGTATTCCATAAACGTGAACTTGAAATAGCAACCACCATGGAGAAGAAATGGCCTGGTTCCATTGTGATTCGTGCATTTCCAGAGCCAGAAGGCAGGGAGCAGCCCAGTGATGTTCCACAGGTGAGCAGGCAGTGCTCAGTCTTCCATCCCTGTGCCTCATCCTGTTCAACTTAAGCCCATTAAGGGAAAGCATAGCTGAGGCTAAGCTGTAATTTGGTGAAGCAATGCAGTGAGTCAGTCACCAGGCCAGAAATAGTCATTCAGACAGCTTTGTATGCAACTAATAGCCTAACTCCCGAAATTAAAATGGGGTAATTTTTCTGGGTGATTTTTTGTTCATTTATCTTTGTTATGTATTGTGATAAGGTATATATAAAATACAAAATTTCCCATTATAACCATTTTCAAGTGTACAATTTCAGTGGTATTAATTACACCCTCAGTGTTGTGTTAGCATCACCACCATCCATTACCAGAACTTCTTCATCACCCCAAACAGAAATTCTGCACCCATTAAGCAATAATTCCCATTCCCCTCTCCCCCTAATACCTGATAACCATTAATGTACTTTGTCTCTGTGGATTTGCTTATCGGATGTTTAATATAAATTGGCTCATACAGTATTTGTCCTTATGTGCTTGACTCATTTAAGACAGGATAATGTCTTAAAGGTCCATCCGTGTTGTAGTATGTATCAGAATTCCATTTCTCTTTATGACCAAATAACATTCCAACTGTGTGGCTATACAACACATTTTTATCCATTCATCTGTTGATGGACAATAGGTTGCTTCCACCTTTTAGCTATTGTGATTATTGCTGCTGTGAACACTGATAAATTTTTAATTTATGGTAAGTTACCATTTGTTAGACACATACTATATACTATGTACTTGGTACTGTGATAAGTACTTCCCTTGCATTTATTCTTACAACAATCATCTGGTATCAGTACTATTTCCTGCCCCCCGCTACCTATTTCACAGATAAAGAAATGGGCCAGAAATGTTATAGAATTAGCCCAGCTAATAAAGTGGTAAAGCCAGGATTTGACCAAGGTCTGCAGACCACCCACCATATGCTCTTAACCAACATTATCCAAAGTGTGTTCCAGGTACAAGCAGCTGGGAAGTGAGAAATGCAGCATCCTAGACCCCATCCCATTCCCAGAAAATCAGAATCTGCATCTTAACAAGATTCCCAGGTGTTAATTTTCTCTCTCCTTGTCTCTGACCTACCCCAAACCTGAGAAAACCTCTATTTCCTTTTTTTAAAATTTTTTTATTTTCAAATACCTTTGAACTTATAGGTTATGAAAATAATATAAACTCTACACAGAGAACACAAACATTCCTTACCCCTTCCAGATCCCTATATCCACCAATTTTAACTTTTTGCCATATTTGCTGTCATTCTGTCTTCTCTCTATCTTGTCCATTTATCAATGAAATTTCTGAACACTACATTGTATACATAATGGTCTTTGAACACTTAATACTGCCATTTATAAAAACAAGGATATTTGCTTGTCACCACCTTAAATGTAGTTATCAAATTCAAGAGATTTAACACTGTTATAAAGCCTATAGTCTATATTACAGTTTTTCCCTATGTCCCAATAATGGCCCTTTTCTCATTCCTTGCTAGATCCCATCTAGGATCATGTATTGCATTTAACTGTCATTGCCTCCTTAATTATCTGTGTTAAATCGTGGGAACAAATATACAACATAAACTTTCCCATCTCAACCACTCCCAAGTACACCATTCAGTGGCTTAACCAGTCACAATATTGTAATACCCTCACCACCAGCCATTATTAAAACATTCCCATCTCCCCAAATAACTCTACACCCCTTACACATTAACTTCCCATTCCCCTTAGCCTCTAACTCTAGCAACCTATACTCTAATTTCTGTCTCTATGAGCTTTCACATTCTCAGGTATTTTCTTTGTAGTTACCATGAGGCTTAAAATTAATATCCTAAATCTATGAGAACCTTGTTTACTTATCTTAACCTCAGTAATATACACAACTATGTGCCTATAACCCCGTCCCCCTCCTTCATGTAGTTCTTGTCACAAATGACATGTTTCTGCATTATAAATCCAAAACCATGATTTATCAGTTCTATTCATTTGCTGTTTAGATCCTGTAGGTAGTAAAAAGTGGTGTTAACAAACCAAAAATTCAATAATACTGGTGTTTATATTTACCCAGGTTGTTACCCTCACCAGAGATCTTTATTTTTTTCATTTTTTTCATGTCCTTTCCATTCACCCTGCAGAACTTCTTTGATATCTCTTGTAGGGCCAGGCTGGTAGTGACAAACTCCCTCATCTTTTGTTTTTCTCAGTCTCTTCTTCATTTTTGATAGACAGTTTTGCCGGATATAGAATTCTTGGATGGCAATTTTTTTTCACATTCAGCACTTCAAATATGTCACCGCATGCCTTCTTGCCTCCATAGTTTCTGGTGACAAATCAGCACTTTATCATATTGAAGCTCCCTTGTATGTGACATATTACTTCTCTCTTGCAGCTTTCAAAATTCTTTTTTTTATTTTTGGCAATTGACAATTTGATTAAAATTTTGATTTATCCTGTATATGTTTTCTTGAGTGTCTTGGATGTGTATATTCGTGTCTTTATTTAAGTTTGGGAAGTTTCTCAGCCATTATTTCTTTGAATATTCTCTGTGCCTCTTTCTCTTTCCTCCTTCTGGACTCTTGTCTTATCTTGGGCATATGTATGTGGCCCTAGGAATTCTGCCATTTACACAATTCCAAATACCCCCTCTTCCTTAGGAAACAGTTTTCTCATACTCCTATGCAATATACTTTATGTTCTACAGCCAGCAATCCTTTGCATCAGACAACAGGACTTGATTACTTTCCCACAGCGTTCTGTAGGAGAGCTCAGTCAGCTGCCTTCTCCACATGATCAAGTTCTGGGACAGCAAGTCCCTCAAGCAACCACCAAACAGATTGGGCCAGATATAAGCTCCCAGTATGTGCACGAGGGGTTCTATGCTCCCTGCAATACCTGAACCAGGGATATTCACTGGCAGGGTGGGGACTCTGAACTGAGCTAGTGAGGGGCCAGCTAGAGCACCAGGAGATCCTACCACTTTTAAATAGTCTTTTTCTTGATTCAGTATTTACCCTGTTACTGCAGTCCCTTGAACTGTTTTCTGGAGCTTTGAGAGATATGTTTTTGCAGTTTATACTGGCTGTGCAAAGCTTCTGAGGGGGACAGACCCTGAAGCCTCTCACTCTGCTGTTTTGACCAGAGCCTGATCTCTCACTGCTTTTTGTTTTCTCATATTTTATGCAGTGGGTTTCAAACACTGATGTGTATCAGCACCACCTGAGGGCCTTGTTAAAATGAGACCTTGGTATAGTTAAGCCTCTTGATTTTTAAGGAAAAAGGAGAGAGAATCTATCTGGTTGTCTCTACAAAAGAACATATAGAAGTTGAGAATCTACCGTACCCAATGTTAGCAACACATGAAATGTTTCCATATCCTCAAAGAAGATATGAGAAGCTCAATCCAGTGTACAATATATGAAATATTAGCCAGCTTACATTCCTGGGGATAGTTACAGGTCTTACTTTCAAAGGGTTTTATTTTACAGTGCTTATAAAACAGCTGTATGTACCCTGATTTGGGTTTGAAGAAAGAAAAAGTCAGTGACTAATAGTTGAAATAGCAAAGTAATGATGGAGGTCGTGATCGGCAGCTGAGCTCCTACTTGTGAATCAAATCTCACATGATAGTGCTCCCAACAGGTTTCCCACACTAATTGAGATTCTTGTGGATTAGAGGTTTGAATATTTCCTAGTATCCAGCCTAAAAGTCAGAGTGAAAAAACTCCTTTGGCTTTCAGTTGTCTGGCTGATGAGTAACACAAAGATGAAGCTTATTTCAGAAGCTGTAGTCATTACAATAATGACAACAATAATGGACCTAATGTTTGTGTGCTGTATTGTGGTTTATGAATCCAGAAACCTTATTATCCCAATGAAGTGAGTATTA
Organism: Tamandua tetradactyla; assembly: GCF_023851605.1. NCBI lineage: Eukaryota > Metazoa > Chordata > Mammalia > Pilosa > Myrmecophagidae > Tamandua > Tamandua tetradactyla. Next base: position 50,299,041 of record NC_135334.1, on the reverse strand, counting down.
GTGAGTCTCACTGATCAGATAAAAAGAAGATATTCCTGGAAGTCAGGCGGCTGGCTGTGATCACACCCAGCTGGGTAACAGCCAGCTTGCAAACTCACATCCAGGGCCCCTCCCACCCCCCACCCCCACATCACAGCTGCTTCCTCAAGTCACCTAAGTCCTCACAATTTCTAAATCAAATCCATAAATTCAGCAAACGTCGTGGTTGGTGTTGGCTTCACATCTCAAGTGCTAGTTGCACATTTGTCATTATTTGCACATTTGTCATTATTTCCACCTTTGTGCAGCATGCAGATGTTTCCTTATCAAGGCATCCAAACCCTATCAGGATGTGTTCACCTCCATCAGCGAGCAGAGCAGAGGGCTGAGGCCATTACCTCAATGAATCAGGATGGAAAACCACAAATAAGTCAAAGGGGTTAGGAATTACCCTATTTGCCAACATAGCCCAAATTCACTATATAATTGCTTATATCACTTATACTTTTGTATTTAATAGGTTTTGCAGTGTTCTTCTTTGAGCAAGGAAAGAAAGGGGCATGTTAAGTCCATCTGGGTGCAGATTTCAAAACCATCTGCATCTGCTTTAACTGGAAGGATTTTAAACAGAAGGACAGCTTTGATTCAAGCCTTAAAGCTACACTTCTCATTTTGCCAGGACTTAATGAGAAGGAAACCATGTTTTTTTTTACATGTGTATCAAATGCTAGTAGGACCACTATCATTTAAAAATTTGGAAACTGATAGGAAGTGGCATCTACCCCTTAATGGTTGTGTAACCTTGGGTGAATCGTCCTATTTAAGCTTCTATTCCTTCATTTTTAATAATAGTATTTAAAGTATAGGGTTTTTGTCATGAATTAAATGAGATAATGCACAAAATGGTCTTAGCATTTTTCCTAGCACATACTAAGCTGTTGCCATTCTTATTAATGATTTCCTTATTTGATATTCTCCCCATCTCCAGAAAAAAAATCTACCAGTTTTAATAAGACCTTGAGATTATTAACTAAATTTTATTATTCTTTTATATTTACAAAAGTGCTAAATATTATTTGTAATCAAATAATGCCTTAGTATTTCCTTTACTTGTGTTTTATATCAACATACGGTAATGCATGGGAATAGCAAAAACTTCACCATTTCATTATTTCTATTATTAATGACTGTGGCTCTCAGAAGGGGTGTCCGATGCTGTCCATCTCACTGAATGTCACTTGCTCCCTGGTGAGCCAAAAGATTAACCAAGAGCCACTCTCTTTCATTCCTAGCAAGTAATGAGTTCTGGCTTACTAATAAGCTCTACTGCCAATACAGTATTTTAGAAAGATCTGAGAATCAGAAAGCTTGGGTTCAAATTCAAATTCAATCACTCACTGGCTATATGGCTTTGAACAAGTCACTTAACCTCTCCCATACTCTACAGAATTGAGATGTTAATGGGACCTCTTTTTCCTTCATAGAATCTCTGGAAGTGATTTTAAATCATTAAAGCTTTTGATCATTTAGTATCACTATGGTAGACATTGATAATATATTAATTATTAATAAAAGGGTCCAGACCAGGGTAAGGAGATCATAAATAATAATATGTGAAGGCAGGCTAATTTTGATAACCCGCCTTTTCTCACAAAGGCTGAACAATAGATACCACACTTCTACTTAAAAACAAAAGCAAAAAAAAATGCTAACCTGGCATTTGTTTTAATCCAGTTGCTTTTCCCGTTCACAGTGTTAACATGAAAACCCCTCCAAATGTAAAAGTTCTGTAAGCAAGATCTCTCCCGGACGGTCACTACTTCCTGTGCTCCATGGATGTGAGCTCATGAGAACAAATCCTAGATAGTTTTTTCTCCTTATGATAAACAGAAAGATCCAGATAGTATAATGAAAAAAGATTGTTTAAAATGCAGTTCAGGACTCTGGAGCCAGATGGCCTGGGTTCAAATCCACACCAGCTCTGTGGCCAGAAGTAAGTAAATCAACTTCTCCGTGCCTCAGTTTCCTCATCTGTAAAGTGAGATTAATAACAGGACCTCTTCCATAGGCTTGTGTTTTTTTTAGAACTGTTCTTGGACGTAGTAAATGTCATATAAGTGTTAGCTACTTTTATCATTATCATCACCATTGTCATCATAATCAGACTGAATTTTGCGAGTTTTCTTGTAAGCCCTGCAAGTTTTCTCAGGTCTAGAACATAGCTCCTTGCCTTGAATCCTACACAATTTGTCCCTACTCTGTGCTCCTATTCACACTGCACCTACTATCACTGTGGTTTTATAGTTGCCTATCCTATATGCTTGTAGATTGTGTTTTTCTGTCTTTGTATTTCTAGTGCCTGCTACAGTCTATTCCAGTGGTGTGCTGGTAAACCAGCTCTCTAAAAATAAAAGCCCTGATTTGTAGTGTTTGCCTATTTCTGTGCATAAATACTCCTACATGGCCGAATGTCAGACTACCAGTGGTTTAATAGCTGGCCTGCCCAAATAATTCTGAATTTTTACAATCAATTCTCATGACCCTGCATGAGCTGGTTCCAGCATACCACTGCATGTTACTCAGGTACTAAGTCAGTATGAATAGGTTAATCAGTCAAGCAGACTGCTGCATCTAGCAGTACTAGATAGCCCATAAAAGGTAATGAAAGTGACAAAATACAAACTGAAATGTGTATGAGTAAAATAGTGCACTAGAAGTAGTGTCTCCTTTTAAATTCTGATTTTCCAAGGCACAGCAACATCAAATCACTTCTCTGAAATCAGAGAGGAAAACAGTCCCATGACCATAGTTAGAATTCAGTTTCCATAATAGTGATTCAAAAGTCCCTTATTTCTAGGGTGGGCAATGGTGGCTCAGTGGCAGAGTTCTCACCTGCCATGCTGGAGACACAGATTTGATTCCTGGAGCCTAGCCATGCCAAAAAAAAAAAAAAAAAAGTCCCTTATTTCTAAATAGTCCCACCCCAGCTGCTTCTGATATAGTTTTAAGGAGCTTACAGAACAGGAACTGGAAGACATTTTACCCAAGTTTACCCACCTGACATCCCTCCCTCCTCCTCAATGATGTGCCTTCCAGAGTCCTGTACTGTAGTTCCTAAACGACAAGCCATCCTGGTGATGGACCAGCCAGGGATACAGAGAAGCATTTTTCCTGATCCCAAGTGCTTTCAGCAATACCCAATTTCATTAAGGTGAACAACTTCCAAAATTGGGGGAGAAAAGCATAGTTCAAAGCACTTTTACCTTAGACAACTGTAACCTCCCAGAGGCTTCAGGTGGCCTTCTTTGGACATGGTTTGCATCAACAGTGGTCTTTCTTTATGAGTTCTCCAGCATTTCATTCAAGAGCCTTTTGTTCCCGTGTGTGTATGTTTCTCTCTCTGAGCCTCAGCCTTTGGGCTTCGTGGTGCTGGTGAGGTGGGGTCTCTGGTTCCTTCTTGGGAATATAAAGATTCCTCTCCTGTCTCTCACACCTGTCTCCTGAAGATGAATTCTTCCTCTCTGAATCTATGAGCACACTCACACAATCACTATGTTCTGTTTATGGGAGTTATCTATAGTGTGGACTAAGTCTAATGTCCAGGAGAGCATACATTATTTCAACCTATAAAATTGTTTTTCAACCTATACATTTTTAACTATCATATGAATATAGAAATAAATCTATAAAATCCCAACATCAGTCACTAACCACTCAGAGAACAGACTAGCCAAGCGCCCTTCAAGTGAGAATGAGGATGGTTCTTTACAATATCCACAAAAATCATAGGAATGAAGAAAGCTTCACTGGTCACTTCAGGGAAATGATGGCAGCTTTCTGTCTCAACCCCACTAAAATGTCATAAATTCATAGAAATGAGAAGAATTGGAAAGGAGAAAACACCAACACAAGTTTGGAGATGGACAGATAGTAAGGAAGATACAAGATAATAGGAGCTCTGAACTGGCACAGAAAGGCTGAGATCTGAATCTCCAAAATACTCAGGAATTGGAGACACCAGACACTTCTGAATGGGAGATGATGGGGAGAAGTGTTTAAAATGCAAAGAACTGGTAGAAAGATTGTTTATTTAAGTGGCAGTTAGATTTCTAGCTTCCCAGCTTCTATCTGCCAGACCAGCCATCCACTCCTACCCTACCTCGGCAAAGCCTTGGGGGCTTTTCCCTGGATATGGTGAAATGGAGGGTCTGAGGACTAGAGAGTGCCTGGCCCTGAACTGAATAGGTGGTTAAGTAAATATATGCTCACTAGATGCTGAGACCCCCACAACTACCACCCAGCTCCTGAATGTTAGGAACCAGGCTTATACCTTCCCTCCAGGCAGGCAATAAGAAGTCATTTCTGGGGAAACTGACCAACCCAAAGCTATTGACATATAGCACAGTTGACCAGCCTGAGTCATGTGCTCCAAGCTTCCTATCAGGTTTCTGTTCTCCAGTATCCCACTCTTAACTATGAGCTGATACACAAGGATTACCAGACAAGTAAGGAAACCCACTAACTTGAAAGCTAGAAATCAAAACAAAGAAATAGGGGGAAACAACTTGGAGGAAACTATTTTCGGAGAAGACATCTAAAGAGTATTATTAATATCCTCCAGGAGATAGAAGATATTGTAACCACAAAACAGGAACTAAGATGCTGTGTATTTACAAAAGAAACCTTAGTGAACAAAAAAAGGACTCATGAAAACTGAGAACATGAATGAAAAATTCATTAAAAGTTCCAACAGATAAAGATGAGGCTCCCTCTGAGAAAGTGAGGCAAGAACCCACAGAGATGTAATATAAGAGAAAGGATAGGAAAATTAGAGAAAGATCCTGGAGATCTGAGATCCAAACAATAAAAGTCTCATAAAGACAGAACAGGAAAAAAAAAAAAAAACCAGAAATGGAAATCACCAATGAAATTTCTTTTCCCAGTTTAAGTACAAGAGTTTCCATATTGAAAGGGCCCACTGGGTACCCAGCACTGGTTGAAGTAGACCCACTTGTCCATAAGATCTCAGAGGGCAAAGAGAAGATCCTCCAAGTGTTGGAGAGAATAAAAAAAACAGGTCACATACAAAATATCTTGGAATTCCTGAAAGTAGCACGAAAGGAATGTTTGCACACACCCCCAATTCCTTATACAATCAAACTATCAAAGAGGTGTAAGAGTGGAATAAAGACCCGTTCAGCTATGCAAGCGCTCACAAAAATAAGTGAAAACAGGGCACTCATGAACTCCAGGGAAAACAAAAAGTTATGCATGAAAACAAAAATAATCATATCTCACATGGCTCTTCTATGAATAGTGTTTCATTGTTAGTCATACTGTCAACACTGATGATTGCCTTAACAAAATTACATTATCACAATAGTTGAGAAGTAGGGGGCTTCAGAAGAGTGTCCCTGTGTAGTGGGGAATCAAAGGGGAGAAATAAAAGACAGCTAAATTCTACTCTCTATAGTGGAAAGCCAGAACAGAATAATCACAAAGTAGTGAAATACAGTAAATAGAGAAAGTAAATAGAGAAATAGCAAAAAGGCTGCCCAGGTCACCTCTTGGAGGAGGTGTGAGTGGGAAGGAACTCTGCTGCTGTACAAAGTAAACCCTGTAGAACTCGTTACTACGTAGATGCATACCTTTAGTTAAAAAAGCAAATCTTAAATTTGTTTTTTTAAAGGAGGAAAAGAAAATCCTTACTGATTATTTATCCCTTCCCTCTCTGAGAGTTATAATGCTAGTGTTTTGTAGAGAGCCGCTTTCCGGGTTTGGCCTAGTGGACACGCTGCAGCCTGCTCTAGAGTTCCCCCCGCCCATCGAGTGAGTCAAGATGGCGCCCGCATCCTGTTTCCGCGTATGACGTACGCGCCCACCAACCCTATCTTCCAATCACCTCTGTATACGTGGCACTAACCTATTGGGTTTGGGCACAGTATATAAGAGGTTACCCGGACAGGGTGGGTGGAGACGACCCACAGGGAGCCGTACCTGACGGCCGCATAGAGGTTGTTCCCCCGCGGGGTATCTTGTCCCGCGCGGAACCTGTAACAGAGAATGCAAGCTTAACTCCAGTAAAGGTCTGTGCTTACAACTGCTACGTGTCTTGGATCTGTGTTTCTCACCAGCGCGGATTTGTCTGCGTCTCTCTGTCTCTCCTCATTGTCTCACCCGCCGGCCGGGGGCTTGACGCTGAGCGAGAAGTCGCGGACAGTGTTTCCTCTTGGAATCTTACCTAGTCCGATACCTAATATTCATGGTGTGGTTAGAACCAGCATCCACATGGTGGGTTCGTGAGTACAGAAAGGGAAAAAAGATGTGAAAACCAGGATCTGAATGAGGGAGCTGAGTGACAGCTGAGCTTCTTCCATTACCCTGTGCATATGTCAATCTGAGGGTCCTTTGAGTTGACAAATATCCTCTTCTTATCACCTCCCCCTCCTCTCCTCTGTGTGTGTTTGGGGGGGGGGGCGGGGTTTCAGGTCTCGGCTAAGGAGGAAGGGCACAGAGGTAGGTGAGGGGTCCAGGAAAGGAGGTAGCTTGGTACCAATGGTAAATTATTCCTTTCTGGAATAACTTCCTGTCTTCTACTCTAGTAGTTTGATGAGGAAAACATCTCCCTCCCCATGTTTGTCTCAGTACTTGGAATCTGTTCCTCAGACTCTGGTTGCCATGCTCACTAGCATGCCTGTACATGGCCAATTGGTGAATTTTTTGGACCAACAGTGCTTCCAAATTGTTACTTGGCATTTTTGTGGCAAGATGTATTCCAAGTTCAAAATAATTTGTTAACTATCTTTGAAATTTGGACTGTCCATGGCTCATGAGTTCCTCTGTCTCCCCAGGATATCAGTGTACCTGTCTCTCACAGTTCACCGGGAGAAACTGTGAATCCCAGATCACAGCCTGCTTCCCAAACCCCTGCCAGAATGGAGGATCCTGTGACCCAATAGGAAACACATTCATCTGCAGTTGTAAAGATGGACTTACTGGAGTCACGTAAGTGAGCTTATGCAACAGGCATTCTCCAGGCTGCTTTCTGCTAAGAAAACAAACCAGTAAACAACTAACTGGGATAAAATATTTACCAGTAATTTGACAGGCAAAAGCTTATTATCTTAAATATTCAAAGAGTGCTTACAAGCAAATAAAATATTTACAGGAATAATCTGTGGATATTGGGGTTATGAGTAGTTTGTATTTTTTATTTTATACTTCTCTATATTGTCAAAATTTTGCATAATTACTATGTATTCTGTACATAATTAAAGTAAAAAGTATTCCTTTAAAGGAAGTCACCTATGCCACTTAGTAATTCCAGTATAATTCTGAGGCATACATACTACCCATTTGCTTAGAACCCATTAACTGGACTCTATTGCCTAGCGTTTTATGATCATTCAGAGAAACTCAACTTTACCTTTCTTTGCAATCCTTTTCCCTGCGAGAAACGAGGCAAATTAAAGTGTTAGCCAGATGGAAAAGGAATGTTTAAGTTCTTAATAAAATGCCACTTTCAAGCATCGTTGACCAAAGTGTGTGTGTGTGTGTGTGTGTGTGTGTGTGTGTATGTATATGTATTCTCAAGCAACTTATATTCTAATTACAGATCAGTTGTATGTATTCATTAGAGCAGATTTCCCAAGGACTTTGCTAACTTTGAGTCATTGGATATAATTTAAAGTAATGAAGCTGCATTTATTTTTAAATACTCTGTGATTCTAATTTCTTACTGACCAGGTCTTGATCTGTTCAAATTAGGGATGTTTGACTCCATTTTCAAAAGTAGACTACCAAAATGTTAAGTGATCTGGCCTTTTAAATGAACATAGAATAATTGCTGAAGTAGAGAGAAGGAAAGCAGGCCTGTGTTCTCAAATCATGTTAAACTAGGAAAGAATAAGACCTTAATGTTTGCCTTAGAATTATTCTCAAAACAAAAGTATTAACCAGGCATGGATTTCTTTAAAGAGAATAAAATTGATTTAATTATTTTTCATTAGAATGCTCTAGTAATTTTTTCCTAATGATCTGTATTAGCATTAGCTTTTTCTTTTATTGTGAAAAATAACATAGATACAAAAAAGCTAGCATTAACTTTTAACTTAAGCCTGGGATCAGGAAGCTATGCAGATATGTAACCTCCACCCACCCACCTACTCCCTGTCTCCTTCCCTCCCACCCTCCCCGCTCCCCAGAGGGACTAAAATCACTGCTTTAGAGGAAAATGTCAAAACCAGACTTTGTCCTCTCTGGAAACCCTATAATGCCTTTATAGGTTCACAACTCTTAATCTGCAATTTTGCAATTCCAAAAGCTCTGAGAACTAAAAGGGTTTTGGGTAAATTAGTGGCAAACTAATTTGGTGGCAAAACCTGGGCAAAAGTGCTCTGAGGCTATTTCTAGCCTTCGTTCCTCTTACTTAGTATCTGTATGTTCCACTGCAGAAACACTGGTGTAGTTGATTATTGGGTCCCATGCCAGCACCAGTTCTTGTGTAGGAGGAGGTGGGGAGAAGGATGAATATAATATACAAGAATATGGGATATATGTACTGCAGGTCCTTTCTAAAATCGCAAAACTTTAAATTCTGAAACGCATTTGGCCCTAAGGGTTCAGGAATATCTGTAATTCTGTCTCTTTCTGCTCTTTTCTTTCCTCTCCCAGCATAGTCTCTTCCCTTCCCCCGCCCCAGGTAGTGTCAGAATAACTGGGAGAGACTGGATTAAGAGAAAGATTTCACTCATGGTGATGACCCAGAGCCACAAGTGAGCACATAAACACCTAAATTATGCCCTCCCCCCGCCCACACGCACCCTTTTTTTTGTCCCGCCTCAACCGTTCTAGGTGTTTTATTTTTTTTTAAAGATGTCAGTTCTCTGGTTCCAGTAGTCCAGGCTGAGTCGGCAGGTCCTGATGTCCCGGAGGGGGCGTGTGTGTGTTTTGTCGCTGAAGGTGTGAGGAGGACATCAACGAGTGCGAGCGGGAGGAGTGCAAGAACGGCGGCTCCTGCGTCAACGTGTTCGGCTCCTTCCTCTGCAACTGCACCCCGGGCTACGTGGGCCAGCGCTGCGGCATGCGGCCCGTGGTGGTGCCCGACATCCAGGCCGGCCACGCCTACGTGGGCAAGGAGGAGCTCATTGGCATCGCCGTGGTGCTGTTCGTCATCTTCATCCTCGTCGTCCTCTTCGTGGTCTTCCGCAAGAAGGTCTTCCGCAAGAACTACTCCCGTGACAACATCACGCTGGTGCAGGACCCCGCCACGGCCGCCCTGCTCAACAAGACCAACGGGGTCCCCTTCCGGAACCTGCGCTGTGGCGACGGGCGCAACGTCTACCAGGAGGTGGGGCCCCCGCAGGTGCCCGTGCGCCCCATGGCCTACACCCCCTGCTTCCAGAGCGATTCCAGAAGCAACCTGGACAAGATCGTGGACGGGCTGGGGGGCGAGCACCAGGAGATGACCACGTTTCACCCCGAGTCACCCCGCATCCTGACGGCCAGGCGCGGTGTGGTGGTTTGCAGTGTGGCCCCCAACCTCCCAGCCGTGTCGCCCTGTCGCTCTGACTGCGACTCCATCCGGAAGAATGGCTGGGACGCAGGAACAGAAAGTGAGTCAGAAGCCGTGTGCCGTGTTCATGCCCCGAGTGTTTATTTGGAAGGGATAGAGAACCTGCATGGATGGAATACCCACTATGACTTGTTCTTTTAATTTTCACACCTGCTCTGAAATATTGCTCAGGTTCTCATCTCCATTTACAGATGGGGCAAAGGAGACTCAGGGAGGGTAATGTAAGGTGCCCAAGGCCATACAGCCAGCAAGAGCATTCAGGACTTGGGTCCTGAGCCTCCAGATGCTTCGAGTTCTCATGATAGCATGCCACTGGGCAGTAACACAAGCAGCATATCCTAAGGGAAGTGCACAAAGCATGCTCCGGAAGAGAGTTTGTCTAGCCTTTGAGCAAAGACTCAAGGAAGCAGAGGGACATTTGTGTTGGACCATGATGATTGAAGGGTCTGGGGAAAGGAGGACATTCCACCTACAGGGACCCCCATAATCAGAGGAAAAGCAAGTGGTTCTGTTTGGCTGGAATACAGGGTCATGAGCCACAAGTATGACCCACCAGGCTGGAAATGTGGTCTAGGCCCGTTGATGGTTTTCCCTTTTCCTTTGGCCTTACACAGCAGTTTTCTAGGTACATGGAAGAACTGCAGGTGAAAAGACACCGGGGTGGAAAAGAGCTTGGCGTATTGAAGCACGCAGAGGAGGGCCATGTAGTTGGGCTTAGCAAGCACCAGGGGAGTGGACACATTTTCAGAGCAACACCATTGCAGGTTTTTAAGCAGGCGATAACATAACCTGATTTATGTATTTTTTTAAATGGCTCTGGCTGATTTCTGGAGGAGAGATTGAATAGGACCAAAGAGGGAAGGAAACAGAGTGACCAGTTAAGTGGACTCTGTGAATGACTACGTGGGAAATGCTGATTGTTTTCTTTGCCCTGACATCAGTCAGGATGAAAATAAGGCAAGCTCTGTTGTAACCTGTGACTTTTCATCAGAACAAATGACTTCATATTCCAGTGACACGTTGGGCAGCAGGAATTTCTGAAGGTTGTGATATACAGTGGTGTATATTTGAGTAGATGGTGAGGGGAGGCAGGTATCAGATGGAGCTAGAGAACACACGTAGCTGAGGAGATAAAGGACATCTTCATGAAGGAAGGGGCATTCCTACTGGTATCTTTTTTTAGCATGAGTGAAATTTCTGTAAGGAAAGTATAGCAGTGAACATTCCAGATACACAAAGTAGCTTGATTAGAAGAAGGATTAGGGGTTACTGAAGAGTATGTCCCCTGGTGTTCAGCAGAGAGGTCAAGGCTAGAGGTGAAAGTTTGGACATCATCTGCACAAAGAATGATTCAGTGTCTAGGAGGGTAAGCTCACTGCAGAAAGAATGGTAAACTAGACCTACAAAAGAACTTTGACACATGTAGACATGTAGGAGGTGGGTGGAAGGAAAGAGGGACGGATACTTGTCAACAAAGAGAATAAGAAAAGTGAAGAGGACAGTGTACAGAAGCTGAGGGAAGACAGGGTGTCAAGGAGGTCATCAGTGTCAAGTACTGTAAAACCATTGAGGAAGACAAAAGTTAAAAAAAAAAACATTGAACTTTACACTATTCTTAGTGATCACAAGAGGGTTTCAGTGGAACCATCGAGGCAGATTGCAAGGGTTAAGAATGAGGAGGTTTGGTGAGATAGCCGAGGTTGCAGGGGAAAGGAAGGCAGCATTGCTGTGTGCTGTGTGGTGCTGGATCATTTCCATCACCAGTCCACCCTCTCACAGGCCAGAAAACTGGCTTGAATGTGTTAACTCTCTTGCCCAAGATCACCTAACTAATAAGAGGAGGAGCCAGGGATCAATCATTACACTAGACACCAAAGCTAAGGTTCTTACCAGCTCTTGGGAGCTTTAGCATGAAGGAAGGAGAGAGAGAGCAGAGGGAGAAGATTTCTTAATGAAGGAGAGCCTAGGATTCCTATTTTAGTGCTGTGCCAACAATGCTATCTGCTGGTTCTCTCTTCCTGTACATACATGTACATTTTAAGTAGTCACCTTGGATTTTTCCCATAACTATATTCCCTCTTAAATTATTGTAGACATAGACTCCACTAAAGTCTTGCCAAAGCGCTAGTTAGTAGAAAGACTGTTTTTGCTTGTCTGTTTTTTAAATCTAGAATGAAAAAAGCTGGGGGTGAAGCTTGAATAAATAGAAGAGCTGGAGAGAAGAGCTCCATGCCTGGACCAGGGTGGACCATTTGTCATTTCCTTCCTGGGGTTTGGTGCTAAGCCTCATGCCCACCTTGTACTTTTCTGAAGCACATCTTCTATTTTGTGTTCTATGCCTGTTGGACAATGAATTTCTCCCCAGCATCTCTCTCTGCTCCTACCAATTGTTTATCCGGCTCATACGGCAGATGCAGAACCATGGTGCCTGCCACTTATTCCACCCTTTGTGAAGAAGCCGTGATCTCTGCAGCCAAGAACAACAAGTCTTTCCTTAATCACAGGGCTGCGTCTCTTTGTACCATCATGCTACGTGATGATTTGAGGCTTTTCCTAGTGATCATTCCCCCCCCCCCCCCCGCCCGCTTCGTAATGTGACAGCTTTATTTCCAGAATCTACCTCAGGCCAAAACTCAGATTTCCCCCCAAAGTATTGTTGGATTTTTATGGAATACATTTCCTTCTTTGTTAAGCAAGGCAGAGTTAGCTGGCAAGACTGTCTCTGAGTGACTAATTCATTTTTCACTTGTCAACCTCAAGATATGAGCTGTTTTTATTGCTTCCTTTAGTCCATCAAATAAGAAAGTAGCCCCATAGAGAAAGAGAGAGAAAGATTGTGTGTGTGTGTGTGTGTGTGTGTGTGTATCTGCGTTGCGTGTTCGGCAAAGAGGAAGAAAGTGTGTGGTTCAAGAGTAAATCTGTACCACTGAGTGCCTGCCCCCTTAGGAGACGCAGGGCACAGAATATGCTTTTTCCTAAAATGATAGGACGCTGCCCTCTAGAAGGCAAGGCTGAAAACTCCATCATTCCCCAGAGATGGATGTTAGGAAAAATTTAACAGCATTCTTGCCTATAAAATATTTATACCCCTATTTAAAAAGTAATCTCATTTAACCTGGTGTTGACACCACATCGGTTCATGTAAACGACTTAAATTAACTCTGAATGGCAAAGCAGCAATCCAGCCACTTCAAACTCACTCTTCACTTAGTTGCTTCTCTTTGAGGAGGGAACGGCTACTTTCAGCTGTCAGCTGTTTGGAAGCTCATTTACCACGGGTTAAGGGTTTCGAATCCATAATGTAAATTACCTGATTGACAGAACTTTGCCCCCAGTGGCACAATCAATTTTCTATTGTGGAGCTAAATTATTTTCTCCAAGAAAATGAAAGAGCCCCGTGAAGTGAACTTGGGAGGAACTGGGCTGGAAATATGCACAAAGTAACCAGTGTCATTTCTACTTTCTCTTTTCTTTGGCTGCCCACAAAGACAAAGGGGTCGATGACATGGGAGAGGTGACCTGCTTTGCAGGCAGTAATAAAGGCAGCAACTCTGAAGTTCAGTCCCTCAGCTCCTTCCAGTCGGATTCTGGCGACGACAATGGTAAGAAGTTGTCCGGCCCGCTCCATGCGGGTGGGTCCTGCTTCCTGTGCTGGCAGACTGCTGAGAGGGGGGCGTCGTGACCAGCTCCGTTCATGGGGCTTTTTTGAGCGTGCCCCCCGGCTTTTTGGCTGACTCTGTTATTGGGGTACCATTGCTGAAAGAGCACCTATCGCACTACAGCTGTTAGCAGGGCCCGGGATCTGCATCGGGAGTTGATGAAGTTTCCCTGGCCCTCCAGGAATGAGTCTGCTTTGATTTTGTTCACGCTGAAACTACCTCACCCCAAAGGATACTCTCTAGCAGATGTGCACTTCACTTTCAGTGTTATTGCTGATCTTATCCCTCTTCATTGTGTATCTACCCTCCCCATGATTACAAATGAGTTCAGAGGCAAGAACTCCTTCCCGTGGTGCCAGTGGCCTCTTCATTTCACTGAATCTCCCTTATAATCATTTGGAGTCATGGGACTTTCAGGAATCTGTTAAAAGCTACGAGTAAGCTACTTGGAAAAAGGCACATACACCTAAAATGGTGCAGGTAATTCCATGTGGTTCATGGACTTCACTGACGCTCCAAAGCTTCTCCCCCTGCCTCCTGTGAACCTCTTTTTATGGAAAGAGTGCTAATCATGAATTGGGTTTCCTGAGCTTTGGAGGATGTGTTGGTCTCCCCAGGGCAGGGTAGAGAAACAGAAATGGTCGTAAAACAGAAGAACTCACCATTTGGTGGTGAACCAAGAATAATTTCAAATAGGCATCCTCAGAGACAGGCGACCTCACCCCAGTTTATACCTTAAATCATCTTTCCATTTAACAGCAACTGGAAAATAATGTACATTTGAAAATTTATGGAATCACTCAGTCCATAAACCCTTGCTGAGTTGCATGGGGAGTACAAAATAAAAAACAACATAGTGCCTGCCTCAGAGTAAATACAGTAATAAGTAAGCTCTGAAACCAGAGAAGCAATCGTGAAAGTAAAATATTCTGCCTTCACACACCCCTGCCCCAAATCTCTCCCACCTCCTTCCCCATACCTGAATAGTGCAGAGACCTCTGTAACTGATTTCTGGGATAACCATACAACAGTGAATTTCTCCCAGCCATTCTCTAAATTAGGGTAATGGCAAACCTCCATTTCTGTTTGCCTTTGTGCTGACTCCTTTCCTCACCCCTAGCCAGAAGAAAAGCTGTTGCCCTTTTGTGTTTTATAAAGAAGCAATCGAAAACATATAGTTTGCAATTCCAGGAACGATCTCCAACAACGACGCCTGCTTAACTGCTTTCCCATGCTCTGCAGTGTGTGGCTGTAAGGTCACACATATGGCCTTTCAGCTGAAGCCTCTGGGTTGGCCTTAACTAAAGCAGGTGGTATTAGGAATTTTTCAATCCATTGGTTTTAAACCTGACCACCTCCCAGATTCTAAATGATTGAGAGGCCACATGCTGACTTCTGCCCTCACCTGGATTCCAGCAGGCATGGCAGAAGCTGGGTCTTGGATCTCTCTAGGATATTAGTGGTAACAGGTGAGTGTGAGGCCATCGGTCCTGCAGAGGTTATGCTCCATCCCTGCCATTTGGACACAGGCTCAGAGCAGTGTGAGTGACCAACCCATAATTACCCCTGGGAGCCTTTGGGAGTTGCTTAAGGGAAGTCAGCCTGAGCTAGATGAGCCACTGCCATCCCAGATTGATTTCACTGGGTCATCAGTTGCAAATTTATGACCCAGCCAGCCCTGCCAATCATGCCTTTCAGGGGACCGGCCCCAGATTTCCTGCCGTTACTCTTCCATTCCAAGAATCCCCGGGACCCCCTAGATCCTGGCGTCCACTGAAGCACTGCCTATTGAACTGGTCATGGGACCCTCAGGGTATTTGCATGCTGCACCTTTGTTGCTGCTGTTGTAGTTTAAAGACATCAGCTGTTTTGTTTTACAATACATGACTAACCTGAAGCTGTCCTCCCCTTCTCTCTGCTTTTCCTGACCTCAAGCATCCATAGTGACTGTCATTCAGCTTGTCAACAATGTAGTTGACACTATAGAAAATGAAGGTATTTACTTTTATTCTTCCATAGCATTTCTTTGTGTAAAAAAAAGTTATCCTTTGGGAAATTTAGATTCCTTGTTACTTTAGACTAGGGGTGATTTTAATCATTTGGCTACAGAGAAGGCAGTAAACACATGGTTTCAAATGACATGCTGCATGTTTATTGATTGGAGTAAATTTTACAGTTTTGGGGGAAAAAATCACATAGTTCATATTTTTTAAAAAGTGGGGTACTCTTTTTGTAAAATCTCTTCCAAGAGTGCCTGATTAGTTGGAATCTAGATTAATACTAAACTCATTCCTACATTCAACATGTACTTGTTGAGCACCTACTATGTGCTGGGAACACTTAGGAGGGTATTCAAAGTTATAATATTATGGGGTTATTTTAGTCAGGTAAATTTTATTAATGACATAATGAAATTAGGCCCTGGTATTGATGGGGTTTATTTGTTTCTTAAATAACAATGAGGAGAACTGAAAAAGACTAAAGTTAGTCATAGTCTGTAGACCTTTGGGAGAATATTTTCACATGTTTTCTGTTTTGTTTTGTTTGTTTTGTTTTAGTCATCTAAAATGTTCTGTTTATCCCTCCACACTTGGCTTGGGTTGTCAGTTTTACTTTTCACTTTGTATTTAAACAGTGTCTGTCATGGACCAAGGACAAAACTACAACCGAGGTGATTTTGCCCAGACCCCGGCGGGCGTATCATTTTATTTGCGTGTTTTGTTTTGCTGAGTTCATTCTTACCCTTTCCCTCTCCCACCATCCTTTCTGAGTTTCTTTGATCCAAATTTTGCATGTTCCAGGTGTCTGGTGTGCTCAGTATTAGAGGTGGAGACCCCACCAGCCTTCTTCCCCCAACCTTGTTCCCTGCGTGTGGCTGACCCATTTGCCTGCACATCCCCCTGCCTTCTGTGGACCCCAGTCGCTGGTGCATCTCCCTCTGTGAGCATGCTGCCAGCCCTGCTCTGCCAGCGTGCGGATCCGAGGCAGGAGCTGGAGTTGGGGGGTGGGTGGAAAGGACACTGTTTCCTCCGCATGCCTCTGCAGACCATCTCTCAAGGCGAGGCTGAGCGTGAGGCTCTGCAGCAACCAAGCACCGCCTTTCAGAGTTGCCGGCGCCTTGCTCTCCCCTGGCCAGAGCATGGCTAGCCCCTGAGAGGCCCTTGTAAGGAGCATGGGGATGATCCTGGCTTTTTAGGGTCTCTTGGATGTTAAGAATTGCATGCCTGGTCCCTTCTTTGCTCCTTTTGCAGCCCTGCTCCAACTCCAGTCTGGAGGAAATTAACTGTCACGACTTTTCTCTCACAGCCTACCATTGGGATACCTCTGATTGGATGCCGGGGGCCCGCCTGTCGGACATAGAGGAAGTGCCCAACTATGAGAACCAGGACGGCGGGTCTGCACACCAGGGCAGCACCCGGGAGCTGGAGAGCGATTACTACCTGGGCGGCTATGACATCGACAGCGAATACCCACCCCCTCATGAGGAGGAGTTCTTGAGTCAGGACCAGCTGCCCCCTCCCCTGCCAGAGGACTTCCCCGACCAGTATGAGGCACTGCCACCCTCCCAGCCTGTCTCCCTGGCCGGCACACTGAGCCCGGACTGCAGGAGAAGGCCACAGTTCCATCCCAGCCAATACCTCCCTCCGCACCCGTTCCCCAATGAAACAGATCTGGTGGGCCCACCTGCCGGCTGTGAGTTTAGTACTTTTGCCGCCAGCATGAACCAGGGCCCCGAGGCCACAGGCCCAGCAGACAACCTGTCTTTATCGTTGCACAATTCCAGAGGCACCTCATCCTCAGACATTTCAGCCCACTGCGGCTTTGACGATTCCGAAGTAGCCATGAGTGACTATGAGAGCGTGGGGGAGCTCAGCCTCGCCAGCCTTCACATTCCATTCATCGAGACCCAGCACCAGACCCAAGTGTAAAAAGGGCACATCGCAGGGGCTTTGCGCTGTTTGTTACAGAAATGTGGAAGGAGATTGTCTGAGCTTACGACTCAATGGAGAGTTGTCTGTGGAGAGAGAAGGAAATAGAGTATTTTCTGCTAGGGAACTTCTTCACAAATAATACTGTCACAAGCAAGCTCGATTCCAATTGGGGGACAATGAGAGGCTCAGAAATTGTTTCTGAGTGGTGACCAGTCATCTTTGCAGTACGTACCTGCATTCAGACTGCACATTGAATTTTTGAAGGCGGAAAAGTTGTTTTACTCACTGAGTTACCCACAGTAAATCTTTTATTGCTTTGTGCAGTATTGTGCCATGGAAACTCTTGCAGCATTGGTCTTTGCAGTATTATTAACTGGCAACAATCAAAAAGGCATTGTTGCATGTAATTTTGAGCCAGTGGGGGAGGGAGGAATATAGTAGTTACGATTGTTGGAAAAGTTAGTCTCTTAGGTGAAAGAAAAGGGAAACACAAGTTATTAAACAAACAAAAAAATGGGCTGAAGCCTTTAAAATCAACACTATTCTTTTTTTAATAAGATGCCCAATTTTCAGCTATACAGTTAAGTTTGGGTAACATCGTTTACTATGTTCAATTATTTCTGTTTTAAGCATTCAGTGTCACGTAGTTGGGCTGAATGATCTTTGAGCAAGGTATCAATGGAGAGCAAATGTGAGGCAATTTGGGTGCCATTTTGTGCGTTGGGGAGAAGGTCGATGTTGTTCAAACTTTTAAAAGAATATGACTATCTGATTTTGTTATTTCTGGTGAAATATTCCTGGCCAAAGCCACAATTCTAATATTGCCATGGAAATTGATCTCTGTTCTGAGATTTAGAAATGAACTGGTATATTAGAACAAAAGATATTTTGAAATTTACGCCATATTTCCAAATTGAGGGGGAAAAAGTTAATGCTTTCAAAGTATTCAGCCTGGATAATCACAATTCTTGATAATACAGATTAAAAAGTACTTGCTATTCTAAGCTGATAACATCACTATAAATGCAATTGCATTAAAAAGAAAAGAAAGTAGATTAGCTATTGTATATAAATGATGATAGCGCGTGTGTGAGCCTGTGTACCAGTAGGTGCTTGCACTCAACAAGGCTGCCCTTGAGGAAAGCTGACATGAAGGCTTTAGGGTGTGGGTCATGTGGAACATCCTGCCAGTGAGGCAGGACTTCCGGTTTCTCTGATCTCCACGATGTTAGAGAAACACCAAATGCCATATTTTACCCCAGTTCAGTTAATGTGATTTTGGGACTGCCCTTTATAGTAACTAAAAGTAAAACTGTGCTTTTTAAAACAGTATTTTGTTATAATTTTCCAAATCTAAACTCTATTTGAAAAATAGATAGCGGACAATTACACCCTGGGGTTCTCCTCCCACCTAACCTGTGGGCTTTGGCCATGAATTTCCAAAATTGACAAGAGAATCATACCACTGGAAATACAGTCACGATCCTCAAAACTTAAAGTTGATGAGCTGAGCAACTTTTCTCTTTTGCTTCAATAAGATTATGGCTGCATGTGCAGTGGCCATGGTAAATAAATGCATATTTGCACTATCTGCTTAATGAGCAAATCTCTGTGTCCACAGTTTCTAATGGAACCCACGGCACAGGTGTGTAAATTATCCTGTCCTAAGTCTGTGTATCATCCTCCAAGACATAGTTTTAGTTTCAGTTGTGTCTAATCCATTTAGTTTTCTACAGGAGTCAGCGTTTCTGAACTCTATTGAAAAAAAAAATCACTTTCCATTCCTAAGCCTCCTGAGTTTATGGATAGCTTCACATGTTTTTCAGCCTTGCTCCCCTTTCTGTCTCTTGGTCAGACCTACTCATGGGGGTGTTACCCATACTGTGATCCTGAAATACACTAATTCTATTAAGGCTGCTTTTGAGAATAAAGTCTCTGGTATTTTTCTTATGTAAGAAGCACATTTGCAAGAATCATGGAGAAAATGACAAACTAATGGTCTAGGATAGAATCACTCTTACACTTATAATAATGCAATGACATAAAAATCATCAAAGTAAAACCAACAATTCATTTCTTGCCCTCAGGAAATATTAGGATGAGATTAATGCTGAAGCATCACCACTGCTTACACAGCATCTCCTCGAGGGGGAATGCTTGACTGGCACAGTAATGAAGAAATAAATAGATCCTAATCCAGTTGTGAAATTGCTGAAGGAAATTGTGTCTACCCACACCCCCCACCCCCTTTGCTCTGACCTATATAAAATACCTCTTTCTTCGGGATGCCTTCCCCTGATTTTCTGCAGAATAGCTCGTCTGCTAAATGTATACCAGACAAGCCCATGTTAGGTTTCGATTCATGATCTGTAAACACATTGATATCTCTTTGCTTTTTGGAAAATTAGATTTTCCTGTAGATTATGAAATGGTTTGCAGTCAGGCCAAGATGGAATTAGGTGGTCTGACCTCGGACTGGAAGAGTTGGAAGGGCTTTTAGGGTCTGCTAGTCCAACCCCCTTATTTTTTGGAAGAGGAAACATGCCCAGTGAGGGAAAAGCACTTGCCCAAGCTCACACAGTTCAGTGACTGAACAGAGACTTGAACCTGGTGATTTGACCAAAATTCTTGATAACACTGCTGATCGCTAAACTACCTTGGGCATTGTAGTCACCTGATTCTGCCGGACTCTCTGCCTTCCCATCATTCCTACTTTGGAATATGTTAGAAAATAGAGCTGACAGAATATTTCTAAGAAAAGTGCAGTTACAGAATTCTTTCATTTTGGAAATTTAGCAAAATGCGCTTTTGCCAAATGAATATTCTCTAAAATGGGGATGGAATGATAATTATGCAATTGAACTCAAAGCAGTCATGAATTGTGATGATCCTGTGATTATAATGTTACCTACTGGTGCATTTTTGTTTTTCTTGTTTTTCCCAACTATCAGTATTGGTGTCTTTTCCTACCCGCTCCATCATGATGAACCACGTGGTAAATGATTAAGGCAATTAGTGTGTTTCCCTTTTTCTAACATGGGCCACTTTCTAAAAGCCATTTTTCCATGACCTGTTGTAGGCACTTTACCTGTTTTGCACAAGTTATGGTTAGGTTGGGGGTAGCTAGCTGGACTATTGATATTTGTTGTACAGTGAACAGGAACTGTAGGACAGTAAAAGGTGAATAAAGTAGGTACTTGATTTATTCCCTTTTTTACATGAGTATTTTGCTGCTAAGCTCCATTCCCTGCCAACTTTCAATGGACTCATGTTGTGCCCATCCGTGGAATGCCATTGTAGAAGACTTAGCAATATAAACAGGTCAAATCCATGCATTTTCAGATCTGACCTATCAGAGAATCGGTGTATAGGCGTGGAAAGGGAATTTATAATGCATTCCTGGAACTTATCTAGAACTGCCCTTTGGAATCACTAGCACAGCCCAGGGGGAAAAAAAGCAAGTAAAATATATATACCATTGACCCCTTCCTACTTATTCCTTCCCAGCCCACCCACTGTCCCCACTAATGTTGTGTCTACATAATCAAAGTCAGGGGAATTGAGAAGAGAGATTATCAAAACAAATCATATCAGAGTCAGGAAACACTTTCATGTGAAATCATTCAGCAAGACCCACTGTTCGTTTTACATGAGTTGTCCAGATAATTGTCTGATCTCTTCACTCCACTGCCTTCCCAGTGCACAGTTTTTGCTAAAGTGGTTAGGCTTTTATGTTTGTGTTTTAGTTTCAAACCATGGGAAATGGAGAATTAAAGAGGAATTTCTTCAGTGCCATCATTTTGTGTGATCTGTGAGAAGGTAGTTTCATATTTTGCTGGTTTGTGTCCTACAGTGTTCAACTGCACATTATTCTGATGAAAATCCACAATTTTTAAGCTTCTGGTTGCATAAATCTGGGGTTTAAAGTCACCTTTTGTGGATTTGGCATCAGTTAATATTTAGCCAGGTGGCTAAGAGATAGGAATAGAATGAGATATTTCTTTCCTTATGTAATAATGAAAAGCAATAATTACAAGTATGTAATATTACACAAAGGCCATAATTAGTCTCTTCCAGTATTTAGGATGCACTAGAGAATTGTATAGTTGTTTGGAGTGTGTTTGGATCCATTAGTATGGACTGTAGTACCCTTCCGGCAAGCAGATACCTGAATTGCTACTAGTCAACAGTT
This sequence comes from Tamandua tetradactyla, assembly GCF_023851605.1. NCBI lineage: Eukaryota > Metazoa > Chordata > Mammalia > Pilosa > Myrmecophagidae > Tamandua > Tamandua tetradactyla. The sequence goes on along the minus strand of NC_135334.1, from coordinate 50,277,705 downwards.
TTACGAGCCCATACTACTGCATTTTGGGAAGTGACAAATACGTTTGGAGATGGAAGCAGTTCTTTTTAAGCACTGTATCAGAAAGATTGTCTTGTAAATTTACCTGTTGCAAACAGGCTGATTTGTAAAAGATGTACGTTTTGGTGTTTAAAATGTTTATAAAACTGTATATAATGGTTTCAATTTTCCAGGCTTTTGTAGATACTGTATTTGATGCCTATCAGGATGCTTTAATTTGGGGGGTCGAATATAATTCTAAGTCATTCAAGCTGTTGGTCTGCAACTTTTGAGGTAACTACACTCAAAAAAGGATTTTAGATTTGAAAATGATGTTTTTAATCATTTCAAAATGTACTGTAATCTTTCTTTGGTACCACTGTTTTCATTTCACTTTTTCTGATTTCAAGAAAGTGTTTTTATTAGCATTTTTTTAATGAATGTGTTTTTCCCAGTTATTAAGTATCTGATTTTTATGCCATCTCAAATTCAGAATGAGGTATGTCAATTCTTCACACACGTGCACACTCACCCAAACTTGCACACACATCACACACCAAACCTTATGCAAAGGGGAAAGCTGACACTTAGAGTGAATCTTGTTCCTCATGGAAATGAACTGTTCCTGCATTTATTACTGTTGGCAGAAGTCAGTCTTGTGTCTTTTTCTAAAAAATGAAAAGAAAAAAAAAAAGAGACAGTAAAAAAAAAATCCCAACTGTGTACAGGTTTGTAACTGCCAAAATTTGATGGTTAAAACAAGTTTTCAAGTAAAAAAAAAAAAAAAGAATAATAAGAAGAAAGAAACTAGCGATTGTGTTGATTCATTTTAAGTGTTTCTTTTTTGTCTGTATTTAGAATTGCTGACACCATGTGGGGCTTATGCAGTCAAATCGTGTAATCCTGTAGGCCATGGTGGAAAGACCATAGGGTGCTCTTTAGTCCTTGTCTGCCTCTTAGACAGAGGGGGTCTCTGGGCTGAAGGTTAGCCCCTCAAACCTTGGGGGCAGAGGGTGGATTATTGTTTTGTTTTCAGAGACATCTTAGAAAGACTCCTCTTTATTCTGGTGTACGTATGTTGGAGTCTCGTGCAACTTCCTGTTGGGTACACAATCCTGTGGGGTTTTTCTCTGATGAGAAGAATGAAAACAGTGCTGTTGGTATAAATGAATAAAGGTCATCAAGATCCACCTCCACAGAAATCTCTCTTCAACCCACCCCACCCCCACCCCCTTCTAGGCAGCTCCTCCAGTGCTCCAGTCCCTCACAGACAGAATTCAAAGTGTTGGGCTGAACACTTGAAATTTCCTCTAAAAATCCCCAGAATTTTTTCTATATGGGGTGAAAGTCATTTAAAGGATACGGGGTGGGCAGGTGGTGGTGGGGCTCAGATTGATGGGGGAAGAGGAGGTGATTCACAAGAAGGTAGCCTGAGGCCAGGAAGGTCTCCGGAGGGGAGGACCATCCCTCTGCCTGGCCGTGCTGTGGGAGGACCAGAGCCTACTGTGAGCACTGCTCTTTGTGGCTGAGCATCACCCAGCCATGAAAAGACCCCTGCCTGGGCCACAGGCTGCCATAAAGTGGGTCCTGTCTGTAGCAGGAAGCAGGACATCACAGGCCTCACCCCAACCAGGACCATGGACCATGGAGCCATTCCCCTTATAGTGCTGGCAGAGATGATGTACTATCAGAGCTTGCTCTACATTGCAATCCTCTGGTTTCTGTCTCCCAGTGGCATGTAGGTAAATGTTTAACACACAGCTGGGAGCCCTGGTTGCATTTGCCAACTTCTACGCTATAAATACTCCTACTGTGATGATTTCAAGCTACCAATGCAAGGCCAGCTGGCTCACAGAATTCCTGAGAGTCTACCAGTCGGCTCTTAGAAGCCAGTATGAGCAGCTTCAGCACACCACCGGCTCCACCCAGCAAGTCCATAAGCCACCTGAAGGTAGAGCTGTGTCTTAATTATCTTTGTATCTCAAGTTCCCAGTACAATATCTAGCTCTCGTTAAATGTTTCCGAATGAAAAAATGACAAATATTTTTCCAGCTAAATCCCTTTGATCTCATAAATCCTTTCTCATTTTGGTAAATTTAGTAACTACAGTGAAAAAAGAGGCAAGTGCTGAATACGCTAGAAGTCTCCTGCTTTTCAACCCAACACCACAGAGATGAATTGAGCACCAGGAAAATATTTATGTCTTTCATGTGGCCACCCTTAGCAGAAGGAGAATTAATTTAAATTTTTATGCATACTTCAAAAGTGGTAAGCAACTCAGACATTATGCCAATTTAAAAAATAGTACTAGTCTCCTGAAGGAAAGACTAAATAAAAAGATATTTTGCTTTTTAAATTGGAGAAATCACGTTATACATTCTAAAGTGCAACAAAATTTTTGGCAAAACCTTTTGGAAGTGATCTCACAAAAAGATTGACTTTGTCCCTTAAAGATGGAGCCTGCATCCTTCAGGAATGTCTGGTATTTACTGAGCACTAAATGATAGGCAGACCAGGTGTTCTCATCAATGGGATGATGATTTAATCCTTACAGAACCTTTGCAAAGTAGGAATCTCCATCTTACAAAGGAGCAAACTGTCTTCCTTGGCAGAGGTAAAGCCGGAACTCAGATTCAAGTCTGTTTGGCCTCCAAGCTGTTTACATTATATTGTGCTGCTGCTTTTGAACCATACATTGGTTCTGATACATGAAACTCATCACTCATCACTTTTTCCCTTCTTTCCAAAAGTATACCTTCTGAAGGATGACAAGAAAGACAGGTGGGCAAATTCCTGCCTGCCATTTAGTCCTCAGAGAAATAGAGGAAGGGACACTGCCAGGAGCAGGGCCCACAATGACTGACCATAGGGAGAAGTGCTGGGCTCATGTGAGGATTGTAGATGGAAGGAAAATTTTACATCCACCAGTGTCATCACCAGGAAAGTTGTCACCTCCAGGACATCAAGGAAAATGGCAGCCTCTTTGGCGTCGGTTTTGGATTTTGTTCCCTAACATCTGTGCCAGGATGGTCACAAAGAATCATCACCTGGAAGAGATTCAGAAAGTCATGGATAGGACTCTAGGAATCTAGGTCTCTCTTGGCAGGTGATTCTGACCCGAGGTCAGGGTTAAGGAGCACTACGGACTGGTGCTTTAGAGTGTAGCACTGTAAATGCTAAAGGTTGTGAGGGTACTGAGTGCACCATGGAATTCTAAGCCTACCTAGAATGGGTCCCTACTCCTTTTCTCCTATATCAGCCTAGATTCTTTTTCCCCTATCTCATGCAATGGAGAGTGAACAGGGCAATTTGGGCTCATACAACCTCTGGACAGGACATAAGTCTTCTATCTCAGTCCTAAGAGGCATCATCTTTATATTTGGGTCCCCCCTCCAGTTCACATGCCACAGTCAAAGATAGTCATGGTCCAACACCATGCTGGAGAGAGCTCCTCTGAGTCTGGTCTGCTGAACAATCGGCAGAATTTGTGAAAGAAGCCCAGAAGCAAAAGAAACAAAGCTGCAGAAGATATATTTGCTGAGATTCTTCTTGCTCTTTCAGCTCTTTGAAAGGATCCTACTAAACTCACAATAAGAATCCCTTGTAAAAACAAAAACAAAAAAACACGACATTCCTGAAATGTGAGGGTCATTTACTCATTCCATTTGAAAAATCTTTGCATTAGAGCTAGAATTAAGCTCTACACTTGATAGATGCTCATTGAGCAGACTAAGAAAGTGGTTGTTTATTGCTTGGACTCTTGAGCCTTTTTCCTCTCTTGATCCTCTCATTTGCTTACAGTCAACTGGTCCCTTTGGAGCTTCCTTTGGCCTCAGTTTCTGGGTAAATAGAATAGGGCAGGCCTGCACCTGAAGTCAGAAGGACCGTATGGAAATATCCCCTGGAAAGCGAGTGGGAAACAACAGTGGTTGTTTTGCATCATTTAACTATTGTTCCCATCTTCACTTTATGCTGGTTATTTGAGATAAGGGGGCTGGTTCCTAGCTTGGAAACAGTTCTCTATGGAAAAGACATTTCTTTTTCTGTCTCTGGGTTGGGGGCCCCCATGTCCACCCCTCTGTTTAATGATTGGCTGGGAAGGCTCACAGAACCCAGCGTATAGTTGCCCTCATGACTACGGTTTATTACAAACAAAGGTTGCAAAGCATAATCAGAAAAGGGAAAAGGCACATGGGGGAAACAAGGCGCAAGCACCAAAGGGTCCTCTTCCAGGGGAGTCACACAGGACACGTTTGATTGCCCCAGCAATAAGTTGGGATAACATGCATGAAATGTGGCCAGCCAGATAAACTAGTTAGAGACTCGGCATCCAGGGATTTTTCTATAGGCTTATCATGTAGGCAGGCTCTGCCTCGTGTGGACCAAATTTGCAAACACCCAAAAGGAAAGCAGCTGTTCAGCGTAACATATTTGCACGAACATATTAGGCACAGTGCCTCACTCTTACCTGTTAGGGAATGGTGAGAATTGTTCTGAAATCCAAGTTCCCAGTTGCCATCCAAGGGTCAACCTTGAAAGCAGGGCTTTCAAAGAATACAATCAAGCCTACTCTGTTAACTCTTTGCTGCGCAATCCCTCTGAAATTTCTGCCAAATGGACACTTGCCTATTTGCCCAAGCTCTTAGCAATCAACAGTTCCCATTTCTCACAATGCCATTGCAAGTGTGTGGGGCCCTCTGTGTGGCCTCACGGTCCTGCTCCTCAAATCTGTACCTGTCCATCCTCATGGAAGCATAAGATCCTGCCTAAGCAAGTGTTTCAAAAGCATGTGGCTAAAAGCAAGCTGGCCAGCAAATCAATTCTGTCAGCTCAATAAGTTGAGCAAAAGTTATCAGCTCCAGTCACTTGTTTTGGATTACTGGTCGTTTGCGGGGAACAGGGAAGTTTCCAATCTGGATATGCCTCTTGAAGCATTTTGGCTCATTTCTCAAAATTCTTCCACCCTGTTTCCATTCTTTTGCTTTTTAAATTCTAATTAATTTTCAACCAGTTAGGCCTGCTTGGTGCTGTTTTTAATAAAAGAGATTTGGAACAACCTAAATATATAACAATAAGGGACAACTAGGAACAAATTGGCACAAAATTAAAACAGTTTAACAGCCAAGCAAGAACAAATGGCTTAAAAATAGAAAATTTTAAAACATTTTTTTTTTAAATTACTTGTTCCTTTGATTTTTTGGTACTTATTCCCTCTTATTCTCTCTCTTTCTTGTTTCCAAGCTGTGCTAGGGCATTACAGAATGAGAAAATGAAAACAGGCCAAAAAAAAGGTCATAAGAAAAATCTTATAATCCCTCAAGTTCTTATAAACAAACCCCTATCATTTCACGTTTCCATAAATACTCACCAGTATAACCTTTCTGGCCATTTTCTATATGGATCTATACTGACACATGTTTATTCCTCTAAAAAGGAGGATCTTTATTAATATACTTTTTGGAATTTTAAAAATATTGCTCCGAGTGCCTTCTCACGGAAACGTGGAAACAATTCAAAGGCAAATCCTGAAAGTTTCCCTTCACTTTGCAACTGCCAGTCCCAGACCACCTCCACCTCCAAATGACAGGAGCATTTCTTTAAAAACACAAGATGATTTGATGTAATTATCTGTTTTCAAATTATTCTCTTTTCAACTGCCTTTTATGTGATCATCCTTGATAATTTCCTTTTCCCATGTTTCCTGACCTACCAGACCTTCACTCGTCCATGGCATTCCACAGGATTCAAATAGCTCTCCCATGCTGCTTTCTTGAGCTTCATGAAATTCTGCATCTTTTGCAAGATGTGCCTCTTCATTTAGCACTCAGTTGCTCTGAATCGGCATTAAATTTGCAGAGCCCACAATCGGCAAGAGACAGACCAGTCCAGACTTTTAAGTGAAACTCCAGCACTAAGCAGGGAGAGATGTTAAAGTGGACCTATTTTTACAAGGTTTCAGTTCATTGGTGCAAATGTGACTAATTTTGCTTCTCTATTTAACCTCATAACTATAAGGAGTTCAGGTAATGAAGATTCCCTGTATATGTACAAATACAGATACATGGATGGGGTGAAGTTACATAAATAGGATCACATTTTACACATTGTTCTAAAACTTGCTGTTTTCACTTAACAGTGTGTTTTGGACATGTCAAGTCAGAGCCCTATTCTTTGTCATGGCTACAATTGCTTTCCATATCAGGCTCATTCCATAATTTGTCTAACCACTTTTTTCTTGATGAGCTGTTTTAATTTTTTGATTATTACAAACAATTGCTCCCATGACCTTCCTTGGACAGATGTGCACATGCGTTAGGATTTCTGCAGGAGGAATTTTTGGAAGAAGAATTTTTAGGCCAAAGGGTATGTCCATTTTTAATTCTGAGAGTTTTTCCCCATTTTAATTACTTTCAAAATGGTTTCACCAAATAATAACCCCACCGATGGTTATACATGCTGTGTAGCAGCCTGTGTTAGTTAGATTCAGTTGTCAGCTTGGCCAGGTGAGCATACCTAGTTTTGTTGCTGCGGATATAAGCCAATGGAATGTGAACCTTATCTGTTGCCAATTACATCTGCAGTCAGCTAGGAGGCGTGTCTGCTGCAATGAGTGACGTTTGACTTAATTGGCTGGTGCTTAAATGAGAGAGCACAACGTAGCACAGCCTAAGCAGCTCGGCATTCCTCATCTCAGCACTTGCAGCTCAGCCCAGGCCTTTGGAGATGGAGAAAGAAGTCACCCCAGGGAAAGTTGTTGGAACCCAAGGGCCTGGAGAGAAGACCAGCAGAGACCATCCTGTGCCTTCCATGTAAGAAAGAGCCTCAGTGGAAAGTTAGCTGCCTTTCCTCTGAAGAACTAACAAAATAAATCCCCTTTTATTAAAAGCCAATCCGTCTCTGGTGTGTTGCATTCCGGCAGCTAGCAAACTAGAACACAGCCTATATAACTTAACTCCCCCCGCCAACTGCATGGAGCCTGCCAGACGCCACTCTGCTGCCCCAGAGCTCTGGGACCGTGGGGTGGGCGCTGCTGTGGCTTCTTGCCACCAGCACAAGAACTGACCACTTGAGTCCCCATTGCTCTAACCACTGTCACGTATGCCACTCCTCTCTGCCGCCCAGGAATGAGGAGCTGGCGGAAGGATGGGACTCCCAGAGGAGGCCCAGACGCTTGGCTGGCAAAACCACCCAGAACCCCTTCCCTCCCAGCAAATCCCTGGCTCTCAAGCAGTGTGTTTGACAGGAGGCTCCAGACAAGGTGGACGCTGCCAAGAAAAACCGTGAGCAGATCCTGCAGGGCTGAAATGCTGAAGTGCTCATAATATCAGGCCATGTCCGAACAAACCATTATTCCATAGCCGTTAACCTTGAAATGCTTTATCTCTGATAGAAGCACAAAAGAATCCTTAAAGCCTGAATTTCTGTATGAGCTTTCGTTGATTGGAAACAAAAAGGAAGATTGAGAGGAACCCTAAAGGGTACTTGAGAGGCTCAGAGTTGGGGCTGGGGTCTAGCACTTTCACCTGGAATCCTGCCCCGCCAGGGGCATCAACCTCATCTGGGAGCCTGCTAGAGATCCCAGACCCACTGGGTCAGAATCTAGAGAGTAACAAATTCCCCCAGGTGATTCATATGCACGTCAGTGACTGAGAAGTGCTGCTTTAACCTCTGACCTGGGCTCTGCTACTTCCCAGCTCTGTGAACTTGGGAGAGTCGCTTCATCCATAAAATACGCTGTTAGAAGAGGACAAGGCTGCAGTGCGTGCAGAGAGACTCGCACAATGCCTGAGAAGAGGTAAGGGCTCACGTGGTAGCTGCATTTGAGCAGAAGTAGAAGGGATTTTAATCACATCCAGCACAGATCCCATACAGTCTGGTTGAGGGAGAAACAGTTCAGTTCATAATCATTTAAAACCGTGAATAAACAAGAAAACGCTTGAGCTAAAGCTCAGGTGTTCCTCTGGAGTCACGTTTTCTGAGTAAGCTCTTTGGAGCGTTATCGAGGTCTCGCGTTTAAATCCGTGGGTTCTGCACAGACGGGCGGTGCAGGGCGCAGAGGCCGCCATTCTCCCGCACCGAAGCTGGCCTTCCCCCTCGCCCAGGCGTTTCCTCATGAAACCGAGTCTCTGATCAGTTTCGGGAGATGCTTCTTGAAGCAGGGACTTTAAAGCTGTAGCTTTTCTGTGACCCAGAAAGAAACTGCATTTAACTGGGTCACAAAGGAATTCCGTGACAAGTGATGGGATCCCGGGGTGTGGGAAGGCTGGCGGTCTGGATGCTTGTTCTAAATAGTAGGAAATTGACTTTGAGAGGAATGAGATTAAAATGACCAAAAGGGCAGCAACTTCAGGGACAAAACTGAAACGCAGTGATAAGATTTACCGTGTAAATAATTCACCTAGCACAGAAAAAGGCTTAGGATGGGCTGTGAGCACAAAGGGCCTTTTTCATGTCTCAGAATATAATTAATTAAGAATTCAGGATTCAAGGTAATTAGAGAAACTGTAACCTCGAGGCATACTGCTGAATTATTCTTCTCATTTTTAACAATAGGAAAATTTAATTTCCCAGTCATGTGGCATAGATTTTAAATTTGGATAATGTGGAGTGCAATGTTAATGCATTGCAGTCAGCAAATTAAATTATTTCTTTTGATTTCGGCTTTGCAACAGAAATCAGGCACCAATGATTGAATCTGAATCGTGGAAATGATTGTCAGAGATGAAAAATACTTGAGCGAAAAAATGTACAAATTGCAATTGACTCTCATGACTTCCTTACCACTAAGTGGTTGGTATGGCTCCCTTTGTAATTAATGTGGGGAGGGGGGTGGAAATGTATCACGTTTGTTGATGTCCTGAACTGGGGCACGGAGGATGAAGAAATGATTTCTATTACATGAGGAAGGTGATGATGCGTTCCACTGAAGTACAACCCACAGTCTCTGACACATGGACGCTGTCCACAATTTGAGTCTCCAATTAGGGTTCCTAGTAAATTAAAAATCAAGAACTAACTTCCTGTTATGATGAGCCCAGCATTCACGGAAGAGCTGCTTCAATCTGCTGTGCTTATTGAATTACCCATTGTGCCCATTATTTCAGCCACTGCTTATTTAAATGTTTCCAGGTATGCTTGCGATGCTTTTTCTTAATGCATCAATTATTTAGCATGCATTTTCAAGACAAGTGCAATGATTGTCTGATACTATTGCCTCATTTTTAATCTATAAAAACCCTACTTTAATTATGCTATTGAAATGTCCAAAGGGTTCCCCTGGAGAGGATAGCTTTGGCTTCAGAGAGATCTGAGTTTGATTCCCTCTGACCAGCTTTGAGACTTTGAGAGGGTTTCCGATTTCTAACTGAAAACTGGAGCTAACAACGTCTACCTCACAGAAATGGGGCAGCAATTACATGAGATGATGCTTATCAGGTGCTGAGCACTGAGCCTGGCCCACGGTGAGATTCTGGTTTCTCCTCATTCAGGTAGGCCTGGAGGCAAGAAACCCAAGCCCAGTGGAGATATCCAGTCCCAGCCCCCACAGAGTGAAGGACTCTTCGGCTGCCTTTCTGATCGACACTTGTAGATTGACAAGCTACAAAAGCCATATACTAAATACGTTTTTGTTGGGGATTGGGGCGGGGGTGGGGGTGGTTTGCCACACTTCCAACAGCCTAATAATTCCTATTTTTATTTTCTATTATTACCTTATACTCTTTCGTTCATTCACATAATTTTCATCCTTGTGATCACAGTGCAGGCATCATTTGCATTCTATTTTTTCATTCTGTATGCTTTAAACATTCTTCCTGCTTTCACAAAGTCATCGTCCTTAAATTTTAATGATTTGACTTTACGTTTGAGAGCTATGGGTGTATTTATGGAAGAACAGCGAGCTGAGGGGAGGGGAAATGAGAGAGATCCCTAACCTCCCCAGCCTGGCATTAAAGAGGACTCCTGCCCGTTCCCCCCAGACATCTCTGGATTGGGGGCCTGTGCACTGGGGAAGGGGGCTGTCTCGTGTTCTATAGAATGAAAGTCCTTGCAGTCAAGGATGCTGCCAGGAGGCCATGGGAGTCCATGAGGTCTGAGGACCCAGTGCCTCCACCAAACCAGCAGGAGCTCCTGTTGGTCGCCACAAATGGGTGATTTCCAGAAACTTCACCCCCTGTTCTCCAGAGGCAACTTGCACGATTTTGAAGCTGCTTTTGCAGGGCAAAGCACACTCACTTTTATGTTAATTTGGGATAGATAAAGGAGGTCACAGAGTCCTAAACCCCCCAAATCACCCTTTTTGTGTGTCCACCCATCACAAGTTTAGCCTCTGGAGCCACAGACAGAGTAACCCCTTTGGACACCAAGCCCCCTTTGTCATCTCTAAGAGATGACGTCCGGTATCTGAGGCTGCAGAGATCCGTGTTCTTCATTTATTTCTACTTTAAAAGTAGCCTATGTGCATAGTAAGTCAGAAGATGACTATAAAGTCCTTCCCATCCTCAACCAGAAGCACACCCAAGATAATATTTTGAAGCATACACTGCAGTCTTTTTCAATATTTTTATGAAATTTGTTTTATGGAGATGGGATCCGACTGTACACAGTGCTGTAACTTGCTTTTTTCACTTATTGGGGGAGCCTGGACCTCTTTCCAAAATCTGCACTTTCTTTTAGCAGTTGCATAATATCATGCTGTATGGATGCACCCTGAGTTATTTACTAGTTCCCTTACTGATGGGCATTTTATGCTGTTCCCAGTTGGAGGCTCTTGCAAACAACCCTGAAAGGTATATCATTCAACCTATCTCAGCAATTCCATACAAGTATACTGGATGCTAAATACCTAAAAGTGAAATTGTTAGATCAAAGCATATACCCACGTTAAATGTTGCCAGATATTCTCAAATTAGTAGCAGCTTAAGAAATGTTGGTTGGATTGATTTATAAAGACTCTGAGTTCTAAGGCAAAGGCAGCAGAGGAGGAAAGGAGGACAATTAAGAAATAGGTGGAAGAAATGGTATGCAAAAGAAAGCTTCAGGTGCTGTGGGTTTCCAACCCTTGATCTAGATGCAAATAAAATTGAAAGCAGCATGACCTCTTCAGGGGAGGTTGTAGTGGGCGAGTATGTTAGGGTGGGACAAGGGAGCAATTAAGTCATACTCAGAGCATCTAGGAGCAGAATGAACATTAGTCACAGACAAACAGCAGAGAAAATAAAACTCTCTTCCAACTCCTTTAAGTGCTAGGTGTTTTTCATCCTTACTCTCTTTAATACTCACAAGAACCCTGGAGAAGATTCTGATCCCAATTTGCATTTTGCTCTGTCAGTGCTATAGACAATGCATTGTACCCCTGAGGGTTGTGCAGAATTACTCCCACAGAGGCTATGTTTTTGCCACTGATATAACCCAAGCTCTTTAAACAGAGTCTGATACAAAGAAGGTGCTGGATGAATGTTTGTTGAGTAAATGAATGGATGGAAACCAAGACTCGTTGAGGTTACATTAAATAAGATAAGATGTGAAAAGTATCTTGCACACTTGCCATGTATGCTCAGTACACAGTGGCTACCCTGATAAGCAGCAGATAGTAAATCCAACAGTACGTATTAGAGGGAGAATAAACTCCAATTTGCTGCCACCAAAGCCAAGTGACTTCTCCTTGCACCATCTGGGGCAGCCCTGACTGAGACAGGGAGAAGAAAGCGGAATTCGTGTTGCATGCTTGGACCGAAATTCATGCCAGGAGAGAGTGAAATAACTGAGAGCAACACATTTTAAAGCAAGCAAGGGAACAGGTCCTAAAAGGCTTAAGCATGGCCTTGGGCTACTTTTTTTTTTTTTTCCAATTTAGGCTCTAGTTGCTTGCTGGGTGTGGGGTGAAGGGAAGGGAATACAAGTGTTTTCTTATTGTAGAGTTTCTTCTTACAATGTACAGACTAGTTTTCATCTTGGCATTAAAAGAAAGAGGCACAAGCACTATGTAGGCTCTGCCACCCTCCCCGTAGCTGTGGCAATTACACCATTTTGGATAATTGTCTTGTAATTGCTGCTGTGATTTAAAATCTAATGTTATCCTCCAATTGTTCTGATGTCTTTTCATGAATAATAAAGTTGTCCCATGAGCCCTCTGCCAGTTTCTTATTTAGATTGGCCCTGTGTCTGAGTTATGCACCATTGTCCTACACGCCACTGTCTCACAAAACCAGTGCAGCAGGGACAATATGGGCATAATTAAGACTCGGCTAGTTGTGGAAAATGGGCATGCGAGTGGGTAAGGTATGAAGTTTTGTTCTGGAAATATTTCCAACCTGCAGTTGGCCTATAGGTAAAAACAGGGTTGAGAGATGTGGACCAATTTCTCTTTAAGAGTCTTAATCTGATGCTATCTGTGAAGGCCGGACATGCTTGATTCTGTCTAATGTGGTGGGATTTTTCTTTTCAGAACAGAAGGAAAACAGATTTTTCCATAGGGTGACTTTTCTCTGTTGTATTATGTTGTCATTATCAAATACAAACAGATCTGTAAACATGAGCTGGTGCGTCTCCCTACAAGGCCAAAGTACCAGCTGTTATATGAATGGGCAGTGGCAGCTCGGATTTCTGTTTCCGTATCTGGACCTTGGTTTACTGTAACAGTTCAAGCAAAGGACAATGGAGTCATTTTAGAATTTCAAATTAGCTTCTCCTCAGAGAAGGGATGGTCTCATGTATTTCTATACCAATGATGCAGATGTCGCCCTTAGTAGGCCCTCTCGGGCTGGGGGCTAGGGGGCCCACCACCGGTGAATGGAGGCATCCTGTCTAGTCACTGGAGGCTCTTTTTTGCAAGAAGGCCCAAGTTAAGTTTCTGAATAGCTCAAAGTCTGCACATGTCATTTAGAGAAAGGGCATCCAGCTACGTGTTCCAAGGCTCCCTTCGACCCTCAGCAGCCTGTCCAAGCTCCTTAGCTTGGCATCAAGGCCTCTGGAGACTTGCCCTTCTCTTGACATTCCCAGTCTGCAGACCTGCCATACTGACCTTGCTGTGCTGGCTCCCCTCTGGGCCTTTGTATGTGCTTTTTGCTTTTGTTATTATTATTGTTGTTGTTTTTATTAGAAAAGTTGTGGGTTTCAGAACCATCAGGCATAAAATACAGGATTCCCATATGCCACTTTATTATTGACATGCTTTTTTTAGAGGTCAGTTTTACAAAGACATTTTCTGATTCCTCAAGCTTCATGGTTGCCCTTTGTAGGTTCTCCCATAACCGCAGTATTCTCTCGTCTGCCCTCAGTGACTGCATGCAAGGTGCGTGGCAGAGACTAAAAGGTCAGGAAGCTGCCACTTCATCAGACTCTACACCAGCCGTATGATTGATTTGCAAAGAAAAGTGCGTGTGAGAGACTTGCTTCATTACACCACCCAGTAGCAGGGCTGGGTTTGCAGGAGTTCTAACAAATGGAGGACTCCAGTATTGCCAACAAAGAATCTAATAATTATGAATGACTGTGGTGGTTTGAAGCTGTGTGTATCCCAGAAAAGCGTACTCTTAAGTCTAATCCATTCCTGTGGGTTTGAACCCACTGTAAGTAGGATCTTTTGATGAGGCTCCTTCAGTTAAGGTATGGCCCACCTCAATCAGGATGGAACATATTCCTGTTACTGGAGTCCTTTATAGATGGAGTGAATACAGAAAGAGAAAGCCATGGAAGCAGGAAACTGAAAGCAATGAAACCACGGAGAGAAGGGAGAGAGCAGCAGACTCCACCATGTGCCCTGTCACGCGGCAGAGGAGCCAAGGTCTGCTGGCAGCAGTTCTTTGGGAAGAAAGCATCACCTTAATGATGCCTTGATTGAGACATTTTTCTCAGCCTCAAAACCATAAGGTGATGACATCCCATTGCTTAAGCCAATCAATTTCATGGTATCTGCTTTCAGCAGCCTAGGAAACTAAAACAATGACCAAGGTGGCTTAGATCCATTTGTCACATTATGTTAAGGAAAAAAATGAGGGGCCCTGTGCTAGCAGGCCCTGGGTCCCTAAGACAAGATGAGTGTTTATTATTTCCTGGGGGAAACTCTGTGGCCCTTATATCCTGCTATAGCCACAGTTTGGTACAAAATTTTGGAAAATTCTGGGGCCCTCTCTTTGCAGGGCTACAGAGAAATGTTCTTGGAGTCTCTAGTGAGATAAGATCCCCACTTACCAGCAACATTTTCTGTTACATTCAATTTTTTTTAACTGTATAGTATAACATACATAAAAGGCAAAGAAATAAAAAGCAATAGTTTTCAAATCACTCTTCAACAAGTAGTTACAGGACAAATCCCAGAGTTTGTCATGGACTATACAATCCTTTCATATTTTTCCTTATAACTGCTCCAGAATATACGAGGCTAGAGGGCTTAAAAACTTTATCATCACAAACGAACTTTTTTCCTTCTTTTTTTTGTTTTGTGAAAAATAACATATATACAAAAAAGCTATAAATTTCAAAGCACAGCACCACGATTAGTTATAGAACATATTTCAGACTTTGACATGGGTTACAATTTCACAATTTTAGTTTTTACTTCTGGCTGCTCTAAAATACTGGAGACTAAAAGAGATATCAATTTAATGATTCAGCATTCATATTCATTTTTTAAGTCCTATCTTCTATGTATAATTCTACCATCACCTTTGATCTTTCCATACCTCTCTTTAGGGTTTTTTGGGCTATGGCCATTCTAAATTTTTCATATTGGAAGGATCTGCCACTAATATGGGGTAGGGAGATGGAACTATCTGATGTTCTGGAGAGGTTGGGCTAGGTTTCGGTACTTATGTGGACCAGGACCCATCTGGAGGTTGTAGGTTTCTGGAAAGTTACTCTAGTGCCTGGAACCCTTGTGGAATCTTATATATTGCCCTAGGTGTTCTTTAGGATTGACTGGAATTGTCCTGATTGTGGGTTGGTGGGTTATGATAGGTAGCAAGGTCTACCTGAAGCTTGTGTAAGAGCAACCTCCAGAGTAGCCTCTTGACTCTATTTGAACTCTGTCTGCCACTGATCCTTTATTAATTACACTTCTTTTCCCCCTTTTGATCAGGATGGAATTGTTGAGCCCATGGTGCCAGGTCTGGATTCATCCCTCGGAGTCATCTCCCATGTCGCCAGGGAGACTTTCATCCCTGGAAGTCATGTCCCAAATCGGGGGAGGGCAAGATTTCATTTGCAGAGTTGGGCTTAGATAGAATGAGGCCACATCTGAGCAACAACAGAGGTCCTCCAGAAGTAACTCTTAGGCATGCCTATAGATAGTCTAAGCTTCTCTGCTACCTACATAAGCTTCACAAGAGTAAGACTTGTGATCGATGGCATGGCCTAATGATTTGGATATCCATAAAGTTTGACACAGTATCAGGGGATTCCCTGATGGTAAAGTTTAATAGTTCCATATTCTTTCTCCCCTCCTTCAGGAGACTTTGCCAATACTTTTTGATTGTATGCTTAATATACTCTAGGATATTTCCAGGCATTACAATAATCTATACAGGATTAAAGGACCTCTCTCTTATTCTGTGCTTCCTGTGTTTCAGTTGTTCAAATGAGCTATATAGATAGGTTGAATTAGATTATGCAGTACAGAAAATTTCAGTTCCATTGGTCTGAAAGAGTATGTGTGGTTCTAAAATATAGACACTGCCTTCCTTACTCCAACGTTCTGAATTACTTTAACCCCAACTGTTCGGCTTCATTCTTATCTCTAAATATCAGGTTACATATATAAAACAGCCTCTCAAAATGCAGAAATAATAATCACCACTCCGGACTTAATGTGTCTGCTCTAAAAACTTACAAATCTAGGCCCCCATTTTCTTATAAGCATTTTCTAAAGAAGACCATACCATTATTGTTCTTTTGTTTCTGGCTTATTTTGTCTCACCAAATGTCCCACATGTTCATTCATATCGTTGCGTGCCTCATGACTGTTCCTTTTTGTAGCAGCACAACCCTGGTTCATAAGTATACACCATCGTTCACCAGTCTACTTCTCTATCAGTGCAATCGTCAGCCACCGGCATTCAGCAGACATCATGTAGAGGGCCCAAATTCCACAGTCCATCAACATTCTCAATTTTAGATGATATCATCGTTCCCAAGAGACAGAAAACCAATAAACACACCCTCACCAAATAGGTAATCTAAACCACCTCTTAACTCTTATCCTGCACCCCATTATTTACCTCTGCTGTTGCTGGGTAATACTGACGGTTTACTTTTGAACATACCTCATAGCATGCAGTAAGTTTTCCCCCTGTACCCCAGACTTAAACACTCTTTGTACAAGAATCATATCTTTGAAGTAATTCTTACGAGAACTCATTCATATTTCTAGTGTGAATCAGTGGGACATATAGGTCTATACAACCCCTTTCAATCTTGTTCATCTCCAATATGGTAATATTACTTCTAGACCCACTAGAGAAACAACTTTGCTCCTATCTATTCCCTTACACTGGAGTTCAACCTCATTAGCTAAACGGTTCGACCTACCTCTAGCTTTTATCTATCTCTAAGTCCCCTATACCTGTATTATAAGCCTCTGATTATAATCTTCATGCTGATCATAAAAGTGGCAGCATGCAGCATCTATCCTTTTATGTCTGGCTAATTTCGCTCAGCATTATGTCCTCAAGGCTCATCCATCTTGTCATGTACTTCAGGACATTATTTTCTCTTACTGCTGTGTAATATTCTGTTGTATGTATGTACCACATTTTGTTGATCCACTCATCTGTTGATGGGCATTTGGTTTGTTTCCATCTTTTGGCAATTGTGAATAATGCTGCTATGAACATTAGTGTACAAATGTCTGTTTGTGTCATGGCTTTCAGCTCTTCTGGGTATATACCATGTAGTGCTATTGCTGGGTCATAGGGCAGCTCAATATTTAGTTTGCTAAGGAAATGTCAAACAGTCTTCCATAGCGGCTGCACCATTATACATTCCCACCAGCAGGGCATAAGTGTCCCAGTTTCTTCCCATCCTCTCCAACATTTATAGTTTCCTGTTTGTTTAATGGCAGCCATTCTTATAGGTGTGGGTGGTATCTCCTTGTAGTCTTAATCTGCATTTCTCTTATAGCCAGTGAAAATGAGCATCTCTTCATGTGCTTTTGAGCCATCTGTATTTGCTCTTCAGAAAAATGCCTATTCATATCTTTAGCCCATTTTATAATATGGTTGTTTGTTCTTTTGTTGTTGAGTTGTATGATTTCTTTGTATATACAGGAAATCAAACCTTTGTCTGACATGTGATTTCCAAATATTTTCTCCCATTAAGTTGCTTGCCTCTTCACCTTTTTGACAAAGTCTTTTGAGGTGCAGAAGCATTTGATTTTGTGGAGTTCCCATTTATCTATTTTTTTCTTTTGTTGCTTGTGCTTTGGGGGTAAAGTTTAGGAAGCTACCTCCTATTACTAGGTCTTGAAGATGTTTCCCTACATTTTTTTCTAGAAGCTTTATGGTGCTAGTTCTTATATATAGGTGTTTGATCCACTGTGAGTTAATTTTTGTATAGGGTATAAGATAGGGGTCCTCTTTCATTCTTTTGGCTATTGATGTCCAGTTGTTCCATGCCCAATTATTGAAAAGACTGTTTTGTCCCAGTTCAGAGGATTTGGGGGCCATGTCAAAAATCAGTTTGCCATAGATTTGGTGGTCTATATCTAGACTCTTGATTTGATTCCATTGGTCAGAGCTTCTATCTTTGTGCCAGTACCATGCTGTTTTGACCACTGTGGCTTTGTAATAGGTTTTAAGGTCAGGTAGTGTTAATTCTCCCACTTCATTCTTCTTTTTTTATGATGCTCTTAGCTATTTGGGGTCTCTTTCTGTGATAGTTAGATTCAGGTGTCAACTTGGCCTGGTGAACATGCCTAGTTCTATTGCTGTCGACATGAGCCAATGACGTATGAACCTCATCTGTTGCTCATTACATCTGCAGTTGGCTAGGAAGTGTGCCTGCTGCAGTGAATGGTGTTTGATTATAATTGCCTGGTGCCTAAATGAGAGAGCTCAACGTAGCACAGCCAAAGCAGCTCAGTATACCTCGTCTTAGCCCTTGCAGCTCAGCCCAGGCCTTTGGAGATGCAGAAAGAATCACCCCAAGGGAAGTTGTTGGAACCCAGAGACCTGGAGAGAAGGCCCGCAGAGATCACCCTGTGCCTTCCCATGTAAGAAAGAACCTCAGTTGAAAGCTGCCTTTCCTCTGAAGAACTATACATTAACTAACTAAATCCCCTTTTATTGAAAGCCAATCCATCCCTGATGTGTTGCATTTCGGCAGCTAGCAAACTAGAACACTTTCCATTCCAGATGAATTTGGTAATTAGCTTTTCTAAAGCTTCAAAGTATTATGTTGGATGTTTGATTGGTACTGTGTTGAATCTGTAGATCAATTTGGGGAGGATTGACATCATAACTATATTTAGCCTTCCTATCCATGAGCAGAGAATGTCTTTGCACCTACTTAGATCTCCTTTGATTTCTTTTAGCAGTGTTATGTCGTTTTCTATATACAAGCCCTATTTAATTCATTCCTAAGTACTTGATTCTTTTAGTTGCTATTTTGAATGGAATTTTTTCCTTAACTGACCCCTCAGCCAGGTCATTGTTTGTGTGTAGAAATGTTACTGAGTTTTGGACATAAATTTTATATCCCACTACCTTGCTGAATTTGTTTATTACCTCAAGTAACTTTCCTGTAGATTTCTCAGAATCTTCCAAGTACAGTATCATATCCTCTGCAAATAATGAGAGTTTTGCTTCTTCCTTTCCAATCTGAATGCCTTTTATTTCTTTGTCCTGCCTGATTGCTCTAGTTAGAACTTCTAGCACAATGTTGAATAATAGTGGTGACAGTGGGCATCCTTGTCTTGTACCTGATCTTAGGGGGAAGGCTTTTAGTCTCTCTCCATTGAGTACAGGTATGGCTATTGGTTTTTCATATATTTCCTTTATCATATTGAGGTAGTTACCTTTGATTCCTTTGTTTTTGGAGTATTTTTTATCAGAAAAAGATACTGAATTTTGTTTAATGCTTTTTCAGCATCAATCGAGATGCTCATGTGATTTTTCCCTTTTGATTTGTAATATGCTGTTTTACATTAATTTATTTTCTTGTGTTGAACCATCCTTGCATTCCTGTTATAAACCCTATGTGATCATGGTGTATAATTCTTTTAATGTGCTGTTGGATTTGATTTGCATACATATTATTGAGAGTATTTGCATCTATGTTCATTAGGGAGATTGGCCTGTAGTTTTCCTTTATTATAGCATCTTTACCCAGTTTTTGGTATTTAAATGATATTAGCTTCATAAAATGAATTAGGTAGAATTCCATTTTCCTCAATTTTTTGAAAAAGTTTGAGCAGGATTGGTGTTAGTTCTTTCTGGAATATTTGATAAAATTCCCCTGTGAATCCATCTGGCCCTGGGCTTTTCTTTGTAGGAAAATTTTTGATGACTGATTGAATCCTTAACTTGTGATTGGCTTGTTGAGATCTTCTATTTCTTTCTGAGTCCATGCAGCTATTTGTGTGTCTCCAGGAATTTATCCATTTCATCTAAGTTGTCTAGATTGTTGGCATATAGTTCTTCATACTTTTCTCTTATGATTTCTTTTATTTCTTCAGGCTCTTTGGTAATGCATCCCTTCTCATTTCTGATTTTGTTTATTTGCATCCTCTCTTTTTTTATGTGTCGGTCTTGCTAGTGGCCCATTAATTTTATTGATTTTCTCAAAGAACTAACTTTTGGTTTTTTTGATTTTGTCTATTGTTCTTTTGTTCTCCCATTCATTTATCTCTGCTTTAATCTTAGTTATTTCTCTTCTTCTATTTATTTTGGGGTTAAGTGATTGTTCTTTCTCGAATTCCTCCAGGTGTGCTGTTAAGTCCTCAACTTTTGCTCTTTCTTGTTTTTTTTTTTTTTTATTAATTAAAAAAAGAATTAACAAAACAATTAGAAATCATTCCAATCTACATGTACAATCAGTAATTCTTAATAACATCACATAGTTGCATATTCATCATTTCTTAGTACATTTGCATCAATTTAGAAAAAGAAATAAAAAGACAACAGAATAAGAATTAAAACAATAATAGAAAGAAAAAAAAACAAAAAAAACAAAAACAAAAAACCTATACCTCACATGCAGCTTCATTCAGTGTTTTAACATAATTGCATTACAATTGGGTAGTATTGTGCTGTCCATTTCTGAGTTTTTATATCCAGTCCCGTTGTACAGTCTGTATCCCTTCATCTCCAATTATCCCTTCTCTTTTTTTTTTTTTTTTAATTAACGGAAAAAAAGAAATTAACCCAACATTTAGAGATCATACCATTCTACACATGCAATCATTAATTCTTAACATCATCACATAGATGCATGATCATCATTTCTTAGTACATTTGCATTGGTTTAGAAGAACTAGCAACATAACCGAAAAAGATATAGAATGTTAATATAGAAAAAAAAATAAAAGTAATAATAGTAAAATCAAAACAAAACAAAACAAAACAAAACAAAAACCTATAGCTCAGATGCAGCTTCATTCAGTGTTTTAACATGATTACTTTACAATTAGGTATTATTGTGCTGTCCATTTTTGAGTTTTTGTATCTAGTCCTGTTGCACAGTCTGTATCCCTTCAGCTTCAATTACCCATTGTCTTACCCTGTTTCTAACTCCTGCTGAACTCTGTTACCAATGACATATTTCAAGTTTATTCTCGAATGTCCGTTCACATCAGTGGGACCATACAGTATTTGTCCTTTA
The DNA here is from genome assembly GCF_023851605.1 of Tamandua tetradactyla. Lineage (NCBI taxonomy): Eukaryota > Metazoa > Chordata > Mammalia > Pilosa > Myrmecophagidae > Tamandua > Tamandua tetradactyla. The sequence continues at coordinate 50,256,894 of NC_135334.1, read as the reverse complement.
GTTTTTGGCTGGATTCACTCAGCATAATATTCTCTAGGTCCATCCATGTTATTACATGGTTCATAAGTTTATCTTGTCTTAAAGCTGCATAATATTCCATCGTATGTATATACCACAGTTTGTTTAGCCACTCTTCTGTTGATGGAGATTTTGGCTGTTTCCATCTCTTTGCAATTGTAAATAATGCTGCTATAAACATTGGTGTGCAAATGTCCGTTTGTGTCTTTGCCCTTAAGTCCTTTGAGTAGATACCTAGCAATGGTATTGCTGGGTCGTATGGCAATTCTATATTCAGCTTTTTGAGGAACCGCCAAACTGCCTTCCACACTGGTTGCACCCTTTGACATTCCCACCAACAGTGGATAAGTGTGCCTCTTTCTCCGCATCCTCTCCAGCACTTGTCATTTTCTGTTTTGTTGATAATGGCCATTCTGGTGGGTGTGAGATGATATCTCATTGTGGTTTTGATTTGCATTTCTCTAATGGCCAGGGACATTGAGCATCTCTTCATGTGCCTCTTGGCCATCCGTATTTCCTCTTCTGAGAGGTGTCTGTTCAAGTCTTTTTCCCATTTTGTAATTGGGTTGGCTGTCTTTTTGTTGTTGAGATGAACAATCTCTTTATAAATTCTGGATACTAGACCTTTATCTGATATATCATTTCCAAATATTGTCTCCCATTGTGAAGGCTGTCTTTCTACTTTCTTGATGAAGTTCTTTGATGCACAAAAGTGTTTAATTTTGAGGAGTTCCCATTTATTTATTTCCTTCTTCAGTGCTCTTGCTTTAGGTTTAAGGTCCATAAAACTGCCTCCAGTTGTAAGATCCATAAGATATCTCCCAACATTTTCCTCTAACTGTTTTATGGTCTTAGACCTAATGTTTAGATCTTTGATCCATTTTGAGTTAACTTTTGTATAGGGTGTGAGAGATGGGTCTTCTTTCATTCTTTTGCATATGGATATCCAGTTCTCTAGGCACCATTTATTGAAGAGACTGCTCTGTCCCAGGTGAGTTGGCTTGACTGCCTTATCAAAGATCAAATGTCCATAGATGAGAGGGTCTATATCTGAGCACTCTATTCGATTCCATTGGTCGATATATCTATCTTTATGCCAATACCATGCTGTTTTGACCACTGTGGCTTCATAATATGCCTTAAAGTCAGGCAGCGCGAGTCCTCCAGCTTCGTTTTTCTTCCTCAAGATGTTTTTAGCAATTCGGGGCACCCTGCCCTTCCAGATAAATTTGCTTATTGGTTTTTCTATTTCTGAAAAATAAGTTGTTGGGATTTTGATTGGTATTGCATTGAATCTGTAAATCAATTTAGGTAGGATTGACATCTTAACTATATTTAGTCTTCCAATCCATGAACACGGTATGCCCTTCCATCTATTTAGGTCTTCTGTGATTTCTTTTAGCAGTTTTTTGTAGTTTTCTTTATATAGGTTTTTTGTCTCTTTAGTTAAATTTATTCCTAGGTATTTTATTCTTTTAGTTGCAATTGTAAATGGGATTCGTTTCTTGATTTCCCCCTCAGCTTGTTCATTACTAGTGTATAGAAAAGCTACAGATTTTTGAATGTTGATCTTGTAACCTGCTACTTTGCTGTACTCATTTATTAGCTCTAGCAGTTTTGTTGTGGATTTTTCCGGGTTTTCGACGTATAGTATCATATCGTCTGCAAACAGTGATAGTTTTACTTCTTCCTTTCCAATTTTGATGCCTTGTATTTCTTTTTCTTGTCTAATTGCTCTGGCTAGAACCTCCAACACAATGTTGAATAATAGTGGTGATAGTGGACATCCTTGTCTTGTTCCTGATCTTAGGGGGAAAGTTTTCAATTTTTCCCCATTGAGGATGATATTAGCTGTGGGTTTTTCATATATTCCCTCTATCATTTTAAGGAAGTTCCCTTGTATTCCTATCTTTTGAAGTGTTTTCAACAGGAAAGGATGTTGAATCTTGTCGAATGCCTTCTCTGCATCAATTGAGATGATCATGTGATTTTTCTGCTTTGATTTGTTGATATGGTGTATTACATTAATTGATTTTCTTATGTTGAACCATCCTTGCATACCTGGGATGAATCCTACTTGGTCATGATGTATAATTCTTTTAATGTGTTGTTGGATACGATTTGCTAGAATTTTATTGAGGATTTTTGCATCTGTATTCATTAGAGAGATTGGTCTGTAGTTTTCTTTTTTTGTAATATCTTTGCCTGGTTTTGGTATGAGGGTGATGTTGGCTTCATAGAATGAATTAGGTAGTTTTCCCTCCACTTCGATTTTTTTGAAGAGTTTGAAGAGAATTGGTACTAATTCTTTCTGGAACGTTTGGTAGAATTCACATGTGAAGCCATCTGGTCCTGGACTTTTCTTTTTAGGAAGCTTTTGAATGACTAATTCAATTTCTTTACTTGTGATTGGTTTGTTGAGGTCATCTATGTCTTCTTGAGTCAAAGTTGGTTGTTCATGTCTTTCCAGGAACCCGTCCATTTCCTCTAAATTGTTGTATTTGTTAGCGTAAAGTTGTTCATAGTATCCTGTTATTACCTCCTTTATTTCTGTGAGGTCAGTAGTTATGTCTCCTCTTCCATTTCTGATCTTATTTATTTGCATCCTCTCTCTTCTTCTTTTTGTCAATCTTGCTAAGGGCCCATCAATCTTATTGATTTTCTCATAGAACCAACTTCTGGCCTTATTGATTTTCTCTATTGTTTTCATGTTTTCAATTTCATTTATTTGTGCTCTAATCTTTGTTATTTCTTTCCTTTTGCTTGCTTTGGGGTTAGCTTGCTGTTCTTTCTCCAGTTCTTCCAAATGGATAGTTAATTCCTGAATTTTTGCCTTTTCTTCTTTTCTGATATAGGCATTTAGAGCAATAAATTTCCCTCTTAGCACTGCCTTTGCTGCGTCCCATAAGTTTTGATATGTTGTGTTTTCATTTTCATTCGCCTCGAGGTATTTGCTAATTTCTCTTGCAATTTCTTCTTTGACCCAGTCGTTGTTTAGGAGTGTGTTGTTGAGCCTCCACGTATTTGTGAATTTTCTGGCACTCTGCCTATTATTGATTTCCAACATCATTCCTTTATGGTCCGAGAAAGTGTTGTGTAAGATTTCAATCTTTTTAAATTTGTTAAGACTTGCTTTGTGACCCAGCATATGGTCTATCTTTGAGAATGATCCATGAGCACTTGAGAAAAAGGTGTATCCTGCTGTTGTGGGATGTAATGTCCTATAAATGTCTATTAAGTCTAGTTCATTTATAGTAATATTCAGATTCTCTATTTCTTTGTTGATCCTCTGTCTAGATGTTCTGTCCCTTGATGAGAGTGGTGAGTTGAAGTCTCCAACTATTATGGTATATGAGTCTATTTCCCTTTTCAGTGTTTGCAGTATATTCCTCACGTATTTTGGGGCATTCTGATTCGGTGCGTAAATATTTATGATTGTTATGTCTTCTTGTTTAATTGTTCCTTTTATTGGTATATAGTGTCCTTCTTTGTCTCTTTTAATTGTTTTACATTTGAAGTCTAATTTGTTGGATATTAGTATAGCCACTCCTGCTCTTTTCTGGTTGTTATTTGCATGAAATATCTTTTCCCAACCTTTCACTTTCAACCTATGTTTATCTTTGGGTCTAAGATGTGTTTCCTGTAGACAGCATATAGAAGGATCCTGTTTTTCAATCCATTCTGCCAATCTATGTCTTTTGATTGGGGAATTCAGTCCATTGACATTTAGTGTTATTACTGTTTGGATAATATTTTCCTCTAACATTTTGCCTTTTGTATTATATATATCATATCTGATTTTCCTTCTTTCTACACTCTTTTCCATATCTCTCTCTTCTGTCTTTTTGTATCTGACTCTAGTGCTCCCTTTAGTATTTCTTGCAGAGCTGGTCTTTTGGTCACAAATTCTTTCAGTGACTTTTTGTCTGAGAATGTTTTAATTTCTCCCTCATTTTTGAAGGATAATTTTGCTGGATATAGGAGTCTTGGTTGGCAGTTTTTCTCTTTTAGTATTTTAAATATATCATCCCACTGTCTTCTAGCTTCCATGGTTTCTGCTGAGAAATCTACACAAAGTCTTATTGGGTTTCCCTTGTATGTAATGGATTGTTTTTCTCTTGCTGCTTTCAAGATCTTCTCTTTCTCTTTGACCTCTGACATTCTAACTAGTAAGTGTCTTGGAGAACGCCTATTTGGGTCTAATCTCTTTGGGGTGCGCTGCACTTCTTGGATCTGTAATTTTAGGTCTTTCATAAGAGTTGGGAAATTTTCAGTGATAATTTCTTCCATTAGTTTTTCTCCTCCTTTTCCCTTCTCTTCTCCTTCTGGGACACCCACAACACGTATATTTGTGCGGTTCATATTGTCCTTGAGTTCCCTGATACCCTGTTCAAATTTTTCCATTCTTTTCCCTATAGTTTCTGTTTCTTTTTGGAATTCAGATGTTCCATCCTCCAAATCACTAATTCTATCTTCTGTCTCTTTAAATCTATCATTGTAGCTATCCATTATTTTTTCTATGTTTGCTACTTTATCCTTCACTTCCATAAGTTCTGCGATTTGTTTTTTCAGTTTTTCTATTTCTTCTTTATGTTCAGCTCATGTCTTCTTCATGTCCTCCCTCAATTTATCGATTTCATTTTTGAAGAGGTTTTCCATTTCTGTTCGTATATTCAGCATTAGTTGTCTCAGCTCTTGTGTCTCATTTGAGCTATTGGTTTGTTCCTTTGACTGAGCCATATTCTCAATCTTTTGAGCGTGGACAGTTATCTTCTGCTGCTGGCGTCTGGGCATTTATTCAGATTTCTCTTGGTGTTGGACCCAGCAAGGTTGTAATATTTTTCTGTGAAATCTCTGGGTTCTGTTTTTCTTATCCTGCCCAGTAGGTGGCGCTCGTGGCACACGTTTGTCTGCAGGTCCCACCAGTAAAAGGTGCTGTGGGACCTTAAACTTTGGAAAACTCTCGCCGTCCTGGGGGTTCGCTAGCCGAAGCGGCTTGAGCCGGCCCGGGGTCCGAACGCAGGGAGGGTTGCTGGTTGCCGCAGCCAGGGAAAGAGCCCGTCCGAATTTCCTAGTCAGCCCTGGGCAACACGCGTGGCGGGAGGGCGCCAGCGGCAGCGGCCCGCCCGAGAGAGTGCACGTTCCCCGGGAGTCACGGGGTCACCGTTCTCCACGGCCTGGGGGTTTCCGATCCAATTCTCAGTTGGTCCGGGGGCTGCGCGTGGTGTGGGTGCCAGTCGCCTTGGTTTCAGGGGACCACCTCTCCAATTCTCCCAGCCGGCCCGGGAAGGGGGAAGGGAGTAACTCCGGCCGCTTGCCACCCCGCCCGGTAAGGCCCGCGCGCCTCGGCGATCTCACCCGAGCTGCTTCTCTCAGCCAGCCAGCCGTTCCAGGATGGGGTACGCTGTCTTTTTTATCTCTGTTGTGGCTTTGGGCGCTTTCTGTATCGTTTCTACTCCCCTAGTAGGTGTCCTGGAGAAGAAACTAAGATCCGCGCGTCTTACTAAGCCGCCATCTTCCAGGAAGTCCTCTCTTTCTTGTTTTTTAATATAGATATTTAGGGCAATAAATTTTCCTCTCAGCACAGCCTTTGCCACATCCTGTAAGTTCTGATAAGTTGTATTCTCATTTTCATTCATCTCCAGATAGCTACTGATTTCTCTAGCAATTTCTTCTTTGACCCACTGGTTGTTTAAGTATAAGTTGTTTAATTTCCAGTTATTTGTGAATGCTCCCATTCTTTGGTGGTTATTGAGATCCAGCTTCATCCCACTGTGATCAGAGAAAGTGCTTTGAATAATTTCAGTATTTTTAAATTTATAAAGACCTGTTTCATGCCCCAGCATATGATCTATCCTAGAGAATGTTCCATGAGCACTAGAGAAGAATGTATAACCTTGTGCTTTGGGGTGCAATGACCTATATATGTCTGTTAGATCTAATTCATTTATCAAATTATTTAACTTCTCTATTTCCTTGTTGATCTTCTGTCTGGTTGCTCTAACTATAGAGGAGAGTGGTGTATTGAAGACTCCTACTATTATTGTTGAAACATCTATTGTTCCCTTCAGTTTTGCTAATGTCTCTCTCATGTACTTTGGAGCTCCTTGATTGGGAGCATCAACATTTATGATTGTTATATCTTCTTGGTGAATTGACCCTTTAAGTAGTATATAGTGTCTTTCTTTGTCTTTTATGCTGTCTTTACATTTAAAGTCTATTTTGTCTGATATTAGTATAGCTATTCCTGCTTTGTTTTGATTACAACTTGTGTGGAAAGTCTTTTTCCATCCTTTCACTTTCTATCTATTTAGTATCCTTATGTCTAAGATGAGTCTCTTGTAAGTAGCATATAGCTGGATTATGTTTCTTAATCCATTCTGCCAATCTGTATCTTTTAATTGATAAGTTTAGTCCATTAATATTCAAAGTTATTATATGTATTGTATACATGTATATATATATTGTATATATGTATAACAAATATACATATATGTATTGTATATATGTATAACAAATATACATATATGTATTGTATATATGTATAACATATATACATACATGTATTGTATATATGTATAACATATATACAAAGCAAAGAAATAAAACAGCAATAGTTTTCAAAGCACTCTTAAACATCTATCACTCCATTCAGTTTTGCCAGTGTCTGTCTCATGTACTTTGGAGCTCCTTGATTGGGAGCGTAAATATTTGTGATTGTTCTATCTTCTTGAATTGACCCTTTAATTAGTATATAGTGTCCTTCTTTGTCTCTTATGCTATCTTTACATTTAAAGTCTATTTTGTCCAATATTAGCATACCTACTCCTGCTTTCTTTTGGTTGCAACTTTTATGGAAGATCTTTTCCCATCCTTTCACTTTCAATCTATCTGTATCCTTGTGTCTAAGATGAGTCTCTTGTAAGCAGCATATAGCTGGACTATGTTTCTTAATCCATTCTGCCAATCTCTATCTTTTAGTTGGTAAGTTTAGTCCATTAACATTCAAAGTTATTACTGAAAAATTTTTCTTGATTCCACCATCTTGTCTTTTTAATTTTTATTTGTCAGATCTATATATTCTTTTCCCTCTTTCTCTTTTTATCTTTTAAGTTACCCTTGCTGGTACTCTTCAATTCTATGCCCTCCTCCTAACCTCCTTATCCTGTCTTTTTTTTCAGCCCGCAGAACTCCTTTTAGTATTTCTTGTAGGGCCAGTCTCTTGTTGACAAATTCTTTCAGGGCCTGTTTGTCTGTGAAAACTTGAATCCCTCCCTCAGTTTTGAAGGACAATTTGGCTATGTATAGAATTCTTGGCTGGAAGTCTTTCTCTTTCAGGATCTTGAATTATATCTTACCACTGTCTTTTTACCTCCAGGGTGCTGGTTAAGTAGTCTGAACTCAGTCTTATTTTATTTCCCTAGCATGTAGTAGATTCTTTTTCTCTTGCCACTTCTCAGGATTTTTTGCTTCTCTTCAACATTTGACAGACTGATTAGTATGTGCATTGGGAAGGCATATTTGGATTTATTCTGTTTGGAGTTTGTTGGGCTTCTTTGCCTTGTATATTTGTGTTCTTTATGAGGGTTGGGAAATTTTCCCCCATCATATCCTCAACTACTCTTCCTAGCCATTTACTCCCCTCTTCTCCTTCTGGGACACCAGTGATTCTTTTATTTGTGCACTTTGTCTTGACTATCATTTCCCTGGGTTCCAATTCAACTTTTGTCCATCTTTTCTGCCACTTGCTGTTTTGAGTCTTCAAAGTCAATTAGCCTGTCCTCTATATCACTTATTCTTTCTTCTGTCTCTTCAAATCTGGTATTGTGTGCCTCTAGTATGTTTTTTATTTGGTCAACAGAGTCTTTAATCTCTGTGATTTCCACTATTTTTCTATTTATTCTTTCAAATTCCTCTTTGTGCTCTTCTACTGTCTTCTTGATTTCCTTTATGTCATTTGCAGTCCCACTTATTTTATTAAGTAGAGTTGTATGAACATCTTTGACTAGTTGCTCCAATGTCTCTTCTCTTCTAGTGTTTTAATTTGGTCATTAGGCAGGGCTATATCTGTGTGCATTGTGATATGCTTAGTGATCTTCTGCTGTCTTTGTCACATGTAAACATCTTGATTGATTTTCTTTAGAGTTGATTTCTTTCAGTAGTCTAAGACCATATGTTTGCTGGATGGTTGTATGGCAGGAAGCAGGGCACGGGGTGGAACACTCATTACAATGATTTGTTTCAGGGCAGGTATGGACACAAGTTTGGGATGTTACGCTGATGCTTGTGAACATGGGCACCCAGCAGCCAGGGAGGATGTAGCTGTGTGGGTGTACCAGTCTGGGGGGTGTAATCCTGGTGTGTGCTGGTCTAAGGCACAGGGCCCTTTTTGCACATGCGTAGAGCTGTGGCAGCAGGTCGGCATTATGCCTTCATGGATTGGCAGCAGATGCAACCTGGCTGTGCAGGTCAGCACTTCCTCAGAGCTGGGAAGTGAGGCTGAAGGCTATGCACCTGCATGGTTCTAGGGCTGCTGTAAAGTGGGGTTCCCAGAGCTGCATGACGTGATTGGGGACCTGTGTGCATGCGTGGGCCTGGGAGTGCTGTAAAGGGATGTGCTGAGCTCATGGAGGGGGTGGGGTGGTGAGGCTGTGCAACACTATGGGCAGGGGGCAGGAGTAGCCTAGGTACAGAGGTTAGTTCCCCATAACCTTTATGTACTGGCAATAGCCTGCAGGGAACAGGGAGGGGGAAGTAGTGCTCAGGAGGGGTGCAGGAGAGGTGGGTTGGGCTGCACTTAGGGTGGGGGTGTGGGGTAGGTACATGCCCTGGGGGCTGGTGGGGTGCCTGGAGCTTGGAGAATGGGATCAGGTGAGGGGGTTCAGGTGCATGGGGTGTGGGGTGAGTCGCCAGTCATGGGGCTGTGCCGGTGAGGGTAGCACGCCCAAGGAACATGGCTGGCTTACTTCCTAGTCCGTCGTTCCCATCCGTGCACACCCACAAGCTCCGCGGCTCCCCACCTCCGCACCAGGTTCCAGCTTTCTGTCTCTCAGTTCCTTGGCCTCTGTAACCAGGGCAGAAGGCTCTCCCAAGTCAGCCACTCTCCCAAATTTGTTACATTCAGTTTAACATGTGTTTTTGGTCTCCCCACTCCAGTGAGGAATTCCTGCGAAGAGGAACTTAGAGGACTTACCCTAATATTTTTTATTTTCTTTTCAGAATGAATTTTTTAAAGGCATCCTTAAGAAATAAGCACCAAAACCATGATTATTCCTGAGAATTCAGAGAGAATTGGCATTCAAACGGTCATTCACTTATTTCAGCAAAATACTGGCATTCATTTGTGCTCAACAAGTGTTTATTGAGTACATATAAAGGACCCAGACACTGTTAGTCATATGTTTAGTTTCGAGTCATTCTAAGCAAAGTCATAGTTGTGATTTACCGAATTCTAAATACAGTGTTCCAAGAGCAAAATCACTAGCCATTTTACAGAGACCCCAGGAAGAGGAAAATAACAGGTGAGGAGTCTGCATTCTATCTTTGTTACAAGTCCTGAGCCTGCCTGGCTCCCTGTCCAGGGCTGGGGTGGCCTTTGATGACACTGACAGGCTTGAGGTGCTCCAAAGCTTGGTCCAGGCCCTATTAGGCACCAACTCATGCTGACAACAGCTGGAACTTGACAGTCTGCCTGGCACTGGAGACAGATGAGCTTCTTGATTCCTGGTGTGGTGACAGCTCTGATATTTCACCCTGCAATTATTTCCAGATTTTTTCTGGAACTGGGTTTTCTCAGGAGATTTGCTCTTGAGAGGGAGTCAGTGTGACAGGCAGGAACAGGTAACACATTGATGAGTGAGAAAAATAGGCCATTGCATTCCTAGTTAAAACCTTGGACATGAGAATCTCAGGAATGGGCAGGGATAGCAGTGGGATCCCCAACCTGGCTGCAGAAAGGACTCTGACAGTCCCTTCTAGGACACAACATGTTTTAATGGTCAACACTCATGTCTGAAGCTCAGTGCTTTTGCTAACAGAGAGCTAATCACATTGTGCAGTTGGTTAATTTCCCCTTCCAGGAAGTTCTGTGTGCATAGCCTAACACCTCCCAGCAGTGCTGTGAACAAAGGACAGTGCTCCTGGTTTGAATTACCCACTTGGTGACCTTCAGTCTGGACTTCTCCCCTAAAATGCAGACCATTCTCTAGATGCCTGCACTTCTCTCTTAGAAGACAACCATGCCTACCTCTCTCATCCAGGAGATGGCAGTGCCATCCTTCTAATTCTTCAGACCACAAACCTGGAGGTCATCCTTGACTCCTCTTTCTCATACCCCACATTCAATCCATTAGAAAATTCTCTCAGCTCTGCTTACAAAATATATTCAGGTCCGTGTCTCATCACGTAACTCCATGACTTCTATACAGGTCTAAGTCATCATCTTTCTTGCCTGAATTATTGCAGTAGACCCCAACTGGCCTCCACACTTTTATCCTTCATGATCTATCCCCCATCTCTTTTCCAGTTTTCCTGGCTCACTTTCTTTCTCCATTTCTCACCACCTGATATTTTCCTCTGTCTCCACCCACTAGGTAAGTACACAGGTATTTGGTACATGGTACGTACCTGATATTGACAGCTGATGAGCACACAGCAGGTAGACCCTGGGGTCCCGAGTCCAACATATGCTGAATGAACACAGAATTTAGCTTAAGCCGATGAGGAGTTATTTTATTGCAGCCATTAATAGAAAACAAAAACTGAGTTGAGAAAACTAAAACCCAAAGGCTACAGAACTCCAGGATTCATTCCCTATTCTCTTGGTGTAGCAACAAAAATTAGGTTCATGTGTTGGGCAGCGGCTTGATCCTGAGCCCAAGATCTAATGGTCTGTTGAGAGTCACCCTCCAACTCTACTAGTTGAGGAATCTTTGGCACTCAATTTGACTAGGAGCCTCTAGCACAGGAACCATAGGCACCGTAGTCTTGAACTGACCCCTTGGAAACACAGGATCCTGGCCTTGCATGAGGTTACGGATGCTTTTCACATCCCAGAACAATCCAGCTACCTTTCAGAGAGGACAGGCCAGAGATGTGACTCAGTTTTGGAGTGACATGAGGGTAAGGACAGACTAAGAGCCCTGGGTTTGAGAATGATGTAGGGGTCCTGAATCAATTTTGCAGCCCAGGGTATGAATGCTTGGAAGCCTGTGGGCTTTAAATTATAGTTCCTTATTCTGTCTAGATGTTCCTCATCCACCTCCTGCTTTTCTTCTCAGAAAAACATGGGACAGCTAATTGAGGTTTATCAATTTAACTCAGTAAGTACATGAAATGCTCAATACTTCTTATAGTGGGCAGAGGTGAGGAAATCACAGGGGCTTCATTTCTTGCCGGCCTTCACTATTGACTTGGTGACCTTGCTGGCAGTGGAGGACTTCTTATCTGCTACCATGATAACTCCAAAGGCAACCACTATTTGCCTCCTGCTCCACCCTGCAAGACAGCCAGGAAGAGAGCCTAAAGAGTGATACTCCTGGAGAGTGTACAGAGGGAAGTGCTCCTTAGCCTGTGCTTCTCAGCTATAGAATAGTGAGACTCTTTCCATCCCACCACTCAGTAGCAATCCTTGGCTCATCTAGAGTTGGACTCTCAGAGATGGTCTCCATACCCATGGCTTGCTGGGGACCACTTGGATATGGCTGTGATGCCTGAATTCAGTGCCTTGGGGCTGTCCTCCAGCTTCTTGCTTGAGGACTGGTCAATGTTTTCCCTCAATTCAGCAAACTTGCAGGTACAGGCAGAGCCAGTGTGGCTCTTTCCAGGGTGGTTCAGGACAATGACATGGCAGGGAGCAGGATGAGATGATAAAAGCTGTGGGACTGATGGCAGCTAGCCATGTGAGCTGGGGCCTCAATCTAAATTAGGGTTAATTCAAAAGAGGCACCCACTTGCCAAAACCACCAGCATTGCAATGCACTTCCTGGAACCTTACCTGTGCCACAAAGCTGCCAGCCTCCATCGGGTGGTGAGCCTCATTCTGGCTTTTTTCAGCCACATCCTAATGACGAATGTCCTTCATAGATACATTCTTCATGTTGACACCCATGTTGTTACCAGGCAGGGCCTCAGCCAGGGCCTCGTGGTACATCTCCACAGACTTGATCTCTGTGGTGACATTGGTGGGGGCAAAGGTGACCACACTCCCAGGTTTCAGGAATCCACACACCTACAGGCACCACACCAGTATCTGTCCAATGGGAGAAGGAGAGTCAGACTTAGATCAGATGTGACCCAAAGGAAAATGCCAGGCTTTTGACCTCCCTATATTTCTGACTGGAAGGAACTTACCCAGAGGAAACCTTCGATAACCAGGACCTTCGATTCTGTGTTCAAGGACAAAGGGCTACCTACAGACCTGGTAGAAAGCATCCAGGTGGATATGTTCAAAATGCTGGGTGCTTTTACATACACCCTAGCTCAGAGAAGCTGTGGAGTCAGGATTTGAACCCTGGCAGCGAGACTCCTAAGCTTACTCATAATTCGTTCTGAATCTCTAACCAAGTACTCCACCCTCAAGCCGATTCATGCCCAGTGGGTAGGCCAACAGTGCTTGCCTGCCCCTGGGAGATGCCCACCTGGAGCTTACCCATGCTGCTATCCAGGATGAGCACAGCATGGTCAGCCAGCATGGGTGGGACATGGGGGCAGTGAGGTCATCAGACAGGCTGGGAAGCTGGCTTGAGCTTTGGATGTTCCCAGATCTCTGTGAGAAGCTGAGGAACACTTCTCAGAAATTTACAGATGTGCAAGGGGGGTTCTTGGACCTCTATGCACAAGTGTCCCAGAGTAAAACCCTCATCTAGCCTCACAAATGAGCTTTTTAGCTCCTTTCCTTCCTCCTAGACCAACTGATCTACTCATTTGGGCTTTTGAAGACCCAGTCCCTGATTCAGCCTTAAAAGGTAACAGCATGTCTGGGCTTCTTTACAGAGATGGCACTTTCAAAGTTCTGTCCTCTCTAATTCTTTTGGAATTGATGATTGGCACAGGTGAGGAAAACCCTCGTATGCTGGTTTGAAACTGTTGTGTAACTCAGAAAAGTTGTGTTTTTTAATCTTCATTCAATATTGTTGGAAATAACAATTTTTATTATTATTTCCATGGAGATGTTACTCACCCAACTGTAGGTGAGACATGTTGATTAGGCGATTTTCATGGAGCTGTGTCTCTACCCATTCAAGATGGGTCACTTACTGGAATCCTTTAAGAGGGAACCATTTTGGAAACAGCTTCAGAGCTGACACAGATGGACATCTTTGGAAATGCAGAAAGAAAATGCCTCCAGGGAAGCTGTTTGAAACCAGAAGTCAAAGGGCAAGCAGGCACCAGCCATGTGCCTCCCGAGATGGACCTTTTTTGAGTCAAGGTATCTTTCTTTGGATGCCCTTGTTTGAACATTTTTATGGCCTTAGAACTGAAGGTTTGTAACTTAATAAATTCCCTTTAAAAAAAGCCAGACCATTTCTGGTATATTGCATTCTGACAGTATTAACAAATTAAAACACTCCCAAGACTTATGGTGCCATTCTTCCCAGAGGCTCCAAAATGAAATCCTGAGCCTACCCCACTCCACAGGGAGGCCATTAGGGGCATGAGCCGCTGGAACCTGTGAAGTGCCTGTGACCGCATTCTTCTTTTTAATTTTTTTTACTCATTTATTTATTAAACATAATTACATACAAACACAAACATTCTTACCATATGATCATTCCATTCTTGATATATAATCAATAACTCACAATATCATCACAGAGTTGTATATTCATCATCACGATCATTTCTTAGAACATTTGCGTCAATTCAAAAAAAGAAATAAAAAAGAAAAAAATTCATATATACCATACCCCTTACCTCTCCCTTTCATTGATCACTAGCATTTCAATCTACTAAATTTATTTTAACATTTGTTCCCCCAATTATTTATTTATTTTTAATCCATATGTTTTACTTGTCTGTTGATAGGGTGGATAAAAGGAGCATCAGACACAAGGTTTTCACAATCATACACTCACATTGTGAAAGCTATATCATTATACAATCATCTTCAAGAAACATGGCTGTTATAACACAGCTCCACATTTTCAGGCAGTTCCAGCCTCTCCATTATACCTTAACTAAAAAGGTCATATCTATATAGTGTATAAGAATAACCTCCAGGATAACCTCTTGACTCTGTTTGGAATCTCTCAGCCATTGACACTTTATTTTGTCTCATTTCACTCCTTCCCTTTTTCATCAAGAAGGTTTTTTCAATCCCTTATGCTGAGTCCCAGCTCATTCTAGGATTACTGTCCCATGTTGCCAGGGAGGTTTACACCCCGGGGAGTCATGTCCCACATAGAGAGGGGGAGGGCAGTGAGTTTGCTTGGCTGAGAGAGAGAGGCCACCTCTGAACAACAAAAGAGGTTCTCTTGGGGGTAGCCCTTAGGCCTAATTTTAAGTAGGCTTAGCCTATCCTTTGTGGGGTTAAGTTTCATATGTACAAAACCCAGGACTGGGGTCTCAGCCTATTGCTCTGATTGTCCCCACTGCTTGTGAGAATATCAAGAATTCTCTACTTAGGGAAGTTGAATTTTTCCCCCTTTCTCACCATTCCTCCAAGGGGATTTTACAAACACTTTTGATTCACTATTCACATCAGTCTGGGATTTACTGCAGCATCACTCTGGACAAATCTACAAAATCTCATGCCCTACTCAAGGTTCCATGTACTATGGTGTTCAGTTAAGCTGTCCACATAAGTTATATTAGGAAATGTACTAGTCAAAATATAAATTTTGTACCAAATAAACATATTTTGCTTTAGTCTCATACATAAGTTAAAGTTTTAAAATATTAATTTTCAACACTCTGCAGTATTGACATTCCTTTGTTCTTCCTCATGCAAAAACATTTTTAAATTTGTACATTTAGTCACTATCATTATATACTCTAGGCATTCCTAGATTATGCCATCTCAATCTTTATCGTCTATCTTTCCTTCTGATTTCATTTGTGCCCCCAGCCCTCCTCCCTCTCTCATTCTCACATTCAGCTTCATTCAGTGTTCTAACATTATTGTATTACAGTTAAATAGTATTGTGCTAGTCATTTCTGAATTTTTACAATCAGTCCTGTTGCAAAATCTGTATCCTTTCAGCTCAAATTACCCAACATCTACCCTATTTCTATTCCTGATGGTCTCTGTTCCCAACTGAAATTCTCCAAGTTCATTCACTAATGTCAGTTCATATTAGTGAGACCATACAGTATTTGCCCTTTTGTTTCAGGCTAATCTCATGCAGCATAATGTTCTTAAGGTCCATTCTTGTTGTTACATACTTCATAACTTTGTTCTGTCTAACAACTGTATAATATTCCATCGTATGGATATACCACACCTTGTTTAGCCACTCGTCTGTTGATGGACATTTTGGCTGTTTCCATCTCTTTGCAATTGTAAATAATGCTGCTATAAACATTGGTGTGCAAATGTCCATTTGTGTCCTTGCCCTCATGTCCTCTGAGTAGATACTTAGCAATGGTATTGCCGGGTCATATGGCAATTCTATACATAGCTTCCTGAGGAACTGCCAAACTGCCTTCCACAGCGGTTGTACCATTTAACATTCCCATCAACAGTGGATAAGTGTGCCTCTTTCTCCATATCCTCTCCAGCACTTGTCATTTTGTTTTACTGATAATGGCCATTCTGGTGGGTGTGAGATGATATCTCATTGTGGTTTTGATTTGCATTTCCCTAATAGCTAGGGAAGTTGAGCATCTTTTCATGTGCCTTGTGGCCATTTGTGTTTCCTCTTCTGAGAAGTGTATGACCACATTCTTGATAAAGTCTCGGTGGCCAGAGCCATCCATGAGGGTTATGTAGTATTCTGCTGGTCACAGAAAGATGTTGTGGGTGATGCCTTGCCTCTGTCTTCAGCCTGTCTAGCACCTAGGGGTACTTGAAGGGGCCTTTGTACCATCATGGGTGGGGATGTGGGGTGATAGGTGAGGTGCACTGATGCAGAGCAGGTGCCCTACAGTGAACTTCAGCAGGAGCATCTTAAACTGCAGACATACCCTGCTTTCTGCACTCTGCAACTAGATCCACCCACAAGCCCTCTGGACTGATAAATCAGCGTGTGACTCACCTCTGCCACCTCCTTCTTGAACTTCCCAGTGGTTCTCTCGTTGATGCTGCCACACTTGGCACAAGATGCCTGGAGCTGGGGGACTTACCCAAGTCCTTGTGACCAGTGATGACAGTACCGAAAAGGGGGGGCGGGGTGTGTCTTCTCTTGACCCATGCACTGGAAGGGTTCACTGTGGGGGCGGGGAGGGGAGATGAGGCTAAACACTCCAGGCCTGCCCCCTTTCTCTGTCCCTCCCCACTTCACAGCACTTAAGCCCAGAGCCTGGGACATGGCAAGGATGAAGGCGCTGAAACGTTAAACTGGCTTGCCCAGACTCACAAGCCCAGGACAAAGCCTAGCACATATCCGATTCTTCCAAAAATTCTAGCCCATCCTTTCTCCTGCATGGGCCATCCCCAGAGAACCCAGGGCTTAGTGGGCCCCCATTCTACAATCCCGCCTGCGCCCCATCCTCACCCCTGGCTTATCTCCAGTAAGAGGCCTGATGCTATGTAGTCTGCAACTTTATCCCCTCTAAGTCTTCACCTCCAAGATAAAGAAACAAAGCTGCTTCAGAGTTCAGCAAGAGTCTACAGCTGCTATAAAGTTATGTCGCTTCCTGTCTCCACTAATGGACGCAGCACCATCCCCTCCTCCTTCTGGTTTTTATTTGGTACAAATAAAAACCAAATCCAAAGCCAGAGAATGATCTGATTGGAAAATACCACTCTGACCCCCAAGCCCATTTGCTGAGACTTCTTATATGGCTGATTGAGTGGTTGGATGAAGAGATGGTAGGTGAGGCTTTCTAAGACATTTTTGGGTAAAATTGCTGGGTACATGGAGGGAAGGAAGAGACCTGGAAATGAAAAATAAAAATATAGAATAGATGACGTACAGTACATGACTTTGTGCAGGTGACCCTTCAAGGCTAAGGCCCAGATTGGTTAAGGCCTTTCATGCATTCCTTTATCCCTTCATGCATTCAGCATTTATTGAACAACACTGTGCTGGATGTTGCCAGAGGCTGAGAGCCCAGAAAGGAAGTGGTCCGGACCTTCTTTCCTCAAAGCTCCCAGAGTTCAGAGGCCACAGCAGTGCCTACTGAGCTTCCCCATTTCACCATCCCAGGATTGCTTAGGGACCGTGGCTTTTGGGAGCCTGCTCCAACACAAAAGATGTCCCAGTGCTTCCCTAGGGAGGGCCGTGGCAGAGCTCAGTCCCATTCACAGTGAACTCACCCCGGCCCCAGCCCCACTCCTCAGCCTGCACTGGGGTCTAGCGCCGCGGGACGCCAGTGTCTGAACTTAGGAGGTTCCTGGTCCCACTGAGGCCTGCATCAATCCTAAATCACTGTTTTGCATTTTTAGCCCTAAGGACCCAACTGGCCTCCAGAATGCCAGAGAAGTGAAGTCCTTAAGAAACATCTAATTATCACCTCCCACATTTGACTGATGAATCTAAGATCTAGGGAGGTAAAGTGATTGCCCAAAGACTCTACAATTCCTTGTTCCTCAAAATAAGTACCTTTTCCTCATCTACTCACCTTCTAGGGGGAAAAAAAACGAGGCAGAGTCCTTGGAGCCATTCAATCATTACACGAACATCTGCGAGCAGCCGCAGCACTTGGCCCTGCTCTGGAAGCGATGGATGCAGACATCAGCGACACAGCCCCTGCCACTGGGGACTTCACAGGCGACTACGAAGAAACTGTTTCGGTGCAATGAATGAGTGAGTAATAAGGGCTCTGAAGGAGGCACAATAGGGAGGAGCTCAGGTGCATGGGGAGGTGAGCACAGCTACCTAGAGGAGAAGCTTCCCCTGCTCTCCAAGGCAGGTGACTGTCCCTGAGCCAGCAACAGAGGAATGAGCCGAGAACAGTCTTGTAGGCTCTTTGCCTGGAGGGCAGGGAAAAGAGGCGAGAAAAGGGTGTCTAAAGAGATGAGAAGAGAGGGGAAGGGAGATCATGGTGCGCTAAGATCTCAGAGTCAGTGTAAATCTAATTATGTAATTGCCTTCCTAAACTCTTGATTACTCTTTATTGCCCTTGCGGGAACAATTTTGCTCGGTTCCTTATGTGGAGAGAAGCTCGGAGACCACTGAGCCTGGAGTCAGAGAGACTTTTAGGAGGGAGGTGGCAGGGCCTGTGCCTGCTGTGCATTTCACAGGTTTAGAGAGGAGGCTCCGAAGAGAGGAATGGGGAGACCGTGGGAGCTGACAGGGACCGCTTGCCATCAGGGTGGGGCGCATCCCTTTATCGTGCTCTCCTTCGTGCCAAAGTCAGGCTCAAACCCCTCGATGCAGCCCCCAGGGGACTCTGCTGTAAACCGTAAAGGGGCAGAGTCCAGGTGCCTTCCTAGCTCAGTAGGATCCACACAGGGGCCCAGCTGGCAGACCCCCTCTCTGGGTCTGAAATTCCCCAGTTTTGAGCTGGCAGTAGAACACTATCTCATTTCAGCCTCTTTGTAATGACACAAGGCAAACTGAGTATAAAGATGGTTTCATTTTACAATCAGATAGACCAGAGTCAACTTTTTATCGGCTGGGCAAACTTCTCTCTGAGCTTTGGCTTCTTTACCTATAAAATGGGGCTAAAACCTCCCGGGGTTATTGTGAGGATTAAACAGATAATGTATGCAGATTTCCAGGTGTGTGGTAAGTGGTCAGTAAATGATCTCACTATTGTGATATCTTCCCCTCCCTGTCTTGGGTTGCTGTACTCTGCCCACCATGAGGTAAAGTTCTCACACACAGACAAAACGGGAGGATCAGATATGGAGTGATGTGCCCAAGGTCACAGAATAAATTAGTGAGGAAGCAGGATGAAACATCTCAGTCTGTATCTGCAGGCTTGCTCTGAGCCAGACTGTCACCTCATTAAGAATTATTATTACACTTCTTCCACTTGAGCCGTTTGCATAGTGTCGCTGTAGTCTTGGCTGACTCAGAAGTGAAGGAATAATCAGAGTTAAGAGGTTTCCTGACATTGAAATGAGCTGAAGGGCAAGTGCGCCTGAAAGAATGACTTTCCCCTTCTAGTGTAATTGGCTATTGCTTGGGAAATATTCCTATTATTTACAAACTTGAAGGGACCTGGTAATTCATTATCATTTTATTAGAAGTAGTATTTACAATTCATAAATATAAAGTAATCAGGATTTCTGGAATGGGATGGTTAAGAATTAGAAATGAATCTAACAGTGACTTTAATGCAGAGCTCAGACAGTTAGAATGAAATAAAATCATTAAGAGCATGACAAGCCCAATGCAAAGGGAAGTCACTGAGATAAATGCAGTTACAGGGGCAAGATGTACTTGTTGGGCAACTGCATAAAGGCAAGGAGAGGTGACTTTCTAGTGAAAACCAAGAGAGAGGGTTAGTTATTAAAGGACTAGACAATGTAGCCAATGTTTCCATATGAACTAAACATACTCATCTGTTAGTCTTTCCATGTAACCATAAACCAAAGCCCTTTGATCTTTATAGTAAGGGAGCAAAGATGCAGCTGTTCCCCACTTTAGCCAAAGCTCTAGACCCAGAGAACGCATTCTAGACATAGACTGAGTCAGCACAATAGCACCAGTTTATTTTAGAAGGACAAAGAAAAAAACTGGAGTTAGTGATGGGCGACTTCAAAGATAAATGCATTTATTTTTATCACGTTTACCTATTTACTCACTTAACACAAAAAAATTCTAGTAGATATAGTTGTTCATTGGTTTAGGGCCATGCAAATAGGGCTAATTTAAACAAGGTGGTGAGTTACTGGCATTTTGGGCATGTACTTAGTCCTGGTAGGTAGAAAACCAGTCCATTTGGGGGAAGCTTAGATTAGATTATGGGTTTCCCCCAGGAGGGGTGCAATTGGGGTGGAAAAGTGAAACAGAGTCTCCTTACTCTGTTTCCTTCTACTAACCAAACTTGTTTTATCTTAATTTAGAAAATAGGACTTCTCTGAGCTAGAGAATGTTCAGCTTAGTTCAGCCCAGTTTCAAGTGTGTACGGGAGGCGGGAAAGCTGATATTCCTACAGTCTGATTACCCTGAATAAGAAGCTAGTCAGTTTTCAAACCTGCAGAACTAGGAAATCAAATCCTTAGTGAGAAGGAGCTATTTATTTGCAAAAGTACTCATGGAGCATCTTTACTCTGTCCATCTCAGTACATGAGATGGATCATATCAGCAAGATTGGTTTAGGATTAAAAGAACATGGCTTTGCCTGGGGTACATAACAGCTTCAAACCAGCACAGTGTTTTTATGGAGTTAAGAGGTATATGATGTTGGCTGGTTGCTCTTAGAAATACTGGATACAGTTTTGAAAGAAAGGGATGAGCTGAAGTCTTCAAATCTGCAACTTAAGTGCTATATGAAAGATGTAAACGTTTCTACGTGTGCCCTGAAAGAAAATCTTATTTCTTGTGGTCGCAGACTTGAGATCTCTGAAAACCAGACCCAGAGTCTCATTGTGCAAGTAGCATATTTATAATGTAAACTAAGTTCTCAACCTTGCAGGGTGTCTGCTGTTAAAGTAAGGGCATTGACCAGGAAAGAATGGGATCCTGAAAAATGGGATGGGGACATACAGATTGATAATAATGGCAGTGGGGACACTGGAACCCTGGATTTCTGCTGAGTCTTTACTAGATAAATGTGTAATGGTCTGCTCTGAGGATACAGCCACCTAATCTCCAGCCTGCCTTGAGGAAATAGCTTCCCAAGCTCTAGTCTTCCCGTGGGAGTCTACCATCCAACTTCCACTTAAATAGTGCCTGCTAATCCTGTAACCACCTTCCCTGGGGAAACAGCCCTCACTTCTTTGGAGTGATTAATCTTGTTTCACCAGTTGAAACTACAAGGGACTGCCCTGAGGTAATTGGCTTGAAATAGACTTCTAATACTTATCATGACACATCCTACCACCCCTCTTTTCTTCAAGACCTATAACTAAAGTCCCAACAGGCCCCAAAATGTGAGGTACAGTGTCACCCATGAGGAGGTATACTGTACTCCAAAAGAACTGCATGAGTTTTCCAATCTATATAGACAGAAATCAGGGGATATGAGTGGGAATGGACACTAAGGGTGTAGGATAGTGGTGGAAGGAATATAAAATTGGATCAAGTTGAATTTATTGATAAGGGCCCACTACACATCCAATGTTGTAGTTCAAGGGGCTAGGAAGGGCATTAACAGTTTGTTTGGGTGGTTGACTAAAACATGGATCAAAAGATGGCCAACATCACCTGAGGTCACAATGCCAGAACTTCCCTGGTGTAAAGTAGATGAGGGATCCAAAGGCTTAGAGAGATTGGAAGGTTGCAGTGGATTTATCATGGAAGACCTGCTCACACACCCCAGGAATGTCCAGAGGACACACCTTCTACCAGGACTTTGATGAATGAATTTGTGAGACTGCTTCCATCACCCATGAAGAGCTCTGTAGTTACCCTTCTCTGTGGGTCAGATATTGCTGTGGGAACTGCCATCACTGAGCTGGAATCCTTAAACACAATGGGGATGATCAGAACCCATGTTGGCAGAAGTCAAGTGGCAGCAGCTAATTGCCAAAGTCAAGGTAGGCATGGCTACCATAAGGGACAGTGGACTCAAAGCAGCAGTCAAAATAATCTGACTTGCAAAGACTTATGGCATTGGTTCGTAGATCATGGGGTACCTAGAAGTAAAATATATGGACTGTCTACTAAATTCTTATTTGATCTCAATAAGCAGAAGAGTTCTAGGTCAAGTGAACAAAAATCTAACTTGAATTACAACAGAGAGTTCTGGCCCCTTAATGAATCAAGTTCCAGACTTGAGACAGTTTACAGACCTAGGGCTCCTGGAATGAAGGGAAGGCCAGGTATCCTAGAGGAAAGACCCTGTTACACTCCCCAAATTTACACTTTTCACCTTCCTCCCAGCCTGCCCTAAGAAGACCTATGGCCTTTTATCAGGGTAACTGCACATTATGGAAAAGGAAATAATCAAATATTTCATGGATTACTGGACACTGGCTCAGAAATGACATCAATTCCAGGAAATCCAAGGTGTCACTCTGATCCACCAGTCAGAATAGGAGCTTATGGAGGTCAGGTGATTAATGAAGTTTTAGCTTATGTACATCTCACTGTGGGTCCAGTGTGTTCCTAGACCCATTCTGTAGTTATTTCCCCAGTTCCAGAATGCATAACTGGAATAGACATATTCAGCAACTGGCAGAAACTCCACATTGGTTCCCTGACTTGTGGAGCGAGGGCTATTATTATAGGAAAGGCCAAGTGGAAGCCACTAGAACTACCCCTACCTAGGAAAATAGTAAATCAGAAGCAATACTGGATTCCTGGAGGGATTGCAGAGATCAGTGCCACTCTTAAGGACTTGAAGGATGTAGGGGTGGTGATTCCTACCATAATCCCATTCAACTCTCCTATTTGGCCTGTGCAGAAAATAGATGGGGCTTGAAAGATGACAGTGGATTATCATAAAATTAACCAAGTGGTAACTCTAATTGTAGCTCCTGTTCCAGATGTGGTGTAATTGCTTGAGCAGATCAATACATCCCCTGGTACCTGGTATGAAGCTACTGATCCGGCAAATACTTTTTCCTCAATATCTATTAGTAAAGACCACCAGAAACAGTTTTCTTTCAGCTTGAAAGGCTAGCAGTATACCTTCACTGTCCTGTCTCAGGCGTATATCAATTCTCCAGCATTATGTTATAATCTTGTCTGCAGGGAAATTGATCATTTCTCTCTCCCACGAGACATGATACTGGTCCATTATATGGATGATATCATGTTGACTGGACCTAGTGAACAAAAAGTAGTATCTACTCTAGACTTAATGGTAAAGCATTTGCATGGCAGGGAATGGGAGATAAATCCAACAAAAATACAGGGTCCTTCCATGTCAGTGAAATTTCTAGGTGTCCAGTGGTATGGAGCATGTTGAGATATCCCTTCTAAGGTGAAGGACAAGCTGTTTCTTCTGGCCCCTCCTACGACTGAAAAAGAGGCATAACACCTAGTTGGCCTCTTTGGATTTTGAAGACAATATATTCCTCATTTGGGTGTATTACTGAGGCCCATTTACCAAATGACCAGAAAAGCTGCTAGTTTTGAGTGGTGACCAGAGCAAGAGGAGGCTTTGTAACAGGTCCAGGCCTCTGTACAACCTGCTCTGCCACTTGGACCTTATGATCCAGCAGATCCAATAGTGCTAGAAGAGTCAGTGGCAAATAGAGATGCTGCCTGTATCCTTTGGCAGGCCCCTATGGGAGAATCACAACTCAGGCCCTTAGGATTTTGGGGTAAAACCTTGCTGTCCTCTACAGATAATTACTCTCATTTTAAGAAATAGCTTTTAGCCTACTACTGGGCCTTATAGAGACTGAATGTTAAACCATGGACCACCAAGTTACCTGAGATCTGAATTGCCTATCATGAGCCTGTGTTGTCTGACCCACCAGGCCATAAAGTTGGATATGCACAGCAGCATTTCATAATAAAATGGAAATGGTATATACAAGATAGGGTCCTAGTGAGTCCTGAAGGCACAAATAAATTACTTGAGGAAATGGCTTAAATACCCATGGACCCCACTCCTACCACATTACATTGTCTTTCCCAGCCAAAAGCTATGCCTCTTGTGGAGTTCCTTACAATCAGTTGACTGAGGAAGAGAAAACTTGGGCCTAGTTTACAGATGATTCTGCATGATATGCAAGTACCACCTGCACGTGGACAGCTGCAACACTACAACCCCTTTCTGGGATGTCCCTGAAGGACAATGGTGAGGGGAAATCCTTCCAGAGTGCAGAGCTTCAAGCAGTGTACCTGGCTGTTCATTTTCCTTGGAAGGAGAACTGGCCAGAGGTACATTTGTATAATGACTTATAGAGCTGTTGCTAATGGTTTGGTTGGATGGTCAGGGACTTGGAAGGAGCACAACTAGAAAACTGGTGACAGAGGTCTGGGGAAGAGGTATGTGGATAGACCTTTCTGAATGAGAAAAAAACATGAAGATATTTGTGTCTCATGTGAATGCTCACCAGAGGGTGACTTTGGCAGAGGAAGGTTTTAATAAGTGGATAAGATGACCTTTTCTGTGGATACCAGTCAGCCTCTTTCCCCAGCAACTCCTGTCATTGCCCAATGGTCTCATGAACAAAGTGGTCATAGTGGTAGGGATGGAGGTTATGCATGAGTTCAGCAATATAGACTTCTACTCACCAAGGTTGACCTGCCTACAGCCACTACTGATTGACCAATCTTCCAGCAACAGAGACCCACACTCAACCCCCAATATGGCACCATTCCCCGAGGTGATCAGCCAACTATATGGTGGCAAGTTGATTACATTGGACCACTTCCATCATGGAAGGGGGCAGTGATTTGTTCTAACTGGAACAGACACTCCAGATATGGGTTTGCCTTCCCTGTACACAATGCTTTTGCCAAAACTACCATCTGTGGACTTATGGAGTGCCTTATCCACCATCATGGTATTCCATACAGCATTGCTTCTCATCAAGGACCCTACTTCATAGCAAATGAAGTGCAGGAATGGGCACATGCTCATGGAATTCTCTGGTCCTACCATGTTCCCTGTTTTGGTTTGCTAAATGCTGCCAGAATGCAATATACCAGAAATGGAACAGCTTTTGAAAAGAGAATTTATTAAGTCATAGTTTATAGTTCTAAGGCCACAAAAATGTCCAAACTAAGGCATCCAGAGAAAGATATCTTGACTCAAGAAAGGCTGATGTCTATCACATGGGAAGGCATGTGGCTGGTGTTTGCTGTTTCTTGTTCCCTGTTCCATTGTTTCCAGCTTCTGATGCCAGTGGTTTCCTCTCTTAGCATCTGTGGCCCTTCATGAAGCTCCTCCAGGACACATATTGGGTTCTGGCTTACTTAGCTTCTCATGGGAAGGGACATGGTGACATCTGCTGGGCTCTGCATCTCCAAATATTCATGTCAAGGCATCTGCTCTCTCTGTTGGCACTCTAAGCAGTTCCAAAGGTCTGCATCTTTGTTGGCTCTGAAGCAACTGTGTCTCCTTGGGCTTCTGCATTTCCAAACATATGTGTCTGCATATGCATCTGAGGTTACTCCAAAATGTTTCCCCTTTTAAAGAACTCTAGTAAACTAATCAAGACCCACCTTGAATGGGTAGAATCATATGTCCATCTAATCAAAAGGCCATACCCACAATTGGGTGCATCACATCTCCAGGGAAGTAATTGGACTTAAAAGTAAAAGATCACACCCACTATTGAATGGGTCAATCTCCAAGGAAACAATCTAATCAGAAGTTTCCACCCTAAATAATAGGTCTTGCCCCATAAGATTGGATCAGGATTAAAATATGGCTTTTCTGTGGTACATAATAGTTTCAAACTGGCACATTCCCCATCATCCAGAGAAAGCCGTATTGATAGAACTGTGGAATGATCTCTTGAAGTCTCAATTACAATACCAACTAGGTGGTAGTACCTTGCAGGGCTGGGGCGGTGTTCTCCAGGAGGCTGTGTATGCTCTGAATCAGCATCCACTCTACGGTGCTATTTCTCCCATGGCCAGGAATCAAGGGATAAAAATGGGAGTGGCACCATTCACTATCACCACTAGAAAGACTTTTTGCTTCCTGTCCCTGCAACCTTAAGCTCTGCTGGTCTACAGGTCTTAGTTCCAGAAGGAGGAATGCTCCTACCAGGAGACACAATAATAATTCCACTGAACTGGAAGTTAATATTGCAACCTAGCCACTTTGGGCTTTTCATGCCTCTGAATCAATAGGCAAGTGGGGGGACTACTGTACTGGCTGGGGTGACTGATCCTGACTATCAAGGGGAAATAGGACTACAACTAAATAATGGAGGTAAAGAAGAGTTTTCCTTGAATACAGGAGATCACCAGGGCATCTCTTAATGCAACCATGCCCTGTGATTAAAGTCAATGGAAAACAGCAACAACCCAATCCTGGCAGGACTACCAATAGCTCACAAACTGCAGGAATGAAGGTTTTGGTCACCCCACTAGGCAAAGAACCATGGCCAGCTGAAGTGCTTGCTGAGGGTAAAGGGTATTGAATGGGTAGTGGAAGAAGGTAGTGATAAATATGAACTATGACTGTGTGACCAGTTATGGAAATAAGGACTAAAATATTTGTTTTCTGCTTATTTTGTTATGCTTTATTATGTTTGTATTTCTACATAAAGCAAATATCTTGTTTTCTCTCTATCATATCCCCTTATCATATGACATAAGTTGTATTGTTCATGTTATAGTATTTACATTATAGGATATCAAGTTTAAGAGTGAATGTTACCCAAGGACTTGTACTGTATTCTGGAGAGTTTTTGTGCATTTCCAGTTGTACGCAGGATAGTTGAGTACTGTTAGGCCAAAAATACATCTACTATTGTGCTCTATTTAGAGATTAAGCATGGTTTAGGGTGGTATGTATAGCTGCCAATGAGTAAACTGTGACGATGGGTAAACTGTGATGGTTGGCCTCATGTGTCAGCATGGCCAGGTGATAGTGCCCAGTTATCTGGTCAAATAAGGACTGTCCTGTTACTGTGATGACATTTTGGGGACTTAAATCATAGTCAGTTGATTGCATCTACAGCTGATTACATCTGTGATCAACTAAGGGCAGTGTCTCCTGCAACAATATAATCCAGTCAGTTGGATTCAATCCAGTCAGTTGAAGACTTTTAAGGGAGAGGTGACAAGCACCCAATACTGTAGTAACTCTAAATTAGCAAAATTTCCACTCACGTAACCCTTTTTCAAGTGGAGAACAAAGACAAAGAGGATCCTGTCTCTGGAATCCAGATTCTCATGAATTTAGGAGGCATGGCATTATGGGGGGGATTTCTGGTCACAACACATTAAAAGGGAAAGCTTTTCCTCTGAGCTGTCCAAGCATCCTTCATTCAACAAAGATTTCCTGAGCCCTTTTTTGTGCGATGCTCAAATCCCACCACAATGCTGTGGACAAGAGTTTTTAACTGACCTCCATTTTACAGATGACTCGGAAGAATAAATGAGTTGTCTCAGCCACATAGCTAGTATGCCGACTGTGGCACTTGAATTTTAGTAAAGACTTGTCTTTCTAAAAAGAACTCTCTTTACCCTAGCTAGGACACACTACCTCTTTAGAAGTTCTGTCAGCGTCATTCTAGTGCAGCATCTTCAACTTACCAGTGGAAACAGAATCTCAGGCCAGCAAAATTCAATCTTGTTTGTGTCCACAAACATTTATTCTGTGCCTACTATGTGCTGGGCTCTGTTCTAGAAAGATCTCAGTCTCTAGGGAACCCAAGGCCAGCTACGGCAAAACACACACACACACACACACACACACACACACACACACACGGGTAACTATTATAAGACAGAGGTCTGCACACCACTGTGGGAGATGAGCCCTCACTAGAGAGCCTACTGGTGAATTTGATCACAAGAACTGTCTACTGAGCATCCATCCGGAAAAGAAGTTCCTGTAATATTTACATAATCATTTCTCCTCTTCGGTACTCTGGAAGTATCATCTATTTTTTGCTGCCAACACTGCAGAGCTAATTTTAAGGTTCCGATCTCCTTGGACCACTTTAAGGCTCCAATTTCTTTGGACTCACAGGCCACACAGTAATTCAGAGGCATAAATCCAAAAGTAGGTGGATTCTCAAGTTAGGCCCAGCGGCCGAGCAGAGAAGGAGACAAAGACTGAAGGTGTCAAGGCCTTGTCCCTTTCCCACTCCTGGTGTCTCCTCAAAGATGGGCTCAGGGGAAGACGGGGGGCTCCTTTTAACTGTGGTTGTACAGGGAGGCAGCCGGGAGGCAGGCGAGGCAGTGGCGGTGACGTGGGGGGTGGCAATAACAGAGTTGAGGGTTGACTGTCCCAGGGGCACTCCTTTTGAAAACTTGAGAAGTATCTGAGAAAGGTGAGGATGGTGAGGATGTCAATAGAGAACTGCCCAATCATTCATTTATTCATTCATTCACTCATGGAGCAACGGGAAATGCATGTATTCCAATTCTAACTTTTGCAGTTGTGAGGCGTGTGATGCAGGGGAAAGCAGATTATAGACAATTTGTGGAGGTAAGCACGCTTTCCTCCCTCGATTCTAGAAATCTGCATTTAGATCTGCCTCTCATTTATCACTTGTGTGACTGGAGATAAGGCATTGGTATCTCTGTATAACAGACTCTTCCCCTGTAGAACTGGGCTGAAAACCATTCCTGCCTTGTTCCTTTACCGGTCCTTAGGAGAAGCAGATGAGATAACAGGCTGGAAGCGAAACCGTAGGTTATGTGAGGGATCCAAAGAGCAACTATACTCAAAGTGAGACTGGGAGCCTCTAACTGAATTCCGCAGTGTTGTGAAGATGTTACCTCCAGAGCACTGGAGGAGAAAAGTGATTATGTAAATATTACCAGCGGCTTCCTTTGTTCAGTGGAAGCTGAGGGATCATGACTGACTCATCCACTGCTGTATTCAAGATGCTAAGCACAGTCATGTGCACAGAGAAGTACAATGACTGAAGGAACAAATGAAATTCCCAGATAGATATCTTAGTGCCCATTTTTCATTAATATTTAAAGCATCTCACACATCTGAACTCATAATGTTAGTCTGTGAACACATACATGTTTCATGGATACCTTGGTTTGCTTTGAAAATAATTTTACTTCATCTACTAAGAGACTTTAAGACCCATAAAAAAATTAGAGGGTAAAACAAGGGTTTCCTAACTCTGGGATGCCCTTAAGTGCACACTCTGTTATCTCCCCAGATGCACACATGTTGCAAATCCAGATATTAATGATCCAGGTGAACATTATCCTGAGAAATGTCAGATACAACTGCATTGTGTTTATAATTTAACTGATATTTAGCATTTATGGATAGTACACATACTTGCAAATTGTTTTACAATCATTTTATAGTTGTTCCGTGGGAGATAATTAAAGCAAAACCATTTTAAATGAAGCTACTCAAAGGGACAAAATTGTTGTGCCCATAATGTGCAATATAAATGCAAATGATCAGGATTTGTATTATAGCAAAAATCTCATGTCATTTTTCATGGGGCCAACATGTAAATATTATAATAGTTCTCTGATTTATAGAGCACTTTTCTCCCTAAAAGACAAACATGTCTAACTATGAATTACCTAACAGATTTTCCCAGTTTTAAGATATGGATAATTCCATTCATTCATTAATTCATTCATTTGTTCATTCTCCCTTCATCAAATACATCTATTTAAAAGACGATGCTATGTGCTAGGGAAATAGACACAGTCTTCTCGGAAAGCTTTTAGTCTAGGAGAAGAGATAAAACATGCATATGTGACTTAAAATGAGGGAGAAATCAGGCAATATAATTTAATAGATAAAGAATTGTCTTTGGGATTTGGGATAACATGAGCTCAGGCCTTAGTTCTGCTGGGACTAGAAGCTGACATGGATTTGAATCCCATATTTACAGCAGTGTGATCTCTGTGAGATGCAAATTCCTTAGCTGTAAACACTGGGACAGTAATATCTCAATGGAACCAGTGTATGATTAAGTGTCTACCAAAGTACTTATAGAGGTCCTCAATAAATGACAGTTAATATATTACTAATAACAATTACAGTGATGGTAAACATATCATAATCAGACTCAGGATAAGGGAACTCTTACTCCTGTCTGGGATGGTTTGGGTAGGAGATGGGTGCGTGAGGAATCAAGGACAAGTTTATTAAATAGGTTAAGTAAAAAAGATCTAGGAGTTGTCCTTGATTTCCCTCTTCCTTTTACACAATGTTTTTTGGTGACTTCATTACTAGAACATACCGACATCCTCTCCCTTATCCAAAATCTACTCCCTTAACTCTACTTCTATTGCCATAAACAATATGGCACATATTGTACAACTGAAGTCACCATCAGCTCTCACTTGGACTTCTGAAATAATTGTATCCTACTAATACTTCTCCTTGCTCCCTGTCTTTCTCTGCCCACTTTCCACCAACCCTTCTTCCACATGGCAGTCTAAAAGTTGTCCTTTTAAAACCTAAATACAATCACAGCTCTCTGTCACACGTAGAATTAAATTCAAACTCCTAACACTGGCATAGAAAGCCCTCTACAATCTGACTCTTCCCTACTTCTTTGGAATCATCTCACACTAAGCTTTCACTTCCCTATAATTTCCAGATTTCCTTCTATACCTTGAAAGCTCCAAGCTTTTACTTACCTTATGCCTTTGCAGTAGTTGTCCCTTCCCCCAGGAATGCATCTCCTATTCATCTTTAAGAGGCTAGCTCCTTCTTGTCATTTAGAATCATCTCAATGTCATCTCATGGAGGCTTTTCCAAACTCTACTCAAGAGCCACTTAACCACTTTCTATCAGTTTCTATTATTTTTCTGCACAGCACAATTATCTGATAGTTTTCTATTTGTTTGCTTACATGACCACTTATTATTGGCTGGCTCTCCATCTGCCTGCCTCCACTAGAGTGTGGGCTCCATAAGAGCAGCACCTCAGCATTTTCACTGATCATTTTGCTTAGATCCAACAGTGTCCAACGCATGCTAGGTACACAGTGCTTGATGACTGTGCTGGTTTGAAACTGTTACATACCCTAGAAAAGTCAGGCTCTTTTAATCCAATCTTGTGGGTACAGACCATTTGTGGGTGAGATCTTTTGATTTGATTATTTCCATGGAGATGTGAGCCCTCCCATTCAAGATGGGTCTTAGTGTATTGAAGTCCTTTAAAGAGCTCATGGAGAGAGAAAGAGCACAGAGCCAATACAAAGAACAGATTCCTAGACACAGACATGTGGAAATGCTTGGAGAGCTGACATAGAAAGCCACTGGAATCAGAAGCTGAAAGCAACACCACCCAGGAACAAAAGATCAGGAGATGCCAGCCATGTGCCTTCTCCACTGACAGAGAAACCCTAGACGTGATCAACCTTTCCTGAGTGAAGGTATTCTCTTGTTGATACCTTAATTTGGACATTTTTATGGCCTTAGAACTGTAAACTTGTAATTTAATAAATCCCCTTTATAAAAGCCAATCCATTTCTGGTATATTGCATTCTGGCAGCTTTAGTAAACCAAAATGATGACTTAATCTCATCAAGTGGTATTTCAACAAGCCCTGTAAACACCAGAAGCCTTCTTCATACAGAGATTGAGGGTGAAGAGGGGATTGCTCACTGAGAAGGAAAGGTAGCAACATTTGAGGGCACACTGAGTGTTCTAGTTTTCTAGCTGCCAGAATACAACACAGCAGAGATGGATTGGCTTTCAATAAGAAGGGATTTATTTAGTTAATGTATAGTTCTTCAGAGGAAAGGCAGGTACCTTTCAACTGAGGTTCTTTCTTTCGTGGGAAGGCACCAGGCAATCTCTGCTGGCCTTGTCTAAAAGGCCTCTGGGTTCCAACAACTTTCCCTGGGGTGATTCCTTTCTGCATCTCCAAAGCCCTGGGCTGAGCTGCAAGTGCTGAGATGAGGTATGCTGAGCTGCTTGGGCTGTGCTACGCTGAGCTCTGTCATTTAAGCACCAGCCAATTAAATCAAACATCATTCATTGCAGCAGGCACGCCTCCTAGCTGACTGCAGGTGTAATGAACAACAGATGAGGTTCACATGCCATTGACTCATGTCCACAGCAATAGAACTTGGCATCTTCACCTAGCCAAATTGATACCTGAAGCTGACTACCACACTGAGAAAGTCAAAAGACTTAGCAAGAGCAGAAGGAACAAAAATGGAAGCAACGAGGACAAGGTTAGACAGGTGTGTTGAGGCTGCCATCAGCATATGGAGGAAACCATTTTCCTAGCTCTTAGGAAATGAAACTGTGAAAAATAAGAAATGATGGGGAAATTCATTTGTAATTGGTGAGGTTAATGTTCTGGAGAAGTAACCCCAACTGAGCAATAATCTGTACATTTTAAGTGCCTGAGGAGCCAATAAAATGTAATCTCAGGAGAATTGTGTCTTCATTAGCATGGATAAAGCAGCAGCCTCATCCGTGTTGCCAACAGAGCGAGCCACTTTAGATTCTGCAGGAGCATGAGTGTATAGGAAGAAAACTCATATTTGCATTCCCCACACATATTTGCTTGGGAAACCCTTTATCAGAGGCACATCGTTAACCATTTGTGGAAGTAATGTCATGAGGAACACAGTTTGGAAAATACTGCTTTAGAGCATATTAAAATAAGACAGAAGAACAGTCCCATGGTGGTCATATTTCTTGTTCTAAAGAAACAAATCACACTCCTGTTTCTCTTCAGCACTTAACAATCACAAGGCATGTCCCAAGACCTTGAATCCCCAGATTTTTGCGCACTACCTATAGTATGTCCTTTGTACTATAAGATGGAATATGAATATAACCAGGAAATTTGAATGACCCCTTGGGCCCTTATTGATTCTGTAAACATGGGGAAATAATAATAAACAGTTTATTAAACTATTACTGTTATTTTGACAGAGTTAAAATACACAACAGTGCCTGTTTCTGGCCATCTGTTCTACGTGGGCTGTAACTGGGCAGATCTGTGTCAGTCCCGCACACCACATGGCCATCTAGAGCCTAGAAGGGGAAGAAAAACAGACTCACCTCTCACCAATTTAGATGGAAAGAGGCTAAACACAGCAGTGGCTCAGCTGTGTAAACTGCAAAGGTCATCACTGCAGTTGTCACCCTGAAGACTTGGTGACTCATGAAATAGCAACCACAATCATGAAGAGTAAACCGTAAACTTCTCCATGCCTGATAGAGTTTTCAGCTCTTTTCATGTGGTGTTTCATTTCATCTTCACTATAGCCCTAATGAGCAGGCATGATTACAATTCCCATTTCACAAGTGAGACTGCTGAGATACAGAAATCCCATAGGAATGTTGCTTTCCTGGTACAGTGAGAAAGTATTCCATTCTTCCCAGGTCTTCAAGTGGCATTTCATCTGGCCCAATGGAGAACACATTGGGTATTTTCCACTGTAACAAACAGGAAGAGGCTCTAAGAAAAAGGAGATTTTAAAGATCTCTTGAGCTTGGAATGAAGATCTCCAGGTCTATTTCTGAAACTTTTTCAATAGTCATCTCCCCTCCAATATCTATATTATGTGATGCTACAGAGTTGATGAAATGATTCCAGCCCTCAAGTTCAAGGTTATAATGAGAGATGGGAAGATATATTGGTGGTGGTAGGAGAAACAGACATTTTTAAAAGGATATAGAAACATACAGTGATATAAAAATAACACAAAGGACATAAGAGAACTTAGTAAGTACTTTAAAATGATGGTGGAAAACTGATGAATCGCACTTCTCATTTCTGGATTGAGAAATGAAATTGCTAGAAGTTAGGAGCAGACTCGGGAATCAGACTGCCTGGGTCGCTACTCTACTTATTCTAGCTAAATGACTTCCTGTAAGTTAGTGAACCTTCATAAGCCTCAGTCTGCACTGTAACATTCAAATAATTACATTATCTACCTCCCTACATTTGCTTTGAGGATTTAATGGGATAATTCATAGCATAGTGCCAGGTATAATTAAACTCTCAATAAATGATAGTCATACCTCCCATCTCAATAAATCAGTTTATATTTCCCAAAATTGTCTGTCTCAACTTCCTCTCTTAAACAGGTCTTGAAAGAGGGAGATATGAATCTTGGTTATGGAGAAACCAATTCTACTTTAAAACCATTTTTAAAGTGAGATCAGACATGCAAAGTCCCTTAGTACTGTGCTGAGCACATGTAAGTACTAAATCAATGGCAGGTATTATAACTATGAATCTCTATTTTAACTGTATAATGGACGTCTTGGTTTGTCAGAACTGATATGACAGATACCACATGACGGGTTGGCTTAAACAACAAGCATTTCTAGTCTAGTGATTTTGAAGGTTAGAAGTCCAAAATCAAGATGTCAGCAATGCTCTCCCCAGGTCTATGGTGCTCTTCACATGGCAATCTCTCTCCTCTCTGGCTTCTTCTGGCTTCTACTGACTATTTCCGAATTTCCTCTCTTTATGAAGCTCCCAGTCATATGGTTGAGGCTCACCCTGTTTCAGTCTGCCACACCTAAATAGGATCTTGGAAGATCCTGTTCACATAGGAGGCTGCACTTTAACTGATGATAACGTCCTCAAAGGACCGATTTACAAATGGGCCCACTCTTACAGGAATAGGGATTAAGTCTTGGCCATGTCTTTTGTTGGGTACATGATTCACTCTTCCACAATAGATAAGAAAGGATAGCAGTAAGTTAGACCTCCCTTTCACCCCAATTCTAACTACGTCTGAAGAATGCCAGGACTCTCACAATTCGCATACTGTGGAGACAGAGCTCAAAGTTGACCCACTGCCATGCAGTTGGCCTGTGTGGTGAAAACCAGCCAAAGGCACCTCAGCAGTAGAAAGTCCACAGACTCTGTGATGGGATAGAGTGAGGGGAAGGCAGCTAGTCAGACTCTCAGGAAGAAAGTGCAGCAGGAAAAAGAAAGGAGCTTCCCAGCTGATGGTGGAGAGACACAGGCTTCGGTCACACATTTGGCAGAAAACGGTACCTAGGATTGTGAAACTGAAGAGCGCATTGGCCATTCTCAATAGCAGCCCTAAAAACCAGTATCTAATGTTAGTTTAGAGCAGCAGTCGACAGCTACAGCCTGCAGACCAAGCCAAACTGCCACCGGTTTTGTTTTGTTTTTTAATGACCCATGTGCTAAGAATGTTTTTTACATTTTGAACTGGTTAAAAAAAATCAAAAGAAAAATGATATTGCATGATATGTAAAAATTACATGAAATTCAAACTTCGGTATCCATAAATCAAGTTTTACTAAAACATAACAGGCTGTTTTCATGCTACAATAGCAGACTTGAGCAACTGAGCCAGCCCCTCAAAGCGTGACATATTTGCTGTCTGAACTTTCGCAGAAAAAGTTTGCACTGATTTATAGTACTGGGCTTTTCAGTGTTCAGATGTTTCTGAGTACCAGTCTGTCCAGATGCTACAGGGGCTGTAAGCCAGGCAGGCAGATGGAGAGATGACACCATACCTTCAGTGTCCATAGTAGGTCAATAGAGACATAAACACACTGTGAGGGGAGCCCCAGCAGAGAGTGGCTAATCAGGTGGGGGCTAGGAGTGTTCAGTAAAGGTTTCAGGAAAGAGGCAACACTAGATCAGGTTCTCAAACATGGAAACCACATAATAAGAGGTAGACCAGACATCTGCGCTCACTCTATTTTGCTGATGAAGATAGAGTTGCAGAGAAATCATTGGCTTGCTTAAGGTCACATGGTGAGGCAGGGTCAGGGCAAAGTCAGAACCTATTTCCATGTTTCCCTCCTTCAGGCCCATGACTGTGACCTTCAGAAGCAGGCTGTAGGAAAATGGGGAGGGAAGCCAAGCAGAGGGAAAAGACAAGACGAATTTCCTAAGGGGTAGATTGGATTCTGTGCTAGAGATAACCGTCGGGAGTGGAAACTTGAAGTCCTCGCTGATGTGGGGCAAACGTGGAATGTAGGCAATTGCTTTATGCACTAGAAGTTACTCTTCTGAGAACTGTGTGCTATTTATATTTTAGGAAAACTGATGCCAAAACCTGTTTTTTTTGTGGGTGTGTGTTACCTTTTATTTTTTTGAGTCATTGGGAATATCCCAAGCTTTGAGTCTGGTTTATTTCCATCATTTTGGGTTTGGGACACATCCATGTAAGCCTGGAAGGGGAGAGGGTTGTCTTTTTAAGTTTAGTCATTTTCCAATCATTTTTTATTTGCTCTGTTTTGTTTTGTTTTAGCTAATGTGTTAAACGTCTACCATGTGTTAGGAACTTTCGCATTACATAATTTCAGTAAATTATGGTTGCTAGCAAATGATAGCTGTGCTAAGCAATATAAAATGTCTTATCTCATTTTATTCTCATAACAACTGTGAAATATGGGTTTATAAATTTGGAAATGGAAGATCAGTGTGAAAATGGAAGAGAAAAAGGGAATTGATATTAATTGAGTGCCACTCTATGTCAGTTACTGGGCTCAGTGTTTTTTGCACATCCATCCACCCAAGAGATCCTGTGGGTGGTTTTATAAACAATTCCCACATTACAGATAAGGAGATGGGATCACAGAGAATGCTTAACTTTCCAAAGTCTTCACAGCAAGTAAGTAGAAGAAACAGGACCTAAGCCTAGCTCTTTGAATTCCAAGTCTTCCAATCTTTGCGTTATTCCATACAGTCCAGTCAGTGTTAGGAGACGCCAATGGATAGCTGATCCCTCTGCAAAAAGTGCCCAAACTAAGAAATGGTTTATAAGGTGCATATAACAACTGTTCAGGTCAAGGCATAACAACTTTTGAAAAGTCACCGTGCTTTTCAACTCTTTGCTTTCATTTCCAGGTCAGATAACTTTTTCACCCAAAAACTCTGATGAAATATAGTACGTGAAGTGCTATTTTCACATTACGGTTTCAGGCAAAAACTCCTCTACTGCTTTATTTGATGCAATAGTTTCTGGCTGAAGAATCTCATGTGGAACAAATCAGAATTGTGTGTCACATTTGGTTGAGCCCCAGATATTTTGCTTTATGTACAAAGCCACAAGAGAGAATGAATGAGCTCTCTTATGACTCTTCAGCCTGTTGATTGCTTTTGCTCGATTTCTATGTTTTAGGGTATTCTCATGTTTCACTTTTATTTTGACCTAAAATGTTTTTATATGCTATGTCTTCATCTTCAAGTGTCACTTGAGTGCTCGGTAACAGTAGCCCCCCAATAAATTTTTTTAATTGTGAGGAAAATGATTAATAAAGAAGAAAAAATAAATACAATAAACTTTCATTACATTTTATGTACAAACTATTCACTTTAAATGGCTTTTCACATATAATCTTTTTTTTCATTTTCAATTGAGTTTTGAATGTGTAAAAATTATTTGCTTATTTCATTTTGGAACGGATGGACATCACAACTTTTCCCATTGAAACCCCGAATTTGAAAACAGCAGCATATGATTAACACTGTTCTCCTCCCACCTCCTTTCTTAATGTTAACCATTTTTCTGAGGGATTATTTCTTATCTGTGCTAAAAAAAAACTTCTGTTCTTATTCACTGAGAGCTCATTCTTTTCAGTAATCACATACTACTGCACTGTGAATGGACTGTATTTATTTCACCAGGCTCATGTTACTGAGCATTTAGATTGTTTCCCATTTTTTCACTATTGTGAATAATGCTGCAGAGAATAACTGCAAGGTAACAGAAAGCTTTTATTATGCAAGCATTTTTATCCAAATTGTTGATTAACATTGACAGTGCCTGAAACAGCCCCATCTTCCTCCAGTGGCTTCTGCGTGTCCCCGGGGGTGAATGCACATCTATCTGACATTGAACCCAACCTCGGGCAAGGCACCATCTTCCTGCATGCTGGGGAGAGCACGCGTGTCTACTGCACAGAGGTAGCTGCGGACAGAAACACCCTGGGTCTCCATCCTCTTGAGTCCAGGCCCAGCACCTCCCCTCTTCACGCTCCCGCACCCTAGCGCCCACAATCTCCTACTCTGTTTAGACTTGGACCTCCCCTGAGGACTCTTCCAGCTCCTGTTGGGGAATCTTTGGCCCAAGAGACAAAGGACAGGTTCCACCTTTTGCCTTGGAATCTGGCTCCTCCCTTTCCCAGGTGGAACTAAAGCATTTGTAGAGAGTGAATTTTCTTACCAATTAAAGTTTGCAGCAGTTGAAAAATTCACCTTTCAGGAGCAGTGATTTATTTTCCTATTCAGGCCTTTTGGTGTTGTGATCAGTAAATGAGAATCCAATAACTTTCTTTAACATAAAATTCTCTTTGTCTTATCTCTGAATTCCCAAAAACCGGTAAGAGGAAATTGAATGTAAAAAGTGGGCAAGGGCTGTCCACGGTGGCTCAGTGGCAGAGTTGCCGCCTGCCCTGCCAGAGACCCGGGTTCGTTTCCTGGTGCCTGCCCATGTAAAAAAATCAAAAAACAAAACAAAACTAAAAAAGTGGGTGAGATGCATCCCTATAGGGGTATATGTCATCCTGCTGCCAACTCCAGATTTAATCCTATATCATTTCTCATCTGTTGCATAGGCAATTCAGATTTACCGAGTGTAGCCTTTATACCCAAAGAACTTGGCTCAGGGGCTGCAAGGGTAGTTCAGTTCAGTCCACCTGCCATGCAGGGGACCTGGGTTTGGTTCCTGGCCTGTGCCCTTCCTCCTCTCCCCACCACCCCACCAAAAAATTTTTTCAACAAATGGTACTGCATTAATGGGATAGTCACATGGGAAAAGAATGAAATGTGACTTCTACCATACAGCATACAAAAAAAAATACCTGGCTCAGTCTCCAAGATGCCCCAGGAGTGATCATGAGGGGACCCACATAAAGAACTTCAGCTTCTGCACATACAGCACAGCACACAAGCATAGGCTGCCTGAGAACTTACTCTAGCTTTGCTACTTCCCTCGCTGTGATCTTGGGCAAGTGCCTTAACTTTCCTGAGCCTCAGCCTCCTCATCTGTGACATGGAGATAATAACAGTGCTTAGCTCATAGAATTTAATGAATTAATCCATGTAAAGGGCTTAAAACAGTGCACGAACATAAGCTCCCACCCATGTTAGCTATTATTATTATTACCTATATTTGTTGTTGAATTGTAGAAAGTCAGTATCCACATTAGAACTACCCTGAAAAAGTATCTCACCCTTCATAGCCAGATTATTCACTTTGCAGCTGGATCTTCACTTGAAATAAACACATTTGCCACTGTGGGTTGGGTTTGCATGAGCCACGCATATGTGATTTTATCCAGCCACCTTTCCAGTAAATGCTGAGATCCAGGGACAAAATCTATTCAGTCATTTATTCATTCAACAAATATTTATCAGGCCTGCTCCTAATATTTTCAAGGCTATGGACTTGAGTACGAATGGAGGTCCATATACCATGTGTCTCAATTATAAATCAAGGTAGCAAAGTATTACATAAGATATTTTATCCTGCCTTGACAAATTCAATTTCAAGATGACTGGAAAGCTAGGATTGCATTTAACATTCCTGGTTTCCAGACCTCTCAGTGTTCTGTGAGCAAATGTGGCAGTGCAGGACTGCTGGCCCTGGCCTCAGCCGCGGCCTGCCCCCTCCCATCACACCCTAGACTGTGTTCTGTACCCTGCACCCATGCACACAGGCCTGTGGAGGCTCCAGCTTGCATGTCCAGACTTGTGCTGGTTTGAAAGGATGTATGGACCCTAGAAAAGCCATATTTTCATCAAAATCCCATTTCGTAAAGGCAGAATAATCCCTATTCAATATTGTATGTTTGAATCTGTAATTAGATCATCTCCCTGGAGATGTAGCCCAATCAAGAGTGGTTGTTAAGATGGATTAGGGGAGATGTCTCTCCACCCATTTGGGTGGGTCTTAATTAGTTTATTGGCATCCTATAATAGAGGAAACAGTTTGGAGAAAGTGAGAGATTCGGAGAGAGCAGAGAAGAATGACATAGCCACGAGAAGCAGAGAGGCCATTGACCAGTGACCTTTGGAGATAAAGAAGGAAAACACCTCCTGGGGAGCTTCTTGAAACAGGAAGACAGGAGAGAAAGCTAGCAGATGATGCTATGTTCACCATGTGCCCTTCCAGCTGAGAGAGAAGCCCTGACTGTGTTCGCCATGTGCCTTCTTACTTGAGAGAGAAACCCTGAACTTCACCGGCCTTCTTGAACCAAAGTATCTTTCCCTGGATGTCTTTGATTGGCCATTTCTATGAACTTGCTCTCATTTGGACATTATCTCAGCCTTAGAACTATAAACTAGCAACTTATTAAATTCCCCTTTTTAAAAGCCATTCCATTTCTGGTATAATGCGTTCCGGCAGCTAGCAAACTAGAACAAGGCTCTATGTGCAGCTTCACCCTCTCCAGCCTTCAGTCACTTTGTAGACATGCCTCAGGCCTAGGGACCCTCATCCCATATGCATCATCCACCTTTGCAAGGTCAGAGCTGGATAAGAGGCCCAGACAGCCTTTCTGGTAGGTCATTCTGGAGTTCCAGGCACGTTGAAGCGGGATACAGTATCCAGGTGGACAATTCCCTTTGGCTTCTTGGACTTCTTTCTCCAAGGGAAGAGGCAGAGCTGGGAGAAGGCTGGAGCAGGATCCAGGGCAGGGATTTCTCAGGGCAGTACCACTTATTGAGCCCATTCTTTGCATCCACTTTGTCCCTGACAACCGTGATACCATGGTAAGAAGATGTACAGGGTATGGAGTTTATAACATGCACAGATAGAAGAACGTTGAACAACTATTTATACAAATAATGAATTCCAATTGTGAGAATGCCATAAAAGAGGAACACAAGGTATGATAAGCATGTGGACAAAGAGCTCTAAACTTATCTAGGGAGTAGGAAAGGTTTTCCTGAGAAACCTACACAAACTGAGACTGGAGGAGAATGACAAGATAACGAGGGAACAAGAGAGACTTGCAGGCAGAAGGAAAAGCTTATGCAAAGGCATAAAAGAAGGTTAATATGTCTGGGGTGCAGAGAAAGAAGGAGAGGACATGAGATGAGGCTGGGTATGTAGGAAGGGGTCAGATACTTCAGGATGTGGTAGGAATTTGGTTTTGTAAGGATTGGGGGTTTTAACTAGAGCCATAAGAAGGCATTTAAAGACTTTAAGTAGGAGTGTGAACTGATGAGATCTGCATTTTAAAAAATTTTCTTTGGCTGCAGTTTAGAAAAGGGGTGGGGGTGGGAGGCACAAGAGTGGACATTGGGAGGCCAGTTGGGAGTCTAATGCAAACGTAATAGTGACTTAGAGAAAATGTGGAGAGAATTGGGTGACTCCAAGACATGGAACGAAATGAAGGGGGAGGTGAAGCAGAGGGAAGTATCAAAGACGAGTTTCTAAGTGCCTGGCTTAGCAACTGCGCAGGTGGTGTGTGTGTGTGTGTGTGTGTGTGTGTGTGTGTGTGCGCGCGCGCGCGCATGTTTGGTCGGAGCAAGACATGCCGAGTGTGAGGTGAAAGCCAAACTGCGCAGGTGGGGTGTGTGTGTGTGTGTGTGTGTGTGTGTGTGTGTGTGCATGTTTGGTCGGAGCAAGACATGCCGAGTGTGAGGTGAAAGCCAAATGGAACACTGAGAGGGAGCTCAGAGAAGTGCCGGGCTTGGACTTGATGATGAGCAGACGGTAACTGGAGCCATGGGAGGAGAGGTCACTTAGGTGACCCCTCATTACTGGGCTCTCACCTTAGGAAAGTTCCCAAGTGTCCTGTTGGACTCCACAGCTTCACTCCTCCCACCACCACGGTCGCCCCGGGCCATCCCACCATCATCTCTACTGCCCACTCGGCAGTCAGAGTGACCTCTCAGGACACAAGTCAGGGCATGAGTAGCCTCTGCTCAAAACCCTCCAATGGGGAAACGGTAGCTCCGTGGCAGAGTTCTTGTCTGCCATACTGGAGACCTGGGTTCCGTTCACCATGCCTGCCCATGCAAAAAAAAAGCAACCCTCCGATTGCCCTGGCTCCCTCGGAGCAAGAGCTAAAGTCCTCCCTATAGCCCACAGGGCCCTGCACACTTTGCCTCCACATCTCCAGTGACCTGGTTTTCAACCGCTCCCCGCTGTTTCTGCGCCCCAGGCATTTGCCCAGGCTGTTCCCGCGGCCTGGGAGGCCCCCCGACAGGAGGCTGCACGGCCGGTTTCCTTAGCACCACTTCCCTCCTCAGTGAGGCGACCCTGACCACCTATTTTAAAATGTGACCCCGCCCCCACCCCCCACCTCCTCACAGCCTGGCGACGCTTTGGCAAAGGAAGCTGAGAGCCATTCTGCATTTAAGAAGGAAGGAGTCCAGAAAAAAGAAAGGGATTTTTAAAGTAAGGAGGAAGAGAGATGCTGGAGAGAGGCATAAGGCCAAGGGAGGTTTTCGTTTGTTTTTTAAGATAGGAGAGAGAACACCACATGCCAATGCCAATTCGAAGGTGCCAGTAGAGAGGGACATGTGAGAGGTTTATGAGAAAGGAAAATCAATATGGTGTAAGTTTCCAAAGGTGGCACTGAGCTGCAGAAAGTCAGCTATTATTGTGAGCACGTGCTATATGAACTCATTTTATCTCCACAACCCTCTGAGGGGTTACAGTTTCATCTTTATTTGACCGATAAAGAAACCGAGGCACAGAGACGTTAAATAACTTGCCCAAGCCACGCAGCCTGTAAGAGCTGAGCCAGTCTGACCGCAGTGTCAGGGACCTTACCCCCGAGCATGGCTGCTTCTAGTCAATACAGCACACCCCTTACAGGAGCCGCACACCTCATCGATGCTTTATGTTTATGCACAGCGACCCGCAGTGTCCATGTGATTTTCACGCCTCTTTCACAGATGAGGCTGCAGACGCTCACAAAGGTTAAACCACTTGCCCACGACATCCGTGGCAGAGCTGGAGCATAAGTCAAACCTCACTAGCTTCCAAAGCCTGTTCTCTTCTCGCTTCATCAAGGTGTCCTACCAAAATAAGGTGACCCATGGAAAATACTTTGTCACTTCTAAACCGCGGTGATCACAGCGGTAATGTTTTCAGTGTTTCTGGCTCTCTGCAAAGCCCAGAGCTTTGTGCTGCTTGGACAGATAAGAAAACTGCAATTAAGCGCAGGAAGTCGGTCTGCCAACATCACACAGGCAGGAAACAGGGGAGCTGAGATCGCAGCCAGGTCTGCCTGACCCCCTTCTCGTCCCCATAGTCACTGAGCCCCTCAAACTGGGGACCACCAGGCCTGGGGGTGCTGGGTAAGGAGCTCTGCATAAAGTTGGTGTATCCTTCTGGATAGGTGATATTACTCAGAGATTCAGGTAAAATATCATTTTATGTTAAAACAAGCAATATATTAGGGCATAAGGATGCAAGATTTATATGTTTTTAGAATAAAATATGGGATTTCAAAGCAATCTTACTTTTGCTATGCCAGCGTAGGGCTGTTCCCGCCCGAGGGATGCAGACGAGTCCTCCTGGCCAGTCGGTGGTACCTGGTGGCGGGGTGGGGGGTTGTTGAGAAGCTCCTTGCACCTCCTGCAGCCCTTCACTCTACCCTGCAGCTCTGCCCCCTCCCCCACACATATATGATGATCCTGCATCAGCCCTGCCCACACTCACGGTTGGGGCAGGGCAGGGGCAGATCATAAGGAGCCTGTGGGTCCCTGAGAGTACTCTGATTTTATCACCAAAAGTGAAGTTGCTTCTGTTTACCTACTTCATTCATCTATGTTCTGAGATACTATTTACTTAAAAATTAACTTATTAAAGTATATTCTTTAGTTAGGTCATTAATTTTCCCCAAATCCATCCAGACAAACAACTTTCTATCCATAGCTGTGAGCATTTTGACTGTTATTTTCAGATGGGACACTGGGTTCTAGTCTTAGGCCAGGCATATAACCTCCATGGGTCTGAGTAACTTCACTGGTAGAACAAGAGGGTTGGTTAATTACTAAGGTTTCTTTCCATTCCAACAAAGTCTAAGTAGAGACAGAATGTGCTGGTCAGTGGCTGCGAATGCAGACTCCCTGAGAGCAGAGCCTTACATTCACTGCCTAGAATGGAGCTGGGCAAACAGTAGGTGCTCAATAAATATTTTTTTAATGAATGAACGCTCTTAACCTCTTACCTGGCAGAATCCAAAAATCTAGACAGGTGACCTGGAGGCAGTGGGTTGCTGGTGCATTTTTGTCCCCAGGCCCACACAGTCCCAGCCCAGAACCTGTGATATGGCGATGCTCACGGGTTGAGGTTTTAAATCACAGTGCAGGTGGTGGGCAGGCAGGAGTGGGGGTTGTCTCCATGTCCTGGGGTCATCAGCAATCCCAGGCTCCAAAAACCAGGAGCAAGATGCAGATATGTCAGGGGCACTCGAATGAGCTGTTTTTGTACCAGTGGAGGTACCGATCGCTACTTGTCTTAGATGTGAATAAAACGGCTCAGAGCAAGAGATGAGAGGTATGAGTGTTTTATTGGTATGTGTGTGTGTGTGTGTGTGTGTGTGTGTGTGTGTGTGTGTGTTGCTTTTGCCGTTGTAGACACTGCGTTGCAAGTGGAGCCTCCAGGACATGGGTGAGAGACACTGCAGCCTTTCCCTCTTTCTGAAAGCAGTGACTGCACTTTCCCTTTTCTACCACTAGGTGTCACAAGTGCCCACTATAAGGCTCTGTTATGGGACGCAAACGGGACATTTCTTTTTGTGTGTGAAAGAGATCAGAGCCGCCCTTTGCCCCCTGGTTGGTGAATACTCAGGACGGGTAAG
Source organism: Tamandua tetradactyla (assembly GCF_023851605.1). Classification (NCBI taxonomy): domain Eukaryota; kingdom Metazoa; phylum Chordata; class Mammalia; order Pilosa; family Myrmecophagidae; genus Tamandua; species Tamandua tetradactyla. Next base: position 50,212,339 of record NC_135334.1, on the reverse strand, counting down.
GGTGGGGGCGGGCTAGAGGAAAATGCAGGGATCTGGAGGCAGGACGGAGCTTGGAGTCTTTTCTGCGGATAAGAGAGTGGTGAGCGCATACCGCCCTCCCTGGCGACGCCTTGGGCTGGGCCTGAAAGGGCGGTACAGCAGTTGTGAGGCCGCTGGGACACCTGCCTGACGCTGAGCACATCTTCTCCACCTGCAGCTTAAGTGGCCTCAGATGAGTCTAATGGCCCAGATTAAGAACCACTGGTTTGAGATGAGGCCATATTTCAAAGTGAATTGGGTAGGGGTTGGGCAAGAATACTTTGAATAAGAAAAGGTTTAGTAAATCCATGCATATGGACAAAATAGTAAGAGACTGCATTTTAGGAAACGCTTATTTTATTGGACCATTCTTCTCCATTAGGCTGTGAGTCTCAGAGTCTTTAGGCTTTGCATTCCCAGTGCTTGGTATAACCCCTGGGCCATGCGAGACACAGTAAATGCTGGAAGGAAGCAAGGGGTGATGTTGAAGGAAGGAATGAAAGGAAGGCAGATCTGTGTGGTCGGCAGCTTCTGTGATGGCCCCCAATGCCCTGGCGCTTTTGGTGTCCATACCCTCATTTAATTCTCTTCCTGGGAGTGTGGGCTGGACCCAGTGCTCACTTCCAATGAATAGAATATGGCAAAAGTGATGAGATGTCTCTTCCAAGGTTAGGCTACAAAAGGGCTGGCGCTTCAGTCTTGGGTACCCTTTCTTGCTCTCTCACTTTCTTGCTTTGATAGAAGCAAGTGACCAAGATGCTCTAAGGAGTGGCCCAGGTGACAAGGAGCTGATGCTGTTGCCATGTGACAGGGCTAGGGAGCAGGTCCCCCAGGCAAGCCTGAGCTTTTGAGATGATGAGCTCCAGCCAACATCTTTTTTTTCCGTTTTTAGTTGCCATGCACCTGCTCCCATTATCAACATTTTGCATGTGTGGCACCTTTGCTCCACCTTATGAGAGAATATTATTATAGTTGTACAATTAAATATATAATTGTACTATTAACTATAGTCCTTAGTTTACATTAGGGCTCACCGTTTGTGCTGTACAGTGGGGTGTTTTCTTTTTCTTTTTATTCTGGTAACATATATACCAGCTAAAATGTCCCTTTTTAACCTCACTAAGATATATGATTCAGTGGTGTTACTGTCAGCATGTTGTGCTGCCATCACCACCGTACATTACCTAGACTTTTCCATCACCCCAAACAGAAATTCTGCACCGATTATGCATTGACCCCCCGTTCACTACCCCCACTCCGGCCCCTGGAAACATGCATTATAGTTTCTGACTCTACAGATTTGCTTATTCTAATGTTTTCATATCAGTGAGGTCAAGTAATATTTGTCATTTGTGTCTGCTTTATTTCATTCAGCATAATGTCTTCAAGGTTCATCCCTGTTGTTGCATATCTAAGAACTTCATTGCTTTTCATTGCAAAATAATATTCCATTGTATATACCGAATATTGTTTATCCATTCATTTGTTGATGGACACTTGGGTTGCTTCCATATTCCGGCAATTAGTGAATAATGTCACTATGAACCTTGGTGTGCAAATATCATTCTGAGTCCCTGATTTCAATTCTTTTGGGTATATACCTAGAAGTGGGATTGTCAGTTCATACTATAATTTTATACTTAAGTTGCTGAGCAACCAGCAGACTATTTCCTAACAGACATATATACAACACTTCACTCAACCACAGAAATGACATTCTTCTCTAGTGCACATGGATTGTTCTTCAGGATAGACCATATGTTCATGTCACAAAACAAGTCTCAGTAAATTAAAAACATTGAACTAATACAATGAGTCTTCTCTGATCACAATGGAATGAAGCTAGAAATCCAGTTCACCATCATTTCCAGATGTTGAACTGGAAAACTCACAAATATGTGGAAATGAAAGGATGTACTTTTTTTCTTTCTTGCATTTTCCCACTATGTTAGCAAACTCACAGAAGAGCAATTGAAAAAAATAGATTTTACTTCATAGCACTGGTTCCTACATTTAGGAACATACATCAGAACTACCTGTGGAGATTCTTAGGAATATTAAGTCCATGCCTTCCTCCTGGAGAAGGGTGCAACAGGGGCCAGGTTTTGGGTATTTTAAAAAAAAGCTCTTTGGGTCGCCCCGATGCTTCCCTCTGTTCAAGTCACTGATTTTAGATTGACTGGGGCACTTTGGTTTTTTTGGTGGTGGTGGGGGCATTGCTTAGGGATCTGAGGAGCTTTTCTATTCCATGTACCAGGAGTAGCAAAGAACTTGGCCTCTGGTGTTTTGGAAACTGTCTTAGGTCTTTTTTTCCCAGTGAAGAGTTGATTTCTTTCTCTATCTTTTCTTTGATTCGTGACTTCTTTCCTAAGCCTTTACCTGGGGTCTCGGGCTCTGCAGTTCCAGTGTCTTTGAAGAGGAGAAGGGGCCCTTCTCCTCTTCACCAGAGATATGTTGGAACCAGGACTCTTTTTCTGAGATGTCTTTACTGTGGCACATTTTTGCATCTCTGTGATTTCTTTAGCAGGTGTTACGTCCTGGTACCAGGAGTGGAATCTCATCCTTAGATCCATCCTCCACTGTAAACAGGCCTTTCACTCTGCCTGGCTCCTGCTTCTCACATCCCAGGGGTTCCCCTCTGGGGAGCCAGAGCCCTTCCCTGGAGACCACTGAGTTCAGGAGGCGTCTGACCTTTAGTAAGGATGTGTCTTTTTCTTTTTCTAGCTTCTCACATTTCCCTTTTTCTTCACTTCTCCTTTTTTAATTTGTGCTGTTCTCTTTCTGTTTTTTTTTTTTTTTCATCTTTTTTTCTTCCCTTAAATGAAGAAAAGATTGGAGAACAACCTATTTCTTCGTTTTCAGGTATAAGAGTTTTGCACTCTCCCACTCTCAGGCAATTTTTCTGAAAACCCTTCTGCAACAGCAGTGAGAGTTTAAAGGATCTTCTGCAACTTCTTTCCAGCGTGACTTATGTGTAGTGTATTACAGGAACTGCTTTTAGAGATGTTTAAATTCTCTACCTATAGACAGTTCTACCTATAGATTCATTGATCTTTTCTGATAAATCCTTGGCCAGAAAGCATATAGATATTGTAACTTTCTTTCTGAGAAAGAAATCCTTCCCTACAATGGAAGGTAAAAGTGGCCAAATTCTTGCATCAGTAAGAAAAAAGTCAAAACTACTCAAGAGACAGAGTTTGGCTTCATAAGGTTTAAACTCCTTTTTTCAAATTTCAAAGGGGGAGAATCTGAGAAACGGTTTTGATTTTATGCTTGTTCAAAAGACTCCTATAGAATATTCCTTATTTTCAGGAGTTAAAATGGGTTCATCCATAGTAAATAAACAGAGTTCTGCTAAATCTGACCGAATGCCAAAACACAAAGACAATCTGATCCTCATTCCCTTACTTGGAATTTTCTATTGTACCACCATTAAGAAATTTTCTTTCTCATTCAATAGCAACTCAGCATTTTTCCTGGACTTGCGATTTGCCGGTAGATCTCCCACTGCCTTTCTAATCTGTGCTTTGTTCAGCAGCGACTGCTGCTCAGTGCGGTAGGGGTCTCTGAATAGAGACTGAGGCTGGGGTCCAAGCTAAGTCCTCCATGGCACTCTTGCCTTGTGCAGGTGCACGCGTGAATCACAGAGCTTCTTCTCCCCAAACAAAGCCCTTTTAAACAACCAATGGGTCAAAGAGGAAATGGCAAGGGAAATTATGAAATATCTTGGGTTAAATAAAATGAGAACACAACATACCATAATTTATGCAATGCAGCAAAGGCAGTGCTGAGAGGAAAATACATAGCTCTAAGTACTTACATTAAAAAAGAAGAAAGATCACCAATCAGAGAATTAGCCTCACAATTGAAGGATCTTGAAAAAGAAGAGCAACTAAACTCAAAGTGAGCAGAAGAAAGAAAATAACTTAGAGTGGAAATGAACGAAATAGAGAATAAACAAAACAATAGAGAGAATCAATAAAACCCAAAGGTAGATCTTAGAAATGGTCAATAAAATCGACAAACCCTTAGTTAGACTGATGAAGAGAAAAAGTGAGAGATTGCAAGTAACTAAAATCAGAAATGAAAGGGAGGACATTACTAACAACTCCACAGAAATAAAAGGCATTATACAAGAATACTATGAACAAGTATATCCCAACGAATAGATAATCTTATATGGACTTAAATAATTAAATTCCTAAAAATACACAAATTACATAAACAAATTCAAGAAGAAATGGAAGACTTCAACAGACCAATAACAGGTAAAGAGATCAAATCATAATCAAAAACCTCCAACAAAGAAAAGTCCAGGTCCAGATGGCTTCACTGGTAAACTTTCAGCAAACATTCCAAAAAGAATGAACACTCATTCTGCTCAAACTCTTCCAAAAAATTTAGATGGAGGGAACACCCCCTGACTCATTGTATGAGGCCAACATCACCCTAATACCAAAGCCAGATAAAGATACCACTAGAAAAGAAAATTACAGACCAATGTCTCTTATGAATATAGATACAAGAGTCTTCAACATAATACCAGCAAACCAAACCCAACAGCACATTAAAAGAATTATACACCATGATCAAAAGGGATTTATCAAGGGTGGTTCAATGTCAGGAAATCAATTAATGTAACATACCACATTAACAGAATGAAGAGGAAAAACTCACATGATCTTCTCAATTGACGCAGAAGAGGCATGTAACAAAATCCAGCACCCCTGCTTGACAAAAACACTTATAAAGCTGGGAATAGAAGGAAACTTTCACAATATGATAGAGATGAAACACCCACTGCTAACATCATACAGAATAGTGAAAGAATGAAAACCTTCCAAGATCAGGAATAAGACATGGACACTGCCACCACTGTTATTCAACAGTTTACTGGAAGTTCTAGTCAGAGCAACTAGGCAAGAAAAAGAAATAAAAGGCATCCAAATTGGAAAAGAAGAAGTAAAACTTCCCCATGTACAAATGACATGCTCCTATATATAGAAAATCCTGAAAAATCTGTAACAAAGCTCCTAAACTAAAAACAAATTTATCAAAGTGCTAGGGTTCAAGATCAACATGCAAAAATTAGTTCTGTTCTATATACTCGTAATGAGCAATCTGAAGAGAAAAATTAAGAAAATAATTTCCATTTACCAAAGCAACCAAACGGATCAAATATCTAGGAATAAATTTAACCAAGCACATACAACATTTAACGTGAAAGAATACAAAATATTGCTCAAAGAATTCAAAGACTTAAATAAATGGAAGGCTATTCCATGCTCATTGTTTAGAAGACTGATGTCAAGATGTCAGTTCTACCCAAAGTGATTTATAGATTCAATGCAATCTTGATCAAAATTCTGACAGCCTTCATTGCAGAAATGGAAAAGCCAATCATCAAATTTATAAGGAAGGACAAGGGGCCCTGAATAGCCAAAAACATCTTTAAAAAAAAAGAAAGAAGATAGAAGACTCACACTTCCCAGTTTAAAACTTTTACAAAGTTACAGTAGTAAAAATAGCATGCTACTGGCCCAAGGACACGTTTAAAGACCAACAGAATTGAATTAAGAGTTGAGAATTAGACCCTCCCATCTATGGCCAATTGATTTTTGACAAGGGAAAGAATAATCTCTTCAACAAATGGTACTGGGAAAACTAGATATCTGTTTGCAAAAGAATAAAGAGTGACCCCTATCTCACACCCTGCACAAAAATTAATTCACAATGGACCAGAAACCTAAAGATAAAAAACAGGACTATAAAATTCCTAGAAGAAAAACATAGGGAAGCATCTTCAGGGCCTAGTGTCAGGCAATGGTTTCTTAGACTTTACAACAAAAGCAAGAGCAACAAAGGAAAAAATAGATAAATAGGACTTCATCAAAATTAGGAAAAACTATTGTACATCAAAGGATTTCATCATGAAAGTTTAAAAGCAACCTACAGAATGGGAAAAAATATTTTGAAATGATATATCTGAAAAAAGGTTTAATACCCAGAAATTATAAAGAAATCTCACAACTTAACACAAAAAAGACAAGCAACTCAATTAAAAAATGGGCAAAAGACATGACTAGACATTAATACAAAGTAGACAAATGGATAAAAAAATACATAAAAAGATGTTTAACATCATTAGCCGTGGAAATGCAAATCAAACCCACAGCAAGACACTATTTCACACCCACTAGAATGGCAACTATTTTTAAAAAAATGAAAAATAACCAGTGCTGGAGAGGATGCGGTCAAACGGGAACACTCAGTCATTGTGGGTGGAAATGTAAAGTGGTCCAGCCGCTATCTTGATTGCAGTCTCATGAGAAACCCTGGGTCAGAGACACCCAGGAGGACACACCCAGATGCCTGGTTCACAGAAACTGTAAGATAATAAATGTTTTTGAGTTTAAATAGTTTGTTTACAATAATGTTGTTACGCACCAACGGATAAATAGTGTAGATTTGGGGCCCTGGGTGTTGGGTGCTGCTGTAACAAACACGTACAAGTGCAGGTATGGCTTTGGAACTAGGGAGTGGGCAGAGGCTGCAAGGATTTTGCACAGAATGTTGAAAAAGCCTAAATTGCCTTGAAAAGGCTTTTAGTGGAAATCTGTGCTTTGAGACCACAATTCTTAATTATTATACTTCAGCGCCACTCAGAAAAAGCAGATACTCTGGACATATGCCAGAGTCTTTATGCAAATTTCTGTGGTCCTCTTCAGCAATTAAAGAGAGGTTTTTATATTTTGCACAAGCATGCTATCATTGTAATTATTCAGCAGACATTTGAGCTCTTTCTGTGTGCCAGGTACCATGCGCAGCATTGGCAAGAAAAAACGTGAATAAAGTAATTTTTGCCCTTGAGAACATAGTCTACTCAAGTTGAATTTGTTTGTTTTTAGTTTTGTTTTAAGACTGGGCCCTAGGTTGAGAAAGCCTCTCTTCTGCAGGCCTTAAGTATTCATTTTCCTGATAGCATTGATCAGTCCAGAGGCTGATCTGATACGAGTTGAGTGTGCACACAGCAATTCTTTTCTTAGAAACTGTTTTCTCCCTCCTGGTGCAGTGGCTCCACAGTGTAAGCTCCAGCTCCAAATGACATGCTTCTGTGCACCTCATTTGACTCCAGTGTGGCTTATTCAAAGTGGAAAGAACACTGGATTATTATTTTTCTCCTTGAATACATAAACTTTTTTAAATTAATTTTTGCTTACTCTCTATACCGCCTAATAAAAACTGTGTCTTTCATCCTGACCTCCATCCTGGGTAACCGCTAATCTATTTTCTGCCTCTGCCTGTTGCTATCTCTTATAAGTGACATCATACAATATTTGCCATTATGTGTCTTGCTTATCTCACTCAGAATAATATTTTCAAGTTTCATTCATGTTGCAGCGTGCATCAAAATGTCATTCCTTTTTATGGCTAAATAATATTCCACTATATATATACCACAATGTACATGCCATATTTTGTTCATCTACATAAACCTAACCATCACATAAAGAAACTAAAACTCAAAGACCCAAAATAGAACAGCTAATATGTGATGGAGCTTGGACAAGAATTCAGATCTCTGAAGAATAAGGAACCCTGAACTAGTACCCTATGCTGGTTTGAAACTGTTACGTACGCCAGAAAAGCCATGCTCTTCTAATCCAATCCTGTGGGGGCAGACCTATTGTTGGTGGGACCTTTGATTAGGTTCTTTCCATGGAGGTGTGGTCCCACCCACTCAAGGTGGGCCTTAATCTGCTTAGTGGAGTCCTTAAAGAGGGAAACATTTTGGAGAAAGCTCAGATACAGACGTTTGGAAATGCAGAAGGAACATGCCCCAGGAGATGCCAAAAGTTGAGAGAATCGTTTGAGACCAGCCCAAGAGAGAAGGGCCAGCAGACATTGCCATATGCCTTCCCATGTGACAGAGAAACCCCACATGTGATCGGCCTTTCTTGAGTGATGCTTTAATTTGGGCATCGTTATGGCGTTAGAACCGTAAACTTGTAATCTTCTAAATCCACTTTGTAAAAGCCAATCCATTTCTAGGATATTGCATTCGGACAGCTTTAGCAAACCAAAACAACACCTTACTGTAAAATTGGGAAAGAAACTTCTGACTCAAAATACCACGGGGGTTAAATTAACGTATCTGAACAAACTGTAAGACATTATGAAAATAAAACTATGGGGCCAGATTGGGGAAAACCAGTGAAGATTTTCAAGTAGACCGTGAGCAGGCTTTGCAGAGAGGTCTTTGGTGGCATGTAAGGGCTGCGTGGAGCTGGGAGGGGCAGCCAGAAGGTGACAGCGGAGGTGATGAGAAGCACTGGCATTGGGGGGACTGAAGGGACGATAGTGAAAGAGGGGGGCACGGGGGAGCAGGTAGCAACAGTGGCTCTAAAGTTATAGGCTGATGGGATGTTAATGATGCCATTAACCAAAATGCGTAGTTAAACAACATTTATTGCATGCCCTTTTCAATAAATACCGAGGAGGCCAGGGAGGCTGGGAGGAAGGACACGGAAAGAAGGTGAGGGCGGGTCATACAGCCATAGGAAGGAACTTGGCATTTTTATTCAAGTGTAAAGAGAAGTCATTGGAAAATTCTGACCTGGGGGTAGGTTGGTTACTGTTGTGTGGAAAGTAGGTTGGAGGCAGGTGTGGTTAGAAGGGTGGAGAAGAATCAGAGGCTTTGACACTGGCCTGCAGGGTGGCCTAGCTGCCAGACGCACAGAAGTGGACGGATCTAGGCTATCTCCTTAGAAGTGGATGAAAGGGATCCAGCCGGTTTAGGGATGGATGTGAAAAATTCATCTCTAAAACATCAAGCAGCAAGCGCTGGAGGACTGGCTTGAGGTGTGGGGTGAGGAGGCTGGAGAGCATTTCTCAAAATAGCAGGGTTGGTTCTGCACGGGGGGCTGCCCTCTGCATTCTGGGGTTCGGGGCGCCACCCCCCCCCCCGCCCCCTTGCGCTGAGCCCCCGCCCTGCGCGTGCCCGCGCGCTAGTCCCCGCCCCTCTTCCGTCACAGCCCGCAGAACCCCGCCCTCAAAGGCGGAGCTGCCACAGCTACTGCTGCGGGGCAGGTTTCCCTCAATTGTGGGAAAGAAATTGTGAGTCCTCTGGACGCAGAATAAAATAAAGCCTTGATGTGGGGTTAAAAAAAAGAGAGCCAAGTTTGGTTCTGGCTCTTTTCTCCCAAATTCCTCAGTCCTCTCAGAGGCTCCCTGAACGTTGAGGAAGAAAACAATGAAGAACAGCTGTTGAGAAGGAATAGCGTGATGGAAGGTATTTCACAGAGTTTTCACTCAACAGAAAGCTTTTTTCCTTCGTTCCGGGAGCATTTTTTAAGCGCTGACTGCATGCGTGGTTCTATGTCAGGCACTACCAGGGCTGAAAAAGGGTAAAGAACACCCAGTCCCGTGTGCCTGTTGTCTAGGACGTGTAGAATAGTACCGCAAAGCGGGAGGCTTAAAACAACAGGAATTTATTGTCTCACAGTTCTGGAGGCTAGAAGCCCAGAGTCAAGGTGTGGCAGGCCACACTTCCTCTGAAACCTGTAGGGAAGTATCCTTCCTCGCCCCTTCCAGCTGCTTTTGGCTGGGTGCTGGCAGTCCCTGGTGCTTCCTGCTTGCAGAGGCATCTGCCTCCTCCTTCACACAGCCTTCTCCTCTGTGTCGGTCTATGTCTCTTCTCCCTTTTTTTATACGGACCCAGTCATACTAGATTAAGGGCCCACCTTACTCCACTATGACTTCATTTAAACTTGACTAATTCCATCTACAAAGGCTCTATTTCTAAATAAGGCCACGTTTCTGAGGTTTTAGGGGTTTTAGCACTTCCATGTATCTTTTTTATTGGAATGGGGGGTGGTGATCACAATTCAACCCAAAACATCCAACCTCAAACTGGTCTAATGAAGGGAAGAATATACATTTATTAGAAACTAATAGGGGCCCAAATGGGATAAAATACATAAATAAAGGTGAAGTAGATATAGACAGATAGAAGTAAATAAGAAATGAAGTCAACACTGCTCCAAGTATCCTTGAGATTATATACCTGATTTCTCCAACCCTAACCTCAGTCGTTCACCTCAGCCTCAAAAGTCTCTGTCTTTCTCCAAGAAGCATCATTTTGATTGAGAAAGGAGGTCTATAGTTTTGACTTTTTTCCAAGGCATAAGTGTGGACAGATAATGTGATCATGATTTTTTTCTCTGTAATGCTTAAAATTACTTACATGAAAGTCTTTACGAAGGCATAAAAATTAGATCACCTTTGATTATCGAATGAACAAATTGTCATGATGGAAAGATATGCAATTAGACATACTGAAAAGTCTATACCGTGGATTTTATAATATCATTTCCTGCTCTGTCAGCACCTTTCCTGCCTTGCCTTGGCCTGGCTACCAACATTGGCCTATTCTCTTTGAGAAAGGAGGCCCCAAGTGGTTTAATAGATTATACATCAATCCCTGTACTGAATTGGCTGATTCACAGAACTGTGGGCTGTTCATTTCTAACTTAAGACTTGCCTTATAACCACCCAATGATTTGGAATTCTTGGCCGTGGTTTATTGAAATAGTGCTGCTAAGAGATTTTTTAAAGATTTCCCCTGCTTTTATACTGACTGGTGTTTCAGACTTGGGGCTAACGAGTCTAAGAGGGTACTCAGAGATTTGTCCAAGGACTGAGAAGGGCTACTTCAGAAGGCAGAGGGAAGGAGTCCAATTGAGCAGATATTATACAACGAGGCTTCCCTGGGGGTTGCGGTTAGATCTTAAGATGTGTCTAACGCAGGGTGGGACACCTCTCTCACTGGACTCACATAGGTGAGAAGTGAGAGGAGGGGAGGGGTGGGATTGAAGTCTGGCTCTGGCCAGGCTTTCCCACTGGCTGTGGAACCTAAGGCAATTAATTAACCTCCAGGGATGCAATGTAAAATGAGAACAATCCTGATCTGCCATGTAGGGATGAAATAGGATACAGATGTGACAGCCCTTGGAAATAGGATCATAATAACGAACATTTACTTAGTGCTATCTATGAGCCAAGCATTATCTGTCCTCATTTAATCCTCATAGCATCCTGTGATGCAGCTATTATGATCACTATTTTACAGATGAAAAAGCTGAGCCACAGAGAGGGTTAAATAGCTCTTCGGGGTCACACAGCTAACCTGTCTCCAGGGTTAACAATCACACTCTGTATCTTAGAGCTCTTCTTAACCAGGAAGAGAGCATTGCTCATGGTCAAGAGGCTTTAGACTCAGACAAACCTGGGCCTGCCAGTTCTTGGCTCCGAGCTTTGGGAAAGTTAGTTGATGTCTCTGTGCCTCAGTTTCCTCATCTGTAAAATATGGATAATGATTCTATCTATATGGGAGGATTATCATTAAATAGTACATAGAAATGCTCTCACCATATCTGGTTATGCTAAATAAATCGTATTTTTAGATGTGACTCTGGCTAAGGTTCCCTTCATGGGTAGAGAAGGGAAAAGATGACGTACAGGAGTCGAAGATGACGAGGAGAGGTGTGTGTGGTAGACCCCACGAGAAGACCAGCCTTATTCTGTCTTCTCTTGATGGGGAAGGTAGGGCCTGGATGCCAGAAGGACCCTGTGGGCAGTAATGGAGGTGGGGACAGCCAGGGGCGACGGGAACGTTGGTGTTGGTGAAGCAGCAGGCAGCAGATTCTCAGGAACTCCAGCCGAGGGCTCATGGACAACCCCGATAGTCCTGGACACTGGATGAAGATCCTGTTCTCCCTTCTGACCATTTTCCAGATGAAATGATCCGTATCCTTGACAGCACTTTGGAAGAAGTCAATGAACAGACTGGTGGGATGCCCTTATGGAGAAGGATAGCTTTCTACTTTCTATCCGTGTCTTCTTCAGGATGCACGAGGCTTGTCTGGGATGGGGCTTTGGGGGCAATAATACAGATGTTCCAAAGGGGCATTATGGAGGGTTGGCTCTCCAAACCCAGGAACTACGTCAAACCTCTATAATAAAGAAGGCTTGCTATTGACATGAGTTTGGGGGCTAGGACAGAACAGGCCCTGGCAAATTATCTGGGCTGGAAAAGAAATTAGCTCCAGTTAAGTAATCATAGGGAGAACCTAGAGTGAAGCACTCAGATTTAAAATTCTGCTCCTGTGGCTGAGTTTCCCACTCACTGGCCTGGGAGGCAGATGCGTGCAACATTACCACGTGGCCCTTTGTGGACTAGTAATAGCCAGTCTCTGGGAAGAGGCTCCATCTGCTAACAGCATCTCTGCAGGGGTTCTGAACCCTGAGAGAGAGGAGGTTGGTGTGCTGGTTTGAATGTGTTATGCAGCCCAGAAAAGACCATGTTCTTTTAATTCAATTTTGTGGGTGCAGACCTATTGTGTGTGGGACATTTTGGTTAGCCTATTTCCATTGAGATATGACCCAGCCCATTCAAAGTGGGTCTCAAACCTTTACTGGAGACCTATATGAAAAGTATAAAAGATAGTAAAAGTCCAGAAAGCTTAGAGTGAAACACTCTGGAGATGCTAAGAAGGGTCCCATAGGGGCTGTGAGAGAAAGCCATTGAAACCAGCAGCTAAACCCAGGAGAGGACCAGTGGACCCTGGTGATGTGCCTTCCCATGTGAAAGAAGAACCCCAGATGTCATCAGCCTTTCTTCAGAGAATGTATCGTCCTGTTGATGCCTTAACTGGGACATTTTCATGGCCTTAGAACTAGAAATTTGTGATCTAATAAATCCCCATTGTAAAAGCAACCCACTTCTGCTATATTGCGTTCTTGCAGCTTTAGCAAACTGAAACAGGCAGTGATGTGTCCCACGGCTGAGGCTCCAGGACTGTAAGTCCCTGCCCTCTGCCCTGGGCGGTTTGCCCTTTTTGGCACCTGGATTCTACTGTCCTTGCCAGGGTCCTGCTTCCCTAATAGCCTGTCCTTTGACTAATTTTCCTATGGCTGGGACCCTTCACACCCAGATTTTAAAAACAAGTCTTAAGAGTCCAAAATACATTTTCTTCTATAAAAGTCAAAACCATCACAATATGTCTGTAACTCTTTCACTTGAGCTTTTCTTTTGACATTTTCACTTGAGTTTCAACTGAAAATTTATCTTTATTAGAAAACATGCTATTCTGGTAAGCTATAGCCTGTAGATAACTTCCAATAAAGTGAAAAATGAACTCTTTTAATTATGTAAATTTTTAAAAGCTAAATAATATATTCTAGATAGTGTGTAATAATAGACATACTCCGGTATTTGAGACTCAGAATGCAGTGGGTTCTGAGGGAAGGGAAAGGCCTTTCTATTCACACACCAAGCTATTAGGTTGGGCTCAAAGGGAAACAACTGAGACAGTGACTCTCTAGGTGATTTTTCCTTGAAGGGAAAAGTTCAGAAAAGGCAAGATCATGCAACCAGTAGGGGAGACAATTGATCTGCTCTGACCCTGTGCAGGGCAGCTTCGCCTGGGGACCATTTGTCGGGTCTCTCCTGTGGACACACACTGGGACACCCACGCCCGACCGCCCCAAAGCTTTATTTTTACTCTTTTGTGTTGACTATTCTTCGCTTCAGGAAAAGATGAGGGCAGCTGCACAATGCTAGGCAGTGGTATATCTTTTAAGTGATCTATAAACACATCTCATTACAAAGCTGGAAGAAGGAACAGCTGGACTCTCATGCCATTTCTCCCAGAGTTCACTCTGCCAGACATCATCGAGCTGCCCTATCCTTTTCTTGAGGTGAAGAATAGTCCAGAGATTCTAATATTGCCCAATAGAAGAACAAAGCTGAACCAGGTTTTGGATTCAGGTGGTCTAGGTTCCAATCCTAACTCTGAGACCCACCAGCTGTGCAGCCTTGGACAGGTTTCTTAACCTCTCTGAATCTTAGTTTCTTCACAGTACACAATAATAGTATCCACCCCAGAGAGAAGTTGTGAGGAGTAGATGAAATGACCCATGTGTCTAGCACATAGTAACCACTCAATATTAACTGTGGCTCTTACTTATGCTATTATTTTAAAAGCAAGTAGGCGTATTAATCACCTTGCAAGCTGATTACTGAAAGAAAGCTTTGGTTATATTGTTTCTACATTCCATACTGAGGGAGGAAAAAGACATCCTACATTTAATAAAAGAAATGGACTGTGTTAGACAGCTGGGTCCCAGGCTCACTGTGGCTGCTCATCAGCCACCGGCCTTGTCAGGTAACTTATTTCTGAGAGTCTGTTTCCTTCTGTTCCAGCTGTACTGATTAGACCTGCCTTTCTCCAGAGCTGTTCAGAGGTGACATGAGACAGTCTGTGTGAAAGTGGTTTAGAAAAGGTCCCAGGTACTACCTGGATGAAAGCCATTAGGGGTGGGATGGGGAAAGCGGAGCTTCTGTGGGTAGTTTTTGACTGGAGTTTGAGCTTGAAATTAGGTTTAAGGAAAACCACTTCTACTTATTTTTGTAACCTGAGGACACTCTGTAGGCATTGAAATGTTGCTTTATTTTGTTAAGAAACCAGCTAGGAATCTTTAACTTTGTTTTGCTCTCTCTTCTCTTCTCCTGATTGGCAGCAACAATTAGTTTCCCCTATTATGAAAATAATTATTTTAATTAAGAAGGCATCACCCTAATGCATTGAAAGTAATCACCATTCTTCTCTACACTTGGATGGCAAAACACGGATTGTGTTCTGCCATAAGCATGCTGCCTGCCGTGGAAGGGAAGCCTGCAACCCCCCACGGCAGGGTGTAGTTGTCAAACCCCATGCTTAGGATCGAGTCCAGACACCTAAGTGTAGCCCCTCCTGGATGCCTGCCCTGCCCACTTCTCCAGCCCAATCTCTAGTCTCTGAGCTCACTCCTTCTGGGACGTCTTCCCAGCCCCTTGAATGTGGCACCCTGCACCACTCTGTCACCTCCAGTAGCACAGTTTAAACCTGCGCACCATCTGGACTTCTCTCTCCGCATTTACATTATTTTGTCTTGTTGCAGACAAAGCAGATTTTCTCTTGGCTTTGGATGTCTGAGGATGTCTGGGCATTCTAGCCCTCCCCAGCAACGACTCTTTTTCTTTTGGACTTCTTAAGGCACTGTGGGGTCGATGGCAGCGCTGACTTCTTAGGCAGGCACATAGTCCAATTCCTGGTGCCCAAGAGTGTGGGGTGCACTGTGTGGAGGTATGCAAGGCAGATGAGCACGTTCCAGGGCAGCGCAGGGCAAATTCCCCTCGTCTCATGGTTGATTAACCAAATGTGTGTTATTAGGGTGTGTGGCTGGAGTGGGGCATCTTACACTGTATCCACCTCGCTTACTGCTATGAAGGCGGCTGAAGGCCAGAGAAGTGTCACAACACCTTTGCTACAAGTGCATGTGAGGGCTGGGGAAACACGGGGGCCACTTCCTCCGGAAAACACTCAATACTCACGCTGTCCAGCCGTGTCCTTCTCTCTTCCCTGCTGCTCTCCTACCTACCTCCTGGCCGTTCCTCCTCCCTCCTTGGAGATTTGCCTCCTGACTCAATTTTCCTTTCCTCCTACGACCTGTCATAGCCACCCTCTGGCTTCTCTGTTCTTGACCTTCTCCCTTCCAACCACCTTTTCCCACCTTCCTCCAGGGACTCACAGTCATCGTCGCCCCCAAGCCTTTGCCTCAACAGAACCTGCACCCCTTAGAGATCGGTTTCAGCCAACTCACTCTCTCAATACCACAGCATATATATATATTTAAATCACTCTTCTCAGTTCTTTGAGTTCACAAGACCTCCAGTCTGTAGATCCTACCTCTTTCTCATGTGTTCTCTTTCCCCTTCTGTTTTCTCATCCCTCCTCATTTCACTTAGATTTCAGGGTCCATCTTATCATCATGTTCGTGCACTTTCTTCTTTTATTTGCAAGAAGAAAGACTGGCAAGCCCCAACCCTGACAGCGGTTCACTCGGCCTCCTCCGTGCCTGCCCTAAATTGCCCCAAATTGCTGATTAACCATCACCTGACCGGGCTGAGCACTTCCATGGCGAGTCCTGACCTCAAGCAGCACACGGACGCCAGCTCCAGACAAACCTGCTGCTCTTTCCCAGCTAGTTTACCACTTTCTGAAATAACATTTCTTACCTTCTTCTCTCTTCAAACCTCCCACATTCTCTGCCCCTTAATCCCAGCACATAAGGGACCTGCAAACTCTCTGAGAATACAGAAGCCAGAGAGGAACCCTCTCATCTCCTCAAACCAATCTGGAAACATGTCTGAATTTCCCTCAGCATCTGTTTCCTTTCTGCTGTGGGGGAGAAAGTCTCCCTTTTGCTAACAAAATATTTCTTTCTTGGGCTCTGGATATCATCCTTTCCCTCTCAAGGTATTTTTCCTTCAATTATCCCCTCCTTGTTCTGCATCATCATCCCTCCCTCACCACTGAATCTTTTCTTTACTTTCCTTTTTTTTGGGGGGGGGAGAGAGGGAGAAGGTTGGTGTAATTTATATAAAACAACACGAATACAAATAACATCCCAGAAATTTGCTCTGTGCTCCTTTGCAGTCTGTCCCCACCTTCATAGGTGGCCATTGTTCTAATTTCTATCATCATATATCAGGTTTGCCTGTTTCACACTTCATAGAAACATAATCCCATAGTATGTACTCTTTTGTATCTGACTTTTTTGGTTCAGCCTACTTTTGAGATTAATCCATGTTATTGTGCACATCACCAGTTTTTATTGCTGAATAGTATTCCTCTGTATGGATATACCACAATTTGCTTATCCATTTATTCACTGATGACATTTAAGTTGTTTCTAGTTTGGGGCTACTATGACTAAGGCTGCTTTAGACATTTTGCATGCATCAGTCATTTTGTGGACATACGTTTTCACATTCATTACTGTTGGATAATGTTCTCATTTGCTGGCTGCCAGAATGCAACATACCAGAAACAGAAGGCTTTTAAGAAGGGGGATTTAATAAGTTTCAAGTTAACAGTTTTTAGGCTGTGGAAATGTCCCAATTAAAGCAAGTCTATAGAAATGTCCGATCTAAGGCATCCCGGGAAAGACCTTCGTTCAAGAAGGCCGATGAAGTTCAGGGTTTCTCTCTCAGATGGAAAGGCACATGGCAAACATGGTCAGGGGTTCTCTCTTGGCTGGAAGGGCACATGGCGAACATGGCATCATCTGCTAGCGTCCTCTCCAGCTCACCAGGAGGCATTTTCCTTCTTCATCTCCAAAAGTCACTGGCTGGTGGACTCTGCTTTGTTGTGCTGCAGCATTGTCTGATCTGTCAGATTCTCGTGGCTTTCTCTCTGTCGTGGCTCTGTCATTCTTCTCTGCTCTCTCTGAATCTCCCATTCTTCAAAATATTTCCTCTTTTATAGGATTCCAGTAAAATAATCAAGATCCACCCGAATGGGTGGAGACATGTCTCCACCTAATCCATCTTAACAACCACTCTTGATTGAGTCACATCCCCAGGGAGATGATCTAATTACAGTTTCAAACATACAATACTGAATAGGGATTAGAATAAACAGCTGCCTTTACAAAATGAGATTAAGATTAAAACATGGCTTTTCTAGAGTACATACATCCTTTCAAACCAGCACAGATAAGTACCTGGAAATGGAATTGCTGATCATAAGATAGGTATAATTAAACTTTTTATAGAAACTGTCAAACATTTCTTGAAAGTGGCTGCTCTATTTTGTATTCTCATAATGGCCATGTATGAGATTAACTGCTCCACAATTGCATCAGATTTAGGATGTTAGTGAAATATATTTAGGACAGTGCTTGGCATAAAACTGGGGCTTGTTTTGTTTGAATTGTCTCTCCTAAAAGATATGTCTGAGTCCTAACTCCCAATCTTGTGAATGTGATCCTGTTTGGAAATAGAACCTTTGAAAATATTGTTAGTTAAGACGAGACCAAACTAGAATAGGGTGGGCCCTTATTCAGTAGCACTGGTTTCATTTTAAGGACAAGAAATTTGGACACAGACATAGAGAGAAAGCAGCACGTGATGGTTGCGGAGTCTGAGTTTTATGCCTTAAGCCATGGATTGTTAAGCTGCTGCCAAACCCTACAGACTTCAGAGGAAGCTTGGCCCCGCCACACCTCCATCTCAGACTTCTAGCCTCCAGAACTGCAAGGCAATAAATTACTGTTGTTTTAAGCCCTCTAGTTTGTGGTACTTTATGGTAGTCCCAACAAACTAAGACAGTCCTCAAAAGATGTTAGCTATTATTATCTGAATGCAGTATAATAGAAATGGATTGGCTTTTTCAGCAGGGGTTTATTAGGTTACAAATTTATAGTTCTAAGCGTATGAAAAATGTCCACATTAAGGCTACCCTTAATAAGAGGATACCCTCACTCAAGAAAAGCTGCTGGCTTCAGGGGTTTCTCTGTCACATGAGAAGGCAATGGTAATATCTGCTGGCCCATCTCTTCTGGGTTGGTTTCTCTAAACACCTGTGGGTTCTCTCTTAGCTTCTCTGAGGCAAATTCTGAATTTCATCTCTTAGCTTAGCATCTCCTGGGGCAGTCTTGGTTTCTAAGCATCTGTGCTTTCTCCAAAAGGTCTCTGTTGTGGGGCTCCAGTAAGAGGATTAAGACCCACCTTGAAGAGGCAGGGTCACATCTCCATGGAAACAACCTAATCAAAGGGTTCTAGCCAAGAATAGGTCTGCCCGCATGAGATTGGATTAAAGAAACATAACTTTTCTGGGGAACGTAACTGTTTCAAATCAGCAGAGTATATGCTCATTTTCTATAAAGGGCACCTGATTGTTCCTTCTCTCCTATAATTCTGCTTCACACTTTTTGTCTGAATCCCTCCAAAAACCACATTATAATAACCACCAGTACTGGCCACACATCTTTACAGCATTATTATCTTTAAAACAGATGTGCCTATATTAAAGTATTACCTTCACTTTATAAAGAGGACAGGATAGAGACATCATTGTCTCCCACGATAAATAGCAAATGCTCAGTGCTGGCGCAGACTGGACTTTCTTTTGCACAGTAACCCTCAACCTTGCTTTGCTCTGGGTTCTGTCCCGGGAGTTACGTTCTCCTTGTTGCTGCGCAAGCCCACAGAGGCCTCAGACCTGCCCTTCGGGCAACGGGTGAACAGGTTCCAGCCACCATCAGTTTCTCCAGTCCACACACCTTCTCTGGGGGAAGACGTGGGGGTCTCGGGCCTGGGTGGTGCCCTCAAGGAGTGAGACCAGACAAGCTCCGTGGCGTGAGCTGGGCTGGCGACGTGCTGGATTCGGGGTGCGGGCGCGGTCCCCAGCCACCCCTGAGTGCCCTCTGAGGGCGCACTTCTTTCTGCAATGCCCTTCTTCTCCCATTCTTGCATTTCTCTCCACTTCCCGGCTCAATTAATTCTCTCTTCTGCGTCTCGCCCTGCCGCCTGACCTTCCCCACGCGGGATGTTCTGGGAAAGGTGCGGTGGGAGCGCCCAGCTCAGCCCTGCGCCACCTGCGGCGAGAAGCGGCGTTGCTGCGACCCACGCGCGTGGCTGGAGGCTCTGCGATGCGGAAGGACGGCTCCTGCTCCAAGAGCTGCTCATCCACACCAGCGTCGTGGACCTCGTGGGCAAGCTACTGGCCGTCCTGTTAGGGCTCAGGAACTGCGCGTAAGCCCCACGCCCGCTGCGAGGCTCAAGCCCTTCCCTGTGCGCTTGTCTTGGCCCTCCCAGTCCCGGGCGCACGGTCCCTTCGCTCTAACCTATTGCCCAAGTTTGGGACCGCACACAAAGTTAGGGTGAGTTGCTGCGTCCCTCCGACAAGCGCCGGTTCTGGTGCCAGCCCCCTCCCAGGTCTGCTCCTGAAGCATCGGTCCTAAAGTGAATTGAACAAAGTTTTTTCTTGAACGCTTTTTGGCTGGGCCCCGGCGCTCTGGGAAACCGAGCAGCTGGACGCTTTTGCTACCCACAGCGCTGCAGTTTGCAGTTTCAGATGGTAACCTCCAGCTGGCCACAGAACTCTCACGACTTTTGACCTCTCCTCCTGCTCTGTCACACACCTTCATTTAGTAAGTGCTTAGAAAATATTCGCTGAAATATTGAGTAAATTAGTGGAAGCATCCCTTTGGGCTTTGTATCAGAAACTTGTCATCAGGTCATCTGAAGTCCCAGTTCCAAGTCTAAATGCAGAAATCGCCTGCTCTGTGTATTAGTTAGGGTTCTCTAGAGAAACAGAACCAACAGGGAACACTTGCAAATATAAAATTTATGAAAGTGTCTCACGTGACCGTAGGAACGCAGAGTCCAAAATCCACAGGGCAGGCTGCGAAGCCGATGACTCCAATGGATGGCCTGGATGAACTCCACAGGAGAGGCTCACCAGCCAAAGCAGGAATGGAACCTGTCTCCTCTGAGTCCTCCTTAAAAGGCTTCCCATGATTGGATTTAGCATCACTAATTGCAGAAGACACTCCCCTTTGGCTGATTACAAATGGAATCAGCTGTGGATGTAGCTGACGTGATCATGACCTAATCCTATGAAATGTCCTCATTGCAACAGACAGGCCAGCGCTTGCCCAATCAGATGAACAGGTACCACCACTTGGCCAAGTTGACACCTGTCCCTAACCATGACAGTCCACCCCTTGTCAACTTGGCATATATATATATATATATATATATCACCTTAGACCATACTTAATTTCCAAATGAAAACAAATAAGCACACATTTTTTCTTTTACCTGACAATACTCAACTGTCCTGCATATAACTGGAAACACATTAAATCTCTCCAGAATAGCGTGCAAATCCTTGGGGAACATTCATTCTTAAACTTGATATCTTACAACTTAAATAGTATGACACAAACAAAACAGCATTACAGTCCTCGTTTCTGTAACTGATCACGTGGTCGAAGTTCATATTTATCACTACCTTCTTCCACTACCCATTCCATGTTCCCTTTCCCCTCAGCAAGCACTTCAGCTGGCCGTGGTTCTTTGCCTGGTGGGGTGACCCAAACCTTCATTCCTGAAGTCTCAGAGCCATTAGTGGTCCTGCCTGGATTGTGTTGTTGCAGTTTTCCATTGATTTTAATCACAGGGCATGGTAGTACTAATAGACGCCCCAGGGGATCTCCTGTATTCCAAGAAAACTCTTCTTTACTTCCATTATGTAGTTGCAGTCCTACTTCCTTCTGATAGTCAGGGTCAATTACCCCAGACAATAATGTAATCCCCTTCTTGGTGTGTTGATCCAGAGGCATAAGCAGCCCAAAGTAGCCAGGTGGCAATCTTAACTTCCAGTTCAGTGGTATCACTGTTGTTTCTCCTGGAGAAAGCACACCCTGTTTTGGAACTAAAACCTGTAGACCAGCAGAACTCAGGGTAGCAGGGACAGGAAGCAAAAATTTTCCTAGTGGATCACTAGGAGTAATAGTGAGTGGCACCACACCCATTTCCACCCCTTGGTTCCTGGACCCATGGATCCTGGCTATGGGAGAAACAGCACCATACAGCGGACGCTGATTCAGAGCATACACAGCTTCCTGGAGAACATTACCCCAGCCTTTCAAGTTTTCGCCACCTAGTTGGCACCGTAATTGAGTTTTCAAAAGGCCATTCCACCGTTCTATCAATCCAGCAGCTTCTGGATGATGGGGAACATGGTAAGACCAGAGAATTCCATGAGCATGTGCCCATTCCCGCACTTCATTTGCTGTGAAGTGTGTTCCTTGATCTGAAGCAATGCTATGTGGAATACCATGACGATGGATAAGGCATTCTGTAAGCCCACGAATAGTAGTTTTGGCAGAAGTATTGCGTGCAGGGAAAGCAAACCCATATCCAGAGTATGTGTCTATTCCAGTTAGAACAAATCGCTGCCCCTTCCATGAAGGGAGTGGTCCAATGTAATCAACCTGCCACCATGTAGCTGGCTGGTCACCTCGGGGAATGGTGCCATATCGGGGGCTGAGTGTGGGTCTCTGCTGCTGGCAGATTGGGCACTCAGCAGTGGCTGTAGCCAGGTCAGCCTTGGTGAGTGGAAGTCCATGTTGCTGAGCCCATGCATAACCTCCATCCCTACCACCATGGCCACTTTGTTCATGAGCCCATTGGGCAATAACAGGAGTTGCTGGGGAAAGAGGCTGACTGGTATCCATAGAACGGGTCATCTTATCCACTTGATTATTAAAATCTTCCTCTGCTGAAGTCACCCTCTGGTGTGCATTCACATGGGACACAAATATCTTCATGTTTTTAGCCCACTCAGAGAGGTCTATCCACATACTTCTTCCCCAGACCTCTTTGTCACCAATTTTCTAATTATGGTCTTTCCAAGTCCCTGACCATCCAGCCAAACCATTAGCAACAGCCCATAAGTCAGTATACAAATGCACCTCTGGCCAGTTTTCCTTCCAAGCAAAATGAACAACCAGGTGCACTGCTCGAAGTTCTGCCCACTGGGAGGATTTCCCCTCACCACTGTCCTTCAAGGACACCCCAGAAAGGGGTTGTAATGCTGCAGCTGTCCACTTTCGGGTGGTACCTGCATATCATGCTGAACCATCTGTAAACCAGGCCCGAGTTTTCTCTTCCTCAGTCAATTCACTGTAAGGAACTCCCCAAGAGGCCATAGCTCTGGTCTGGGAAAGAGAAGGTAATGTGGCAGCAGGAGTGGAAACCATGGGCATTTGTGCCACTTCTTCATGTAACTTACTTGTGCCTTCAGGACCTGCTCTGGCTCTATCTCGTATATACCATTTCCACTTTACAATAGAGTGCTGCTGTGCACGCCCAAGTTTATGGCTTGGTGGGTCAGACAACACCCAACTCATGATAGGCAACTCAGGTCTCATGGTAACTTGGTGGCCCATGGTTAAGCGTTCAGTCTCTACTAAGGCCCAGTAGCAGGCCAAAAGCTGTTTCTCAAAAGGAGAGTAGTTATCTGCAGCAGATGGTAAGGCTTTGCTCCAAAATCCTAAGGGTCTGCATTGTGATTCTCCTATAGGGGCCTGCCAAAGGCTCCAGACAGCATCTCTATTTGCCACTGACACTTCCAGCACCATTGGATCTGCTGGATCATATGGCCCAAGTGGCAGAGCAGCTTGCACAGCAGCCTGGACCTGTCGCAGAGCCTCCTCTTGTTCAGGTCCCCACTCAAAATTAGCAGCTTTTCTGGTCACTCGATAAATGGGCCGGAGTAGCACACCCAAATGAGGAATATGTTGTCGCCAAAATCCAAAAAGACCCACTAGGCGTTGTGCCTCTTTTTTGGTTGTGGGAGGGGCCAGATGCAGCAATTTATCCTTCACCTTAGAAGGGATATCTCGACATGCCCCACACCACTGGACACCTAGAAATTTTACTGAGGTAGAAGGCCCCTGTATTTTTGTTGGATTTATCTCCCATCCTCTGACACGCAAATGCCTTACCAGTAAATCTAGAGTAGTTGCTACTTCTTGCTCACTAGGTCCAATCAACATGATATCATCAATATAATGGACCAGTGTGATGTCTTGTGGGAGGCAGAAACGATCAAGGTCTCTGCGAACAAGATTATGACATAGGGCTGGAGAGTTGATATACCCCTGAGGTAGGACAGTGAAAGTATATTGCTGACCTTGCCAGCTGAAAGCAAACTGTTTCTGGTGGTCCTTACTAATAACTATTGAGAAAAAAGCATTTGCCAGATCAATAGCTGCATACCAGGTACCAGGGGATGTATTGATTTGCTCAAGCAATGATACTACATCTGGAACAGCAGCTGCAATTGGAGTTACCACCTGGTTGAGTTTACGATAATCCACTGTCATTCTCCAAGACCCATCTGTTTTCTGCACAGGCCAAATAGGAGAGTTGAACGGGGATGTGGTGGGAATCACCACCCCTGCATCTTTCAAGTCCTTAAGAGTGGCAGTAATCTCTGCAATCCCTCCAGGAATACGGTATTGCTTTTGATTTACTATTTTGCTTGGTAGGGGCAGTTCTAGTGGCTTCCACTTGGCCTTTCCCACCATAATAGCCCTCACTGCACGAGTTAGAGAACCAACGTGGGGATTCTGCCAGTTGCTCAGTATGTCTATGCCAATTATACATTCCGGAACTGGGGAAATAACTACAGGATGGGTCCGGGGACCCACTGGACCCACTGTGAGACGGACCTGAGCTAAAACTCCATTGATCACCTGGCCTCCATAAGCCCCCACTCTGACTGGTGGTCCAGAGTGACGTTTTGGGTCCCCTGGAATTAATGTCACTTCTGAACCAGTGTCTAATAATCCCCGAAATATCTGATCATTTCCTTTTCCCCAATGCACAGCTACCCTGGTAAAAGGCCGTCGGTCTCCTTGGGGAAGACTTAGAGGAAGGTTAACAGTATAAATTTGTGGCAGTGTAACAGGTTTCTTCCCCATAGGGACCTGGCCTCCCCTTCATTCAAGGGGCTCAGGGTCTGTAAACTGTTTCAAGTCTGGAAATTGGTTAAGGGGCCGTGACTCTGTGTTTTTGTAATTCAGGTTAGACTTCTGTTCCCTTGACCTAGAACTCTTTTGTTTATACAGCTCCAACAAGAATTTAGTAGGCTGCCCTTCTATTGTATTTCTAGGCACCCCATGATTTACTAGCCAATGCCACAAATCTCTGCGTGTCATATAATTTTGATGCCTCCTTTGAGTTTGTTGTCTATTATAATACCCACGTCTACCCTGTCTTTGGTGATTAAGTGCTGCCACCTGGCTTCTGCCAACTCGGGATCCTGTCATCCCCATTGTGTTTAAGGATTCCAGCTCAGTGACAGCAGTTCCTACAGTAATATCTGACCTACAGAGAAGTGCAACCACAGAGCTCTTGAGGGATGATGGTGCTAGTCTCACAAATTTATTTCTCACTGTTCTGGTAAAAGGTGCATCCTCTGGACATTCCTGGGGTGTAAGAGTAGGCTTTGCATGATAAATCCACTCTAACATCCCAATCTCTCTAAGCCTCTGGATCCCCTCATCTACATTATACCAGGGCAGTTCTGGCATTTCAACCTCAGGTAATGTTGGCCACCTTTTGATCCATGTTTCAACCAACCACCCAAACAAGCTGTTAACACCTTTTCTAACTGCTCTAGCTATAACATTGAATGCAGAATCTCTGCTTAGTGGGCCCATATCAATAAATTCAGCCTGATCCAGCCTTATATTCCTCCCACCATTATCCCACACTCTTAAAATCCATTGCCACACATATTCCCCTGATTTCTGTCTATATAAATTGGAAAACTCACACAGTTCTTTTGGAGTATAACGTACCTCCTCATGTGTGATACTTTGTACCTTACCTTTAGGGGCCTGTTGGGACTTTAGTCTAGTTATAGGTCTAGAAGAAATGAGGGGTGGTGGGGGTGGGTCATGAAAAGAATTAGAAATATCTTCCAAGCCATTTGCTTCAGGGCTTTCATTTGCAGTTTCATCTGGTGAAACAGGATTAATAACTCTAGGGCTAATCCCTTCAGGAGGAGGTTGGGTGGCCAATTCCTCAAGGCAGGCTGGAGGTGGGGCGGCTATGTCCTCAGGGCAGACTATTACAGGGTTATCTAAAGAAGGCTCAGCATGGTCTAGGGTTTCAACCTCACCCCCAGCATCATTATCAATCCATATGTCACCATCCCATTTTTCAGGGTCCCACTCCTTTCCAATCAATGCCCTCACTTTAACAGCAGACACCATGCAAGACTGAGATTTCAGTTTACGTTGTAAAGTTGCTACTCTAACAATAAGATTCTGAGTCTGATTTTCAGAGATCTCAAGTCTACGGCTACAGGAAATAAAATTTTCCTTCAGGATACTCATAGAAACCTCTACATCTTTCAGACGGCACTTAAGCTTCTTGTTTGAAGCCTTAAGCCCATCCCTTTCACCCTTTAATGTAGACAGTGTATCTAACAACAACCAACCAACATCTCTATAACTCTTATTTCTACAAAACTCTGTAAAGGTGTCAAAAACATTATCCCCCAGAGTCTGGCTTCGTACAAGCGAAGCATTAGGAGAATCGAATGATGATATTTTGACTATCTCCTTTGCCAACTCAGTCCATGGATTGGGAGTGTCATTCTGATTACGGGAATCAGAGTCCTTAGTGTCTCTGAGCCCAGTCTGAGTAGAAAACCATTCATAAAAACCCATTTTTAAGATCCTGTTCCTTAAGAACCACTCCCGGTACCAAGATGTATTAGTTAGGGTTCTCTAGAGAAACAGAACCAACAGGGAACACTTGCAAATATAAAATTTATGAAAGTGTCTCACGTGACCGTAGGAACGCAGAGTCCAAAATCCACAGGGCAGGCTGCGAAGCCGATGACTCCAATGGATGGCCTGGATGAACTCCACAGGAGAGGCTCACCAGCCAAAGCAGGAATGGAACCTGTCTCCTCTGAGTCCTCCTTAAAAGGCTTCCCATGATTGGATTTAGCATCACTAATTGCAGAAGACACTCCCCTTTGGCTGATTACAAATGGAATCAGCTGTGGATGTAGCTGACGTGATCATGACCTAATCCTATGAAATGTCCTCATTGCAACAGACAGGCCAGCGCTTGCCCAATCAGATGAACAGGTACCACCACTTGGCCAAGTTGACACCTGTCCCTAACCATGACACTCTGCTTGGCCTATAATAAGGTAATCTTTTCTGAAGACAGGGAATGAATGGGTTAGCTGAAGATTAAAAGAATGATTTCGCTAAATAATGTCACAATCTTGAAAATATGTTTCCTCTTTTCAAGTCATCCTCATTCCATTTTTCCCATACTCAGGACTTGGAAGGAATAGAACCAGAGGGTCATCCCCACCTGCTCAGAAGCCCGGAGCTCTGGGCCTGGCAGCATGTTGGGGCATACAGACCATTTCAGCATGGGGTGGGGGAGAAAGCTCAATAGCCTGTCTATTTGTAATTTTCCAGTAGGTCTTAGGTGGCAGGTCAAATATTAGACTGAAAAGATAGCAACAGAAAACCAATTGTAGAGCTTAAAAATGCTTTTCTGAGGAGCCAGGCCATTTGGAAAGATCAGTTTTAGTAAACTTAATATATAATTTTTTGCCCTAAAACCTGACATTTTTCTCTAAAAAACAAACAAAATAAAAATGTGAGCCTCTATCCATAATATGGGGGAACTAAAAATTACCAAGAAATAAGCTTTCTAACTCAGTCATTTCAACAGTGGTGACTAGTATTATCTGGAATAATTTTTTCAAAGTATTATTGTGTCCTTTGAGTAGAATCATATATTGGGAAAGAGTAGGTTATGATTAGAAAACTATATTAAATGTTTTTGGTTACATTGTCCTCTTGTAGCAGCACAAACATTCATTTCCTGTATAGGAAAGCAGCAGTGAAGCAGCCTTGAGCTCCCTTCCCTTGGGAGGGACTGGCCCTGTAAGAGGGCGAATACAAATTGAAAAAGAAAAAAAATAATTTTCCCTGGTGCAAAAAGGGAAAGAAACTCCCCTCCTCCCTTCACCTTGTAATTGTAAATTTTTTTCTCTGCCCCTTTGAGATGTATGTAAATCTTTTTAAAAGCTACATGAGCCTCTTGCTGTCATTACAACCCAAAAATGTCTTTCTCAAGGACATCAAGAAAACGGCACCCTTATTGCCCATTTTCCATGGAAGTTTAACTTAGGGACCTGACTCCAAGTTGTTACTGCCATAAAGATATGAAACATTTTATTCCTTTGGATAGAGGCAATTAATAAACCTAAAAGCCACCCCAATTGCCAAGTAAATTTGAAATGGACTATGTGTGACAAATGGTGCTGTCAAGTCCTCTTACCAGAGGGCTAGTTAAGTTTATCTTGAGAATATGTATTTAATGGGTCATATCAGCCCCACTATATAAACAAGCCAGCTTTCTTTCTGTCTTTGCAAACTCTTTAACAGATTGCTTGTGATGTATTATATTCTGGTTTAAAGCTTACTCAATAATAAATTTTTTTTTTCTCTTCTACCTTTTTGGAGAAGTTTTCCATGTTGGGAGATTTTGTTTTCAATTATATTTACCCAACACTTTCCAGGTTGTGCCATTGGGCTCTTTTCTCCCTGACTCCTTGGGTATTTAGTGAAGGGCTGGCTGGCCGTGGCCCCCTGCTTGGTAATTTGGGCTGCCTACCCTGGGAGAGGGAGCTGAGGGGAGAGGGTACTCTTCTTTTGCCTAAGGAGACAAGCTTTCTCTCCCCTCTTCCATTCTGCTGAGAGTGGGTCTCTTTAGCTTTCGCTACGGGGATGAAACCTTTTTGATTTGAGAGTGTGTTAAAGTGGGCAGTGAGCTGTTAACCTTCCAGCACATTCTGAGTGCTATACTTCCTACCTCCTGTTGTGTCTGCTCCAGAAGAAAAAAAAAAACTACTTTATGTAAATGACATTAATTCCTGACACTTTGGCAGCTGCTCCAGTCTTGCAATTTAACCAATTTTTATTTGATCTTTCATTGGTCTTTATTGGAGATAATCATGAAAAATCATAATATTGAGTTAAACCAAATGACCTTGGCTGAGTAAGATATCAAAACATGTTTAAAAACCTACAGCATTTTGAATTGTTAATACTGATTCCATTCTTGTTCAACCTTTCTTTTACTGACATTTGGATTTACTTTAAGAAGCACATCACAGACCTTAAGTTATCAGTGTTGATTAAGAAGGTAGGAATGTAACAATGAGAACTCTTATTTCTAATAACCAAGGTATACATTTGTGTTGCAGCATCTTCCTGAGGATATCGATATACTTGACTATTTCAGACCCGTTTCTTATGTGGGGCAGACCCTGCCAGACCCTGGTCGTCCGTAAGAGAGATATTCCTGATGGCAGGATAGATGGTTAAATCAGTTGTCCAGTGTTTGGGGATTACCCTTCTGATGTGTGGGTTGCACTACAGAAAGTCAGACAGGGAGGCATGGGGAAGGCAGGGATTGGTTCAGAGCACTGGGCCTACTTAGAGGGGACTGCCAGGTGTGTTTCAGTCTTTGCCGTATGCCCCGAGCCTTGAAGAGAGCATAGCACTGAGTTAGCATTTCACACTTGTCACAGTGCTGCCTCCTGGGGACTTGCCACACTTCGGACTCCTGACAGCATTTGTGGACTTTCCCTTCTTGCTACCCTGACCTCAGTTTGGACGGGCCAATGCCAACTCCTTGTGTTTTTTAGCTCTTGCTCTCCTTGCTCTTCTGGAACCTTCCTCCATCATGTCCCTTCTCTCTCTTCTGTATGTTCAATCTGTTTCTTTTTGCTCAGTTTATATACACACATGTGTGTGGACACAAACACAAGTTTCCTGTCTTTAAAAGGAAAAGGAAACTCCTTCATTTTATGTCTCCGTCTCTTCATTGCTACTTCTCCTTCCCTTCTCAACCAGAATTTTGATAAAATGTTTATGTTCATTTACTCTAACTCGTTGCTTCCCATCCCCTCCTCAGTCCTCTGGGGTCTGGCCTCTTTGGTATGTGACACTGAGAACCACTCCCTCCTTGAAGCCTTTCATTCCCTGGGCTTACATAATGCTACTTTTTGGATCCCCTTCCTCTTCTCATCTCCCAGATGCCCAGACCTAAACCCTGGGAATCATTCTTGGCTCCTTCTACTCTTTCATTCCCCACTTTAAACCAGTCCCAATGTCCTTGTGATTTTGCCTTATAGTATTTCTCAGCTGGGCTCTTTCCTCCCCTCTGTATTCTTGGCCCAACTTAGAATCCTCATCGTCTCCTGAGCAAACAATGTCCCTGATCTCCAGACCACTTTCCCTGCTCTAGGCCCCCCACTGCCCTGGAGTCACCCCCACTTGCACTCCTCCCCACTGGCCTCCATCTGCACACAACCTCCACCTCCCCAGCAGGGTTGGCACAGCCCTCCAAGGCTGGCCTAACCCCCCTCCATACAGCCTTGTCGCCCTCCTCTGCCTTTGCTCACTTGAGCCAGTGTGAGCTGCTCCCACCATCCTCCTCAGCCTCCCCTGGTACCTCATGCCCTCCCCGGCACAGCACCTACCCACTGCACTTTGTTATTTGGCTCCCTCCTTCCTGAGCTGCAAACTTAGTGAGAGGAGAGACTTTTAGTCTGTTTCTGACCACAGGTGCAGGCACTAGTAGGAACTGAATACAAGTCTGTTGAAACAAGTTGAAAATGGACAGGATCCTAGGAAAGTAATGGGACAGAAACCATTCATTTTGCCTCATGGAGTGAGGGAGACCTCAGCTATAGCCCTCAGAGCTGCTCATGGAACCAGTATGGTTTTCGTGGAATTGAATTGCCTTGAGCACTAAAAGCCCAAGGGCTGCCTCACTCTTGTGTTTGAAAGCTGACAGGCCCTTTCTGTGCAAAGATGTCCCTGATCTCTGGTGGCTCCTTTGTGACGATTGTGCTCTGGGGACTCTTTGCAGGGTCTTCTTTTTTGTGCAGCTCTAGTTCGTGATGGCCACTTTAAGATGCCGTGGGTGGTGAGCCTGCACCGGGCAGCCTGGCACACAGAGGAGCCCTGCGGAAAAGGTTTCCTTACTGTACTATGAAGCTAATCTCTGTTAGTAGAGAGGAAAGCACAGTAGCATCCATTGTTCTTGACTCCATGGGCTCAAAGGTTCTGATTTTGCAGGGCACCAAATCAGGAACTATGGTCTGACAATGGATTTTTGTGCCACAACTGGGTTAGAGAGGCAGGCTCGGAGGTGTTTGTGAGTGGACATACTGGCATTTCTAGGATGTTTTGATAATTTGGAAGGAGGAAGGATATGAAATATTTGACTTTGGGATTTTCAGGAAAGCATGGAGGTTTGGGCTGCTGAACATACAAGTCCCTGTTCAGGGTCTACTCTGTCC
Source organism: Tamandua tetradactyla (assembly GCF_023851605.1). Taxonomy (NCBI): domain Eukaryota; kingdom Metazoa; phylum Chordata; class Mammalia; order Pilosa; family Myrmecophagidae; genus Tamandua; species Tamandua tetradactyla. Next base: position 50,181,497 of record NC_135334.1, on the reverse strand, counting down.
ATACTCGCAAGGCTGCCCTTCCTCCAGGCACCCAGCAGCGCTCAGCAGCTGCACCATCTCCTGTCTGGAATCTGTGGCTGTTTGCAGAGCTCCTAAAGGAAATATTCTGCCTGTGCAGGTATTTTGCACCCCCCGTTGGTCCACGTGGCCCCCTATTCCTTGTCCCTTCCTCTCCTCCACTTGTTGACTTAAGGAATGAATGAGGAACAAATAAACAGGGTGGTGCTTGGAAGTCCTGCAGGGAAATATGTGATAGTCCCACACTCCTGCCCTCCAGGAGTTTGCAGGGTGAGGTGGACCCCGCGTCGTCCAAGCTTTATCCTACCACCGACTGCTCATGAAGATGTTACTTGGTGACAGGTATCTTTTGACCCACTGAGCTGTGTGAGGTTTGGAGCACTTCTCATCAGCCAAAAACCAAACTGGACTTCCGTGGGCTTCCTCCCTAATGTTGTCTGTACTTTCCAACTTCACATTTCGGCCACAGATACATTATTATCTCTTCTCTGAGCAAAAATGAACACATTTTATATCCGGTAATTATGTCTTTAGCTGAATGATCAGGAAAGCTCATAATCCTCTTTAATTCCTCCTCTGTAGCTCTCAATAGCCCTGGAGTATAAAGTTTGACTGCCTTTATTTTCAGAAACTTGGATTCCATATTTAGACACGATATGCCACAAAGCTCAGATAATCCCAAATGCTGCTAGTGGGTCTTACAATTTGAATTACTTATTGCTGAAAGAGTGAAAAATAGGGAATTGGAAACTGGAGACCTTGTTCTTAAGGAGTTTACAGTCTAGAGGCAACATTCTGCTTCCATCGTTGACCTCGTGTCCTCTGGGGCTTCGTACATCTTATCTCACAGGAATACCGCTCTCAGGATATCAGCCTCTTACTCTTTCTGTGCAACTAGTTATAATTTTAAAAACAGCAGTGAATAATAGCTAACGTTTACTCAGTGCTTGTTATGTGCCCGATGCAAGTCTCTCTCATAGACCAACAACAAAAGCCCACATGGCTTCCACCCAAAGAAATAGCCTAAGTACCACTCCACTGTTCTCCTTCTCTTGAAGACCAAGCTGATTGAGACAGCAATGTGCAGTGCAAAAGTTTGCCCTCCCACACTCAATAGAATTTGTTCTTGTTAATGTCACTAATGAGCTCCTAATTGTCAAGTTAAATGGGCACTTTTCTGTTCTTTCTTACTTTTGTGGTATTTGTCTCCAATGACCAGGAAACTCTCTGTACCCCTGACCTCACCCCCTTACACTGCTGTTTTCTGGCTTCCCCTTGCCTCTCTGCTCATTCCTTCCAGCTCTTTCTCTGTTATGGCTATGAGAGATTCACATAATCCACGCCTCAGTTTCTTTATCTGTAAAATATGTCATACTGTCAACCTTATGGGATTTTTATGTGGAACGAGTGGGTCAATTTATGTCAAGGTACCTGGTAAACTCTAAGGTACCTCACCAATTATTGTTATTATTAAATGTGAAGTAATAAAATACTACTGATAGTTTCCAAAAGATCTCTTTTGATGTTTATGGAAGAATGATTTGTAATAAGCATCTCAGTTATTTGTTTCTAAATGGATGCTTCTTTTTTTTTTAAATTTTTTTTATAATGAAATATAACCTATATACAAAAAAAGTGATAAATTTCAAAGGACATTTCAACAAGTAGTTATAGAACAAATTTCAAAGTATGATATGAACTGCAGTTCCACAATTTCAGATATTTCCTTCCAGCTGCTCTAAGACACTAGAGACTAAAGAGAAATATCAATATAATGATTCAGTAGTCTAAATGGATGCTTCTTAGGTTCCTAATGATAGTTTTTTCTTAAGTAACCAAAACACCCCATCACAATTTTTTTGCTTGCTTAGCAAACCTTTTCTTTTTTTCATTAGAGCAAAGTTAGATTTCAGCTCAGCCCTAGTATGATTCGTCCCAGCACCCTGGGGTTTTCATAAATGATGTGATTTTGGAAGAAAACAGTCTCTGCCCTCAAAGCATTAGGGATCTAATTAGGAGCTTATATTATTACAGAAGTACATCATTTTAGTATTTGTAAAGAAATCAAGTCTTTAATAAATTGTTCAATGACTTCAAATGTCTATTCGCAGAACATAACTAGAAGCAGTATCTCATATTCAGTTATTTCTTATTACCTTTTCCCATTCAACACTCCATTCTGGAATGAAGGAAGCCTGTTGCTCCAGCCTGGTGATTTTGTTTAGCCCCTCCTGCTCCCCAGTCCCATCCCCACTACTGTCCCCAGCCCCAGGCTGACCTCGGTCTCCCTCTTCCCAGCTCTCTGAACTGTCGGCCTCTGAACAGCTGCCGCTTTCCTACCATGTCTCTTCCCCGATACATGCCCAGAGTGTGGCTGGCGCTCCATAAAGGTGTTGCACGTTTGAATAGGTGGATGAATGGAAGGAAAAAGAGGTCAAGGCCCAGGAAGTTTAACCTCCTTAGAAATGAGAGGTTATTTGTTGACTTCTATTGTAACCCTCATCGCAAACTGTTTTCATTTAATCGCCTGTTCTATGCGACTGTGAGCCTTGTGAGAACAGGGAGTATATCTCTGTTGCTCTCCAGTCCTCTAAGCCCTGGAATCATCAGAACAGGTGCATAGTAGGTACTCAGTAAATCAATGAATATCTAGATCTACTTCCACATTGTCTTTTAGCCCATTGACCAGGGACAATTCAACTCAGCTCTTCTTGTGAGCGTGGATGGCAGGCACAGGGAAAAGGGGCAAGGGATGGAGGTAGCTTAACTTCCAGAATTCTCCCATCTGATGAAGACTACCTAGCTCAGCTCCAGCTGGCTCTTTCCTGTATCACAAGATCTTTCCTGAATCCAAGATCTTACCTGGGAAACAGAAGGAGAGAAGAAGAGAGGCAGGGGGTGGGGGTGGGGATGTGGTTGATGGGTATGTGAAGGGATGTACTTTGCATATGAATATTGGAAAGGAATGCCATATTAGTGAACAAAGCCCTGTTGTCCGAGCCTCTCTCCACTAATGCACCCTGTCTGATGAGGCAGACAGAAGTAAGGCCTGTTGGGACTTGTGATATAAATATTCATTAGTCTCTGGTGAAGTGCTGAGCAGTGCTGGGTGCAGCTTGATGGATTTCTCACCTGTCCAGGGAAGAAGTGGGTAAAGAACTGGATCCCCCTGAATTATCATCCAGATAGGACCTGGCTTCTTACAGATGGGAGACAAAACAAAAATTTTATTCACTTAATTTGGAATCATGTCAAGAAGCCGAGAGAAGGTAGAGCATCTGGGCCAATGAATCTACAGCAGGAACTGGTTGATGGCAGCCCTTTAGGAACAGTCGGAGTAATAGGGGAGAGTAATTGAATCACTTTCCACGTGGAGCTGAATGTGTTCTTCCCACTATTTACAAGCTGTATGCCAGCCTCAGGGGCATTATTAGGGGATGAGCCACATTAACACAGCAGAGCTTGACTCGGCTTTCCCAGGGAAACAGCTGGCGGAGCTGGCACCCGCGCCAGCAGCTCTTGACTTTCTCTGCACGTGCTTGCAAGTGCCAAACCTTGTTTGCCGTTCAGCTGGGAGCCCAGGAGGTCCTAGGGAGACCAAGACTCCGGCATTGAAAAGAACTGGTGTTCTTCCATGTGAGCATGGAGGAAGTCGGGGAGGTAGACCTCCAAAAGAAAAGAAGGGAACAGATGAAGGGACAGGAGCAGAGAAAGAAGTTCAGCCACTTGTCCAAGCTTACACAGCCAGAAGGCAGCAGAACTGACATTACCCCAGGTCTCTCCATCTTTCCACACCACCACCACATTTCAAAAGGACACTCACAATTCTGGGAAAAGGCAAGGGCTTTCCATTCAGCTGAGCCCAAGAAATTCGAGAGGAAACCTCTGGTTCTCTTGAGACCCAGCAGAAGCCTGAGTGGGGAAATCAGCAACGGAAATCCTCTAGTAGATGCAGTGAACAGGCTGAGAATGAAATGGATAGAGCACAAGACTGCACCAAGACCCAATCAGGCTTATTTCACTCAAAATGATGCCTTCAATGTTCATCCATGTTGTGGTCTGCATCAGAACTTCATCCTTTTTATGGTTGAATAATATTCCACTGCATGTATAGGCTACATTTTGTTCATCCATTTATCTCTTGGTGGACACCTGGGTTGTGTCCACCTTTTGGCAGTTGTGAATAATGCTGCTATGAAAACTGGTGTGCAAGTATTTGTTTGATTCCCTGTTTTGAATTCCTTTGGGTATATACCTAGTTGTGGGATTGCTGGGTCGTATAGTAATTTTATACTTAGCTTTCTGAGGAACTGCCAAACTGTCTTTCACAGTGGCTCTGATAGCTTGCTTTTACCATGTGGCAAGAGGCCAGAAGACTTAAAAGACCATGCTCAGCTCCCATTGTGTTCCTGAGGGCTCCTGCTGGTGGGAAGGAGGGGAGGAGCGAAGGGATAACTAGGGCAGCTGAGCTCAGGAGCCTGGGATGAGTGGTCTGTAGTTCAGGCCTGAGTTCTCCTGTGAGCCCCATTGGAGAGCCCCACTCCTCAGGTCAGGGATAGATGAATAGTGTCTGGCACTTAGTAAACACTCAGTAAGGATGAGCTGGTAGGAATAGGAACAGTGGTAGAAGCAATAAGACTACTGATATAAGGAATAGGGGCTTTGGAATTAAAAAGAGCTGCTTCCTGGCCCTTTCTGACCCATCCTAACCTACCCTTCTAACATCTCCCTCTTTGGACCTCTGAGGCATCCTCCTTCTTGTATCACTGTTTTGGGTTCTTCATTAGCATCTACAGCACTTATTCTCATTGTGTCTGTAGATTTATTGCCTCAATTGATACATTTTGTCCTTATATCCCTACTGCTGGCCTCAATACCTGGCACATAGGAAATGTTTATTTTTTATTTATTTATTTTTGCATGGGCAGGCACCAGGAATTGGGTCTCCAGCATGGCAGGTGAGAATTCTGCAACTGAGCCACCAGAAATGTTTATTTTTTGAAAGTTTTGAAAAACCTTCCCTGCATCTCTTTGTTGTCCTTACCCCTCAAGTATTCAATAACATTATTTAACAGCATCAAAATGATAAAAATTCCATCAAATCCCAGCTTCATTAGGCTTCTTCTCTGCAGCGGTCACCTAGTCACACTCCAGATAATTATTTCAAGCTCTGCGCTCTCATTTGATCTTCACAGTAGCCTCACAAGGTAAGCTGTTCTTCCAGTTTACAGAAGAGAAAGATTATAGAGCTAGCAACTGGCAGAGCTGGGACATTTGAACTCAGGTCTTTTCTTGCATCTAAACTGTATATCCAATACAATTACTTTTTTTTATGATTGCATTTATATGTACTTTTTTCCATGCCAGTCTTTATTTTATTACTCATCTAACCATACACTGGATAAAGCGGGTATCAGACACAAGGTTTTACAATCACAGTTACAAGATAAAAGCTATATAGTTATGCAATCATTATCAAAGGTCAAGGCTACTGGGTTAAAGTTCAACAGTTTCAGGTATTTCCTTCTGACTGTTCTAATGTACTAGAAGTGAAAAAGAAATACCTACATATAATGATTCAGTAGTTATAAATACTTACTACATCCTAATTTCTCCGTTAACTTCCTCCTCATTTGATTCTTCCCTCAATCTTCGGGGATATCTGGGCAATGACCATTATATCATTGGTCATTGATATAATAACTGGTGCCTCTGAGTTTCAAGGCTTATTTGGCCTAGGAACAATATGGATGTTTGAAGTTTCTGAAAAAATAAGCTTACCAAGTCAAAAACTTTATTTATAGAGTCTTAGATAGAGTCCAAGGTATTCTTTAGCATTTTCAGGAATACCGTTGGTTGGGGCTTGGGATACTGTGGCAATTAGCAATGTGTAGCTGCAGCTTGTGTGAGAGTAACCTCCAAAATAAATTCTCCACTCTACTTGAATTCTCTTAGCCACTGATACCTTATTTTGCTGCATTTTTTTTCTCCCTTTTCTGTATTGTCATTCCCACGGTTCCAGGGCCAGCCTCATCCCTGGGACGCATAACCCACGTTGCCAGGGAGACTTACACCCCTGGATGTCATGTCCCACATAGGGGGGAGGGTAGTGGTTTTACTTGCAGAGTTGGGCTTAGAGAGAGTGAGGCCACATGTGGGCAACGAAAGAGGTTCTCTGCAAGTAACTCTTAGGCATAATGATAGGTAGGCTAAGCGTCTCTGTTACAGATAGAAGTTTCATAAAGAACAAGTCTCAAGATCAATGACTTGGCCTATTAACTTGGGAGTCCCTAATGTTTCCGTTGGAAAAGTTTAATAGCTCCTATTATTTTTCTCCAGTCTCTTATGGGACTTTGCCAATACTTTTTAATTATCTGCCCAACATATCCTGGAATATATCCAGATATTATGTCAGGCTATACAGAATTGCGAGACCTCATTCTGAATTCGAGGCTCCATGTATCTAGGTTGTTTAACTGAACTGGCAAGATAGGTTTAGATTATGTGCTACAGAAAATTTAGGTTTTGGACAAAGTAAATCTCTCTTCCTTTGATCTCATACAGTAGGCAAAGTCCTAAAATACAGACAATATCATCCTTTGCCCTATATTCTAATTTACCTTAGTCCCAACTCAATTAGCATCTTTATTATCTCTAATTGAAGGCTGATCTCTTTCAATTTCCTTCACATTTGTTCTCTGTAACAATGCTGACTTTCAGAGCTGCAGAACTCCAGCTCTGAGTCTTAGGTATCACACAGGTACCCAAAGTTCCAGGAAAATACCAGGTTATATATTTATTGCATAGCATCTCATAATTTAGAAATATACTTAAAGCACAGGAATAAATGTGATTGCTGTAAGAGCTTACAATCTAGGGCCAAATTATAAGTATTTTCTAAATGAGACCATACAATATTTGTCCTGTTCTTTCTGGCTTATTTTGCTCGACATAACATCCTCATGGTTCATTCACCTCGTTGCAGACCTCATGATTTTGTTCCTTTCTTAGCAGCACAGTATTCCATCATATGTATACACCACATATGTATTCACCCTTCTGCTTCTCAGTCAATGTACCCTTTGGTCGCCTCCATCCATTGGGTATCATGGATAATGTAGCCATAAACATCAGTGTGCAAATATCTAATCATGCTCCTGCTTTCAGCTCTTTTGAGTATATTTCCAATAACAGGATTGCCTAATCATGTGATGACACTGTATTTAGCCTCCTGTGGATCCACTAAATTATTCTCAGGAGGGGCTGCCCCACTCTGCTACTCTACCAACACTGAAAAGGTGTGCCTTTCTCTCCACCTCCACATTTTCTCTAGCACTTGAATCTTTTTTTTTATTTATTTATTTTGAATCTGTGGATTTTTTTGAGATCTTTTCATATAGCATATATTTTATCCAAAATAAACAGTGTTTCACAGTGTCCTCACATAGTTGTACAATCCTCAATACTCTCAATTTTAGACAATTTTCATTGCTCCAAAGAGAAAAATAACAGATAAGCATACCGACCCCAAAGAGAAAATCCAAAACTCCCCTTAACTTTTGCCCCCCCCCCAAATTATTTGCTCCTAGTATTGTTATGATAGTAGTGATATGTCCTGATTAAAGATAGGCCATGGCATGCAATACATAGTTTTCCCCATATTTCCTTCTATTTTTAACTCTTTGTACTAGTGTCATACTTTTGAAGTAGTTCATGCGAGAACTTATTTATATTTGTAGTGCTAATCGGTGACGTACATGGCTCTAAACAACCCCTTTCAATCATATTCACCTTCAGCATAGCACTGTTACTTATAAACCCGCTAATGAATTACCATCACTTCTATCCATTCCCATACTGTTAAGTTCAATCTCATTAACTTAGCCTGTACGTATTAGGTAACCACTCCCTCCTGTCTATGTCTAGGCCCTCTATATTCTACATTTGAAGACTGTGACTTTACATTTCTGAGGGGTTCATATTAGTGGAATCATACAGTATCTATCCTTTCCTGCCTGACTTATTTCACTCAGCATTATGTCCTCAAGTTTCGTCCAGGTTGTCATATGCTTCAGGCCCTTATTTCCTCTTACTGCTATACCATCATGTGCATATACCACGTTTTGCTTATACACTTGCCTGTTGATGGGCACTTGGGTTGTTTCCATCTTTCAGCAATTGTGAGTAATGCTGCTATGAATATTGGTGTGCAAATGTCAATTTGTGTCACTACTTTCAGATCTTCTGGGTATAGGCCAAATAGCAGAATTGCCAAGTCATAGGGCAACTCAATATTTAGTTTTCTGAGGAAACGCCAAATTGTCTTCCACAGTGGCTTTACTATTTTACATTCCTACCAGCAGTGAATAAGTAAGTATTCCTATTTCTACACATCCTCTCCAACAGTTGTAGTTTCCTATTTGTTTAACAGTAGCCATAAAAAATATGTGAAATGATCTCATTATGGTTTTGATTTGCATTACCCTAATAGCTAATGAAGATGAACATCTTTTCATGTGCTTTTTAGCATTTATATTTTCTATTTAAAAAAATGTCTATTCATATCTTGTGCCCATTTTATAATTGGATTGTTTGTCCTTTTGTTGTTGGATTTCTTTATATATACCGGATGTCAAACCCTTATCAGATAGATGGGTTTCCAAATTTTCTTTCCCATTGAGTTGGCTGCCATTTCATCTTTTTGACAAAGTCCTTTGAAGCACAAAAGTGTTCAATCTTGAGGCATTCCCATTTATCTATTTTTTCTTTTGTTGCTTATGCTTTGGTTGTAAGGTCTAAGAAGCTGCCTCCTATAGTTAGGTCTTGAAGATGTTTCCCTAAATTTTCTTCTAGGAGTTTTATGTACTGGGTATTATATTTAGGTCTTTGATCTACTTTGAGTTAATTTGTATATAGAGTGTGTGGTAAGGGTCCTCTTTCATTCCTTTGGATATGGATATCCAGTTCTCACAGCCCCATTTATTGAAGAGACTATTCTGTCCCAGTTCAATGGATTTGGGGGGCCTTGTCAAAAATCAATTGACCATAGATCTGAGGGTTTATTTGCAAACTCTCAATTCAATTCCATTGATCAATATGTCTATCTTCATGTGAATATCATGCTGTTTTGCCCACTGTGGCTTTATAATAGTCTTTAAAGTTAGGAAGTGTAAGTCCTCACACTTTGTTCTGAGGATATTTTTAGCTATTTGAGACCCCTTTTCCTTCCAAATAAATTTGATAAGTATGTTTTCCAAGTCTTTAAAGTAGGTTGTTGGAATTTTGACTGGTATTGCATTGTGTCTGTAGATCAGTTTGGGTAGAATTGACATCTCAACAATGTTTAGACTTCCTATCCATGAATACGGAATGTCTTTCTACTTCTTTAGGTCTTCTTTTAGCAATGTTTTGTAGATTTCTACATACAGATCCTTTACATCCTTGGTTAAGTTTATTCCTAGGTACTTGATTTTTTTTAGTTGCTATTGTGAATGGAATTTTTTTTCTTAATTGCATCCTTGGTTAGGTCATTAGTAGCATATAGAAACACTACTGATTTTTGCACATTAACCTTGTATCCCACCACTTAGTTGAATTTGTGTATTAGCTCAAGTAGCTTTGTTGAAGATTTATTTTGACTTTCCAAATATAGGATCATGTCATCTGCAAATAATGAGAGTTTTACTTCTTCCTTTCTGATTTGGATGCCTTTTATTTCTTTTTCTTGCCTAATTGCTCTAGCTAGAACTTCCAGCACGATGTCGAATAAAAGTGGTGACAGTGGGCATCCTTGTTTCATTCCAGATCTTAGGAAAGCTTTAAGTCTTTTACTGTTGAGTATAATGCTGGCTGTGGGTTTTCCATATATGCCCTTTATCATATTGAGGGAGTTTCCTTCAATTCTTATCTTTTGAAGTGTTTTTATCAGGAAAGGATGCGGAATTTTGTCAATGCCTTTTCATCCTCAATGAGAAGGTAATGTGATTTTTCCATTTTGATTTTTTAAATGTGTTTTATTATACGAATTGATTTTGCTGTGTTTAACCACCCTTCATGCCTGGAATGAACCCCACTTGGTCGTGGTGTATAATTCTTTTAATGTGCCGTTGGATTTGATTTGCAAGTATTTTCTTGGGAATTTTTGCATCTACCTTCATTAGGGAGGTTGGCCTGTAGTTTTCCTTTCTGTAATATCTTTATCAGGTTTTATTATTAGAATGATATTAGCTTCGTAGAGTAAGTTAGGTATTATTCTGTTTTCCTCAATTTTTTGGAAGGGTTTGAGCAGGATTGGTGTTAGTTCTTTTTGAAATGTTTGTGTGAAATTCCTCTGTGAAGCCATTTGGCCCTGGGTTTTTCTTTGTAGGAAGGTTTTTGATGACTGATTGAATCTCTTTACTTGTGATTGGTTTGTTGAGGTCTTCTGTTTCTTCTCAAGTCAATATAGGTTGTTTGTGTGTTCTAAGAAATTGGCCATTTCATCTAAGTTGTCAAGTTTGTGTTCAGTTGTTTAAAGTATCCTCTTATGATTTTTTATTTCTATGAGGTCCATGGTTTTCACTCCCTTCTCATTTCTGATTTTGTTTATTTGCATAGTCTCTTTTTTTACTTTGTCATTCTAGCTAAGGGTGTGTAAATCTTGATCTTCTCAAAGATCCAAATTTTAATTTTATTATCTCTACTGTTCTTTTGTACTCCATGTCATTTATTTCTGCTTTAATCTTTGTTATTTCTTTTCTTGTACTTGCTTTAGGGTTAATTTGCTGCTCTTTCTCTAGTTTCTTCAGTTATTCAGTTGGGTCTTTGGTTTTAGCTCTTTCTTCCTTTTTAATGTAGGTGTTTAAAGCTATAAATTTCACTCTCAGCATTGCCTTTGCTACATCTTGTAGGTTTTGATACATTGTATTCTCATTTTTGTTCCTCTCCAGATATTTACTTATTTCTCTTTGACCCACTGATTATTTAAGACTGTGTTGTTTAACCTCCATGTATTTGTGAAAGTTCCAGTTCTTCGTAGTTATTGATTTCCAGCTTCATTCCATTGTGGTCAGAGAAGTGCTTTGACTAATGTCAGTCTTTTAAAACTTATTAAGACCTGTTTCGTGCCCCCGCATATGAACTGTCCTCCAGAATGGTCCATGAGCACTTGAGAAGAATGTATATCCTGCTGTTTGGGGGGGCAACGATCTATATATGTCTGTTAGGTCTAATTCATTTATCACATTGTCTAGGTTTACTGTTTGCTTATTGAGCCTCTGTCTGGCTTTCTATCTATAGAAGAGAGTGGTGCATTGAAGTCTTCCACTGTTATTGTAGAAATGTCTATTACTGCCTTCAGTTTTGCCAGTGTTTGCCTCATGTACTTTGAAGCTCTTTGATTGGGAGCATAAACATTTATGATTGTTATTTCTTCTTGGTGAATTGTCACTTTTATGAATATATAGCGTCCTTCTTTGTCTCATGACATCTTTGTATTTAAAATTTATTTTGTCTCGTAGTATAGCTACCCTTGTTTCCTTTTGGTTACAACTTGCATGGAATATCTTTTTCCATCCTTTCACTTTCAACCTATTTGTATCCTTGGGTCTAAGATGAGTCTCTTATAAACAGTATATAGATAAATCATATTCGTAAATCCAATCTTTATTTTTTATTTGGGGAGTTCAATTCATTAATTTTCAAAGTTATGTAAATGCAGTTCTTGATTCAACCATCTTATCCTTTGGTTTTTATCTGTTAGATCTATTTTTTTCTCTCTTTATCCTTTACATTATGCTTACTAATACTGTTCAATTCTGTGCCCTCCTCCAGACCTCTCTCTCTTGTCTTCTTTTCAGCTGACAGAACTCCCTTCAGCATTGCTCACAGGGCAGGTCACATGTTAAATTCTCTCAGCATTTGTTTGTCTGTAAAATTTTAATTGCCTCCTCACTGTTGAAGGACAGCTTTGTTGGACAAAAGAATTCTTGGCTGGCAGTTTTTCTCTTTCAGAATCTTAAATCTATCATATCACTGCCTTCTTGCCTCCAAGGTGCCCACCGAGTAGTCAACATTTAGTCTTGTTTCTTCCCCTGTATGTGCTAGATCTGCTTTCAGGACTCTTTCCTCTTCAGCATGTGTCAGTCTGATAGGGTCCATTTGGATTTATTCTATTTGGAGTTTGTTGGGCTTCTTTGATTTGCATATTTATGTCTTTTATAAGGGTTTGGAATTTTCCCCAATTATCTCCTCAAATAATCTTCCTAGCCTTTTCCTCTTCTTTTCTCCTTCTGGGACACCGGTGATTCTTACATGTGTGCACTTCACATTGTCAGTCATTTCCCTGAGATTCAATTTTTCCATCTTTTCATGATTTGTTCTTTTATGCATTCAAATGCAGTTCACTGTCCTCTACTTCACTTATTCTTCCTTCTGCCTCTTCAAAACTTGTTGTGAGTCTCCATTACTTATAATTTGATCTACAGTATCTCTCATTTCTGTAAGATCTGGTGTTTTTCTGTTTACTCTTTCAAATTCTTCTTTATGCCCTGTTAGTGTCTTTTTGATATCCTTTATGTTTTTAGCCAACCCATTGAAGTTATTTAGGAGATTTGTATGAGCACTGTTGATTAGTTGTTCTAAATTGTGTCTCCTCCAACTTTTTAAATAGGTTATTCGGCTTGGCCTTATCTTCTTGCATCTTCATGTGCTCTGTGTGTTTTGTTGGTTTCTAGGCATTTGATTATCTTGATAAATTTATTTTGAGGGCTGATGTCCCTCGCTCACCTAAGTTTTGTAGTTGCTTGCATTTGTGTTGAAGGTCTCTTTTGGCACTTGGCTTGTCTGTAATTTCCCACCACACCAGGACCGGTGTCTCACGCAGGAGGTGCAACTCTATTTGGAAGCCTGTCAAAGGCTGGGCAGAAAAGCAGCTTGCTAGAGTACACTTTCCCAGTCTTGCCAGCAGATGGAGCTCTTGTCCACCTCTTTCCAATAAACCTGCCTCTTCCTGACTATAGCAGCTTTCTGGGCAAGGACCAGACCAGGCAACAATCTAGGCAAGGTTGCACATCTCCTTGCTGCCAGCTCCAGGGGTGGAGAGTGGGCACTGTGCATGCTGACCGAGAATCTGCTTGTGGGCATGATGGGTCTGGTGTTTCCCGGGCTCCTGCATGGAAGGACCTTGGGCTGTGAGACTGAGGGGTTTCGCTTCCCCAGCCTGCAGCCGGCTGGGGAGTGCCCTGATTTTCACGGCAAGACCCAAGCTGGTGTGCACCGGCAGGGGTGGGGGTGGAGAAAGTGCTTGGTGCTGCAGAGCAGCTCCAGCTCTTGTCTTTGCATCTCAGCCTGTGCGCCGTGAGCACTCTGGCCTCCATGGAGAAATGATGGAGGCAGCAGGACCCAGAGTGTCTCTCTTGCCAGCTAATTGTCAGGTCGGCTCTGCTCTGTGCCCCCCTCCTCCTGAGGAGAGGGCCCTCCAGTCTCCCCCAAACCAGGCGCCCTCAGTGGCCTGCTTCAGGGATGGGGGTAGGCCTCTGTGTGGGGATGAAGCGAGTCTGCTGGCTCCTGGGTTCCCACACGGGGACTCCCAGCTGTGAGGCTGAGAGGGATGGTCTCCCCAGCTGGCAGCGGAAGCTGGAGTGCCCGAGTGTGCGACTCCTCAGCCACCTGATCTGGCCAGCGCATAGCGGCCGGCCCCAGGTATGGTCATGATCGAATGAACTCACCCTAACTCTCAATCATAATTTCTCCACTTTTTCATCCAGGTCTTCAAGTTCCCTTTGCTCACCCGTACCCTGGAACCGCTGTCCTGGTCCTTTTCTGCCTCTTCTCTAGTTGTTTCAGGTGGAGAAGTGAGATCTGCTTCTCCTGTTCTACCATCTTCCCAGAAGTTTCTGGCTTTGCTGCCTCTTTCGTGCTACCTTGACCTCTCCAGACGCCTACGATGATCTTTTAAGCATATTGTAGGTGCTCAAAAAGTAAAACATGGTTATGAAACAAATGGCACTGGGGTTGGAGCTGCTCATGCTCTTAGCTTCATTTTGCAAAGGATTCAGGTTCTTAGCACTTTTTATTCATGCGTCAGTGTTGGTTTTAAAACGAAGCCCTTGAGGAGTAGAGCCTGTGTTCTTTTTTTTTTTTTTCTTTTTTTGTGAAAAATAAAATATATACAAAAAAGCAATAAATTTCAAAGCACATCACAACAATTAGTTGTAGAACAGATTTCAGAGTTTGATATGGGTTACAATTCCACAATTTTAGGTTTTTACTTCTAGCAACTCTAAGATACTGGGGATTAAAAGAAATATCAATATAATGATTTAGCAATCATACTCATTTGTTAAACCTACCTTCTCTACATAACTCCATCATTACTTTTGATCTTTCTCTCACTCTTTAGGGGTATTTGGGCTATGCCCATTCTAACTTTTTCATGTTGTATGGGGCTGTCAGTAATATAGGATAGGGGGATGGAACTAATTGTTGTTGAGAGGCTGGCCCCTCTGCATTTCAGGACTTATCTGCTCCAGGGACCTGTGTTCTTCTTGGTTAAGCCTTGTCTCCACCGTAGGGCTCGAAATCAGAATGTATCTAAAGCATATTCACAGATGGCTGTTGTGGTTTCCTGAGGCTCTTTCTGGCTGGCTGAACTTGATGATTCTGAGAACACTCTATTCAAAGGAGAAAGGCCGTGCAGGAAGCCTGGGACAGTACAGGCAAAGCAGGAAGGGCCTCTCAAGGCTGTGAGAAAAGGAAAGCAGACAGCTTCCTCTCCCTCCATAGTACTGGGACTGAGCCAGGTGCCATCAATGTGACAACAGGACCAGGACAGCTGGCTCAGACAAGGCACCAGAGACCAGAAGTACATGACTCCCACTCTTAAAACCTTTCTGTCCAGCTGCAAGATGGAATTTGCATTTAGAAAAAATAACTTAAAAATACATAGAAAGTGATCTGTTGACTAGTGGGGAGAAGATGCAAAAGGAGAACTTGTCACGTTGACGTGCAGAGAGGTGGAGGGAGATGGTGGAGAATCCATATTCCTGAATTTCAGACTCTTTCTTCTCCAGCATTCTTGCTGGAACTTACGTGATGCGAAGGCCTGGAACATCTGTGGCTATCATGAAAACACTAATCTTTGTTGCATACCCACTGTGTGCTTAGGCACTTCACATCATTATTTAATTCTCACAAGCTAATCTGTGAGGTAGGTATTATTAACCTCATTTTGCCAATGAGAAAAACAAGGCTTTGAGAGTTAAGAAACTTACCTTGGTGATACAGTTTGTAAGTGGCAGAGATGCAAACTGAGCCTGAACTCTGTGTGTCTGAAAGTCACTTGTTTTTCATGTTCTAGGTTAACAGTAACTGAGTGAAGGATAGGATGGTCTGCAGAGTAGAAACCATGGGGCTTCACACTGTCTCTTGCTGGATGTTTCCTGTCCCAGGTAGTTTGTTCTTGGTGAGTCTGGCATTGGCGGACCTGGTGGTCTCCGTGTACCTACCCCGCTAATCCAGGTGTCTGTCTTCCATGACGGCCAGGCCCTTGGGGAGACGCACTGCAAGGCCAGCGCCTTTGGATGGGCCTAAGTGTCATCGGCCCCGTCTCTACCATCCCCAGCGCGGTTAACCACTCCTGCTGCATCCGGCACGGGCGCAGCCTACCCCCGGGTCTGCTGGCACCGCCCCCACCCCCCCACTCCCGGACACCCGCCTCATCTGGCTCCTCCCCAGCATGGCCTTGGTGCCCTACCTCTGGGTCCCTGGAGCATGGCCCCTGCGTCTGCTCCTGCACCTTTGTCCAGAAGCCCAGCGCCCAGCACATGGCGGCAGGGGTGGGCACCCGCTCCCTCCCCGCCTTCGCTGTGGTCTCCTTCTGTTACCTGCGCCTCTGGGTGCTGGTGCTCCAGGTATGGGAAGGCCACGTCAGAGAGCGTGCTGTGCCGGTGGCCCCGCGACGTCCAGAGCTTTCTCACCGTTTGTGGCGTTGGTGATCATCACCATCTGCCTGGCCCCTTGAACTGCATCAGCCTTGCCATCACCATCAACCCTGAAGAAATGGCCTCTCAGGTTCCCCAGGGACTCTATCACTAGCTGCTTCCTGGCTTATTTCAACAGCTGCCTAAACACCATCACCTGTGGGCTCCTGGACCAGAACTGCAGCAGGGAGGGTAAGAGGATCCTCTGGGCCCTGTGCTCCCCACAACACGGCTTTCAGGATGTGGAGGGGCCGCAGTGCCAAGATCCACCTGTTAGCAATGACAGCCCCCTGCCTTGCCGTCCCTAGCCTGGACCTGAGGCACCCTGGCTGGAGTGACAAGCCCATGAAATGGTGGGGGGGATTTGCTGGAAGGGGGAACTAGCCTGCTGCTCACATTAACAGCATGTCCCTTGTGGAACTTCATCCCCTGGCCAAGAAGTCCATCAGCCCCCTTGGTTCAGGCAGGTCAGAGGATGCCCACAGGTCCCGGAGCCACGCTGAGGTGAGCACAGGCAGCGGATTTGTCAAACTCTCCGTGCCACACCCTCTCGGTGATGCATGGGGAGCTTGGTGCATGCAAGGACCAAGGAAGGATCAGTATGAGAACGGCATGGGGCAGAAGAGGTCAACTCCTTCCCAGTAGCTGCTCCCTCGTCCTCCTGCTTTGGCCCCCTGGTGCTTGTTCCCCTTCCCCTGCAGGATGGCAAGGATGGATGTCTTTCTGTTAGCAGAGGTGAAAGAGCCAAGTCTGCAGCACTGAAAGGTTGATACCTTTGCAGAGGTCTTGGGGAGCATGGTGGGTGCAGAGGAAAGTGTTCCGTGTTATTCTCCACATCTGACCTTCCCCACCACACCACAAACACATGCTCCACTCCACAAACACACTACACACACACACCACAAATAAGCATTCCACACACCCACACACTCACACTCCTCAGGCATTTGGAGCACAAAGTCTTCCTTTCCTGGTTTTACCATGTTAAAATTGTGTTATTTGAGCCAACTCACCTAATCTCTATTCCTCAGTTTACTGATCTTAATGTGGGTTCACGAGAGCGCCTACCTCCCACCTCCCAGGGCTGGGCGGCACGTTCTCTGGGACCACAGGATTGGAGGAATGAATGTACAGTCTCCAGGGAGGACTGCCTTGATGAATAACACACATTTGTTATTTTTTTGAATTTCAGTGTGTTTTCAAACATTTGCTTCTTTACAGACCCAACAGAGGGACAATACATGTAAAAGGTCTAATTGACTGGCCTCAGACCCTTTACAAATAAAGTCAAATGAATAAATATAAAATTTTCCTAAAAGCACTTGTGTTTTTCTAAGATAAATTAAGTAAAACTATGCCTTGTTTTTTAATTTTGGGCAATGAAAAAAGATTATAATTTGTAATACAGATCCCTTTTTCTTCCCTTTGGAAAAATCCTATGCTGGCAAATTCAAATAAAATCTGGAGAATATTTATAGTACGTCAGTGCAATTTATTTTATGGTATTGATGTAAAAGTTAGGAGACGGATGAGCTACCTGAAATGCTCTGGGCCAGGCCATAAATGTGTGGTGGCTTAACCTCCCTTGGATGCTAACTCAGCAAAGGGCCTGGGGAAGAAGCATCCTGCCATTGACATCTTTCAGGTAGCCAGAGTCACAGCCCAACAACAGGCTGGGTCTGAGAAGGGGCTTTTCAACAGCTGCTGCAGGATTGGGGAAGTGATTTGTCACAGGCCGAGTCAGCTGCCCCGCTCTGCAATGCTGCTGCAGGCTGCCTCGCTGGGTGGCACTGCAATGCTGCTGCAGGCTGCCTCGCTGGGTGGCTCTGCAATGCTGCTGCAGGCTGCCTTGCTGGGTGGCACTGCAGTGCTGTTGCACACTGCCTCGCTGGGTGGCTCTGCAATGCTGCTGCAGGCTGCCTCGCTGGGTGGCACTGCAATGCTGCTGCAGGCTGCCTCGCTGGGTGGCACTGCAATGCTGCTGCAGGCTGCCTCGCTGGGTGGCACTGCAGTGCTGTTGCACGCTGCCTTGCTGGGTGGCTCTGCAATGCTGCTGCAGGCTGCCTCGCTGGGTGGCACTGCAATGCTGCTGCAGGCTGCCTCGCTGGGTGGCTCTGCAATGCTGCTGCAGGCTGCCTCGCTGGGTGGCTCTGCAATGCTGCTGCAGGCTGCCTCGCTGGGTGGCACTGCAATGCTGCTGCAAGCTGCCTCGCTGGGTGGCACTGCTGCGTCGCGTTTGGCAGGGAGAAGGGGAGTGTGAGTCAGGCATGGCCCTCCCCTACTCTGTGTAGGGGGACTTCTAGAGCAGGGAGAAGAGTTTTCTCTGCTTGTCCAGCCACATCTGTGGTAGAGAGGGGGTAGTAATGGTGACAGCGACAGAGAGGAGGAGGACCCCAGAGCAGTTACGAGATCATTGATCATTAATCATTGAATGCTTGCTGTAGGTCAGGCCATGTACAGATGCTTTAAACCCATCCTCACCTTTATTTCTGAGAGTAACCCTGTGGGTTAGTTATCATTATCCCCATTTTTGGATGAGGAAAGAGACGCTCAGGTTAAGTAACTTGCCTAAATTTGTGCATGGATCTGCCCTAACTGAGCATACATGGAAGAATGTGCGGCTCTCTCAAGCCTCAGTTTCTCCATTTATAAACCAGAACCCTCACACCTGCCCACCAGCAGAGAGATGGCAGAAAACTAGTCTAGTGAGACAGGCAGCCGCTAGGCGAAGCATGACTGCTGAAAATAGTGGCTGCATCATCAGACACCCTATTGTGGAAATATTTATAGTGTATTTATTTGTTTGACAGGCACAGTGCCGGTGGTGTCAATTTAAATAGTCTCTAAGCAAGCATTTTTTTTTTCCTTCAACATGCTCTTAACTTTGCTTTATAATTCAGCTGGAGTATCTCAGAAGGGACTCTTTTTCCCCTAAGAATCCCCTAATCAGGAGGTATTTGCTTTTCAACCACCACAGTAGCATGTTTTTAAATTGCACAGTGGAAGCTCAAAAAGCAAAGCCTTTTTCGTATTTGACCAGGTTGCAATTAATAATGAGTAAGCTTCTATCCAGCCATCACCCCACACATTGAGCCTATCCATGACGGTAGATGATGGAGGCTTTTAAGGAAGGCTTTTGCTAAGCAGGGGAACAAATCTTGATGCAGAGCATGAAAATTCCCCAGCCCTGTGTGTCTTTGGCTATTTATTTTCCTTAGTATAGATTGCAAGTCACATCCTTTTCTTCTTCATCCTGTGAAGCGACTGTAGCCTACTCCTGGGCTGGTACAACCCTGTAGGTGTGTGGAGAAAGCCACTGCTCGCCACACCCAGCATCCGCCGTAGGAGCAAAGCCCCACCTGGGTCAGGAGAAGAAGACCCTGACATCTCCTGGCTGCTGCAGAGGTGCCGGCGACAAGGCTTTCCGACAACAGCTCCAGGTAAAGGCTGCAGTGAGCTAGTCCTACAGGCTTGCAAAACATTGTTCTTTCTCCTTCTCTAGCTGCGATGGTGATTTAGGTAGGGTAACCAAATACTTCTTGAGAGTGAAAGAGGGCACTGTTAATAATTATGTAAGGGCAACAGATGCCAATCAGACTGTTCCAGGCAAACTGGGACATGTGGGCTCCTTAGGCTAAGGGAAAATCCAAAGAGATAAGGAAAAGCTGCAAGGAAACTTTGAGATAACAAATCTGGCAGAACCATAAATAGTCACATTAGCTTCTGTCTACATGAAGCCAAGTACTTACATGAAAAGGGGAACAACTGAGCAGATTGGTAGCTTAAACTGAAACACTTGTCTAAATGCCTCACCTCTTGCCTTCAATGGAAGAATGTTGGTAGATTGCTGAGAAGGGCCTGCCCGGGAGAGTGTGTGTCACCATCAGCCGCAGGAGGTGATGGCGGTAGGTGTGGAAGCAGCAGCGTCAGCAGTAGCGTTAGTAACAGCAACAGAAACAGCTGTGTGGCCAGGCCATGGAAGAGGTGTCAGCAGAAGGCCTAAGAGGCCTTGCCACCCTGAGGACCCGGGTCACTTGAAGAAGGAGGAGCCAAGAGAGGACAGGAGGAGGCTGGTATAGAGGGGAGGAGGAGGTGCAGTGGGAACTTTTGCAGTCTGACTTGGTAAATTGAGCCTTTGAGAGGCAGCATGATATTGGAATCTGCAATAACCTCTAACAGCAACTTCAACGCGATTCCAACTTTACCCAGACTTGGATCCATTTTCACAGGCTAAAGGCATAGTTCCCACAAGACTCCCCTCTCTTCAGATACCAGCTCTAAATTCGGGGTTTCTCAGAGCCACCTAGACTTCTGACCAGCTGGCTACAAATTCAGGAGTTCCCGTCACCCCTCAGGTTCAGTAATCATTAGAATGACACATAGAATTAAGGGAAGCACTGTCCTTATGATTATGGTTTATTACAGCTCAAAGAATTCAAATTAGAAGGAGCCGAAAGAAATGATGCAGAGGGCAAGGTTTGGGAGAATTCCCAATCACAAAGCTGCTATGTCCTTTCTCTGTGGAGTCAGAATGTGTTAACCATGCCTATGTAATGAAGCACCATAAAAGTTCGGAATGTGTTTTAATGACTAACTCCTGTATCTTCAAGATTTACCTAAATATTACCATTTGGGCTCTTTTTAAAATAATTCAATCCTCACATCAACCATGGCACTCCAATCTTCCTTACCATGATCTACTTTTATTTTTCCTTCCAATAGAAAATCTTGTGGCATAATATGTAGATATTGTGACTTTCTATTGTCTGCTATTAGGCTATAACATCAACAAGTGCAGGCTTTTTATTTGTTTTGTTCAGTTAAATATTCCAAGTCCCTGCAGTTGCCTGGAGGATCGTAGTTGTTCCAACAATATTTACTGATACATGAACAAAAATATTCTCATAGCAGGACTTCCATTTCTGATATATTCTTATGAACCTCACTGTACCATTTAGCCTTTCTTGAATTACTGTATATGTTTTTTGTTTTGTTTCATTTTTTGATAATTTACCTCAGGCTTTTGGTTAGTATAATTCAGTGGTTTTGTCCTTCTTAAACTGTGTAAAACCATGTTCAGTAAGAGACCCCAAAGCTGACTGGTTTTTTGTTTGTTTGTTTTACTAGCTGCATTCTTATACTAAGAAATAAAACAAATTAGCAATAACAATAAAAAGCCTGGACACCCAAACCTCAGAGCGTTTCCATGACTGGTCGCACACACAGCTGTGCCAGGAGGGTGACACATCAACGTCTTTTGCCAATCAGGGAAGCTCACCCAAGCTCTGTCATTCAGAGTTTTTATTGGTATTTCCTTATATAGACATGTTGATTGAACCAATACCCATGTGATTGAATTCAGTCTCAGGCCCAGGTCCCCTCCATGGGGTTGGGGAGGTCGGGCTGATTTGATACAATCCAGAGCCCAAATCCCCTAACCACAGGGTTGGTCTTTCTGCCATAGCCAGCCCACCCTGACACTGCCACTGTGCGCCCCCCCACCCTAAATCATCTCCGTAGCATAAACTAGCAGATGTCGTCTGCGACCCACCATGAAAAACAAAAAACACTCCTATCATGGAAATTTACAAAAGTTAGAGAGCATCTCCCAGGAACTGGGAACAAAGGGCAGTCAAGTTCTAATGTTATACAATGGGATCAAACAGATCTGGAATTAAATACTGACTTATAATTTACTAGTATTGAGAAATTAGCCTCATTATTTGGCTGCTTTGACTCCCAGGCTTCTGATCTGTGAAATGTGGAGGGTAACAGCCCCTTCCCATGGTTTTTGAAAGGATAAATGGCATCGTGTGCCCATGTGTATGGCACAGTGCCTGGCACATAGTAGGTTTTCAGCAAAGTGCTTGTCCCATCCCTGGAACTTCATATACAATGAGTAAAACTGTTATAGGCAAGACCAAGAAAAAACTCATGCATGTTGTACTCTTTATACTCAGCTTCTTTATGCTCATTTTTAAAACCAGGTTTTTGTGGTGGTTTTTTTTAAATCTACAGAGAGCATACTGCTTGGAAACCATTTTCAGAAGAAAATAAATCTAAAATACACTAAACCTTAAGCATTATACATTGATTTCTACTTTAGTCTTGTTCACAGACTTTGGTAGAATGTGCCCTAGTAAATCGTACCCCACTTCTTACCATGGAGGGCAACACAAATTCCCTTCTTTCCCCAGCTCTGCAGCTTCATCCTGTGTTAAGGTCTCAGATCAACTCTCAGTGTGGGGTGTGAAGCTTGGCAGTTGCTCATGGACACACAAGATAGTGCAGGGGCTGGAAATGGGTGGGAGGGTCTGGATCTAACAGAAGTCTTGCTTATTAGAGTTCAACAGCTTTGTGGCCAGAAGGTGACGTGGCCCAAGTTATATTTTGGCAAGATTAATCTGGAAGTAGCAGGTAGGAGACGGAAGGGGCGGAAGGGAGAGACAGCAGAAGGTGAGGGACTATTTAGAAGGCTCTAAATTCCAAGAAAAGTATGTGAGAAAAGCTGTACCTGCAGTGATTGCAGTGTGAAAAGAACCCACTTTCCAGGTCTCCTCTCCCATTATCTTTCAACTCATTCTAGGCCCCAACCTGAGAATGGAGAGCACCTGCGTTCTCAGAGCGTACTGTCAGGACAGAGAACTGAGACCACATAGGTCAACATGGCTTCATTATTTGTTCCATGAAAATCCTTGCCCAGGAAAAGAAGGTTGTAAATAATAACTAAGTACACTGTTTGCTTCAGGAAGTCTCTATGAACGACTTTACAGGCAGAGAGCGTGCTCATCTCGACAAACAGATCTGCTTTTAGCACAATAGATTGTTCACCTTGGCAAACAGCTTCTCATTGAACAGTTACTTGGTAAGTAACAGTTTACTTATCAAGACTTGCTTCATATTCCTAAATTCTGCCAACCTTGAAAGACCTCATTTAAACCACTTCAACCCAGATCTCCAGGCATTATAAATATCCTCCCCTGACCTCACCTTTCTGAGCTACTACTAACACACCCTTCGTCGTACTTGCGGAGTTCTCCCTTACTGCAGCAGGTTTGGTACACTTAACTTTGTTTGAACAAGGAGTTTTCCGGTGGCCTTTTGGGAGATGACAATCATCCAGCCTAACCCAATGACTTGGTGTCCACAAATACCACCGATTCCTACTGTTCCACCCACGCACAGAAAGCCCTCTCTGCCGGAGCCTGCCCATTCTCAGAATCCGCGAGCCTGCACCACTTTCTCCATGGGAACAGTTTCTCCGTGAGGCCTCTCGCTTCTCCAAACCCCACCACCACCACTCCCACACCACACACACACTTTTGGTGTTACTCACTTTTTCCTTGCCTTCTTATACCTGTTTATCTATTTATTTTATTTCTGAATGGTGAGTTCCTGAGGCAGGGCCTGCAGTGGCCATCTAGAACGATTCCAACATAACAGTGGCACAAGAGGCTCATTCTAAAAATGCTTTTAAAGATTCCCAAAGCACTTGAGGAGAACAAGTCAAAGGGAATGAAAATTCCTCCTTTTTTCCCCTTAAGGCAAAATTCTAAAAATAAATTCTCTGTGATAATTTAAAAGTATATTTGGCTTTACAAAAGAGGTTTCTTCCAGTTCTTTTCAAAGTGATTGATGATTCTTTTTTAGTCTCTTTTGTACTATTTACACACACACACAGACACACACACATTAACCACACATCAAAGTGCACCAGCTCAAGTATCGTAGGCTTGTCTTTTCCTGTTTTTATAGATCTCTTCTTTCTCTTTTCAGACTCTTGTACCTTTAGTACAAGATATTTATCTGTTTCTTTTCCTTATTGTGAATTCCATAAGAGACATGAGAAAGCTTAGTAGCATAATACAGGAGGCTCATGGAAGTTCTACAGAAGTTTATACTTCTAATACTTAGGTGATAAGGGTTAATTTAGTACAACATTTTTCTTATTGAGGAAAAGTTGACAGAATATGTACGCCTTTACTTTCTTAAATTGAAGACATGGACATAATCTAACTTTTCTTCATTACTCATCCTTCTGACCATTCACAATACATCTCTTGGTCAACCTTTTTGGCTTCCTCTCCCTTACTATTAGGTTTTAACTGCCATTAGTTCACAGAGAGTAGCCTTTGGGCAGGGTCTCAAGTGTTTGCAAATCTAAAGGTTCCTTTTCTTCTACGTTGCTACTTCCAATCTGCTATGGCTTGAGAAATAAATCCCAAGCTCAGGAGAGGTTGTGTATTAAGAGTAAACCTTGCTATATAAGTGGGCATCTAGGCCTTCTCCTGTGAAATAAGACACAAATTCTTAACTTGGTGGACCTTGGGTTCTGAACTTTCTCTCTCCGTAGGCAGGCTGCATTCCTCTCCTCCCAACCCCAGGAAGAGAAGCCATGGATCCATCACATATTCAAAGGACCTTTTGAGCCCCAAGAAGTCAGAGAAATGCAGTTATGTGATAGCTGCATATTTGTGAATATCAGAGAAATGCAGTTTTGTGATAGCTGGAAGAAGTAGGGAAAATGTGGCCGACAACGTTAATTTTTCTTTTAGAAAGGAAATTATCCTCTTTATCAAGAGAATCCTGATTTTGTGTGGGGTGACAATATGCATAGTTAAAAATGCTAACCTTCCCAGGCAACCTTAACTGGGGGTCACCATGAATTTAATTCTGACCAAAGACATGTAGGCAGAAAGTTCTGGATAGAACTTGCAGAAAAGCTTGACAGGGAGCCAAGTCAGCTGGCATGTACTTCTTCACTTTTTCTAGTTGCCTTTCCCTGCTTCCATTTTCTTTTTGACTGGAACATATTTGTGAGGCCAGAAGTAGAGTAGCCATTTTTCAACCATAAGCAACAAATGGACAGCAGAGAAGACAAGATAGAAGGAGGTCCTTGAGAATCCTTGGTCACCTGTACCTGCTGAGAACTGCCTACATCTGGGCTTTCAGTAATCAAATGTTACTCTTGAGGCATTGAATGTTTACCTTGAGATGGTTCAGCCACAAAGATCCACTTTATAAGCATAAAAAATAAGTACTAAATATATCACAACTGTTATAAAGCAGGTATGCTTAAAAACACTGAAACTTCCTAATCACTGTCTTTTGGGATTTCATTCTAGGGTTATCCAGTCACCACTTGGATATACCATAGACACCTCAAAAGCAACATACCCCAAGCTCAATTATTTATTCTCCATCACTGCAAGCTTGTTTAGCCCTACTTTCCTTGTTTCTCTATTCCTTCTCTTGGTTTTTGGCAATAGCATTCATCATGTCACTTAAAGATAGAAAATTCACACTGTACTTCTTATCCTTTCTCTCCATCACCTCTACTCCCCCTCTTTCCCATATCCAAGTAGTTATTTAATCCTGAAGACTCTGTGTATAACTGAGAAAATGTTATAGACATTGGCCTCTTGGTTGGCTTTCCAGAGCTGCACAGCTCAGAATATGTTTGCTCTAGATTGTGGATCAAAGAAAGGAATCCAAAACCCACTCTAAAGTATATTTAAAATAGTATTGACTCAAAGGAAAGGCTCTAGAATTTCTGATAAACATTCCTTGGAATAGATTTCTTATTTTGAAGGTCATTAGATAATTGAGAAACTGGTTACTGTTACACACACCTCTGCACTAAATCTGATTCCATAAATCTTCATGGTTCTTTCCTGAACTCTTCTGAAACAAGTACCTGCTTGTAGGTGATGGAGTATCAGGCAAAATGAACAGGCACATTTGCTGTCTTAGATTTATGATCTTTATTACTCCAGGTAAGGACTCCAGAACTCAGAATAGTACATTTTTACCTGATGCATGAGACCGTATTAAATGTTGATGTACATGATAGATGAAGCTAGAATTAATTAGTGTCAGTCCCCATGGAAGTTGCTTATGATGAGGAACAATGAAATTAAGGTATGTAGATATGATACATCATCATTCTTCTTCATTTAAGCCAGTTGAGAGGTGGGCCAGGAGGAAGAGACATTGTACATATAAGAAAAATGGGCAGAGTTGTTGATAAATTCTCATTCATTTCTTTTCCAAATTAGTTAGAAGTTGCTGTCATGAAACCAAAATTCATTTTTAGTGTACAAATTAGCTCCATGCTTTCATTTAAAAATAATGTCTGGGTTGTTCTTCTTGGTAGGAATATAACCCTTTGTTT
Organism: Tamandua tetradactyla; assembly: GCF_023851605.1. Taxonomy (NCBI): domain Eukaryota; kingdom Metazoa; phylum Chordata; class Mammalia; order Pilosa; family Myrmecophagidae; genus Tamandua; species Tamandua tetradactyla. The sequence goes on along the minus strand of NC_135334.1, from coordinate 50,155,346 downwards.
CAGCAACGTGCATTCGCAAAACAATGGGGAAATTTTCAGTGACTGAAATAGTAAAGCTGTGACACCTTTACACAGTTAAGTCTCGGATGGATGTGCTACCTGGGGACCTGGCACACATGACAAGAGAGAGGATTCAATATTTTCTGGACTTTGCTCACATGCACTTAGCAGTCAAAGGCAGAAAATATGGAGCCAGTTCTGATGATCAGTTCCAAAGTCCTTTCCTAATCACAATGCCCTATTCTCTGCAAGGAATGGGGACTCTGAGGCAAAGCACAGAAGGGTTCTTCAGACACCCAAGTAAGTCATAGCGGACAAAGAGCTGGGGAGGCATCGGGAAGGGAGAAAGTACTTCAAACCGAGAAAACGTGACTGTTGACTTTGTCTCCAACTGAAATGAAAATGTATTTTAGAATGTGATAAACAAGCACATATCTCTTAGGCCCAAAGTTGGGTGCTGAGGGCACCACAGTGAATGAGTCAAGATTCCGACCTCGGAGAAATTAATAGTCAGGGAGATAGATAGCTAAATAAATGATTATAGTGCGGAAAATGCAATGACAGAGAAAAAAACATGGTGCTGTGGGAGCACTTCATATGCTTGTGGGAACTGTGAATGTCCTTACAGAGAGTGGCCTTGGGGCAGGGCCTCAGAGGGGATAGCAGGTCACCTTCAGAGTGGGAAGGCCATGCGAGGCAATGGGAACTGCAGAAACAGTTTAAAGATTAAAAAATAAATATGACACACCGTGGGCAAAAGCGTGTGTGGGAGCAGGCCCTCTCATGTGTTGCTGGTTGGAATGCAAGTTGGTAAACCTCCACTGAGGACAGTTAGCAATCTCTCATGAATTCAGTGCATCTACATTTAGTCTAGCCATTCCTCTTTCAGGAATTTGCCCTAGGGCTACACTCACCCGTGTGCAAAATATACCATGTTAATCATTGCAGCCTTGTTTGTGATAACAAAAGACTGGAAATACCTTACATGTGCATCACAGGGCAGTGGGCAAGTAGACTGCAGTGCAGTCCTACGACGCAATACTGGGGGCACCATGAAAGAATAAGAAGGCTCTTTATGATCTGATATGGAATGGTCTTCAAGGGGTATTATTATGGAAAAGAATAGGATACAGAACAGCAGGTTTGGAAGGTTACCATGTGTGTAAATTACGTGTGAAATAAGAGAATAAATAGAAATATAAATTTTGGTTGGTTATGCATAAAATGTCTTTTAAAAGTCTAAACTGACCAATGTGTTGTTTTAGAGAAGGAAAACTGGAAGGCTGGGTATAGGGATTGACAGGAGAATGTACACTATACACTTTTAGGTCTTTTGAATTTTGAACCATGTGACTGTATTACCTATCAGACACAATTAAATAATAACTTTTAAATTAAAAAAATGTATTGTAGTAACATAAATACAACAAAATTTCCCATTTTAACTGCTTTCAAGTGTGCAATTCAGCATTATTAATTACATTAAGAATGACGTGCTACCATCACCACCATCCATTACCAAAACTTTTCCATCACCTCAAACAGAAACTCGGTAACCCCCAGCTTTGCCCTAGTAACCTGTAACCTGTATTCTATTTTCCTTCCCCATGATTTTGCATATTCTAGTTATTTCATATAAGTGATATCATATGATGTTTGTCCTTTTGTGCTTGGCTTATTCACTCAACATATCTTCAAGTTTCATCCATGGTGTCACAGGTAGCAGAATTTCATTCTTATTTACAGCTGAATAATATGCCTCTGTATACAAATAGCACATTTTGCTTATCCATTCATCTGTTGATCAACACTTGGGTTGCTTCCACCTTTTGGCTATTGTGAATGAAGCTGCTATGAACAAATATGTGCACAAATATCTGTTTGAGTCTCTGCTTTCAATTCTTTGGGATATATACCTAGAAGTGGGATTCCCAGGTTATATGGTAATTCTATACTTAAGGTAATTTGGAACCACCAAATTGTTTTCCATAATGGCTGTAGTAGTTTACACTGATGAAGGTTCCTATTTCTCTGCATCCTTGCCAACATTCATTATTTTCCATTTTTTTAAATAATAGTTATCCTAGTGGGTGTAAAAAGGTATCTCATTGTGGTTTTGATTTGCAACACTCTAAGGGCTAATGATTTTACATTTTTTCATGTACTTATGGGCCATTTGTATATGTTTTTTGGAGAAGTGTCGGTTCAAGTCATTTGGCCTTTTTTATTTGGGTTCTTTGATAGTGATGATAGCAATGAGGATAACAGACAGCCTCCTCTTGTTTCTGATTTTAGGAGGAAAGCTTTCAGTCTTTCACTGTTGAGGATGGTGTTACCTGTGGGTTTTTCATATATGAATTTTATCAGGTTGAGATAGTTCCCTCCTATTCCTATTTTTTCTGGCTTTTTTTTTTTTTTAATTAAAAAAGAGGACTGAGGGTGGTGCAATGGTGGCTCAGTGGCAGAGTTTCCACCTGCCATGCCAGTGACCCGGGTTCGATTCCCGATGCCTGCCCATGCAAAAACAAAAAAAAAGTGGGGGTGGGGGGGACTGGATTTTTTCGAATGCCTGTTTGTTATCAATAGAGTCAACCATGCGGTTTTTGTCCTTTATTCTACAAACATGATGTAACACATTATTGGTTTTCTTACGTTGAACCACCCTAGCATTCCTGGGATAAATTTCACTTGGTTGTGGCACATAATCCTTCTAATGTGCTGTTGGATTCCATTTGTGTTTTGTTGAGGATTTTTGTATCTATATTCATTGGTCTGCAATTTTTCGTTCTTGCAATATCTTTATCTGGCTATGGTATTAGGGTGATGCTGGCCTCAGATGAATTAGGGAGTATTCTCTCCACTTCAGTTTTTTTGGGAAGAGTTGGAGCAGGATAGATGTTAATTCTTCTCGGCCTGTTAGGAAAAATTCACCAGTGAAGCCATCTGGCCCTGCGCTTTTCTTTTGGGAAAGGTTTTTGATGATTGATTTAATCTCTTCATTTGTTACTGTTCTGTTGAGGTCTTCTGTTTCTTCTTGAATCCCTTCATGTAATTTGTGCTTTTCTAGAAATTTGTTGATTAGTCTAGGTTATTAATTTGTTGGTGTATAGTTGTTCATAGTATCCTCTTCTAATTCTTTTTATTTCTCTTGAGTCAGTAGTAATATCCCCCCTTTTATTTCTAATTTTCGTCATTTGTGTCCTCTCCTTTTTTCTTTGTCAGATTAACTAAAGATTTGTCAATTTTTTTAATCTTTCAAAGAACCAACTTTTGGTTTCATTGATTTCCTCTATTATCTTTTTTTATTCTCCATTTCATTTATCTCCAGTCTAATCTTTGTTATTTTCTTCCTTCTGCTCACTTTGATTCTAGTTTTCATTAAGAATTCTGAATTTCCTCTGAGCACTATTTTGCTACATCTGTTATGTTCTTGTTTTCAGTTGTCTCAAGATATCTCCTCATTTTCCTTGGGATTTCTTCTTTGACTGATTGGCTGTCTAAGAGTGTGTCATTCAGTTTCCAAGTATTTGTGAATTTTCCAGTTCTCCTCTTGTGTTGATTTCTAGCTTCTTCCATTGTGGTCAGACATTGTACTTTGTGTTATCTCAATGTTTTAAAATGTAGTGAGACTTCTTTTGTGACCAAATGTATGGTCTACCCTAGAGAATGATCTACACATACTAGAGGAGAATGTATGCTCTGTTGTTGTTGGGTGAAGTGTTCTATCTATCCATGGCTGTGAGGTCTACTTGGCTTATCATATTATTCAAGTCCTTTATTTCCTTACTGATCTCATCTCTAGATGTTCTATCCATTATTGAAAGTGCTGTGCTGCAATCTCCTACTTCAATGTAGAACCATCTATTTTTTTTCCTACAGATATGTCAATGTTTACCTCATATATTTAAGGCTCTGCTGAGAGATGCATATCTGTTTATGGTTTTATAGTGGATCATTTAGAATCCCTTTCATAGCAGAACATTTGGAATATCTTCTTATTTCCTTCTGTGCATAGTTTTCAGATGCTTTCTTTGTGATTATTACAGGGCACAAGGCTAACAGCCTAAATTCATAACAATCTCCTTTGACTTGATACCAATTTAACTTCAAGAGCATACAGAATTTATGTCTTTATTCACTTATACAATCTCATTTCTTTGTTCTTGTCACAAATTACAATTTTATACATTGCTGTCCATAATTATAGAGTTCTTGTTACATTTTATGCATTGGCATTTTAGGTACTATAGGAAGTAAAAAGCAGAGTTAGAAATGAAAATACAGTAGTATCAGAGTTCATAATTTCCATGTAGTTATATTTACCAGAGATCTTTTTTCCTTTATTCAACTTCAATCTACTGTCTAGTGTCCTTTACATTCCACATGAAGATCTTCCTTTAGCACTTCCTGCAGGACAAGTCTAATGGTGAAGAACCACCTCAGTTTTTGTTTACCTGGGAATGTCTTACCCTCTCCCTCATTTTTTTTTTTTTTTTAACATGGGCAGGCACCAGGAACCAAACCCAGGTCTCTGGCTCTGCTACTGAGCCACCATTGCCTGCCCTCTCTCATTTTTTGAAAGAGAGTTTCAACAGGTACAGACTCTAGTTTGGCAGTTTTTTCTTCCACCCCTTTAAATATGTCATCTTACAGCCCTCTTGCTGCCACAGTTTCTGATGAGAAATTGACGTTTAATCTTATTGAGGTTCCCTTATATGAACACATTGTTTCTCTCTTGTGGCTGTCAGGACTCACTCTTTGACTTTGGTGTATGACAGGTTGATTGTTATGTGTCTGTGTATAGCTCTCTTGGAGTTTACAGTATTTGGAGTTCATTGAATTTCTTAAATGTGTATATTCATGTCTTCTGTTGAATTTGGGAAGTTTTCTGTCATTATTTCTTTGAATATCCTTTCTCACTTTCTTCTCTGTTTGGGACTCCCCTAATGCATATACTAGTACGCTTGAAGGTGTCCCGTCAGTCTCATAGCCTCTGTTCACTTTTCTTCATTTCTTTTCCTTTCTGTTCCTCAGAGTGAATAATTTCAGTTGTCTTATCTTCAAGTTTACTGATTCTTTCTTCTGCTAGCTCCAATCTGCTGTTGAACTTCTCTGGGAAAATCTTCATTGCAGTTATTTTGATCTTCAGCTCCAGTAATTATTTGGCTCCTTTTATGATTTCTATTTCTTTACTGAATTCTCATTTTATTCATATATCATTTTCCTGATACTCATTAGTTCTTTGTCCATGTTTTCCTTTAGCTCCCTGGGCAACTTTAAGAACATTTCTAAAAAAGTCTTTGTCTGCCATGTCCAAAGTCTGGTATTCTTCATTGGTGGTTTCTGATGTTTTATCTTGTACTTTTGAATGGACCATTGGTTCTTGTGTTTTTGTATGCTTTGTAATCTTTTGTTACACACTGGACATTTTGATATTTTAATGTGTTAACTCTGTAAATTAGTCACTGAGGTATCTGTTCCTTAAGCTTATATCCAGTTAGTAATACAAGAAATTTGTATCCAGCTAGTGAAACTCAGGTTTCCTTGAATACCAGCTGGTAACAATAAGAACAACAACAAAATACCTTTTGCATTTTATTCAGATGAGCTCTGTGTTGGCTGGTGCTCTCCTTCAGAGCTTTGCAATCCTAACAATGAATGTGAAGAACAGTCCAAGGTGAAAGTGTAGGGCTCTTTCCAATCTTATTCTGGGTGTGAATGTCTTAGGAATTTCCCCACTTTGCCATGGTTTTTTGTTTTGTTGTTTGTTTTTTAGGTGCATGGTCCAGGTCTCCTGCATGGAAGGTGAGCATTCTACCACTGGACCACCTGTGTACCCTTTGCCATGGTTTTGAATGACCCTTCTTCCACTAGAAAATAGTCTTTCCTCCTTGTCCCAGAAATTCTCATGTACATCTTAAAACCGGTATTCCTTTCCCCCAGGCTGCTATTATTTGATTGGTTTGTAGACTGATTTAGTTGCCCCATGAGCCACTTCTGCATCGTGATGGTTAATTTCATGTGTTAACTTGGCTAGGATATGATGTCCATATATACATGTATATGTCCTGCCCATCTGTTTCTCTGGAGAATACTGACTTACGCACACATGCAGGGCAAGTTTGGGATGGTAAGCCTGTGATGACTGTCCTAGGTCAGTCCTTAGGCTGCCACCAGAAATGGGTCCAGATATACATGTACTCCAGTAGGTGCATAAGGGTTACTATGCCCCCTCTGGGTCCAGAACCAGGGACCCACACTGGAAGTGTAGGCTAACTCCACCCTGAGCAGGGATAGGGTGAGGGAAGGGCCCACTGTAATACCGTGAAGTTTTCCTACATTTTTTAAAAATGATAAAATAAAATCCTTTATTTTCTTATTCTTCAGTGATCTAACAGATAATTCTTTTTTTCTCTCTTTATTGTATGCTTTATTTTTTGGCATTCCAAACAAAACATAATTATTGTAAAGTCTATGTTTATACAGTGAGTTATAAAAACCAATTTAAAGTTCAGGTAAACAAGGAAAAAAATCCTCAGATACAGATATCAATGTTTCTTAAATTCTAAATATTAAGCATTAACTTAAACAGCATCTGATTAGCTATCAAAACTATATACACTTCCTGGAAGATGGCGGCTTAGTAAGACGCGCGGATCTTAGTTTCTTCTCCAGGACACCTACTAGGGGAGTAGAAACGATACAGAAAGCACCCAAAGCCACAACAGAGATAAAAAAGACAGCGTACCCCATCCTGGAACGGCTGGCTGGCTGAGAGAAGCAGCTCGGGTGAGATCGCCGAGGCGCACGGGCCTTACCGGGCGGGGTGGCAAGCGGCCGGAGTTACTCCCTTCCCCCTTCCCGGGCCGGCAGGGAGAATTGGAGAGGTGGTCCCCTGAAACCAAGGCAGCTGGTGCCCACACCACGCGCAGCCCCCGGACCAACTGAGAGAATTGGATCGGAAACCCCCAGGCCGCGGAGAACGGTGACCCCGTGACTCCCGGGGAACATGCACTCTCTCGGGCGGGCCGCTGCCGCTGGCGCCCTCCCGCCACGCTTGTTGCCCAGGGCCGACTAGGAAATTTGGACGGGCTCTTTCCCTGGCTGCGGCGACCAGCAACCCTCCCTGCGTTCGGACCCCGGGCCGGCTCAAGCCGCTTCGGCTAGCGAACCCCCAGGACGGCGAGAGTTTTCCAAAGTTTAAGGTCCCACAGCACCTTTTACTGGTGGGACCCGCAGACAAACGTGTGCCACAAGCGCCACCTACTGGGCAGGATAAGAAAAACAGAACCCAGAGATTTCACAGAAAAATATTACAACCTTGCTGGGTCCAACACCAAGAGAAATCTGAATAAATGCCCAGACGCCAGCAGCAGAAGATAACTGTCCACGCTCAAAAGATTGAGAATATGGCTCAGTCAAAGGAACAAACCAATAGCTCAAATGAGACACAAGAGCTGAGACAACTAATGCTGAATATACGAACAGAAATGGAAAACCTCTTCAAAAATGAAATCGATAAATTGAGGGAGGACATGAAGAGGACATGGGCTGAACATAAAGAAGAAATAGAAAAACTGAAAAAACAAATCGCAGAACTTATGGAAGTGAAGGATAAAGTAGCAAACATAGAAAAAATAATGGATAGCTACAATGATAGATTTAAAGAGACAGAAGATAGAATTAGTGATTTGGAGGATGGAACATCTGAATTCCAAAAAGAAACAGAAACTATAGGGAAAAGAATGGAAAAATTTGAACAGGGTATCAGGGAACTCAAGGACAATATGAACCGCACAAATATACGTGTTGTGGGTGTCCCAGAAGGAGAAGAGAAGGGAAAAGGAGGAGAAAAACTAATGGAAGAAATTATCACTGAAAATTTCCCAACTCTTATGAAAGACCTAAAATTACAGATCCAAGAAGTGCAGCGCACCCCAAAGAGATTAGACCCAAATAGGCGTTCTCCAAGACACTTACTAGTTAGAATGTCAGAGGTCAAAGAGAAAGAGAAGATCTTGAAAGCAGCAAGAGAAAAACAATCCATTACATACAAGGGAAACCCAATAAGACTTTGTGTAGATTTCTCAGCAGAAACCATGGAAGCTAGAAGACAATGGGATGATATATTTAAAATACTAAAAGAGAAAAACTGCCAACCAAGACTCCTATATCCAGCAAAATTATCCTTCAAAAATGAGGGAGAAATTAAAACATTCTCAGACAAAAAGTCACTGAAAGAATTTGTGACCAAGAGACCAGCTCTGCAAGAAATACTAAAGGGAGCACTAGAGTCAGATACAAAAAGACAGAAGAGAGAGATATGGAAAAGAGTGTAGAAAGAAGGAAAATCAGATATGATATATATAATACAAAAGGCAAAATGTTAGAGGAAAATATTATCCAAACAGTAATAACACTAAATGTCAATGGACTGAATTCCCCAATCAAAAGACATAGATTGGCAGAATGGATTAAAAAACAGGATCCTTCTATATGTTGTCTACAGGAAACACATCTTAGACCCAAAGATAAACATAGGTTGAAAGTGAAAGGTTGGGAAAAGATATTTCATGCAAATAACAACCAGAAAAGAGCAGGAGTGGCTATACTAATATCCAACAAATTAGACTTCAAATGTAAAACAGTTAAAAGAGACAAAGAAGGACACTATATACTAATAAAAGGAACAATTAAACAAGAAGACATAACAATCATAAATATTTACGCACCGAATCAGAATGCCCCAAAATACGTGAGGAATATACTGCAAACACTGAAAAGGGAAATAGACTCATATACCATAATAGTTGGAGACTTCAACTCACCACTCTCATCAAGGGACAGAACATCTAGACAGAGGATCAACAAAGAAATAGAGAATCTGAATATTACTATAAATGAACTAGACTTAATAGACATTTATAGGACATTACATCCCACAACAGCAGGATACACCTTTTTCTCAAGTGCTCATGGATCATTCTCAAAGATAGACCATATGCTGCGTCACAAAGCAAGTCTTAACAAATTTAAAAAGATTGAAATCTTACACAACACTTTCTCGGATCATAAAGGAATGATGTTGGAAATCAATAATAGGCAGAGTGCCAGAAAATTCACAAATACGTGGAGGCTCAACAACACACTCCTAAACAACGACTGGGTCAAAGAAGAAATTGCAAGAGAAATTAGCAAATACCTCGAGGCGAATGAAAATGAAAGCACAACATATCAAAACTTATGGGACGCAGCAAAGGCAGTGCTAAGAGGGAAATTTATTGCTCTAAATGCCTATATCAGAAAAGAAGAAAAGGCAAAAATTCAGGAATTAACTATCCATTTGGAAGAACTGGAGAAAGAACAGCAAGCTAACCCCAAAGCAAGCAAAAGGAAAGAAATAACAAAGATTAGAGCACAAATAAATGAAATTGAAAACATGAAAACAATAGAGAAAATCAATAAGGCCAGAAGTTGGTTCTATGAGAAAATCAATAAGATTGCTGGGCCCTTAGCAAGATTGACAAAAAGAAGAAGAGAGAGGATGCAAATAAATAAGATCAGAAATGGAAGAGGAGACATAACTACTGACCTCACAGAAATAAAGGAGGTAATAACAGGATACTATGAACAACTTTACGCTAATAAATACAACAATTTAGAGGAAATGGACGGGTTCCTGGAAAGACATGAACAACCAACTTTGACTCAAGAAGACATAGATGACCTCAACAAACCAATCACAAGTAAAGAAATTGAATTAGTCATTCAAAAGCTTCCTAAAAAGAAAAGTCCAGGACCAGATGGCTTCACATGTGAATTCTACCAAACGTTCCATAAAGAATTAGTACCAATTCTCTTCAAACTCTTCAAAAAAATCGAAGTGGAGGGAAAACTACCTAATTCATTCTATGAAGCCAACATCACCCTCATACCAAAACCAGGCAAAGATATTACAAAAAAAGAAAACTACAGACCAATCTCTCTAATGAATACAGATGCAAAAATCCTCAATAAAATTCTAGCAAATCGTATCCAACAACACATTAAAAGAATTATACATCATGACCAAGTAGGATTCATCCCAGGTATGCAAGGATGGTTCAACATAAGAAAATCAATTAATGTAATACACCATATCAACAAATCAAAGCAGAAAAATCACATGATCATCTCAATTGATGCAGAGAAGGCATTCGACAAGATTCAACATCCTTTCCTGTTGAAAACACTTCAAAAGATAGGAATACAAGGGAACTTCCTTAAAATGATAGAGGGAATATATGAAAAACCCACAGCTAATATCATCCTCAATGGGGAAAAATTGAAAACTTTCCCCCTAAGATCAGGAACAAGACAAGGATGTCCACTATCACCACTATTATTCAACATTGTGTTGGAGGTTCTAGCCAGAGCAATTAGACAAGAAAAAGAAATACAAGGCATCAAAATTGGAAAGGAAGAAGTAAAACTATCACTGTTTGCAGACGATATGATACTATACGTCGAAAACCCGCAAAAATCCACAACAAAACTACTAGAGCTAATAAATGAGTACAGCAAAGTAACAGGTTACAAGATCAACATTCAAAAATCTGTAGCATTTCTATACACTAGTAATGAACAAGCTGAGGCGGAAATCAAGAAACGAATCCCATTTACAATTGCAACTAAAAGAATAAAATACCTAGGAATAAATTTAACTAAAGAGACAAAAAACCTATATAAAGAAAACTACAAAAAACTGCTAAAAGAAATCACAGAAGACCTAAATAGATGGAAGGGCATACCGTGTTCATGGATTGGAAGACTTAATATAGTTAAGATGTCAATCCTACCTAAATTGATTTACAGATTCAATGCAATACCAATCAAAATCCCAACAACTTATTTTTCAGAAATAGAAAAACCAATAAGCAAATTTATCTGGAAGGGCAGGGTGCCCCGAATTGCTAAAAACATCTTGAGGGAAAAAAACGAAGCTGGAGGTCTCGCGCTGCCTGACTTTAAGGCATATTATGAAGCCACAGTGGTCAAAACAGCATGGTATTGGCATAAAGATAGATATATCGACCAATGGAATCGAATAGAGTGCTCAGATATAGACCCTCTCATCTATGGACATTTGATCTTTGATAAGGCAGTCAAGCCAACTCACCTGGGACAGAGCAGTCTCTTCAATAAATGGTGCCTAGAGAACTGGATATCCATATGCAAAAGAATGAAAGAAGACCCATCTCTCACACCCTATACAAAAGTTAACTCAAAATGGATCAAAGATCTAAACATTAGGTCTAAGACCATAAAACAGTTAGAGGAAAATGTTGGGAGATATCTTATGGATCTTACAACTGGAGGCGGTTTTATGGACCTTAAACCTAAAGCAAGAGCACTGAAGAAGGAAATAAATAAATGGGAACTCCTCAAAATTAAACACTTTTGTGCATCAAAGAACTTCATCAAGAAAGTAGAAAGACAGCCTTCACAATGGGAGACAATATTTGGAAATGATATATCAGATAAAGGTCTAGTATCCAGAATTTATAAAGAGATTGTTCATCTCAACAACAAAAGGACAGCCAACCCAATTACAAAATGGGAAAAAGACTTGAACAGACACCTCTCAGAAGAGGAAATACGGATGGCCAAGAGGCACATGAAGAGATGCTCAATGTCCCTGGCCATTAGAGAAATGCAAATCAAAACCACAATGAGATATCATCTCACACCCCCCAGAATGGCCATTATCAACAAAACAGAAAATGACAAGTGCTGGAGAGGATGCGGAGAAAGAGGCACACTTATCCACTGTTGGTGGGAATGTCAAAGGGTGCAACCACTGTGGAAGGCAGTTTGGCGGTTCCTCAAAAAGCTGAATATAGAATTGCCATACGACCCAGCAATACCATTGCTAGGTATCTACTCAAAGGACTTAAGGGCAAAGACACAAACGGACATTTGCACACCAATGTTTATAGCAGCATTATTTACAATAGCAAAGAGATGGAAACAGCCAAAATCTCCATCAACAGAAGAGTGGCTAAACAAACTGTGGTATATACATACGATGGAATATTATGCAGCTTTAAGACAAGATAAACTTATGAACCATGTAATAACATGGATGGACCTAGAGAATATTATGCTGAGTGAATCCAGCCAAAAACTAAAGGACAAATACTGTATGGTCCCACTGATGTGAACGGACATTCGAGAATAAACTTGAAATATGTCATTGGTAACAGAGTTCAGCAGGAGTTAGAAACAGGGTAAGACAATGGGTAATTGAAGCTGAAGGGATACAGACTGTGCAACAGGACTAGATACAAAAACTCAAAAATGGACAGCACAATAATACCTAATTGTAAAGTAATCATGTTAAAACACTGAATGAAGCTGCATCTGAGCTATAGGTTTTTGTTTTGTTTTGTTTTGATTTTACTATTATTACTTTTATTTTTTTCTCTATATTAACATTCTATATCTTTTTCGGTTATGTTGCTAGTTCTTCTAAACCAATGCAAATGTACTAAGAAATGATGATCATGCATCTATGTGATGATGTTAAGAATTAATGATTGCATGTGTAGAATGGTATGATCTCTAAATGTTGGGTTAATTTCTTTTTTTCCGTTAATTAAAAAAAAAAAAAAAGAGAAGGGATAATTGGAGATGAAGGGATACAGACTGTACAACGGGACTGGATATAAAAGCTCAGAAATGGACAACACAATACTACCCAATTGTAATGCAATTATGTTAAAACACTGAATGAAGCTGCATGTGAGGTATAGGTTTTTTGTTTTTGTTTTTTTTGTTTTTTTTTCTTTTTCTATTATTGTTTTAATTCTTATTCTGTTGTCTTTTTATTTCTTTTTCTAAATTGATTCAAATGTACTAAGAAATGATGAATATGCAGCTATGTGATGTTATTAAGAATTACTGATTGTACATGTAGATTGGAATGATTTCTAATTGTTTTGTTAATTCTTTTTTTAATTAATAAAAAAAAGATTAATAAAAAAAATATATACAAAATATCAAGTAGAAAATTATTAAGAACATCAACTTTACAATAGTAATGACCCATGTTATCGAACATTTTCTAGTTTTTTATTTCAAGAGAATGTAAAGATGCAAATGTTTTTACAAGTAATTTATGAAAATCTTATCTCTTATATCATAACATTTAAAATCTATTTTGTCTGATATTACTCCACGTTCTTGTGCTTTCTTTTGGTTACAACTTATATAGAACGTTTATTTTCAACCTTACACTATCAATCTGTTTGTAGCCTTGGGTCTAATATAAAGCTCTTATGAGCAGCCTGTAGATAGATCATATTACTTAATCCATCCTGTCAATCTGTGTCTTTTAATTAGTGAGTTTAGTCCACTAGCATTCAAATTTACTACTGTAAAAGCAGTTCTTGGGTCTAGCATCTTATCCTATAGTTTTTATTCATCAGGTCTATATATTCTTTTCCCTCTCTCACTTTTTATCTTTTAAGTTACTCTTGCAAATACTCTTCAATTTTATACACTCCTCCAGACCTCCCTCTTTAGTCTTTTTTCAGTCAACAGAGCTCTCTTTAATATTTCTTGTAGGGCAGGTCTCTTGTTGGCAAATTCTTGCAGCTGTTGTTTTTCAGTGAAGATTTTAATCTTTTCCTCAATCTCGCAGGACAACTTGGCAGGATAAAGAATTCTTGATTGGAATCTTTCTCATTCAGAATCTTAAATATATCATACCACTACCTTCTCGCCTCCATGGTGCCTATTGAGTAGTCTGAGCTCAATCTTATATATTTTCCCCTTTAATGTAATAAACCTCTTTTTTCTTGCTGCTTTCATGACTTTTTGCTTCTCTTCAAGATTTGACATCCTGATGAGTATATGTTTTGGAGTAAGCTATTTAGCTTTATTCTATTTGGGATTTGTTGGGTCTGTTTGGCTTGAATGTTTATGTCTTTAATAACAGTTGGGAAGTTTTCCCCCATTATTTCTTCAATTAGCCTTCCTATCCCTTTACTCTTCTCTTCTCCCTCTTGGACTCCAATAGCTCTTATATTTGTTGTCTTATATTCATGTTGTCTATCATTGCCGCGAAATCAAATTGCATTTTTTCCATTTTTCTTGCCATTTTTTTCTTTTGAACATTTAAGTTCTTTTATCCGGCCTTCTAATTTGCTTATTCTCTTTCCTGTCTCTTGAAATCAACTATTGTGAGTCTCTGATATGTTTTTAACTTGATCTACAGTATCTCTCATCTCTACAATGTCTGATATTTTTCTATTTATTCTTTCAAATTCTTCTTTATGCTCCTCTAGTAAACTCTTTATATCTTTCAACTCATTATGAACAACCTTAATTAGTTGTTCTGAATTCTGAGTCCCCTTGAATAATTTAACTTGGTCATTTGGTTGAGCCATATCTGCTTCTTCTTCATGCTTCCCTAGTATCTTCAGGATGTCCTTCGTTTCTTTCTGAGTAATCCTAAGCAGCTGTTCCACTTTCTCTATCTCCTCAGGTGATCTACTTGGTCATTTGGCTCAGCCATGTTTGCCTGGACCTTCACTTGCTTTATAACCCTCTGCTGTGGACAGGGTATTTTAATGTCTTAACAAGGTTAATTTGAAAATTTATTTCTCTCCCACATCCAAGACCTGGAATGGGGACTCCAGCCATACTCACTGACATAAACGACATGCACCCCAACGGGGACTCCTCCTGGGTGGCCGATGGGGAGGAGGTGGGGGGTGCCGAACATTTCAGCTTCACACACCTGTGGTCTTCAGGCCCGGTGGGGCAAGGGGAGCAGCACCAAGGCCCAAGCAGGTCTCTTTCGGTTGGATGTCGGGCTGACACACTCCACTTTCTCCTCTCCTCCCCAGTCCTCACCAAAAAACAAAAAACAAAAACACAAGGTGCCCACAGCAGCGCATCATAAGGGCAGGGAACAGGCACTTTACCCTGACCAAGGGGAGTCTGTGCCCAGGAAAGGCTTGTCTGCTATCTTCCAAGTTCACCACAGCATGCCCAGCAATGAAGCCAAAAAGGAAAATCATCCCCAGCCAGCTGCGGGGTAGGCAGAGTCATGACCGAGCACATCCACCAGTTCTCTCCATCCCAATTTTCTCGGTACATTGCCCAGGGTCTCCCTAAGCAGGGCAGAAGATCCTCCAAAATCACTCGCACCCCAGATCCCGCCCTCATCATTTTTCTATCGTGGGTCTATTTGTTGCATGGAGATGGCAACCCTGGCCTCCTCTACTCTGCCGTCTTACTGGAAGTCCCCTCCCCCTGCGATTTTTAAGTTGCCTTTTCCTTGAGTCAATACTCACTCACTGGCTACAAACCTTTAACTATTTTCCCGAGCTCTGACAAAGGTGGTTTTGCCAGTTATCGCTTGTCTGAGAATTCTGAATAGGGTGGAACCCTAAATGTACAACTCCACCATTTGGTGATGACGCTCAGATAATAGCTTTTTAAAGTGTATGGTTTGTTTGGAAAATGGTCTACTATATCTGGATTTGTGAGTGTGGTGGCCTACGATATTGTGGGAGATGAGCCCCAAAAGGTTGACAATGAAAGTATTTTTATTCTCTCTTAAGAAGAAAGGAATGTTGGTGTGGTATTCAGAGCACTGGCTTTAGAACCCCACTTCTCCTTATGGCTTCCTGTGGCTTTGGCCAATTAACATCCTTAAGCACACTTGTACCTTTCAGGTGAGGTTGCTATGGGACAGTGCCCAGCCCTGATCCAGGCACAGTAGGCTCTCAGTAGTTCCCTCTCCCTCCCTCCTTCCTTTCCCTTCTTTCTACTGTACCCTGGGCTGCTAAGTTCCTACATATACATTTGATCATAAAAAGAAAATGCCTGAGCAGGTTATTCTGCACTGTCCTGGCTTAGTTGGGTAATAAGATGTTTACCAAGGCAGACCTGAAGAGTGGAACATTTAACTCCATAGTGCCTAAGGCTTTTCCATCTCCTTTAGTTTTTCCATTAAAAAACACAGCCCATCATTTTAATTATTTTATTCACCAGGGAACATGCTACCATAGTTTCACATGGGAGGCCTCATGAATCAAGAAGGCACAGAGAAAATGCATTGAAAATAGAATTGGATGTGAGAGGATAATTTTGCACACAAGTGCACTCAGATTAGCTCAGGCAATTCCATTTAATGTGACCCTCACCATTAGGAAAATATAATTACTCTGTACATTACTTCCTTCCTGGAGTGACTAAATTGTTGAGCAAGGTTCAAGATGTCATGATTTATAATCATGGTACAGAAAGGGAAGATTTGGTTTAGAATGCAGTTTGCTTTCTAAGGAAATGCAGAGGCTCGAGAATTGTACTGTCGGATGCCAGAACCCTTGTAGTGGCAGGGCCTGAGAGTGGTGGTAAGACCTGGGGAAGGGATGGGTGTGCATGAAATGCCCAGGGATTTAATATTTTATATTGGTGAAAGATAATGTTTTGGTTTCTATATTTTTATCAAATGGAAAATTCCTCTCCATTTCGCCCAGTTTCTTTCCTTTTTTGTTTGTTCATTTACTCAACACAGATTTATTCAATACCTACCATTTGCCTGGCATTATGTAATGCAATCAGAACACAAAGAAAATAAGACAGTGTTTACTCCTTCCAGAGCAGAATGTCTGTCAATGCTAGCAGGAAACACACAGACACACGAAACAAACTTTATTGTTGCTAAATGATTGGTAGTGAAAAACACAGTGAAATACTTTTTATTTTTCTGTGGAGAGATCAACTAGGCATTAGCATGTGAATTTGAAGCTTTTCCAAAAATATTCAGTAATATTGAATTAAAAAAATTAAAGTGCATACAGCATCACCTCAACCAAGAGGTCAAACTTCTCATGACCAATTATAGCATGACAATTGACATCATGCACCTACTGATGTAAAACAATGGGAAATACGCCACATTATCTGAATTTAATTAGGAGGAAACAGATAAATTCAGAATCTGATATTCTACAAGGGCCTGGATTTTTTAAAATGCCAATGTCATGTGTGGTAATCAATTCCCAAGACGTTCAGATGACCCGAGGCTCCTGGTATTCACGCCCTTGTATAGTCACCTCCTATTTTGAATAATGTTGGCCCATGTAGACAATAAGGTATTGCATAAATGACTGTGTGTGACTTCCAAGCCATAAAAAAGACATATGGTTTCCATCTTGCTCTCTCTTGAATCTGTTGCCCTGGAGGAAAATAATTGCTATGCCATGATGACATGGAAAATAGTAGGTGCTAAATACATTTTAGTTTTCTTTCCCTAGCCCAGAGTTCTTCTGGCTATACTATGCACTTTCTCTTAAAAGAAACATCCCAGCCCCTTCAAGCCAGGGGAATAATGTTCTCATTTCTTATGAATAGAGTTAACAATAGAAAAGTTCATTGCTATGAAAGGCAGTCGCCCTGTGAATTCCTATGAAGGGCTTCTTAATTCTAGCATAAGCATATGCCTCTGGGCTTGCTCACAGCTTAGGTCACCTGGAATCCAGGGCACCAGCTGTGTGGACCATTAGTGAAGCAGACAGGCTGTGCAGTTTTAAAAGGAGAGGCCTACATTGATGTAGTGGGATTATCTTCCAATAGGCAACAGCTGAAAGCAAGCAGAGGTTGTCCTAGTTTGCAAGCTGCCAGAATATAATATACCAGAAGTGGGATGGCTTTTACAAGAGGGAATTTATTAAGTTTCAGGTTTACATTTCTAAGATCATGAAAATGTCCAAATTAAAGCAGGGCTATAAGAATGTCCAATCTAAGGCATCCAGGGAAAGATGCCATGGTTCAAGAAGGCTGATGATATTCCAGGTTTCTCTCTCAGCTGTATAGGCACGTGGTGATGTCTGATAGCTTTCTCTTCAACATCTTCCCAGGGCTCTGTCCATTCTGTTGGCTCTGTCAGTTCTGGTGGCTCTCCTGGCTCACAAGCTTTTTCCAAAATGGTTCCCTCTTAAAGGGCTCCAGTAAGCAACCCCACCTTGAATGGGTGGAGACACATCTCTATAGAAATCATCTAATCAAAAGTTACCATCCACAATTGGGTGGCTCATATCTCCTTGGAAACATTAAAAAAGCTCCCACCCAGGAATATTGAAGGAGGAGTAAAGAACTTGGCTTTTCTGAGTACACCACAGATTCAAACTGGCACAGGGATGCAGCAGGTTTTCTGTTACAATTCAGTTCTGGGAATACCTTAAACACCAACATTAAATCACTGTGCATTTGCGTAGATGATTTCCCAAGGAGAATTCAGAGAGTACTCCAGGGGCTCAAAGGGGTCTAGAGGCTTTGAACTGCATTGACTGTGGATGGCAGGTGGGTACAGGAGGGCCCTGCAAACGGATTGATCTACTGCATTTTATACTTTCTCCCTTCCTGGTTGGTGAGGGCTCAAGGGAAGTTGTGGGCTGGGCTTGTGATGACCCAGGCCTCGGTTTTGATTTGCCATTGACAGTGGGGTATAAGGGCAAGAGGTGGTCATCTGATGCAACCTACTGTGGGGTTCTGGGTCAGAAAAAAAAATGTGTATCTTACTGTTGAGGGGCGTAATGTTCTGTAAATATCTAAGTCTAGTTCATCATCAGATTATTCAAAATCTCTGTTTCCTGAATGATCCTTTGTCTAGATGTTCCAGCCATTGATGAGAGTGGGGAATTGAAGTCTCCAACTATTACGGTACAGTTGTCTACTCCCTTCAGTGTTGTCAGTGTTTGTACTCTGGCTTGGTGCATAAATATTTATGGTTGTTATACTTTCTTTTTGTATTGTTCCTTTTATTAATACATAGTGTCCTTCTTTGTCTCTTTAAATTGTTTCACATTTGAAGTCTAATTTGTTGGATGTTCGTATTGCTGCCCCAGGTTTTTTCTGGCCGTTGTGTGCATAAAATATCTTTTTCTAACCTTTCACTTTCAACTTGGTTTCAGTCTTCAGTCTTAAGTGAGTCTCTTGTAGACAGCATATAGATAGATCCTGTTTTGTTTTGTTTTTTCAGTCCATTCTTCCAGTGTTTATCTTTTGATTGAGGAGTTTAATCCGTTAACATTTAATGTTATTACTGTAAAGCAGTACGTTCTTCAACCATTTTGTCTTTTGGATTTTATGTTGTATCTTATTTTTTTTCTTTTCTTTTTATCCTCTTAGTTATCCTTCCTGATAATCTTCATTTCTACACTCTTCTCCAAACCTCTCTGTCCTATATTTTCCTATTTGCCTGTAGCACTGCCTTTTAGTATTTCTTATAGAGCAGATCTCTTGTTTCTCAGTATCTGTTTATCTGTAAATATTTTAAATCCCCTCATATATATATATTTATTTTTTTGGTCAATAGTTTTCTTAAGTTCCTTTTTAAATTCCCTCCACATTCACTCTGAAGTTATCCTAAGGGCATTTAATGAACAAATTGTGTAATTAGTTCTGTGTTGGAAAGTGCGGATGTGCTCATGAGCAGTCTATCTCCACCCCTTCTGAGCAGTCCCTCCTGGAGAGCTAAAATCTGCTTGTATGGCCTCCATTGCCACTAGAGCTCCTCATGTGATCTGTATTCTGCCAAATGTACTCCCTGAAACTTGAATTCAGAACTGAACCAAGAGGGGAGTGGCTTCCATTTTGCTGGTGTGGATCTTTGGAAGCAGAGGTGTTGTCTCCCTCATTTTTGAAGGACACTTTTGCTGGATATAAAATTCTTGGTTGGCAGTTTTTCTCTTTCAGTATCTAAAACATATCATACCATCTTCTTACCACTCTGGTTTCTGCTGAGAAAGCTGCACTTAGTCTTATTGAGTTTCCTATGTTATGTGATGGTTCACTTTTCTCTTGTTGCTTTCAGAATCTTCTCTTTGTCTTTGACATTTGACAATCTTATTAGTAAGTGTCTTGGAGTAGGTCTATTTGGATCTATTCTGTTTGGGGATATACTGTATTTCTTGGATCTGTAATTTTCTTTCATGAGAGTTGGAAACTTTTTAGAGATTATTTTCTCCATTATTATTTCTGTCCCTTTTCCCTTCTCTTCTCCTTCTGGGACACCCATAACGTGGTGTTCCATGATGTCATTCAATTCCCTGAGACTCTGCTCATATTTTCCATTCTTTTCCCTATCTGTTCTTTTGTATGTGTGATTTCAGATGTATTGTCCTCTACTTCACTAATCCTTTCTTTAGTTTCTTCAGTTTGCTGTTGTATGTCTCCATTGTGTTTTTCATCTCCCCAGTTGTGCCTTTCATTCCCATAAATTCTGACATTTGGTCTTTCAGGCTTTCACATTCTTCTGTATGGTCATCCAGTATCTTCTTTATGTACTTCATCTCTTTTGCTATACTTTCCTTTACCTTGTTGATTTGAATTTTTACTCAAACAAGAATATTTATTTGAACATCTTTAATTAGTTGTTTCAACTCCTGTATCTCATTTAAGGTGCTAGTTTGTACCTTTGGTTGGACCATAGCTTCATGCTTCCTGGTATGAGCCATGATTTTCTTGCTTAGTTTATTTTGGAGGATATTTTCTCTCTTTTGCCTAGGGTTACCTTGTTGGTTGGCTTTGTGCTCTGTTTTTCTCTCTCACCACCCAATTGTCATATTGGCTCTGTCCCAAGTCTCCTCTCAAAACCAGATGCCCATAGTGGCTGCCTCAGAGATAGGGGGCAGGCACTAGGCACTGCAGCAAGGTCTCTGTGGGTAAAACAAGTCTGCTGGATCCCAGTGGTGCTCTGCTTTTTGCCAGCTTGCAAGACCTGGATTTAGTTTAGGGCACTGCTTTAATAGTTGGGTCGTCTGTATTTTTCAGCCAAAATAGGGGTATGTTCCAGTGCAGAGGGTCTAGACCAGCTCTAATGGGTCTGAGATATTTTTTCAGGAGAATCTCTGAAAAAGCACTTCAGTTCACTTGCAGTTTCCAGTATTCCTAGAAGATAGCACTTTTTGATAACTTAATCATCCTTGGAAGCTGCTTGCCTCATATCTCAGACTGTGTCTGGCTGCACTGGGCTGGAACTGCAGGGATCCTATCTCTTCCACCAAAATCAGGCTCAATGTGGGGATATATCTTTATTTGTGGCAGAGGACTCTCTCAGCTGATCCAGTTTTCAGCCATCTCCCAGGAGCTGCCATTTCCCTCATGTGTGGGTGTAGGGCATCAGGACCCAGGATTGGAAACACAGCCTCTGTCTACATTTTCTCAGACTCTTTATCCTTCGCTGACCTAGGCCTTGAAATGTCCTCCCCTGTCCTCTGGGTCTTCAGATAGTCTCACTGCTGTGAGAAAATTATATTCTTTGTCCACATGGGAGGGTTCCCAGCTGTTGTTTCTGCATATTTCCCATACTGTGTGTGCAACTGAGTGAGGGGTAGGGGAGAAGACTGGCCAGACTCGGAAGGAAGTTTCCTACCTGACGTTTTTCTCTCTTTCTTAAATTCAGAATTTGTAGTGCCTTTCTCTAGTCTACATTTTCCTCCACAGTTCTGAAAAATTCAGAATTTTCCTTTTATTTGTTGAATCTCTGGAGAGAGATTTTCAGTAGCTGTTTATGTCACCATGTTGATGATATCATCTTCCCTAGCCAAGATATTAATCCAAAATATTCCTGGTATTCATAAACAATAAATTCTACCTCTTTGAATTCTCAGGAGGTCAGAGCTTTCCCAGGATGTGCTCAAAATAGTGAGGAGGTAGATTCTGAAAAAGGAGGAGGAGGGAGATACAACTTAGCAAATGCTTTCCAGTTGCATGTGGGGGTGGGGGTGGGGGCGGGAGATGAGGGATTGGGGTGGATGGGTTACAGTCGGAGGGTGCTGGAAACTATTAGAGTAGGATCTCTGGGATACTTTATGGATTGAATTGTGTCTCCTAATTCTCTGGTCCTGTGAATGTAATCCTCTCTGAAGATTTTATTAATTGAGTTGATGTCACACTGGATTAGGGTGGACCCTAATTCAATATGACTGGTGCCCTTATAAGAAGGAGAGAATTGGACCCAGATAGAAAGTAGATGTCTATGTGATAATATGATGGAGGCAGATATTGAGTTATACCATGAATTGCCAGTAAGCCACTACAAGAACCCTTCAGACTTCAGAGGAAGCATGGCCCTGCTGACAACTTGATTTTGAACTTCTAGCCTCCAGAATTGTGAGATAATAGATCTCTGTTGTTTTAAGCTACCCAGTTTGTGGTATTTTGTTATGGTAGCCATGGGAAACTAAGTTATACTCCACCAGTGAAACATTGCCATCCATAGGCTGCCAGGAGAGAAAAATGCCAGCTGATGCTGTTGGGTGGCTCAGACCAATGGATTGATGCATGTGGAACTTGCATTTGACTAAAAGCTTTTGCTGTGGTGTTAAGCCATGCCTTGCCCCTCCTTGGACTTTTGCAATTTATTTTTATTTATTTTGTGTTTGTTTTTAACCAAATTCAAAATTATAAACAACACTATTACATGTTATTTTATGAGATTTGATTCTTTTCTCCAGCCTGCCTAATCTTTTCCTATCCTAATGTAAAGCAAATATATTCAACATTTATTGAGCATCTACTATGTGCCAAATGCTGTATATATATGACCTTTACTTTTCATAGCAAGCCTGAAGGTAGGCATTATCATCATCCCCATTTTATAGATTATGAAACTAAAGCTCATCAATAACTTGCCCAAGATGACATATTAATACACGGACAGAGGTAAAATTTGAAGGTAGAGTTTTTTTTTGTTTTACTCCAAAGCCCATGCCTTGTCCAGATTATGAGATACTGCATTAGCAACTTTGATGAGCAAGCCAGTTAGCCAGGTCTGCCCCCAAGTCATTGATGAAAATACTGAGCTAGAAGCCAGGGCATAGGCCTGAGCATGCAGTTCTGCCCCTCAGAAGGTCCCTCTTTGTCATCTTCTTTTCAAAAGGCCCATCAAGGGATCATGAATCTCCCTGGTGCCTTGCTATTAGTACAGATTTCCCTATATTGATTAAAGAATAGTACGGGACTTTATTTAGGGCTGTGCCCAAACAGAGCTACCCTCTGACCCCCCTACATCCCCCAACTATTGGTCTAATCTAACTCCTTTATTAAAGAAGGAAATTAGGTTTGTCCACCACACTTGTTACTTAAAGAAACCATGCTGAGACCTTAAGGTCATGGCTTCCTCTGCCAGGCTTATACCCATGTCTTCCTTTTTCACCCCTTCTCTCTTCCTCCTGCCCTTACCTTGTTTAACTAGTATTTGGGGTGTCCTATAGGCAAAACACACAATATAATGATGAGCTACAAATGAGCAATATCAAGCAGGACCAGGGAATTGTAAATCAGAATAGGAGGACCAACTGCGGGTAGAAAGCAGAATCCAATTATATAGACTGTGAAGGTTCTCAGAGTTGCTATAGTTGAGACTGAAGATGTTTCCTATCAGATTATAGCAAAACTTGAGACAGTATGTTACAAAAGTCTTATAAAAATTGGGGAAAAAAAGCATGCTGGTTGCTCAACAAGAAAAAAGCTTTTTCCTGCTACCATCAACACTTCCCAGAATCTTGCTTCAAATTTACCTCAGCCTGACCTGTCTGAAGCTTGCAAAATCCATTTTCTTCCTCTTTTTGAGAAGTGGAATTAATTTATCTCTGGTTTCTAGTACTTTAAACAACTTTTATAAGTCCCCAGGGTAGGTGCAGCTGCTACTTAAAATCAAGGGGGAAATTTCTTCGAAGGAATAAAAAGAGACAGATTTTTCTTACTGGAAATGATTGCATGTGTGGAATATGCATTCATTCAACAAATTTGAGCACCTACTATGTGAGGAATTAATTGATTAAACCAAATTTTGAATCAGTTTTCAAAAGAAAAATGATCAAAAGAAAAATGTTATCATGCTATTTGATGAGAGAAAACTATTTTGTTGAAATAAGCATTGTGAGAATTCAAGTACTGGACTGTTTATTACCCTTCTCAGCAAATAAGAAAGAGAAAGTCAGGGAATATTTACTGGTCACTAGTGAAAAGGGAATGCTTTTATGGGACTAGGCAAGTACAACAAGGTATTATTTTAAAACATTGCATTTTCAGTTTCTTTTTCAATTGTGAAATATAACATGTAAAACTAGTGTGTAAAACAAATATGTACTGTTTAGTGAGCAATTATAAAATATGCACATATAATATACAAATTTAAAATTATATTTTTGTCTAATCTTCTATTGAGTTGTCTATCTTTTCTTATTGATTTGAAGAATTCTCCATATATTCTGCATACTAGTATTTTATTGCTTTTATGTGATACAAATATCTTTTCTCTCCCTGTGACTTCTTTTTTTTTTTTTAATTCTTTTTATGGTGTGTTTGAAAGACACCATGAGATTGAAAGATATCTTCTGTAAGACAGACGTTCTTATTTAATGTGGTCTAAATTATCAAAGTTTTCATTTATTCTTAATTTTTTTTAACCTTTTAAAAAAAATCATGCCCCACTCTTTATCATGTTGGGTCCACATGGTATTGATTTTGTGTTTGGTATGATATAGGAGGGCAATTCCATTTTCTACCCATACCAATATCCAGAGTCTCAGCACCATTTATCGGAAAGACTGGCCTTGTTCCACCTATCTTCAGTGCCACTTCTGTCATGTTCAGTGTCCATTTGTTAATAAGTTTATTTCAGGGCTCTCTTTTCTGTTTTGTTGACCTATTTATCTATCCCTATATAATACCACAGTGTCTTAATTACTGTAACTTTCTAACAGTCTTGATTTCTGGCAGACCAAATTGTCCACCCTGTTCTTTGACCATTTCAGGCTCTTAGCAATTTCCAGAGAAGTCTTAGACCCATCTTGTTGAACACCACATGAATCTTGTTGGGATTTTTATTAAAATTACAAAAAACAAACAGAGTCCAGCAGGAGTTAGAAACAGGGTAAGATAATGGGTAATTGGAGCTGAAGGGATACAGACTGTGCAACAGGACTAGATACAAAAACTCAAAAATGGACAGCACAATAATACCTAATTGTAAAGTAATCATGTTAAAACACTGAATGAAGCTGCATCTGAGCTATAGGGTTTTTTTGGGGTTTTTTTGTTTTTTTTGTTTTTTTTTACTATTATTACTACTTTTATTTCTTTTCTCTATATTAACATTCTATATCTTTTTCTGTTGTGTTGCTAGTTCCTCTAAACCGATGCAAATGTACTAAGAAACGATGATCATGCATCTATGTGATGATGTTAAGAATTACTGATTGCATATGTAGAATGGTATGATTTCTAAATGTTGTGTTAATTTCTTTTTTTTTCCGTTAATAAAAAAAAATTACAAAAAACAATCAATAGATAAATGTGGGGAAAGTTTGCATTTTAACAATATTGAATCTTCAAGTCTATAATCATAGTAGACCTCAATTTATTTCTGTCTGCTTTAATTTCAGTAACACTTTATTCATTTCTCTGTGAAGGTCTTGGACATATTTTATTAGATTTATTCAAGTTACTTCATATTTTTGAAATAGGTAAACACAGAAAATTCTATAGAAAATTCTATTCTCCTGTGTCCTTTGCAGCTAGGGCAGATACACATGACCCAAGTCCACCCATCACACCCATCTACATGAGGTTTTAATTAAAAAATGAGCAACCTGATGAAGGAAGTTCCACTGGAAAACATTTTGCCAGTAAAGGTTGTGGCAGAATCATTTATCTTTGAAAGGTTGCCACAAGGGTGAGCAAATGTCTTCAGCAGCTTCTGGGCTCTCCATTCCTGCTTTGCATTCATATTGTCTTGTATGATTTGGTCTGGTAAGTGCTTACAATCTTAGTATATGTCAGGATAGGCCAACATAAGCTGCAATAACAAAACCCCCCAATATCAGTGGCTTAAGACAACAAAGATGCATTCTTGACCATATATGTCTCCATGTCAAGTTGGCAGGTGCTGTGGTGGTCCACATTTTCCTCATTTGAGGATCCATATAGAGGGGCAGAAGCATAATCATTCTGACTGTGCTGACCAGGGAAAGAGAAAGGGACAAGGGTGAATCCCACATGGGCCTTAAAGGCCTGCCAAGAAGTAATACAAATCAGTGTACTCGAGTCATAATTTAGTGACCAAAGCAAATCACATGGCCACACCTAATTCAAGAGGGTAATGAAGTACAATCCTTCCATGTGCCCAGAAAGAGGATAACTTGACATATTGGTGACCATCCCTAATAACTAACATGTTTTTAAAAACCTCCTTAAAAGCATTGAAGAATTGACGTCATAGATCATAGTCTATTCTTTTTCCCTCAATTTTATTCCCCCTTTATTCCCTCTCCCTCTCCCTCTCCCTTTCCCTCTCCCTTTCCCTCTCCCTCTCTCTTTCTCTCAATCTCTTTAGTCAAAAGTCCCAGGGAGTTGAGAAGCAAATTGGTGGTTGTCCAAGTTACTCAACTATTTGACAATATGAATTTCATTATTTCACAGGAATATAAGTTTTAACCACACATTTGTTATAACCACAAAACTTGTTTAACATTTATTTTATGAAACTTTATTTGCTTACTGAGACCATTAAGTATATGTGTTAGAGGAAATTGATTTTACTCACTAACTCTTGTGTTAATTAACCCAGAACCCTCTTTAACTCACATACCTAATATTAATTAACCACTTCTTTATAAATAGAGTGATTTCTTTCATTAGCACGAAAATATCAGATTCTAGGGAAGAGTTTTTCTCTTTTCAGCCTGCTTGCAATAAAAGGTGCTTCTGACAGATTCCAATTCAAACACAATCTGAATATCCTTTCTTCCCCACAAAGGTTAAGTGCTTTTGAGCACAAAGGGGATATGCAAGGCCCCTTATTCCATGGAGCTGATATTCTAGAGTAAGGGTCAGCCACTATGGGCTGTGGGCCAAATCTACTCTCTCTGCCCCTGTCTGCTCCCAGGATGTGCATTTGGAAGCCACACATGAAAATAGCATCTCTCGGTGTGGGCCCTTGAATGATGGAGAAGAGTTCACCTCCTCTTTCGACATCATGAGTGAGAAGAAAAATTCTATTCAATTAAGCCACTTGTGTTTCCATAATATAGACATACAGGCTACTGGAT
Organism: Tamandua tetradactyla; assembly: GCF_023851605.1. Classification (NCBI taxonomy): domain Eukaryota; kingdom Metazoa; phylum Chordata; class Mammalia; order Pilosa; family Myrmecophagidae; genus Tamandua; species Tamandua tetradactyla. The sequence continues at coordinate 50,128,230 of NC_135334.1, read as the reverse complement.
GATGGAATAACATGGGGATACCTGGGATAGATCCAGGGTAGTTTGAGGAGCAGCAGGCCATGGGTTTGGGGGAAAGAGTCATGAGCATGCGTGAGACACTGGATCCAGGAGATGGCTGGATAAGCTGGAGAGATAGATCTGGGAATTGTTATTATTCTAAAGGTCATTAACGCTATTTGTGAATGGGATGGCCTACAAAGGAGTTGAAGGTGTCTTTTCTCTCTAGGCACAGAACTGATGCACAAAGCCCCATTCTGATCTCCCAGTTGTTTAATTGTGGAAGAGTTATCTATTAAAAAAAAAAAAAAAGCCTTTTGTTGCCCTATGAGATGCACCAGAAGGCATATACCTCCTTGGAGATATGGAGTGAATTCTTTCTTTTTATACCAGGGCCTGAAACCAATAGGTGAAACACTGGTCCCTGACTCTGCTTCATAGTGAGTGATTATTAATTAAGCCAATACCTTGTGTGCCTTTCAAGCAACAAAACACGCAAGGAACCTGCAACTAGCTATGCTGCAGAAACAATGCAGGGAATCAGGTTAATGGTTCAGCCAAGTTTCTGAAAAGAGTTTTCTCCCTGGGGCAATCCTGCTGTTGGAAGGAAGGACACTACCATGTAGACAGACTTTTCTGATTAATGCAATTTGAACAACCTTATTTTTTTACTTGGGGTGGGGGTAGGGAGTGATGTTAGGAGCCACTACTGTCCACACTCCTCTAATCTGAACTCCATCCACCCGCCCCTTCCATATCAGCTGCCATAGAGTCATTGCAGACAGCTGTGTGTCTAATAATGTAAATGAGCCCCCAAATGAATATAGTGTGAATGCATCTAAGCCAGTTTTAACATTCAGTGTTTATTAGGTTCTTTTGGAAGTATTAGGAGCCTCTGATAATTACAGGAGACAGGGGCTACAGTTCTTTTCACTCCCGATATTGCTATTGGGTAGCAAATTTAATGAAGGCAAGTCTGATCATTTATTATGTTGTACATTTATATTTATATTTATATTTATGCAGGCCCAAACCATCCTAGAGTCAGTCTTCCTGAGCATGGCCAAGCTTTGCTTTCTGTCTTTAGGTACTTCAGCAATTCTGGCTTGGGAACTCCAGTTCGAGATTAGTTCATGATGTTCTAAGGTCTTCTATTCAGAGAGAGAAGACAAGGTCCTTTATTATGGGGGTAAACAAGACCAGAGGGAACTCTAGACCTAGGGAGCCCCTCTAAGGGAGTTAGCTGCAAGGCTTGCTGAATTGTTGCAACTCCCTCACATAAAACCTTTCTCCCCAGCCATGTATCTAGATACCCTCATTCACTGGTGTCGATCTAGACAACAGTGTTTGAAGTGTTTGCCATCTACAGATGGAGTGTGGAGCCCTGATTAGTCTCCTCCAAATGCCAACTAATTTGCCTTATGGTGTTGATCAAGTTTAATCTGCACAGGGATGCTATTTATACCGAAGTATTTTTTGTAAATAAACTGTCATGCATAAAATACAGTGATATACTGTATTTTTTTAAGCATAAAATTTATGAAAGTATAAAATTCTGACAAAATGGTATTCAGTATTACAACTGACCTTTGGAGATTTGAGTCTTTCTTGGCAATACAAAAATGCACTTCCTCCCACTCATGCAACCAAAAAATGCCTACCACAAGTGGGAAAATGATGCCAAAAACAAAAAGAAACCACTCTATCAGCATAAAATCATTCATTTAGACACACTCTTGGAAGAAAAGGACTTGGATCTATAGATCCTAGCACAGTGATCCACCAACTTGCTCCTCATGTCCCCAATGCTTTTAGTAAGAAGAGTTAAAATAATTCCCAAAAGACTCACTTCTGCTATCCTGAGCACTATTTTTATTAACAATTTTTGAGGGACAGGCATTTTTATTGATACATTTGTCATAATAAGTTGCCCACCCAGGGTGCCTTGTGAATATAGCACACTTTGATCCCAAAATTGTTGACTGAATGTTTTTCAGCACAATTACAGATAGAGTAGTTCCAAAGTGTGTCTGCTATCCACCTAATAAGCCAATAATCTTATCGGGATAATAGCTTTTGCTTACCATCAGGTGGTATAATGTTGATCTCCCCTGTAGTATCTAAGAAAGATGCTTTCTGGGTGGGTTATCTCAGCACTGACAGTATAACTCAAATGAGATTCAAGTCTCCAGAAAGCAAGAAGCAAGGAGACACCTCGGTGTGAGGGTGGTGATCTGATTTGGGGGCCTTTGAATGAGGTACACTTTATTGGCTTGAAATAGTTCAAATACTTCCTTATTCCTCAAGTCATGATGGAGACTTTTCCTAGAAAAATAGAACAAACTCATGAAGACACAGTCTATAGTAATTAGCTTGCTTATTACAAGGAATGATGTGTTTCTTAACTGTTTTATTTTTGCTTTAATGAGTGGGTAACCAGAGTCCACCCTTTTCTGTCCACATTAGAGGCTGTATGGTTGTCCCATCCGATAATCCAGGTCACCCTGGAGGATCCCTGAATGTCACCTTTCATTAATGCTGAAGCCAACACTTCGGAAGTGAATGTGGGCAGTTATTCACCACAGGTGTGAATAACGTGTGGTGGGAATGGTGAGAGGTTTAGTGCTGTGACCTTTCAACCTGTGCCAAACTGTACCCCACAAGACAAGGTAAGTGAAAATGTTCCATTTTCAAGGGGCAGTAGAGAACTTGTTTAAAATTAGTTGTGTATATTTTATAGCAATCTAAGTTTTGCCCTCATTCTCAGATAATGTGTTATTTTTCATGACACATATTCTTGTCTTCTCTATAATGGTGATGGATATTTACTATCTGACAGGAGGGAAGCTGCAACAGAAATGCGGACTTGCCACCTCTACCAGTCCCCTAGATGGACAAAATAATACAAGTAATAAGCCTGCTAATAGTTAGATATCCTGCTACAGATATATGCTGTGTACTGGAAATTTAAAAAATTAATATCTATACATAAAATAAACATATATGGCGTATATATACTATAGGTAGGTAAATGGTGATATTAGTATGGTTTGCCTCAAAGCCAAAAATAATAATAGTAATAAAGCACTGAGCTGTTAACTTAGTAAGGCTATCATCCATCTTGAAGGAAATGTTTAAATGCTTGCAGTTACAAAATTGAAGTTACTAGGAATATGGCAGATGATGCTAAAAGTTCACTATTTAAGGAGCATGTATCCAACAGCCCTGGGATTTGGTTGAGGCAGAGAGGCTGGTTTTTTTTTGTTGTTGTTTGTTTGTTTTTAACATAAAGCCCACAGTCCCTACGACAGGAAAGGGTACCTCTGAACCACCTGTATCTTTCATGAACCCATGCTACAGCCTGTAGGGGCACCAAACTGCCTGTCACCTGCCCTTTCTTTTTATTCCTGGGGTACAAACATCAGCCTAGTTCAGACATGGTCTGAGTAGGATCTCAAGGTTTATGTCCAGATCCAGTTGCCAAGAGAGGGTGTTAACAGCCCAGTGTCCTCATGCAAGGCCAGAGTGCTGTGGGATTTCTTGTTGAAGAGTAATACAGAATTTATTTGTGTTAGATTAATGAAGATAACATGATACTGGTGAAGAATAAGATGGGGGAGGGAACATAGAAAATTAAAATCAATCTTCATACTCAAGTGATTCATAATAATGATCAATTTATGAATTTTAATCATTTATAAACTCATGTAATTCACCATGTGGAATCTTTTGAGGGTTTTTTCTTGTTCTACTTCTTTTCATTAAGACTGGAACCAAGCTTACATTGTAAACTATTGATGATTTGTTTCCTTTTGTATCATTTATGTAAAACTGTCTAATATGAAAACAAATGTAGGTTATGAAAAATAAAGATTTCGGCACTTTAATTTTTCTTTTGATTTTGTTTAATTAAAATTTTCTTCAAGAAAAAGAAAAACTCATGTATGGTTTTGCTGTAGCTCTGTACAACTAACAGAGAAGATTCAAATGCTGCTTCACTAAGCCTAGAAGTCTTTCTCTTAGAAAAAAAGAATACAGTGGAATACATGCTACAACAGAATGAATCTGGGAAACATTAAGCAAAGTGAAAGAAGACAGATACAAAAGGACAAACATTGTACGATTCCACTTTTGTGAAATAGCTTAAAAATGCAAATTCATAGAGACAGAAAGTGGATTAGAGGTTACAAGAGCTAAAGGGTGCTATTGCTTAATGGGTTCAAAATTTCTGTTTTGAGTGATGACAAAATCTTGGTAAGAGATGGTGGTGATAGCAGCCAACATTGGCGATGTAATTAATACCATTGAATTTGTAACTTAAAAATTGTTAAAGTGGCAAATGTTATGCTATATATATAAAACCACATATGTATGTAAAAGTTACCACACTAAAAAAATAAATAAAACTTTTTAAAAAGACAGTAGACCTGGTGCCTGCCCATGCAAAGAAATAAAAAATAAATAAAAAATTTGAAAACACAGCAGAGATGTGCAAAGATTTGAGTATAGCTATTATGTGACCATGGTAAATGGGAACACTCCCGGGGAGGCAGAAATGCCCTCAAATAGGTTTATGCTTTCATACTCTGATCATTACAATGGAATACAAACATAAGGATGTTTCTGAGTTGACTCATATCTATGATCAATGCAATTTATAAGAATAAACACATGCAATTGCAAACATGTTTTTCAAGCAGCTTTCTACCATCACAGTGTGAGAAGAGGTCTAAACTTCTGCCTGCCTTCAACAAAATGGGAACTCAGATACCACAAAGACTGGCTTTCAAGAAAAGACACTGAGTGCTTTTGGTGTGTCTCTTCAGAGAAATATGAGTGTGCTTTTGGTGTGTCTCTTCAGAGAAATAGGAATGTGCGGTTTCCGTTTCCATTTGGAGGGTATATTTTAAAAGATAAGTAGCTCTATTTTTTTTTACCCCAAAACCAACTTTGAGTGTACAGAAGAAACCAGGTTACATATTACCCATATTAAATCAAAATTATGTCTTAATGTTCAGGATGGGTAGAGCCATTTTTATTATATTTTGATGTACAATTGCTGCTTTCAAGATGTTTCCCACCCACGATTCAGTCTTACGGTGAGTAGTTCATAGCAGACTCAGTGGGAGACTCTACCAAAACTAGTGACCCAGAAGGACAGACGGACACAAAGCCTTGGCTCCCTGACTACCTGCATTTATCCCCGCAGCGAAACACATGTACACAGACTTTCTGGGGGAGAAAGAAAAATAAGGCTTTCTGGTAAATAAGAGATATGCTTACCATTTTAAAAAGGTTTCATAATTGGAAATATGTAGGTCCCATGACAGCTCTGAAATATCATGGCTCTGATCTGATGATGCCAGCCAAGAGAGGAAGGTTTTTACAGCAGTTATGAAGAAAATAAGTTGATTGAGCAATAAAGAGTATTATGGCATTGCTGTAAGAGGAATGTACAGATTTTGAATATGGCTTGATTCTATATTGTAAAGACATTATGTCAATGACCTGTATCTATTTTTCAAATATATATATGCAGTGCAGGAGTCCCTCTTGTGAAGCACACTGTCCTCCCTCCCTAATCCATGCTGGCTTCTGTGCAACTGTGCACAGTCTTAACTGGCATGCAGGCACCCTGGCTTTGTTACTCCCTGATGGTTCCCACTGCCTGGGAGCATCATTCCGTCCTAGCCGTCCCTGGGCTGAGGTTTCCAGGCAGCAAGGAGGACACTCCACAAGCCCTGCCAGCTGTGACGGGGCTATGATCATAGAGCCAGTGTGGGCTATGAATGTAATGGTCATTTTCTTCCATGGTGGCTTCACCTGCTTCAAAGAGGACCGCCATCATGCTGTGATGGGAACTCCTCATGAGATGATTTATACTAGGACTGTGGTCAGTCTCACTCTCCTGTGAGCCTCCCATTTCAGGACTGATTTTCTAAGGCAACATGATTTGCTCTTGGCTCTGGAAGCCAAGGATTCCCTTTTGTGCAGCGGTGAACAAATGCTACCTGTTTACACCATGGCTCAAAAACTGGTAAGGTGGGAACCCATCCTGACATTATAAGTTTATATTACTTTCAAGAATAAGATCAAATATACCCACAGATTAATTATGCTAACTTTTGCAGATACTCAAAAACATAATTTTGATCTGGAAAAAGCCAAATTGTGTTCACGCTAATGGGCATGTTTTCTGCTCTGCTCTCCATAGTGGGTATAAAACTAAAATTTATGCTTTATTGAACGTAGACTAAGATCCACCCACTGGCTGCCTAAGCATGTATGGTCCTAGCAGGCACTTGGTGTCCTGTGGGAGTAAATGTAGCGATGAAAGTGCTGATGAAGTGGCCGAGATTTGTGAAGTCTGGCATTTAAATAAAGATACTTCCCCAGAACTTTTCTGTGATTATGTTCACCTCCACCTCCAGCATAAGCAGGGGCTTCTATTTTCCCAGTTTGGCCCTGGCCACAATATTTGAGGGTTGTTGCATAAAAGGGTTAACTCTGAACCTCTAGTATATTAATAAGATTGCTGCTGGCGAAATAGATGTGAACTATGATCCAATTCTTCCAATACCACTTAAGTGAGAAGCCTGGGAACTTACACTATCAGGCTTCATCTTCTTAGAATATGTCCTCTTGAACATTCAGAGATGATAATGTGGTTTTGGTTTTTTGGAAAGTGCCAAAGACCCTACACAGACTCTGTTCAGAGCCCGCTTCACCATAGCATGCTCATGCCTATTTGAATGCTTACGTAGCAGTTACCTTTCAATGCATGAACCTGAGATTTTCAGCAGTGTAGAGGTAATCTAAGACCCATCTCTAAGGGGTAACCCAGGAGAACTTTCTAGTGACTTACCACCTGGGCACCACACTGAGAGGTTTTGCTTCTGCAGGCTCAAAGTATGAGAGCTCTAGGATAGGATGTTGCTTGTGGTAGATTGAATTATGTCCCCCCAAAAAGACATGTTCAAGTCCTATCAAGTGCTGATTTCCAGTCCTGTGTAGGATGTGAACTCATTTGTAAACTGGACCTTTGAAGATCCTATTTGGATGAGGCCAATTTGAATCAGGTGGGCCTTTCTTAATCCGATATAGCTGAGGTCCTTAGAAGCAGAGGAAATTCTGAAGCCGTCAGTTAGGAGGAACCGGGGCAGGAGACAGGAGGAGTCAGGTGGCCGTGTGACTGAGGATTGTCAGAAAGTCGTCACCAGCCTGGAGAAGTCATGGTCTTGCCGACGCCTTGATTTCGGATTTCTAGCCTCCAAAACTGTGAGTTGATACGTTCTTGTTGTTTAAGCCAAGCAGGGTGTGGGATTTGTCATTGCATCCTGGTAAACTAAGTACTCAACATAATGGCATTTCATTGAATGCTGGGAAGAACGGCAAAGTAAATTTTAACAAGTTAAAGGATCTCAGGTTTGATTATTGTGGAAAGAGAGAAAATGAACCCTCCAGTGTCGTTGTTAAGTTACAGGCTCTCATTAGGGATAGACTGTGGTGGGTAAAGAAAAAGGTGAAAAGGGAACTCTGCAAGATGGTCCTACACGTGTTATTATTAACTACTTTACAGCATGCCCCTATGGCTGCTGAATCCTTTAATAGGCAGTGACATACTGGCCAGATCCTTTAATTCTGGAAAAAGCTTTTGTGTGTGTGATAAAACCGGTGGGAGATGGAGATAAGATGTTATCAGAGTTTTCTTAGAAGAGTAGATGGTATTGGCACCTTTTATACTGCTAGTGGTAACCCTGTTTTCCATGCGTCTGATCTCTGGAGGCCTTCTTACAATATTTAATGATACAGGGTGGTGATTCTGTGAGCATGATGTTGTGGACAATGGTAGAAAATAGATGAAGAGAAGCCTTCATCAAGTACGTCATATCTAAAATGCCAGAAACCTTAACTCTATTCCAACTATAACCCGATCAGGGGAAAGGGAGCCACACTGCCAATATGATCACAAAACACACAGTTCTTGTCTCCTACCTGCCTAAGACTAATTCAGATTTGAAGTAGGCCAAATAAAGGTACGCTGTGCTCATCTGTTTCCTTTTGGAAGCCTCCCACGCTGTCACCTAATTGTCCCTGCAGATAACTCCCGATAAATTAAGTAAACCTGAGACTCCTTACCATGTGAACTCATTGACAAACACCCAGAGATATTCCCTCCTCACCTGCTGCCTTCTGGAAGCCCTCCATGTTGCTCGGTAGTTGCCCCTGCATGCCTCCTGGTAAATTAAATGCACCTGAGACTCCTTAGCATGTTGACTCCTTGAAAAAACAACCCGTATCTGATTGTGTGCTAAGGAATCTGAGCCTTTTGGAGTATGTGTGTGTGCACCCCTAAAACAAAGCAAAGCTACAAAAATTTAGTTCCTATAATCTCAGGGCTTGCCCTCAAAATGCTGAAGGGTGAAACCTCTGGAGACCCTAACCAGATCTGCATTTTTACCAAAGGTGAGTGCTGAGTAGAGGTCTGGTGAGGCAGTCTGTGAGATTCCCCAGAGGTTAGCAAGTTCTCCTGTCCCTCTGGTTCTGAGGCTTCTGACCATTTGCTCTTAGAATAAACCAAAAAGCTGTATCTGGCGAACTGTTTATCAGATGGAACTAGTGCTTTCAGTGAGGAAAGTGGGATTATGTGTTTTACCTGCCATCCAGACCTATGTCAGTTTATGACTGACAGATTATGCTGTCCAACATGGGAGTGACTAACTAGTTGGGGCCGTTGTGCACTTAAAAAGTGGCTGGTCTGAACTGAGTTATGCTGTAAGTGCAAACTACACACCAGATTTCAAACCATAGATATAAAAAAAATCTCATTTGTGGCTTTTATATTGAAATGAAAATCTGTATATATTTGCCTAATAAAATGGGTTATTTAAATTACTTTCATCTGTTTCTGTTTAGTTTTGAAATATGGCTGCTAGGACGTTTTAAATTACACTTATATTTGTGGCTCATGTTATATTTTTATTGGTCAGTGCTGACCCAGAAATTTCATGCTGCTCTGACCTAAATAAAGTGAGTGGAATTAAGTCTGTGGCTGGGCTTTAAAACCAGCTTGTTTCTACTGATGTGGTCAAAAAGAAGAGCTTCTACTTTTGTCCTGAGCATCAGTGAGCCACTTGCCCATCCTTGTACTCCGGAAGCACCAAACTTGTACTGCATCTGTAGAAATCTTGGCCAAAGTGCACAAGTTTTCAATGGTGCTGCAGAGAAAACCCAGGGCTTCTGTTAAAGAAGATGAAGGAACATGTTGGCCAGGAGGTCAGGGGAGGTAAGAGGCTGCCATTGCTGGCCTGGATTGTTTTGCCATGAGACCCGGCACAGGCAGGCACCAGCCAAGGCAGGAATGTCTGCGTGCTGTGACACATCCCATTGTTTATCCTGAGGAAGCAAGACTAGGATCAACTGGGCAGAGTAAACTCACATGATGGAGGTGACATGGAAGGGCTTCCCCAAACCGTCCTGTCTAGTGAATCTGAGGAAGTAAAAGGTGATCCTGATATTGAATGTGTGCTGAAAAGAAAAAATGAAAAATCTGGTTTATCTTGAAAAAATAGTTTGTGTGGACCCTGCTTTTCTTTTTTTTTTTCTTTTTTTCAAACAGTGAAATTTCTTTGTTTATTAGTGTGGAGGAAGGCATGGGTTTTGGGAAAAGAAAAAAAATAATCCATACACAAAATAAATAAAATACCATGAGTCAGTTTATGACTGACAGATTATAATCTTCTTTTTATCCCCTGGTTGACGGAACTCCTGTCAGGAGATGCGTGTCTGCAGAGATGAGCACTGGCCGTGGCGGTCTGTTATTGCCCCAGCACCAGCTGCTTTACTTATTACTCACCGTTTTGTCACTGTGACGGAGGAAGCGAGACCACATATTTACATCCTGGCTGAGAGAGCCTTTCCAGTGTGGGCATGAGAAATGAAAAAACAAAAACAAAAGCGCAGTGTTGTAGCTACGTGTTACAGAATGTGGAATATTCCTCTTCTGAAAAGTCACCAGCATTTCACTTTAAAACATATTATGAATTCCCACACCATGCACCCCCCCAAATAAAAAGATTATGAGCAAGTGTCTAAAGAAGTAAAAAATATATATGTATCAGTTGCTTTATAGAAATGAACTGGAAGAAGCTCCTACCAGCTACAATTCCAATAACTTGGATATAAAAAATAACGGATTAATCATAAGCCACAAAGTGAATATAAATCTGCAAGCTATAGTGATATGCAAAACGGGGAAGGTCTAAGGTAAAGATCTTCTTAATGAAAATTGTTTAAAGTTAAGAGTGATGATTGTACAACTGAGTGAGGATAATGTGAGACATGGATGGTTGACAGGGGACATTATACATGATCCCCAATGGATGGAGGTGGCTGAAGGATATATCTCCTGAGAAGCGGAATGGTGAACTGTGGTAGATACATATGACAGAAAATTGTGTGGCTACAGAAAGGAATGAAGTCATGAGGTGTACAACGAGGTGAATGAATCTTGGGGACATTGTGTGGTGCAGAATAAGCCAGAAACAAAAGAACGAATAATGTATGATCTCTTTTAGAACTACCTATAAGAAAATTAGGACCTAGATTGTAAGCTCTTATAGCAGTCAAGTTTAGTCTGGAGCTGTAATTGTTATTTCTAGATTTTGAGATACTGTGTGCTCTCTCTCTCGGTCTGTCCGTCTCTCTTTGTCTGTCTGTCTCTCTGTCTCTATGTGTATGTGTACAAATATATATATGTGTACACACACACACACACACACACACACACACACACACACACATATATTTAACCTGGAACTTTGGCTACCTGTTTGACACCTAAGACTCAGAGCTGGAGTTCTATAGCTCTGAAAATCAGCATTACTACATAGAACAAATGTTAAAGAAATCAAAAAAAGAGATCAAGCTTCTCTTAGCAATAAGAATGAAGCCAATCAGTCTGGAACTAAGGTGAATCAGAGTACAGAGTAAAGGACAACATTGTCTGTATTTTAGGACACCACCTACTGTATGAGAAAGCAATTTTCCAACATGTATTATGCTAATTGATTCAGGAAAGAATCCTCAAGGGTGGCTAAAATAAGGGAAAGTAGGTTGGGGAGCAGAATATTTGCATAGTACCAGAGTATCAGGTTACATATTTCTTACTACTGCAAGACTGAAAATATACCTTTATAGAGAAAAAATCTGATAATCTTTCCCTTAATCAAGTGGCCAAACTTATATCACAGATGGTGGGGCACCATGACATCACGTTCCTGCTGATGTGATAAAACATGCAGTAGACAACACGGTCTATCGAGTATTCTTGCCAAAATGTTTAACCTGAATCTAGTCAAACATAGAACTGCCCTATTTAGTGCGAGAGCTACAAGCCACACGTAGCTATTAAGCAACTAAAATGTCGTCCAAACTGATATGGGCTGTGAGTATAAAATATTGGACTTTGAACACTTAGTATGAGAAAGAAATGTAAAACATCTCATGTTGATTACATGTTGAGATGATAATATTTTTATAGATATTTAAAAAATTAAATATATTAAAATTAATTTCACAATAGCCAAAAGATGGAAGCAACCCAAGTGCCCACAAACAGATAGATGGATAAACAAAATATAACACATACATACAATGGAATATTATTCAGTCATAAAAAGGAATGGCGTTTTGATACATATTCCAACATGGATGAAGCTTGAAGACATTATGCTAAGTGAAAAAAGCCAAACACACACAAAAGGACAAGTATTGTATCACTTCACTTAAACGAAATACCTAGAATAAGGAGCTCCCAGGAGCTCTGGGGGTGGCGAAGGGTGTGGGGCGCAGAGGGATGGGGAGCTATTGCTTAATGGGTACGTTTCTTTTTGGAACAATGAAAAAGTTTGGGTACTGGATGGTGGTGATGGTGGCACAGCATTGTAAATACATTTAATGCCACTGAATTGTGCACAAGACAGTGGTTAAAATGGGAAATTTTATGTTTTATGTCACCACATAATAACTTAAAAAATTAACATCCATTTCAACTTGCTATTTTTAAATGTACCCTTGAAGTTTTAACAGTTGTATCAAAACTTCAGTGCTTCAAGGATCTTAACAGATTAAAGATAGAAGAAACTGGTATTTGTGTCCCTCCCCCCCGGCAGACCTAGATATATATGGTCCCAATAGTTACAGAACAACTCAGTAGAAGCTTTGGTTGATAGGTCAGGTTCACATTTAATTAGGAGATGCTATTATTGACGAGGCCGAGAGCAGGTCCTCTGACAGGTTCTTCCATCCTAATTTTACAGGACAGGGAATGCTCATTGTGTACAATTCAGGAAGGAAGGATCGGGTGTTCTTGGAGGTAGCACTTTGTCACGGAAGCTTTCCTCGATGCGTGTAAAGTAGGAGGAGGTATCTCAAAAAGGCCCAACTCTGACTTGCATCACTCGTTGAGCGATAACGTTTTTGAAAGCTCTCTTCATTGTTTGTAGCGTTCATGTTCGTATGTGTGTTAAAATGTTCTGAGAAAAATATTTGAAGGGATGGTTGGGCCTCTAAAGGCATCTTCTGATGCTGACTGGCCAGTTTCTTTTTTTCTTTTGCTGATACTCTTTGTCTGATGCTTTACTTTTTCTAAAGTTTTCTCCTAAGTTACCTCTCTTATCTGTAAAAATCCCACCGATTTCTTGATCCACTTCTTAACTGAACACAATGTTTTAACATTCCTCAGCACAGCTAGAGCTATACTATTGGAATTGTCCCCAAGTGAGAGCTAAAAAAAATCAACATTTCTTTCAAATGGGCATAGCCTTTCAAAACAAGCCTCTGAAGTTTCTTGCCCTCCTTACCCCAATCATCATTGAAGCTCCATGAAATCACACCAATACTAAACCAGCATGTGTCTTACTTAACCCTTCTGCAGCTTCCAAACCAGTTTTTCTTTTTAGAAGACCATTTATTCCTTTTAAATATTCCCTTCTATAGAAGTCACAGGTGAATCTTCATAACGAGAATGGGAAAACACAAAATTTATCTGTTCAGTATTGACATGGAGGTCCTAGAGTGCAATGATACAAAGAAAATAAATACCAGGTGTAAAGATAAAAAAGAAGTAAGACTTTTACTATATATATAAATGACATGATTGCTTATAGAAAATGTCTACCGACAAATTACTAGATTTATAAGGTGAGTTTTAGCATGGTCATTAAATACAAAGAGAGAAAATAAAAATCGATCATGGGGGCCCTGCCTGGGATCCGTGGCCCCACTTCTTGGTGGTGAGGCCATGTGAGACAAAGGTCCCTTGGGCAGGCCTCGGCCAGCAGGGACAAAGGCAGGGACTGGGGGCTGAGGGAGGGGACAAAGGGGCAAGAGTGCAGAAGGGTGGGGGCCCAGAGCCAAGCCCAGCCAAAGCGGGCACTGATGCCATGACCTGCCTGCAGCTGTCCCTGTCCCTTCAGGGACATCGTGTGCCTCTCGGCACACCCAGCCTGAGACCTTCCAGCACTTAGTGTGGAATCGTTACCAGTTGCCACATGCATATAAACCATGGGATGCCAAGTACATCTTCTGCAGATGGAAAACACAATTACATCCTGCAAAGATTTTGTTCTGAATCATCTTCCACAAAAAAAAAAAAAAAAGAGAGAGAAAAGGAATCTTTTAATAGATGTTCAAATACTCTCACTAGGTGAAAAATTAAGGTGAAACGCACACAGGTCAAAATCCTAAAGAAGTCTCAAGTTGAAAATATTGCCTCGCAGATTGAGGCAACTGCCCACCCTGGAGGAACTGGCTGATGGTCACAGCTCCCAGGGGCCCTGGGTGTTTTGAATGAGAGAACCAGGTAGAGTCAAGGAAGCTCTTCAGGAGAAGAAAGAACTGGTCTGTCTCTAAAGCAAGGAGTCTACGGAACCAGCTTCCTCACTCTGTGATTCTAACTTTTCCTCTTTTCTCCTTGAGGCCGTTCTGGGCCTGAGGGGCATGGAAGTGGACTGCAGAGCTTACCAAATGTGCCGACTTGTAAAAAAGGATCTCAGGTGCAGAGCGGGCTTGTTCTGGGTGGTGCCTGTCCCTGTGGGGCCTCCCGGATGCTGGAGAATGCCCCGCAAGGAGCTGTGCCCACAGAGCAGCCAGAGTCCACCTGCCTAGGGATCAGAGACGAGGGCAGCACGGCCTACCTGTGGGGATCCACGGGGTACATGACTCTGTGCAGTGCCTCTGAAGTTGACCTGCCTCTTCCCCACATTCCCGTGGGCAAAATGAGAAACCTTCATCTCTCAGATCCTGAGAAGGTGAAGGAAGTGCATCAGTCTTACTGAGGGCCGGTGGGGTTTAATTCCATGGGTTCTATTCTGGAGGAAGATGACCCACAAGGATCCTTTTATGCCATAAACCACGTTTTGGTATTTAAGTGCTAGTCTGGTCTAAATACCAAAAATATCCCTCTGGCCAGCAGTGGTCAAAAGCATCAGGTGAAGAGATAAGAAAGAGAGTGAACTCTTTGTTGAAGGAGACATGAATCCAAAAGGGAGAGGGTAAAAACACTGTTGACTGTTTCTTATCAGTGGCCCCAAGTTTCAGTTTCCAGGTGAAGATGTGCTGTCCCTCTGAGGGAATGCAGGTGATGGAGGGGGGCTGAGCAGAGGCCCCTCAGCACGGTTCCCGGACCCTAGCTGAGTCTGAAAGCAGCTCGTCTGCAACACGCCCTCCTTGCAATTCAGACCTGCCAGGAAGAATGACCCAAACAATGCTCCATGTAGAGGGACTGGTCAGACCTTCTTATTTTCAAAACTTAATGCGCTGACCTTGAAAGGCGGCGGAATCAGACACTCAGTGGACCCCACCGTTTCCCACAAACTAACAAAATGTGTTAGTGCAGAGGCTGCAAGGGAGCATCCCTGCCCCGGGTGGAGTTTTGCTGTTGAGTTCACTGGCTGTAATGGACTTGGTACACAAACACATCCTCCCTATTGCCAGGTTTTGATCAGAAGCTTTGTGGATCACAGATAGGCCATCTGCCTTCTAAATTTTTCCTAGCCAGGTTTTTATCGGACACCAGTCATTGACCAGGTCCTTCATCACGGGATGAAAATGGACATGAATATATTGACTTGGGGTTGACCAGGCCTCCCTGACCCCGTGTGCTTCCTGGCCCTCCGGTACTCGTGGACTGCCACGCCTCCCACTGGTGGGGAGGCGGGGGGGGGATGGCGTATAAAGAAAGAATGCAGTTCCAGCCCAGGGGGGTGTGGGGCCTCCCCCTCCTGCCACCTGTCCCCACCCAGCGGCCCAATGTCGCCTCCAGACTGCCCTTCCCCTCAGGCGTTCTTGGCTCCAGATGGCTTCCCCAGACAGCCTGGGAAAAGCACAAGCGCATTTGATAAAGAAGCTGTGCTGGGTGTGAGGCTCCAGTGGCCGCCTCATTTTTATCAGAGGGAAAGAAAACATTTTTAGATCATTAGATGAAGTACATTTACATGTTAACTTTTACTTCTCTCTGCTTCATCAAGTATCATGGTGTCTCTTAGAAAATTAAAGCACTTTTATTGTAAAGAGAAACAGCAACAAAAATTGTCTATGTACTGGCAATAAATAATTTTAAAATAAAATATTAAAAACTGTTTACAATAGCATTAAAAAAAAGAAATCAACAAAAAATGGACAATACATCTATCCTGAAAACCATTGAACATTACTGAGAGAAATCTCTACTCTCTAAATCATTGGAAAAAGATACCATGTTCACAGATTGGAGACTTATTAAGGTGCCAATTATCTGCAAACTTGTCTATAAATTCAAAGCAGCTCAAATAAAAACCAAAACAGGTTTTGGGTTTGTTTTTCTTTGTTAGAAAAAGATGATACTAAAATATTTATGGAAGTATAAGGACCTAGAACTGCCAAGACCTCTTTGAAAAAGAATAGTTAAGTGAATTAAACTATCAGCTGTCAAAACTCACTATAAATCAGTAAGAGCTAAAACAATGCATATATGGTGCAATGATAATTAGATTTGTTAAATGGAGTGGAGGATCCAGAAATAGACCTTTACTACTACAGTCACTTCATCTAAAAAGATGCTACTGCAATGCAGGGGGAGAGGATAGTCTTTTAAATAAATGTTGTTGGAGCAATCAAATATTCACAAAAAGAAATTGACCTTGGTTCCTTCCTTACACTGTCCATAAATTAATTTGAGATGGATCATAATCCTAAATGCTAAAGGTAAAACAATAAGAATTATAGAAACAAGGGATCAGTGCCCGAGAAAGTTCACATAGAGTTGAGAGACTACTCTGGAGGTCACTCTTAGCAAGCTTCAGTTAGACATTGCTGCTATCATAGTTTGCCAACCCCCAACCAAAACCATTCCTGCCAATCCTGAAGAACACTCGGTATATAAGATTCTGCAAAGTTTCCATGCACTAGGATATAAGATTCTGCAAAGTTTCCATGCACTAGGATAACTTTCCAGAAACCTACAACCTTTAGATGGATCCCTGGGCCAGATTAGTCCTGAAATGCAGAGGGTCCAGCCTCTCTAGAACATCAACTAGTTCCATCCCCCTTCTCCCCTAAGGGAACTTTAGGGGAACTTTTTAAGGGAACTTTTCCCCTAAAGAAAAGTTAGAATGGCCATAGCCCAAATACCCTGAAGAGTCAGAGAAAGGTCAGAGGTGACGGTGGAGTTATACAGAGAAGGTCAGGTTTAACAAATGAGTATGATTGCTGAATCGTTATATTGATATTTCTTTTAATCTTCAGTATCTTAGAGCAGCTAGAAGTAAAAAGCTAAAATTGTGGAACTGTAACCCATACCAAACTCTGAAATCTGTTCTACAACTAATTGTTGTGCTGTACTCTGAAATTTATTGCTTTTTTGTATATGTTTTTTTTCACAGAAAAAGAAAAAAAAAGTCGATTGTGATGACAAATGCATAGCTATATGATGATATTGTGAACCATTTATTGTACGTTTTGGATGCTTACATGGTATCTGAATATATAATATACATCAATAAAAAATGTCTTCATGACCTTGGGCTAGACAAAATTTTCCTAAGTAGGAAATAAAGAGTACTAACTGTAAGATTAAGGAGTTCTCCTTCAATACCGTCAAGAAAGTGAAAAGTCAAGCCATTATCCGGGAGAAAGACTCATATGTAGAATATATAAAGAACTCCTATAAATCAATGAGGCAAAGATAAGCAACTCAGTATAAAAAATGAGCAAAGATATAAGCTTGTCACAAGAAAGGATATCCAAAAGGCCAATAAACAATATGCAAAGGTGTTCATCATTACTTTCCAGGGAAATGCAATTGAAATTATAATGACATACCACTCCACATCGACTGCAATGTTTCAAATTAAAAAGACTCCAAATTTCAAGTATTGGTGAGAACAGAGAGCAATTAGAGCACTGATGCACTGCTCAAGCATATGTAAATGGTTAATCCATTTTGGAAAAATATTTGGTAGTATTAATACCTAATACCCAAGAGAAACGAATGCATATGTTCATCAAAAGACATGACATGATGGACTTTACATAGCTATGAAAAAGAATGAAAACATGCAACAAAGTTGAATGAATCTCAAAAGTATGTTAAGTGAAATAAGCCACATACAAAAGAGTGCATACCATATGATTTCATTTCTATGAAACTAAAGAATGCACAAAATTAATTGATTATAGAAGCCAGTGTAGTGGTTGCCTCACATTGGGGCAATTTGAAAGAGAACAACAAACTTTACAGGGTGCTGAAAATGTTCTGTATCTTGATCTAGATGGGGGTTATATGAGTATTTACATGTGGACAACTCGTTAAGCTGTATATTTAACCTTGTGTATTTTAACTCTCAATTTGTTATTTTTTAAAAAAGTACATAGTTAAGCTGATGCTTGTTTAAACCTAAAGGAAGTTTGGTAAATGTAGAAACATTTTAAGGATTGTCTTCACTTTGCCATAATTGTCCAGAAACATAATTCCTTCCAGTCAAACAATCTGCTCTTAAAATAAAATTAAGCCTCAAGGCCATCTAATTGGGATCTTGAGATAAGCTTTACTGAAAATAGAGAGAGATCTCATACAAACAGCTTCTGTTTTAGAGATTAGGTCTTTGTTGGTCTACAAAGCTATTGCAAACACTGCTAATTGACTTTCCAGTATCCATTTATCCTTGATTTCTTGCTAGCAGAGACTTAATTTTGTTCCGTGTTCACCAGTTCTCCTCCTGACTTCTGAGAGAGTGGTCCTGTCCTTAGCTCCCAAGTAAATCCTAACTCAGCAAATTATGGTGGTTCCAGTGACCTGGGATGAGATTGGTGTATTTTGAGCATGTGATGCAGTTCTGCTCAGTTAGCGGAGGGAGAGATCTGCTCTCTCTCTTTAGGGAGGTGCTTCTGGAAAAGCGTCAACATCCCAAAAGAGACACTGAAAGAGAAGCTCTTTTCTGTCTCTGGGTGCTGTTTTTTGAAGTACGACTCAGAGATACAACAATGATGCTGAGGGAAACCAGCTTTGAAAGGAAGCTGATGAGGTTGAAGGTGACATGAGAAGGATGAAGGGTCCCTGAGCCTGTTCTAACGTTACTGCCCGTGCCATGCCTGTCGTTCTACCTCTGGACACCCTGTAAGTGACTGAGCATTTTCTGTTACCTGCAGTCAAAGGTGCCCTATCTGATGCTGAGATTCCACAGGGATCTGTCACAGCTTCTTTTTCTTTTGTATGCTGTATGGTGAGGGTCACATTTCATTCTTTTTCCATGTAACTATCCCATCATTACAGCATCATTTGTTGATTTTTTCCCCCCCGGGGAACTGCATGGGCTGGGAATTGAACCTGGGTCTCCCACATGGCAGGCGAGAATTCTACCACTGAACTGCCCTCACACCCCACTACTTCTTAATCATTGGCTCCAACCTAACTAGCCATTTTGAAATCCTCAAATTTATTACCTTCTCTCACCTTAGGGTCTTTGCAAATGCTTTGCACTTTGCCTGGGATATTCTCTACCCCCTTTATTACTCAATACCTACTCATCCTTCATAGTTCAACTCAAGGGTTGTTTCTTTAGAGAAGGATACCCGACTCCTCAGACTAGCTCAGGCTTCTACTTAGCCTACCCTAGGACCCTGAACAGGCCTTCATTCTCCTTATTGCATCCTTAGTTTAAGACAAGAGATTGCATTTCAGAATACATGAGTGCTGTTCAAGCTGTGGTTGTGCATATTCAGGGCGGTGGCATCAGTGTCCACCAACATTACACTCTTCTCATACCTGACCTGTCTCCTCACCTCAAATTGTTCCGACTGTTACTCAAAGCTTGAGATAAGTTTTGCCAGAGCTCTCGCAGACACTGAGATGATCATCTGAAATGCCCTTGATTCTGTGAGGAACACCATGTACTGGCACATATATCTTGATTGCATGTGACTCTAAATCATTATAGCTCTCAGCCATTTTATCAAGATTCTGCCAGGCCCGTGCATCTTCCTGGAGGTTCACGCAGACTGCTGTCCACAGAAGCTGCTCCTGAAGCACCCCTGGGTGGGATTAGCAAGCTGAGTGTTTGCATTTGAAGTCATGGAGTCTGCATATTTCAGAGCCACGAGTCTGGTCTCTAGGATGAGCTCTTCACAGCTGGAAGGATAGCTCCATGAGCCATCCTAGGCTGATGGGACAGTATTTGTTCATCTTCTCAACCTGCGACATTTCTTCCTCAGTTCCATAACTTTCTCTAACCTATTCCAGCTACCTCCACCCAGGCCAAGCCTCTATTTTCTCCTGAAATGTTTTCTTTCTATAATCTCAAGAAGTATGATCTTCCTAAATGATACAAAATTTGATCTTCCCATCCTTAATCTCTTCTTCCTTCGCAGGAACCTCTGATAGCTTCACCAGTCTACTTTCTCCCCAGCTAGCAGCTCAGCTCTGACAGTATCCCCTCACCCCTTTGTCTCTCTCTGTCTGTGGGCCTGTGAAGTATGTGGATTGAGAGAATCAAAGATATGATTTGCCAATTAAGAAATTTATTTGCTGATCTAAAACAAAAGAATTAATTGAACCAGTTGAATATTTCTTAAAATGACCCAACCAGGTTTATGTGCAGAAGGTGTCAAATTGTGGTAGTGTTCTTGTTTGCTAGTTTCCAGAATGCAATATACCAGAAACAGAATAGCTTTTAACATGGGGAATTTAATTTACAGTTCTAAGGCTGACAGAATGTCCCAATTACAGCAAGTCTATAGAAATGTCCAATCAAAGGCATCCAGGGAAAGATACCTTGGTTCAAGAAGGCCGATGACGTTCAGGGTTTCTCTCTCAAGTGAGAAGACACATGGCGAGCACGGCATCATCTGCTAGCTTCTTCTCCTGGTTTCCTGTTTCATAAAACTCCCCGGGAGGCTTTTTCCTTCTTCATCTCCAAAGGTCACTGGCTGGTAGACTCTGCTTCTTGTGGCTATGTCGTTCTGCTCTCTCTGAATCATCCATTCTCCAAAATGTTTCCTCTTTTATAGGACTCCAATAAACCAATCAAGACCCACCCAAATAGGTGGAGACATGTCGTCACCGAATCCAGCTTAACAACCACTCTTGACTAAACCACATCATCCAAGGAGATGATCTGATTACAGTTTCAAACATGCAGTATTGAATAGGGATTATTCTACCTTTATGAAATGGGATTTTGATCAAAACATGGCTTTTCTAAGGGGAATACTTCCTTTTAAACCAGCAAAGGTAGATATGTGCTATTTCCTGCAAATGGAAAAATGGCCTAGAAAATGCAGTACTGAAAATTGGAGGAACTCATGACTCAAAGGGCAAACCGGCAATTTACAAGCTCATCACTGTGTACAAATTCTGTTGTGTGCAAAGACAAAAATAAAAAAACAATTATCCTGGATAACTGCATCACATATCAGTCTTCCATCAGTCTCTGAAGTGTCTGGAGAGACTATAGTTTAGGGAGAAGGACATTATATTTATTCTAGATATGCCCTTGGAGAAAAAGAATGTATGAGCAGATTATATTAATTTCTTGGTGGGTACCCAAAGGCTACATTTCACTGTTTAAAAGAAAGGAAGTTTGGTTGTGTTTACAAATTTGGGGAGCGTCCTTACCTATGGTAACTTGGAACCTCTTATTAAAATGAAAAATCTCCAGGCTAGTAAAGTGAAATGAACACTGGGCCAAGATGAGGAATAAATATCTTTTCTGAACAATGCATAGCACAAACTTATTTATTTCTGACTTTAGTACAAATTATTTTTTCCTCTTATATTTAAGTGCTATTTGTTCTCTGGGGAAGTCTCTTTATACTCCTGATGATCTCTTCAATTTGATATTTTCTTGAATCTTGGGATACTTTAAAGAATCAGCCATTGTTCCAAGAACTTCCCCAGGTTCTCAACTAGGTGGGGAGCCTGAGTTCTATTTCTGGTCCTGCCCCAGACTGTAAGCTTGGCCCCTCTCTGAGCTAGCTTTCTCAGCTGTAGAATAGGAATGATCACTCTTACTCTGCCATCTTTTAGGATTGACTGGGGGAAAGGGCTTTATTAAATATGAAATGCAGCACACACGTAAGGTATTACTGCATTCCTACAGCAACAAGCAGGCTGCTGTGGGGATGATTTGTTTGAAACAAAGATACCAGTATTCTCAGCTCCTTTACTTTCTGGATTTTTTTTTTTGTATGCTTTATGGTGGGGTCACATTTCGTTATTTTTCCATGTGAGTATCCCATTATTGCAGCACCATTTTTTGAATTTTTGTTTGTTTGTTTTTGGGGAAGTGCATGGTCTGGGAATTGAACCCAGGTCACCCGCATGGCAGGTGAGAATTCTACCACTGAATTACCCTTGCACCCCCAGCTCCTTTCCTGCTTATGTCACCACTAAGACCCAGCAAAACCCTGCAAGAGCCAGCATGGGGAAGTACAACTGTAAGTAGGAACGAGGGGGTGTGGCAGGCACCAGGGGGATACGTGGCCCCTGTCTTCAAGCACCTCCTAGTCTAGCTGGGGACAGAAGACACATCCATGAAAAGTTTAGGGAAGGCACTCTTTATTTGAAGCCAGTTTTATTCTCTCTTTATGTTCCTTGAGGTGGAGTGAATCTGCAAAGAACATTGATTTATAATATTCTTCAGACACTTTTAATTTGCAAAATCTGAAGTTCTATCTCATAGTTTACCACCTTTGGGGTCTTCTCAAAATGGTGACTGGTTAAGTTGAACCGAATGGAAATTTGTGGATTTGACTAAAAAGCAGCCTCTCAACATCCAATAGAACATATATTTATGTAACTGGACCTACCAGGCAAGATGTCTGGAACTCTGTGCAATTTTTCAACAAATGTGAAAAATACAGCACAAGTATTGATGAACTTCTGACAAGCAGCTTAAGTTGAAATATGATTTAAGTCAATAAATCATGTTCGTGTTAAAGCTGCTTGGAAGTTAGCATTAGGTCATGGTGCTCATCTCATTTTAACTACAGTACTGTTTGGCACTAGTGTAAACTTCCATTTAAATCCTTCTTTTGAAACACCAAAGGGGAAGAAGAAAATTAATGGCTTCTTAGATGAGGACCAGCGTTACTAAATAGTAATGGAATGTTCTCATTCTTTACTGTTCCACCTTCAAACCACAGACATTATTTTTCTTTTCCTTCCTCAGCAAGCACCTGTAATTTAATTAACAAACAGACTGGATGTAGATGTGCAATTACAAATGCTCTAATCATTGTACAGACATCTCTCTTTGGATTTCACAGCATCTGTAGCAGCCTTGTAATCATTATTTTTTTGGTAGATTGAATGTGCTATATTGATATGTATCTCTGTAATTGTATTGTATGTATTATAGCTAATTCACATTTTGAATAATGTTATTTTATTTACTTTCTAAGAGAGGAGAATGTAAATTTGTCAGTTTATTTCTAACCAGGGATATTTTTTTCCATTTAGAAAAGAAGAAAAAAAAACTTTCTATCATACAGGATGGTACTAGCATCGTGCTGTATAAAATCATTTGCATGTTCTTGAGTAGAGGTATACTGATTAAAATATGCAAAGGTAATTTCATAGCAAAATATGTAAAATTTCTCAGAGCTGTTATACAAACATAGAAACCAACTTTGTAGAACTTTTGCCATTTGACCTAGGATCGGAATATGAGCTTTTATACAATGCATAATCTTATTTGGCAAATGCACAGTTTAATATTATCTCTTGGATGGCCTTTATTAGAACGCAGTTTTAGAAGCTATTGTCATCCACTGAGGAAATGTTTTAACAGCTGGAGAACACTGCTTCCCTGAAAGAGCAATCTTAAACTTGGTGCAACAACAACAAAAATAAAATAAAGAACATAAAAATATTAAAAAAACAAAAAAAGTAAACAGCATTTGAAGGTCTACAGTGTGTATAGAGAAAACTTCATCATGGAATCATAAGTGCTACAGGCTTAGGGAATCAAGATATTCAATTTCATAAAGCTATAGTAGATATAGTTGATTCAACCTGATCTCAAAGCTCCAAGAATCTGGATGGGCCACGGTGGCTCAGTGGCAGAGTTCTCGCCTGCTTATGCCGGAGACCCAGGTTTGATTCCCGGTGCCTGCCCATGTAAAGAAAAACTCTAAGAAGCTGAGCAAAACAAGGAAAGATTGTTAAATTTGTCTTTATGAATTCACCAGTCATATAAAATGATGAAAGCATGTAATAAACGCCCATGTATACATATAATTCGGAAATTATGTGGAAGGTCTTTGAGTGATGAGGCACACAGATAGCTAACCAACAGAGAATGCACGAAAGGACAGCTTTGTTAGATCAGAAATCCTGGACAGGGACAGGGGAGCATCAAGGAGGAGGAGAGACCCCCTGGGCTGGTCTAACCTAGGCTCCTGTCGGGGTCTGTCTGTGTGTGTGTGGTGGGGGGAACAGCACATGCAGGTCCTGGGCTCTTGGCTTAATTGTGGCCCAGAGGAGAGGGGCAAGGCTTTCCCATGGATACTGGGGATTGGCAGTTTTAAACTACACGGTGTGAAAAGCAGAAGCAGCAAGGGCCATTTGGAGAAGCTGAGGGCAGCCTCCTGTCATCCAAGCCATATGGAGACACAGGCCTTGCTAGTAAATCATGTGGCAAGAAAGAGGTCGTCTGGGAAGCTAATGGCAGCTCCTATCACCTAAATCATACAGAGGTGCATGCCTTACTAGTTGCAGTTCCACCCAGGGCAGACTAGCTCAGGTGTTCACTCAAAAGGGGAACACATGAAGACGCAAAAAATAAGGAGGCACCAGATAGAATTTTTTTATGCAATTACAACCTGTAAGATGGAGTGAAAGGTGGTGTTTTTAGCAGAGCAAGTGCTATCCATGGTTCTTTACATGCCTGAGCAAGTCGGTAAAATGTCTATACAGTCATTCCAAATGTGTAAACTGAAGAGTTCCATCAAGAAGAAAAGTTATTCTTTCAGCAAAAACTTAAAAATGAGCTGAGTGAAATGAAACTGGAGGCTGCATTTAGGTGAAAGAATGGGGGTTACCCATTCCTGAAAAGAGAACTCATGGAAAAAGTAGAACCATAATGCACAGCAAGTATGCACAGTGTGACTGCATCCACTGGAAGGGTCAGCTCGACTTTTACTGCTAATAAACCTGTTAACATACCCTCTCCACTGCCCTGAAAAGCCAGCAAAGGTAGTTTTCAGTATACTTATTTAAAGATGTGTTTCTTTCCACAGTTGAAGCTCATTAATAGCAGCTGAAAGTAATTAGGTGGCTAATTAAAAGAGAATAATGAGGTAGCTGAACAATAACGATATACTCATTGTTATCTGTCAGTTGTGTTTGAGTTCCTACTATGAGCCAGCCACTACTCTAGGTGCTGTGGATACATTCATGGAGTTCTAGTCTATTAGGGAGAGACAGGTTTAAAAAAGAAACAAACAGAACAACATAGGGTATGCTAACACTAGTAAAGAAGACCTGGACATTTTAGATTCTGAAAAGAAAGGGGCAATATAAAATCTTAGGTTAATTCAGAATCTAAATTTCTAAGCAAGTATTTCTCCAATGGCTTCATTTTCATTTTGGGGAAACTTAAGGCAAAGAGATATTCATGGACTTACTCAAAAACAGTGATGTAATTTCTTGGTAACGGAGTTGGGACCCAAACCCCATCTTCTGATTCCTCATCTTGTACTCTCTGCATTCTTCTGAAACATATGATCTCTCAGGCAATTCATTGGTGTTATAGCCTTGGCTGTGATTAGAGTCTTCTTTATAGCAGCTGTGTGAGACTCCTTGTATTAGGGAGAGTAAGGGGTCCAAAGGCCCAGCTGCTTTTTCAGGCTGTGGATTAGACAGTGATCAGCTTCCTGTGAAGGCCATTGATCTTCAAGGCTACCAAGTTCCTAGAGAAGGCCATGATTTTAAAAAGCTGGACTCCAAAAACATAGCTGGTATTGGCTATGTCTCCATCATGATCTGACCCATCAGTGTTGGTTTTGTAAAAATGTTGCTTGACAGGACAGCTAAGGCAGGGTGATGCCCTGTAGGGACACCTTCCTCCTGATGATGATGGGTGGTTGTGAGATTTTTATCAGAAAAACAACTTAAATGGAGACTCCTGTTTGGCATTCTCTTTCTATTCAGTCATTCTCACCATCCTTGTGTGGTTTTGGATGTGCAACTTAATACTAATGGTAAAGAAGATGAGGTTGCACTTGCAAACCTTTACTCATGCCATCCCATCTGCCTGGAACTGGAATGCCCTCCTTACTCCACTTATCCTTCCAGGGTCTCCCTCTCCATAGTATGTCAAGAATACTCTGGCATTCACTGAACTCACCTGCCTATGAATTACATTTCCTTTAGCCTTCTAAGGGATTTTTTTTTTTTTTTAACGTGGGTAGGTCTGGGAACGAACCCTAAAGGCTTTTAAAAATGATTTTTTTTTTTAAATTTAAACTAGGATTTCTCGACCATGACATTTTAGGCGTTTGATCATTGTTTGATGTTGGGGCTATTCTGTGGATTGTAAGAATTTTCGTAGCATCCCTGGTCTCTACCCATGCAACTCCAGTAGCACCCCTTGCCAAGTCATGACAATCAAAAATGTCTCCAAATGTTGCCAAATGTCTCCTGGGAAGCAAAATTGCCCTGGGTTGAGACTCACTGATTTAAGTTCTTGTGCATTTATTAATAGTAAGAGCCGCTGTAGTTTATTGGGGGCTTATGTACTGGGTACTTTGCCAAGCATTTTATATATATACTGTCACTATCAACCTCAGATAAAGAATATTAGCCCATTTTATGTATATGAAAACTGATGCTGGGGGAGGTTGAGTAACTTGCCCAAGGTCACAGAGCTAGAAAGCTATAGAGCTGGAATTCAGAAGCCATCCTTCTAACTCCAGAGCCAGTTCTCATAGCCACCACCCTGCACAGCCCAACCTCCCTTCCTGATTCCTGCCGCATCACCTAGCCACACCTTCTTTCCAGGAGCTACAGGTTCTCCAGCATTCACAGTCAGACCTCTGTGACACCTTAGTGTTCTCTTTTTGACATTTAATTACCTAGTTAACAATCTTTCTGAGTAACTAACAATTCTTGACTTTAAACTCTATTATAAAACAACTGGTATATATTTTTTCTCTCTTGCCTGGACCGTGACTGATGCAGACACTCTCTAGCATCTAAGAAGGCTCATTGCTGAACACCTCAGTAGCAAAGCACAGAACTGAACATATTTATCGTATATTACCTAGACAATTATATATGTATGCATACATATATATCCAGGGCTTTGAATGGGAATTTTGATGTTTATCAAGAATATTAATATATCTGATCTGTTGTTTATTATAAAGTCATAGAGAAAACCAGAGACTATGGTGCAAGCTATGATAGAGTTGACTTATCATTTGATTTCAATCCTATTTTTCGTTTGGGCCATCTGAACTTGAAGGTAAAAGGCAAATGCAAACACTGGAGAGCAACAGAATCTGTATGAAATAAACTTTAGAAAACACTCACTACAGTGATAAACTGTGTGAAGGAAACTAAATTGTAATAGGAGAATGGGAGTTCTTAGGGGGAAATTTGTTTCAGTGCCTTACTAAAGAATTTCTTCAAGAAAAGAAATCAATGGAGAACAGACTAGAATGATAAATCTCACTGGTCCATTTTGATTAACAAATGCTTTGTCCTCCAAATCACAGCATGTGAACATTAATCAAGTAATCAGTGTTAATCACAAATAAAAGCACACTTCCCCGCCCAGGGTGATGGTTTTAAAATCTTTCCCAGGTACTGTTCTGATGACTATATAACGACTCTAAAATGTCTGAGGGCTTCTATCATAGAGTTCTCTTTGTAATAAAACACAGTTCAATTCAAAAGGATGACTTTCTGCTCAAGTCATCCTAAATTCTTCTGAGCCATTTCCATGCTGCCTGCTCCCAGAGATTTCTGTGAGCTCTCCATAGGGCTTGGAATCATGTGCAGGAAAATGTGATATTTACAAAGAGAACCAGTTTCCTGGGGTGTCACTACAAACTCCTCTGATTTGAGTTACCTGATCCCCACAGTCCTGTCAGATTGCATGTCCCTCAGGGGTCCCTTCCCACTTCAACAGCTAGCATCAGACCCCCATAAAGACCTTGTTTCTCTTAAACATAGAAACTTTTGGATGGATTAGCCAAGATTTCTAAGACTTCTCCATATGTCCGTAATCTTTCTTCTTTTTCTTTGGAATGTGATATTGACTAGGTTTCAACATTTACAACTTCACAATTCTCCTGGACATGTCTGGGATTCTCTACGAAGGACTTTTGGAAATCCATGGCTTCCTTGATATCTCTGCATGGATTCTGTTAAGATTTATGAAGTAGACACATTTAGGGTCTAGGGGAAGGAGTCTAGGGTTCTTACAGTGGTTCCATTACCAATTAGCTATGGACCTTCAATGAGTACATTTTCTACCTCAACTTTCTCAGTTTTATAACTGGGAAAATAGTATCTTTAAAAATCCTGCCCTCATCCTTGGAGAAATAGCTGATTCTAGGATAGGGTTAGGAAATAAACAATATAAGCCCAGAGTGTCTTGTATTGCCAGAAAGTAAAAAGTGCTTAAAAATTTTTAAATGCCTATTTTAATGGTGGGATATCAAAGGAATTGAGACTGCCAACAAGAAGGTCCCAATGGCAAAGCTGGAACAATTTGAGCCACAAAATAAAGAAAGTGAAATTGGATAATAACACAAAGTACAAAATATTTTTGAGAGTCCTGAGTCCATACCTTTATAAATAAATGATTGAGTAAACAAATGAGAGAGAAGAGACACATCCTCTTTGCTCAAGAATTCCAAATAATTTATGTAGATATTGTGCCACCCAGTCAGGGTGCATTAAACTCTCCATTTCTTAAGTGTGGGCTGCTCATGATGACTTCCGTCCCGAGAATACAGTATGGAAAGGGAGAGAAAATAGTAAATATATAGTGGGGGAACCTGACAAACACTACCTCAGTCAAGGGATCCAGGTCAATATCAGCCATAGTAAGTCATGCTAATAGTATAGATCCTGATAAGAGGTGATGAAATGGCACGTTGCCTCTGTGATCTTCTTCCCAAGAACCAATAAACCCAGTCTAACCACGAGAAAAACATCAGGCAAATTTCACCAGAGGTGCACCCTACACTGTGTCTGACCAGTACTCCTCCAAACTCAAGGTCATCAAGAACAAGTCTGAGAGACTGTCGCTAAGGAGGCAGGACAACTAAACATAATGTGGTATCCTGGATGGGACCCTGGAACTGAAAAGGCCATTAGGTAAAACTAAGGAAATGTCAATAACCTAGATACCTTAGTTAATAAGGTATCAATATCAGTTCATTAATAGTAACAAACATACTATGCGAATATAAGAGGCTGAGGGAACTGGCTGCCAAGTATGAGAATTCTCTATACTGTCAATTTTTCTGTAAATCTAAAACTTCTAAAAAAAATTGTGTGTTTTGAAATATATAAAAGAGATTCAGGGCGATGCAACAGTGACTCAGGGGCAGAATTCTCGCCTGTCATGCTGGAGACCTGGGTACAATTCCCAGAGTCTGCCCATGCCAAAAAAAAAAAAAGAGATTCAGAAATGACCCACACCTCAAAAAACAAAAAAATTCTGCCCTCCTGAAATCAATGTGAGAAATTAAGGAAATTGTTATACCTTCCTTCTTTATTATTTTTTTAAGGTAAGGAAGTAAAAGGCTGTTCGACAAACACCGTTGTGTGCCCTATCTCCATCCTTCCTTTCTATTTTCCCAAATGTTTCCAATTTTGCTTGGGATGTCAAAGAGCCCAGTTATCAATACGCTCTTCTCTCGCCTCCCTTGCTCCTGGGTGTGACCATGTGACTAAATTCTGGCTAAGGAAATATGTGGATGTGAGGTTCCTGGAAAGCTTGTTAACAAGCTCATGCATCTTTTGCATTTGTCTTGAACTCTCTGCCCTCCCCACATGCTCCTGCCTGGAACAGACACATGCCTAGAGATGAAATAGCCATCTTTCATAGGTGAGAGATCAAGCCATAGACTAAAGATGGCAGAATGAAAAGCTAGAAAGAGCCTGATTTGCTATTGTGGCCAAGAAACTGTCCTACCCATCCTCTGTACTGCTCTAGAATCCTTTTCATGAAAAAAAAAAAAAACTTCTTGGGGGCCAGGGGGAAGTGGGGAGAGGAGATAAAACTGGTTCAACTGTCTTCCTGTTATACACAGCTAAATGTATCAGCCAAAATGATACAGGGTAGTTCTGGTCATGTCAAATCAATTGGTTAATTCATTTTAGTGTTCACCTTCCTCCCCCACCTCAAAAACAGCCTTCACCTAAATGGATGAAACAAATGTGGCATTGCATTGAGCAGCTGGACGGTGTCTTTTTATTTTCGTCTTTGGCTGAGCTGTGCTTTACCCTAACTATGAGTGATTGGTTGGACAGACAGTGCCACGGGGGGCTTTGCTTTATGTTCCTGTGGATAAGAAGTTCCAGCAGACAATATCATGCAGTCATCACTGGTCTGTGTTTCTTCCATGTAGCTTCAGTTCTGTCTGTTCCTTCCACGTAGCTTCGTGCTAACAGCCTTCCAATGTATCTTTCATTCTGATAAAGGGACTCTGTTTTGGGCTGGGCTTCCACCGAGTTTAAAACAAAATTTTATGTTAATTACTTTCACCCTTCTGTTCCTGAAATTTAGTAATGGTCTTTCTCCTGTATCATGATTTTTTTCTATTCTAACGTTATTATCCTTTCTGAAAGTGGCTTCTTCTTATGAGCCACTTGAAAATCCTTTTAAGAAATAAATGAAGTGCAAATACATGTATTCATACATAGTTTGGTTATGATTACATAACAAGTCAAGATGGCTGCCGTCCTTTTTGAAGGGTTGATTCCAAAATCATAAATTATCCTTACTATTCTGTGGAACTTTTGGTTCCTCTTGCTCCTTCATGTTTGTCATTCAGGAGATGGCATTGCAGACTTCTTTAGAAGTGATGAAGTGAGGTGGCTGGAGGACTCCCTACAGAGTTGAGTTCAAGGTTTTTATGTGATTTTTCTGGAGAACAAATATAAATCAACGTCAGTGAATGACACTTATTTTCCCAACTCACAAATGAATCAAATACATTGCTGTTTTTGATGGTCAAGCTGTCAAATATCCTTTAGTCCTCTTCTCGCTGGGTGTTTTGTTTTAGGGTTTATTTAATACACTACTTATTCTTTGAAGATAAGACTATGAAGATTAGGCTTTGAAAATATCTCCGAGTTTTAAAATAGCCCACTGACTTTAAAAGAAAAAAAAAAAAAAAGACAAAGTAGTCAAGAGACCATAAGACACTGGCTGCTAATAGTGACTTAACCCCATTTTCCCTTTGATAGAAAGTTCATATTTTGGTTTCCCAGCAGTATTATAAGATCTATTGTGTTTTCATTGCCAACCACTATGCTAAGGACCTAACATATACCATCTCATATAATTCTTATAAGACCCAGGAATTATAAAGAGAATAAAATAAGACCTTTTTTGAGGAAGGAAAATATGCAATCTAAAATAGGAGTATCCTTTTAAGGAGGGAATCAGCTTCTTCTTTTTTTTTCTTTTTAAGCCCTGGATCTGTTTGTTTTGTTGTGTCTTCTAGCAGTTTTATTTTGATATATTCACATACCATGCAGAGCATCCGAGCTGTTCTATCCATAGGTGTTAGTATAATCACAGAGTTGTGCATTTGTCACCACAATCAATTTTAGAACATTTTCATTACTCCCAAAAGACAAACCTTATATCCTTAAGCAGTCGCCTCTCAAACCTTCTATCCTTCCCAGCCCTACAAAACCACTAATCTGTTTCTGTCTCTATGGATTTATCTCTATTTAAAGAATACTAAAATATTACTCTTAACTACTGTCCATAGTTATATTAGGCACATTTTCCCACATACCACCCTATTCTTTACTCCTTGTATTATACATTTATACAGTTCATGAAGAATCAGCTTTATTTAAAGGAAAATATAAAAGAAAAATGCTCCTAAAAGTACTTAATTTATTGAGATGTTGTACTATAATTACCTTACTCAGTACTGATAAGGAAGTTGAATCAAGAAGCTGACAAGCAAATCCAGGACTCATTTGCTATCCCAAGAGGGATTAAACTGGTTATACCATCTTCTCTATGACAGTGACACTTCTCTGTCATCTCCTCCTGGTCAAAATTGTTTTATTAAAAAATCTGCCCTTATCCATGTAAAACGTAAACCTCTATATTTGAATAGATGTTGAGATTTGTAAAATATGTTTTCATAACTGTATGAATTTATAGATTGTACATATTATCAATCACTTTAGATGTAACTAAACTTAAAATGAATGTATTGGCTTTTCTTCTCTCCCTTTCCCTCTCTCCTCCTTTCTCCCGGTTTCCCTCGCTCTCCCTCCTATGTCCTACCTAAAGCTGAAGTCACTGTTCTTTAACACCATAAGAAACACAAAGTAACTGGTATTTCAGATGAGTCATTTTCTTATCTGCTTTCTACATGGATTCAAAATAAATATGCTCTAGCAAAAAAAAAAATCTAAAAACAAAACTGTTTATTCTTAAACAGAAGTAAAATTCCCCAATCAAGGAAACAAAGATCTAGAGACTAGCTTTCCAAAGGTCATACAGTTGCAATTTAAACCCAGACAGAGCTGTAATTAAAACCCCGTCTGCCTGACCTGAAAACCTGTTTCTTGCCAAGAAGACAACATCTATATTTTATAGAATTTATCACATTTAAAATGGATTAATAGTAATAAATGATAATACTGAGAAATAACACTTATTATAAGCTAGACCTGTTCTAATGATTTAAATATATTCATTTACATCTCACAACAGCCCTATGGGATAGGTACTGTTTTTATCCCCATTATGCAAATAAGGGAACTAACACAGAAAAGTGATTAAATGCCTTGCCCAAGGTCGTGTATAACCTGCAAAGTGTAAAACTGCAGGCAGAGTGGAGTCCTAGCCCTCACTCTCACCATAATGTTATACAACTTACAACATTTAATAGTGCCCATTTCTATCAGCAATAAACAACTGGAAAATGTTACCACAGCAAAAAATAACACATAAAATGTATATGGAGAAGATTCCATGAAATAATTCTATTTAAAAATAAAAACAAACAAACAAACCTGAAAGATCACTGTTTCAGTTTGCTAAATCTGTTGGAAAGCAATATACCAGAAATGGGTTGGCCTTTTCAATGGGGTTTTATTAGGTTACACATTTATGATTCTAAGTCCATGAAAATGTCCAAATTAAGGCATAAAGAGTAGGATACCTTCTCTCAGGAAAGGCCACTGGCATCCCGGGTTCCTGTGTCACATGGAGAGGCACATGGCGATGTCTGCTGGTCCTTTTCTCCTGGGTTGGTTGCAATGGCTCTCTCTCCTCTGGAGGCTTTTCTCTGAATTTCAACTTGGGACAGTTTCTCTCTCTAAACTCTCTTGGCTCTGAGCTCTTTCTAAAATGTCTCTCTCTTAAATGGCTCCAGCAAGGGGAGTCATTTAATGGGCTAGGTCACATCACCGTGGAAACAATCCAACCAAAAAGTACCACTCACAATAGGTTTGCACCCACAAGAGTAGATTAAAAGAACGTGGCCTTTTCTGCAGTGCTTAACAGTTTTAAACCAGCACATTCCACCCTCTTGACCCCCAAAAGATATGTTCTTTCCATATACAAAATACATTCATTCCATTACAATATCACAAATGCTTAAATCACTTCAGTAACAATATTATATTAAGTACCAAATCTTATCAAAATCAGCTACAGGCATGGTTTGTCCTAAGGCAAAATTCTTCACTGGGTGTGGACCTGCGAAACTCAGAACAAGTTATCTACTGCCAGTATTCAAAGGAGGGACAGTCATGGGATAATGTTTCCATTTCCATAGAGAGAAATCGGAAGGAAAACAGGATTCAAACATCCCAAAGTGTTCTAAAAAACTTCCGGTCAAATTCCATTATATTTCAAAGTCTGAGAGTCATATAAAGAAAGATATTTCTGGTTTCTTGGTACCCAAGAGTTCAGTTTTCAGCTTATCCCTTTCATTTCAGTTTTTATAAGCTGCAAGAAGAAACCAGGCTGCATTTTTCCACATTTAAAATTTGGAAATTTCCTCAGCTAGATATTTCAGCTTGTCACTTTCAAATTTTGCATTCCATCCTACACCAGGACTCAGTTTTGCCCAATTCTCTGCCACTTTAAAACAAGGGTCACTATCCCTCCAGTTTGCAACCAATACATTCATCATATTTGTCAAGGCCCCATCAGAAGTGTCTTTAGAGTCTATCCTACCAACAATCTCTTCAAAGCAATCTAGACCTTTCCTATCAAGCATTCACAATTCTTCCAGAATCTTCCTCTTAGCCATTTATAAAGCTGTTCCAGCATTTTTGGCATTTGCTGGTCACAGCACCCCACTTCTGTGGTACCAAAATCTATTTCAGTTTACTAAAGTTGCCAGAATGCAATATACCTGAAATGGGTTAGTTTTTCAATGGCGTTTTATTTCAGAAATTTACTATTTTCAGTCCAAATTAAGGTATCAAGAGTAAGATGCCTTCTCTTAGGAAGGGCCACTAGCATCTGGGATTCCTCTGTCACATGGAAAGGTACATGGTGATGTCTACTGAGTTGGTTTCAATGGTTCTCTCTCCCCTCCAGAGGCTTTTCTCTAGATCTCATCTCTTAGCTTCTCCAAGAACATTGTCTGTGTCACTCCAAAATGCCTCTTTCTTAAAG
Source organism: Tamandua tetradactyla (assembly GCF_023851605.1). Lineage (NCBI taxonomy): Eukaryota > Metazoa > Chordata > Mammalia > Pilosa > Myrmecophagidae > Tamandua > Tamandua tetradactyla. The sequence goes on along the minus strand of NC_135334.1, from coordinate 50,093,845 downwards.
GACTCCAGGAAGGGGATTAAGACCCACCTTGAATTGTTTTTCTGTGGAAACAAGGTCCCACCCACAACAAATCTACACCCATGAGAATGGATTAAAAGAGCATGGGATTTTCTGGGGAACATAACAGTTTCAAACCAGCAAATTACTAACTAAACTGAGAAATATCCGTGTTCATGCATGCTACTTCACAGAGCTGCTGTCAAAATTGCATGCATTAACTCCTTTAATCGTCACAAAGCCCATAAAATAGTTCTTGGACATAGCAAATGTTCAATAATATTATCATTTTTTTAAAAATCAGACCTACTACTAATTGGTCATTTGAGGACCTATTATTTAGTTGACAGTTTTTGTTTTGTTTTATTTTGTTTGGCAAGCAAGGTCTTAAAAACAAAACAAAATGGGTGCATAGGTGGTTCAGTGGTAGAATGCTTGCCTTCCATGAGGGAGACCCAGGTTCAATTCCTGCACCATGCACCAAAATAATAATAACTGTCATCTATTAATTCTACCATTTCATTTAAAACTTTTTTAACACCAGAAAAAATAACTGGAGAAATTTTATTGCTATGGATCAGCAATAGATTCCACAAGATGTTCTGCAAAAGGTGTTTCCAATAGAAGTAGAGGGGACAGAACTGTTCTGTAGTCTGGGCCATTCTATCTGCTAAAATCATAGAGAAGTTTTATTTGAAAATCAGGATAATTTCTCCTAAAACACCAACAGTAATAAAAAGCGCTTCTTGATTGTCACTGCTCTAATATAGCTGTATGAAGCTCACTGAATTCTTCTTGAGTAATTTGTATTATGTTTCTCTTGATAGTATAGCGTTCATCATTAGTAAGTCAAAAGCAAAATTCTCCTTCAATGTCAACATCAATGCACTTATAAATATCAACCGACTCTTCTTGATCCATTTCTTCCATTGTTGCCAATTTCTTCTCCCCATGAAATAGTTTCAAATACTTCAATTTATCTCTTGGGAGATCCTTCAGAAACTTGAGTTCTGGTTTCTTCTTGGTGTGTCTAAACTGCGTTGAAATCTCTCGGCAACCCCCAAATCAGAGAACAAGGGCCTAGTAGCCAGACTTTCTATACCTAGGAAAGCATTCCTCACCTTCTCATTCTCTGTGGCTCTCCATCTCTGTGTGTCTCCCTGCCCCATGGCACCCCCACTCCCGCCCCATTCTTGGTACTGGGACTTGAAATTTTCCAGCAAAAGGTACTCTCAAGTGGCCAGCTCATGCTCATTCACCTTTCATTTCAGATTGGCAGTTTCATAAAAAAAAATTTTTAATTGCTTAGACCATTTGCCTTAGAAAAGAAGTGATCACTCCCTTTTCTTCTTATTGCTGGCAACTGTTCTTCACTTATGCTTCACTTGAGTTTTCTTCCACCAAAGAAAGCATCAGCTACTTGTTGCCATGAACCAGCAGGCTTAAGACATTTATTTGCTGTCCTTTGATATTAGTGATATTGGAGATAATATAGTATAAAAACTATATTTTAATAGTTTATATAGCATTTCATTAGAAAATAAAGTGTAATGAGATGTGGTCTATGAGACTCATTGACCATGCCCTGGAAAGTCTAGTTTGTTTTCTAATATAAGTTTTCTTTCCTAGTATGTCTTTTTAATGAACCCCTGCTCCAAAAGATATTTGCCAAAGTGTTTTATTATTTTTCCAATCTAAGCACCTAATGAAGCAATATTTTATTAAATGAGCATATTATTGAATGAAATGCTGAACTTTTCTCCATCTAATGTATTCATAGAAGATAGACATGCTTTGCACTTCAAATAGAACAGATTTCACATGCTAGAAATGCTAGGCAGGCTTTGTGGCATAATGGACTTTAGCCTGAGATCTGGGTCTGAATCCCAAGCTTTGATGCCCATTGGTTTAATCATGGGAAACTCATTTAGACTCTGAGCCACAGTTATCTTGGGTATAAAGTGAAGATAATAGTACAAACTTTACAGGGATATTTAAAAAATATTATATTAAGGAATGATTCAAAAAGGACCATAGCCTAAATGTAAGAGCTAAAACTATAAAACAATTAGGAAAAAAGCCATAGGTGTGAACCTTTTTGAATGTAGGATCAGAAATCCAATCAACAAAATAAATTGGATAGATTGGATCATTAATATTAAGTTTAGTGCTTCAAAAGTCACCATCAGTCAAGTTAAGACAGCTAACAGAAGGGGAGGGGAGAATATTTGCAAAATATTATCTGATGAGGTACTTGTTCCCAGAATATATAAAGAACTCTTACAACTCAACAATAAAGGCAAATCAATAAATTAAAAAGTAGTGAAAGATTTTAATAGACATTTCTCCAAAGAATATATGCAAATAACCAAATAAGCATATGGAAATTTGTTCAACATCATTTGTATTTAGGCAAATGTAAATCAAAAAGTACAATGAAATACCACTTCCTACTCTCTAGTATGGCTAATTTCAAAAAGACAGACCATAGCAAGTGTTGTCAAGAACGTGGAGAAATTGGAACCCACATACGTTGCAGGTGAGAATGTAAAATGGTGCATGCAACCACTTTGAGAAACAGTTTGGCAGTTCTTCGAGTTGTTAAATATAGAATTACCAGGTGACCCAGAAATTCCACTCCTAGGTATATACCTAAGAAACATACCTCCACAAAAACTTGTATACAAATGTTCAGAACAGCATTATTGATAATAGCCAAAAAGTGGAAAAAATCCAAATGCCCATCAAGTGATGAATGGATAAACAAGCTGTAATTTATCATACAAGGGAATGTCATTCAGTCATAAAGAGAAACGAAGTACTGATATATGCTACAACAGAGATGAATCTTGAAACATTATGCTGAATGAAAGAAGCCAGTCACAAAAAGCCATATATGATTCCATTTATATGAAATGTCAGGAAAGGGCAAATCTATAGAGACAAAGTAAATCTGAGTTTGCCAGAGGCTTGACATGGGAAGTGAGAGTAGAAGGGAATAGGGAGTGTTTTGGTTTCCTAAAGCTACTGGAATGTAATTTACCAGAAATGGATTGGCTTTTACAAAGGAGATTTATTAAGTTACAAGTTTACAGTTCTAAGGCCATGAAAATGTCCAAATTAAGGCATCAACAAGAGGATACCTTCACTCAAGGAAGGCCGATCATGTCCAGGATTTCTCTGTCAGCTGGGAAGGTATGTGGCTGGCATCTCCTGGGTTGCATTGCTTTCAGCCTCTTATTCCAGTGGCTTTCTATGTCAGCTCTCCAAGCATCTCCAAATGTCTGTGTCTAGGTGTCTGCTCTCTGTGTCAGCTCTTTTAAGAAGCCTAATAAACTAATTAGGACCCACCTTGAATAGGCAGGGTCATATTTCAATGGAAATAATCTAATCAAAAGGTTCCACTCACAATTAAGTGGCCCTCATCTCCATGAAAATGGCCTAATCAAAAGATTCCACCTGCAAGATTGGATTAAAACAGCTTTTCTGGGATATATAACCTTTTCAAACCAGCACAGGGAATAACTGCCAATTGATATGAGATTTCTTTTTAAGGGAACAAAAATAGAATCTAAAATTAGGTTGTGATTATGGTGTCACGAGCCTGTGATGGACTAAAAACCTTTTATTTGTATATTTTAAGTGGTAAACATAGCATGTGAATTATACCTCAAAAAGCCTATCTTTAAAAATCATTACAGACTATAATGCACATAATAATCATGCAGGGAATTTTAATTGCCTTCCCATGGACTGGAATAAACCATGTTGAGTTTATTGATCTATTATACTATTTTTCTATTTCATTAATTTCTGTTCTTTTCATTATTTATTCTACTTTCTTTAGATTTAATTCACAATTTTCTTTTTCCAGCCTTTCTAGATGAACCCCAAGTCTATTAATTTTCAACTTTTTCTTCTTTTCAAATATATGCATTTAATGCCAAAAATTCTTCTTTATGTTAGCTATATTCTACCTGTTTTAGTATGTACTATTTTCATTCTGTTCAAAATATTTCTAATTTACTATTTGACAGTTTCTTAAAAATATAGAAATATATCAAACTTCGGAACACAAAGATTTTCTAGCTATATTTTGTTACTGGCGCCTAGGTTTAATTGTATCATGGTCAGAAAATAGATCATATAGTTTCTACTCTTTGAAGTTTGTTGTAATTTGCTTTATGACCCATTAGAAGGTCAATTTGCAGCTGTCACATGCAATGGTCTAGATATGTCTATTAAGACTGTATAATGTTCAGAATTTCTAAAACTTTAATGATTATTGTCTGTTTGGTCTCTCTCCTACCAAGAGAGGTATGTTAAACCTCCCACTATAAATGTTAGATTTTCAATTTCTCCTTGTAATTCTGTCAATTTTTGCTTTATATATTTTGAAATCATGTTATTTTATTCATTTGAATTTGGAAATGCTCTATGATTCCAGTGCAGTGAAATGAACATTCTATCATTATGAAGCATCTGTATTTCATTTCTAGAATGCTTTCAGGCTTAAAATCTATTTTGTCTTATATTGATAATGCTACATCTTTTTTATCCTTTGCCATTCAAACTTAAGTATCAGTGTATTTATGGTATGTCACTTACAGGCAACATGTGATTGGCTTTTTAATATCTGACTTTTTTGCCTTTTAATATTGCAATTAGGCTATTTACATTTGAATGTGTTTACTGATATATTTGGGTTTTTCTCTGTCATCTTAGTATATACTTTCTATTTCTCATGATTGTTCTACAGTCTTGCCTTTTTTCCCTTGGATTGGTTAATTCCTTTTGTTTCCTGTCCTCATTTGGAAGTTATACGCTTTCTTAATAGTCACTTAGAAATTACAACAGGCATTCTTGAATTGTCAAAATCAAATGTTAAAGGATATTTTCACCCACTTCTCCAGTAATACAAGCAACATAGAATAATTTAACCCTATTTACCCTTTTCTAACTATTAATACTATTGTATTGTTGTATATTTAAATACTCTCTTTCTCCCTCCATCCTTCCTGTCCCTCCTTCCCTATTTCTAACCTATGGATATATGTCACAAAAGATGTTACTATTGTGATGGCAGTGGTGGTCTCATATAAGGAATATTTATTTAGATTTACTGAGGTATTTCCCTTTTTATTGTTCTTTACTTATTTCAATATCTGTAAATTTATTTCAGGGATCATTATTCTTTTTGCCTAGAGAACAGCATTTAATATTTCCTTTAGAGTCTGGTGTCTAATTCTCTCAATATCTGAAACTTATTTCACTTTCATTCTTTAAGGATTTTTTTTTTAACAGACAAAGAATTCTAGGACAGCTATTCTGTTTCTGCAAATTTCCCTGTTTTGGCTTCCATAGTTTTTTAAGAAGTCAGCATATCTTTTTTCATTGTCTACATTTTATATGTCTTTATAACTTTGATTTTCACTGATTTTGTCATATTAGGGCTTAAAAAACTTTTTAAATTGAATTAACTCATCTGTTTAGGAAACTCAACCATTATCACTCCAAATATTGCAACTATCCTGTTCTTTCTTCTCCCCTTCTCCTGGAAATACATTTAAACATATAGTAAAACTTCTCACTGTATCCTTTATGTTGCTTGCCTTCTCTTTTGTTTTTCTCATCCATTCATATCATCATATTTCATTCTCTATAATTTCTTCTGACCTACCTTCTTTTCTTTAATTTTCCCTTCAACTCTTTCCAATCTACCAAATGCAGCCACTTAATTATTAATTTTTATTTTACTTCAGTGTTCTAAAAATTCATTTTATTCTTTCACAAAAATTTTTGGTTTTGATGTAATTATTTTATATTCCAATCATCTAATAAAATTGTCCATATTTTACTATGTTTATTCTGTTTTTCCCTCTATAAAGATATTAATCATGCTTTATTTTAAGTTTCTGTCAGCTATTTGGATCACCTGTGGGTCTATTTCTATGCCTATTTTTTCTCTTGAATTTTAGTCACAGAGTCTTGTTTTTGTTAACAAGTTTGTGTTCAATGCCAAACGTAATGCATAAAAATGTATTGAGACTCCAGGTGATGTAACCTTCCTCTAAAAAGAGTTTCTCTCCTCACTGGGAAGGGAGAGTAATTGTTACTTTAATACTATTATAAACTGTGCTTTTAGCTCTTCAGGGTTTTCAGCTAAGAACCTGGTGTATAATTGTAGGGCCCCTTTTCCTAGTGGTTACCAAACTGTAACTTTATCTCAAAAGATTACTGAAAAACTTTCTTCTGCATTTATGAGTTTTCCCATTTCAGTATTTTAGCTTTCTGCCCATGCATCCATAGATAGTATTCAGCAAATATCTGTCCCCCAGATCTCTGCCAAAAGTTTTGCTAGTTTGTTCTCCCTTAGCAGCTCCTGCCAGTCTTTTCATCAGGATTTTCACCTGATTTGCAGCCTTTTTTATTGGTGCATGCTTCTAGGATAAAAGAGTTTGCAGAAGGCAGCTCCCCTTTTTTATGAGTCTTAGACCTGCTAATTCTTATTGCTTCAGCACACTCCACTGTCTTAAAGAGATGATCATTGAATTGTAACCATATTTTCTACTTGTTCTAGGGAGAAGTGCTGGTCTCTACCACTTATTTCACCCCACCCCAAAGAAGACATAATTTTTTAAATGCTACATCACTTTTTCTGGTTTCTAGCTATTGGCTAAAAATTTCATGCTTGCATTCTATCTTATTGCACATAATCATATTTATTTTAAAGTTTGTTTCACATGATTCTAGTATCTGAAATCTCTGCCTAGTTGTTTCTAGTTAATACTCTGTCTCTTTTGTTTTTCCTGATGTTATTAACATCTCATGCCCTCAAATGCTCATTTATCATTGATTATATGTCAGACATTGTATTTCCAGCCCTGCCCCTTGCAGACCTTGTACTTGGAGAAACTGACCTCACCCTTAGCATCAGAAGTGAGCTGCCATAACAACAGCCCAACTACACATGTTACTATCTTCACCGCATTTTCTTGAGATTCTGTACATGTTCTGAGCTAGTCCAGTCAGGTTCTTGCTTGGAGTGCAGAAGCAGGAGCTGTGTCTTCTCTAGAAGTCATGCCATCCCAAACCTGCCGTGATCCACTTGTTAGTAGAGCAAATGGATATCAGAGCAGAGAGAGGTGAGAAGAAAGTGGATCCCTGATAATATTGTTGAGTTTCTAGGCCTGTCACATGGATGTACACTCTCCTGCTGGACTTTGCAGGCACAAAGACCAACAAATACCCTTCTTTGTTTATGCCTGTTTGGGTTGTGTTTTCTATTATGTGCAATTTAAGACCCCTAAAAGTGTAATAAACAGCAAATAACCTAGTGAATAGTGAGATAGTGGCAATTCCAGAATTGCTTGTTCATGTGCCTGGTGCCCTCTAGAGTTGTGCAGTGTGCAAACTGTACAACTATACAGAGTGGCCCCTGTGGTAGAGGTAAGGGATCATCTTGAAACTCCATTCACAAAGCAAGCATTATGGTTACATTTAGATTGTTTATATGTTTGAGTGGCTTGAAGGAATGAACTAAAGAAGATTATGCACTCACATTTAGTCTTTCATTGATTCAATCATTTATTAATATAAAAATTGAATGCCAAAAATATGCCAGGCCCTGATAGAGAAGTGAAAGGTATATTTCCCTCATAGTTTCAAATGGGGATGATCATGAACAAATTAACATAAGGATAAATAATGTATTATGCATTTTCCTTATTAGAGAATTTGTGAGTTTACAAAACAATCATGTATAAAATACAGGATCCCCTATATCACCCTATTAACACTTTTCATTGGTGTGGTACATTTGTTACAATGATAAAAGCACATTTTTATAATTGAGCTATTTACTATATTCCATAGTTTAACTTAGGATTCATTGTTTGTGTAGTGCAGAGCCACTGATTTAAAAAACAAAAAGGTCTATTAGCATATATACAACATAATATTTTCCCTTTTAAGTATTTTAAGATAGATATTTCAGTGCCTCTAATTACATTCACGATGTTGTGTTACCATCACCACCATCAATTACCAAAACATTTCCATCATTCCAAATAGGAGCTCTTTATATTTGGGGCCTTAACTTCCATTTCCTAACCTCACCCGATTCCCTGGTAACCTATATTCTAGATTCTGACCCTATGCGGTTGCTTATTCTAATTAATTCATATCAGTGAGTTCATACAATATTTGCCCTTTTGTGTCTGGATGATTTCACTCAACATGATGTCTTCAAAGTTCATCCATGTTGTCATATGTATCGGAACTTCATTCCTTTTTAAGACTGAGTAACATTCTGTTGCATGCATAAACCACATTTTGTTCATTCATTGACTGATGAACTCTTGGGTTGCTTCTCTCTTTTGGCAAATGTCAATAATGCTGCTATGAACACTGGTGTGCAAATATCTACTTGAGCCTCTGCTTTCAATTCTTTGGGGGCATGTAACTAGCAATGAGATTAGTGGGTCATATGGTAATACTATGCTTAACTTTTTGAGAATTCATCAAACTGTCTTCCATAGCAGCTGTATCATTTTACATTCCCGCCGGCAAAGAATGAGTATTCCTAGTTCTTCACATCCTCTCCAAAACTTATAATTTTCCATTTTATTGATGGTTACCATCCTAATGGGTGTGAAATGATATCTCATTGTGGTTTTGATTGCATTTCTCTGACAGCTAATATTGAGTATCTTTTCATGTGTTTTTTTGCCATTTGAATATCTTCTCTAGAGATATTTCTATTCAATTAATTGCCCATTTCAAACTGAACTGTCTTTTTGTTAAGCTGAAGAATTTCTTTCTGTATTCTGGATATTAAACCTTTATCAGGTATGTGGTTTCCAAGTATCTTCTCACACTGTGAAGGTTGACATTTTACTTTCATTATGTTTGATTATAATGTCCTTTGTCACTAAAGTTTTTCATTATGAAAAGGTTCCATTTATCTATTTTTTTCTCTTGTTGTTTGTGCTTTGGATGTAAAGTCCAAGAAACCGTTGCCTAACATAAGTTTCTGAAGATACTTCCCTATGTTTTCTTCTACAAGTTTGATAGTTTTAGCTATTATATTTAGATCTTTGAACCATTTTGAGTTGATTTTTTGTAAAGTGTGAGGTAGGAATTCTTTTTTTTTTTCCTCCCCTCCCCTCCCCTCCCCCCTCCCCTCCTCCTCTCTAATGGCCAGGGACATTGAGCATCTCTTCATGTGCCTTTTGGCCTTTTGTATTTCCACTTCTGAGAAGTGTCTGTTCAAGTCTTTTCCCCATTTTGTTATTGGATTGGCTGTCTTTTTGTTGTTGAGTTGAACAACCTCTTTATAAATTCTGGATACTAGACCTTTATCAGATATGTCATTTCCAAATATTGTCTCCCATTGTGTAGGCTGTCTTTTTGCTTTCTTAATGAAGTTCTTTGATGCTCAAAAGTGTTTAATTTTGAGGAGTTCCCATTTATTTATTTCTTCAGTGCCCTTGCTTTAGGTGTAAGGTCTATAAAACCGCCTCCAATTATAAGATTTATAAGATATTTCCCTACATTTTTCTCTGTTTTATGGTCTTAGACCTGATGTTTAGATCTTTGATCCATTTTGAGTTAACTTTTGTATAGGGTGTGAGATATGGATCCTCCTTCATTCTTTTGCATATGGATATCCAGTTCTCTAGGCACCATTTATTGAGGAGATTGTTCTGTCCCAGGTGAGTTGGCTTGACTGCCTTATCAAAGATCAAATGTCTATAGATAGGAGGGTCTATATCTGAACACTCTATGCGATTCCATTGGTCAATATATCTATCTTTATGCCAGGACCATGCTGTTTTGACCACTGTGGCTTCATAACATGCCTTAAAGTCAGGTAGTGTGAGACCTCCAGCTTCATTTTTTTTCCTCAAAATACTTTTAGCAAATTGGGGCACCCTGCCCTTCCAGATAAATTTGCTTATTGGTTTTTCTATTTCTGAAACATAAGTTGTTGGGATTTTGATTGGTATTACATTGAATCTGTAAATCAATTTAGGTAGAATTGATGTCTTAACTATATTTAGTCTTCCAATCCATGAACACGGTATGCCCTTCCATCTATTTAGGTCTTCTGTGATTTCTTTTAACAGTTTCTTGTAATTTTCTTTGTATAGGTCTTTTGTCTCTTTAGTTAAATTTATTCCTAAGTATTTTATTCTTTTAGTTGTAATTGTAAATGGAATTCTTTTCTTGATTTCCCCCTCAGCTTGTTCATTACTAGTGTATAGAAACACTACAGATTTTTAAATGTTGATCTTGTAACCTGCCACTTTGCTGTACTCGTTTATTAGCTCTAGTAGTTTTGCTGTGGATTTTTCAGGGTTTTCGACGTATAGTATCATATCATCTGCAAACAGTGATAGTTTTACTTCTTCCTTTCCAATTTTGATGCCTTGTGTTTCTTTTTCTTGTCTAATTGCTCTGGCTAGAACTTCCAACACAGTGTTGAATAACAGTGGTGATAGTGGACATCCTTGTCTTGTTCCTGATCTTAGGGGGAAAGTTTTCAGTTTTTCCCCATTGAGGACGATATTAGCTGTGGGTTTTTCATATATTCCCTTTATCATTTTAAGGACATTCCCTTGTATTCCTGTCCTTTGAAGTGTTTTCAACAGGAAAGGATGTTGAGTTTTGTCAGATGCTTTCTCTGCATCAATTGAGATGATCATGTGATTTTTCTGCTTTGATTTGTTGATATGGTGTATTACATTAATTGATTTTCTTATGTTGAACCATCCTTGCATACCTGGGATGAATCCTACTTGATCATGATGTATAATTCTTTTAGTGTGTTGCTGGATTCAATTTGCTATCTATATTCATTAGAGAGATTAGTCTGTAGTTTTCTTTCTTTTGTAATATCTTTGCCTGGTTTTGGTATGAGGGTGATGTTGGTTTCATAGAATGAATTAGGTAGCTTTCCCTCCACTTCAATTTTTTTGAAGAGTTTGAGCAGGATTGGTACTAATTTTTTCTGGAATGCTTGGTAGAATTCACATGTGAAGCCGTCTGGTCCTGGACTTTTCTTTTTGGGAAGCTTTTTAATGACTGGTTCAATTTCTTTACTTGTGATTGGTTTGTTGAGGTCGTCTATTTCTTCTTGAGTCAAAGTTGGTTGTTCATGCCTTTCTAGGAAGTTGTCCATTTCATCTACATTGTTGTATTTATTAGCATAAAGTTGTTCATAGTATCCTGTTATTACCTCCTTTATTTCTGTGAGGTCAGTGGTTATGTCTCCTCTTCCATTTCTGATCTTATTTATTTGCATCCTCTCTCTTCTTCTTTTTGTCAATCTTGCTAATGGCCCATCAATCTTATTGATTTTCTCATAGAACCAACTTCTGGTTTTATTGATTTTCTCAATTGTTTTCATGTTCTCAATTTCATTTATTTCTGCTCTAATCTTTGTTATTTCTTTCCTTTTGCTTGCTTTGGGGTTAGTTTGCTGTTCTTTCTCCAGTTCTTCCGATTCTTTTTTTTTTTTTTAGTTATTGTGAATGGAATTTTTTCTTGATTTTTTTTTTTCCCTTGGATAGTTCATTAATGGTGTATGGAAGCACTACTGATTCTTGCATGTTGATCTTGTACCTGCCACTTAGCTGAATTTGCTTTGTAGGTCCCATAACTTTGTTATGGATTTTTTGGGGACTTTTAAAATATAGGATCACATCATCTGCAAATAGGGAAAGTTTTACTTCTTGCTTTCCAATTTGGATAACTTTTATTTCTTTTTTTACTTAATTGCTCTGGTAAAGACTTCCAGTACAATGTCAAATAACAATGGTGATGAAAGGTTTCCTTGTCTTGTTCCTGATCTTAGAGGGAAAGCTTTCAGTCTTTCTCCATTAAGTAGGATGTTATTCATGTATTTTTCACATATGCACTATCATTTCCTTCTATTCTTAGTGTTCTAAGTGTTTTTAAGCACTGTATTTTTTTCAGATGCCTTTTCTGCATCAGTTGAGATGATCATTTGCTTTTTGTCCTTCATTTATTAATGTACTGTATTACATTGATTGCTTTTCTTATGTTGAATTATCCTTGCTTACCAGGGATAAATCTCATTTTACCATGGTGTATAATTATTTTAATGTGCTGTTGGATTCTGTTCACTAGTATTTTCATTGAAGATTTTTTAATCTATATTCATAAGGTATATTTGTCTGTAGTTTTCCTTTCTTGTATCCTTTCTGGCTTTGGTATAAGGGTGATTTGGCCTTATAGAATGAATTATGGAGTTCTTTCCCCTCCTCAATTTTTTTTGGAGGAGTTTGAAAAGAGGTGGTATTATGTATTGGAAAATTTGATGAAATTCCCTTGTGAAGCCATCTGGTCTTGGGCTTTTCTTTGTTGGGAGGATTGTGATTACCAATTAAATCTTTTTACTTATAAGTCATTTGTTGAGCTCTTCTGTTTCTACTTGAGTAGTGTATATAGTTTATGTCCAGTTGATAAAAGAATGCATCCATGTCCTCTAGGTTATCCAGCTTATTGACATACAGTTGTTCATAGTTTACTCATAGTCCCTTTTACTTCGGGATTGTAGTAATAGTCCCCTTTTCATTTCTGATTTTCATGATTTCTATCCTCTTTTTTTTTTTTTTGTCAGTTTCACTAAAGGTTTGTCCATTTCATTGATCTCTTCAAAGAAAAAAATTTGGGTTTTGTTGATTCTATTTTTTTCTCTATTTGTTTTCTTTATTTTCTTCCTTCTGCTCATTTTGTGTTTAGTTTGCTCTTTTTCTAGTCCTTCCAGTTTTGAGGTTAGGTCTCTGATTTGAAGTCTTTCTTCTTTTTTAATGTAACCATTTAGAATTATAAATTTGTCTCTTGGCATGTTCCATAATTTTTGGTATGTTGTATTTTCATTCACCTCAAGATATTTCCTAATTTCCCTTTTTGATTTGCTTTTTAACCCATTGATTGCTTAGAAATGTGTTGTTTAATTTCCACATATTTGTGGATTTTCCATTTCCTCTCTGTTACTGATTTCTAGCTTCATCCTTTTGTACTTGGAGAAGATACATTATATTAATTTATTGCAATTTGTGTGTCTTAACATGTGGCCTATTCTGGAGAATTGTCCACATGCACTCAAGAAAAAGTATATTCTGGTGTGCTATATATTTCTCTCAGATCTAGTTGTTTTAGAGTATCATTCATGTCTTGTGCTTCCTTATTGATCTTCTAACTAGATGTTCTGTCTTTATTGAGTTCATTCCTAAGTACTTGATCCTTTTTTTTTTAACTTTTTATTGTATAATATAACGTATATACAAAGCAAAGAAAGAAAAAAGCAATAGTTTTCAAAACGCTCTCCAACAAGTAATTACAGGACAGATCTCAGAGTTCATCATGAGCTACAAACAAAACCATCATCTCAGAATTTTCCTTCTAGCTGCTCCAGAACCTTGGAGACTAGAAGGAATAAATATTTTTTTCATCATCACAATCGACATTTTTTTTCTTTTTTGTGAAAAATGACATATATGCCAAAAAGAGACAAATTTCAAAACACAGCACAACAATTAGTTGTAGGACAGATTTCAGAGTTTGGTATGGGTTACAATTTCACATTTTTACTTCTATCTGCGCTAAGATACTCGAGGCTGAAAGAATTATAAATATAATGATTCAGCAATCATACTTATTTGTTAAACCCTACCTTCTCTGTATGACTCCACCATCACCTTTGATCTTAATCCCACATTTTAATGGTATTTGGGCTATGTCTATTCTAAATCTTTCGTGTTAGAAAGGGCCATTGATAATACGGGATAAGAGGATGGAACTAGTAGATGTTCTGAAGAGGCTGGCCTCTGCATTTCAGAACTTATCTGGTCCAGGGACCTATCTGGAGGTTGTAGCTTTCTGGAAAGTTGCCATAATGCATGGAAGAATCTTATAATGCATTTGTAGAATCTTATGTATTGCTCTACACGTTCTTTAGGATTGGCTGGAATGGTTTGGTTGTGGTTTGGCAAAGTTATGATAGGTAGCAATGTCTAACTGAAGCTTGCATAAGCACAACCTCCAGAGTAACCTCTCAATTCTATTTGAACTCTCTCAACCACTGATATCTTATTTGTTACACTTCTTTTACCCCTTTTAGTCAGGATGGCTTTGTTGATCCCATGGTGCCAGGGCCAGATTCATTCCGGGGAATCATCTCCCAGGCCACCAGGGATACTTTTACCACTGAATGTCATGTCCCACGTAGGGGGAGGACAATGATTTCACTTGCAGAGTTGGGCTTAGAGAGAGTGAGGCCACATCTGAGCAACAAAAAGAGGTCCTCCAGAGGTAACTCTTAGGCATGCCTATAGGTAGTCTAAGCTTCTCCACTACCTATGTAAGCCTCACAAGAGTAAGCATCAAGATCAAGGGCTTGGCCTATTAGTTTGGATGTCCCCAAAATTTGGCACAGTATCAGGGGATTCCCTGATGGTAAGATTTAATAGTTCCACATTCTTTCTCCCATTCCTCAAGGGACTTTGCCAATACTTTTTGCTTATCTGCTTAACATACTCTAGGATGTATCCAGGTATTACAATAATCTATACAGGATTAAAGGACTTCTTTCTTATTCTGGGCTCCCTGTGTTTCACTTCTTCAAATGAGCTATACAGATAGGTTGAATTAGATTATACACAACAGAAAATTTCAGTTCCAGACCAAATAAACCTTTCTTCCTTTAGTCTCAAAAAGTATGTGTGGTCCTAAAATAAAATTTGTTGTTGAGTTGTATGATTTCTTTGTATATATAGGAAATCAAGCCTTTGTCTGATATGTGATATCCAAATATTTTCTCCCATTGAGTTGGCTGCCTCTTCACCTTTTTTGACAAAATCTTTTAAGGTGAAGAAGCATTTGATTTTGAGGAGTTCCCATTTATCTATTTTTTTTCTTTTGTTGCTTGTGCTTTGGGTATAAAGTTTAGGAAGCTACCTCCTATTACTAGGTCTAGAATATGTTTCCCTACATTTTCTTCTAGAAGGTTTAGGTGTTAGTCCTTATATTTAAGTGCTTTATCCACTTTGAATTAATTTTTCATGTAGGGTGTAAGATAGGGGTCCTCTTTCAATCTTTTGGCTATTGATATCTGGTTCTTCCATGCCCAATTATTGAAAAGACTATTTTGTCCCAGCTCAGAGGATTTGGGGGCCTTGTCAAAAATCAGTTGACCATAGATTTGGTGGTCCATTTCTAGACTCTCGATTTGATTCCATTGGTCAGTGCTTCTATCTTTGTGCCAGTACCATGCTGTTTTGACCATTGTGGCTTTATAATAGATTTTAAAGTTAGGGAGGGAATGCTAATCCTCCCACTTTGTTCTTTTTTAGGATGCTTTTGGCTATTCAGGGTCTCTTTCCCTTCCAAGTGAATTTGGTAGTTAGCTTTTCCAAATGTTCAAAGTAGGTTGTTGGAATTTTGATTGGTACTGTGTTGAATCTGTAGATCAATTTGGGGAGAATTGACATCTTAACTATATTTAGCCTTCTTATCCATGAGAGGGGAATGTCTTTCTACCTGTTTGGATCTCCTTTAATTTCTTGTAGCAATGTTAAGTCATTTTCTGTGTACGAGTCCTTTATGTCCCCAGTTAAATTCATTCCTAAGAACTTGATTCTTTTAGTTGCAATTTTGAATGGAATTTTTTTCCTTAACTGACTCCTCAGCTAGACCTTTACTTGTATATAGAAACGTTACTGATTTTTGCACATTGATTTTATATCCCACCACCTTGCTGAATTTATTAGTTCAAATAACTTTGCTGTAGATTTCTCTCAATCTTCCAGGTATAGTATCATGTCATCTGCAAATAACGAGAGTTTTGTTTCTTCCTTTCCAATTTGGATGCCTTTTATTCTTTGTTCTGCCTGATTGCTCTAGCTAGAACTTCTAACACAATGTTGAATAATAGTGGTGACAGTCAGCATTCTTGTCTTGTACCTGATCTTAGGTGGAAAGCTTTCAGTCTCTCTCCATTGAGTATGATGCTGGCTATCGGTTTTTCATATATTCCCTTTATTATATTGAGGTAGTTAGCTTTGATTACTATGCTTTGGAGTGTTTTTTTTTTTTAATCAGAAAACGATGTTGAATTTTGTCAAATGCTTTTTCAGCCTCCATTGAAATGATCATTTGATTTTTCCCTTTGGATTTGTTAATGTGCTATATTCCATTAATTGATTTTCTTGTGTTGAACCATCCTTGCATTCCAGTATAAACCCTACTTGGTCATGGTGTATTTCATTTAATGTGTTGTTGGATTCAATTTGCTAACATTTTGTTGAGAACTTTTGCATTTATGTTCATTAGGGAGATTGACCTATAGCTCTTTCTTTCTTAAGAGATTTCCTTTCTTATAGCATCTTTACCTGGTTTTGGTATTCAAATGATATTAGCTTCATAAAATGAGTTAGATAGAGTTCCTTTTTCCTCAATTTTTTTAGAAAAGTTGGAGCAGGATTAGTGTTAGTTCTCTTTAGAATGTTTGAAAAAATTCCCCTGTGAAGCCATCTGGCCCTGGGCTTTTCTTTGTAGGAAGATTTTTGATGACTGAATCTCTTTACTTGTGGTTGGTTTGTTGAAATCTCCTATCTCTTCCTGATCTTATCTTTTTAATTTTATTTCTCAGATCTATATATTCTTTTCCCTCTTTCTCTTTTTATCTTTTAAGTTACCCTTGCTGGTACTCTTTCAATTCTGTGCCCTCCTCCCAACCTTCTTATCCTGTTTTTTTTTTTTTTTTTTTCCAGCCAGCAGAACTCCTTTTAGTATTTCTTGTAGGGCCAGTCTCTTGGTGACAAATTCTTTCAGGTCCTATTTTTCTGTGAAAACTTTAATCCTTCCCTCAGTTTTGAAGGACAATTTGGCTGGGTATAGAATTATTGGCTGGAAGTCTTTCTCTTTCAGGATCTTAAATATATCATATCACTGCTTTTTCGCTTCCATGGTGCTAGTTAAGCAATCTAAACTCAGTCTTATGTGGTTTCCTTTGCATGTAGTAGATTCTTATTCTCTTGTTGCTTTCAGAATTTATTGCTTCTCTTCAACATTTGACAGACTGAATAGTATATGTCTGGGGAAAGGCCTATTTGGATTTATTCTGTTTGGAGTTTGTTAAGCTTCTTTTACTTGTGTATTTGTGTCCTTTATGAGGGTTAAGAAGTTTTCCCCCATTACATCCTCAACTACTCTTCCTAGCCCTTTACCCCTCTCTTCTCCTTCTGGGACACCAATGATTCTTGTATTTGTGCACTTTGTTTTGTCTATCATTTCCCTGAGATTCCCAGTTCAAATCTTCCATCTTTTTTTTTTTTTTTTTTTGCCATTTGCTGTTTTGAGTCTTTGAAGTAGTTATCCTGTCCTCTATATCACTTATTCTTTCTTCTGTCTCTTCAAATCGGGGGTTGTGTGCCTCTAGATGTTTTTTATTTGGTCAAATGAGTTTTTAGTTTCTGTGATATCTGTTGTTTTCTATTTATTCTTTCAAATTCCTCTTTTTGCTCTTCTGCTATCTTCTTGATCTCCTTTATGTCATTTGCCATCCCTCTCATTTTATTAAGTAGAGTTATATGAATATCTTTGATTAGTTGTTCCAAAGTCTGTGTCTCCTCTGGTGTTTTAATTTGGTCATTAGGCAGAGCTATATCTGTCTGCATTGAGATATGCTTATTGATCTTCTGTCTTCATCACATGTAAATATCTTGATTGAGTTACTTTGGGAGTTAATTACTTTCAGTAGTCTAAGGCCTTATGTTTGTGGAATGGATGTGTAGTAGGGAACAGTGTACAGGGCAGGGTACAACAGGTGGTGATTCATTTCAGGACAGGTATAGGGCAGGTTTGGGATGTTATGCTGGTGCTTGTGAATGTGGGCACCCAGTAGCCAGGTAGCATGCAGCTGTGTGGGTGCACAGGTCTGAGTGGCGTGACCCTGATGTGCATTGTCTATGGTGCGGGGCCCTTTGTGCACATGTACAAAGCTGTGGCAGAAGGTCGGAGTTATGCCTTCATGTGACCCGACTGTGCAGATCAGCACTTTCTCAAATCTGAGAAGCATAACTGAGGGATGTGCACATGCATGATTCCAGGACTGCCATAAACTGAAGTTCCCAGAGCTGAATGTCATGACTGGGGGCCTGTGCACATGCGCAGCTCTAGGAGTGCCATACACTGATGCACAGAGCTCATGGGGTGTGAGGTGAGGGTGTGCAAAACTATGGGCAGGGCACAGACGTCGCCTGGGTATGGAGGTTAGCACCTGTAGGCTTTATGTACTTGCAGCAATCTGCAGGGGATATGGAGGGGAAGGTAGAGCCTGGGGGGGGGGGGGGACGTGCAGGAGAGGTGGGTTGGGCTGCACTTGGGGTGGGGGTGGGGGGCAGATATGCGCACTGGGGGCTGGTGGGGTGAGGATGCTTGGGGCGCAGGAAGTGGGTGCAGGTGATGGGGTTCAGGTGTATGAGGTGTGGGGTGAGTCACGGATCATGGGGCTGCACTGGTGATGATAGTGTGTTCAAGGAATGCAGTCTGGCTTACTTCCTGGTCCCCAGCTCCCTGTCCATGCACTACCACAGACTCTGTGCCCCCATGCCTGTCTTCAGCTTTCTGTTTCTAGGTTCCTCAGCCTCTGCTGCCAGGGTGCCCTGTGTGGTGCAGAAGGCTCTCCAAGGTCAGTTGCACTCTTGAATCACTCTCTCAGTCACCCTCCTGTCCCGTCTCTAACTTTTTGGTGGAATAGGGCTGATCTTGAACTACTCTATTTGGCCATCTTCCCAGAAATTTGTTCTGTCTTTATTGAAAGAGGTGTATTTCATTCTCCTACTACTAATGTAGTACTGTCAATTTCTCCTTTCAAGTTTGCATTTGCCTCATATATTTTCGGGCTATGCTATTAGATGTATATGTTTATAATTGTTGCATCTTCTTGTTGAATTGATCTCTTTATCAGTACATAATGTCTGGTCTTTGTCCCTAGTAACTCTTTTTGACTCAGTCTATTTTGTCTGATGTTTGCATAGCTACCCTGCTCTCTTTTGGTTATATCTTGCATGATATCTTTTTTCTTACCCTTTCACTTTCAACCTATTTGTTTATTGAATTTAAGGTAAATTCTTGCAGACAGCATATAGGTGGGTCATGCTTTTTTATCCATTCTGCCAATCTCTGCCTTTTGACTGGAGAGTAAGCCATTTACATTTAATATAAGTCTTTCTTCTTCTATTTTGCTATTGAAAGCCTTATATCTTTTTTGGCCCCCAATTCTTTCACTAATGCCTACTTTTACACTTATTTTTTGCATGTCGTACCATATTGAATGATTTCTCTTTTCTATATTGATATATTTTTCATATATTTTCCTTGTGGTTACCATGAGTTTAAAATCTAACATTCTAAATATATAACAATCATATTTGGCTTGCTATAAACTTGATTTCATTAGCATACACACACTTTTCCTGTACCCCTCTGTCCCCCCACCATTTTTTGTTTTGTTACTACTTGTGTCCTACCAGGTTATATGTCCAAAACCATAGATTTATCAGAACATTTTATGCTTTTGTGTTTTAGCAGCTGTAGGAAGTAAGAAGTGGAGTTACATACCAAACAGTACAGGACAATAATACTGGCGTTTATAATTACCCAAATGGTTATCTTTATTGGAAGTCTTTATTTCTTTATGCTGCTTTGAACCACTGTCTAGTGTCCTTTCCTTTCAGTCTGAATACTCCCTTTAGCATTGCTTGTAAGGCAGTACCACAAGTAATGCTAAAGTGGCAATGAATTCCCTCAGCTTTTGTTTATTTAGGAATGTCTTAATTTTGGCATTATTTTTGAAAGAAAGTCTCTCCAGATACAAAATTTGTGGATGCTGTGAATTTCTTTCTGTATTTTAAGTGTTTCAACCTATTGCGTATTTGCCCCATGGTTTCTGATGAGAAATCAGCACTCAATCTGAGACTCCCTTGTATATACCATATTACTTATCTCTGACAGCTTTCAAAATTCTCTCCTTGTCCTTTGCATTTGATAGTGTGATTAACATATGATGGAGTATGTATTTTTTTCATGTTTGTCCTGTTTGGTGTTCTCTGGGCTTCTTGGATGTGCGAATTCATACTTTTTGTTAAGTTTGTGACGTTTTCTGTCATTATTTCTTTGGATACTCCTTCGACCCCTTTCTTTCTTTTCCTTCTGGGACTCCCTTAATTTGTATATTGGTATACTTGATGGTGTCCCAGAGGTCTCCTAGCCTATTTTTGCTTTTTATAATTCTTTTTGACTTTCTGCTTCTTGGCATGATTTAAGTGTATTGTCTTCAGGTTCAGTGATTCTTTCTTCTTCCAGCTCCAATTTTCTCTTGAAACCCTCCTGTGAATTTTTTATCTCAGTTATTGTGGTCTTTAACCCTAGGATTTCTGTTTAGTTCCTTTAAAATGTTCTCTTTGTTAAGATTCTCACATTGTTTATCCATTATTTACCTGATATGCTTTACTTCTTTCTCTGTATTTTCCTTCATCTCCTTGAGCATTTTAAAATCATTTTAAATCAGTTTGTCCCACTCTGTTCTTCCTTGTTGGTATTCTCTGTATTTTCATCCTCTTCCATTGGATGGGCCATCATTTCCTATTTCCTTGTTTGTCTTGCACACTGCCTATTTTGATATTTTAAAATTCTAACTTTGGGATATATTTCCTGAGATGTCTCTTTCTTAATTTTGCAACTTTTGTAATTTTGATGATATGACAGATTTTCTTGAACTCTAGTCCTTCTATCAGGAAGGTCCACCCAAGGCAAATGGAGAGTACAGACTACTACTCCCTGTCTTTTTTGGGCCTGTATCTTATAAGCCTGGACTTATGCTTGTTGGTTATTTTGGATTTCCCCTGTTTATAGGAATTTGAATCCCCCCCTCTATTTCCAAGGAGCCAAATCTCCCTCTACTGGGAGTTTAAAACAGGCAAACCTTTGTCCCAGGCTGTCTGCCTCTATAGTTTCTTACATGCCTCAAGCTGCTTTTGCCTGGAGGGAATTTGGGAGAAGGATGGGTAGGGATGCACCCTAGAAAGGAGTTTCCCAAGTCAGTCTTTCCCAGCTGAAACAGGGCCAAGGATCCATGCAGGGAGTGCGTACCAACTCCAAACTGCTTTGGGAAGGGTCAAGGGCACCAGGAGCTTCTTCCCTGGCTTCCCAAAGCTATACTGTTTGACTTGCCGAGCAAATGCAGCCCTTGAACTTGTCCCCTTCAGCCCTGAGAATGTATAGAATCTTTGTCTCCATCGCCACCTTTGTCTGGGGTGGGTTGAAACAATGGCTGCCCTCAGAGCTGGGTCCCAGCAATTGCAAATCACTAACTAAAAGTCAGCATCACCAGCCGCTGCCTCCAGAGTTGCTGAAGACAGTTTTTGTCTGTTTAATAGTTGTTCTGGTGGGAGGACTGAATCTCGGAGCTTCCTACTCTTCTATCTTCCCAAAACCCTTAACAAAGTGTTATGAATTAAAATAGAACGAGGCAAAAGAAGCAGATAGTGCAGGGGGGTGGAAGTATTTGAATGGAGTGATGACGGACGGCCTGTTATAGAAGTGACAGTTGACAAGAGACCTGGATGATGTAAGGCAACAAGTCATATGAAGAGACGGGTAGAGAATTCCAGCAGACACTGACACAGGAATAAGCCTGGTGTATGTGGTAGGCTGAATAACAGTGCCCCAAGCATGTCCACGTCCTAATCCCCAGGACCTGGGAATATGTTATGGTACATGGCAAATGGGAATTAAGCGTGCAGATAGAACTACACTTGCTGATTAAGTGACCTCAGTATAAGGAGGTTATCCTGGTAGGCCCAGGGTAATCAATCACAAGGGTCCTTAAAACGGGAAGAGAAAAGCAGACATGTGAGAGCCAGAGAGGTGGTGTAGTGAAAAAGACTCCATCAGCTATCGCTGGATTTGGAGATGGAGGAAGGAGACATGAGTGGAGAAAAGCAAGCAGCCCCTAAAGTCTGGAAAAGCAAAGAATGTGGCTTCTTCCTTAGAAACTCCAGAAGGAGTGCAGCCTTGCCCATGTCTTAA
Organism: Tamandua tetradactyla; assembly: GCF_023851605.1. NCBI lineage: Eukaryota > Metazoa > Chordata > Mammalia > Pilosa > Myrmecophagidae > Tamandua > Tamandua tetradactyla. The sequence goes on along the minus strand of NC_135334.1, from coordinate 50,071,726 downwards.
TTTTAATCCATTGAGACCCATTTTGAACTACCGACCTCCAGAACTTTGAGATAATTTTGTTATTAACTTCTAAATTTCTGGTAATTTGTTACTGCAGCTGTAGGAAACTAACGCAGCATGTTTGAGAAACAGCAAGAAGTCAGGATAGTTGGAGCAGAGAAAACGAGGAGGAGAGTTTAGGAGATAAGAAGAGCAAGCAAGAGCCACATCATATAGCGCGTCTGGGATAAGAAAAGATCCTGCATTTAATTCCTAAGTGCAGTGGAAAGCCTTTGAAGGTTTTTGAGCAGATAAATGTCATATTTTGATTTAAGCTTTAAACATGGACGAATCTCACAAACATGATGCTGAAAACAGAAGCAAGTCAGAGAAGAATAAATTAGTCCGAAGCAGATGAATTGACTTATTTAGGGATGCAATTTTATTTTTTAAAAAGCAAGAAAATGATTATCATAAAATTCGAGATTTGGGTTACTTTTGAGGGGAGGCAGGAAAATATGGTATGTGAGGGACATATGGAGACCTCTTAAATACTGGTAAGCTGGGTGGTGCCTGTGTGGTATTTGTTTCATTATTATTGAGATCATATATACTCTTTTGTAGATGGGACTGTAATAGATTTCCAAATAATTTGTGAATCCTCTACCCTCATAGGCATAGCTCCCTACACTTTAGGAATAGGCTGCTAAGCAGCACACTATGGAAAGGGGGAAAGAGGAACAGAACAGTGGAGAAATTTTAAAACTCTCTCAGGTAATGGGGCCAACGTCAGCGACCACAGATCACACGGACAGCATGCAGCCTTGTAATGTTGTGAAAAAAATGGCAATTTGCCCCTGTGGTTCTCCTTCCCATATTCCATAATGTCAGTGTAATTGTGAGAAAAACATCAGACAAATTATAATAATGGATCATCCTACGAAATATCTGACCCAGAACATCTCACGTCTCTCAAATTCAAAACAAAAGGAAAATGAGAAACTGCCTCAGCCAAGAGAACTGTAAGAGACATGACAATAAAAAATAATGTGGTATATGGATGGGATTCTGAAACGGAACAAGAATACTAGGTAAAAACTGAAAAAAAAAAAGAATTGTTAAACTATTAGCTAATTGTTCATTAATTGTAGCCAATTTCATACTAATATAAGATGTCAGTGATAGAGGAAATTGGGTGAGGGGTATATGGAAACTCTTTCTCGCAGTTTTTCTATAAATCTAAAACTATTCTTAAAAAGATATCTATTCAAAAAGGAAAAAAATACTCTGGCCGTCGTGTGGATGGCTGACTATGGGAAGGCAGGATTGATGTGGGGGAAATGTTCTAAGTCTTTTTTAAAGTCCAGGTGAGAGGAGATGGTGGCATGAACCACGTGATGCCAGTGAGAAGGGATCAGATGTGGGCTGTATTTTGAGAGTGGTGTCAAAAGGAATTATATATGGATTGGATATAGGGTGTGAGCCAAATAAAAGGAGATGGGGCAAGACTCAGGGAGAAGAAGATTTGGGGGCAGAAGCATTTGATCTCTTTGGGTCCTTCTAGCTCCTGGTTCTGGGTAAAAATCGTGGAGGGAGGCGCAGGGGACCTGGGCTGGGAGCTCTGACTTCTCCCGGCCACGTGCACAGAGCTTCTAAGTCAGTCGCCCTGAGGAACTCTAGGGGGCGTCATGACCGTGCGCCTCTGGGAGGGAACTTCATTTCTCATCCCTGGTTCTGTGGGCATGGGAATTGTATGTATTGGTGTGGAAACAAAGAAATGAAGATTTGGGAGTAAGAGAAGATAAAAGAACCCCTTGCTATTTTTCCAATGGGTTTTTAAGAAGCAGAACAAACAAAGTGAATGAAGAGAATAAAAAACAAAATAAAACCAAATGTACCATCTGACTAAGCAACACAGCTGACCCTCAGATGAGGAAAGGAGGCACAGGCTGGAAGGGGTCACGCCCACTGTTCTGGCCCAAGAGAGATACCTGGATGGGAGTGAGGGGTTGGCACGGAGGAGCAAGGCTCTAAAAGCCATGAAGACAAAGCTGACACTTTAAATTAAGTTGGAAAGACAAGGAAGACGACAACACAGGCCAATAGCTCCAAGCATTAGCTCATCTCAGTTCAAAACTGCCAGTCCAATACATTGTGCAGCAGCTGCTCAGTAAATGATAGCAGTTAATATCCTTACTTTTTGAGAACGGAAATTATTTACACCCACACAGCTTTACTGTCTACATTAATATGACTTTATAATTCCACTGTCTTCACCATCATGATTTTAATATTTCCAGGCAACTCTTGCCTAGGAAGATAAGGTTGCAAATAACTTTATTATTCATTTCAGGAATATCCTGAAAGTTCAACTATTGAAATTGTGATCTATGGCTCCAATTATTCCCTCTCCAAGACTCCTTTCAAAACAATTTCCTCATTCTTCTACCAGTCTTAAATGTGTCACAAGATTTCCAGTCAGGCCCCCTACATCGAAAGATCCATTTCAAACCAGACCCCATAACCTCATAAATATTCCACCTTTGCCTTCTGCATTTCAGGACAGTACTGAGAATCTTTCAGTGTAGTGACCTCCCTTATCAAGAAGGAAACTCAACTTTGCTTTACAAGCAAGTTATTTTGGTGGTATTTGGGGGGATTAAGCATTTGACATAACTATATCTATACCTTTCCACCCAGGAGAGAAAGGAATGAAGGTGGGTGATGTGAAGGACGTTACGAAGGGAGAAGCAGAAACCTGAGGGAGTTCCCACTTAGTGTCTTTCCAATAAAGTTGGAGACAAGGCCTTCTACAAAATGGAAGTTGATAATCCACTTCAGTTCTGCTTACAGGAAAAGTGCCCCCTTTTCCAGCAGGTCTGCTTCTATGTTCTTCCTAGTAAATTGCATTCCCCAGATGTGCTGGTTTAAAAGGATTTATGTCCCCTAGAAAAGTCATGCTTTAATCCTAATCCCATTTTATAAAGGCAGCTGTTTCTTCTAATCCCTATTCAGTACTGTATGTTAGAAACTTTAATTATCCTATCTCCGTGGAGATGTGACTCAGTCAGTGTGGGTATTAAACCTCAGTCAGGGGTCTCCAAAGAAACAGAACCAACAGGCTGTGTGGGCATGGAGGCTGACATGTCTGAACTTGGTAGGACAGGCCGCAGGCTGGTAACTCTGGTAAAGTGGTGTTGAAGTCCTGAGTCTGAATTGCCCAGGGGGATCTGCCTGGATATTCCAGCAAGAGTCAATGTTAAAGTCTTGAAGCAGAAATTCTTCTGACCTCTGGAACCCTCAACTCTTGCTGTTAAGACCTCCAACTGATTGGATGAGGCCCATGCATTTTATGGAGGGTCATCTTTACTTAAATTAAAACTGCTAATCCCATCTACAGAATACCTTCCCAGTAAAGACAATGTCATTATTTGGTGAAACAACTGGACATCATAATCTAGCCAAGTTGCCATTTAAAATTAACAAGCACAGCTGGGTATTAGAAAGAAATACTATAGCATCAAATAGTTGTCAGTGATCCTCAAATCCTTTCCAAGGCCTCTGAATTTTTACAGAGGGTATTTGATAACCCAGGAAAATCTCTAATATGTTCATTTTTTTCAACTTGTTCTTTGTCCTTTCTTTTACCTGTCAGTCAACAAATCTTTTTTGAATAACTACTACATTCTAGACATTGTAGGGTGCTGGGGACATAGAAATGAATAAACCATATATCTTGCCCTTAGATAAAATAAAATTAATGCAAACTAAGGACTCTAGTTAACAGTAACAGTATAATATTATTTCATCAACTATAATAAAGGAACAATACCAAAGCTAAGCGTCAGTAATAAGGGGGTAAAAGGGGCATGGGATTTTTTTTTTTTTTTTTGAGCAACCAGAATGTTCTCAAATCGATTTTGGTGATGAATGTGTAACTCTGTGATTACACCGAGAGCCTTGATTGTACATGTCAGATTGCATGGTGTGGGAATAAAACTACTAAGGAAAAAGAATTCCCTTTCTGTCATCCCCTTCCTTCTTCTTCAAGTGTATCTCAGCTCACTCCAAGCCTTAGTAAACAATGTGGAATTTTCTGATGATTGGTCCTCCATCAAAAGTTTGGCACCTGACTGTACATGTATTCGTCTGAAACTACACAAAAATGATTAAGGTATGTATCTATCTGTTTACGGGTTGAACTTTGTCCCTCCAAAAGATAAGTTCAAGCCCTAACCCTGGTCCTGTGTCACCTTATTAGGAAATAGGGTCTTGGCAGATGTTTTTGGCTAGGGTGAGGCCACACTGTTGTGCTTCTGAGGAGGAGAAAACTGGACACAGACTGAGAGACTCATGGGAGAATGCCTTGTGATGACGGAGGCAGAAATTGAAGTCCAAGGATTGCCAGCCATCCACTGGAAGCTAGGAGAAGCAAGGAAGGATACTCCCCTACAGGTTTAAGAGAAAACATGGCCTTGTTGATACCTTTATTTTGTACTCTGAATCTGGAGAACTGTGAGACAATACATTTCTCTTCTTAGAAAAAAAGTCTTGCCCTCAAAGCAACTCAGTCTCGCAGGGAAGGATGTAAGAGAAAGCAGAGGTACAAATTCAGGTAGTGGTGTTTGACAAAGACTGGAATTCTGTTCTGGCACAATCCTGGGCAGATGAATGCATACCTTATTTGTTTGAACAAAGAACTTTATGTAGCTTATGAACCTATGTGTAGAAGGAGGCATTACTGCTTAGGTCTTGGTCCTTGTGGAATATGAGTCCAGGAAGCAAGCATTTTCCAATCCTGCCCTACCTACTTACTTGTCCTTGCAGTTGAGCTGAAAAATTATGCCTTCATCTTAGCTCCTGCATCCTTTCCATTGGAAATTGAAGTCTAATGAAGGTCCTCTTACAATTTCATTTAATAATAACATCTAAAATGTAAATGTCAAATGATAAAGGATGGTACTAGTTAGCATGCTTCTGGGTGCGTAGCAAGGACATATAAGTGCTTGCTGAACAAACTACCACAGGAAAATTAAAATGCATTGGGCTTGCATTGTAGACAAAGAACACATTAATCCTAAAGCAAATAATTCAACCAAATGTCAATAGTCTAAGGAAATTGCTTTTCCAACTCCTTTGATTGTAATATTCGGGCTGTTTACATTAAACCTGAATAGAACATCTTCCAAGACATCTGGGACTTGACTCACTGACATGGGAGTGGATATTTTATCATTAAAAGGGGAAAGAATTGATTGGAATAATCGCATCTTTTAAAAAAAATCTCTATTTTCATTTGACAGTTATGCCATTTGTGTACAAGCAGAAGACATTTACCATGAGCTTCCATTTATCATGGTTGTTGCATTTCCACTGTTATCTTAGATAACCAAAGCAAGATAATATTTATGGTATCCGCATCATGATTATTAATATTTACGTTTGCTTTATTCTATTTGTGTTTTAAAAAACTAAGCACAAGTCATAAGAGAGATGTGATATCTTTCTGTGCAGTTTCAAATAATATGTTCCTTATTATGTCTTCCACAGCTGTACTAAGGCAGAATTACAACTTTTTTCCACTATAAGAAAAAAATTTTAACTTAAGAATGGGCAAAAGAGATCACTGGATATCCTTTCAATGGAAGGCTGGAGCCCCCTGGGATTATTTAATTCCATACAGAGATAACTTTGATCAGGCTCTTTTGGAATTCTGCAGGGATGAAAATATAGAAGTTAACTTGTGGCACACAGACAACAGTGCCAATCTTGTAAATTAGTTATGTCCTGGTGGAATAAAATTGATTAGTGCCCTATGGATAAAACAACTTTACAAATTCATTTTGACATTTCTTTGCTGTGTTATAATTCATGCATATAATGAGTTAAATAAAATCCTTGATGCTGAATGATGATTTTTATCATTTTGGGGGAAAATTATCCTTTGATCTCACAACTTTTCACTTAGCCATAGTAGGTATGGAACAAAAAAAAGTGGTCTTTTAATGTTTTGGTCAGCACAGCAAGATGGGCACAAAATACTTAGACCTTAAGAGTAAAGAGTTGCAGCTAAAATCCAAACCAAGTAGAAATGCTGGCCCTAGCCTTCCATGGCCAGGAATCCTGGTCCTTGACTCGCCAAGGCAAAGAATTGAAACCTGAGTTGGGAGAGCAAAGTGATTTGTTAAAAGCAGCGAGTAAAGAGAGGAAGAAATACATCCTAAAGAAGGACCGACTCAGTTGGTGAAGAACCAGACTGGCTTCCATTACAGTTTAGTTCAGAGTTTTATGGGGCAGTTGATGGTTACTAGGGGGCACATGTTACTAGAAGGCTTTTCTGGAATTTTTCTTTTGTGGCTTTTTTTTTGCTTCAACAGGGTGTTCTGACTGCGCTTTGCTCAATTTAACCATTTAACCATCCGTTAAAGGCAGAATGTTCTGGCTGCAGTTTGTTCAATTTAACTGTCTGTTAACAGTGGCTCTAACCTCCTGGGGTGGCCTTGGGGTGGTTCACTTTTTCCCATGAGGCGGGCTCATGACTTCCTAACTATCTAACAGAAACAAGTTCCTCTCATGCAAATTTTCCAGTGAATTTATAGTAATTCACATGGTTGTTGGCTAAGCCTGTGATAGTGGTTATAACAGTGATGGCAGCAATTTTTATGGGATCCAGAAGGCTTTTCCACATTAAAAAGATCCGTTCAGGTGAGACTGGGATTTTGGTGAATGGTTGAATAAGAAGAGTATGTTTTGACTTTTTTTAAAAAAAAAGAAACTTGGTTAAGGATCATTTAATAACAGATACCAAAATCGCTTTATAATACAAGGAAATTTATAGCACTTAAAAATAATAACTAAAGAATCGGCCAACTGTATCCTCACCAGGTTTACAGCAAGTTACACCTGGTGAACTTATACAGGCCAGTGCCAAGAGGAGACATTTCTTAGAGCAGCAGGACACTAAATGCATTGTCAAACAGCAACATTCAGTGCAGAAACCTCTATAAAACAGTGCTTCTCAATATGTGGGCCAGAGTAGAACAGTAAATCGAATGTTGACCATTCCCAGAGGCCAGGGAGTCATGTCATGGTATCTGCACACCATTGTACGCAATAGGTGTTGTTTGTGAAGGCTGAGGAAATGTTTCATGCATCCACCAATGTCTACTAATTTTCAAGGTTACTGCAGTAATAAAATACAGATTTATGTAAAGCACCATTAAAGTTCTTGTGGTTTGTTTGCTCTTTGCATTGTTCTTACGGATACAAATTAAAAGTACGATAACTGTGGTGTTTGTTCTCAATTAAATCACGACCCCCTCAAAGACATGACCAAGTCCTAATCCCAGGACCAGTGGATGTGAATTTGTTTGTAAAGACGATCTTCAAAGATCCTATTAAAATGAGTGCAAACTGAATCAGGGTAGGTCATATTTCAAGATGACTGGAGACCTTATCAGCAAAGGAAATTGGAGACAGGAGGAAGAGGAGTAACAGGAGACAGAAGGAGACAGACTCCATGTGATGGAGGCAGAGATTGAGTTGAGGATTGTCAGCAAGCCACCACCAGAAGTCTTCAGACTTGTGAGAAAAGCATGGCCTCTTGCCCATTTTTTAATTGTTTTTCTTTTTTTTGTTTTTAATCGAGTTGTAAGAGTTCTTTTTATATTTTAGATACATGTCCCTTATCAGATGTCTGACTTGCAAATATTTTCTCCCATTCTATGAGATGTCTCTCCACTTTCTTGAACATGTCCTTTAAAGCACACAGGTTTTTACTTTTGGTGTAGTCCGATTTATCTATTTTTCTTTGGTTTCTGGTGCCGTTGGTGTCATATCTAAGAAACCATTGTCAAATCCAAGGTCAAAAAATTTACTTCTATGCTTTCTTCTAAGAGTCTTTTAGTTTTAGCTTTATATTTTACATTTTAGCATACATTTAGGTTTCTGATCAATTTTGAGCTCATTTTTGTATGTGATATGATTCGTACTTTTCCATGTGGATGCCCAGTTGCCCCTGTACCGTTTGTTAAAAAGATTATTCCTTTTCCATTGAACTGTTTTCACATTATTTTTAAAAATAAATTTACCATAAATGTAAGGGCTTATTTTTGGATTCTCAGTTCTATCCTATTGATCTGTGTTTCTATCCTTATGCTTCTACTGTACTGAACTGATTACTATAACTCTGTAGTAAGTTTTGAAGTCAGTAAGTGTGAGTCCTCCAACTTTGTTCTTTACCAGGTAGTTTTGACTGTTCTGGGTCCCTTGCATTTCCATATGAATTTTGGGATCAACTTTTGCAAACAGGTTAGCTGGGATTTTGATAGGGATTGCATAGAATTTGTAGATCCATTTGGGGAGTACTACCATCTTAACTATATTAAGTCTTCTGATACATGAACACAGGATGTCTTTATATTTATTTACTTATTCTTTAATTTCTTTCAACATTTTTTGTAATTTTCAAAATATGTTTTACACTTCTTTTATTAAATCTATTCCTAAACATCTTATTCTCTTTGATGCTATTGTAAATGAAATTATTTTAATTTCATTTTCAGATTGTTTATTGCAAGTGTAAATGAATACAATTCATATTTGTATATTTGTCTTGTATATTGGAACTCATTTATTAGTTCTAATATTATCTGAAGGTCTTATTTAAGATTTTTCTACATACAAGACCATGTTACTTGCAAATAGAGGTAGCTTTACTTCTTCCATTCCAGAATGGGTGCCTTTTATTTCCTCTTCTTGCCTAGATGCCCTGAAGACACAGCCAGCACAATGTTAAATAGAAGCAATGAAAATGGACTTGCTCATCTTGTTTCTTCCCCTTATGGGGAAGGAATTCAGACAGACTTTCCCAATCAAGGATGATGTTAGCTGTGGGTTTTTCATGTATTATTTTATATTGAGGAATTATTACATATTATTATATTATATTGGGGAATTTTCCATCTATTCTGAGTTTTTGAGAGTCTTTGTCATGCTATGGTATTTAATTTTGTCAAATTCTTTTTCTGCATCTAATGATCAAATTATTTTTACATTTTATGCTATTGATATGGCATATTATATTAACTTATTTTTGAACGTTAAACCAGATTTGCATTCCTGGAATAAATTTCAGTTGGTCATGGTATATGATCCTTTATATATGTTCCTGTATTCAGTATTTTATTGAGTTTTGCATTTGTATTAGTAATGGATATTAGTCTGTAGTTTTTTTCCTTGTTAAATCTTTGGCTTTTGATTCAGGTTAAAATTGGCCTCCAATAATGAATTGGGAAGCGTTCCCTCCTCTCTTTTATTTTGCGGGAAAGTTTATAAAGGATTGATGTTAATTCTTTAAAATTAGATCAGCTTTTGGAATTAGGGAGTGGGGTGAACTAGCACAGTCCAACCATAGCCAGACCTGTAATTAAGTGGCTCCCTCATTCTTTGTAAAGTTGTATTAAAATAAATCCATGATAATGGAGCATCAGAAACGACATTGTGTCGACAAACTACATTGTATCTTAGTTTTTTGGTATTTGGAATATCATCTGACTGGCTTTTATATCTCTGAACATACAACTTGAAGAATTAAATTTAATTTTGGAAGTCCTTGCTTTAATAATAGAAATATCTTCAAGTATTTCAATAACATATATAGACATACGTATACATACCTATGTTCAAGCTATTGCAGCTATATTGAATTAACATTGCAATTCTCTTTGCAAAACAACTTTATACTTTACTTTGGAAGTCTTATTTAAAAATCAAATTTCATTAACATACTAATTGTCTAAATAATTCTATTTTTTAACTTTTTTAATGTATAGTATAACATATATGCAAAACAAAGAAATAAAAAAGCAATGGTTTTCAAAGCACTCTTCAACAACTATTTACAGGACAGACCCCAGAGTTTGTCATGGGCTACCATACGATTTTCTCAGACTTTTCCTTCTAGCTACTCCAAAATATAGGAGACTAGAGAGCTTAGATATTTTTTTTATCACCACAATGACTTTTTTTCTTTCATTTTTTTTTGAAAAATAATATATATACAAAGCTAACAAATTTCAAAGCACAGCACCACAATTAGTTGTAGAACATATTTCAGAGTTTGACATGGGTTACAATTCCACAAATTTAGGTTTTTACTTCTATCTACTCTAAGATACAGGGGGCTAAAAGAGATATTTAATGTTTCAAAAACCATATTAATTTGTTAAATCCTATCTTCTCTGTATAACTCCACCATCACCTTTGATCTTTCCATCCCTCTCTTTAGGGGTGTTTGGGCTATGGCCATTCTAACTTTTTAATGTTGGAAAGGTCTGTCACTAATATGGGGTAGGAAGATGGGACTATCTGATGTTCTGGAGAGGGTGGCCCTCTAGGTTTCAGGACTTATCTGTCCAGGGACCCATCTGGAAATTGTAGGTTTCTGGAAAGCTACTCTAGTGCATGGAACCCTCATGGAATCTTATATATGCCCTAGGTGTTCTTTACGATTGACTGGAATTGTCCTGGTTGGGGGTTGGCAGGTTATGATTGGTAGCAAGGTCTAACTGAAGCTTGTGTAACCTCTGGAGCCACCTCCAGAGTAGCCTCTCAACTCTATTTGAACTCTCTCTGCCACTGATTCTTTATTAATTACACTTCTTTTCCCCCTTTTGGTCAGGATATAATTGTTGATCCCACAGTACCAAGTTTGTATTCATCCCTGGGAGTCATCCCCCATGTTACCATGGAGACTTTCACCCCTGGATGTCATGTACCATGTAGGGGGGAGGGCAATGACTTCACTTGTGGAGTTGGGCTTAAAGAGAGTGAAGCCACATCTGAGCAACAAAAGAGGTCCTCCAGAAGTAACACTTAGGCATACTTATAGGTAGGCTAAGCTTCTCCACGACCTGCATAAGCTTCACGAGAGTAAGCCTCAAGATCAAGAGCATGTCCTATTGATCTGTGTGTCCCTAAAGTTTGACACAGTATCAGGGGATTTCCTGATGGTAAAGTTTAATAGTTCCATATTTTTTCTCCCATCTCTCAAGGAACTTTGCCAATATTCTTTGATTATCTGCTTAATGTACTCTAGGATGTATCCAGGCATTACAATAATCTATACAAATTAAAGGACCTTGTTCTAGTTTGCTAGCTGCTGGAATGCAATATACCAGAAACAGAATGGCTTTTAAAAGGGGGGATTTAATAAATTGTTAGCTTACAGTTCTAAGGCTGTGATATTGTCAAAACCAATACAAGTCTATAGAAATGTCCAATCTAAGGCATCCAAGGAAAGATACCTTGGCTCAAGAAGGGCAATGGCGTTCAGCATTTTTCTCTCTCAGCTGAACGGGCACATGGTGAATATGTTGGTGTCTGCAACCTTTCTCTCCAGGCCTCTAGTTTCATGGAGCTCTCTGGGAGGCATTTTCCTTCTTCAACTCCAAAAGCCGCTGGCTGGTATACTCTCTGCTTCATGGTTCTGCATGAAGGTTTCTCCAAAGTACTTCTTCTTTTATGAGATTCCAGTAAACTAATCAAGACCTACTTTGAATGGGTGGAGACATGTCTCCACCTAATTAAGTTTAATATCCACACTTAATAAAGTCACATCTCCATGGAGATAATCTAATTAAAGTTTCCAACATACAGTACTGAATAGGGATTAGAAGAAATGGCTGTCTTTACAAAATGGGATTAGGATTAAAGCATGGCTTTTCTAGGGTACATAAATTCTTCTAAACCAGCACAGACATCTTATTCTGGGCTCCCTGTGTTTCAGTTGTTCAAAATGGGCTATACAGATAGGTTGAGTTAGAGTATGTGCTACAGAAAATTTCAGTTCCAGACCAAATAAACCTTTCTTCCTTTGGTCTCAAAGAGTATGTATGGTTCTAAAATACAGACACTGTCTTCCTTATCCCTGTGTTCTGCATTACTTTAACTCCAACCTGATCAGCTTCGTTCTTATCTCTAAATATTAGATATATACATATATATATAAGCATTTTCTAAAGAAGACCATATCATTGTTGTTCTTTTGTTTCTGGCTTATTTTGCCTCACCAAATGTCCCACACATTCATTCACATTGTCACATGACTCATGACTTCATTCCTTTTTTTATAGCAGCACAACATTCACTCACAAGTATACACCATTGTTCGGTAATCTACTTCTCCGTCAGTGCATCCTTCAGCCACCTGTATCGATCAGGGATCATGTATAGTGACCAAAGTCCACAGTCCATCATCACTTTCAATTTTAGATAATTTCATTGTTTCCAAGAGAAAGAAAACCAGTAAATATACCCTCGCCAAATAGGAAATCTAAACTTTCTCTTAACGCTTGTCCCTCCCCCCATTATTTACCTCTGTTGTTGCTGTGGCAGTGCTCATGGTTTCCTCTGAACACAGCCCATAGCATGCAATAGCAGTTTTCCCCCGTAACCTGGACTTAAACACTTTTTGTACATGAATCATACCTTTGAAGTAGTTCTTGCAAGAACTAATTTATATTTCTAGAGTTTATTGGTAGGACACATAGGTCTATACAACCCCTTTCAGTCTTGTTCATCTTCGATATGGTAATACTACTTATAAACCCACCAGAGAACTAACTTCATTCCATTCTATTCCCTTATATTGGAGTTCAACCTCATTAGCTAACCATTTACCCATCTCTAGCTTCTACGTATCTCTAATCCCCCTATATTCTATATTATAAGCCTCTGATTATACCTTTGCCATGGTCATAAAAGTGGAATCATACAGTATCTATCCTTTTATGTCTGACTTATTTCACTCAGCATTATGTCCTCAAGGCTCATCCATCTTGTCATGTGCTTCAGGATCATTTCATCTTCCTGCTGCATAATATTCCATCATATGTATATACTACATTTTGTTAATCCACTCGTCTGTTGATGGGTATTTGGTTTGTTTCCATCTTTTGGCAATTGTGAATAATGCTGCTATGAACATTGGTGTGCAAATGTCTGTGTCATTGCTTTCAGCTCTTGTGGGTGTATACTAAGTAGTGCTATTCCCGGGTCATAGGATAACTCGATATTTAGTTTCCTAAGGAACGTCTAAACAGTCTTCCATTGTGGCTGTACCATTATACATTCCTACCAGCAGTGCAGAAGTGTCCCAATTTCTCCACATCCTCTCCAACATATAGTTTTCTGTTTGTTTAATAGCAGCCATTCTTAAGAGTGTGAGGATATCTTGTTGTAGTCTTAATCTGCATTTCCATTATAGCCAATGAAAATGAACATCTCTTCATGTGCTTTTGAGCCATCTGTATTTGCTCTTCAGAAAAAATGTCTGTTAATATCTTTCGCCCATTTTATAATTGGGTCAATTGTTCTTTTGTTGTTGAATTGTATGATTTCTTTGTATATACAGGAAATCAAATCTTTGTCCAATATGTGATTTCCAAATATTTTCTCCCTTGGAGTTGGCTTCCTCTTCATCTTTTTTTGACAAAGTCTTTTGAGGTACAGAGACGTTTGATTTTGAGGACTTCCCATTTATCTACTTTTTTCTTTTGTTGTTTGTGCTTTGGGTGTAAAGTTTAGGAAGCTACCACCTATTAGTAGGTCTTGAAGATGTTTCCCTACATTTTCTTCATAAATAATTCTTATATTTAGAGATATCTAGGTTTGTTTGGTCATACCTTGTGATAACCAAAAAAAAATTTAGACATGTTTTTCAAGGCTCTAAATTTCGGTTCAGAATTTACCTCCTAAAGACCTTCTGAGGTAATTTAATCAATTTTTCTGGCTCTGAGCTAGAATCTTTATGCCTTTTGCAGATGTCTTAGGATAATACACTCTATCTCTTGGGAGAACATTTTCATATTTATTATACTTTGGCGAATTTCTTCTTTATGTATGACCTGTTTCAATTTGAGCTTGTCTCTTTCCTTTTGTCCCCTGACATTAAAGGACAGTAGGATATCCTAGAAGCATTCACATAATCACCCAAATCAATTACTATAAGATATGAAGTTGATCTGGGTAGAGCGAAGGTAAATCGGAATACAGAGTAAAGGATGATATGGCCCATATTTTCAAACTTCAACCACTGTTTGAGACCAGAGGGAGAGATGTTTATTTGGTGCAAAATTTTAATTTTGAGTAGCACATTATCTAATATAACTTGTATTGTCAGTTTACTTGAACACCATAATTATATGGAATCTTGAATAGGGCATGAGGTCTTGTTGGTTTGTACAAGTTAATGTGATGTCCCAGTATACTTTATGGTTATTTGGGTAGAGAATAAAAAATTATTTGCAAAGCCCCCTTGGGGACTGGGGAGAAAAGAAGAAATATTCAACTTCCCCATCAGGGGAATTCCTGATATTCTTTCAAGCAGTAGAGATAACCAATTCAATAAGCTGAGCCCTCAATCTTGGGGTTTGCCCCTATGAAGCTTATTCCTGCAAAGGAGAAGCTAAGCCTACTAATAATTATGCCCAACATTCACCCCCAGAGAACTTCTTTTATGGCTCAAATGAGGCCTCTCTCTCTAAGCCAACTTGGCAGGTGAACTCACTGACCTCCCCTCTACAGGGGACATGACTCCCAGGGGCGTAAATCCCCACTGGCTACGTGGGACCTCACTCTCGGGGGTGAGCCAGGACCTGGCATCATGAGAATGAGAAAGCCTTCTTGACCAAAAGGGGAAGAGAGAAATGAGACAAAATACAGTTCAGTGGATGAGAGATTTCAAACAGAGTTGAGAGGTTATCGTGGAGGTCATTCTTCTGTATTATATAGATATCCCTTTTTTAATTTATGGTGTGTTGGAGTGGCTGCAGGGAAGTACCTGAAACTGTTGAACTGTGTTCCAGTAGCCTTGATTTTTGAAGAAGACTGTATAACTATATAGCTTTTACAATGTGACTGTGTGATTGTGAAAACCTTGTGTCTGATGCTCCTTTTATCCAGGGTATGGACAGATGAGTATTTAAAAAAAAGGATAAAAACATAACGGGGAGATAAGGGGTAAAAATTGGGTAGATTGAAATACTATGGGTCAATGAAAAGGGAGGGACAAGGGCTGTTCAGAGTTGAAATAATTCTTTCTGACATTTTTATCTACAGAACACTTAACAATTAATCAGTGTACTCTTAGATCATAAATTCTAAATGAAGAGAAAGAAACATAAACATTTAAGTTATAGATCTGAAAATAATATTAAATTAATTGTAAGAATAACCATTTCATGTCAGTTATTATTTAGTGGAAGAGTAATGATCTCTTTGCTAACCTTTTGTTAAGCTTTTGGATCAATAAATTCAAGTACTAGGTTCTACTTGGAGTATGTTTCTTCCCTCCCTCTTCTTTGCTATTAAATTAGAGAATTGAAAATTATAATTACAAGTCTTTGGGATGTCAGCAAGTGTCAGTGACTTCATCTAATAATTCTGAATGTTCAGCTCAAATATGGACCCAGAATTAATGGAGTGACTTATTAATGAGCAGTACCTTGAAACTCTAATCAAATTGAAAGCAGGCAGTTTGATTTGCTGCACTTGAGGCTGATAATAAATTCCTAATCTATTCTGATTACATTCTACACAACAGAGCAATTATTTACATTTTATCATCTTCATCTGTTTTTAAATATGCCCAAGAAGATTTTGATGCTTTGTTTCCTTTGCATGAGAAAGAAAATTATCAAATATTGGCAATGAGTCAAATTCCTAATGACTGAGGTATTTATACCACAGCTTGTTTTGCTTTGTTTAATCCTGACACCTTATCCTCAGCATTGAAAATTGTCAATAGTTCATCCTGGAAGTGATACGTTAGGGTTTATCAAGATAATTGAGGACATTACTGAGATATATAACACATTTGAACTGAGAGACTTGTACTTTATTGGCATAATCAATGTCAAGAAGAAATTTTCTCATCCTTCGTTTCAACAACCCTCAGGAACACAATTCCCTCTGACAACCAGCATTCTTTAGTGGGGGGAAAGCAGTTTCTCAAATTCACTACCCATTACTTCGCAAAACTAGCTAGAAACATATATTCTCATTAGCTGCAAGTCGATTGTAGTTATAATTTTCACTGTTTCCTTAAACATAAAATTGAAATTGGGAGGCAGTCTTTAAGACTGCTAATTAACTTCTGAAAAGCAAGCAGCATGTGGATTTACTTTTCCCATATTGTAATAATCTCTGCCTCTGTCAGAATTGAGCACAGCACATCTTCTCCAGTCTATATAATAGCTTACAAAATAACTTTCAGCAAAAATAAAAAAAAATAATAATCCCTTCTCCTATGTTATATTAAGCTCTTTTTCTTCATAAATATACTATATGGCACAGCTGCCAACAGCTAAATATTGGCTATAAAGTGACATTGTTGCCAGCAGGCTCATTTGATGATAACTTCTCTTCCACATTATTCACCGGTGATACTATGCAATGTTCAGAATGTCTTTTACTATAGATGTTCACCAGATATTACCACTGAGTGGCTATTTATACAAGCTTATTGGAAAGAGTGTGACCTGGATCTGTTTTTGCCTTGAGAAGTTTAATTTTGGGGTCTCTTTTCTTCCACTGGCAAACCTAACCTGTTTGATGTCATCAGGTATTACTGCGGTAATTGTTTTTACCACGGAGCACATTCTGCCTTACGTGCGAGTAACTCTTTGGGAAAGTCTCATAAAGGACAATGAACTGAGTGGTGGAGCATATGGATTTTTCAGTTAAATTAATTCCAATTTCCAGATTTTCATTGCTTTTCTTATTTTCACTTTTCTTATCTGATCATTTGCATAAAATGATCATCTGGGCAGATCCCAACATTTACAGCTTCCCATTCTTGATTTGCACTAGAATCTACTAAGGGCAAATACTGTGGAGCACTTAGATAATAGGTAGGATTTCAAAACAGCCACAGAATGCACTGTTTCGAGTAAAGATTGCAAGAAACAAAGAAAAAACTAATGAATATTGCTTTTACAGACAGGGTACACTTAGGCATAAAAGTTCATGAAAATATACTTGGATATCAATGTTAGATGTTATGGTTTTGTCTTTTTGTATAGAAATGGACCACTTGCATTCTAGGTCCTATCAATATATCTATGCATCTATATAAAGGTATCTATCTCTTTGTAGATATATATGTAATTTTAAAGACAATGGGTAAGAAAGATAATGTGGTTTTTTAATAAAATTTATTCAGCTCATATAAAATATGAACACATATGAACACCAAGAAGGCTTTTTAATCTTTTTCTTTTGTAGATTTTACAATTTTTGGCTTCTGAATATATTTCTAAGGTTTGACTGGTTCATACAATTTTCAGTAAATGGGTAGCTTTGCTTTATATTTTTACAGCCTGAAGGGCTAGCATATTCATTCAACAAGCACAGGGGTAAAGAGGTGTGTTGGTTTGAAAGGATGTATGTTCCCTAGAAAAGCCATGTGTTAATCAAAATCCCATTTCATAAAGGCAGAATAGTCCCTATTCAATACTGTATGTTTGAAACTGTAATCAGATCATCTCCCTGGAGATGTGATTTAATCAAGACTGATGTTAAACTGGATTAGGTGATTACACATCTCTACTCATGTGGGTGGGTCTTGAGAAGTTTCTGGAGTCCTATAAAAGAGGAAACATTTTAGAGAATGAAGGAGATTTGGACAGAGCAGAGAAGGCTGCAGCACCACAAAGCAGAGGGTCCACAAGCCAGCGACCTTTGGAGATGAAGAAGGAAAACACCTCCCAGGGAGCTCCATGAAACCGGAAGCCAGGAGAGAAAGCCAGCAGATGGTGCCGTGTTTGCCATGTGCCCTTCCAGCTGAGAGAGAAACCCTGAACTTCATTGGCTTTCTTGAATCAAGGTATCTTTCCCTGGATGCCTGTGATTGGACATTTCTATAGACTTGTTTAATTGGGACATTTTCTCAGTCTTAGAACTGTAAACTAGCAACTTATTAAATTCCCCTGTTTAAAAACCATTCTGTTTCTGGTATATTGCTACCCGGCAGCTAGCAAACTAGAACAAGAGGATAGTGCAAAAAGTATGACTTATCCCTGTGCTTGAAGATTTTATTAAGTACCAGACTTCTAAATTGGGCTTTGCTTATTTTTGTCAATTCATTCATTGAACATATTTATCGAGCATCTACTAAGCATCAGCACTGTTCTAGGCACGGGATTTACAGGAGTGAACACAAATGCCACTACCCTCTGGGGGAGGGTAGATGGAGAAGAAACAAAAAAAATATATGTGGTGTATAGATAGATAGATTACATATATACATCATGTTAGATGGGTACAGTTTATAAAGAATTATACAGCAGGGTGTATAAGATGTGTGGAGGGCAGGCTTGCAAATTTAAATATGGGGGCCAGAGAAGGTCTTGTGTGAGTCAAGACCTTCAGGAGCTGAGGAAGCGAGCGATGTAGGTGTGGACGCCCAGGATGGGGTGTGCTCCAGGGAGAGGGAACAGCATGTGGAAAGGCCCTGTGTCAGGAGCTGGGCTGACATATTGGAGGAAAACCATCGCTGGGATGAGTGCTGTGCCTGGCAAGGAGGTAGGATAATGAATAAAACATAATCAGTGCCCTCAAGAAATCCCAGTTTAGTGGAGAGACAGACATAGAAAATAAACTAACAAGTGATGTGGAAAGTGTGAAAAAAGCCCTGCTAACAAGCGGAAAGAAGGAATATGCCTGGACTATACAAATCAGTCTGTTTATGGGTAAGGGAGGATGGGAAGGCTCCCAGTAGAAGAGACACCTAAAGTGAAACTTAATAATTAAGAACTCAGGAAAAAATTGAGGGAATTGAAGAAAATCATTCCAGCGAGGGATGGGGATAGAGTCATGGAAATGAGAAACGTGTGCGGCGTGCTGGGTGCTGTAGGTAGACTGGTGCTATTGTAACTTGTTGGGGGGCAGGGAGTGGGGGGATGAGCCTGGAGAGGGAGGGGCAGCCTGCTATCGCAGTGCATCCAGGAGCTTGGTGTGCACATAGGAGAGATTGGGGGAGGGTAGATTTAAGATAGAATGACATGATCAGATGTCAAAAAGCTTATTCTGTGCCCTGGGGGAGTACTGATAGGTTCTGGGCTATCAAGGTAAATGGGACATAGTAGGTCCATGCTATTCTGTGCCGCCCAGATTTTTCCCTACCTTCGTGTCATACTTCAGACCTGCGCAGTCGTCCTCCACACCCGGCACACCTGTCCTCCCACTTGAGCACAGAAGATCCAGGATGGATTTAAATGTCCCAGGAGCATGATGGATACAGCCGATTCTCAAATGGCTGGTAGGTTGTTCGGTGGCGTCTGAGCAGTCAGTAGGTAGTAGGGAGGGAGGGAGAAGGAAAGAAGGAAGATATGGCAAACAAGCTGATGGTTCTGGGTAACTTGGTGGGCAGTATGTTGGAGTTTTGGGTTTTGTATTTTTGCAACTGTAACCTTTCAAAAGATTTTATTTTTAAAAGATCCAGGGCAGAGATCATGAAATAACTCCCTAATCTCTTGGCAAGTTTATTATATTAGCCTTAGCTTGGGAAGACATTCTATAATCTGGTACCAGGTAGTTCAATGCTTTATGGTACCAGAAAACTGTGAAAACCGAAATCTCTGTTCCTGCCTACCATTTCAAAAAAACCCCAATCACATTAAGAACTGCTCTAAACCTCTTGCATTTTAAAAAACTAAAATATATTTTATACTATGAAATAGCTGTATTTTTTCTCTTCTAGCAATTACCCCTTAAGATTCTTTACAGCATTCCCATCTCTGTGTTCCTAGTCTTGTCCCCTACCCTCCCCCATTTTTGTCTGTGTCCCTCTGTGGCTTACCAGGAGCATGTACCATTAGTGAGGCTTTTTAAACTCCATGTTCCCTTCCCAAGAATTTTTTTTTTTTTATTTCTCTTACAGCCCTCCTTTGGTACATTTAAAAAGAAGAAAACACATCTCTTTAGACCGTGTTCTATTTTTTGCATATTCCTTGTCTTACTTAGTCTGAAAGTGTATTTTTTTTACAGAGCTGTGAATACAATATTAATTTTACATATTTTCTTTCCCTAATTACCAGTCTTTAATATACATTAACATAACTGGTATATTCATTATACCTAGATTAAGATGTGGTTTATGATTACCTTATTAATGCACATTTAGGTAGTTTCCAATTTCTTACTACTAAAACATAGTGTTGGGGATGCGAGGGTAGTTCAGTGGTAGAATTCTCACCTGCCATGCAGGAGACCCAGGTTCGATTCCCGGTTCATGCACTTCCCATAAAACAAACAAAACTAACCAAATAAACAAAAATTTAACAAGTGGCGTCGTAATAATTGGATACTCACATGGAAAAATAATGAAATGTAACCCCACAATACAGTATACAAAAAAACCCATCATGTTGCAGAAGCATCTTTTGACATGGTCATTCTCTTCTGATGAAATATGGTATGCTGTTATGTTAATTTCATAGGAGCAGCATTACTGATGCTTTACATCAGTATTTTATGGTGTTTGATATGGAGTTCACATTCATGCTTTTCAAATGCATTATTACAATTTTACAATGCAAGCAAAATGTATGACATGTATGACTGATACATATTCTTAACCTCAAAAGGGGTAAATTAAAATCACATAAGCAGCATCTCAAAAGGGGTAAATTAAAATCACATAAGCAGCATAGAGCAGTATCTTACTTGCTCTATGGAAAGTTCAGGTCATGATTTTGAATGTGTCCTTTTCATTTTTAATCACTATCTGCTTTTAAAGCTCAGAGTTGCATAATCAGCTTCAAAGGTGAGAATATTATGCTAGTGCTATTTTAAGCTTAGGTTCCCGTCAATGTTTTAAATTTATAAAAGACAAATTTATTTTAAAAGGTATTTGCAAGCAAAATAATTTTATTGAAAATTCATGAGTTACAGTACTGAGACAGATTTTTTTCATATCTTTTTATACAGAAAACTAGCATAAAAGAAAAATAGCTGGCAAGTACAATATGTGGTTTCTATTTCAACTAACAAAATCATTTTGAAAAACATAAATCCAAAATTAATTTATTCAAGATATAAACATGTTTGTTCCTGTCTGTTGTTAAGAAAATGAATGGAATAATTTTCAATGATCTTTTCAGCAGAACATCTTTCTGGACCCATTTAAAGTGTCAAATTAACATGAAATTCACATAACTACTGTGCATGTGTGTGCATGTGTATGTAAGAATTAATTTTAATATGAGAATTTAAGAATCAGAGTTGTCATTTCCTATAGGGCAATAAATAGCACTTCTACATTTATTAAGGCTATTTTCTCCTAGGTCAAAACCAACTACTTTCAGAAAGGTTTTCAGCCTAGTAAATTCTAATGGCATAAGATCAAGTATATAATACTGCTAAAATGTTAAGTATTACAGCCAGCCATTTAATGTTAGAAAGTATCTTGTAATATCTTTTAGATCAATGTTTCTCAATTTTTCTTAAAAAGGGGAAGCTAGTCAAGCCAAAAAAGATCAAAATAGCCTCATTGTTTCAACTCATTTTTTGTTGCCAGTGGTCTGTATTTTTACCAAATTATTTTATTCCTCACCAAATATTCCCAAAGAGAGCTAACAAACCTATTACTGCTTTCTGTTGCATAACGGTTTTTAAGTCATTTTATAACAAGTTATAAACCTTTAAGAAGAAATTAGTGTTTTGGTTTTTTTTAGTCAAGATTCTGTAACAGTAGTTTCAGTGAAGATTTCTCTTCTTCTCCCCATCATCTTAATATGACTAAAATCTGAGTGTGGAATAAATCTGATACAAAAGTATCACTTAGTATAGTAGTATTGGTGAAATCTAATGCAAATGTTTTTAAAAAGCTTGATTCTTATGACTGTGAACCAAAATAAAACTTCTGCTCTATCTTTAGGATCCCACTTACTTGGACACTGGAGGGCAATAAAGATTGGAGAAAGCCTCTACAAATGCTGAATTGAAGAGAAATAAACACCAAAAAAAAAAAAAGTAAGAGATCTATGACCTGGACCCACCAGTCTGGCCCCTTCCTTGGTCCTGTGCAGCTTAAGAGGCACCCAGGGGAGGATGGCCTGAGTCCCTCTTCCCGTGGATGCAGACCATAGCGCCACTTTAGAACCCCATGCCTATCTAGGCCTAGGGATCCAAGTCCACAGAGACCCAGGGTAGAACACAAGCCACAAGAACACATGCATACAAAGGGACCACTGGAAATAGAGACTGTCACAGAAATGCTGGCTGGAGGTGCACACATACCAGTCTGACTGCTGGATCCTGAAAAATGGACATTTATACATTGGCCCCAACTACTTGCTGTGGCAGGATGCCATAACAGGGACAAATGAAAAAGAAAAACTGGGTACTGATGGATTGACCCCATGTGATGTGTTGTGGCAGTATACCATAACAGGGAAGGTACTGTAGGCAGGAAAGACTCAAGAAAAAATGGGGGTGGAGAACTGCACTATTCTTAGGCAAAATGGGTTCCAGTACTGAAAAACGTGTATAGAAAAGGAGACACTGAGTGAGGAGAAAAGTTAAACTAATTATGAGAGCTGGGAAGAAAATTCTATACAAATATAGACAGAAAATCAGGATTCCTGGGAAAGGAATGAGGACAATAAACTTTCTCCTGGAGGTGAAACAAGTACACACAAAAGGGTAATCGTAAAAGTTAATCCTGTGCAGAATAGCTGCGAAAATCTGAACAGTTAAGCATGGGCTACTCTAAAGGTCCAGTATAAGTTGGACCAAGTGTCAAAGAAGATACTTAACACATCTACATAATCTACAATAAAACCCTAGGCAAGAGGAAGAAACTGACCTTCAGAGTTAGCACATAAAAATAATCAGATGCCCATTCACCAGCAAAAAATTACAAGCCATCCTAAGAAACAGGAAGATATGGCTCAGTCAAGGGAACAAATGAAGTCTTCAGAGGAGACAAGACTTTGTGACAACTAATCAAAGATGTTCAAACAAATCTTCTAAAACAATTCAAGGAGATGAAAGAAAACACAAAGAGGTAAAGGATATTAAGAAGACAACATGTGAGCAAAAAGAAATAGAAAGTTTAAAAAGCAAAACAAATTATGGTGGTAAAAAGGCACGATAATGGAGACTAAAAATACACTACAGCAGATTTGAAAAGGCAGAAGAAAGAATGAGCAAACTAAGAAACAGGACAACTGAAATCATACAGTCCAAAGAACAGTCAGAAAAAAACAACAGAAAAAAATTAAGCAGTGCCTCAGGGACATGAGTCATGGCAGGAAGCATACAAAGATATACATAATGGAGTCCCAGAAGAAGAGATGGGAAAAAAGGAAGAAGAAGACTTGGGGAAAAATGGCTGAAAAATTTCCAACTCTTATGAAAGACATAAAAAGATACATGTCCAAGAAGTGCAATGTACTCCAAACAGAATAAATCCTAATAGACCGACTCTGAGATGCATACTAATCAGAATGTCAAATGCCAAAGTTAGAGGATTCTAAAAGCAGCAAGAGAAAAGTGATTCATCATATACAAGGGATCCGCAATAAGACCAAGTGCCAATCTCTCAGAAACAATGGAGGCGAGAAGACAGTGGTATCATATATTTAAGATACTGAAGAGAAAAACCACCAGCCAAGGATTTTTTTTCATCTGGCAAAGCTGTCCTTCAAAATAAGGGAGAGTTTAAAATATTCACACACAAACAGAAACTGAGAGAGTCTGTCACAAAATACCTTTCT
This sequence comes from Tamandua tetradactyla, assembly GCF_023851605.1. Classification (NCBI taxonomy): domain Eukaryota; kingdom Metazoa; phylum Chordata; class Mammalia; order Pilosa; family Myrmecophagidae; genus Tamandua; species Tamandua tetradactyla. The sequence goes on along the minus strand of NC_135334.1, from coordinate 50,047,964 downwards.
TACAAGAATTGCTAGAGGGAATCCTGCTAGGTTGAATAAGTGACGATCTTCAATAAAGGTGGCTAAAAGGGTAAATGCAAAATCCAATAGTATTGTATCATCAATGTACAGCTCTTTAATTTCTATTAAGGAGTTAGAATACAATTGAACAAGAAAAAGTCATATTTCCTGATAATGGACATGTAAAATATAAAGTGGTAAAGCGGGATAAATACAAAATAAAGAAGGGGGTGCAAGGGTAGTTCAGTGGTAGAATTCTCACCTGCCATGGGGGAGACCCCATTTCCAGTCCCAGTCCATGTACTTCCCAAAAAACAGAGGATACTCACATGGAAAAATAATGAAAAGTGACCCCACCATACAAAAAAATAAAACAAAACAAAAACCAACAACAACAAAATAAAGAGGGGAAACTGGGATATCTAGCAGAAATCATGTATGCTACTGAAGTTGAGCTGGGGTATCTTTTCAAAGTGTAGTAGGTTGTGTAATATAATCCCAGGGTAATAATAACGAATTTTAAAAATACACAGAAACAGAAATAAAGAAGGGATTAGTCAGATACATCACTAAATATCAACTATAGAGAAAAGGTGGTTGCAATAAAGGAAAAAAGAAGCAAAAAAGATATGACATATAAAAACCAAAGGACAAAACGGTTGAATACTACTGCCTTTACCATAATTAACACTGACAGTTACAGATTACTACCTAATTAAAAGATACAGATTGGCAGATTGGATAGAAAAGCATGATCCAACTATGTTATTTACAAGAGACTCGCCTTAGACCAAAACACAAACAGATTGTATTTGTGATTTTGGATCTAAGGATGGAAAAAGATAATCCATGTAAAATAATAACCAAAAGAGAGCTGGGGAAGCTGTACTAATATTGGACAAAATAGACTTATTTTGGAAATTAAAAGCTAGTATAAGAGACAAAGGAAGAAATTATATATCAATAAAAGGGGCAATCCACCAAGTAGAAATAGCAGTTCTGAATATACATCTGCCTAGACATGGTACCCTAAAATACATGAGGCAATTACTGGCAAAACTAAAAGGAGATATAGACACCTCTACAATAATGATTAGAGACTTCAATAAACTATTCTCAGTAATAAATAGAACATCTAGACAGAAGATCAATAAAAAGAAAACTTAAATACTATAAATGAACTAGACCTAACAGATATACATAATACTGCACCCCAAAAAGGGTAAGATACACATTTTTCTCAAGTGTACATGGATCATTCTTCAGAATAGACCACATGTTGGGTCACAAAACAAGCCTCAAATTTTAAAAGAACGAAACGAAACTATACAAAGCATCTTCTTTGACCGCAATGGAATGAAGCTAGAAATCGGTGACTAGCAGAAAATCAGAAAATCCACAAATATACAGAAGTAAAAAAAAACAACAACAAAGGAACAAAAGAGAAATCACAAGGGAAATCAGTATATATCTTGAGGTGAATGAAAACAAGAACACAGCATATCAAAACTTATGGGTAGTGGCCAAGGTAGTGCTCAGAGGGAAATTTATAGCTCTAAAAGTTAAAAAAGAAGAAAGAGCTAAAACCAAATTGAAAACCTCGAGGAACTAGGGAAAGAAGCAGAAGAAAACAAATAACGATTAGAGAAGAAATAGAGAATAAAAAAACAATGGAGAATATTTACACCTAAAGCACAAGCAACATAAGAAAAAGATAAATGGGACTTCATCAAAATTAAAAACTTTTGCGCAAAAAGGAATTCATCTCATAAAAGAAAAACCTACTCAATGTGAGAAGTGCATATCTGCATATCTGATAAATATTACTATTCAGAATATTAAAAGAAATCCTTCAACTCAACAACAAAAAGACAACCCAATTAAAAAATGAGCTAAACACCTAAGTAGACACTTTTCTCAAGAGGATATACAAATGGCCAGAAAGCACATGAAAAAATTCTCAATATCACTAGCTAGTAGGGAAATGCAAATCAAAACCATGAGGTTATCTTTCACACTAATTAGAATGGTTATTATTAAAAAAAAAATTACTAGCGCTAGAGAATGTGGACAAATGGGAACACTCATTTATTGCTGGTGGGAATGTAAAATGGTGCAACTTCTGTGGAAGACAGTTTGCAGTTCCTCTTAAAAGTTTCAAATGTCCATGTAAACTGGCAATCCCATTGCTAGGTGTATACCCAAAGAACTGAAAACAGGATAGACACTTGCACACCAATGTTCACAGTGGCATTACTCACATTTGCCAAAAGACGGAAGCAACCCAAGTATCCATCAACAGATGAATGGGTAAGTAAGACAATATTATTCAACTGTAAAAAGTAAAATAGTCTGATACATACAACAAAGTGGATGAACTGTGAAGACCTCATGTTAAGCGAAATAAGCCAGACACAAAAGGACAAATATTGTTTCACCATTTTGAAACAATTAGTGTAAGCAAATTTATAGAGTCAGAATCTAGAATATAGGTTACCAAAGGATAGGATGGGGGTAGGGAATGGAAGTTAAATGCTTATCAATCAAAATAGAAACTCTGTCAAGTTTTGGTAATGGATGGTGTTGATGGTAGCATGACATTAATTATAATTAGCACTGAATTATATTACTAGAAAATTTTAAAATCCATGGAGGTGCACAACACAAGCAGTGAACCCTTAATTAAACCATGGACTATATATAGTTAAACATGCTTTCATGAATTGAAACAAGTGTCCCACACCAACGTGAGATGTTACTAATACGGTCATATACGCAAACTGTATTTTATGGATGACTGTTCTATAAACCACAATGCCGCTAATAAAAAAAAATTAAACCCTGTATTTTGTCAGATAGCTATTTTCCAGTCATTAAGGAAGACAGTGCCTACAAAACTCAGCAAAAGAAAGAAACAAAAAGGAGAGCTCAAGCTACAAATAAGATAGCTGTTCACATTCTACCCGTGGCCTGCAGGCTGTTTAAAATGAATGCTGTTCTCTCCTTTACTGAGGTTTATATAGTTAATGTGCAGGCTTCTGAAAGGCCCTTCTTTTCTGTAAAGCTTCATATACTATTCAAAGATCACCCACTTCCAAACGTTAAAATATAGACTCACAATTAAACTGAAAATAATTAAATTCTGAGAGATGTGAAAAATAAATTGGAATGGGAGTTGGGATCAGGTTCTCTTTATCTCAAGGCTATGTGACCTTGACCAAGTCCCTTAACCTTTCTGGGCCTCAACTCAAAGAAGGAATTGTATTAGATAACCTCTAAAGTTGACTAAAACACTGAGTCAGAATCTTGCACAGTGTCTCTTAATTACCATTATAAATAGTGCGAAAATAATTGTTTTTGGAATTTTTTGATGCTTGTGTTTTGGTTAATGGGAGTTTTCTATATTTCCAGGAGCTAAGCATAAGTTTTTGGTTGTGTAATAAAAATAAATAATTGAGCTATTTTTATATTATTCACAAAGCTTATTTTGACATTCATTTGATGGTGAGGAGAGAAATTGTGACCTACGCATTTTATTTATCTTTCTCATTGTTGAACCTGTGTTCTTTCCTCAACTGGGAGGCAAAAGAAGTAGCATGGGGGTAAGAGAGAGAAGTCTTGTTTGAAGTCTTTCTGGTAAAGAACAGAAATCTTTCATTCTTTTTCTTTTTCACAACTAAAATTTTTGAAATTATGATAATATTTTTAAACAAAAGATATATAATAGTTTACCACTATTGGTAAAGAATTAAAATGTGTTGCCAAAATATTAAAAATATAACCAAACTCTTCTTTTGGCACATTATCAAGTACATAGCAATGTATTCTACTAGTTTCGTTTAATCATTCAGAATCGAGACAAAAATAGAAGACTTATAACTTTGGGTCCACTATTTCAAACCAGATGTTAGACATGTTGTATTCAAATTTAGAGAGGAACTTTGTGAGGTCTCAGCTATGACTCTGGGAGCAGGATAAATAATTTCTTCAACAGTTACATAAGTACCTAAGAGGAAACCAACAACTCCAGTGAATGCTATAGAAATATTTTTCAGGACCATCCATATATTGTAATGCTCCTTAGAAAACGTCAGAATTTCAACCAAAGGCGGTAAGATCAGGGCCAACGTGCTGCTGCTCACAGCTCCCACAAAGGAAATCACAATGTCTAAACGAGGAATCAGAACTGCTCCAGCACCTAGAAAATGAAAATACAAATATTTCTCATTTAAAAATTTGGTACTTACATAAATATTAAATGTAGATGTTCACAGTACATTAAAATTAATGCAAGTCTACACTACTAAATTACTGCTTATAGAAAAATCTGCCATATTTTGCTCTGAACCAAATTTAAAAAGTGAATGACATTTTCTGGAGCTTCGATAAACAATTTAAAAAATTTTTGCTGCGAAATGCTCAGTTAAGAAATTTGGATAGTTTAACAGTATTTGCATTACTCTGCATACAGCTTACCCCACAACGCACAAACATTATTACAACAGTTAACAATGTTTAAAATACTCCTATTTCATTAGCCACAAATCAATTCCAGTTAACTTTTCTAAAATAACAGGACATTTCTAGGCAAAATGAAAATACTTCATTCAAGTATTATTTCTCATACATATATCAAAACCAAAAGGACATTTTGATCTGCATTTTCGACTCTTTCATTTAAAGATTATTTCCATTAGCACACTAACAGTTCTCTTACATTAAAAAAAAGCACCCTAACTTTCTATTCTTTTGCAGCAAACTCCTTAAAAAAGACTGACTTTTTAAAGTCACTGCCTCCAATTTTACTCTCATTCTTCTTTGATCAAAATCAGAAATGATCTCTGCTTGGTTAGATCCAATGGTTACTTCTCAATTCTTAACTTACTTTATCAGTCAGCAGCATGTGACCACTGATTACTCTTCCCTCTGGGAAACTCTCTTCCCTAGACCTGAAAGATCTCATACTTTATTTCATGGGCTACACCTTCTCAGTCTTCTCTGCTTGTTCCACTTTATCTCCCTGATCTCTTAGTGCCGCAGAAGTCATTCCTTCAATGAAGGGTAACCACCTCATCATGGTTTGTATCACAGTTTTAGCACAGAGAAACCCTCCCAAACCCTGGCAAACTGGGATAAGTGGTCACCCTACTTAGACCTCACTCTATACAGATTAATCCTAAATTTGTTCAGAAAGTTCAGGAGAACTCAGATCTCCTCTGAACTGCAGACTCATATCCAATTGCATACCTAACATCTCCACTTGGATGTCTAACAGGAATCTTACACTTAGCATGTCCCAAAATATATTCTGCAAATTTTCTATGTCCTGCAAAATATATTCTGCAAGTTTTCCCATTTCAATTAGGGGCAAATCCATTCTTCAGTTTACTCAGTTCAAAACCATGGAATCATCCATGACAGCTCTCTTTTGTACACCTCATATCAAATCCACCAAGAAATCTTTCTCTCAATCTTCCAAATATATCCAGAATCTGACCATTTGCAATACCTCCCCGCCTCATATCACATTGGTCTGAGGACCATTATCTCTTGCCTGAATTCTTCAATCTTATATTAACTTGTCTCCCTGCTCTAGTTCTTGCTTCTTCTCAGTCTATTTTCACACAGCATGAATGATGATATTAAAATATGCCAGACTGCCTTACGCCAAAGGCTTTCCATATCACTTAAAGTAATATAAACTTCCTATTACTGATCTAATCTCTTCCTCTTTCTTTCTCCCTTGCTCACACTATTTTGTGCTTTCCTCTAACAAGTCAGGCATGCTCCTGCCCCAGGGCATTTGAACCTGTCTGGACAATGTATGGCTCACTCCTTCACTTTAAGGTATTTACTTAAATGTTACCTTTAATGAAAGCTTTCTGACTACTCTCTTTAAAGTTTCACATACCACAATACCCCTTATATTTCTTGTTTTTTTTTTCCATATCATTTATCACTATCTAACCTCCTCTGCAATTTTACTTGATCTGCCCACCCTTTTTAGGTAACAACTCCATAAGTATATACTTCAGTTTGTTTTGTTCACTGCTTTATCCTCAAACATTTAACCATGGTGTGCTAAATAGAGGAATCTATCTGAATAATCTTAAATGATCAAAATTTTTTGATAAAAAATAAATCACTGCCTAGATGGCTAAAGGTTAATGGAAATAAATAACAGGAACCAAAACACTCCGACAGCTGAAGCTTAGCATATTGGAACTGTAATTGGAATTTGTTATAGTCTCAAAACTGTCCCAACTTCCCTATTATATAATCAATCACATTATTATTCTCCTGATTCTGACGAAAAATCTTAAAATATTTTTCATTTTATAAGTGTAAGCCTAGTTTTATAATTTCAAAGTAATTTTTCATAATAATGTATATCTGTACCAACCTCACCTGCAATGCCACTGTCTTTGAGTAAAGTCCCTCAGCTGTGTTCTTGATCTGATTTCCTCCCCTCTCCTGTAGAACTTGCTATATTAGTCTTGGTCTTTCACATATTTGCAATCCCCAACCCCCTCTCAACTGACTTCCTCTTCAGAGAATCAAAATATGCTCAAATCCTTATCTTACAAATTCCATAGGTATCTCAAGTTCAACATACCTAAAATATAACTATTTCTTCACTGCAAAATGGAGAGAAAGTACTATTGAAAGGATTATATAATACAACAAAAATACTTAAGGAAGCGACTGGCATTTGGTAAACATTTAATAAATGACAGTTACAGTTGATTTTGTATTAGCAGACCCATACCTTTCTATGTAATGTATTTACTAAAGTCAAATATACAAAATTCAAACAAAAGGCAATTTATACTGGAAGTTGTTTATATAGTTAACTTCCAGACACTGTATTTACAAAATTTTATAGATGTACTTGATTTTGACCTTCCTTCACATATGAAGACACAGTTAATCAATGTAAGTTCAACGTGCATTAGAAAGAGGCCAAACATTTGACGTTTTCATCACAAAGGTTTCCATTTTTACCTCTATTGTGTAAAGTTTACGAAAACTTTATAACTTGGATGAACACTTATTTTTTTGTTTTTTCCACACATTTTTATAAAATAGGGCAAACACAATCTTCAAATTTTACAAGAAATGGGATTTTTTTTTACTCAAATGAAATCTTACTGGGAAACCAATGAAACAAATAGGCAGCTATACTATTTAAAGCAGAATTAGGGTACTAGAAACCTTCTCCCTAATAGTAACCCCCTTGAAGCACCTCCAATAAATCCATAGAACTACGCCAAGTGCACTTTGAAGTAAAAACATTCATTTAATGGCATATATATTGCAATAGACAGGACAGAAAAATTCTCATTATTTTTGTGTTTCAATGGATTCTTTCAGGAGGTGAGATAATTTGGAACTAAATTGCCCCATGTTCTTTATGTTCCCAGAAGTTATGTTCATTTCTATTCAAAATTATTATGAAAAATTACTTTGAAATTATAAAACTAGGCTTACACTTATAAAATTGACGTGAGAAAACCCTTATAAATAATTCATTTTGAAGAAGTTAGAACTCTAAACTAGAAATACTTTATAATGTGGATTCTCTTTTTAATAGATGCTTGTTAGGTGTTTTTAACATTTCCCTCTAGGAAACTATAAAGCGTAGCTATCAAATACAATTGGCACCTTTACAAATTCACGTATTCATTTTGTGAAAACCTGTTTATCTACTTACAGTAGGTGGTAGTATAAAAGGACAGTCAGACAAACATGGCTAGAACCTTGCCCTCTTTTAAATCTGAAATATATTTTTCCTCATTAGATTTTCAATAATTGAAGCTGTTACCAATAAATTAAATGAAATATTGCTGGCAAACCATGTGGGGGAACACTAGAGAGTTTTAGAATTTATAGACAAGAACTTCATTTATCAAATATTGTTAAGCCATAAAGTATAATTTCAATTAGATAAATCCATCCTTTAAATGTTATATAACTTATAGATATTTGCTAGTAAAAGTGACTTGAAATATGTTATTCAGTAATGGATTAGTAGACAAGAAGTATGTATTCTCTAGGCAACTCCAACATATGAAACGTAAATGAACAAAAAAAACAAATCAGGGCGGGCCATGATGGCTCAGTGGCAGAGTTCTAGCCTGCCATGCCCGTGACCTGGGTTCAATTTCCAGTGCCTGCCCATGTAAAAAAAAAAAAAAAAAATTCAAAGTATAGCTTAGTCATTGCAAATAGGATTACTATAAATAGGTTGCCATATGTCATATATGGGCAGTTACTATGAATATATTTATTCGGTGCTAACTAAACTCAATATTTTCAAAAACTATATTCTAGAGAAAAAAAAAACACATCCTAAAGGGACCAAGTTCCCTCTGATATGAAAATAAAAGCCCATTCTAAGTCATTCGTGAGAAGACTGAGTGGGGAAAAAAATTACAGCACCAACAACACTGTGGCAAATAATTCACATTAACCTTAATTATAAAAATAATCAATGGTGCTCTCCTCACACCTACTGACTATAAGATATCATATTAAGATGCAGAATGGCAGCTAACATAAAGGATTTTAGTGTTTCTATAACATTGTACAAACAACCAAAGATTTATGTTTCTTTTTTCATATTTATGTAGTCATAGTCTATGAAAAGCAAAAAAAAATCAATAAAATAAGAAAGCCAAAGAAACAGAAGAATCAATGAGTTAGACAATAACTGAAATAAATAGTAATTAATATATTTTACAGATTTAATCCATACATGGAATTGAAACACTGGTAATAGTGCCCTATATATAATTCAAAATTTAATGGCTCACAAATTACTTTGTTTTTAAAGTAAAAGATATTTATTATATTCTACAGCGGCCTTAACAGGACTCTATTCACACTACTACCTCACCTGTGAGATACCTGTATATACCAGGAAACTACCAACAGGGCACATGTAGAAAAAGTCTGACCCATTTTTTCAAGCTTTTTCAGTTCCACCAAAAAAAATGATTCAAGTGCCAGATAGGGACTTGGACATAACTAACATAATTCAAGCTGATAGGTCTGCTAGTTTAAACACAACAAACTTGTATTCAGTACTTGGAAAGGAATATGGAACATGGAAAGATAGCATGCTCAAGGGGATTCCTGCTGAGCCTCCAGTCTCACTGTGAGTGCTGCACAGCTTGCTTAGTATTACAAGGTCCTGTCTGCTGTCTGCATACATTCATCAGTCAAGAGCCTGGCAAAAATCTTAAGTACTTTGAAGAAAATAAAACCAGTCTTATCATGAATGCTATCAGCTTTTACTGTACTTTGGAAGGATATGCCAAAGACTCAAGATGAAGTTCAGTGTCCAACGATGTGTCCCAATGAATAAGAAGGGAGTAGCGCATGGTGTTTGTTCTTTTTTCCGGTACATAATGCTATAAATATAACCCTCAAAGCTGAGGGTAGACACAGCTATTTTTTAACTAAAACAAAGCAGCAGCATAGAAAAAGCTGCATGACCAAGTCTGTGCCATGACTCAGGGACTTAGGAAAAGCCCCTGGCTTCTGGGAATGAACTCGTGGTAGCAGTCGTGGTGTGGTCTGTGATTCAATAACAATGCCAGTCAATGTGTAAAAATGGAAGCAATCATTAAAAATCCTGGCCCCTTTTAACATTGCCCTCAAGCTCCCATAAGTGAATTTCAGTAGCTGTTTCTAAAAGGGGATCTATTTTCAATCTAGAACTGTTTCATGCCTATCAATAACAGGACCTTTACTGAAATCAACCTTTTTATTTAGTGCAGTTGTCAAAATGTCAAAAGCATCATATAAAAAATGTTCAAAACATTTTAAAGTAACTTTTCCCCTCATGGTTGTTTCATTAGTCATCAGAGTATGGGTTGATTGACGTCATTCCTCAATATGATTTTTCCCTTGTTAGTTGATAAAATTCACTGCAAAGATTATTTTGAAAAATAACAGTTTTAGCTACTTTTCCCCACATGGCTTTTTGTCTTACATACAAAATGTAAGACATCTAATTCTGTAAAATTAGGAATAAGCTCCACCCTATGGTGCACAATACTTTAGGGTATTTCACAAACTTACCCTGAATTTCTAGCTCTACCATTCTCCAACCTTGGCCAGAAATGGTTACTAATTTTTTAAACAGAACGTCCAAAGCTGCTTGTTTCCTAGTACATCAGAAACTTCGTCCCTGGCATCATTCTGGGCAAGCCCACATTAGGTCAGCATTTAAGTCAATCTTACAACTGAAGTTATAATAATGGTGACAATAATGATAACTTTTAGCTACTTTGTTCATATTTTTAACTCCCCCCCCAAAAAAAAATACCATAAGGATGTCATTTTCATTTCAAAGTTGAGAAAAGAGGGTCTCAGAGACAGCATGTAACTCGCCTGAAGTCACTCAGACATCACTTGGTAGGGCTGAGTTTCGATCCCTAGGTGTCTCTGACTCAAAGCTTAAACTCTTTCCACTGTACCAAGCTCAAGATATTAATGCTCACTGGAAAAGGTATTTTATAATGTGAAGCCTTCATAAGAGATCATACACATGCATTCAAATAGAAAGTAAAGTTAGTCACTGAAATTACTAAAGACCAAAACAAAATACAATAAAACAAAACCCTTACATGGAGTAGAGGTAAGAGGTAAAGTTTAAGCCGTTAAATACACAAAAGTTAGCAGAAAAAAAAATCCAAGGAAAATTAGAAGAAATAAAATGTTTATCAATAATGTCAGGGCCCTTTATGTACCTGATTTAAATGTACATGTATGTTTTAATCACTGGTGATATCATTTTCAAAATAATTTAATTCTCTTAAGGGTAAAGGATCTGGTTTGTATTTTTTCTTATTATAATAGAATATAGATTTTTAAAATAAAAAGCATCCTGACTAGGTAAATAAAATTGTTTTAAAAATATTGAAAAATATTTTCTAAGTAGTCTTGTTATAAGAAATTTAACAATAAAATAATTTTATGATATAAATATGTAGTGATACTTACAAGTAATACTAACCAAGAGGGCCCGTATTCCAAATTCACAGATTTGCTTCCATTTAACACGAAATTTGGATGTGATCACAGGAATAATGATCTCTGCTGGAACATAGAACTGAATTGAATATGTCACAAAAATGCCAAAGGAATACAGAATTTTCACTGATTGATATAACCTGTTGAAAAAAAAGTTCAAAATTTAGTCTTTCTTACTAAGAATCAGATTTCTTACCCTTTATCTTTAGTGTTAAGACAGACAAGAACTCCAGAATGCAAACTTAAGCCAGACTATTACGAATTAAAAATGGTTGTTTTGGGGCTATGCAACAGTGGCTCAGTGGTAGAATTCTTGCCTGCCATGCCGGAGACCCGGGTTCAATTCTCAGTGCCTGCTCATGCAAAAAAAAAAAAAAAAAAAAAAAATTTTTTTAAAAAGGCACTGAACTCTATTACCTGTCTAGATGAATGATGGACAATTCATTTTGACAAGCCTGGAAAGCCTGAATGTGACAAAGATTTCGAACATACTGTTGGCAAGTTTTTATTTAGGGCTGAGACAAATGTTCTGATTTATTAGGCTCAGCCCTATTAGAAAATATAGGTGTCTCTTTGAAACAACTGGGAATATTGTGCATCTTTAAAAATTCTAAGTCATATCTTCACTGATCTATATGTAGAAGAAAAACTTCACATTAAACTCTGGGTTACATAGCTTCCTCTGCCTGAATATCTTGGTGGATATGTCATTATCTGTAGAAATGAATAAAAGCAGAGCATCTAAATGATTTCAAATTGTAATGTTCTGAATTATAAGGTGAGTCTACCTATGCTATAATTATATTATAAGGAAAATAAAGTTGTTGAGCTTTTTTTCTCCCAAGTAAACTTAACTCAGTGCCCAATGCTACAAAACAACACACTAATTTTCTGCTTTATAAATATCTTTAGATCTGTACATTTTAGATAGCCTTATGTCAAAATTCTGCATATATGTCTTGATAAAGACTTAGATAATTCCTTCTGCCTGGCAAAAGATGACTTTTAAAATGTGGACAGCAACATGGAAAGAACATCCAGAACTGTAGGACTCAGAGGAACATTATAGAACCTACTTTCTTTGGCTACAAATAATATTAATGTGCTGAATATTTTGAAGTTTTGAATATAACAATAAAACAAACAGTCACCTTTGTATTCTATAAGGAACAGATAGAGAGGAGACCATGGAATTTATTTAACAGCTTAAACTTTACCTCTTACCTCTACTCCACGTAAGGTTTTGTTTTATTTTGTTTTGGTCTTTAGTAATTTCAGTGACTAATTTTACTTTCTATTTGAATGCATGTGTATGATCTCTTATGAAGGCTTCACATTATAAAATGCCTTTTCCAGTGAGCATTAATATCTTGAGCTTGGTACAGTGGAAAGAGTTTTCTACTCTTCATATTTTCTAATAGGGCTGAGCCTAATGTTCCACACACTGACAGCACTGGTTAACACATATGTCCTCCTTCAGCAGAAACCTCACTGATAGCCACTATTTTCCCACCTAAGAGATCTACTTTCCCAACTAGGAGTTCTAGAAACAGGGAAGAGGGTTTTATCTCGGGGGGGGGGGCGGGCAGTTATTTTAGGATATAGAGTACTCCACTTTTTGTAAAGAAATTCTCAATGTTAATTAGGCCTTTGGCTTTTATCTATAAGCTTTATTACAGTAAAACTTAGAGTAGTAAAAATTATAAACAGTTCTCTAAATTGTGGCCAAGCAAGAATAATTCAGTAAGGAGTCCAATAACACAGTCATCATAGGAGTGGATGTGAAAAAATATAAGTAATTTGAAAACACTACAAATAGCATAATTATGAAAGAAGGATCTCCTTACAGCTAAGCAACAATAAAACCTTCATTTTAAAATAAGTTAAGGATATAGTTCTCAGCTTAAGTCTTAAAGGTTAGATATAAATGGTCAAATTACTTAAAATCTACAAAATAACCAAAAGACTCCTGTTCCACATACTCTGATATGAAATTGTGAAGATGGCAGAATTAAACTAATATTCTTCTTGGTTTTATATTATTGGTTTAAAAGAACAACATTCCCTTTTTATTTATTATCTTCTAACTTATAAGTTTAAAAAATATGGTTAACAGTATATTTTTTAAAAATTATATATGTATGTATAATTACTTTTCTATTGATATAATCAATAGAAATCTGGTTATTACCACCATTCAATAATACTGACTATATGCAATAATTATAAGTGGGCACTATATGGAATAAAATTGGTAGATAAAATGATTTGAGTCTTCTAGAGGCTAGTATAAGTTGCTAATCATCAAGGAAGAATAAACTGGAAATAAGACGGAATATCTGAGAAAAGCAATGCAGTCTTTAAATCAACCACTTAAGAGACTGTTTCACTTTTATTTCTTTCCTGTTTCAAGAACCTGTTTATTTCTGTGCTTGACATCCTTATCTTCAAACACTCTCAACTATATCTTTCTCTACTCAACTTTTTTATAGATATCGTCAGCTTTTGTCCTCAGTTTGGTTTTAAGTAGCATCTATGGTAAGGGTCCTCTTTGTTCTAAGTTTTAGAACTGAAGAGAGTTCAAAGAGGAAGAATCTACCCAATAAATTCTTCTACCAAAGAAAAAGAAGCTTTCCTTAAAGTCTTAAGAATTTGTTTTGATGATATATAAGAACTTAAAACAACTTGTAAACATTTAGTGCACATTAGAAAGTCTTCTAAAACCTTTCACTGCCAAAGAATTTTTCATTTATATTCCATACTATATTCTAAAGCTCTTGGAAGTTAGAGACTATGTTTTACTCTTCTCTGTATACTTCCCAATGCACTTTGTGGCAGAGTGGCATTCATCAAATATTTAGTTAATTATTAATGAAGAATGTATACAGATAGATAAGCCTTAGAAACTACATCCTTTCAATTTGATAAATAATACTCCAAAGAATGAAAGATTCTTTAAAGCTAAAAAAATTAACATTTTAGCAAAGAGCAGAAACTTATTTTCTTATAATTATTTTACAGACAATATATGGAATGTTTAATGAAAATATAAGGGTAAAAGACTAAATGTTCTATTAGTTTTAAACACATAAGATTTCAAAATTTGCAGTGCTTCTGTTCTTTTCCCCACATTGTCTAATAAATCAAACAATCTAAATGATCAGGTATAAATATCTATTTTTTTCACATATGAATATCTTTAAAAAAAATTTTAAGACAACCTTGGAAATAAATTAGTGACTGATTCTCTTTCTCTCAAGATTGAATACAGAAGCTAATCTGATAATTTGCTTTTCTTCTTGGACCCTTCATGATAAATGAGGTTAAGAATCTTGAGGACTTAGCTCTGTTGAAAAGAAAAGTTGTCTCCTTAATCAAGAACTAGCTACAATCTTTACCAAGAATCTCACTTATTCTAAGCTAAAAAAATAAGACTGCTTTGGTTATCTAGCATTCATGTCAAGATAGACTGAACAATTGAACATTCATATCACATTTACTGAAACATAAGAATTATGAGAGATTTTTGTCTGATCACTCCTGTATTACTAATGCAAGAACAGTACCTGCTATACAAAGAACATACAGTAAATATTTGCTGAATGAATAAATTCACTAGATGCCCTTCATTTCTAATTTAAAATAATAATGGCCGTTGTGATGAGGAAAGGAAGAGGCAGTTTGGGACAAGATCTCTAGATCCTGTAAGGATCTAGATTTGTAAGGCAAATTTAATATGAGAAGATTATTAAAAACTTGCCACCTAGGCTTCCAGCCAACTAGGATGGCAGTGTGGATGGTACTGGGTGCCATTCCCCTACTAAAACTTTGAACAATAAGCAAAAACTGGCAAATCTTTCTCAAAACTCTAAAAAACGGTTAGAGGGTTGCATTAATCAGGCAAGTACCAAATCAAGTAAATACAACTTTAAAAGTGGTAGGAGACACTCATGATATCCTTGTTGGACTTTACCCCACTCTTCCCAGGCACAGTATGGAGCCAGTCTGTGCTCCTATTGTGAGTTCTGGCTCTGTTCCAGAAGAAGCAGAGTAATCCTTATGTGCATAATAGAGAGCCTGTATATAAGTGCCAATGTATCCAGTGGCAGCCTGAAAGACAGAATCTCATTTCTGACTGACCCTCCCAGACCTTGCCCTGCAGTCAGAAGTAGCTTATAGACTGCTAAAGCAATATAAGAAGCAATTAAGTCAAAGTGGCCTGGAGCAAAGGTTTACCAGCTTTAAGTCATGCAATAGAGCATCCAGGAGAAAGGAGAGAAACTTTACTTCTTAGGGAAAGAGGAGGTATTTGAATTCTTGTAAATGGGAGAATTCCTAACTCCATGAGCAAACCACAATGCCATGACAAGGCACAGGCTCAGAAAGGACTGAGACCCTACATTTCACATTTACCCCAGGCTGATCTTCTTGATAGGAGGGCTGAATTCTGAAGGATAGCACCAGCCAATGAAAAAAAGCCAATCTGCCAAGAGTGTAAAGGTGTTTTTTAAATTGGTTCGTATCTTATTTAGCTCCTGGCACTCAAGGAAATCTCTGTCATATCACTAACTGGATACAAACTTAAGGAATAGACAGCTCAGGGACTAAATCCCAGAGTTAACACTAAAAACTATTAAAAGGTTCAATGTGCAATGAAAGCGGAAGACAAACAAGGAAAGGAAATGATGGCCCATTTAAAGAAACAGGATAAAAATTAAAAAAAAAAAAATCAAGGAAGAAAATCAGTTTTGTGAAATACCAAAGACTTAAAAAATGATGTGAAATAGGTCTGAGATAAAAGAAAACACAGAGAAAGACACTAAGCCAACTAGATCTAACAGATATAAAACACTGTACCCAATGAAAACAGAATACACATTCTTTGCAAGTATACATGGACCAATGTCCAGGGCAGATCATACGTTGGGCACAAAAAAATTTCTTAAATTCAAAAATATTGAAATCATACAATGTATATTCTCCAACAACAAGGAAATAAAGCTAGAAATCAGTGTCAGAGGGAGAAATGGAGAACTCACCAATATATGGAAATCAAACAACATACTCTTAAACAACTCAAGGTAGGAGGAAATTAGAAGCAAAATTAGGAAATATGGTGAAGCAAATGAAAATGATAATACAACATACCAAAACTGATGGGAATCAACAAAGGCAGTGATGAGAGGCAAATTTATGGCCCTAAATGCTCACATTAAAAAAAAAGAGAGAAAAGACTGCAAATCATAGACCTGACCTTAAAACTGAAGAATGAGAAAAAGAAGAACAAACTAAACCCAATAAAGGAAGGAAAAAATTAAGATAAGAGCAGAGATAAACAAAATACAAATAATAATAACAATAGAATCAACAAAACCAAAAGTTGGTTCATTGAAAAGTTCAATAAGATTGACAAACCTTTAGCTAGGCTGATAAAAAAAAAAAGTGAGGATACAAATAATGAATGTCAGAAATGAAAACGGGAACATTACTACCAACCCTGCTGAAATAAAAAAGACTATAAGAGGATATTATGAACTATATGCCAATAAATTAGACAAATGAGATTAAATGGACAAATTCTTAGAAACATACAAACTACCTACACTGATTCAAGAAGAAAGAGAAGGTATCAATAAACCAATTACAAGTAAAGAGATTGAATTGGTAATAGAAAACCTCCCAACAAATAAAAAGTGCAGGACCAGATGGCTTCACAGGGGTATTTCACCAAAGAATACAAGACTTAATACCACTTCTGCTCAAACTCTTCCAAAGAATTGAAGAGGAGAGAATACTCCCTAATTCATTGTATAAAGTCATCACCACCTCCATACCAAAGCCAGATAGAGGAAAACTACAGACTAATATCTCTTATAAATGTAGAAGCAAAAATCCTCAACAAAAATAATAACAAACAGAATTCAACGACACATTAAAGAATTATACATCATGATCAAGTAGGATTCATCCCAGGTATACAAGGGTGGATCGACAGAAGAAAATCAATTAATGCAATATACCACATTAACAGAATGAAAGGGAAAAAACACATCATCACCACAATTGATGCAGAAAAGGTATATGACAACATCCAGTACCCTTCTTGAAAAAAAATTTAAACTAGGAATAGAAGGAAATGTATTCAACATGATAAAGGACATATATAAAACACCCTACTACTGACACCATAATGGTGAAAGATGTTACATTTTCTTTATAAGATCAGGAACAAGACCACATTGTACTGAAAGTTCTTGCCAGAGGAAGGAGGCAAGAAAAATAAATAAATAAATAAATAAATAAATGGTATCCCAATTGGAAAGGAAGAAGTAAAACTTATTTATAGATGACGTGATCCTATAACCATAAAATACTGAAAAATCTACAACAAATTCCTGGAGCTAATAAATGACTTCAGCAAAGTGGCAGGGTACAAGATTAACACTCCAAAACCAGTAATGTTTCTACATACAAGCAACGAACAATCAGAAGAAATGAAAAAATATTTCATTTACAATAGTAACTAAGAGAATTAATCAATATCTAGGAATCAAAAATCTAACCAAGGATATAAAGGACTTGTTTACAGAAACTATACAACAACATTCTTCAGAGAAATCAAAGTACACTTAAATAAATGGGAGGACATTCATTCTGTGTTCACAGAGTAAAGATTGTTAAGATGTCTATTTTAGTTTTCTGGGCTGCTCAAGCAAATACCTTGAAATGGGTCAGATTAAACAATGAAAATGCATTAACTTACAGTTTTGAGGGTAAAAGAAAGTCCAAATCAAGACATTATCAAGGTGATGCTTTCTCCCCGAAGACTGTGGTTGTTGGGGCTGACCGCCAGCAATGTTTGGCTCCTTTGCCACATGGCAACCTCTCCCAACCTATCCCTTCTCTTCCAGGTTTTGATTTCAGCTTCTTGCTTCCTGTGGCTTTCTCTCTGAATTTCACTCAGCTTACCAAGAATCACCTGATTGAGGTGGGCCATGCCTTCTTAACTGAAGTAACCACATTCCACCCTCTGGACCCCCCAAAAACATGTTCTTTCTATATGCAAAATACATTAACTACACCATAATGTCCCCAAAGCATTAAGCCATATCAAAAATAACGCTAAGCACAAAGTCTCATCAAAATCAGTTAAGGGAGGATACACACTTTCCAATCTTAAAACATATCACAAA
Source organism: Tamandua tetradactyla (assembly GCF_023851605.1). Taxonomy (NCBI): domain Eukaryota; kingdom Metazoa; phylum Chordata; class Mammalia; order Pilosa; family Myrmecophagidae; genus Tamandua; species Tamandua tetradactyla. The sequence continues at coordinate 50,029,728 of NC_135334.1, read as the reverse complement.
GCCACAGTAATCAAAATAGTATGGTACTAGCACAAGGACATATAGACCAGTGGAATCAAACTGAGACCTCAGAAATCATCCCTCACAAATACGTCCAACTGATTTTTAACAAGGTGGTAAAGAGCACTCAATTGGAAAAGAATAGTCTCTTCAACAAATGGTGCTGGGGAAACTGAAGAAGGAGAACCCTACCTCACACCTTTTCTAAAAATCAACTCAAAATGAATCAAACACCTAAATTTTAGAGCCAGAACTATCAAACTCCTAGAAGAAAACACAGGGAAGCATCTTCAGAATCTTGTGTTAGGCAATGATTTCTTAGACTTTACACCCAAAGTTACAAACCAAAAAAAGGAAAAAAAAGATAAACAGGACCTCAATAAAATTAAAAACTTTTGTGCCTCAAAAGGCTTTATGAAAGTAAAATGACAACCTACAAAATGGGGGAAATATGTGGAAAACCACACATCCAATAAAGGCTTAATACCCAGAATATGTAAAGAAATCCTGTAGTTTAACAACCAAAAGACAAACAACCCAACTAAAAATGGACAAAAGACTTGAATAGGTATTTCTCCAAAGAAGACATAACAAATGGCAAAAAGAAGCAGAAGATGCTAAACTTCATTAGCCAGTAGGAAAATGCAAATCAAAACCACAATGAAATACCACTTCACACCCATTAGAATGGCTACTATTAACAAACAACAAAAACAGAATTACAAGTGTTGAAGAGGATGTGAAGAAACAGGAACATTCATTCATTATTGCTGGGAATGTAGAATGGTGCAGACACTGTGCAAGACAGCTTTCCTCAGAAAGTTAAGTATAGAAATACCATATGACCTGGCAATCCCACTTCTAGGTATATACCCAAAAGAACTGAAAGCAGAGACTAACACACATTTACACACCAATGTTCAAAGCAGTATTCACAATAGCCAAAAGATAGAAACAACTCAACTGTCTATCAACTAATGAATGGATAAATAAAATGTGGCATATATATACAATGGAATATTATTCTGCTATAAAAAGGAATGTAGTCCTGATACACATGATAATATGGATGCACCATGAAGACATCATGTTGAATGAAATAAGCCATACACAAAAGGACAAACATTGTATGATCTCACTGACAGGAAATAATTAGAATAAACAAATTCATAGTCAGAAATCAGAAAAGAAGTTACCAGTGGCTGGGGTAGTGGTATGGAATAGGTAGTTAATGCTTAATTGGTATAGAGTTTCTGTTTGATGGAAAATTTTGATATGGATGGTAGTGATGATAGCACAACCTTGTGAATGCCATTAACACCACTGAATTGTATCCGAATGTTGTTAAAAGGGGAAATTTTAGTTTGTATATATATTACTAGAATAAAAATTTTTTAAAAAACCATAGAACTGTATAACACAGTGAATCCTAATGTAAACCATGGACTACAGTTAATGATATAATTATAACAATATTGTTTCATCAATTTTAACAAGGGTACCATTTTAATGCACACTTTTAATAATAGGGAAAACTGTACGTGTGAATGGGGAATATATGGGAAGACAATTTTCTCCATGATTTTTCTGTAAACTCACAATTTTTCTCACAAAAAATAAAAATAAAAAGTTGTCTCCTCTTTTAGGGAATGATGGAGAGAGCAGAGGGAAAATGTTTACTACCTAGAGTATTTGGCTTCTTAGTTCCTGGATGCTAGCTACATATATGGGTTCAAACTTGGGTTTTGTTCTAATAGAAGGTCACAGAGCTGTTGTCTTAATAAATTATAAAATGTCTTCCCTATCCCTTCTCTGTTCTTACATATATCTTTCTTGATTTTTATTGATTATTTCCTACCCAATATATATAAGACAACAGAAGTCAACTGTTTCTCAGTATTTGTTAGGACAAAACCCCTATACCCTTGAGGATTAAAATATATATATATTCCTTCTAGCCTCCAGTATTTTGGAACATCTAGAAGGAAAAATCAGAGATAATGGAATGGTAGCCCATGACAATTCTAGGATTTTAAGTGTTTATAAAACACTTTTTTTATGTACAGTGTTTTATTTTAACCTCTTCATCACTTAATTCCGTATTTATATGTGTGTATGGGGAGGGTAAACACAGACATACCCACATACATACACTGGGTTTTTCCTAATATAACATATTTCCCTTTCTAATTATGGGCTGGAGTTTAAAAAGTTAAAAAGCCACTAATTAAAACTAAATATGTGAGCTGAAATTGGAATGTTAATTTATTTGTGAATTCTTCTGTTGTTTCTAATCTGGACAGAGCAGGCATGGTAACCGTAACAGGAAAAAGGAGAAGGGGTACTACTACCGGGCATTGTATTTTTGGTGTACTATAGAACAGTAAAAAGAAATCAAAAAAGCAAAAATGAACAAATGAAGCTAACAAGAAAAGTATTTGTTCCTCTGATGTATCAAACATTACCCAAGAGGACTCTGTAAGACAGAACCCAAATAAGTATTATTTTGTATTTTAAGTCCGCTTGAGAATTTATTATATCATCGATATTCAATGATCCTCAGGCTGAATTTCCCTGAGAACACTGACATAAACTAAATTCTTCATCTTCTGGTTTAAGGTTTAAAATTCCTATTAGAAGCATTGGAGAGTTAAGTTAAATACAGTCACCTAAAGATTTTATAAAAATGTGGCAGTCATTCTCAAGCATAAACTCAAAATACGAAGTCCACTCTTACGGCTTCTGTTGTCATCCTAACTCTACATTCCCATTTTTAATTCAGACCAATCCCATGCAAACATTTCCTATTTAATGCTTCCTTCTTGGTTGGTAAGAAGATTCTAGAAGCTAAAATAATATATAGCAACTTATGTCAAAACCTGAGTCAATTTATTTGAAAGAAAAGAATCTATATAAAGTCACATGAAAAAGTCCTCAAATCAATTCTGATGAAAAGGAACATCATTTTATGGTTGTGTTATTGCTACCATCATGACTTGAGTTTTCAAGAGGTTCATTATTTCCCCTTAGGTATTTTGCTTGTGACTGTACTGGGCCTGTGCTTTTCACTCAGAGTGACATTCCCTTCAGCAGAGGGGCAGTGTGCTAGGGAATCTCAAAGCTTAAGCTTTCAATATGGTGGATCTTTCCAAGGCATCAATTTTATTCCAAGTTTTTTTTTGAAGAAGCTATAGAAAAAGCAACATAGATGTTATGAACTAGAATGCAAAAGACAATTAGTTTTGAGTAAAATATGAGCTGATATTATGTGTTAGGTATGCCATTTAGGGTACTTTCCCATGGTGCCCAAGGGAATGTTCTACTTGGTTTTAGTGGAAAACCTGGAAAAATACTGCTAAAATCACTCAACTAGGACTAGTAGCAGTGCTTTGGCTATATTATTAAGTAACAAGGGAAATGCTTTTAAATTTAAATTACCATCTAACAAATATTTACTGAATCCCTCTAAGTACTAGATTGTGGGGCTGAATCAGAAATCTAGAAGATGCAGGATCCCTGCCCTCAAAAGGCTAATGGTCAAGCTCAGAATTGTGAACTCACTTCATTACCATCTTAAAATAAACTCTACTTTAAACATTAAATGTACCACATTTATGCAAATTACTCATGACTAATTTTTAAAGGTGGTACCTCAATGAGACTAAGGTTAATGAACAATCAGTAACTTAGAGTCTCCTTAATCCATACTTTTTGCTTTATCCTAGAGCTTCTTTCCAACACTAATCTTTTTCTTGTAGACATACACCTTTATGAACTCGGAGACTTGAACTCAACTTGGCATGAAACACCCTAACAGCTTCACACAGCTAAAGCTTATCAGTTCCTTAGAATGCTTTTCTGGCAGCCACAGGTTTCCACATCCAGCCAACCAAGAGCAGCGCACATTCTCTAACTCCCTGGGCCGTTCACTCCAAGCACAGGAAAAGAAGGGGAGACGTATACGTAGTACATTAAGAAAGGAATCTTCGATTTCATTCCATGGTTATTCTAGCCCAAACCTCTTATTTTATGGAAAAACTGTAACTGTAAAGTCACAAGCAATCTCTTCTCCAGTACTGTCACGGCTATTATTTTAACTGTCTAACAGCTGCAGAGAGCACAAAGAAAAAGACTACAGCTGCATAAGGTTTATCTCCATTTTAAAAGGAAGTACTCAACAGTTCCCTAAATGTGGACTATTCCTCTTGCTTTCCTAATTTTCTTCTAAATTTTTATTGTTTCTTAGAATTCTTAACCTAGGCTTTCCTCTAAATGAAAAGTATAGTGTCTAGCCAGGCTTTCCTGAATAGAAACTAAAATCCAATAGTCCATTTTTAATCAAGATTTATAACAAATTCCATTCTAATTTGAGAGTTATAGTAAGTAGAGATAGTGTGTGAGATGGGAAGAGGTTGTGGGAAAAAGAAAGGATAAAATAGAGCTACAGCAAAGATAATATCATCCCCAAGAGTTTTGGTATTAGTGACTACCAAAAGCATTCCCTAATTATTCTTGCCTATGTCCCTTTATCATGTTCTTAACTCTCTAAGAATGGAAACATCTCAACTTGAAATGCATGCACATCCCACTTACATTTCTTTCCTTATGAGTTTCTTTAAAATGCTTTTGTGAATAAGGGTAATGAAGAATTCTGAGATTATTTCTACCTACATTTTATATTTGACATTAAAATAGCTGTCATATGATAAAGACTGAGATGGTATAATCTGGGAATGTCTAGAGTGCATAGCGATAGTGACTAAATGTACAAATTTAAAAATGCTTTTGCATGAGGAAGAACAAAGGAATGTCATTACTGCAGGGTGGTGAAAATAGATGGTAATTAATATTAGAAAAATTTTAACTTATGTGTGAGACTAAAGCAAAAATGTTTACTTGGTACAAAATTTGTATTTTGACTAGTGCAGTTCCTAATATAAGTTATGTGGACAGCTTAATTGAACACCATAAGTACATGGAACCTTGAGAAGGGCATAAGACTTTGTAGGTTTGTCCAGAGTGATGCCCCAATAAATCCCAGAGTGATTTGAACAGTGAATAAAAAAGTATTTGCAAAGTCCCTTTCGGGGAATGTTGAGAAAGGGGGAAAATTCAACTTCCCCATGTGGAGAATTCTTGATATTCTCACAAGCAGTGAGGACAACCAAAGCAATAGGCCGAGTCCCCAATCTTGGGGTTTGTTCATATGAAACTTAACCCCACAAAGGTTAGGTAAAGTCTACTTAAAATTAAGCCTAAGAGTCACCCCCAAGAGAACCTCTTTTGTTGCTCAGATGTGGCCTCTCTCTCCAGTCAACACAACAAGCAAATTGATTGCCCTCCTCCTGTCTCCGTGGGACATGTCCCAGAATGTAAACCTTCCTGGCAATGTGGGACAGAAATCGTAGAATGAGCTGGGACTAAGCATCAAGGGATTGAGAAAACCTTCTCGACCAAAAGGGGGAAGAGTGAAATGAGACAAAATAAAGTGTCAATGGCTGAGAGATTCCAAACAGAGTCGAGAGGTTATCCTGGAGGTAATTCTTATGGATTAAACAAGTATCACCTTGTTAGTCAAGATGTAATAGAGAGGCTGGAGGGAACTGCCTGAAAATGTAGAGCTGTGTTCCAGTAGCCATGTTTCTTAAAGATGATTGTATATTGATATAGCTTTCACAACATGTCTGTGTGACTGTGAAAACCTTGTGTCTGATGCTCCTTTTATCTACCTTATCAACAGATGAGTAAAACATGTGGAATAAAAATAAATAATAGGGGGAACAAATGTTAAAAAAAATTTAGATTGAAATGTTAGTGATCAATGAAAGGGAGGGGTGAGGGGTATGGTATGTACAAATTTTTTGTTGTCTTTTTATTTCTTTTTCTGAACTGATGCAAATATTCTAAGAAGTGATCATGATGATGAATATGCAAACTATGTGATGATATTGTGAATTACTGATTATATACGTAGAACAGAATGATCATAAGAATGTTTGCATTTGTTGCTATATTTTTTAAAAAATTAAAAAATAAAGAAAAAAATAGCTGTCACATTTAAGATGATTAAGATTCATCTTAAATGCTAGTCTAACTCAGGGAAAATTCCATTCTGTTTTCTAGACATTATATAGTATTTGAAAAGATGAATTATATGACCATATTTTTTACAGTTGATTTTTGTATATTCTAGTTGATGCTAAGCTATTGTAAAAAAGAAAAGAAAGAAAAAGAAGCACAATTGAAGGAAACAATATTATATAATCAACTACAATTTAAGTTAATGAAATAAATACTAAACAATTTATATCTTGTATGTAGTTGTCTCCATCTTGAAAAACATTTATAAAATTTGAAACATTTTCATCTTGAAACACATTTATAAAATACATCACAGCTACAGTAAAGCTAGGATAAAAATCATAAACACACTGCTTGTTCTAACAATGTTTTGATTTCCATAAAGGACCAGGATTCAGAATATTACTGAGGTAATTCAGAACTCATTATTTTATTGTTGTCGGTATTCACTAATCTGAGACATTTTAAGGTTTCACAGACTTCTCTTCAAGCAGCTAAAGATGTAGTATGACATTAATTGGGAGTGCAAGGCAATTCAGAGGTAGAATTCTTGCCTGCCATGCAGGAGACCTGGGTACGATTCCCAGCCCATGCACTTCACAAACAAACAAACTAAAATTCAACAAATGGTGCTGCAATAAGGGGATACGCACATGGAAAAATGAAATGTGACTGCCCTTCCCCCTTACAGCATACAAAAAAAAAAAAAGATGCAGTATGACATTAATTAAGACAGCAGTGTAGTATTTACTGTTTTCATTTATCAAAACTAAGGAGTCACTTTCCATTTTATAAATAAGGGAGTAAGGCTGCATGGTGATCACTGCCAATACAGTTTTTAAATTAGAAAGACCAATCTCCAGAAAAAGGAAAAACTACATATTGCTTAACTTGGCAGAATATAGCTGTGATATTAAAGAGAACATTAAGATGCACCATTTTATTTATTCATAGTATGTCTCATTTGTGGACTGAAAGGACTTAAGATGCATGTACTATAAAGCTGACTAGGAAATTAACGGGGATCATAAACCACAGGATATATGATTGTATCAGGAACTCAAAGTTGCTGGGTTTTCTGGCAACAGGAATGTAAAAAAAAAAAAAAAAAACTTGGAGGGTGGGAGTGTGTGCTTGGGGGGTGGGAGTGTGTGCATGGCCGGAAATTGAACCTGGGTTACCCACATGGTAGGTGAGCATTCTACAACTAAACCACTCGTGTACCCCCAAATTTATTTTTTATTTAAAGTGTCTCATACTAAAAGAATACAAATTTTATTCATATACTTGGCTCAAATTTATAACATCCTATCATTTTTTAATGTCTTTTAAAAAAATTCCACAAAGACCAATAAATTCTAGCTGATTTCTTCTGAAGATTATGAAAACATTCTAGATTATAAAAACAAATCACAGTAAAATATTTATGCATTTAAACCATAATGCATCTATTATCAAATATTGGGTAAATTATGTCTATAAAAATATAATCTATGATAAATAAACTCATCTACCTACCATACATCCTGGGGAAGATTTAAAGTTATGCTGCCTTTGATTTCATCATGGAAACACATATATCCTAAGGTAGCTAATGTTATATACAAAGTTGTAACAATTCCCATGCCAATATTCAATGCTTGGGGGAAGCGTTTTGATTCTTTCATTTGGTTTTCCAGTGGGAGGACCTATAAAGAAAAGCAATTCTTTTTTAAAGGAACACTCTTATTGCCAATCGAAACAATCAAGTATTCTTTTTATATATATATAAATTGATAGTTTATATGCAAATTGTTTTTCCTTGAAAATAGTACTTACAAAATTGTTTAAGTATCTTCCTATGTGCTATCAGTTTTCACACTACATATTTTTAAATTCTAAAAAGATTTAAAATCAGCAATTAGTGGGCAAACTTGTCTCGGTTTTTTAAAACTAAACCTTTTACTTTGGAATAAATTTAGATTTAAAGAAATGTTACAAATATAGTACAGAGAGTTTCTATATACATCAGTCCAAGTGTCTCCTACTGTTAACATCTTTCATTACCATGGTGTATTTATTACAATTAAGACCCAACACTGGTACATGACTATTAATTAAACTTGAAACTGTGTTTGGATTTTACTAGGTTGGCCACTAATGTCCTTTTTCTGTTTCGGGATCCCATCCAGGGTCCCACCCAGATCCCACATTTGCATTAGGTCACTGTCTCCTTAGCCTCCTCTGGCCTGTGGCAGTGTTTCCATCTTTCCTTGTTGTTCATGACCTTGATGGTTCTGAGGAGTGCTGGTCAGGTATTTTGTAGAATGTCCCATCTGGGTTTGCCTGATGTTTTCCTCATGACTAAACTGGGATCCGGAGCTTAGTGGACGAATACCACAGAGGCGCAGTGCATTTCTCATCACAAATGCTATCAACACGATTTATTACTGAGGATATTAATTTCGATGGGTTAAATTAGTGCTTGCTGCCTAGGTTTCTTAAATATAAAGTTACTTTCTTCCTCCCACCATAACCAACTCATGGGAATCAAGTCGTTAAGGCCAGGGCAATGTGGGAGACTAGCAGGGATTAAACTAGGTATCTTGGGGGAAAGGAGGGTGTAACATACACAAATTATTTGGAATTCCCCCATTTACTCTTATTTACTCTTAGTATGGACTCATATATTTCTTTTATACTTTGAGTTATAATCCAATCTATGTTATTTATTTTATTGCTTACATTGTTCCAGGTTTAGCCACTGTGAATTCTATCAGGTTGGTTCCTGTGTCCTTTGACATGTTGCTATCCTTTTGTTTTTAGATTACTTCCTTACTTTCTGGCACAACAAGCTACTCTAGGTTCATTTTGAATTTCCTTACTTCAGCCCTAGAATCAGTCATTTCTGGAAAGAACCTTGGTTTCTTCTACTGGAAAATGGTATTTATAAATCAAGAATAAGTACTAGGTGTATTTGTTGCCGCTTGTAAGCCCTCTTAGCAGACAGAGCTAGAAATATATGTTTGCACACACAGCTATAATGATTTCTATATCTATTTCCAATCTACTGCCTTTAGTGAGATTAATAAATGATTTTCACTATCTAACAAAAAAAAGAGAAACTTTAAAGAAAAGAAAAGGTTAACTGAAAAGTTAAGTTTTTGAGGCAACAAATCTTCAGAGGTTTTGGCCATATAATTTGACCATACAGTGAAAGACACTAAGAACAACAGCAAATATTTACTCAAGGTTTTCAATGTGCCAAAAAAATGCTAAATCTTGGCATGTAGCATCTCACACAGTCCTCACAATCACCCTATGAGATAATACCTTTAATATTATGTCTACTTTCAGGCAAGTGCGTCAGGTGTATGTAGAAACATTAACTGGTGAAGTGCAGAAACAGAAAGCAGAGAGCAGTTTGGATGCCACAGGGATAATCCAGTTCTAAAATATGGGGCTGCGGTCTAGAACGCTGCCAGTGCCGCTGGAAGAAGGGAAAGGGAAGGACAGTATTTACTGAGCTATTCTGTGTCAGGCAGTGTTGTAGGTGTTTACTATACTCTCACTGATAGACCAGATTTGCAAAATATGAAAGAAGAATTCAATGCCTTTATTATTGTTGAAATGAGAAGAACAGAGCAAAAGAAATACGTCAGTGTTTCAAGCCTGAGTGACTAAAGTAAAATGAAAAGAAACAGGGAGATGAAGAAGTGAAGTTGGTTTGGATCAGGAAAGTATGTGTCAGAGAACTACACCTAACTGCACATGTTCAGTAGTCAGCCAGAGCACACTAAAGACAGAGATGCAAATTTACAGTCATCTCTGCAGTGGTGATAAGGGGAGCTATGAGGATTTATAAGCTCTCTAAAGGAGAGTACAAAGAAAGGAGAACTCCAATAAAATGATTAAAATTATCTTATAGGTCTATTTTATCTAGGTTCATATAAATATGTTTAGAAATGATTTTTCTATCATACAAAACCAGCACACTATGAAACATAAGCAATGGAACAGAGTAGACAATACTATTCTATTTTTCCTAAATCCACAAATTTTGTTTTAAATAAAGTGGAAGCACCTTATATGGAAATATTTAAGATCTTAGAATCATGAAGATTCTTGTATCTCTTGGTATTAGCTTTAAGGTAACAATGTTTCACAAAAAATCATGATAGGCAAAAATCTAAAGGGAAAATTTATATTTGACTACATCTAAGAATGAATTTGTAACAACTTCAGTACATTTCAAATCATGCAGTCTATAAAATAAGATATTCTGAATGCTTGAACATAATCTGGGATTGGGAAAGTAGATAAGCTACAGATAAACAAAACTGTCTCTAAATTAAGGAATTTTGACTGAGTGAATTCACCAAACTATTATCTTGTGATTCTCTATACTTTGTATATGTTTAAAATTTTCCATAATAAAATTCTGGAAATCAAGTATAATATCCTCTTTTTATAGATTAAGAAAAAGATAATTAGAAAGTTCAAGTGGTATTTTGACTAAGTGAATCTCAGACATTGTCTAAGATTAAACTCTTGTGTAGCTGAACTTTAATCCAAGTCTATCATACCAAATTGCAAATCATCCTCTAAGAATAAGAAAATGGAAACAAAAAAAGAAAACAAATGTTTAAAAAACTTGACTACATGAACCTTCATTTTGACTTGAGATTTTAAAAAATAATAAAGACTAAATCCTTACCACTCCTATACCTTCAAAAGCAAACACTGCAGTACCAAAAAAGAGGGGGTATTTCTTCCAACCAGCCACAATTGGGAGGTTGTGGGGATCTGGCATATTCTGGAGAAAGAAAGAAAAAATAAGTTACCCATTTACTTATTCTAAAGAATTTATATTGAAAGAGCAAAATCATACACTTCTGAGCTTCACAATGGCAAATGTATATTCATAAAAGTAAGTCTTTCATTAAACATTTTAAGGATCTATGTTAAATGGAGCCAGGCTATTAGGATTTTACTGCCAAAAGCAACTGTTTCCCTTATGTCCACGCATTCCACCTGGGCCAAATGCACCTAACTACTTATTTCTACTTGCGATGGCCATGTGTTCGCACTTGGGTTTGGGTCCTGCCACAAGAGGAAATACATAAGCATATTCAAGGTCTAAGCTGAGAGCCATGTCCTCACTCACTTCTCAAGAGTTACACTGCTGTTGGTGTTCACCAGAACTTCATCTGCCACTTTACTGGCATTCTTCTTTCTGTTCTTTAAGATCCCTGGTTCCTGACTTTGGCTTTCCACCTCAGATTCCTGTGCCGATCCCTAGTATAGATGGCCTCCTGGTTTGAGGGTCTGACTCTCTGACATGACATCTGTCATTACACTTACTATCTGTGAATATGTGCCTTTAGTCTGGCTTTGATTACTTGGTCCTGACTCATGGCCTTGTTCCAACTCTTACTATTTTGAAAAATGCACAAACTGAACATAAAATGGAGATGGCAGAACAATTATTCTGGCAGCATATATAAAATAGTTTGGTCAAGAGAGAATAGAGCAAGGATTCTCAAACTGTTTTGGATAAATGTCCCTTCTGAGACATGAAACATCTTACAGGTGCTCAGCAGAAAAAGGCACATAAACATACAAAACACTGCAAATAAATACAAGGATTTCAGATCCCTGAAGCCCAGAAACAGATTCTTCTATGAAAACTGGGTTAAGAAAACCCCAGCCTATGGACAATGAAATAATGTGGGATTACTGCATACTTCAGATAAACAGGTTACAGAATAGCATAGCCACAGTGGATTGAAGTGGTAGAAGCAAATAAAGAAATAATGGAATTACATTTATTATACCCATCTCTTATGAATGGTTCAAATTTTAAAGAATAAACAAATCACTTAATGAGTTCTTTGCTTCATATTAGGCATGATACTAAGAGCACAATCAGAAATCTCACAATTCTAATAGGGAGGGTACTATCATCTTCTGAAACACTGTTACAAAGCCCAGAAGAGTATTCACCAAGATTCAAAACCATATCTGAAAGTAAAAAGACAACCTACTCAATGGAAATACATAGTTGGATACTACATTCTAATAAGGGTTTAATATACAGAATATATAAAAAAAATCCTACAGCTCAATAATAAAAAGACAAACAACCCATTTTTAAAATGGGAAAACAGTTGAACAGACATCTCTACAAAGAAGATATATATATATACTAATGGCCAAAGGCACATGAAAAGATGCTTAGCATCAGTAGCTATTAGGGATGTGCAAATCAAAATCAGTGAGATAGCATTTCATACCCATTAGAATAGCTACTATTTAAAAAACAGAAGAGTACAAGTATTGGAGAGGATGCAGAGAAATAGGAATTCATCGTTGGTGGGAATGTAAAATAGTGTAGCCTCTGTGGATGACAGTCCGGTGGTTCCTCAGAAAGTTAAGCACAGAATTACCATATGACCTAGCAATCCCACTTCTAGGTATATACCAAAAAGAACTAAAAGCAGGGACTCTAACCGATAATATAGCAGCATTATTCACAATAGCCAAAAGAGGGAAACAACACAAGTGTCCATCAAATGATGAATGAATAAATCAAATGCAGTAGATACATATATGGAAAATTATTCACCCATAAAAAGGATGAAGTTCTGATATGTGTGATAACATGGATGAGGATAAAGGCATCATGTTGAAAGAAATAAGCCTGCAAAAGGACCAATATTGTATGACCTCACTGATATGAAATAATTAGAGTAAGCCAAATCACAGCCAAAATCTAGAATATAGGTTACCAGGGGGCAGGATGGGGGTGGGGAATGAGGAGTTAACGCTTAAATTATACACAGAGTTTTTATTTATATTGATCATGAAGTTTTGGTGATGATGGCAGCATGACACTGTGAACATAATTAACAGCACCTGAATTATATATTTGACTGTAGTTAAAAGGAGAAATTTTAGGTTGTATATTTGTTGCTAGAATAAAAATTTTTTAAACTACATAGACTGTACAACACAGTGAACCCTATAGTAAGCAACAGACTATAATTAATAGTACAATTATAATACTATTCTTCATGAGTTGTCAACAAAGTTACTACACTAATGCAAGGTGTTAATAGGGTGGTAAATAGGAATCCTGTATTTTATGCATGATTTTTCTGTAAACCTACAACCTCTCTAATTAGAGAAACAAAAAACAAAACAGATCTGACTACCAAGTCTGTTTTTATTTAATTTTTATTTTTACAAATAAACACTCTTCTTTCCCCACTCCTTCCATCCCTCCAGTAACCTGTAATCTGCTCTTTTCATCTGCAAATTTGCTATTTCTAGTCATCTTTTATAACTGATATCATAAAATGCTTGTCCTTACATGCTTTGCTTATTTCACTAAGCATAATGTTTTCAAGGTTCTTCCATGTTGCAGTCATGTCTCAAGACTTCATTCTTTCTTATGGCTGAATAATATTCCATTGTATATATGTACCACATTTTCTCTGTCCATTCATTTGTTGATGGACACTTGGGCTGTTTCCAGCTATTGGCTATTGTGAATAATGCTGCTATAAATATTGGTGTACAAGTACTTATTTGAGACCCGTTTTCATCTTCTTTGGGAATACAGTTAAGTGTAAGATTGTCAGGTCATAAAATTGCCAGGGCTGTGCTTTTAATCTCTACGTCATGCACTCGTCTAATTAAGCAGCATCCTCCCAAAAGGAAACCAACACATAGAAGAATTTAGAAGACAAGAATGTCTGCTACATGTACACATTAAGCAGAGATCTTTGCATATTATTACTTTTATCTCCAAAGTAAACATACACTTTACTTATACAAGAACCATGTAATAATCAGTTTAAAACACGTTATACTTACCCTAACAACATAGTAGTAAATTATCACAAGACTGACAGCCATGGAAACGTTGGCAAGGAATGAAAGCACAAATAGATTCTTTAGGTCACGAATGAAGACCAAAAGAATTATAAATGGAAGTAAACAAAGCATATATATCCTTAGGTCAACACTTCTTCTCTCACATGGATTTGGTGCATTGGTACTATTCGAAAAAAACACTTTACTCTCCAAGAGTCCTTCATGAACCTATACAGGATTGCCAGGAGAATAAGGAAGGGGAAAAATTTTTCTGTCAACTTATAATTGATCTATATATTGTATAATACATCCCTATATATATTTTACAGTAAAAATAAAATATTTACATTTTTTCTAAGATACTCTGGGTTCCTAGAAATAAATATAAAATTTAAGGATAAAGTAGGATAACCTTCTTTCCAAAATAACTTAATCTCATTGAGAAAATAAAGTATGATTAGAAAATTATAAGGATGGTTTACTAACATATTTTGAAGTTTTGTGACTATCATGCTCACGATCACTTCAAAGACTCCATCTATATTTTGAAATAATCAAAACTGGGAGCATACTTGCCTAGAAAGGCAACTGGGAATTCTACTCCAACTTACATTCTTCAGAGTTGGAAACTAAGTATCTCTTAGGAATGTATGGTATTGAAAATAAAAGTAAAAAATAATAGCCTAACTTTTAAACTGTTTTATAAAGCAATTGTTTATAAACTATCATCACTAGCAACAAAATTTTTAAGAATCCACTAAGCTCACACATGGCTGTATGTTAGATAGTAGTTACATTTTTGCTAAACTTCTAATAAGGTGAATCAACTTTACCTGAAAATTATACAACCACTTCTATAACCCAATTTTCAGTTTTCAAAAGAGATTTAAAGACTTAAAGGCTCCGTATATTAAAAACTGTCTATTTATATTAAATTAAATATCATATTAAATCCGTATATTAAAAAAATTGGGTCACATAAACCCATTTACTAAAATGAAATTAAATTACACAGATCTTTAGAAATAATCTTTAAAATGTACAGCAAAGGCAGATCATACTATAATTTGAGCACCAGTGAAACCCTATTTGCCCCAAACACAATAGCCTTCTTTGAACACACTGACATTATCCAGTTTTTGGACACACTAACTCTTAAGAGCCAGATCCCATGATAATAGCTAGTAGTTTTTAGTACTTTCTATGTGCCAGGTACTGCATGAAATGATTTATATACACTATCTCATCTAATCCTCAAAACAGTTCTCTGAGGAGAATAATATTAAATTTATAATTGAAGAAACTGAGGCTTAGAGAGGGTAAATAACATATATTAATTGAACCAAGAAGTGATGGTTCTGGGATTCAAACCCAGGTCTGAGATTCAGAATCCAGCTTGTAACAGACTCATGTTAACCTTACAAGGTTCAGTGACACTAGAAGGAAGACGCTGACCAAGCAGCCACCTAGCTTCCACTTTGACATCTCTCTCTCTAAATGCAGAAGCATTCAAGGGCCAACAAATCAAAAGTTCAAAATAAAATTCTGATATGATTAACAATTCAGGTCTTTTTTTGTTTTTACTTTAATGCTATACTTAAAATCCATGACAAGCAATGTTTAACATCACTACAAATGTACATATCTTAGACTGCAGAGAATATATCTAGCATAGTTTTAAGCTATATAGCCAATTTATAACTTGTACTGGACTAACAAAATCTCAACTTACACCATGCACCATTTATGAAAACATACAGCTCACATTTGTAATTGGCCATCAAAATTCAAATTTTATTTCCTATATTTTGAAACAGAAACCACATTGGTAATTCACATTAGATGGCTCTTAAGAACACTTTTATTTGTTGACTTGGTTTTCTCAGCAACCAAAGAGTTCTGTATCAAAACAGTACCTACCAATAATTAGATTAGATAATGATCAAAGTTGAGCCCTAAAAAGGATATCTGGGCAAAAGAAGCAGTTACTACCAACCAATTTTATAAAACAGCAGTTTGAATTGTCAGGTACTTGGAAATTTAGTATTAATTCTATGACAGATCTCTGATAATATTTTAGTATTCTTTGGCAGAAAGATGCTTATAAAATTTCCTATGGTTAAAATATGAAAATAAAATTAAAATGTAGATACATACCTAGAGCAAGGCAAGATTCAGGTAAATATCTGAGTCCTGTGGTGCCCTCTAGAGACAGAGATTGGCTATCTAATAGGACTTCCTATGCTCTCACATGTTTACCAAAATGTAAAACACTGAAATAAATATTATAAAATAAAATTACTAAATTTAGTTTTTCCCACTTGGAGCTCAAACTTACTAAAATCCATCACTTATTAACTTTTCAATGATTTAGAAATTTAATGGTTATAATTCCGAATACAGATTGTGTTCTTTACCAAAACTAAATACAGAATTAAAGTCATAATACTCTACATTTGCATGCCGTTTTATATCTCCTAAAGGTTTTCAAAAACCTTGTCATCAGAGCCTCATAACACATTTATGATGAACTGGGGGAGATTTTGTTGTTATTCCCATTTTATAAATAAGGAAACCAGGCTTAGGGTTAGAAAGTCTAGCCCAATGCATGAGTTAAAGCTGACAGCACTGGGATGTGAACTCTGATCTTCTGCCCCTGAAGCCCATGCTCTTTAATGTCACTACATTTTTTTTTTTCCTTTTAATGTAATATCCGGGACCCTCTCCCTGTGCCTGCATGCAGTGGAGTTTTCTAGAGTACATTAGAGTAAGAGCAGAGAGGGACTATTGGAACCATGATAGACTAGAATAACAGGGAAGTACTAGGTCCTTTTCCCTCTACACTTGTCCATAATGGCTTAGTGGGATCAAGAGCAGCCACATGGCAGTTACAGAGGAGGAGGTTTCCACACCTGTAGGGCAAATAAACCCTTACTTCCTTAGGTTGATGAAGTACTATGCCTTCATTAAATGTAGAGTAACATGGTAACAATCTTATAGTTTTTAACTATAACCACAGTAACAATTGGTATTTAACCAACCAATTAGTATAGTATTACATACTGTGTTCAAATGTAAAAGAAGACCTCTGTAAAGAGTGAACACCTCTTATGTCATGCTGCTTTGATGAATATGTGTCTGCTCTACCTAGGTAACATGTTGCTTTTAAATATTTTCTCAAGCCCAACTGCATGTCTTTTTCTATGTTGTTCTTTGTGCCTCATAGGACTTTGATCTTTCTATAGACAGCAGGCATTCTCCTTACTTCCCAGAGAGTCACTTTTTCTACCTGGTCTTTTTAGCATGTGTACAAATGAGTTAGAATTTTCCATTCAACTTTTGAAGCAACTGATAATATTTCATAGGATAAATCCCAAGCTTACAGACATTTCTTTTATTCACTTTATCTACTCTCTATATTCTGTGTGTGTGTGTGTGTATAAGATTAAATTTAATAATGTTCTCTCCAAGGAAGAATAACATTCCAGGTGGCAAATATATTAAAGACCTAGGTTTCAGCCAAATTTCACATGACTTAGGGCATATTACTCATGCTTTGTGAGACTCAGTTTCCTCATTCATAAAAATAGAATACCACTTCCTCCACAGAGTAGTTGTAAAGATTAAATGACACATGTGATAGTTGCATAAATCTAAGATATAAGGAGTTAATAGCATTTTCCATAAATCCAGGGGCTTGTTGGAGGCTCTCAGGATATAGTTAAAAGTGAGAGTGGGGGGGGGGAGATTGACAGCACTACTGGGTTACACAACTCCAGGAAGGCATCCCATCGTGTTCTATGTAAGACTAGTAAGATGCTATGTCTCCTCAGTTCTTGACAATAAACAATCTCTGAAATGAGTTAGAAGTCCTAGGAATAGGGAACTTGAGAAATTAACACACCTGCAAAATCAAAAGCACCTCATCTATGCTGGGCAATACTAATGAAGGCACTGAAGTTTTACTGTGACAAACAGAAAAGCATAAGGAGTCTAACTCTAATTACTAATTGTTCCTCCTTTTATTCTCCCTACTTCTCTCATCTCCATTTGCTAGCTCTAAAATCTTTCACTGTATTCTATAATAATAGTGTACTTGAGAGAACACCTGCTATCTATCTAAAGAAAAGGCATTGTGCCTTCTTGACCAAAAGGGGGTAAGAAAAACGAAACAAAGTTGCAGTGGTTAATAGGCTTCAAACAGAGTCAAGAGGTTATTGTGGAGGTTACTCTTCTGCAAGCTTTAGCTAGATATTGCAAACCACCACAATATTTCAAACCCCAACCAAAAGTACTCCTGAAAAGCCTAGGGCATGCTTAGGCTCTATCTATCTATAAATTTTTTCTTGGAAGCTTATTTTTCTCCGAAGTTTGAGAGGAAGATCAAACGAGAGGGAGGAGATGCAAATGAGAAATTAGGATGTAACAAATGACTATAACTACTGACTTATTATATAGATACTGCTTCTCAGTATATAGAGTTTTAGAATAGCCAGAAGGAAATATCTGAAGGTGTTAAACTGTTATCCAGTAGCACTAGTCTTTGATAATGATGGTAAAACCATATAGCAAAAAAGAGTCAGTTGCCCATGTTTGTGTGGATCTACTTCAGAATGTTTTGCTCTGTTTCACTGATACATACATATATATATATATATATTGACTAGTGGTCAATAAGAGGGTGGGGAAAGGGGTAAGGGATGTTTGGGGCTTTCTTTTTTCTACCTATTTCTTTTTCTGGAGTAATGCAAATGTTCAAAAAACGATCATGGCAATGAATGTACAACTATGTGATGATCTTGTGTACCACTGATTGTATACTTTGGGTGGACTGTATGGTGTGTGAATATATTTCAACAAAATTACATTAAAAAAAAAAACAACAACAAACTTCACCTATAAATCCTGAAAAGAAATAAAGGGATGGGTAATGGATTAAAGATTTTTCCTCCAGAAAAAACTTGTATAAGAATGTAATTGTTTGCAAATAGCTAGGAAAAGAGAGGAGAGATAATTTATAAATAGGATATTTGGAAAAAGAAATAAAGTCAGGCTGGAAAGAGAAATGACAATTTATTGAGGCTCTCTGATACAGACAGCACCTAAGAGTACCTTGGCTAGAACTGTCAGCAGTCACAAAACTAATCTGTTGACACTATTCCTTTTATACACAGAAAGTGAAATAGCTTTGGGAGTGAGAAACCAATTAAAACAATCATGTAGACACTGACAGGGAAGTGCTGATAGAGAAGATGGGAGAAAGGATGTTTGAACAAGCAAGGGAGCAGCAAAGAGAGTGGCAGAGTGAGGGGAAATCAAGCAGAAGGGTTAAATTCATTCAGCCAACAAAATTTATGGAGCATCTGCTCAATAAGCCAAATACAGTACAAGGTCTAAGAACTAAAATGATGAAAAAGAAATAACCCCTCTCAGTTTAGTGAGTTTATTTCCGTTCTGATTCTGGTAACACCCAGAGTACCTATAATAAGCCAGGCACTCTTCGATGCTAAATATAGTGGTGAGCACACAGATATGGCCGTCTCTTCCCTGATGGGGCTTGCAGTCTAGTTGTGAAAGTTAACTTGTAAATTAATACAGTGTGATCAAGGCTATTTTTAAAAGTGTCATAGAAGCAGGAGAAGAAGCAGTAAGTTCTGACAAGGGGTGAGGAAAGGTAGGAGATAAGAGGGACAGTTAAAGAAGGTTTCACAGAGAAGGTGACATTTAAGCTAGGCGCTAACCTTTTCCAGATACAAACAATACTTTTCCAGATGCTGATACTATAAGGAAAGGGGCATTATGCACTTATTGGAAGGAACAATGATCTGGAAATCCAAACTCTAATTACCAAATAGCTGTGACCCTTTAACAGCACTCTCTTATTCACAAAAGAAGGTTTGACTAAATCAGCTACTCCAACATTAAAAATCTAAGATAGTGGTGCATACAGAGATAGTCTAAATTAGGGGCTGGCAAGCTACAATCTGCAGACCAAATCAGTCCTATCATCAACTTCTGCAAATAAAATTGTACTGGGAACCAACCAGGCCTATTCACTTACGTATTGTAGTCTATGTTAAATTGAATAGTTGCAACTGAGAACATATGGCCAACATGATTAAAAATACTTATCTGGCCCTTTACAGAAAAAGTGTGCCAACTCTTGGTCTATTTACAAAATGAGGCATACTTTATACTTAGTAAAGTCATATATATAATTATATATACATACAGGTTCTTTAGAAAATATATTTACATCACCATTTTGCATTAAAATACCTATAAGATGAATACTGTATTTTACTATATATTATGCTTACTATTGTACCATGCAATATGGATACTTAATTAATGTTGGTTGATGAAAATAAGATTCAAAGAATAGCAGGATATAACTTGGGAATAATAAAACAATCTACCAGCTATAAAGAAATATGCCCTGACATTATTTTGATAGGGGGAGCTTTAATTTCAGTGCTTTGTATTTCTGTCCAAACAGGCTGTCAAGTCTCTACCAACACTGAAAATCACTTCCTCTTAAAGCAAACCTTCATAATATGGAGAGAAACACAAAAAAATAGTACATTTTTGGACAAAATTATCTTTTTAGACAATGACAATAACGGTTGGATTTTAATAATGTCTATTTTTTTACTTCACTGAAAAAGCTGCTGATTGAAGACGTATATATTGCTTCATGGTTCATCAATGTCAAGAACACATATAATACTCCAAACCGCTTTGCATCTGCTTTTGAGATCTAAATTTCAAGTAGCTAGGAATCAATAAATTATATCTTGTTCTGATCTAAAAGAACAAGAGTTATTGACCTTATGCAAGAGCAATAAAATCAACAATAGGAGAAATCTATCTTGCAAAAGAGAATACTAAAGGAAAATCTACAAGGAAACATCACTTATTAAAAGGAATACATTTCCATATCCAACCATGGCTTCCACAGAGGAAATATAATATCATAGCTATGGCATGAAAAGAAAATTATTTCAATAACTGGAAAAAAATACTCACTTGCTTCACATTTTCAGCTAAGAAGACAATATAAACACTACAGAACCCCAGTTGTGTTATGACCAGAAAAAAGTCAACCACACTCCTGAAAAGAGATACCCACAAATAAGTATCAACAATGGCTGCTGAAATGTAAGCATTTTATTTCACTTTTAAACTGCTTTTAAAAATGTGTAATAGTATATTTTCTTTTATTCCCTTAATAAAAAAACACTTATGATCAGCATATAGCATAGAGATATACTGTACATCATACTCTATGTATATCATAGAGAATAATTACAGAGAATAGGATGCTCCTTCAAGTTAAAAGGCCAGGATTTTTCTATCATTATCTGTTTCTGAAATTCAGCAGTTTGAAGCATAAATATGTGTCTACTTATGAAACGGTTTAACAAACACACTCGGCTTCTGAACTAAGCCCATCTCTCCTACACTCATTTTATCAGCCCCTCCCACCTTCACATTATCTGCAAATAAGGTGAGCATGCTCCCTACTATCCAGATCACTAATAAGTAAATGGAATGGCCCTAAAGTACACTACTAGAGACCTCCAGAGATTTCTCTATCCTAATTTTTGAACGTGATACGCTAGAAAATTCTAGCTACAAAAATGGTGTACAGGAGGGGGGAGAAGGATATCAGGAGAGACATCAATTAGCATGATTTGAGTATGGTGGTTAAATCAGTTACAAATCTGCCTACACATTATTTGCCATTAGCCCATACTTCTCCATTCTGACCTGGGAACAATGAGGGACTACCATATCACGAATTTACAAATTCATTCTAATCTCTTGTCTTATCAGTGCCCAACAATCCATCTACAAAATCTACAGATTTTCCTTCTCCCATCTGAAATTGGAAAGGCCTTCGCCTATCTTCATTCTCTTTTTTATCTCTTTTCTTCTTCTTCGGAGAGCTCATTTGTAAGTTATCTTGGTACCCTGAAATGAATTCAATTTCTTCTCTCTGATAAATGACATTAAAGTGTTCTCTGACTTGATTTTAGCACCCTACTAACATAATTCCAGCCATTTTTATCTGAAAGACCTTATCCTTGATAGAAAAAAAAAAGACAATGCTATCTCAAGATTGGGCAGGGATAGGAGAAAAATGGAAATCTAGGTTTTAGGGCATTGGGCTCTGCTTCCTTCCTTCTCATGCTCAGCATATCAGGAACTCTGAGCAGCTCATAAACAAATCTAACTCCCTGAAAACACCCAGAAAAGCCATAGTTAACCATCAACTATTCCACTCACATTGCCTTTTTCTTTTAATTCCCACACCACATATTATTTGTACCACAGTTAGCACTTTGTGATTGCCTATGCTTCATTTGACTTTCATTAGCTAGCCATCTTTGACAATTACATTTTCATGTCCACTTTCATGTCTTCTAATAATATACACCTTCACGTTTAACAATGATAGTTTTTTAAACAGTAAGATAATAATAAAGTAAGGTTATGCTAACATACAGCCATACCCCAGATGTCTTATGAGCATGTAGCTGAATACCACATCTTTATTTGAAATAATGAAATAACAGGATTTTTCTTTTCTTTATTTAAAAAAAAGTATTGAAAACAACTATGTAATAGGGTGGCCACATCCCTTATAAATATCATTTTATTTAATATGCTATAGTAATATCCTGTGTAGTGGGTACTATAAACTCATTTCATAGTGAGAAAATCTAAGCAAATGGTAAATAATTTGACCAAGGTCATAAAACTGGTAAATGGTAGGGCTGAGATATGAATCTAGGCTGTCTAAGTCAAAAGGTTACTTACATTTATTTCCCCAACTCTAGCATACTTCAATTTACATATCACCAGATTAAAACACTTGTAATTTAATATAGTCTCAAAATATTAACATAGCAAGAACTTACCGTCCCCATGCTGCTTGCTTCTGAAGGCAACTCCAAGGACTTACTTCCATAGCAAAACTCACAGTGTCACTATAACCTAATGTTGATTTTTTAAACCTGCAATTTAATGACATATATATCAAAGAAAAATTTTAAGACTGTCCATAAAACCATCCCTTGAAAGGGACATCAAATAAATGGGAATTAATGAATACAAGCCTATGCACTGACAGAGTAATTTTCAAAATTTCAAGATCTGCATAAATTCTCTCCTAAGACATTTTCATGAAATTTGAAAGTTTTATATCTGTTCTTTTTACAAGTACATTCATTTCTAAACTACTATTAAAGTTGACATATTTTAGAATTCATAAAGTCTAATACTTCTGCTTCACTGATTTAAATGTTTCACTTACCTAAACAGCAACTAAACGGTTCACAACCAAAATATTCATTTCTTAGAACAACATTATTTAATAATATATCTGAACAGGGCTTTACAATATCCACTCACAAAACTTTCCCACTTAATTCTCAAAATAGCCCAATGAGGTAAGTATTATTTCCCCCATTCTCTCTCTCTGCTTTTTTTTCCTAAGTACTTACTGTTATTTCAAGAGCATAAATGACTTGCCCAAAGCTTTAAGGACATTTTTTAAGAGTGTCAAGACTAGAATATTAGTCTACTCAAACAGGCAATAGTTATCCCTTCCTACCCGCCCCCCACAAAAAAGGTGGCCCATTGTCCAGTACAACCATGATATAAAAATAAAGATACAAGAATATTAATGACTACCTACCAACCCACACACTAAGAGGACCAAAGGCACTATGCACAGGGTATTCTAAAACTGAATTACTGACAGACTGAAGACCATTATGCTACAGATAAAAGTTGTATTGCTGCTTCCATTTCTCCAATTTTACCTGATTTTCTCATTTATACTAAATAAAAGAAAATGTTCTATCTCACTAATAAATATATATTTGAAAAGAAATAAACAAATTATGACCAGATTTAGATCATAATGAAATACTGGCCTTTTCCACATTCATCATCTTAGACTTATCTCTATAACAGATTATAGGAAAACCAACTTCTAAGGGCAAAAAAAAAAAAATGCTTTATAATAAATAGTTTTAAAATTTAAAAAAAATAGACTTAACGAATCCATATTTACCTCTGACATAGAAAGTGACTGCAACGTACCAATATGTGCATACAGTGAACAGAAATAATTCCTATAAACACAAGGCTGATGGGTCCAAGCTGCGAGGAAGAAAATTTATAAAATTTAAATATTTAAGTTTTTAAAAACTGAGTTGTTTTACAAGCAATGAGACAACAGACTACTCATTTGCAATGATTAATATTTCTTGGACAAAATGTTTAAATATTTGCATAGGGGAGAATTAAGTTCGAACATAGAAATAATTTCAAGTAGTATTTAAGACAACTATGTAGGATTCCATCTAAGTAACTATAGGCTGACCAAACCTATAGAATACAGAGTACAAATATGCAAGAAAGTAAAATGGAATACATTATCTTTAACATCAGATGGCAAGTCTGTAAATATCAGTGTTCCGCCATATGATTGTATGCAACTATAATCATTATTCTAATTAAACTATAAAAAGCACTATATTAAACTGAGATTGTGGGCAATTCACATCTTCTATAAGTTTTTTTGTTGAGGACTCAACTATTTGCAAAGCACTGTGTTTGGAAGTAAACATAAGAGGTAACCAAGGCATTTGTAGTTGCTGGTCTCATTAAGTTTCAATAAATACTAACATTTTACATTAGAAAAGAATTACTTGAAAAAGTAGTATGCAATAATTTCAAGTATTTATTTACTCAAATTAAAGCCATGAATGGATTATCAAAACATATCCCAAATATTGCCAATTTATTTTTAAAAATGATAAACTTTTAAATTCTTTTAAATGAGGGTAGACAAAACAGTCAAATGCAGAGAAAACTGATAGTTAAAATTGTTTCTGGAAAGAAAGACAATTAAGAAAAAGTCAGACATAATTTTATTATTTCATATTATTTCATATGTTTTCCCCTATCATCGTTAAAGTCCTCAGTAATTACAATTGGCTCTAACAATGCTTTAAATATTTGTCTTTAAAAGATATCATTACTCCTTTTCTAGATATTATTCTTTGAATCTGAAAACTATGTATTTTATTCTGAGTCTAAAAAACTGTAACATTTCAGAATATACATATTATGCTCTTTAAATGTATTTTTTTATATGTTACATTGCTTAAGTCTAGAAAATCTAAATGACTAGTAAACTACAACCATACCTGGAAAATTCAGTATTTCAAACACTTTCAAAATGTTTTTTTGGCATTTATTAAAATACGTATTAAATTACATAGAAATTAAGGAAATAGTTCTCACTTTTTGTTAGACATTCTTTTAGTTCACATAATTTTCTCAATACAATTGCTAAATTGTCATTTAATTGTCACCTGACCAACTTATATCTGATCAAATATCTAAAGCTAGTCGAGATGTTAGCTTGTGGTAATTTTTGCTGTAAATTAGACTGATTACTGTATCTTAACCAGAGATTGCAAAAATAAATCTTACCACTATTCCTGCATTTTTAATTGCCAATGGAAGTCCTAAAAGGCCAGTTCCAATATTTCCTTTAAGAAGGTGCATAAGAGTTTGTACAAATCTGAAAAGGAAATTTACGTTTTAAACTTTATAGAACAAAAACTATTAAAATCACGTGACCATTGCTTAATATTAGAAGGGAATTAGAAATTCATCTAGGTAAGCAAAAAGTAACATTCTGATTCAACCTCTGCAGCAGAAATCATATTTGTCTCAAGTCCTACCTTTGCCACTTGATGGTGGAATACAGAAGGTTATTGTGGGAGATAAATGAGATATTTAAGTTAAAATATTTTAAATATAGTAAAGTAATAAAGAGAAGGTATTTCCTCATAATATACTTGATTGCTAGGATTATGGGTATAATAGCTTCAGTTCAGCATAGGGCTGAAGATTATGTATGGTTAGTAATAAGACAGCAGTTTACTGACATTGTCTATGTAATCAAATTACTAAACATATTGGATTTATGATTATCAACATAAGAGGAAATTAATTAAAATTTAAAAACAAGCAACTTACAAAACTCTTATGAATCATCAAATAAGAAAAATACTTATGAATACCATGAACTATCTAAAAAATCTGACCTAAGAAAGGTTTTCAGGAGGCATTTGAACTAAGTCCCTTGACGAAGAAGAAATAAGTTAAAACTGGTAGAATAACACAAAATTCAAACACACAAAACAAAAATATTTGCCTAAAAGTTTTTGTAGTTTATACTATTTTCGGATCAATTACAATTTTAATGCTACTTTGCTTAACATTAATTTACTATTGGAACAAAAATGTACTCAAATCTATTGATGACAAAAATTTTTAAAAGGTTAAAAAAAGTTCCACTGTCTTCCTACTTCCATGACTTTGCTTCATACCTTTCACTAAGCAACAAGTAGTGTTTACCACCTTCCACTGTCTAACCTCTATTTCAGAAGCTACTTCTCTTAATATTCCTATTCTCTTAATCAGATTGTCCTTCGTTTAAAAGTCACAGCATTTGGTTTATTTCGTCACTGTAGTAATTGCTGTAAACTGCTCTATAATGTAGACATTTTATGCATTCGTTCTTTCTTGATGGTAGAAACTAGGTTTTATTTATCTCTGTGTCTTCTGTAGTAGCCAGAAAACGGCCTGGCTATAGAAGACGTTTTTGTAAATGCAAAATCAAAAGAAAAGGAGACTTAGAAACTGTAACACTTACGAAATGCCCTCTTGATTATCAAGTTGGTAATGCTTCTGAACAGGCAGGAGCTCTTGCTCATGTTCTTCATCTGATGTACCATCAAAATTCTGCTCATATATCAAGGGTCTCATTACATCCATATCTTTAAAATAGAAAATCAAGTACTTTACTACAGTTTTAAACAACTGGGATAAAGCTGGTATAAATGAATTCAGAAATACTAAGAAATACCACTTACATGTTTGTACAGAATGACATACTAAATGACAGATTGCTGATTCACTCCAAAAGGTTTTGATTCAGAAGATCTAGGGTGGGCATGAGACTATAAATTCCTAACAAGTTCTCATGTGATGCTGATGCTTCTGGTCAGGGGACTACCCTTTGAGAACTACAGAGCTAGGAGATTCCTCAGGAAGGGCTCATGGCCACGGAGCCTTCAGAGACTTTTACTGTTCTTACAGCCTTGACACTTGAAGGACAGCTCTGCTAGATATAAAATCTTCGGCTTACTTTCCTATCTATCTTTAAGTTTCTTTAAAATGCTTCTCAACTCTTGTCTTGTGTTGTATGTTGCTCATGAGAAGTCTGATATCGGAATAATGTTCTTAGCCATTAAATAATGTTCCTTTTGCTGAAGGCCCTGAGGGTTTCTTCTTTGCCTTTAATGTCTAATAGTTTTCCTACGCCATGTCTTGAGGTTGACCACTCTGAGTCCATTTTCCCAGGAGCACTATAGTACTTTTAGAAATGTAGATTTAGATTCTCTTATGTTTGGAAAGTTTTTTTGGATTATAGCTTTAAATAATTGTTTGGTTCAAATGTTTTGTTTTTCTTCTTTAGAGGCTATTACATGTATGTTAGAACTTCCTTCCCTATCTTCCATTTCAAAAACCTTCTCTTCTTGATTCTTTCAATGTTTTTCTTCATCTCATTGTAATTCTTCTTGTCTTTTTTCAAAGACTCATTCATTACATTTTCACTTCAGTGGATTCTTCCTTGGACATCTTGTAATTTTGTTTCTGAGATGATTTACACAATCAACTCTTTTTTGTATTCCTTCCCTTTTTTTGGCGGGGGTGGGTGGGTAGGGAGGGTGATGCATGGTCTACGAATCAAACCCAGGTTGCCCACATGAAAGGCGGGCAGTCTACCACTGAACCACCCATGCACACTTTCTTTCCTTTTTTTTTTTTTTTAACCATTTCTCTCCTTGGTATGTATATTTTCTGATCTTAGGTGTCTTTTAAAACTCTTCAAATGCTTTTTTTTTCTTTTTTTTAAATTTAATCCTACAGCTTTCTCCTACTTCATGACTGGTTTTCTGGTGGGGAGGAATGTTCAACCATTAAGGTTGTTTAAGTCTAATTTCCTGCTTTCTTCTTATAGGAGCTTTGTACAGAATTGGTCTGATATTTCCCTATTTCCAGGCATTTTATGGTCAGGGATCCTAGTTCAAGAGTGTTCTCCTTTCTCAATTTACTTAATGGATGATGTCATAGTTGTTGAGGATAAGGGAAAGTAACTGGCATGTTTAGTGGGTCCCTTTTGTTTCTGGAGATCCTCAATTTTCTTCCTCTTACTTCCTCATTTCCCTTCACTGCCAAGCCTCTGCAGGGCATCTACCTTGCTCTAATTATCTGCTTCTTCTTCAAAAGCAATGTTTTGCAAAGGATGCCTTCTCTAGTCCTGTTCACTCTGAAGAGCCTTCACTGAACTCTGAGCAGTAAATTACTGAGTCTCAGACCTGACATATGTTTAAGACTACTAAAACTTACTTTCTGTTTCTGAAGGTGATTTTCCACTGTGCTTCATCCATGTCACCTACCCCTCTCCTCTTTATCATGAGATTCTAAAGAATTTCCTACCCCACTCTCCACACTTGCAGAAGCCACAGGAACTATGTCTGGAATTTGATGATTTGATGTTTATTTTTCTACTATACAATTGTTACTAAGTCTCTTAGTAATAATGGAATTAATTACATGGGAAGTAGAGTAATGTTATGGGTGGTTTTATTTGTGCTCCTTAATGAATTTACACTACATTTGGGAAGGATGTGAGAAGAGATTAAGACTTATATAGCTATATTGCCCCAGTTCCAATCGGAACTCAGTGCATCAGTTTTTCATAAAAGGTGATATTGGACAAATATTGCATGGTCTCACTAATATGAGCTAACTACAATGAACAAACTCTGAGACTTAAATTCAAGAGCACAGATTATCACAGGATAGAAAGAGGGCAGAGATTGGGCAATCGATGCTTAAGGAGTACAGAATGTTCAATAAGGTTGATTGTAAAGGTTTGGAAATAGCATAATACAGTGTGATGGCAGCACAATGCTGTAAGTGTAATTCACAAAGTGGAGCGTGAGTATGGTTGAAAGAGGAAGGCTAGAGTCATGTTGTCACCAGAAAGAAAGCTAGAGGATAAAAACTGGAACTGTATAAATTAGTGAAACCCAGAGTGGGCAATGATGGGGGTCAATTGTATAAATATAAGGGAGTTCTTACATGAACTAGAACAAATGTATGTCACTACTGCAAGGAGTTAATAACAGGGTGCTATATGGGAAAATATACTTAATGTAAACTAAGATCTATAGTTAACAGTAGCATTGTAATACTCTTTCATTAATTGTAACAAAGGCACTATACCAAAGTTAAATGTCAATAACTGGGGGATATAAAAGGTACAGGATATTTTTCTTTGGAACAAATGAGAATGTTCTCATATTGACTGTACTGGTGAATGCATAATTACGTGATTACACCAAGAGCCATTGATTGTACACTTAGGATGGACTGTATGGTGTGTGAATAAAACTGTTCAAAAAAATTTTTAAAGACAGATATGAAAAAAAATAAAGTGATGCTTAAGATGTTGAATGATACTTGAAAATAGTCTATTCTTAAATCATTTAAATATTCTTCCTCAAATAATAAAATTAATACATAGAAAGTAAAATTTGAGATCCACTTAATAGACATAAATTCCAAATTACTGGAGCCTAAATGAATGAAGATTTTCTGTAATTCAAATTCCCTAACTTCAATCTTTTTTTCTAACCCTTTAGTCATCAGAACATTTTCCAAAGATTTTTTAGTAGCATTTCCTTGTTTCTTTTCGTACATTATCCATTATCAAAAGTGGCATATTCCAGACATATGTACAGTGAAAATTAAGCGTTTGCTTAGTATTAGGACAACTGGGATATCTATTGTCTTGCATTTATTTTAAAGATCGATTTATATTTTAAGTTATGGGCTTTCATGTTTACAGACACTATATTCTTTTCTGTTATATTCTCTATTATAAAAAATAATCTTAAAAAACCACCCTGAGTTGCATCAGCTTCAGTTTCAAATTAAAACATGTTAATATTTTCATTCCTAAATATATTCCATTGCCTTTGCCTACTCGAGCTCCCCCCTCCCCGCCCCCAGACAGTGTTTGTTTCCCAGCTGCTAAAACAAATACCATACAATAGGTTGGCTTAACAAGAGAAATTTATTGGGAATGGTTTCAGAGGCTAGAAGGCTGGCTTCCTTCCAAGATGGTATCTTCTGATTGGCTGACAATCTCTGGGGTTCCTTGGCCTTTTCATCATATGGCAATGTACTTTCCAGTTCCACTGCCTTCCAGCTTCTGGTTGCTCCTCATGGCTTCTCTTTCTGTTTGCAATTTCCTTCACTTATAAAGACTTCAGCCATATTGGACTAAGGCCCACCCTCATTCAGTTTGGACACACTTTAACTACTAACATTTTCAAACATTCTATTGACAAGTGGGTTCACAGTCACAGGGCCAGGGGTTGGGACTTAAACATGCCGTGTGTGTGTGTGTGTGTGTGTGTGTGTGTGTGTGTGTGTGTGCGCGCGCGCGTGCGTGTTATCAGTTATTTGAACTTTCAAATATCTTTCTGCCCAGGACCGTACTGTGCATACTGTGCAATATTAAGTATACTATCTGTTCTCAATAAAGATAGCTATCACTACCAACATTTCAAAAACTGTACAATGTATTATTTGAAAGACACTACTCAGGAGATTATATATACTAGCAATGGGAACATCAGGAAAAACGGCAAGTTTTCTCATAACTTTAAAAAGTATGAAATCTAA
The DNA here is from genome assembly GCF_023851605.1 of Tamandua tetradactyla. Taxonomy (NCBI): domain Eukaryota; kingdom Metazoa; phylum Chordata; class Mammalia; order Pilosa; family Myrmecophagidae; genus Tamandua; species Tamandua tetradactyla. The sequence goes on along the minus strand of NC_135334.1, from coordinate 49,998,930 downwards.
ATGATAAATTTACCTTTAAAGGCATCATAGGACAATTTATTTTAAATATATTTTTCAGTAAAAATGAAAATCTGAAATTGTTAAAATGATCTATAAATACTGGTTCTGTAATTCACAGGATCAAGTTTTTACAACAGAATTACAGTGTGCATTCAAATTCCCATGCAAAAATTAGTTGCGCTAAATCACTCAACAAATTTACAATGTTTATCAATTGTCACATTTAATTTTACTCAAAACTATATATCCTCCTCTGGTTACAGCTGTCCTTAGTTCCTGAATTCATTATTTCTCATTATTATGTGGTCACATTTAGGGGACACTAAAATAAGGTTTTGAAAAACAGCATTTCATGTATATTTCTTTGCCTTGAATGTTGTGTGTCTCATCCCTCATATTTACAGGTTTTAAAAAAATTTTAATTATTCCAGGAAGCACCTCTAATTAATCTTCTCAAATGAGGTTAAGAGTGAATTTTTAAAAGTTGAAACTATTTGAGAGAAAAATACTTCTTAAGTGCCTCAGGAATTTAAAAAGTACAAATTTATATAATATTTTGATTCTACCATTAAAGTAGAACTATGCAATGTAATAGACACACTATTAGCTAACTTCCATGTGCTTAAATTAAAAAACAAAAACCCTGTACTTGAAAAAAAAATCGCTACTTACGACTTCCCACCAGTTTTAGGCTAAAGTAGGAGGTATACTAAGAAATGCCTATTTGTTAAACCAAAGAATCTAAGAATAGGTGAAAGTATCAGGTTTTAGACTTGAATGTAATAAGATTTTAGTTTGAATGATACAAAATAGTTCTTGTATCTAACAGGTAAGTTAAAAAGACACTCAACTATAGGGCGGCCCACAGTGGCTCAGCAAGCAGAGTTCTTGCCTGCCCTGCCAGAGACCTGGGTTCAATTCCTGGTGCTTGCTCATGCAAAAAAGAAGACATGCACTAAAAAGATACAAATATCTGGAGAAGTGACATACTCTCAAGCTCAAGAAGTTGCTTCTTTACATGATAATTGCTCAATCAGAAGATCCAATGAAGCCTAGATCTCTGTGAGTGAGATTTATTAGTAAAGAGAGTCAATCAGTCATTTATAACTTAAAATTTTAGGTAATACTAAATAGAAAATGCTAAAGTGAATTGCATTTTTGTTCCAAAGTTAGGTTTGCAGTGTAGGAAAATGTATACTGATTACATCACATTGTTTTCTTACATTTAAATCTTTAAGTTTTTAGGAGAGTTATTAGTATTGGTATTGCTCACAAGACTGAGGGGGGCATTTCAGGCTTGAGACTATCCAATGACGTAAAAAACTCTAGGCTGTTTTAATATGGCTGAAACAGAAGGTACACATTTATGACAGAAGATTACGCTGGAAAGCTTTAAAGGATTTTGTGAACTGTGCTAAGGAATTGAGACTGAATCGTAGTGTGTGAAAAACCAGAGAGGATTTAAAGTTTAATGAGTGATCTTCATTTGGGCAGTATGACCCTGGCAGAAGTGCAGAGGATCAATTAGAAGAGTGGAAGACACTAAGTCCAGAGCCAGAGAGCCCAATTAAAAGGTAGTCAAGGCAAGAGATGGGGAGGGCTTGAGTTAAGTCAAATGGGCTGAAGAGAAAAGAGTGCTTATTTAGGGGAGAGAAACAAGACTTGCTAACCAACAAGATGTGGATGATAAGGGAGTCAAGGATGCCCCCCAGGTTACTGGCAGGGAGAAAACTGAATGGATGGTAATGTCTTTAAGAAGGGGAAATAAGGAGGCAGTGTAGTGTAGTTAAGACAGAACTTAAGTACAGTGCTGAATTCAAACACTGCCTGGGATTCTCTATGCTGAAGCTCCGTTTACTTGTTTTAATATGCCAGAACTGGGCCAGGGTGCTCAGTCTGAGGGTGCTCTCTGCTGCTGCTCACACCACCCACAGAATGGCACTAATGTTCTATTGCTCCTGGTACCCTTTGGCATCTTCTTTCTCTCCACCTGCACCTGCCATCTGAGGTCGAGCCCCATCTAATTCCAGACCTGGGTCATCTGTATTCAGTACTCGACTATCACTATCAGAAAAAATGTAGAAGACTTCACTGGATCTAAAGAATGAAGTGACCTAGGATTCACTACGTCTGACATAACCACTGATCTCGAGAATATATTTGATTGGAATGTCAAGCAATTATTTCTTTATTTATCAGCAAAATATTCAACAAAAACTAATGCTCTGACCCAAGTCGTCCTCTGGGATAAGATTGCTCTGAGAGGTGATAATCCAAAGCTGCTGCTGAAAGATATGAAAACAAAGTATTGTTTCTTTGATGATGGAAATGGTCTCAAAGGAAACAGGAATGTCACCTTATTCTATCTTGGAATGCTGTACCAAATGCTGGAATTCTACCTCTTGTGACAAGATCAGGACATGTATCTGTCCATTTCCAGATACAAACGAAATAAAGAAGAGCTTTTAAATTATCCTGAATTTGAAGCAACATATTTTTATACTTTATGAATTGTATTTTCTCTATCTCTTTCCTTGCATTTTCTTTTATTTTTATTGTTATTTTATTATGCTTTTAAGTATAAGAATTAACATCAAAAGGTATATTTGAAAGGAAAGATTAATGGGCTATTTAAACTTAAATTTATAAACAAAACAAAAAAGAAAGGCCACCGAAGTGAAGTATTGTAGAATAAGACAACTTCATAATAATAAGGATTTGTAAAAATATATATATTTGATGTATTCCCTGTACTTCCATTATTCTTTATAGAATATAAAGTGAGCGGGAAGGGTAGTTCAAACTTTCACGCGCCTGTAGAGACATAAGAACTCAGTATTTTATGACTTCCATTCAGACTGGATGTAATTTAGAAGCAGACATTCTCTTCTGCCTCTTCTGGGGTATATCTGACTACTGGAAAAATTAAGGTTGTTTACACAACAGCCAAAAGTGACAGAATCTTGTTCCATTAATTTTAGGATTGCCCACAATGCTTTTGGCTTAATGATGGCTTAGCAACTTTCTTCACTTACAGACTAAATACCTCCTTATATGCTGTAAGTAATTTTAACTCATTTTTAAATCTCTTAAGTCTATCAATTGTTTGTCTTTCAGTTCTTTCTCTTAAAATGGTCTCTGTATAATATCTTTACATACTTTATCACTGCCATTGAAAGTTGAAAATGTTCACATGGTTTATTCTGAGTCAAGTTTGTTCTAGTGAGCATGGCTACTGCCATGGAGTGGTAATTATTTAAAACTTTTTGTAGGCTCACATTTAAGTAATTATTAGGGTAATAATAATAACTAATATTTGTGTTCTGCATTTCCATTTACAAAGAACTCTCATGTATTTTATTGTGTGTGATCCTCAATAATCTAATGAGGCAAATACTGCAAGTGTTATTACCATTTGCAGATGAAGTAACTGAAACTCAGAAGTTTAGTGAATTCCTCAAAGTCAAATAGCTAGCTAGGAATAGAGTTAAAACTTGAACTCAGACCTTTTGACTCTTCAAGCTTATTTTCTCTCCTGTACTTCAAATGACAGTCTAATCAGGTTTCAATTATAATTTTTATTATTTTTTTGTTACCCTGGACACCCTTTTCTACCACTTCTTGAAGAGATTTCTCATCCTGTATGGAAGTGACTAATTGTCAAGCTGCCAACAACTGACATAGAGGTAATACCTCATTTTATTCTCTGCATAAGTCCATTTTATTTACGTTGAAAATGTAAGAAAATCTACATGTATCTAAAAAAAATTTAGAGATTAAATAAATTATAATACATGATTGAATGTATGATCCTGGCTAGCATAGTTTTTTTCTGCAGTGGGCAAATAAGTATCCTCAAAGGTAAAACTGCAAATCAGTCCATCTTAAATGCAAGACCAAACAATAGTTACACAATCAGCAGTAACCAAAAAAGGGCGGCTATGTCACAACAGTTTAATAGCTAACATTTTGTTATATTTACCTTATATTAAATACATCAGCATTTAGTTACATTAATTTAAAAAACAATTGTATGTAGTTGTACAGTTCATGTAAAGGTTGTGTGTATGACCTTTTCAAGCACTAGAAAGGTCAGTGGTATGTTATCATGAATATTAGTCTGGGTTTGCCCCCAACTTTTTCATTAAACCTTTCAGGGTCTCAGTTTCTTTATCCTTAAAATGACATAGCGGGTGGGCCATGGTGGCTCGGCAAGCAGAGCTCTCACCTGCCATGCCGGAGAACTGGGTTTGATCCCCATGTTAAAAAAAAAAAAAATGACATAGCTGAATTAGATAACTTAAGTGGTCATCATGCAGTTCTATAAAATTTGTCGTTTCTACTCAGCAAAGAGACTGAACAAGATAGCACCTTATTTATGTAAAGACAGGAAGATGATTGAAAGACTAACCTATAATTTATACTGATCTGACTTTCAGTTAGATATTACATCAAGAAAGTTTAGCCTTATTTAGTCAATGCAAATATTAGACACAGAAACAACACCTGAGGATATCAAAGCTTAAAAATTGGTTATGATCTCAGTAAGAAAGGCATGCACAATGAGCCTGCACTCTCAATCAGTCCTACAGAACAGCTTAATAGTTCATTATACCTCTATGCTGAGTGGATTTGTTAGTTTGGTAGATATGAGTGTTTAAATTTACTTTAGCTACAATTTATCTTGTTTATTTATAAAAAAGACTTTTTTGGAGTCTGGAGAAGAAGAGTAGAGAAGCCTAGCTAGCACATGGAGAAATCATTTTTGTATGTTTGTTTTTACTTAACGGAGAGAAACTGCTCAAGATAAGAACGCTCCAACAGGGGAATAAGAATCTCTCTCAGGAACTCATTTTAGGTGTGACCAGCTTTATTAGTTTACCATAAGTATACACTTTTAAAAACTAACTTGGGTTTAGTTTGATAATCTTATACTCTATCTTAATGCCAATGTCTTAAAGAAATCTCACAAGTCTCCACAAGGAAACAAGGCTTCAGATTTGCAAATATCTAAGTATGAGAAGAATTGTCTGAACTTATTACAGATGATTCTGGAAAAAGAAAATAAAGATTTCAGGATGATAATCTAAAGTAGTTGCACTTCAAAATGAATGAATTTTAAAATGTATTCCAATAACCCTTTTTTCCTAGTAGTTTAACCTAGATAAGCAGCTACATCAGTGTTTTTTAACCCCCTATTGATTAAATTAGGTTTCTTTATGCTTAAGGAAAAAAACAGACAACTTCAGAAATTTCCTTAGAAAATGACAGGAAAATGAGTTGTTCAGGTTTTGCTTTCCCTTCATTACAGAATAGGCTGAGTATGGCCAGCTATTAGTAGCACTGAGATGGACTTAAAAGGTTATAATGAACATTTTTCACTACCATCTTCTGTCAAAGTTAGAGATCTGAAGTTTTAGAACTCTGGTATATAGTTTAACAGAGGTATTATTTTATTTGACATTTTTGAATGTCAAAATTTTTTCTGACATTGACATGAATGAGTTTATGGCCGGGGCGGGGAACCATAAGCTGTGAGCTTTGGTAGTAAACGAACATTCATCTATTTCAAAAGCTTGTCTTACTTTTAGTAGAGCGTCTATATGTACATTATATGTGAATGCCAGTGGTTTAAAGAGATCTGTTTCAAAAACCTGTTGTGTTTCTAATGCAATTTGGGAAATTGTTTACTTTACAAATTATAGATTCCTAAAGAAAATTTCATGAAAATGTGTTTGATGTTCTTAATCACAATAAATACTCAGCATTTTTTCTAAAAAAAAAAAAAAAAAGAGCCATAACCATAAATTTAAATTTAAAGGTCTGAGTTGAATCCCAGTTCAACCACTTAACAGTTCTGTGAATCTGAATGAGCTAGTCTCTTGTCCTTGGTTCAGCCACAGAAATTATTTTTCTTTCCTTAATGGCCTTCACATATGCTGCTCCCTCCCAACTCACATTATGCTCTCCCATTCTCTCTTCTTTCCTCTCAACTTCACCTAACTACTGTATTTCTTATTCATGTTTCAATGAATAAGACACCACTTCTTCCTAGCACCTTCCCCAATCCCTACTCTGAGTTAGGTGTCTCTCCTAGGTATTCCCACAGCATCCTACAATACCCCTACAACAGCATTCACCACGTTGTACTGTAATGGCTATTTCACTTGTCTTTATTCTCTATTGGTTACAGGGATAACGTCTGACTGGTCACAAGTGTATTCTCAGTTTTTGAAACAGGATAGATGTTCAATGAATGAATAAATGCCTGGAAGAAAAGCAGCATGTTAAGGAGGAAATAGGAGTTCACTCACAAAGTACACATACATATTAATGGAGCCCCAAAACAGGTGAGGCACTACTGAATGCTGGGGATACAGCAACTACTGAAACAAAATTTCTGCTCTCACAGAGCTCACATTTGAGTGGGAAAGGGAGGCAATAAGATAAGTGCTAAAGAGGAAAACAGGGGTCAGGAGGGAGAGCCTGTAGTTTTTGATAAGGTAGCCAGAGTAGGCCTTACAGAGAATATGACATTTTAATGAAGGCCCAAACAAGGAGCAAGAGTGAGCAATATGGATATCTGGGGCCAGAGCAATCCAAGGTAGTGGAACAACAAATGCAAAGGCTCTGAGGATGGAGAGAAACTGGTGTGTCTGAGGAACAGTAAGAGAGCAGAGTATGCAGAGAGGAGTGAGCAAAGGGGAGAGCAGGCGGAGATGAGATCAAAGCAGTAACAGAGGATAGACAGGATACAGCTTTTCAGGCCATTCTCAATGACATGGAAAGCCACAAGATAGAATGTCCAACAGAAATATGTGAGCCACATTAACATTTTCTAGTAACCACGTTCAAAAAAGGAAGAAGAAACCGGTGAAATTAATCTTAATATATTTCATTTAACCCAACAGATCCAAAATATCATCATTTCAACATGAAAGCAACATTTTAAAATGAATAACCAGATATATACATTCTATTTTTCCATACAAACTTCTGAAATTCAATGTATGTTACACTCAGCATATCTCCACTTGGATGAACCACATTTCAAGCCTCAGTGCCACACATGGCTAATGGGTACCATGGTGACAACACAGCACTAGAGGGCTCTGAGCAGAGGAATGACAGGATCTGATTGAGAAACCACATTTCTCTGGGCCGATTTTCTCATGTGTAAAATGGGAATAACAATTTCTACCTCAAAGAGATTTTGTGATGATGAAAAAAAATAAAGTATATGAAGCACACAGCCCACTTTCCAGCACATAACAAGCGATAAATACTAATTATCTTCCCCTTCCTACATATTAATATGTTAGAAAGCAATTATGCTGTACAGAATTTGAAAATGCCAATCTTTGACAAGAAATTGGAATTTATTTAATAAAATATTTTCTGAATATTGATGAGCTACAAACTGATATAGTACTGAGCATGCCAAAATGGGCAAAATACATTATGTTAGCCTGAGAAGATAGAGACTAGGGAAGGAGTCACATATTTAAAAGCTCAATATTTTAAAAACTTTAATAGTGAACAATCAATGAAGTAAATTCTGAACACTCACCCAAAGTAATTAAAAATTACATATTCGGGGTGTGGTAGTTAGGTTCAGGTGTCAACTTGGCCAGATGAATGTGCCTAGTTGCTGTGGACATTAGCCAATGGTACGTGAACCTCATCTGTTGCTCATTACATCTGCAGCTGGCTAGGAGGCGTGCCTGCTGCAATGAATGATGTTTGATTTAATTGGTTGGTGCTTAAATAAGAGAGCTCAACATAGCACAGCCAAAAGCAGCTCAGCATACCTTACCTCAGTACTCACAGCTCAGCCCAGGCCTTTCGAGATTCAGAAAGGAATTACCCTGGGGAAAGTTTTGGAACCCAGAGGCCTGGAGAGGTCAGCAGATCACCCTGTGCCTTTCCGCAAAAGAAAGGACCTCAGTTGAAAGTTAGCTGCCTTTCCTCTGAAAAACGAAATCCCCCTTTATTAAAAGCCAGTCCATCTCTGGTGTATTGCATTCTGGCAGGAAGCAAACTAGAACAAGGGGTGTGAGGGTAGTTCAGTGGTAGAAGTCTCCCCTACCATGTGGGAGACATGGGTTCAATTCCTGGCACATGCACTTTCCAAAAAGCAAACAAGCCAACCAACAAAAACAAGCAAAAATTCAACAAATAGTGCTGCAAGAAACATCAAAGAATTTGTGGTCATTTCATGAAACCACCACATCTGACATGGTGACAAGTCCCTTCTTCTAGGTGTTCAAGCTGACCCCTACATTCATTCTTGTCACCTCTGCTTCACTCTCGCCCCTTATTCCACGTTAGGAAATCATACTGGTTTTATTTTTAATATACCCAGAGTCTGACCAGTCTCTCTACCTCCACTACTGCTACTTCACTGTGCAGTGAGACATGCGCATCTCTTTCCTAGATTACTGCAATATTCTATCAGATCTCCCTGCTTTACAGTCTGTTCTTCATGAAGCAGCCAGTTTAATCCTATTAAAATGTAAATCAGAGCATTTCACTCCTTTGCTCAAACCCTGCATTGGCTCCCCACAATCTCTGCACAGCCAAATCTCTGCAAAGCCAAAATCACTGCACAGCATCCAAGGTCCTATAATCTGGTTTGCTGTAACATCTGACCTCATCACCACCTTGACCACTCTGCTTCAGGCACTCTGCCCTTCCTGCTAGTCTCACTATGCCCTAGCTTTTCTTTCTGCCTGGAATGTTCTTTCCCCAATTACCTGCTTGGCTAACTTTCTTTATCTCTTCTAAATCTTTGCTCACATCTCATCTTTTCAACAAGGCCTATCCTGAACACATATATAATAATACTGAATGTATTATCCAACTCCCCCTCATTCCTGACTTCTCTTATCTAGCTCTTTTTCCCCATAGAACTTACTGTTTACTATCTACTGCCTGCGTCCCTTTACTAGAATATAAGCTACATGAGATCAGGGATCTTGATCTGTTTCATTGAGGGATCTTCATCTGTTTTACTCATAAATGTATCCTGTATGCCTAAAAATGCCTGGCACACAGGAAAAGCTCAACGAACATGTGTTTTATTAACACACACATATAACTTTAAAAAAAAATCACTGCAACAGTTTTGAAAACCTTTCTTTTAGTTAATAAAAATATGTACGGTGGACATCTTTCCCTAACACTTTTAAAATGGCCATCATTGCATGACTGAATGGCAATTTACCTAATTACTTTCCCTTAGATATTTAGTTACCAGTTTTTCTCTATTATAAATACTGTAATGAACATCTCTTTATATAAATATGTGTTTACATGAATTATTTCCTTGGAAAATGTTTCTAGAAGTAGAACTGCTGGGTCAAAGTATATGCTCATTTTTAAGGATAAATATATTTCCTGCTCCTAATGCATGGCAATGTCTAACCCCCCACATCCTCACTAAGAATATTAATGAATGTAGAACTCTGACATTAATGAGCTTAAAATGACTATATCTATAAACCGGAGATAACAGTAGCACAGACGTCATAGGACTGTAGTGAGGATTAAACCGGTCAATGCATATGCAAAGCGCTTGGCACACTGCTTGACAATGACCTATATCACCTTAACTTCTCTTTGTAGCTTTGTAAACTTTACAAGGCTTCTTCCTGATTCCAGGCTCCTGACCATCCTCTCATCCTGGTTCTTATACTTTCCAGAGCCCTGAGAAGCTCTTAACTAAGTAGTTTCTTATCTCCCCCTTCCTCCTTGAAGGCCTTTACAGACTCCAGGTGGCCTTATTACTGCAAAGGAAAACATTCTGAGCCAAGGGGTTCCAATCACAACTCAGTAAATCACTCACTCATTCAAGTGACCAACCCCCCCATTACACCTTCCAGTGCTTTTCCACTAACTCATCCCCAACCTTTAAAAAGCCCGCTGCCCTTTGTTTGAGTGGAATTGAGTTCTCTCTGCCCCCTACCATGGTAGCTATGAATAAAGTCGTCCTTAGCTGTTTCACATTATCTGGTGCAGATTTTTTTTTAACACCACACAGAAAACGTTCAACAAAAGCTAAGTTCTATTATTTCTATCATTAGTATAACTTGGGGGAAAAAATGGCAAAGTGCCTTGAACATTATTACAATACAAACCTCTTAGCTATTTACAATAAAGTATTTAACAGAAGCTCAGCCTCATTCTTGAAGACTACACTCAATCACTCAGAATTCAAATTTATAAAAATCCTAAGTATCGTGAATGTAACTGCATTTTACCATCCTGATCCTTACTTTGTTTTCCTCTTGTCAGCGAAAGAGAAGAGACCAGAGGAAAGGAGGAAAAACTGTGCCAAGCGAGCTAGCTATAGGTCAGGATGTTTTGTTCATCACACCTGGGGTAGCAGGAGGTAAATTAAGGATTCACCTGGAGACTTTGACTAGGGTGTCTTGTTTGAAAAACAAAACGACAACTTCCTTAAAGCATCATTGCAGGTTTGGAAAACAATGGTGAGAGTCAGATGCAGGCTTTGTCTTGCCTTTGACGTGTGCACACAGCACACACTTTGACGCCCTAGGTACTGGTAGGCCCTGGCTTTCGCCGACTGGCTCTGTGGTCCGATGACCCATTCCTGTGCGGGCGCTGCCCCCAGGGTCAGCCAGCTCCCAAACTCAGCTCCCCAGAAAGGTCCCGGGGAGAGGCTGCTGTTTAGGTTCAAACCTGTGCCAGACCCACAACACCAAACGCCTTGACAACAAAAAAAGCTACCTAACGCCTCTTCTTCAGGGAGAACAGCTCGAACCCGGATGCGGACAGGCTACGGGGTGGGGCAGGACCTGGGCGGCTCCTGCTCCCCGCGCCCCGCACCCGCCTCGCGGTAGACGTCCGGCACGAAGCCCCCAGAGGCCTCGGCGCACCCGGCGGACGTGCGGTCCCCGCGCGCCCCGCGGGCAAGCAACACCCACCTAGCTCCTCGCGCCCCGCTGCCTCCGCCGCCGCCGGCGCCGCCGCTTCCATCTCTCGCGGGTCTCCAGGACGCCGCCGCCCGGGTGCTGGTTATCCCGCTGCTGCGTGGCCCGTGTCAGGCTAGGCCTCCCCCGCGGAGGCGGATCCCAGTCCGCAGCCCGCAGCCCGCTTCCAGGCCCGGCGCCGAGCATGCGCAGTGGGGCGACCTGGCAGTGTGGAGGAGCTGGGGTGGGAGGGCCCCTTCCTGCGGCTCCGGGGCCCTGGTCAGGGACTGGTGGAGCCGGGGAAACTGCGTTGGTGACGTGAGCTGTGGAGAGGGGATGGACCACGCGAGAAGAGGATGTTTTTGGAAATAACCGAGGGTGGGGAGCTTAAAGCTCCCAGGCTCATCGCTCAACTGGGGTTGGGCGCGTGGGGGGGGGGGAGCGGGGCGGGGCGGGAGGAGTTTTAAAACCGACTATGAACTCGATTTAGGGGCGTCTATATTTGCAAGGCTTATTGTTCTATAAGATGCCTAGGAGAATGCAAAGTAGTGAGGGAATTGCCCCCTACCCATAGTTCTGACTGTTCTTGGTTACCAGTCACCCTATTCCCCTATTTAGAGATAGAGGATACAGTCAAGCAGAATTTAATTTAGCTAATACAGTTCTGTATTATACTGTATATTATACTGCCCTTTAGCGATATTTGATCTTAACCACGGTGCTGGAAGAAAATTAAGAGTAACAGAAATACTCTTACTCTTAATACTCTTATAGTGTCTTACTCTTAATACTCTTACAATGTCAAATATTACACATACGTTATCTTTTATTTGATTCTGATGACAACCTCATGAGATCATCCCGATTTTTGTATCCATTTTTTTGTTTTGTATGCTGTATGGCGGGGTCACGTTTCATTATTTTTCCATGTGAGTATCCTGTTATTTCAGCACTGTTTGATTTTTGTTTGATTTTTTGCTAGTTTGTTTGTTTGGGGGGAAGTGCATTGTATCCATTTTTAAAATGAGGAAACCAAGGCACACAAGGTAAGTAATTTGTCCAAGGATAGAAAGATAATAAATGACAGAGGTAGAATTCTGACACCAGCGCTTGGGCTCTCTATCAATATGTAAAGCTGGGCAAATAGGTGAGTACCAATAAATATTTGCCAAATCAATGAATAAAGCAAGCTTTGGGTTCTAAGGGAAAATATTTATTTTAATCATGAAATTGGTTTCATTTTTTTTCATTCATAGTTCTTTAAGGTCAGGACACCAGATGGCACTTTTTCTTCTTGTTGGATCCATTTCGGTGGGGTCTTTTTAGGAAAATTTGTAGCGAGGTTAATCTAATTTCAAGGATCACTGATATATCAGCGTGATAGAGTCAAATATTTTAAATTCCAAGATTAAAAAGGTACCCAAGTAAGAGGATTGTGGTAAAAATGACGGATTAGGAAACTCCAGGAATTTGTCTTTTCAAAGAACTATTGAACTAACAGTAACTGTCTGGAATTCTGGAGTCTAGTAGAACACTGTGCAGCAAGCATCCAGGGAAAAACTGGAGGAAAAGGCCAGTAAATTGCCATAAGTACCAAGAATTTCAGCTCTTTGCTGATGCTACCTCCCTCCATCCTCCAACCACATGGCAAAGAGCAGCCATAGGGGTTGCAACCCAGACTCCTAGTGCAGGGTGAGCGAAATGGACCCAGACCTCCGTAATCCAAGGGAGTACAGTCTGATCGCTCATCACTGCTTTGAATGAGCTACTTCAGATTGCTAGGGAGGGACTCTAACAGCAGCTATTGCCTGAACTACCCTCAGGGAAAAGTGGCAGATTCTTAAAGAGGCCATTCCCATTTTTCTTTTTCTCTCCACTCAACATTTTCCATTCCCCATTTGGGAGCAAAAATACTTTGGAAAACTCACAAATTGATGGCTTCAGTCCTCAACCGCAACAGCAGCAATAACAAAAACCCTTTCAGTCCCAAAGGAGAGGAAGAAATAGATTTCCAGAGTCACAACAAGAAAATACTCAGAACGTCTCATTCTCAACAACAACAAAAATACAAAACATACAAAGAATCAGGAAAGTAGGCCTATTCACGAGGAAAAAAAGAATTTGCCAGAAACTATCCCCCAAGAAGCTCATACATTGAAACAATTAGTCAAAGACTTTAAATCAGTCATCTTAAATTTGTTCAATGAGCTAAAGGAACCCAAATGTAAAGAATTAAAGGATGTTAGGAAAACCTTGTCGGAACAAAATAAAGAGATGGAAATTGTAAAAATGAACCAAACATAAATTCTGCAGCTGCAAAGTACAGTAATTAAAATGAAAAGCTCACTACATGGATCTAACATCAGATTTAAACAGGCCAAAGAAAGGATCAGAACACAATAGAAATTATCCAGTGTGAGGCGCAGAAAGAAAGAAAAATGAACCTTGGGGGGCCTGTAGGACACCATTAAGCATACTATGTATCATTGGAGTCCAAGAAGGATGAGAGAGAGAAAGGAACAGAGAAAGTATTTGAAGAAACAGTGGCGGAAAACTTCTCAAATCTGATGAAAGATATGAATATACATTCCAGGAAGCTCAGTGAATCCTAAGCAGGATAGACTCTAAGAGATATATCCCAATACATATTACAGCAAAATCATTAACATACAAAGACAAGGGGAGGATTTTGAAAGCAGCAAGAGAGGTGACTTTTCACATGCAAGGTGTCCCCAAGATTAACAGATTTCTCATGAGAAACCATGGAGGCAGAAGACAGTGGGATGTCATATTTAAAGTCCTTAGAGAAAAAAACTGTCAACCAATAATTTTATAGCTGGCAAAATTAAGACATTTATAGATAAACAAAACCTGAAAGAGTTTATTGCCATAAGAGCTGTCCTAGAATATATACTAAAAGAGTCAAACAAAAGGGCACAAGACAGTAATTTGAAGTGATGAAGTGAAATAAAGAACATTGGTAAAGGTAACTACATAGGTAAATATAAAATTCTGAATTTCATAATTTTTATTTGTAACTGCTTCCCCTCCCCCATCTGACCTAGAAGGTAAATGTGTGAAATAACATTATAAATCTATGTTAATGGGTGAACAATGGATGTATTAGTCATGGTTCTCTAGTGAAACAGAACCAACAGGAGATATCTGTTAATATGAGATTTATAAAAGTGTCTCATGCAACCATGGGGATGCAAGAGTCCAAAATCTGTAGGGCAGGTTGCAAGGCTAGCAACTCTGGTGAAAGTCCTACCTGAATTCTACAGAAGAACCTGGCTGGCTGGAGAAAAAGTGAAAATTCTCTCTTCTCCCTTAAAAAGTCTTGAATGATTGTATTAAATCCAGCTGATTGGATTCTCTCATTTCTAAAGGCACATTCTTAGTTAATCATAGATATAATCAGCTACAGATGCAATCAACTGACTGATGATTTAATAAACCAGCCTTCTGGCTTATTAACCAGCCACTAAATATCTTTGCAGCAATGGTTTTGCCAGTGCTTTGCTGACCAGAAAACTGGGCACCATCACCTGGCCAAGTTGACACCTGAACCTAATCATAACAATGACTAAAGATGCAATCTGAGACAAAAACAATGTAATAGGGGAGGGACAGAGATATAAAGGTGAAGAGAGTTTGTATACTACTGAGACAAGATTGGTACTTGTTAAACTAGTTTGTTATTAATTTGATTTTCATTTTATTTGCAAAAGTGACCACTAGAAAAGCAACTTGAAATATAGAGAAAAAGAAGAAGGGCATCAAAACTCCACATTACAAAAAAGGCAACTAAATGCATAAAAGGCAATAATGAAGTAGTTGAGAAACAAAATAGTCAAGACATACAGAAGACAAATAGCTAAATGGTAGAAGTATATTCTTTCTTCTCAGTTATTACCTTAACTGCTAATGGTTTAAACTCCCCTATTAAAAGGCAGATATTGGTAGATTGGATGAAGAAGTACAACCCATCTATATGCTGTCTATAACAGACTCATTTTAGGTACAAAAACACAAAGAGGTCTTTGTAAATGGGTGAAAAAAATGATCTGTGCAAACAGGAATCAGAAGAATGGGTTGTGCGTCTGTGGCTCAGTGGCAGAATTCTCACCTGCCATGCTGGAGACCCAGGTTCAATTCCTGGTGCCTGCCCATGCCAAAAAAAAAAAAAAAAAGTGGAAGTGGCTATATTATTGTCAGACAAAATTGGACTTTAGGTCAAAAAATTATGAGACAAAGAAGAATATTATATATTGATAAAAGTTTTCAATCCAGCAAGAAGATAATAATGATTATAAACATATATGCACCTAACAACAGAGTCCCAAAATATATGAAACAAAAATTGACAGAATTGAAGGGAGAAATAGATCTACAACAATAGTTGGAGACTACAATATAGAATTTTCACTAATTGATAGAACAACTAAACAGATGACTTTAGATGCTAAGCAGTAGCATATAGAAGAATAAAATACCTAAAAATAAATTTAACCAAGGAGGGGAAAGACTTGTGCGCTGGAAACTAAAATACTGCTGGAAGAAATTAAAGAAAACTTGTATAAATGGAAAGACATCCCATGTTCATAGATGGAGGACTTAACATTATTAAGATGTCAATTTTGCCTAAAGTGATCTACAAACCCTATCAAAATTCCAGCAACCTTTTTTTTTGCAGAAATACAAAAGCCAATCCTTATATTCATATGGAATTGGAAGGGGCCCTGAAATAGCCAAAACAATTTTGAAAAAGAAGACCACCAAAGTTGGAGGACTCACATGTCCTGATTTCAAAACTTACTGCAAGAATGTTCAATAAGGTTAATTGTAAAAGTTCATAAATTGATAATACAAGGGGGGTATGAGGGTAGTTCAGTGGTAGAATTCTCACCTGCCATGTGGGAGACCTGGGTTTGATTCCCGGCCCATGCACTTCCCCCCTAAAAAACAAACAAGCAAGCAAACACAGAAACAAAAAACAACCAAAACAAAAATTCAACAAATGGTGCTGCAATAACAGAATACTCACATGGAAAAGGAATGAAATGTGGCCCGCCATACAGCACACACACACACAAAAAGGATAGCACAATATTGTGTGATGGAAACACAATACATAAATGTAAGTAACAAATAAGTGTAAGTATGGTTGAAGAGAAAGTCTAGAGTAGTGTATTCACCAGAAGGAAAACTAGAGAATTAAAACTGGGACTATGTAACTTGATGACACCTAGAGTGGACAATGATGGTAGTTAATTGTATAAATATAAGAAACTTATTACATGAGCTAGAACAAATGTACATCACTATTACAGGTTGTTAATAATAGGGTGTTATGTGGAAAAAAATAATGTAAACTAAGGTCTACAGTTAACAGTAACATTGTACTATTCTTGCATTAATTGTAACAAAGGCACTATACCAAGCCTAAATGTCAATAGTGGGATATAAGAGGTGGGATATTTTTCTTTGGAAGTAATAAGAATATTCTCATATTGACTGTAGTGTTGAATGCATAACTATATGATTATACCAAGAGCCTTTGACTGACACTTAGAATAGATTGTATGGTATATATGCTGGTTTGGAAATGTTATGTACCCCAGAAAAGCCATATTCTCTTAATCATCATTCAATATTGTTTGGGATAGAACACTTTGATTAGATTGTCTCCATGATGCTATAATCCATTCAAATGTGGGTGTGGGCTTTTGGTTAGATGCAGCTGTGACTCTGCCCATTTAAGGTGTGCCTTTATTAGTTTACTAGAGTCCTTTAAAAAGGGGAAACAGTTTGGAGAGAGTGCAAAGCTGACAGAGCCAACGTGATTTTTCTTATATATTAGACTTAGAATAAGCAAATCCATAGAGGTAGAAAGCAGAATAGTGATTATAGGGGGTGACAGGAGGAGGTAATGATAGAGTTATTACTAAATGATTATGAGTTTTGGTTTAGGATGATGAAAATGGTCTGAAAATAAACAGTGGTGAAAGTTACATTGTATTGTCAATATACAAATGTCAAAGAATTGCTCACTTAAAATGATTTAAATTATTTTTGTTATCTATATTATATCACAATTAAAAATAAACATTTTTAAATCAAAAGGTGCACAGCTACATAATATCTAAATCTTCCCTCCTGCTTCATCCTTTGTAGGTTTTTACTAGATAGTTGGTAATAGTGATGTTCTTGCCAAAACATCCCCAATCATTGACGTATACAAGCAAACCTTAATGGGAGGTTTTATTTGAAGTGTCCCTGACAAATAACTAAGATATATGGGAGAAAGAGGAAGAATAGATCTATCCTGGAACATAACTAGAGCAATGATCCCTAACTGTCATTGACATGTGGCACCTGGTTAGAGAAGACAAGTGTGATGGTTTGAAACTGTATGTTCCCTAGAAAAGATCAGCTCATCCCTTCCTATGGGTATAGACCTACTGTTGGTGGGACCTTTTGATTAGGTTATTTCAGTTGATGCATGCCCCAGGTGGGCCTTAATCCTTTTACTGGAGTCCTTTATAAGAAGGTAAAAGACAGAAAAAAGCCATGCAGAAGCTAAGAGAGACAGAAACTAAAAGGCAGTAACATGCAGAAGCTCAGAGAGGAAGCCACTGAAGCCAGAAGCTGGAAGCAATGAAATTTGGAAGAGAAAGGAGAGACCAGGTGTGCCATTTTGAATCTCTTGTGGACTCCAGAAAACCCATGTCCTTTAGTCCTCATTCAGTATTGCTGGATGGGAGCTTTTTGATTGTTCCCATAGAGTTGTGAGCCACCCCAATTGTGGGGTGGTAATTTTTGATTTGGTAGTTTCCATGGAGAGATGTCTCCACCCATTCAAGGTGAAGTTCCCTTTAAGAGGGGACCAGTCTGGAAAGAGCCACAAGAGCCCATGTAGCTAGAGACTTTTGGAGATGATGAAGGAAGATGCCCCCCAGGGAGCTTCATGAAACAAGAAGCCTAGAGAGAAAGTTAGCAGACATCGCCACAGTTGAGAGAGAAACCCTGAACATTATCAGCCTTCTTGAACCAAGGTATTTTTCCCTGGCTGCCTTAGATTGGACATTTCTATAGCCTTGCCTTAATATGGACATTTTCACAGCCACAGAACATGTAAACTTGCAACTTAATAAATTCCCCTTTTAAAAAGCCATTCCATTTTTGGTATATCATTTTCTAGCAGCTTGCAAGCTAGATTATACATTCCATGATGGCAGGGACAATATCAGTGTTGCTTACCAATTAGAGTCCCTGCATCTAGCACACCAGGTAATGTCACATTACCCATGTGACAGAGGAGTCCTGGGTCACCATTAATCTTTCTTCACGAAGAAGGTACTGTCTTGATGATACCTGTATTTGGATATTTTCGTGGCCTCAGTGCTGGAAACTTCTATACTAATAAATTCCCATTTTAAAAGCCATTCCACTTCTGGTATATTGCATTTCATCCACTTTAGCAAACTAAACAATGGGGTTCAGAGGTAAGCCGTAGGCTGCGGGTACATATCCACAGAATCATTCACTGTAATGAGAACACTTGGGACAGTGTCTTCAAGAGGAACATTATCCTTTGAGCATGATAGAAAGGATGAAAAGCCATTGTCCTTTAGTCTTCACATCAGGGAAAGAGAAAGCAGATCTAGTAGTGTGGGCAGAGAAGAGACCTGACCTAGTAAGTCTGGGCTTTGGAAAGACCTGGGCTGGTGCAGACAGCAAGGGTCAATGTCTTTACAGAATAATGTAGAAATAAGCCAAGTGATAGGGACGATTGAGGAGAATTATGCATTTCCTACTTCACTACTTCAGAAGATATTTACTGTGATTTCTGCTCAAATTCATGCAAATTGGAGGGGGATATAGGGAAAAACTGTATCAGAATAGAGACATTGTAAAGAATCTGAAGATTTAAATCCTGGCAATTTCTTTCTTTCATTTTCTGACTTTAACTTCCTGAATGGTATCTTAATTACTTCTTTTTTCCATGCAACCATGGCAATTTGTTCATATGTTATAACATTTCTCCTCTTTTATATAATCACTTCCCTGCCTAGGTCTTATACTATACTGTTTGACCTGCAAGAGAGAGAGACTATTTCTTACTTGTATTTGTCTTAACAGGGCCTAACAGCATGCCCTGTGCATACCAGTCACTTGATAATAGATGTTGAAAGTTTTTGAGTATACTCATAGATACATGAAGGAAATCTTAAGAAAAATTTAATTTATTCAAACACACTTATGGAGTATCTTCCCTGTGCCAGACACTGTGCTAGATGCAGGGACTCTAATTGGTAAGCAACACTGATATTGTCCCTGCCATCATGGAATGTGTAATCTAGAGCAGAAGCATGCAAAAGAAACGTTAAAGAACTAAACAACAACAACAAAATAGCCTAATGTAAATTATGGACTATAGGTAATAGTACAACTATAATATTCTTTTATCAACTGAAACAACAGTATCACACTAATGCAGAGTATTAATAATGGGGGAGGACATTTGGAAATACTGCGTTTTTTACATGATTTTTCTGTAAATAAAATCTCCTCTAATTAGAAAAGTTAAATAAAAAAAAAAGACCCAAGAGGTCATGTCGAAAGGGCACAGGGGCTCCTACTGCCCAAAGAGGGGACAATTTAGGAATCATGAACAGTAATGACTTCAGTGGACTGAAATACATGCACATGTATAAATCAATGAATTCATAATGATACACAAAACAACAAAATAAAAATCATTTGTTAGCTTTGGAGAAGACTGTCCACAAAGAATCCCATTGTGACAACCATCACTCCCAGCACTCCACCGAGTCAGCCACCATCTGTCTTCCTGCCTGTTGTGCTCATGAGCATTTAAGTGCCTAAAGGCATGGTCACTGTTCATTACTCAGAGCCACCTCTAGTGAGCCCAAATGGCAACAGACACTCCCCTTGTCCCTGCTCCAAGGTTTTCTCCTGCAGCCAAAGTCAGTCCTCAGATTGATTCATTGAGGATAAGAAATCCTATCTATAGCCACCAAGGATGTTGCAAGACAAGTTCTTATCTGAAGGCTCACAAGAGAATACACACGGGAGAAAAGCCTTTTAGCTGTAGCTGGAAAGATTGTGAAAAGAGGTTTGTCCATTCTGATGAACTGTCCAGACATTGAAAAACTCATACAAGTGAGAAATTTGTCTGTCCCATGTGGTTCACAAGGAGTGACCAATGGATCAAGCATGACTGGCACCATCTGTCAGCCAAGAAACTACCAAACTGACAGATGGAACTGAGCAAGTTAAATAACATTATGCTACCTCCAGCCACTGCTCCAACACAGTGGTGGATTGGAGAGTGAAGAATCAGAGCTAACTTTGGTCATAGCCAGAAGCCAGTAGTAATATAAAAATGCTTCCACTGCAAGTCTGTGGCCTCCAGTGTGGGCTGAAAGCAGAAGCCCCACAACCCTGGGCAAAGGCTCAGCCTGGGTTAGATTATAAGACATACTGTGGCTACATGTATGTCACAGAATGCTGAGTTCATTTCTTATCACATAAGAGAGATGAGAAAGCATCATCTTGATGATGCCTTGATTTGGATTCTTTCCCAGCCTCAAACCTGTAAACTTTTGTTTAAGCAGAACCATTTTATGGTATTTGATTAAGCCAAGGAAACTAAAACAATGTGTAAGATAATAATATAAAGATTAAATGATACAGTTCCGGGAAGATGGCAGAATAGGAAAGGATGAGTTCACCCCTGCTCAAAGGAACAGCTAGAGAAGGGAAGGGAAGGGGACTGAGATGGTGAGTCCAGGGTGTAGGCGACCTGGGAGGGTCTTTTACACCACACAGGGAAGTGCTGTTTGAAAAAGCTGACAAACTGAGATGCAGAGAACCAGAGACCATCTAGCTGGTGCAAACAGCTTAGGGCACCCACTTCCAAAGGGAAGCCTGGAGCCCTCAAGAGTACACGGACAGGGAGACGGGACTAGGAAGTAAGTCAAGCTGCATTTGCACCACGCAACTCCCCCCACGTCCCATGGACCTGAACCCCATCACTCAACCTCCTACCGTGCTCCAGGTGATCCTGCTCCAAGCCCCCAGCACTGCGGGTCTCCACCCCACAACCCTGCCCTTGTGCGCGTGCACACTTGCCCCAGCCTGACCCAGCCTGACCCACCTCTCCTGCACAAGTGCACAGTCTCGCCCCACCCCTCTGGAGACCTGTGTACCCACGCCTAGTCCTTCGACCCCCACCTCCCCCTCCCTGCCCCCGCAGGCAGTTGCAGGCCATGGCAACATCCAGGCCATGGCAGCTCACCTGCATACCGGGGCCACAACCGCCCCCAGCCCATGCAGTCACACAACCCCGCCTGGCACCCCCTGAGTCCGCACATGTGTACATCAGTGTAAGCACCGCCCACATATGCGTACACACATGCAGGCAGTTAAGCCACGCCCTCTAGCTCTGGGCAAGCGCTGACCCCAGTCCAAGCAAGCACATCCACTGCCAGCTGCCTGTGAGCTCTGCACATGCTCACACAAGGCCCCTGCCCTAGACCCACCCACACCAGGGCCCCGCCCCATGAGCCTCACACTCAGAGCCACATCCTCCCCACCACACACCCACATATCTTTGCACTGACTTCTTGGTCCCTGCACTTCAACCCGCTGCCTCACACTTGTGCACACCCTTGCCCTACCCCCAGCACAAAGCTCCCTCACCTGGTAGGTGCTGGATCTGTGCATACAACCCCTCTGCACACATATGCAACCCTGCCCCAAACCCCTCCATGCACCAGCACACTGCGCCAGGGCCCCAGTCAGTGACATCCCCTGCCTTTGACCCATGTCCCGCAATCCCCATGACCCGTGCCTCACCCTTTCACACTCACACATTTGCACCCCAGGCCCCCTGAGTCCCTCCACCTGTGCAAGAACACACCCGTGCCCTGCCCTCCCTGTGCCCCAACCTCTGTGCCACCTACCCCACACCCTGATACCAACAACCCCCACGCTCCACCCACCCACCCACATCCTGCCTGCACATCAGCCCCCTGCATCCACTCAGCCCCGCCTTCCACCTCCTACTGTGCCCTACCTCTGTGTTCTCCACTCTGTGCCCTGCTCCTGTGCTCCAAAGCCCGCCTGAGCTGCACCCACCACTGCAGCACCCTCACTACACCCCATACTTTCAAGCACCAGTGTAGCGTCCCCAACTTATGCCTATACCTGTGCTGCAACTCATCACTGCACTGTTATGCCCCACACCCTACTCCATATCCATCCTGCAAATACAAAGCTTTAGCCTACTGAAGGAAATCAACTTCCAAAGTAAACGTATCAAGATATTTACATGCCTCAAAGGCAACAGGAGATCATTAAACATATGATGATGCAGGAAGATATAATCCAACCTAATGACCAAATTAACACACCAGAGGAGACACAGACGTTGGAACAGCTAGTCAAAGTTGTTCATGTAACTATACTAAATAAAATCAATGGGATGGCTAATGACACACAGGCGATTAAAAAGACACCAGAAGAGCATAAAGAGGAATTTAAAAGAATAAACAAATAAACAGGAGATATCACAGAGATTACGGATGCAGTAGACTGAATCAAACAATAGCAGATTGAAGAAGCAGAAGAAAGAATAAGTGAACTAAAGGACAGGGCAACTGATTTCAAACAAAAGAGCAAATAGCAAAAAAGATGGAAAATTTGAATTGGATCTCAGGGAAATGATGGACAAAACAAAGTATACAAATGTAAGAATCACTGGTGTCCCAGAAGGAGAAGAGAAGAGTAAAGCGCTAGGAAGATTAGTGGAGGACATAATGAGGGAATAATTCCCAACCCTTATAAAGGACATAAATATGCAAATCAAAGAAGTCCAAAGAACTCCAAGTAGAATAAATCCAAATAGGACTTCTCCAAGACACATATTAATCAGTCTGCCAAATATTGAAGAGAAGCAGAAAATTCTGAAAGCAGCAAGAGTCAAACAATCTACTACACACAAGGGCCACCATATACGACTAAGTTCAGACTACTCAACTGACACCATGGAGGCAAGAAGGCAGTGGTATGATATACTTACGATCCTGAAAGAGAAAGACTTCCAGCCAACAATTCTGTACCCAGTCAAATTATCCTTCAAAATTGATGGAGAGTTTAAAGTTTTCACAAACAAATGCTGAAAGGATTTGCCAACAAGAGATTGGCCCTACAAGAAATACTAAAAGGAGTTCCACCTGCCACACACACACACACAAAAAAGACAGGAAAGGGAGGCCTGGAGTAGGGCACAGAATTGAAAAGTACCAATAAGGGTAATTTAAAGAGTACCAGTAAGGATAACTTAAAGGATAAAAATAGAAAGAGGAAAAAGAACATATAGATCTGAAAAATAAAATCCAAATGATAAGATGGTGAATTCAAGAAATGCTTTTACAGTAATAACTTTGAATGTTAGCAGACTGAACTCACCACTTAAAAGATGCAGACCGGTAGGCAGGCCATGGTGGCTCAGCAGGTAGAATTCTCACCTGCCATGCCAGAGACCTGGGTTTGATTCCTGGTGTCTGCCCATGCCAAAAACAAAAAAAACACAGATTGGTAGATAGATTAAAAAATATAATCATTGCTTACAAGGGACTCATTTTAGAAACAAGGATACAAATAGATTGAAGGTGAAAGGATTGGAAAAATATATTCCATGCAAGCTGAAACCAATAGAAAGCAGGAGTAGCTATACTAATATCAGACAAAATAGACTTTAAATGTTAAGGCATCATAAACAAAGAAGGACACTATATATTAATGAAAGGGACAACTCACCAAGAAGAAATAGCAATCATAAATGTTTATGTTCCCAATCAAGTAGCCCCAAAGTACATGACATTGTACATGTAGGCCCAAAGTACAAAAACATTGGAGAAACTGAAGGGAGTATAGACATCTCAGTAAAAATAGCAGGAGACTTCAATACACCACTCTCCTCTACAGATAGAACAACTAGACAGAGGATCATAAATAAATAAAGGAAATAAAGAACTTAAATTGATAAATGAATTAGACCTAACAGACATATATAGATCATTACAACCCAAAACATCAGGATATACATTCTCCTCTAGTGCTCATGGAACATTCTCCAGGATAGATCATATGCTGGGACACAAAACAGGTCTTTATAAATTTTAAAACATTGAAATTATTTGAAATACTTTCTCTGATCACAGTGGAATGAAGCTGGAAATCAATAACCATCGAAGAGTGAGAACTTTCACAAATACATGGAGACTAAATAACACACTCTTCAACAACCAGTGGGTCAAAGAAGAAATTTTTAGAGAAATCAGTAGCTGTCTGGGAATGAATTAAAATGAGAATACAACATAGCAGAACTTATGGGATTTAGCAAAAGCTGTTCTGCGAGGGAAATTTATTGCCCTAAATGCCTATATTAAAAAAGAAGAGCAAAAACTGAGGACCTAACTGCTCACCTGAAGGACTTGAGAAAAAAACAGCAAACTAACCCCAAAGCAAATAGGAGAAGAGAAATAGCAAAGATTAAATCAGAGTTAAATGAATGGGAGAACAAAAGAACAATAGAAAGAATCAATAAAACCAAAAGTCGTGTCTTTGAGAAAATCAGTAATATCAATGGACCACTAGCAAGACTGACAAAAAATGAGAAAAGATGCAAATAAGCAAAATCAGAAATGAGAGGGGGGTCATTACAAAAGACCCTGAAGAAATTAAAAAAATCATAGGAGGATACTATGAACAACCATACACCAACAAAGAAGATAACTTAGATGAAATGGACAAATCCTTGGAAACACATAAACAAGCTACATTGACTCAAGAAGAAATAGAAGATCTCAACAAACTAATCACAAGAGATTCAAACTATCATCAAAAATCTTCCTACAAAGAAAAGCCCAGGGCCAAATGGCTTCACAGGGTAATTTTATCAAATATTTCAAAAAGAACTAACACCAATTCTGCTCAAAATTCCCCAAAAATTTGAGGGAAAAGGAACACTAACTCATTTTATGAAGCTAACATCACTTTAATACCAAAACCGGGTACAGATGCTATAGGAAAGGAAAATACAGGCGAATCTCCCTAATGAACATAAATGCAAAAATTCTCAACAAAATACCAGCAAATCGAATCCAACAACACATTAAAAGAATTTACACCATGACCAACTGGGGTTTAGACTAGGAATGCAAGGATGGGAACAAAATGAAAGGAAAAAATCACATGATCATGTTGACTGATGCTGAAAAAAGCATTTGACAAAATTCAACATCCTTTCCTGATAAAACACTTCAAAAAGTAGGAATAAAAGATAACTTTTTCAACATGATAAAAGGCATATATGAAAAACCCATAGCCAGCATTGCACTCAATGGTGAGAGGCTGAAAGCTTTCCCCCTAAGATCTGGAATAAGGCAAGGATCCCCTTTGTCACCACTATTATTCAACATGTACTAGAGGTTCTTACTAGAGCAATCAGGCTGGACAAGGAAACAAAAGGCATCCAAATTGGAAAGGAAGAAGTAAACCTTACACTATTTGCAGATGACATGATACTGTATTTGGAAAATCCTGGGAAATTTAAAACAAAGTTATTTAATTTAAAAAACAAATTCAGCTAGTGGTGGGATATAAAATTAATGTGCAAGAATCAGTAATGTTTATATGCACAAGCAATGGCCTTACTGAGCAGTCATTTAAGGAAAAAATTTCATTCAAAATAGCAAATAAAAGAATCAAGTATCTAGGAATGAACTTAACTATGATGTAAAAGACTTGTACACAGAAAACTATAAAACATTGCTAAAAGAAATCAAAGAAGATATAAATAGGTGGGAAGACATTCCCTGCTCATGAATAGGAAGGTTAAATATAATTAAGATGTCAATTCTACCAAATTGATCTACAGATGCAACACAGATCCAATAACCTACTTTGAAGACTTGGAAAAACTAGTTACCAAATTCATCTGGAAGAGAAAGAGACCCCGAATAGCTAAAAGCATCCTAAAAAGAAGAACAAAGTGGGAGGATTAACACTTTCTGATTTTAAAATTTATTATAAAGCCACAGTGGTCAAAACAGGATCGTACTGGCAGAAAAATAGAAGTATTAACCAATGAAGTCGAATGGAGAGTGCAGAAATAGACCACCAAATCTATGGTCAACTGATCTTCCACAAGGCCTCCAAGTCCACTGAACTGGGACAAAATAGTCTTTTCAATAAATGGGCATAGAGAACTGAATATCAATAGCAAAAATAAGGAAAGCGGACCCTTACCTTACAACCTCTACAAAAATTAACTCAAAGTGGATCAAACACAAATATAAGAAGAAGTACCACAAAGTTCCTACAATAAAATGAAGGGAAACATCTTCAAGACCTAGTAATAGAAGGTAGCTTCCTAAACTTTACACCCAAAACACAAGCAACAAAAAGAAAAAATAGATAAATAGGAACTCCTCAAAATTAAGTGCTTTTGCACTTTAAAAGATTTTGTCAAAAAGGTGAAGAGGCAGCCAACTCAATGGGAGAAAATATTTGGAAATCACACATCAGATAAAAGTTTGATATCCTGTATACATAAAGAAATCATACAGCTCAACAACAAAAGAACAAGCAACCCAATTTTAAAGTGAGCTAAAGATATGGATAGTCATTTTTCTGAAGAGCAAATACAGATGACTAAAAAGCACATGAAGAGATGCTCATTCTCATTAGCTATAAGAGAAATGCAGATCAAGACTACAATGAGATATCACCTCACACCTATAAGAATGGCTACTATTAATCAAACAGGAAACCACAAGTGTTGGAGAGGATGTGGAGAAATTGCAACACATGCACTGCTGGTAGGAATGTATAATGGCACAGTCACTATGGAAGACAGTTTGGCAGTTCCTTAGGAAACTAAATATCGTGTTGCCCTATGACCTGGCAATACCACTACTCAATAAATACCCAGAAGAGCTGAAAGCAGTGACACAAACAGACATGTGCACATCAGTGTTCATAGCAGCTCTATTCACAATCACCAAAAGATGGAAACAATCCAAGTGTCCATCAACAAACAAGTGGACTGACAAATTGTGGTACATACACACAATGGCATATTATGCAGCAGTAAGATGAAATAATGTCCTGAATCACATGACAAAATGGATGAACCTTGAGGACATAACGCTGAGTGAAATAAGCCAGAAACAAAAGGATAGATACTGTATATTTCCATTTTTATGACCATGGTAAAGGTAAAATCAGAGGCTTATAATACAGAATATAGGAAACCTAGAAATGGGTAAACAGTTTGCTAATGAGGTTGAACTTAACTGTGAGCAAATAGAAGTGAACGTGGTTCACTAATGGGTCTATAAATAATATTACCATATTGAAGGTGAACATGATTGAAAGGTGTTGCATAGACACGTGCCCCACTGATTAACACTACAAATTAAATAAGTTTTTGCATGAACTACTGTAAAGGAATGAATCTTGTACAAAGAGTGTATAATTTGGGGGTATAGGGGGAAAATGCTATTGCATGCTATGGCTATGTTTAACAGGAAAACAGCAATAGTGCTGCAGCAATACCAGGGGTATAATGTGGGGAGGAACAAGTGTTACGGGGAGGTTTGAATTTTCTATTTGGTGAGGATGTGTTTATTGGCTATCTTTCTTTTGGGAACAATGAAATTATCTAAAATTGATGGGCTGTTGACTTTGGATGTTATACATGAGGCCCAGCAGATGGAGGTGACTGAAAGATGCACTGACTGAGAAGTAGATTGGCCAACGGTTGTGTATATATATGATCGAACATTGTGCTGCTACGAAAACGACAAGGTTTCATAAGAAAACTGGGGCCTAGACTGTAAGTGCTTATAGCTCTTATAGTCTTATAGTTTATAGCTTATAGCTCTTATAGTCAGGAGCGGTAGTTGTTATTTCTGGGTTTTGAGGGGGCTGTTTTATATGTATAACCTGGTATTTAGAGATAAGAACAAGGTTGATTAGGTCAATATTAAGGTAATTCAGAATACAGGGGTAAGGAAGACATTGCTTATATTTTAGAATTTCACCTACTCTTTGAGACCAAAGGAAGAAAGGTTTATTTTGTCCAGAACCTAAATTTTCTGTGGCACATAATCTAACTCAATCTGTCTGGATAGATCATTTAAACAATCCAAACACAGGGAGCCCAGAATAAGAATGAAAGCCTTTAATCCTGTATAGTTTAATGTAATGCCTGGATACATCCCAGAGTACATTAAGCAGATAATCAAACAGTATTGGCAAAGTCCCTTGAGGAATGGGAGAAACAATATGGAACTATTAAACATTACTATTGGGGAAACCTGGATACTGTGCCAAACATTAGGGACATCCAAATCAATAGGCCAAGCCTTAAATCTTGAGGCTTGCTCTTGTGCGCTCATGAATGTAGCGGAGAAGGCTAGCCTACCTATAGGTAGGCCTATGAGTCCTCTCCAGAGCACCTCTTTTGTTGCTCAGATGTGGCCTCTCTCTCTAAGCAGCCAGTCCAGACTGGGGCAGAAAGACAGAATACACCAGGAAGGAATAACTCCAGGAACAAAATCAGAAGTGAAACTGATTGATAATCTGAAAAGTGTGTAAAATTAGATGAAAAAAATCTTCAGTTTTTGTAGTGTGAGAAAACTTGGCCAAGAGACAGTGAGAAAGCCCAGTGACAAAAAGGCAACTAATTGCAGCTAATGAAATATTAATGAAAAATATATAAGTGTAGTATACCATTTGTCTTGGCAGTGAATAATACACATAAAGCCACAATAATAAAAATACAAGAGATGAATTTGGCCAAGAATGTATTACAACTCTACTGTAAGGTATAGGTAGGTTGGGGAGAAATATTTATGAAGAGTTAAATTCTTACTTTTCATAAAAGCAAGAAAATAGATATTATCTAAAACTCAGGAATTAATAGGAATTATTAAAATATAATATAATAGGAATTATATTAATTATTAATATAATTAATAAATATATTTATTTATAAATATAAAGTTAAATTTCAAAAAGAACTACTAAAAGAAGTTGCAGGGGTTGCCTCTTAAGAGAGGGAATTGTAGGGAGTTCTAGGACAAGAACTGCTATTTCTTATTAGAAGTCTTATTTGACTCTTTTATATGATAAAAATAAATTTATAAAAAGATAAAGTCTCTGACAACTACTAGTTTTTATTAAGACAAACGACCAGGAGAGTCATCTATAATGTAGTTTGTTCTTTTAAGTCACATGCTTTCCTGTTTTGTAGTTGTTTTCAATTTTTTTTATGCCAATTATCTCTCTGACTGGGGGAGATGGTAGACTCAGAGCCTAAATTTTTAGTGACTGGGAAAGACTGTGAAAAAAGAGGATTTTCTAAAATGTCCTTTAAAATTTTACAGTCAAAATGAAAAGGAACTTTACTATCAAAGACTACTGACCCACAAAAAATAAGTTGAAAAAAATACTAATTTATCCCAAGTACTATTTCCTTCCTTCTTAAAATATTTATATGCCAAATTTTATCACCAATAGTAGATTATAATTTTTTTTTCATTTGGATCTGGCGAAGGTAAATTCTCCAAACAATGTGGCATTTATTGGAAGCACTGGATTGAAATACTAGTCTGTTTAACTAATTGATCAAAGGTGGGTTCCCTAGAAAAAAGTAACACTCCAGAGAAAAAAGAAGTCAAAACTGAAGAACTGGGTAATAGTAAAATTAACATTTACCCCCTGTTTTTGCTTGCTAAAGTTGCTGCTATCAAGATACCAGAAATGGGTTGGCTTTCACAATGGGGATTTATTAGCTCAAAAATTTATAGTTTAAAGCCATGGAAAATCTAAATTGCGGCATCAACAGGATGATGCCTTCTCTGAAGACAGGCTGCTGGCATCTGGGACGCCTGTGTCACATGGGAAGGCACATGGCCAGAGTCTGCTGGTCCTTCTGTTCTGGCTTTCACTGCTTTCAGCTTCTGGCTTCAGTGGCTTCCTCTCTCAGTTTCTCTGGGGCTTCTCTCTGCACTCTCTGGGCCTTTTCTATCTTTTATCCTCTCAACGAGGACTCCAGTAAAAGGATTAAAGCCCACCTTGAATGGGATGGGTCATGTCTTAATTTAAATAACCTAACCAAAATGTCCCACCTACAACAGGTCTGCACCCACAGGAATGGATTAAAAAAACATGGCCTTTTTCTGGGGTACATAACCGTTTCAAACCACCATACCCCCTGATTCACTACACTTTGCATCTTTTCACAGAATATTGGAACAATACTGTTAAGCTTATAATCACTACAGGAACAATTGAGCATACAAGACAATGTTATTGGAAAAATCCTCTTGACAATAAGCAGTCTGAAACATATTTCTTAAATGTTCAGAAAATTTACATTTATAAAGCTTTGAACATTTCTGAAAAACTCTTGAGTATTTGAATTATCCATCCTTCTCTCCCAAGGGTGCAGCTAAAATTTGAAAGCTAAACTCTGTATTCTTTTCTTTATTTTAATAATTATAACAATTATCAATGTGCCAACAGCATACTAAGTACCTTATGAGCTTCGCTGGTTATCTTCCATCTTCCCCTCCAGATCTACACTCCCTCCTTTTCCACCTTGCTCTGTACCCTGGAAGGCTATCCAGTATGGAGGCCTTCAGTGGGCTCCCTTGAGCTTTGACTTCCAGGTCTGACCAATGCGAAGGAGATTATAGGGCAGAGGACAAAAATGCTAGCAGAAATTCATTCTCCTGGTGTGCTACGTACTGAGTCACTCCAGGTTGGCTGCTTCCCTCTATGAAGCCCACAGCCTTTGTCAGGCAGCCCCTCCAGGGTTCCCACAACCACTCTTCCCATTGCCTCTTCAGGCCTAGGCTGGGGGTGCCTCTCCCCCCCATTGCCTACTGAAGGGCACTACATCGGTCTTTGTTGAGTTTCCTAAAACCCTGCTCATACCATTGTAAATATTCCCTTTATTAAACTCTCTTCAATTAGCAGTTAGCCATAATGGGGCCAGGGGGCATCTGCTTCCTAGCAAGACCCTGATTAATGCACATATTGTAATATCATTTATTTCTCTGAAAAAAACTTCAAGTATTATCTCCATTTTACAAATGAAGAAACTGAACTTCAAAGAAGTCAATCAATTTGCTCAAAATCAAATAGCAGGTCCAAGATCCCAACCAGGCCTGAATGATTGTGGTCCCTTCTCGTACACTGTCTTCAAAAGCATTTGCCCAGACACATGGGAAATCACATCCCCATCCCTGAAAGCTCCCCAAATTTGGAATCCTATGGGCTTTCATTCCCACCTCAACCACATTGTTGGGGATGGTGATATATAAAGGTCAATACTTGTCAGAGAAGAAGACAGAAGTTACTGAAGCAATTGTTGCCTTGATTTTGGCACTGCCAAGCCCTCTGACCAAAGAAAGGAAAGCATGCTGGATAGATGTCATACAGTTGCTAGGTAAGGCCCCGTCTCATGTGCAACTCTCTCTCCCAATTCATTCTTCCTACTCATCTATCATCACCAGCCTCTTCCCCTTTATTCAAGACTGTTACATTGGGAATTGAATTTTCTGCCATCTTTCCCTGCCCTGCCCCTTCCCCTACCATTCCCTCCCCTTTCCTTTCTTCCCCTCCCCTCTCCTCTCTTCACTCTTCTGCCCTTCCCTGTCCAATCCAGGGAGGACCCTACTAAGAAAATAATGTCCTTGGGATGGGCCATATGATTATAAATGACCCTGGAATGGGGAATAAAAGTAAGGGGTGAAATAAATAAATAAAATAAAATAAAAATATAAGGGGTGGGGTGGTGCAACAGTGGCTAAGTGGCATAATTCTCACCTGCCATATCAGATGCCCGCCCATGCGGAAAAAAAAGGGGGGGGGGGTGAAGTTATGAGTGAGATTAGTTTAATTCAATTAGTCCCCTTAACTTGATTCTTACTTTCCACCTTCCTTTTCTTCTGTTAGTCATATCTAAAAGATAAGGAAAGTGAAAATTCTCATACCAGGAGGTTCTAGTTAATTTTGTTAAAAGTAGTAGTAGTCATAAATATAAGAAGAAATAAGTCTAACCGTCATTGAGCTAAATCCCATGCTAAGTGCTTTGCAGCATTTACTCAATTATACACAACAACCCTATGGGGTAGGTATTGTTGTAATCCATTGCTCAGCTGAAGAAACCAAGGTTTAGATAGACTAAGCAACTTCCCCAAAGGCCCGAGCTAGAAATCAAATCCAATTAAGATATGTGCTCTCAACTGCTTTGCCTCATGATCTCCCAAGGGCCCAAAGCTCCCAAGCTGGCAGGTTGTGAGTTCCTCCCCACAGGGGCTGACTCAGTGTGTTTCAGTCACTGCAGCGTTGCTCATTTCTCTGTCCATTCCCATATAGATAATGAAAGATTAGGAGGATCACCGTGACATCAGGTAATGGAGTTTCACCCTAGGAGCTTAACCCTTTGACAGAAATGTCACTACTAACATATGAAACATTGTCCTCTGAAAATATTACTCTTTGAAGGGCAAAAGGAAAAGTGACTTACGACACGTGCTGGAAAGCCCAAACTCATTTTCCCTCACCTTAATGAATTCCCTTTGGTGTTTAACATAAATGGTAAAAAAGACTTTAAAGCTCATACTTTGATAAATCTCAAGTGTACCTCAAAAGACTCAAAAGAAAAAGAGTGCTTTCAAAAATTCATTTCCTCCCATTTAAAAATTATATATTATTTAAACAGTAACCTATAAGGGGATCACTTTACTTTTGTTTGCACTTAATGAAACTATTGTCACACCAAATACATAAGTCTGGGGTTGTGGGTTTTCCCTGGACTCATACGTAAATTAAGCTTGATAAATCCTCTGTTTCAGGATTTTAACATCAAGGGCTGGTTTGGGATTTAATTTGATAGGCTGCACCTGTCAGCTTCCGTGTAGCCTACTTTTCATCACAGTTCAAAGGGAAAGTGTGAAAAACGAATGATAAGTAGGACACCAAAGAGATATGTTATGCATGAGGAATCTTGGAATTCCTGTTACCTGAAACACTGTCCCTGGTGACTCAAGGAGCCTGCTCACAATTAATAACATTGTAACACAGCACATAATAACATAATAACAGCAGCACAGAGAAGGAATTGACAGGACCCTCACTAAAGAAATCTGCCTAAGCAATACAGATCCCCAGTGGACCTCAGAGAGGAAATAAACGCCAACATACAACCTGCTTTTTGGTAGTAAAAAGAGATGGGGTAGAAGTTATAAAACTTCCATTCAAGAAGGAGAAGCTCCAGGTAGAAGTTCCCTCAGAGGTTTTTAAGATCTGAGGTTTCATTTACAAAGAAAATATCACCAACCTGTTTCCTTTGACACCAAGCCAGTCATCAATTACAATTATGTCCACTTCTATGGTACTGTTCCTGTCAATTTTGATGTTAGGCATAATAACATATAATTGTTCATTGTCTGATTTTGCCCTCATGAAAACAGCTATAAACACTTTGACCTGATTTTCGCAATAGACTGCATCATTTATAATACTGATTGATCACTTAAAGATGGGCCATTGAATTAAGTCAAAGAAGTGAGAAATTGATGAAGGAACAGTTCATTTTGCATAATATAAATGTTTCCTAATTCCCCCCCATAGTCAGCTCTTTGGACCTCCACTAGTTGTGCCAAAAATCTCT
Source organism: Tamandua tetradactyla (assembly GCF_023851605.1). Lineage (NCBI taxonomy): Eukaryota > Metazoa > Chordata > Mammalia > Pilosa > Myrmecophagidae > Tamandua > Tamandua tetradactyla. The sequence goes on along the minus strand of NC_135334.1, from coordinate 49,965,207 downwards.
TTGCCATTAACAAGTCTGACGTTATCTTCATCTGTGATTCTTCAAATGTGGCTCTTTAAGGAAACCAAAACACCAAAGCTATTTATATCACAGCATTGAGATTTTAAGAAAAGAAAGCTCTTATATCTTTTTTTCATCTCAATTTACCAAACCCTAATTCTTTAAATATAGAGTTCCTTGGATAAAATTTGCTTAACCTCATATTTTTGGGACTAGAAATAATAGGGATGGGGCAGAGTGAACTTTCCAACATGGAGGGATAGGTTTTCCATGCATAAGAGGGATGGCTGTAAATTGTAGCCTCATACTGTACTATATAGTACCTCTCTATTGTTATGCATGTTCCATGGCTTGATTTCCTTAGGTGCATCCTGGAATATATGAGGCCTAAACCCCAAACTGGGTTTAATTTCACTTTGTTACAACTGTGCAATCAAAAAATTCCAGAGAGACAGCATCCTTTATATTAGATACTAAATACTATATACTGTAATCCAAGCCAACAGAAAAGAGCATTGTTAACTGCTACTGTGCTGGTTTGAATGGATTTACGTACCCTAGAAAAGCCATGTTTTAATCCTGATCAATCTTGTGGGAGCAAACGTTTCTTTTAATCCCTTTTCAATAGTATAAGTTGGAAACTTGGTCAGGTTATTTCCACAAAGATGTGACTCACCCAATTGTGGGTATTAACTTTTCATTAGAGGGAGATGTGACCCCACCCATTCCAGGTGGGTCTTGATTAGTTTACTGGAAGCCTTTAAACGAGGAAGCGTTTTTGAGAGGGAGAACGATGACAGAATGACAAGAGCCAGAGCCCATGCAACCAAAGACCTTGGAGATGAAGAAGGAATGCACCCCCGGGAGAGCATTATGAAACAAGAAGCCTGGAGAGAAAGCTAGCAGACCCCGCCATGTTCACCACGTGCCTTTCCAGTTAGGTAAGAAACTCTGAACTTCATCGGCCTTTCTTGAGTGAAGGTAACCTCTTGGTGCCTTAATTTGGACATTTTTATAAATGTGCTTTAATAGGGACATTTTCATGGCCTTAGAATTGCAAACTTGCAACTTAATAAATTCCCCTTTTTAAAAGCCGTTCTGTTTCTGGTATATTGTATTCTGGTAGCTAGCAAACTAGAACAGCTACTATTCACAGGGATTGGTTCCTTGAAAGAGTCTTGAAACACCTTTCACTGTTACTGAAACATCTACACTCCTCTGTAGCTTCTTGTTTTACTGCTGAGAAAGAACTATAAACTGGGAAACGCTTAAATGGTGTGCTCCGCAGTGGAACTTTTCATCCAGTTTATAGTAACACATAAGCACATTTGAAAGCCTCGACTGATTATTCCTCAAGCAAGTTGCCATTCCCATACCCCCATGCCCCCTCCCTTTCTAACAACTTATGTTATTAGCACCACTGCTGTGACAGAGTCTATTCATTGTGCCTGCTCTTATTGCACAGCAATATAACTTTTAGCTGTGTACATGGCATCCTAGCCATCTCTGCTATGTGCCCAGACTCTGGCCAATGAGTTATGGGCAGGAATATGTGCAACATCTGGGTCTTGCCCTTATCCTTTCTCTATGGTACTGTACAGATAAAGGTAACACACTAGGGATGCAGAATGAACAAGGTAGAAGGAACCTGGGCCCTTGGTAATTTCCTAGAGTAGAGTTTGGTCATATCGCCTTGGACTTTTTAATGTGTGAGAGGAATATCCTATTAAGCCATTGTAATATGGGGTCTCTATCCCACACAACTAATATGAGGTCTCTATCCCACACATCATCGTTCAGACAATGATAAGGTTCAGGGTAAATCGTATGAAAAAAAAAGACCAGAGATTCTTGTTCTAAAGACTGTTAGCCTAATAGATAATGCGCGCAGGAAACTTGTTAGAAATACAAATTCTTGGGCCTCATCCCAGACCAAATGACTTGGAAATCTTGGTGGGGGGAGGGGAGCAATTTGCATTTTAACAAGCCATGTATGTGATTCTGATGCATACTAAAGTTTGAGAACAACTGTTATTTATTTTCTAAAAAATTTTTGATTGTAGTAATGTATATGCAACTCAAAGTTTCCCATTTTAACCATTTTTGAGTGTATAGTTTGAATAATACATTCTGTAGCCACCCTACTCAGAGCCCTAGTTACCTTCCCACATGGGAGCATGTGTCCAGAAAGCCACTTTTGTCCCTTATCTACACACGCAGCTCTGCAGGGACCTACGCCATGGGCCAGTACAACACCCTCACATCTCCCAGGAGTGTGGATTTTGGAAAGGCCACTGCTCTTTGAAACTCATGCTCCTTCTAAAACCATTTCAACAACCACCTGACTGATGATGACAGCAAATTATCAAAATATTTTGACTTTTTGCAGCACTTTATACTCTTCAAAGAGCACTGCTAACACAGCAGTCACCGACCCTGCCCTGTACAACTCCTCTGATCCTGAATACTCAGAGGAAAATTTGAGTACCTGTGTGGCCAATGAGCTATTTTCTCCTTACAATGCTCAGAAAGAACTGGTGAGGCACGCTGTTTTAGTCGGTCAGCTGCTGGAATGCAATATACCAGAAATGGAATGGCTTTTAGAACGGGGAATTTATTAAATTGCAAGTTTACAGTTCTAAGGCAGTGAAAATGTCCAAATTAAGGCATCAAGGGAAAGGCATCTTAACTCCAAAGAAAGGTCCCATGAAGTTCTGGGTTTCTCTCTCAGCTGGGAGGGCACATGACAACATCTGCTAGCTTTCTCTCCTCGTTTGATAGGGCTTCCCTGAGGGCATTTTCCTTCTGCTCCGAAGATCTCTGGCTGTGTGGCTTCAGTTGGTTCTGGTGGGTCTAAAGCTTTTTCGAAAATGGTTCCTTTTTAAAGGGCTCCAGTAAGCAACCCAGCCTTGAATGGGTGGTGACAAATCTCCATGGAAACAATTTAATCAAAAGTTACCACCCACAAATGGGTGGGTCACATCTCCGTGGACACAATAAAAAAGATCCCTCCCAGCAATATTGAATGGGAATTAAAGGACATGGCTTTTCTGGGGTACAGAATAGCTTCAAACAGGCGCACATGCTAAGTAAATATCAGACGTAAATGTTACATTAAGCAAATAGCAGATGCAGAGACTACAGGATGGTGAGAAGCAGCACCACGCCCCACAGCTGTTTCCAGGGCAAATAGGACGCAGTGTCCTAGCATACTGCATAGACACAACAGATGTTAATGGGTTCTTTGCCCAAACTCTCATTTCAAGTTCTCTTGCCAGGTAAATGCATCTTGAATTTAAAGGGCTCTGAGTCAGTCTTCTCCCCTCCTCTGAGCCAAGAGACGCTGGGTAAGAGGGCAGGAGATGCCTCTCAACAGTTGGTTCTTTCTGGGGTGGCAATTCTCAAAGATCATTTGGAACTGACTTTAAGAGTGAAAGTTTGTTGTTTATCTACATGTACAAGACTGAATTGGGACTGTAGAGTTTTGAGTAAGATATAGTCCCTCAACAAGATAAGGTCCACAAACAAGGACGGCGCCCTTTAACAGGAGAGCTAAGATGGGTGCAAAAATAATTTTAACCCAAAGCTGGATCTGACAAGTACCCTGAAGGGAGTAGAAACAAAGTGCAATAGAAATACAGAGGAGGGAAAGAGTAATTTTGACCTAAGGACTGTAAGGACTTCATGAAGCTGAAGTGGAGGCTATCATAATAATGACAACATTAACAACTAGTATTTACTGAGGGCTTATTATGAGTCAAGAACCATTCTAAAGTGCTTTAAATGCCTTTTTAAAGCATTTAATCTTATTTAAACTTAACTTTGAAGGAAAGGTACAATGGAAAGAAACAGAAATGGGAGAGAAAGGACATTCCAGGTGGAATGAACATGCTTTTAAGAGGTATGATGTCTGGAGGCAGTCAGGAAACAATAAGTATTGTGATTGGGTTTGGCCAGACTTTGGGATATGTATGAAAGTTGGTACCTTAATCATCACAATGAGAAGCTGGTGCCTTAATTATCACAGTGAGAAATCTGAGATTTACATAGTAGGCATTGTGGTCCCATTAAAGCAATGACCCTTAACCACAGGTGTACATCAGAATTCCTTGGGGACCCTTCCCAAAACTCACGTGCCTATGCCCTACTCCTGGAAACCATTCATTAATTCTTATTTTCTTAGTCCAGGATTCTGCATATTTCAAGGCTCCCAGGAAATTTTGGTGGGCATACCAGTTGCAGAACCACCAAATTAAAGAATTTTTTTCTGGGAACTGTGATTAGATTTATGTTTTACAAAGACCTAAGTTGCAGTGTGGAGGAGGATGAGGTGGGGATCGCCTGATCGTAGTACACTGGGTCCATAAACTCCTGCAACAGCAAGTGAAATGTAAAGAGGCCTACTGGAAGGTGACAGTGGCATGTTCCGCTGCTGTGGCATGTGACTGGGGCAGAATCAGTGGAGCTGATGTATTAACCACATAGGAGGACCCAGGAGAGAAGGGAATTAGATATCACTATGATTTACAAGAGATGCTGAGGGGGTGGCACTGTTCTTGATGAAGATAGAAAAGACAGAAAAGGGATCATATATGAAGACTAAGAGGATGAGTCTAGCTTTAAGCATCTGAAATTTAAGGTGACATTTGATGACCTTAAATGGAGATGTGCACCAGATAATAAAAAATCTAAGCCTAGATCTTGGACATTTAGTTGGTGTTCAACGATGTAGATGTTGGAGTCATCTGAATTGAGGTGATAGGGTGTCTGACTCATTCAAATTTTTGTGGAATAAATGAGAATGTAAAAGATATTAATCTCAAGAATAAATTTTAGGAAGTTACCCATTCAGGGATCAGAGAAAAAAGAGGAGTAAGACTGGAAGAACAAGAGAATGTTGTAGGAGAAGGAGCCACATAAGCACAAAAGGAGGAAAGACAAGGAGAAAAAGATTATCATCAGAGGTGGGAAATTTTGTGTCCAATGCTTCCAAATTGTTAAAAAGAACAAGAATGTAAACGGGCTAAGAGCCTGGGTTTTAAAGAAAACAGACTCTGGCTAGACTGAACAGAAAAATGCAACTTAAGGCTAGTGCCTAAAGAAGGATTCTGGGCACATGTACAGTTGAGGGAGAGATGAACAACTGAGGCTCAAAAAGGGCAGGAACAGGGCAGCTCTGGGGGTTGGCTAGGAATTCACAACCGCCTCTCTAGGTGCAGCCATCAATATGTGCAGCTCCAGCAGAGGCTGCACCTCTCCAATTCAAGTTCAGATCCCAGGAGAGGAAAGTTTGACTGGTTCAACTTGAGTCTATGTCCCTTGCCCTGGAATAATCAGCTATGGCCCGAGCAGCAATGTCAGTAAAGCCAGGCAGACTCCCTATGTGGCATCTAGCAAAGAGAGAGAGAAGGTACCTGCAGGTTGGCACCTCACCTCTCCAAGGAACAAACTCTACTGGATTGTGGACTTTGTGGGCTTCTTGAGGAATTGATAAGTGGGAGAGGGAGATGATACATGATCGCGCTGTATCTAGTCCTGGGCCATGAAAGGAAGGAGAGGAATGGTATAGTAACCTGAGGGCAGGACGTTTGAGGACTGGCTTTCTAGGGAAGGGGACACTTGACTACACTTATAGAATGAGGTCAGATTCAGTGGAGTAAGAGATTGAATTTATAAGAAATAAAGAGGATAATTAATGAGCAAAGATCTAGGTGATGGCCAAATATTTTACTTAACAACATATTGAATAAAGGAAACTTAAGGGATTTTGTAGAACTTCCTGTATTTTCTATACAAAATAAAATGAATGTCAAGGGGAAGGATACTATGAAACAGTTGCTCTCTGTATATAAAGGTTACAGGAACATGATTTCAAAGAACTTAAAGTGATTGCATAAGGAGAAAGTGATATCAACAGGCTATGAATCATGGCAGAGCTATGCAAAATATTTAATGACTAAATAAATAAATAAGTATTGGAAAGGTACCAACATAAATATTATTAGTTTCAGATCATGATCATCTATATGGAAAAGCTACAATAATCGAATGACAAATAATAGAACTCTCTACCACTGCTCTGCCAATCACAGCGGTTCTCTCAGGGTGCCAAAGCTGAGCAGCAGTGGAACCTCGTGACCATGGTTTCCTGTAGGGACCAGGTGTGGGAGGGAGAACTTATGTTTTAAATGCATGCCCCCTGTGCCTTTGAACTCATGTTCAAAGTTATAGCATTCCTTCAAAGATAGAAATAATTAAAAAGAAAAATGTTGCATAGGTAGTTATGTAGAAGCCATCTAGAATGGCTTCTTTGTTTTTATTTTATATTCTGATGTGGGGGTGGGTGGGGAGGAAGTCAGAGCAGGGCTGCTTGTGCATCCGTGTGTCCCAGAACAGACCTGCTCTGTTCTACTTCTCAGTCCTTGCTCTGCCTAGTAGTACCGGGGCAAGGATTCAGTGACTTGGGGGCAGAGTCAAATATCAGCCACTTATTGTATTTCCCACTTCCTTCAATGGGTGAGGTTTTGTCACATGATGAGTCAAACTCATTTAGCCTGGCTTCTCAGCCTCCAGCCCTGAAAAAAGATTCCATCGGGTGTCCCAGCAGCTCACCAGATATTTCCAAGATGAGTGAACCATCCACAGAGCATCCAACTGAGGGTCAACATGTCTAACAAAAAAAGTTATTGAAAAGGATGATGAATGTTCTAAAAAATACCAGTTATAAACAAAACTATTTATAAAACCATGTAAAGGGCACTTGACTCAATCATTAATATGTTTCACCAAACTTCTCCCCTAGACAGGTTAGTTAATGTATTAGCATATATTTATGTAGTTAATGTTATGGTTACAGGGGTGGGCCTAGTAAGGCTTAATTCTTCATTAAAGGAGGGGGTTTTGGTGTTCCTGTAAAACCTCTAAGAAGTGGGAAACATCAGGAGCCCTGCCCTTTATTACAATGCTTGGCCCATATGAAATGCTTAATAAATTTTAGCTCTATTTTTATTGTTGTAGTTGTTGCAACAAATGTAAGAGACTATGTCACTTGCATATGCCAAAAACTAAAATCTGTTTTAAAAACTTGGAGGTTGGTTATCTCAGGAGAGTAACAATGACATCTCAAGACAATTATAATGTGGTTTGAGGAATAACAAATCTTCCCAGAGTATCAGGATGGGTTTCTTTCAAGAGAATCTCAACCACTACGTGTTCAGGAAGAACAATGATTAATTCTGTGGACTCTGCTGTCACCTAGGGGGATAGTAGACTATTACAAGTTGTTCTCAATGACAATTTCATTGTGAGCTATTTAAACAAATAGCCGTGTTCAGGTAAGTGCCAACTGTTTTCCCCTGGCTCTCATTATGTAGTTAAAGCAAGCCAGTGTTGTCTGTGTTGACGAGTCTTTTTTTTTTTCCTCCTCTTCGAAATGGCAACAACATGTGATCCTCTGTGAGCTTCCCAGGCAGAAACCAATGACTGCAGAAGACATCTTCAGCCACTGCCAGAGGTCCTGGTCACCAGAACCTTGCCGGATCCTAAAAGCAAAGGGCTGGCAGCTAGTAAGCCTTTGACAAATATCTGTTGAATTAATCTTTGCCACAATAATTATAAATACACCCACACAACAGAAAAAAACTCACAAAAACTGAGTTATACAGAGAAGATAGGGTTTAACAAACATATATGTTTGCTGAATCATTATCTTGATATTTCTTTTAGTCTCCAGTATCTTAGAGCAGCTAGAGGTAAAACCTAAAATCGTGGAACTTTAACCCATACTCTGAAATCTCTTCTACAACAAATTGTTGGCATGTGCTTTGAAATTTATTACTTTTTGGTATATATGCTATTTTTCACAAAAAAGAAAAAACAAGTCAATTGTGATGATAAATGCCCAGCTATATGATGATATTGTGAACCACTAATTGTACACATTGGATGATTACATTGTCTGTGAGTATATAATATATATCAATAAAAATATTAGTTACATGCTTTGGTAATGGATAGTGGTGACGATAGACACTGTGAGCATAACTAACAGCATTGATACATTTATAGACATGAATGTAGCTAAAAGAGGAAATGTGAGGTTGTGTACATGGTAATAGAATAAAAAGTTTTTAAAAATCCATGGAACTGCACTACATAAATGGTGAACCCTAAGTTAAACCATGGACTATAGTTAATAGTACAATTGTAAAAACGTGCTTTCAATCTCACACATGTATCACACTAAAGCAAGGTGTTAACAATGAGGTGGTATTTTTGAATCCTGTATTTTATGCGTGATTGTTCTGTAAACCCACAACTTATCTAATAAAAAAAAGAGATGTATTTACAACTCAATAAAATAAACCCCCCCCACACACACACTACTCAGTCGTATTCCCAAAATGAAGAATAGCCCTCATACTGGGGTAGGGGTATCTTTCCCTCAAAGCTTAGCTCCTGCTGAGAGTTTTCAACTAGAATTGGCACTCTTCTTAAAACAGAGCACTCCTAATGTCGCCTGCTCAGCACGTTGCTACTCCACCCCAGGGCATGAGACCATAATCTAAATTTGGAAGAGGAACTTCATATTGTCCTATAGAACTCCAGTTTCAGGAGGAAGAGGAAAAAACTGTAATTTTGTTACATAGAGCGTTGCCTCTACTCATTTCTTACTAAACTTCCTCCCCTTTTTTCTTGATCCGCAAGAGTAGATTTGAACAGGTTCATAAACGTGACCTTCCTGGTAAAACCAGCCTTTGCCTTTTTCCATCCCTAATATCAGTCTGGTCTATTTGCCGCATCTTACATTGCTCCAATATCTTCTTTCTGTTTGTTTGATTTTTGGGTGGTTCAAGGGCAGGTCCAATGTCTTCTTTTGTAGCTGAGAGATCCTAAATGGCTGCTGATGTTAATGATGCTTCCTTTGATGGCTGTTTATGGCACTGTGGCTTCCAAAAAAACCAATGACTCCTGAAACCCTCATAAAGCAGTAGTTTTCTTCACTATTAAAAAGCATCTTATGCTCACAAAAGTGTAAAAATTATAGGGTAGCCAACTCAAGACTTAACCTTCTTCATTTGAATATTTCCAATACAAAACTCAGCTAAAGAAACTACCCTTCATGGAGTGTGACCAATTCATCCCAGGTTTCCAGGACCTTCCTAGTATATCACTGAGAGCCCTGCATCCCAGGAAACCCTTCAGTCCTAGCGCAAGCAGAATAGTTGGCCCCTATCCATTTTCTCTTTTGTGGTCCTATTTTTTTTTTTTTTTGCAAGCTTATTTCACTTTATTAAAGCTTTCCCCATTGTTCCTATATATTTATTGTAAGGGCATTAAACCATTATAAACTATATTCTCTCCCTTATAATCATCATTTATTCTTAGTCCTACAAGTAAGTATATATTTAGGGCTCAATACCAGTTACATCAGTGTTTTGCCAATCATTTTAGTTGTCTGAAGTATGTTCCCTAGAAGATGCTTCAAAAGGGTCTTGTGGGAATAATATTTCCAGCTTTCTTCCATGTTTATAATATTTTGTCTGTGGTCTTTAAACCTGAAAGTCAGTTTGACTGGATGTAAAATCCTAAGATCACATTTTCTTTCCTTGAGTATCTTATTCCTCTATAGTCTTCTGACATTAAGTGCTACTGTCAAAAAGTCTGACAATCTGATTTTCTTTCCCTTAAGGTGCATTCGTCTTTTAGCCTGGATACCCCTGTTGTTCTTTTTTTCTTTACTAGAACATGTCTCCATGTTGACTTTCTGGGTCAATCTCCCCCGGTATGAAGTATGACCTTTCTACAGATAGTCTCATGTCTTTCTTTTTTTTCCAGAAAAGTTTCTTTTAATTATAGTGGGTATTTTTGGTATATATTCTTTCCCTTTGCTTTGTTGTTTTTTTTTTTTTTCTTTCTTCAGTGCCATCTATAATACACTTCTAGACTTGTTTTTTTGTTTGTTTGTTTTTGTTTTTGTTTTTTAGTGTGGTCCTATTTTATAGGCAAGAAAATCACACTGCATTACCCTGAAAATATATCAGTCTTATTCTCCAAGCTCTGCCAGGAGAACTCTCAAAGGAATTGCACCCCCTGAGTCTAGACCTCTCCCCTGAGCTCCTGTCTCAGTGGACCTTCTAGGGGAAACTCCAACGCTCTATGCCCAAATCTGTGCTCATCACCTTCACTCAAACCTGCTTCTCCATCAGCTGCCCAAGCCACAGAACTAAAAGTTATCAACAGAAAAATGCAATAGTGAAAAAATTAGTGGAACACCTCTGGCTTTAAGGAGAGGGAATAATTTTTTTATGCTATTTATTTGAGGAGGGAGCCTCACCTAAACTGAAAAGTTTCAAACTTACAGAAAAATTTCAAGGTTATTACAATGAACTCTCATATACCCTTCATCTAATCCACAACTTGTTCATATTTTGCCACATTTGCTTTCTCTCTCTCCATATATAACTGTATTATTGAGGTTATTGCTATTACTATTGCTAAAGCATTTGAGAACAAGCTGCAAACATTATGACCATGCACTACTAAATACTTAAGCAGCTAGGTTTTAAGAAGAAGGACATTCTCTTATATGGAATACTGTGCATTCAGAAAATTTAATGACAATACAATATTGTTATGTAATGTACTCCATGCCCAAATTTTACCAGTTGTACCAATAATGTTAGAGCAATGCTGGTTTCTTTTTTTTCTGGTTGAGCATCCAAGACAGAATCATATTTTGTATTTAGTTATCACGACTCTCTAAAGTCCCTTAATTTGGAATGGTTCCCCAGCCTTTCTTTGTCTCTTCTAACATTGATATTTTTGAAAAGTAAGGCCAGTTGCTCTGTGGCTTCTCCTTCAACTTTGGTTTTTCTGACATAGTTTCCACATGATCAAATTCAGTACCTTCATTCTTAGCACAAATATTATATAAGTGATGTGTCTTTCTCAGTGATTTTTATCAGGAAACATGATAGTGTTTCAGTACTAGCCACTGTTAAAGTACTCTTTTCCTCTTGTAGTTAATAAATAATCTGTGAGGAGAAATTTTAGACTGTGCAAATATCCTCACCCTCAATAAATTTTCACCCAATAGTTTTAGCTTTCCTTGATGATTCTTATATAAACCAAATACCACTATAAAGATTGGAAAATGGTGATTTTCTAAACTCTGTTATTCTTTCTACTATTATTAGTTGGTAATTTATTATAAAGAAGAGCTTTCTTATCTTCATTATTTGTTTGCTTGTTTGTTCATATGAAAGACTCTTGGATTCTTGCTTTTGTTTCCAATGTATTATAATCCTCACTGTCCTTATTCTTTTCTTTTTTCTCAAATTATCTGTGATTTGGCCAGTAGAAGCCCATTCAAACATCTTCCTCCATTTTTTTTACATGCCCCCCCAAAATGCTTTTTATAAAGCATTTCCTTATTTTATGATACAGCAACATGTTCTCTTAACTTGTTCTAATCTTATTTTTAGAATGAATTATGTCTAGTGAGGAATGGCATTTAGACAGCAAAATCTAGGTGCTAGATGTACCCCATTGCTACTTTTTCAGGAGACTGAGCCAGAAAATACATGTGTGTACGTACATTATTTTTATTTATTTTTATATTTCTTAATCATGATTTCATATTAATAGATGTAATTCTAAGTCAACATCACAGGTCTTCGTTGTTTTTCTTCCATTCCATATATTTTATCTCCTTTCTCCCACCGTGAGAAACAGGACTCCAGGATGTATCAATATATTTACTCATTTGCTCAATCCTACAATACACACAAAATAGTTCCATAATTGCTACATCCATATCACGACCAAAACATTTGCTTACGCTTCTTTTTATCTTTAAACTGAGGGTACATAGTCCAAGTACTGTGTTCAAAGTGAAGTGTATTGTTCTATTTTTATCCTTCCACGTGGTTCTGTCACCCACTCAATATACTGTTAGGTTCATTTTCCCTCTGTTTTTTTTTTGCCTGAGCAGGCACTGGGAATTGAACCCGGGTCTCTGGCATGGCAGGTGAGAACTCTGCCTGCTGAGCCACCATGGCCTGCCCTTTTTCTCTGTTTTTATTCAATTCTAGGCACTTTTCCCTAACCTTGTTGATTTAATTTAATCTTTTAAATATATAATACACTAGAATGTTTCCAAAATTCAAAACTAAATATAAAAAAAATTTTAATGAATACTCAGAGAAGTGTCACTCTTTCTCCTAGCCTTTCTGCTTCACTCTAGGTAAACAATTTTATTATTAGTTTCTGGCTTATCTCTCCTGAAAAAAAAAAGAGATATATGTTTATCTTGTTTCATTTTCTTTCTTACAGAACAGGTAGCATACTGTATCTGCTATTTTCTGCCTGTGAAATTTGATCAAGGAAGATTGTAAAAATGACAATTAGAAGGGGCTGCAATGGTAGTTCAATGGTAGAATTCTCGCTTGCCACGTGGGCGACCCAGATTCAATTCCCGGCCCATGCACTTCCCAAAACAAACAAGCAAGCAAAACAAAAGAAAAAACAAACAAACAACAAGGATTCAACAAATGGTGCTGCAATAATGGGATACTCACATGGAAGAAGAATAAAATATGACACCAGTCATATAGTATACAAAAAAAAAAGGATAAATTTGAAGTTTCTACCTTTCCTAGGAATGGGAAATCAAGATAGACAGTCATGTTATAAAGAAACAATTAATGGTACTTTTTGAAAATGGAAAAGATGATGTAGGTATTACATTTGGTTCTTTTCAACAGCCTTGTAAGATGGAGTAGGTAATTTAATACTCATTTTATGGATAAGCTAACAGGTTCAAAGGGATGACTCATCCCACCGGAGGCCTAGTGGGTAGAAATCAGCGGAGCTGGGGTTAAACCCAGGGTTTCCGGCTTCCAGTGCATCCGGCCACACAGTATTGGCCAGAATAGAAGTGTGGGGTATTGGCCAGGGCGCTATTCCCTTCCAGGGGTGCTGATCAGAGCTCATAGCATTTAAAGCCCACCGGGAGAGGAGAGTAGTGAAGCCAATGGGAGAATGTCAGCTGACACCTGCCTCCTGTGGTGCGTTACTGCATTAACATCCTGCTAGTCCAACGTGGCGAAGCGGGGCTCTTCCAGGGCAGTGAGAGGGTGGAGTGGGGCGGGAGGGCTCTTCAACCCGCACAGCAGGAGTGGAACACAACACACTGTCTTTGTGTCCCCACAATTCTGCCATGGAAGTGCGGTTCTGTTTTCTTATCTTGCCTGCGCTTACAAGAGATTTACGTCCCTGAGTAGGGCTGGTGGATGCCTGAGTGAGGGGGGTTGTGAGGGGTCCTTTTCGTCATCGAGAACCTGCAGTGCTAGTGTTCTTGAGCTGAGAAGCAAAGCGTGCCGCGGTGTCCCGGTCCACCCCTTGCACTACCCGGACTGCCCTCACGGTGGCAGTGTGGCCTTTATCCGCGGGTACTCATCGCCGGGCTGCGGGCGGAAGCGCAGAGCCGCGGCACTGCTCACCAGAACCCGGCGTCCCGCTAGGGCGCTTGGCACAGGAATGCCAGCAATCCTGCCACGTAGAGCAAATACGACTCCTGCTATTCATTCAGTCGTTCATTCGCTCGTTCGTTCCATTTTGTGTCACTTAGCAGACATGCGATGAAAACTACAATGTATAAGTACTCTATAAGAGGCGCTGGGATACAACGATTTAAAAAATAAAATAAAATCACACTCCAGGAGCTCCATGCTGAGAGAGATAAAAAGAGCCAATACTGTGTTACAGTGGAAAGTGCTTAGCATATAGTAGTGGTAGAGTCCTTCCGATTTCAGCTTAAATGTCGCATCCACTGGGATGCCTTCCCTAGTTGTGGACAAGGTTATGTACACATGTTCTCTGGTCTCGCAGATTCCTGTACAAAATTTTTCTATTGTAACACTCGGCACTTGGCTTTCCTATTCCATGTTCAATTGTCTATCTTTCCCATTAGAACTAAGAAACTATTCAATCCGTCTTGTTCATCACTACATCCCCAACACTTACTGTGAGGTGTGACCCATAGTAGGTGCTCAATTAATCCTTGTTGAATGAAGATTAATAGGCACAGTTGTTCCATGACACTGCAAGTACAAGAAACATCACATTTCTTTACCTTTCCAAATCAAATCCCAACTTACCAAGATTAGGAAGAAGTCCAATATTCTTTTCTTTTCTTTTTCATTTTCTTCCACCTCCTATGGGGATATACCAAAACCCCAGGGTAGGTGCAGTTGTGGTAAAAGTCCTCTGGCCCTCATTGCGGCCATTTGTGCCATCCAGCCTGGCTGTTGATCTCCTGTCTTTTGCCACAGTTTGGACTGGGTGCTCTGGGTGGCTCAGGTTGGGCCACTCACAGCGATGCCTATTTCCCCGGAGCGGCGATTAGCAACTAGCAGGGCTGCCCCCCTCAAGTTCTGCCCCTCACAAGCACTGTGTGTAAGTGGTGTTCAGGTGCAAGGGGAACCCCAACACACAGACCCCAGGACACAGAGACACCCCATCCTTCACGGACCCGGGAAGCTTCTTCCAGAGTGGGACCACTCCCAGCTTTCCTATCAAGCAACATTTCCCATTTCTTTCCCCCTTGAATAATCGTTAAAAAAATGATCTTTGTGATTCCCTTTGCAACATCTTGGGATGAGGAAGGAAGTACGGTTTCCAAACTAATACTGGTGAATTGACAACTTCAAAAAAACAAAACAGGAGGGTGCAAGGGTAGTTCAATGGTAGAATTCTCACCTGCCATATGAGAGACCTGGGTTTGATCCCTGGTCCAGCATCTGCCCCCCAGCCTCCAAAAAAATTCAACAAAAGGTACTGCAATAACAGGATAATCACATGGAAAAAGAATGAATGAAATGCAACCCCAACCATACAGCATACAAAAAACAAAACACCAATTAATTGTCAATAACTCTCCCTGTTACTAAATGAATGGACATGTATTTTTATTGAGGAAACTTTTTAAAGGGCATTCTGTACTTTTGTCTTAAAGTAATAAACTTCTATAAGTCAGCAAGCACCCATTACTTCTGAGCTAGAAATTTCTTGAGTCTTAGAAAATAATACCTACTACCTCATGAAGATTAATGAAGATGATATATTTGAAAGCACTTTGGGAACAAAAAAATACTGTGCAAATATTGAGTATTATTGTTGCTAACTGATTTCTGTATTTTACAGCGAAAGAACAGATGACATGATAAATGACCTGTTCAAGGATCTTTCCAATTCTCCCATAATAGCAGTGTGTGTGTGTGTGTGTGTGTGTGTGTGTGTGTGTGTGTGTGTGTGCGCTTATAAAACTGTCCTTCAGCTATTCATGATTTGTACTCCCTAAAAATATCCATGTATCAATGTTGACTCTTTTTGTTTCCTCTTTTACTGGCTCCTAATTCAAATCTGAGCCTCTGGAGTGTTCAGATTGAAGCCACATAACCACTTGTAGGTCCAGGGATTTACAGGTCTCTTTCAATTCTAAGATTTCATGATTTATCAAAACTCTTACATGCTGATGATAGAAAATTCTTGATTTTTCAACCTTTCATTCATCCATCCACATGTTCATATACTTCATATTTTCTTTCAGTCATTCATATGTTTATACAGATATTTATACAGCACCTACTCTGTTTAAGGTACCAGTCTAAGCACTGGATATCTTTATAACTGTATGCCTATAAACATCTCTATTTGATAATGTGCAAATGCCTGAAACTAAGCGTACTGAATTTTAGTTCACAGCCTCTGTCCCTTCATCCCTAACACTGTAAATTCTTTATTCAGACTCCCGCTCATCTCTCCAGCTACTTCATGCTTTTCTCTGCTTTATCTTGGTGCCCTTGGATGCTTTTTACTGCTAATGTGCCTCCACTTCTATATCAAGGTTCTTGGCTGTTACACTATTAATTGTGTTTATATTGATTGTAGAGGGAAACATTCAGAAACCCTGAGAAAAAAGAGTGAGAAACAGAGCATTGAGATAAAAGCAACAGAATAAAACCAACTGAGATACAAAATAAAATGAAAATGTGACCTGTTTTTTTCTGTAGCTGAAGAAATATCATCTTTACTTGGCTAAGCATGAAGTTAAATCTGGGGTAAATATTCACATTTAATGTACACTTTGACATTGTATATATAGAGGGATGGTTTAATTTTGAATAAATATGGGCCACCAATGTACTATTTATATGGGACTCCTCTTGTGGTATCTCTCAAGCCATTCCCTGCTTCTGTTTTTCTAAAAAGTATCCTGCCCCAGCCTCTGGCTTGAACTTATAACCCCCGATTCATATGGTTTGGTTTAAGTGGTCATTTTTTACAGTATGACCTCATTCTAGTTATAGCCTGTATGTACAGAGAGGGTACCTGATCTGTCTGGAAACTTTGGAACTCAGACTGCTGGGGACAGAACCATTTTTCTCTGCTTGTAAAAATCAGGAATGGTGGGCAGCCATATTTCAACATTTAGACTGTGAGAACAAAAAATGAAGAAGAGATAATGGTAACTATAACTAGC
The DNA here is from genome assembly GCF_023851605.1 of Tamandua tetradactyla. Lineage (NCBI taxonomy): Eukaryota > Metazoa > Chordata > Mammalia > Pilosa > Myrmecophagidae > Tamandua > Tamandua tetradactyla. Next base: position 49,948,661 of record NC_135334.1, on the reverse strand, counting down.
ACGTGTTTGTGTTGCACTCACACCACATGGCAGGCACTGCTGAAAGTGCCTGTTGCATGTCATACTTTCTTCTCATGTGCATTTCACAGATGAAGACTGACCACAGAGAGGCTCAGTAACCTGCCGGGATTTATTTCCTAGGGCTGCCTTAAGCAGTACCTCAAATGACAGAAATGCATTCTCTCACGGTTTTGGAGGCAAGAAGTCTGAAATCAGAGTGTTGGCAGGGCCTTGCTCCCTCTGAAACTGTTAGGGAAGGAGCCTTCCTTGCCTTTTCCAGCTTCTAGTAGCACCAGGCGTTCCTTGGCTTGTGGCTATATAATTTGCAGTCTCTGCTTCCACATCACGTGGCCATCTTCCCTTTGTATCTGTCTCTGCGTCCAAATTTCCTTTTTCTTATAAGGACACCAGTCATATCGGATTTAGGACCACCATAATCCAGTATGAACTCTTCTTAACTAATATCTGCAAAGACTGTACTTCCAAATAAGGTCACATTCTAAGGTTCCTGGTGGACATGAATTTGGGGAAGGGGCCTATTTACCCAGGACACTGCCAGGCTGAGACAGAAGCCAGTGGATCTGCAATATCAATCCAGAGACTCTAGTCCAGAGTCTGTGCTGTGATCATTGGGCTTTTGTAATCTGTGCTAGAAACCAAGTTTCCGGGATCTTGATCCCACCAGTTTTTAGCTTCCTTTTCATCACCTGATTATGTCCTCCCTTTATTTGCCTTCCTTCACCCACCGACTCCCACCACACCGTCTCTGGCTACCCTGGGAAACGATCCTCCCAACTCAGCACAGCCCCCATGAATATCCTCCTGAGGAGAAGCTCCTTTGAGAAGTGGGACCCAAACAAAAACCTTGACAATGCGCAAATCAAAAACTTGTATTTAAAAAAAAAGTTCTAACATTATAAATCATAATTGTTTGTGACATAATATGGTTTTGATTCCATAATGATATTTAGACCTGTGGTTTATTTTTTTAGTTTGGAATGAGTATTAATTTTAGATTCACACAACTGGAAGGAGTCCTGAAAGGTCATACAAGTTAGTGACTTTGAAACTTATAATTTATTTGCCCCTGTTCCCCTAAATTTTTCTTTCTGCCTCTAACTAAAATCTTATGTGAAATTCCAGTATAATTGCTGAGTAGCTTTGGTTGACTTGGGACAAGGCCTGGTTCTGTGTGTTCTGAGCCTTTTCCTTCCCTTCCACTGGATGGTCTCTGAGACATCGCCAAGGAATCCCAGACTCCTTGGCACATATTTTGGATCTACCTTCTCCTTGCACTCCAGGGTGGGACTGACCTCAGACCAGTGCTTTCCAAACTCTGCACTGCAGCCATTAACATGAAATCAATTTAATGACCATAATCAACATTTACAAAATGAAAAAGAGGGAAATGGTAAAGAACCGAAAACATAATTAGAATAAGTATTGTCCTGTGATACTTAGTTACTAAATATATATGTACCTGTATATTCTGATGTAAAATGCATTTCTTTATTTCTGTGGCACTGTGGGTCATGATTACACAAGTGAAAGCTACTGCCTTAGTTAGAATGTCCCAGACTGTCCTATCTGTCCTTTTCTTTTAGACTCTCCAGAGAAGAATTTAGTAGCTTCTTAAGTAAAGACTTTTGTTCCTATTCAGATTTGGGGAGAAAGTTATGAAATATTCAGGACTTTTGGCATGGCTTCATAAAGACATTTCCTTTTCAGATGTTATAGTGATTTGAATGTGTCTGTTGTGGGGAAAGGGAGCTGATAAATCAGTGGCTGATATTACTGAGTAACATTATCTATTCAACTTTTTTCATTGCTCTTCATTGCCAGACTACTATAGGAAGCCAATTGTAAATAGCTTCAGCAACATGTTTGAATTATAAAAGGAAATATTATTTTCTAATAATGGTATATTACAGAAATAAAGTAACATGTTTTCCTTGAGAAAAAAACAATAATTTTTTTTTAGTGAAAAGTGCACAAATAATGACTGTATGGCTCAATGGATTATCACAAAATGAATCTAGCTATGGAAACTGGTTAAGATACAGCATAATATCAGGACTCCAGAAGACCCCCATGTTTTCTCACCCAAAGTTAACTATTTTAAAACTCTAGATTAGCTTTGCCTACTTTTGCATTTTACATAAATGGAATCATACTTTTGCATTCTTTTTCATCTGACTTCTTTTGCTAATTACTAGCTTGTGTGATCGCTTCATTCTGTTTTGTTTAGCTATGGCTTATTCACTCTCATGGATGCATAGCATTCCACTGTAAGCATATACCACAATTTATTTATCCATTCTACTGTTGATGGACATTTGAACTGTTTCCAGTTTTAGGCCATTATGAATTGTCCTACTGTAAAACATTTGATGTGTCTTTTGGTGAACAAGTGCATAATTTGTCTTGGATATTTACTTGGGAGCATAAAAAGAAAACTTTTTTTTAAAGGAAAACTTTTGACCCAGCTGGCAGTAACTCAGGCAGGGATGGTGTGCTGGTTTGAAAGGATGTATGTCCCCTAGAAAAGCCATGTTTTAATCAAAATCTCATTCTGTAAAGGCAGAATAATCCCTATTCAATACTGTATGTTTGAATCTGTAATTAGATCATCTCCCTGGAGATGTGATTTAATCAAGATTGGTTGTTAAGCTGGATTAGGTGACAACATGTCTCCCCCCATTTGGGTGGGTCTTGATAAGTTTCTGGAATCCTATTGTGGTAGTTAGATTCAGTTGTCAACTTGGCCAAGTGAGCATACCTAGTTTTGTTACTGCGGAAGTGAGCCAATGGTACATGAACCTCATCTGTTGCTGATTTACATCTGCAGTTGGCTAGGAGGCGTGTCTGCTGCAGTGAGTGACGTTTGACTTAATTGGCTGGTGCTTAAATGAGAGAGCACCAAGTAGCACAGCCTAAGTAGCTCGGCATTCCTCATCTCAGCACTTGCAGCTCAGCCCAGGCCTTTGGAGATGCAGAAAGAAGTCACCCTGGGGAAAGTTGTTGGAACCCAGGGGCCTGGAGAGAAGGCCAGCAGGGACCATCCTGCGCCTTCCACGTAAGAAAGAGCCTCAGTGGAAAGTTAGCTGCCTTTCCTCTGAAGAACTAACAAAATAAATCCCCTTTTATTAAAAGCCAATCCGTCTCTGGTGTGTTGCATTCTGGCAGCTAGCAAACTAGAACACCTATAAAAGAGGAAGCATTTTGCAGACCGAAAGAGATTCAGAAAGAGCAGAGAAAAACGACATAGCCACAAGAAGCAGAGTCCATGAGCCAGCGACCTTTGGAGATGAAGAAGAAAAATGCCTCCCAGGGAGTTTCATGAAACAGGAAGCCAGAAGAAGAAGCTAGCAGATGATGCTGTGTTCGCCATGTGCCTTTCCAGATGAGAGACTCTGACTGTGTTCACCATGTGCCCTTCCACTTGAGAGAGAAACGCTGAACTTCATCGGCCTTCCTGAACTAAAGAATCTTTCCCTGGATGCCTTAGACTAGACATTTCTATAGACTTGTTTTCATTGGGACATTTTCTTGGCCTTAGAACTGTAAACTAGTAACTTATTAAATTCCTTTTTTTAAAAGCCATTGTTTCTGGTATATTGCATTCCAGCAGCTAGTAAACCAGAACAGATGGTGAATGGGACATACTTGTTAATGAGACCATAAAGAAAACAATTTCTGGCTGACAAGGATATCTTCAGGCAATAGCTCCAAAGAGATATTCTTCTTTACACTTAAATTCAGGAATGGGGTGGTGCAGTGGTAGCTCAGTGGCTGAATTCTCGTCTGCTGTGTTGGAGACCTGGGTTCGATTCCCAGAACCTACCCATGCCAAAAAAAAAAAAAATCAGGAATGCTTATAAAAGCCCTCTTTTTAGAAAGCAGCATCTTCTGCAAAAGGTGCTCAAGGGCAAAGAGCACTTTTTTGGAGTACTTGAGGGACTCTAAACCTGCCATTATTCAGGTTTCTACCATGATGAAAAGGACTAGAAATACAGGAACAGACATATATGTGATGGAATGCATGCAATTTTAGTGCAAAAAAAAAAATCTGAAACTTTAGCCATTGTAGACACAAAATATGAGAATTCTGTAAACCAGTTCTGTTATAGGGAAGCAATTCATCCAAAGTGGGCTGGTGTCGACTGGGGTAGAGCAGAGCATCTAGTGGAACGTGGAAAAGCAAAACCTAATGGCAGGATGATGGAAAATGGAGAAATTCCAGATAGGGGCCAGGATATTCCACCAAAATGCAGAAAGAGGACAGGGACTTTATCTCTCTGGTTAACCTTGTATCCCCAGCATTTAATTAGGGGTTGATGCAGAAAAATGGGCTTAGCATTTGAGTGAAGCTTGAATACTACATTGGTTAAGAAGAGTTGATTTTACCAAAACCATAGCTAATTATTCGTACTATATACATTCATACTTAACTGTTAGTAAATACTGTATGATTCATTTTGAAGGATAACATGAAAAATCATGACAATAGCTGATACTAATTATAACAGGTAATTTACTAAATGAATAAGCATAAAACTTTTAAATCTGATTCCCTCTCTAATCTTTTAGCAGCAGATGACTTTGGATAAAGAACTTGTACTTATTTCCTTTTGTGTTTTTTTAAATTAATTTAATGCTTCTGAATAGCACTATTAATCATCAACATCCCCTGACAGGAGCTTCTACTGATAACTAACTTTCAGAAGAACTTTCTCCTACAAACTTAATGTTTAGTTGTGGAAATTTTGTAGCATCAAAAGACAAGGCACTGCCTTCGTCACACTTGGGACATGACATCCAGAGATGAAAGTTTCCCTGGTGGCGTGGGAGATGATTCCCAGGGAGGAGCCTGGTCCTGGCACAATGGAATCAACAATGCTATCCTGACCAAAAGGGGGAAAAGACATGTAACAAATAAGGTACTAAAGTGGCTGAGAGAGTTCAAATAGGGGATACACTGGAGGTCACTCTAACGCATGCTTCAATTAGACATCTTTACCTATCATAACTTGTCAAACGCCAACTAAAACCATTCCTGCCAATCCAAAAGAATACTTAGGGCATTATATAAGATTCTACAAAGGTTTCATACACTAGGGTAACTCTCCAAAACCTACATCCAGATGTGTCCTGGACCACATAAGTCCTGAAATGCCAAGGGGCCAGCCTCTTCAGAACATCAACTAGTTCCATCTTCCTACCCCTTATTGTTGACAGCCCCTTCCAACATGAAAAAGTTAGAATAGGTATAGCCCAAATACCCCTAAAGAGTGGGAGAAAGATCAAAGGTGATGGTGGAGTTATGCAGAGAATGTAGAGTTTAACAAATAAGTATGAGTGCTGAATCATTATACTGATATTTCTTTTAGCTTCCAGTACCTTATAGGAGCTATAAATAAAAACCTAAAATTGTAGAATTGTAACCCACACCAAATTCTGAAATTTGTTCTACAACTAATTGCTGTGATGCAATTTGAAATTTATTGCTTTCATGAATATATGTTATTTAAAGAGAAGGAGGAGTATAACAGAGAAGACAGGATTTAACAAATGAATATCACTGCTGAATCATTACAATGATATTTCTGTTGGTCTCTAGAGTCTTGGAGCAGCTAGAAGAAAAAATGAAAAATTGTGGAACTATAACCCATCCCAAACTTTAAAATGTGATCTATAACTACTTGTCAAAATGTACTTGGAAATTTATTGCTTTTTTGTATATATGTTATATTTCATAATAAAAAAAGTTGAAAAGAAAAAAAGACAAGGCATTGGCTAACAAGATAGTTGTTGAAAATGCTCAGGCTTTATCTTTTTCTTATGCATTGATGGGTATAGTTTCTTCCTAGGAAGAAACTGGGAAAATACCATAATTTTATAGTCTATAAAATTTGTTAAGAGTATGTTGGCAAGATGATCTCTGCCTGATTCTGTATTTTTTTAAAATTATCTCAATATTCTGGGTGTTTCAGGTCAGAAGGAATATGTTCTTATAGCAAAGATGCTCCATTCTACATTGAGGGGCCACACTCTTTCTGTTAGGATTGTTACACAGATGGAATGCAAATCTGGACAGCTCAGGGCCACTGCTGCCTCCTCATGGATACAATCTCACTGAGAACGATGGCGACATAGAAGTAAGCAGAGATTAAAAAAATAGGGAGAGCAAGCAAACCAGAGAAAATGTAAACATCCAAGATTCAGTTGTGTCTGAAGCTAGAACATCTTTGACTTCCCAGTTTCATGAACAATATAGTCTGAGTGAGGTTTTCTGATGTTTTCATCCAAAAGGATCTTCCTCTTCACTAAATAGAGAGATATGTTACTTGTCAAAATCAGGAGTGAAGATTTGATCCAGTTCCCATGCTCTTGCCTCCTACACTACACTGCAGGAGGTGTTAAGAGTTGGAGATGACATTAATAAAATACCAAAGATAAATCGTATAAAAATAAAATAGACTAGAAAACCAGAGTGATGTCCAATGCTTGTTATGAGCTCTAGGCAAATACTGGCTGTTAAAGAAATAAAAGGAACAAAGATCCTGAAAAAAGATATCAAGTCTGTTCCCTTATATTTATCTGTGTGCATGGATTCCACTTTGCATCAATGCCTTTTTATCTGATGTGACAAGAGCCATATCTCTTCAATTTATGTGTAGGAGGTTCTCAACTCATTAATGAAACCAAGTGATCTAAATCAATTGTTCTCAACCTGGGAACCAAAGACCCTTGCAAAGGGGGGCTTAGAAATAGTGCCTCTGGTCCAGCAACCAGTAGGCATTGTGTTTAGCTAGAAATAAGTCAATAAAGCTTTGCTACTGAATGAATGAACAAGCACATAAAGCATTACTGATAAATGAGATCATACTTAGTCCATACAGATACATTTTACTGCTTTACAAATAGGTGGATGCTTTTACGATCAATAAAATACAAATTCATTAAAACATTTTCTTTAACAAAAGCTTTTTTTTCTCATTAATAGCTTCCCCAATATGAGCTACTTGAAGACCTAGCTCCTGGAGTCTGACTTTTTTTTAATGTTAAAAATGCATCGTCAAACTTGAAAAGATTGGGGATCTCTGTACAGACTATAAGTTCCTCGAAATAAGAAATATGCCCCCTGGAGTCCCTAGTACAATGCCTTTCGTGTACTCAAAATTACATAATGAATAGAATATAAGGCTGACAATAAATCATATTATATAAGAAAACTTTACTTTCCTCACTATTTTATATTTATGAATTAAAACATCATTTTATTGCAAAACATAACTTACACTCATATCAGCACACATATCTACCTTTTCAAAAATATCTGAATTTTTTCACAATTACCCATTATTTGAGCTTTAATGACGATGTGATTGCTTCTCTTTTTGTTTCTCAAATATGTATGCATCCCTAAATGAATTTGTTTAATTTTTGCCTACTTATAAACTGTATTTAAATGGGATCTTCTGTATGCATTATTTTGTGTCTATTATTGTTCAATATTAAGTTTTTGTGATTCATCCATGTTGCTGTTTATAGCTGCACTTTGTTCATTTTTTTCTGTGTAATATTCCATTGTGTGTCTAGACTATAATTGGTCTGTTCTACTGTAAATTCAGGTAGTTTCCAGTTTTACTGACACATTTTGAACTGAAGCATTTAGTTTAAACATTTCTTCTCCTTTTTCTTCTCGTTACCTTGACTTCTGGCAGCTTCTGGCCATTCCCCGTGGCTTTTCTTTCTGAGTCCAATTTTCCTTGCAATTTTCATATCAGGAGGTAGAGTCTATTTTTCTACCCCTCAAGTCTAGGCTTGGTCATGTGTTGCTTTGGCCATGGGAACACAAGGAAATGAATGCAACTAGAGACTTGAAAAGGGTTTGTGCATTGGGACTTATTCTTGCTTGGTGCTCATGAGAACCCTGTGACCAGATGTTGAGTTACTTCCAATGCTCCTGCCAAAGACAATCATTAGACATGGGTGATCCCAGCAGCATGAGTGAGGCCAGCCAACACCATGCAAAGCAGAAACCAGCCATTCTGCCTGAGCCTAGCCCAAACTGCAGACCCACAAAACTAGGAGCAAATAAATAAATAATTAAAGTTTTAAGTTTTGAGATGACTCGTTATGGGGCAAAAGCTAACTGATAACTCTCCAGTGCCTGAAACAGAAGTCCAAATTTATAATTCTAAAATACTTATATAATAATAACATATCAAGAACTAGCTGAACAGAGCCGAGCTGAGCTGCAGGTTTCAAAAGTAGCCAGTTAAGACAACAAGCCGAAATGAAAGTTATAATTCAATCTTCAATCACTTGCTGCTATTTTATAAGCAAGAGGCTAACCCAAAGGGGGAAAAAAAACAGTTCTTGTTCCCTTTTCCCCCATGGCAAGAATCAGAAGGATCAGTGCAGACACAGGGTCATCTCAATCCACAAACAAAAGGCTCCTGTGGTTTTATGAACACCCGGGAGCTGGGAGGAGGGTGGGGCTGCCAGGAGTGAAAAACCACTGAGTACTGATGTCAGAGTGGACAAAAGTGTCCTCAGGTTTCACCCCTGATGCCCCATAAAGAGGCATCAGCAGAGGTACTGAGAGAGGCTTCAGTTTCCAGCCTCTGGTAGGGAGGCCTGGGAATGGGGCATCTGGGCTAGGAATGTTGTTATGGGTAATTGCATGACGGGCTCATGGGGTCCCTGAGTCCTTGACCGCAGCTCTCTCGAGACATCGAGACATTGCAGTGCCTGTCAGGTGAAGGCTTGAAAAATCACACATAGGATTTTGACCAAGAGCCAGATTCCTCAATGAACTGCTTTGTAATATGCAATTTTTTTGCCCCTATCACCTGAATTTCAATTTAGGTGAAATTCAACTAAAATGAACAATGTGAGTATCCTTTTTCAAAAGAACTAAATAGGGAACAGCAGAATCAGCAAGCTTAAATTAGAAAGTGATCACAGAGTTTCAAGGGATTGTCACCGAGAACAATTGATAGACTAAGTATATAAGTGGGAAGAGCAGGGAGGTTTTACTGCCTGTAAAAAATTCTGAATTTTGATTTGGATCCTACTTATATTTCATCTGCATCACCCTTCCTGCCCCACGCCCCCCACCCCCATAAGTTGCATCTATGGTAATTCTTCCCTTTTCCTCTGTTGTATAGTACCCTTGCTGCTATTGCTGCAAGATTAAGCCTGACTGCAGTTGGCTCTGAAAGTAGGCACTGTTAGGGGTTTCTCGGCCCATCTGTCCCTGGGATGTGGGATCCGTTTCCTAGCTGTCATCTGAGGACCTGTACAGAGGGAGAGACTTCGGAGGCCTAGTCGCTGATTCCTTCCTGGCAGTGCAGCAGGATGCTTTCCACGTGGGTGATTGTAAGCTGTATAGGTCTAGGTTCTTGGCAAGTCTCCAGAATACTTGTGTGAAACCACAAACCAGAAAGTTCCTTTCTGGAACTTCTTATTTTATGGAGGAAAGGGCACTTCACCAACAATTTCCTGATCCTAATGTAGGCAGGAAATGATGATGGAGTGAATCAGTGAACCATGAACCCCTCCAGGCAGCTTTCCCTAGAGTGGCGGCAACTACACGTCACTGAAATGATGTGGATCAGCATGATTCTCCTCTGTGGTAGCAGGCACGTGAAATGAATCAACTGAAAGTGGCCGTTTTAGCATCAGGTACACAAAACCTGTGTCTGAAAGGAGTTCCTCTCTCAAGATATTCCCAGGATTCATTCACCCATGGCCTCGATGTGACTGCTCAGTCACTGAGGGAAGACTGAGTGTCCTGAAAGGGTATTTTTGAGGGAGGCTGCACCCCTGGAAAAGGGGTGAAATAGGAAAGATCATATCCAACCCTCATTTTCTTTGAGTGTGGGAGGAAAACTCTTAGGCACCTGACTGAAGAAACATCATTCTCAGTGTCTTATCTCCAAACAGTAAAGATGCAGATTTTACATCTGCAAATTATATGTTTAAAACTAGCCCATTTTAAAACTAGCCCATTTTGTCAGTTTTAAATGTGACTCATTTCAATCACCTATATTTATCACATCAACCCTGGGGGTCAGAAATACTCTGCATACCATTCAATCAAGGTAACGAAATCAAGGATTTTATTGGCCTACTTGAGAAGTCCCAAAGCAAGAGCTATGAATAAAAGAGTTTTAGAGTTAAATATCCTGTATCCCTTGCAAAACCCCACCCCCACCCCTGCCCCCCATGAGTTTAAAAGAAAATGAGATATTTCCAAAAAATTCCAGATTTTAAAAATTTCTTATAAAATCAGAAGCTCTGGCAACACAGTGCCTGAATTCCCACTCGACATCAGTTGACTAGTGCTGAGAAGCCATGCCCCCTTTAGATAGGCTTGCACTCTACAACTGGCTCATCCCCAACTACTCTCTATTGTCCTCCCCACTCAGAGGCCCACAGTCTAAGGTCAGAGGCTATGTAGGATATTTGTCTCAAGTGTTTCCCTTGCCTATTTTATCTACTGGACTTGTCTTCACTTGAGTTTGCATCTCCTAGTCCAAATGTTTGTTTAACCAGGAAATTAGTAAATGGGATTCTTTGACATCCCTAATACTTCATTCTTTAGGTTTCATTTTACCCTTTTTGTTCTTCTCCTCCTCTGGCTTTTCCCCTTGAAAGCTATACTTCACAGAGTTCCTTTTATCCACATTTCAAAGGCATGAAAATGTTGGCTGTGGAAAGCCCACATATATGGTTTACCTTGACATCTGAACCCTCTAGAGACAGACACACTGTCCTTTTATGACGTCTCAGGAATTTTTACCATCCTTTGCACAGGCAAAGGGAGCTCTTTGAGGAAGAGAGAATTTCTATGGGTCTGGTGAGCACTTTCCAGAAGTAAAGGAAATTTAGAGAGTAATTTTTTAACTTTGATGTTTACTTCATGTGATCTTTATTTAGACCATTATACAACGTAGGCAATTCTGTTAAAAGAAATCTGATTTTGACCCCCTGCTTATTCCTTGACCACTGATGAATCAGAGGAGTGGAGTTCAGCTTTGTAAATGTTCCTATTTTAGAATTAAGAAAATATTTCTTAAGTTTTCATCTGAGCTGATTGTTGGGCAAGGCAATACAATTACCATTAATCAGTCTCCTGACATCTGGCTTTGAAATTGTGTAGAGGATGCCAGTGTATAAAGAAGCAACTTCTTTTCTTCCTATTTATATATTCAATTTGAATCACATTCTTATAGTCTGTTTTAAGTATATGATTTTGACTATCTATTATTTTCTAATTAATTCACGTTGCTTCACCTGTGCATGTTTTATCTCCTTCGTATGACTAGTGGCTACTTATGAGAGAACACAGTTCTAGACCATTGATTCTTCTCAGGTCTGTGTGCAAGACTGAAGATGAGAGAAGCTTGAGGCAGAGTCATTAGGTAGTAGAATATTGAAATAGTATAGGTTTGAGGGGTTATAAAGATCTAGGCCATCCTTACAGAAGTGGAAATAAAAATAAAAGCATTTAGAGCGGGCAACAGTGGCTCAGTGGCAAAATTTTTGCCTGCCATGTCAGAGACCCAGGTTTGATTCCTGGAGCCTGCCAACACCAAAAAAAAAGAAAAGAAAAGAAAGAAAGAAGGGCATATAGTGACCACCTCACTGAAGGACAATCAATTAGAAAAATGCTGGAAAACTGGAAAGCTGGAAGCCAGGAGGAATTTCTTCACGCATAGAAACACCTTCAGCCAGTGTTAGGCAAATTTTGTTTCCTAGAATTCTAGTTTCATGAACTGTTAAAATAAACTTTGAGAAATACTGACTTTAGGAAACATTTTGTTGTTCTGTAAATCTCTTCAGGTATTTTAATATTTTAACATTCTTTATGAGCCTGCAAGAGTTGGGATACATTTCCCAAAATTGTTTGACTATGGAACTCTGTTTTAGTGGAACATCTCTTAGTATTAGTCTTTTATGGAAGACATTTGAGAAGAAAAGAAAACAGTTGGATTCAGAGGAGGAGAGAATTTCAGACAGTATTTGAGTGGCTCCAGAGATGGCACTTCTGATATTGTAGCTTTACTAGATTGAATAATATTCCCCCTAAACTCATGTCCACCCACTGTGATGGTGCCCTTATTTGGAAATGGGGTCTTTGCAGATATAAACAAGTTAAGGTGAGGCCATACTAGGTTATGGTGGGCCCCAAATCCAATGACTGGTATCTTTATAATTTGGACAGAGACATAGAGAATAAACACAGGGAAAATGACTATGTGAAGACACAGGCAGAATTTAGAGATATGCTGTCACAAGCCAAAGAATGCCAGAGATTGCTGGCAACCACCAGAAGCTATAAGAGAGACATGGAACAGATTCTCCCTCAGAGACCCCAGAAGGAACCAACCCTGGTGACACCTGGACTTTGGACTTTGGGCCTCCAGAATTATGAAAACATAAACTTCTGTTGTTTTAAACCACCACCAAGTTTTGGTACTTTGTATTGGCAGCCTTAGGAAACTACAAGAGTACTGGATGCTGTGAAATAACACCCATCTCTTCCCTTCAGGATCAAGTTCTCTGCCTACAGTTTACAGCTGAGGTTCTCTCCAGAAATTTCAGTTAGTTGAAGGTAGTCGTCTCACCCAAAATACGCCCCCTCCTCAGGCAGAGCTTGCATCCAATGACTAGTTGATAAGGGAATACAAAGGTCCTGCCCTCTTGCTTCAATTCAGATCATCTCTGATGGACCATCTCAGTTCAGAGCTCTCCTGGGATTGACTGAGGTATCTGTTATAATGCATTGCCATTCAATTTCTCCCTTCGCCCAATATGAGCCAGCTTTCAGTCATGGAACCTACTAGCTGAAGGAGAGGCCAAGCTCCCATTAGGAAAGAACCTGCAACACTGTGGCAAGCATATGGTGGTACTGATTCCCCCAATCCAGGGACCTAATTTATTCAGGCTACCCTACACTGAGGGGAGAATATTCAGCTATTTCAAGGACTGTTGGACATATAGTGTCCAAGTTGACATTGACACCCATATGATTAACCAAGGCCTCTGTTGCAACCACATCATCATGACTCCTCTATTAGAGTGTGGTCATATAGGGGTTAGGTAATAAATGGAGTCATGGTCTAGGTTTTGTCTCATTGTGCGTTCATGGGTTTCATGGCCTCAAACAGCCCCACCATCTAAGTGCCCAAAGACAGATGACTCTAATAATATGGAATTCCATGTAACATTGCAATTCATCAAGGGATCCACTTTACAAAAAGAGGCCCATAACCATGAGATCCAGTGGCCCTCTTTCATATTGTACCACCCAGAGGATGTTGGCCTGATAGAACAATGTAACAGGTCTCTGAAGGTACAGTTAAGGTGCCAGATTGGAGATGATACTTTGTGTTACTATTGGGTGGGTAACCTCTTAGGTTCCAGTATATGCTGTAAACCAGTGACCATTTTATGGTACTATGCCCTCATTACATAGAATATTGAAGTCCAAGAACTAAGGTAGTGAAAGTGATCACACTAACCATCATTCTCAGTGACCCACTTGGTTAATTTTGCTTCCATTTCTACAACTTTAGGTTCTGTATGTCTAGAGGTTCTGATTCACAAAGGTGGAATGCTTCCACCAGGGAACAAGTAATGGTCTTATTGTTTTTTAAGCTACAACTCTCACCCAGTTTCTTCAGACTCCATTTGCCAAAGCCAGTAGATAAGGAGTAACCTTGACAACAGAGGTAATTGACCTTTATCATTGGAGGAGGTAGGACTGCTGCTATACAACAGGAGCACAAAGAATATGTTAAGTACCCAATGTATATGTTAAGTGAACCACTGCAGTACTTCTTTCTACTTTCTTGTCTGTTAACAGTGGCAATGGACAGAGAATTGTATGTTTACCAGGGGTTCAGACTCCACAGGAATGAGGGTCTAAATTACTCCCATCAGATCAGGCACTCGGACCAGCAGAGGTGCTAGCTGAGGACATGGAGAACCTAGAATATGCATAGAGGAGGGAGTATCACTTGTAGCCCTGTGACCACTTGTAATGGCAGGGGTTCTGGTATATCCCACTAACCTCCATCTTGTGAATTCCCCCAAGAAAATAGGCAAGCCAGAATCCTTGAAGGAGCTGTTCCAAGATAGGGTGAATTTATAAGAAGCAAGTGGATCCAAGTACCATAAGGGATGGACTTACATTGGATGCTGTGGTGTGCTACACAGACACTCTTTTCAGGACTGAGGGAGTCATCCCCCAACTTCCAGAAGCATTGCCCACTGAGGGCATAAGCTGAGGCCTTCTACAGGAATTATGCTCTATGGCGGGAGCTGTCTCTTTGAAGATCACATCCCTTACTGGGGGCAACCCACATCTCACAACTGGTCTATGAGGGTACAAAGGTCTGTGCCGCTTGCTCATTTCAAAACATCCCTGAAGGAAGTGTCAGAGATTCCCATGTGATCATTTAAAGCCTCTGTTGGAACTGTATTGCAGTTCAACTTCTCCTTTTTCTCATCTTGCTTCAGTCAACCCCTGAAAGCTGTTGTAACTCAGAGTACTTCCAATAAACCATGGGCATCTAAATCTTCATCTCATAGTCTCTTTCCAGAGGAACCCACCCTGTAACAGATATGAAATTTAGGGTTTCTCTCTAGAGCTTAGGCAGTCTAATAGAAATCCAAAGTCTGATTACTGTCTAATCATTGTCACACTAAATCAACCTGGATTTAATGGAGACTATTACAAATTTCCTATTAATATAGTTAGCACCCTGAGATTTTCCTACATTTGGTAGAATAGCTTTGTATTTCATTGGCCAAGGGAGAGTAATGTGAACAGGAATGGGGTTTGGGGAAAATGTAAGAGATAGAGATTATGACCCTAAGGTTGTGGTCTAGAAGGATGATTCTTTGTTGAATATCACATAACTTTTTATTAGCTGCTCACTCTCTATTGAGAGCAGGAAAGAAGTCTTGGGTCCCTAGGATAAGAGGTATGTCAAAAGTAGATACAAAAGTAAGAGTGATATGATTCCACAGATAAACTTTGATTTGTTTCTCCAAATGTAATATAGGTTTTTTGAGGAAAATTTTCAAGCCTTATACTTCCTAGTCTTTTGCTGATTGTGTTAATTTAATATTTTTAAACCAGACTTAGCTTAAAAGTATGTATTTTCACAACCTTTAATGTACCACAGAACTTCAATACAAACTAAAAAATTCCCAAGACCCAGTAATCCCACCCTTAGTAAATACCCTCAAAGAAATTCTTATACATGTGCAAGAATGTTCACAGCAGCACCGTCCACAGTAGCAAACTTTTAAAGCAATCTAAATGCCCATTAAGGGAAAAATGGATGAGTATTCATATAATGGAATATGGTCACATTCAGCAACAGAATACAACAGGTAAAATGAGTGAACTACAGTGAAACACAAAAATACGAATGAATCTAGCAATGTAATATTAAATATGAAAAGACCCAAAATATTACATGCAGTATAATTCCACCTCTATAATATGCTTTGTAAGAACACATATCAATGCAATAAAACATGAAATTCAGGTGATGGTTTCATAGGGTGGGGGGATATGGGAATCTTTGATTAAATGTAGGTTATTGTCAAGGATCTAGCTTTTATTTTGGAGTTGGTGGGTTCATATGTTCATTATATTATCACAAATGAATTACTAAATATGTGATTGAATGATTAGGGACCATATATAGATCAATGATGGCAGTGAGTAATGAACCAAGGATTATGATTAATGCAACTCCAGTCTAGAAGGGGGAAAAAATAAACCTAAGAGAAGACCATATCTATTTGGAATCCTTAATTGTATTACCAGTTACTTAATGTTGGCTTACTGAATCTCCCTTCTGACTCCCTTATAGCATGGAGAGGCCAGAAAGGTAAAACCCGTGTATCTCAGACTTCCTTGAAGCTAGTTTCATCAATGAGATGTTCTCAGACAAGACTTTGGTTTAGAACTAAGGCACACAACACAAAAGGCAGGATATGGAACATCCATTTTACTGGTGTGGATAGTGGCAGAGGCAGAGGAGGTTGTTTGGTTCAGGAACAGGTAACTGGAGTATCAGCTTTTCGATTCTGCAGCCTGCTCCCCATTGCAGAGGCAACCACTCCCTTGACCAGTTCTACAGTTTGGTTTTGGGAGTTGTTCTTGGAAGTTCGGCTTTGAGTGCCATTCTTTGACTCTCCAAATGTTACAGTAAACCAAAACAAACAAACAAACAAACAAACAAAAAACCCTGTAATACATTCCTTTCTTTTGAATTTTTCAAGTAGATTCTATTCTTTACAACTTCACCCTGGCTGATACAATACGCACAGAAGTTTTCTTATTTCTCTATTACTAAGATAATGTTAAAAGAGAAAATTGTCATTGATTAGGCTTTTCTTGCCCAAAAGCTTTCTCGTATCAGGAAAGACCTTAAACTTTCTTGGGTCTTCAGTTTAAATGGGCGTGGCATATATAAACTGAAAATATGACATGTAAAAATGTTTTATATTTCAGAGCTCCTATCATTTGAGATATGTATGTCTTAATGCCAAATTTCTATGCACCAATAATACCTCTTACGGTGAAACAATATTGTGCCTGACTATTAAAATTCTACAAAGGTAGAAACGCATGTGACAGTATGATAAATAAAGTCAAATTTCTATTAAAGTCATATCTACTCAGATGCTCTTGATACATAATCATTAATGAAAAACCTTATTACAATTCTGAAGTGATGGGAAATATACGCAATGTGGATACTTATATATGTCACTCATTCAGCAAAGAAGACTCAGTGGGTGTCTGTTCATCATCAGAGAATGGCTTACTCTCAAGGCAGGAATCCTGCCTGATTATGTTATGTGGCTCCTAACTGAGAAATGTCTAGATTAGACACAGTTTCTGCAAATGGCATTTCCTGGAGAGGAGCCTTCTGTTTCCCACTTACTGGACACATGGCAAAATGACAATCAAGGGTATGAGAAATTATAATACTGTAATTATAGTAAGACCACTATTTACTTTTGGCTCATCCTTTCTTCCCATGATTGTTTTATGCTCTGAATGTAGCTGATTCCTATTAAAATTATTTAGAAGACACATTTCATTAGCTCTCCTACACTGCTTGCAGAAGGGCAGCCATACACACCTCACACCATGGGGATCCATGGGTGTGCAGGAGTGAGGTATGTGTATAGAGGGTGGGATTAGCCACAGCTAATTGGATCTATGCTGAACACCTAACCAGAGGATGCCCAGCAGCTCTTATCAAGAGAGAATTGGAACTCAGACACAAAGACCTGACAGTTAGTGATGGATCTGACACGGAGTTGGGGCTGGGCACTAGTGGGCCGTGTGCAAGAGAAGAGCAAGTAGAAGAAGTTCATGGGGAGAAAGAACCAGAGTAAAGCAAACAGGCAGAAAGAGGCACAGAAACGAAGAAGTTATGTGGCCTTGGTTTGTATTTCACTAAGAAAATATAATCTATTTTTAACAATGCCGCAAAATCATAAATAAACACACACAGAACAACCTTCACAAAGTATCTCCTTAGATACTAACCAGTTATCACACTGAATGGATAATTACTTCCAGGCCTCTCTCGTGATTATTGTGGACCCTAGGCATTTTTGCCTTCATGGGCCCCTTCTTAAAAAAAAAAAAAAATACACGCACACACACACACATATATACATATTTATGTGCATATTTGGTATAAAGACAAATATAATCCAGGCCAGATTCATTATTATATATTCATTACTACTATAATGATTTTTAAATTTTAAAATAACTAGAATTAAAATATTTTCAACAGCCCTGAAAGTATCATGGATAAGGAGTAGAGTCTTCCAAACAGGTCTCCAAGTTTGGAGTCTCTAAACCACCCTCAATTTCTATAATTCACTAGACAAACTCATAGAACTCAATGAAAGCTATTAGATTCATGGTTATGATTTATTACTACTAAGGGATACAGAAGAAGCGTATAATGCAGAGTGCAGGATATATTCAAACCCAGAGCTCCCAGTTGTCCTCTCCCTGTGGAATCAAGACAGCATTACTTTACTGGAATCAGTGTATGCCAATACCCAAAGAGCCTGCCATATTGCCAACCAGGGAAGTTTTGGTGTCCAGTCTTTACTGGGGCCCCATGACATAGGTATGTTTGATTGCCCACATAGTTGGTTTCAGTTTCCAAACTCAGGGGTTGAGCTGATACCACATGACCCAAAGCGCCTACCTACTGTGCCTACTGTGACTGATGGATGAGTTGGCCTTGAGAATTTAAAACCTCTGAGGAAAGGCACAACAGGCTCTTGTAGAGCATAGGTTATAATCTCAATCCTTGTCATTCCTTTCAAGACATCTTCCATTTTACTTCTACGATGGATTACATATTCTTTACGTACATTGTTGAAAAATGCATGACTTGTTTGTCAGCAGATACTCCCTGTGCCAAGTGCATCTGTAGTTTGGCTGTTGGGTTTTGAGTGTTTGTCATTCCTATCATGCAAATTGATGCATTTACTCTTTTGCCTCACTTAAGGAAGTATTTGGTTTTGAACTGATTCACCTTGAGGACATGAGCAGCTTTTCGAAATGGGTCTGTCTCCTCAGAGCAATAACTGAAGAGAGTATTCAGAGAAGAGATAGAGAATTCATTAGAGGAGATTGCAAAGGACACAGTCAAGAACTCCACAGGGAAAACACAAAGTATGTGACCAGCTTGCTGCAGATTTGATAAATTTTGATGAAGTAACTTGATCCTTTTCTGTCTTACTGTAAAAGCCCTGTCACCCTGTGAGTCCCACTCCAAACCTGGAATGAAATAAGCAAAGGCCGTTTAGCACTGTTCACAGGATTGATAAATAGTAAACGTCAAAACGGCTGTTTCTCAGGAATCCTGTATGTAAATAAAATAATTATATATTTATTTGAGAATTTTCAATGTTGATTTAAGTTATATTTAATAGCAAACTTCCCTTTCTTATTCCTTGGCAGATCCAAGTAGAATATAGAGCACAGGTTCTTAATATTTGGGGGAGCAGATCCCCTTAAGAAGATGAAAAAAACTATGAACCTACTTGTGCTGGTTTGAAAGAATATGTCCCCTAGAAAAGTCATGTTTTAATCCTAATTCATTTTGTAAAGGCAGCTGTTTCTTCTAATCCCTATTCAGGATTGTATGTTTGAAACTGTAATTAGATCGTCTCCTTGGAGATGTGATGTAATCGAGAGTGGTTGTTAAACTGGATTAGGTGACGACATGTCTCCACCCATTTGGGTGGGTCTTGATCAGTTTCTGAAATCCTATAAAACAGGAAGCATTTTGGAGAATAAAGAGATTCAGAGAGAGCAGAGAATGCTGCAGCACCACGAAGCAAAGAGTCCACAAACCAGCAACGTTTGGAGATGAAGAAGGAAAACGCCTACCGGGGAGCGTCATGAAACCGGAAGCCTGGAGAGAAAGCTAGCACATGACACCGTGTTCACCATGTGCCCTTCCAGCTGAGAGAGAAGTCCTGATTGTGTTCGCCATGTGCCATCTCACTTGAGAGAGAAGCCCTGAACTTCATGGGCCTTCTTGAACCAAGGTATCTTTCCCTGGATGGATGCCTTAGATTGGACATTTCTATAGACGTGTTTTAATTGGGACATTTTCTCAGCCTGAGAACTGTAAACTAGCAACTTATCAAATTTCCCTTTTTAAAAGCCATTCCGTTTCTGGTATATTGCCCTCCAGCTGCTAGCAAACTAGAACACTACTCCTTATAAAAAGGTACACTCAGACCTTCTGAACCTCAATCATGTATCATCCAGGGAGGTCTGAGGACTATATTTATATAACATTAACACAGAGAACATAATTTAATTAGATAAGAAATATAAATGTAGAATTCTATACCTAAGAAAATCAGACTACAGCACTTTCTCTTTCCATGTGTGCTCACAGGAATAGCTATAAAAATTGATCACACAAAAAAGCTACAAAGAAAATTTCAATAAATTCTACCATACCCCCCAAATAGAAAGTTTAACATCAATATTCTCTGATAGTCATACAACGGAGGTAAAATTAACAGAAATATGAACAAAATAATCCCAAATTCCTGAAAATGTAGAAACTTTCCCAAGTATCTTAGAACAAAGAGGAAATCAAACCGCAATTACAGACTACTTAGAAAATAGTAATAAGAGCATTATATATCAAAAATTTTAAAAGTGTAGTCAGAGATAAGTTAATGTTTTAAAGTTATTTCATTATTAAAATGAATGAATAGATAAATAAAATACTCAACCCAAGAAATTAAAAAAAAGGAATAACAAAACAAACTTAAGGGAAATGTAAAAAGGACATTAAGAAAGATTTTAAAAAGAAATTGATACCCATAGGTAACACAATACTCAATCGTTTCGAAAGACTGAAAGCTTTCTCTCTATGATCAGGAACAAGACAAAAAATGCCTGCTGTCACCATTGTTATTCAGCATTGTACTAGAAATTCCAGCTAGAACAGTTAGGCAAGAAAAAAGAAATTAAAAAGCATACAAATTGGAATGGAAGAAGTAAAACTGCCCATTTGCAGATGGCATGATCTTATATAGAGAAAATCCTGAAGAATTTACAAGAAAGTTAATGGAGCTAATAAACAAATTCAGCAAAATGATGGGGTACAAGATAAATACACATAGATCAATGCTGTTTCCATACACCAGCAATGAACAATCCATAAAAGAAATTAAGAGACAAGATCATTTACAATTATAACTAAAACTACATTCATGGATTGAAAGACTAAACATTAAAATGTCAATACCATCCAAAGCAATTTACAGATTTAATGCAACCCAAATAAAAATCCCAACAGCTTTCTTCACAGAAATGGAAAACAAATAAAATTCACATGGAAGGGTACAGGGCCCCAAGTAGCCAAAACCATCTTGAAAAAAATGAACAAAGTTGGAGGACTCACACATTGCAATTTCAAAAGTTATTACACTCAAAAGAGTGTTATACTGGTACAAGATACTGGTACAAGGACAGACATATAGACCAATGGAACAGAACTGAGAGTTCAAAAACAAACCTCAGGGCAGGCCACAGTGGTTCAGCAGGTAGAGTTCTCACCTGCCATGCTGGAGACCCGGGTTCGATTCCCAGTACCTGCCCATGCAAAAAAATAAAAATAATAATAATAAAAAAATCTTACATCTATGGCCAAATGATTTTTTGACAAGCATGACAAGTCTACTCAGTGGGGGAAGAATAGTCTCTTCAAAAAATGATCCTGGGAAAACTGGATATCTACATGTAAAAAAAAAAAAATAAGTGGAACCCTTCCTCAGAAAATATCCAAGAATTTACTCAATATGGATCAGAGACATAAATATAGAACTAAAGCTATAAATCTCCTAGAAGAAAACACAGGAGAATATCTTAGGATCTTGTATTAGACAATGGATTCTTATACTCTATACCAAAAGCACAAGCAACAACCATAAAGGGAGAGAGAGATAAACTGGACTTTATCAAAATTTAAAACTTTTGTGCATCAAAGAACTTTATCATGAAAGCTAAAAAGACTACTTATTAAATGGGAGAAAATGTTGGGAAACTATATATTTGATAAGGATTTAATACCCCAAATATATAAAGAACTTCTATAACTCAATAACAAAAAAGACAATCTATTTTAAAAATGGGCAAAAGACTTGAACAGACAATTCTGTAAAGAAAATATACAAATGGTCAATAAGCACATGAAAAGATGCTCAATATCATTAGCCATTAGGGAATTGCAAATCAGAACTATAATGAGATATCACCTCACACACTCTAGAATGGCTAATATTGAAAAAAATAGAGAATGACAAGTGCTAAGAAGGATGTGCAGAAACAGAGACAATGTTCATTGTGGCTGCGAATTTAAAGCAGTACCGCCACTGTGGAAAACTTTGATGGTTCCTCAGAAAGTTAAACATAGAATTACCATATGACCCACCAATCCCACTTCTAAGTCTGTATCCTAAGGAATTGTATCTTAAAGAATTGAAAGCAGGGACTGAAACAGATATTTGTGCACCAATGTTCATAGCATTATTCACAATAGTCAAAAGGTGGAAGCAACCCAAATGTACATCAACAGATGAATGGATAAACAAAATGTGGCATATACATATAATGGAATATTATTCAGCCATAAATAAGAATGAAATTCTAATACAGAATACAACACGGAAGAATCTTGAGTGAAATAAGCCAGATGCAAAAGGACAGATAGTGTATGATATCAATTTTATGAAATAACTAGAATTTGAAGCTTCATAGAGACAAAAGATTACAGGTTACCAGGGACAGGGGTGATGGTGAGTAATGGGGAATTATTGCTCAATGGGTAAACATTTCTGTTTGGGTTGATGGGAAAGTTTTGGTAATAGATGGTGATGATGGTGGCACAACATTGTGAATGTAATTAACACCACTGAATTGTATACTTGCAAATGGTTAAAATGAGAAACTTGTAAATTGTATATGTTACCACAATAAAAAATCTTAAAAATAAATTGATGGATTATAAAATGAAAAAAAGTATAATTCATAATTAAATTTACATAATTTTATGTATGCAATCAATATTAGTGAACTATTTTGGCTAACATCCTCACTATTTCTGAATATTTGTCTTTTTCTTGTTTACATTAGTACTGAGTGGAACTATGGTTTAAATTTTGAAGCTAATAAAAATACTAACTAGTATTTGTATACATTTTAGTGGTTTACAAAGCAATTTTACATATGAAATTTACTTACATTTACTTAAAACTTATAACAACTCTAGGGTCAGAAGTAGGTATTACTAGTATTCTCATTTTACAAGTGAGGAAATTGTGATTCAGAAAAGCTAACAGACTTGTATAGGATATTTCTTTAAATTCCATTTATGATTACCCAAACTTTAAGAATGAGGCAGGAATTTTCCTGTTCCTAACATTATTCAGCACATTAGGTCTGGAAAGACGGATAAGATACATACTATTATGATTAAAATTCATACGGTAGGTACGTTTTGGCTTAAAAATTTAAGAACCAGGTAATCCAAGTCAGCTAGGGGAATGGTATGATTTATTAAACTTGTCTTCCTAAACAGATCAAAACTGTTGAGCCAATGAAAATTAGACCTTTGCTCTTCTGATTAGGCATGAGGAGACAATAAATCAATGAGAATGACGCTGCTACATCTAACGTTGTGATGGTATAAGAAGGGCCTCCAGGGACAGGTTACCCTGAATCTGGTGGACAAGAGCCGGGGAGGGAAGGTGGGAGGAGAGCTCCATAGAGGCTCAGCAGTTGTTCTTTCATATCCATCTTGTTCAGCGGATACTGAAGCACAGGCTTGCCTACTTCTCCAGCTTTCATGGAGTGAAAAAGACAGGCTTCAGGAGGTCCAGGAGAACTCACTACACCTATTCACATTAATCTCAAAACCAAAAATATGTATGAGGGTAATAGACCTGAGGTGGCTTGGAGTTATGTATCCCAGAAAAAAATAAATTATTTTTAAACTTAATCCATTCCTGTGGGTGTGACCACATGCCCCTGTGATGGTAACATATCTGTGCTCTACTTGATTGTGTTTTCACAACATAAACTGTCAACTTACTATCTAGTACAAAACAGGACTTCAAATTGTTCTTATTTTAAAAATAGCTATCCTATTCTCTGAGTATTGCTATGATAGATAAGAAATATTTGTTTCAGTTGTTGTCAGTTAAGAGGTACCAATGTGTTCTTTCCAACAGGAAGGACAGACAACCAGCTCTGGGACATGCCATATCACCGAACAGAGGGGAAAATCATGACCCAGTAATTACAGACTGCAGAAGTCGCTGCCACAGTATGTCACTGGAATGGCTAGTCATCATTATTTCATGCCCAACCTTAAGTGAGGATAACCTGCAAAGATAACCTGCAAAGATTCTCACTTGCAGGAGACTCTTTTTTTTTTTTTAATATTTTTATTGACAAAATAACATATAAACACAAACATTCTTAACATACAAACATTCATGCCTGGTGTACAATCAATGGCTCACAATATCATCTCATAGTTGTATATTCATCACCATGATTATTTTTGAGAACATTTGCATCACTCAAGAAAATAAATTAAAAAAAAAAACACTCTTACATACCATATCGCTTACCCCTTCCTCTCATTGACCCCTAGTAGTTCTTTCTACCCAATATATTTTAACTTTTGTTCCCCCTATTATTTCTTTATCCATATTTTTTACTCATTTGTCCAAATCCTTGATAAAGGGAACATCAGACACAGGGTTTTCACAATCACACAGTCACATTGTAATATTACATCTTCATACACTCATCTTCAAGAAACAAGGCGACTGGAACACAGTTCTACAGTCTCAGGTACCTCCTTTTAGCTACTCAGATACACCATAAACTGAAAAGAGATATCTATATAATGTGCAAGAATAACCTCCAGATAACCTCTCGATTCTGTTTGAAATCTCTCAGCCACTTTATATCATCTGAGTTAGAGCATTTGAAGTGACTGTTAAAAGTGCAGATTCATGGGCCCAAACCCAGGCATTGTCACATCAGAATTTCTGAGGTAGGGAATCTATATGGATAAGCTCCGAGTGATTCCTACACCCATTGAATTCTGAGGTACATAGTTTTTGTTTTCAATGTGTTTTTGTATTTATTACCCTTTTTAATCCTTACATCAGTGCTCTAGCCCTGCTGTTATTAGCCCCATTTTCTTGTAGAATAAGAAAAAGACACACTGCATTAGTTTCCTACTACTGCTATGAAAAATTGCTTCAAACGTAGTGGCTTTAAACAACACAATTTATTCTTTTACTGTTGTGGAGGGCAGAAATCTAAAATAAATCTTATAGGGCTAAAATCAAGGTGTTGGTGGTGCTAGTCCCTTCTGCAGACTCCAGAAAAGAATGTGTTCCTTGCCTCTTTCAGCTTCTACAGACTACCTAGGCATTCCTGGGCTTATAGTTGTACACTCCAATTTCTACTTTCATCTCCCTGCTGCCTTCTACTCTGCTTTTCTGCCTCTTTCTTATTAGAACCTCAGTGTTTACGTTGGACTTATATAGATTATTTAGGATACTCTCCATGTCTCAAGATCCTTAAATTGAATATACTTGTACATCCTTTTTGCCAGATAATGTAAAATTCACAGGCATGGGCATCTTTGGGGGCCATTATTCAGTCTAGTACAGGCATTCAATGACCTGCCAAGATCCATAGCTGAAGAAAGTCACAAGGGTGGAAAGCAAAGAATTTTAATTGCAAATTGAAATTAGCATATTAAACCATATTGTTCATTGGCTATTATATTGAGCTTTGGTTCCTCAGATTAGTTACTGTCAGCTAGCAGGTACTTGAATTGATTGGATTCCTGACCTGACAATTCGGAGCACAGGGAAAGGCTTTATCTGGATGGAATGCCACAGTGAGAACCCTGAGCTTTCATGAGACACCTCACAGTGGGCTCCTAAAAGGATGAAGGGAGATAGAGAACCACTGAAAGCTTTAGCAAATCTGGGGGCAAACCCAGATGCAATGCTGCAGCCCATGGAATGTGTGTATTTACTACTGTGATCCCTCTTCAGACTCCGAATGGAACACTTTGGGTTGCCCAGGGCTACCCAGGAGGGCCTCATCTATCAGCATCACTTGGGATCTCGTTAGGAGGCAGAACCTCAGGCCCCACCCCAGACCCACAGAATCAGAATCTGCATTTTAACCAGATCCCCAGGTAATTTGCAGGAACATTAAATTTTGGGAAGCACTGACTTTTATCACTGCCTACTGCTTTCACCTGCATGAAAGAGTACAACTGTTTATGCATTTCAAGCCTGGGGCATCTTTAAGATCTGAAACTGATCCTTCTTAAAGGGATGCTATAAATTAGACTGACATAATACACAGAGGAAAGCTCTGAGTTAAAATGACCTCAAGGTTATCTGCTGTGGAATTGGGAGAGATACTGGGTTCATTAAAAGAAACAATGCCATGCAAGAGAGGACAAGACTCAAGGACATCCTTTGAACACAGCCTCTATTCAATTTAAGAAATCTGGAAAACATCCAAGTATGATCTTAGGACTGTAGTCATGCAATTCTAAAAGCTACTGCTGGGTCAGGATAAACTGAAGTATAGGTGTCACCTGAATATAATATAAGACTGTATGCCATCCAAAGATTAGTATATTAATAGCGGAGAAGATGTAAAATACAAGAAGTCATTATGAAGCTTTATTCAATTATTTTTAGAAAAACCAGTAACTAGAGCCAAAGCAGAAAGAGTTATAAATGAATTGTATTCTGATTTGGTCAAGCCAGTCTTGGATATACTTATTCATTTGGCAAACATTAGTTTAATCCCTCCTATGTGCCAAGAACAGTGGCTATAAAGATAAACAAGACTTTCTCTCAAGAGATTTCAGTCTAGCAGAAGATACACATATGTTTAAAAAAAAAAGTGCAATATAGGATAATAATACTGTTAAGCATAATCTGTGACAGAGGCAAAAAGGAAGAATTGATCAAGTTGGTGAGTTAAGTACAGTCAATTAAAAATTTAGCAAACATAAAAAAGCAGGAAAAAGAAAACAAAAACCACCAAGGCACTCACAGTTACAATTTTGCCTTATCCCATTCGGGACTTTTCCCCATGCACACACATATCTACCTTGCATTGATTTCTGATTTATATGTTGAACCATTTGGAATTGTTCCTTCTGCAGGTCAAAAATGACTGACTATTGGCAACTTCAGATGGTTCAACCTAACACTTCCAAAAATGTCTGGGAATAATTTATAATAGCAAAACATATAAAACAGTTCTTTTTTTAAAAAATGAGAACAAAAAAGTACTTGGAAACAGCAGATATATAAATGGTGCCAGGTCTCTGAGATTCGTTAATTACTGATGTTGCCCTTCACACTGCAGTTGTGAGTTTCCCAGCTAAGAAAAAGTAGAAACCCTCTTCAGTTTTGAAAATTGTCTTTTTTAATTGAAGGAAGCAAATGTTGTTCACCTGGAGAAATGAACTTTTACTCCCAATGAAATAAAAGGAATTTAGTGTTTTAAATGATGCTCCTTAAATGACTCTTCATTAGAGTAAAAACTGTAATACTAGGTCTTTACTCAGCAATGACCTAATTTAACTGCTTGGAGAGGATTTCAAGAACATGAGAAACTGAAAAACTAACAAGTCTCTCAGACTCTACTCCCAGATACTGTTTCAAGTAAGTTTTTGGCAAGTGTTAATTCATAGTCAAGTCATACCCTAGATTCTCTTGAAGTGCCGATAATCTTTGTCTTAGATCAAAACTGCTGTCAGAGTCAACTTTCTGCTATGGCAATTTAAGAAACTGATTCTTGCCCAACTGAAAGATCATTTCTGTGTTAGGTTTGCTCAGAAAGCAAGGGCAAGAGATGTGCCTAAATGACATCTTTGAGAAAATGCCACACCCTGAGGCCTTATGAGAGCTGGAATGTTGAATATCTTTCACAGACATTTCGTATATCCCAGCATTTTTGTGATCTCGCTGTAGCCCTGGTGATACACCTGTCTTCCTACAGTTCTTTGTTCCTGCCACCACCCATTCTTCCAAGATTTTTTTCTCTAACTTCACTTCTTTTCAATTTCTACTTATTCTCCATCTGTCTCACCTTCAAGATGCCCTTCCAAGGGAGGGGATTTGATTGAGTCAGTTGTTGGACAACAGGGAGCCCCTGTGGAGCAGGATGAGGCCAGCGCCCAGACCATGGGTTAAGAGTAAAGGCTCCTCAAACACCCCTAAAGAGAGAGAGATGGAGTGATCAAAGGCGATGGTGGAGTTATACAGAGAAGGTAGGGTTTAACAAATGATTATAACTATTAAATTGATTAGTCTCCAGTATCTTAGAGCAGCTAGAAGTAAAAACCTAAAATTGTGGCATCGTAGCCCATGTCAAATTCTGAAATATGTTCTAAAACTAATTGCCATGCTGTGCTTTGAAATTTATTACTTTTTTGTATATATGTTATTTTTCACAAAAAGAAAGAAAAAAAGTCTATTGCGGTGATAAAAAAATATTTAAGCCTTCTAGCCTTTTATATTCTGGAGCAGCTAAAAGGAAAATTCTGAGAGGATAGTATGGTAGCCCATGACAAACTCTGGGATCTGTCCTGTAACTACTTGTTGAAGAGGGCTTTGAAAACTAAAAAAAAAGAGAAAGGGTAAGGGCTCCCGAGATGGCATAGAGAAAGACCCTGGGTTCGAGGCCCAGATCCTCCACATGCAGACCTCTATGACACTGGACCTGTACCAAACCTCTTTGATCGTGTGATCTGGTGAAAGACACATGTGTTTGAAGTTGGATGATTATTGACAATATCTTGAATCCTTTCAGGCTATCTCTGTGTACATGTGTATTATTGTTAAATTGGATTTAATACTATTCCAACCGACCTGAATAGGGCTGTTGTGAAGATAATAAAAAATCAGGTAAAGGACTCAGCATAGTGTTTGACTCATGTTAAGTTCTCATTAAATATCGGCTAGCATTATTGTGTTCAGCTGCTGATAATTATTACCTTTGGCCCAGATTTCAGTTCAATCAGTTCTGGCCAGGTGATAGAGTCACATGATACAAAGCCAAGCAACTTTGGTTCCAAGGTACCATCTTTACTCCTAAAGGCACCATGAAAATGTGATGCACTTAGTATTTTGCATTATTCAGGATGATCTTAGTTCTGCATAAAGATGGGCTGCAGCCTGGCTTGAAATTAGCAACAAAATATTCTATAAAGGGGCCATTCATCTGTTTATGTTTTTGAACAAGCATTTTACAAGAGGAAAGTGTTTAGTATCATAAGACCTGGAAGATATGTGTAGGTCTTTAAAAAATTAAAGACATTACAAACTGTCTTCTTTGACTACAGAAGGAAAGAACCACCTTAAGAGACCCTCCAGGATTTCTCTGCTATTGTTTTATAATCATTTCTTAGACATGACTCCAAATACAACAGCTAGAATGAGAGCTTGAGAACAGAAAAACATATTTTTATGTCTTTTATTTCCCCTAATTCCTAGGAAAATGGTACATTCTCAAACAGCTTTTGCAATCTGTCTTGTTGAAGGCAATTAAACATTTGCTCAGTGGTAAATGGGCAAAACCTGCTTCTTTTTTTTTTCCTTTCAATTTTCCAGGTATGACTGGAGTGGAAATTATTTGGAACCCCTTGAAAATGCTGCACCATCATAGCCCAGTGCTCACTTCTCCACTGCATCTATCACAGTGGCTTAGCAGATAACTATGACTTCTTAGAGAACAAAGAGGTCAAGATCTTAGAGAGCCATGCATTTAAAAAATAATAAAAAAGTCAAAAGAAGGTTATGGGGTGCAAAACAATGCAATATAACAATGTCATTCATAAAATAGTTAAAATATTTATAAAAACATTAATTATGAAGGAAATACAGCAAACATAATTGGAATGGTTGCATGTCAATGGCAATATCTTTGAATCCTGCCAGGGTCTATGCAACTATATATGTATATATAATTTGTAAATAATGTCTTGGGGCTTGGGCCAAATGGCCCTCCTATATCCACACTTCCATTCTCCAGCCCAAATAAAGTGTAAAAATTTCTTTAGTTTGCTTAGTAGGTGTTGGGGATTGAATCACATTCCCCACAAAAGACATGTTCAAGTCCTAATCCCAGTCCTCGGATGTGAACCCATTTATAAATAGGACTTAGAAGATGCTAATATTAGTTAAGGTATGCCCAAACTGAATGAGGGCAGGCCGAAATCCAATATGACTGAAGTTCTTCAAAGCAAAGGACACTGGACATGGAAGTAGAAGCCAGAAGTCAGTGGAAACCAGAGGAACAGACACAGGAAAGAGAGATCACTGTGTGACAGAGGATTGCCAGAAGGCTACAGATTCCCAGAGAAAGTAAGTCCTGCTAACACCTTGGTGTTGGACTTCAAGTCTCCAAAACAGTGAGTCAATAAATTCCTGTTGTTTAATTCAACCCATTGTGTGCTATTTTTCTCAGCAGACCTGGCAAACTGAGACACTAGGTATTGCCCACTTGTAAATGCTCAGAATTTAAAGGTTCCTTGGAAGTCTTCTTGACCAACCAAACTTCTTCCTTCTCCTTTATCCATCCTGCCAGTCTGCTTTTAGTATTTAAATGAAAATAAATCAAAATTTTTGATAATCAGCAGGTAATGTAATCTCACTAAACTTTATAAATTAAATCCATAATCTAACTCCTTGCATTCTAAAATCTGTGCCATGAAGAGAGAGTATGGCTTGTCCTCTATGCTTCCATAATAATTCTTAATCTATTTTCTCTCATATGGAAAAAACCTTGAGTCTTTTTTTTTCCATTCCTTCTCCTACTCCCTTTTATCAATCTGATGTAAAGTCTTAACTGTTCTTTCTTTCAAGCATTGATTTGCATCTTTTGGGTCACAGACCCCTATAGAATAAAAATAATTGGGTGCCTACCATGTGATAGACACTTTCCATTGTTGTTGTTGTTACTGTTATCATTATCTCCAGAAAGTTAAGTGACTTGTCTAAGGTCTCAAGGCTAGTAAGTGTTGGAGATGGCATTTGAGCCTAAATTTCTGAACTCCAAAGTCACTGATTTTAAAACATGCTATATTGCCCCCATAGAGAGGTTGGTGAAACCTGTAAAACTTGCTATTCATAACAAAATACATAGATGAACTACACATAAAGTCTAAATTTAAGCATTTACCAATCCTGAAGTGCATCCTTGCACCCCCTAAACGGATTCATGGACCACAGAATAAGAAATTTTGCTTTACGCTACTTCACAGTTTCACCTTTTTTCTCTCTACTCCCACTGCCACCACCCCACCCATGACCAGGTCTCCCAAAGCACCTTTTTCAGCTTGTATCTCTTTTTTAATCCACTCCACTGCTACCTTAGTTCTCCTAAACATTGCTTTCATCATAATACACCTCTGTTGAAAACATCCATAGCAATGGTATGGCTATGTCTTTGTACATTAATCATTTGCTTAATTTATAATTTTTAAGATATTGTCTTATCCACTACACTGTAAAATCTATGGAAGTCAAGGGTAATGTCTGCTTTGTTTACTGTCATACAGCAGCGCTAGGCACACAATAAATATTATTTAACTAGCTTTTGGGGCATCTCGCACGTGGATAGTAGGAATAAACATTGCAGGAAAATTTTTGAATGTATTTATGTGTATAGGAAAGTTACTAGAGAAACACAAATATGTTAGCAATAGATATCTTTGAGAAGTGGAATTATGAGGACTTTCATTTTCTGCATAATTAAAAAAATAATTTCCAATGTTTTCCCTTAACCAACTTAAATGTATTTTTTCCTTCCTTCCTTTGACTTTTCTTTTAAAAGGTTCTTCAAAGTCATGACCCATCTTCCAGATCTTCTACTGGTCTCCAATTAGAAAGCTCTCTTCCAGCTAAGTAACTTATCTTACTTATCAAATAAAACACCTTTATTGAGAACTGGTGACTTGCCAGACACCATCAAGGGATAACAGGTACAAGAACAGTTAAATTTCATTACAATGGGGTATGGGGTTAAATGCTGCATTAGGGACACACACAACATACACACACACACACACACACATGCACGCAAAGGGCTGTGGGAGAGCAGAGGAAGGAGTGACTGTTTCCTAGGTACTCAAGGAAGTTGGGGAAGGCTCTGGAAAAGGAAACCACATTTAAACTGGACTTTGAAGAGAGATCTGTTCATATAGAAAAATTGAAAAAAATTATTCCAGGCAGAATGAAAGCCTGTGAATAATTTCATGAGTCTGTTTTCTGGAAATGACATGGAGTGAAATACTGTGTGCCTGGGTAGGAATCTGCAGGCAGGAGCGATCCTCAAGCCCGTACATCTAAGTCCTGCTTCTGCCATTAAGTCTTCCTGAGCGGCTCCTACCACCCAATGGCCTCTCCTCACTGGCAGTCCTAGTGCCCAATTATTTGGCATTTGATTAAAGACTGCCTTTTAAAAAATTCTCTCATAGTTCCCCATCTGGTTTGTAACCTTCTCAAGAGCAAGACTATGCCTTATGTTTCTTCCTCTTATATCTACTTCAGTGACTGATTATTGCATTCTTTGGTGTACTGTAAAAGCTTAAACTGTCAGATAGGTGATCCTTTAGCTTCCATTTTCAGATATGAGGCTCTCTGAATAGCCACATGAAATGTTTAATCCTAAGGATAACTGATTGGAGCCTTTTGATATGCCATTGAGATAACTACTGGTGTGCAATCAACCCAAACCATCTTTTGAATCTTTTTTTCGAAGTAAAAAGGGCAGACTCACTACGGGTGCAGAACGAGAATTTCTATAAATAAGACCTGCTGTGGCCCCATGAGACCTTTCAATACTAACTGAAGTGCTTGCAGTGTTTACTAAACTCCTGAGATCACTAAAGTCTGAAGTAATCTCTCATGCCTCATTAATCTCCAATGTTTGAAGTAATTGCTAATGTATAATAAATCTCTAGTCTCTGAAGGTTTAAGCCACACAGATGTGTTATTTCAGATGAATACTGACAGACATGCTTTTGCCACTCAATCATCAAACACACAGGTAGGAAATGCCTACCATGTCCAAGGCACTGAACTAACTCTTTCCTTGTGACCTACTCTTCTATGCTCTGTTCTACTCCATGATGTAGTGAAAAATAAAATAGTGGGATGGAAATTATCTGAATGCAAATTAAGGGACCATTTTAGTGTTCACATAGACCAGGGGAAATTTTCCCATTGATTTAAGGATAAAGACTTGGAGAAGATTCATTCAATAAATGTTTATAAACAACCTGTAATGTCTCAGACACTTTACTGGAAACCAGAAGTGTAATGATGAAGAAAAGGGCCATGGTTTTTGCCTGTATGGAGTATACCCTGCACATAGAAAACAGAGTCATCTAGAGCTTTACATTTAACCGTCTTTTATTGCATGCTCATTATATGTGAAGCATTAATATGATCAAGATACATTGAGTGAATTAATATGTACGTTACTTTAAGGTATGTCTTTTGTTTGGATAATGATAACTGTTCAGAACATAGAATTTAGAGTTAAAAGACATAAGTTCTACTCTGCCTTGTATGGGTATGTGACCTTAGAAAATCATTTCCTTTTTTGTGCCTCAGTTTCCCTATTGATAAAATTGGGATATTAATACATGACTACTTCCTGGGGAGGTTGAGAGGAGCACATAAGACAGCTCACTGTACCTTTATACATGTCTTTTTTATTCCCCTGGATTGTCTTTCCATTTTCCCCAACTCTTTTTTTTTTTTTTTTAACATGGGCAGGCACCGGGAATCCAACCCAGGTCCTCTGGCATTGCAGGCAAGCATTCCTGCCTGCTGAGCCACTGTGGCCACCCTTTCCCAACTCTTTTGCCTGATAATCTCCTACTTACCTTTAAAACTCTAGGTTAAGTAAATAAATTTCTCTTACAGCCAGCACTAAAGCAGAGATCTACTCCCTATTTACATCAGAAGGAAATTTTATGAAACAAAAATGATATTTTCTGTAACAAGGCATTTGGTATAACTTATTTTAAATAAGGGTGCTTTAAGCCTTCTACCAGTGTGATGCTGTCTGTTCACTGCACCCCTTCTCTAACTGTGAACTGTGATGCAGAACTGCTCTATGTGTTCCTGTCTCATGGTTTCCCTTCCATAAATGAAAGAGAGGGGAACATTCTTTTATGTAGTTAGTTATGTTTTCACTTTTTCGTTTTATTGTCCAACTATACATATGTACACAAACACACACAATGCATGAAACATATATTTACATTTTAAAAAAATGATAAAATGAAGCTGATATAGTTATTACTCAGGTAATAGAACATTGCCAGGACTCCAGGAGACCTTTATTTATTCTTCTACCCCAGAGATAATCACTGGCCTTTGTCATAAGAGGGGCACTACTTTAATTGATATTTGATTATTAAACCAGCCTTCCATTCTGGTATATGCCCAATTGGTCATATTATATTATCCATTTTACATTTTGTCTAATTTTTTACACTGAGTTCATGACTGAAATTGGCCTGTAATGTTTTCTCATACTCTCCTGTCAGGTTTTGGGGTTTTGTTAATCTCATAAACTTGTAGGGGACTGTCCTCTCTTTTTCTATTCTAACCTTGTGTAAGATTGTATTTAATGTTTCCTTGAATGTTTGGTAGAACTCACCAGTAAATTCTGGGCCAGGAATTTCCTTTGTGGAAAACTTTTGACTACACATTTAAATTCAAAGTTTGACTTCTAATCCTTTATTAGTAAGTTTGGTAACATTTTTTTCTAAGTTTTTAAATATCTTTTCTACATTTTTAAAAATTATTGGTATGAAGTTCTTCATAAAAATTCCTATATTAACATTTAGTAAATGTAGCATCAATATTCTGCAATATCCCATGTTTTGACTAGGTCAAGTTTATTTATGGTATTCTACAAATATTCTGCATTCTTATTTTTTCTCTTGGTTGATCAGTTAGTTTCATTTTTCACTGAGAGAAGTGGGTTAAAATTTTCCACTATGATTGCGTTTTTGTGTATTTCTCTTTGTAGGTGTGCTCTAATTTTAATTTTAGATATTTAGAGGCTATGCTAATGTACATATTAATTTACAATTATTATATATTCTGGAGAATGGAATTTTTTTTCAATATGAAATGAATCTCTATATCTTAAGTAGTTGTTTTGCCATTGAGTTTTTTTCTGATATTAATTGTAGTTACACAAATTTTCTTCGGTAGGTATTTTTGCAAGGCATACCTTTACCCAATGTTTTCCTTCAAACTTTCTATAACCTTGGTTTTAGATGTGTCCCCTGCAAACAACATATATTTTTATTTTTTAAACAACTATTCTGATTTTCTGGCCCTACATATAAAGAGCTTAGAAGTCCTCACTCCTAATCTCACAATAAGAAAAAAAGCTGAAAATCCAAAAATCAATAATTCTTCTTAAACTCATCAGAGAACTGAAATCACAGGTCAAACAACTACCTCCAAAACTGGAGTGAGAGACTGATTAAGAGAATCACAGCTTACTAGGAGAAGAAACCACAGCTGGTTAGTAATATTTTAAGGGCAAGTGTGATGGATAAGTTCATCTGTCAACTTGGCTAGATTATGGTGCCCAGTTTTTGGTCAAGTACATACTGTCCTGATTGCTACCATGTGGGTATTTTATGGGCTTAAATCAATAGTCAGTTTATTGCATCTGTGGCTGATTACATCTATAATCAACGAAGGAGATTGCCTTCAGCAATGAGAAAAGTCTTATCCAATCAGTCAAGGACCTTAAAGGAATAAAAAAGAAGCAATCAGAAAGAAGAATTTCTATCTCTACTTCAGCCAGGCAGCTTTTCTTGGGGAATTCATCAAAACCTTCATCAGAGTTCCCAAACTGCAGCCTGTCCTACAGAAAAACCAGACTTGGTTAATCCCCAAGAGATTATTTATCTACAATAAATCTCATAGTATTTATATACATATACATCCTTTTGGTTCTGCTTCACTGGAGAGCCCTAATACAGTAATTGACTAATTTATGGAGACTGAGCATGGAAGCTTGAGAGAGAAAATATCCTGTAGGCCTAGCCTTAGAGGAACCCACATTTCATGAGTTTTATCTCCAGGAATCACACCAGGTTCTCACTGGGAAAATTAGAGAAAAATCTCCTGGTGCTTCTGTCAGGGGGAGAGTAAAAGTAACATTTTTTGTTTGTTTGTTTAAACGCCCAGAGTATTCTGTTCTCCTTTAAAAAGCCAGCCCTCAAGGGAAACTCTCTTACCATAGCGAAATCAATTGGTTTAACCAGAACTGAATCAACTTGGGGAAAGGGAAATGCCTAACTCCACTCTGCTCTAGCCTTCCTTGCTTACCCAAGAAGTGAAAAGGAAAAAAAAAAAAAAAAGCTGAGAATCACTTGTGAAAGTTACAACCTAGTGACACAGGTTCACTAAAAGACTGATACCTAATTGTAAGACTATAGAATGCTTCCTTCACAAATACCTTCACACATAGGGGATTACAGCAGAAAAGAACAGCAAGACTCAGACTGTATTTAAAAAGAAGTTTCTATGGAAACCCAAGACAAGAGAAGAAACAAACACAAAGACACCAGAGGAAGTTTAGTCTCTGAAACCTACAGTTCCAGCAAATAGTAAACACAGCCTAACTACTAGCCAAATAAACATAAACCTCACACAAAAGCCCTATTTACCTCAGTTCTTTTTACCTGATACATCATGTCCAGCTTTCAACCAAAAAAAATTACAAGGTGTGCTAAGAGGCAAAAAATACAGTCTGAGGAGGGGCAGGCTGTGTCAGAACCAGACATAGATATGGCAGTGATTTTTGGAATTATCAGACCAGGAATTTAAAATAACTGCTTAATTTGCTAAGAAGCTCATCAATACAGTAGAGTGAGACAATCCAGGATTCTGTCCCACAGAATCTTTAAACAATAAGCACAGACTGGTAGAATCAGCTTTCTCAGAGCTCTGGTAAACAGTTAAAGGGTTGCAGTAACTGGACGAGCACCAAATCAAAAGGCAATTTAGAAATGGTAGGAAACCCTTGGTTCACCTTTGCTGACCCTTCTCCCACCCACTCCAGAACTTAGTGTGGAGCTGGCCAATACTCCTGGTTTAGGTTTCATAGAGAGTAGAGTAACTCTTTTGCACATACTAGGGTATGTATATATTTGTTCAATCTGCCTGGTAATAGCTTGAAAAACTGTACCAGGACACTCACTTCTGGCTTGCCATCACAGAAGTTTCTTTGTACAGAGAAGCAGCTCATAAAACAGCTAAAACAGTGTAAGAAACACCCAAATTGCAATTATGAATAATTACTGACTTTAAGACACACAATAGAGTGCCTTGAATCAGGAGGAAAAACTTTCCCTAGGAAAAGGCATTAGAATCCATGTAAACGGGGGGTCCCTAAGGCCATGTACACATGCTCAGGATAAGATACATGTTCAGAAAAGACAAGAGAGGAGCCTACATTTTTCCCCTTAGGCTGTTCTTCAGGCTCACTGATAGGCTGATTAGGCTCAGAAGGAGAGAAACAACTAGCACAAGGCCAATCTGAAAAGACTCAAAGCATATTTTATTTTTTATTTTCTCCCTCTCCCTTTCCCTCTTTTATTATCTCCTGGCATTCACCTCTATTCATTACATGAACTGGAAACAACTTAACGAATAGACACTTCATTGGCTAAATTCCAGGGTAAACACATTAAAATATCAAAATGTCCAATGTGCAAAAAATTTTAAAAGGCATATGTGGTAGTCAGATTCAGTTGTCAACTTGGCCAGGTGAAGGCACCTAGTTCTGTTGCTGTGGCCATGAGCCAATGGTATATGACCCTCATCTG
Organism: Tamandua tetradactyla; assembly: GCF_023851605.1. Taxonomy (NCBI): domain Eukaryota; kingdom Metazoa; phylum Chordata; class Mammalia; order Pilosa; family Myrmecophagidae; genus Tamandua; species Tamandua tetradactyla. The sequence continues at coordinate 49,911,102 of NC_135334.1, read as the reverse complement.
TTGCTCATTACATCTGCATTCGGCTAAGAGGCATGCCTGCTGTAATGAATGATGTTTGATTTAATTGGCTGGTGCTTAAATGAGAGAGTTCAACGTAGCACAGCCCAAGCAGCACAGCATACCTCATCTCAGCACTCGTAGCTCAGCCCAGGCCTTCGGTAAAGCAAAAAGCTGTTGGAACCCAGGGGCCTGGAGAGAAGGCCAGCAGAGATCACCCTATGCCTTCCCACATAAGAAAGAACCTCAGTTGAAAGTTAGCTGCCTTTCCTTTGAAGAATTAATGAAATAAATCCCCTTTTATCAAAAGCTAATATCTCTCTGGTGTGTTGCATTCCAGGAGCTAGCAAGCTAGAACAGTATCCAAAGAAACAAGAAATGAGGGTCCATCCAAAAGAGCAAGATAAAAGAGCAAAAATCATCAAAGAAGGCCCAGGCTTTGGATATACCAGATAAAGACTTTTTAAATAAATGGCTTAAATAACCTCAAAGAGCTATTGAAAATCAGACGAAGAGCTAATGAAATCAGAAAAACGATATGTGAACAAAATGAGAATTTCAATAAAGCAACAGAAACTATAAAAAGGAACCAACTAGAGCTGAAGGCCACAGTAACAAATAAAAAATTCCCCAGAAGTCTTCAACAGCAGATTACAGCTGGCAGAAGACAGAATAAGTGAACTTTAAGATAAGACAAAGGAAATTATTTAGTCTGAGAAGATGAAAAATAAGAGAGTTTCTGGGATACAGCAAAGGCAGTGCTCAGAGGGAAATTTATAACCATGAATGCTTACATTAAAAAAGAAATAAGATCAGAAGTCAATATCCTACCCTTAAACCTACAAGACCAAGAAAAAGAGCAAACTAAACCAAAAGTAAGCAGAAAGAAGGAAATAATAAAAATAAGTGTAGATGAATGAAATATAGAAGAACAGTAGAGAGAATCAATGAACCCAAAGAAATGTTTTTTGAAAAGATCAATAAAATGGACAAATCCTTAGCTAGATTGACAAATCAAAATAGAGAAAGCATGAAAATAACTAAAATCAGAAATGAAAGGAGGGACATTGCTACTGATCTTAAAGAAATAAAAAGGATCATAAAAGGATACTATGGAGGGAAGTGGGGAGGGAGGATACTATGAACAACTGCATACCAACAAATTAGATAACCTAGATTAAATGGTCAGATTCACAGAAATAAATTACCTAAACTGATTCAAGATGTAATAGAAGCTCTCAACAGACAAGTAAAGAGATTGAATCAGTAATCAAAAGCCTCCGAACAAAGAAAAGTCTAGGGCCAGATGTCTTCACTGGTGAATTCCACTAAACACCAATTCCTTTTCAAAAAAATTGAAGAGGAGAGAATACTTCCTAACTCATTCTACGAGGCCAACAACAACCTAGTACCAAAGCCAGATAAAGATATCACAAGTAAAGAAAATTACAGACCAATATCCCTTATGACTATAGGTATAAAAATCCTAAACAAAATACTAGCACACTGAATCCAACTGTATGTCTTAGTTTTGCCTGAGCTGCTACCAAATGGATTAGTTTAAATAACAAGCATTTATTGGCTCATTATAAAAGAAGCCTGAAGATAATGAATGGCTTCCTTTGTCTATGAAGAACGTGGCATGCTGGTGTTGGCATACCAACAATACTTGGGGTTCCTTGGTTTTCCCATTATATGATAATGTCTTCCCATTTCTCTTCTGGGTTCCAGTGGCTTCCAGCTTCTGGCTACCACCTGTGGATTTCTTTTACTATGTCTGAATTTATTCTGCTTATAAAGGATTTCAGCAACCTCCCTCAGTTGGGCCACACCTAAAATAACATCTTCAACACATACTATTTTCAGTGTGTTCATACCCACAGTAATGACTAGATTAAGAACATGTCTAAATTGGGGTGCGTAATCCAATCTACCTCAGCATGTTGAAGGGATTATACAGTATGAGCAAATGGGATTTATTCAGGAATGAAGGGTGGTTTAACATAAGAAAATCAATCACTGTAATAGACCAAATTAATAGAATGAAGGGGGAAAATGATCATCTCAATTGATGCAGAAAAGGCATTTGACAAAATCCAGCACACTTTCTTAATAAAAACACTCAGAAGACTAAGAATAGAAGGGAATTTCCTTGATCTGATAAGGCACATAAATGAAAAACCCACCACTAACATACTCAACAGTGAAGACTAAAATCATTTTTAGTAAGATCAGGAAAAAGACAAAGATGCCTACTTCCACTTCTGCTACTCAACACTGAACTGGAAATTCTGGCCCAAGAGGAATTAGGGAAGAAAAACAAATAAGCATTCAAATAGGAAAAGAAAAAATATAACCCTATTTGCAGATCACATGATCCTATTTGTAGAAAATCCTGAAGAATATACAAGAAAGCTACTGGAACCACTAATGAATTCAGCAAAGTGGCAAGGCCCAAGATCAAAACAAAAATTAGTAGTGTTTTTATACATCAGCAATGAGCAATCTAAAAAGGAAATCAAGAAAACAATTCTACTTACCATAGCAACTAAAAGAATCAAATGTCTGGGTATAAATTCAACCAAGATGTAAAGGAGGGAGGACTTGTATACAGAAAACTACAAATCATTACTGAAAAAAAAATTAAAGAAGATCTAAATAAATGGAAAGATTTAGTATTGTTTAGATGCCAATACTACCCAAAGTCATTTATAGATTCAAGTTAAACCCAACCAAACTTCCAACAGCATTCTTCACAGAAATGGAAAAACTAATCATCATATTCATATGAAAGAGCAAGGGGAGCAGCAAATAGCCAAAATCCTTTTGAAAAAGGAAGTAGGAGGGCTCACACTTCAGGATATCAAATGTTATTACAAAGCTACAGTAATCAAAACAGTGTGGTTACTGGCACAAGGAAAGACAATGGAATAGAACTGAGAGTTCAGAAACTGTCACATCAATGGCCAATTGATATTTGACAAGGCTGCCAAATACACTTAATGGGAAAAAAGAGTCTGTTCTACAAATGGTGCTGGGAAGACTCTATATCCACAACAAAAGAACGAAAGTGGACCTCTATCTCACACACAAAAAAAGTACATACAAAACTAATTCAGAATGGATCAGTGACCTAAATATAAGAACTAAAACTATAAAACTCTTAGAAGAAAACACAGGAAATTATCTTCAGGATCTTTTATTAGGCAATGGATTCTTAGACTTTACACCAAAAGGACAGAAATGATAGGAAAAAGCAGATAAATTAGCTTTCACGAAAGTTAAAAACTTATGTGCATCAAAGGATATTTCCAAGAAAGTGAAAAGATAACCTACAGAATGGGAAAAAATGTTTAGAAACCATGTATCTGTTAGGGGCTTAATATCTAGAATATAGAAAGAACTCCTATGGCTTAATACCACGACCACAAACAACCTGTGCTGGTTTGAAAGGAAGTATGCCCACTAAGAAAGCCATGTTTTGATATAAATCCCGTTTCTTAAAGGTAGAATAATCTCTATTCAATACTGTATATTTGAAACTGATTGGATCATCTCCCTGGTTGATGTGATTTAGTTAAGAATGGTTGTTAAACTGGATTAGGGGATGACATGTCTCCACCCATTTGAGTGGGTCTTAATTAGTTTCTGAAGTCCTATAAAAGAGGAAACATTTTGGAGAATGAGAGATTCAGAGAGAGCAAAGAATGCTGCAGCACCAAGAAGCAGAGAGTCCATGAGCCAGTGACCTTTGGAGATGAAGAAGGAAAACGCCTCCCAGGGAGCTTCATGAAACAGGAAGCCAGGAGAGAAAGCTAGCAGATGATGCTGTGTTCACCATGTGCCCTTCCAGCTGAGAGAGAAACCCTGAACTTCATCAGCCTTCTTGAACCAAGGTATCTTTCCCTGGATGCCTTTGATTGGACATTTCTATAGACTTATTTTAATTGGGACATTTTCTCGGCCTTAGAACTGTAATCTAGCAACTCATTAAATTCCCTTTGTTAAAAGTCATTCCGTTTCTGGTATGTTGCATTCCAGCAGCTAGCAAACTAGAACACAAGCCAATTTCAAAAATGGGCAAAATGGCTTAAATAGAAATTTCTTCAAAGAAAACATACAAATGGTCATAAGCACATGAAAAGATACTCAACATCATTAACCATTAAGGAAATGCAAATCAAAACCACAATGAGATACTTGTTCACATCCACTAGAATGGCTATGTTGTAGCCTTCACTGCTCAAGTGCAGTGGGTTGGCTTAAACAATGGGAGCTTTGTAGCTCTTGCTTTTGAGTCTGAAATAAAGTCCAAATCAAGGCATCATCAAGGCAATGCTTTCTTCCCGAATATAGGCATTCGGGAGCTGGCTGCTGGAGATTCCTGGTCATTGGCTTCTTTGGTATCTGGTGGCCTCTCCTGACTCCTCCATTCTCTTCTGGATTCTACTGAATTTCAGCTTCTGGCTGCTCCCTGTGGCTCTCTCTATATCTGTCTGAACTTCAGTCCAGTTATAAAGGACTGCAGATACAGGATTAAGACCCATCTTGATTGAGGTGGGCCACACCTTAACTGAAGTAACCTCATCGAAAGGTCCTACTTATAATGATTCACACCTGCAGGAATGGATTAAGTTTAAGGACATATTTTTCTGGGGGTACATACATTCCAAACCACCTAGAATATCATTAAAAAACAAAACAAAGCAAAACAGAAAATAACATATGCTGGTGAGAAAAAAATATGCGAAGGGCTCTGTGCTGGTTTGAAACCATTACTTGCCCAAGAAAAGCTGTGCTTTTATCCTGATCCAATCATGTGGGGCCAGAGCTATCGTTTAGGGTGGGAAACTTTGATTGGATTGTTTCCATGGAGATGTTACACACCCAGTTGTAGGTGTGACCTTTTGATTAAATGGAGATGTGACTCCACCTATTCAATGCTACCATGATTAGTTTAATGGAGTACTTTAAAAGGGAAGACATTTTGGAGAAAGCTTAGAACCACAGGAAACCCAGACGTTTGGAGATACAGAAAGAAAATGCCCCCGTGCAAGCTGTTTGAAACCAGAAGCCAAAGGACCAGCAGATGCCAGCCATGTGCCTTCCTAGCTGACAGAGGTGTTCCAGACCCATCAGCCTTTCTTGGGTCAAGATATCTTTTCCTGGATGCCTAAGTTTGGACATTTTTATGGCCTGAGAACTATAAACTTCTAACAATGTATTCCCTTTTTTTTTTTAAATTTTTTTATTAATTAAAAAAAATTAACTAACACAACATTTAGAAATCATTCCGTTCTACATATGCAATCAGTAATTCTTAATATCATCACATAGGTGTATGGTCATCATTTCTCAGTACATATGCATCGATTTAGAGAAAGAAATAGCACGACAACAGAAAAAGAAATAAAGTGATAACACAGAGAGAAAACAAAACTAAAAATAAAAAGTACAAAAATATATAAGAGAAAAAAAAAAAACTATAGTTCAGATGCAGCTTCATTCAGCGTTCCAACATAATTACATTACAATTAGGCAGTATTGTGCTGACCATTTTTTTTTTTTTAAGAAATCATACCATTCTACATATGCAATCAGTAATTCTTAACATCATCACATAGATGCATGATCATCGTTTCTTAGTACATTTGCATCGGTTTAGAAGAACTAGCAATATAACCAAAAAAGATATAGAATGTTGATATAGAGAAAAAAAATAAAAGTAATAATAATAAGAACAAAACAAACAAAACAAAACAAAACAAAACAAAAACCTATAGCTGGGATGCAGCGTCATTCAGTATTTTAACATGATTACTTTACAATTAGGTATTATTGTGCTGTCCATTTTTGAGTTTTTGTATCTAGTCCTATTGCACAGTCTGTATTCCATCAGCTCCAATTACCCATTATCTTACCCTGTTTCTAACTCCTGCTGAACTCTGTTACCTATGACATATTCCAAGTTTATTCTCGAGTGTTGATTCACATCATTGGGACCATACAGTATTTGTCTTTTAGTTTTTGGCTAGACTCACTCAGCATAATGTTCTCTAGGTCCATCCATGTTATTACATGCTTCATAAGTTTATCCTGCCTTAAAGCTGCATAATATTCCATCGTATGTATATACCACAGTTTGTTTAGCCACTCTTCTGTTGATGGACATTTTGGCTGTTTCCATCTCTTTGCAATTGTAAATAACGCTGCTATAAACATTGGTGTGCAAATGTCTGTTTGAGTTTTTGCCCTTAATTCCTTTGAGTAGATTCCCAGCAATGGTATTGCTGGGTCATATGGCAATTCTATATTCAGCTTTTTGAGGAACCGCCAAACTGCATTCCACAGTGGTTGCACCATTTGACATTCCCACCAACAGTGGATAAGTGTGCCTCTTTCACCGCATCCTCTCCAGCACTTGTCATTTTCTGTTTTGTTGATAATGGCCATTCTGGTGGGTGTGAGATGATATCTCATTGTGGTTTTGATTTGCATTTCTCTAATGGCCAGGGACATTGAGCATCTCTTCATGTGTTTTTTGGCCATTTGTATTTCCTCCTCTGAGAGGTGTCTATTCAAGTCTTTTTCCCATTTTGTAATTGGGTTGGCTATCTTTTTGTAATTGGGTTGGCTATCTTTTTGTTGTTGAGTTGAACAATCTCATTATAAATTCTGGATACTAGACCTTTATCTGATATGTCGTTTCCAAATATTGATTCCCATTGTGTAGGCTGTCTTTCTACTTTCTTGATGAAGTTCTTTGATGCACAAAAGTGTTTAATTTTGAGGAGTTCCCATTTATTTATTTCCTTCTTCAGTGCTCTTGCTTTAGGTGTAAGGTCCATAAAACCGCCTCCAATTGTAAGATTCATAAGATATCTCCCTACATTTTCCTCTAACTGTTCTATGGTCTTAGATCTAATGTTTAGATCTTTGATCCATTTTGAGTTAACTTTTGTATAGGGTGTGAGATACGGGTCCTCTTTCATTCTTTTGCATATGGATATCCAGTTCTCTAGGCACCATTTATTGAAGAGACTGTTCTGTCCCAGGTGAGTTGGCTTGACTGCCTTATCAAAGATCAAATGTCCATAGATGAGAGGGTCTATATCTGAGCACTCTATTTGATTCCATTGGTCAATATATCTATCTTTATGCCAGTACCATGCTGTTTTGACCACTGTGGCTTCATAATATGCCTTAAAGTTAGGCAGCATGAGACTTCCAGTTTCATTTTTTTTCCTCAAAATACTTTTAGCAATTTGGGGCACCCTGCCCTTCCAGATAAATTTGCTTATTGGTTTTTCTATTTAAAAAAAGTAAGTAAGTTGTTGGGATTTTGATTGGTATTGCATTGAATCTGTAAATCAATTTAGGTAGGATTGACATCTTAACTATATTTAGTCTTCCAATCCATGAACACAGTATGCCCTTCCATCTGTTTAGGTCTTCTGTGATTTCTTTTAGCAGTTTTTTGTAGTTTTCTTTATATAGATTTTTTGACTCTTTAGTTAAATTTATTCCTAGGTATTTTATTCTTTATTTGCAATTGTAAATGGGATTTGTTTCTTGATTTCCCCCTCCGCTTGTTCATTGCTAGTGTATAGAAATGCTACAGATTTTTGAATGTTGATCTTGTAACCTGCTACTTTGCTGTACTCATTTATTAGCTTTAGTAGTTTTGTTGTGGATTTTTCCGGGTTTTCAACGTATAGTATCATATCATCTGCAAACAGTGATACTTTTACTTCTTCCTTTCCAATTTTGATGCCTTGTATTTCTTTTTCTTGTCTAATTGCTCTGACTAGAACCTCCAACACAATGTTGAATAATAGTGGTGATAGTGGACATCCTTGTCTTGTTCCTGATCTTAGGGGGAAAGTTTTCAATTTTTCCCCATTAAGGATGATATTAGCTGTGGGTTTTTCATATATTCCCTCTATCATTTTAAGGAAGTTCCCTTGTATTCCTATCCTTTGAAGTGTTTTCAACAGGAAAGGATGTTGAATCTTGTCAAATGCCTTCTCTGCATCAATTGAGATGATCATGTGATTTTTCTGCTTTGATTTGTTGATATGGTGTATTACATTAATTGATTTTCTTATGTTGAACCATCTTTGCATACCTGGGATGAATCCTACTTGGTCATGATGTATAATTCTTTTAATGTGTTGTTGGATACGATTTGCTAGAATTTTATTGAGGATTTTTGCATCTATATTCATTAGAGAGATCGGCCTGTAGTTTTCTTTTCTTGTAATATCTTTGCCTGGTTTTGGTATGAGGGTAATGTTGGCGTCATAGAATGAATTAGGTAGTTTTCCCTCCACTTCGATTTTTTTGAAGAGTTTGAGGAGAGTTGGTACTAATTCTTTCTGGAATGTTTGATAGAATTCACATGTGAAGCCGTCTGGTCCTGGACTTTTCTTTTTAGGAAGCTTTTGAATGACTGATTCAATTTCTTTACTTGTGATTGGTTTGTTGAGGTCATCTATGTCTTCTTGATTCAAAGTTGGTTGTTCATGTCTTTCCAGGAACCCGTCCATTTCCTCTAAATTGTTGTATTTATTAGCGTAAAGTTGTTCATAGTATCCTGTTATTACCTCCTTTATTTCTGTGAGGTCAGTAGTTATGTCTCCTCTTCCATTTCTTATCTTATTTATTTGCATCCTCTCTCTTCTTCTTTTTGTCAGTCTTGATAAGGGCCCATCAATCTTATTGATTTTCTCATAGAAACAACTTCTGGTCTTATTGATTTTCTCTATTGTTTTCATGTTTTCAATTTCATTTATTTGTGCTCTAATCTTTGTTATTTCTTTCCTTTTGCTTGCTTTGGGGTTAGCTTGCTGTTCTTTCTCCAGTTCTTCCAAATGGATAGTTAATTCCTGAACTTTTGCCTTTTCTTCTTTTCTGATATAGGCATTTAGAGCAATAAATTTCCCTCTTAGCACTGCCTTTGCTGCATCCCATAAGTTTTGATATGTTGTGTTTTCATTTTCTTTCGCCTCGAGGTATTTGCTAATTTCTCTAGCAATTTCTTCTTTGACCCACTCGTTGTTTAGGAGTGTGTTGTTGAGCCTCCACGTATTTGTGAATTTTCTGGCACTCTGCCTATTATTGATTTCCAACATCATTCCTTTATGGTCCGAGAAAGTGTTGTGTATGATTTCAATCTTTTTAAATTTGTTAAGACTTGCTTTGTGACCCAGCATATGGTCTATCTTTGAGAATGATCCATGAGCACTTGAGAAAAAGGTGTATCCTGCTGTTGTGGGATGTAATGTCCTATAAATGTCTATTAAGTCTAGTTCATTTATAGTAATATTCAGATTCTCTATTTCTTTGTTGATCCTCTGTCTAGATGTTCTGTCCCTTGATGAGAGTGGTGAGTTGAAGTCTCCAACTATTATGGTATATGAGTCTATTTCCCTTTTCAGTGTTTGCAGTGTATTCCTCACGTATTTTGGGGCATTCTGGTTCGGCGCGTAAATATTTATGATTGTTATGTCTTCTTGTTTAATTGTTCCTTTTATTAGTATATAGTGTCCTTCTTTGTCTCTTTTAACTGTTTTACATTTGAAGTCTAATTTGTTGGATATTAGTATAGCCACTCCTGCTATTTTCTGGTTGTTATTTGCATGAAATATCTTTTCCCAACCTTTCACTTTCAACCTATGTTTATCTTTGGGTCTAAGATGTGTTTCCTGTAGACAGCATATAGAAGGATCCTGTTTTTTAATCCATTCTGCCAATCTATGTCTTTTGATTGGGGAATTCAGTCCATTGGCATTTAGTGTTATTACTGTTTGGATAATATTTTCCTCTAACATTTTGCCTTTTGTATTATATATATCATGTCTGATTTTCCTTCTTTCTACACTCTTTTCCATATCTCTCTCTTCTGTCTTTTTGTATCTGACTCTAGTGCTCCCTTTAGTATTTCTTGCAGAGCTGGTCTTTTGGTCACAAATTCTCTCAGTGACTTTTTGTCTGAGAATGTTTTAATTTCTCCCTCATTTTTGAAGGATAATTTTGCTGGATATAGGAGTCTTGGTTGGCAGTTTTTCTCTTTTAGTATTTTAAATATATCATCCCACTGTCTTCTAGCTTCCATGGTTTCTGCTGAGAAATCTACACATAGTCTTATTGGGTTTCCCTTGTATGTGATGGATTGTTTTTCTCTTGCTGCTTTCAAGATCCTCTCTTTCTCTTTGACCTCTGACATTCTAACTAGTAAGTGTCTTGGAGAACGCCTATTTGGGTCTAATTTCTTTGGGGTGCGCTGCACTTCTTGGATCTGTAATTTTAGGTCTTTCATAAGAGTTGGGAAATTTTCAGTGATAATTTCTTCCATTAGTTTTTCTCCTCCTTTTCCCTTCTCTTCTCCTTCTGGGACACCCACAACACATATATTTGTGCGCTTCATATTTTCCTTCAGTTCCCTGATACCCTGTTCAAATTTTTCTATTCTTTTCCCAATAGTTTCTTTTTCTTTTTGGAATTCAGATGTTCCATCCTCCAAATCACTAATTCTATCTTCTGTCTCTTTAAATCTATCATTGTAGGTATCCATTATTTTTTCTATGTTTGCTACTTTATCCTTCACTTCCATAAGTTCTGCGATTTGTTTTTTCAGTTTTTCTATTTCTTCTTTATGTTCAGCCCATGTCCTCTTCATGTCCTCCCTCAATTTATCAATTTCATTTTTGAAGAAGTTTTCCATTTCTGTTCGTATATTCAGCATTAGTTGTCTCAGCTCTTGTATCTCATTTGAGCTATTGGTTTGTTCCTTTGACTGGGCCATATTCTCAATCTTTTGAGCGTGGACAGTTATCTTCTGCTGCTGGCGTCTGGGCATTTATTCAGCTTTCTCTGGGTGTCGGACCCAGCAAGGTTGTAAGATTTTTCTGTGAAATCTCTGGGATCTGTTTTTCTTATCTTGCCCAGTAGGTGGCGCACGTGGCACACATTTGTCTCAAGTGTTTGGAATGGGTCTCCCCCAGTCACCGATCTCCGCGGCCTGGGGATTTCAGATCCAATTCTCTCCGTTGGTTCAGGGGCCGCGCGTAGTGGGGGCGTCAGCTGCCGCGGCTTGAGGGGACCCTGTGGCTGGTCGCGGGCCGCAGCGGGCCTGGGGGATTCCCCACCGGACCAGGAAGCCTCCTGTGTGGGGGGGGCCACCGCGGCTTGGATAGCCCTCCGATCCGAGACTCGTATCCGCGGACTCGAAGCCGAGACTCGAAGCCGCCCGCAAAAGAGGGGCGCCGGCCGTCACGGGTTGGGAAACTTGCCTCTCCGAGACTCTCAGCCGGCCCTGGAAGGAGGGAGGGAGTAGCTCGGACCGCCACAGCTGCCGCTGATCGGGAAATCATGTGCCGCCGGGGGTCTCACCGCAGCCGAGTCTCGCAGTCAGACTAGCCAGCCCAGACTTTGGATAGCCCTCTGATCCGAGATTCGTAGCCGCGGACTCAAAGCCGAGACTCGAAGCCGCCCGCAAAAGAGGGGTGCCGCCTGCCTCGGCCTGGGAAACTTGCTTCTCCAATACTCTCAGTCAGACCAGAAAGGAGGGAGGGAGTAGCTCGGACCGCCCTGAGGCTGCTCTGGAAATCGCGCGCCGCCGGGGGTCTCACCGCAGCCGAGTCTCGCAGTCAGACTAGCCAGCCCAGACTTTGGATAGCCCTCTGATCTGAGACTCGTAGCCGCGGACTCGAGGCCGAGACTCGAAGCCGCCCGCAAAAGTGTGGCACCGGCCGCCTTGGCTAGGAAGCTTGCCTCTTCGAGTCTCTCAGCCAGCCCGGGAAGGAGGGAGGGATTAGCTCGGACCACTGCAGCTGCGGCTGCTCGGGAAATCGTGCACCGCTCGGGGATCTCACCACAGCCGAGTTTCGCAGTCAGACTAGCCAGTCCAGATTGGGTTATGCTGTGTGTCCATTCCCTGCTGTAGCCCCGGGAGCTGTTCTGTACTGTTTCTGTTCACCTATTAGTTGATTTGGGGTTGGAGGAACTAAGACGCATGTACCTTACTAAGCCGCCATCTTGGATACTCAATGTATTCCCTTTTAAAAAATTATTCCATTTCTTGTATTTGGCATTCTGGTAGCATTAGCAAACCAAAACAGGCCCTAAAGAAGGAAAAGTGGACAACATGCAAGAACAGATGAATATATAAACAGAGATGGAAACTCTACTGCTTGAAGGCACTGGCAGTAATAGTGGTATCTTCATCACATCAAAAATTGAGGCCAGTATCTTGGAACCTTGACCCTAAGTCTCTAGCTGTCTTGGTGATTTTGTGAGTTGTACAAAACCCTCATAGTAAATTTCTTCCTACTTAAGTCAGCCAGAATTAACATCTGTTCTTGGAGTCAAGAACCCTGAGAGAGTAGTCATTTGATTGTTTTAAGAGTCTTTTTTTTACAATATAAAAAGTGTCAACATTAAACAGTCCATTTTTTTTTTGGAAAAAAAAATCATTAGAAAAAGTATCTTGGAACCAGTGCTATATACTATAGTGCCTTAGGTTGTGCTTTGAAAGCTCCACCTAATGAAAAACTAAACTGACCTAAATAGAATTGATTTTCCCTTGGAAAATTTGTTAAAAAGCCAGGCTTTTACCAAAGTTCCCACTGAGGAACTAGGGTATTTTATTTAAAACATTAATTGTGTCACATCCCTACTCTTCTATAAACTCTCCACTAGCTTCCCAATATCTTTAGCTTTAAATTCAGACTTCTTAGTATGAACTGCAAGGTCCCATATAGTCTTCCTGTATTTCTACAGCTATCTCTCTTCTGCCACTGCCCACACCCCCATCACAATGTTCCAACCATACTATCCTTAAAATGTGTCCATCTCTGTCCTGACTCAAGACCTTCAAACATATGATTCCTTCTGCCTGGAAGGTTTTTGGTCTTACTGCTCATCTGACTAACCTTCACTTCTACTTCCTATTTTAAATGTTACCACTTCAGGGACACCTTATCTGACCACCCAACTTAAGACAGGCCCCTGATGTACTTTCCCACAGCATCTGATAGTTTTCCCACATAGCTCTTATCAAAGTCTTTAGTAGTATATTCACATGTTTAACGTCTGTGTCCTCCACACTGGTCTGTAAGCTTCAAAAAGTCAGGGACCAGTCTGAGGAGGGGCAGGGTAAATGTCAGAACCAGACATAGATACGGCAGTGATTTTTGGAATTATCAGACCAGGAATTTAAAATAACTCTGATTAATTTGCTAAGAAGCTCATCAATACAGTAGAGTGAGACAATCCAGGATTCTGTCCCACAGAATCTTTAAACAAGAAGCACAAACTGGTAGAACCAGCTTTCTCAGCACTCTGACAAACAGTTAAAGGGTTGTAGTAACTGGACAAGCACCAAATCAAAAGGCAATTTAGAAATGGTAGGAAACCCTTGGTTCACCTTTGCTGACCCTTCTCCCACCCACTCCAGAACTTAGTGTGGACCATGCCTGCTTTGCCCACCACCTAGCACCCAGCAGCCAGTACCCAGCAAAGCACCTTGGAATGGAAGAATCCAAGGCTTATTCGATATCAGGCAAAAATGATGTTCTGGGCAGGAAGGGCCATGAGAGTACAGAAAAGAGGGACCTCAGAAGAGCCTGGAAGGCTAAAAAAAGGCCCCTGGGTGAGGTAGCACTTCAGCTGGATGCTGAAGAATGGGGGAGAAGTGAACAGGCTCAGTAGAGGCCTATAGGGAGGAGCTTCGTTACTCAAGGAAAGGGCAGGGCCAGGGGAATGGTGGTCTCTTAGCAGGAGACAGTGAAAGGCACCCCCAGATGTGAGGAGTCAGCTTCCAAGTGGGCAGTGAGATCATGAAGTGAACAACCTCTCATTAATCCTCTTTTTTCAGTAGATACATTCATGCGGTGAAACCACCCAGGAAATAGATCACCAGGTGTGTAGAGTAGCCTGTGGCAGATATCACAGGCTGGCTCACTCAGTTCTATGCCAGCCCCTTGCAGGCATGTGCTTGCTGCATGTCTGAGGCTGGAAAGCTAAGACTACACCCCAGACTCCCTTGAGCTCCAGTGCTGCCCCTGACCTAGATTCCGTCAGGCAAATACATCACACCAGAACTGGCAGGACGTGAACACTGAGAACAAGAACTCACATTTCTGCTGCTGCTATCTGCAAGCACAGCAGTCAAAGCACCTGTTTTTGGTTTGTTTTGTTTTTTCATTGAAATCGTCTTCATGTATTTGTATAGATTGTTATTGTGGTAACTGACATATACAACACAAAATTTCCCATTTTAACCACTTTCAAGCATACAATTCTGCGACATTAATCATATTCACAATGTTGTGCTACCTTCACCACCATCCGTCACCAAAGCGTGTTTATCATCCCAAACGGAAATTCTGTACCCATTGGCCAGTAACTCCCCATTCTCTCTCCTCTCCCCTGGTAACCCATAATCTACTTCCTGTCTCTATAAAGTTGCATCTTCTAGTTACTTCATACAGGTGAAATAGAGTGTCTCAAGATATTTGTTTTTCTGAGGCAACTATAGCTGAGATCGCAGGGTCTGGGCACTAGCTTTCTGGTGATTGAAAAGCATGGCACAGAGCCCTTCGCTCATGGAGATCATGGCCAAGCTAAAGTGATTCCAGGATGAAAACTGGGGAGCTGATGATTTTTGGGTCTCTCTTAGCTAAGAAAAAGCTCAAAAGTCACCTTAGAATGCAAATACAGTGTCAACTCCATAATTTAAAATGTTCCAACCCAGATAACGATTAAAGCTCCAGACTTGATTTAAACATGAACTCTTCTCCCTTCTCATAGCTAAACTAGGGCCTGCTGTAGGATGGCCACTTGAAAGGGGATGAGGGCGCATGGTCTCTCTTCCCACTCTCCCTCCTCCAGTTTCCTTTCCAGGTTTTGGCCACTCTGGGTGGGAGATCAGGGAGGATGGAAAGGTCTCATTTGACGGGTATTATTGTAAGGTGTCTCCTCACTTCCTGAATCAGTAAATGTTTACTTTAGGGGCTTCTTTAGAGCCCCTCACACCCCTGGTAGTCTTCTATCTGCAGTTTCTCTGATCTGGACAAATACATGATACTCCTGCATTTATTTCTTCCACAATCTCTAGGAAATAGGTGATCGCCTGCAACTGCATTTCTGTTGAAGTCTCATTATTCCTCTGGTATTCCTAAGGGAAAGGATTGAAGGTGGTTCCCACACTGACTCAAAAGGGCATGCACAGAGCCACATCCTATATAAAGGAAGCATGCACACATTCCTTGCTCCAAAAAGCTCTGTGAGTGCAGATCCGTCATAGCGTAGCAAGCAGCCCTCCAGTGTGCTACCAGAACAGCTTGCCAGCCTATCTCCAGGGTAGAGATCATCCACATCCATGCCGGTTCTCTAACTGTTGGAGTAACAGCAAGCTATCCAGGTGCACCCACTGAAGTCCCCTTACCCATTGAAATTCTCACTCAGTTCATGCTAGAAATAGGGAACCCTTCCTCTTTAGGATGGAGGCTTGAGACTCACAGCCCACCAGCGTCTCTTTCTTTAAAAATCCTTCACGCTAAATCCTTTCTTGAGTTCTACTTTCTCTGCCAATTTATGTCCTTGACATGAGTGACTTATCCAAATAGTTCTCTGTCACCTACTTTGAAATTTCTACAGAGTAATCTATCTTACAACTCACTTTGCACTCGCATTCATCTCTCCCTCCACTAACTTCTGCCTTCCTAAAAGAATACTGCTCTTTTCTGGATATCCATCCCATCTCCAGTTCCCTGTGTAGATCCTAACTGTGTAACCCAACACTAGTACTTTTATTCCTTACCAAAGATCAAATCATGAACCAAGCCTCAACTTATCAGAAAGGGCTTTCTCCTGCTCTGTCAATGGTTCAGGGTTGAACATATATCCTAAAATAGGCCAATTCTGTTAAAGGGTGAGCGTTTCCTCTCTCTTTCTTCTGCTTGGAATGAGAAAGAAAGCATGTCATCCTAATTGCTGTCAGCCACCTTCTTGTGGTCATGAGGACAATACCAACTGGTAGAAGAACATACAACTATGTGATGATATTGTGAGCCATTGATTGTACACCATATATGGAATGTTTGTATGCTAAGAATGTATGTGCTTGTATGTTGTTTTATCAATAAAAATAAAAATAAAATAAAAAAAGAAGAGGCAAAACCAAGAGCTGGAGAATTTATCATGACATATCAGGGATTGCTTTATCTTTAAGCATCCCAAAATAAGAGAAATAAAAGCCACTATTATTTTAGCCAATTTGAGCCAGAGTTTCTGTTACTAGCAATCAAAAGCTAGTAATCCACTCTAAATTCCCTATGTGTGGGCATGGAGCTCACCCCTGAGCTGTTCACTGTGGCTGGAGTGATGGAAAACATTACTTGGCATAGCATATGTCACTTGTTTCTTCTCTGGAACTGGAGGTAGAATAAGTGACTTTCTATGAACGAAAGGATTCTCCCTCACCCTCACATTTTGGGAAAGAGGAAGAGGCAAAGGGATGCCAGGAGACAAGCACCCCACTGAGACTCTTAGCTTTTTAAAGTAACTTCTGAAACCATTCTCTCCTGTGGGAAGGAGGTGGGCTGCAATTTTAACATTCCAGTTGTGTGGGTACTGATTAGCAGCACCTGGGCAATTAATGTTATTAGAGATAATTACTTTGTATACATTGCAGAAGTCCACTAAGCTTAATTATATCCTTTCCAGCTAAATTTTAACCTAAATTTTATTTATGAAGCTAATGGATATTTTGGGGGAAAAAATTGCAAATGTATCTTATAGAAAGATACCAAATAAATGTATGAACTTCTGAACATAGCTTTTAATTAAATAATTGTTTTTATGGGAAGTTGTTGTTTCCAGCCAACAAGGCTCTTTAGTTAACTATTTTGTCTTTGTTCTATTACTCTTTAATTCTATCAGTTTAGTTAATTCTATCAGTTTAGTAAATTACTGTGCATTGTATGTTTCTAGGAAGCTCAGAATCTCTGAGTTTTATGATGCATTCATTGTGCAAAAATATGACCATGCTATAAGAAATGCCACTTTGATTCTAGCAATCTACAGCTTCAATGGTTAAATTAGACAGGAATGAGACAGGATAGCATCATCTGTGCTATGGTCAGAGAAGTGATCAATAACATCTGAATGTCTTTTGCATCTCCCTCCTCCTTTGTCCCTCCTCTCCACTATTTTATCTTTATTATTATTTTTTTTTGCATGGGCAGGCCACTGGGAATCGAAACCGGGTCTCTGGCAAGGCAGGCGAGAACTCTGCCACTGAGCTACTGTGGCCCGATCTCCTCTCCACTACTTTAGATCAGGTTCTCATTAACTTGTTGGATCACTGCAAAGCTGCTGACATAGGATCTTTTTAATCTCCTGTCTTCCTCTCTTCTGTCCAGCCTTCACACTGCTTCCAGATAAACCCTGCAGAAGCACAGCATCCATCGCATCACTGTCTCATTCAAAAGCCTCCAGAGGCCTTCCACTGCCAACCAAAATCAATGGCATCCTGGGCCTGGTGTTCTAGGGCCTTAATAATATGATTAAAATGAACTTTTCAAACTTTTTCTCCCAATCTTTCCCAGCATGTACCCTATGATTCAATCAACTGGACAGTGTGTTATTCTCCAAATACCCCTCAGGCCCCCACTTGTCTGAGCCCTGGCTGTGACTTCCCACCTATGGTGACTGTTTCCCATTTCTGCCACCCACCTCCAGTCCATGCCTACTGACTTTACTCTTTCTTCATGGCTCATCTCAAGGTAAATAATTAATCCTACACATGTTTATCAAGTTCTCTCTATATGCTAGGCACAGAGGATAAAAATATCAGCAAGACCCTTCTGTCTTCAGGGGTACACCATCTAATAGGGCAGTTTGCCAAACTTGATCAATCACAAGAAGCACCTAACAGGCTTGCTAAAACCTGGGCACCACCTCAGACCTACCAAACCTGAATCATCACAGAAGCTTGGGAATTGGCATTTTTAACAAGTACCTCATATACTTCCTAAGATTAGATGAGTTGTTTCTGGTATGCTATAACTGACAATATATTATGCAAGAAAATGATTACAATTCAGTGAATTAAGTGCTATTAAAGATGTACAGTAAAGGCATGGTGGCAATGAAAGGCCCACAGGAAGAAATGCTTAAATTGTTTCCCTGGCAAAGACGGAAGAAAGGGCATCTGAGACAGAAGGAAGAATGTCTGCCCAAAGATCATTAAGGAAAAAAAAAAGAGCCAGCATTTATCAAAGAGTTCATGCAGTGGGCTCTACACTAAGAGCTCTATGGACATTATTTCTAGGCATTAATTCTAAAAAGCAAATCTCAATTATTATTATCATCCCCATTTTACAGATGAGGAAATTGAATACAGAAGTGAAGAACTGGGACTCTTCCCCTCCTCCCTGAAATAAATCAATGGGAACAAAACAATCTTGGGTATTACTCTAATCAGTGTTCAAGCCAAGATGCCCTAAGCCCAAATTGAGGTGTTATCCAGTATGATGTGGAGCAGAAGCTCCAGTCTTATGGCTCTACTAATGGTACCACTGAATGGCTACTGTGAAGATGGTTTTCATGAAAGGACTTCCCTTCAAAATGGAAGAGATGGAAGGAGTTGGATAAAATCTGTTTTTCAGCTATAAGATGGTATACCATTAGAATTGCCTATGTAACCATAATGTTAAATGTCCCACAATTTATATTATTCCCCCAGAATATAATTTGTTTTAATATGGGAAGTTTCTACAAGTTGGACCTCATTTTCTATAATTTATGGCCATAGGTAATTAACAGTCCAATTATTTGTTTGTACATAAGCCCAGAAGTGCAAACAGAGATTCTTTACAAAAATGAGAGCTCAGCATATTAGAAAGTCACAAGTTCCTTAAAATGTTTCTGGGACATGGGTCATAATATAAGATTTAAATAACTATTTGATACTCTCTGGGTTGCTTCCTAAGTTAATTTGAAGAGGTGGTTTTGGAAATCTGACCATTGATATCTATTTCCTTTGTTGTTCAACCCGCATTTATTGAACACCTATTATGTGGCAGGCACTGGGCCAGAACATGGGGACATGGCAATGAACCAGTGTGAGGAGATTGGTGCCCTAATGGTGCAGGGACTGAGGTGGTGGCCATGAAGCTACTCAAAACATCTGCTCCCCACATTGAAGATTCTGCTAGAGAGAGTAGGTTTTTTGTTTTATTTTCTTCTGGTCTGGGCTCCCCTGAGATTGGAACCGATTGACTCCTTTGGCAATTCCAGCTGGAGACAAAGTACTTTGTTAAGGGAATTGATAGCTGTTTAAGTGCATCACTGGTCTGAAGACTTGAGCTTAAGTCCCAATTTGCTTCACCAAGGTCTCTGCTCTGCCTTCAGGAGGCCAGTTCATGGAATCACATATTGTGACCTATAAAAATATTCATTTGATCTTGAAAACATTCTTGTTGATGCTGTGTAGGTAGAAAATAAATGAAGTATTTGAGCGAAATGTTTGCATCAGTGACTCCAAATTTTCACAAACTCTATAGGTTGTCAGGGATGAGAATGCTCTCTAAGGCTCATTTTGTTTAGTGCCTTCCGGGTTTCGCTGTTCTCTGTGTTAAAGGATGGCAAGCAGCATGTTAATTTAAAAACTGACATCCTTCAATTTATTCTCTCCTCACTATTTGCAATGTTTGTCTTCCTCCCCAACTCCCATCCCACTCCTTTCCCAGAGAAGTGTAAATGAAAGGTTTCACAGTTTTTTACATGAATAATTTTGGGGCAGATACTCTTCTTCTCATACACCACTTTACAGCAAAGTCAAATTGTGTGCCCTGTTATGTTAAATTTTGATCTCTTTAACACAAGAAAAAATCATTTTGATAAAGGTTAATGCCTTCTTAATATTTATACACTTGAATCATATTGAAAATGCATTTTAAAATTCTGAAATCTTGAATTAATATGACAATGTGCAAAGACTGTGTGACACCATTTGTAATTCATTAGCACATACTTTACAATATATTAGCATCAAATGTGAAACACCCTGTCATGGTTCTGGCAAGTCTCTGAATTTCATCCTAGTCTATTCTCTGGCACTTTCAGGTTTTGACATGGATGGCCAGAGACAATTCCAAAGATTCTTGCAGATCCGGAATAAATTAATTTTTCCAGCAACCTGCTAGGTATAATACATTACCCTGAGAAACATGCTTACCTAGCAGCCATCCAGCATATGCTTGTCAAGTCTCGAGCAGATTTTTGAACACCAGACTGCCATAATGGGAAGGAAGTGTGACATGATTCTGGTAAATTGGAGACTGCATCTGCTGTACTGCACCTGGCCCTGAGTGCACCTCACACAGTGAGTCTGCAGATGATAAACGGTTCCAACAACCCACATCATTTTGAAAAAGTGCCTGGATAGATAACCCCATATGAATTGTCAGCAGTTCCTGGAACAGATGGAAATCTAACAGTGTCATAGATTTTTTTTTCATAAGTTTGCTCTTTGCTGATGCTAAAAACCTCTGGGATGTCTATTTTAATGACCTATTCTCCCAGTACACAGAAAACCAGTCTCTGACTGATACACACGGTGTCCAAAACAGTAATTTAATGGCTACACTTAGTTTGACTGTAATCTCAAATATTTAAATCATCATTCTTAAAAATTCCCAAAAATCCTTTGGGAAATCCTTCATTCTCCAAAAATCCTTTGCCATCATACGAAATTCAGTTTCCCTGAGATTGAAAACTTTCTTAAGGAGCACAGCACAAGAGTTTGTATTTTTAAATATTTATAAAGATGTTTCTGGCTTTATTATTAAAGAGAGATCTGCACTGTCTGAATTTTAGAAATGACGGAGCTGCTTCATGCTTATTATTAATCTCTGTGACCACATAGTTAAGAGCTGTTCTGTATTTTAGACCCATTGTGTGGTGTGTGCACATAAGTGTACATATGTGTATGTGCACATGTGTTTACATGTATAGCTCTTTATGGAACAAATCAAATGCACTAGTGAGTGCATACCCATGGCCTTGCCTTTGTGATCACTTGTTGCCTGCACAAGAGGACTTGCTGTTGTTTCCTCCCATTGAGCAATGACTGATACCTTCGCTCTCAGGCTGATCCCTGCCATGCTGCTTCAGTGTGTCAAGGACTAGTAATATCCCTTTTATCCCCCTAAATGGTAATAAAACCCTGGACTTTAGCTGGTTACACTGCTGGCTACCCAGAAAACTATATTTTCCAGGCTTCTTTGCAGGTAGGTGTAGTCAAATGACTTGAGTCGATAAGACATAATGGAATTGAGTGGAGTGTATACACCATTGTTCTTTAACCATGCTTCCTGGAACACCAACAGGATGGCTTGAACTCCAGCAGCCTTCCTGTACTAATATTGGCTAAGATCCACACAGTGAGCTGGAAGGAGCCTTTTTCTCTGACAACTGGAGGACCTTTCAGCCTCAGGCTGCCTATCTTCAGATTATTTTATGTTAGAGAGAAATAAACTATTTTGTTCGAGGCACCGTTTTTCCTGCTGTGTTACGGGCAGGCAAACTGAATCCTAATGGATACAAGTGCCCAGGCCATTTCTTCCACATGTGCCCTTGATGTTGTCTGTTTTCTCCTTGGAATCCTGCCACCCACGTCATCTGCTGTGCTCCTGGGAACCATTTCCTACATGTTTAATATCCTTAACTGATCACATCGCAAGATCAATGACTGCTTTGCTGTCCAGCCTCAGGTCTGCCATTCCTTCTACCTTTAACTCTAATGCTTCCGCAAAACTGTCACACTTCCTCACATTTCAGACTTGGGTTTGTTCTGTCTAGAATGTCCTCCCTGTGCTCGATAAACTGGGAAACTCAAGTATCTGCTCCAATGCTCACCTCTCTTTGAAATCTTTCACGATTACCCCAGACACAGCAGACTCATGTGTCTTTTCTCTTATGTGACCCCTGCAATGAGTACATGCTCGAATTATATCAGTTACCTAATTGCTTGAAACTGTGTATCTGTCTCCATGTTAAACTATAAACTTCTAGAAAGGAAGGACTCAATTATTTCTTACTTGTTTATCTTGTAACAGGCACTTCATAGTCACTCAGGGTATGTATGCTGAATAACTGAATAACTGAATGATTTAGATAGAGACTCATCCCCTAGGGAGCACCGACCCCTGGTTAAAATAACCAACTTCAATTCTTTAAGTGCCCAAGTGACAAAGGGCATCAGTGATTTTTAAAACCATACAAAAATCTTAAAATATATTGTTTTAAATCTGTAAAACTTTTGTTTTCTTTACCTCGAATCTTTTAAGGTAAAAAAATCTGATATAAAATGTAAATAAGTACATCCTATGTTTAATTATTATAATAATGGCTACTGTGTGTTTATTATCTGATTGTACAAACTTGGCACTGAGAAGCCCTGTGCTAAGTGCTTTATATGCTTTATTTTATTTAATTGTTGCCATAATCCTATGAAATAGCTATCAGTGATAGGACTCCTAATCAACCTAGCTTAAGCAAAAGGGAAATTTATTGGCTCAATGAGCTAAAACATCTGAAGGTAGTAGTTCAGCTGAATCCAGAACTCACACAGTACCATTAAGTTGCTATCCCTATCCCCATCTCCATCTCCATTCCTATCCCTATCTCTAACTCTATCCCTGTATTAGTTAGGGTTCTCTAGAGAAATAGAGTCAACAGGGAACACTCACAAATATAAAATTTATAAAAGTGTCTCACATGACCACAGGAACACAGAGCCCAAAATCTGCAGGGCAGACTGTGAAGCCAATGATTCCGATGGAGGGTCTGGATGAACTCCACAGGAGAGGCTCACCAGCAAAAGCAGGAGGACAGCTTGTCTCTTCTGAATCCTCCTTAAAAGGCTTCCAGTGATTAGACTGAGCATCACTCATTGCAGAAGACACTCCTTGACTGATTACAGATGGAATCAGCTGTGGATGCAGCTGATGTGATCATGATCTAATTCTATGAAATGTCCTCATTGCAACAGACAGGTCAGCACTTGACCAACCAGACAAACAGGTACTACCACTTGGCCAAGTTGACACATGAAGCTGACCATGACAGTCCACCCCTTGTCAACTGGGCAGCTATATATATTACCTTAAACCATACCTAATTTCTAAATAAAAAAACATTAAAACACCCATTTTTTTTCTTTCACCTAACAATACTCAACTGTCCTGCATATAACTGGAAACACAGTAACTCTCTCCAGAATAGGGTGCAAGTCCTTGGGTAATATTTATTCTTAAACTTGATATCTTACAACTTAAATAGTATAACAGGAACAAAACAGCATCACAGTCATCGTTTCTGTAACTGATCACGTGGTCGTAGTTCATATTTATCACTACCTTCTTCCACTACCCATTGCATGTTCCCTTTACCCTCAGAAAGCACTTCAGCTGGCCTTTGTGGTTCTTTGTCTGGTGGGGTGACCCAAACCTTCATTCCTGAAGTTTCAGAGCCATTGGTAGTCCTGCCTGGATTGGGTTGTTGCAGTTTTCTATTGATTTTAATCACAGGGCATGGTAGTACTAAAAGACACCCTATGGGATCTCCTATATTCCAAGAAAACTCTTCTTTACCTCCATTGTATAGCTGCAGCCCTATTTCCCCCTGATAGTCAGGGTCAATTACCCCAGACAATAATGCAATCGCCTTCTCGGCTTGTTGATCCAGGGGCATGAGTAGTCCAATGTGACCAGGTGGCACTCTTAGATTTCAGTTCAACGGAATCATTGTTGTTTCTCCTGGTGGAAGCACTCCCCCTTTTGGAACTAAAACCTGTAGACCAGCAGAGCTCAGGGTCACAGGAACAGGAAGCAAACAGTTTCCTAGTGCATCACTAGGGGTAATAGTAAGTGGCGCCACTCCTATTTCCACCCCTTGGTTACTGGACCCATGGATCCTGGCTATGGGAGAAACAGCAGCATACAGTGGAATCTGATTCAGAGCATATATAGCTTCCTGGAGAACATTACCCCAGTTCTTCAAGGTATTGCCACCAAGTTGGCACCATAATTGAGTTTTCAAAAGGATTCCACCATTCTATCAATCCAGCTGCTTCTGGATGATGGGAAACATGGTAAGACCAGAGAATTCCATGAGCATGTGCCCATTCCCGCACTTCATTTGCTGTGAAGTATGTTTCTTGATCAGAAGCAATGCTATGTGGAATACCATGACGATGGATAAGGCATTCTGTAAGCCCACGGATGGTAGTTTTGGCAGAAGCAATGCACGCAGGGAAAGCAAACCCTTATCCAGAGTATGTGTCTATTCCAGTTAGAACAAATCGCTGCCCCTTCCATGAAGGGAGTGGTCCAATGTAATCAACCTGCCACCATGTAGATGGCTGGTCACCTCAGGATAAGGTGCCATATCAGGGACTGAGTGTACGTCTCTGCTGCTGGCAGGTTGGGCACTCAGCAGAGGCTGTAGTCAAGTCAGCCTTGGTGAATGGAAGTCCATGTTGCTGAGCCCATGCATAACCTCCATCCCTACCACCATGACCACTTTGTTCATAAGCCCATTGGGCAATGACAGGAGTTTCTGGGGAAAGAGACTGACAGGTATCCACAGAACAGGTCATCTTATCCACTTGATTATTAGAACCTTCTTCTGCTGAAGTCACCCTCTGGTGTGCATTCACATGGGACATAAATATGTTCATGTTTTTAGTCCACTCAGAGAGGTCTATCCACATACTTCTTTCCCAGACCTCTTTGTCACCAATTTTCCAATTACGGTCTTTCCAAGTCCCTGACCATCCAGCCAAACCATTAGCAACAGCCCATGAGTCAGTATACAAACGCACCTCTGGCCAGTTTTCCTTTCAAGCAAAATGAACAACCAGGTGCACTGCTCGAAGTTCTGCCCACTGGGAGGATTTCCCCTCACCACTGTCCTTCAAGCACAACCCAGAAAGGGGTTGTAATGCTGCAGCTCTCCACTTTCGGGTGGCACCTGCATTACATGCTGAACCATCTGTAAACCAGGCCCGAGCTTTCTCTTCCTCAGTCAGTTCACTGTAAGGAACTCCCCAAGAGGCCATAGCTCTGATCTGGGAAGGAGAAGGTAATGTGGCAGAAGTGGAAACCATGGGCATTTGGGCCACTTCTTCATGTAACTTACTTGTGCCTTCAGGACTTTCTCTGGCCCTATATCGTACATACCATTTCCATTTTACAATAAAGTGCTGCTGCGCATGCCCAACTTTATGGCTTGGTGGGTCAGATAATATCCAGCTCATGATAGGCAACTCAGGTCTCATGGTAACTTGGTGGCTCATGGTTAAGCGTTCAGTCTCTACTAAGGCCCAGTAGTAGGCCAAAAGCTGTTTTTCAAAAGGAGAGTAGTTATCTGCAGTAAATGGTAAGGCTTTGCTCCAAAATCCTAAGGGTCTGCATTGTGATCCTCCTATAGGGGCCTGCCAAAGGCTCCAGACAGTATCTCTATTTGCCACTGACACTTCCAGCACCATTGGATCTGCTGGATCATACGGCCCAAGTGGCAGAGCAGTTTGTACATCAGCCTCGACCTGTTTCAGAGCCTCCTCTTGTTCAGGTCTCCATTCAAAATTAGCAGCTTTTCTGGTCACTCAATAAATGGGCTGGAGTAGCACACCCAAATGAGGAATATGTTGTTGCCAAAATCCAAAGAGACCAACAAGGCGTTGTGCCTCTTTTTTGGTTGTAGGAGGGGCCAGATACAGCAACTTATCCTTCACCTTAGAAGGGATATCTTGACATGTCCCACACCACTGGATACTTAGAAATTTCACTGAGGTAGAAAGCCCCTGTATTTTTGTTGGATTTATCTCCCATCCTCTGACACAGAAATGCCTTACCGTAAGTCTAGAGTAGTTGCTACTTCTTGCTCACTAGGTCCAATCAACATGATACTATCAATATAATGGAACAGTGTGATGTCTTGTGAGAGGGAGAAATGATCAAGAGAATCTGTGAAGAAGATTATGACATAGGGCTGGAGAGTTGATATGCCCCTGAGGTAGGACAGTGAAAGTATATTGCTGACCTTGCCAGATGAAAGCAAACTGTTTCTGGTGGTCCTTACTAATAGCTATTGAGAAAAAAGCATTTGCCAGATCAATAACTGCATACCAGCTACCAGGGGATGTACTGATTTGCTCAAGCAATGATACCACATCCAGACGAGCAGCTACAATTGGTGTTACCACCTGATTGAGCTTACAGTAATCCACTGCCATCCTTCAAGACCCATCTGTTTTATGCACAGGCCAAAGAGGAGAGTTGAATGGGGATGTGGTGGGAATCACCACCCCTGCATCCTTCAAGTCCTTAAGAGTGGCTGTAATCTCTGCAATCCCTCCAGGAATCTGGTATTGCTTCTGATTTATATTTTGCCAAGTAAGGGCAGTTCTAGTGGCTTCCACTTGACTTTTCCCACCATAATAGCCCTCACTTCATGAGTTAGAGATCCAATGTCTGGATTCTGCCAGTTTCTCAGTATGTCTATACCAATTATACATTCTGGAACTAGGGAAATAACTACAGAATGGGTCCAGGGGCCCACTGGACCCACTGTGAGATGGACCTGAGCTAAAACCCCATTGATGACCTGGCCTCCATAAGCCCCACTCTGACTGGTGGACCAGAGTGACGTTTTGGGTCCCCTGGAATTAATGTCACTTCTGAACCAGTAGCTAATAATCCCTGAAATATCTGATCATTTCCTTTTCCCCAATGCAGTTACCTTGGTAAAAGGCCATTGGTCTCCTTGGGGAAGACTTGGATGAAGATTAACAGTATAAATTTGTGACAGTGCAACAGGGTTCTTCCCCAAAGAGACCTGGCCTCCCCTTCATTCAAGGGGCTCTGGGTCTGTAAACTGTTTCAAGTCTGGAAATTGATTAAGGGGCCATGACTCTGTGTTTCTGTAATGCAGGTTAGACTTCTGTTCACTTGACTTAGAACTCTTGTTTATACAGTTCAAACAAGAATTTAGTAGACTGCCCTTCTATTGTATTTCTAGGTACCCCATGATCTACTAGCCAATGCCACAAATCTCTGCAAGTCATATAATTTTGACTTCTGCTTTGAGTTTGCTGTCTGTTATAATAACCACGCCTACCCCGTCTTTGGTGATTAAGTGCTGCCACCTGACTTCTACCAACTCGGGATCCCATCATCCCCATTGTGTTTAAGGATTCCAGCTCAGTGACAGCAGTTCCTACAGTAGTATCTGACCTATAGAGAAGTGCAACCACAGAGCTCTTTAGGGATGACAGTGCTAATCTCACAAATTTATTTCTCACTGTTCTGGTAAAAGGTGCATCCTCCAGACATCCCTAGGGTATAAGCAGGCTTTGCATGATAAATCCACTCTAACATTCCAATCTCTCTAAGCCTCTGGATCCCCTCATCTATGTTATATCAGGGCAGTTCTGGCATTTCAACCTCAGGTAATGTTGGCCACCTTTTGATCCATGTTTCAGCCAACCATCCAAACAAACTGTTAATACCTTTTCTAACCCCTCGAGCTATAATATTGAATGCAGAATCTCTGCTTAGTGGGCCCATATCAATAAATTCAGCCTGATCTAGCCTTATATTCCTCCCACCATTATACCACACCCTATGAATCCATTGCCACACATATTCCCCTGATTTCTGTCTGTAAAAATTGGAAAACTTACACAGTTCCTTTGGAGTATAATGTACCTCTTCATTTGTGATACTTTGTATCTCACCTTTAGGGGCCTGTTGGGACTTTAGTGTAGTTATCTGTCTGGAAGAATTGAGGGGTGGTGGGGGTGGGTCATGAAAAAAATTAGAAATATCTTCTAAGCCATTTGCTTTGGGGTCTTCATTTGCAGTTTCATCTGGTGAAACAGGATTAATCACTCTATGGCTAATCCCTTCAGGAGGAGGTTGGGTGGCCAACTCCTCAAGGCAGGCTGGAAGTGGGGTGACTGTGTCCTCAGGGCAGACTATTACAGGGTTATCTAGAGAAGACTCAGCATGACCTAGGGTTTCAACCTTACCCCTGACATCATTATCAATCCATACGTCACCATTAAATTTTTCAGGGTCCCACTGCTTTCCAATCAATGCCCTCACTTAAATTAATGGCAGACACCATGCAACATTGAGATTTCAGTTTACATTGTAAAGTTGCTACTCTAACAATAAGATTCTGAGTCTGATTTTCAGAGATCTCAAGTCTACAGCTACAGGAAATAAGATTTTCCTTCAGGATACTCATAGAAACGTCTACATCTGTCAGACAGCACTTAAGCTTCTTGTTTGAAGCCTTAAGCCCATCCCTTTCACTCCTTAATGTAGCCAGTGTATCTAACAACAACCAGCCAACATCTCTATACCTCTTATTTCCACAAAACTCTGTAAAGGTGTCAAAAACATTATCCCCCAGAGCCTGGCTTCATACAAGCGAAGCATTAGGAGAATCGAATGGTGAAATTTTGACTATCTCTTTTGCCATCTCATTCCATGGATTGGGAGTGTCATTCTGATTATGGGAATCAGAGTCCTTAGTGCCTTTGAGTCCAGTCAGAGTAGAAAACCATTCATAAAAACCCATTTTTAAGATTCTGTTTCTTAAGAACCACTCCTGGTACCAAGACGTATTAGTTAGGGTTCTCTAGAGAAACAGAATCAACAGGGAACACTCGCAAATATAAAATATATAAAAGTGTCTCACTGTGACCGTGGGAACGCAGAGTCCAAAATCCACAGGGCAGGCTGTGAAGCCAACGATTCCGATGGAGGGTCTGGATGAACTCCACAGGAGAGGCTTGCTGGCCGAAGCAGGAAGAGAGCCTGTCTCTTCTGAATCCTCCTTAAAAGGCTTCCAGTGATTAGACTGAGCATCACTCATTGCAGAAGACACCCCCCTTGGCTGATTACAAATGGAATCAGCTGTGGATGCAGCTGATGTGATCATGATTTAATTCTATGAAATGTCCTCATTGCAACAGACAGGCCAGCACTTGCCCAACCAAACAGG
Organism: Tamandua tetradactyla; assembly: GCF_023851605.1. Classification (NCBI taxonomy): domain Eukaryota; kingdom Metazoa; phylum Chordata; class Mammalia; order Pilosa; family Myrmecophagidae; genus Tamandua; species Tamandua tetradactyla. The sequence continues at coordinate 49,882,014 of NC_135334.1, read as the reverse complement.
TACCACCACTTGGCCAAGTTGACACATGAAGCTGACCATGACAATCCCTATTCCTATTTCCATTTCTAAATCTACCCCTGCCTCTATCTCAGGCTCAGTTAATATCTGTCCCCTCATCCCTATCTCTATCTCAATCTCTCCAAAAGAGATTTTTCACATAGGAATAATGGTGGCCAACAACAGACTCGAACTTATATTCTCCCTGTTAGCAACCCACATAGAAAAGAAGCATCTTTCCCTCAGCTTTAGGAGAAAAATCCGAAGAATTTTCTGGTGGCTGCCTTGATAATCCATTTCTCCCTGAACTGATACTGATTGTTGGGGAGGTTAATGTGGTTGGCAAAGCCCAGGTCATACCCAACAATGTGAATAGGATGAGGAGGGCTCAGCCCCCACCTGAACTAATACATGGAATGCGTGTCCCCACTGGAAAGAGGGGTTCTGTCACCAGAAGAAGGTGGAAAGATGCAGGACAGGCAGAAATGGAAGAGTTTTACTACAGATATACTCTCACCATACAGAGAAGGAAACAGCTCAGAGAGTGTTTAATTTTCTCAAGGACACATAGGAGATAAGTCTTGCGGCTGGGACTCAAATTCACTTCTGTCTGACTCTAGAACCCTTATCTCTAACCACTCTGCTGAGTTATTATTCCTTTATACAATACTAGATAAATACTAAACCCTCAAATTTTAGCTGATGAACCCAAAATAAAAATAATTTGCTCAAATTTGTGAGAGAGGGTTAAGGATGTGATGTGAATTACCACTCTATATCCTTCCAACCACATAAGTCTTCTTACCAAAAAAAGCATGTTTCCTTTTTATACATTATCCTTAAACAAACATAACCAGGTCATGTGTGAATCACTTCATTCATGTCTTTAGTGACTTTGTCGTTTCTTTTTTGTCGAAGCTTGTTCTTTATATAGATAATCCCTACAGAGATTTTTCTAAATGGTACTCAGCTTCTTAATACCTTGTTATGACTAGACAAAATTATACAGACTTAAACTAGCCAAAGGCTCCCTCCACATTCTGTCCCTGTCCTGGCATGGCCCATAACACTGATCATGCTTTCTGGCTTCCCTAAGAGAATACAGGCACCCCTATTCACATACTTTCTATGTTTAAACACAATCATAGCAATCCTAAAAGATGTACAACATACCACAACATGCCACATATTGAGGGATTTGGGTGCACAGAGGATCTTAGAGATTATTGAACCCAACCATCTCATTTTAGAGATGAGGGAAAAGAGATTCAGAGGTTAAGTGATTTGTCCAAAGTCACACTAATGATTTGGTGGCATTTGGGGCCCCAAGTTTTCTGGTGCTTTGTCTAACCTTGTACTATTATCCCATACTGTTTGATAGCTCATTTACCATGCACTCTTTGGAGCTGCCTTTCCAGGACCTGGAATACAATCTTGTCTGAGACTTTGTAGACCAAAAAATTCATGCTATAAACTTCTGCCCTTGCACACTAGCCATGTGATTACCATAAAGACGAGGCATATACAATACAACTCCAGGAACTATAAAAGTGCTATTGAAACATATCAGGAGATTTTAGTAGATGCTGTGCTTGAAGAATTTAAGTATGCTTCTTGAATTGTGTACAGAAACTCATTTTCATCAAAAACCAAATAATCATACTACTGTAGTAGTAGAAATGAAAAAAAGAAAAGAAGAAAACAATGATAAAAAAGTGACAGTAAGTCCTTGCTAATAACTATTAAAAATTATCTATGCTAATTCTGGTATTCTATTTTTCTATCACAAGGCATTTCTTTTCTCTTCCTTTTAATAATCTCTTTTCCAAAGCTGCTCAAACCTCATTAAGCTGTCATGTTGTCACAGTAGCCTCATCTCCACATGTGATTCACTATATATTGACTTGAAGGAACATAATTTTCTTATGAAATGTTATGCCAATATTGCACACGAAGAAATTCATGCTACTTTGAAAATTCTTCAGTAATAAAATTCTATTAATCATAGTGCTGCAGAGCTTCAAAATATATCTTCATGTAAATGTTCAGAAACCTAAATGGTTTTTTTTCAACCTTAACAATGTCACTGGAATAATAGAATTCTACAGTAGTGACTGTCATCCTTTAATTAAGATATTTTTCAGTGTTAGGTATATTGTGACATACAACCAGTTGGGTATGCCATAAAATGTATTCTGTGCTTGCTTTCACAGAAAGCAAGAGATTGAATATTTCCTTTTGGGCCAAGAATGAGAAATAGCTTTTATCTGAAGTCCCAACTCCTATATGCCTAAAAATAGGTATTGGGGGTGGGGGGTGGGGATTGTAAGTCAGTTTCCAGTTTCTGCAGGGGAAAAGAGCTGTTATAAATGAGTGATGTCTAATCAGTCCCATCCCCCCATCCTATATTGTGGACACCCTTTTCAACACGAAAAAGTTAGGATGGGCATTAACCCATATATCCCTAAAGATTGGGAGAAGGATCAAAGAAGGAGTTATACAAGAGAAGTTAGGATTTAACAAATGAGTATGATTACTGAATCATTATATTGATATTTCTTTTTAGTCTCCAGTGTCTTAGAGGAGCTAGAAGGAAAAACCTGAAACAATGGAACTCTAACCCATACCAAACTTTGAAATCTGTTCCATAATTACGTGTTAAAATGTACTTCGAAACTCATTGCTTTTTAAATACATGTTATATTTCACGATTTTTAAAAAAGTTGGTGGATCTGGGCTTGGGGGTATGTTGGAATTCTCTATATTGATTTTATATTAGTTTTGTAAATGACCTGTAATGTGAAATTATTTCAAAATAAAAAGTTTAAATAACTGAGTAAGTGAGTGATGTGTGGACAAAAACAGGAGAGATAGCCCCAGGTCAACATGTTTGTATTCCAGTCCTCAACCCTGTAAGCTTCCAGGGAGCAGTGATCAGGTGATTCTTGATGCCCTTGAATGCACAAGTCAGGGCTCAGTCAGGAAAGCAGAATCATAGTGAGCTTTAGCTTACAGGGGCAGCTGTAACACATTGTACACACCTGTTAATTTCTAATAGAAACTTATTCTCTCATGGTTCTGAAGGCCAAAAGTCCAAAATCAAGGTGTTGGCAGGGTGGGCTCCTTCCAGAGGTTCTGAAGGAGAGTCCATTTCATGCTCTTCTCCCAGCTTCTGGTGGCTGTTGGTGACCCTTGGGAATCCTTGGCTTGTGGCTGCTTCCCTTTTCACATGGCTTCCTCTCTGCGTCTCTGTGTCTTCTTTTCTAAGGATACCCATTGTTGGATTTAGGGACCACCCTAACCTAGGATGATCTCACCTAGAGATCCTTACTTTAATTATAGCTGCAACGATTCTTATCTAAATAAAGTCACATTGCCAGGTTCCAGGGACACTGCTCAACCCACTACAGTGACTATTAAGGAAGAAGGAATTTATAATAGGAAACAAACTTTTGACAATCATGGGGATTGTTAAGGAAGTAAAAGTTCAACAATGGGAATTAGAGGGTAGGGTAGTTTGGAGACTGTATGTACTCCAGAAAGGATCATATTCTTTTTCTTGGGGCTGGGGGGTTGCATGATCTGGGAATTGAAACCAGTCTCTGCATGGAAGGCAGACAGTCTACCACTGAACCACCGTGCACCCTGACGGCATTCTTTTAATCTATTCCTGTGGGTGTAGACGTATTGTAGGTGTGCATTTTTGATTAGGTTATTTAAATTGAGATGTGACCTACCTCATTCAAGGTGTGTCTTAATCTTTTTAAGAGGATAGAAGACAAAAAAAAAAAAAAAAAGCACAGAGAAGTTTAGAAAAAAGCACTGAAGAAGCTAAAAACGGACCCACAGAAAACAGAGAGGAAGCCACTGGAACCAGAAGCTGAAAGCAATGAGACCTTGGCACAAAGGACCAGCAGGCACTGACCATGTGCATTTCCCATGTGAAAGAGGTGTCCAGGATGATGACAGCCTGTCTTCAGAGTCCACGTACTGTCCTACTGATGTCCTGAATTGGACATTTTCACAGCCTAAGAACCACAGATTGTAAGTTAATAAATTCCCATTGTAAAAGCCAACTCATTTCTGGTATATTACATTCCAGCGGCATTAAGAAACCAAAACAGAGAGTCAGGGAAAAGTCAATAAACAACTCCCCTGAAGCACTGGCTTGTGTGAACAAGTTGGAGTTTGTAGCCAAGCATGTGATGGTAGATCTAGAGTTGCTGTTGGCTCAGTGAAGAAGAAAAGCTGGATGTGGAGCAAGAAGCAGGGTAGAAGACATGGAGCAGGGTAGAAGAACAAGGATAAATTGGAATCCCTGGAACCTCTCTAGTTCTCATTGCCTCTAACTACCATGACTTGTAAGGGCTGGCTGCTTCACTTTAACCTTTCAAAACCCACATAAATTTCTCTTTTGACCAACTCTAATCCCTACAGAGGGAAGGGGATTCTGTGAAACACGGTTCCAGCTTTGCTAAATGGATGCGGGACAAAACCACGACAGGTAGTAAGCTCAGTTCATAGGTTTTCTTGAGGGAAAGAAATTTGAAAAACTCGAAAGAACATAATTAAGCCAATTATGCTTTTTGTTTACACGTGTATAAAAATGTTTACATTTTTTGTAAAATAAAAAAGCACACTTTCACTTTTACATTTTAAGCCACAATATAAATTCGAGTGTGATTCTGGAAAAATAAATAGCCCATTAGAAGCACAGCCATAGCACATTAAAAAAGTAGTTGAAAGGGTCAACCTTGATGTAGCAACTATCTCTAAAAGATAGTTATTATTGTTTCTTGGTTTTCTTTGTCTATGTTTCAATTTTTATCAAACATACATGTAAATGGTTAGAAATCAAATTGTTCTCAAGGCTTATAATGAAAAAAAACAGAAGTACTCCTTCCTACCCTTTTCACTCCAAGAGGCAACCACTTCAAAGCTTTTGGCTATTCTTTTGGTATTTGCCTCTGTATTACTCATTTACAAACAATATATCTGAATTTGGATATTGGGTAGTTAATGTTAATGCTAATGTTAATGCTAAGCTTCTAGGAACATATAGCAGGAACAAGGGGCAGATTGCCTTGAAAAAGAAAAGAATTCTACCACTACTGCCACCACTGACACCAATTCTATTCAAGGAACGCAACGTTGTAGCTGTCCTCTAAAGCAGAATGATTTTAACCACAGCCCTCACCATTAAAATGTTTCCCATATGAATCCTCCTTCCTCCTTATAAATCAGAGTTTCATATGGGTGTGTCTGACTGGTGGAACCCAGGTCACATGCATTGCTGCAAAGGACATTGGGGCACAGAATTTTCTGGGTTTATTGTGGGGGAAGCAAGACTCATATGGCAGCAAATTTTCCAATTATAGTAGGATGTTGTTCAAATGGTGTGAGACAACCTGAAAAGAAACAATGAATGCCTATCACAGCCTTCATGATGCTAACAAATAAGTTCATTCTACTAATTTTGAAAATTGGATTTTAGATGTGATCTAGGCACTCCCTGCTGTTGAACATACACCACAACCCTTCTGACTTACCCACATAGACTTCCCCTCTGTCTTAGTTTATCATGCTGTTATGATAAATATCATACAAGGGGTTGGCTTTAAAAATGGGTTTTGAGGCTATAAGTTCAAAATCAACACCTCAGCAAGGCAATGTTTTCTCCCCAGATTGTAACATTCTGGTGGTGGCAGCCAAAGATCCTTGGGGTTCCCTGGCTTCCATCCCTCCCATGGCAAGGTCCTCTCTTTTCTCTCCTGGGTTCCCTTGACTTCTGGCTTCTGACTCCACCCTCTGGCTTTCTCTGACTCTGGTTCTGGTCTCTTTTTCTTTATAAGGCCTCCAATAATCTGGATTAAGACCCAAATAGGGCCACACCTTCATTTAAGATAACATCTTTAAGAGATCATTTTTACAATGTGTTCTGATTCACCTTAATGCAGATTTAAATTAAAAACATACATAAATTGGGGTACATAATTCAATCCTTCATACCCTCCCTCACCCACTCACATATAGAGCTATGCCATATCTTTGCTAGATCAGTATTTGGGTTTTCATTATTCTGTCTGTGTAAATATTATTCTTATCTGATCTTAGTACTACGTTATCACTCTATTTATTTCTTCTATTTTGTTTTCCCTGGAATTGATATTTTTTCATTTGGTAGTATTCTCTGTACCTATCATTAATTCAGTCTAAATGTTACTCCAGAATTGTAATCACCTCTTACAACAGTCAAACAGATCAGAGAATCTATAATTTTATATATCGTATTCCTCACCTTCTTCTGTCCTCTGAATCTAGGCTGGTTACACTCAAGGTAAACTACATAGCAGTTGCTTTGGGATATCCCTTTGCTGTCATCCAGGGAATTCCCCTCAGCTCTCTTCAGTGAGATCCCTTATTGCTCGAATCCCATGTCTTATCCTTTCTTGGTTCTTTCCATTTATTTGGTGGGTACATCCTTCTTTAGCTTTCTCAGAAAGAATGCCTGGAAGGTAAATTTGTTGAGATCTTGCATGACTAAAACTTTAGTATTACCTCACCTTTGATTAGTAGTTTGGGTACAGAATTAGAGATTGGAAATAATTCCCCATTGTTTCACTGGCTAACTTTGCTGCTTAGAAAAGTCTGATGATATTCCATCTTCATTCCGTTGCATGCAATTTTTTTTCCATCTCGATACTTTTAGGATCTTCATATTCCCAGTCTTCTGAAATTGTATCTTGTTGTGGGTCAGCATTATTGGAGAACATTGAGCAGTGGATGGGCTCATTCAATCTGGAAATATGTCATTTCATTATGGACATTTTTCTAGAATTACTTATTTGACAACTTTTCTCTTTATTTTCTCTAGGCTCTCTTTCTGGTATTCCTTTAATTCAAATTCTAGACACCTAGATTTTATAGCTGTCTAGAATCTTTATAGAAGATAAAATCTAGGTGTCTAGAATTTGAATTAAAGGCATTTTTTAGGAGAGTCCCTTGATTCTTTTTGTAGACAATTTAAATTTTAATTTCTTACATTTTAAAATTTCTATAGGCTCAATTTGGTTCTCTAAATGTTCCTCTTTTATAGCTTCTTCTTTTGTCATGGATGCATTACCTTTTCTTATTCCTCTGATGACGATTATAGTTTAAAAGATTGTTTTGCTTCCTACATTGTTTCAACAAGTTACCTTGTTCTATTTGTTTTGGTCTGTCTGGTTTTGAAAGTTTCCCCAAAATATCTCTTCATTCTTACTTTGGCTCATATTTAAGAAAGAGGCCTAAAATGTGTAAGAGAGAGAGAGTAGGCCTTATTAAAGAAGAGCAGGATGCAGCTGTGTCATTGTTTGACTCCAACTGTCAACTTTTTTTTTTCTTCTATTTTTCTCTTGGACTGATCACATTCCCCAGAGAGGAATCCTCCAAATTTCCTGCCTGTAAATTTGGCTGTCAACATTCTGAGAACCGAGCCATGGAAGAGCTTGTTTAGAATATAAACTTTCATTCAATTCCCCTGTTTTTAATATGGTATTCCTGTCCTCCTCTCTGCCTAATACCATAAGTCCTCTGGTTTTACATTACCAGAGAGTGAACTTCGAGTTTTCTGCCAGGGCCAGAAGAGGCAGTTGCCAAGTTGAGTGGTACTGGGGAGAGAATGTGGGAAATAAACTATATCCTCTGTAGACTTTCAATCAGCAATCTTGTTTGCTTCCTACCTGTGCCTGTTATATTCTGAAGTACCTGCTGGCTTCATTTTCTGAGCTTTTTTGAAACTCCCGGCCATAAATTAGCATGTTTATGAGTTTCGTCCTTATGGGCTTAGGTTTCAGCTTTCTCTCACCTGTGGAGTCAGTTACCACTCATCCATCAGCCTTCCAGTTGCCAAAATTGTACTGCCGTGGCTTCTTGCTATGTTTTTTTTCTCTCTCTCTCACTGTGTGTGTGTGTGTGTGTGTGTGTGTGTGTTTAATCCTTTAAAGATGTAGTTGGAATTTCAGGAAGGAAGACCAGATAAAGTAAAATTCATCTGCCATTTTCCTTTTAATCAGAAATCACTTGCTTTATATTATCATGAAATCTTGCCAACCCTTATTATCTACTACAACAAATGGAATTAAAATTATGTTTTCCACGATTTACTTGACTGATTTTATGCACTTTTAAAAGTGAGATCTTTATTCACAACAAACTGATTTTCCTCTCTTGGACATCAAGTCATTATGTTAAGACATCTCCATTCTCTTCTAATCCCAATTCAATGTTTATAGCTAAAACTTGTCTCTTTCCCTATTATGCTCAATTGTTACCTTTTTAATTATTTAAGCAATATATTTCATTTTAGAAAGTTTGGAAAACACAGAGAAGCACAAAGAGAAAGGAAAAAAAAACCTCACAACTCTTTCTCTTTCTCAAACTAATATGTAAAGCTCACCCTTTTATCTTCAGTCCCATTAGTCTCATTTCCAACCACCTACCATACTTCTGTAAGCACTATCAACATTTTGGTCTGTGCGCTTTTAGAAATTTTTATGCTTATACCTACATGTACATTAGATTTTTTTTTTTTAGAAATCATTCCATTCTACATATATAATCAGTAATTCTTAATATCATCACATAGTTGCATATTCATCATTTCTTAGTACATTTGCATCAATTTAGAAAAAGAAATAAAAAGACAACGGAAAAAGAAATAAAATGATAATAGAGAAAAAAAAAAACAACTATACGTACCATACCCCTTACCCCTCACTTTCATTTACCACTATTTCAAACTGAATTTATTTTAACATTTGTTCCCCCTATTATTTATTTTTATTCCATCTGTTCTACTCTTCTGTTGATATAGTAGCTAAAAGGAGCATCAGACATAAGGTTTTCACATTCACAGAGTCTCACTGTGAAAGCTATATCATTGTTCAATCATCACAAGAAACATGGCTATTGGAACACAGCTCTACATTTTCAGGCAATTCCCTCCAGCCTCTCCACTACATCTTGAACAACAAGGTGATATCTACTTAATGCATAAGAATAACCTCCAGGGCTTCCGGAGAAGATGGCGGCTTAGTAAGATGCGCGGATCTTAGTTTCTCCTCCAGGACAGCTACTAGGGGAGTATAAATGATACAGAACAGCTCCCAAAGCCACGACAGAGATAAAAAAGACAGCGTACCCCATCCTGGAATGGCTGGCTGGCTAAGAGAACTCACTCTGGTGAGATCGCCGAGGGGCGCGGGCTTCACCGGGCGGGGCGGCAAGCGGCCGGATTCACTCCCTTCCCCCTTCCCGGGCCGGCTAGGAGAATTGGACAGGCGGTCCCCTCAAACCGCGGCGGCTGGCGCCCACACCACGCGCGGCCCCCGGACCAACTGAGAGAATTGGATCGGAAATCCCCAGGCCGCGGAGAACGGTGACCGGGGGGGGGCCTTCCAAACCTGTGACTCCCCAGGAACGTGCACTCTCCCGGGTGGGCCGCTGCCGCTGGCACCCTCCCGTCACGCTTGGCGCCCCAAGCCGACTAGGAAATTCGGACGGGCGCTTTCCCGGGCTGCGGCGGCAAGCGACCCTCCCGGCGTTCGGACCCCAGGCCGGCTGGCACTCTTCCAAGCCGCTTTGGCTAGCGAACCTCCCGGACGGCGAGAGTTTTCCAAAGTTAAAGGACCCACAGCACCTTTTACTGGTGGGACCCGCAGACAAACGTGTGCCACGAGCGCCACCTACTGGGCAGGATAAGAAAAACAGAACCCAGAGATTTCACAGAAAAATCTTACAACCTTGTTGGGTCCGACACCCAGGGAAATCTGACTAAATGCCCAGAAGCCAGCAGCAGAAGATAACTGTCCACGCTCAGAAGATTGAGAATATGGCCCAATCAAAGGAACAAACCAATAGTTCAAATGAGATACAAGAGCTGAGAAAACTAATGCTGAATATACGAACAGAAATGGAAAACCTCTTCAAAAATGAAATCGATAAATTGAGGGAGGACATGAAGAAGACATGGGCTGAACATAAAGAAGAAATAGAAAAACTGAAAAAACAAATCACAGAACTTATGGAAGTGAAGGATAAAGTAGAAAAGATGGAAAAAACAATGGATACCTACAATCATAGATTTAAAGAGACAGAAGATAGAATTAGTGATTTGGAGGATGAAACATCTGAATTCCAAAAAGAAACAGAAACTATCAGGAAAAGAATGGAAAAATTTGAACAGGGTATCAGGGAACTCAAGGACAATATGAACCATACAAATATACGTGTAGTGGGTATCCCAGAAGGAGAAGAGAAGGGAAAAGGAGGAGAAAAACTAATGGAAGAAATTATCACTGAAAATTTCCCAACTCTTATGAAAGACCTAAAATTACAGATCCAAGAAGTGCAGCGCACCCCAAAGAGATTAGACCCAAATAGGCGTTCTCCAAGACACTTACTAGTTAGAATGTCAGAGGTCAAAGAGAAAGAGAGGATCTTGAAAGCAGCAAGAGAAAAACAATCCATCACATACAAGGGAAACCCAATAAGATTATGTGTAGATTTCTCAGCAGAAACCATGGAAGGTAGAAGACAGTGGGATGATATATTTAAATTACTAAAAGAGAAAAACTGCCAACCAAGACTCCTATATCCAGCAAAATTGTCCTTCAAAAATGAGGGAGAAATTAAAACATTCTCAGACAAAAAGTCACTGAGAGAATTTGTGACCAAGAGACCAGCTCTGCAAGAAATACTAAAGGGAGCACTAGAGTCAGATACAAAAAGACAGAAGAGAGAGGTATGGAGAAGAGTGTAGAAAGAAGGAAAATCAGATATGATATATATAATACAAAAGGCAAAATGGTAGAGGAAAATATTATCCAAACAGTAATAACACTAAATGTCAATGGACTGAATTCCCCAATCAAAAGACATAGATTGGCAGAATGGATTAAAAAACAGGATCCTTCTATATGCTGTCTACAGGAAACACATTTTAGACCCAAAGATAAACATAGGTTGAAAGTGAAAGGTTGGGAAAAGATATTTCATGCAAATAATAACCAGAAAAGAGCAGGAGTGGCTATACTAATATCCAACAAATTAGACTTCAAATGTAAAGCAGTTAAAAGAGACAAAGAAGGACACTATATACTAATAAAAGGAACAATTAAACAAGAAGACATAACAATCATAAATATTTACGCACTGAACCAGAATGCCCCAAAATACATGAGGAATACACTGCAAACACTGAAAAGGGAAATAGACTCATATACCATAATAGTTGGAGACTTCAATTCACCACTCTCATCAATGGACAGAACATCTAGACAGAGGATCAATAAAGAAATAGAGAATCTGAATATTACTATAAATGAGCTAGACTTAACAGACATTTATAGGACATTACATCCCACAACAGCAGGATACACCTTTTTCTCAAGTGCTCATGGATCATTCTCAAAGATAGACCATATGCTGGGTCACAAAGCAAGTCTTAACAAATTTTAAAAGATTGAAATCATACACAACACTTTCTCGGATCATAAAGGAATGAAGTTGGAAATCAATAAAATGCGGAGTGCCAGAAAATTCACAAATACGTGGAGGCTCAACAACACACTCCTAAACAACGAGTGGGTCAAAGAAGAAATTGCTAGAGAAATTAGCAAATACCTCGAGGCGAGTGAAAATGAAAACACAACATATCAAAACTTATGGGACGCAGCAAAGGCAGTGCTAAGAGGGAAATTTATTGCCCTAAATGCCTATATCAGAAAAGAAGAAAAGGCAAAAATTCAGGAATTAACTATCCATTTGGAAGAACTGGAGAAAGAACAGCAAACTAATTCCAAAGCAAGCAAAAGGAAAGAAATAACAAAGATTAGAGCAGAAATAAATGAAATTGAAAACATGAAAACAATAGAGAAAATCAATAAGGCCAGAAGTTGGTTCTATGAGAAAATCAATAAGATTGATGGGCCCTTAGCAAGATTGACAAAAAGAAGAGAGAGGATGCAAATAAATAAGATCAGAAATGGAAGAGGAGACATAACTACTGACCTGACAGAAATAAAGGAGGTAATAACAGGATACTATGAACAACTTTATGCTAATAAATACAACAATTTAGAGGAAATGGACGGGTTCCTGGAAAGACATGAACAACCAACTTTGACTCAAGAAGACATAGATGACCTCAACAAACCAATCACAAGTAAAGAAATTGAATCAGTCATTCAAAAGTTTCCTAAAAAGAAAAGTCCAGGACCAGACGGCTTCACATGTGAATTCTACCAAACATTCCAGAAAGAATTAGTACCAACTCTCCTCAAACTCTTCAAAAAAATCGAAGTGGAGGGAAAGCTACCTAATTCATTCTATGAAGCCAACATCACCCTCATACCAAAACCAGGCAAAGATATTCCAAAAAAAGAAAACTACAGGCCAATCTCTCTAATGAATATAGATGCAAAAATCCTCAATAAAATTCTAGCAAATCGTATCCAACAACACATTAAAAGAATTATACATCATGACGAAGTAAGATTCATCCCAGGTATGCAAGGATGGTTCAACATAAGAAAATCAATTAATGTAATACACCATATCAACAAATCAAAGCAGAAAAATCACATGATCATCTCAATTGATGCAGAGAAGGCATTTGACAAGATTCAACATCCTTTCCTGTTGAAAACACTTCAAAGGATAGGAATACAAGGAACTTCCTTAAAATGATAGAGGGAATATATGAAAAACCCACAGCTAATATCATCCTCAATGGGGAAAAATTGAAAACTTTCCCTCTAAGATCAGGAACAAGACAAGGATGTCCACTATCACCACTATTATTCAACATTGTGTTGGAGGTTCTAGCCAGAGCAATTAGACAAGAAAAAGAAATACAAGGCATCAAAACTGGAAAGGAAGAAGTAAAACTATCACTCTTTGCAGACGATATGATACTATACGTCGAAAAACCCGGAAAAATCCACAACAAAACTACTAGAGCTAATAAATGAGTACAGCAAAGTAGCAGGTTACAAGATCAACATTCAAAAATCTGTAGCATTTCTATACACTAGCAATGAACAAGCGGAGGGGGAAATCAAGAAATGAATCCCATTTACAATTGCAACTAAAAGAATAAAATACCTAGGAATAAATTTAACTAAAGAGACAAAAAACCTATATAAAGAAAACTACAAAAAACTGCTAAAAGAAATCACAGAAGACCTAAATAGATGGAAGGGCATACCGTGTTCATGGATTGGAAGACTAAATATAGTTAAGATGTCAATCCTACCTAAATTGATTTACAGATTCAATGCAATACCAATCAAAATCCCAACAACTTATTTTTCAGAAATAGAAAAACCAATAAGCAAATTTATCTGGAAGGGCAGGGTGCCCCAAATTGCTAAAAACATCTTGAGGAAAAAAACGAAGCTGGAGGTCTTGCACTGCCTGACTTTAAGGCATATTATGAAGCCACAGTGGTCAAAACAGCATGGTATCGGCATAAAGATAGATATATCGACCAATGGAATCGAATAGAGTGCTCAGATATAGACCCTCTCATCTATGGACATTTGATCTTTGATAAGGCAGTCAAGCCAATTCACCTGGGACAGAACAGTCTCTTCAATAAATGGTGCCTAGAGAACTGGATATCCATATGCAAAAGAATGAAAGAAGACCCATATCTCAGACCCTACACAAAAGTTAACTCAAAATGGATCAAAGATCTAAACATTAGGTCTAAGACCATAAAACAGTTAGAGGAAAATGTAGGGAAATATCTTATGAATCTTACAATTGGAGGCAGTTTTATGGACCTTAAACCTAAAGGAAGAGCACTGAAGAAGGAAATAAATAAATGGGAACTCCTCAAAATTAAACACTTTTGTGCATCAAAGAACTTCATCAAGAAAGTAGAAAGACAGCCTACACAATGGGAATCAATATTTGGAAACGACATATCAGATAAAGGTCTAGTATCCAGAATTTATAATGAGATTGTTCAACTCAACAACAAAAAGACAGCCAACCCAATTACAAAATGGGAAAAAGACTTGAATAGACACCTATCAGAAGAGGAAATACAAATGGCCAAAAGGCACATGAAGAGATGCTCAATGTCCCTGGCCATTAGAGAAATGCAAATCAAAACCACAATGAGATATCATCTCACACCCACCAGAATGGCCATTATCAACAAAACAGAAAATGACAAGTGCTGGAGAGGATGCGGTGAAAGAGGCACACTTATCCACTGTTGGTGGGAATGTCAAATGGTGCAACCACTGTGGAAGGCAGTTTGGCGGTTCCTCAAAAAGCTGAATATAGAATTGCCATACGACTCAGCAATACCATTGCTGGGAATCTACTCAAAGGAATTAAGGGCAAAAACTCAAACGGACATTTGCACACCAATGTTTATAGCAGCGTTATTTACAATTGCAAAGAGATGGAAACAGCCAAAATGTCCAGCAACAGATGAGTGGCTAAACAAACTGTGGTATATATATACGATGGAATATTATGCAGCTTTAAGGTAGGATAAACTTATGAAGCATGTAATAACATGGATGGACCTAGAGAACATTATGCTGAGTGAGTCTAGCCAAAAACTAAAAGACAAATACTGTATGGTCCCAATGATGTGAATCGACACTCGAGAATAAACTTGGAATATGTCATTGGTAACAGAGTTCAGCAGGAGTTAGAAACAGGGTAAGATAATGGGTAATTGGAGCTGATGGGACACAGACTGTGCAATAGGACTAGATACAAAAACTCAAAAATGGACAGCACAATAATACCTAATTGTAAAGTAATCATATTAAAACACTGAATGAAGCTGCATCGAGCTATAGGTTTTTGTTTTGTTTTGTTTTGTTTTGTTTTGTTCTTACTATTATTACTTTTATTTTTTTTCTCTATATTAACATTCTATATCTTTTTCGGTTATATTGCTAGTTCTTCTAAACCGATGCAAATGTACTAAGAAACGATGATCATGCATCTATGTGATGATGTTAAGAATTACTGATTGCATATGTAGAATGGTATGATTTCTAAAAAAAAAAAAAATGGACAGCACAATACTACCTAATTGTAATGTAATTATGTTAAAACACTGAATGAAGCTGCATCTGAGCTATAGTTTTTTTTCTTATATATTTTTGTATTTTTTATTTTTATTTTTATTTTTTCTCTATATTATCATTTTATTTCTTTTTCTGTTGTCTTGCTATTTCTTTTTCTAAATCGATGCATATGTACTAAGAAATGATGATCATACAACTATGTGATGATATTAAGAATTACTGATTGCATATGTAGAATGGAATGATTTCTAAATGTTGTGTTAGTTAATTTTTTTTAATTAATAATAAAAAAAAAAAGAATAATCTCCAGGATAACCCCTCAACTCTGTTTGGAATCTCTCAGCCATTGACACTTTATCTCATTTTACTCTTCCCCCTTTTGGTCGAGAAGGTTCTCTCAGTCTCTTGATGTTAATTCTCAGCTCATTCTAGGGTTTTTCTCAGTCCTTTGATGCTGAGTCTCAGCTCATTCCAGGATCTTTGTCTCATGTTGCTAGGAAGGTCCACACCCCTGGGAGTCATGTCCCATGCAGAGAGGGGGAGGGTGATGAGACTGCTCATCATATTGGCTGGAGAAAGAGGCCACATCTGAGCAACAAAAGAGGCTCTCTTGGGGGTGACTCTTTGGCCTAAATTTTAAGTAGAGTTGACCTATCTTTTGTGGGGTTAAGTTTCATGTGAACAAACCCTAAGACTGGGGGCTCAGCCTATAGCTTTGGTTGTCCACATTGCTTGTGAGAATATCAAGAATTCAACTTAGGGAAGTTGAATTTCTCCCCACTCTCACCATTCCCCGAAGGGGGCTTGCAAATAGTTTTCCAGTCACTGATCAAATCATTCTGGGATTCATCGGGGGATCACTCTGGACAAACCAACAAAATCTCAAGTGCTACCTGAGATTCCAAGTACTTATGACATTCAATCAAACTATCTACATGAGTTATATTAGGAAATGCTCTAGTCAAAATCTAAATTTTGTAACAAATAAACATTTTTTGCTTTAGTCTTACACATAATGTGACATTTTGAAGTATTAGTTATCATCTATTTTCAGCACACTGCAATAATGACAATCCTTTGTTCTTCCTCATGCAAAAATATTTTTGAAATTTTGTACATTAGATTTTTTTCCTAGAGAACATAGGAACATACTACACACACAGTGATAATGTGTTTTCAGTTAATGATACATCAACAACATTTTTCTAAGTTAGTATTCATTGACGTACCTCATTCTTTTTTAATGAGGGTTGTGGTGGTTCTATAATATATCCTTAAATAAAATAAGTCAAAAAATTATTTTCTATTTTTCCCTCCAAAAGGTGCAGCCTAATTACCCTCTCCTGAGTGTGGGCTGAACTTAAGGACACACTTCTAATGAATAAAATATGGTGGAAGTGAAAGTGTATGATTACTGAGACAAGATCATAAAGGCATTGCAGCTTCCTCCTTGCTCCCTCTTAGATCAATCACTGAGGGAGACACCAGCTTCCACCATAAGGACACTCAAGCAGCCCAATAGAAAGGCCCATATGGCGAGGAACCGAGACCTCCTGCTAAAATTCAGTAAGGAACTGCTAACAGCCAGGGAGGAACTATCTTCCAGCAGAGATGTGAGTGAGACACCTGGGGCACAGTTCCTCCCTGCCCCATCAAGTGTGCAGATGACTACAGACCTAATTGATGTCTGCAGCCCTAATTGATGTCTGGATTATAATCTCATGAGAGACCCTGAGTCAGAACCACCCAACTAAACTTCCACCTGATTTCTGACAGAGAAACTAGGAGATAACAAATGTTGGTTGTTATAAAGGGCTAATTTTTGGAGTAATTTGTTACACAACAGTGGACAACTAATATAAATTTTGGTGCCTGGAAGTGGGATGCTGTTTAACAAATGCCAAAAAAAAAAATGTGGAAGTGGCTTTGGAACTAGACAGTGGGCAAGGCTGGAAGGGCTTTGAAGAGTGTATTATTAGTAAAAACCTAAAGAAACTGTTAACAGAAGCCTGATGACAGTAGGAGGGGGAGGGCTGTGGGTGAGAGCTTAAAGGAAAGTGAGGAAAAGCTTATTGGAATCTGGGGAGCTGAAAGAAAGGAGACTTTCGTTATGTAGTGGCAGAAAGTTTAGTAAGATTGTCCCCTGTGGTAATGTGAAAGTAGAAAATGTACCTAATGGATGAGGTGACCTAGCTAAGATTTTCAAGCAAAATTCTGAAGGTGCTGCCTAGTTTCTTCTTGCTAATTATAATAAAATGTGTGAAGAAAGAGATAAACTAAAGAAAGGATTTTTAAACATGAAGAAGGCACACCTTGATGGTTTGAAAATTTCTAGCCTCTCCAGATGGCAATCAAGGCTAAAATTAAGGTCAAACCCAGGGCAAATGCCAGTAAATGCCAGCAAAGATCAACACTCAGGAAAACATGGTCCAGAGATGAATCTGAGGATATGGCTAGAAAACCCAAGGCAAAGATCTCAGAGAGATCTAAGGTGGTACCTCAGAGAACTGATCACATAATAGGGCTTCAGAGAAGCTTAAAGTTGTTGTCTTTCCATAGTCTCAGCATAAACCCAAGGTAAAGAAGGACTTCTTTTGGAGATATTTGTGGGTGTGACTTTTGTCTGACATAAATCCCAGTAAGATTCATAGGAGACTGTTTTAGTTTGTAAAAGGTACTAGAATACAATATGCCAGAAATGGAATGGCTTTTAAAAGGGGGAATTTATTAAGTTGCAAGTTTACAACTCTAATGCCATAAAAATGTCCAAACTAAGGCATCCAGGGAGAGATACTTTAGTTCAAGAAAGGCACCTTAGGTCAAGAAAGGTCAATGGGTTCAGAACACCTCTGTCAGCTAGAAAGGCACATGGCGATGTCTCCTAGCTTTCTCTTCTCATTTCATAAGAATTATTTTCCTTCTTCATCTCCAGCATGTCTGGCTGCGCAGGCTCTGTTAGTTCTCATGGCTCTGTAGCTTTTTTCAAAATGGTTCCCTCTTAAAGAACTCCAGTAGGCAACCCCACCTTGAATGGGTAGAGAAACATCTCCATGGAAACCAACTAATCAGAAGTTACCACCTACAATTAGGTGGTTCACATCTCCATGGAAACAATAAAAAAGATCCCACCCAGAAATATTGAATGAGAGTTAAAGGGCATGGCTTTTCTGGGGTACATAATAGTTTCAAACTGGCACATTCCACCTTTTGGACCCTCCAAAGATATGTTCTTTCCAAATACAAAATACATTGGTTCCATTAAGTATCACAAAATCTTAAAACATTTCAGTAACAATATAAATACAACACAAAGTTAATAACAGTACAAAATCTCATCAAACAGACATGGTCTGTTCTAAGGCAAAAATTCTCCTCTGGTTCTGGACCTGTGAAACTCATAACAAGCTATTTGTTGCCAACACACAAAGGAGGAACAGTCATAGGATACTGTGGCAGTCATGTTCAGATGTCAATTTGGCCAGGTGAAGGTGCCTAGTTCTATTGCTGTGGACATGAGCCAACGGCATGTGGACCTCATCTGTTGCTGATTACATCCCACAGTTGGCTAGGAGGTATGCCTGCTGCAACGAATGATGTTTGATTTAATTGGCTTAAATGAGAGAGCTCAATGCAGCACAGCCCAAGCAGCTCAGCATGAGTCATCTCAGCACTCACAGCTCAGCCCAAGCCTTTGGAGATGCAGAAAGGAATCACCCCAAGAAAAGGTGTAGCAACCCAGAGAGGCCTGGAGAGAAGGCCAGCAGAGATCACCCTGTGCCTTCCCGCATAAGAAAGAACCTCAGTTGAAAGTTAGCTGCCTTTCCCCTGAAGAACTATACATTTTTAACTAAATAAATCCCCTTTTATTAAAAGCCAATCCATCTCTGGTGTGTTACATTCTGGCAGCTAGCAAACTAGAGTAGATACATATTCCCATTTCCATAAGGAGAAATTGGAAGGAACAGATAGGTAACCAGACCCAAACAGTTCTGGAAACCTGCAGGGCAGGTCATTTATACACAGAATTTTAGAAAGCAGCAGTCCCACCCTTTCCAAAGGCCTATGCAGTGACCTGGCTCTCTCAAAATGCAACGTTGGGGGACACTAGGGAGACCACCTTTTTCTCAGTTCCACCCTCTCCAAGCATTGGGGCAGCACCTGGACTCTCTGCCATTTCCAGAGTATATGCTCAACCCCTCCAGAACAATGGGGTGGCAACCAGGATCTCCCCAATTCCCAAGGAATGTTCTCCAGCCTCTCCAAGGCCTGAGGTGGCACAATTCTTCCTGAGTCACAAGGTGGAAGGCCCACCATCTGCCTTTGGGGCAAACTCACACTCTCCAAGTACATGGGTGGGTCTACTCTCCTGGCCTGTGGTTTCTTGGTTTCAGACTTTAGCTTCCTTAGTTCTGCCTTTGAAGTTATTTTTCCTTCCATTTGTCCCTTTTCTGTCCCTTTTAGTCCAGACTGGCAGTGGTTCCATTTATACAGATTCCACAACACTCTTGTTGGTTTTCTATGTAGTAGGCAAGGATTATGACCATCAGACAATAGGACTTTTCACAAATCCTTCCTGAGTAACTCCATCTCCAATTCTGGCTTCTTCTGAGATGACTGACTGGTTCCATGTTAGGTTAAATCCTCATGTGGGGCTCTATTCTGTGAGGTCTCCCTTTCTGGAAGCCCAGAATTTTCCAGACCATTAATTTCTGGTTTCATTGTATCCAAGAGTTCAGTTCTCAGCTTATCCCTTTCCTGTTGCATTTCACTATAGGCTGCAAGGAGAAATCAGGCTGCACTTTCACATTTAATTTGGAAATCTCTTCTGTTAAATATCCAAGTTCGTGGTTTTTAAAATCTGCCTTCTTTCTAAAACCAGCAGTGAATTTTGCCAGATTCTTAGCCACTTTAAAATAAGGATCACCTTTCTTCCAGTTTGCAATAACACATGCATCATTTCTGTCTAAGGCCTTATCAGAGGTATCTTTAGAGTCCACATTTCTACCAACAGTCTCTTCAAAGCATTCCAGGCCTTTGCTATCAAGCTCCTCATAACTCTTCCAAAACCTTCCCCTTACACATTTAAAAAGCTGTTCCAACATGTTTGGTATTTGCAAACTGTAGCACCCCACTTCTCTGGTACCAAAATCTTTAGTTCGTAAAAGCTGCTGGAATGCAATATACCAGACAAAGAATGGCTTTTAAAAGGGAGAATTTATTAAGTTGCAAGTTTACTGTTGTAAGGCTGTGAAAATGTCCAAACTAAGGCATCTAGGGAAAGATATCTTGATTTAAGAAATGGGTCCAGAACAACTCTGTCAGTTAGAAAGGCATATGGTGACATCTGCTAGCTTTCTCTTCTCATTTCATAAGGATTCCCTAGAGGCGTTTTCTTTCTTCATCCCTAAAGGTCTTTGGCTGTGCAGGCTCTGTTAGTTCTCAGGGCTCTATAGCTTTTTTCAAAATGGTTCCCTCTTAAAGAACTCCAGTAAGCAACCCCAGCTTGATTGGGTAGAGACACATCTCCAAGGAAACCAATTAATCAAAAGTTACTACCCACAATTAGTGGGTCACATCTCTGTGGAAACAATAAGAAAGATCCTACCCAGCAATATTAAACGAGGATTAAAGGACATGGTGTTTCTGGGGTACATAATAGCTTCAAATTGCCACAGAGACCCACAAAGACTTTTATAATTTTATTGGCAGATAGTACAAAATGAAAACAAGTCTTTTGACCCCCAAAATCTACTGACAGAAATCAGGCTGTTCTAATTTGCTAGCTGCTGGAATGCAATATGCCAGAAATGGAATGGCTTTTCAAAACGGGAAATTTAATAAGTAGCAAATTTACAGTTCTAAGTCCACAAAAATGTCCCAATTAAATCAAGCCTATAAAAATGTCCAATCTAAGGCATCCAGGGAAAGATAACTTGGTTCAAGAAGGCCGATGATGTTTAGGGTTTCTCTCTTGGCTGGAAGGGCACATGGCAAAGTCTGCTAGCTTTCTCTTCCGGCTTCTTGTTTCAAGAAACTCTCCAGGAGGTGTTCTCCTTTTTCATTTCCAAAGGTCACTGGTTGGTGGACTCTGCTTCTTGGTTCTGTGGCGTTCTATTGTCCTCTGCTCTCTCAGAATCTCCAAAGGTCGCTGGCTGGTAGACTCTCTGGTTCTCTCGGCCTCATGCATGGTTCTGCTCTGCTGTGGCTTTCTCATCATTCTCAAAAGGCGTTCTCTCCAAAAATGTCTCCTCTTTCATAAGATCCCAGTAAACTAATCAAGACCCAGGTACAAGTACAATGGGTATTACAGATTTAATACCCACACTTGATTGAGTCACACCTCCATGGAGATAATCTAATTAAAGTTTCCAACATTCAGTACTAAACAGGGATGAGAAGAAGTGGCTGTCTTTACAAAATGGAATTAGGATTAAAACATGGCTTTTCTAAGGTACATAAATCCTTTCAAACCAGCATACAGGCTAAGAAAACTACATAGTGCCAAAGCAAGAAAAGGAAGGATGAATCAGAGGAGGAAACCAAAAACCTATATGGAGCCAAGAGCCTAAAGAATCATTCCTGGACAAGAGTTGGTCTGAGTTCTAATCCAAGAACTTCCAACGTGTGCCTGGCTGGATTTCAGAATTGCTATGGACCACTGATTCCTTTGTGTCTTCCATTTTCCCCTCTTTCAATAGGATGTCAATAGTGGTTATCCCATGTCTGTCCCACAATTGTATATTGAGTGTGTGTGGGATCAAATAAGTTGTCTCTTTAGCTCACAGGTCTTCAGAGCAAAAGGAATTTCACTCCAGGAGTTGTACTTAGAGAAAAATACCTGAGAAGCCTCTTCCACACTGCTCTAGATTAAAATGAAAAAGATTCTGGACTTCGAGCTGATGCTGTAAAGGATTCTGACTTCATGGGCAGAGTGGGCTGGAAGTGAATGAGGATATGTGAAAAGAATTTAAATAATTTGTGTGGTATATGTCCAGAAATTTTTCAATATTCCTCCTTCCAAAAAGTGGAGCCAAATTTGTTTCCCCTTGAGCATGGACTGGACTCAGTACTAGTGACTAAATATTGTAGAAATGACAGTATATGTGATTTCTGAGAAGAAGTCATAAAAGGACGGCAGCTTCCTTCAGCACTCTCTTGAATAACTTTGTCTGCAAGAAGCCAGCTGCATGTCATGAGGACACTCAGGCAGCTCTCTTGAGAGGTCCATGTGGCAGGAGATTGAAATTCTCTGCCAACTCACATTGATTAAGCCATCTTGGAAGCAGATTCTCTAGTACAGTCAAGTGTTCAGAACTGCAGTTCGGGTCAACATCTTGATTGTAACCTAAAAACCATGGGCCAGAACCATCCAGCTAAACCACTCCAAATTCCTGACCCATAAAAACTATGGTATAATAAATGTTGTTTTGAGTGGCTAGTTTTTGGGATCATTTGTTACACAGCAATACATTAATATGAGTGTGTAGAACTAATACAGGTGTATAGAATCCCTTTTTACTATTATAAACAAAGCTTCAAAGATACATGTATATCTCTATCTTCTTGTGATATTATTTCTGTAGGACAAATTCCTAATATTAGAATTGCTAACTGTGCACATTTTAAATTTAGATAGACATTGTCTTATTACCTTCCAAAAATAGTTATAACAATTTACACTTTCCCAAACAGTGGATGAAAGGGTTCCCATATCTTGGCCAATTTCAAATGTTCTTAATCTTCCTATTTTTCTCAATCCAGTGAGATAAAGCATCTCATTATTATATAATTTGCATTATTTAATTATTAGTGAGGACAATTAAACATCTTTTTGTAGTTTATCATTTGAACAAAGCATCTTGCTTATTTCAGATGAAACTTTCTTTGCATTCTTCTATCCCTTGATCTTTCCTTTTCCAGGATTCCTAGCAGAACATTGTATTTCATAAATGTGTGGGTTTTGAATAGATGAATATATATTCAAAAAATCTTCATTTAACCACATGGGACTAACTTTCAATGGTAAAAATCTTATGTTAGCAACCAATTAATTTAATTACATTTTCTCTTCCTTTTTACCAAGGTCAATTATCATTCAAGTATTCTCTGACTAAGCTCTTTAGCTTTACAATTTGTTCAGGCTATTCTGTTTCTAAAAGTGGACATATACTTTTTCTCCCTGATATTTTAAACATAGAAGAATTCTTTTATAACAAATAATAATAGCAACTACAATAATATTAACAATAAGTAATAACATTAATAATAATGATAATTGCAACTATTCTTTGGCACCTACTAACTGAGAAGTGTGGTATATAAACATCTGACTCATTTACTCTTTACTATATCTCTCTAAGTTAAGTATAATTATTCCTACTATAGAAATTAGGAAACTAATATTTAATGAGGTCAAATAAATTAGCCATATTCATATAGCTATTAAATGCTAGAGTTGGTGTTCAAACTTTTATCTCTCTGAATTCCAACCTATTTGATTTTCTTAGAAGTAAATACTTATAGTGGATTTCCTGTATTTTATATCCAAAGAAAAAGGAGCATTCAAGAAAAGAAAAAAAATTTCTACAATTTTAAATGATGAACTTTGGAATTCTGTGTTTTTCTGCCTGGGAAAGCAACTGCTTACAGCCAATGATTTTTTTCAATGCCTACTCAAAAGAAAAGAAGAAGATTAAGTATAGAAGAATCAACACTTTCCTTTCCTTCATGGTTTATAATTCAGCCATCAATGGATAAGTGACTCATACCTAGTTAAAATGAGAAAATGCAACTGAACATTTAACTGTAGAAACTACAATTGTGGTTTCTTCTTACAATGATCATCAGTCTTTATCATCTGAGGATTTATGTCAAGCTGAGAAATTTCTCCCAGGTGGCTTAGAAATAGGATTGCATAATGAATTTTAACACAACACTGTGATAATGAGATTGATGACTGCTTTACAAAGCAATTCAACAACTCAGGGAGATAATTTGGGTTTCTAGATGTTGAGTCACCACAGACTGAAGGCAAGGATACTTTTCAGGTGACATTTCAAAATTTCCATTGAAATGATGTAAATTTATTTTTTAGTGATGATAACTCACTTAAATTGTCAAAAATCATTTTCTAACAAGCCTTGTACAGAATCATAGCACCGTAGAATGGAATCATGTGGGGAGTAAATGGCACTGTTCCTGAGGGCACTATGAACTAGTTTTCACATGTAAGCATTTCTCTGCTTCCTTTTCTGAGTGTCATCTAAGAGGTTTCATAATTTTATACTTTGAAAACGAAAAAAGAAAAAAATGATTTTTTTTCCTATTGAATATGACAAACTTATGTTCCCTCAATGTTGAACACTGATGCCTACTGGAATAATGTTTTATTATAGGCATAACAACTCATACTCAGTAGCAACAACAGCAGTAACATGCTTTATATCAGGAACAAAAGAGGCATAGTGCTGGCAACATGATGAGTAGTCTTACAACACAAATCTAAGTAATGAGGATATGAGTGATTTTCTTCAACCTGCATGTTGTTCCAAATGATCATGGAAAGTTGACACTAAAATGGATAAAACACTGGTATCTCGGTTATGCAGTCTCTCATGGCAATGGCAGACTATCTATTCATTAATTTTTGTTTGAAGTGTTTATTTATGTATCACTAGCTCAGTTTTATTCAGCCAACTGTGTATTAGTCATTGTTTAGAGGGTAACCAGAAAGCCTGACACTCGGAGATAGCAGAAAGTAATTCTCAATACATAGACGTAGTTTCAATAAATTTAAATTTAAAAAAAGTAATTGAATTTCTTAATATGAAATTTTGTGTTCCTCCTATTTTATAAATGGCTACTTTATGTTCTTTAATTTTTCCCTAACCTCACTATTTATAGCAGGTGGAGTCTGATCTTGAAGTATTGTTTATTTAACCTATTCACAGCTTTTACCCTTCCAAAAATAAAGAATTGAAAGAACTTAACAAAAGACATTCATATTTATAGAATATGAAGGAAAATTAAAATAATATAGGAAGCCATTTCTAGCAGCATGTTTGATTAGATACCTTGAACAACCCTCCTGATTAAAATAAATAAAATATTTTATAAAAGATAAATACATTGCTGAGTTGGAATGAAAGAAAGGTATCAATAGATTTCAAAATCCAAGTAAAAGCAGGAACCATAACCCAGGAATGTGATGGTAATTTTATGTGTCAATATGGCTAGAATGTCCAGTTGCTTGGTCAAACATTGGCCTAGTTTTTACTGTGCTTGTATTTTGTAGACAGGATTAGGATCTGCAATCAGTTGGCCTTAAGTAAAGGAGATGACCCTCCATAATGTGGGTGGGCCTCATTCAATCATTTGGAAGTCAACAGAAAGAACTGAGAGCTCCAGAGGTCTTAAGAACTTTTGCTTTAAGACTTAAATGTCAACTCTTACCAGAATTTCCCGGTAAGAAAAAAAAGGCTGCCACCTCCCCTGAGGAACTGGAATTCAAGATTTCAACATCAAGTTCACTGGAATTTCTAGCCTACAGCCTGCCCCACAGGATTCAGACTTCGCAATCCCCATAACCGCATAATCGTGTGAACCAATTTTTTTATAATAAATCTCTTTACACACACACACACACACACACACTCATGCAAACAAATGCATGCATACTGGTGTTTCTATTTCTCTGGAGAACCCTGACTGATAGGGAATGAACACTAATAGTAGTTTCTGCCCTGAGTTTTTCTGCTTGCATTTTGTGGGCTAATGCAAAAGGGAAATAGGGTATAAAGCCCCGGACCAACCCAGGTGATGATTCCTGTGTTGAATTTTCCATAAAACTGGGACCCAAAAAAGGCTTCACTATAAAAATAAATAAGGCACAAATGATGAACCTTACGCAAATATAAGAAAATCAGTTAGGGGATAAGGATCCCAAGATGGAATATAGAATATGACAAAACAATCTAATTGGATTACAAATAGTATCAAACAACCTCACTGAAGGGGGTGGCAGAAAAATGTGCTTTTCTAACTAACTTTGAAAATGAATGGATTCTGTAAGACTAAAGACAAAAGTGAATCTAAATAAGAACTGAACTCTTGTTGATAAAGTTCTTGTCAGTGGGGTACAGGTTAACAATACCTGTGTGTTGGAAGTGGATGATTAAGTAACTGGATGGTGGATAATAAGAGCCAGTTTTTCACTGTTGGAGTTGGAATACACAGATAAGCGAGAGGAGGAGGCTAAAATTATCCATGTAGCTTTGGATTAGAGTTGGAGATAGCAGAATGAACTCCTGTTTAGCTTACTATAGATAGAGTAGGTTAAATAGAGAACTATTTATTGATATTTGTATGTTCGAGAGTCAGCAGAGAGGGCCTAGAAGCAATGACATCCAGAAGAAATAAGCACACCTAGCACCCAGATCTTGGTTTCGAATAGTGTTCTTCAATACAGGGAACCAGGGCTCCTTGGAGAAATAGCTGATTATAGGACTGGAGCAGGGAATATGCAAGATGAGCCCAGAGCTTCTTCTAGTGCCACAAAGTAAGGAAGTGTGCTTAAAAACTACAACAACAAAAAACACCACAATGACGCGGGCATGTCAAAGGGACAGGAACCAACTGAAAGAGCTCTCAATGGCCAAAGTTGGAACAATTTGAGCAAGAAAAATCCAAATAAAGCAGTTTTGTATTATAACCAAAAGCATACAATATCCAGGGTCCATATTGATATAAATAAATGATTGAATAAATAAATAGGCATGGACATTTTTCTGCCTGAGACAAATTCTCCCTGCAGAAGAATTCCAAATAATTTATGCACATACTTCTGTCTCAAGGAAGTGGAGAATAATTCCCTACTCCTTAAGTGTGGGCTGTACATAATGACTTCCATCTAAAGAATAGTATGAAAAGGAGGAAAAAAAGAGTAACTTCGCAATGGAGAAACTTGACAAACAAGTCATCTCAACCAAATTATCAAGGTCAACCTCAACAGTCACAAATCATGCAGACAGTATATCCTAGATGTGCTGTAATAAAAATGGCACTTTACCACTGCAGTCTTCCTCCCCAAAACCCATGATCCTAGGCTAATCATGAGAAGAACAGCAGACAAATTCCAATTGAGATACATTTGACAAAATACCTACCCTATACTCCTCAAACTGTCAAGATCATCAAAAACAAGGAAAGTCTGAGAAACTGTCATAGCCAAGAGGAGCCTAAGGAGACATGATGACTAAATGGAATGTGATGTCTTAAAGGGGCTCTTGCATCAAAACAATAACATGGAGTAAAACTGAGGATATCTTAGTAAAGCATGGAATTTTGGTTAACAACGAATATCAATATTGGTTTAGTAATGGAAACAAATGTACCATATCAATGTAAGATATTATTGTCAAGGGGCACTGGAAGTGGGGTATATGGGAAATCTCTGTACTATCTTTACAATTTTTCTGTAAGTCTAACACCTTTCTAAAACATAAAAATTATTTTAAAAGGAAATAAGAGACATTTTTTTCCTGAACAAAAATGGACAAGCACAAAATATGGCTATCTTGACTTACCTGAGGTCCATTTTACCTAAGTCAAGATAAGTCAGAAAAAAATTCTTTTCTGGAAATTTATATCATAACTGATCCTTACACTTATTTTCCATGTATTCATACAACTGTGTCATCTGAAAAACCTTCTATGAAGAATTTAATGTAAAGGGGTTTGAGTTAGTTATGTCCCAGGTAACTCTTATCCTTAATCCCGGCCTCAAAGATGTCCCAGAAATAAATCTCCTGACAAAAAGGATGTCACAGTGAAAAAGCATAAAACCCACAAGAAAATGAGACAAGTGATTAAGAACTAGCAGTAATAGAGTAAAAAGATTTCAGAAACTGGAATCATAAAACATAAAACAGAAAATGGCTAAATGTTTACAGAATTTAAAAGACAGCATGAAAATTTTGGCAGAAGATGGAAATCAAAAGAAATGACAGATTTGCAAAACAATCAAATGATTTTTTTAATAAAAAATTTCAAATTTAACAAATATGTTTGAAGTGCCTACTATATGTATGGACAAGTACTAGGAAATCTCAAATACATTTTCTATTTTTATCTTCACAGCAACAAGCAATTCTATTAATATGTACTGAAGTTGTAAAGCCTTCATATTAAAATATTTTCCACTATTTTGTCTTTTCCCTACAATCAGGATATTTTCTTATGATCTATTTTCCTGCTAAAAAATGTTCTCTCACCTGTGTCAAATACACTGATGTATCTGTTGTATTCTTAATTTTGATTATCATTCACTTTAGTTCTAGAATTTCTATTTAGTTCCTTTTCAAGTATGCTGTTATTTTATATTTAGTGTTCCCTGTAGATTTTTTCAACCTTATTTCTTTATGCATAATAGCCATATTTTAAAATAATCTTTGTCTGAGTCCAATATCTGAAGATTTTCTGGTTTTGTTTTTATGGTTTATTGTTTCTACTGGTTTTCCCTGATGGTGTTTTGTTTCCTTTTCCTGGATTATACTTGATTATGATCTGGTCACTGTTTTGAGATACTAATTTCTAGGAATAATTTGAGACCTAGAATTATTTTATCTGTAGCAGAAAAAAATTTTGTTCACTTCTTCCAAATGTCTTAATCTACCAGTCCAGAACCACCTTATTCCAATTCAAAGGCTGAGGTGATCCTGAATCACCTAAATGATCCAAAGCTGGGCTGCAAGTCAGTGAGCATACTGGTCTACTTTCAATTCACCATTTTCCTGAGGGCAAAACCCTTTGGGGTCACAGATTTTAGACAGAATTGACTTCCACTGTGAGCCAATCCAAATCCAAACCCTTCAGTGAGCCTGGGCTTTGTCTTTTGTCCCTTTTGCTTCATTGGGGGGCTAAAACTCCCACTAAGTTTTGCAACTATTTCTTCCAGAGCATCAAATGCTCTCAGGGCAAAAGCAGTATGAGCTGCTGGGCTCACTTCTCTAGGTTATTGTCTTCTAGATTTTGACCCAATATTTTTTCACTATCATATTAGCTCTTTGATATTTTAAGAAGTTTTTATTTTCAACATTTCATCAAGCTTTTTCTATTGTCTTCAGTGGGAGGGTTGCCATTATTGGCAACAGAGTCTTAATATTCAAATACAAATGGCTAAACCCCTCAGATAAGCAATGGCATCTTGGAATATTTTACCTATACCCCATTAACTCTGAACATTTTTAAGAGTTAATTTTCATCAAGTTTATATATTTGAAGAGTTCAAAGTTTAAAAAAATAACCTAGTTCTGCAAGATATATAAGACAACCTTTCCATTTCCCCTTCTCATGGACGATAACTTAAAACAATTTTAACCGATTTAAAAAAAAATTTTCCTCCATATATGGTTCTCTATTTGTAAATACAGTGTGAGTGTGTGTGTGTGTGTGTGTGTGTGTGCGTGCACGCTTCAGTTTTACTCATTATCCCTTGACTTCCCACAGCGGAAGATGAGGATTTAAGTTTAAATGTACATACATTCTTGTCATCCCTTCATCCTCTACATGCAATATTATGTTGAAATTTTACTTAGATCAATACATTACTATGACTATTAATTCTCTGAAGAGCTTAGATTTGAACTGCAAAATCTAAGCAAAAAATACAGATTTTTAGACACTGTTTCAGTTACACTGCTTTAGAATCGCAGAGGTAGAACCCCTGGAATTTGTACAGGGATTATCTGTGTCTCCAGGTGAGCACTTAGCAATCAGTTCATCACAATTCAAGTAGACACAGAGTCAGATTTCCCAATTCCTAGATTGATAATCATATTTTTGTAAACCTACTATATGCTAAATATTATTAATGTTGGGTATATAAACTGGTCCTGTTAAATGCAGCTGCATTTAACAGTGATATGCACCTGATCTAAGTCAACCAATCCATATCCACACCAGAGACTACTACGCTCGGATGAATTAAGAATGTCAACTAATGAACACCATAAATACATGTAGTCTTGCATAAGGTGTGAGATCTTGTTGGTTTGTCCAGGTTAGTGTGATCTCCCAATATATCTCAGAGTAATTTAGGCAGAGAATAAAAAAGTATTTGCAAAGCCCCCTTGGGGGACTGGGGAGAATGGAAGAAATATTTAAGTTCCCCATTGGGAAATTCTTGATATTCTCGCAAGCAGTGTGGACAACAATGCTGGTTTGAAAGGACGTATGCACCCTAGAAAAGCCATGTTTTAATCGAAGTCCCATTTCATAAAGGTAGAACAGTCCCTATTCAATACTGTATGTTTGAAACTGTAATCAGATCATTTCCCTGGAGATGTGATTTAATCAAGAGTGGTTGTTAAACTGGATCAGGTGATGACATGTCTCCACCCATTTGGGTGGGTCTTGATAAGTTTCTGGAGTCTTATAAAAGAGGAAACATTTTGGAGAATGAAGGTGATTTGGAGAGTGCAGAGAATGCTGCAGCACCACGAAGCAGAGAGTCCACAAGCCAGCAGCCTTTTGGAGATGATGAAGGAAAATGCCTCCTGGGGAGCATCATGAAACTGGAAGCCAGGGGAGAAAGCTAGCAGATGATGCTGTGTTTGCCATGTGCCCTTCCAGCTGAGAGAGAAGCTTCTGACTATGTTTGCCATGTGCCTTCTCACTTGAGAGAGAAACCCTGAACTTCATCAGCCTTCTTGAACCAAGGTATCTTTCCCTGGATAGATGTCTTGGATTGGACATTTCTATAGAATTGTTTTAATTGGGACATTTTCTTGGCCTTAGAACTATAAACTAGCAACTTATTAAACTCCCCTTTTTAAAAGCCATTCTGTTCTGGTATTTTGCATTCTGGCAGCTAGCAAACTAGAAGAACAACCAAATCAATAGGCTGAGCCCTCGTTCTTGGGGTTCACCCAAATGAAGCTTGCTCCTGTAAAGGAGAAGTTAAGCCTACTTATCATTATGCCTAATAGTCACCCCAGAGAATCATTTTGTCACTCAGATGTGGCCTCCTTCTCTAAGCCAACTCAGCAGGTGAACTCACTGCCCACCCCCCACCCCCCATAGGACATGTCTCAAGGGTTGTAAATCTCCCTAGTAACGTGGAACAGACCTCCCAGGATGAGCCAGGACCCAGCATCATGGGATTGAGAAAGCCTTCTTTACCAAAAGGGGGAAGAGAAAAATGAGACAAAATAAAATATCAGTGGCTAAGAGATTTCAAACAGAGTCGAGATTATTCTGGAGGTTATTCTTATGCATTATATAGATATTGCTTTTTAGTTTATGGTGTATTGGAGTGACTAGAGGAAAGTACCTGAAATTGCTGAGCTATATTTCAGTAGCCTTGATTCTTGAAGATGATTGTATAATGATATAGCTTTACAATGTGACTGTGTGATTGTGAAAACCTTGTGTCCGATGCTCCTTGTATCCAGGGCGTGGACAGATGAGTAAAAAAAGTAAGGATAAAAATAAATAAATAATAGGAGAGATAAAGGGTTAAAAAAAATAGGTAGATTGAAATACTAGAGGTCAATGCAAGGAAGGGAAAAGGAGTATGGGATGTATGAAATTTTTCTTTTTTCTTTTTATTTATTTTCCTGGAATGATGCAAATGTTCTAAAAATGATCCTGGTGATGAATACACAACTATGTGATCATATTGTCAGCCCTTGATTGTATACCATGTATGGACTGTATATGTATGAATATTTCTCAATAAAAAATATTTTAAAAAAAGAATGTCAACTAAGACACACAAAAAGAAGTCACTGGTTAGCCATAGAGAAAAAATAAAAGAATGCTATGATGTAGTATTAGTGTTATGACAAACCAAAACCAAATCAGACCAAAGTTATGAAAGGGCTGAAATCGAGTACATAGAAGAGTAGAAGAAGGTATTTGGTTTTAAAAAATAGAGTCAGAGAGAAGCTGACTTGTATCAAGTCTCCATGGCATCCAGGACAGGGAGAATATAGCCTGGTCCCACAGCTGCTTTGATCCCTGGCATTTCCCACTTACAGTTCACATCCATATCAATCATTCATTCTTTCTAGCAAATTCTTATAGAGTATGACCACTCTAGACACTGTGCTAAGTCCTGGGAAATACAACAGCAAAAAGATCAGTCTTATCCCATATGGAGCTTATAGTCTACCAGGGAAGAGAGATTATTAAATGAACGTTTTTACAAACTAATTCATTACAAAAGTGTAACAAATGCTACAAAAGGAGAAGTTCAGGACACTGTAAGGGAGTTTGGTAGGTGTGCCCACCCTAATCTAAGGGGTAAGGAAAAGACTAATCTAAAGAAGTAGTATTCTTAGAGTAAATTCTCTCTTGCTTGAGGACATGGATCTCTCTATTCAAGCAGCCAGGGGGTCTTAATGAGAAAAGCTGACAGTTTCCTACAGTCAAAAACGACAATCAAAACCAACTTAAATCATTTTGAGAGCATGATACAGAGATACAGGTAGAGTGCTATAGAGGTACCTGGCATGGGCTCCAGCCCAGAGAAGGAGACCCTCCCCCCCCGAGGGTCTTTCGTTTAGGGATTGCTACTGCTAGGAAATAAGCTATTTTATCCATAAAACTTTAACTCAGAACTGTACAAAATCCCCCTCTCCCTTGATTTTCCTTAGCTAGCCAAGAGAGGATGAGATTTCAAAAACCACAGTGCTAAAACACTAAGCATTAGTAAGAAGGAACTTACAGGGAGAAAAAAAAAATCATGAAAGATGTTTTCTAAAGAATATAGTTTTGTTTTCTGATCTCAAAATGAGAACTGATGCTCCTAATACCCATCAGGAGGACGCGCACCCCTTGGCACCTGGATCCCTGATCAGCCAAGTTTAAGAGAGAGGGCCCTCCCAACCTGGTCTAGATTCTCTTTAGAGAAGCAGCCGTACCAGGAAGGTTTGGCAGGACGGTGACCAGGCATGACGCAGTGAAAGGTGTCACCCTGATTGGTCGGAAAGGCCCCATTTATGTTGAATTCCTAACCCAACCAGAGCCAATTCATCAAGATTTTGCAGCAAGAGTCTTTCATGGTACCTCTCAAATTACAATCAAACAATTCAGTCTCTGTCTTATTGCATGACCTTTCACGCTTAACAAAGGGCTTCAGCACATTGACCAGATACCCATATTCTAAGGTAGCACTATCCGATAGGGTGACCACCAATCACACGTGGCTACTGAGTACTTGAAATATGGCTTGTATGAACTGATTGTGTTGTAAGTGTGAACTACATATCAGGTTTTGAAAACTTAATACAAAAAGGTGAAATGTCTCATTTTTACTATTTCGTATGGATAATATGTCAAAATGTTATCTTAGATATAATAATAAAATATATTATTAATGATAGTTTCACCTGTTTCTTTTTACTCATTTTAATGTGGTTACTAGAATATTTAAAATCACAAGTGGCTCATATTATATTTCTATTGAACAGCACTGCTCTAGAATGACCTTGATTCTAAGCACTAAATCTCCTCTTTCCGAATTATTTTCTCAACTAGAATAAGTATTGAAGCGTCTACAAAAAATTCCTTAAACCTTCTTCCATTTATAGAAGTGGCTCAGTATTATCAGAAAAACATCCTGTGTTTCAGCCTAGTAACTAAAAACATGACTATCAGATAATTTTACCTCTTTAGGTCTGAGTTTCTTTACAGAAAATGAAGAGTTTGAACTGGTTCCCCTCTATGGTTTCTTCCAATTCTATGATTATTTGATTATTATGATGTTAAAATTTTTCTAAAATATTTCTATAAATAGGATTTTACTTAGCTTTTATTATAATGCATATAAATGTTTGAACCAACTTTTGAAAATAATATAAAATAAATATTTGCTTTTTTGATGCAAAGACAGAATTTCATTTTAATCATTCTATACTATTTCCAGTGGATACATGTTAGTTTATTTAAACATGCATATGTTAAAGTAGCATGCTTGTTTTCTATATTGCTATTATAAAATTTTCCACAACACTATTTTTGTTAATAAAGGTTTTTCAGTTTTCAAGATTCGATTCATTCAATTCATTATGATTATTATTTATTTGGTCCCTTAGATTTTCTTCCACAGATCATCCTGTTTCCATCAATCATTTATGCCTCCTATACTCTCTTTTGAGTATTTCTGGTTATATTTTATATCTTATCACACTGTTGTATCCTTTAATTCTCTTTCAGGACTGGGCTCCCTTGCATCATTCACCAGCTCCTTTTAGGTACCTGTTCATCCTGATCACACTCTTTCCCTCCTGTAGATTCAGGGCCTTCCCCCTGTGCTCATCCCTTTTCAAAACAGCTCACCTGAAAGGATCTATTAACAGGAATATATCAGGGTGAATTCAAATCATCGCAAACACTCCTTACTGGAGAAGGGGCAGGTCTTTGCATTTTTAGCCTTAATGCTCATCTTGAAATGAAAGTCTTAATCTTATTTGAATTGAACGGAAAACTCCTATTCTTTTTTTTCCATTTTCCTAAAATCTATCAGAGTATGTGTCCTCTCACATACTTATGTCTTACAAGCCCAGACATAGGCATTCTTTCTTGTGAAATTATGGCTTTAAATACCTCTTCAGGTACCTATGCAAAATCCTGACTGCTATACTTAGGGCTTTTAGGCAGAATTTGAAGAGCTCTGGATTTGGAGTAAGATGCCCTACACTCATATCTTAGCTGTACTTGAATTAGATGTATCATCTTGGAGATCTCGAACCTGGAGTTGCTATTAATAATCGTTGCTACACTCAGCTTCACAAACAAGAATTTCTGAGCATCTAAAGAAATACTGAATGTGAAAGTACTTACCAATGGTAAAGAGCTATACAAGCTTGAGTTACCTTGGGTATCCTGGAACTTACTTACATTTTTTTCCAAGTTCTTTTTCCCTTTCTAAAGTCAGGAAACCTACATCAAAGCATTCAGTGTAAAGAGGAAGGACCAACATGGCCAAGGCTTTCAGAATAATGGAAAATTTCAAGTTATGATGAAATGATCACTCTCTTCATTCAATAATATGAATAGCTCTATGAAACACCTATTATAACTAATAACCTGTGTTACTTTATACAATTCATCTAAGAGACTCAATTTGTCAAGAAATAGCAAATGGTTTCATGAAATTTAAATGGAACCTGGATGGAGGGATGAGTCTATATTAAGTTGATAGCCATATTAAAGTAGCAAATTAATGTTAATGTTATGAAGAGGAGTACAAATAAAAGATTTTAAGAATTAGAAGCTAATCAACTCGATGTATTAGGAAGGAATTCTGTTCCTAAAATAGATGCAAGAATATTTTCAAACACAAAATTCAAGTGCTTAAAAATAATTCCCTCAAGAAAGCAATATAATTTATAAAAATATGACCTATAATATATAATAAACATATAGCCCTTCCCGACATTCTGTGAAATCAGGGCGGTAGGACAGGGCTGCTGTCATCAATTATTCCTGGAATTTGGTGGAGAAAAGAAAAGAATTTGGAATCAGCCACCCCGGGTTCCGTTCTAGTTCCCTCACTTGAGAATTATTTCTTCATACCTAAAAGGAAGACAATACTATCGGCTCTGCCTAAATTACAGACCCAGTTGTATGGGAAAGACAGGCACAAATGCTGCTGTTAGGGCGACAGAAGTGGCGGTGGACTGAGCTGTGCATTTAAAGAAATCCAGCCCTTCCCAGCTGGAAGACACTGGCGAATAGAAAGGAAAAGTACCCAGTTTATTTTTCATCCTGTTTCAAACTTGGGGAGAAGAGGCTGGGAACCGGGGGGGTGGTGAAGTCACCTGAATATGGAACCCCCAGCCATTTACCCTTTGTTCCTTCATTATTTCATTCCTTCAGTCATTCGACAAACCTTTATGGGGCCTGTGTTGGGCGTCGGGTAGCGGGCTAGGCACTGGAGCCACAGGCAGGAAGGGACCCAGCCTGTATCGGGGAGCCCTCTGACTAGTGAGCAGGCACCACACGCCTAACTGCGGGACAGCCAGGCCGCGCTCGCTTGGGGTGAAGAGGCTGCTGGCCGGGCCGTCCCGCCGCCACCTCCAGCGAGTCAGCCGGCGCCGCAGCGCCCCGCCGCCCCTGCCCTCTACCGCGGCGGCGGCGAGTTCGGCCCGCGTCCCCATGACAACCAGGAGGCGCGGCAGGCGGAGCGGGAGAGGCCGCGCGGCTGGCGGGCCGGGGCGGCGGGAGCGCGCGGCGGGCGCAGGGCCCCTCGGGCGGGCGGGAGGGCTCCCCGCGTTCCTGCTCCCGGGGCCTCAGACCTCCCGGGCAGGCGCGGCCGGCGCGGCGCGGCACAGACAGGTAACAGGGCCCCGGGCCTCCCCTGCCCACCTCACCCCGGTCCCTCTCGCGTCGGCCGGGCTGGCACCCGCAATCCTAGAGGCAGGGGTTACCCCAGGAGGCTGGGGGAGACTGTGCACGCGGCGGGTGGGAAAGAGCCCGGGATGCAAGGACTTTGAAGTGTAGGTTCTAATTGTGTGGCCTTAGGCAAGTCACTTAATTTGTGCCTCCGTTTCCCTGACGTGAAAGTGAGGGATTTGAGAACTGACGAAACTGTTTATTCATCCGTTCTTGCTGCTCAAGTTTTCATTCACCGCCCCTGCTTTTCGCCCCTCCTCTTCACCCACAACTGTAGGATCTCCCTTAAATTCCTCTGATTTGGGTGGCATGAATCCCGGGATCTTCCTCCTCCTCTTTCTACAACCATAAATGCGCTTTCATTGACTTTTATTCAGTAATTCGGAGTTGAATTCTTTTTCAATACTTTGTCCATTTATCTTCATATACTAATTATAAAATAAAACTGTTGCTGGGGGAAATACTATCTTGTGTTAGGCAAGTACATAAGCTCATTTTGTCAAGAGAGTGAGCCAGTGCCCATAGAACCATTAAGGAACTGTAAGATTTGTATTTTTAGAAAGTTCTTCAGGCTTCTGTCCTTAACTCTTGGTATGTTTATGTTAACAGACCCCAGAAATGGCCAGAGAAAGAATTTACTCAAATAAAGGCATGCCATTTAGGGGATTCACAGGAAAGGAAAGTTTGAGAAAATCTAGCTGGAATTCCTTTGAGTAAGAATTCCAGTTTACTCATCCCCATGTACTGAGCACTCTGCAAAGCACCTGGTATCTAGCTGTTGTCCAACAAATAGGGAACGAATGCCAATTTCAGTCAGTACCACATATTTCAACTCATCACTAAGCCTATGTCATAAATACAAAGGAGCACTCCTCCCTCCCCCCCCAAATAAGCCCGTTTCTTCATTTTGTAGAACCAAGAGTTACTACTATCTCAGAGAAACTAACATTAAATAGTTTGCTAAAAGCAAAATTTTTATGTTTTATACATTCATAATTGTAAGCATTTTAGGAATCTAGATCATTTTTCTCTCCAGCAGATTAAAAATTAAGAACCATAAACCAGATGCAACAGCTTCTTGACATGGAGAACAAGGCTCCTAATACTACGGGGTAAGTGCTGCAAATCTGTTTAATAAGTTGGTATTTTACTTTGTCAAAAATCATGGACTATGCATGAGTTTTGAAATTTCATATTAATAGAAAGATGTGCCAATTATTTTTGGTGAAGAGGGTGGGGGGAATTTCAAGAGACTGTAATTAAGAATCTATGGCATGAATCTTTTTTTGCATGGGTAGGCACCAGGAATCAAACTCAGGTCTCTGGCATGGCAGTCGAGAACTCTGCCTGGTGAGCCACAGTGGCCTGCCCAGCATGAGTCTTTTGAATTTTGACTCTGTATATTGTA
The DNA here is from genome assembly GCF_023851605.1 of Tamandua tetradactyla. Taxonomy (NCBI): domain Eukaryota; kingdom Metazoa; phylum Chordata; class Mammalia; order Pilosa; family Myrmecophagidae; genus Tamandua; species Tamandua tetradactyla. Next base: position 49,844,106 of record NC_135334.1, on the reverse strand, counting down.
CACCAGAGGTGTCCAAAGACGATCGCCATTTTCCAACTTTCAGTGACTTTGTCCAGTGGCTTCATGGGATAGATGCACACACCCAGGGGAACCAACCTTGCAGCCTTTGTGCAGTCTTGGATTCTCACACTGCAACAGCTCATGGCCAGCTTATTCCTTTCTTGCATTCTCGCTTCCTCCATTCTTGCCCTTCAGGCTGAACTCAGCACTTCACCACAAGTTCCAGAATAAATACAACTCTACGAAACAGCAATAAGAGCTGGGTATTTTATCAAAAGTTTCATGGGGAGGTAAGGAATAGAGTTTGCAATTTGTATAGCATTCTATATCCTAGAAATTCAATCAAAATCCTTTTCAGAAATATCTATCCCCATCCTCTTCCTGCCACCAGCACTACAAAGGTTCCTCTTCCTGCTGTTTCACTGGCAGGATTACCATAGTTCCTACTCTTGACTGTGACTGACCTGGTTGTGGTCAAACCACTCCAGGTGTCTCACCGTCAGTTTTTCTACTCAAACCATGGCCTTGACATCAGGAAGAAGTAAAACTAAAAAAGTCCGGATAAAAATAGCTATCGCTTTTTTAACTCCTACTTCATAATCCTCCATACAACAGCCCTGCTAAATATTATTCTCATTTTACAACTAAGAAAACTGAGTATATTAATTAGTATATAGTCTAAAGTCTTGTAACAAAGAGACCTGAAAATAATACAATGGCTTAATAAGAATGAAGTTTGTTTCTGACTCATATAATAATCCAGAGATAAGCAGACCAGGGCTGGTAGGGCAGCTCTGCCAACCTCACGAAGTGATTTCTATCTCTGGGCCCAAGTGACTGCTTCGGCTCCTACCACTGTGGCTGTGTTCCTGCCAGAGGGAAGGGGTTAGGGCGAGGGGAGAGCATATTAATATTCACTTTAGGAGTATGACCTGGAAGTGCCAGGCATCACTAAAGGGAACAGTGCCCACAAGACCACCCTTACTTCATATACCAGTCACAAACTCAGGGGTCCTCAAGACCATTCTCGCTTCAGACCAGCTGGCCACAAATTTAGAGGTCCCCATGGACTCCCTTAGGTTTGATAATTCACTAGAAAGACACACTTTATTGAAAGCACAACAGTTATGATTATAGTTTTATGATAGCAAAAGGATACAAATAAGAACCAACTAAAGGAAGAAACACATAGGACCAAAGTAGTCTGGGAGAGTTCCAAAAGCCAAAGCTTTGGTCATCCTCGGGGATGTGAAGTTGTGAGAGTACTGCCAACCAGGGAAGTTTACCTAAATTTCAGTGTCCAGAGTTTTTATTGGGGTTCCATTATACAGGCATGATGAATGATCATTGCCCACGTGATTGAACCCAATCTCTGGTCTCCTCCCTTCCCTAGAAGTCAGGCTGAGAGCAGGCTACCATATGGCTCAAAGTCCCAACCCTGTCATTACATGGTTGGTTCTGGCAGGGTTGGCCTCCAACCTGAGGCCACCAGTGTGGTTGGCCCCACCCTGAGTCATCTCATTAGCATAAACTATCAAGTATCCACCACAAGTCACCTCATTAGTATAACCTATCAAGTTTGGCCCAAGGAGCCAAGGCAAAAGCCAGACCTTTCTTTGGGCTGGATTAAAGTCCTTACTACATACTCTGCCACAGTGAGGTTCAGAAAGAGAACCTAGAAAGAGAGAGAGAAAGAAAGAAGGAACTTATCTGAGAATACACAGCTCATTAGTGCAGAAGGCACCAATCTCTGCATTCCTTCCTATCCTGGAAATAGACGATAATGGCACGTGGGCAGCAGTCTACCTAATATTCTTAGCCAGGTTAAGGTTAGGGTTCTGGAGTGAGTAGGTGGTGGGTCACTGATATAGTGATGGCACTAAGAGCTAGGGTACAGATTGATGGCCTTGGACCTAAGGTTGGGTACCAGCTATCACTTCACTCCTGCAAATTCAAGCCTGTGGAGACTGCTGCTTCTCTTCATTCATTCTTCTGGAAAAAAGTATTGAGTACTAAATATATGCTAGGCACAACCCTATGGTTCATATAAAGACTATTAATAAATAGACCTGTCCTTAAAGAACTTAGAATTTAGTACAGAACCATAGAGCTTTATTTGTCTCTTTAATTAAACTCTTCCTTTTTTTTTAAATTGTCAAAACACATATACAATATAAAACTTGCCCATTTCAGCCATTTCCAAGCATACCATTCAATGGGATTAATCATTCACAATATTGCAGAACCCTCACCACCATCCATTACCAGAACTTTCCCATCACCCTAAACAGAAACCCTACACTCAAAAGGCATTAACTCTTCATTCCCCCCTGCTCCCCACCCTTGGTAATCTGCACTTTACTTTCTGCCTCTGAGTTGGCATATTCTAGTTATTTCATGTAAGTTGAATCATATAATACCTGTCCCTTTGTGCCTGACTTATTTCACTCAGCATGGTGTCTTTTGAGGTTCATCCATGTAGCATCATGTATACTTGAACCTTTGTAAATGCTCTTTGGCTATTTGAAAAAACTGTTTATTTTCTGTTGGTTGAGTAAAAAGTCTAAAAAGTTATACATATATAATAAAGCTTTTCAATTATTATTTTATTGTCTGTCACCTTAGTTATTTGTCTATTTGACCTCTAAAATTTTAAGAAAGATCTTCACTATGGTTGGGGATTTGTCCAGTTCTTCTCATATTTCTAACAGTTTTTAAAATATATATTTCAGTGTTTTGTTGCTCAGTGTGTCAAGGTTCATGGATATAATATCTTCTTGGTTTATTATATGAAATATCTCACAGATAAAAGTTAATGGTTTGTTTGAATCCTACTTTGCCTGATGTGAATATTGGCATCCTGCTTTCCTTTTATTTACTTTAGTCTAGAATATCTTTATTCTCTCCTGCTCTTCAACCTTTTTTATACCTTCTGTGCTGGTTTGAAAGGATTATGTACCCTAGAAAAATCATGTTTTAATCCTGATCCATCTTGTGGAGGCAGGAATTCCTTTTAATTCCTATTCAGGACTGTAGGTTGGAAACTTGATTAGATTTTCTCCACAGAGATGTGACTCATCCAATTATGGGTATTAACCTTTGATTAGAGGGAGATGTGACTCCACCCACTCCAGGTGAGTCTTGGTTAGTTTACTGGAACCTTTAAAAGAGGAAACATTTTGGAGAGAGCAGCAGAGCCGCAAGGACTACGAGAGCCTACCCAGCCAGAGACCTTTGGAGAGGAAGAAGGAAAATACCCCTGGGGAAGCTTCATGAAACAGAAGCCTGGAGAAAAAGCTAGCAGATGTCACCATGTTGGCCAGGTGCCTTTACCCATTGAGAGAGAAACTGGGAACTTTATCTGCCTTCTTGAACCAAGGTGTCTTTTCTTGGATGCCTTAGATTGGACATTTCTATAGCCTTGCTTCAATTTGGATATTATCATGGGCTTAGAACTGTAAATTTGCAACTTAATAATTCCCTTTTTAAAAGCCGTTGCATTTCTGGTATATCACATTCTGGCAGATAGCAAACTAGAATACCTTATTAGATGTATCTCTTATACATAGCATATGGCTAGATTTAAAAAAACTCAGTTGGAGAGTCTTTGACATTAAAAAGATTTTGTCATTAATACATTGTTTTTTACCCTTTTTGCTTTTCCAGCTTTTACTAGTCTGATCTGGTTTTCTTTGTTCTTCTCTCTTGGTAGTTCTATATCCTGTTTTATAGATTATTATCTTAATGTGTTTAATTTTTTCTTTTTTAAAATTTCTTCTTTGGCATCCTGAATTTTAATTGTATCTTTGGTACCTCCCTCAACCCCTAATAATATTTGACCTTTAGTAATATGCCTTGGCTTCCCTATTCCCTTATCCCACCCCCTAGAACAGTAATCTGGATTTCTAGTTACTGATGTTATTAATTGTTATATTATTCCCTTGTATTTTAAGAATCCTTTTTTAACAACCATAAGTTTTACTGATTGCATTGCTCATTATTGTTATTCATTATTGTAATTTGAATACAAAATATCCCTCTTTATTGATTTTTTTAAAAAAATTTGGATTCATTTTAGTCGGACTGAAGTATTGCCTTAATTAATATTTTCATTAAAAATTCATAAAAATGGATGATATTCTCCCTAAATTCTTACATGTCCAGAATGCCTCATTTTTACTCTCATATAGGAACCGTAACATCACCTCCATTGTCTTGAAGCATTTAGCATTGAGGTGCAAAGTATAATGCCAGTCTTATTTTCTTGTTCTCAGGTTCCTTTTTTTTAATGTCTAGAGGCTTGTAGGATTTTTCTTTTATCGTTGGAATTTAGAAATTTATGAAGCTAACCTTCTAGGTATGGATTCTTTATCAATGGTGCTGTACAGCATGTGGTGAGCACTTTTACTCTAAAGATTGAATCTCTTCAATTCAGTGGAATTTTATTATTAATTTATTACTTTGATTAATAATTCTTCACTATGTTATTTCTCTCCCACCTCCTAGAACTCCCATGTCTTTTTTTGTTCTTATAATTTCCATTGTTGTCTTTTTTTGCTCTACACTCCGGAGGACTTGGTTTTTCTCATTTTTATTTAAGCAATGATCACTTTGTTATTTATTGTCTCTACTGAGACTTTTAGCTTTGGCAATCATTGTATTACAATTTGTGACAGTGTAATCACAAATTACAAATGTGTAACATTATTTCTTGATTCCTATATTAACTCTTTTACAATCAGTCATTCTGTGGATGTGACTCTGGTGAATTTTCCCATATTCCTGAAATTATGCTGTTTTTGAAATTCCAGAAACTGTTCCAGAGCCCAATCTTTCTCCCAACCTCTGCTCTTCTAACTGAGAAATCTGTTAGCGCTTCCAAGAAATCTACCCACAAACCACACTACAGCTTCAACCCCCTGAGGGCTCAGCATGGCCACATGAAACAAAGGGAGCAAAATGTGTGTTCATCATCCTTAACTGAACATTTCACTTTTCTCTACTGAATCATTTAGTCTACATTTTTTCCTGTGACTTATAACTTAGTCATTGTTTCCAGTCAAAGAATTTTGTCAAATGCTTTCTAAAAATCTAGGTGCTGCTACCAAATTCTTCATACCTGTCATTAAAGTCATATTTTCAAAGAACAAATGCAGATTTAAATTCAGAAAAGGCCTTTTAAAACAGTGCTCTTCTGTGTGGCTCTTTCTTAACCTTTAGAATAGTATCTTGTTGCTATTAGAGATATTAAGTCAGAATCATAACTTTACTTCCCAGTTTCTTGATGAGTTAAGTAGACTAATATAGTTTGAATTATATTTTGTAAAAAAATGTAAATTTTCTGAAGTCAATATAGTGATAGTATAATAAATCATAATAATTATTCTTTTTCACTTTGAACATCTTTAATTTGATTCATTCCCTTGCCTTCAGGATGGCCCAGATTATACCCCTTTCATTCTCCTTCCATCATACTTTACCCTATCTCACCCCCACTCTCCTCTTTAGAGTAATCCAATCTGGCAAGTTCTTTTATTGTTTATCTGAAGAAGAAATGAGATAAAATAGCCTTGGGTAAAATCCTATATGCACAGTTTGAAGATAAATTCTGAAATCTTAACACACTGCTGAGTGATTGTAGGAATGATTTTAGGAGGAGGAAAGGAAATTAGGAAAGAAGGAAGGAAAGATTGCTTTGAGAAACTAAGATTCTACCAAGTTTCGGAAAAGATTAAAAAGTGCCACTGTGCAGGATAAATTCACATGTACTGTTTTACAGGGTGCTGTTTATAAAAGTTGCCCATCTGAGTTACATTAAAAAAACAAGCAAACCAGTATGGTAAACCTGATGTAGGTAGCTACACCAGATGACAGGCACACCTGACCCAGCACGGGTGCTTTGTGGTCTTAGTCATCTGGCACCTTGGAATCACCTGGAACAGTTGTGAAGCTCTGGTCAGGGCAATGGTGCCAAAATCATGACCTGATTGAAATCAGAGATGTAAACAGCTCATTTATTCTCTCCCCAGATGAAAGAAGCAGTGTCATTGGATGGAAGTTAATGTAACAGCTATGCCCTGTTTGAACTAAACACAAAAAGCAGAAGGAAAAGGAGAAATATGGGACAAAAAAAGAAAAACAATCAAGAGAAATAGGGGCACTAAGACCTATGATAATATAACATTAAGAAGATCCAATAACATTGCAGGCCTATGGATTCTCCAGTCCCTAGCTTTGTTCTGCAGCTCCACTGTCATACTGTCGGGATCTGTATAGTATCTGTACAGGGTAGGCATGCAGTAATCATGTTTGAATGGAATAATTGATTAAATAAAATAATGAAAGCCTATTAAAAGAAATAAAGTGCCAAACAACAGGGAGATCAAATATAAATATCAAATTCAAAAGACCAGAGAAGAGTGGAGTTAAGAGCTTAGGGTTTGATAGAAACAGGGTTGTATTAAAAGCAGTCCAGGGCTGCTAAATGCTATTTTTACAGATAAGGTTTTGTATATCAAGGGCTCACCTTATTAACTGGTGAGTGTGTTGTGCCCAGTTATGTAGCAATGGCTTCAAGAGCTAGAGGCATGGCTGACTGCAGCCTGCTTCTTGGCATCACTGAAAGTGACATGCTAAGACATGCTCCGTAAAATAGCTTTTTATGTTATTTAAATTAGGGTGTGTTCTAAAAGTCCCTAAGTACTTTTTTTTTTTTTTTTTAATACGTGGGCAGGCACCGGGAATCGAACCCAGGTCCTCTGGCATTCCAGGCAAGCGTTCTTGCCTGCTGAGCCATTGTGGCCCACCCCCTAAGTACTTTTGACACTCATTTTCTTTTCCCCCTTTAAAAGCTGATATTAAAGTGTTGGTTGAAGGAGGAAATTATAGGTTGCCTACATGTTACTAGAATAAATAAATTTTTTGGAAAAAAGCACAGGACTGTGTGACAAACAGTGGACGCTTTTGTAAATGATGCACTATAGTTAATAAAAGAATTATAAAAATGTTCTTCCATGAATTGTAACAAATGTGCCACAGTAATATAAGGTGTTAATAGGGTGGTATATGGGGACTCTGTATTTTATTCATGATTTTTCTGTAAACCTACAACTTTTCCAATTAAAAAAAAGTTCTTCTTATAATAGAAAGTATTGTAGAGTGAGGGAACTATGTTTCAAATACTACCATACTAGAGCACACACATATATAGCATAGCTGTGTATGAGAAATCCACTAGTTAATCAATAGTGCAGTGGAATAATTATAATCTATACAAAGCTAAAGTGTACAAAAAAGAGCAGAAGAGACCTAGATGCACTATGGAATCTATGCAATGAAATGCCTTCTAAATTTTCTCTTAAAAAAAAAGAGAAAGGAAAGGACAGGCCACGGTGGCTTGGCAGGCAGACTTCCTGCCTGCCATGCCAGAGACCTGAGTTCAATTCCCAGTGCCTGCCCATGCAAAAAAAAAAAAAAAAAAAAAAAATAGAAAAAGGAAGAAATACAAATCATTTGCTAATCTTATAATTTTCAAGTTAAATCCTACTTTAAAAGATTTTAGAAAAGATAAATGGATCAGCAAAACAGTTAATTCATAAAGGTCAGCTGGTCAGAGTCCCTATAAAATTTGTATCCATTCATATTAGAAATTGAAGTGGGATGTGAAGTGTAATTGGGTAGTATGATGGCCCAGGGTCTCAGGAATATCCAAATCTTGCTTCATCACAATGTGAAGGGAGGTACATACATAATTCTATGGCAACGAAAAGCAAAACACTATTGTTAATCTGGGCCTTTACTCCAAAATTCACTAAACGCTGATTAGTTCAGCCACAGTACATAACCTAAGCTAGAGACTGAGGAAGCATCTTAAAAGGTTCCTTCAATTTATTCCTTCCTTTATTAATCATTCAAAAATATTCACTGAGGGAGTTCTGCTAGTGGAAAGATAGAGAGGATGTACTTTTTCCTATTTCTCTCACTTTAGTATAACTGAACCCCCTGGACATTATCTGTAAAATGAACATAAGAAGACTGAAAGATGGAGAGAAGAAGCAGGGTTGCTAGGGAACTCAGGACCCACACAATGACACACCAGTGTGTTTTGGGTTTTTCTTTGTTTCATATATCCCAGAATGGGTACTAGAGAATCTACAACCCAGAAGCACCAACAGAAGCAAGCAAATAAAGTGCAAAGAAAAGCCAGCTCTCTTTAGCCAAAAGACCAGAAAAAAAGGAAAGCCTGGCGAGAAAGAACACTTTTAGACTATAACTGTTTTTTACCAGCAAAACACCATACACAAAACAATATGTTCCCATCGCCATCACTGCCAGCAAAGGCCAAATGGAAAGCCTTGACTTCCATTGCCAGGATATAATCCTAACTCTCAATTCCCCTCCACCAAAGGGTGGTTCTGAGGAAGGCCCAGTGGGGAGCCACTGCTTTCATCCCCATTGGGAATTAACAAGGCCTTCTACAAGCCATCATATCAGTGAAGACCATGTGGGGAGCCTGGACTTCTATACTCACCCTGTGGTAATGAGCACCTGCTCCCTACTCTCGGGTGGAATCAGAGGGGATCTAGTTAATGGTCAGGACTTTTACCACTGCTCAGTGGTAACAAGATCACTCCCCACATGCACACAGACACCCGCAGTGTCAGTGGAGACCATGGGGGAGCTTGAACTTCCACCTTCACTTCCAATCAAGACCTGCCCAAATGGGTGGAGACATGTTGTCACCTAATCCAGTTTAACAATCACTCTTGACTAAATCACATCATCCAGGGAGATGATCTGATTACAGTTTCAAACATACAGTAGTGAATAGGGATTATTCTACCTTTATGAAATGGGATTTTGATTAAAACATGGCTTTTCTAGGGGACATACATCCTTCCAAACCAGCACACGAACATTCCAAATAGAACTAATACCAATCCTGCTCAAATTTTTCCAAAAAATTGTGGAAAAAGAAACTCTACCTAACTCATTTTATGAAGCTAAGATCATTTTAATACCAAAATCAGATAAAGATGCTATAAGAAAGAAAAACTACAGGCCAATCTCCCTAATGTACATAGATGCAAAAATTCTCAATAAAATATTAGCAAATCAAATCCAACAACACATTAAAAGAATTATACACCATGACCAAGTGGGGTTTATACCAGGAATGCAAGGATGATTCAACACAAGAAAATCAATCAGTGTAACATAGCACATTAACAAATCGAAAGGGAAAAATGACATGATCATCTTGATTGGCACTGAAAAAGCAGTCAACAAAATTCAGTATCCTTTTGTGATAATAACACTCCAAAAGATAGGAATTAAAGGTAACTACTTCAATATGGTAAAGGGAATATATGAAAAATGGATAGCCAACATCATACTCAATGGAGAGAGACTGAAAGCTTCCCCCCTAAGATCAGGAACAAGACAAGGGTGCCCACTGTCACCACTATAATTCAACATTGTGCTGGAAGTTCTACCTAGAGCAATCAGGTAGGACAAAGAAATAAAAGGCATCCAAATTGGAAAGGAAGAACTAAAACTCTCATTATTTGCAGATGATATGATATTATACTTGGAAGATTCTGAGAAATCTACAGCAAAGCTACTTGAGCTACTACACAAATTTAGCAAGGTGGCAGGATATAAAATTAATGTGCAAAAATCAGTAACATTTCTATACACAAGCAAAGACCTAGCTGAGGAGTCAGTTAAGGATAATATTCCATTCAAGATAGCAACTAAAAGAATCAAGTACTTAGGAATGAACTTAACTAGGGACATGAAGGACTTGTACACAGAAAACTACATAACATTGCTAAAAGAAATCAAAGGAGATCTAAATAGGTGGAAAGACACTCCCTGTTCATGGATAGGAAGGCTAAATATAAATAAAATGTCAATTCTCCCCAAATTGATCTATAGATTCAGCACAGTACCAATCAAAATTCCAGCAACCTACTTTGAAGATTTGGAAAAGCTAATTGCCAAATTCATCCGGAAGGGAAAGAGACCCTGAATAGCTAAAAACATCCTAAAAAAGAAGAATGAAGTGGGAGGATTAACACTCCATGACTTTAAAACCTATTATAAAGCCACAGTGGGCAAAACAGCACAGTACTGGCAGAAAGATAGAAGCATTGACCAAATGGAATTGAATTGAGAGTACAGAAATAGACCACCAACTCTATGGTCAACTGATTTTTAACAAGGCCACAGATCCTCTGTACTGAGACAAAATAGCCTTTTTCAATAATTAGGCATGAAAGAACTGGATACAATAGGTAAAAAGATGAAGGAGGAACCCTATCTTACACCCTACACTAAAATTAACTCAAAATGGATCAAATACCTAAACACAAGAACTAGAACCCTAAAGCTTCTAGAAGAAAATGTAGGGAAACATCTTCAAGACCTAGTAGGAGGAGGATAGCTTCCTAAACTTTACACCCAAAGCACAAGCAACAAAAGAAGAAATAGATAATGGGAACTCCTCAAAATCAATGCTTCTGCACTTCAAAAGACTTTGTCAAAAAGGTGAAAAGGCAGCCAACTTAATGGGAGAAAATATTTGGAAATCACATATCAGACAAAGGTTTGGTTTCCTGTATATACAAAGAAATCATACAATTCAACAACAATAGAACAAACAACCCAGTTATAAAATGGGCTAAAGATGTGAATAGGCATTTTTCTGAAGAACAAATACAGATGGTTCAAAAGCACATGAAGAGATACTCATTTTCTTTGGCTACAAGGGAAATGCAGATCAAGACTACAATGAGATACCAACTCATACCTACAAGAATGGCTGCTATTAAACAAACAGGAAACTAAATGTTGGAGAGAATGTGGGGAAACTGGGACACTTATGCACTGCCGTTGGGAATGTATAATGTAGCAGCCACTATGGAAGTCTGGCGGTTCCTTAAGAAACTAAATATCAAGTTGCCCTATGACCCAGCAATAGCACTACTTGGTATATAGCCAGAAGAGCTGAAAGCAACGACACAGACATTTGCACACTGATGTTTATAGCAGCATTAGTCACAATCACCAAGAGATGGAAACAAACCAAATGCCCATCAACAGATGAGTGGATCAATAAAATGTGGTGTGTATATATATATATATATATATATATATATATATATATGATGGAATATTATGCAGCAGTAAGACAAAATGACATTCTGAAGCACATGACAAGATGGATGAGCCTTGAGGACATAATGCAGAGTGAAATTAGCCAGACACAAAAGGACAGATTCTGTATGAGTCCACTTTTATGACCAGCATAAAGGTATAATCAGAAGCTTATTATGCAGAATATAGGCAACTTAGAGATACATAGAAGCTGGAGATGGGTGAACCATTAGCTAATGAGGTTGAACTCCAATGTAAGTGAATAGATAGGAGTGAAGGTGGTTCTCTAGTGGGTCTATAAGTAATATTAGCATATACTGAAGATGAACACGATTGAAAGGGGTTGTATAGACCCACGTGTCCCACCAATTAACACTAGAAATACAAATTAGTTCTTGCAAGAATTACTTCAAACATATGATTCTTGTACAAAGAGTGTTTAAATCCAGGGTATAGGGGGAAAACTGCTATTGCAGGCTATGAGCTATGTTCAACAGGAAACCATCAGCACTACCACAGCAATAGCAGATGTAAATAATGGGGGGAGGGACAAGAGTTAAGGGGAGGTTTCGATTTCTATTTGGTGAGGGTGTGTTTATTGGTTCTCTTTCTCTTGGTGTGCTGGTTTGAAAGGAAATATGCCCCCTAATAAAAGCCATGTTTTAATATAAATCCCATTTCATAAAGGTAGAATAATCTCCATTCAATACTGTATGTTTGAAACTGTAATGAGATCATCTCCCTGGGTGATGTGATTTAGTCAAGAATGGTTGTTAAACTCGATTAAGGGACGATATGTCTCCCCCCATTTGAGTGGGTCTTGATTGGTTTATTGGAGTCCTATAAAAGGGAAAACATTTTGGAGAATGGGAGATTCAGAGAGAGCAGAGCAGAATGACATAGCCATGAGAAGCTGAAGTCCACCAGCCAGCGACCTTTGGAGATGAAGAAGGAAAATGCCTCCCGGGGAGCTTCATGAAACCAGAAGCCAGGAGAGAAAAGCTAGCAGATGATGATACCATGTTCGCCATGTGCCCTTCCAGCTGAGAGAAAAGCCCTGACTGTGTTCGCCACATGCCTTCTCACTTGAGAGAGAAACCTCGAACTTCATCGGCCTTCTTGAACCAAGGTATTCTTCCCTGGATGCCTTTGATTGGACATTTCTATAGACTTGTTTTAATTGGGACATTTTCTCAGCCTTAGAACTGTAAACTAGCAACTTATTAAATTCCCCTTTTAAAAAGCCATTCTATTTCTGGTATATTGCATTCTGGCAGCTAACTAACTAGAACACTTGGGAACAATGAAATTATCTAAAATTGAGAATGTTGATCGACTGTGGACTTTGGGCCTTCTACCTGAAGCCTAATGAATGCAGGTAGCTGAAGGATGCACTGATGGAGAATTAAATTGGTGAACGATGGTATATACTTATGAACAAAGATTGTGCTGCTACCAAAACGAACATAGTTGTGAGGCACGCAATGATGTGAATGAACATGTGGGACATTTGAAGAGGCATAATAAGCCAGAAACAAAAGAAAAAGAATGGTACGGTCACTTTTAGAAAATGCATATAAGAAAACAGGGGCCTAGAAAAGCAGACACATTAAGTCTGGAGTGGACTTTCAATGTTGTTGATCTTCAATATGGTAATATTACTTATAGACCCACTAGAGAACCACCTCCACTCCTGTCTATTTCCTTACATTGGAGTTCAAACTCATTAGCTAACGGTTCACCCATCTCTAGCTTCTATATATCTCTAAGTCACCTATATTCTGTATTATGAGACTCTGATTATACCTTTATGCTGGTCATAAAAGGGGACTCATACAGTATCTATCCTTTTGTGTCTAACTAAGAACCAAGCCGAACAGTTTGGGGTTAAAGTAATTCGGAACATAGGGGTAAGGAAGACAGTATCTATATTTTAGAAGCACACATACTCCTGAGAGTAATGGAAGAAAGTTTTATTTGCTCTGGAACTGATATCTTCTGTAGTGCATAATCTAACTCAACCTATCTGTATAGCTCATTTGAACAACTGAAACATAGGGAGCACAGAATAAGAAAGAGGTCCTTTAATCCTGTATAGATTATTGTAATGCCTGGATACATCTTAGAGTATATTAAGCAGATAATAAAAATGTATTGGCAAAGTCCCCTGTGGGATGGGAGAAAGAATATGGAACTATTAAACCTTACCATCAGGGAATCCCCTGATACTGTGTCAAACTTTAGGGGCACCCAAATCAATAGGCCATGCCCTTGATCATGAAGCTTATGCTTGTGAAGCTTATGTAGGTAGCAGAGAAGCTTCAACTACTTATAGGCATGCCTAAGAGTTACTTTTGGAGGACCTCTTTTGTTGCTCAGATGTAGTCTCAGTCTCTCTAAGCCCAACTCTACAAGTGAAATCATTGCCCTCTTCCCTACATGGGACATGACACCCATGGGTGAAAGTCTCCCTGGAAATATGGGAGATGACTCCAAGCGATGAATCCAGACTTGGCACCATGGGATCAACAATTCCATCCTGACCGAAAGGGGGAAAAGAAGTGTAATTAATAAGGTATCAGTGGCAGAGAGGGTTCAAATAGAGTTGAGAGGCTACTCTGGAGGTTGCTCTTATGCAAGCTTCAGTTAAACCTTGCTACTTAACATAACCTGCTATCCAACCAGAACCATTCCAGCCAATCCTAAAGAACACCTAGGGCAATATATAAGATTCCACAAGAGTTCCATGCACTAGAGTAACTTTCCAGAAACCTACAGTCTCCAGATGTGACCCTGGTCCAGATATGTCCTGAAACCTTGCCAGTCTCTCCAGAACATCAGATAGTTCCATCTCCCTAGCGCATATTAGTGACAGACCCTTCCAATATGAAAAATTTAGAATGGCCATGCCCAAACACCTCTAAAGAAAGGAATGGAAAGATCAAAGGTGATGGTGGAGTTATACAGAGAAGATAGGATTTAACAAATAAATACGAATCCTGAATCATTAGATTGATATCTCTTTTAGTCTCCAGTATTTTAGAGTAGCTAGAAGTAAAAACCTAAAATCATGAAATTATAACCCATGTGAAACTCTGAAATATGTTCTGTCTGTAACTAATTGAGGTGTTGTGCTTTGAAATGTACAGCTTTTTTGTATATATGTTATTTTTTGCAAGAAAAGAAAGAAAAAAGTCAATTGTGATTATAAAAAATATTTAAGCCATCTGGCCTCCTATATTCTGGAGCAGCTAGAAGGAAAAATCTGAGAGGATCATATGGTAGCCCATGATAAACTCTGGGATCTGTCCTGTAACTACTTGTTGAAGAGTGCTTTGAAAACTATTGATTTTTTATTTCTCTGCTTTGTATATATGTTATACTATACAATAAAAAAAGTTAAAAATCCAAAAAAAACCAAAAAAAAAAAAAAAACCAACTCAACAGTAAGGAAACAACTTGATTAGAAATTGGGCCAAAGACATGAAGAGCCAATGATATATCACTGCACACTCCCAATAGAACAGCTAAATTTAAAGTTACAATACCAAATTCTGGCAAAGATACGTTGAGACCGCATCTTTCATACATTACTGGTACCCATATAGAATGGTATAGCCCCTCCAGAAAATTGTTTAAGAATTTCTTAAAAGAACTAAACATATGCTTATCATATGACCAAGCAGTTGTACTCCTAGACGATTTATTCAAGAAAAATGAAAACTTAGGTCCACAAAAACCTATATGTGGTATTTTCTGGCAGTTTTATTCATAATATCCCCAAACTGGAAATAACCAAAATGTCCCTCAACAGATAAATGGTCAAAGAAGCTGTGGTACATCTATTCCATGGAATACTACTCGATAATAAAAAGGAACAAACTATTGATCCAGTAACAAATTGGATTGATCTGAAAGGCATTATATTGAATGGAAAAAAACCAATCTCAAAGGTCATATAAATGATGAAATTATAGAGATGGAAAACAGATTGGTTGTTGCCAGGGGTAAGGGATAATGGCAATAAGAGGAATGGATACGAGTATAAAGAGGTAGCACAAGGGAGGTCTTTGTAATGATGAAATAGTTCTGTATCTTGATTGCAATGGTTGCTAAATGAAAATATATATACATGGGACAAAATTGCATAACAGCACACACACACATTGTACTTAAGTAATATTCCTGATTTTGTACTATACTATAGTTATATATAATGTAACCATTGTGGGAAGCTGGGTGAAGAGCATACAGGACCTATCTTTACAACTTGCAGTTAATGTATATTTATTTCAAAATTTAAAAATATTTTTATAATTAAAAAAAAATTCACTGAATATATATATACACACACACATTGAGTATCTGCTGTGTGCAAGGCATTATGATACTATCTTATGCTTGAGTAATGCTTTAAAAATATCAAGGAACTTTACAAATATCATCACAACTAACCTTGAGAAATCTCAGAGAAGGCAAGTGTTCTCTATAATGTCACTGTCAGGGCCAGTACAGAAGGCAGGAGACCTCTTTATGAGGAAGGATAACAGATCCAGGGTACAGGGAAGGAATACTCAGAAGATATCCTTGGCTTCCAGGTACACTAGCTCAATGTTAGGGGCTCACTGAACTGTGTTGCCTTGGTGACTCATTTTCCTGCTTGTCCCTAAAACCCCCTCTGGAAGTTCTGTATGCTCTCCTCATTTCTGTTCTTGTCTTTTCACTTCTGTTATGGTATTTATTATTCACTGGTTTCCCCAATGCTGATCTTTAGGGATTTTCTTCCTTCTGGCCATGATACTTCTTTTACTTCTTGGCTTCTGGCCTAAGCTCCCTCTTCGTTACTTCTCCACATTTAACTCAGGTATTTTTTCTGATGCAGTCTTTTCCTTTGACTTTTCTGGGATAAGAGCATATGAACTGTGCCATATTCCCATTTCTTCCATGCCTCCAACAATTAGAAGGCAGACTCTCTTAATAGACTGCTTCCTACCCAGAGGGCTTATATGGTCTTCTTTTTATTCTTGGCAGCCCTAACTGAAGCCACTTGTATAAATTCTTTATTTCCTGGAGTCAGAAGGTCCAGAGAGATAGCATGACCAGGAAGTAGATCCATATGCATTTGTCAAAACCCATTACTGTACAACATAAAGAGTGAACTGTAATGTAAACAACAGACTCTAGTTAATATTAATGTATCAGCACTGATTCATTAATTGTAACAAATGTATCACTAACATAAGATGTGAATAGAGGAAACTGGAGGGTGGGGAAGGGAATGTGGGAACTCTACTTTCTTTTGTGCAGTGTTTCTATAAACTTAAAACTGCTCTAAAACTAAAATTTGTTTAAAAAAAACAGGAATCAGGAAACTATTATTAAAAAAAGATGTGTAAAATTAAGGGAAAGAAAGTAGGCCTTTGCCTTCTTAGTGATAGACCGTGGCCTTTTCAGCTATATCAGTTCTCTCTGGAAAGGGCCTTGATCCATAGGTTGAATGAAAATGAGTTAAATAAAGCCACCAATGACTCTGCCCTTTCCTGCCTTTGATTTGGCCAGAGAAATTGGTCCGGCTAGATTGCTTTAGGGCTTCGTATGCTATGGTAAGGAGTTTGGGTTTTATTCTAATTGTAGTGGGAACGTATTGAGGAGTTTTAAGCAATGGAGTGACAGGATTTGAATTCAAACTTTGAGAGAATCACTTTAGCTTGCAGGATGGCAAACAGCAATGGGAAGCTATCTTGCTTTTGGCTGCAAGTAACTGAAAACCCAACTAAACAGTGGCTTAAACAAAATTAGGGTGTTTATTTTTCTGGAGGTGGGCAGTTCTGGTTGATACAGTGTCTCTACAAAGCCATCAGGGACGTCATGGTACTTACAATCTAGCAGGAGTAGATAGATTATAACAGATTGATCAATTATATATTATAGGGAAATAATAACTACTATAAAGAATAGTTAAGCAGGTTATGGGAATAGAGGGCTTCAAAGTAAATCTGATAAAGTGACATTTGAAGAAATACCTAAAGAAAGTGAGGGACTGAGGCATAGATGTATCCTAGGGAACAGTATTCCAGGCAGAGGAAACAGTACAAGCAAAGGTTGTGAGGCAGGAGCACACATGGTATTTTCAAGGAACAGCAAAGGAAGCCAGTGTGGTTAGAGCAGCGGAAGCAAGGGAGAAAGTGGTAGGAGGTGAGATCAGAGAGGCAAATGGGGTCTGATCACAAAGGGCCCTAGAGACCTTCTTAAAGACTTTGTACTTCATTGTATAAAATAGGAAGTCACGGGAGGGCTTTGAACAAAGGAGTGACATTCTGACTCAAGCATAAAAGGATCACTGGTTGCTATGTGAATAATAGGCCATGGGAGGGTGTTCTGGTTTGCTAGCTGCTGGAATGCAATATACCAGAAACGGAATGGCTTTTAAAAAGGGGAATTTAATGAGTTGCTGGTTTACAGTTCTAAGGCCGAGAAAATGTCCCAATTAAAACAAGTCTATAGAAATGTCCAATCTAAGGCATCCAGGGAAAGATACCTTGGTTCAAGAAGGCCGATGAACTTCAGGGTCTCTCTCTCAAGTGAGACGGCACATGGCGAACACAGTCAGGGCTTCTCTCTCAGCTGGAAGGGCACATGGCGAATACGGTGTCATCTGCTAGCTTTGTCTCCTGGCTTCCTGTTTCATGAAGCTCCCCGGGAGGTGTTTTCCTTCTTCATCTCCAAAGGTCGCTGGCTGGTGGACTCTCTGCTTCCTGGTGCTGCAGCGTTCTCTGCTCTCTCTGAATCTCTCTGAATCTCTCATTCTCCAAAATGTTTCCTCTTTTATAGGACTTCAGAAACTAATCAAGACCCACTCAAATGGGTGGAGACATGTCATCCCCTAATCCAGTTTAACAACCATTCTTAACTAAATCACATCAACCAGGGAGATGATCTCATTACAGTTTCAAACATACAGTATTGAATAGAGATTATTCTTCCTTTACGAAATGGGATTTATATTAAAACATGGCTTTTCTTAGGGGGCACACTTCCTTTCAAACCAGCACAGAGGGCAAGGGTAGAAAAGACAGACAAGCTAAGCTGTTGCAATAACAGAGATGGGAGATAACAGTGGTTTGGATAAGAGTGGTAAGGGTCAAAATAGTGATGACTGGGTATATTTCCACAGAAGATGCATCCTTCTGCATCACCACCCTCAGTATGCAGCTTTATTATTTATGGTCATCTTATGGTTCATGATGGCTAAACCAACTCCACATCACACCTGCCTTCCAGGAAAGGAGCAGAAGAAGGGCAATGGGTAAAAAAAAAACAAGACTGCATGCCAGCAGTCTTATTTTGTGTTCCTGTGAAAATTGGTCCCAAAACAAAGATTTGGCTATAAGTAATTTATTTGGGAGATGAGAGTTTGGTGATTAGTTTCCTATGGCTGCTGAAATAAATTACCACAAACTTGGTGATTTAAAACTCTAGAACTTTATTCTTTCACGGTTTTGGTGTTCAGAAGTCTGAAATCAGTAGGCCAATATCAAGTTATCAGCAGGGCCATACTCCCTCTGGAGTATCTAGGGAAGAAATCCATTCCTCACCTCTTCCAGTTTCTGGTGGCTGCTGGCATTCCTTGGCTTGTGGCCATATCATACCAATGTTCAAGGCCAACATCTTCAAGTCTCTCTCTCTATTTCATCTTTACATCACCTTCTCCTCTGTGTGTCAAATCTCCTCAGCCTCCCTCTTATAAGGACACATGTGATTGCATTTAGGGCCTACCCAGAAAATTCAGGATAGCTTCCCATCTCAAGATCCTTAATTTATGCAAAACCGTTTTATAAATATGGTAATATTTACAGATTCCAGGGATATGAACTAATTGATGTCTTTGGGCATCTGTTTTTCAACCTACCATATTTTGGAATGAGAAAGTGAAACAAGGAAGGGCAGGTTATCAAACCAACTACCACTGTCAGTGACTGCAGTTAAATTCTGATGGGAAGACTCTAGCACTCTAAAGCACATACCTCAAGAGTAGCCCAACCAAGGGAGCAGGTGAGCATTTTTATACCAATAACCAACAGTCATTGGCTGAAGGCTGCTCCTGGGAGGGCACCAAATTTGTTTTACTTCTGGCCTATTACCCAGGTGGCAAAGCAGATTCCAATGACAAGAGAAAGTCACAGCGAATAAATGCAGGTTCTGACCACTGGAACTCAGGCCCATGCACACTGAAGTGGTAAACATGAGGAATGTGTAGGGCGCTGACAGCACCTGCTGCAGCCCTCTTTTAAATAGCAACTTCCACTTATGTTTCAGGGCCAGACTTTGTTACATGGCCGTGCCTAGCTCCAGCAGAGACTGGGAAATATAGTTTTATTAGCTTGATACATTGCCACTCTGAGTAATGTCAGAGTTCTGGTAACATGATGAAAGGAAGAATGAACATTGGGTAGGCACCTAGCCACACAAGGTGTAAGAATGGAGGCAGAAAAGTGGTAAGGATGATTCAGATCAGAGTTTTATCACTGGATATGGTGAGAAGTGGTCAGAATTTAGGACCTATATTGGAGGTAGTGCCAACAAGACTTGGTGTTTGAAGGAAATACAAATCTAGATCATGCAGGGTTCTTGTCTTAAGAAACTGGGAGCAGTGGTGCCAATTAAAGGATGTAAGGAAAGTTCATAGAGCTGGTAGTCATGTGAGTATGTGAAATCTGAAATGCTTCTTAGATGTCCTATGGAAATGTCATTGTTGAACAGGTATTTGAATGTTGAATTCTGGAGTTCAGTATGCAGGCTGCAGATACGGATTTAAAAGTTACAAGAACAAACTGGCATTAGAACCTTCATTTAGAAATTTCCGACATTCAGGAAATATTTCCTAAAAAGCTTCTTGTATTAGTTAGGGTTCTCTAGAGAAACAGAATCAACAGGGAACACTTGCAAATATAAAATTTATGAAAGTGTCTCACGTGACCGTAGGAATGCAGAGTCCAAAATCCACAGGGCAGGCTGCGAAGCCGATGACTCCAATGGATGGCCTGGATGAACTCCACAGGAGAGGCTCACCAGCCAAAGCAGGAATGCGACCTGTCTCCTCTGAGTCCTCCTTAAAAGGCTTCCCATGATTGGATTTAGCATCACTAATTGCAGAAGACACTCCCCTTTGGCCGATTACAAATGGAATCAGCTGTGGATGTAGCTGACAAGATCATGACCTAATCCTATGAAATGTCAACAGACAGGCCAGCAACAGACAGGCCAGCGCTTGCCCAATCAGATGAACAGGTACCACAACTTGGCCAAGTTGACACCTGTCCCTAACCATGACACTTCTATATTGGAAAAACAGATTTTATCAATGCTTGCCTAATTCTTCCCTTTTAGGATCCAGTGAAACAACTGGTTCCTAAAGTGGCTCTAGGTTTAAATAGAAAAAGCATCTTGAATGACCATCCTTAGTACTTAACACTGCACTCTCTCATCAATTAGAACTTTTTGCAAGAGGGAATTTTAATTATCCTAGAAACTGGTTTACAGAACCCAAGCTAATGCATTGCCTTAATTTGTTTACTATTAATTGTTTCATGTTTGTATGCATTAACATGAAATAATATTTCAGATAGATAAGTTTGTGAGGATTGTGAAGATATTTGTATTTTTAGATAACATAAAAATCACCGAGGAGCAAGATGGTTAGTGTGTGGTAATATTTCAGTCTTCTTGCCTCATGCCTCATTCAATCTGTGAACAAGATGTTATTCAGAATGTGAAAAGTTATTTGGAAAATGAAAATGTCTTATAGAAAAAAGTTCAAGAGAAGTTGATCTACAATGTAGATATTTTAACAAAAAAGCTGAAGATTTTACATTTGTAGTTTCACTCTTTTTTTAAACATAAAACTGCAATTTTACATTTGTATTGTGTAGAATTCAGATAAAAATTAAATATTGTTAGGGAGTTGGAGGCAATGACATTGCATTTTATTTCCCTAAGTATCTTCTTTTGATGATTATAGTGAAGGCTTTACGATACGCCTGTGTAAGTACTTTTAAACGCACTTTCTTGGAATAGTGAGGTTTATTCCTCCTTCGCATGCTAGCATTAAGCTTATTGCAAACAAGAGAGAAGAATGGAATGAATGTAAAACACCATCTCAATTATGCAGTAAAAACAGGCATTTTTAATGCTGCTAAATCAGCAAACACTAATGATGTCAGTAAATAACATTTTCTGGAAGACAAGAAAATGCTTGAGGAAAAGTTAGTTTGACCTATGATCCAATAATTAATTTTAAACAAAGGTAACCATGAAACCATGACCTAAAAGTCATAAAGTAATAAATATTTCACTTTACTATTTTAGGAGAGAGAATCACTTAAAGACCACACTGACATCACAGACATATCTAGGAAAATGGGTTCCAGAACTTCTCTTGGAGTCTCTCCCATTGAGTCCTATTTATGTCTGTGGTGTGCTACAGTATTTGATTTGCAGAATAGGGTCTGTAAGCCACCTTAGAATCATTAAATTATATTTGGAACTCATTCTAAGATATGTTACATGTTTATTTATCTTAGTTAATAAAGTTCCATTAAAATAGTTTGCAAAAGTTGAGACCTAACAGAATTGCTCATCAGCCATTTAGAAACTCATTTTTTAGACTATTCCATATTACATGAAAAAGTCTTTTCTCCCTCTCCTCCCCTCTCCTTTACTTTCCTCTCCCCTCTGTCTCCGCTATCTCCATGATGAGTTCTATATCTGTCTCTCCAACCCCCATATCTCTTTCCCAAGTTCCAGGCCCATTTCTATTCAGACGTCTCACTTGTCCCAAATTGAACTCACTCTTCTTTCTTACAAACCTGTTTAGCCACCTCTATTTTCTAATTGGGCTGACACCTTAAACCAGTTTGCCCAGAGCATTCATTGTTTATACTTCTTGTCCTGGCATAATTATTAGTATTGCCACTTTTTCTTTCAGAATGTCCCTGCATTGCAAGTCTCTCTCTACATGCAGGGAATTGGTCTCGCATCTCTATTTTCTCAGTAACGCACATAGTGGGTAGCAGTTACTAATGAATATTTATTTAAAGACCTATATTGAAAGGCTGAAACTATCAAGATGAAATTTAACAAAGATAAATGTAAATGTCCCAATTTGTATTACAAATTATAGGGTCATCATAGCTATCTGTTTGATAAAGATCTGCCCTTTTAAGAACCAGTTTATAAGTCCAGATATTAAAGAACTTTGGTGCAGCCACAAAACTTGCTCTAAGCTACCCCCAGAACATGCATGCATCTTACCCCCTCCTCTTACTTCACATGTGACCCTCTCTCCTCCATTTTCCTGCTCTCTCCCAAAACACCCACCCTGACTACCACCTTTTATGTCATCGGCTTTCTACGTTGCTCTCTCTTAATCTCCAAATTTGGTATCCTGATATTTTGATTCTGGGCTCCCCAGACTGGTCTTGCCACCTTGCAGCAATCAGTATGCCCATCTTCCTTCTGACTTAATGCATTTAAACCACTAGCCTGACCCCAGAATCCTTGTCTTATGAATTGCTCTTAAGGCTAAACCTAATACTAAAGGCCAGGGTTTGTATGTCTTTAAGTAACTGTGTATCAGACACAATCCAACCAGTTTCCAAAGCTCAAAGACTCAAAGGATTTGTTTTTCAGTTTCTCAATCAAGTTATGAAAAATTGGGATAATAATACCTACATATGGGGATGCTTTGAGGATCCATGAGAGGAAGTTTGGGAAAGTAAGTACTTTGCATCATATTGGTCAGAATTTGACACAAGCCAGAAATGACAATGTAAATAACCTTAGTGTCCAACTATGTGAAAGAGGCTAACCCAAGCCTTTTGTATTTTATTTTAATATTCACTAGATTTAGGAGCAATATTAATGCTAGTGATACAGCTTAAATCCTATTAATTACCTCTGAGAAACTGTGATGATCAGAAGCTACATTAGAAGATTAAACAGTTAAATTTGAAAAGGAATAACAGTTTGACAGAAATTTGAGTTTTATGTAAGACTGAATTTGACTAAATCTTAGGTAATAATTTTTTAACTTTTTTATTGTATAATATAACATATATATAAAACAAAGAAAGAAAAAAGCAATAGTTTTCAAAGCACTCTTCAATACGTAGCTATAGACAGATCCCAGAATTTGCAATGGGCTACCATACGATTCTCTCAGATTTTTCCTTCTAGCTGCTCCA
This sequence comes from Tamandua tetradactyla, assembly GCF_023851605.1. Taxonomy (NCBI): domain Eukaryota; kingdom Metazoa; phylum Chordata; class Mammalia; order Pilosa; family Myrmecophagidae; genus Tamandua; species Tamandua tetradactyla. The sequence continues at coordinate 49,820,704 of NC_135334.1, read as the reverse complement.
GAATATAGGAGGCTAGAAGGAATTTTTTTATCATCACAATCAACTTTTTTTATGTGAAAAATAATATATATCCAGTAAAGCAATAAATTTCAAAGCACCTCACAATTAGTTATAGAACAGATTTCAGAGTTTGATATGGGTTACAATTCTGCAATTTTACTTCTAGCTGCTCTAAGATACTAGAGACTAAAAAATATGTAATGATTCAGCAATCATATTTGTTTGTTAAACCCTGCCTTTTCTGTATAAGTCCACCATCATTAGGTAATATTGAAAGAGATTATCCATGATTTGGGAGCACCCAAAAAGGAAGCAGTGGCCCTCAAGACTTCATACTAGACCATCTTCTTTCCCAGGGTTAATATACTGCTGCATCAAGGAAACATAATCGAGGTGTATTTGGCTTTTGGCATGATATTTTACAGGCTTTTCATGGTATTATGGGGGGAAAGAAATAAAAAGATGCAAGGTTAAATTAAATGGATTAGGACCTGATTATAATCAAAGAAATAATCAATGGATCACTGTCACTCTAAGGGCTTAAAAGTGGAATGCCATAGGACTCTATACTCTACTCTGTCCTTTATGTGATTTTACCAATGACTTTTATGAAAAAATATAGGACAGGTAATGTTTATCAAATCTGCAGATGACACAAAACTGGGAGGCATAATGAATATATTCTCTGACAGAAACAGGATCCCAAAATGTAAATCAGAAATTACCTCCTTTAGGAAGACTTCCATGATAGCTCACACACTCCAAGTCTATTCCTAAAATAGCCTTCATTTATTCATCAGTCTCATATAGTGTCTGCCTGCATAGCAAGTCTCTCTCTACATGCAGGGAATTGGTCTTGCATCTCTATTTTCTCAGTAACACACATAGTGGATAGCAGTTACTAATGAATATTTATATAAAGACCTATATTGAAAGGCTGAAACTATCAAGATGAAATTTAGCAAAGATAAATGTAAAGCGCTGCATGCCCTTGGATCTCCACCAGAAGAACTAAAACACAAAATAGTGAATAGGTATCTCACCTGTAGCATGTATGAAAAAGGATAAGGTTTTTAGACAAGAATAAACTCATCTTGAAATGGTATATGAGAATCTTTTTCTGAGCTGGTTAGGCCACACCTATGATATTAAGTTCTGAATACTACATTTCAAGAAGGAAATTGACGAAAAGGAACTTGTTCAGAGGAGAGCCACCACCAGTATTATGGATGGCCTAAAAAATCTTACCATAGTCATTCATTCATTCAACAAGTATATATTAAACACCTAGTGTTTGCCAGGCAGTGTACTAGGTACTGAGTATAACTGGTGGGGGAAATAAAAGGATCCCTAGGAGCAACTGAAGGAAATAAAATATTTGTGGAAATAAATGAAGACCACCCAAATGAAAATGAACTTGCTGTAACAAAGGAGCCAGTCCTCATGACTTATGTTTGGCAGACACTCAAAGGCAGGTGAGGTAGTGGGGAAAGCTTTAGAGTGAACAAAAGGGAAGGCTCCACATGTGTTCTGCATAGAAGCTGGAGGGGGCTAACTAGAAGCAGGCATCTTATCTGACTGGTTTGGGAGCATATTTAGCTTTCTCTGGCTGGTCCCAAAATGGAAGTGGGGGGGGGGGGCAAAGGTTAGAGAAACTTTAAGTCACTGACCAAGTCCTGACTATTCTGGGATGATTGCTGCAGAGGTTGTAGTTTGGCTTCCTGACTGTTTGTTACAGCATTGTGGGTCAGAGTTCCCTTGTTGTATATGGTCTGGTCATTATCCATTTATATTGGACATCGAGAAGACTCAGAAAAGAAACAGGAAGTACATTGATAAGTGTATTTAAGTATTTAAACGTCAACAACGTTGAAAAGGCATTTGTTCTAAATGGTTCCAAGGGATTAAATTAGGACAAATGGATGGAACAAAAAAAGCCTTCCAATTCATTATAAAGAATGCATAGCTATCTAGATGCGATCTCAGATAGTATTACCTATTAATGGAAGAGTTCAGACCTAGGCTGGACAACCTCTTGGCACTGTGGTAGGCTCTGGTAAGATAGTGATTAATGGGACTGATATAATATAGTCCTTTTTCTTTCAGAGTTTACGCTATCAGAAAAACCCTGACCCACAAAGTTGTACAATATATCTCATCCTTTATGGTAAATACATTTTATCTATTTGATCACAAATATTAGCATGCATCAGAATCACCCCCAATTTTTTTTGTTACTGATGCAGAATCAAGAGCTCTGTCCTGGATCTACTGAATTTTATAATTGGGGTTTGATAAATGATTCCCTTAGAAACATTTGTAGACAGAATGCAAACACTGGATGTGTAATGGGACTGGATGACTTTTAAGATTCTTTCTACCCTGAAAGTCTAAGATTCTAACTTTTGCATGACATAGTTATATCCAGGACATAAACAATGCCTTCATTTATTTAACAATATTAATTTAGTAGCGGACACTATGCCCACATTCTAGGCCTATGTTTTCATTCCATTGGTATGTTGCATTCTTCCATGCCAAGGAGGTAGGAGTGCAAATAACTCAATTTCTCATTCTTCAAAGATTTATTGAACATCTACTATGTGCTGGGGCACAGTGGTAGGCTCTGGTAAGATAGTGATTAATGGGACTGATATAATATAGTGCTTTTTCTTTCAGAGCTTACAACTATCAGAAAAAAGTAGATAAAATGCATTTGCCATAAAGGATGAGATATATTGTTATGAAAAAGAGAAAATCATATGAAAACACCAGGCCATAGTTCTGTTCTTTTTCCTCATATCATAACTCTAATTAAAATTCAATCAAGATATTTATAGAGGAATTAGTCCTTTCTTTCTTCAGATGTGTTTTGGGTTTTAAGTAAAATTGAAAGCCTATGTACCTTGTACCAGGAATACTAGGAGAAGACTTCAGAATGGCACTGTGTACCTAAAACCTCTGATGTTAAGACCCGCGAGTCTGCTGTTCAATAAACTACTCAAAGAGACATCCCCTGTTGAGATTGGTTCTGTGTGTTTTAGGGAGAGATTCTGGAAATTCTGAATTCATTGTGTTTTAACACCTGCTTCTAGCTCTATTGCAGTGGAGAAAATGTGTGCTGTGTTTTTCAAGCACATTCTTCTTCAAAACACCATATCTTTTTCTGTGTAGTACACAGGAAGAAATATAAGATGGGAAGCAGCTGCCTAGCATCTATATAAGATGCTATATAAGATTAGTTCTGGCTCTTCCACTAATTAGCTGTGTGAACTTGGACTTCTCTGGGCCTCAGTTTTTTTTTAAATGCTAAATGATCCATAATTAGCACTAAAATTCTGATTCAGTGTAACTAAATGTAGGAAATGACATTTTGCACCTGCCTCTCCCTCCTGCCCTCCTCCCAGCTATAAAAATATATTAGAAGCCCCATCACCATCACTGAGTGGATGATGAAATAACTTTCTAATCTGGAAATCTGTGTGCTCCTTAGGCTTAAGCCTTAAGATCTAATATCTTTCTGTTTATCCCATCTGAATGACTGGACTTATGCCAGGTCCCTCGGGAATATTTCAGCTTTTTTGACACAGAATCTTGCTGTGGGAGCATCCAGCAATCTAGCTTCTTACCAGTTCCCAGTCCCTAAAATTCTAGCCATTGCCATAGGTCTTCTTTCAAACACAGGGGACCTTTTTAGATCGAGGACCCGAGATCACCACCAATCAGCCTAATACAATCTCCGATATCTAAAGATTTACACTGTGCGCCCCACCTGCCTGATCATTCCTTCCAAACTGATACCAGCCAGACCAGGCCAAGTTAGCCTACATAGTCTGATGTATTAGTTAGGGTTCTCTAGAGAAACAGAATCAACAGGGAACACTTGCAAATATAAAATTCATAAAAGTGTCTCATGTGACCACAGGAACGCAGAGTCCAAAATCTGCAGAGTAGGCTGTGAAGCCGACATTTCTAATGGAGGGTCTGGACGAACTCCACAGGAGGGGCTCACCAGCCGAAACAGGAAGAGCCTGTCGCTTCTGAATCCTCCTTATAAGGCTTTCAGTGATTAGCCTAAGCATCACTCATTGCAGAAGACACGCCCCTTTGGCTGATTACAAATGGAATCAGCTGTGGATGCAGCTGACCTGCTCATGATTTAATTCTATGAAATGTCCTCATCGCAACAGACAAGTCAGCACTTGCCCAACCACCACTTGGCCAAGTTGACACATGAACCTGACCATGACATATACTTGAATCTGGTCCTGCCTAGCCCAGGCTTACTTTTCTACTCTTGCCAACCACAATTAAAGTCCCAGTTCACCTGGTCAAACCTCCTCAAGTTATGATATATATATATGTCCGTGTATATTTACATGTAAGAGCATTAATCTTTAAGCTGTCTTGCTATTTTTTTCAAAGTTTGCATTTTCCCTAGAATAGCCTAGTGTATATACACCATTAGTTCTGAAATTAGCTTTTAGTTTTAATAAAACAAAAACTGACCTCTAGCTTTCAAATTTCTTTGTTTAAATAATTGAACAATTTGAGGAAATAATCAAATTATTTGGACCAGCATAATAATTTTTCTTACCCTCACATTTATTTTTTAATGTATTTTACTTTTCTACATTTGCCAGAGCTTCTCCTTGTGAGGCTGAGCTTCAGGAATTAATGGAACAAATTGATATCATGGTAAGCAATAAAAAATTGGATTGGGAAAGGAAGATGCGGGCTTTAGAGGCACGATTAGATCTTCGGGATCAAGAACTGGCGAATGCACAAACTTGTTTGGAACAGAAAGGTCAAGAGGTACTGAATACATGTGTTAATAAACTGTTAATTCCTCTGACTCTTAAAAATAGTATTTATGCTACTAGAAACCACTTTTCATTATACATACATCTCACTAGGTACCTAGAAAAGACAGCATTTATAGTTTGAATTATATCAGCAAATAGTATGTTAAATGTGTTCTATCAAATAATTGTCCATCAAAACCTAAATCCATAGTTTTCGTGATGTAGTTAGTCATAAAATGTCAATTCTATTGAGAAAGGTAAACATTTACTATATATATGACATACTGTTTGCAAGCAAAAATATAGGTGTTCTCACGGCTACAGTAACAAAGACTTAGCCATCAGAGCTGTGTCTTTGGACAAGGAGCATTTGTCTCTTCTAATCGGCTAGGAAAATATTTCCTACCAGAAGTGAGATGTGAAGACAAAGGATAAAAGTGTCTGTGTTTACTTGGGGCACCCACTTAAGAGGAGTCCCCTCAGCTCCTTCTAGGCTGTTTACTGCCAAACGGGGGATTGTACAAGTGCTCTCAGGAAAACTGTATGCTTTATCTGTTAGAGATTTTTTGTCTTTGAATTTTTCTTTTGGGCAAGGCTCAAGAGAAATGTTTTTTAATCAAATAGAAAAAATATCTTCAGTTAACTTGTTCATTAGCCATTTTCCTACCTTTATTGCTTCTCAGTGGAACTTGGGATCCACAGTTAAGTTCTTCATTCTGGTTTACCTTCACAGCCAAGGCCTGTCGTCAGGGACTATTCTCTCACTTCTGTACCTGTAATGACACAGATGTGGAAACAGGTGCCTCACCTGTATTTTAAGCAGGCAAATTCTATAAGCCAACTCCTTAAGAACTGTTTTTGAAAATTTTTCTTTTTAAAATGTTAGTTCTTATAAAAATGTAACAATTATTCCATAGTACTACTACAGCAGAGTTCCCATTGAAGGCAGTGAGGCCTTAAAAAAACTAAAAGCCGAAGTACCTTGGTAGAGGTTTTGCCTGAGGGAGATAATGCAGAGCAAATTCTAAATCTCCATTTAAAATCTGATCAAGAAAAGGATCTTTTGTTAAACATCCACATAGTACTGTCATAACTTGTACCCAATGGAATAGTGCTAGCAAGGTTTGGTTTTTGTGAGTTTAATTATTAATAGCTTATTTTAAGAACTGCAGAACAAATATTTACTCTTGGCTTGGTACAGAGGTTTTATTTGAATTACACTCCTCTTTTGCACATTTTCTGATTTTGTCAAATTTAGAAGAAGCAAAATTAAATTTTATTCTTAATGCAGGTGGGGTTACTTCGTCAAAAACTGGATAATCTGGAAAAATGTAATTTAGCCATGACTCAGAATTATGAAGGACAGCTTCAAACCTTAAAATCCCAAGTAAGAAAATTGATTACAGTGTAATATCACAAGTTTTGATGGGTGTTGTTGATCAATAAAATTGTGTTAATTTTATGTGTTAAATTTATTGTATTAAAAATGTATTTTTAATACAAGCAAAAATTTGCCTATTTTGATTATAGGTTGTATGTTCGCCCTGTCATTGTTTTTGACGTATTAATTTTGTCTCTTTTACTGAATTGTCAGTATTATGTTTTTAACTGTTAGCATTAGTACTCAACTAACAGCTTTCTATGTCCTCAAGAGACTTGTGGATTATTTAAATGATAATAATTAGCAGTGTGAAAAAATAACTTTTATTTTATTTATCAGTCCCTAATAGGGATGCCAATTATTCAATGGTAGTCTAAAATATGGAAGCTACTTTGAAATAGATAATCTAAACAAAACTAGTCTTTATTACTTTATTGCAGGTGGAGATGTTTTATAAATAATAACGTGCTTCTGAATATTTAATAAGAAGGATGTTAATTTCTTTCTTATTTCTCCCTATATCCCCCCACTATGCTAGCAACCAAAAAGGCTTCTCTCCCTGTCATGGATAGCTCATAGGGAAGTAATCATCTTAAGCATCTTTAACCTAGTACAGGCTCTATCTCTGCTGAACCTAGTGTGTTAGTTAGATTCAGTTGTCAGCTTGGCCAGGTGAGCATACCTAGTCTTATTGCTGCAGACATAAGCCAACGTTATGTGAACCTCATCTGTTGCTAATTACGTCTGCAGTCAGTTAGAAGGCGTGTCTGCTGCAATGAGTAACTTAATTGGCTGGTGCTTAAATGAGAGAGCGCCAAGTAGCACAGCCTAAGCAGCTCGGCATTCCTCATCTCAGCACTAGCAGCTCAGCCCAGGCCTTTGGAGATGCAGAAAGAAGTCACCCCAGGGAAAGTTGTTGGAACCCAGGGGCCTGGAGAGAAGACCAGCAGAGACCATCTTGTGCCTTCCACGTAAGAAAGAACCTCAGTGGAAAGTTAGCTGCCTTTCCCCTGAAGAACCAACAAAATAAATCCCCTTTTATTAAAAGCCAATCCATCTCTGGTGTGTTGCATTCCAGCAGCTAGCAAACTAGAACACCTAGTAAATAAATAAAGGAGAAATATGGGTTGTTTATGAAATTCTACTTTATAACAATCTAGTTAAAGAAGTGCAAAAATACTTAATCCCCTACTTAAGTACCTTTTTAGGGATGGGATTCATTCCATCCTTCAGATTGGAATCTGAAGACTACGATGCCATTTAATGATTATGGTATTAAAACACTAGCTCAAAGTCTACTTGGACATTTTGCCTGCAATTCAGGTAACTACCACTAGATGTTAGCTTGGAATATGAATCATATAAATTTTCCTCTTGTGACTCCAGGCATTACAAATACTTGCGTTAATCAACCTTTTTCTATAAAGATACATCTCTCACTACAATAACTACAGTAAATAAATATTTAATCATTATAATTTCTGGAATATAAACAAAGAAACCTCAATCTGGAGTAGGTACGGAAATATTAAAGAAACCCAGAGAGAAGTACCATCTCTAAATTACATTTAACTAGTTCAGTCACTGCTTACCAAATTTTTAATTTTTTTCTTTTTCTTTTTTTCATTTCTTTTATTAAAAAGTATGGGACTTTGTTTACAGATGCTGAACAGTCAATTAATGTATGAATCCTTGCCATTTGATAGTTTGCTGCTGACTGGTTTTCAGTGCTGACCAACAATATCTTTATGGCAATTTCACAAAAATTTGTTCTGTGGAACATTAACACTTAGAGGTTTGGAAATGCTGTTTATTCTTTCTCTGCTCCTGGGGGTTCACAATACATATTAGCATACTACAGACTCTGAGAAGTCTTGCAATTGAAGAAACCCATTTAACCTGATTAATCCATCATTTTCCAAACTGTTTCACCATGGAAACCTTTTTTATTTTTTAAACTGAATCCTACCGTAAAAGATGTTCCACAGAATACACTTTGGAAACACTACATTATTGTTGAGAGACCTGCCACCTTCTTCCACTGAAATTCCCTGCTTTTCTCTTTTTCTCCCCTCTATGGTTAAAAGGAAGGAAGAGAATGAGGGAGAGAATTATAGTTAGGGAGGGTGAAAGAGAGCACTATGCTTTTGGCTTTGTTTGCATACAATCTAGTAATATGTCATTTTTATCTACACAGAAATGGTATACTGTGGCAAACATGCTTTTGTTTTTGCTGGCTCACTCTGCTAAATCCTTTGAAATTTCTTTTTTATTTACAATTTTATTTTTGTAAAACATCTTAAGGATATATCTTGCTACAGTCTGCCTTGAATTTTGTCACAGCTTTCTTGCAGAAATTTCTTCCTTTTTAAAAGGAGCTATTTTCTTTTTCTTCCAACCACTATAAAACTATAATTTAAAAAAAGAACAGCATATGAGACTTCCACTTCTGCAAAGACTGAGTAGATATACTTTTCCCTCTTCCTCTAAGTACAGCTAAAAACCTTTGACATTATTTATGAAATAACATAAGAAGACTCTGAAAGGTGAAGAGAAGATGAAGACTAGCTAGGAACTTTGGGATCCAGCAGTGAGATGGTAGTACATTCCCGGGATTTTCTTTTCGCCTCCCTATATTCTAGCCTGGGTACTGGGAAAGCTGGAACTTAGACATGCCAACAGAGGCAGACAAAAAAAAAAGCCTTAATGACATCTGGCTTTCTTTAGCCAAAGGACCAGGAAGAGGGCAGCATAACAAGCAGAACACATTGAGTCAGTAATTGCTCTACTCCAGCCAAAAATCACAGAAAAAAATGGCAGCTCCACACCCTATCAGCAAAGGCTGAGTGGAAAGCTAAGAGTTCCACTGTTATCACCCTATATCAAGGTAGCCTCCCTGCTTGCAAATATATACACTACAACCACCAGGGTGAGGTCAGAGATGGCCCCATGGGGAGGTGGGACTTTCATCCCCAGCAGAAGCTAACAAAGCCCTCTCCAGCCCATGTCATCAGTGGAGATCATGTAATGAACCTGGGCTTCAACATCCACCCAATGGTAAAAGCAACCTCTTCTCTTCTCTGGGGTGATATCAAAAAATATCTAGTGGAGAGGAGGATGTTCACCGCCACCAGTTGGTAATATAATACCCCAACTATGGTGTCACCGGAGACCATGTGAGAAGCAGTAATGAGGCACCCCTATCCCTCCCAGGCCTTGTTTTGATTCAGCAAGGCACAACAGTTAAAACAAAAATATAAGAAAATTGGGGGATGGTAAGCATGTTTTTGAAAAAGGAACAGTTCAGCAGACTGATGTATAAGACCTAAGTGTTATACAGCAATGGAAACAAGATGCCAGACCTATATGTGATTTTAAAGATGCAAAAAAATTCACCTATTAAAAAAAGAATGGCTGAAAACTTCTAAAATTTGGCAAAAGACACAAACCTATAAATTCAAGAAGCCAAGCAAACACCAAACAGGATAAACCCAAAGAAATCCACATTATGATACATCATAGTCAAACTTCTGAAAAACTAAAGACAAAGAAAATATCTTGGGAGCAATGAGAGAAAAACAATTCCTTACCCATAGGGGAAAAGCAATTAAACAGATGACAGCAGATTTCTCATTAGAAGCCATGAAGGCCAGAAGGAAGCAATACAGCATTTTTCACACGCTGAAAGAGCAAAATTGTCAACCCAAATTTCTATGCAGTGACAATATTTTTCAGAATAAAGGGGAAACCAAGATATTTTCAATTGAAGAAAAACCAAGAGAATTTGTCGCCAGCTTACCTCCCTAGAAGACTGGGCTAAAGGAAGTTCTCTAAACAGAAGGAAATGATAAAGAAGGAATCCTGGGATATCTGGAAGGAAGAAAGAACACTGTAAAGAGTATAAACATGGGTAAATGCAATAGATGTTCCTTTTCCTTCTGAATTTTAGAAGTTATATACAACACAAAGCAAAAAATTATAACTGTCTAATGTGGTTCTCAATGTATGTACAGGAAATTCTTAAAATAGTTATAAATGGGGCAGTGTAAAAGGACATAAAGAACAGTAAGTTTTCTATACCTCATTTGAACTGGGAAAATGATGACACCAGTAGGCTGTGATACGTTATGTATATATGACTTAATACGTAGAGCAACAACTGAAAAAGCTGTATAATTATTGATAAAAGCTATATAAAGAAATTTACTTAAAAGACTATAAGTAAATTAAAATTGAATTCTACAAAATGTTCTAGTAACCCAGGGGAAGGCAAGAAAATGAAAACAGAAACCAAAAACAGAGAACAAACAGAAAACAAAAATAAGATGGCAGACTGAAGCCCTAACATATCAATAATTACATTAAAGGTAAATGTCTAAATACACCAATTAAAAGACAGAGCAGATTTTTAAAATGACCCAAATATATACTTTCATCCAGAAATCATTTCATATATAATGATATAAGTAAGTTGAAAATTAAAGGATGGAAAAAGGTATAGTATACAAGTATTAATCAAAAGAAAGCAGGAATGGTGCCAGTATATAATCCAATGGAGAAAGAATAGTCTTTTCAACTAATACTTTACAGACAACTGGATACCTGAATATAAATTATGCAAATAAACTCACTACCCTCCCCCTACATGGGACATGATTCCCAGGGGTGTAAGTCTCCCTGGCAATGTGGGGCATGACTCTCAGGTATAAGCCTGGCCCTGGCATTATGGTATTGAGAATGACAAAAAGAGGGGAAAGAAATGGAACAAAATAAAGTTTCAGTGGCTAAGAGATTTCAAATAGAGTTGAGAGGGCATTCTGGAGTTTACTCTTATGCGATCTTTAGCCAGATCTTTCAAACTACCACAGTACACCATGCCCCAACCAACAGTATTCTTAAAACCCTAGTTTTCCTTAGTAAGTTTATTTCTCAGAAGCTTAAGTTATCCAGATTGAACCTAAGCCAGATAAGTCCTGAAACCTAGAGGTACCAGTGTCACCAAGAACAGCCAGGTTCATTCCTCCACCCCATAAGGTCAACACCCCTTTCCAGAATGAAGAAGTTAAAATAGCTATTGCCGGGCGGGCCACGGTGGCTCAGCAGGTAAGAATGCTTGCCTGCCATGCCCAAGGACCCGGGTTCGGTTCCCGGTGCCTGCCCATGTAAAAAAAAAAAAAAAAAAAAATTGTTATTGCCCAGATATCCATGAAGACTGAGAGAAAGATTAAATGAGAGGGAGGAGGTGTAACTGAGAAATTAGGATTTAATAAATGACTATGACTACTGATTTGTTATGTAGATACTTGTTACTGATTTGTTATGTAGATACTTGTTTTTACAGTCTAGTGTTTAGAATAGCCAGAAGGAAATACCTGAAGTTGTTGAACTGTAATCCAGTAATTCTGATCTTTGATAATGATTGTATAACTATATTGCAAAAAAAATGAGTAGCAGTAACACAAGGACCTCTCTGTAATATCTCTGCAGCTTTCTGTGAATCTACAACTATTTAAAAAAAAAAGCTTAAAAAAATGAAAATAGCTATATAGAAATTTCCTCACAGATGTTGATATACTATGCTGTACCTAATCTATTATTTGAAGATAAAATAAGAAATGGAAAAATAAGAGCATTATTTATAAAAATTATTGGTATTTAAATTTATCTGTTTTAAATTAAATGTTAGGTTTTCTTCATTAAAATATAAATTGGTTTTTCACAGATTAATTACTAAAATTAAAAATTATCAACACAAGATGGCACTAAATAAAAGTAAGAAAAAATCATTTTTTTAAAAACTGTACGCTTTGCTACATATAGTTAAAACAAAACTGAACTAACACTTATTAAGTGAATCATTGTTTAATAGTGCAGTTAATGAAGTCCCAGATTTACATGAAGGTTGAATCGTGTTCAGCTTCAATAATTTAGTTTTAATAACTGGTTCTATCTTCACTAATTGGAACATTTAAGCTTCACTGCATTTTCTAATTATGACTTAAATTTTCAAAGAAGTACATAAGAAATCAAGTTAGAAATAACTGATAATAGTAAAATGTTTGAATTCTCTATTATTTACAGTTTTCCAAGCTCACAAATAGCTTTGAAAAACTGAGATTACACCACATGAAACAAAACAAAATTCACCGAAAAGAATTACCACAACTCAAAGAAGAAATACCATTTGAAATGAGCAACTTGAACCAGAAATTAGAGGTGAGATATATTCTCTTAGATTCTTCATATGTATTAAAGATTGATTTTCATTGTTGTGGGCTTTTGGCCTCTAGTGTACACATGGTATGTACAGCGGTGGTAACCAATGCCATTACAAATTTATTTTTTTTAAATGTTTTGAGTGAAACTGAAGGACATATCTGAGATCAAAGTGAATATTTAATAAATCTGTTAATTGAGATTTAATTTTTGGTACTTAAATCCCAGTGAATCCTCATAACAGTTTTCAGAATGGGGCTTGAAGTTTCAGGGTTTTGGTGGTGGTGGTGGTTGTTTTCCTTCAAACTGTTCTTCTACCTCAATTTAGTCATCCAACATCTTCCAGCACTTCTAAAATCTTGATCTCTAAAACAATTTACTATGTTACAGATGCACTTTTCCTTATTCCCTTAGCCTTGCACTATTTCCAACATTGATAAAAAGCTGTATCATTGTACAATCGTCTTCAAGAATCAAGGCTACAAAACATAGTTCAACAGTTTCAGGTACTTCCCTCCAGCCACTCCAGTACACCATAAACTAAAAAGGGGTATCTATATAATGCAAGAATAACCTCCGGTTTAACCTTTCCACTCTGTTTGAAATCTTTTAGCCAATGAAAGTTTATTTTGTCTCATTTCTCTCTTCCCCTTTTTGATTTTTCTCTTCCCCTTTGTGGTCAAGAAGGCTTTCTTATTCCCATGACGCTGGGTCCCAGTGAATCCTGGGAGTTCTGTCCTACGTTGCCAGAGAGATTTACACCCCTGGGAGTCATGTCCCACATAGTGGGGAAGGCAGTGAGTTCACCTGCCAAGTTTTGGCTTGGAGAAAGAGGCCACAGTTGAGCAACAAAAGAGATTCTCTTGGGGTGACTCTTAGGCACAATTACAAGTAGGCTTTGCTTATCTGTTGCAGGAATAAGTTTCATAGAGTCGAAGCCTAAGATGGGGGCTTGGCCTATTAATGTGTTTTGTCCCTACTGCTTGCAAGAATATCAGGAATTCTCCAAATGAGGAAGCTGAATATTCCTCCTTTCTCCCCAGTTCCCCAAGGGAACTTTGCAAAGACTTCTTTATTTACTGCTCAAATAACTCTGAAATATTTTGGGTCATCACACTCACCTAACAAACTAACAAGATCTCACACCCTATTCAAGATTCCATGTTTTACAGTGTTCATCTAAACTGACCATACAAGTTAAATTAGGTAATGTACTACCCAAAATATAAATTTTTCACCAAATAAAGATCTCTCCCTTTGGTCTCACACAGTAGTTAAACTTTTAAAATAAAGATGATGTCATCCTTTATCCTGTTTTTTAATCTACCCCAGTCCTATCAAGATCAAACTCATTTATATCTCTAGTCGAAATCTAATCCCTTTTTCAAATTTTTTAAACAGTTCCTGTATGGGCTAGTGCTGACTTTCATAGTTTCAGAGCTCTAACTCACAGTCTCAGGTGTCACATAAATACTCTAATACTTCCCCATTTGGAGAATTCCTGATATTCTTGCAAGCAGGAAGGACAAACAAATTAACAGGTTGAGCCCTCAATCTTGAGGTTCACTCCTATGAAACTTATTCCTGCAAAGGATAGGCTAAGCCTACTTATAATTATGCCTAAGAATCACCCCAAGAGAACCAACAAAGTTTCTGGGAGCAACCAGGCTATAAACACACAGCTCAGTATCTCAGAATTTAGAAATAACAGTTACAACTCCTAAATATGTGTGACTACTATAAGAGCTTACAATCTAGGACCCTTTACAATAGGCCGCAACCTGATAAACTATGCTCTCAAATTCAGTTTACCCAGTTTTTATATTATAGTTAGTCCATATGAATGAGGCATAATAATACTTGTCTTTTTGTTTCTGACATTTCATTCAACATACAGTCCTTAAGTTTCATTCACCTTAGTTGCATGCCTCACAACTTCATTCCTTCTTGCAGCTGCTCAGTAATCCATTGTATGTATACATCATAGTTCCCCCTTCTGTTCTTCAGTTGTTGTACCTTTAGGCCATCTCCATCCATTGTGAATCACAAACACTGCTGCCATAAACACCAGTGCACAAATGTCCATTCATGTCCCCACACTCAGTTCCTCCAGGTATATATGGAGCAATGGGGTTTTAGGATCGTATGGTAACCCCACTCCTAGCCTCCTGTGAAGCCACCGCACTGCCCTCTAAGAGGCTATACCTCTCAGTTTCCCTACTGACAGTGAATAGGTACATCTTATTCTCTGCATTTTCTCTAGCACTTGTTTCCCTCTGTTCATTTTTAAACAGTTTTATTCATACATCATACAGTCCAACCTAAGTAAATAGACATGACTCCACCACCATAATCTATATGAAGACGTTTCCTTTTCTTCTGCTAAGAATCGATACCCCTTCCCCCATAACACCCACCTGTTGCCATTTAGTTTTGGCATAATACCTTTGTTACATTCAATGGAAGCATATTACAATCTTACTGTTGACTATAGACCCTAGCTTGCATTGATGTACTTTTTCCTGTATACCATCCATTTTCAATGGATTACAATGTTGATATTCATTTGTTCTCCCTCATGCAAAAACATTTTTTATTTGTACATTTAATAGTCATTATTGTCTACTCTTGGCATTCCTAAGTTGTACCATCTCAGTCTTTACCCTCTATCTTTCCTTCTGGATTGGAATGTGCTCCTAGCTCTTCTCCCTCAATCATACTCACATTCAGTTTCACTCATTGTACTTATATTATTGTGCTACAATCAGGTAGTATTGTGCTATCCATTTCTGATTTTTTTTTACAATCAGTCCTGTTGCACAGTCTATACTCCTTCAGCACCCAATGCCCATTCTCTACCCTATTTGTATCCCCTGATAACCTGTGTTCTTAACATCAACTCTCAAAGTTCACTCATTTATGTTACTTCATATTAATGAAACCATACCATATTTGTCCTTTTGTTTTTGGCTAATTTCACTCAGGATAATGTCCTCAGGTTTCATCCATGTTGTTACATGTTTTATGACTTTATTCTGTCTTACAGCTATATAATATTCCATCATATGTATATACCACAGCTTGTTAGGCTGTTTCCATCTCTTGGCAATTGTAAATAATGCTATAAACATCAGTGTGCAAATGTCTGTGTCCTTGCCTTCAGTTCCTCTGAATATATACCTAGTAATGGGATTGCTGGATCATATGGCAATTCTATACTTAGCTTCCTGAGGAACCACCAAACTGCCTTCCAGAGCAGTTGTACCATTTTACATTTCCATGAACAGTGGATAAGTGTGCCTTTCTCCACATCCTGTCCAGCACTTGTTTCTGCATTTTTGATAATGGTCATTCTAGTGGGTGTCAGATGATATATCATTGTGGTTTTGATTTGCATTTCCCTAATACCCAGTGTGCCTTTTAGCCATTTGTATTTCCTCTTCTGAGAAGTGTCTTTTCATATCTTTCGCGCATTTTTTAATTGGGTTGTTTGTCTTTTTGTGTTGAGTTGAAGAATCTCTTTGTATATCCTGGATACTAAACCCTTATCTGATATGTGGTTTCCAAATATTGTTTCCCATTGCATAGGCTGCCTTTTTACTTTCCTGACATATTTCTTTGATGCACAAAAGTGCTTAATTTTGAGGCATTCCCACTTATCAATTTCTCTTTTCAACATTCGTGGTTTGGATGTAAGTTCTAGGAAACCACCTCCAATGACAAGGTTTATAAAATATTTCCCTACATTTTCTTCTAAAAGTTTTATGGTCTTAGCTCCAATATCTAGGTCTTTGATCCATTTTGAGTTAATTTTGTATAGAGTGTGAGATTTGGATTCTCTTTCATTCTTTTGCATATGATATCCAGTTCTCCAAACACAATTTACTGAAGAGGGTGTTCTGTCCCAGGTAGGTTGGTGTGACCACCTTATCAAAGATCATTTGTCCATAGATGAGAGGGTCTTTTTCTGAACATTCTATTTGATTCCATGGGTCAGTATATCTATCTTTATGCCAGTACCATGCTGTTTTGACCACTGTAGCTTCATAATACACTTTAAATTCAGGTAGTTTGAGACCTCCCACTTCGTTTTTCTTTCTCAAATTATTTTTAGCTATTCGGTGCACACTGCCCTTCCAAATAAATTTGTTTATTGGTTTTTCTATTTCTGCAAAGTAAGTTCTTAGGATTTTAATTAGCATTGCATTGAATCTATACATCAATTTGGGTAGAATTGACATCTTAACTATATTTAGCCTTCCAATCCATCAACACGGTATGCTTTTCCATTTATTTAGGTCTTCCATGATTTTTTTTAGCAACTTCTTGTAGTTTTCTGTGTATAGGTCTTTTGTATCGTTAGTTAAATTTATAACTAAATATTTTATTCTTTTGGTTGCTATTGTAAATGGAATTTTTTTCTTGATTTCCTCCTCAGATTGCTCATCACTAGTGCAGAGAAACATTACTGATTTCTGGGCATTGATTTTGAACCCTGCCACTTTGCTGTATTCATTTATTAGCTCTAGTAGCTTTGCTGTAGATTTTCCTGAATTTTTGGCATATCAGGTCATCTGCAAACAGTGAAAGTTTTACTTCTTCCTTTCCAATTTGGATGACTTTTATTTCTTTTTCTTGTCTAATTGCTCTGGCTAGAACTTCCAGCCTGATGTTAAATAACAATGGTGACAGGGAGCATCCTTGTCTTGTTCCCAATTTTAGAGGGAAAACTTTCACTCTTTCCCCATTGAGGATGATGTTAGCTGTGGGTTTTTCATATATTTCCTTTATCATGTTGAGGAAGTTCTCTTCTATTCCTGTTCTCTGAAGTGTTTTCATCAAGAAGTGATGTTGAATTTTGTCACATGCCTTTTCTACATCAATTGAGATGATCATGTGGTTTTTCCATTTTGATTTGTGGATATGGTATATTACATTAATTGATTTTTTATGTTGAACCAGTCTGCATACCTGGAATAAATCCCACTTGGTCATGGTGTATAATTCTTTTAAGGTGCTGCTGGATTCCATTTGCAAGAATTTTGTTTGAGATTTTTGCATCTATATTCATTAAAGAGATCTGTCTGTAATTTTCTTTCCTTGTAGTATCTTTGTCTGGCTTTGATTTTAGGGTGAGTTGGCTTCACAGAATGAGTTAGGTAGCTTTCCCTCCTCTTCATTTTTTTAAAGAGTTTGAGCAGGATTGGTACTAATTCTTTCTTGAATGCTTGGTAGAATTCACATGTGAAGCCATGTGGTCCTGGACTTTTATTTTTGGGGAACTTCTTGATGACTGATTCAATCTCTTTACCTGTGATTGATTTGTTGAGGTCATCTATTTCTTCTTGAGTCAATGTTGGTTTTTCAAGCCTTTCTAGGAAGTTGTCCATTTCCTCTACATTGTCTAGTTTATTAGCACTTGCTCATAGTATCCTCTCATTACTTCCTTTATTTCTGTGGGGTCTCCTCTTCCATTTCTGGTTTTATTTATTTGCAACCTCTTTTTTTTTTGGCCAACCTAGCTAAGGGTCCATCGATTTTATTGATTTTCTCAAAGAACCAACTTCTGGTTTTGTTGATTTTGTCGATTCTTTTCATATTCTCAATTTCATTAATTTCTTCAAAGAATACACTGGTTTTATTGATTTTCTTGATTGCATACATATTCTCAATTTCATTTATTTCTGCTCTAATCATTATTTCTTTCCTTTTGTTCCTTTGTGGTTAATCTGTTGTTCTTTCTTTAGTTTTTCCAAGTGAATAGCTAGTTCCTTGATTTTTGCTCTTTCTTCTTTTTGAATATAGGCATTTAAGGCAATAAATCCCCCTCTCAGCACTGCCTTTGCTGCATCCCATAAATTTTGATATGTTGTGTTTTCATTTTCATTTGCCTTGAGATATTTACTGATTTCTCTTGTAATTTCTTCCTCGACCCACTAATTGTTTAAGAATGTGTTATCTAGCCTCCATATATTTGTGACGTTTCTGGCCCTCTCCCTGTTATTGATTTCCAACTTCATTCTATTTTAATCCAAGAAAGTGTTTTTTATTATTTCATTCTTTTAACATTTATTGAATCTTGCTTTGTGACCCAGCACATGGTCTCTCCTTGAGATTGATCCATGTGCACTTGAGAAAAATGTGTATCCTGCTGTTTGGGGGTGTAAAGTTTAGTCTGTTATATCTAGTTCATATATTGTGTTATTCAAAATCTGTTTCTTTACTGATCCTCTGTCTAGATGTTCTACCCACTGATGAGAGCAGGGAATTGAAGCCTCTAACTATTATGGTAGTGGTGTCTACTTTTCCCTCCAGTGTCATCAGTGTTTGCCTCATGCATTTTGGAGCACTGTGGCTTGGTGCATAAATATTTATGATTGTTATATCTTCTTGTTGAACTGTTCCTTTTATTAATACATAGTGTCCTTCTCTGTCTCTTTTCATTGTTTTACATTTGAAGTCTAATTTGTCAGATATTAGTATAGCTACTCCTGCTCTTTTCTGATTGTTGTTTGCATGAAATATCTTTCCCCAACCTTTCACTTCACCCTATTTTTATCCTTGGGTCTAAAATGAGTCTCCTGCATATAGATTGGTCCTGTTTTTAATCCATTCTGCCAGTCTGTGTCTTTTGATTGGGGAGTTTAATCCATTAACATTTAATATTAGTACTGTAAGGAAGTTCTTTCTTTTACCATTTTGTTTTTTGGACTTTATATGTCATATTTATTTTTGTTTTCTCTTTTACCTTTACTAATAGCCTCCATTTCTATACTCTTCTTCAGACCTCTCTCTTCTGCCTTTTCCTGTCTGCCTTTAGTATTTCTTGGAAAGCTGGTATCTTAATCACAAATTCTCTCAGTGATTGTTTGTCTGAAAAATTTTAATCTCCTCCTCACTTTTGAAGGGCAATTTTGGTGGGTATAGAATTCCTGGTTGGCAGTTTTTCTCTTTTAGAATTTTAAATATATCATACCACTGCCTTCTCACCTCTATGGTTCCTGCTGGGAAATCCACATGCAGTCTTATTGAGCTTCCCTTGTAAGTGATGGATTGCTTTTCTCTTGCTGCTTTCAAAATTCTCTCTTTGTCTTTGTTGTCTGACAATCTGATTAGTGTCTTTGAGTATGTCTATTTGGATCTTTTCTGTTGGTGGTACACTGCACTTCTTGGATCTGCAATTTTATGTCTTTCATAAGAGATGGGAAATTTTCAGTAATTATTTCCTCCTTTAGTCTTTCTCCTCCTTTTCCCTTCTTTTCTCTTTCTGAGCTGCCCACAACATGTATATTCTTGTGCTTCATGTTGTCATTCAGTTCCATGAGACCCTGCTCATATTTTTCCATTCTCTTCCCTATACGTCAGATTTCAGATGTCCAGTCCTCTAGTTCACTAATCCTTTCTTCTGCCTCTTCAAATCTATTTTTGTAGGTCCATTGGTTTTTTTCCATAAGTTCTGTTAGTTTTTTTTCAAATTTTCGAGTTCTTTATGTTTGCCCAATGTCTTCTTTATATCCTCCCTTAACTCAGTGATTTGATTTTTGATGAGATTTAGCATGCCTGTTCAAACATCCTGAATTAGTTGTTTCAGCTCCTGTATCTTAATTGAAGTGTTGGTTCGTTCCTTTGACCGAGTCATATCTTCGATTTTGCTGGTATGACTCGTTATTTTTACTGGTTTCTAGGCATTTAACTTCCTTAATTAGCTTATTCTAGAGGTTGTTTTCACTCTTTTACCTAGGGTTTTCTTGCTGGATGGCTTTGTTCTCTATCTGTTCTTTGACATTCAGTTCCATTTATTTTAGACCTGTAGTATAGATTCTTTAAACTGATCAGAATCTTTCTGTTTTTGTTTTTCTGGTTCTTGCCCTGCCTGTATGGAGCTTTTTTTTGAGGAGGGTCTCCTCAGATATTATAGATCCCAGTCAGATTTTCCCAGACCAGACAGGCCCACATCTCAGGAGGAATGAGTAGCAAGCATCAGTTTTGTCTGAGGGTGAGACCCAGCAGGCATTCAGACTTTCCTATGAAACCTCTAGATTCTGTGCTTTTTTGGTCCTGCCCAGCATGTGCCCTTGTCTGCCCCTGATTCCCCACTAGCTTAAAGTGATGAGGTGCCTTTAATTTCAGCAGTGACTTCCCTGCCAGTAGCATGGCTGAGATAGACATGAGGTGGTAGGATGGCTTTGGATACTTCTATTTTCCAGTCCCTGGGACCTGAATTCCTTGAAGGAGGGATTCCACTTGAGCTGGATCCTGGCCCCCTTTTCTTAGAGAAAATACATCCTTTAGGGAATTAACCACTTTCACCTGACTAGTTACTTTGTCTCTCAGACAAGCTTAATTCTCTTTCCTGGTGCAGAGCTAGAGCCTGAGAGTGCCTCCAGTTCTATCTAATGAGGTATTTAAAGCATAAAAAAAAAAAAAAAAAAAAGCAAAAAAGCCTTTTCAGAGTTGGACCCCCACTCCTCAGGTTTGTCGATCAACAGCTTTGTTTCTCTAGGCTCAATGTGCCCCCTTTTCTTGAGGTCCAACCCTTTTCCCATATTTTGTGCTGTCCAATTCAAAAAGCCTCTTTTTTTTTCCATCAGCCCCACCCCCTCTTTGTGGGGCAAAACTCTTAGTTCCCTTATTGTTTATTTCAGGTTTATCTATGCTGGGCCTATTTTAAGTAGTCATAATTTGTTAATTAATTCCACAATGGAAGTTTGGTTGAGTTAAGCCCTTGCTACTAGTAAGGTCTGTTTCCTTTCCTCTCAGGGAACCAGCCTGTGGTGCCCATGGGGGAGGGGCACTGGCTTCCACGGCTTGAGGGACTTATAGTTCTGTGTGGGGTCTCAGCCATTCTACCTGCTCCAGACTAGTGTACACTGTGTATCCGGTCACTGATGTTCCCCCAGCAGTTGTTCTCTACCATTCCTGGCTATTTACTAGCTGCTCTGGAGGATGAACTAAAGTCTGCACCTCACTATGCCACCATCTTGCCCTGCCTCTCACACCTGTGCCGGCTCCGCACGTTCCCCCCCCCCCCCATTCTTGAGCATTCCTCTTACAAGTCATGTAACAATAGGCAGATTTTTACCATAAATTCTTATTATGGTAATAACAGGAAACTTTTGTGAGGGAACCCCCAATTATTTTTTAATTAACTCTAAGTTCACCCTTTTCATGCTATTCCAAGTTAATTGTTCTCAATGTTCTCAAGCCCTAAACCCCAGAGTCCCCTCCACCCCCATGATTTTATTTCTTCTACTTCATTGAAAGGTAAAAGTTCTTCAGCGCTAATCATCAGGGCTATACAAACCTCTTAGGAATCTTTGATATATTCTTTTCTGATACTCCTTTTTCCTGTCCAGGTTTGCCCCTTCCCTTCGGTCAGTGTCTCTCATCTCCTTCTCCCTCCTACCTAATTGTCACTGCCCTATTTCATATGTTATCATCTTCCTCTTCAACTAACAATGTTTATCAAACTTATTCCAAAAAATATCTTTTTTGTTGTTGTTGTTTTCATGGGCAGGCACTGGCAATCAAACCCAGGTTTCTGACATGGCAGGCGAGAACTCTGCCTGCTGAGCCACCGTGGCCCATCCCCAAAAAATATCTTTGAGAAAAGAAAAAAAATAAAGTCTGAGACCACAGTCCTAAAATTAGCCAGTTGCAAGAACGGGCTAGAAGGTTTTGCATTTTATCTTAAAAATTCCTGCAAATTTCACATATTATAAATATTATACAATTTGTTAAATACAAAATTACTACCACTATATGAAATTGACATTCTAGGAAAATACACCATGTAATACCCCTGGCTGGTGTAACAGACTGGTTTTAGAAAGAATCTGCCCAGAGACATACATAGTAATATACATTTATCTTCACTGAAAATGTAGAACTCAAGTAACTGATTATCCATTGGTTTGACTGTTCATGGTAGGGGTTTTGTGGGAGAATTGCATTCATATAAATTGTTCAGATAAAAAAGTATTCTTAAATTAATATTAGTACTTTGTGTATATTTCACATTTGAGAAACTAAATATTTCCATAAAACATATCTCATGAAATTATAATGGAAATTAGTAGAAAATATAATTTGATATGTTTGCACTTTACACAAAAATTTTAAGCACACAAAATTTAGATAGTTTAAACTTTGTAATTATGGAGATACTTTGTGTACCTGTTTTTATTTACAGCCATCTGAAAAATTAATCTGTAAGAGATGGGTTATTCCAGTTTTAATCTATATCTAAGAATATTTTTCCATTGGAACAAGGAAAGACTTGTATAGTAGCAGAGCAAAGAGAAGCAGCATGTAGTTGTAGAAAGAATATGACAGCTTATAACTTATAAAAGGCCCTGACTAACTCACTTATTTGCCCTGTAACCTTTAGACAAGTTGTTAGCCTCACAGAGATTCATTTCATCAAAAACTGAAGTTTATAGGTGACATTGTGGTTATGGAAGAAAATATATATATATATATTAATATGTACACTGAAGTATTTAGGGGTAAAAATACAAGACGTCTGGAAGTTGCCTTAAAATACTACCACAAAGCATCCACAGAACTTATTTATGACCCATGGATGATTACATGTGATTTGAGTAATTGTTTACATACTTGGGTCTCCGTTACCCATTAAACTGTAAACCCCTCAAAGGCCAGGGCCAAGATGTATTTGGCACTGAGTTTTTCAAATGCCTGCTTACAGCAGATACCTAATAAATGTTTGTTGTATTGAAGTGGAAAATGAAATCAATAAAAAGGAGTGGGAAGATATGTGAAATAAGTATGGACAAATTTAATGGTAGTTGAAACTCAGTGGAGGGTTTATGAGTATATGAGGGTTTGTTTTACTCTACTTTATAAAAGTATGGAACTATTCGTAATGAAAAGTCTAAAATATCTTATAGGTGAAGTGTGGAGAATACCTGACATATCGTAGTCACTCAAGAAATGTTAGTTCCATATCCCAATGTTTAGTAGAGGGATTTTTAAAAATCTAAAAATGTAGTTGTTACCAGAAACTTTAATTTAATGACTTGGACTCCTA
This sequence comes from Tamandua tetradactyla, assembly GCF_023851605.1. Classification (NCBI taxonomy): domain Eukaryota; kingdom Metazoa; phylum Chordata; class Mammalia; order Pilosa; family Myrmecophagidae; genus Tamandua; species Tamandua tetradactyla. The sequence goes on along the minus strand of NC_135334.1, from coordinate 49,797,249 downwards.
TCAGTATTAAAGACCCAGAACTAAGCCGTGCAGGACTTACTTTGCATTTCTGGGCAAGTCTGGAACCTAGGCTGCACCTCAAGTCTATACAAAAACCCTTGTGAAGCTCTCTAGGTCCCTAAAGCTCTCTATTTCCTGCATGTTTCCATAACTGCATATAGTGTGCTTGCTCCCTAGTCTTGAACCAGTTACAACTGTTAAGATTAAGGAAGCCAGCACTTTTGTAAGCACCTGCTGATTCATCTGAGGTACTTACTTGGCCTCATTTTTTAATCTCTTGTGGAATCAGTAAGGAGTTGAGTTTAGTTCCCTTGACTCCTCCTAAAAGGATGCTAGGGGTTATTTATTTTCAGGATTATTTGAGATTGTTAGGTGGGTGATGCTAAATATTAGTATTGACTGAATATTATGAACTGATTAAATTTTGCCTTCTGACTCCTTGCCCAAATTTTGCCTTCTGACTCCTTGAACACCTTTTTAAATTAAAAGTAAACAAATTATTTTTATTTGGAGTGTATTGAAAATGTTATCTATTTTCCACTAGAGCACAGTTTTATAAATTTGTCACTATCGTTGAAGTGACAAGTTTTCATTTAGCTAATTTTATATTGTGAATGTCTGAATCAAGGTCAATACTTTAAATGGACTGTTTCCATTCATCCTAGTGAACATAGTTTTTTATCATAAAGGATTATTATATATTTAAAAGGCAGTCTATCCATATTTCTCTAACCTTAATACCCATCACTCAATTTCAGGTCACTTTTAATTATTTTAAAAGCCTCATAATCAATAATAGCCTTGCTTAACTGATTGTTTTTGGACCTGTGGATTCATAAAATGAAATTTCCCCAAATGTTTCTGTATAGAAAATGTGAAATGACATGTTCATCTCATTTTAAACAAGATGTAGCTTTCATTCTCTAAATCAGCATAATTTTCCAGCAGGGCCAATCAACTCATTTCTGCCATCTTCAAAACAATACAAATCACTATATTCCAATTTTACATTTTAATGAGATGACTGAAATAATCACAACATCCTCTTCATGGCTTTTATGTGATACTATTATTGTACTCATCATACTGTAAAATTATTTCTTGAGATGTACATTTCCCTAGCTTCACTACAAATTCTTTGACTTCTTTCCTTTCAAAAAAAATTTCCAATTCTTTTCTCTCCTAGCCCTATCATAGGGCCTGGAAGACACTAGGTGCTCAGTAAATATTACTGAATTGATGATTGGATATATCAGTATATTCCTGCCATAAACTTATATGCAATAATATGCTTGGCAGCTATAGTTTATCCAACCGTGTTTTCTCTGTGCAAGATTTAGTAAGAAATGTTAAATGTTAAATTCTAGAACATATTAATACCACGCTTTTGTTCTTACATTTATGGAATATAAATAGCATCTAGCACTTTGCCAGGCACTGTGAGCAATATAAAAGTAAAAAAAAATGCACAGTCCCTAAGTTGCTTACAGCCTGGAGAGAAAGATAGGTTGTAATGGCCAGCCCTAGGCAAAACTAGGAAGCAGTAAAAATGCAAAAAAAAATGGCATTCTCAAAGCCATACCCTCTCTCATGTCATTAAGTTGTGAAAAGATAATCACTCTATGAGTATACTATTTAGTAAAAACTTGAAGAACTGAGCATGCTGCATCAGGCCAGTTCCACTTCTTTCCTAGGTAATCCCTGATACGGTTGGTACTGCCTAAATGAGGGCTAAAATGCCTTTTCTGGATCCAAGACTAAGTTGATCTTGGTGTCATCTTGAACGATAGCTTTGAAAGCCACAGGAGTACACAGTCACTAAATAAGTCAGAGTCACACCTCTAAAAAAATACAAGGGAACAGATTTGGTGACTGAGTGTAGAGAATGAAAGAAAGGGAAATCTTCTGGTGTCAGTCTCAGAAAATAGGAAGAACTAGTTTATGCAAAAAGTTGTTTGAAGCTCCCTTATTACTAATCAGCATTCATTATCAGAGAGACTTTTTAATGTTTTCAATAAATAAAATGTTTATTTCTATACAAGGATAAGTTGTAAATTCTTTATTTTCCTAGCAAAACTTAGAAGATGTATCTAGTAATAAATCCAAGCTGTAATTGATTCTTTCGTTTCCTATTAGGGTAAGGATTTACTTTTTTTCTCTCAGAATGAAGATGTAGAGATGAAAGAAACCTTATTCATTATGCTTTCAAATGAATAGTTTTTTTCAATTTATGTTTGTCCCTCCCCCTTTTTTTCTTAAAGGAATTTAGAGCAAAGTCAAGAGAATGGGACAAGCAAGAGATACTATATCAGACTCATCTGGTTTCTTTAGATGCTCAACAAAAATTATTATCTGAGAAGTGTAATCAATTTCAGGTATCTAAAAATATCCTCAAAATTAGAAGAAATTAAAGGTTAAATATTGGTATCTTTGCCATTCAGTGTGTAATTTGTGAGGAATACCAACAAAGGGAAAATACCTAAGCAGACAGAGTAGGGCCAATGTCAGGTAAAGTCACAAGTGCATGAAATATCTATGATGGTGAATTCATTTTAGTCTACCTGTACCAAAGGATGGTTTTATTTCAAATGTTTCCACTGTTATTATGTCATTAAATAGCATACATTGTTGCATTCTATGGGCAAGGCACTTAGAAAGTCTGATTTCTTGGTCATTGGCCCTAAGCACCTTACTGTCTAGACATGGAGATAGTACATACACATTTTTACATATAATTAATGACAACTGAATGGAAAAGATCCAAATCCTCTTGGCGTTCAGAGAAGTAAGAGAAAAATTTGGTCTGTGATAGTCAGGAAATGTCTTCTAGCAGGGGTGGGACTTGGCCTGGCCCTTGAAGATGGATATATTTTTAAACAAGGGAGAATGTGTTCCAGGTGGTGGAAATAACATGAGTAAAGACAATGAGGCAAGAGATCAAAAGGTGAATTCTGGGAATGGAAAATGGACGAATTGACTGGGAGTTCAGAAGGGAGATGGGGAGGAGTGGTAGGCAGTAAACCTGGAAAGGTGAGCTGCATCCAGATTGTAATAAGCCTTAAAGTCTTGGCTAAAGAACTTGGACTTTTTATTAAATCTAATCATTAAGAAACTAAGTTTTTATTTGATATGCTTATTTCTCATTCATTATTTAAGTTACTGGAATTATATAATTTCTAATTGCACTGTTTGGGTTTGCTAAAGCTGCTGGAATATAATATACCAGAAACAGATTGGCTTTTTTTTTTTTTTGCATTGTCAGGCACCAGGAAATGAACCTGGGTCTCTGGCATGGCAGGCGAGAACTCTGCCACTGAGCCATTGCACAGCCCAGGATTGGCTTTCATAAAGAGGATTTATCAAGTTACAAGTTTACAGTTCTAAGCCCCTGAAAATGTCCAAATTAAGGCACCAAAAAGAAAATACCTTCTTGGAAGAAAGGCAGCCAGCATCTGGAATACCTCTGTCAGCTGGGAAGGCATGTAGCTGGCATCTGCTTGTCTTTGCTCCTGGTTTGTTGCAGCTTCTGATTACAGTGGCTTTCTTTCTCTAAGTGTCTGTGGGTCCTTTCTTAGCTTCTCCCAGGGAAACTCTGGATTTCATTTCTTAGCTTAGCATCTCCAAACGACTGTGTCTGGTTTCATCCCTCTGCTCTCTGTATCAGCTCTCCAAGCATCTCCAGCTATGAGTTCTCTGTGTTTGCTCTTTTAAGGGCTTCGGTAAACTAATAAGACCCACCTTGAATGAGCAGGGTCATATTTCTATGGAAACAGTCTAATCAAAAGGTCCCACCCATAAGAAGTCTGCATCCACAAGATTGGATTAAAAGAACATGGCTTTTCTTGTGTATACAACAGTTTCGAACTAGCATACCAAATTGAACAATACAAAATAACAATGTAAAATTAATAACACCCTTTCCCACTCCATTCTTATCCATTGAATGTAAACAGTATTGACAGTTGAGTATTTTATCATTCCATACATTTATTTGTATGAACATATAAAATATGTGTATGTTTGTGTAGGCAGTATATTTTTCCTTTTTTAAAAATTTGTTTTTCCCGTAATAATAAACTATAGCTATCCTTGAATTTTTTGCCTTACAACAGACCATGCCTGAACAGACTTTGATGAGATTTTGTATTTGTTTTAACTTTATTATATTTGTATTGTTGCTGAAATGTTTTAAGGCTTTGTGATATTGTGATGGAGTGAATGTATTTTGTATATGGAAAAACATGTCTTTTTAGGAGTTCAGAGAGTGGAATGTGCCAGTTTAAAAGTATTATGTACCCCAGAAAAGCCATGTTTTAATCCTGATCCAATCTTGTGGAGGCAGTCATTTCTTTTAATCCTGATTCAGTAATGTATGTTGGAAACTTTTGAGTAGATTATCTCCTCGGGAGGTGTGGCATACTCAATCTTGGGTGTGACTTTTGATTAGATGGACATGGGACTTCGCCCATTCCAAGTGAGTCTTGATTTGTTTACTAATCAATACTTTAAAGACTTTAAAGGGGGAAACATTTTGGAGAAACAACAAAAACAACAGAGTCGACAGAGCAAAAGAGTTGACACAGATGCTTGAAGCTCAGCCAACATCACTATGAGATGATAAGCAAGCCAGAACCTGGAGAGGCCAGGGAAGCCAAAAGATGAAGGCAAAGTGAGGAACCCCCAAAGGAACATAGGCTGAAAGCAGCGGAGCCCAGGAGCAAGGGACCAGCAGATGCCAGTCATACAACTTCCTAGCTGACAAAGCTGTTCTTGACCTGTAAGCCTTTCTTGAATTAAGGTATCTTTCCCTGGATGCCTTAGTTTAGACATTTTTATGGCCTTAGAACTGTAAACTTGTAACTAATTAAATTCCTCTTTTTAAAAGCCAAAATAAATAAATAAATAAATAAAAATAAACTATAGCCATAATTTCAGATGATATAAAGAGAAAATATATTTGTATAGCCTCAGAACAAAGATGCAGAGTAGGGTGGAGGTCTATGGGTAGGGAGGTCTTATTAGCAATCAAGAAAATTTAGATGCTTTGAAAGAAGAATGATAATGAATTTGGTTATGAAATAGTAATTACATAAAATTCTACTTAATTCTGCCTAATATTTCATATGTCTATACCATAATTCTTTAAATCATTCTCTATTAGTGAACATTCAGATTGTTTCCAATATTTTTGATGTTACAATATTGTAAATCTTTAAATACTAGTACTTTCACTTTTTTTGATAAAAATCCCAGAAATGATTGTTGAACCAAAGGGCATATACATTCAAATTTGCAATACATAGTAGCAGTGTACTTCCCAAAAAAGGGGATTTTCACAGACTTAATAGACAAATAGTAATATCAGCTTGATTTGCTTTCCTTTCCCCTGACAACTTATAAGGCTGAACCTTTCTTCGTGTGTTTCTTAGCCTTTTTCATTTCTTCATCTGTGAATTGCTTCTATGTAAACTTTGCTCATGTTTCTTTTGTGTTGTTTCTTTGTCTTATTGATTGGTAGACTTTTAGGTACATTAGGAGTTATTAATCCTTGTTATAGGTGCTGCAAAATTATTTCTAAATTCCAGTTATTTTGTTTTGTTGTATTTATTTTTGGTCATAGAGACATTTTCAACTATTTCATAACCAAATTCATTATCATTCTTCTTTCAAAGCATCTAAATTTTCTTGATTGCTAATAAGACCTCCCTACCCATAGACCTCCACCCTACTCTGCATCTTTGTTCTGAGGCTATACAAATATATTTTCTCTTTATATCATCTGAAATTATGGCTTAAGAACAAAGACAAGACTGAATTACAACAAGCCACTACATTATCTGATAACATATTTAAATGTTTTCCTAATTCTTTTCTATCACTCTTGAATTTTATGTAAGCTTAAATATGATATTCTTCTTTTAATTTATAGTTTTCATATTTTCCAGAAACAGGCACAAAGTTACCAAACTCAACTAAATGGTAATAAACAGTGCATAGAAAACAGCAGCTCTGAAATTCCTCCGTTGATATGTGAACCAGATCCCAGTTGTGAAACCAATGAAAGAGATGAATTCATTATCGAAAAATTAAAATCGGCTGTGAGTGAAATAGCATTCAGCAGGAATAAGCTACAAGATGAAAATCAGAAGCTCTTACAAGAACTAAAACTGTACCAAAGACAGTGTCAGGTGAAGATTTTTTTCTAATTTTTCAACTGAAAATATATAAATGGATTAGAAAGCTAATTTTATCTTGCATGTGTAAATTAAGTTCTTATTTCCTTTTAGTAATTCTTACTTGATGAGTAAACTCAGGAATCTCATACATCCTTTACCATATTAGGATGCCTTTGGTTCTGCAGTAGCATGATACTAATTATCAGTGCAGTTTAACAGCACTCACTTGCAGACTTGTGTGCCTAAATCCATGACCTTCTAGCCACGCTGTGTCCCTCAAGTCTCTCTGAGTTTGTTCCTCTTTGACTTTTGGGAAACCTGGGTTACAGATCCAAGAAATCATTAAGGGTTTAACAGTGTACTCCCCTCTGATGAGAGGTATGGGAGCCCCCTAGGATTTATCACTGCTAACTTTATCATAATAATATACCAAACAGTAGCCTAGAGTTCTCTTAGGTAACTTCCACATTAGCAGATGTGACTGCTGGCTTTTCCAAGCATTAATTTTTATCTTAACAGACTACCTTCCTTCCTCCCTCCTCCTTTCCTTTTTTCTCTGCTAAGTGCAGTTTTGGGGAAGGTTATAAAATATTCATCAAAATTGGTCATCATTGTGGTCTCACTCTCTCTAAGTCCAACTCTGCAAGTGAAGTTATTGCCCTCCCCCTCTACATGGGACATGAAAATCAAGGGTGAAAGTCTCCCTGGAGGCATGGGAGATGGCTCCCAGGGATGAGTCTGGTCTGGCACCATGGGATCAACAGTGCCATCCTGACCAAAAGGGGGAAAAGAAGTGTAACAAATAAGATATTGGTGGCTGAGAGAGTTCAAATAGAGTTGAGAGGCTACTCTGGAGGTTGCTCTTATGCAAACTTCAATTAGATATTGCTACCTTTCATAACTTGCCAAACCCCAACCAGGACCATTCCAGCCTATCCTAAAGAACATCTACGACAATATATAAGATTCTACAAAGATCCCATATATTAGGGTGATTTTCCAGAAACCTGCAACCTCCAGATGGGTCCCTGGACCAGATAAGTCCTGAAATCTCTAGAGAGGCCAGCCTTTCCAGAACATCAGCTAGTTCCATCTCCCTACCCCTTATTATTGACAGCCTTTTCAACATGAAAAAGATAGAATTGGCATAGTCCAAATACCCCTAAAGAGTGGGAGAAAGATCAAAGATGATGGTGGAGTTATACAGAGAAGGTAGTGTTTAACAAGCAAATATGATTGCTGAATCATTATACTGATATTTCTTTTAGTCTCCAGTGTCTTAGAGCAGCTAGATGTAAAAACCTAAAATTGTGGAATTGTAACCCATACAAACTCTGAAATCTGTTTTACAACTAATTGTTGTACTGTGCTTTGAAATTTATTGCTTTTTTGTATATATGTTATTTTTCACAAAAAATATAAATATATTTTTTGATAAATGATATACATATATATATGTATATCATTGATAAAATATATACATATTCCTTCTAGCCTCTAATGTTCTGGAGCAGCTAGAAGGAAAAAATCCGAGATGATGGTATGGTAGCCCATGACAAACTCTGGGATCTGTCCTATAACTACTTGTTGAAGAGTGCTTTAAAACTATTGCTTTTTTTCTTTCTTTGCTTTGTATGTGTTATATTATACAATAAAAAAAGTTTTAAAAAATTGTTCATCATTGATTTCTTTACTAAATATGTATTTCTTCTTCATGGATACCTGAGTTACTTGAGACATGCATTCTCATTCTAGGTTTCATCTCTCACTTCCCAACATCCAGCCTCTTTTGACCCATTGCTCTGTGAATGGCCCAGCTCTTGGCCCTACTCTGTTTCTCTCCATGCTCAAATACACTTTTTTCTTAAATTTTTATTTTGACATAATTTCAAATTTACAAGACAGTTGCAAAATAATACAAGCCCCATACAGAGAACTCCAACCAACTCCTAACCCCCAGATACCCAGATTCACCAATTTTAATATTTTGTCCTTTGCTGTATCATCCTGTCAATCCTTCTAGATATCAATCCATCATCTATTTATCTATCATCTGTCTTATCTATATATCTATCATCTTCTGAACATGGAAGAGCAGGTTGCACATATCCTACCCCTTGAACTTATAATACTCCCATGTATATATCCTACAAACACGGGTATTCACTTGTGTAATTGCTTTAAGTGCAGTTACCGAGTTTAAGAAATTTAGCATTGATTTAAAGCCTAATTATATTATATTACAATTTTTTCTTATGTCCTTTTAAGCCTTTTCTCCTCCATTCTTAGATCCTATCCAGTATCATTTATTGCATCTATTTGTCATTATCTCTTTAGTTTATCTTTTTTATAATTGTGGAAACATAATACAACATAAATCTTCCCATCCCAACCCCTCCCGAGTATATTATTCAGTGAGATTAATCACATTCACAATGTGGCAGATTTCTCACAACCATTCACTGCTAGAACTTTTCCCTCATACCAAACAGAAACCGTATACGACTGATTGCATTAAATCTCCATTTCCCCTGCCCCCATCCTGATTCTGCACCCTAATTCTGTCTCTATGAGTTTGCATATTCTTTGTAGTTATCATAGGGGCTTGCATTTAACATCCTCAATAAATAACAGTCTTGTCTGGTTTGATACCAACAGAGCTTCAACAGTATATATAAACTATGTGCCTGTCCCCTTTTGTTTCCCCACCTTTATGTAGTTATTGTCACAAACCCCATCTTCATAAATTATGACTCCAAAACCACTAATTTATCATTATATGCATTTGCCTTTTGGATCCTGGAGGGAGTAAAAAATGGAATTACAAATAAAAAATGCATAGTACTGGTATTTATATTTACCCATGGCATTATCTTTACTGGAGATCTTTATTTCTTCATGGGGCTTCAGTTGATTGGCTAGTGTCTTTTTCTTTCAACATGCAGAACTCCCTTTATCATTTCTTGTAGGGCCGGTATAAGTGGTGAAGAACTTACTCAGCTTTTGTTTATCTGGGTGATTTTGCCCCAGTAGAAACATTTGGCAATGCCTGGATACATTTTTGGTTGTCACAATTGTGGAAAGGGATGTAACTGGCATCTCTAAGGTAGAAACCAGGGATGTTGCTATGCATTCTACAATGCACAGGACAGACCCCCACAACAAACAAGTATCTGGCCCAAAATGTCAGTAATGGTGAAATTGAAAAACTCTGCTTTAAATTTTGAAATGTTATTTTTCTCATATTTTTTCCTACAATAATTCTCTCTTTTGTAATATCTTTCATACTTAATGAAAGTACCTAATAAAACTAATATATAAATCCACTCATTTCCATGAGAAACTTTATAAAAATTACATTTTTTACAATATTTTAAAAATTTTATAAACTTTATAAAAATTACATTTTAAAAATCATTTAGTTACCCTTGAATCTAGTAACACTAATTTAAATGAAGACTCTCCATTTTATATTTTACAAAAGAATCACATGTATTTAAAAGCAAACCAAATTATTCTGGAACATGTTTCAGATGCAAAAAATATGTGATAGTTTTAGTGATGATTTTTGAATAGTAATTTATTGCAAAAATTCAAGGTATCATTCTAGACAAGATTTCTAGTCCTAGGAAAAACACTAAAGTACTTTTTATCTTTTTATTAAAAATGATGAAAATAATGCTTTTTATTCAGTTTTCCTTCTGTTTTATTTTCGGATTTTACTTGTTTCATTTTTTTGCTTCATGCAAGTACTAAATGAGAAGGTATCAATAATTTACTATTTGGTAGTTAATTTGAAGGTGTAAAACCAGATCCTATCAAACCATAGCAAATTTCTACCTAAGCAGATGGCCTTTAAACTTGCTGTGGTCATTAGATTCAAGTGTCAACTTGGCCAGGTGAAGGTGTCTAGTTATTGCTGTGGACATGAGCCAATGGCATGTGAACCTCATCTGTTGCTGATTACATCTGCAGTCAGCTAGAAGGCGTGCCTGCTGCAATGAATGATGTATAATTTAATTGGCTGGTACTTAAATGAGAGAGCTCAAGGTAGCACAGCCAAAAGCAGCTCAGCATATCTCATCTCAGCACTTGGAGCTCAGCCCAGGTCCTTGGAGATGCAGAAAGGAATCACCCCAGGGAAAGTTGTTGGAACCCAGAGGCCTAGAGGGAAGACCAGCAGAGATCGCCCTGTGCCTACCCATGTAAGAAAGAACCTCAGTTGAAAATTAGCTGCCTTTCCTCTGAAGAACTATATGTTAACTAAATAAATCCCCTTTTATTGAAAGCTAATCCATCTCTGGTGTGTTGCATTCTGGTAGCTACCAAACTAGGACACTTGCTTTACAAAATTTATATTTTAATAAGTGGGAATAATTAAGGGTAAATAATACCATAAATAGTATATATATTTGCGGGAGCTGTTTAGCCGGTTCTCCCGCTTGGGGTCTTCCTCCCAGCGATGGAGGGGAACTTCGCTGGTTCCCCCGGGGCTCGAAGGTGCGGAGGGCGCGCGAGACAAAAGACGACTCATGGGAACTAGTCCGGCTGGCGAGGCGTGCACACTAGAACGTTTATTAGATGAAGTACACTGGTATATATAGGGTGAAGTGTGTAAGGGAGGGGGTGAGCGAGGAGGGTTCAGGGCGATTTTTTGATTGGTTGGGTCGGGTTTTATTGCCATAAATGGAAGGCTTTGGTGGGGGTTTCTTGGGGAGGAGACTGTTAGCACTAGAAGGACCAATGGGATGGTTAGAATTATGTCGTAAAGAGTTGTTAGGTATGCGGCATATATTTAGAAAGAAGTTTCTCTCCTCTTTTTTCAAAACTGTCAATGACAAAGTATTCCATAGTTTACAAATGAATGCAAAAAGACAACCATTTCCATTTGAATTATTTATTCATTCAAATGAATAGTCATTTATTGTATATAAAATTCTCTTTAGTTTACAACATATTTTCATGCCAGATGCATCTTAATTTTCACAGCAATCAGATCTTCTCATTTGTCTTTCTGCAACCTTGAAATGTCATTATACATATTAATTCCATTGCAGATATTTGTTTGCTATACCACACACATTTTTTTAATGTGCAACATTTCCCACTGGACATTAATGACGAAATTAAATTGTTCTGTGTTTTTTTCCTAATATCTACGCAAAAAAGAAAAAGTTGACTTCCTTTTTTGTTTGTTTATTCATGCATCATTAAGATTCTGGAGCCACAAATATAGTTTAAATTTTTCTAGTAGCTATATTACAAAAGTTAAAAGAAATTGATGAAATTAATGTTAATATAGCCTACCCAATATATATCTAAAATATTATCACTTCAATTTGTAACCAATATAAAAATTATTGAGCTGCTTTACATTTCTTCTCCTACTAAGGCTTCAAAATCTGGAGTGTGTTTCATACTTAAAGCATATCTCAATTTAGATGCTAAATATTCATCAAAAATACCTGATCCGTATTTAGATTTCATAAAATTTGCAGTTGAAAAAGTAGATTTACATACCTAAGTTGTTCCAAACAAACTTGAAAGTGTTCCAATAACTAAATCATGTACCAAAGAATAATTTTCCTGAATATTCATGTCCACATTGACAAATAATTGATTTGACTTTGATGTAAAAGCATATTGATTTCAAAATTACATCTAAGTTGAATAAATTCACTAATTCTTTTGTCAACCCAGTATTATTAATATTGAATTCAAAGGGGTATCTGAAAAACAACTCTAAATGTATCAATATCAACAAAGCCTTCTTCAAATTATTCTTGTACTTTTGCAGTCAATTTACATAATGCTGTCAGTTACAATTAAAATCACATGCATATTCATTAATTTTAGAAAAAATGTGTCATTATTTATTTGAATCATGAAATGTTTTAATTTTAAAATAAATTCTTGTGTCATGTAGCTGGGTTACACACAAGCTCTTTCCTTGGAACTTCAAATTTAGCTTCTTCATGCAGTATAATGTTGAGAAAATGAAAGTCATACTGCCAATTTTTTTGTCTTTAATACTTAACAAGCATTCCTTTTGTTTCAAGAAAATCTTACAGTCAACAGTGCAGAATATCTTTGTCAGACTCTTCTATAACTCAATCAATGGGCTTTTGCAAAGAACACAAGATTATTATTTTCATGATTCCCTGTTGTTTCAACAGTTCCATGTACTGATGACAATTACATTTGCACATATATGCTGACTGATTTTACTAGTTATATCCATAACATTTTTCATAGAATCTGTTTCAGAAAACTGAGCACACATATTGTGGATATATATCTTAGAACAGAATGAAACAATAAAGGAAGCAACATATTCTTGTTTAAAATGACAACATACTGGGATTTTTGATTTAATAAAACTAGAGCATCATGCGTGATAACTAATTTTTTAAATATTTAGCTGAGATTCTTCCTTGACAAATAAAAGATTCAAAAATATCAATGCCATGAGTTTGATTTTTTTAGGCCACAATTTGACAGCATATCTTCATAAAGTTGGAAGTCCTTTGAGACAAAACATACCCATAGAATTAATTGGATAGTGTCTCCTATTTTGCATGACTCATCTAAAGCTAAACAAATGTACTTGTAATTTAAAAAATTTTGCTCAATTGATCTTTGATTTGTTGAAATGATTTTATATTCTATAGGCCATTATTTGTGGCTTAATTGAAGACATTTCACAGTTTGCAAATTTTTTTTTGTATTTTCCTCAATTTTCTAGTAAAATTTCCAGAACTAAAATAAATTAGTTTATTTAGTTTATTATTTATCTAAAAAATGTTTTTCTTTTCTATGGAAAAATCCAAGTCAATGTATAGCTAACCAAAATTAAAACCTTAAATCCTGTTAAAAATCATTTAAAATGTTTTGTTGGACATTTACTTGTGATTTCAGGAGTCTAATTTCATCTAATCTTTTTTGACTTTTGAGTGGAAACTTCTTTTCACATTCAATATGTACTCACTGAAAATGTGTTTTTTTTATTTTATCTTTTTTTTACACAAAAAAACAAACAGCTTTTTTAATTTAGAAGGATTCACACTCATTCAAATTTTATGCATTGATTTCTTAGTCATACTTTTATGTCACACTCTTTCAAATTTACATTTCATGTGACCATATTTGTGTGATTATTTGCTTACTCTGTCTCTGTCACTAGACTGTTATTTCACCCAGAACAGGTTCTGTGACTGTATCCCTGGCATTTAGCACTTCTAATAGGTTAATAAATATTAGATGAATAAATGAACAAAAAAAGAATTCTATAAGACAGATCCAGCAGAAGACTAAATATCAGTTCACTTAAAATTAGACTGGTTTATAGATATTAAATATTTTTTAATGTATTATGTATTATGATACCCAAAATGAGCACTGAAGTTTTTTTTTATTTTTTTATGTAGGCTATGGAAGCAGGACTCTCAGAGGTGAAAAGTGAGTTACAGTCACGTGGTGATCTTTTGAGAATTGTAGAAATGGAACGATTACAGTTGCACAGAGAATTATTAAAACTAGGAGAGTTCCAAAATGCTCAAGAAAATAAAAAAAGGTATATTCCTTATATTCAACAGTCCAAGAGAAAATGTTCAAAACATGATTTTTGAATGTTTTTTAAAGAGTTTATATTTGAAACTTTCTAAAGTCTATTCTATATTTATATGCTGTTAATTAGCAGATAGTTTTAGATATTAAAAATAAAATGGTTAATTATTTTATCTTCAAAATTAATATCTTTACTTACCTGGAAAATTATATTTAGTTCTGATTTATGAATACTTGTCACACATCAGAAATTTTCTTACAATTTTTGTTCTTTAGAACATTGGAAAAACAATACTATAGAGCTAGTATTTAATTATATATGCTGATAAATAAGATTTAATTCATATTTTTCTAATTCTTTCATTATGATTGCCTGAAAATCTGATAGTAACTTTTTTGCTTTGCAAATGTTGTATTTTTTTTGGCCTCCAAATTCACTATCTTTTCAGTTCCTTTAAGTGTTTTTGTTAGAACAGCTTTTCTTTCCCTTTTAAAATCAGACAGATATTATATCTCAATAACCACAAAGAAAATGGGACTGCTTAGTAAATGTTTCAGCTTGTTGAATCAACAGTGTGACATCTTTAACAGTTCACTGATGCTCTAATTCTCATTAAGACTCAAATCCTTCTCAGAATCAGAAGGTTAATACTAGGCCAATAAAAGGACTTTACAATTTGATCAGCCAAATTGTGATCGATTTTATTTTAAGATGATTACATTGTTTTAAGGGCAATAGTTATTTCTTTAAAGTTATAGAAATTTTTTTTGCTAGCAATTTGTTTTGACAACAAATGGCAAATTAAGATCCCTAAAAATGACCTATTGTATCATATTCCATCAAGGACGGTGGAATGTCTGTTAGCCAGTAGACATTACTGAGTGCTCTGTATACAAGCTAGATATTAGCTTCAATAATAATGGATAAATCTACTGGATACTTTTTATGTGTATGGGAGTGTTCCAGTATGATAAATTAGTGTGAAATGTCTCTCACACACACACACACACACACACACACAAAGAATGTATTTGCCTGAAAACCTAAGAAATTTCAAGGAAGAGCAAATCATTCAACCCATGGCCAGCTCTGGTTTTGTGAAGAACATTGTAGGTATTTCTCTGATACTCTCACAAGGTTGATGCTGAATTCCAAACTGCCACCTTTGCTGCAATACATGGTTTTACCTATACATGTTTGGCCAATACAGACTCTTTTGTTCTGCTTGACTGCCATTCTCTATTTAAGTTGGTATTTATTTAGGTCTCCAAATGACACTTTTTTCATTTGAAGGGTATTCTTAAACTCTAATATTCTGAGATTTGATGAAAAGGTATGGATTTAACTTTTCACAGCTGTCTTTATAGTTTAGACTTTAGTCATAGTCTTCTCAGTATTTTTCTTTCCTACTGAAATTCTGAATCCTTTTAGCTCTGATAGTTCTGTCCGTTCCACGTTATTATTTTGGTTTGTTATCTCCAGACTCTTCTTCTTCTTTTATTATTATTTTTTTGTTTCTTCTTTACAGTTGGATTAAGGTGAAGCCACACAGACTGAATGTGCCATGGTTTTATAGAAATAGTATAGTAATGTCTTCATTCACTTTCAGTACCTTTCTTAATAATGCCAGGATTTTGTAACTTTTCTTGTTTTTAGTTGTAGAAGTATCTGGTCTGATATGGTCTGGGAGTTACTAATAATAATTCCAACACCCTTTTCTAAATGATGACCAATAGTACCTTTATATATTTATATTAGCATTTTTTGCACTTGTCCACATTGGGGTGTGACATTTGTTCCACTCACTCACTGAATTTTGTAAGATTGCCATGAGGTTTTTACCATTCCCTTCAGCATTCTACTTACTGCAATTGCTGAAGAAGAATTGAAAAATAGGCTATTATCGTTTTTCACTTCTTCCAGATCATAGAAGATAAGACAAGTTTAAGACAATCCTTAAATAATGTTTTAGGTGATATTGAATAAAATGGAAGATGCTCACAATATATTACTAAGTGAGAAATAAAAGGAGACTACAAAAGTATATAGTAGATTATGGTTGTATGGGAAACATGTATGTATTTATACTTACATATGCATTGGAAAAGAAGACAACTAATATACACAAAAATACTAACAATGATTCTTCCTGGATAATAAAATTACAGCAGTATATTGTATATTCTCTGTTTTCTACAATGACTATATCTTTGATAATCAGAAAAATGCAATCTAGTCTAGACTCATGTACCTCAGCGATACCAATCTTTTTAGAATTTTTTTTCTTTGTTAGAGAAGTTGTGGGTTTACAGAATAATCATGCATAAAATACAGGATTGCTATATACCACTCCACCACCAATACCTTGCAACTGGTGTGGAACATTTGTTATAATTGGTGATAGCACATATTTATAATTGTACTATTAATTAAAATCCATGTTTAACTTGGGGTTCACTGTTTAAGTAGTGTAGTTCCATGGATTTTTTTTTCTAATTCTGTTACCATATATACAATCTAACATTTCCCCCTTTAATCATATTCAGATACGTATTTCAATGCTGTTAATTACATTCACAATGTTGTGCTACCACCACCATCTATTACCAAAAATATTTCCATCACTTCAAATAGGAACCCTGTACATTTTAAGCCTTAACTTCCCATTTTCTACTCCATTCTTAATCTATACCTTTTGAAAGATCCTTTCTTTTTAGTCTTGAAATTAGTTATTTCTCCATCATTACTTATAACTTTTTTTGTTTGTGTGTTTTAAGTTTTTGATGTGTAAAACCTTTTTCAGAAGTTCTCTGGCAGTCTAAACTGTGGTTCCAGCCCATTTACGTGCTGATCGATAACCATTCTTCCAAACACTGGACTCGATCAGATTCGTAAAACCAGACCTGATAGAAAACACATTGCCACTTACCCTGCTTCGTTATTTTTACCTTTGTGTTTTTAATGAATTTTACTTTAACAAATCGCCTGTTATGGAAGTGAACATTACTTGCTTATATTTCTCCAAACTTCCTGTGGGAATTATGCTTTTCACACTAATTCCTACTTTTCCCCTCTAATATCCATATGTGTTGCAATTCTGTTTTATAAAGTAAGCAGCCAAAGAAGGGATGTATTTGAGCTCTGGCTAGTTAAATGTCCGTTTCATCATTTTTGATCACTTTTATGGAGTGGGTGTTCCCCTCGGACTTCTCCCAGTACAGCTCTTTCTACTATGCAGAAACAAGTCTGGTATATTTCCTTTCTGTTTCTTTTTAATGAGTTCTCAAGCTATTTTATTATAGGAAGCAATCATTTCTTCTTATCCAAAAGTTTTATCTACATATGCAATCTCAGTAAAGTGTTTTGCCAATTTTAATGTATAATTGAAATTCCTTATTAATTATATTGCTACGTTTTTCCCCATTAAAATCATTTGCACTCAAAGATGTAAATACTAATGGGATTTGAATGCATTAGAACTTGTAATTTCTGTAACTAGAAATGTTTCCAGCAAACTAATGACCTATCTCTGCAACCTACAATGGTCTAAATTAACAAAATAATCATAACAATTTATCAAGTTAAGCTTAAATTTTATTCATTATTTTAACTTGTAGACTTGAATCATCTTATTTACCTTGTGTTAAAGAATCAGATAGAAAAAGAAGAGAGCTGTATTCAGTGGCCCAAAATCAACCAAATCATGAAAAAGAATTGAACAAGGTATGGAAATAATGATCTCCATTCTTCCAGGCAAATCTGAAGTCTTTGAAAACAAAGGGAGAGGGTAGAAATTCCCTTCTTTTTCCTTCTGTATTTTCTCCTAACCTACCATGCTGTTAATTCTGACATTTCCTGTGTGACACTATAAAAAAACACAATTCCTAAGTCATCACTTTTCCACTGGGAGACTGCCCCCTGAGATGTGGGGTTCCTGGGGCTCCTTGAGAGGTGGTTTATAGCACAGGATGTTGAGAGCACAGACTCTGTGCTCAACTGCCTATTATTTGCATAAACTTGTGGAAATTATCTATACAAGTTGCTCAGGATCTTCATTTCCTGGATGAAGATTAAATTACCTAATAATAACTGCCATTTAAGTAGCACTTACCAAGTGCCAGGAACTATTCTAAGGGTATAGCAGATCCTAATGCATTTACTTCTCTCATGAGGTGAGTCTTAATATTATCTCCTTTTTTACATTTGTGGAAACCAAGGCACAAAGGAGTTCTGCAGCTTCCTCCAATATCACATAGCTAATAAGTGGCAGAGGCCAGATTTGAACTTGGGCTTTCTGACTCCAGAGTCTACTCTTTTCCTAAGTTAAAGTCCACTCATGTCAAGTACTAGAAACAGAGCCTAATTCAGAGGAAGCACCTAGTAAAATATTGGCTGCTATGTGCTTATACCCACATTTTTTCACTGGGCACCTAATATGTGCCAAGAACTCTACAGGAGCTAGGAATACAAGGATGAGTAAGACCTGGGCACTGTCCTTGAAGAGTTTATGGTTCTCTTCTCTCTAGAAAAAACAAAGTGTGCTTTCTTCTCTTCCTAGTAAAATCCAATAGTGGCTTTCTTTTCATAACTTTATCATAGACAGTATCTACTTCTTTGGGGTTTGGATTTGAGAATCAGACAGATTATTCAATGTTATATAATCCAAACAAGTATTAAAAATAAGAAAAACCTGGGCTTATTTGATTTATCATTTAATGTGTAGCACCACGCCTGGTATACAGCAAGTGAAGATAAATATTTAAAGAATTAAATAATATTAAGGCTAGGTTCTTCTCCCATAACTATAGAACATAAATTCTATTGTTGTTGTATAAATTCAGTACACATTTATTGAGCATTTAGTAGGACTATAGCTATTTCACTAATTTCTTAGAAGATACATTAATGTGAAAAACAGGTCCTATCTCCCAAAGATTTAAATAGCAGGGAATGATTTTACAGGTTAAGTGTAGAAGAGGTGTTATGAATTAAAATGATGATTTTCCTTATATTTTGAGTACTTTATACCACATAATAATCCCATGAAGCTGATTTTACTGATATTTAATAATACAACCATTAAAAAAATTTCTTTACCAGTGTCCCAAGTAAATGCATTATGATAAAAAATGAATTAAATCCACCTGAAGTATAGTTCTACTGTTCTTAACCTCACAAAATTAGACAAGTTAATAATATAAAGAAAATATAGATTTTGCACAGTTTTGACATGGATAGTATATGAGGCACAAATCTTTTTATACACTCTTAGAGACCACTAGATAGTACAATATTGTATAGAATAGTAAGAAATGAACTGTATATAAATATCGGCAGCTCCTAGGAAGTGTTTGTGAAAAAACATTTTCATTCTCTTGTAATAAAGCCAATGAGAGCCATGTATTGTGAATCTTCCAGGGGTTTTATTTCAGTTCTCTTTTTCCAGTATAAAACTATTTTTAGTCATTTATTTTCTGATAAAATAGGCATTTTTTATAAAGCAAAAAGTCATTAGGAGTGCAGATAAATTAATCTTATTTAGAAAGAAGCATTGCAATAGGGCATGTTACTTTAATATCTAAATAAAAAATAATCAAAATAGTTTAATCCTTTTCATAATAGCATAATCATATTTCTATATTTTAAGAGTTCATATTTAAGAAGAACATGTTAAACTGCACCTTGAGGATGCAATCAGCAAAATCTAGACTAGGACAAACTCTACCAAACAAACAACTCTGTTTCTTCTTCAAATAAATTGTAAGAAAAAAAACTGGAGATGGAACCTATAGATTAAAGGAGACTTGTAAAATATTGTCTTCAGGGTTAAAATATGCATATTCCACTCACCTTGTCTCCTCCTTTGCTCTCAGAAACTGGATAACTTAGGCCCAGTTGCTTCCCTTCCCCATGAGCCTTGTTTTTTTTTTTCCTTCATCTGTAAAATTATAGGAGTAGACCACGTGATTTCTAATTTCATGTCCAACTCTGAAATTCTAAAAATTTTAGTAATAAGAATGTAATGAAATTAGGGGATAGTGGCATAAAATTTGATAATGAATCAAATTTGCCTTTCTAATATGTAAGGTCATCCCACTCTAGGCAACGTCCCTGCCCATGAGAGGTAGCATAGCACAACAGGTAAGGCTGGCTTTCACTAGCAATGTGACTGTGAAAACTTATTTACCTTGATATGCGCATCTGCAAAATGGAGTTATTATGGCCCGGAGATCTAGAGCTGTTGTGGGGTTAAATGAGATGATGTATGCTAAATATTTAAAACACACAAAAAAGAAAGACTTCCAAAAAAAAACTGCATGAGCCAATCACAATGTGTAGACCACATTTAGATCCTAATTCAAATAAACTAAAAAATATTTATCACATTTTTGAGACAATTTTAAATTTGAGTGCTGTCTAGATATTTGATGAAATTAAAGAATTAATGTTAAAGTTTTAAAGATATGATATGGATTCTGGCCAATATTTTTTTAAAGAGCCCCCCTTTTTTAAGAGCTATATTAAAATGTTTAAAGGTGAACTGAAAAACAAGTCAATTTTTAAAATAAGTGCCCTGGGGCAAACTCACATTTCTTTACAGATGGCCTGTATTTAGTTCTTCAACCTCATTTGTCACAATACTCTAAGTGCTAGCTACTCCAAACTTTTGAGTTCCTTGAGTATGCATTGCTCTCTCACCTCCATGCCTTTCCCTCACCCTCTCTCTGGGAGCCCTGTTTCATCTCCAGATTGGCTTCCATTCATCCTTCTATGTTTGGTTCTGAGTCCCCTCCTCTGGAAATCCTATCTGGACATACCCAGGCTGGGTTACACATCCCTCCACTATATTATACTGTATAGTAATTGTAGGTTATTTTTCTGTTTCTTCCACTGGACATTGATTTTTTTGGAGATTGTGGTTATGTGCTTTATCTCTGAATTTCCAGAATTAGAAACTGTAAATGTTGGTGGGAAGACCAGCTGGAGGTTATTGTAATAGGTCAAGAAAGATGATGAAAGTCTCGACTAAGAACTTGATAGTGGGAATGGAGAGCAAAGGCCAGATTTAAAAGAGGGCAAAACAGAATGTACAGAATTTGCTTCCTAATAGGATTTGGGTAGATGAGTTAGGGGAGGAATTCAAGATGATCCAGAGGTTTATAGCATGGAAGGCTTTGCTAAGATTAAGAACATTAAAGACTCCACAGACTAAGTAGATGATGAGTTTTTGTGGACACATTAAGTTTGAAATGTTATCATGATGAGGCTCCGAAAAACAGTGTTTAGTCACAAACAGTGCAGCATAATTAAGTCAAAAGAGCACTAAATTTAAAGCCAAGAGTCCTAGGTTCTAGTCCCAGCTCTTCCAGTTATTAGCTTTATCACCTTAAGAAATCACTTAACCTTTTGAAGCCATTTTTTTTCTCCATAAAAAGTGCTTGTTAATAATCTCTCCAACTTCCTATCAAGGTAAGTAAATATTTCACAAAATATTTATGTGAAATGGCCAATAAAAGCTTTAAGCAGCTCTATAAAGAAAAGGATTGGTTAATATTTTCTGGAATATATCTGCTGCAGGTAAGAAGCCAGCTCTATCAGGAGGAAGAGTATCAAAGCTCTGAACAGGAAAGAATGAGGAATGAAATTTCTGACCTAACAGAAGAGCTTCATCAGAAGGAGATCACTATAGCAACTATCATGAAGAAAGCGGCCCTTCTGGAAAAACAGCTAAAAATGGAGTTAGAAATAAAAGAAAAAATGTTGGCAAAACAACAGGTATGAAAACAGCACCTGTCCAGGTCACTCTCCTGCTCCATGCTGATAGCTGCTTTTATAGTAGACTAATAAAAGTGTTTCTCAGTATTGTTTCTAAGTCTAACAACACAGAAATGCTTTGTGCATCACATAAAACCCTGTGAGATTAAAAAAAAAAGAACTAGGGAAATAAGTGACAGTGCAAGATGATTTATTAATCTCATGCTAACATTTTTTCTTTTAATTAGAGAAGTTGTAGATTTATAGACAAATCATGCAAAAAATACAGATTTCCCAAGTATATTTCCCCCAATTATTAACACCTTGCATTAGTTTGGTACATTTTTTACAATTGATGAAAGAATAACTATAGACAATGGTTTATACTAAGGTTCCCTGTTATGTTGCACAGTCTTAAATTAAAAAAAAAAAATTTATTCTAGTAACATATATACAACCTAAAATTTCCCTTTTAACCAAATTCAAACATATAATTCAGTGCTGTTAATTATGTGCACAAGATTATGCTACCGTCACCACGATCCATTTTCTTGTAACCAATATTCTGATAACCCAGTCAAAGATTTCTTCCTGAATTCATTTTCTATAACTTCCCTTTCATTAACATTTTTATCTTCTATAAAATCTGTGTCCAAGTTTTCCCTGGACACTTCCCAGCACCAATATCTCACATATTTCTTTTAGGGTTTTTTAAAAAAAAATAATGTTGAAATGTGAACATAAATTCATAGTTACTGAACTCAGTGCACAGCATGGTGCATGGGGGGAAAAATAACAACTGTAAAATTTTAAGTTAAAATATTGCAAGTAACTTCCGAAGTCTTCCCTCCCTCCCTCTTTCCCTTCCTTTCTTCCTATTTAATTTAAAATACCCTCAATCCCTTACTCCTCAATTGGTGGGCTGCTATTGAAAGCATAGGGTGTCTCTGCTTCTTTTTCCTACATCTAGAGTTTTGAGAACATCAGTCAATAACTTTCTAGGTGTATGAGGATAATTTCACCAACTGCATAGCCATTTAAATTCTGTACATTATACTAACAAAAGAATTAGCCTTTACCCAATTAGAAACCTTAAACTGTGTTTAATTTGTACATTACACAGGAAAACAGCACAGATGTGATGATAGCATTGGACGTACCTATATAGGGAAGGGTATTTACCTCAGGTGTTTACCGTAATCTGGGTAGTTGAATTATAAATGATTTTATTTTCCCATTTTATATTCTTCTATATTTTCTAGGTTTTTGCCAATGAGCATACAGTTATAATTTTAAGAAAGTAAATGTTTTCAGAAATATATAGAAATGAGCCCTAGATAAATAAAAGGACAATATTTTATCTAAATACTGTGAAGTAGAAGAAATCAGGAAGGGCAAAAATAAATTAGCACACAAAACAGTCACCCCCCCAAAGAAGGAAATTTGGCAGAAATATCAGAAAACAAAATTAAACATGAGTCATATATTGTTTATTATAAAAATTAATCAGGTGATGAAGAACTTTAGTGGATAATGTTACTTAAACATGTCTTAAAAATTGTGGTTCTTCCAGTGACAATTTTCATAGATTAGAAAATGGAATTGGAAAATGGATTTTTGGAATTAGAAGGACAAAAGTAAATGAATCATTAATGTAAATATCTATGTTTTTATATAACATTGATACAGAAAAGGAGATAAAATGGGGCTTGCCAAAGTTTTAAGATAGGCTAAGAGAACTGACTACAAATACCTGATTCACAATGATCATGCCTAAGAAGAAAAGTGTTTCCATTCACCAACGCTTCAAAAATATTTTGCATTAACAAAATAAAAATTAATTTTAAGTAGAATTATGAGTTTTTACTATGAATTTTACATTCACCTTTCTTTTACCTACTAATCTTTCAGGTCTCAGATATGAGATTTAAAGCTGTCAAAACTGAAAACACTCATCTAAAAGGAATGATGGGAGATTTAGACCCTGGACAGTACATGGTAATATGCTGGAATCATTCAATAATTGAACAAAGAGATTACTTAATTCATCAAGATTTATCTAGACATCATTTAATGAGCACTTTCTATGTGACAGTCATGCAGGAATTGAGGTGGCAAATTATCTTGCATTTTCAGTTGAACTTACTTTTATCCTCAAGTTGGAACATTTGAATTTCTAGTTTCCTCCCCTATGTTCTTGGGTTGGGCTCATTTCTGATCATTTCCCAAAACATGCCAAACATGCTATTTCTTAGCTTTTGCTGTTGTCTCTGAAATCCTGCATCCTACATCATCCAATTCATGCCACTCTTTCCTTCAATGAAACCATCCCTGAAAGCCCAATCATAATGAATCCACATTGGTTTGTGTTTCGGTCTGACTTGTTTTATAGCTAGTCACTTTCCTGCTGGATGGCGAGCCCCTTAAGATGGAGACCATGTCTTAATGTTTGTTTGTTTGCTCCCCACCTCACAGCGCCTGGTACAGTGAGTGTTCAGTCCATGCTGGTTGAATAAAATGAGGGATAAATAAATGAATAATTTCACTTCTGCTTTTAATCAGTGACTCCATGAGTTTACACAAAAAAAGTTATATAGGCTGGCTCTGTGCCTTTCACTCCAGTTGTTAAATATGATAGTTTAGGGGTGATTTTTATCTGCAAATATAAGGATTTTTATTTATTGAACTAATGGAATATTTTTAGTTATCATATTTTTCTCTATGAGATGATTCTGAAATAATAAAATAATTTTATAGGAGATGATTGTATAATTGCTTAACCTGGCCTCAGTTTCCACAGGTTCAGTGTTCCAGTCTGAGGATAAAAGTAAGCTCAACTGAAATACAAGATAATTGTCTTAGGTGTTCTCCACAATTCCTTCTTAAACCACGACACTGTGTTTTGTGATGTTATACACTGTCCTCATAGTAGTCCACATTGTAGCATCAGAGGAAGCAAAACATTCTGAAAGCATTATGCCTTCTTGTTTGCGCCTGCTATGGGTTCTGTGACTGGAGTGTAGATGGATTAAAAATAAAGCATTCATGGCTTCCCTATCTGTAACGTAAAATCTGTGTGTCACCTAGGACTTTATTTATTTTTAAATGTAGTACACACAAAATGAATCATATGGCCCCCATGAGTGTCTGGTTTTGCTCACAAAATGGTTATTCTGTTACTATTTTACTTCAATCTGAATGTCTTTAGGTATGTACTCTGCATTTCTCACAGCCCCAACCACGCACTACTCCTTACACTCATTGTGCCCCATTCTGGCTCCTTCTGGCATTTGGCTTTGTTTGTCTTTTTTCTTTCTTCGTTTGTCTGTTTAAGAAATAAAACATATGAAGATATATAAAGAAGCAACTAATTATCCCCACCCCTACCCCAGTCCCACTTTGCATCCCATTCTCCTTGTTCATGCATTACATATAGAGGGGATGAGCTGAGTGTTTCTCCACAGAAAGAAAAGTATAATACATGCATTACTCTAAAACCTACCTTTTGACTTTATACCATGGACATTTCTATAATTCTGAGTATAAATATCTAAACTTTATATTTTTCCTAATTTCTTAGAAAAAATATTTATTCATATAAAATAAATATAATTTCCTATAAATTAAATCATAACTAACATTCTGGAAATTTTAGCTCAGTCTTTTGTTTGTTTGTTTGCTTCTTTCCAACTCCTTACCTCTATTCCTCACTAACATCATACCCATTTGCCAGATAACTCATGTAAACTACCTGGTATGTATAATTTTGTGCTTTTTCACCTATTTTAATATATATGCATATAATTATTTAGGAGGTTGAGAATTTCATAAAAACTAGATTGTTAAAAATTGAATCACTTCTTGTGTCTTGTTCTTATTCACTGAAGAATATCTCGGAAATCCTTCCGAGTCAACTGGTTTAGGTCTATTTCACCCTTTTTAATAGCTTAATAATTATTCTATGCTGCAGATGTATAAAAATTTGTTAAACTGTATTTCAACCATAATTTATCCAACTCTGTTTCCAAGTTTTTGCCCGAATGAACAATAT
Source organism: Tamandua tetradactyla (assembly GCF_023851605.1). Lineage (NCBI taxonomy): Eukaryota > Metazoa > Chordata > Mammalia > Pilosa > Myrmecophagidae > Tamandua > Tamandua tetradactyla. The sequence continues at coordinate 49,771,700 of NC_135334.1, read as the reverse complement.
TGTAAAAAAAACACCTATATGTATCGTCTTGAAATAGATTCCTAGGAGTGGGATTACTGATTCAAAGTACATGCATATTTGAATTTTAATAGTTGTTTTCATGTCATATTTTTATTATCTCTGTATCAGTGGACCTTTTTTTTTCATCCCTACCAGCAATGGGTGTTACTGCTTTTCAAAATTTTTGTCAGTCAGATGAGTGTAAAATGTTTTCTCAATAGTATATAAATTTGCACTTCTCTGAGTACTGGTGAGTTTGAGCATCTTTTTGTATATTTATTGGCAATGTATACTGATATGAATTAGTCATATCCTTTGCTTATTTTTCTGTTGCGTTGTCTTTTTCTTGTCAAAGAGCTCATTTCCAAATCTGTTATTTGAAACTTTATGATATCTTTTTCTCCTACAAAAATCTATAAAACTTTCATGTGAAGCATGTCTTGAGTTCCCTTACTTGAAGTTTCTAGATGGTATATATATAGTCTCTTAGATTTTCTTCAGAGATTTTTATATTTTTATCTGTCTTTAGTCCATTTGAATTGTATGATATAAGATAGGAACCCAATTAAAATTTTTATATGAACATTAAGCTCAATTTATACAGTTTCTCCTGATAATATCCTTTTGGATTCTATTTGGAATTGAATTAAATTTATGTATTAACTTCAAAAGAATTGACATTTATATGATGGTAAATTTTCCTATCCAAGAATATGACAAAGCTTTCAAATTTCTCCATATTTTATGTTCTTCAATAAGACCTTATGATTTTTTTTGTATAGGACCTGCACATTTCTTTTTAAGTTTATTCCCCAAGTTCTTTTGTTGTAGTTTTTTGGCATGGGCAGGCTCCGGGAATGGAACCCACATCTCTGGCGTGGCAGGTGGGAGTTCTGCCACAGCGCCACCATGGCACCGCCCTATTCCCGAGTATTTTATAATTATCACTGTTGTAAATGGAATGTTTTCCTTATCTAGGAAGAGTATCTGATTGCTACTATTTAAAAATTCTAAATTATCTTATTAATTCTAGTAGCTTTATCTTAACTAGAATTTCTTGGTTCTTTTTTGAGATAATTTTATCAACAAAAATAGTATTATCTCTTCTTTTCCACTGTTTGTATCAGTTATTTTTTGGCATAATACATTTACTGAAACCTCCAAGAAAATTCTAAATAATAATAGTGATTAATGGAAAATTGGTCTCGTCTCTGATTTTCTATTGCATCCTGCAATCCCACAGAATGTTTTCATTCATTCTATAAATATATATTGAATGCCTATTTTGTGTCTGGCAGTATACTATGATTTTGAACAAATCATACTAGATCCTTGAACTTGTGGAGCGTAATACTAATGGAAGGATACAATACATTAATGAATACAGGCAAGTAGTTAACTAATTACATTAAAGAATGATAGGGAAGTGCAGAGTATGGGAACCTGCCGGTGGCTACATAACCAGACTTGGAAGTCAGAAAAGGCTTCTGGCAAGTAGTTAGTCAGACAGACTGGTGGAGAAGAGTCATGGTGAGAGAATAGCCTGTATGAAGAGCAGAGATGAGCAAGAGTCGGGCAGGTTGGGAGAGCTGTGTAACAACAACAATTAGCTGACATCTATTGGGCGTATACTACATGCCTTACACTGTGCTGACCACTTTACATGACCACTTTAGTATCTGTATCCTCATAATGACCATGTAAGAAAAGGTATTATTATTTCCATTTCACAGACAAAGAAATGGAATCTTTAAGTTTCAAGTAGCTAGTAAGTGGTTTGGCTGACTCCAAATGCATGATATTAACTGCTGCACTAACTGCGGTCTGCTTCTTCTGTTTCTTCACTGGCTCCTCATCTTTCTATTTCTCCCTCTAGTCATTCCCCAAATTTTGTCCTTGGTTCTTTTACGCATGCTTTCCGTTGGAGGATAGATCCTGCTAACCCCTTCTAATTATCACTTCTGGATCACGCAGTGGATTGCAGGCTGTCCACTTCTCATATGCAACGCCAAATTTGCTTTCCTTACCTACCCCTTTCCTTGTGTTACCCCTCTGTTATAAGACACATGCTCAATTTCCCATAGGATGTCAGAACTCTTCTCTCCATATTCCATGACTTCCTTAATCTATCCTACCCACCTATCTACCTTATTTTCCTGTAGTGACCTACACAAAACCTCTGCTCTTAAAGAAACCATCTGTCTCATTTGCATATGTGATGCTTATTTCTCATGCTCTTTTTTTTTGCCTCCAGGCCTTCACACATGACTTCCTTCTACCCAAAAATGCCGGTTTTCTACTTCACATGGCTATGCACTATTGATGTTTCAAGTCACTCAGCATAAACTTAACGTGTTATGCAAAATCTTTCTTGATTTTTCTCTGTTCTGGGAAGTGTCCCTCCTTGAAGCCATCATGGCATTCTTTACTTACAGCTGTCACAGCACAATATTGAAATTACTTGCTTTATTGTCTGCTCCCCATCCCCTTGCCAGTAGGTTCATCAAGAGCAGTTGGGGTTCTGGGTTTACCATTGTACCTCAGCACTTAGACAGTAGAAAGCAGTGAAAAAATTTTTGTTAGATATGTGAATCAATGAATTAACCCACTATATGTTCTCCACCTAAATGCTTTTCCTCTATTTTAACCGAATCCTGCCAGCCTCTTAAGACCTCAATTACATTTTATCTCTTCCATGGATTCATCTACAGTCAGTCTAGGTCTGATTTATTTCTCTTTTCTTTGAATTTCCTTAGCTCTGGTAACTATAACAATTTTAATTATTTAATGTATGCACATTTTGTTTACCATAGCCTATGATATAGGATTCAATGAGTTGCTATGGGTTGATTAGTATCACCTGCAGTCTAAGAGCCATGGAAACCATTGCTAAAACCATTTAAGAGTTGCTAAAACCTTGTTTTATCTTACTTGACAAGAAATCTCTGTCCCAACAGCTGATGCCATTCTTCACTCAAAAAACATTTGAATGCCTACTCGCTGCAGCATAATTATACTTGATCTATAATTATATTTTATCTATGTTATTCAGTGTTTTTTCTTTACATGTTAGTTTTGTCTACCAATTTCTAACTAATTACTCATGAAGTCTAGATCACTTTTTCATTCTTAGATTACTTCTGTAATGCTTAGCTCATATCTAACATATATTTGTTTAAAGGTTGATTGTCTATCATAAAATAGAATATCATTGGTGTTATGGCCCTTTATGAGATGCTTATTAAAATAGTATTCAATCATATATATTTCATGTAAGAAGTTGTATTTATAATTTCTATTTGTGTGTGTGTATGTGAAAGTCTGGAATTGAAGTTTGATAATTGAAATGGTTATGCAACTTCCAAAGAAGAGAAACCACAAATATCTATTGAAATAAAAAAAAGTTAAATATAATTCTTTGCTCTTTAAGAATTTACAATTAAGTATGCCATTTAGCATTCATTTCTTTAAAGATTTCATAAAGAAAACTCTCTCATATCCTGTTCTGTGCTACAGTTCCACAATTAGATAGCTATTTTTTTCTGAAATAACTGAAATAGGTTAATAAACATAGAATTAAATAATTGGCAGTGAAATATTTCTGGGCATTAAGAAACAAAATATTTACATCGTTATGTTTAGATAGTCTGAAATAGGTAGTATTTGGATAATGTTACAATAATAATTACTTTTCCCTTCTGTAGAACTATTTTGCTAGCCTAATTGTATTATTTTTGAATATACATGAATTAAAAGCTGCCTGAATAAAATACTTTTATTACTCAGCTATTTCAATAATTCAATTGGCCTTCTAGTGTCTCCAAGTAAATAAGCATCAAGGGAGGTTTTGCCATCTCAAGAATTTTTTTAAAAATGGATCAAAAACCACTAAAATCTAAGAAACAAAAAACTGAGATAACAGGCCTACAAAAGAACACATAAGAAATATAGATATAGAATTTAGTTAATTTGTATTTCACATGAGAGCCATCTAGTCAGGGAAGGTAGTGGGGGATAGAGAAATATAGTCCTGAAATAAGAAAAATATTCAAGGAAAACATAAGAAAGTGCTCCAAAAATCTTGTAAAAAAAACGAAATGTGCTCTTAAACATAAGTCATATAAATACATTACCTATGTAATTCTATCAGGTCGTGCTCACAAAACTTATTTAATTATGGTACATTTAGAAAATTGTGGGTTTAAAAAAATCATTGCTATTATTCTTAATTACTTTAAATCAACACTGAGCCAAAAAAGTTACAGATGAAATCTAATTTTACAGAAAAAGCTTGAATAAAATTTTAACTGAGCAGCAGCCCATTAAGAATTATATACATTAATTGGTAGATGTCTTACTAGAAATGTTTTGACTCCTAGTAAGGCTTTTTTTTTTTGCATGGGCAGGCACTGGGAATGAAACCCAGGTCTCTGGCATGGCAAGCAAGAACTCTGCCTGCTGTGCCACCTTGCCCTGCCCTAGTAAGGCATTTTTATACCAACTATATATTTTTTCTATGCTTATTTATCAGTACTACTAATATGATAGTATATGCATAATTAAAATGTGCAATTAGTAAAAGATTTTAGAATGATTTATTTTCTTCTCTAGAGCATGGACCTCACTAACAGGCAACATTCAAGGTATACATCTATTAACAAATTGGAATATGAGAATGAAAGACTCCGAAATGATCTTGCAAAACTTCATGCCAATGGAAAAGCACCATGGACTAATCAAAGTACATATGAAGAAACAGTAAGGCATGCCTATCAAAGCCAAATAAAAACGAAAGAAAATGAAGATAGGTATGCTGATTCCATTGTATAAGGACACAAATGTATAAACATTTAATTGAAATTTATTTTTAAAAGATTATGAATTATAATTCTATACTCCATTTCCTCTATTTAAAAATCATTGGATAGTGATAACATGGTAGTCCAGATACATTGTTTTATAAAAAATTCTGTGTTGTCAATAGCTTTCAAAATCTAAGAGTGAAACGGGTGGGGTTTTGTAGTGGATTTTATTTTTTATTTACTTCAGACCTGTCTTGGAAGCTGACATGGTATATAAAATATACACATAAGTAGTATTATCTTGTTTTATGTCATGGGAACAGAGAAAACATGTTAGGTGTATTGTTCAAACAAAACAAAATATAAGAATATGTCACTTCTGGCTTACCTTGGGTAATACATATACTTTATGTTGACACTCCATTAGTGGCAATGAATTATTGTTTGATTCACATTCCAACTCCTCAGTGTTAGAGAAGAATCTATAGATGTTTAAATGAGGTTTTCTCTGAGTAAAGAGGAGGATATGGAAAATCAGTATCGGAAGTACACATTATCTCCATGTTCTTTAAAATGTCTTAGTTCAAAATTTAAGTAAATTTTTCAACCATAACATTAGGCTAGTTGATTCCACTTTAATAAAAGATTAATGGAATCAAAACTTAGAAAATGTTCAACAAAACAAATTAAACAAGTTCCTTCTCTACAGGATTTCTCAGAGCCATTAATATGTGAATGTACATTGTGAGTTTCCAAGATGAGTATGGTATACAGTGATCCCCAAATGTATTTGATATCAGATTTATTAACATTCAAAGTGTGGAGAAATGCTGAACTAATAGGTTCAACTTCAATCAACTTTTGCTCAGTAGCTCATAATGCTTAGTCTAGAAAAACTTTGTATATGGTTTTCATATCACATAATTATTTACAATCTTGAAAAATGCATTTAACCCTTGGAAGCCTCAATTTCCCATTTATCAAATATGGACAATAATAATAGGGTTTTGGTGAGGATTATAGGAGAAAATCCTTGTCATGGTTAGGGACAGGTGTCAACTTGGCCAAGATGTGGTACCTGTTCATCTGGTTGGGCAAGCGCTGGCCTGTCTGTTGCAATGAGGACGTTTCATGGGATTAGGTCATGATCACGTCAGCTACATCCACAGCTGATTCCATTTGTAATCAGCCAAAGGGGAGTGTCTTCTGCAATTGGTGATGCTAAATCCAATTGTGGGAAGCCTTTTAAGGAGGACTCAGAGGAGACAGGTTGCATTCCTGCTTTGGCTGGTGAGCCTCTCCTGTGGAGTTCGTCCAGGCCATCCATTGGAGTCATCGGCTTCGCAGCCTGCCCTGTCGATTTTGGACTCTGCATTCCTACGATCACGTGAGACACTTTCATAAATTTTATATTTGCAAGTGTTCCCTGTTGGTTCTGTTTCTCTAGAGAACCCTAACTAATACAATCCTCCTATGTAAAACATATAGCTCCATAAATGTTAGCCATTACTGTTATTATTATTATGAACAAAAGTACTAGTATTTATAATATTTATAATGATTTAATAATATTTCTGTACAGTGCCTAAAAGAATATATTTTGATGGATAGACAAATGGCTGAATCTGACTTTTCCTCAAAAATAGTCCTGACCCTGGTGTCACGATCATCTGTGTAACTAGGCAGGCCCAGTTCTACAAGGAAATAAATCCATAGTCCATGGGACCGATTATAAATTCTTTTATATAGTACAACTCCTGCTTTCACCACCTCAATCCTCTGTGTCTTATTAGGATACATCCTTGTTTGATGCAAGGGACAGCAACCATTCCAAAGTACTAAATTAATAAGCCCTTTTCAGAAAGTTAAGGGAGGGAATGAAGGAAGACTGACTGCTACCCAAGAAAAGTATTGATGGTTGATTCCCAGACCATGCACTTCCCCAAAACAAACAAACAAAAAAACAAACAAAAGCAAAAAAACTCAACAAATGGTACTGCAATAGGGGGATACTCACATGGAAAAAGAATGATATGTGACCCCTGCCATACAGCATAGAAAGAAAAAGAAAAGTCTTTATGGGAGTGGTGAGGGGGTGGAGGTGGCAGCAGCAGTACAGGGAACATGGAAGAGGTCCTTGGGCCACAGCCTTAGACAATGTGCACATGTTGACGAACCTTGGATCTAACCTTGACTTTGATGTAATAATATATTTTCTAATATAGAATAAATCCTTTATAAAGTGCTTCTCTGCTCATTGGATTCAGTATTCCAAGGGTCAAATCTTGACCCCCAAGTGCACAGTTCTCTCACTGAAAGAGAAAACCTGGTCCTCAAGGATTTTTTTTTTTATTGTGAACCCAAGGGTATTATAATCTCCCTGTGTATGTTAGCCTGTCGCTGATCTGCATTGCACACCCACTGTGGGCAGAACACTTTTCCTATTCTTGCTTGTTTTTGGAACAACTTTGAAAGCCTTAATTGATGATGCCAGGTGTTGTTATTTAAAAGTGTGGGGTTTTTTTGTTTGGATGGCCCCCTTTTTCCTCTTTGTCAGGCAGTACAGAATGTGTTAAAAGTGCCTAACAAAAACAAGACAGTAGGGGACACAGAAACCAGCATTAGAGGTAAAATGCTCAGCAGGAGATTATCTTAACAAGCAGTTTCAACTTCTATTCCTGCTGCAAAGTCTTGTGTCCTGCCAGTTTCATTTGTCGAAAGTTTCATTAAACTTGTTTTAATGCCTTGTCTGATTTCAGTGTTCTCCAGTGACCCTATTTTAAAAAGAAACAGCATTTCAAATGTTTTGAATAAATTATTACCGTGTAAAAATCCACCATGGGGAAGAGTTGTTGAGATGCAAGGACACTGTGAATTCCACCAGTGGAAAGCTGTGAAGCAGAGATCTCTCTGTTGATTTTAGCAAGTGAAATATGAAATAGTCTTTCTTTCCCTCACAGCACAGTTTAATGAAGTCAAATAGTGAAAGTTACATATATATTTGTTAGCTATAAGTTAATCAGAAAAATCTAAACTAATATATGAGATATCTTTACATATCAATGGCTAATAACTAGTAAACTTTTTATTAAACTATTTTAGATAGGAAAAAGCTTTCAGGTAATGGCATTTGAAGATAATGTTCAACATTGTTAAAGTCCATAGTCTAATTTCTAGCGACTTCTTGCTTTTAACTAGGGGGATTTGTACATTATTAAAATAATCTTGCATCCAATTTGAAGTAGTTCAATCTTTGTTGTTGTTTCATTCCTGTTAGAAGCTATGTTAAGAAGTTTCTAATACCCACCCATTTAAAATGTTAAGCATTTTTTGATGTTCCAAAGGATGGGCCTTCCAATAAGGCAGTAACTCTGTACTTTTAAAAAAATTATGAGTGAGATGTAATTGAATTTGGTAAGGGAATGCTGAAAATTGTTTTTAAAAGTTAGAGTTTCAAGTTTAAGGATAATTTACAAGCTAATTTGGAGTAGTGGTGTCCAGAGCTATTAATATATAACTAATTTTAATGACAATTCAATTATGTAATATGTGGAGTTTTATCTCTATGTAAGATATGTTCCTAAGAGTGAATTTATGGTTTTAAAAGTTATATACTAGAAAGACTTTAGTAATCACAAGCATTAATCACTAAAATGGCTTCAATTCTAGTTAATAAATAAAAAGTTTCTTATACTAAAAAACCACAAAGTCAGCAGGTTTGTCATAACCACTTTTAGGATCCTTTGTCAAGAAATAGTCTTCTAGAAGCCAAAATAAGTTGAGAAAAATCTGCACCATGATGTTGCCCACTAAGGAGCAAAACATAGCTGAATGAACAGTTCCAGGCCAGGAAACAATGAACAGTGCCATAGAATAGGGAGCATCCTGGAAAAATGTAATGTAGCATAGTTTATGAAGGAATCTTGTTCCATGTAAGGACATTATCGTTTAGTCCAGGAAGAAATTAATGGAGGGGCATGATTGGATGCACATGTCAATCCACTGGACACTGGATTGGACACTGGAAAGTGAACTCAAGTGTCAAGTGGGTAGAGTTCTGCTCCCCAACAAGGCCCCAGGTCCTGATCTCCGGGCAGAACTAGGCAGACACCCTGGAATAAGGCCTGTGGAAAAACTGATTGCACAGATCAAGCTGTGAAGGGATATTAAATGCCTTCTGAAATAATTACTAAATTATAAGCTTTTAAATTGATAGACAGCATTTTATCCAAGGTGGTTTTATGAAGTATTTAAATAGCTATGTTCTAGAATAAGAATCTGTCAGATATAAAGATGATATAAAGCAAAAGTGCTTTTACTTCATAGCTAGTCTTTCCTTTCCATCACTACATTTTATTGATTTTACAATAAAAGGAATGTTTCTATATAAATTTTAGTAGTTAACACCATAAAACTGTATCAATACACCCAAAGCAAAATAGATAATTGAGGATACTATTCAGTTAATTTAGAACAAATAATACTTTGTCTGAAATCTCTGTAAATTGAGAGTATAGAGAGATATATATTTCATGAATCACTTAGATAATTACCTTATTTTTCCACTGTTTGAAGTATAGATATTCCCCTCACTCAAATTAAAATGTTCAGCTAAAGATTATATGTAGACGTACTATGCAATTGCTATAACTCTATTTGAATTGCGGGATGTTTCATCTTATTGTGCACATCATAAACCCTGTTATTTCAGTTTAATTTGCTGTTGTTTCCATGGTAATTATGATTTGGAGAATGGATAAGAAAAAGATATATTTCAAGATAAGTAAAAATGGAAAACATCTTGTGTTTGTTTTAATGTACTAATTTACAGATGCCTCACTTGTATTGTTATTTGTATGCATAGCTTGGAAAATGTTTGCATAATAAGAAACAAGCTGATATAGATAGATGGTCTTTAGATAAGAATAGAAGAAAATAATTTGAATATTTTGGGACTATGTTAAATTAAAATGTAAAGACTTTGGAAATGATAAATCAGTATCTATGAGACTATGAATTATTAGTTTAAATAAATGAATATTTTCAATTGTAGGGATTTTAATGTTTTCAGAATATTTTACAATTTCGATTAAATTTATATACTTCTTTCATTAATCATTATTCAGAAAGATATTTACTTAATTCCAAAGAGCCCATACTGTTAGGACCTTTTTGTATAACATTTTAGGGTTTTTGAAAAAATTTGTATGCTTGATCAGCATACTGGAATTTAAAATCTCCATGGTCTGTATTCAGTCTTATCACCTACCTATATTTTAGCCTAAGCAATAAATTCTAATTCCCATACTATGCCTTTCATCCAAATGGTGGGGTCTGAGGTTAAAAAAAAACAAAAACAGAAAACACCTGATTTGAGTTCAAAATCAAAAATCATGATTTTCTAGCAATTTATTTTGATTAAAAAGTAAATGACTATATAAACAATTTAACTTCTAAGTTTACTCATTGATGAATAATATCCACCTTGTATGGTTATTTGGAAAATCAAATGAGTTTTTAAGATAATAAAAATAGTAACAATACCTAATCTTTATTGAATGCTTACTGTGTGCCAGGCATTGTATTCCTAATGTTTTAATGTATTAATCATTCAATCCTCGCAACAAACCTTTTTTATAACTGAGAAAATTGAAGTCACAGACAAAATTACGTAACCTGCTCAAGGTCATACAACTAATACATGAAGAGCTAGCAGAGGTAGACTGAAAGAAAACACCTTGTAGATTATTAAGCCCTATAGAAATTATAATTATTATTTTACAAAACCTTGTTCCAGCATCAAGAAAAAAGTATAATTCTGGGTTTTTTTCTTAAAAAAAAAAAAAGCCCGTGAGAAGGCAGAGGCCAAGATAGAGGCTTAGTGAGGTGTGGGATTTAGTTCGTCCTCCAGAGCAGCTAGTAAATAGCCGGGAACAGTATAGAACAATTGCTGGGACCATATCAGCAACCAGACACACAGCATTCCCCAGTCTGGACCAGCTGGACCGGTTGCGAGCCCATATGAAAATGTGAGTTCCCCAACCTGCAGTGAATGGCGCCCCTCCCCCAGCCTGCCTTCCCAGAGGGGAAAGTAAAGGGACCTTACCAGCAGCAGGGGCTGAGCGCAGCCAAGCTCCAATTGTGGAATTAGTTAACAAATTCTAACTACGAAAAATAGGCCCCCAGCACAGCTGAACCTCAGTAAAAACTGAGATTGCTGGTTTTTGCCCCGGTGCAGAGGGGGAAGGGCTGATGGAAAAAGAAAAAAGAAAAAAACAAAACAAAATCGTTTTTTGGATCGGATAGGACATAATACTTGAAAGGGGTTGGGCCCTGAAGGAAAGGAGGGGGCACATAGGACCTGGATATACACAGAGCAACATACCAACTTAAACTCTTGATTGGTAAACCTGAGGAACAGGGGTCCTGTTCTGAAAAGGATTTTTCTTTTTCTTGTTGGTGGCTGTTTCTACGGCTTGACTACTCTTTGGATACAGCTGCAAGGCTTCTCAGGCTCCAACTGCCCCAGGCATGGGCAGAATTAATCTTGTCTCAGAGCTTGTCTGGAGCCTGTGCCTTCCGCAGGAGAGGGGTGGGGGAAGCTGAAGTGGAATCCCTCCCCCAAGGAAATCAGATCCCAGGGTCTGGAAAAGTGAAGCAATTAAAGCCAGCCTACAACCTCTCCTCTATCTCAACCATGCCCTCAACAGGGAAAGTCTGCTGAAGTTAAAGGTGCCACATCACCTTATGCTGGTGGGACCTGCAGGCAGAAAAGCACCACATACCAGGCAGGATAGGAAAAACACAGAGTCCAGAGGCTTCATAGGAAAGCCTTTCAACCTGCTGGGTCTCACCCTAAGGGAAAACTGACGCAGGTGACTCTTTCCTCCTGAGAGGAGGCTAGTTTGTCTGGGGAAATCTGACTGGGGTCTATAATACCTAAGTAGACCCTCCTAAGGATGGAGGGTGGGGGAAGGCACCATACAGGCAAGGCAAGAAACAAGAAAACAAGAACTGAAAAATTATGATCTGTTAAACAAAACCTAGACTAGAGGTGTAGAATAAGCTGAACTGAATGTCAAAGAACAAATAGACAACGAAGTCATCCAGCAAGGAAATCCTAGTAAAAAAGTGAAAACAATCTCCAGAATAAACTAACTAAGGTAATTAAATGCCTAGAAGCCAGAAAAAATAACAAATCATACTAGGAAAATTGAAGATATGCCCCAGTCAAAGGAACAAACCAACAATTCAAATGAGATACAGGAGTTGAAACAATTGATTCAGAATGTTCAAACACATGGAACACCTCATCAAAAATTAAATCAACGAATGGAGGAAGGCTATAAGGAAGGCAAGGAATGAAAAAAGAAGAAATCAAAAGTCTGGAAAAACAAATCACAGAACTCATGGGAATGAAAGGCACAGTAGAAGAGATGAAAAAAACAATGGAAACCTACAATGTTAGATTTCAAGGGGTTAGAAGTTAGGATTAGTGAACTGGAGGATGGGAAATCTGAAATCTGACAAGCAAAAGAAAACACAGGGAAAATAATGGGAAAATATGAACAGGGACCCAGGGAGTGGAATGACAACATGAAGTGCATGAATATATGCGTTCTGGGTGTCCCAAAAGGAGACAAGAAGGGAAAAGGAGGAGAAAAACTAATGGAGGAATTTATCGCTGAAAATTTCCCAACTCTTATGAAAGACTTAAAATTATAGATCCAAGAAGTGCAGCGTACCCCAAACAAAATAGATTCAAATACACTTACTCCAAGACACTTACTAATCAGAATGTCAGATGTCAAAGAGAAAGAGAATCTTGAAAGCAGCAAGAGAAAAGCAATCCATCACATACAAAGGAAACCCAGTAAGACTATGCATAGATTTCTCAGCAGAAACCATAGAGGTGAGAAGACAGTAGGATGATATATTTAAGTTACTAAAAGAGAAAAACTGCCAACCAACAATTCTATATCCAGCAAAACTGTCCTTCAAAAATGAGGGGGAAATTAAAACATTTTAAGACAAAAAATCACTGAGAGAATTTCTGACCAAGAAACCAGCTCTACAAGAAATACTAAAGGGAGCACTACAGAAAGGCAGGAAAAGACATGAGAGAGAGGTGTGGAGAAGACTGTAGAAATGAAGACTATCAGTAAAGGTAAAAAGAAGAAAAATTAGATATGACACAAAAAATCCAACAGCACACTCTTGAACAACCAGGGTCAAGGAAGAAATTACAAGAGAATTCAGTAAATATCTCAGGGCAAATGAAAATGAATACACAAAATATCAAAATTTATGGGATGCAACAAAGGCAGTGCTAAGAGGGAAATTTATTGCCCTAAATGCCTATATCAAAACAAGAAGAAAGAGCAAAAATCAAGGAATTAACTGTCCACTTGGGAGAACTAGAGAAAGAACAGCAGACTAACCTCAAAGCAAGCAAAAGTGTGGCACTTAGGTTCAGGTGTCAACTTGGCCAGGTGAAGGTGCCTGGTTCTGTTGCTGTGGACATGAGCCAGTGGTTCATGAACCTCATCTGTTGCTGATTACATCTGCGGTCGACTAGGAGGCGTGCCTGCTGCTATGAATGATGTTTGATTTAATTGACTGGTGCTTAAATGAGAGAGCTCAATGTAGCACAGCCCAAGCAGCTCAGCCTTTGGAGATGCAGGAAGGAATCAACCTGGGGAAAATTTTTGAAACCCAGAGTCCTGGAGAGAAGGCCAGCAGAGATTGCCCAGTGCCTTTCTGTGTAAGAAAGAACCTCAGTTGAAAGTTAGCTGCCTTTTGTCTGAAGAACTAATGAAATAAATCCCCTCTAATTGAAATCCAATTTGTCTCTAGTGTGTTGCATTCCAGCAGCTAGCAAACTAGAACTGATTTGGTACCAGAGTGTGGGGGGGGGGGGGGTACCACTGCAGTTTGCAAATGCCAGATATGTTGGAATGGTTTTTTGGATGGATAAGGGGAAGATTTTGGAGGCACTGTGATGAGAATGATGGAGAAGTTCTGGAGTTCTTGAAGAGACTGTTGGTATAAGTGGAATCACTGCCAATCTGGACAAAAGGGGACACAAAAGGGACAAATTGGAGTTTGCAAAGTGAGAACCATGGAAGTGCAGAACTGAAGCCAAGAAACCTCGGGCCAGGAGAATGGACACATCCATATACATGGAGAAGGTAAGTTTTCCCTGAAGGGCGAGGATGAGTCTCCCACTTCATTGCAATGGAAGTGTTGTGCCATCTCAGGCCTTGGAAAAGGTATAGCACGCTCCTTGGGGACTGGGGAGAGGCTGGCTGCCACCACATGGAGGGGTTGAGCATGTGCCCTGGAAATGGCAGAGAGCATAGGTGTGGCTCCAATGCTTGGAGAGGGTGGAGCCAAGAAAGAGGTGGTCTCCTGAATGTCCCCCAAGGTAATTTAGAAAGAGGTGGGCCACTGCATAGGCCCTTGGAAAGGGTGGGACTGCCACTTTCTAAAGCTGAAGGATAAATGTCTTTCAGACTTTGAAATCCAATGGTGTTTGCCCTGCAGGTATTCAGAACTGCTTGGGTCTTGTGACTCCTATGTTCCTTCCAATTTCTTCCTATGGAAATGAAAACCCACATCCTATGAATGTCCTCCTTTGCATATTGGCACCAAATAACTTGTTTTGAGATTCACAGGTCCACAGCTAGAAGAGAATTTTTTGCACGTTAACGTTTTTTAAGGTAATGCATGTAATTGCCAAGTTGACAAGGGGTGGACATGTGGTAGTTAGGTTCAGGTATCAACTTGGCCAGATGAAGGTGCCAAGTTCTGTTGCTGTGGACATGAGCCAATAGTACATGAACCTCATCTGTTGCTCATTACATCTGCAGTTGGCTAGGAGTTGTGCCTGCTGCAATGAATGATGTTTGATATAATTGGCTGGTGCTTAAATGAGACAGCTCAATGTAGCACAGCCCAAGCAGCTCAGCATACCTCATCTCAGCACTCGCAGCTCAGCCCAGGCCTTTGGAGATGCAGGAAGGAATCACCCCCAGGGAAAATTGTTGAAACCAAGAGACCTGGAGAGAAGGCCAGTAGAGATCACTCTGTGCCTTCCTGTGTAAGAAGGAACCTCAGTTGAAAGGTAGCTGCCTTTCCTCTGAAGAACTAATGAAATAAATCCCTTTTTATTGAAATCCAATTCATCTCTGTTGTGTTGCATTGTGGCAGCTAGCAAACCAGAACCGAAAGAAATAATGAAGATTAGAGCAGAAATAAATGAAATTGAGAATATGAAAACAATCAAGAAAATCAACAAAACCAGAAGTTGGTTCTATCAGAAAATCAACAAGATAGATGGACCGTTAGCTAGGTTGACAAAAAGAAGAAGACAGAGTATGCAAATAAATAAAATCAGAAATGGAAGAGGAGACATAACCACTGCCCACACAGAAATAAAGGAGGTAATGAGAGGATACTATGAAGAACTTTATGCTAATAAACTAGACAATGTGGATGAAATGGGCAACTTTCTAGAAAGCCATGAACAACCAACATTGACTCTAGAAGAAATAGACAACCTCAAAAAACCAATCACAAGAAATTGAGTTAGTCATTAAGAAGCTCCCCCAAAGGAAAGGCCCAGACAAGATGGCTTCACATGTGAATTCTATCAAACTTTCAAGAAAGAATTAGTACCAATCCTGCTCAAACTCTTCAAAAAAATTGAAGAGGAGGGAAGGCTACCTAACTAATTCTATGAAGCCAACATCACCCTCATACCAAAGCCAGACAAAGATATTACAAAAAAAAAAAAAGAAAACTACAGACCAGTCTCTCTAATGAATATAGATGCAAAAATCCTCAACAAAATTCTTGCAAATTGAATCCAGCAGCACATTAAAAGAATTATACACCATGACCAAGTAGGATTCATCCCAGGTATACAAGGATGGTTCAACATAAGAAAATCAATTAATGTAACACATCATATCAACAAATCAAAGCAGAAAAACCACATGAGCATCTTGATTGATGCAGAAAAGGAATTTGACAAAATTCAACATACTTTCTTGTTGAAAACACTTCAAAGGATAGGAATAGAAGGGAACTGCCTCAGCATGATAAAGGGAATATATGAAAAACCCACAGCTAACATCATCCTCAAGGGGGAAAAACTGAAAACTTTCCCCCAAAGATCAGGAACAAGACAAGGATGTCCACTAGCACCATTGTTAGTGAACTGCCACATTGTGTTGGAAGTTCTAGCCAGAGCAATTAGAAAAGAAAAAGAAATACAAGGCATCAAAATTGGAAAGGAAGAAGTAAAACTCTCACTGTTTGCAGATGATATGATACTATATGTCAAAACCCCCCCAAAATCCACAGCAAAACTACTAGAGCTAATAAATGAGTACAGCAAAGTAGCAGGTTACAAGATCAACACTCAAAAATCTGTAATGTTTCTATACACTAGTAATGACCAATCAGAGGGAGAAATCAAGAAAAAAATTCCATTATAGTTGCAACAAAAAGTATAAAATATTTAGGAATAAATTTAACAAAAGAGACAAAAGACCTATACAAAGAAAACTACAAGAAATTGTTAAAAGAAATCACAGAAGACCTAAATAGATGGAAGGGCATACCATGTACATGGATTGGAAGACTAAATATAGTTAAGATGTCAATTCTACCTAAATTGATTTACAGATTCAATGCAATACCAATTAAAATCCCAAAAACTTACTTTTCAGAAATAGAAAAACCAATAACCAAATTTATCTGGAAGGGCAGGGTGCCCCAAATAGCTAAAAGTATCCTGAGGAAGAAAAATGAAGTTGGAGGTCTCATGTTACCTGACTTTAAGGAGTATTATGAAGCTACAGTGGTCAAAACAGCATTGTATTGGCACAAAGATAGATATATTGACCAATGGAATCAAATAGAGTGTTCAGGTATAGGCCCTCTCATCTATGAACAATTGATCCTTGATAAAGCAGTCAGGCCAACTCACCTGGGGCAGAACAGTCTTTTCAATATGATGCCTAGAGAACTGGATATCCATATGCAAAGGAATGAAAGAGGACCCATATCTTACACCATATACAAAAATTAACTCAAAATGGATCAAAGACCTAAACATTAGATCTAATACCATAAAACTTTCAGAAGAAAAGGTAGGGAACTATCTTATAAATCTTATACTAGGAGGTGGTTTCCAAGACCTTACACCCAAAGCAAGAGCATTGACGAAATAAATAAATAAATGGGAACTCCTCAAAATTAAACACTTTTGCACATCAAAGAATTTCGCCAAGAAAGTGAAAAGACAGCCTACACAATGGGAGACAATATTTGGATATGATATATCAGATGAGGGTCTAGTATCCAGAATATATAAAGAAATTGTTAAACTCAACAAAAAAAAGAAAAACAGCCCAATTAAAATGGGCCAAAGACATGAACAGACACTTCTCAGAAAAGAAAATACAAATGGTTAAAAGGCACATGAAAAGATGCTCAACTTCCCTGGCTATTAGGGAAATGCAAATCAATACCACAATGAGATATCGTCTCACACCCACCAGAATGGCCATTATCAATAAAATAGAAAACATCACGTGCTGGAGAAGATGTGGAGAAAGAGCACACTTATCCACTGTTGGTGGGAATGTCAAATGGTACAACTGCTGTGGAAGGTAGTTTGGCGGTTTCTCAGGAAGCTAAGTATTGAATTGCCATATGACCTGGCAATACCATTGCTAGGTACCTACTCAGAGGACATGAGGGCAAGGACACATACGGACATTTATGCACCAATGTTCATAGCAGGATTATTTAAAATTGTGAAGAAATGGAAACAGCCAAAATACCCATCAACAGCTGAGTGGCTAAACAATCTGTGGTATGTACATATGATAGAATGTTATGCAGCAGTAAGACAGAATAAAATTATGAATTATGTAACAACATGGTTAGACCTTGAGGATATTATGCTGAGTGAGATTAGCCAGAAACAAAAGGACAGATACTGTATTGTCTCACTGATATGAACTGACATTAGTGAATGAACTTGGAGAATTTCATTGGTAACAGAGACCATCACGAGCTAGAAATAGGGTCAATATTGGGTAATTGGAGCTGAAGGGATACTGATTATGCAACAGGACTGATTGTGAAAATTCAGAAATGGATAGCACAATACTACTACAATAATCTTAGAACACTGAATGAAGCTGAATGTGAGAATGAGAGAGGGAGGAAGCCTGGGGGCACAAATGAAATCGGAAGGAAAGTAGATGATAAAGACTGAGATGGTATAATCTAGGAATGCCTAGAGTGTATCATGATAGTGACTAAATGTACAAATTTTAAAATGTTTTTGCATGAGGATGAACAAAGGAATGTCAATGTTGCAGGGTGTTGACAATAGATGGTAATTCATATTTTAAAACTTTAACTTATGTGTGAGACTAAAGCAACAAAAATGTTTATTTGGTATGAAATTTATATTTTGACTAGTGCATTTCTTAATGTAACTTATGTGGACAGCTTAATTGAACACCATAAGTGCATGGAACTTTGAGTAAGGTATGAGATTTTGTAGGTTTGTCCAGAGTGAAGCCCTGATAAATCCCAGGGTGATTTGAACAGTGAATAAAAAAGTATTTTCAAAGTCCCCTTGGGGGAATGGTGAGAAAGGGGGAAAATTCAACTTCCCCAAGTGGAGAATTCCTGATATTCTCATAAGCAGTGGGGACAACAAAAGCAATACGCTGAGCTCTCAATCTTGGGGTTTGTTCATATGAAACTTAACCCCACAAAGGATAGGCTAAGCCTACTTAAAATTAGGCCTACAAGTCACCCCCAGAGAACCTCTCTTTTGCTCAGATGTGGCCTCTCCCTCTCAGTCAACACAACAAGTAAACTCATTGCCCTCCCCCTCTCTAGGTGGGACATGACTCCCAGGGGTGTGGGCCTTCCTGGCAACATGGGACAGAGATCCTAGAATGAATTGGGACTCAGCATCAAGGGATTGAGAAAACCTTCTCAACCTAAAGGAGGAAGAGCAAAATGAGACAAAATAAAATGTCAATGGCTGAGAGATTCCATACAGAGTCTAGAGATTATCCTGGAGGTTATTCTTAGGCTTTATATAGATATCACCTTTTTAGTTAAGGTGTAATGGAGAGGCTGGAGGGAAATGCCTGAAAATGTAGAGCTATGTTCCAGTAGCTATGTTTCTTGAAGATGATTGTATAATGACATAGCTTTCTCAATGTGACTTTGTGATTGTGAAAACCTTGTGTCTGATGCTACTTTTATCTACCTTATCAACAGACAAGTAAAACAAATGGATTAAAAATAAATAATAGGGGGAACAAATATTTTTTAAAAAAGACAATGAGGTTAAGTGTAATAGAAAATATTAAAAGAATATCTATTTAGAACTGTCAAGAGCAGCAAGCAGTATCAGCTCTATTGAGGTTTTTCTCAACCTTGTTTTATGTTATTTAATTAAATGGGAAAAAGATACAAAAGTTAACACAAAGTGAAGTAATACCATACAAATAACAGAACATTTTTAACAATCATAAATTTTTCAGCTATATTGTTAATCATTCTAAGGCTTTTAAGGGTAGTGGCAACTATTCATCAGGAACATTATTTTTAAAGAAATACCCAGGTTACTAGCCCAAACTTTATTGTGTTTTTCTCCCAGTCAGACATTAGAGAAATTTAAATCCTTAGCTACATAACAAACATTTGTCCTTTATAGCAACAACTATTCTCTCTCTTTTAGACTAAGCCAAGATTGTGAGCCAGATTTAAGCACCACGTCTCCTTTGCCACCTTTGACATTTCAAACCAAAGAAATGGCAAGTGCTTTGGTTAGTGATGATGAAGTGTTCCCACTGGTAAGTTGCTGATTGTTGGATTGTTTTTGCCTTTAAAGGATGATTACCTTACTCTTATCACTAATACCAGTTATATTAATTCAGGATGTAACTGTTTAAAAAAAAATGTCACTCCTTGAATGGGGCTCCAAGGTGGATCTGAGAGACACTTGGCCTTTCCTACCTTCTGCAGGAAAAGAAATTCATAATGTTTCATGAATGTTTCAGTCAATAATTATTAATTACTGCTGCAGGCCAGAATCCCTGGTAAAGCCTATTAAAATACAAGTACTTGTAATTCAGCCCTAGACATTCCGTGGGCCCTGTATATTTTTTAAAGAGCAGCAAGTCATCTTTTGTACTTTTCTTATTGACTCTGACACACACAGGGAAACATGTGCAAACAAGTTGACAGCCTGATGAATTTTCACAAATGGACACACCAATGTAACCATGCCCAGGTCAATAAACAAAACATTCTCAGAACTCCAGAAGCCCCACCCCATGTCTACCTTTAATCACTACTTCCAGTCTGCTCACTATGTAACCACTGTCCTTTCAACATCATAAGTGAGTTTACCTATTTGTGAACTGTATATAAATGGAATCATACTGTAGTGTTCATTTGTGTCAGTTTTGTTTGCTCAACATTATGTTTGTGAGATTCGTCATCCATATTGTTTCATATAGCTGTAGTTTCTTCATTTCGCTATAGTATTCCATTATATATTAATACCACATACAGTGATACTACAATCTATTTATACATTTTACTGATCATGGACATCTCATTTATTTCCAGTTTGGTGCTACTACAAATAATGCTGCTAAAAATATTCTTGTACCTTTCTTTTGGTGCACATATATATGTATTTCCACTGAGTATATACTTAAAAGAGGAATTAATTGCTGGGTCATAAGATATGCATATGTTCAGCTATAGTAGGTACTGCCAAACTATTTTTTTTAAGTGTTTAAGCCAATTAATAACAACAAGAAGTAGTGTATGAAACATCCTATTTGCTCTTTATTCTTTTTAAATTTTAACCATTCTGGTTGGGGTGTAGTACTATCTTATCAAGGATTTAATTTGTGTTTCCCTGGTGACTAATGAGGTTGAGAACCTTTTCATATGTTTATTGGCCATTTTTATATTCTCCTTTGTGAAGTGCCTATTCAATTTCCTTGCCTAATTTTTGTTGGATTGTCTTTAGTCTTATTGATTTGTAGGAGTTCTTCATATATTCTTTTTTTTTTTTTTTTTTTTTTTTTTTAAAGGAAAGACAGAGAGAAGGAAGGAAGGATAGAAGGAAGGAAGAGAGGAAGAAAGGGAAACATCTTTTAAACATTTTCTTGTTTTATTGTATTTTGTTTCTCCGTTTTCGTTACATGGGCTGGGGCCGGGAATCGAACCGAGGTCCTCCGGCATAGCAGGCAAGCACTTTGCCCGCTGAGCCACCGCGGCCCGCCCTCTTCATATATTCTTGATATTACCCTTTTGTTGGTTATATGTATTGCAAGTGTCTTCTCCCACTCTAACTTACTCTTCACTTTCTTAC
Source organism: Tamandua tetradactyla (assembly GCF_023851605.1). Lineage (NCBI taxonomy): Eukaryota > Metazoa > Chordata > Mammalia > Pilosa > Myrmecophagidae > Tamandua > Tamandua tetradactyla. The sequence goes on along the minus strand of NC_135334.1, from coordinate 49,750,457 downwards.
TGGTATCTTTTAATGAATAGACTTTCCTAATTTAGACATAGTTATGAATCTTTTCTTTATTGTTAGCATTTTCGGTGTTTTAGTCAAAATACTTTTGCCTGTCCCACGGTTATAAAGAAATTATCCTATGTTATCTTCTAGAACTGCTGGTTGGAATTGATTTTTGTGCACGGTGTGACATGGGGATCTAGATCTTCTTTTCCACTTATGTATTGAATTGACCTGTATTACTTCTTTCCCCTTGAGAGAGATTCTTTAGGATTTTCTATTTTCACTGTCAACAACTATTTGACTTCTTGCTTTCAAATCTTTATACCTTTGTTCTCTTTCTTCTTCTAGTCTTATTGAACTGACTAGGACTTCCAGTAAATGTTGAGTAGAATGGTGTTGCCAGTATCCTTCTCTCATTCTCAATTATAAAGGGATCAATATTTCACCATTGTGTATGATATATACTGTAGATATTATAGATTCTGTTTATAAAAGTACCCCTCGGTTCCTAGACTGCTTAAGTTTTTTTTCCTGAATAAATATCAAACTTTATATTTTCTCTACCTCTATTGAAATGACCATATAGGTTTTCTCTTTTGGTCTGTTAATTTGATGTTTTATTTTTTTTTTTTATTGTTGGATTACATTCTTGAAAGTCACCACATTTATCACTTGATTGGGTTGGTTATATTTTGTTTAGAATTTTTGCTTTGTGTTCATGAGAAAAGTTAGCCTATAATTTTCTTTTGTTCTTCTTATCAGGGTATGGCAGGGTCACATTTTTCCACGTGAGTATCCCATTATTGCAGTACCATTTGTTGAATTTTTTGTTTTGTTTGTTTGTTTGGTTGGTTGGTTTTTGCTTGTTTGTTTGTTTTTGGGGAAGTGCATAGACCAGGAATCAAACCCAGGTCTTCCACATGGCAGGCGAGAATTCTACCACTGACCTACCCTTGTACCTCCTCTTCTCAGGTTTTAGTATCAAGATTATGCTGACTTCATACAACAGTTTGAGAAGTGTTCTTAACTTCAGTTTTTATATTTTTCAGTTCTTGAATTTCCATTTGATTCTATCTTATAGTACCAGTTTTCTGTTGAAATTTTCCATCTTATAAGTTAATTTCTTGAATACAATTATCACGATAAGTTTTTAAAGATATGTAGATTTTTTAACCTCATAGAGTTAGCTATATTCTTATCAGTTACCTTCACATGTATACAAAATGGATCATGTAATTTTTCAATGCTTCTCCATGATATGCTAAACTGGGTACAACATTTAAAAAAAACAGAAAATGTTTAAACTGGGAGGGTTATTCTATATGTTCAGATACAGTACATTTTGCTTTCCTGAAATCTATCACTTTGTTTTGGTAGAGACTTGAATTAAGCTTTAACCTGTTGTAGAAGGATAAAAAGCCTTAAAACTACTGATTTTGAAGTTTTAGAGATCTCTAAAGCCCTGAAATAAGTACTTTTGTGTCCATTTTAACAAAAAATGCTATACCAGTATGGAATAAAACTCCATACAAGGAAAGTAAACAAAATAAACCTCCTCATTTAAGCTCCTCACTACAAACATCTAAGGGTATTTTGCAAATTCTATATGAACAAAACTTTGATCTTTAAGAACTCAAACACATTCCAGTCAAGCAATAGGGTAAAAAGTGATAAGCTACTAAATGTTCCATTGTTCAAACGTCAGAAGGTTTTAGGATTTTAACATCATTCATCTCTACTCAAATATTTCCTCATCAGAGAGGCCTTTTCACTCCCCATTCTTTTGTCCTGCTTTGTGCTGTTTCATAGCACTTCACATTTAGTGTTTGTCTCCCTCTTTCAAAATGTAAGCTCAGTGAAAGTAGGAACATTTTCTATTTTCATTTACTGTTGAAACCTCAACAACTAAAATAGTGCCTGGCACTAGTAGATACATAAAATGCATGCAAAAATATCCTGAATCAATTTAATGAATACCGGGGTTCCTTCTAAATCTAAAATTCTACAGTACTCCTCTGAAGAGTTCTTAGCCCACACAAGAGTCACCAGACAGAAAATTCTCAACTATTACATGTATGGGAAAACTTAGTCTATAATTGAGGCCTAAAGTTCCCCAATAGATATATCCCATCCCAGGTCACAGTAGCTCACCATGCCAAGCGTAAATGCAGACCAGGCCTCTCTGGGTACTTGTTAACATGACTAAGGCAGTCACGTTTAGCTTGTCTACCTCTTGTAGCCCACCTAGAACAGTGTTCTCAATTCTGGCTACACATTAGGGAACTTAAAAAAAAATACCAATGCCCAGACCCCACCAAACCAATGAATTCAAGAATTTTGTGAGGATTGGGCTCAGACAGCAATATATTTTAATACTCCCTAGTTGATTCTAATGTGCATCTAGGGTTGAACACTACTTTTCTGGGTCCACCAGTTTCTATCCACGACTGCATTTTGACTTCCACACCAGTAATTCACCAAAACTGCTCCTGACGAGACACTAATGACCTCTCAGTTGCTAATTCAAACGCACACTTTTAAGTTCTCATCTTCCTTAATCATTTTTTTCTTGATACTCTCATGTTTTCTGCCTTCTGTGACACTATTGACTAATTCTACTGTTGCCTGCCTGGTTACTCTTTTCCAGTCTGCTCCCTCCTACACTTATTCTTGTCCCTTAAATATTAGTGTTTCATTCATTCTTTTATTCATAAAATAAACATGTATTAAGTGCCTTTAAGTGTTAGGTCCTGTTCTAAGCTCTTAGGTAACATCTTTGAACATGACAGTCAAATCTACACTCTAGTAAAAAAAAAGGGTAGGGTATTAATGATAAGAAACTAATGATCGAATAAAACATTATCAAACAGTGGTAAATGCTGTGATGAAACGAAGGGCAGGGTGATTTGAGAGGGAGTGACAGGAATGTGGGGGATGGCTTTAGGTTGGGTGACCAAGAAATTGGTCACTTAGGAGGAAACATTTAACAACAAAAAAATATCCAACCTTGCAAAGATCTGGGGGAAGAAGATTTCAGGAAGTAGAAACCACGAATGCAAATCACTAAGGCAACAAGTTTGGCAAGTATGAGAATCAGAAAGAGGGTCGGGGGCTGGAGCTTAGAAGGTAAGTGAGAGAATGGAAGGAAATAGGGACAGAGGAATAGGCAAAGGAAGTCCAGATATATAGAGCCTGTAGGCTATGGTAAGGAGTTTGGATTTTATTTTCAAGTCTGAAAAATTTTAAGTTGGAGAGTATATGATTTATTTAGACATTTTTAAAAGATCCTCTTCTCTGCTGAATAAAGAAAAAAATGATAGAGGGCAAAGGTAGAAGTGGGGAGAATTACTATAGGAGTATTTCAGTATTCCAGATAAGAGATTATGATGCTGGCTTGGTAACAGTTGAGAAAGAACAATGTTAGATCGAGGAAACATTTTGGAGAGTAGACTAACTCGACAATGAATTGGTTATGGGAAATGAGAGAAAGAAAAATCAAAGCTGACTCCTAGGATTTCAGCCTGAACACTGGATGGATGTTAGTACCCTTTTCTGACATGGAGAAGATTAAGGAAGGAGCAGGGTTAAAGGAAAAATATGATTTCTAGAGTGTTTATTAGACATTCAAATGTAGATATCTAGAAGACTATAAGATATTGAAGATCAGAGCTAGAAATATAAATATGGAAGTAATCAGCATATGACTGGTATTTAAATCTATGGGACTGGATGACAATATTTAAACAGTGTAAATGGAGTGACTTTAAATGCAAAGGAATTAAAAGAGACAAAGAAGGATATTTACATATTAATAAAACAGGAATTCACCAAGAAGAAATAATAGTCATAAATATCTGTGCATCAAGTCAAGGTACTACTAAGTACATGAGGCAAACACTGGCAAAAATGAAGGGAGTAATAGACATCTCTACAATAATAGTTGGAGACTTCAATACCCCACTTGCATCTATAGATAGACCATCTAAACAAATAAACAGAGAACTTAATAAGTAAACTAGTCCTAACACATATATAGAAAATTGCACCCCAAAACAGTAGGATATATATTCTTCTCAAGTGCTCATGGATCAATCTCCAGGATAGACCACATACTGGGTAATAAAAAGGTCTTAATAAATTTGGAAAGAGTTAAATTATACAAAGCACTTTTCTAATCATAATGGAATGAAGCTGGAGATCAATAATAGGCAGAGAACTGAAAAATTCACAAATATGTGGAGGTTAAAACAACTCAGTCTCAATCAGTAGGTCAAAGAAGAAACTGCAAGAGAAATCAGTAAATATCTTGAGATGAATGAAAACAAGAATACAACCTATCAAAACTTATGGGATACGGCAAAGGTAGTGCTGGGAGGGAAATTTATACCCCTAAATGCCTACATTAAAAAGGAAAAGAGGAGTGACCTCATCAACATGGCGACATAAGACAGATATTGAAAATCTCTGCCCAGAAATTCATCATTCTGGAGGAAAGTAAAGATTGGAGAAGGATCCCACAAATGCTGAATCAAACAAAGAGAAAAATATCAGGTAGGACACTTCCATTCCAGACTACCTTGCCCTCTTCCCTTCCTCTCACTCAGTCCCCCTCAGCTCAGGAAGTGCCCAGAGGCAGCAGCCAGGATCCCTCCCACCTCCCACTGGGGACAGAGACTATAAAATCTCTCACAGCAATAAGGCAGATCCCCACCTATATCCAGATACAGAGACCCAAGCCCACAGGGACACTTGGCAGAATTTAAGCCCCTGGGGAGGGCAGAATACAAAAAGGCAGGAGGAAGAGTTTCCAAATGGGGGATAAGGGAGGGAACTGCAAAATTCTTCCCTCAAAGCAGCAAATAGCCAGGGAGAAACTGTCTGGATCAACTGTTTGGGGGTCCAGGGGACAGGGGAGGACATTTCAAGGCCCAGGTCAGTGGGAGACAAAGAGTCTGAGACAACATGGACAGAGACTATAATTCCAGCCGTGGGTCCTAGTGTCTATCCCCCACCCTTGAGAGACAAAACAGTGGGGGGTATGATGTTTGCCTAGGGATCAGACTGAGTTGGCCATGGGAGGCCTCCACTCCAAGGCCAGACGGCACACAGCCTCACACTGAGCCAGGTTTTGGCCAGCATAGTGAGGGCACAGCAACCCCTACAGTTTCCGTCTCGCCCAGTCAGGCACTGCAGGGCAACCGGAGGTAAACAGCTTCTGAAGACGAATATGTCACTGAAGAGCACCATCTGCTGGGCAGGCTGGAAAGTTCAGGGGAATTGCAGGGCTCTTCAGAGTCTCTCCAGACCCTTTCCCAAGCCCGTTGGAGCTGGTCTACACCCCCTGCATGGGTACTTGGCCCTGTTTTGGCTGAGAAATACAGATGACCCAACTGGCAAAGCAGTGCCTAATACAAACCCAGGCAACAACTAAATCATAGACAAGAAAAAGAAACCAACCTTCAGAATAGACCCATCAATATGATCAAATGGCTAGATATCATCAAAAAATCACAAGTCATAATTAAACTCAAGAAGAAATAGCCCAGTCAAAGGAGGAACTAATAAAAAGGTTGGAGGAAATACAGAATCTGGGACAACTAATCAAAGACATATAAACAAATTTTCTGAATCAATTCGAAGAAATGAAGGAAAATGTGTCTAAAGAGATAAAGGATATTAAGAAGACACTAGAAGAGCATCAAGAAGAATTGAAAGAATACATAGAAAAATAACAGACATTATGGAAATAAAAAACACTGTACATGAAATTAAAAATATACTGGAGACACACAATAGCAGATTTGAAGAGGCAGAAGAAAGAATCAGTGAGCTTGAAGACAGAACAACTAAATTTGAACAGATCAAAAAAAATGGAGAAAAAGAAAGATTTGAGCAGGGAGGGTCTTAGGGAATGATTGACAATACAAAGTGCACCAGCATACACATTATAGATGTCCCAGGAGGAGACAAAAAAGGGAGATACTGGAAGAAATAATGGCTGAAAATTCCCCAACCCTTATAAAAGACATAACTATGAAAATCTAAGAAGCTCAATGTATTTCAAACAGAATACATCTGAAAAGACCCACTCCGAGACACATACTACTCACACTGTCAAAGACCAGAGAGAAGGAGAAAATTCTGAAAGCAGTAAGAGTAAAGGGATCCACCACATACAAGAGCAGCAAAATAAGTGCTGCTTTCTCATCAGGCAGCATGAAGGCCAGGAGACAGTGGTATGATATATTTAAGAAAGTGAAAGAGAAAAATTGCCAGATAAGAATTCTCTATCCCCCAAAGCTGTCCTTCAAAAATGAGGGAGAGTTTAAAATATTCACAGATAAATGTAAGCTGAGAGAGTGTGTTAGTAAAAGACTAGCCCTATGAGAACTATAAGGCAAGTCCTGCTGACTGAAAAGAAAAGACAGGAGAGAGAGGCCTAGAAGAGGGTTCAGAATTGAAGATTACCAGTAAGGGTAACTAAAAGGATAAAAAGACAGAAAAATAGATCTAACAAATAATAACTAAAGGATAAAATGGTTGGATTAAGAATTGTCTTTACAGTAATAACGTGGAATGTTAATGAATTAAATCCCCCAATTAAAAGACACAGATTGGCAGAATGGATAAAAAACATATGATCCACATATATGCTGTTTACAAGAGGCTCAGCTTAGACCCAAAAATACAAACATCTATCTGGAGTGGAAGAATGGAAAAAGATATTCAGTAAAGAGTAACCAAAAATAAGCTGGAGTAGCTATACAAACATAAGGCAAAATAGACTTTAAATGCAAAAATGTTATAAGAGATAAGTAAGGACACTACATATTAATAAAGGGAGCAATTAAACAAAAAGAAATAACAATCATATATATCTTTGCTCCAATGAAGGTGCCCAAAGTACATAAAGCAAACACTAGCAAAACTGAAGGTAGTAATAGTGACTCTACCATAATAGTGGGAGACTTCAACACAACAATCTCTCCAATAGATAAAACATCTAAACAGAAGATCAATTAAAAAAACAGATAACCTAAATAATAAGATAAATTGAAGAAGATCTAACAGACATATATAGAATAGTGCATCCCCAAACAGCAGGATATACATTCTTCCCAAAGATTCTGGATCAATCTCCAAAATTCACCATATGCTGGGGCACAATACAGGTCTTAATAAATTTTAAAAGATTGAAATTATACAAAGTACTTTCTCTGATCATAATGGAATGAAGCTTGAAATCAATAACAGAGAATTGGAAAGTACAAAAATATATGGAGGTCAAACAACATACTCTTAATCAGTCAGTCAAAGAAACTGCAAGAGAAATCAGTAAATATTTTGTGATGAATAAAAGTGACAATGCACTGTATTAAAACTTATGGGATGCCAAAGGTAGTTCTGAGAGGGAAATTTATAGCCCTAAACCTACAATAAAAGAGAAGAAGGAGCTAAAACCAACAACCTAACTGAACAACTGCAGAAACTAGAGAAAGAACAGCAAATTAAAGCAGAAGGGCAAAATATCACAGATTAAAGCAGAAATTATGAACTGGATATTTTAAAAAAAACAGAGAGAAAAACTAAAACCAGAAGTTGGTTCTTTGAGAAGTTCAATAAAATTGATAAAGCCCTAGCTAGACTGACAAAGACAAAAGAGAGACGCTGTAAATAAATAAAATTGAAATGAGATGAGGAGCCATTACCATTCTCCCAACAGAAGCAAAAAAGATCATGAGAGTATATTATGAACAACTGTATGCCAACAAATTAGACAACTTAGATGAAGTGGACAATTTCCTAGAAACATGTGAACAACCTACACTGACTCTAGAAGAAATAGAAGACCTCAAAAAAACAATCACAAGTAAAAAGATTGAATCAGTCATCAAAAATCTCCCAATTAAGAAAAGCCCAGGGCCAGATGGCTTTACAATTGAATTCTACAAATCATTCCTTGAAGAATTAACACCTGCTCAAACTCTTCAAAAAATTGAAGAGGAAGATCTTGTGGTACAGAAGTAGGGTTTAACCATCAAATATGATTGCTGAACCATTAAATTGATATCTCTTTAAGTCTCCAGTAAGGTTTCTTAGACCTTACATGCAAAGCACAAGCTACAAAAGAAAAAATAAATGGGATCTCCTCAAAATTGAATACTTTTGCACTTCAAAGGACTTTGTCAAGAAAGTAAAAAGGCAGCCTAGTCAATGGGAAAAAATATTTGGAAACCACATATCTGATAAGGGTTTAATATCTAGAATATAATATCTAGAATATATATAGAAATCTTACAACTCAACAATAAAAAAGACCAAAAAAAAAGCAATTTAAAATTGGGCAAAAGACATGAATAGACATTTTTCCAAAGGGGAAATACAGATGGCTAAAAAGCACCTGAGAAGATGCTTAGTTTCACTAGCTATTAGGGAAATGTAAACCAAAACTATTATGAGATATCATTTTACTTCTACTAGAGTGGTCACTATTAAACCAACAGAAAACTACAAGTTTTGGAGAGGATGTGGAGAAATAGAAACACTTATTCACTGCTGGTGGGAATGTAAAATGATATAGCTGCTGCGGGAGACAGTTTGGTAGTTCCTCAGGAAGCTAAGTATATAACTACCCTTTGATCCAGCAGTCCTGCTACTCGGTATATACCCAGAAGAACTGAAAGCAGAGATGCAAAAGACATTTCCACACCTGTGTTCATAGCAGCATTGTTCACAATTGCCCAAAGATGGAAACAACCCAAATGTTCATCAACCAATGAATGGATAAACAAAATGTGGTTTATACATACAATGGAATATTATTAAGCTCTAAGAAGAAATGGATTCCTGATGCATGCAACAACATGAATGAACCTGGAGGGCATTATGTTGAGTGAAATAAGCCAGAAACAAAAGGACAAATATGGTATGATCTCATTAACATGAACTAAATATAATGAGAAAACTCATGGAGTTTCAGGAGCTAGAATGAGGGTGGAGAATGGGGAGCTGATGCTTAATTTGTGCAGAATTTTTAAAATAAGGTCCATTGTAAATGTTTGGAAATGGACAGAAGTAATGGTAAGACATTATCATGTGTGTAAATAGTAGTGCATGTGATGGTGGTTGATAGAGGAAGTTTAGTTTATGCATATCAGCAGAAGGAAAGCTAAAGGATGAGACATGGGAGTGTATAACAGTGAATCCCGTTGTAGATGATGAAGGTGGTTAATAGTACAATATAGGAACATCCTTCTATGAATGTATGTCAAAAATGTATGTCGCAACTACAAGGTGTTAATAATAGGGTGGTATATGGGGAAAATGCACCTAATGCAAACTATGGACTATAGTTAATAGTGATATCTTATTGCTCTTCCATCATTTGTAGCAAAGATACCATACCAAAGTTTACTGTCAATAATAGGGGGGGTATAAGTGGCATGGGGGTTTTCTTTCTGGAGCTATGAAAATGATCTAAAATTGATTGTGGCAATGTAAGCACAGCACTGCGATTATATTGACAGCGATTGATTGTATACTTTGGGTGGATTGCATGGTATGTGAATAAAATTGTGTCATAAAAAACAACAGCCTCTGTATCACCCAATAAATCGGTCAGATCAGTATCAAGTGTGGAACATGCTCCCTCAAAAACCTGAAGCGGCCTACCGAACTGTGTGCTTCTCTCATAGTTATAGGAATTTAGAAGGTACATTAATTTGAACTTTACTTAGGAGGGGATGCACTGACATGTCCCATACTACTGGACCTTTAAAAACTTCACCAAATACCAAGCCCCTGGAATCTTCATAATGGTTATCTCCCCACGCTCTGGAGTGCTTGTGTCTCTCCAAGGCCATCTATATACTTCCATTTCTTGCTCACTGGGTCTTGTTAACATATGAGGGTTAATATATGGGGGATGCCCACATGGTCCAGGCCCCTTCAGAATTTACTGTGACAGTAGAATTAATATAACACTGGGGCAAGTTGGTGGATGTATACTGACTGCTGTCTATCCCAGATGAATGCTAACTACTTCTCATCCTCCTCCTTGTTGGGTGTTAAAAGAATACATTTGCCAGCATGCCACATGCTCAACGCTGTATTAATCTACTTTAGTAAAGATACTATACCTGACACAGCAGCAGCTATAGCTGGAGCCACTACTTGGCTAAGTTTGTGATAGTCCACTTTCATCTGCCATGATCCATATAGTTTTTGAAAGGGTCAGACTAGAGAACCATATCCCCCTATGACAAGGTTCTCTTGTATACAGATTGTTGACTCTTCAAATACTTTATAAAGTCCCATTCTTCCTATCAGAACAAAAAAAAAAAAATGAAGAAGAACCTAGGGACCAAGAACTGGAAAACTAAAGTACAAATGTCCCCAATTTATTTTTAAAAGTAACTTAAATATTTTTGTTTTGGAATGAAGGTCTGCAAAATTACCTATTTGCCTGTTATTCCTCACTAACAGATTTTTTTTTTTTAATAAGCATCAAACAGGTCACAAACAGTTAAATTGCATTTCCATATCACCGTAAAGAGTGGAACTGGGGCTCCCATCACAAAGGCTTTCTCATCTAAGACAGAATGATGATGATGCGTCCCAGCCTTGTAGCTCTCCCTACTAAGGAGCCATTTTATCCGCAGAGACGTATCATGCATTTCAGCCCTCACCTGCTGACTCTCAGCATCAGTTAGCCAGCACATAAAGCCAATCTTTAATTTTTTTTCCTATATAAATCTTTCTTTGTCAAACACTACTCTACTAATCTTTACTTTTGCTTTTTGACATTCTTATTTTCAGAGGAAAATCACTGCCTTTGTAAATTAGTGGGGTATACTCCAGGCAAGTTTCATATAATTATGTTGTCCCTGCATTTGCAGTAGGACACTGTAATATTCATTTCTAGAGCTTTTTAATATAATGTTGTTGTGACGGTTCAGTTACTTGGAGGTTTCATTAGCAGTGGCTCCATTACACCGGTAGAGGGGGGTCAGCGCAGGATGTATTATTTCATTAAGAGTTGCAGTGTTTGACAATATGTCATGGATGTAGCATGCCTGGAAATATGAAGATTAAAAAAGGATTTGTATTCCTCATTTAACTTTCCTTTCGTTCTTTCTTTAGTCTCCTCCAGAGATATCCTTTCCAGCTTCTTTGGCTGCACAACATTTCCTGGTAGAGGAAGAGAAGCGAGCAAAAGAACTTGAAAAACTTCTAAATACACATATTGATGAACTGCAAAAACATACAGAATTTACTCTTAATAAATACACCCCGCTAAAACAAAATAGACACATATGAGCTTTTAAAATTTTTTGTTTGCTTTCCCCAACCCAAGAAAAAAAGCTCTGGCAAAATATTTACAAAGCTGATTAACAAAACTGAGAAATTTTGTTCTGTTTCTTGAGTAAATCACTGCTGTAAGACAGCTACAAAATAGTATTTTGTTCTATAAAGCTGTTTGTATTTCTGCATTAACATACTAAAGTGTTCTTCTGTAGAGTTACTATAAAATAAACTTGACTACTCCGAAAGAAATTTTTTTCAAATCTAAGGGGTATTTTGGACTTAAATACTTCTTTTTTCCCCACTTGAATCATGTATACTAAAAACCCATTTCCTCTGTAATAACACAAAATGAGGGAAAGGGAAATGTGTATGCCAAATATAAAATGAATCAGGTGCAACTCAGTTGTACTATGTTTGAAAACTCAAAGATTAGGGAAAAAATGAAATATATTATTTAAGCATTTTGGAGCATATAAATATTCTAAAAATTTCTTTTAGAAAAAAGGCATACATCTTTCTACATCACCTTAAATGTCTGTTTTTAACAAACTAAAGAACATGGACAGTGCTATTTAGACTTAAAATACATGTGCTAAAGCTTAATGCTTTGTATTAGTATTAATTATGACATGCATATGAAACAAGATAATATAATGGATTATTGCTGCTACATTCTCCTTTATAATCACCTTTGTTTTTAATGTACAATAAAGGACTTCAAAATTCTGTGGACTTATAAATACCAAATCTGTATACAGTTGGTAATAGCATGGTAGTGAACAATAAAATTTAAGTTACAAATAAACAGCCATGATAATCCAATATTCTTTCTTTAAAATTATCTTTGGATGAGTTTTCAGTTTGAAAAAAATAACACACATACACACACACACACACAAATATGTATCTATCAAAAAAGACTGAAAAGTCCCTATGTAATTATTCAAGGTAAGTGCTTTTATAGTTTTATTTTTCTCTGTAAAGAAACTAAATCTCAAGATACTGAAAGACAAGTCAAGATATCTTTAGATAACGAATAATGTTTTCATGTGAAAAATGCAGAGCACTGTTCACTGGAGGTGACACTACCACATGTATTTATATAGCTCTTGGTATTTGCAAAGAATCTCCACACAGGTTTATTCATTTAAATTCACAACAAGCCTGTGAAGTCAGCAGGACTGGTAACCTTATTCCTGGGAATCAGAGACGTTGAGAATCTTACTTACAATCATGGTGAGGAGAAATGAACGCCCTGGTCTGATTCTGGTTCCAGCTTCTACTCTCATAAGTAGGCAGATGGTGAACAAGACTGTACCCTCAGAAGTCACATTTGATGACAAAATATCAGAGGTATACAAAGTCTTTAGCTGACCCACAAAAGTCCCACATGAGAAAAACAAAGTTATGAACATTTAAAAATTCTTATTAAGAAATATTCTTCTCAACATGGAGAAAATGAAATGTTTCAGTTATCTAGGAAATGGGCATTCCATAAACATTCTAAAACTTTCTATCTCTAATGCAAATGCGCACAATAAAAAAGATTAAATATACATAAATTTATAATCCCCTATGTATTGATGCCATTTATTTTCTTCAGGTGAAGGCACAATCGAAAAGTGTTGGCTGAAATGAAGAACTAGGCTGCAATGCTCCTTGAACTTAGCAGAGCAAAGAGAACATCAACTTATGTTTGTTCAGGGCTAATGGTGAATCTATGGATTCTTATTTCTAGTCCACAAGCAAACTTCTTTTAAATCATTATCATTCCATTTCATATCAGCTTTCTTAAAACTGGTATTCAATATTAACTGCAGGACTCAGTATTCAAAGGGAATCATATGGGAAATATCCTGACATACCCCATACCCCTAAAAAACACCAACATATCAAGCCCCTGAATCTTCACAGTGTTTATCTCTCAACCTCTGGAGTGAGAGGCCTTCAACATACTTGCCACTTCTTGCTCATTAGGTCTTATTAACATGATGTTAGTGTTAAAATATGATATCTTATGTTATGGTCTTTGGGATACCCAGATGGCCCAGGCCCTTGCAGAATTTGTGACTAGAATCAACATAATATTGTGGCAAGACGGTGGATGTATACCAGTGACTGTTGTCCATCCCATGTGAATGCTAGCAGCTATAGTTGGAGTTACTACTTGGCTAAGCCTGAGGAAAAGTTTTCATGACCTCCAGGGATTTCCCTGAGCACAGGGTGGCACAAACATTGGCACGAGTCACAGAAGTCAACCAGGCAGTGTTCCAGTGTGGCCACTCACCACCATCCTCCAGCATGGGTCAAGAGGAGTCAGTCTTGTAACAAAGATGAGCATAAATCAGTCGCAATTACTGTTAGGGTGACCAACAATTTTATCTCAGAAGCAGAACTGCCAGGAATCTAGTACAGCAAAGTTTCCAACAATAAAGACTTCAGTTGGACCAGGCATAAAACTAAGGAGCGCCTCAGAGCTACCTAACTAGCCCCATGATCAGACAGAAATTTTTATGTCTTAAAGATTTTTAAATCATTAGGATAGGTTAGATTTGCTTGGAGGCAAGGGATTCTTCTTACTTTGGCCCTGTAATCATAACTAAACTTCCATTTCCTCATCTGTAGAACAGGGATAATAATACTATCTATGTCACAGGATTTTTGTGAGGATTAAAGGAGATAATGTATACGTAGTGCTTAGCATAATTAAAATATTAGCTGTAAGTGCTTAGTGTCATTCTTGTCCTCAGAGGCTTTAGGCCTAAGCTCAGAAGATGAAATGTATCGTCAAAAATAATACTATTTATTAAGGACCATGTGCCAGCTACTATATGTAAGTTAAACTCAATCTTTAACAGTTCCACTAATAAATAATTTACATACCATAATGTTCACCCATTTCAAGGGTACAATTAAATAATTTTTAGTCAACTTAAAGAGTTGTGCAAATATTACTAAAATCCAGTTTTAGAACATTTCCATCAGTCCAAAAAGATCTCTAGTGCCTACTTGCAGCCTCTATCCGTTCCTACCCACAGCACTAGCCAATCACTAAAGTAATTTCTGTTTCTATAAATATGCCTGGACATTACATATAAATGGATTCATATAACGTGGTCTTTTGCAACTGGCTTCTTTTACTTAGCCTGAGTTTCTGGTTCATCCATATTGTAGTGTGTATCAATATTTTATTACTTTTTATTGTGGAATAGTGTTCCACTATATGAATAAACCACGTTTTGTTTCTCCATTTCACCCATTGATAGACATTTGAGTTGTTTCCAGTTTGGGGCAATTATGAAAAAAAGCATATGAACATTTATGTATAAGTCTTTGTATAATCATATGTTCTCATTTCTATTGAGTAGATTCTTAGGAATGGAATTTCTGAGTCACTTTGTAGATTTATGTTTAACTTTTAAAAGAATCTGTCAAACTATTTTCCAAAGTGGCCACACCATTTTACATTCTCACCATCCTCTACACATTTGTGATGGTCTGCCTTTTTTACTATATCCATCCTAGTGTGAAGTGGTATTGCATTCAGTTTTAACTTGCATTTCCCTATTAAGTAATAATGTTGAGGATCTTTTCATGCGCTTAATGGTTTTTCATCTATCTTCTTTGGTGAAATGTGTTTTCATATATATTTGTCCACTTTATAAATGGGTTATTTCTCTTATTATTGAGTTGTGAGAATTCTTTATGCATAATTTTTGAGATAGCATTTAACAGATATATTTTTGAAAATATTTTCTCCTAGTCTTTGACTTTACTTGTTCATTTTCTTAATGGTATCTTTTGAAGCACATAAGGTTCTAATTAACTCTGATGAAAGCCCATTCATTGCTTTTTTTCTTTTGTGGATGGTGCTTTTGATATCATATCTAAGAAATATTTCCCCAACCCAATATCACAAAGATTTTCTTCTTTATATTCTTATAAATGTTTTATAGTTTTAGGTTTTAGATTAGGTCCATTTTGAGTTCATGTTTGCATATAGTTTAAGAGTAAGGGTGGATACCCAATTGTCCCAGCACCATTTGGTGAAAAGACTATTCTTTCCCTGTTGAACTGTCTTAACACCTCTATATAAAACAATTGATCATTATTATAAGAGTTTCTTTCTGAACTCTCAGTTTTGTTCCAGTGATCTATAGGTCTATTCTTTTACCAGTGCCACATAGTCTTGATTATTGCAGCTTTGCAGCAAGTTTTGATATTGGGAAGTGTAGAAGTGTAAATTCTCCACTTTTTCTCTTTTTTTTCCCCTAGCTTATTTTGGCTATTTTGGGTCCTTACATCCCCATATAAGTTAATTTTTTACCAAAAAAAGCCTCCTGGGATTTTGATACAGATTGAGATGGCAATTTTCCCCAAATTGATCTATAGGTCCAATATAGATGTAGTGGGGAGAATTGATATCTCAACAACTTTGAGTCTTCTATTCCATGAACATGAAAATGATCTTAAAGGAAAGCTTTCAGTCTTTCACCACTAGATATAGGTAATGATATTAGCTGTAGGGTTTTCATAGATGTCTTTTATCAGATTTAGGTAGTTCCCATCTATTCCTAGTTTGTTGAGATGTTTTATCATGAATGGGTGTAGAATTTTGTCAAATGCTTTTTCTGTGTCTATTAAGATGATCAGGTGATTTTTTTCCCCTTCTTAATATGGTATATTATTTTCATCTATGATAAACCAATCTTGCATTTCTGAGATAAATCTCACAAGGTCATGGTGTGTAATTCTTTTTATATGTTGCTAGATTCAGTTTGATATTTGGTTGAGGATTTTGCATCTATATTCATGAGAGATATTGGTCTGTAATTTTCTTCTCATGTCTTTGTCCAGCTTTGGGGATTTTTTAGAGGTGACATTCCCATTTCCAGACTTCACTAAAAATAATGATCTTATGAGGATGGGGAGCACCCTAGTCCATCTGAGTTTTTGTTTTTTTTTTTTTCTCAATGACTTGTTCTCTCTTGGAGACAGAGTTGCTGGCAGCAGGGATGCTAACAAGGTCCAAACCAAGTTCTTCCACAGGCCAGAGTTTTCCTTACTTGAAAATCCCACTGAGATTGCTGCCTTAGGAATCTTACCATGATGGTCAGAAGTGAACCCTGTTACTCCAAGGTACTTAAGATAGAAGCTACCCTTGACAATTAAATTGACACACTTTTCTCCCCTGCCTGCCAAGGAGGAGAGAAACAAACTGTCAAAGGATCTAAATTGTTAGAATAAATCACACTTGTTTTGATATTGACAGCTGACAACTTTTTAAAAAAAAAATAAGTATTATGCATTAAAATGATAAAATAGAAATCAACTGAGCTATCATTCCTCCCACTTGGTATGATTTTGTCTGTTTCTGAAAACAAGAATGCTGCTAGCTTTGCAATTCCACATTTTCATCAGCTTGAGGAAAATCTTACTAGCATCAGTACTGATTGAGTGAAACCCTTTTTCTATCCCAAACATATTTTGACTGGAGTAAAATATTGAACAGATCATTCCCAAATGATTTTGATTGATCAAATTATGACTAGCCAAACTAAAACAGTTCTTTAGCTTCACATATAAAGTTTGTTACTATTAACATGACTATACACATAAAGTTTATGGCCAAAGATTTTTATATTAGCAAGCGCTGCATCCAAGAGTTTTAGGGAAACAAATGTGTTTGTGTGTGTGTGTGTGCGTGTGTATAAATTTACATATATATGTCTGTGCGCTTTAATATCCTAGGCTGCTCAAAGCAAATACTATGAATTGGGCTGCCTTAAACAATGGGAATTTATTAGCTTGCAGTTTTGAGGATGGAAAAATGTCCAACTTAAGGCATCATCAAGGCGATGCTTACTTCACAAAGACCAACTGCAAGCAATCCTTGACTCCTCTGCCACATGGCAAGAAACATGGTCGCATCTCTCAGTTTCTCCCTTCTTTTTCATGTTTCATTGATTTCAGCTTCTTGCTTCCATGGCTTGCTTTCTCTGTCTTCATTCTGTTTATAAAGGACTCCAGTTTTAGGATTAAGACACATCCTGAATGAGTTGGGTCACACTTTAACTAAGTAACTTCATCAAAAGGTGCTACTTACAATGGGTTTACAACCATAGGAATGGACTAGATTTAAGAATATGTTTTTCTGGGGTGGCTGCAAACCACCACAGCACATATAATCTCAGAGCTTGGAAAACAAATGCTTGTAGTTCAGTAATTTTTTTTTCTTTTATTAATTTTTTTATTTTTTTTTAAATATAACACCAGACAAACGCAAACATTCTTAACTTTTGATCATGCCATTCTACATATATAATCAGTAATTCACAATATCATCACATAGTTGCATATTCATCTTCATGATCATTTCTTGGAACATTTGCATCTATTCAGAAAAAGAAATAAAAAGAAAACAGAAAAAAAATTCATACATACCATAACCCTTACTCCTCCCTTTCATTGATCACTAGCATTTCAAACTAAATTTATTTTAACATTTGTTCCCCCTATTATTTATTTTTATTCCATATATTTTACTCATCTCTTGATAAGGTAGATAAAAGGAGCATCAGACACAAGGTTTTCACAATCACACAGTCACATTGTGAAAGCTATATCATTATACAATCATCTTCAAGAAACATGGCTACTGGAACACAGTTCTACATTTTCAGGCACTTCCCCAGCCTCTCCATTACATCTTGACTAACAAGGTGATATCTGTTTAATGCGTAAGAATAACCTCCAGGATAACCTCTCAACTCTGATTGGAATCTCTCAGCCATTGACACTTTATTTTGTCTCATTTTGCTCTTCCCCCTTTTGGTCAAGAAGGTTTCCTCAATCCCTTGGTGCTGAGTCTCAGCCCATTCTAGGATTTCTGTCCCACGTCGCCAGGAAGGTCCACACCCCTGGGAGTCATGTCCCACGTAGACAGGGGGAGGGTGGTGAGTTCGTTTGTTGTGTTGGCTGGAGAGAGAAGCCACATCTGAGCAACAAAAGAAGTTCTCTTGGGGGTGACTCTTAGGCCTAATTTTAAGTAGGCTTGATCTATCCTTTTTGGGGTTAAGTTTCATATGAACAAACCCCAAGATTGGGGCTCAGCCTATAACTTTGGTTGTCTGCACTGTTTCTGAGAATATCAGGAATTCAACTTGAGGAAGTTGAATTTCCCCCCTTTCTCACCATTCCCCAAAGGGGACTTTGCAAATACTTTTTTATTCACTGTTCAAATCACTCTGGGACTTATTGAGGCATCACTCTGGACAAACCAACAAAATCTCATGCCCTACTCAAGGTTCCATGTACTTATGGTGTTCAATTAAGCTGCCTACATAAGTTATATTAGGAAATGCACTAGTCAAAAGATAAATTTTGTACCAAATAAGCATTTTTTTGCTTTAGTCTCACACATAAGGTAAAATTTTAAAATATTAATCACCATCTATTTTCAGCACCCTGCAGTAATGACATTCCTTTGTTCTTCCATATGCAAAAACATTTTTTAAATTTGTACATTTAGTCACTATCATTATACACTCTAGGCATTCCTAGATTATACCATGTCAGTCTTTATCGTCTATCTTTCTTTCTGATTTCATTTGTGCCCCCAGCCCTCCTCCCTCTATCATTCTCACATTCAGCTTCATTCAGTGTTTTAACATAATTGTATTACAGTTAGGAAGTATTGTGCTATCCATTTCTGAGTTTTTGCATTCAGTCCTGTTGCACAATCTGTATCCCTTCAGCTCCAATTGCCCAATATCTTACCCTATTTCTATCTCCTGATGGTCTCTGTTACCAATGAAATTCTCCAAGTTCATTCACTAATATCAGTTCATATCAGTGAGACCACACAGTATTTGTCCTTTTGTTTCTGGCTAATCTCACTCACCATAATGTCCTTAAGGTCCATCCATGTTCCTACATACTTCATAACTTTACTCTGTCTTAAAGCTGCATAATATTCCATTGTATGCATATACCACAGTTTGTTTAGCCACTTGTCTGTTAATGCATATTTTGGCTGTCTCCATCTCTGCACAATTGTAAATAATGCTGCTATAAACATTGGTGTGCAAATGTCCATATGTGTCCTTGCCCTCATGTCATCTGAGTAGATATCTAGCAATGGTATTGCCAGGTCATATGGCAATTCTATATCTAGCTTTTTGAGGAAACGCCAAACTGCCTTCCACAGCGGTTGTACCACTTGACATTCCCACCAACAGTAGATAAGTGTGCCTCTTTCTCCACATCCTCTCCAGCACTTGTCATTTTCTATTTTATTGATAATGGCCATTCTGGTGGGTGTGAGATGATATCTCAGTGGTTTTGATTTGCATTTCTCTAATAGCCATGGAAGTTGAGCATCTTTTCATGTGCCTTTTGACCATTTGTATTCTGAGAAGTGTTTCTTCAAGTCTTTGGCCCATTTTGTAATAGGATTGTCTGTCTTTTTGTTCTTGAGTTGAACAATCTCTTTATAAATTCTGGATACTAGACCTTTATCTGATATATCATTTCCAAATATTGTCTCCCATTGTGTAGGCTGTCTTTTCACTTACTTGGTGAAGTTCTTTGATGCACAAAAGTGTTTAATTTTGAGGAGTTCCCATTTATTTATTTATTTATTCAATGCTCTTGCTTTGGGTGTAAGGTCTAGGAAACCACCTCCTAGTATAAGATTTATAAGATAGTTCCCTACCTTTTCTTCTGAAAGTTTTATGGTATTAGATCTAATGTTTAGGTCTTTGATCCATTTTGAGTTAATTTCTGTATAGGATGTGAGATAAGGGTCTTTCATTCTTTTGCATATGGATATCCAGTTCTCTACACCATTTATTGAAGAGACTGTTCTGCCCCAGGTGAATTGGCTTGACTGCCTTATCAAGGATCAATTGTTCATAGATGAGAGGGTCTATACCTGAACACTCTATTTGATTCCATTGGTCAGTATATCTATCTTTATGCCAGTACCATGCTGTTTTGACCACTGTAGCTTCATAATATGCCTTAAAGTCAGGTAGTGTAAGACCTCTGACTTCATTTTTCTTCCTCAGGATATTTTTAGCTATTTGGGGCACACTGCCCTTCCAGATAAATTTGGTTATTGGTTTTTCTATTTCTTAAAAGTAAGTTTTTGAGATTTTAATTGGTATTGCATTGAATCTGTAAATCAATTTAGGTAGAATTGACATCTTAACTATATTCAGTCTTCCAATCCATGAACATGGTATGCCCTTCCATCTATTTAGGTCTTCTGTGATTTCTTTTAACAATTTCTTGTAGTTTCCTTTGTATAGGTCTTTTGTCTCTTTAGTTGAATTTATTCGTAAATATTTTATTCTTTTGGTTGCAATTGTGAATGGAATTCTTTTCTTGATTTCCCCTTCAGCTTGTTCATTACTAGTGTATAGAAACACTATAAATTTTTGAGTGTTGACCTTGTAACCTGCCACTTTGCTGTACTCATTTATTAGCTCTAGTAGTTTTGCTGTGGATTTTTGGGGGTTTTCGACATATAGTATCATATCATCTGCAAACAGTGAGAGTTTTACTTCTTCCTTTCCAGTTTTGATGCCTTGTATTTCTTTTTCTTTTCTAATTGCTCTGGCTAGAACTTCAACACAATGTTGAATAGCAATGGTGATAGTGGATATCCTTGTCTTATTCCTGATCTTTGGGGGAAAGTTTTTAGTTTTTCCCCCTTGAGGATGATGTTAGCTGTGGGTTTTTCATATATTATCATTTTGAGGAAATTCTCTTCTACTCCTACCCTTGAAGTGTTTTCAACAAGAAAGGATGTTGAATTTTGTCAAATGCCTTTTCTATATCAATTGAGATGATCATGTGGCTTTTCTCCCTTGATTTGTTGATATCATGCATTACATTAATTAATTTTCTTATGTTGAACCATCCTTGCATACCTGGTGTATTAGTTAGGGTTCTCTAGAGAAACAGAATCAACAGGGAACACTTGCAAATATAAAATTTATAAAAGTGTCTATGTGACCACAGGAACACAGAATCCAAAATCCACAGGGCAGGCTGTGAAGCCGATGATTCCAATGGAGGGTCTGGATGAACTCCACAGGAGATGCTCACCAGCCAAAGCAGGAATGTAGCCTGTCTCCTCTGAATCCTCCTTAAAAGGCTTCCTGTGATTAGATTAAGCATCACTCATTGTAGAAGACACTCCCCTTTGGCTGATTACAAATGGAATCAGCTGTGGATGCAGCTGATGTTATCATGATCCAATTCTATGAAATGTCCTCATTGCAACAGACAGGCCAGCAATTGCCCAACCAGATAAACAGTTACCACAACTTGGCCAAGTTGACACGTGTCCCTGACCATGACACCTGGGATGAATCCAACTTGGTCATGATGTACAATTCTCTTAATGTGCTCCTGGATTCAATTCGTAAGAATTTTGTTGAGGATTTTTGCATCTATATTCATTAGAGATATTGGTCTGTAGTTTTCCTTTTTTGTAATATCTTTGTCTGGCTTTGGTATGAGGGTGATGTTGGCTTCATAGAATGAGTTAGGTAGCCATCCTCCTCTTCAATTTTTTTGAAGAGTATGAGCAGGATTGGTACTAATTCTTACTTGAATGTTAGGTAGAATTCACATGTGAAGCCGTCTGGTCCTGGACTTCTCTTTTGGGGGAGCTTCTTAATGACTGATTCAATTTCTTTACTTGTGATTGATTTTTTGAGGTTGTCTATTTCTTCTCAAGTCAATGTGTTCATGCCTTTCTAGAAAGTTGTCCATTTCATATACATTGTCGTATTTATTAGCATAAAGTTGTTCACAGTATCCTGTGAGTACTTCCCACTGATCTGTGGGATCAGTGGTTATGTCTCCTCTTCCATTTCTCATCTTATTTATTTGCATCCACTTTTTCTCCTTTTTGTCAATCTTGCTAAGGGTCCATCAATCTTATTGATTTTCTCATAGAACCAGCTTCTGGTTTTGTTTATTTTCTCAATTGTTTTCATGTTCTCAATTGTATTTCTTTCTGCTCTAATCTTCATTATTTCTTTCCTTTTGCTTGCTTTGGGGTTAGTTTGCTGTTCTTTCTCTAGCTCTTCCAAGTGGACAGTTAATTCCTCGATTTTTGCCCTTCTTTTTTGATATAGGTATTTAGGGCAATAAATTTTCCTCTTAGCACAGCCTTTGTTGCATCCCATAAGTTTTGATATGTTGTGTTTTCATTTTCATTTGCCTCAAGATATTTACTGTTTCTGTTGTAACTTCTTCCTTGACCCTGGTTGTTTAAGAGTGTGCTGTTGAGCCTCCACATATTTGTGAATTTTCTGGCACTCTGCCTATTATTGATTTCCAACTTTATTCCTTTATTGTCTGAGAAAGTGTTTTGTATGATTTCACTCTTTTTAAATTTATTGAGACTTGCTTTATGACCCAGCATATGGTCTATCCTTGAGAATGATCCATGAGACCTGAGGAAAAGGTGTATCCTGCTGCTGTGGGGTGTAATGTTCTATAAATGTCTGTTAAATCTAGCTCATTTATTGTATTATTCAAATTCTCTGTTTCTTTATTGATCCTCTGTCTAGATGCTCTGTCCATTGATGAGAGTGGGGAATTGAAGTCTCCAACTATTATGGCAGATATGTCTATTTCTCTTTTCAGTGTTTTCTGTGTTTGCCTCATGTATTTTGGAGCGCTCTGGCTTGGTGCATAAATGTTTATGATTGTTATGTCTTCTTGTTGAATTGTTCCTTTTATTAATACATAGTAACCTTCTTTGTCTCTTTTAACTGTTTTACATTTGAAGTCTAATTTCTTGGGTATTAGTATAGCTACTCCTGCTCTTTGCTGATTGTTATTTGCATGAAATATCTTTTCCCAACCTTTCACTTTCAACCTGTGTTTATCCTTGGGTCTAAGATACATTTCCTGTAGACAGCATATAGATGGGTCCTGTTTTTTAATCCATTCTTCCAGTCTATGTCTTTTGATTGGGGAGTTTGAGAATCCATTAATATTTAGCGTTATTATTGTGTGAGCAGTACTTTCTTCTACCATTTTGCCTTTTGGATTTTATATGTCATATCTAGTTTTTCTTCTTTTTACCTTTACTGGTAGTCTTCCTTTCTACACTCTTCTCCACACCTCTCTCTCCTATCTTTTCATATCTGCCTCTAGTGCTCCATTTAGTATTTCTTGTAGAGCTGGTCTCTTGGTCAGAAATTCTCTCAGTGATTTTTTGTCTGAAAATGTTTTAATTTCTCCCTAATTTTTGAAGGACAATTTTGGTGGATATAGAATTTTTGGTTGGCAGTGTTTCTCTTTTAGTAATTTGAATATCATCCCACTGTCTTTTCGCCTCCGTGGTTTCTGCTGAGAAATCTATGCATAGTCTTATTGGGTTTCCCTTGTATGTGATGGATTGCTTTTCTCTTGCTGCTTTCAAGATTCTCTCTTTCACTTTGACTTCTGACATTCTGATTAGTAAGTAACCTGGAGTATGTCTATTTGGATCTATTCTCTTTGCAGTACGTTGCACTTCTTGGATCTGTAATTTTAAGTCTTTCATAAGAGTTGGGAAATTTTCAGTGACAATTTCTTCCATTAGTTTTTCTCCTCCTTTACCCTTCTCTTCTCCTTATGGGACACCTACAACACATGTATTCGTGTGCTTCATATTGTCATTCAATTCCCTGAGCCCCTACTCATATTTTTCCATTTTTTTCCCTATATTTTCTTTGGGTTGTCAGGTTTCAGATGTCCCATCCTTCAGTTCACTAATCCTATCTTTTGCCTCTTGAAATCTAACATTGTAGTTTTCCATTGTTTTATTCATCTCTTCTACTGTGCCTTTCATTCCCATAAGTTCTGTAATTTGTTTTTTCAGACTTTTGATTTCTTCTTTTTGTTCATTCCTTGCCTTCTTTATATCCTCCTTCAATTCATTGATTTGATTTTTGATGAATGTTCTAGTTTGTAGCTGCCAGAATGCAATATATCAGAAACAGAATGGCTTTTAAAATGGGAAATTTAATGAGTTGCTAGTTTACAGTTCTAAGGCTGAGAAAATGTCCCAATTACAACAAGTCTATAGAAATGTCCAATCACAGGCATCCAAGGAAAGATACCTTGATTCAAGAAGGCTGATGAAGTTCAAGGTTTCTCTCTCAAGTGAGAAGGCACATGGCAAACACAGTCAGGGCTTCTCTCTCAGCTGGAAGGGCACGTTTTGAACACAGCGTCATCTGCTACCTTCTTCTCCTGGCTTCCTGTTTCATGAAGCTCCCCAGGAGGCATTTTCCTTCTTCATCCCCAAAGGCTGCTGGCTAGCGGACTCCACTTCTCATGGCTATGCTGTTCTGCTCTGCTCTCTCCGAATCTCCCATTCTCCAAAATATTTCCTCTTTTATAGGACTCCAATAAACCAATCAAGACCAACCCAAATGTATGGAGACATGTTGTCACCTAATCCAGTTTAACAGCCACTCTTGACTAAATCACATCATCCAGGGAGATGATCTGACTACAGTTTCAAACATACAGTATTGAATAGGGACTACTCCACCTTTATGAAATGGGATTTTGATCAAAACATGGCTTTTCTAGGGAGCATACTTCCTTTCAAACCAGCACAATGAGGTTTTCCATGTCTGTTTGAACATTCTGAATTAATTGTTTCAACTCCTGTATCTCATTTGAATTGTTGGTTTGTTCCTTTGACTAGACCATATCTTCAATTTTCCTAGTGTGATTTGTTATTTTTTGCTGGTGTCTAGGCATTTAATTACCTTCATTAGTTTATTCTGGAGATTGTTTTCACTTCTTTTACGTAGCTTTTTCTTGCTGGATAAATTTGTTGTCTGTCTGTTCTTTGACATTCAGTTCTTTTTCTGGACCACTAGCTTAGGTTTTGTTTAACAGAGGAGGAATTTTTAGCTCTTGTTTTCTTGTTTCTTGCCCTACCTGTATGGTGCCTTTTCCCCTCCACCCTTAGGAGGGTCTAATTAGGTATTATAGACCCCAGCCGGATTTTCCCAGACCAAACTGGCCTTCTGTCAGGAGGAAAAAGTCACCTGCCTCAGTTTTCCCTGAGGGTGAGACCCAGCAGGTTGAAAGACTTTCCTGTGAAGTCTCTGGACTTGTTTTTCTTATCCTGCTCAGTATGTGGCACTTGTCTTCCTGCAGGTCGTACCAGCATAAGATGACACGGTACCTTTAACTTTGGCAAACTCTCCCTGCAAGGGGCATGGTGGAGACAGAGGAGAGGTTGTAGGCTGGCTTTAATGGCTTCCAATTTCCAAGCCCTGGGGTCTGAATTCTTTGAGGGAGGGATTCCACCTGAGTTGGGCCTCACCCCTCCCCTGGGGAAGGCACATGCTCCAGACAAGTTCTCAAACAAGCTTTTTTCTGCTTATGCCTGGGGCAGTTGCAGCCTGAGAAGCCCTGCCACTGTATTCAAAGGCAGTCCAGCCTTCATAGAAACACAGCCACAAAAACTTCTTTTCCTTTTTTTTCTTTTTCTGTCAGCCCTGCCCCCTTGGCACCAGGGCAAAATCAGCAACCTCCACTTTGACCAGGTTCACCTGAGCTGCAGGCCCATTTTTAGTAGTCAGAATTTGTGGATTAATTCCACAATTGAAGCTTCATTGCACTCAGCCCCAGCTTCTGGTAAAGTCTCTTTCCTTTCCCCTCCAGGAAGTAGCCTGCAGGGAAGAGTCACTGGCTGCCACAGCTTGAGGAACTCACAGTTCTGGGGGGGCTCACAGCTGGTCCAGCTGGTCCAGACTGGGTGGGGTACGCTGTGTGCCCAGTCACTGACGTGGCCCCAGGAGCTGTTCTGTACTGTTTCTGGTTATTTAGTAACTGTTATGGAGGACGATCTAAATCCCACACCTTGCTAAGCCAGCATCTTGGCACCTTCCTCAGTTCAGTAATTTTTTAATATTAAAAATATGAGTAAGAGAAGATAGGATTTAACGGGCAAATAGCCTCATTTTGGTGAAAATACATTCATCTCATTGAAGAAACTGTGCTAGATATATAAGTGACTCCAAATTTTTGCAAAGAAAACCCTTTAAGTTGATAAAGATTTGTAAAATGTATCAGAGAATACAGTCTAGGAGAATAACCAAAAGATAAATGAATGAGAATAATAATAGGTAGTAATGATACAACTATAATAAGAGCAATGTGCTTAAAAATTCTCGGAAGATTGTGCTATCAACTTATGATCTAGTATTTGATCTAGACCATTAAGGATGAGTTGTAAAAGAGGTGAATGATGATGGGGTGAGGATGGGAGGGAAATGGCTATTTCAGGTGAATGGAACCACATGTACAGATCATGAGATAAGCATGAGCAAAAATCTCACATGGAACTCACAATGCAGGTGCCTTTGTTCTCTGCTCCAACATAGGAGCAAAGAATGGTATTTATTCTCATTTGTATTTATTTACACTTATTTTCCATTTTTATTTATCCCACCAAGAGTAACTAAAAACTCTGGACTTACATATAAAATAAAGAAAGAAAATTGAAAAGTGGAGAGAAGGCAGACCATCTAGGGCCCTCAAGACCCAAGGGATGATACAATGTTGGATTTTTATGTTTTCTTTTCGGCTAACATATTCAAGTCTTAGAGTTGTAAAAGCTGAAAACCTTGAAATGGGAATGTGCTAGAAAAAACAATCTCAAGAAAATCCTCTCTCTAGTCAGAAAAACAGGGAAGAGGCAGACAAGAAAGAAAACTTTTAAACAATAAATACTGTACCCCAGCCAAACACCACAGAAAAAAACTGTGGCCTCCCCCATCCACACCAGAAAGGCAGGGGGGGAGCCTAGACTTTCTCCAGAGCCCCAATCACTCTCACTAGATTGATGTCAGAGAAGGTTGGGTTGGGAGATGGAATTTTCATGCCTGCTAGCAGTTAATGAGGCCTTCTCTCAGCAGTTCAGTAAGTCTATGTGGGAAGCCAGAAAGTTACTCCCAAGAGGCAGAAATGAGACAACTGCCCCTATCCCCCATGAGGATGGTGTCAGAAGAGGTCTAGTGGACAGTCAGGACAGTCACCACAGCTCAATGATAAATTAGGCCACCCCCACCCCCACACTCCCTGGTGTCACTGGAATCCACAGGAAAAGCAGTAAGCAGTATCAATAGTATCAAATTATCAATAGTACCAAATCACTATCAGCAAAGGACTAGTGGGGGGAGCCTGGATTCCCACCTCCACCCAGTAGTAATGAGGAATCCTTCCCCCAGATGTCAAAAGAGGCTGAGTCGAGAACCTGGATTCCCACCATCACCTGGAAGTTATAAGACAGCACTGCATTTCCCTGCTGCAGCACAGGCTGAGAGGCCTGCTAAAACACAACATTTACATAAGATGCAAAGTCTCAAAATACAATACAAAAATATTCAGGTTTCAATAGAAAATCACTTGTCATACCAAGACCCAGGATGATCTCAACTTGAATGAGAAAAGACAATCTGTAGGTAATAACACCAAGATGACACAGATGTTAGAATTCTCTGACAAAGATTTAAAGCAGCCATTATAAAAGTGTTTCAGTGCATAATTACAAACATGCTTAAAAATGAAAAATCAAAAAGTCTTGGCAAAGAAATAAAAGATATAAAGATAAACCAAATGGAAATCTTAGAACTGAAAAAAATCCAATAACTGCAATAACAACCTAGTGGCCACAGTCAACAACAGAATGGAGGAGGCAGAGGGAAAAAATCAATGAATTAGAAGCCAAAATGACCAGAAGGCAGATATTAGCCATTCTGAACAACAGAGAGAAAAAAGAATAACAACAACAAAAAGAAACCGACTGTCAGGGATGTGTGGGACTATAGCAAAGGATCTACCAATTCATGTCATAAGGGTTCTGGAAGGAGAAGCATGAAAGGGCAGAGTTGAAAATGTACTAAAAAATGATAATAATAATCCCTGAAAACTTACTAAATTTGACAAAATACATAAATCTACAGATTCAAGAAGATGAGCAAACCCCAAACAGGAAAATCCACAAAGAAATCCATGACATATCATAATCAATTTTCAGGAAACTAAAGAAAAAAATCTATAAAGGAGTGAGGGACAAATGACACCTTACCTATAGGGAGAAAGCTATTTTAATAAAAGGGGATTTCTCATAAAAAAAAACTATGTGTTTTAGTTTGTTAAGCTGCCTGAATGTAACATACTAGAAATGGAACAGCTTTTAAAAAGGGAATTTATTAAGTTGCAAGTTTACAGTTCTAAGGCTGTGAAAATGTCCAGAATAAGGCACCAACAAGAGGTGCCATCCAGAACACCTCTGTCAGCTGGGAAGGCACATGGCAACATCTACTAGCTTTCTTTATCAGCTTCTCATTTCATAAGGATTCCCTGGGGATGTTTTCATTCTGCATTTCCAAAGGTTTCTGGCTATGTGGACTCTACAGCTTTTTCCAAAAAGTCCCCTTTTAAAGGACTCTGGTAAGTAACCTCACCTTGATAGGGTAGAGAGACATCTCCATGGAGACCAACTAATCAAAAGGTAAAACTCACAACTGGGTGAGTCACATCACCATGGAAAAAATACTGAATAAGGATTAAAGAACATGGCTTTTCTGGGGCACACAACAGTTTCTAACGAATACATTCCACCCTCTGGACCCCAAAAGACATGTTCTTTCCATGTATGAGATACACTCATTCCATCACAATATCACAAATACTTAAACCATTTCAATAACAATACAAATACAATACAAAGTCAGAAACAGTACAAAATCTCACCAAAGTAAGTTATAGGCATGATCTGTCCTAAGGCAAAATTCTCCTCTACTGTGGACCTGTGAAACTCAGACCAGGTTATCTGCTGCCAACATACAAAAGAGGGACAGTCATAGGATAGATGGTCCCATTTACATAGGGAAAAATTAGAAGGAATACAGGGGTCACTGGACCCAAACAGTTCTGAAAACTTGCAGGGCAAAGCTCCATTAGATTTCAGAGTCTGAGAGTTCTTTTTCCTCAGGACTTTAGAAAGCAGCAACCCTACCCTTTCTAAGTGCTTACATAGCAGCTCTGTTCTCTCCAAATGCAACCTTGGGAGACACTGGGGAGACAACCTTTTTATTAGCTCCACCCTCTCCAAGCATTGGGGCAGCAACTGGGCTCTCTGCCATCTCTGGGGCATAAGTTCAACCCCCCTCAGATCAATGTGGCAACAGTAAGGCTCTCCCCAATCCCCAGGGAATGTGCCCCACCCTCTCCAAGGCCTGAGGCAGCCCAATTCTTCCTGAACATCAAGGTGGAAAGCCCACCTTCTGCTATTGGGACAAACTCACTCTCTCCACATGAATGGGTGGGTCTGCTCTCCTGGCCTGAGGTTTTTTTTTTTCCTTAAGACTTTACCTTCCATATTTTTGCCGTTGAAGTTATTTTTCCTTCAACTTGTCTCTTTTCTATCCCTTTTATTCCAGACTGGCAGTGGTTCCATTTATACAGAGCTGCAACACTCTTGTTGGTTTTCTATGCAGTATACTGGGATCATACCCATCTGACAATAGGACTTCTATAAATCCTTCCTGGATAACTCCATCTCCAATCCTGGATTTTTATGAAATGGCTGACTGATCCCATGTTTAGTTAAATCCTCATGTAGGGACCTATTCACTGGGTTCTCACTTTCTGGAAGCCCAGAATTTTCCAGATCATCAATTTCTGGTTTCTTTGTACCCAAGAGTTCAGTTCTCAACTTATCTCTTTCCTGTCACATTTTATTATAAACTGCAAGGAGAAGCCAAGCTAACTTTTCCACATTTAATTAGGAAATTTCCTTAGCTAAGTATTCTGGATCATTGCCTTTAAATTCTAACTTCCATCCAACAGCAGTACTCAATTTGGTACTCATTATCTGCCACTTTAAAACAAGGGTGGCATTCCTTCCAGTTTGCATTGACACATTCCTCATTTCTGATTAAAGTCTCATCAGAGCTGTCTTCACAGTCCACATTTCTATCAACTGTCTCTTCAAAGCACTCTAGGCCTTTTCTATCAAGTTCCTCACAATTTTTCCAAAATCTTCCACTTATCCATTTAAAAAGCTGTTCTAATATGTTTGGTATTTTCAAACTGCAGTAGCATCACACTCTTGGTACCCAAATCCATTTTAGTTTGTTAAGCGGCCAGAATGCAATATACCAGAAATTGAATGGCTTTTAAAAAGGGAATTTATTAAGTTGCAAGTTTACAGTTCTAAGGCTGTGAACACGTTCAAATTAAGGAAGCAAAAAGCAGTTACCATCACTCAGGAAAGACTGATGCCATAAAGAACATCTCTGTCAGCTGGAAAGGCATGTGGCTGGCATCTGCTGGGGTCTTTGGCTTCTGGATACCTCTCTCAGCTGGGAAGGAACATGATGACATCTGCTAGCTTTCTTTATCTGCTTCTCATTTCATAAGGACTCCCTGGGGTGTTTTTGTTCTGCATCTCCACAGGTCTCTGGCTGTGTGGATTCTACAGCTTTTTCCAAAAAGGCTCCTTCCTAAAAGACTCTAGTAAGCAACCACAACTTGAATGGGTGGGTACCACCCGCAATTGGGTGGGTCACATCTCCATGGAAACAATAAAAAAGATCCCACCCAACAATATTGAATTAGAATTAAAGAACACGGCTTTTCTGGGGTACACAACAGTTCCTAACTAGTACACCATGGCAGGCAGGATGAAGTTGTCCAACATTTTCATGTGTTGAAAGAATAGAATTGTTAACCCAGAATCCTACACCCAGTAAAAAATTTTCTTCAGAAATGAACAGGAAATCAGACATCTTTCAGATGAAAGAAAACTAAGAGAACTTGATAACCACAAACCTACTCTTAATTGCTAAAGAAAATTCTCTAAACAGAAAATAAAATAAAATTAATTCTTTCTCTGGTTGTTGAACACCAGGAGAAAAAAAAATTAGAAAAAGTGAAAGTGTGGTTAAATGCAATAGACTGTCCTCTTGAGTTTTCTATGTTTGACAGTTGAAAAAAATTTATAACCCTGTATGATGTGATTCTAAATGCAAGCTGAGGAAATATTTAAGATAAGTTAATAGGGCAGGGTAAAGGGACATATAGAAAGGTAAGGTTTTTATACTTCACCCGAATTGTAAAATAATGTCACAAGTAAATGGTGATATATATATGTATATGTCAATACCTAGAGCTACTATTAAAAATAGCTATACAAAGAGATAAAGTCAAAATACCATAGATAAATTATAATTTAATTCTAAAAAGAGGTTCAAGGAAAACAGGAAAAAGTGAACAAAGAAACAAAAAAAGCAAAAGGAACAAACAGAAAACAAAAATGCAGACTTAAGCCCTAACATATCAATAATTGCATAAAATGACAAAGGTCCAAAAACACGAAAATCAGACATCAGCAGAGAGGATTTAAATGTATGGTCCAGCTATGTGCTGTCTACAAGAAACTCATTTCAAATATAATGACATTAGCAAGTTGAAAATAAAAGGGTAGAAAATACATATCATTCAAACATTGATCAAAAAGAAGGCAGGAGAGGACTCTCAGTCCTGTCTCAGGGATTCAACCAGAGGGTCAGGAAGGGACAGGAAGGGGTGCACCCTCCATTGGGTGCCCAAACACACATTTTCCAATCCATGATGACTCAGACTGACCCAGAAATGTCTTGGGGTTCAGTTCCCAGGAACATGGTGCTGCCTCCAGAGTGAGGATCGAGCTTTGTTCCTGGTGGACTCACTGGGGAGGTACCCATGGCTCTGGGATACCTCATTCATCTGCAACTTGAGGAAAACTATAAATGGTACCTCTCAACCCCAACCTGTAAGATAGTGAAAACTGGGAAAGGTAAGTCAGTCTTAGTCAGACTGAGGATTAAGTAAATGTAAATCTCCAAGCACATTTAATGCAACCATTGTCTATTTGGACTCAGGTACAATTGATGTTAATCTGATTGTGAGTAAAAACCCGGAGGACAGCAGTTGTCTGCTGAGCTATTGACAATGTAGCCATTAGAGTTAGTGAACTTGAAAGATGTAGTTATTGACTTCACCCAGGAAGAGTGGGCTCTACTGGACTTATCTTAGAGAAAGCTGTTCAGAGATGTGATGATGGAGAATATCAGTCATCTGGTCTCAGTGGGATAAAGGGTCTTCAAATCAAGTGTATGTTCCCACTTGGAGCAAGGAGAGGAACTGCAGAGAGAAGGAATTATAATTTTCCAATCCCAGAATTCAGGCAGGGAAAGTGGTCTTTAAAAAAAGAAATGCTATCCATGCAACATAACTGCAGGAAAGACTCATCAACCATCATGTCATTAATGTAGAATTCTCATATTAAAAAGATGACATTATATGTAGTGAATTACCAGAAGATTTTACTCACAGATCCAGAGTGAGTCAACAGGTTTTAACACACAATGGAAAGAAACCCTACTTCAGCAATCTCATCGGAAAAGCTCTCAGTGACCAGTCATCTGTCAATAATCAAAAGAAAATATACACTAGAAATAAATCATATGAATGTGATCTAATTGGTCAATTCTTTATTCAAAGCTCTGGCCTTACACATTACAATGGAATTCAAACTGGAGAGAAACCATATGAATGTCATCTATGGGGGAAAGCCTTCACTCTATATTCTGTTAAGAGACAAGATGAGAGAACTCACACTGGAGAGAAACTATATGAATGTCACATATATGGAAAAACCTTCATCCATTATTTTATGTTTAGACAACATGAAAGGAGTTGCATTGGAGAGAAACCCTATGAATGTCATCAATATGGGAAAGCCTTCATTCAATCTTCTAACCTGAGACAACATGAAAGAGCTCACAATGCAGAGAAACCATATGAATGCCATCTATGTGGGAAAGCCTTCACTCTTTGTTCATATCTTAGAGTACATGAGAGAACTCAAACTGGAGAGAAACCAAATGAATGCCATTTATATGGGAAAGCTTTCACTTACTTTTCTACCCTGACACAATATAAGAGAACTCACACTGGCGAGAAGTCATATGAATGCCATCAATGCAGAAAAGCTTCACTCACTCTTCTTCCCTGAGACAGCATAAGAGAACTCACTGGAGAGAGACCACACGAATGCCATCTGTGTAGGAAAGTCTTTACTCTGTTCTGCCCTGAGACAAACATGAGAGAATTCACAATGGAGAATGACCCTATGAACATCATCTTTGTGAGAAAACCTTCATTTATCATTCTGCTTTGAGAAAACTCACTCTGCAGAGATACCATAAGTATATCATCTATGTGGAGAAAAGTTAGTTTATATCTGTAAACTTAGCCAACATGACAGACCCTAAACTGGAGATAAACCCTCTTGAATGTCATATATGTAAGAGGCTTCAGTAAATATTCTAACCTTAGATGCATGAGAGAATGCATACTAAAATGTATTGTATATTGAAGAGATTCAGCCCTTGAGTGAACCTTTAAACATGCTAAAAAACTCCCACACTGAAAAAAAACAAAACATGGTAATCAATCTGGTAGAGTTTTTTGTTATCCTGACTACTGTCTCAATCTAAGCCAATTTATACTGGAGAGGATCAATGTAAATAATACCCATGTATAAAAGCCTTTAGAAGATGATCATACTACATGAGACAAATATAAAATACATGTAATGAATGTGGAAGGGTCTACAACCACTGCTCCACCTGATAGGGAGACAAGTCTTTACCACTTGAGAGAGTGCCAGATAATGCATTCTGGAGATGTTTTTCAAGAAAAATCACACAAAATCATTTATCCATATAACATCACTTGTAGAGTAAGTATAAATTCACATTGCATAAAACTCATTGGTGGGGGATGCAAGGGTAGTTCAGTGGTAGAATTCTTGCCTGCCATACAGGAGATCTGGGTTCAATTCCCAGTCTATGCACTTTCCAAAGAACAAACAAACAAGCAAAATAAACAAACGGACCAAAAAATCAATAAATGGTGCTGCAATACTGGAATACTCACATGGAAAAATAATGAAATGTGACCCCACCATACAGCATTAAAAAAAAAACTCATGGCGTCAAGAATGAAGGCATGTCTTCAGTGATCACACATTCCTTAACATTAATATTCTAATGCTAAGTAATCAACAATCCTAAAGTCATTAGGAAAATCTTCAGCTGAATTTCAGAAAATTCATACTGGTAAATAAAATATTTTATATGGACCCTTGAGCACTCCATTCAGCAGAGAGTCAAGAATTTTTAACAAGACCTGCTATTGAAATTATGTAGGATAACAATGTAGAACTGTAAAGAGTCGATATTATACTGAATGATGAATTTTGTAAGAAATAAAATGAAGTGACAAAAAAGAAGAAGAATAACATGTCCTGACCCGTAGGACAGTCAACGGGGTCCACCACCTGCTGAGGGAAGAATGGCTATGGGACAGAGAGATGCAAGAAGGACAGCAAGACAGGATTCTGATCAAGCTGCAAATTTTATTAAGCAAGCCGGGTGTATATATACCGGCTTGGGGAGGGAGTAGGGTATGTGGGGCATTATGATAGGAGGGAGTTCGCGCCGGCGGGAAGGGCTGGTTAGATAATTGGTGGGGAATTCGCGCCGGCGGGAAGGTCCCGGTGGGAACCTATTTCCGTGAAGAACCTTGTTGTACTATATAGATGCCATTGCATTAGCCGGGGTGGCCATGTTGGCTCAATCGCTATCTTAGGTTAGCCTCTGGTCCCCAACAATAACATCCAATAAAATAGGCTTCAAAGCGAAGAAAACACTAGAAACAGAGAGGGATATTACATATGAAAGAAAAGGTCAATCCACAAAGAACACAAAACAATCCTAAATGTGTACATACTAAACAAAAGAGCTGAAACATATTGAATCCAAAAACCAATACAGCAAAGTAGAAACAGACAAATCCATAGTTGAAGTTGGAGAACAACACCCTTCTCTTAACAATTGATAGGACTAGACAGAAAATGAGCAAGGATATAGAAGAACTCAAAAACCTCAACCAACATGATTTATTCAACATTTATAAAAAATATTCCCCACATGAACGTCAGACTATACATTATTTTCAAGTATTCATACCACATTTGCCACATCTAGGACCATCAAATAAACCTCAACAAATTTAAAAGAATTAAAATCATAGTTAGTATTTTCGTTTCCTGGCTACTAAAACAAATACCATACAATGGGATATGTTCAACAATTGGAACTTATTGCCTCACAGTTTTGAAGCTAGAAAAAGTCTAAAATTGAGGTGTCCACAAGATGATGCTTTCTCTCCAAAGACTTGGCATTCTGGGGCTAGCTGCTGGCAATCCTTGGGGTTCCTTGGCTTTTCTATTTCATGTCAATACACATAGTATCTTCTCCTTTCTTTTCCTGGTTCCATTGACTTCTGGCTTCTTCTCATAATTTATTCTATGTCTGAATTTCATTCTGCTTATAAAGAACATCAGTAATCTGGATTAAAGCCTAACCTGATTCAGTTGGTCTCACTAACTTAAAATTATATCTTCAAAATGTCCCATTTATAGTAGGCTCACACCCACAGAAATGGATTCAAAATTGAAATATTTTGGGGGGATAAATAATTCAACCTACCACATGCAGAATTATGACCCCAGTGGAATCAAACTACATACCAATTACAGTAAGAAATTAGAAATCATTAATAGGAAGGTCTCAAAAAACCTGGAAACAAAACAACACACTTCTAAATAATCCATAAACTAAATGGAAGTGTTAAGGGAAATAAAAAATACATCAAACTAAAAAAAAAGTACATTAAACTAAATGAAAATGTAAATAAAGCAAAATATGTGGGAAACAGCTATATCAGTACTTATAGAGAAATTTATATCACATGAATACATTAGAAAGCAAGAAAAGTCCCAAAATCATAATCTAAGCTATCACCTCAAGAACTTAGAATTTTTTAAAATAGCAAAATAAACCCAAAGCAAGAAGAAGGAAGAATCAATAAAGAGATGAAATCAGAAACAGAAATACAGAGAAAATCAATGAAACAAACAGCTGCTTCTTTTTAAAAAAATTTTTCAAAAAATTTACAATCCACTAGCAAGACTGATAAAAAAAAAAATCACCTCCAGAAAATAAAAGGAGGGGAAAAACTGCTGATTAATTTTACGAAGCTAATATACCATGATACCCAAACCAGGAAAAAATATACAAAAAAAAAAAAGAAAACTACAGACAAACATCTTTCATGAATACACACACAAAGAAAAAAAGAAAAAAAAAAAGGTCATTAATCTGGTTAGAACTCAGCAGTAAATAAAAGAATTATATAGCCATGACTAAGTAGGATTTATTCCAGGGATGCTGGTTCAATATTTAAAAAAATTAATCAATGTAACCCATCCAAAGATATAGGAAGGCTAAGGAAGAAAAGCCACATGATCATTTCAATTAATGTGATGAAAAGCATTTGACAAAACTAAACAGTCTTCTGTGATAAAAACTCTTAAGAAAAATAGAAGGGAACTTCTTCAACTTGACAAAGAACATAGCCTGCCATGCCGGAGACCTGGGTTCAATTCCTGGAGCCTGCCCATGTCAAAACAACAACAACAACAACAACAACAAAAACACCTATTACTAACAATTATTTAATAGTGAAAGACCAAATGTGTTTTCCCTAGGTTCAGGAACAATGCAGGAATGTCTGTTCTTAAAACTTATTCAAGATAGTGCTAGAAATTCTAGCCAGAGAAATATGCCAAGAAAAAGAAATCAAAGGTATACGTATCAAAAGGAAGAAAAGGAACTTTCCCTATTTGTAGATGACATGATTGCTATGTAGAAAGTCCCAAGGAAACTACAAATAAATTTAGAACTAATAAGTAAGTTCAGCAAACTCACAAGATACAAAATAAACATACAATAATCCATTGTATTTCCATACGCTAGCAATGAACACCATAAGTAGAATTTAAATATAAAACATTTATAAATACTCAAAAACCGAGGTACATCTAACAAAATATGTGCAGATCTTGTATGATGAAAACTACAAAACACTGATAAAATAGATCAAAGAAAATATAAATGAGAGACATATGGATTGTAAGACTCATCAGAGTGAAGATGTCAATTTCTCCAAAATAGATATACAAGTTTAATGCAATTCCTATCAAAATCCGAGAAAAATTTTTTGGAGGATACAGAAGAAGTTTTTCTAAAATTCACATGGAATGGCAAATGAACTAGAATAGTGTTCTAGTTTGCTAGCTGCTAGAATGTAATATACCAGAAACAGAATGGCTTTTAAAAAGGGAAATTTAATAAGTTGCTAGTTTACAGTTCTAAGGCTGAGAAAATGTCCCAATTAAAGCAAGTCTATAAAAAATGTCCAATTTAAGGCACCACCAAGAGGTTACCTTCACTAAAGAAAGGACAATGAAGTTCAGGGTTTCTCTCTCAACCACAAAGCCACATGGTAAGCATGGCAATGTATGGTAGCTTCCTCTCCAGGCTTCTTGTTTCATGAAGCCTCTCTGGAGGCATA
Source organism: Tamandua tetradactyla (assembly GCF_023851605.1). Classification (NCBI taxonomy): domain Eukaryota; kingdom Metazoa; phylum Chordata; class Mammalia; order Pilosa; family Myrmecophagidae; genus Tamandua; species Tamandua tetradactyla. The sequence goes on along the minus strand of NC_135334.1, from coordinate 49,712,582 downwards.
TTCCTTCTTCATCTTCAAAGGTCTCTGGGAGTGTGGGCTCTCTGTTTCCTGGCTCTTGTCATTCTGTTGTTATTCTCTGCTCTCTCAGAATCTCAAATCTTTTACAAAATGCTTCCTCCTTTAAAGGATTCCAGTAAAGTAATCAAGACCTACCTGGAATGGGTGGAGTCACATCTCCCTCTATTCAAAAGTTCATACTCACAATTGGACAAGTCACATCTCCGTGGAGATAATTTAACCAACTTTCCAACCTACATTACTGAATAGGGATTAAGAGAAAAGGCTGCCTCCATAAAATCGGATTAGAGTTTAAGCATTTCTAGGGTACATAAATCCTTTCAAATCACCACAAATACTTAAAACCATTCTGAAAAAAAATGGGAGGATTTACTTTACCTGATTTCTAGACTTAATATATAGGAACAGTAATCAAGACTCTGTGGTATTGGTCAGAAGATAGACAAATAGATCAATGGAACAGAAAAACAGAATCCAGAAATAGCCCCACACCTATATACCCACCTGATTTTTTACAAAGGTAAAAAACGTTCAACAAAGGGAAGAGCCTTTTCAACAAATGGTGCTGGAGTAATTGGACATCCATAGGTAAAACTCTGAACCTTGATCTAAGTCTCATCTTATATAAAAAAACAATTACCAAATTTATAAAAAATGGATAACAGACTTAAATGTAAACTAAAAAACCTTTAGAAAAAAAAAACATATTGCTAAGTGAGAGAAACCAGTTTAACAAAGCCAGCTACTTTATGATTCTAACAATATGACATTCTAATAAGGGCTGAAGTATAGAGGTAATAAAAAGATCAGTAGTTTGCCAGGGCTTGGGGGAGGAGATAATAGGGGAACTCTTTACTTTCTGTGCAGTTTTTCTGAAAACCAAAAACTATTCTTAAAAAATAAGGTCTATTTTTTTTTAAAAAAAAAGAATAAAAAGTGCTAAGACTTCTTAGGAAAAGCATAATCCATAAAAGAAAATATTGTAAATTGGAACTCATAAAAATTTAAAACTTTTTCTCTGTCAAAGGCCCTGGTAAGAGGATAAAATTAAAACTATAGCCTGGGAGAAATTATTTGCAAACTGCTTATCTTACAAAGGACTAGCATCTATAATATATAAAGCTTTCTCAAAATTCAACAGTTAACAAAAATTCCAGTTATAAAATGTGTAAAAGGCATGAAGATACATTCAGTAAAGAGAATATGCAGGTGGTAAGTATGCACATGAAAAGATGCCCAATATTATTAGCTAATAGAGAAATGAAAATTAAAGCCACAAGGAGATATCACTTCGCACCTATCAGAATAGCTATAACACAAAACAGAGAGATCTTGAAGACTGACAAGAACATAAAGAAATTGGATCTCGTACACTGCTGAAGGGAATGTAAACTAATACTTCCACTCTGGAAAACAGTTTGATGTTTTGTTTTGTTTTGTTTTGTTTTCTCCCCAAAACTAAACATTCAACTACCATATGACCCAGCAACTGTACTCTATGGCATTTATCCTTGAGAAATGAAGATATATGTTCAAGGAAAACCTATACAGTATGTTCATGGCAGCTTTATTTGTAAGGTCCCCAAACTAGAACACAGATGACCTTCGATGGGTGAATGATTGAACAAACTCTGGTATATCCATGGCATAGAACACTGCTCAGTAATAATAAAACAAACTGCTGATAAATGCAAAATCTTGGGGAATCTCCAGAATATTATGTTGAGTAAAAGCATTCATTTTGTACAATTCAATTTATATAACATTCTTAAGATGACATTATAGAAATGGAGAGTAGATTAGTAGTTTCCATATGTCAAAAAGGGCATGAGGACATTAGCAAAGTGGATGTGGCTATAAAAGAGCAATGTCAGAGATCCTTGGGGTGACAGAAATGTTCTATATTTTGCCTGCACCAATGTCAGCATCCTGGTTTACTAGGATATGGTACTATAATAGATTTGTAAGAAATTTATATTGCGGATATAACTGGGCAAAGGCTACAGATGATTCTTTCATCATTTCTTACAACTGCATGTGAATCTACAATTATCTTCAAATTAAATTTTAATTTAAAAATAAAACATTCTTAGCTTGTTGTCAGTTCAAAAACAGGCAGCAAGCCAGATCTAGCCTATAGGCTTTAGTTTGTAGTGTTTATTAAAAACACAAAGAAACACTGTGTGCCCATTTAATAGTTTCAGTTGCTAAAACTTTACAGAGATTTAAACACAATCAGAGGTCTTTAAAATATGTTTTATCATGGGGTCTTATAATTACTGCAGTGGCTTTCAAGAGGGGAGGGTCAAATTGCAAAATCCTGCCTCATTGTTGCTTTAGTATCAATACAGTGAGTTTGTATTTTCCTGTTATACTAGCCTGTCCTATTTACCTACATCCTGGATTTTCACTATAACACAGAAGCTCTGTTTGTTTTACTCAACTTTGTTGTAGGCCCTATAAACGTGATTGTTCATTGAATAGAAGTACCATTTGAACTGTATAGATTGTTTTTAACTTTCTCAGTCCTTCAATTCACAATCTCAGTTTTGTCCATTAAGCAACAACAACAAAATTAAAAACATATTTAAAACATCTATATTCATGTTCACATTAGGAAATCTACTTTGATTAATAAAGCCTTCTTCTTTTTTTGGGTGCATGGTCCGGGAATCAAACCCGGGTCTCCCGCATGGAAGGTAAGCATTCTACCACTGAACCACCCATGCACCCCTTAATGAAGCCATCTTGATTCAATCATCCAGCATCGTCTCTGTTTCCTTTCATTGCTTTTTTGTGTTTCCTTGGCCTCTGTCTTCCCTATTAGATGGTTTTTAAATGTCTAGTGATCCTTAGCTGTCTAGTTCCATTTAAAGGTGGGGCAACCAAAAGCTCTGTGCCTATAGGTGGGCCTTAGTGACCCAGGGTTTTATTGTAGCATAATCTGTATTATTAGATCTATATTACTCTTCAGATTATATAGCTCTATAATTTGTATTTTAAATGACAGATAAATGATTTAATAGATCATTTATTTCAGTAGCCTCCAACATTAGTGTTTTTTAGGTCTTCTTTCTTAAATTCCCCAAAGAAGATGCTTCTACTTTTCTGTCTGAAGGATATAATCCTCTTTGCCAGCATTCTGGAGCCAGGTGTGGAAAAAAGGCTGGGGGGTCATAGCATTTGCTATGTGCATTCACTTAAACATCATGTTTTTAGTACAAAACCTCCTCTTTCAACTATACCTGTTGCCTTTAGCCCAGAGACCCTGTGTTTTATTTATCTTCTCCAGAGAATAAACACCTGCCTTCTGCCAGAGTTGGAGAAGGAATCTGGGGTTCCAAGGAATTATTAAACCAATTTTCAGCTAATCCTCTTTTTATTAGCTTCACCTTCACAACAACTTCCCGAAGAGCCTGATTACACTACTTCCTAATGGGAATTAGTGATTAATGGGAATTAATCACTAATTCATATGGGAACCTGCAAAAGTTGAGTTAGTTCTCCACTGCCAGCTTACAGTACAGTTTTCTCAGGTCTGCTAAGTCTGTTACCACTCACCCACTTGCTTCCCATCTTCCAAAGTGTTGTTGCTCTTCTCTCTCATCCCTTTTTCTTGGTCCTAAGGATTTATGCCTTTTTCTTCTTTACTATTGTTTTGTCACCAGAAAGGAATATGTGTTCAATTCCCCATCGTTAACCAGAGATCTTTATACTGTATTTACCTCAAAAAATCATAATCTGAGCCACATCAGGAGTCAATGTGGTTGTAAAGATACAACATGACATCAGGGTTTGCCATCACTCTTACCCAGTTAAGAGCTAGTATATGGGCATATTCCCGCCCCTTCCCCCACCATGGTTACTTCATGCACATAGACTCAAATTACCATTCTTACTGCAGCTGAAGTTAGTTTTTATAATTACTGCAGGTGGTTACATTAGTAGACAAGTGTCCAATCCTGAGCCTGTCTTGAAGGAGGAAGCAGTAAGATAAATTTACTTGGCTGTGGAATCTTCTTCAAAATCCTTTCTCCTACTTTTTGATTGTTTAGGTTTTTGCTTTTAGAATACCAATGTTTGGGGCCTGTCATGGTTAGGGACAGGTGTCAACTTGGCCAAGTTGTGGTACCTGTTCATCTGATTGGGCAAGCACTGGCCTGTCTGTTGCAATGAGGACATTTCATAGGATTAGGTCAGGATCACGTCAGCTACATCCACAGCTGATTCCATTTGTAATCAGCCAAAGGGGAGTGTCTTCTGCAATTAGTGATGCTAAATCCAATCATGGGAAGCCTTTTAAGGAGGATTCAGAGGAGAGAGGTTCCATTCCTGCTTTGGCTGGTGAGCCTCTCCTGTGGAGTTCATCCAGGCCATCCATTGGAGTCATCGGCTTCGCAGCCTGCCCTGTGGATTTTGGACTCTGCATTCCTACGGTCATGTGAGACACTTTCATAAATTTTATATTTGCAAGTGTTCCCTGTTGATTCTGTTTCTCTAGAGAACCCTAACTAATACATCTTGGTACCAGGAGTGGTTCTTAAGGAACAGAATCTTAAAAATGGGTTTTTATGAATGTCTCTGACTGGGCTCAGAGACACTAAGGACTCTGATTCCCGTAATCAGAATGACACTCCCAATCCATGGACTGAGTTGGCAAAGGAGATAGTCAAAATATCATCATTCGATTCTCCTAATGCTTCGCTTGTACGAAGCCAGACTCTGGGGGATAATGTTTTTGACACCTTTACAGAGTTTTGTAGAAATAAGAGTTATAGAGATGTTGGTTGGTTGTTGTTAGATACACTGTCTACATTAAAGGGTGAAAGGGATGGGCTTAAGGCTTCAAACAAGAAGCTTAAGTGCCGTCTGAAAGATGTAGAGGTTTCTATGAGTATCCTGAAGGAAAATTTTATTTCCTGTAGCCGTAGACTTGAGATCTCTGAAAATCAGACTCAGAATCTTATTGTTAGAGTAGCAACTTTACAACGTAAACTGAAATCTCAGTCTTGCATGGTGTCTGCTGTTAAAGTGAGGGCATTGATTGGAAAGGAGTGGGACCCTGAAAAATGGGATGGTGACATATGGATTGATAATGATGCTGGGGGTGAGGTTGAAACCCTAGACCATGCTGAGCCTTCTTTAGATAACCCTGTAATAGTCTGCCCTGAGGACATAGCCGCCCCACCTCCAGCCTGCCTTGAGGAATTGGCCACCCAACCACCTCCTGAAGGGATTAGCCCTAGAGTTATTAATCCTGTTTCACCAGATGAAACTGCAAATGAAAGCCCTGAAGCAAATGGCTTGGAAGATATTTCTAATTCTTTTCATGACCCACTCCCACCACCCCTCATTTGTTCTAGACCTATAACTAGACTAAAGTCCCAACAGGCCCCTAAAGGTGAGGTACAAAGTATCACACATGAGGAGGTACGTTATACTCCAAAAGAACTGTGTGAATTCTCCAGTTTATATAGACAGAAATCAGGGGAATATGTGTGGCAATGGATTTTAAGAGTGTGGGATAATGGTGGGAGGAATATAAGGCTGGATCAGGCTGAATTTATTGATATGGGCCCACTAAGCAGAGATTCTGCATTCAATGTTCTAGCTAGAGCAGTTAGAAAAGGTTTTAACAGCTTGTTTGGGTGGTTGGTTGAAACATGGATCAAAAGGTGGCCAACATTACCTGAGGTTGAAATGCCAGAACTGCCCTGGTATAATGTAGATGAGGGGATCCAGAGGCTTAGAGAGATTGGGATGTTAGAGTGGATTTATCATACAAAGCCTGCTCTTACACCCCAGGAATGTCCAGAGGATGCACCTTTTACCAGAACAGTGAGAAATAAATTTGTGAGACTAGCACCATCATCCCTCAAGAGCTCTGTGGTTGCACTTCTCTGTAGGTCAGATATTACTGTAGGAACTGCTGTCACTGAGCTGGAATCCTTAAACACAATGGGGATGACAGGATCCCGAGTTGGCAGAAGCCAGGTGGCAGCACTTAATCACCAAAGACAGGGTAGACGTGGGTATTATAATAGACAACAAACTCAAAGGAGGCATCAAAATTATACGACACGCAGAGATTTGTGGCATTGGCTAGTAAATCATGGGGTGCCTAGAAATACAATAGAAGGGCAGTCTACTAAATTCTTGTTGCAGCTGTATAAACAAAAGAGTTCTAGGTCAAGGGAACAGAAGTCTAACCTGAATTACAAACACATAGAGTCACGGCCCCTTAACCAATTTCCAGACTTGAAACAGTTTACAGACCCTGAGCCCCTTGAATGAAGGGGAGGCCAGGTCCCTTTGGGGGAGAAACCTGTTACACTGCCACAAATTTATACTGTTAATCTTCCTCTAAGTCTTCCCCAAGGAGACCGACAGCCTTTTACCAGGGTAACTGTGCATTGGGGAAAAGGAAATGATCAGATATTTCGGGGATTATTAGACACTGGTTCAGAAGTGACATTAATTCCAGGGGATCCAAAACGTCACTCTGGACCACCAGTCAGAGTGGGGGCTTATGGAGGCCAGGTTATCAATGGAGTTTTAGCTCAGGTCCATCTCACAGTGGGTCCAGTGGGCCCCCGGACCCATTCTGTAGTTATTTCCCCAGTTCCGGAATGTATAATTGGCATAGACATACAGAGTAACTGGCAGAATCCCCACGTTGGTTCTCTAACTCGTGCAGTGAGGGCTATTATGGTGGGAAGGGCCAAGTGGAAGCCACTAGAACTGCCCCTACCAAGCAAAATAGTAAATCAAAAGCAATACTGTATTCCTGGAGGGATTGCAGAGATTACTGCCACTCTTAAGGACTTGAAAGATGCAGGGGTGGTGATTCCCACCACATCCCCGTTCAACTCTCCTATTTGGCCTGTGCAGAAAACAGATGGGTCTTGGAGAATGACAGTGGATTATCGTAAACTCAACCAGGTGGTAACTCCAATTGCAGCTGCAGTATCATTGCTTGAGCAAATCAATACATCCCCTGGTACCTGGTATGCAGCTATTGATCTGGCAAATGCTTTTTTCTCAATAGCTATTAGTAAGGACCACCAGAAACAGTTTGCTTTCAGCTGGCAAGGTCAGCAATATACTTTCACTGTCCTACCTCAGGGGTATATCAACTCTCCAGCCCTATGTCATAATCTTGTTCGCAGAGACCTTGATCGTTTCTCCCTCCCACAAGACATCACACTGGTCCATTATATTGATGATATCATGTTGATTGGACCTAGTGAGCAAGAAGTAGCAACTACTCTAGATTTACTGGTAAGGCATTTGCGTGTCAGAGGATGGGAGATAAATCCAACAAAAATACAGGGGCCTTCCACCTCAGTAAAATTTCTAGGTGTCCAGTGGTGTGGGGCATGTCGAGATATCCCTTCTAAGGTGAAGGATAAATTGCTGCATCTGGCCCCTCCCACAACCAAAAAAGAGGCACAACGCCTAGTGGGTCTTTTTGGATTTTAGCGACAACATATTCCTCATTTGGGTGTGCTACTCCAGCCCATTTATCAAGTGACCAGAAAAGCTGCTAATTTTGAGTGGGGACCTGAACAAGAGGAGGCTCTGCGACAGGTCCAGGCTGCTGTGCAAGCTGCTCTGCCACTTGGGCCATATGATCCAGCAGATCCAATGGTGCTGGAAGTGTCAGTGGCAAATAGAGATGCTGTCTGGAGCCTTTGGCAGAACCCTATAGGAGAATCACAACGCAGACCCTTAGGATTTTGGAGCAAAGTCTTACCATCTGCCGCAGATAACTACTCTCCTTTTGAGAAACAGCTTTTGGCCTGCTATTGGGCCTTAGTAGAGACTGAACGCTTAACCATGAGCCACCAAGTTACCATGAGACCTGAGTTGCCTATCATGAGCTGGGTGTTGTCTGACCCACCAAGCCATAAAGTTGGGCGTGCACAGCAGCACTCTATTGTAAAATGGAAATGGTATATACGAGATAGAGCCAGAGCAGGTCCTGAAGGCACAAGTAAGTTACATGAAGAAGTGGCACAAATGCCCATGGTTTCCACTCCTGCTGTCACATTACCTTCTCTTTCCCAGACCAGAGCTATGGCCTCTTGGGGTGTTCCTTACAGTGAATTGACTGAGGAAGAGAAAATTCGGGCCTGGTTTATAGATGGTTCAGCACGATATGCAGGTACCACCCGAAAGTGGACAGCTGCAGCATTACAACCCCTTTCTGGGGTGTCCTTGAAGGACAGTGGTGAGGGGAAATCCTCCCAGTGGGCAGAACTTCGAGCAGTGCACCTGGTTGTTCATTTTGCTTGGAAGGAAAACTGGCCAGAGGTGCGTTTGTATACTGACTCATGGGCTGTTGCTAATGGTTTGGCTGGATGGTCAGGGACTTGGAAAGACCATAATTGGAAAATTGGTGACAAAGAGGTCTGGGGAAGAAGTATGTGGATAGACCTTTCTGAGTGGGCTAAAAACATGAAGATATTTGTGTCCCATGTGAATGCACACCAGAGGGTGACTTCAGCAGAGGAAGATTTTAATAATCAAGTGGATAAGATGACCCGTTCTATGGATACCAGTCAGCCTGTTTCCCCAGCAACTCCTGTTATTGCCCAATGGGCTCATGAACAAAGTGGGCATGGTGGTAGGGATGGAGGTTATGCATGGGCTCAGCAACATGGACTTCCACTCACCAAGGCTGACCTGGCTACAGCCACTGCTGAGTGCCCAATCTGCCAGCAGCAGAGACCCACACTCAGCCCCCGATATGGCACCATTCCCCGAGGTGACCAGCCAGCTACATGGTGGCAGGTTGATTACATTGGACCACTCCCTTCATGGAAGGGGCAGCGATTTGTTCTAACTGGAATAGACACATACTCTGGATATGGGTTTGCTTTCCCTGCACGCAATGCTTCTGCCAAAACTACTATCCGTGGGCTTACAGAATGCCTTATCCATCGTCATGGTATTCCACATAGCATTACTTCGGATCAAGGAACACACTTCACAGCAAATGAAGTGCAGGAATGGGCACATGCTCACGGAATTCTCTGGTCTTACCATGTTCTCCATCATCCAGAAGCTCCTGGATTGATAGAATGGTGGAATGGCCTTTTGAAAACTCAATTACGGTGCCAACGAGGTGGCAAAAACTTGAAAGGCTGGGGTAATGTTCTCCAGGAAGCTGTGTATGCTCTGAATCAGCGTCCACTGTATGGGGCTGTTTCTCCCATAGCCAGGATCCATGGGTCCAGGAACCAAGGGGTGGAAATGGGTGTGGTGCCACTCACTATTACTCCTAGTGATCCACTGGGAAAATTTTTGCTTCCTGTCCCTGCTACCCTGAGTTCTGCTGGTCTACAGGTTTTAGTTCCAAAATGGGGTGTGCTTTCTCCAGGAGAAACAACAGTGATACCACTGAACTGGAAGTTAAGATTGCCACCTGGCCACTTTGGGCTACTTATGCCTCTGGATCAACACACCAAGAAGGGGATTACATTATTGTCTGGGGTAATTGACCCTGACTATCAGAAGGAAGTAGGACTGCAACTACATAATGGAGGTAAAGAAGAGTTTTCTTGGAATATAGGAGATCCCCTGGGGCGTCTATTAGTACTACCATGCCCTGTGATTAAAATCAATGGAAAACTGCAACAACACAATCCAGGCAGGACCACTAATGGCTCTGAGACTTCAGGAATGAAGGTTTGGGTCACCCCACCAGGCAAAGAACCACGGCCAGCTGAAGTGCTTGCTGAGGGGAAAGGGAACATGGAATGGGTAGTGGAAGAAGGTAGTGATAAATATGAACTTCGACCACGTGATCAGTTACAGAAACGAGGACTGTAATGCTGTTTTGTTTGTGTTATTCTATTTAAGTTGTAAGATATCAAGTTTGAGAATGAATGTTGCCCAAGGATTTGCATGCTATTCTGGAGAGATTTAATGTGTTTCCAGTTATATGCAGGACAGTTGAGTATTGTCAGATAAAAGAAAAAATGTGTGCTTATTTGTTTTCATTTGGAAATTAACTATGGTCTAAGGTGATATATATATATATATATGTGCCAAGTTGACAAGGGGTGGACTGTCATGGTTAGGGACAGGTGTCAACTTGGCCAAGTTGTGGTACCTGTTCATTTGATTGGGCAAGCGCTGGCCTGTCTGTTGCAATGAGGACATTTCATAGGATTAGGTCAGGATCACGTCAGCTACATCCACAGCTGATTCCATTTGTAATCAGCCAAAGGGGAGTGTCTTCTGCAATTAGTGATGCTAAATCCAATCATGGGAAGCCTTTTAAGGAGGACTCAGAGGAGAGAGGTTCCATTCCTGCTTTGGCTGGTGAGCCTCTTCTGTGGAGTTCATCCAGTCATTGGCTTCGCAGCCTGCCCTGTGGATTTTGGACTCTGCATTCCTACGGTCACATGAGACACTTTCATAAATTTTATATTTGCAAGTGTTCCCTGTTGATTCTGTTTCTCTAGAGAACCCTAACTAATACAGGGCCCATCTTCACCAGTTGTAGGCTCTCCTAATACTAGATATTAAATCAGAATCACTAACAATATGCTGCAGGAAAAGGTAGGAGATTGAACCAAATAACCTCTAATGACCTTTTCAACTCTAAGATCCTATAACTCAAATAGGTTTTTGTGGAATGTTCTGGAAAGCTAACCTTGAAATATAAACCTTAATTGCTATGTGAAAATATTCTTTGAGTTTTGTACAGCCAATTTATATGCCAACAATAGGCTAAGTGACAGCTTGGGGGACAGCAGCAGAGGGAGCAAGCTGCCAGTGATCGGCAAGAGCAGCAAGGCAGAGTTCCTGGGGGCCCAGTTCAGAAGTGAGTGGAACTCTGATGTGAGACTGTTGAGATACTACACTACCCAGCCTGGGGCCATGCCATCCCACTGAAATGAAGGGGAAGTTAGGATGTGCTATAACAAAAGGTCACAGCTTATCTTAAATATTTGCAGAGGGGAGTGGGAAGGACTATTTGGTATGGCCTATTCTGCTTGACACTTTGCAGAGTTGACAAATTATCTAGGTATGCACTTATAAAGAAAAAGATGCTGAGCCATACTTTTGCCAGTTTAATAGGTGAAATGGTATTCTACTATAATAGGAATACCTTTTTATGAAATGGCACTCTTTTTTTCATGGCTTACTGGCCATTTGCGATTTTCTTTAGAGAATTTTCAATTCTTTCACTTACTCAAAAATATGATCACCTGTTAGGTCTGTGGAAACAAGGTGACTGAAACAGACAACTTTCCTTCTCCTTTCATGGCACTGATGATTTAGAGGAAGTAGCAAACATTAAATAAGCAAACAAGTAAAGAACATAATTACTGAGCTGGCTGAGAGCTGTGAAAGAAATAAACACATTGAGTAGACAGAGAGTGACGAAGAGGTTGAGGCTAGAGTGATTTTACACAGAATGGCCAGGAGAAGCTTCTCTTGAGCATTGGCATTTGAGCCAGGAAAGGAACAGCAGGAGCTACTGAGTGAAAATCAGTGTGAGTAGCATTGAGACAGAAGGAGGGTTTGCGTGCCTTTGCTGATTTTTCTATGAGGGGCTGTATGTCCTTATTAATTTTATAAGATTTTAGGAAGGCTACTACCACTTTGTCATATATGCTACAAATACTTTTTCCAGCTAATCTTTCAATTTTTTTTTTGTAAGCTGTATGGCAGGAGCACATTTCATTCACTTTCCTTGTGAGTATCCCCTTATTGTAGCACCACTTGTTGATTCATTGTTGTTGTGTTGGTTGGTTTTTTGTTTGTTTGCTTGTTTGTTTTGGGAAGTACCTGGGGCGGAATCAAACCTGGGTCTCCTGCATGGCAGGCAAGAATTCTACCACTGAACTATCCTTGACTCCCCTTTAAGGTTTTTAAACAAATATTTGTTGTTTTAGGGCATCAAAACTAGCAATCTTTTCTTATTGTTTTCTCCTCTTGTTGGCATGTTTATAATAAAAATATATCCCCTAAAAACAAAACAAACAAACAACCGAACAAAAATTCAACAAATGGTGTTGCAATAACAAGATACTCACATGAAAAAAGAATGAAATATGACCCCACCATACAGCATACAAAAAACATGTATATACCTGTGCTAGTTTGAAAGGATGTATGTACCCTAGAAAAGCCATGTTTTAATCCTAAACCCATTTTGTAAAGGCAGCTGTTTGTTCTAATCTCTATTCAGTACTGTGTTTGAAACTGTAATTAGATCATCTCCCTGGAGATGTGACTCAATCAAGAGTGGTTGTTAAACTAGATTAGGTAGAGACCTGTCTCCACCCATTTGGGTGGGTCTTGATTAGTTTACTGGAGTCCTATAAAAGAGAAAACAGGGCGGGCCGCGGTGGCTCAGCGGGCAAGAGTGCTTGCCTGCCATGCCGGAGGACCCCGGTTCGATTCCCGGCCCCAGCCCATGTAAAAAACAAACAAACAAACAAAATATAATAAAACAAGAAAATGTTTAAAGATGTTTCCCTTTCTTCCTCCCTTCCTTCCTTCCATCCTTCCTTCCTTCTCTGTCTTTCCTTCCTTTCCTCCCTCTCTCTTAAAAAAAAAAAATAAAAAAAAAAATAAAAAAGAGAAAACATTTTGGAGAAGGGGAGAGTCTGAGAGAATGGAGAATGACATAGCTATGAGAAGCTGAGAGTCTACCAGCCAGTGACCTTTGGAGATGAAGAAGGAAAATGCCTTCATGAAACAGGAAGCCAAAAGAGAAAGCTAGCAGATGATGCCATGTTTGCCAAGTGCCCTTCCAGCCGAGAAACAGTGAATGTGTTCACGATGTGCCTTCTCACTTGAGAGAAAAACCCTGAACTTCATCGGCCTTCTTGAACCAAGGTATCATTCCCTGAATGCCTTTGACTGGACATTTCTACAGACTTGTTTTAATTGGGCCATTTTCTCAGCCTTAGAACTGTTAACTAGCAATTTATTAAATTCCCCTTTTTAAAAGCCATTTCATTCTGGTATATTGCATTCTGGCAGCTAGTAAGCTAGAACATTACCCTAGGGTACTCATCAAGTATTTTTATTTTACATAAAATTTTTAGCCCAAACATAATTTATTATTTAGCATAAAAGAGAACCAAACCTTATTTTTTTTCTAAATGGCTATACAACACTTTTTCATGAATAATCTCTTTACCCTCTTGTTTAAAATGCCACCATTATCATGAACTTAATGTATATTATTCTTGGGCCTGTGTTGTTTCCTAAACTGCCATTGAACTTTATGCCGTTCATAAATTATTATGGCTTTATAATATTGTAATATTTTTTAACATGTTGGGGCAGATCAAGCCCCAGCTCCCAACCCTACTATCTCCCTCCTTCTCTTTCTTCCTATTTGTCTGTCTGCTTGTCTATTTTGTTTACTCTTCAAGATCAAATCAATTTTAAATCAATTTCCCACACTCACAAATCCCCCAATTACCCTGGCATCTTAATTGAAATTGTGTAAATGTATAGTGTTGGGAGAACTGAGAACTTTATAATATTATAGTCCCATCCATGAACATGGCTTCTCAATTCAAATCTTTTATATGTCCCTAGTAAAGTCTTCTGGAATCTTTCATATAAAACCTATACAATTCCCAATCAGTATTCCCCTCAGTATTTTAAAGTTTTGTTGTATTATAAATAAGATCTTTTTTCCTATTATATTTTCTAGCTGGTTTTAGCCAGTATATAGAAAATCCAAGTATATTACATATTGTAAGCTATATATGTTAAATGGTATATATATTTCATATTGTATTTTTTACTACTCTATTGAGCTCACTCATTCTTTTTGCTTTCCACTTGGTTTTCTTGCATGTTTTAAGAAGACAATAACATCATCTATAAATATGACAATTTTGTTTCCTACTTTCCAATAGTTATACTTCTTACTTTTTCTTCTCTTGTGGTATTGGCTAGAATTTTCTAAGCAATACTAAATAATAATGTGCTCAACACTTACATTAGCTCTCATCTACTTTTTATCTGAAACACATGAAAAATAAAACTATATTTTCTAGACCCCTGCAGCTAGAAATCTGGATGTGAACTGGGTTCTGCCATTTACATGTACTGTGCATGATTTGAAAAGCAAGAGAGGAGGTGGTGATCTTGCTGTGATTCTGGTGTCATCACTGGTTATGGAGAACACGGTGCTCCTGCTGCAGGTTTCAGTGTTCATTCTTCAGCTTTCCTAGTGTCAAAATACACTAGCAGTAACAAAGTTTCTTAATATGACTTTTTAATCCTAGAAATACATTTTAGTTGTCCAGTCCCAGACTTCTCTACAGTGGAGAGGCCGCTGTAGCTGTCTGCATCTCCAGATATGGATTGGCATAATTCTAACAATAGCCCCAGATAGCAGCTCCTCTAATGGATGCATTTTTTTCTTTCAAAAGGCATTCCCAAAGGTCTAGCTTAGTGCCTGCTCCTTTTATCTTGAGTGCTTGTATGAAATCCCTTCCTGCTTAAAATGCATAGAGTCGTTTAATGCTTCCTGTACTGATCCTTGGCTAATAATGGTAATGATGCACCTCTTTTCCTCACTCCTTTTCAAAAGAGAAAGCTTTATTTGGTATAATGTTGGTTGTTTATTTCAGATAGATATTCATTATCTTAAGAAGTCCTTCTGTTTCTCATTTAATAAAAAGAGGATGTTTTTTGCAAGGAGCCCAGAATAAGAATGAGAGCCTTTACTCCTGTACTGCTTAATGGAGGGCCTGGAAACATTCCAGAGTAAATTAAGCAGATAATCAAACAGTACTGGCAAAGTCCTTTGAGGGATGGGAGAAAAAACATGGAACTATTAAACATTACCATTGGGGAAACCCCGGATATTGTGTCAAACATTAGGGACATCCAAATTAATAGGCCAAGCCCTTGAACTTTAGGCGTGCTCTTGTGAAGCTTATATATGTAGTGGAGAAGCTTAGCCTACCTATATGTAGGCCTAAGAGTCAACCCAGAGGACCTCTTTTGTTGCTCAGATGTGGCCTCTCTCTCTCTAAGCCCAACTCTGCAAGTGAAACCATTGCTTTCCCCCCTACATGGGACATGACATTCAGGGATGAAAGCCTCCTTGGCGGTGTGGGAGAAGACTCCCAGGGATGAGCCTGGCCCTGGCACCATGGGATCAACAGTGCCATCCTGACCAAAAAGGGGGAAAAGAAGTGTAACAAATAAGGTATCAGTGGCTGAAAGAGTTCAAGTGGAGTCAAGAGGCTACTCTGAAGGTCACTCTCACACATGCTTCAGTTAGATATTGCTACCTATCATAACTTGCCAAACCCCAACCAAAACCATTCCTACCAATCCTAAAGAATACCTAGCTCATTATATAAGATTCTACAAAGACTCCAAGAACTAGGGCAACTTTCCAGAATCCTACAACCTCCAGATAGGTCCTGAAATGCAGAGGGGCCAGCCTTTCCAGAACATCAACTAGTTCCATCCCCCTATCCCATATTATCGACAGCCCCTTCTGACATGAAAATGTTAGAATGAGCATAGCCCAAATTCACTTAAAAAGCTGGAGAAAGATCAAAGGTGATGGTGGAGTTATATAGAGAAAGTAGGGTTTAACAAATGAGTATGAGTGCTGAATCATTATATTGATAATTCTTTTAGGCTCCAGTACCTTACAGCAGCTAGAAGAAAAAACCTGAAATTGTGGAATTGTAACCCATACCAAAATCTGAAATCTGTTCTACAGTAATTGTTGCAATGTACTTTGAAATTTATTGCATTTTTGTATATATGCTATTCTTCACAAAAATAAGAGAAAATAAAGAGAAGGAGTGTAACAGAAAAGATAGGATTTAACAAATGACTGCTGAATCATTATATTTATATTTCTTTTGATCTCCAGTATCTTGGAGCAGTTAGAAAAAAACTGTATTCCATCCCAAATTTCAAAATTTGTTCTCTAACTGCTTGTTAAAACATACTTGGAAATTTATTGCTTTTTTTTTGTATATATGTTATATTTCACAGTTAAAAAAACATTTTAAAAAGGATTTTTTTAATCAAGAAAGAATATGGAACATCAAGTGAATTTTTGGACTTATTATCAAGTGGAATAGAGACCTATTAATCTGATTAATATTATTAATACTTTTATAATAATAATCCTGTATTATTGGAGACAGATTTTGATTTTTCATTTAGTTTGTACTTTAATGGAAAAATTTAACCCATTCATATTTATTTCAGTCACTGTGTTTGGCCTTGTCATTCTATTCCATACCTTCTGGCCTATTTTATGCTTCCTAGTTCTTCTTTATACGTATATTCTGCTACATGAATCTAGGGTTCTTTGTTCTTTAGTGTTTCTCTAGTGATATGGAAGTTAATTTCTTCTATTTCTTTTATTTTTTTTATTAGTGGTTGCCTTTAAATTAAAAAAGAAAAAATTCAACTCTATTTACCAAAGAAATTCAACAATATCCATCAGGTCTCCCTGCCTCATATATGATATATACTGAATTCAGTTTATGCACCACCTAGAAACAAGGTGTTTACCTTGCTTTCTGGCCAGTGACCCCTTCAGTTGGTTTTATTATTTTTTAAATATTGCTGGTGTTGTCTGTCTATATTTTAGGGTTTCATATCAACATACAGGTGAGATTTGCCCTCAGTTTTTTGTTGTTGTTCTTTTCAGATTTTACTATCATTTTATAGCTTCATAAAGCTTTATAGCTTCATCCTTATTTTTTACACTATGGAACTGTTAGAGGAAAAAAAAACACTGAGATTATTACTAAAAGACTGATAGAATTCATTTGTGAAACTGTCTGACCCTCTCATAATTGGTAGAGCACTCTGTCAAATTTCTCTTTATTCTATGGCAAACAGCCTTTTTTTATTTCTTGTGTCTACTAAGAGTACTTTTGGTAATTTATATTTCCCTCACCCTCATCATCATCCAGATTTTTCAATTTTATTCTTTTAATTTCAGTTGTATAATTATCTCCTCATTCTTATTTTTTGTTAATAAATGTGCTTTTTCCATTTTTTCCAGCATAGGCTGTTTATCTCTTTTATCATTTTTCTTTTATCAAAAAAATACTTATGTATTTTTTCTCTTTTCTAATTCACTAACTTCAACTTTATAAATTATCACACACTTTCCTAGGTTATTTTCCTTTCTAATTTCTTGAGTAGATTCTTAATTTCATTTTTAATGTTAAAGTATTTAAAGCTATGAATTTTCCTCACTGCACTGTTTAATGGTATTGTCATTTTCTTACATATAACTATTTACATTTTCCCCATATTATCCCAAAAGCTATATAAGAGAGGTTCTAAATTTTCAGGTAGTAGGGTTTTTGTTTTCTGATGCTATTCTTAGAAATTTCTACTTTTATTTTAAGATTTTTCAAAGAATGTTGAGACAATTCCTGCATTTTGGAATAATTGGTAGTTTTCTTTGTGGCCTAATATTGGCCTTTTTTGTAAATGTGTCTGAAATTTGGAAAAATATGTAGCTTTTATTTTTAAGAACAGAGCTTGATATATGTCAGATCTCTTTTACTGTGTAATTTGGGTCTTCTAATCCCTTAGTCTTTATTCATGTGCTCTGTCATGGGCTGAAAATGGTGAAATGAAGTCTATAATTACCAATACGTTTTGGTCTATCTTTCCATGTATTTCCTGTACTTTCTGTTAAGAAACATTTCATAATTAAATCATTCTGTACACATTCCTTATTTTTAGATCTTCATTATGAGTTATGTAATCATCATAGTATCTTATCTCTTTTAATGCTTTTTGCTCCTATTCATCTTAATGTAACAGTAAGGTTGTGACCACATCTTCCTCTTAATTTTTATTTGCCTGATAACTTCATTTTTTCATGTTTATAGATGCAAATATTTAAAGCTATGAATTTTCCTCTAAGGATTGATTTAATGGTATTATTTTCTAGATGTATCACTGATATACCTTTACCTATCATTTATTCAATCTTTTTAAATCACTTTGTTTAAGGTGCATCTTTTTTATATGATGTGTATTTGAATTTTGTTTTACAATCCAATTTGAGTCTTTTTCTTTAAATAAGTATATCCAGGCCACTTAAATTTACAGACCTGACAGCCATGTTTGGTCTTATTTCTGTCATCATATTTTACATTACACTTTCTATTTCCATTAGATGCTTCAAAATAACTTTCACCATATGCTTGCATTTCCTTTGCTTATATACATGTGTGTGTTCTGAAAATTTTTAAAAATTTCTATTTTGTTCTTAGTTTTTCCTTAGTTGCTCTACATACTAACACCGTACATAAACAATGACAAAATGATAGTAATGCTCTCAGTTTCTCATACCCCCTTCACCAAATTAGCTGATTTCTCTTTATTCCTTCAATACTCATCTTTATACTTTGTTATATTAGCTTTAAATAATTAAATACCTAACACTCAAAGAGTAAGAAATCAGAATACTTACACCTTTTCCTTTCACTTTCACTTTGTTAGTTATAGCATTTCTATAACCATAATTTCCACAGTCAATTCTTTCTTAATTCTGTAGCAAATTCTTTTACTCTAGTTTCTCCATTCACTTCATTTTGGACTTCATCCTCTTGTAGTTTCTTCATAAAATGTTGATGAAAAACATATTCCCTAATTTTTGTATTATGGAAATGTCAACCTATTTGCTCCATATGAAAGTATTTGATTGATATATTCCTGCTAGATTGCACACTGCATAAGTACAGGCATGCCTTTCTCTTTTGCTCATTGGTTTCCCCATTCCAAAAACAACTTGCACATAGTAAATGTACCACCAGTATTTGTTAAATGGACAATATAAAATATTTGTTTGGGCATTCCCCCCTACCCCAGAACTTTGTATGCATTGCTCTTCTAGTGCTAAATGTTAATAAGGGGATGACTGAAGATTTAGTTGCATCTCCACCACCATTTATTTTCGGTTTTCAGCAATTTGACTGTGATGTGCATAGGTATGGTTTTCTTTGTGTTTATCCTGCTTGGAGTTTGTTAAATTTCTTGAATCTGTGGGCTTATATTTGTCATCAAATCTGAAAATTTTTAAGCCAAAATTTCTTCAAATATTTTTTGCTTCAAGCTCTCATCCTTCCTTGCCTTGGGCTGTAATTATAAGGAAGTCAGACAATTTGATGTTATTCCAAAGGACACTAAGACTCTGGACTTTTTTTTTACCCAGTATTTTTTCTTCGTGTGCCTCATTTTGAATAGGTTCCATTGATCTGTCTTCAATTTTCCTATTTTCTTGTTCAGTATCCAATGTCCAGTAAAGCTCATCCAGTGAATTTTCTATTTTTAATATTTTAATTTTTGGTTCTAGGATTTCTATTTCATTTTCTTTTGATTGTTTTCACGTCTCTGTAAAGACTTTGTGGTAGGTAGAATAATGGGCTCCCAAAGTAAGTCTGTGAATATGTTAAATTACATGGCAAAGAGAATTAGGGGAGATGGAATTAAGGTTACTATTCGGTTGATGTTGTATCTGCATTCCTAGAATAAAACTTCCTTGATTGCATCACATTATTTTTTTTTAAGTGTTCAATTCAGCTATCTGGATTTTTGTGGTTAAGTGACATGGGCCTATTATATCTTACTTTCACTATATCAAGTTTTGCATTCAGGATTATACTAGAAAAGTACAGCAAATTTAGCAGTTTTCCTACTTCTTGTTTCTGGAGTAAGCTGCTTAAAATTGAGACTATAAGTTTGTGGGAAATTTGTTTGAATTCACCTGTGAAATCATCTGACCTGGGGCTTAACTGGGAATAATCTTCAGTCTGTTGTGATTAATCTACCCAAGTTTCCAATTTGTTTTGGGCCTATTTTGGCATTTATATTTTTCAGAATTGTTACCATCTCACCTAGTTTTTCAAATGTAATAGCATAAGAAAACATGAACAAATTAAGTATTGTTTTTCAAGAAATATTTAATTCCCTTTTTATTTTGTATTTGTTTACATGCATCAACCTTTGTTTTTTCAGTTTTGCTAAAAAAAAATCTGCTTATTAGTCTTTCAAAAAATGAGATTAAGGTTTTATTAATTTATTCAATTGCTAGTTCATTTTCTACCTTTACTTCTACCAGTTTACTGTAGCTCCTTATGTTTAATCTGTTATTTTCTAGCTTCTTAAATTGAGCTTAGTTCATTTATTTTCAATCTTGCTTTACAATAATACTATCCTAGCTATGTCCCATAAATTTAGCCATATAACGCTTTCATTGTTATTCAGTTCTATTTTGTAATTTCCTTTTTGATTTTCTCTTCTACTCAAGGTTATTGACTGAGACTTATTTCCATATTTACAAGATCTTAAAAAGATATCTTTGGTATCTTATTTCTAATTTTATTACGTTATGGCATATTGGAATTTAAGGCTTTCTTTATGGTTTTTCATATGAGATTTTTAATATTTTAATTGTGCTCTTAAAAATCTATATTCTCCACTGAGTGAAAAGATCTACCTTTAGCTGTTAGATCAAGCTTATTAAATCTTGTTATTCAAATCTTTTACATCTTTGCTCCTTTCAGCTGCTTAATCTATCCATTTCTGAAAAGTCTGTCTTAAGATCTCCAACTAAAATTTATCTATTTCTTCCCATACTTCTGCCCATAGTCAGTTGCTTTATATATTTTGAGGTTATAGTTTAAGCAACATGCATATCTTTTTTGTTATTAATGTCATTCTTTGCCCCTTATTAAATTTCACCTTGTATTTGTTTTGCTACTAAAATAATTGCTGCCATCACTTCTGTTCATATTTACCTACCATATTTTTTCCATATTTTAAATTTTCAATCTTTTGTATATTTTCTTTTAAATGTCTTTGGTAGTTATATCTCTTAAAATCTAATCTCAGAACTATGTGAGAAGGAGAATTTCAGTTTCTCTGGGAAATCTGGGCAGTTGGAATGATGGGTAGCCCACTAACTGAGCCAATAATGCAGTCAGAGGCAGAGGTGTTTCAGGGTGGAGAAGTTTATATAGAAAATTCATTCAGATTGGCCTTTCTTAATTTATTCTAATCCAAATAATTCGATGTCTTGGGAGTTATTAAACCTGAAGGTTTAATACATTTCATAAAAGTGCTGAGGTGATCAGCATATGTCTTGTTTCAATAAGAAAATGAATATTCAAAGGTCAGGGAAAAGTTTTCTTCTAAGAAGGGTTCTAAGACAGACAACCTTCATGAAACAACGAGGAGTAAGAGACAAGAGAAGAGGAGAGAGGGATCCTTTACCATGACATTACCGAGCTTCCCAATGCTCTTTCTCGTCCACACGTCTTGTTATTTCCCAACAGCTCAAGGAATGAAAACCTTTTTTAAAAGATTGGCTCCTTTTCAAAGAACTGGCAGGCACATAGATAATAACAAAAATAAATAAATAAATAAACAAACTGAAATACACTAAAGTGAAAGACATTTGCCTTGTAAAGAAAGTACTCAGAATAGAAGAGAACACCGAACTACACAAAGACACACACACACACACACACACACACACAATTAGGACCTAATAGAGTGGGTGAAGCAAACCTTACTATATAATTGCACTGCTTTTATCTCTGAATCAGGGGGAAGGTGAGTCAAGGATTCAAAGGATGTGCAATTCTTTCTCCACATTCTAGTAAAGAAATAAATACCCTGGAAGAATTCAGAGGAAGCTGTTCATATACTTCCTTAATCCAAAAGATGCTGTATCTTATTTTTAAAGCTGAAGCACTAGCCTGTGCCAACTATAGTACAAAACACAGAATTAGACATAGTTCCTAAAAAAATAACTTGCATTCAAAGTAAGGCAGACATCTTCAGGAAATGTACCACAAGGGATATCTTCAACGCACATCTTTGAGGCATACACACACACACACACACACACAGTAGTCAGCCTACAAAAAGAAACCCAAAAGCTATAATTTCAAGATATTTCCTTGAAATAGCAAGTATATGATGTGAGGTCCTTTTGGGGGAACAGGGAAGAGCAATCATCTTTAATCTTCCTAACAACTCCAAGATAGGTGTTACCATGCCCATCTCACAGATGAGGAAACTGGGTACCATGGAGGTTAAGTGACTGACCAAGGTCACACAGATGGTAAGCCGGAGTCCAGCTGCAGGTTTCCTTTCCATTACCTCATGAAGGATGGATTTACACTGCTCCATCTCTGAACTGACAAAGAAGGAATTATAGCTGGTGGCCTCTGAATCAATGAAACTGAACTTTGCCTTGACACACTTAAACTAAACTACCAAATAGTAGCAACCACTGCATTAGTAGTATACTGTTAGATCAGAAGAGGAGATGCACTCCTAGGGTGGCTTCTATCCTCAGACCTCCTGACCCCAGGGACCTGTTTGTAAATTTCTTTATTCACATGAGAGTTTTGTTAAATTTATAATCACAGAATCTCTAAGGTAGAAAAGCTTTTACAAGAATCTATGGTCTGGACCATGCTCGTTTTATAGGAGGGCTTGGCACCAGATCACACTGTATTGAGTGGCAGAATTGGGCCTCAATCCTTCACTGTCTCACACCCCCAACAACTGCAGTGACAGATCACCAGTATTTTGGCTAGCCAGAGAATGGATGCATACAAGCACACCTTAGTAACACAATTTTTAAAAATATACCAAATGGCACCTTCAAAACCAGTGACAATGGTTTCCATCCGTCTCTACCCTGATACCTCTTTCAAAATCTACTCTTCAACAAATGCTGGGCTAGGTCATGAGGACTATGAAAACCAAGTGTCCCAGATCCTACTGCAGAAACCCCAGCGTGACTTTCTATTGAAAGCCCTAATAAGTCATTCAGTTTAGCCTTGAAATCATTAAATAACTGGGAATAATTTGTAAGCTGGTGTCTCTTATCATTACCCAGTGTACCCACATGAGAGCATAATTTGCCCTGAGTATTGTTATAATGGACTTAGTAAGTCCATAGTAAATTGGCCTCCCGTCCCTGCCAGGAAGTGGCTCATATCAAAAGTTGTGTTAACTTTTAATAACCCACTTTCAGCCTATCTTCACTGAGCCTGTTGAGTAATTGCCTTCTACTGAAAATTCAGGATGACAAAGAGGTAAATAGTGGGTGAAAATAAGAGCCATAAGCACCCAAAGGATCTATTATACAGTATATGGTACTGTGTCAGTCTGGCAAGTAAAGCTTTATAGTGCAGGCCTTGATTTAGTTCTGTTAGGTTTTAAACACATTATCAAGAAAGAGGGGAAAGCCATTTACTGAGCACTTACAATGTACTAGACATGGTGTTGTGCCCTCTTCATATTCAATTATCCTCCCAACACCCTCAAGACAGTAAAACTAACCTTACTTGACAGACGTGGGGCAACGGCAGCAACTTGACTAAGGTCATTCAGCTACTAAGTGACTGAGTTAGGATGCACATAGGTCTTTGTTTCCCAAAGCCCACTCTCTTCTCACAGCACCATACCCCAAATCTCCTAAGAATAAAAACAATGTTTTAAGAGCCCATGGAATAGATATTTCTCTTTGATCACTGCTGGAGTGAGGGCACATTTTGACCTGAGCAACAGCTCAGAGATTGGACAATATTTTGGAGACCCAGTAGGTAAGGCTGAGTTCACAGCCTGTTTAGCTAGAGATGGAGTCTACAGCTGTTTGTCAACTGTTACCATTTAAGGATGGTTCAAACACATCCTGGCAGTAAAGTTTTCTCTAGACCAGAAGATTAAAAACAATTACTATTTACTGAAAGGCAATAGAAGTTCTTCTAATGGTGAAGAACATGGACTCTGGAGCCAGACTGCCTGAGTTTAAATCTCACATTGTGTTGTTTCAAAATAATCTAATGTGCTTGTGCACGTGAGAGTGTTTGGGTATTGGGATAGTATGAATGGATGAGCAGGAATGGCCATGTGTTGGTGTTCGCCAAAGCTGGTCAATGGGTACAAGCAGTATATTGTATTATTCTATTTTTGCGCATGTTTGAAATTTTCCATAACAAAGGTTAAAAGTAAATAAAGCTGGGCAGTACAATAGTGGCTCAGTGGCAGAATTGTCACCTGCCATGCCAGAGACCCAGGTTCGATTCCTGGAGCCTGCCCATGTCAAAAAATAAATAAATAAAGATGCGTTTTAGTTTCCTAGGCTGCTTGGAGCAAATATCAGGAAATGGATTGGGTTAAACAATGGAAATTTATTTGCTTACAGTTTTAATGCTAGGAAAATGTCCAGATCAAGGCAATGCTTTCTTCCCAAAGACTGGCTGCCAGCAATCCTGGGCTCCTCTGTCACATGGCAAGGGAGGTCACCACCTGTGTGTGCTAGTCTCTCCCTTTTCTTCCAGGTTTCATTGATTTCAGC
The DNA here is from genome assembly GCF_023851605.1 of Tamandua tetradactyla. Classification (NCBI taxonomy): domain Eukaryota; kingdom Metazoa; phylum Chordata; class Mammalia; order Pilosa; family Myrmecophagidae; genus Tamandua; species Tamandua tetradactyla. The sequence continues at coordinate 49,688,182 of NC_135334.1, read as the reverse complement.
TTCTTGTTTCCGGGGCTTTCTCTGTCTGAATTCTATTCTCTTATAAAGGACTCCATCCTAAATGAGGTGGGTCACACCTTAACACCTACTTACAATGGGTTTACACCCACAGGAATGGATTAACTTTAAGAACATGTTTTTCTGGGGTATGTACTGTTCCAACCTACCACACTAGGTTCCTCCACTTACTACCTGAATGACCTCAGAAAAGCTTCCAGGCCTGTCTCAGTTTTCTAGTCTGTAAAACTAAGTACTAACAATGCCCAAGCTATATGAGAAATAAAGAAGTTAATACATATAAAATACTTAGCTACTATTATTTATAAAGCAACTCCTATGTTCCGGGCAATGGATGAGGGTTTACAAATATATTATTTCTATTTAATCCTGTTAACAATCCTATAAAGCTTCCGTTTTCATACCAGGAAACAGACCTGAAAGAGGTTCCAGTGGTAAAAACCACACCAAAACTCAGATTTTCTCTAAAAGCCTTGCTTTCTATGAGATGGCCCACTTCCCAAAGTGACTTTATCAATCATTTACAGTTGGGGCAACTGAAGCTAAGTGAGGGGTTAAGTAATCCATACTTCTGCATAGTAGGCTAGGAATTAAATGCAGATCAGGCAAACTGGGCTGTTTCTACTAGAGTGGACAACCTGTCCTTGAACTGTCCTCCATCCAGGCAGGGAGGAGCTCATTAGCAGCCCAGTGGCCTTTGTGCAGCTACCCTCTGCCCACCCACCCCTGAATGAATAGGTCCTTGGGCCAGTGTCCTTCAGTGTTTCTTAGACCAACTTTTATGAGTTATCTTTAGTTCATAATAGAACTAAGTAAGTGGGAGGAAAATAGAAACCCCAGAAAAACTTTATTCTAGCAGCCTCTACATTTGATAAATATTTTAGTAAATCTTTCCCGGCCACCAGACCTTAAGCAGGCATAACAAGGTGCTGTATCTCCCAGTGAGATGAGATCTCATAAAGCAGGCCCCACAGAGCTCTGTCAGCCCTGCCAATTTGCAGGATTTCCAATATCAGCTGGAGTCCTTCCTTTCAACAGCTGCTTCATCTTCCTGAGACTTCTTCAAAGAGGCCCCAAATCCTCAGTAACAGCCTCCGCCATCAGTGAGCGAATAATGCTCAGAGATTAGAAAAGCACTTCTGTCCCCACAAATCTCTTAGTAATCAGCAATGACAGGAGAAAAGAAATACTCAGAACAGTTAACAAGAATCTTGACTTTCAAAAATGGAAGAAATCATAAAAGCCAACAGAAGCCCAATGGCTACTCCATCAGGCACCATGTGCTAATAATGCCTTTAGAATAAAATGAAGGAACTCTTCCAGAAGGGCCAATCTGCATTTAAAACTCAACTGGACTGCCAACAATGTGTACTCTTTCAGCTAAGAACACAACCAAGCCTAACCTCTACCTCTAGGAACACTTTTGTGTGGCTGTTTTGCAAATACAGTATTTAAATACGAACGGCTGGTATAAAAAGCACTTGTGGTGGTCTTTCGATTTAAACTCTTATTTTGCTGAAACAAATCATTCAAAGAACCTTTTCTGTCCCTCTCCAGAGTCTCTCAATCTTAAAATGATCCAGACAAAAAGTATTTTAGTGGAAGTGCTTAAAAGCCAGGAGACAGGGGGGGTGAAAGCCTTAGGGCAGGGGTTGGGGGAGTGGAGGGAAGGTGACAACACCAGAAAGGAAGCCTGACAGCATCTCCAAAAAGCGGAGGAGAGCAAGGCCACCTCCTGGCAAAACACGATAAACATTCAGTATAAGGCTATTATCTCCTTTATTCCAAAAATAAATATTTCACCTTTGAGTAGACATATTTCAAACCACATTAAGCACAGAGAAGAAATACAGTTCCTTTGGAAATTGTGAGCACAGGTAGGAAAGAATCATGTTCAGAATAATGGGGATGGGTAAACATAAATTCCAACTGATTCATTACCCCATGATTCGTCCTCTCACCAAGTGGAGGTACTTCTTGATTTTAGGAGAGAAAACAAACACACACATTGCTTTGAAATCTGAAAGGCACATGAAGTAGACCATAAGGTGTATGGCACGTTCACTGATAAAATATTCCCTGTTCCCTCCCAAGAAAAGTGGAGAAACTTTAATCAAGTCAAAGACCAGAGAAGACAGGGTGCTTCTGCTTAGAGATCAGCATCATGAGAATCTCTGAATATGAAAGCCATTTTTCCTTTTTCCTCCCCCTCCTGCGCCTGTCCTCTCTGCACAGTCCAGGGCAGCCGGGGGCTCACTCGGTGGTGGTAGGGCGTGTGGCTACATACACAAACACCACAATCAGCAGCACCACCACGGCCAGAGTGGGCAGCACCACTGTGGTTATCTGCTGCCGGGCCTCCTGCATGGCCTGTTTCCTCTCCTTCTTGTCCTTAGATGTCTCCTTTTTGGGCTTCCCTTTGAGTTGCCGCATCTTTCCCAGAGGATGCCAGGAGGGTTGGTTTGGAAGAAAGGAGCACACTCCTTTTGCCAAGGTTCAGGATAACCTAAGAGAGAACAAATAGATCAAGGATGAAAGAAATGAAAGAAAAAAGAAACCATAAAGTTAAAGGCAAATGTTTAAGTGGGAAAAAAAATATCTGCAACTTATCTGGCAAGGGGTTAAGAACAGTCAAGGTTATACTGGGCTCTGATTTCCTTTCTTGGGATCAGCCCTCTAAATGTTAGGTGGTGGGGATGAGCAGATGTACCTCAGGGTTTCAGCCTCTGTCAGTGCTTCCTGGCCAGTGTGCACCAGTGTCCTGTATCTGGGTTACCAATGTGCTGAGATGGGGGCCTCTCAGCTTCAGGAGCAGAATGCTGGTTACTCGATAAACATTATTGTTTTCTATATGTGCCATGATATGAAAGGTTTAGGAAGTTCTAACAATATTGCCTCCACTAAGAAGAAAGAGGAGAGCATGTCTACCTTCCAAGGCTCTACCTTGCCGAGCCAGTCTCCAGCGTCTAACCACAGGCCACTACAGATTCCAGGCATGCGATTCCCATCCGGCCCATGTCCAGGGGACTGATAACTGGCTTACTAGAGCTGAAACACCCCCCCCCCAAAAAAAAACCTTCTCATCTGTTTCTGAGGTCCTTCATCCATTCATTTGAACCTTCACTGAGAACCTACTGTGTCCCAGGCACTGCTCTAGGTGTGAGGAAGGCTCAGCTTTGCTCTCAGAACTCACAGTCTAGGAGAGCCTAATAGGTTGATGCATAATGAAAACCTAGGTCAGAGCAACGAGGAGATTGGCTAAGGTTTCTGTCCAGGGCCTTGGAGCTGGTTCTCTGCCACACATTCTCCCTAACAGTAAATTCTGTGGTACATGGAGGTACTAAGGAAGAGAAGTAGTACTGCCAGGGGCCTGGGGAATGAATAAAAACACATTGATAACTAGAGAACAATAGCTCAATAAAAGTCCAATTCTTAGTTTTAAACAAGAGAAATAGACTTTGGCTAATTTAAATTGAGTTTCCTGACAGGCCATTGATACCTCATGGGATCGTCATAAAAAACAGAGAAGCAGACTCAGAAATGGGCAAGGCAGGGACAGCTGTGGAGCAATGATTGGAGCCCAACAGTCCACCAGGGCTATCTCACCTGCATCACAGACCCTGCAGGCACTGGATGCTGGAACTGAAGTGGCAGGTGCTGAGGCCACTGCCACTATCTCTGGAAAACAGATGTTGCTACTGTCACTGTCTCCAGAATGAATTCTCCACTGCCCCAGCTTTTTTGCATCACTATCGCCCATGTACATCTGACTAGTTGAGCCTAGCACCAATATGCCTTCTTTTAAGTTCTACAGGAGGTGGAATATTTTTAAATTCAAGAGTGGAGATTGGGTATTGAGTAGGGAAATAAAAAGACCAATGTCCACTGCCATTTCCCAGGAGACTGGCATGGCATGAGGGGTTTTGGGAAGCAGAGGAGCACTGTACAACAATATTCCTCTAAAAAAGGGGCTTTTATGCAAGGTATTATATACCCAGTTTTCTCCCAGTGTCCTGGGGGTCCTGTCTTCACCCTAATGAGGAAGATAACCTTTATACCAAGTTACTACGTTAAGTGGCAGAATGTGGATTCTGAGTCAGGAAAGGTCTTACGTAGAATAAACCCCTTATGTAGAATAAGACTGAGCAGGTGAGGTCTCAGGTGAGTCCTGCACCCACCCTCACAGGACTGTGGTGAGGCTTCACTGTGAATCTGTGAAACACAGGGTTGGGTGGGCTTGGCATGTAGAAAGTGCTCAGGTACTGTGAGAACTTACCCCAACAGTCCTGTGAGGTAGGTAGACAGGTTTTATTATATCCATTTTAGGGATGAGGAAATCAAGGAACAACGAAGAAAAATTACTTGTCCACAATCACCCAACCTGTAAACAGCATCCAGTGAATTCTAATGAGCAACGGATTGTGTCCCTTGTCCAAAGACACAAACTACAATCCATTCTTTTCCTAACATGGCCTCCCAAAATTGTTATAAAGGAGAGACAAGCCACTAGTACCACTGTGATTTTAGCCATTCCTTCACTGTAGCTAATGACCTGTTGGGCCTGTAAAAAATACATAAGTTAATTCAAAGGATGTTACTGCTATCTCTCATACATTGCTTCATGGCCTCAGGCACCTCACAGGGCTGGTGCAAGCAGGTGGCACCACAGGCTCCCAGAGTTAACAGGTGCCCTGACTACCTCTGCCTAACAGCACTGGACCTAGACTTTTGTCCTGCTCTTTAGCTGCTGTCTGCATCCTGTCATGCGTGTGCAATTGATAGTCAAAAGTACCAACCTCCTTGATGATCATCTCCTAACATGTGTAAGATATATTTGGTCCTGAAGGTTTCAAAATAAAAGCCTCTGTTTGCTGGGGTGGTGCAGGTCCAGTCAAGATTTAAAGGACAGACAGGTTTGAATTCTGGGTTATTAGGCACTATAGCTGGCAGCCCCCTGACTTCATTCCATTCTGGATGTGGTGGGGCTAAAACCACAACCTCTTGCTCTTCCATAAGGCCAGAGTCAGCCTAGGGTGGGCCAGGGGTGGGGTGATTATGAAAAGCATCTCTGCAATGACAACTGAGGTGAAACCGTAGTATGGAAAGGGGCCAGCCAGGACAAAAGGCGGGGGAAGAGCACAAGCAGAAGGAAAAGTGAAGTGAATCAGGCTTAGTAAGGAGTGAAAGGAGACCAACAGGAACAAGGAGGGTGACAGGAGATGAGCCTGGAGAGGGCAGCAGAGGCCAGGCCACCCAGAGCTTTGTAGATCAGGTAAGAATGGGGTTCTAAAAGCAGCATAAGACACTGAAGAATGTTAAGGAAGGAATTTTTGTCTTAAAAAGTTCCCTCTGGCTGGGAACTCAGTGGAGAGTTGGTCATAGGAACCTGGATAAGTAGTGAAGGATGGTGGTGGCTCAAATGTGGGGAAGGTCAGAAGTGACAGAGAGGATAGATTTGAGTTATATTCTGAATGGATTTACTGATAGATTAGACATGAAGAGTGGCAGAAAGTAGGGAACCAAAGACGAATCTAAGGTTTGGGGCTTGAGCAGTTGGGTGTTGGTGATTCTGTCTCATGAGATGAGGGAGAATGGAGCATGGCAGGATGGGAGGGGAGAGATCTGAGAAAGAAAATTAAGAACTGTTCCACAACTCTCTGTGTGAGATGACTGTTAGACAGGAACACAGAAATATCAAGGAGGCAGTTGAATAAATGAGCCAGAAGCTCAATCTAGGTTGAAGATTTGTATTTGCAAGTTATCAGCTATTGGACAAGGGAAGATCAAGAAGGCCAAGGTAGATAGAGAAAAGGAAGAAAACCAAGCAGAGGAGACATGGAAGAAGAGGCAAGTGAAGAAGGAGTATGAGGAGACAATGGAACCAAGGGCACCAAGAGAGTCAAGAGGGAGATCACTGTCATTTTAATGAGAAGACAATTAAAATGAAAGCGGGGGCTGAAACTAGGGATACTCCGAGCATGGCTCACAAACTGTTATTTGTCTGTGAAGAGATAATGAGTTTGTGCCAGAATGTAAACCCACACACTGCGTCCTACATTGAGAAAGTTTTGCTATGGAAAGTATGTCTGCTAAACTAAAGCATGCTTAGTGCACAGCTGATTTTGAGGGGTCCAACAGAATAAGAGAAAACCCTAATGGATGAAAAAGAAAGGGATATCTGCAGGAGCAATGGACAGATTTGCAAACGCACAATTTCAAATTCAAGGAAACAGAAAGAAGAGAAGACGGATATAGAGGTAGGTAGGTATATTCACTGGGGGCATACAAGAGGCTTCTGTTTTCTCAATAAAATAGAAGAGGGGTTCTACTTAAAGTTTGGGAAGATGGGCGGCAGATACGATGAAAGAGAAGGCATGAGATAATCATCTGGGAGGGTGTGAAAGCGAACTTAGTAGAGAAACAGCCCTTGTGGATGATGGTACCAGATGCACCCTAATATCCATGCTCCACCTCACATCACCTCAGCTGACTGGGCCATGTGACCTCCTGAAGTAGGAATGGCTCATCTAGACTCTACCAGAACCTTTGAAATTTGTGGTTTGCCTCAAAAAGACAGGCTAGGCCAACCAGCCTCGATTTCAAGACTAACCTAAGAAATACAAATGGACAGTGAGGTTGAACAATCATGTAGATGTAGGAGCTGGGAAATCCCTTCGAGACCATATGCAGAAGAAAGTAGAGAAAGCAGTGGGAAGAGAGCAGGTAGAAGCAGAGGAGCGCACTCCTGAGAGGAGAAGAGAGTGGGCTCTACTCTTATCATACTAGTCCAGTCTCCATAAAGCCTGACTCTATAAAGACTCCTGTCTTTAAGCTACTTTGATGTGCTTCTGTATCTATTATGTACCACCTTTAACTTGAGCTGGTTCCAGTAAGTCTCTACATCTTACAATAAAAAAAGACCTGACTAAAATTATTACTCCAGCTTTACAAGTGAGGAATCCAAGCCTCTGTCACAAAATCAGGGAGTGGCCAAGTCAAAGGCCAAACCCACATCTGTCTGACCCCAAAGCCTGGATAGTCACCACCCTCCTTTGTACTACAGACCTCCCTGCTCTCTACCCACTTCAGGGTCACTTAAGTTCTCACCAGCCCCCTCAGAAAAGCAAGAGGAGGCTCATACTCTCAGTCTGGCTCCTTACAAGCAAGCAGCTCAGGCAGCTGGAAGCTTAAGTTTCAGCTTTATGATTCTGACTGGCATCCAGTCACCCTCACTGCCTCTAGCTCCCCTCTCCAGGGAAACAGGAGACTTCACAAATGTTCAGGTTCCACCCAATTCTAACAAAAACCCCACCAGCTATGCCCCCGCCCCCGATGCACATTCCAACTGGTCCCCCGGTATGTGTGTATGCAGCAGACAGGGAAGGTACAGCAGAAGTTGGCGAGGAAATGCATCTTTTCAGATGGAGTTATTTTTAAGATTGTAGTCTTTCTCTGATTATAGTTTTCCAGTCTTTTTCCTATCCGTGTGTGTGTTTACAAGTACATATGCACAAACACGTGCTTATTAGGTTCTCTATATCTATTTTTTCCCAATTTTAAGATCATAACATACATATAGTATTACATCTTGTTCTAGTTTGCTAGCTGCCGGAATGCAATATACCAGAAATGAAATGGCTTTTAAAGGGGGAATTTAATGAGTTGCTAGTTTACAGTTCTAAGGCCAAGAAAATGTTCAAATTAAAACCAGTCTATAGGAAGGTTTTAATTTGGGAAATTAAGGTATCCAGGGAAAGATACCTTGATTTAAGAAGACCGATGAAATTCAGGGTTTCCTTCTCAAGTGGAAAGGCACATGGAAAACACAGTCAGGGTTTCTCTCTCATCTGGAAAGGCACATGGCAAACACAGTGTCTTCTGCTAGCTTCCTCTCCAGGCCTCTTGCTTCATGAAGCTCCCCAAGGGCATTCGCCTTCATCTCCAAAAGTCGCTGGCTGGTGGACTCTGCTTCATTGCTCTTATCATTCTGTTGTCCTTCTCTGCTCTCTCGGAATCTCCAAAGGTCACTGGCTGTTGGACTCCGTGGTTCTCTCAGTCTTGTGGCTCTACTATGGTTTTCTCATGGTTCTCAAAGGGCATTCTCTCCAAAAATGACTTCTCTTTTATAGGATCCCAATAAACTAATCAAGACCCACACAGAATGGGTAGAGATACGCCTCCATATAATCAAGTTTTATACCCACAAATTGATTGAGTCACATCTCTGTGGAGACAACCTAATAAAGTTTCCAACCGATAGTGCTGAATAGGGATTAGAAGAAACCGTCGCTCCCACAAGATTAGGATTAAAACATGGCTTTTCTAGGGTACATAAATCCTTTCAAACCAGCACAGATCCTATTAGGGAAGCAGCAAGGAGCAGAGGTAAAAATAAAGGTTTGAAACCAGACAGAAAATGTTTGAACCTCAGCTCTGTCACATCTAGTTATGCAACTTTTGGCAAAACATTTATTCTCATTCCTGATTCTCTTTCTCTGTAAAATGGGGTAAGATCACCTGCTTTGTAAAGATACTGAAAAAAAGAAATAATGTATTATCTGAAATATCTATTGCCTTAACAAGCTATCCTAGGTGCTCAATAAATGGTAGGGAGTAACTTGCTATCCAGGAAGATTTGTCCAGTGAAGACACATTCCAAATACCAGGGAATTTTGCTTTGTTTTTTGTACATATAACCCATGAACGATACAATTCCTAATTATGTCTCTTCTCCCTGCTGACTGCTTACTACCAGAGTTACCTTTCAACTGCTGGCATGGTGATTCAAAGGCTTCTAACGGAAGGAAGAGTAGGACTATTGAAGGAAGGTTCACAATTATGAAAATCATTCCCATCTTCTATCCTCCCACAGATGCTAGACCTGTACTGCCCAATACAGTAGTCACATGTGGATACTGAGCATGTGAGACTTGGTTGACCCAAGTCAAGATGTGCTATAAGTGTAAAATACATATCAGATTTTGAAAACTTAGGACTAAACAACAATGAAAAAGAATATATATATAACATTAATACATTTTTTAACTAATTACATGTTGAAATAATACTTCAGATATATTGGGTTAAATAAAATATGTTATAAAATTAATTTCAATTTCTTTTCACTTTAGTGTAGCTATTGGACAATGTAAATTACATGAGTGGGTCATATTACACTCCTATCAGACAGTCTTGTGCTAGACTGTGGCGGTAAGGAGCAGCCCATTTGACCCTCTTGTAGGCCTTCCACATCACAGCCTCCACCCACAGTGGCAAGGACTCCCGAGCATTCACAATGCAGCCCCATTTGATTTGTTAGCCTCATCATATCGCACATGACCCACTGCTACCAACACATCTAAGCCTTCCATGCAAGCTCCCACCTGTGTGCCTTGTCCATGAAGTACCTCTTTAGGACACCCTCACTGCTTGTGCCCCTTGTCCACATATTACAGTCTCTCTTATTCTTGGTCAACTCTCATGCATGGCCTTTGCCACTCTCCCCAGGCAGAAGCAACTACACCCTCCTTGGCGACATCTCAACACTTAGTTTGTGTCTTTACGGCAGCACTGACTGGCATCCACAGCCTAAGTGGCTGGGTCTCTGATGCCCCCACTGGACCAGGTACTCCTTGGTGATGCATTCTGCTGGTAGTAACATTTCCCAGGGCTGGCAAAATGCCTCTCACTTAACAGGTTCTCAACAAGCTTCTACTGGATTGAATATCAGAGCTGGAATATTAAAGACAAGCATTTTATCTTAAGTAACTGACTATAGAGCTACAGTAGAAAATTCTGTAACAATAAACCTGCTACCCTTTATAATATTTACTTCATTCTCATCAGAGTCCTGCAAGATCAGTATTCTCCCATTTTATATGAAGAAACTGAGATTCAGAAAAGTATGGTGTCTAGAGCACAATTAGGGAACCAGTACAGCTCAAAGGCAGTCAATGTAAAACCCACAGTAACCACTCATTAGTTATTTAATGATTAAACAACTGAATAAGAATATAAATTTAGATCTTATTCCAAAGCCCGTCCATCTTCAACATGACCCCACAGTGTCTCCCAACCACCCCACAACTAAGAACACTAGGTATCACTTCCTGAAGGCTCACTACCTGTCAGGCTACTGTGCTGAAGTCCTTTAAAAACATATAACCTCTCAACAGCTTTTATGCTCATTTTGCAGACAAGGGAACTGAGATTTAGAGAAAGCCCTAGTCAGCAGCAGAGTTGCATGGCTCAAAAACTGTGCTCCTACCACTCCACATAGCTGCTTCCATGGCGTTCTAACTTGACCCCTTCAGGTGGCTGCATATCCCCAACAAGGCGTGTGGATGGTCCATTTTCTACGCATTAGCTCTGGAGGCCGAGGATACAGAAAGAGCATGTGAGAGGGAGCTCAGGAGCACAGGCATCCTGCTTCCCCTCTACCCGCAGGGCTTAGTGTTGCTGTGCGTCTGCCTCAGGCTAGGTTTAAAGATGCACCACGATGGGCCAAGCTGCTCTGGAGGCCCCAGTAGAAATGCAACTCATCCTCCCACGACTATCTTACCCAAAGCCAGCAGCACTGAGGGAGCCAAGGATGTCGCAGGCTGTTGGAACTGTGCCCATAGAGAACAGCTTGACCTGGCCTGGAGAGCACATCAAGTTGCTACTAGCCATGTCACTCCCACTCCCACTGTACAATCAGTGCAAGAACAGTAATCAGGCGTGGGTGGAAGCTTCTCCTGGAAGACTACTCCCCCAGGGATGGAGGCCAAAGACACTTAATGTTGTTCTCCTTTTTCAAAGCACCCCAACACTCCTCCTGTCTTCCGAAAAGACAGTTTAAGATATTTCTTAGAAAAGCGGCTGCATTTTTCTCTAGTTCAAAATCAAGAAAGCAAATGAATAAACAACACACAAAAAGGGGGTGTGGGGGGGGATCACTGCCATCTTTTCTTAAGCTGTGTCATTATCAAAACATGAAACATCACAGAGGTTGGAACTACTCTGTGCTTTATATGAGCTTGGGGGAGCTGCTGTGGGTACAGGGAAACATAAATTCCACACTTGAGAGCAACAGTTCTGCAGTTTATCAAGTGTGCTTGCTTCATTTTATGTCTCTGGTATTTAGCCATAATGGGCCTGTGATCACTTCATTCCAATCTGCCACAAAGAATTGGGGCAGGGGGTAGGCAGGCTGCCAGGACAACTGTGCAAGATGGGACTCCTGACACCCATTAAGCACCTGCTTTTACACAGGCGCCTTCCCCAAGCATATACACATGAACAAACAATGACAAGCATACACATGTATGCTTCACTGCCCCCACTACTGACAGGCCACAGAGGTCCAGGAATTCTAGACCTGATGGCTAATGGGGTGGGGGAGGGGTTAAGAGAGAGGAAATTAGAGCCCAAGACAGAAAGAAGCAGACAGATATATACGTACATATTTCTCACACCAAGGGCAGAAGGAAGAAGAAAATACAAAATTGGCAAAGACTGTATCAGTTACTTCTAAACAAAAACCCAAGAGCACAAAGAACCTCTGTTGGTTATTTGGTAACATGGACATGAAAAACTAGGGTTCTCCATAAATTAAATAAGCAAGATTTGTTTGGCACACTGGGGCTGACAAAGTGCTTTCCTATGCATTATTTGTTTCATCTTCACAATAAATCCACATGCTACATATTATTGATCTTATTTAAGAAGAAACAGGAGCATTATGGAGCAATTAAACTCTGTCAGGACATGGTCTAGGCCCTAGCACTTCACGAGTTTGTGACCCTAAGCAAGTAACCTAACTTCTCAAAGCTTCAATTACTTTATAAAACATGTCAGGGGACATATAAAGAACACAGCTAGGAATGAGACTGGTCAAGTATTGCCCTCAGATAGCTTGCCCTCGGAAGGCAGACAATAAAAAATGAATAGAATATGTATCAGATGAAACTATGTGCTGTGGACTTTAAAAAAGGTACATCAGGAAGAAAACCAAGGAGAGTATGTCTTGAAAGCCATGCAAAGAGCGTGTTTTAAGGAAAAGGGAGCTGATTCTGACAAAGGCAGGCCTTCAGTGACTCTGAGAGCAATTTTAGTGAACTGGGGAGGGCACAAAGACCTGAAGAGATTCAAGAGACCAGAACACAGTGAATAGGCAAATTTTCTGACAACTTTTGCAGTAAAGGAGGACAAAGTGCCTGGGTTCAAATACCAGCTCTGCCATTTACCAATTCTGTGATCTTGGGCACATTATTCTTTTTTCTATAGCTCAGGATTCTCATTTGAAGAATGGGGATATTAACCATTCTTTTTGAGAATAGTGGCTGGTACATACTAAGCACTATGTAAGTGCTAGTTAACATTATCAGCAGCAGCAGCATCAAAACAGAGCTGTAAGTTGAAGGGGATATGGGAAAGAGTTTGGCTTTTTTTAAGCAGTTATAGCATGTGTGCATTTAGGGAATAACTGATGAGGGGAGAAAGAGAGAGAACTGATGAAGCATACCCTTGGAGGAGAGAAGGGATCAGAAAACTGCTAGATCCTCAATTCTGCTCTTTCCACTAAACCACATTCTACCTTTTTCAGTCTGAGTTACTGTCACATTTCTCAGGCTAAGCTAGAAAAAGATGACAGATACTTCTCCTGTTTCTGAGAATATTTCAGGCTCAGAGCTGTCTGGAGACAAAAGCCCATGTAAACAGAGGCTGGTCCTCACACGATCCATCAAGAACCAGTGGCAAAGAGACTCTTCTAGCCTTGAGGAAATGGTTTTCAAGGATATACCCTAAATTTACACAAAGCTTCTCAGAGGAGGAAATACAAATGGCTAAAAGGCTCATGAAAAGATGCTCAACTTCACTGGCTATTAGGGAAATGCAAATCCAAACAACAATGACGGGGTCTTCTGGGAAGATGGCTGACTAGAGCAGCTTGAGATGAGCCCTGCTCCATGGAAAAGTGAGAGAAGGGACAGGAGGGCAATTGAGGCAGCAATTTGGAAGTGCAGCTACTCTGGGAGAGCCTTCTGCACCACATGTGACAGCCCCGGTTGCAGAGGCCAAGGAACTGCGAGGCAGAGGGCTGGGGCCTGGCGTGGAGGCACGGTGCAGCGGAGCCCATGGGAGTGCAAGGATGGGTACACAGGACTAGAAAGTAAGTCAGGATGCATTCCTCGGGTGCGCTACCCTCACAGGCACAGCCCCATGACTGGCGACTCACCCTATACCCCACAAAACCTGAACCCCCTCACCCACTCCCATTCCCCGTGCTCCAGGTGCCCCCAACCCACCACCCCCAGTGCACATACCTGCCCCACATCCCCACCCCAAATGCAGTCCAACCCACCTCTCCCACACCACTCCCAAACACTACCTTCCCCTCCCTGTTCCCTGCAGGCTGTTACAAGCCATAAAGGTTGCCCACACTAACCTCCATACCTAGGCTACCGCCCGAAACCACCCATAATGTCTCAAAGCTCAGTGCATCCGTTTACGGCACTCCCAGGCCCACGCATGCAAACGGACTCCCAATCACATCATTCAGCTCTGAGAACTGCACTCCTAAAACTGTGCATGCGCACAGCCCTCAGCCTCACTTCCCAGCTCTGAGAAAGTGTCGACCTACACAGCCGTGTCACATCTGCCCCAATCCACGAGGGCATTAACACCGACCTGCTGCCAAAGCTCTACACATGCATACAAAGGGTCCTATGCCTTAGACCAGCAAACACCAGGGTTATGCACCCCCCAGACCGATGCACCCACACAGCTACATCCTCCCAGGCCACTGAGTGCCCACATTCACAAGCACCAGTGTAACATCCCCAACCTGTGCCCATCTGAAACAAATCACTGTACTAAGTGCCCCACCCCATGCCCTGCTCCCTGCTGTACAACTGTCCTGCAAATACAAAGTCTTAGACTACTGAAAGAAATCAACTCCCAAAATAAATCAATCAAGATATCTACATGTGACAAAAACAGCAGATCACTAAGCATATCACAATGTAGACAGATATAGCCCTGCCTAAAGACCAAATTAAAACACCAAAGGAGACATACATGTTGGAAATTAAAGATGTTCATACAACTCTACTTAATAAAATAAGTGGGATAACAAATGACATAAAGGAGATCAGGAAGACAGCAGAACTGTACAAAGAGGAATTTGAAAGAATAAATAGAAAAATAACAGAAATCACAGAGTTTAAAGACTCTGTTGACCAAATAAAAAACATACTAGAGGCACACAACACCAGATTTGAAGAGACAGAAGAAACAATAAGTGTACAGAGGACAGGATAATTGACTTCAAAGACTCAAAACAGCAAAAGGCAAAAAAGATGGAAAAAATTGAATTGGAACTCAGGGAATGATAGACTGAAATTATTCAAAGCACTTTTTCTGATCATAATGAGATGAAGCTGGATCTCAATAACCATCAAAGAATGAGAACATTCCCAAAAATATGGAGATTAAATAACGCACTCTTAAACAACCAGTAGATCAAAGAAGAAACTGCTAGAGAAATCAGCAGCTATCTCAAGATGGATGAAAATGAGAATACAACATATCAGAACTTATAGGATGCAGCAAAGGCTGTGCTGAGAGGGAAATTTATTGCCTTAAATGCCTATATTAAAAAACAAGAAAGAGCAAAAATCGAGGACTTGACAGCAACCTGGAGGAACTTGAGAAAGAACAGCAAACTAACCCCAAAGCAAACAGGAGAAGATAAATAACAATGATTAAAGCAGAGACAAATGAATGGGAGAACAAAAGAACAACAGAAAGAATCAATAAAACCAAAAGTTGTTTCTTTGAGAAAATCAATAAAATTGATGGGCCACTACCAAGACTGACAAAGAAAATGAGAGAGAGGATGCAAATAAACAAAATCAGAAGTGAGAAGGAGTGCGTTACCACAGACCCTGAAGAAATAAAAGAAATCATAAGAGGACACTATGAACAACTATATACCCACAAACTAGACAACTTAGATGAAATGGACAAATTCACAAAGAGACACAAACAAGCTACACTGATTCAGGAAGAAATAGGAGATCTCAACAAACCAATCACAAGTGAAGAGATTCAACCAGTCATCAAAAATCTTCCTACAAAGAAAAGCCCAGGGCCAGATGGCTTCACAGGGGAATTTTACCAAACATACCAGAAAAAACTAACATCAGTCATGCTCAAACTTTTCCAAAAAACTGAGGAAAAAGGAACTCTACCTAACTCATTTTATGATGCTAATATCATTTTAATACCAATCCAGGTAAAGTTGCTCTAAGAAAGAAAAACTACAGGCTAATCTTCCTAATGAACATGGATGCAGAAATCTCCATAAAATATTAGCAAATCGAATCCAACAGCACATTCAAAGAATTATACACCATGACCAAGTGGGGTATATACCAGGAATGCAAGGATGGTTCAACACAAGAAAACCAATTAAGGTAATAGCAGATAAACAAATCAAAAGGGAAAAAATCACATGATCATCTCAATTGATGCTAAAAAAAAGCAATCAACAAAATTCAGCATTCTTTTCTGATAAAAACACTCCAAAACATAGGAATCCCAAATAACTACCAAAATATGATAAAGGGAATATATGAAAAACCGATAGCCAGCATTATCCTCAATGGAGAGAGACTGAAAGCCTTCCCCCTAAGATCAGGTATAAGACAATGATGCCCATGGACACCACTATTATTTAACACTGTGCTAGAAGTTTTAGCTAGAACAAACAGGCAGAACAAAGAAATAAAACACATTTAAATTGGAAAAGAGGAATAAAACTCTCATTATTTGCAGATGATTTGATACTATACTTGGAAGATCCTGAGAAATTACAGCAAAGTTACTTGAACTAATAAATTCAGTAAGATGGCGGGATATAAAATTAACATATAAAAATCAGTAACATTTCTATACACAAGCAATAAGCTGGCTGAGGAGTCAGTTAAGGAAAAATTCCATTCAAAATAGCTACTAAAAGAATCAAATACTTAGGAATGAACTTAATCAGTGACAAAGGACTTATTCAGGAAAGTACATAACACTGCTAATGAAATCAAAGGAGATCTAAATAAGTGGAAAGACATTCCCTGCTCATGGATAGGCAGGCTAAATATAGTTAAGATGTCAATTCTACCCAAACTGATCTACAGATTCAACACAGTGATCAAAATTCCAACAACCTACTTTGAAGATTTGGAAAAGCTAACTTCCCAATTCATCTGGAAGGGAAAGAGACCCCAGATAACTAAAAGAATCCTAAAAAAGAAAAACAATGTGGGAAGATCAAAATTCCCTGACTTTAAAACCTATTATAAAGCAACAGTGGTCAAAATAGCATGGTACGGGCACAAAGACAGAAGCACGGACCAATGGAATAGAATTGAGAGTGCAGAAATAGACAACCAAATCTATAGTCAACTGATTTTTGACAAGGTCCTCAAACTCTCTGAACTGGGACAAAATAATCTTTTCAATAATTGGGCATGGAAGAACTGGATATTAATAGCCAAAAGAATAAATAAGGAACCCTATCTTACATCCTACGCAAAAATTAACTCAAAGTGGATCAAAAACCTATATGTAAGAACTAGCACCATAAAGCTTCTGCAAGAAAATGTAGGGAAACATCTTCAAGACCCAGTAATAGGAGGTAGCTTCCTAAACTTTACACTCAAAGCACAAGCAACAAAAGAAAAAATAGATAAATGGGAACTCCTCAAAATCAAATGCTTCTGCACCTCAAAATATTTTGTCAAAAAGGTAAAGAGGGAGCTAACTCAATGGGAGAAAATATTTGGAAACCACATAAGAGACAAGTTTGATTTCTTGTATATACAAGAAATCAAACAAGTCAACAACAAAAGAACAAACAACCCAATTATAAAATGGGCTAAAGATATGAATAGGTATTTTTCTGAAGAGCAAATATAAATGGCTCAAAAGTACATGAAGAGATGCTCATTTTCACCGGCTATAAGAGAAATGTAGATCAAGGCTACAATCAGATACCACCTCATACCAAAAGAATGGCTGCTATTAAACAATCAGGAAACTATAAATGTTGGTGAGGATGTAAGAAACTGGGACACTTATGCACCACTGATGGGAATGTACAATGGTACAGCCACAATGGAAGACTGTCTGGCAGTTCCTTAGGAAACTAAATATCAAGCTGCCCTATGACCCAGCAATAGCATACTTGGTATATACCCAGAAGAGCTGAAAGTAATGACACAAATGGACATTTGCACACTGATGTTCATAGCAGCATTATTCACAATTGCCAAAAGATGGAATCAAACCAAATGCCCAACAACAGAAGAGTGGATCAACAAAATGTGGTATATACACATGATGGAATATTATGCAGCAGTAAAACAAAATGACGTCCTGAGGCACATGACAAGATGGATGAGCCCTGAGGACATAATGCTGAAATTAGCCAGACACAAAAGGACAGATACTGTATGATTCCACTTTTATGACCAGCATAATGGTATAATCAGAGACTTATAATATAGAATACAGGGGACTTAGAGATACACAGAAGCTAGAGATGGGTGACCCGTTAGCCAATGAGGTTGAACTCCGGTATAAGGGAATAGATAGTAGTGAAGGTGATTCTCTAGTGGGTCTAGAAGTAATATTACCCATATTGAAGATGAACAAGATTGAAAGGGGTTGTATAGACCTAAGTGTCCCACTGTTCTAGTTTGCTAGCTGCCAGAATGCAATGTCAGGAATGGAATGGGGGAATTTAATAAGTTGCTAGTTTATAGTTCTAAGGCTGAGAAAATGTTCCAATTAAAGCAAGTCTACAGAAATGTCCAATCAAAGGCATCCATGGAAAGATACCTTGGTTCAAGAAGGCCGCTGAAGTTCAGAATCTCTCTCAAGTGAGAAGGCACATGGCAAAAAGGGTCAGGGTTTCTCTCTCATCTGGAAAGGCATGTGGCGAACGCAGTGTCATCTGCAAGCTTTCTCTCCTAGCCTCCCCTCATGAAGCTCCCCAGGAGCGTTCTTATTTATTTCCAAAGGTTGCTGGCTGATGGGCTCTCTGCTCTCATTGCTATGTCGTTCTGCTCTCTCACAAATCTCTCAAAATCTCTCACATTCTCCAAAATATTTCTTCTTTTACAGGACTCCAGTAAACTATTCAAGACCCACCCAAATGGGTGGAGACATGTCTCCACCTAATCCAGCTTAACAACCACTCTTGATTAAATCACATCTCCAGGAAGATGATCTAATTAGAGATTTAAACATACAGTACTGAATAGGGATTATTCTGCCTTTACAAAATGGGATTTAGATTAAAACATGGCTTTTCTAGGGTCCATACATCCTTTCAAACCAGCACACCCACCAATTAACACTAGAAATATGAATGAGTTCTTGCAAGAATTATTTCAAAGATATGATTCTTGTATGAAGAGCGTTTAAGTCCACGTTAAGGGGGAAAACTGCTCTTGCATGCTATGAGCTATATTCAAAAGGAAACCATCAGCACTACCACAGCAACAGCAGAGATAAATAATGGGGTGAGGGACAAGAGTTAAGAAGAGATTTAGATCTCTTATTTGGTGAGGGTCTGTTTACTGGTTTTTGTCTCTTGGGAACAATGAAATTATCTAAAACTGAGAATGTTAAAGGACTGTGGACTTTGGGCCCTCTGCATGATGCCTGATGAATGCAGGTGACTGAAGGATGCACTGATGGAGAAGTAGAATGGCAAACGATGGTGTATACTTATGAACAAAGGCTGTGCTGCTACAAAAAGGAACACTGTCTTGAGGAACCCAACGATGTAAATGAACATGTGAGATATTTGGTGAGACAAAATAAGCCAGAAACAAAAGAAAACAACAATGGTATGGTCACCTTTAGAAAATGCTTATGAGAAAACGGGCTTAGACTATAAGCTTTTAGAGCAGACACTTTAAGTCCAGAGTGGTTATTATTATTTCTGGATTTTGATAGCTGTTATATATATATAACCTGATATTTAGAGATAAGAACGAAGTTGAACAGGTTGGGGTTAAAGTAATTCAGAACACTGGGGTGAGGAAGACAGTGTTTATATTTTAGAACCACACATACTCTTTAAGACCAAGGGAAGAAAGCTTTATTTAATGTGGAACTGAAATTTTCTTTAGTGCATAATCTAATTCAACCTATCTGTATAGCTCATTTGAACAACTGAAACACAGGGAGTACAGAATGAGAAACAGGTCCTTTAATCCTGTATAGATTATTATAATGCCTGGATACAACCTAGAGTATATGAAACAGATAATCAAAAAGTATTGGCAAAGTCTCCCGAGGGAGGGGATAAAGAATATGGAACTATTAAACCTTAACATCAGGGAATCTCAAATCAAAAGGCCATGCCCTCGATCAAGAGGCTTACTCTTGTGAAGCTTATGCACCTAGCATAGAAGCTTAGATTACCCATAGGCATACCTAAGAGTTATTTCTGGAGGACCTCTGTTGCTGTTCAGATGTGGCCTCTCTCTAAGCCCAACTCTGCAAGTAAAATCATTGCCCTCCCCCTACATGGGACATGACATTCAGGGGTGAAAGTCTCCCTGGTGACATAGGAGAGGACTCCCAGGGATGAATCCAGACCTGCCACCATGGGATCAACAATTCCATCCTGACCAAAAGTGGGAAAAGAAGTGCAATTAATAAAGTATCAGTGGCAGAGAGAGCTCAAATAGAATTGAGAGGCTACTCTGGAGGTTGATCTTACGCAAGCTTCAGGTAGACCTTGCTACCTATCATAACCTGCAAAACCCCAACCAGGACCATTCCAGCCAATCCTAAAGAACAACCAGGGCAATATATAAGATTCCACAAGGGTTCCAGGCACTAGAATAACGTTCCAGAAACCTACAACCTCCAAATGGGTCCTTGTTCAGGTAAGTCCTAAAACCTAGCCCAGCCTCTCCAGAACATCAGACAGTTCCATTCCCCTACCCCATATTAGTAACAGACCCAATATCAAAAATTTAGAACTGCCATAGCCCAAATAACCCCAATGAGATGTATGGAAAGATCAAAGGTGATGGTGGAATTATACATAGAAGATAGGACTTAACAAATGAATATGAATGCTGAACCATTATACTGATATCTCTTTTAGTCTCCAGTATTTTATAGCAGCAAGAAGTAAAAACCTAAAATTGCGAAACTGTAACCCATGTCAAAGCCTGATATATGTTCTACAACTAATTGTGGTGCTGTGCTTGGAAATTTATACCTTTTTGTATATACATTATTGTTCACAAAAAAAGAAGGAAATAAAAGTCGATTGTGATGATAAAAAAAGTATATAAGCCCTCTAGCCTCCTACATTCTGGAGCAACTAGCATGAAAAATATGAGAGGACTGTATCGTAGCCCATGACAAACTCTGGGATCTATGATGTAAGCACTTTTCGAATAGTGCTTTGAAAACTACTGCTTTTTTATTTCTTTGCTTTGCATATATGTTATACTATACAATAAAAAAAGTAAAAAAAAAAAAACCGACAATGAGGTATCATCTGACACCCACTAGATTTACTATTATTAAAAAAAAAAAACCAGAAAACAAGTGCTGGAGAGGTGTGGAGAAAGAGGCATGCTTAACCCACTGTTGGTAGGAATGTAAAATGATACAACCACTCTGGAAGGCAGTTTGATGTTTCCTCAAGAAGTTAATTATAGAGCTGCCATATGATCCAGCAATCCCATTACTAGGTATATATTCAGAGGAGCTGAAGGCAAGGACACAAACAGACATTTGTACATCAATGTTTATAGCTTTATTTATAATTGCCAAGAGATGGAAACAGTCCAAATATCCACCAATGGATGAGTGGCTAAACAAGCTATGGTATATAGAGATACAATGGAATATTACGCAGCAGTAAAACAGAATAAAGAAACAAAGCATGTAAGTATGTGGATGAACCTTGATGATATTAGGCTGGGTGAAATTAGCCAGAATCAAAAGGACAGATGCCATGTGGTGTCACTAATATGAACTAATATTAATGAATGAACTTGGGTAGTTAAAGTTAAGAACACAGGTTATCAGGAGATAGAGATAGGGTAGAGATTGGGTATTTGGTGCTGAAAGAGTACAGATTGTACAATGGGAAAAATTCAGAAATGGACAGCACAACACTACCTGATTGTACCACAATAATAAGTAAAATGAATGAAACTGAATATATAATTGAGCGAGAAGGGCTGGGGCCACATATGAAACCAGAAGGAAAGATAGAGGATAAAGACTGAGATGGTATAATTTAAGAATGCTTAGAGTAGACAGTGATGGTGATTAAGTGTACAAATAAAAAAAAGTTTTTGCATGAGGGAGAACAAATCCCTTGACAAATGAATGTGAAGACTGTAAGGTTTTGAAAATGGATGGTATACAGGAAAAACTACAATCAATCCAAGTTAGGATCTATAGTCAGCAGTATCGCTGTAATATGCTTCCACTGAATTTAACAAAGGCATTATGCCACAACTAAATTTCAGCAGGCAGGGCATATGGGAGAGGGGTATGAATTCTTCGTGGAAGAAAAGAAAATGTCTTCATGTGGATTATGGTGGTAAAGGCATGTCTATTTACTTAGGTTGGATTATATGATGTGCAGATAAAACTGTTTAAAAATGAACATAGCGAAACAAGTGCTAGAAAAAAATGCAGAGAAAGAGATGTACCTATTCATTGTTAGTAGGGAAACTGAGAGCTACAGCCCCTTAGAGGGCAGTGTGGTGGCTCCACAGGAGGCTAGGGGTGGGGTTATCATATGATCCTGTTACCCTGTTGCTCAGTACATAACTAGAGGAACTGAGTGTGGGGACACAAATGGACATTTGCACACTTGTGTTACAACACTGTTCACCAATTCACAATAGATGAAGGTGGCCTAAAGGTACAATGCCAAAGGAATGGAAGGGGGAACTGTGGTGTTTGCATACAATGAACTACTGAGTGGCCCAAGAAGGAATGAAGTTGTCAGGCATGCAACGAGGTAAATGCACAAACCTTAAGGACTGTATGTTGAATGAAATGTCAGAAACGAAAAGTATCAATGAAGCAAATATTATGCCTCATTCATATGGCCTGTATTAGTTAGGGTTCTCTAGAGAAACAGAATCAACAGGAAATATTCATAAATATAAAATTCATAAAATTGTCTCATGTAACTGTGGGAACATAGAATCCAAAATCTGTAGGGCAGGCTGTGAAGCTGATGATTCCAACGGAGGGTCTGGACAAACTCCACAGGAGAGGCTCGCCAGATGTAGCAAGAAGAGAACTCGTCTCTTCTGAACCCTCCTTAAAAGGCTCCCAGTGATTAGATTAAGCATTACTCATTAAAGACGACATTCCCCTTGGCTGATTACAAATGGAATCAGCTGTGGATGTAGCGATGTGATCATAATTTAATTCTATGAAATGTCCTCATAGCAAAAGACAGGATAGCACTTGCCCAATCAGACAAACAGATACAACCACCTGGCCAAGCTGACACATGAACCTGACCATGACATGGATTAACTATAGCATAAAAACTCAGTGAACTGAAGTTGAGATCATGGATTATCAGATCAGGGACTACTGAAAAGGGTCCTAGATTGTAAGCTCTTACAGAGGTCACATATATTTAGAAGCTATAACTGTTATTTCTAAATTCTGAGATTCTGAGCTGTTTGTATATAACCTGGTCATTCCCAGAAACTTTGGATATATTTATGTGACTCCTGAGACCAGAGTTAGAACTCTGGAGCTATGGCAGTCAGCACTAGCCCATACAGGAACTGTTTAAAAAGTTGAAAAAGGGATCAGACTTCAACTAGAGATATGAATGATGCTGATCTGGATAGGACTGGGGTAGACAAGAAGACAAGGTAAATGATGATATCATCCATATTTTAAAATTTCAACTTCTATGTAAGACCAAAGGGAGAGATGTTTATTTGATACAAAATTTATATTTTGGGTAACGCATTACCTAATGTAACTTGTATGGTCAGTTTAGTTGGACACCGTAAGTACATGGAATCTTGAATAGGGAGTGAACTCTTGTTGGATTGTCCAGGTTAGTGTAATGCCCAGATATAATCCAGATTAATTTGGGCAGTGAATAAAGAAGTATTTGCGAAGTCCCCTTGGGGAGCTGGGGAAAAGGAGGAAATATTCAACTTACCCCAAATTTGGAGAATTCCTGATATTCTCGCAAGCAGTAGGGACAACAATCAATAGGCTGAGCCCTCTATCTTGGGGTTCACCCCTACGAAATATATTCCTGCAAAGGACAGGCTAAGCCTACTTATAATTATGCCTAAGAGTCACTCCCAGAGAACCATTTTTGTTGCTCAGATGTGGTCTCTCTCCCTCTCTAAGCCAACCTGGCAGATGAACTCACTGCTCTCCCCCACTACATGGGACATGACTCCCAGGGATGTAAATCTCTCTGGCAACATGGGACAGGGAGAACTCCCAGGATTCACCTAGACCCAGGATCCTAGGATTGAGAAAGCCTTCTTGATGAAAAGAGGGAAGAGAGAAAAGAGACAAAATAAAGTCTCAGTGGCTGAGAGATTTCAGAGTCAAGAGGTTATCCTGGAGGTTATTCTTTTGCATTAGATATCCCTTTTTGGTTTATGGTATATTGGAGTGACTGAAGGGAAGTACCTGAAACTGTTGAGGTGTGTTCCAGTAGCCTTGATTCCTGAAGACAATTTTGTAACAATATGGCTTTTACAATGCGACTATGTGATTGTGAAAACCTTGTGTCTGATGCTACTTTTATCCAGGGAATCAACAAATGAGTAAAAAATTATGGATAAAAGATAAATAATAGGAGGGTGAGGGGGACAAAAAAAAAGCAGGTACTAAAAGCATCACCAGTTTAAACCTCTGTTAATGATAGCTCAATACTAAGGCAAGGTTGGTAGAAGAATTCATGGAAATATGCATGCCAGCAAACTGTATTCATTAGCTTTGTAAAAGACAGTGTATTGCTAACTTTTCCACTGAAATGTGGCAGAGATGAGTGAATGTTTATCCCTGGAGGCTAGGTCTTGAGCACAGGTAGTACAAGAATAAAATTCCACTTGTCTCCCTTTTCATCTTAAAATGTCAAGTGATTACAAATAACATTAGCTCTTGTTTACTTACAATGTGCACAGTATTACAGTAAAAGCCTTACATGACTCTCACTGAATCTGACAACAACCCTATGCTGAGGGTGTGCTGAAGCAAAGGCTCCCACCTCAAGAGAAATGAGTCTAAGATGTCAAGAAACCTGCCTAGGACCAAAAACCAAGTATATGGTGCGATACATTTAAATGAAGTAATCTGGTTCCAGAGCCCTGCTCTTAACCATTAAGCTATGCTGAATTCGCCTCCAAAAGATGCCTATATTTGTTTTAATTTCTTTTTTAATGTTATTTTCTTCAAATCGTTGTATGGAACTAACCCTTGAAGATAATTGTGCCCACTTATCCTGTGGCTGGGTCTGCCCACCCAATGTGCACTGTGCTGCACCCTGGGATTTAAAGAAACCAACTCTGCAGAACTGATCTGCCTGTTCTCTCGATTCTGTGGCAGGCATTGGCTGTCAGCCCCATCATTCCTAGATATATAATGCAATCCTCAAGTTCTTTTAGGCCTGAACTTCATTAACAGCCAAGATACCACAAGTACCAGTTGCTTACAGCATCTTTAAAATTAAAAACTCATCTCTAAACTAGATTATAGTAAATTAACTACAGAGCCTGGCTGACAGCAGACATACTGAGAGGGAAAAGTGAGAGGCTGACTCAATTTACCAGACATGAACAGCTACCATACTCACCCAAGACTGCACAAAGGAGCCTTCCTTAAATAAAGAAACTGGGAACTGACCACATCTAGAGGGTCAGTCTTAGAAAGGGATAGGTAAGCTCTCTTATTCATTCATTTATTTATTCAGGACTTAACAAACGCCAAGTGTTGGACACTAGCTAATCATATACAGATTCATTCATTCATTCACTCACAGATTCATCATTCAAACACATATGTGCATCTACCACAATCCAGACATAAATTGTGGTAACTGCTGTGCTTAACTGCTGTGAAAACACAGACTGATTGACTGACTGACCCATCTGATTTTATTCTTCGAGTCACCAAACACTAGTCAACCTTGATATGCCTGGTACTATTCTAGGACCATGAATAAAACAATGAACAAAAAGTTCCTGCTCTCATGGAACTTACCTTCTAGTGGAGGAAAACAATGAACAAAAAAGTATGTAATTATGTCAAGGAATACAGTGCTATGATGAAAAATGATACCTTATAAGGTGACAAAGAGTAGAGGGATGTGCCACAATATGAAGAGGGTTGCCAGGCACTGCATCTCTGATTAAAAAGCAGAGGCCTGAGGGAAAAGTGGGGGCAAACCAGGGAAGAGGTTACCAGACAGGGAAGGGAAGGGCAAAGGCTCTGAGGCAGAAGCACGTCTGAAAGTTTTCAAGGATAACAAGTTAGCCAGGGCAAGAATAGGGCCAAGGTACAGTAAGAAAGAAGAAAGAAAGAGGAGGTGAAATCATCTAACTCTAAACCACTGGCAAGTGTCTCAAATTCTATCATTTGTGCTTCATCGCAGGCCTTAATTCCTGCCAAAATTCAAATGCCCTGCACAAGACAGGCAGTAAGGCAGGCTCTATCAAATATTTATACAGTGGTATATCAGTACTCTGTGGAGTCTCCTAAGAGTTGATTTGGGGATAGAAGAATGACCCCTTCAGGCAATGAACTTGATCTGATTAGAGTTTGTCACTCATAGAGTAACCGTATATTTGATCTTTAATTTAAATGTCCACTTGCTCACAGAACCTTAAGCTGACTTATCAAACTGAACACTAGATAAAGATGGCTCAGGCAAAGGGTACAGAATAAGAAGGCTTTCAAGCCCTGAAGACAAGGCTTACAGATTTTGCCATTAACTCATCTGCAGTCTGCACAGAGTCCTCAAAGTCAGGAATGACCCTGGGCCACAGAGAGCACTGAGGAACACGATCAACTAAGGCCCATCTGTCCCCAACTAGGAGAGAAATCTCCAAGTCATCTTCAACTCCTCTTTTCTCTTGCTGCCTGCACCTGACTCCTGTTCAGTAGTTTATCAAGAGGTGATTATTCTCTTTCTGAGATTTATATCTCATTCCCCAAATAACATAAACACTTGCACAGACACACACACATACTCGTGCCTGCCATAACTGAGTCCTTATCATCTCTCACCCAGATGTCTTCCTATCTTCAACTTCCAGTCCTGAGAGACTGATTTCATGTAAACCAAGGTCTGCTCTCAGTCTCCTAAGAAAAAGCCTTCAGTGGCTTCCCATTGCCAACAAAGCACAGTACAGACTCGCCAGGCCTTTAAGGCCCTCCCTGGGCTGAGCCCAAGCCCTTTCCCTTCATCATGTCAACCACAATTGCACTCCTGCAGCTCTGCACACAGTGTAAGAACATGCCACACATCTGCCTATTTTGTGGCCTTCTCATCTCGGCTTGTCTAAACGTACTCCCACCTCTGAGAAAACTTTCCTGATCCCCTTAACCAAAATAAATTGCATCATTCACTTGCTGCTTATGCCTTTAAAACGGTCCTTCTTTCACTCTGCATTTTTAGAGAGTTAAGCATTTATTGTCTACCTTTCCTAGGAGGTGTTTAAGTGCTTGCTGAATGACAAAAGTCTGCTCCTATTACTACCATCGCTCAAGCAAGAAGTCTGGAGGTTTTCATGGACCCCTTCCCCTTCTCCTTCATCCTCTACATCAAATTGCTCTTCAAGTCTAGCCAATCTCTTATCCTAAACATCTCTCAAACATATCCCCTCTTCTCCATCCCTGCTGCCACTAATTCAGGCCCTTGCCTTTGATCATGAGGATATGTTCAAAGCCTCCTAACCTGTGTTTCCCTGCCTTCAACCTCACCCCTTTCTCAAATCACATCTAATTCTTTCTAAAATCCTTGTCCATGAAGGTAAAGCAAAGGATATCACAACTTACACATTCAATGCATTCTCCCCTTACCAGCAAAATACAATGCGATAATATGGGTGCTTCAATCACTGTAGTAGTAAATGTAAAAGATGTCTACAGCTGCTGTAGCAAAGGTATATGGGTGACATTTAAACTTCATACATGTTTTAACATCTAGTTATTGAGAATTTATAAGCCAAAAAGCATCCCTGAAATAAATATGCAACACTACACACGAATTTCAGTTAACAAACACCCAAATACTGCCAAATTAATAATGAGAAAATCAAGTTCTTAACAGTTATTGATAATTAAAAACTAGATTCCCAACAATTAAAAATTGTCACAAATCAAGACCACACTGATGTTACAATAATAGTGTCCATTCAAACACTGCAGGAATTCCAGTTATAGCAACTCCAATTGTGTTTGTCCATGCTTCGTAGGAGGCTGAAACATACCACAGGCAAGCATGGTGAGGCAGCCGGATTTCCAGCAGAACGTGAAACGGTCACCCAAAAACTCCAGCAGGGCACTAACTAAACACCAAATGCACTTCACTAAATTTTATCAACATTTTTGTGATTCCTAGTCACAGCTTAAACTTGGACATCTTTGAAATTGGAAGTCTCACACTAAGAACTGGAAGCACTTGTTTGTCTTGACTGGATCACAGCTATCTAGAAGAAGCCTTAGAAGTAGTGTCCATGTCTACAGAATCCCTATTCTAAAAAGCAAATCTGATTCAATAACTTCCTACCATAAAATTCCATAGTGGTGTTCCACGTCCTCAGAATAAAATCCAAACCCCTTAACCTACATGAACTGGCTCCCGTGCACTTTTAGGCTCTGTTCCCCCAACCCCATGCCTTCAATTGCAGCAGTCACAGCAATGTTCCTTGTAGTTCCCTGGGCATGCCGTGCTCTTGCTGACTTCCCTGCATCTCCATCTACACAGCTATCTGAAATGCCTTTTTACAACTTTCTCCCAGTTACTCCTTTTTGGGCAAACTCCTCCTTCAGGCCCCATCTCAAGAGCCACAAAATCTTAAAAGTATTTCATGACATTCCAATCCCCAGGTATGTGATCGTGGGACACCTGATAATGAACACCATGGTAGCACTCTTCATACTGCATTAAGATCACCTTGTCTAACATTCCCATTACAAACTTCACTTTTTACTCCACCAGGGTGACCCATCAAACTGATACCACAAAAAACTTCAAATTCAAAATCACAGAAAAGTTGTCTTAATTTGAAGCCATAGTGCACCAAAAGCAGCCTGAATTTCCAAATTTCCAAATTTCCAAATTCCCATAACTCTGAAACGGAAGGCCTGAGAAAATTGGGGAATACTGCTGAACTCAAGACTTTTCAGGTGTATGTTTATGTCTGCATAGCTCAACAAACATACAAAAGTAAAGCTCAAAATGTGCCAGTTTGAATCTGTGGTGGACCCCAGAAAAGCCATGTCCTTTAATCCTCATTCAATATTGCTAGATGGGAGCATTTTGATTTTTCCCATGGAGATATGATCTACCCAATTGTGGGTGGTAACTTATGATTAGATGATTTCCAAGGAGATATGTCTCCACTCTTTGAAGGTGGAGTTGCTTACTGGAATCCTTTAAAACAGGAAACATTTTGGAGAGTCTCTTTTTGTAGAGCCATCAGAAAGCCAGCAGATGCTGCCATGTTCGCCATGTGCCCTTCCAGCTGAGAGAGAAACAAACATCATCGGCCTTCTTGAACCAAGGGATCATTCCCCTGGATACCTTAAATTGGATATTTCTATAGATTTGTTTTAATTGGGGCATTTTCTCAGCCTTAGAACTGTAAATTAGCAACTTATTAAATTCTCCTTTTTAAAAGCCATTTCATTTCTGGTATATTGCATTCCAGCAGCTAGCAAACTAGAACACAAAACAAATGGGTTTCAGGGCAGAAGAATGTGTTTAAAAAAGAAACCTGTATACTAATATTTAGCTCTGTTTCCCCCTATAGAATGTTGTTACCAGCCTACACTCAAATTTCATTCATGATTTTCTGAGCTAAAATGTTGTTCCACATGTCAAAATACTTGAATAGAAAGGGGATAGTCGGGAAGTTATAGGGGAAATTACAATTTTAGTTGATTACATATTTGTTATTGACTAATTAAGGTTCTGTGCTGGTTTAAAACTGTTGTGTACCTCCCAGAAAAGCCATGTTCTTTAATATGATTCAACATTGCTGGATGGGATCTTTTTTATCATTTCTATGGAGATATGACCCATCCAATTGTGGGTGGTTGGGTAGGTGGTACCTTTTGACTAGGTGGTTTCCATGGAGCTGTGTCTCCACCTATTCAAGGTGGGGTTGCTTACTGGAGTCCTTTAAAAGGGAACCATTTTGGAAAAAGCTTTAAAGCCCACACAGCCAGAGACCTTTGGAGATAAAGAAGGAACATGTCCCTGGGAGAGGTTCAGGAAATAAGAAGCCGGGAGAGAAAGCTAGCAGACATCCCCATATGCCTTCCTGGCTGAGAGGTGTTCAGAAGCCAAATACCCCAGCAGATGCCAGCCACGTGCTTTCCCAGCTGAGAGGTACTCTGGGTGGCATCAGCCTTTCTTGAGTAGAAGTAACCTCTTGTTGATACCTTAATTTGGACACTTCACAGCCTTAGAAATGTAAGCTTGCAACTTAATAAATTCGTTTTTTAAAAGCCACTCCATTTCTAGTATATTGCATGCCAGCAGTTTTAAAAACTAAAACAGGTTCCAAATGAAATAGTGGTCCCTGTGTTTGAGGAATTGATATTCTGGAGTTTGAAGGATCAAATCACTACTGTCCCATTTCCCAGAATACAATATCAACTCTAAGTACACTTCTGAGAGCCTCACAGTTATTTTAAATTGATCTGAAAACCGAAGTTGCTGTGATATGCCAAGAAAGTTAAGAGTGAAGGGAGAAAATGTCTCACCAAGTTACTTAAATATGATACCAATAATGCCATGGAATCTCTAGCCAAGTCTGAGGGCCAGACTATGCAGCCCTCTTCATGGACCATGCTGGGCTTATGGGCTTCATCCAAGTGCAGAGGAGAGGTTTTGAGGTGGGAAGTGAAATTATATGACAGGCATTTTTCAAGTTCACTTTGGGTCCAAACTGATGAGTGAAATGGGGAAATGTGGAAGCAGGGCAACTAATAAAAAGGATTTTACATTAACCTAGGCAAATCATGATGTTGGCTTAGACTTGAAAGTGTAGAAGATGGATTCAAGATCTACTTTAGGAAGTATTGTTAAAAATTGGTGATTTGGAGGAAGAGAAAGGTGAGCATTGTAAGATGACTTCTGGTTTCTAATTTGAAAAAGTGAGTTAAGAACTGTACACCTTAGAGAGATGGTGCAAAGAGGGGAGGTCTGGAAAGAGGCTATGGGAGAGACCAGTAGTCAAAATTTGGACACATTAAGTTTTAGGCGCCACAAGTTTACTAAGGGCTATAAAGATATATTTTTTAAATGTCACAGAACCATAGAAGGAGCAATGCGGAATGATGGTGCCTTAAGGCTGCCCCACTGATGACTGTCCCCACCCACCTCTCAGGGTGCTTTATGTCCTGCCCGTGCACTGGCTCAAGAAGGGGTACAACCACATGAGGTGCTTATGAAGCCAAATTCAGCCAGGACACATGCAGGTTGCTTCTATGGTGATCCTTGGTAACACAGATACAAACTTTGATGTTAAGAAAATCATAATCTTAGCAGTAAAATGTATCTGCATCACAACACAACTGGAAATAAAATATGTAGCCTGATAGTTTCTTCATTTACAAGCACTGGAAAAGGTGTGCTACTTTCCTGATATTGATATTTTCAAAGATTTCCAGAAGGATCTCGGTATTTGGTCTTGCGCCCACGACACTTAAACCACCGAAGTCTCACTTAGTTTGGGGATTTGCAGATCAGAGTCTCCCACGGAAAAATGTTACTCTTGGGCAGATGCAGGTTCTTCACCCAGGCCCAAATCACTCATGAAAAAGAAAAATCAGACCCTTAAACACAAAAGCTTTGCTATTAGCTTCATTTGTCTTTCAACAAAAAAGACCAGAGAGATACAACCCATTTTGGCATCTCATTATGATGGGTCTATTTTCCAAATACCCAACAAAAATCAAAATACCTACCGTTCAACAGTCTGCTCTCTAATTAAAAGTTGACGCATCTTTTTAAAATCACATTTAACTAAACAATTCCACATGGCAATAAAGTACTGTGCTCTGCTAACTTGATTAACAGAACCATTTGTAATTACTTAAAGGAGAAGGGAGGAAAGGAGTATCATTAGATACAGCTAGATTAAGCTGAGCAAACCCCTATGTCTTCTGGTTTATTCACAGAGCAAGACAGAGCAGTGTTCAACTAATTAAGTTTTCTGAATTTAAATAAGATGTAACAAAAATAAAAATTACAAGACCAACTATAAAGTCTCAGGAGGAAGATATCTGCTTTTTCAAGAGGGCTGCCTAGCTGGGGGTCAAAAAAAAAACATACATACATCAGGGTCAGACTGCATCTCTCGACAGAAGGTCAAGGCTCTTTATCTACTTCCTAAAAGGAACATGGGGAACTGGATGTAATGAGACAGAGGCCACAGGTTTTGTGACACCAACAGTTTGCAGCTTCCAGGCGAAAGAACCAAAATAACACAGGAAAAAAGGACCCAACTCCATTCACGTTGGGCAAACACCCCACTCCTCTGAGATAGTTTCCCAATTTTGAAATGAGACATTATATTTGCCCCCACCTACTTCCCAAGATCGGAGGGAGAAGAAAATCTGGTGATGTATGGAAAAGCACTCTCTAAAGGGAAAGATCTCTGCAAATGTAGGAAATTACTGTTGATTATTATTAGCTAGGAAGGGCTAAGATAAATTTTTCAAAAGGGTGGTGTCATGGTTAGGGACAGGTGTCAACTTGGCCAAGTTGTGGTACCTGTTCATCTGATTGGGCAAGCGCTGGCCTGTCTGTTGCAATGAGGACATTTCATAGGATTAGGTCATGATCACGTCAGCTACATCCACAGCTGATTCCATTTGTAATCAGCCAAAGGGGAGTGTCTTCTGCAATTAGTGATGCTAAATGCAATCATGGGAAGCCTTTTAAGGAGGACTCAGAGGAGACAGGTCCCATTCCTGCTTTGGCTGGTGAGCCTCTTCTGTGGAGTTCATCCAGTCATCGGCTTCGCAGCCTGCCCTGTGGATTTTGGACTCTGCGTTCCTACGGTCACGTGAGACACTTTCATAAATTTTATATTTGCAAGTGTTCCCTGTTGATTCTGTTTCTCTAGAGAACCCTAACTAATACAGGTGGTGACCAATGAAATTGCTAAAATTAGTAAGGAAAATTTTAAGAATATTTCAGAAGTATAAAAAACAGTTTTCACAAAGGAAACCTCCTGACTCAGTTGTTAAAAGGTCTAGTCATTAAAAGGTCAACTATCCATTGATTGACACAGTCCTAAGTATCAGGGGACTGCACAGGCAGATGAGGGCTCTGCCATTTAGCAGACAGGGGGACCACAGCCACTGTACGACCAAATCTCCACCTCATGCAATTCCCATTTGGTCAACACCAGTCACAGGAGGGAGAAGCAAGCTGGGGAGCTGGGTTCCTATGGCCTCTTGTTTCCTGTTCTGTCTGCCACCTCCCTTTTCTTCTTCTCAACGTTTCAGTTTCTGGATTATTGCTCTTCACTCAGGCCCAAATGACCCATGAAAAAGAAGAATCAGATACTTAAACACAAAAGCTTTGCTATTAGTTTTATTCCACCAATAACTAAAAAGCAAAGGACATGTAGAGAAGAGTAGAAATGTCTAGCCAATGTTGAAAGAACAGAATCTGTTTAACAGTGATTTGTAGTACAGGCCCAAAGAGAGGTAGCACAAAAATGAATGAACACAAGAGCTGACCATTTAAGTGGGGCAGATTAAGTCACTTACTCATTCAATAAACATGTATGGAGCATCTATTGTGTCCCAGGCTCAATTCAGATATAGCTGTGAGGAGCTTATTGAGAAAAACACACAAGCATGTGGTAAAGTGTGGCAGTGCTGTGACAGAGAGGTCACAGAACAGGAGTCCCTAACCAACTGTGGGAGAAGAGTGAGGAGGGCAGAGGAAAGGTACTAATGATCACATGAAGTCCATTATAATATGTGCCTTTAAGAAAGAGAAACTCCCATGGGGGTTCAAAAGCAGGAGAAATCACTGCCAGACAGGAGGGAATATGAAATGGCTTCCTTTCCAGGGAGAGACCAATTGATAAAGGTCATGAGGGATGAATAGGAAGTTAGCCAAAGAGAGAAGGAGTGCTAAAATACTACATACAATAATGGGTTTGTGTGAGGGAGGGCAAGGATACTAATTCCTCCCCCAAAATGGGTTTCCATTATAAGAGAGGTTTAGTAAGTTCAAATTTACTTCTATTTACCTTTTCTTCAACTTCAAGAACCGGTGTTTCAATAGTTTAAGCCAACTGACTTCCAGAAAAGGTGACTTGAGAGTTATTCCTGTTGAGAAATTAGAGGAAGACGTATAACAGGTGTTGGGGGAAGCAAACCCTACCCATGGACCCATTTTGGGGACTCCCTCCACCACCACCCCTGGTTCCCCTCCCCAGCTGACTGACTCGTGGATGCATCCCTATCACCAGTCAGCTACCCAGGCTCCCTTCTTTTCTCATTTCAGAATCCAGACATGCAAATTTAGGCAGGTAGCAGTGAGCCCTGGTCAAGACACACACAGAGACAGGAGATAAGCAGGACTGTGCAGTCCCTGAGAGGGCCTTCCTGCTCCAGTTCCCAGCAGGCCTGCTCACACTGTGCTCCCTGCATTCCTGAGATTACTACAACAAGCCCTCTGCTAAGCTAAGCTGACATGAGAGCATGTCTGTTTCTTACAACAAAAACTCATCAATGATTTTTAAAATGACAGATTCCGCACTGGATCCAGAAAAAAAAAACAAAAGTGGAAGGTGGAGGAATAGAAGTTTCTGAAATAAAGCCTTGGGAAAAAAAACAAAGATGATGAGAGAAATGACCTGAGCCTGAATTACAGTCCCATAATAGCTGAGAGGAAAAGAAGAGAGAGATGTGTGAGCCCCAGAGAGGAGATTCAACAAATCATTCATAAAATTCTAGCAGCATTAAACATTACAATGGAGGCCCAGATCCTAGGGAAAAGGGGCTTTCAATATGGCCATTAGCCATAACAAAGTAAAATAAGTAAGAGTCTCATTGAAAAATACAAGGGTGGGAGACTGAAAAGTATTACAGCAAGCAAGGAATAATTGATTAATAGTGCAATGCCTATCATGACTAGAATGAGAAGTGCAATATGTCAAGGATAAGTCTTAGTTTCCTATGCTGTCTTTTATATTTTATGGACTGTAAACTTTTTTTTTTCCTGAAAACTTCCTAGGTTTATGCCCAATCTCTACCCCTTACCACATTTTTCCATTGGTTCTCAAGATGGTCAACCATGAACTCACCTACCATGGGATTTCAGGAACCTTAGCTCTTCTAGCCCGCCTCTACTAGAAAGCAATGATTTCGGTGAAGTTCAGAGAGTAAAAATGTAGAAGGGAGGGGTGGGAAGTAAGGCTGGATAGGAAACCCTGAAAATCAAGCTAAGGAGTTTAGACTTTATGCAATCAGCCTAAGTGTCTAAATGACTGTATTCCTTGAGAATTTACTATGCAGAAAAACAGGAAAGTTACAATTGGGTTGCAAAGGGAAATTATGACCCAAACCACAAATACTGAAGTGATCCTCACCCTTGTCCTCTACCCTCTATAGGTTATTTTCCCCTAGCTCACTACCTACAACAAAGGCTCTGTAAGTTTTCCCTGGCACATAGGCCTTCTGCGCTGTTCAGCGCATCAAGGGGGGTTCACTGTGGCATTAGCTGTTACTGAACAGGGTATAGAGCTGTGATAGGCACACCAGCTGGCCTAGTGAACAGGCTACCAGACAGCTCTCTCCTGTCCTCTCACCCCAAGAGGATAGAGCCACACCCTGTCTATCTAGGCCAAGCAGCAGGGGCATTTCCTTCTAATGCCAGCCCTACCACTTTCTCTCTCTGGGCTTCACTTTACCTATCCATACCAAAAGGGAGAGAGAATAAACTAAATCCACCAACTTTTTTTGCTGACAGCTCTATACAAATCAGTACAGAAAATAAGAATAAGATTTTAGAAGTCTTCATAGCAATTTGTTATTCCTGTAGTCAGTAGATTTCTCATGCTGAACAAGGCATAGACTGGTACCTTAGTTTTCTGTGGCGCTATGGCAAATTACCACAACTTGTTGGCCTAAAACAAGTTTACTCTCTCACAGTTTTGGAGGCAATAGTTCATAATTAGCAGGGCTGTGCTCCCTCTGGAGACTCTAAGAGAGAATCCATTCTTTGCCTCTTTCAGTTCTGGTGGCTTATGGCATTTCTGATTGCAGACCCAGCACCCCAATCTCTGCTTCTGTTTCCATATAGCCTTATCCTCTATGTATTTATCAAATATCTTTCTGCCTTTCTCATCTAAAGGATATATATGATTCCATTTAGGGTTAGGGTTTACCTGGATAATCCAGGAAAATCTCATCTCAAAAACCTTTCTTCTTTTTTTTTTGGTATGGGCAGGCACTGGGAATCGAACCCGGGTCTCCGGCACAGCGGGCAAGAACTCTGCCTGCTAAGCCACTGTGGCCCACCCCAAAACCCTTCATTTTAATCACATCTGCAAAGTGATAAGATACTATTTACAGGTTCCAGGGATTAGGATGTAGACATACCTTTGGGGACCCCTTCAACTCATTATAACTGATTTGGCTATTGTTGAATTCATGTGACAAGTTGCAAGGGAATGTGTGTACACTCATATGAGTCCATCAATGGGGGTAGAGGAAACCAACACTGTCTTAAGCCACAGATATTCTGAAAAGCAATGAACTAGACAACCTCTGAGACCCCTTTGAACAGACACACTCTGGACTCCTACTCTTCCTCTATAGCCCAGAGGCCCAGGTAAGAGAGGACCAAACTGCAATGGGGAGCCCCAGAAAGGAAAACAGGCAGATGGCAAGGTTGCCAAGAGCAGCTGCACACTGTTGTCTCAGCCCTTCCAAGAACCAGTTTCCCAGCTTATCTGCCAGGCAATGTATGGGCTACTCTCTTCCCACCCCAACTGCCTGTCATTCACATTGCTTAAATTAATTGTCTGCTCTGTTTTCTGTTCAAGAATACCTCCCTCATCCCATCAATTGCCCAGTTTTAAATGTGCAAGTCTGATAAGGGGAACAAAATTGCTTTATTAAAAAAGCCTTGTGCATCTACTGCCGTCCACCTACTAACATATTTTCTCCTCCTACCCTTCTCCTGCCACCTTGCAAATGCTCAGGATTCATAAGAGAATGGAGAAGGCAAGTGGAGACTTGACAAAACAAGGATTTTACTTTATAATAGAAGTCTTCTTGCCTTGCAAGAATACTCACTGCTGACTACTAGAGGATGATTATGGAAAGCTGATGGCATAGGAAGATCCAGATATCTGTCCTTTCACCAAAACTATAGAACTCAAATAGAGTATCTGAATTAACGATTTTCAAACACTGAAGTCTAGTGGAACACTGTACAGCATCCAGGGAAAAGATGGAGGAAATTGCAGTAATTATCTGAATTTCACCATCAGGGCAGTGGCTACCACCTCTACTCCCCAACCACTGTAGCTAGCAGCAGGGATCTGCAGCCCAGGTTTCCTGGTATAGTCTACAGGTGCCAAAGCGGGCTATAAAAATCTAGTCCTATAAAATCCCAGGGTGTGTAAGCTGACTGCTGTTCATTACTTTTGATTAGCTACTTCAGATTGCTGGGGTGCCAATTCTGAGGTCAGACATTATTCCAAACCCCCTCAGGCAAAAATGACAGAATTCTTTAAAAAGTAGTACCCATTTTTCTTTTTTCTTCCTTTTGACACTTTCCATTTGGGAGCAAAAATAATTTGGAAAAGTCACAAATTGACAGCTGCAGCTCTCAACAACATTAAATCTCCTGGAAGAGTGAGAGAACTTGATTTTCAGAGTTACAACACCATAATACCCAAATTGTCCAGATCTCAACAAAAAATTATGAAACTCACAAAGAAACAGGAAAGTCTGGTCCATTCACAGAAAGAAAAGAAATTTCCAGCAATCATCCCAGAGGAAGCATATACACTGGAAAAGTCAAGAGTAATTTAAATTTAAAAGTTTAAAAATCAACAGTCTTAAATATGTTCAATGAGCTGCAGGAATCCACATACAAAGAACTGAAGAAAAGTAGGAAAACACTATCTGAACAAAACATTGAGACAGAAATTCTAAAAGGAAACAAAACAAAAATTATGGAGCTGCAAAGTACATTTATTAAAATGAAAAAAGATCATTACACAGTTCAAGAGCATATTTGAACAGCCCAAAAAAGAGAATCAGCAAACTTGAAGACAAGACAATGGAAATTATGCAGTGTGAGAAGCAGAAAGAAAAGCTAACAAAGAAAAATGAACCGATTCTGAGATCTGTGGGACACCATTCAACATACAAAAAAACCCCACAATATCAGAGTCCCAGAAGGATGAGAGAGAGAAATGGGCAGAAATAGTGGCCAAAAACTTTCCCAATAGGATGAAAGACATGAATATACATATCTAGGAAGATCAACAAACCGCAAGCAAGATAGATTTTAATAGATTTATACCAAGACACATTATAGTGAAACCATGAAAATCCGAAGTCAGAGAGGGTTTTCAAAGCAGCAAGAGAGAAGTGACTTGTC
Source organism: Tamandua tetradactyla (assembly GCF_023851605.1). Classification (NCBI taxonomy): domain Eukaryota; kingdom Metazoa; phylum Chordata; class Mammalia; order Pilosa; family Myrmecophagidae; genus Tamandua; species Tamandua tetradactyla. The sequence continues at coordinate 49,650,246 of NC_135334.1, read as the reverse complement.
ACATAAAAGAGATCTTCAATAATATTAACAGCCGATTTGTAAACCAAAACCATGGAGGCCAGAAGACAGTGGGATGGCACATTTAAAGTCCTTAATTGTCAGCCAAGACTACTCTAGCAAGTAAAATTATCTTTCAAAAATGAAGAAGAACTCTTTCTCCGCAGGCCCGCCGCGCGGCGCCCACGCCCCGCAGCAGCCGAGCCGCCCGACCTCCTTCTCCCCTCTCTTTCTCCGCCGGCCCGCCGTGCGGCGCCCACGCCCCGCAGCAGCCGAGCCGCCCGACCTCCTTCTCCCCTCTCTTTCTCCGCCGGCCCGCCGCGCGGCGCCCACGCCCCGCAGCAGCCGAGCCGCCCGACCTCCTTCTCCCCTCTCTTTCTCCGCCGGCCCGCCGCGCGGCGCCCACGCCCCGCAGCAGCCGAGCCGCCCGACCTCCTTCTCCCCTCTCTTTCTCCGCCGGCCCGCCGCGCGGCGCCCAAGCCCCGCAGCAGCCGAGCCGCCCGACCTCCTTCTCCCCTCTCTTTCTCCGCCGGCCCGCCGCGCGGCGCCCAAGCCCCGCAGCAGCCGAGCCGCCCGACCTCCTTCTCCCCTCTCTTTCTCCGCCAGCCCGCCGCGCGGCACCCAAGCCCCGCAGCAGCCGAGCCGCCCGACCTTCTTCTCCCCTCTCTTCCCCCTCCTGCTCCGGCTGCTCTCCAACCACCACGGTGCCCTCTTCCCCCGCCTTCACCGTGCTCCTCCGCCACCAGCCTCGACAGCCTTGCCGCCCTCACCTTTCCTCCTCCAGAACAGCTACTGGGGGAGTGGAGATAATACAGAGCAGCTGCCGGAGCCACGACGGAGATCAAAGGGACAGCGGACCCCATCCTGGAACGGCTGACTATCTGGGAGAACCAGGTCCGGTGAGATCACCAAGGGGCACGGGCTTTCCTGGGTGGGACGACAAGCGACCGGAGTCCCTCCCTTCCACCTTCCTGGGCCAGCTGGTAGAATTGGACAGGCGGTCCCCTTAGGCCGCGGCGGCTGGTGCCCCCACCACACGAGGCCCCCCGGAACAACTGAGATAGTTGGGTCGGAAACCCCCAGACTGCGGAGAACAGTGACCGGGGGGTCCCTTCCAAACACGTGACTCCCCCGTCGGCTGGGAACAGTGTACTCTCCCGGGCTGCGACAGCTGGCGCCCTCCCGCCACGCTTGGTGCCCCGCGCCGACTGGCTAATTTGGCCAGACGCTCTCCTGTGCTGCGACGGCCGGCGACCCTCCCCACGTTTGGAACCCCGGGCCGGCTGGCATTCTTCCAAGACGCTTAGGTTGCCGAACCTCCCCTACGGCGAGAGTTTTCCAGAGTTGAGGGACCCACAGCAACTTTCGCTGGTGGAACCCACAGACAGGCGTGTGCCACGAGCGCCACCTACTGGGCAGGATAGGAAGAACAGAACCCAGAGATTGCGCAGAAAAATCTTTCAAGCTGTGGGGTCGAACACCCGGGGAAATCTGACTAAATGCCCAGACGCCAGCAGAAGATAACGGATCACGCTCAGAAAATTGAACATATGGCCCAGTCAAACGAAGAAACCAATAGTTCAAATGAGATACAGGAGCTGAAACAACTAATGCTGAATATACGAACAGAAATGGAAAACCTCTTCAAAAACGAAATCGATAAATTGAGGGAGGACATGAAGAAGACATGGGCTGAACATAAAGAAGAAATAGAAAAACTGAAAAAACAAATCACAGAACTTATGGAAGTGAAAGATAAAGTAGAAAAGATGGAAAAAACAATGGATACCTACAATGACAGATTTAAAGAAACAGAAGATAGAATTAGTGATTTGGAGGATGAAACATCTGAATTCCAAAAAGAAACAGAAACTATCTGGAAAAGAATGGAAAAATTTGAACAAGGTATCAGGGAACTCAAGGACAATGTGAACCGTACAAATATACGTGTAGTGGGTATCCCAGAAGGAGAAGAGAAGGGAAAAGGAGGAGAAAAACTAATGGAAGAAATTATCACTGAAAATTTCCCAACTCTTATGAAAGACCTAAAATTACAGATCCAAGAAGTGCAGCGCACCCCAAAGAGATTAGACACAAATAGGCGTTCCCCAAGACACTTACTAGTTAGAATGTCAGAGGTCAAAGAGAAAGAGAGGATCTTGAAGGCAGCGAGAGAAAAACAATCCGTCACATACAAGGGAAACCCAATAAGACTATGTGTAGATTTCTCAGCAGAAACCATGGAAGCTAGAAGACAGTGGGATGATATATTTAAGTTACTAAAAGAGAAAAACTGCCAGCCAAGACTCCTATATCCAGCAAAATTGTCCTTCAAAAATGAGGGAGAAATTAAAACATTCTCAGACAAAAAGTCACTAAGAGAATTTGTGACCAAGAGACCAGCTCTGCAAGAAATACTAAAGGAAGCACTAGAGTCAGATACAAAAAGACAGAAGAGAGAGACATGGAGAAAAGTGTAGAAAGAAGGAAAGTCAGATATGATATATATAATACAAAAGGCAAAATGGTAGAGGAAAATATTATCCAAACAGTAATAACTCTAAATGTCAATGGACTGAATTCCCCAATTAAAAGACATAGACTGGCAGAATGGATTAAAAAACAGGATCCTTCTATATGCTGTCTACAGGAAACACATCTTAGACCCAAAGATAAATATAGGTTGAAAGTGAAAGGTTGGGAAAAGATATTTCATGCAAACAACAACCAGAAAAGAGCAGGAGTGGCTATACTAATATCCAACAAATTAGACTTCAAATGTAAAACAGTTAAAAGAGACAAAGAAGGACACTATATACTATTAAAAGGAACAATTAAGCAAGAAGACATAACAATCATAAATATTTACGCACCGAACCAGAATGCCCCAAAATATGTGAGGAATACACTGCAAACACTGAAGAGGGAAATAGACACATATACCATAATAGTTGGAGACTTCAATTCACCACTCTCATCAATGGACAGAACATCTACACAGAGGATCAATAAAGAAATAGAGATATTCTATATTACTATAAATGAACTTGACTTAACAGACATTTATAGGACATTACATCCCACAACAGCAGGATACACCTTTTTTTCAAGTGCTCATGGATCATTCTCAAAGATAGACCATATGCTGGGTCACAAAGCAAGTCTTAACAAATTTAAAAATATTGAAATCATACACAACACTTTCTCGGATCATAAAGGAATGAAGTTGGAAATCAATAATAGGCGGAGGGCCAGAAAATTCATAAATACATGGAGGCTCAACAACACACTCTTAAACAACAAGTGGGTCAAAGAAGAAATTGCAAGAGAAATTAGTAAATACCTAGAGGCAAATGAAAATGAAGATACAACATATCAAAACTTATGGGACGCAGCAAAGGCAGTGCTAAGAGGGAAATTTATTGCCCTAAATGCCTTTATCAGAAAAGAAGAAAAGGCAAAAATGCAGGAATTAACTGTCCACTTGGAAGAACTGGAGAAAGAACAGCAAACTAATCCCAAAGCAAGCAAAAGGAAAGAAATAACAAAGGTTAGAGCAGAAATAAATGAAATTGAAAACATGAAAACAATAGAGAAAATCAATAAGACCAGAAGTTGGTTCTATGAGAAAATCAACAAGATTGATGGGCCCTTAGCAAGACTGACAAAAAGAAGAAGAGAGAGGATGCAAATAAATAAGATTAGAAATGAAAGAGGAGACATAACTACTGACCTCACAGAAATAAAGGAGGTAATAACAGGATACTATGAACAACTTTACGCTAATAAATACAACAATTTAGAAGAAATGGACAGGTTCCTGGAAAGACATGAACAACCAACTTTGACTCAAGAAGAAATAGACGACCTCAACAAACCAATCACAAGTAAAGAGATTGAATTAGTTATTCAAAAGCTCCCTAAAAAGAAAAGTCCAGGACCAGACGGCTTCACATGTGAATTCTATCAAACATTCCAGAAAGAATTAGTACCTACTCTCCTCAAACTCTTCAACATAATCGAAGTGGAGGGAAAACTACCTAATTCATTCTATGAAGCCAACATCACCCTCATACCAAAACCAGGCAAAGATATTACAAAAAAAGAAAACTACAGACCAATCTCTCTAATGAATATAGATGCAAAAATCCTCAATAAAATTCTAGCAAATCGTATCCAACAACACATTAAAAGAAGTATACATCATGACCAAGTAGGATTCGTCCCAGGTATGCAAGGATGGTTCAACATAAGAAAATCAATTAATGTAATACACCACATCAACAAATCAAAGCAGAAAAATCACATGATCATCTCAATTGATGCAGAGAAGGCATTTGACAAGATTCAACATCCTTTCCTGCTGAAAACACTTCAAAAGATAGGAATACAAGGGAACTTCCTTAAAATGATAGAGGGAATATATGAAAAACCCACAGCTAATATCATCCTCAATGGGGAAAAATTGAAAACTTTCCCCCTAAGATCAGGAACAAGACAAGGATGTCCACTATCACCACTATTATTCAACATTGTGTTGGAAGTTCTAGCCAGAGCAATTAGGCAAGAAAAAGAAATACAAGGCATCAAAATAGGAAAGGAAGAAGTAAAACTATCACTGTTTGCAGACGATATGATACTATATGTAGAAAACCCAGAAAAATCCACAACAAAATTAATAGAGCTAATAAATGAGTACAGCAAAGTAGCAGGCTACAAGATCAACATTCAAAAATCTGTAGCTTTTCTATACACTAGTAATGAACAAGCTGAGGCGGAAATCAAGAAACGAATCCCATTTACAATCGCAACTAAAAGAATAAAATACCTAGGAATAAATTTAACCAAAGAGACAAAAAACCTATATAAAGAAAACTACAAAAAACTGTTAAAAGAAATCACAGAAGACCTAAATAGATGGAAGGGCATACCGTGTTCATGGATTGGAAGACTAAATATAGTTAAGATGTCAATCCTACCTAAATTGATTTACAGATTCAATGCAATACCAATCAAAATCCCAACAACTTATTTTTCAGAAATAGAAAAACCAATAAGCAAATTTATCTGGAAGGGCAGGGTGCCCCGAATTGCTAAAAACATCTTGAGGAAAAAAAACGAAGCTGGAGGTCTCGCGCTGCCTGACTTTAAGGCATACTATGAAGCCACAGTGGTCAAAACAGCATGGTATTGGCATAAAGATAGATATATCGACCAATGGAATCGAATAGAGTGCTCAGATATAGACCCTCTCATCTATGGACATTTGATCTTTGATAAGGCAGTCAAGCCAACTCACCTGGGACAGAGCAGTCTCTTCAATAAATGGTGCCTAGAGAACTGGATATCCATATGCAAAAGAATGAAAAAAGACCCATCTCTCACACCCTATACAAAAGTTAACTCAAAATGGATCAAAGATCTAAACATTAGGTCTAAGACCATAAAACAGATAGAGGAAAATGTTGGGAGATATCTTATGGATCTTACAACTGGAGGTGGTTTTATGGACCTTAAACCTAAAGCAAGAACACTGAAGAAGGAAATAAATAAATGGGAGCTCCTCAAAATTAAACACTTTTGTGCATCAGAGAACTTCATCAAGAAAGTAGAAAGACAGCCTACACAATGGGAGACAATATTTGGAAACGACATATCAGATAAAGGTCTAGTATCCAGAATTTATAAAGAGATTATTCAACTCAACAACAAAAAGACAGCCAACCCAATTACAAAATGGGAAAAAGACTTAAACAGACACCTACCAGAAGAAGAAATACAGATGGCCAAGAGGCACATGAAGAGATGCTCAATGTCCCTGGCCATTAGAGAAATGCAAATCAAAACCACAATGAGATATCATCTCACACCCACCAGAATGGCCATTATCAACAAAACAGAAAATGACAAGTGCTGGAGAGGATGCGGAGAAAGAGGCACACTTATCCACTGTTGGTGGGAATGTCAAAGGGTGCAACCACTGTGGAAGGCAGTTTGGCGGTTCCTCAAAAAGCTGAATATAGAATTGCCATACGACCCAGCAATACCATTGCTAGGTATCTACTCAAAGGACTTAAGGGCAAAGACACAAACGGACATTTGCACACCAATGTTTATAGCAGCGTTATTTACAATTGCAAAGAGATGGAAACAGCCAAAATCTCCATCAACAGAAGAGTGGCTAAACAAACTGTGGTATATACATACGATGGAATATTATGCAGCTTTAAGACAAGATAAACTTATGAAGCATGTAATAACATGGATGGACCTAGAGAATATTATGCTGAGTGAATCCAGCCAAAAACTAAAGGACAAATACTGTATGGTCCCACTGATGTGAACGGACATTCGAGAATAAACTTGAAATATGTCATTGGTAACAGAGTTCAGCAGGAGTTAGAAACAGGGTAAGACAATGGGTAATTGAAGCTGAAGGGATACAGACTGTGCAACAGGACTAGATACAAAAACTCAAAAATGGACAGCACAATAATACCTAATTGTAAAGTAATCATGTTAAAATACTGAATGAAGCTGCATCTGAGCTATAGGGTTTTTTTTGTTTTTGTTTGCTTGTTGGTTTGTTTGTTGTTGTTGTTTTTTACTATTACTACTACTTTTATTTCTTTTCTTTATATTAACATTTTATATCTTTTTCTGTTGTGTTGCTAGTTCCTCTAAACCGATGCAAATGTACTAAGAAACAATGATCATGCATCTATGTGATGATGTTAAGAATTACTGAGTGCATATGTAGAATGGTATGATTTCTAAATGTTGTGTTAATTTCTTTTTTTTTTTTCCGTTAATAAAAAATAAAAATAAAAAATAAAAAAAAAATAAAAAATAAAAAAATAAAAATGAAAAGTCAAAAAAAAAAAAAAAAATGAAGAAGAAATTAAGACATTTATAGATAAAAGTTGAAAGAGTTCAGTACCAGAAGACTTTTCCCACATGAAATGCTAAAGGGAGTACTTCTGGCTGAAATAAGAGGGCTCTAATTTGAAGCCACTAGAAGAATAAAAACACACTGGTAAAGGTAAATATAAAATTCTGTATTACATGTGTCGGTTTGTAAATGCTTTATCCTCCCATATGACTCGGGATAATGTATAAAACAGCATTTTAAATTTATATTAATGGGCACACAACATGTAAAGATGTAATCTTACCCATTCGGATTATAAAGTAGGAGGGTCAGCGATATATAGCAGTACCAAGTTTGTATACTATTGAAACTAGGTTGGTGCTAGTTGAACTAGGTTGTTATTGGTTTAAGATGTTCATTATATGAAATCAGAAAGAAAGATAGATGTTAAAGATTGAGATGGTATAATCTAGGAATGCCTAGAGTGTATAATAATAGTGAAATGTACGATGTACAAATTTTAAGAATGTTTTGGCATGAGGAAGAACAAAGGATTGTCATTATTGCAGGGTGCTGAAAATAGATGATAACTAATACTTTAAAATGTCACCTTATGTGTGAGACTAAAGCAAAAAATGTTTATTTGTTACAAAACTTAGATTTTGACTAGAGCACTTCCTAATATAACTTATGTAGATAGTTTGATTGCATGTCATAAGTACTTGGAATCTCAGGTAGGACATGAGATTTTGTTGGTTTGTCCAGAGTGATCCCCCAATGAATCCCAGAATGATGTGATCAGTGACTGGAAAAGTAATTGCAAAGTCCCCTTCGGGGAATGGTGAGAATGGGGGGAAACTCAACTTCCCCAAGTTGAATTCTTGATATTCTCACAAGCAGTGTGGACAACCAAAGCTATACACTGAGCCCCCAGTCCTGGGGTTTGTTCACATGAAACTTAACCCCACAAAGGATAGGTCAAGTCTACTTAAAATTTAGGCCTAAGAGTCACCCCCAAGAGAGCCTCTTTTGTTGCTCAGATGTGGCCTCTCTCTCCAGCCAACATGATGAGCAGTCTCATCACCCTCCCCCTCTCTGCGTGGGACATGACTCCCAGGGGTATGGACCTTCCTGGCAACTTGGGACAAAGATCCTGGAATGAGCTGAGACTCAGCATCAAAGGACTGAGAAAAACCCTAGAATGAGCTGAGAATTAACATCAAGGGATTGAGAGAACCTTCTCAACCAAAAGGGGGAAGAGTGCAATGAGACAAAGTGTCAATGGCTGAGAGATTCCAAACAGAGTCGAGAGGTTATCCTGGAGGTTATTCTTACACATTAAGTAGATATCACCTTGTTGTTCAAGATGTAGTGGAGAGGCTGGAGGGAATTGCCTGAAAATGTAGCGCTGTGTTCCAGTAGCCATGTTTCTTGATGATGATTGAGCAATGATATAGCTTTCACAATGAGACTGCGGGATTGTGAAAACCTTGTGTCTGATGCTCCTTTTAGCTACTATATCAACAGAAGAGTAGAACATATGGAATAAAAATAAATAATAGGGGGAACAAATGTTAAAATAAATTCAGTTTGAAATAGTGGTAAATGAAAGCGAGGGGTAAGAGGTATGGTACGTATAGTTTTTTTTTCTCTATTATCATTTTATTTCTTTTTCTGTTGTCCTTTTATTTCTTTTTCTAAATCGATGCAAATGTACTAAGAAATGATGAATATACAACTATGTGATGATATTAAGAATTACTGATTGTATATGTAGAATGGAATGATATCTAAATGTTTTGTTTGTTAATTTTTTTAATTAATAAAAAAGTTAAAAAAAAAAGATGTTCATTATAATTAAAAAGGTAACCACTAAGAAAATAACTAAAAAATATTTAAAAAAAGAAAGAAGCAGGGATTCAAAATGATTCACTAAACCAAAAGCAATTAAATATATTCTAAAGGTAATAATGGAATAATTGAGGAACAAAAAATATCCAAGAAATACAGAGAAGAAATAGATAAATGGCAGAAGTTAATCTTACCTTCTGAGTACCTTAAATGTCAATGGGTTACTGTCTCCTATTAAAAGGCAGAGAATGGATGAAAAAGCATGGCCCACTTTTACTCACTTTAGATACAAAGAACCAAAGGAGTTACAAGTAAAAGGGTGAAAAAATATATTCCATGAAAACAATAATCAAAACAAAGTGGGAGTAGGTATATTATTGTCAGACAAAATGGAGCTTAAAACAAAAAAATTACAAGAGACAAAGAAGGAAATTATATATCGACAAAAGGTTCAATCCAGCAAGAAGATAAAATGAATATAAACATATATGTACCCCACCTCACAGCAGAGCCCCAAAATATGTGAAGCAAAAGATGACAGAACTGAAGAAAGAAATAGATATTTCTGCAATAATAGCTGGAGACTTCAATACACCACTTTCAATAAATAATAAAACATCTAAACATAAGATGAATAAAGAAACAGAGGAATAAACAACACTATTAACCAATTTGACCTAATGGAGATAAACAGAACACTCCACCCAACAATACCAGAATACACATTCTTCTCAAGTGCACATGGAACATTTTCCAGGACAGACCATATGTTAGGACACAAATCAAATCTTAATAAATTTAAAAATACTGAACTCAAACCGAATATCTTCTTGGATCAAAAAGGAATTTTTTAAAAAGTAACTAAATATTTTTAAAGGCAATAATCAATAACAGGAGAAAACTGGAACTTTTATAAATATGTGAAAACTAACACACTATTAAACAACCAATGGGTTGTCAAAGAAGGAATCATAGGAGAAATGAGGAAATATTTTGAGATAAATGAAAATGGGAAACACAACATAACAAATTTATGGAATGCAGTAAAGGCAGTGGTCAGAGAGAAATTTATAGATCTAAATAAATGCCTGCATTAGAAAATAAAAGATCACAAATTAATAACCTAACTTCATACCTAAGAAACTAGAACAAGAACAATTTAAACCCAAAACTAGTAGAAAGAATAGTAAAGATTAGAGCAGAGATAAACGAAAAAGAGAATAAAAAAAACAGACAGAAATCAAAACAAAAAGCGGTTTTTAAAAAAGATCAATAAAATTGACAAACACTTAGCTAGATGGCTAAGAGAAAGAACATAAATATCTAAAATCAGGAATAAAAGTGGGGACATTACTACCAACATCATAGAAATAAAAGGTTTTTAGAGGATGCTCTGAACAATTATATGTGAACAAATTTAAAAATCTGGATGAAATGGCCAAATGCGCAGAAACATACAAATTACCTAATCTGATACCAAAAAAAAAGGAATAGAAACCTTCAACAGACGTATAACAAGTAAAGAGACTGAATCAGTAATCAAAAACTACATCCACCCACCCCCCAAAATAAGTCCAGGACTGGATGGTTTCACTGCTGAATTCTGTCAAACATTTAAAGAAGATCTAACATCAATCATTCTCGGACTTTACAAAAAAATAGAAGAGGGATTACTTTCTTTATCATTTTATGAAGCCAGCATTACCCTGATACCAAAGCCAGATAAAGACAGCACAAGAAAACAAAATTATTAACCAATATCCTTCATGAATACAGATACATAACTCCTCAACAAAATACTGGCAAACTGAATCCAATAGTATATTAAAAGGATTATACATCATGACCAAGTGGAATTTATTTCAGGAATGCAAGTATGGTTCAACGTAAGAAAATCAATGTAATACACCACCTTAACAGAATGAAGAGAGGGAAAAAAGCACCATGATCATTTCAAATGATGCAGAAAAGGCATATGATAAAATCCAACATCCTCTCATGTTTAAAAAAAAAAAATTCCACAAACTAGGAAAGGAAGGGAACTTTTTCAACATGAAAAAGAGCATTTATGAAAAACCCACAGCAAATATCATATTCACCAGTAAAAGACTGAAAGCTTCCCCCCAAGATCAGGAAGAAGACAAGGGTACCCAATGTTACCATTGTTATTTAACACTATACTGGAAGCTCTAGCCAGAGCAATCAGGCAAGAAAAGAAATAAAAGCATTTAAACTGGAAATGGGCAACTCAAATTATCTCATTTCACAGATGGCATGATCCCATATACAGAAAATTCCAAAGAATCCACAACATAGCTAAAAGAATGAATAAACTCAACAAAATTGCAGATTAACAAAATAAACATGCAGAAGTCAAGTGAGCTTCTACACACCAGCAATAAATAATCTGAAGAGAAAAATCACGAAATCAATTCCATTTACAATACTATCTAAAAGAATAAAATATCTAGGAATAAATGTAATCAAGGAGGTAAAAGATTGGTACACAAAAAACTGCAAAACTTTGCTAAAAGAAATTAAAGACCCAAATAAATGGAAAGACCCCACATTCATGGATTAGAAGACTTAATATTGCTAAAATGTCAATACTGCCTAAAGTGATCTACAAATTCAGTGTAATCCCTATAAAAATAGCAGTAGCCTTTTTAGTAGAAATGGAAAAGCTCACCCTCAAATTCACATGAATTTGTAAAGATCCCCGAATAGCCAAAATACTTTTGAAAAAGTAGAACCAAGCTGGAGAATTCACATATCTGATTTCAAAACCTACACAAAGCTACAGTAATTAAAACAGTGTGGTACTGGCATAAGGATAGACATAAAGACCAATGGAACAGAATTGAGATTCCAAAGTTAAATTCACACTTTTACAACTGGCTGATTTCCCACAGAGTTCCAGGTCTATTCAGTGGGGATAGAATAGTCTCTTCAATAAATGGTGTTGGGGCAACTGGAAATTGACATACAAAAAATGAACATGGGTGCCTACCTCTCATCATACATAAAAATTAATTCAAAAATAGGTCAACAATCTAAATATAAGAGCTAATATTATAAAACTCTTACAAGAAAACATAAGGAAATGTCTCCAAGACCTAGTAGTGGGCGATTTTTAGATTTTACACCAAAAGCACAAACAACAAAAGAAAAAACAGAAAAATGGAAGTTCATAAAAATTAAAATCTTTTAAGTAGAGGACAGTATCAAGAAAGTGAAAAGACAACCTACAGAAGGGAAGAAAATATCTGGAACCCATATATGCTGGTTTGAAGCTATTATGTACCTCAGAAAAGCCATGTTTTAACCCTGATCCAATCTTGTGGGGGCAGCCGTTTCTTTAATCCTCATTCAGTATTGCTGGGTGGGATCTTTTTTATTGTTTCCATGGAGAGGTGACCCTTTCAATTGTGAATGGTAACTTTTGATTAGATGGTTTGCATGGAGATATGTCTCCACCCATTCAAGGTGGGGTTCCTTTTAAGAGGGAGCCATTTTGGAAAAAGCTTTAGAGCCAACAGAGCCCACACAGACAGAGACCTTTGGAAACGAAGAAAGAAAATGCCCCCGGGGAAGATGTTTGAAACAAGAAGTCAGAGATCCCAGCAGATGCCAGTCACAGGTCTTCCCAGCTGACAGAGATGTTCCTGACCCACTGGCCTTTCTTTAACCAACGTATATTTCTTTGGATGCCTTAGCTTGGACATTTTTATAGGCTTAGAACTGTAAACTTGCAACTTAATAAATTTCCTTTTTAAAAGCCATTCTATTTCTGGTATATTGCATTCTGGCAGCTTACAAACTAAAACACCACATATCTGATAAAGGTTTATTATCCAGAATATATAAAGAACTCCTTCAACTCAACAACAAAAATACAAACAACCCAATTTAAAAAATGGGTCAAGGATTTGAATAGACATTTCTCAAAAAAAGATACGCAAATGGCCAATAAGTATATGAAAAGATGCTCAACATTATTAGCCATTAGGGAAGTGCAAATTAAAACTAAAATGAAATACCACTTCACACCCACTAGGATAGTTATTTTGGAAAAAAAACTGAATATAAGTTGTTAGCAAAGATGCAGAGAAAACTGTCATACATTGCTGGTAGAAATTTAAAATGGTGCAGCCACTGTGGAAAACAATTTGGCAGTTTTCAGAAAGTTAAACATAAACTTACCATATGGCCCAGCAATTCCACTTCTTCCAAATGAGCCAAAAGCAGGGATACAGACAGATATTTCTATACCAATGTTCATCTCAGCATCATTTACAACAGCCAAAAGCTGGAAGAACTCAAGGGTCCATCCCAGACTAAATGGATAAACAAAATGTTATATATCCATATAATATAAAATTATTCAGCCATAAAAAGAAGTGAGGGCTTGCTGATACCAGCTACATCACAGATGAACCTCACAGACATGTTAACTAAAATAAGCAAGACACACAAGGTCAAAAATTGCATGATTCCTCTTATATGAAATACTTAGAATAAGTAAATTCATAGAGACAGAAAACAGAAAAATGGTTACCAGTGGTGGGAGGGGGTGGAGAATAAGGAATTATTGCTAAAGGAGTATCGATATTTGTTTGGGATGATGAGAATAGCCTGAAAAGAGATAGTGGTAAAAGTTACATAGTACTGTTGATGTAACTAATGCCAAAGAATTGTCCGCTTAAAATGGTTTAAATGGTCTTTGCTATGCATATTTTACCACAATTAAAAATAAATATATTGTTTAAAATAAAAGAGTACTCTTTGTTAAATTAACTGGCTTCAAATCCCTTTGCTATGTTTTATTTCAGCCTTAAAGGGCAAAGCATTTCAAAATATCCAAGATGGTTTAAAATGACAACACTCAATGCAGGTAAACACGTTTACCATTTCAGATTATCTTCTTGCTTCTAAACCTTAAACTTCCTCAGTTGTGCATTGTTCCTCTCAAAGTCTGAAAACTAATAGACTTTAGAGGGGCCAAGGATTGAATGGAGTCACTTACAGAATGGCATGTATTTAGGTTGCTGAATTTTCAGGTGTTACTCTGAGATTGAGTTAAAAAAAATTCTTAGGGAGTTTTGATGCTCTTGATTCCTGATCTTTGTGATTGAGTTTGAGTTGCAGAAATATCATGAGTTGCTAATTAAAAAAAAAATAACTTTTTTCTTTAAAACAGTAATTTGCACTAATGGTAGAAATTTGGGGAAAAAAAACTGAAAGGTCTAAAGCTGAAAAAATCTGCTAATCAGAATCACTACAAACATTTTGCTGTATTTGCATGTATTTTTGTATGCATAGTTAAGATCATTGTGTTTAAGTTTTGAATTCTACTTTTTCTATTTATTGTATGAATATTTTCTTTTACGTTGAGACACAACATAGAGGCCTCTATTAGTTTCCTGTGGCTGCTGTGACCAATTACCACAATCTTAGTGGCTTAAAGCCACAAGTTTTTTTCTTCTCTCACAGTTCTGGGGACCAGAAGTCTGAAACCAGTATCTCTGAGCTGAAATCAAGATGTTGGCAGTACCACGCACCTTCTGGAGACTTAAGGGGAAAACCTGTTTCTTGCCTCTTCATGCTTCTGGTGGCAGTCCTTAATTTGTGGTCACACACCACCTTTGTGGTCACATTGCCTCTTCCTCTTCTGTGTGTGTCAAATCTCTGTCTTTCTTTTATACTGACACCGGTGATGGCATTTAGGGCCCACCAGGGTAATTCAGGATTCTTTCCCCATTTCAAGATCCTTAACTAAACCACACCTCCAAAAACCCTTTATATAAGGTAACATTTACAGATTCCAGGGATTAAGACAGAATATCTTTGAGGCTATTATTCAATCTGTGACAGAGCATGGACTCTGAGGCCAGATTGCTTGGGCTTAAGTCCCAGTACCATCCTTTACCAGCAGTGTGACTATTGGCAAATGTCTTAACTCCTTTTCTGATTTGTGAAATGGAAGTAATAACTATACTTAGCACAGTGAATTGGTGTGAGGATTAAGAGAGTTAAAATATGTAAAACTCCTAAAAAGTTTAGGGAGTATCTGATTAACTACTGGATTCCCAGATTAATCTGAGTACCTGATTAACTATCATTATTTCAGTTGTTATTTTTATTAAAAATTCTTCATAAGATGTTATTTTAATGGCTGCATATACTTTTATTTATGAATCTGCCATTATTTAATCATTTCCTTTGTTGAATATTAAATTTAGTTCCATTTTTTAAAATACCTCATAATACTGCCTTGAATATCTCTGAGCATTAAATTGTGTCCATTTCAGATTCATTCCCTACTACAGAGTTGTAGGAAATGGAATTAAAACATCAAAGGATATGTAGAATGTTAAGCCACTTAATAAGAATTTTCCAAATTGCTTTTCAGAAAGATTGAGTCTGTTGATACTCCTACCAGCAACTCCTACAGACAAGAGTGCTGTCTTTACCATGCCATACCTGCATTGAGTGTTGTCATTTTAAACCATCTTGGATATTTTGAAATGCCTTGCCCTTTAAGGCTGAAATAAAGCATAGCAAAGGGATTTGAAGCTAGTTAATTTAACAAGGAGTACTCTTTTATTTTAAACAATATATTTATTTTTAATTGTGGTAAAATATGCATAGCAAAGACCATTTAAACCATTTTAAGCGGACAATTCAGTGGATTTTAATGTAATAGAAAATAAAAAGTTCACTGAAGTGGCCTCAGTTTCTACATTGCAATGAACAATTGAGAAACTACAGCTTATCAAGTTTTCTTGTAGTTTCAAAGACTATCCACTATTAACTGAACAGGCTACTAAGATATGTCTCCCTTTTCCAACTACATATCTGTGTGAAGCCAGATTTTCTTCAAATACTTCACCAATACAACATATTGCAACAGAATGAATGCAGAAGCATTTATGAGAATCCAGCTGTCTTCTATTAAGCCAGTCGCTAAACAGATTTGCAGAAGAGTAAAACAATGCCACTCTTCTTTTTACTGACCAAAGCAGATTCATTGCCAGATGCGCACAGAAGTCAATGTCATGACAGCAGGATTTTGAGGGGGGGGAAAGGGTATTGTGACCACCTCAGCAAGGAGACAAGAGGCAACCCTCAGCTCTGTCTCCCCAGGCAGAAGGGGTCTGGGGGTTTGATACTATTTGGGGAAGGTGGACCTAAGGGAATGGTTAAGGATGTGGTGAAATGGCATGGGTTAAGGGGTAGGCTAAAGGGAGCATGCACAGTTCCAAACATGTTATTTTAAGAGTCACATGTTCAAAAATAGCAGCTTAGCATGATCGGTGGGATGATTTTTACTATAACTAGGGAGAGGTGACTAGGTCAAGGTTTCTCCTTACTACACATGCCCCAGCAGCTAGAGCTGACTGGAACTGGCTTTAGCAGGTGTTGGAAAGGGATAAAAACAGTAACTTTTCTTGTGGTGAAGCAAGCTTCTTTTAAATAAAAATGAACAAAGGAAATGGAACCTTCTACAAACCAGTAAGGGGGAGGCTATTTCAGAGCAAAAGTGGGTTAGTGGGCAGCAGTTTCATTCTTACTGAACACTGTTTGGGGAAAGTTATTGTCATTGTTCTAGTTTGCTAGCTGCCAGAATGTGATATACTAGAAACAGAATGGCTTTTAAAAGGGGGAATTTATTAAGTTGCAAGTTTATAGCTCTAAGGCCGTGAAAACATCCAAATTAAAGCAAGTCAACAGAAATGTCCAATTTAGGCACCAACAAGAGGTTACCTTCACTCAAAAAGGGCCGATAAAGTTCAGGATTTCTCTCTCTCTCAACTGGAAAGGCATAAGGCCATGTCTGCTAGCTTTCTCTCCAGGCTTCTTCTTTCCTGAAGCTCCCCCAAGGGCTTATTCCTTCTTCATCTCCAAAGGTCTATGGCTGCAAGGGCTCTCATGGCTGTCATGGCTTTCTCCAAACTGTTTCCTCTTTTAAAGGTGTTCTAATTTGCTAGTTGCCAGAATGCAATATATCAGAAACAGAATGGGTTTTAAAAGGGGAATTTAACAAGTTGCTAGTTTACAGTTCTAAGGCTGAGAAGATCTTCCAGTTAAAACAAGTCTATAGAAATGTCCAATCTAAGACATCCAGGGAAAGATACCTTGGTTCAAGAAGTCCCATGAAGTTCAGGGTTTCTCTCACAAGTGAGAAGGTACATGGTGAACATATTCAGGGCTACTCTCTCAGCTGGAAGGGCACATGGCAAACATGGTGTCATCTGCTAGCTCTCTCTCCTGGCTTCCGGTTTCATGAAGCTCCCCGAGAGGTGTTTCCCTTCTTCATCTCCAAAGGTTGCTGGCTCATGGACTCTCTACTTCGTGGTGCTGCAGCATTCTCTGCTCTCTCCAAATCTCTTCCATTCTCCAAAATGTTTCCTCTTTTATAGGACTCCAGAAATTTATCAAGACCCACCCAAATGGGTGAAGACATGTCATCACCTAATCCAGTTTAACAACCACTCTTGATTAAATCAGATCTCCAGGGAGATGATCTGATTACAGTTTCAAATTCATATCCTGCCTTTATGAAATGGGATTTAGATTAAAACATGGCTTTTCTAGCAGACGTACATCCTTTCAAACCAGCACAAAAGGATTCCAGTAAACTAGTCAAGACCCACCTGGAATGGGTGGAATCACATCTTCTTCTAATCAAAAGTGATGGTGGAGTTATACAGAGAAGATAGGATTTAACAAATGATTATGAATGCTGAATCATTAAATTGATATCTCTTTTAGTCTCCATTATCTTAGAGCAGTCAGAAGTAAAAACCTAAATTGTGGAACTATAATCCATGCCAAACTCTGAAATCTGTTCTACAACTAACTGTGGTGCTGTGCTTTGAAATTTATTGCTTTTTTGTATACATGTTATTTTTCTCACACACACACAAAAGTTGATTGTGATAAAAAAAAATATTTATTCCTTCTAGCCTCCTATATTCTGGAGTAGCTAGAAGGAAAAATCTGAGAGGATCATATGGTAGCCCATGACAAACTCTGGGATCTATCCTATAACTCTTTGTTGAAGAAGGCTTTGAAAACTATTGCCTTTTTCTTTATTTATTTTGTATATATGTTATATTATACAATAAAAATAGTTTTTTTTTAAAAAAAAGACAAATACCCTCAATTGGGTGTGTCACATCTCTGTGGAGATAACCTAATCAAGTTTCCAACCTACAGTACTGAATAGGGATTAAAAGGTCCACAAGATGGATCAAGGTTAAAACATGGCTTTTCTAGGGTACATAAACCTTTCAAACTGACACAGTTATGTTACATATTTATTATTATGTTTAAATGAATTTAATAAATATTTTTTAATTTTTTCATTTTTAATTTCTAATATAGTAAATATTGAGAAGTATAATTTACATAAAGAAAAGCTCTTTGGGGATTTCACAAATTTTTAAGAAAGGAGTCCTGAGACCAAAAGCTTGAGACCTGCTGGTGTACTATAACGGGGAGCAGAGAGAGACAATACTATAATGGGGAGTAGAGAGAGGCATTTCCTTGAGACCTGCTGATGTACTATGACGGGCAGTAGAGAGAGGCAGCAGGTGAGGAAAGGGTGAAGATACAGCAGGGAGAGTCACCAATGGTTTCCCAGATTGTGATGAGATGCTCAAAACTGATGAAGAGTATTAAGTACCAAGTGTATAGACAGATTCGTCTTTTATAAAGAGCAAGGACATCATAAATTTCTCCTCTATTCCAAGAACACAGAATTTTTAAAACAAGTATGATGGCAAATTAAACTGCAGGGCATTGAAGGTCTATTATTGGAACCTAAAAAATGAAATACAAATTTCTATAAAAGAGCAGGAAGAGAAAAACATTAAATTTTAATGACAAAAGGGAAAGAAGGAAAGCAGGGACTCGCAAATGGATTTGCAGCCAAATAGAACTGTAAAAACTGAAGAAATCAGTAACAAGAACAGGGCTTTAAACATCTAAAGATGCTAAAATCAAGATGCATTTCAGAAAAGTCTGGAAAATAAAAATAAAGGAGCCAGCAAAGAGCAATAAATAGCAGCAGTAAAGAGGGAAAATGAATGCAGCCCAGTGAAGACAAACAAAAGCATTTAGAAATAAAAAGAAATAGTAGGGAGAGAAAAGCAGCCCATATTTCTAGAGCACACACTCTATCCAATCAGCACACTGAGGAGGGAACAGAAGATGGAGGCAACAGCTCCACAGCAAAGAAGATTCATGCAGAGCCCTCCACAGGACTGGGACTGCAACCACAGGGCTTGACCTCCTGAGCAAAGACCTTGCCTAGGAAGAGAGTGATTACACCCTCAGGAACACAGATCACATAATAAAAGACAACTAAACTTGCTCTCAAGGAGCTTATAAAGACAAAAAAAAAATACACTGATGGAGTTGTAACCAAAATAAGATAGGGATCCCATCAAGAACTCCAAACAGAGGACCTTGACAAGTTTCTCAAACTCACTGGGCCTCAGTTTTCTCTCCTGCAAAAAGAGGAGACCACCACCTACTCCACAAGGCTGACAAGAGCAGAGAGGATGCTGCATAAAGGCTCTGAGTACAGAACTGCCATATGGCAGATCAATAAGCAAAAGCTGTAATTATCATCGTCATTATTTTAGTGCCAGAGCAGAATCCGGAGCTGTCACTGTCCTCAAACTATGCTAGAAAGCCCTCCACAGTCAAATATCAAGGTTTTAAAATCACTATTATGTGAATGTAGAAAAGGAATCTGACTGGCTTTGAGCCAGGGCTATGCTCATTGACCTAATGAGAGAACTGCCCTGGACCACAGAGGTCTGCAGCCTAATACATGAGCCTACTTGGCACCTATTGGCTAACCAGCATACATTACAAAGTGATATCAAGTAAAGGAAGCCCAAATAAGAAGGGAAAACAAAAACAACAGCAAAAACTTCCTGACAGCCAGCCAATACTGTTACGCCAGGTACCTTTCACATGATTTATCTCCCCTAATTGTCATGATCAGCCCAGATATAGATGAGTACAGTGTTATTACCCCCATCTTATGGAACAGGAAGCAGTCTCAAGGTTCAACTGCAAAAAAGGGGTGTAGCCAGGACCCCCACCTCTTGGTCAGGATCCAGGGCTTTCCCACTAGATGGCACTGCCCACCCCACCCCCACAGGGATTTGAGGATCTACCCAACAGATGTGGGCCAGCAGCCCTTCATGCAGTTAGAACAGTACACTGAGAATCCATGGGATTGAAAGACAAAAAAAAATTTTCAAAATATTTGAATCCACCCACGGAAATAAACATGACCAATTAAAGAAATATTTTCTAGAAAGGTCAGACAGGAAAAAAAGGAGTAAAGGCATTTCTACAGGGTCAATCAATTCAGCAAAAAATGAGACTCCTCCCTTTTCTTCTCCCATAGCTAATCCAATATTCAATTAATTATTCCCTGATTAAAATGTGAGACACTGTCCTAGGGGGAAGGGCTCTGCAAGCCAGCCTAGGTGCTTTCAGACAGATATCAAGCAAACAAGCAAAAAAATTGCTTTTTGGTTGCAGTGAGCTGTGAACTTGCAGTAGTCCAGGGGACTATAGGGCAGGCCATAAAGGCATCTAACCACATCTGAGAGGTCATGGGAGCACAGGCAAAGGCTACAGGTGTCTGAAAGCCGGACACATTTGGGAGCTCAGAGGCTAGTGTGACAGGTGTGGGAAGAACTGCAAGTTCCCTGGGAGGTGAGCAGGGCCTTGTGACTACATGGATTTCGGACTCTCCTAAGAGCATGGGACTCTGCTGACAGAAGAGAAGCACCATCCAATTTGCATTATTCTGACAGCAATATGGAGGTCTCGGGGGAATAAGACTGGATGTGCACAGGTCTGACAGACACTTTCCAACTTTTTTGTTTTTTTTTCCACAACCCACAGAGTGAGAAAAACACTTTACAACCCAGTCCATACAGACATCTCTCTATATACACACACACATCCCTACACACACATACACCTGCACACTCACACACATCACACAACGTCTAGGAAGGCAGCACCGTGGTAGCTAAGGTGCAGACTCTTGGAGAAGGCTGCTGGCCTGGTCTGCAACCCTGGCATCCTGTCACCCTGGGCCAGCAGCTCAACTTCCCTGCGCCTTAGTTTCCTTAGTTGCCTATAAAATAGGGATAATAATGGTACCTACAGCATGCTGTTTTGAGGGGTAAACAAGCTAATATTTATAAAATCCTTAACAATGTTAATTATTATTATAATTGCAAAAATTTCACAAAATAAATCTCAACCTTACTACATGCAGACCATTGTATTTCTATTTTCTTTTTCTTTCTTTTTTTAAATGCTGATAGTCACCCCCTAAATTAACTGCCAAACCCGGTAATGGGTCATGACGTACAGTTGGAGATGATGGCACATATTCGGTTGGTGGCAAAGGTGGAGAGCAGGAAGAGGGAGAATCAATAGGACCTGGTGAATAATTAGATATAGGATGGAGTGAGGAAAGAGTCAAGGATACTCTCAAGCCTTTGAGTTGACGATGGTGCCATTTTTGAGACGGGGAACCCAGGAAAGGAACAAGTTTAGTCTGGAGAAGATCGCAAATTCTGCCTAGACTTCCTGCCTGGGGGAGAATTTGGACAGAGGTGACAAGAGGAACCTTCACTTAAACATTTTACTGAGCAGTTCAATCACAACTACAGGTTCTAATAAAGAATGAATTTTCCCAGATTGCGCTTGCTGAGGTAGCCAGCCTTCATGAACCAACACAGCAGCAAGTGGCTGATAAAGAACTCATGGATTTCAGGCTCCCGCCAAATGTGTTTCCTTATCCAACCAACATAAAGCACTAATCACATTTAATTAGAGTCCATTCGCCCATCTGTTTCCTCCACTAAGTAGGCTGCTGTAGGGCAGAGACCACTCTGTCTCATCAATCCTCCTATTCCAGAGGCCTCCCTAGCGTGCCATCCTGCCTGTAGTAGGTGCTCAGCAAACATCTGCTGAATGAACAGCCCCAATTCAACGCAAGAGAAATCCTGAAAAAGCCATTTACAGTGCAGAAAACTATAAAATAATTCAGAGCAAATGGGAGAGAGGGAGGCAGAATCTCTTAGGAGAACTCTGATCATTTAAGGATTTGGGCCAATAAAAAACAAAGAGTTCATTGTGAAAATGAGTCAGCAAAGAAAATGTTAAACTCTGGAATGCAAAATGAGCACTGGTTATCATAACAATCAGAAAAAATAAATCAGGTCTGGGATGAAATCAGGGAAACATACACAGAACAAAGCAGGAAAAAATGAACCATAATGTAAACACCATCCCACCTCTTTCAAAAAAGACCCTAAATGTTTAGTTCTTGACATCAGTTTCTCTACTACATTTTCCCCATTGGTTCTATGCTTTTTCTGGGATGCCTCTTCCATTCCCAATTCTCTGCCATCGTCCAAAGTCCAGCTGCCTTGTATGTTATCTTTTGTTTTTCCTTTATGTACATGATTTATTTCTCCACACAGGAATGGCATAATACATCTTATCCACTCCACTTCCACCCCTTGCACATGAAGTTATCCAACAGCTAGCTGATTAATTGATTTTTTTGGTACTGATGAATTGGTTTTGGCAATAAATATCAAATTCACATTCCTATTTTCTAGCCATCACCACCTTTAGTTGCAAATGTTACTAAAGCTACCATTTTTTAATAGCAACAGCTGTAATAATTCACCACTTACCATGTGCCAGATACAGTGCTAAAGACTTTAAATACATTGTTCCTTGTAATCCTCAATCTGCAGGGTAGGGAGTTTTATCCCCATTTTATAGATTATAAGACTGAGGCCCACAGTCAACACAGCTTAGTAAGTGGCAACACCAGGATTTAAATTTAAGGGTACTTAACATCAAAGGCAAATAAATTTGTAATCACCCTAAATTTAGCTCCATTATTCCCAGCACAGAAACATGGAGAAAAACCCATCTGACTTGGAGTCAGTATTTTCCTCACCAGGCCATAATTAACTCAACTCAGAGAGACCTACTTCAGGCTTAGAAAAACTGTTCATCAAGAGTCATTCATTCATTTCCCACAAATACACAGATTGGGTCAAGTTTAACTCTACAATTAGAAAAATCAAAATGTGCTAATTTTTGTTTCTGAAAAAATGTTTAACCTACAGTAAGAAACAATCTCAGAACAATCAAATCATTAGTGTCAGGTAGTTAATAAAACAATCATAAACTTGTGTCACCTACAAATTGGCACTCAAAAATTATAGTCACCCAAAAGCTGTTATGTACATTATTTCATCTGATCATCTCAGTAATTCCATGAGGTAATTATCACCTCATTGTATACATGAGAAAAGTAGGAGAGTTAAGAGAACTTCAGTGAGCTGCTAAAGGTCACAATGTCTATTTAATTGAGACTCTTTAGTTATAAGCAACAAAACAAAACACTTCCAATTAGCTCAGACAAAATGGAAACTTTGTTTGACTCATAATAAAGAAGGGTACTTGGGCAGCTGGGGACATTCTACCTCATGGCAGGAGGACTTTCTACTCCAGGCAGGAAACCAGAAACAGCAGAGCTCCAAACTCCAGCCTTCCTGGTGTCAGTCACCACCCTAAAGCCAAAGATTCAAAAATGCAGGGAGCGACATGACTTAGCCCGTCAGACAGACAAGGTTCCACTTAAGGTACAGGGACCGGGGACCAGGGCTGGCAGACTCCAAGAGCAGACATGGGAGAGGCAGCTCCCAGAGGCAGGGAAGTGCTGGTTCCAAAAGAAGGAAGGGTCACCAGGCAGATTAAAAAATAGTAAGTAGATACTGTAAGCCATTGATTATACACCAAGTATGGAATGTTCATAAGTTAAAAATGTTCATGTTTGTATGTTGTTCTGTTTAGTCAATAAAAATATATATTAAAAAAATAGTAAATAGAAAGCTAATATATACGCAGTTGCTAAACAGTACAGCCTGGGCTTGGCACAATCTCTTCAGATCCCAAATCCAATGCACTTTCTTCTTTCTATACCATAGGTGTTATGTGGGCACTCAAGTGCAAAGCACTACCAGTATATAATAAAAGGCTAACTGTGAAGTGAGGACATTTAAAGCAAACTGAATTAGAAAAGAGAAATCAATGTACCACCAGTATATAATAAAGTGCTAACTGTGAAGTGAGGACATTTACGGCAAACTGAATTAGAAAAGAGAAATCAGTGTACCCATTTACACCCAAAATATGTCCTAAAATTAGAAACTTCTCTACTCCACAATCTTCTACTTTCTAGTTAAGAAATAAAAACTGCATTTCTTCAACAATGCTCTGAAGGTCAGACTAGACTTCCCTGCCTCACCTTCCCTGCTCCCCCTTGTAGCTGAATGACTGAAGCCTCTTTTTAGGTTAAAGTTTTCTTTCTTCCTACTCCCCTGGCAGGCTCATCTGGGCATTCCTTGGGTGCGCTATTTGCTCAGCAACTCACCCCACATCCCATGCACTTGAACCCCATCACCCGTTCCCATTCCCTGTGTTCCAGGTGCCCCACCACACCAGCCCCCAGTGCATGTACCTGCCCCATACCCCCAAGTGCAGCCCAACCCACCTCCCGAGCAATACCTCCCCCTCCCTTTTCCGTAGGCTACTGCCAGCAGATAAAGGTTACAGGCACTAACCTCCATACCTAGGCTACACCCGCTACCCTGCCCATAGAGTCACACAGCCTTACCACGCCCAACCACCCCCTCCCCGAGATTTGCACATCAGTTTACGGCACTCCTAGGCACACACGCACATAGAGGCCCCCAATCACATCATTCAGTTCTGGGAACCACACTTTACAGCCGTCCTACAACCGCACATGAGAACAACCCTCAGCCACACCTCCCAGCTAGGAGAAAGGGCTGACCTGCTCAGCCGGATCACATCTGCCCCCAATCCACAAAGGCATAACGCCAACCTGCTGCCACAGCTCTACACATATGCATAAAGAGCCCTATGCCTTAGACCAACGCACACCAGGGTTATGCCCCCCCACATCAGTGCACCTACACAGCTATATCCTCCCTGGCCACTGGGAACTCACGTTCACAAGCATCAGGGTAACATCCCCAACCTGTGCCTATACCTGCCCTGAAACAAATCATTGCACTGAGTACCCCACCCTGTACCTTGCTCCCTATCCATCCCGCAAGCACAAGGCCTCAGACTACAGAAAGAAATCAACTCCCAAAGAAAATCAATCAAGATATTTACATGCCATGAAGACAGCAGAAGATCACTAAGTATATCACAATGCAGATAGATAAAGGCTTGCCTAATAACCAAATTAAAACACCTGAGGAGACACAGATATTAGAACAACTAATCAAAGATGTTCCATACTACTCAACTTAATAAAATAAGTGGGACAGCAAATGACATAAAGGAGATCAAGAATATAGTAGAAGAACACAAAGAGGAATTTGAAAGAATAAATAGAAAAATAGCAGATTATCTTCGAGATTAAAGACTGTTGACCAAATAAAAAACATACCAGATTTGAAGAGACAGAAGAAAAAATAAGTGATATAGTGGACAAGATAACTGACTTCAAAGACTCAAAACACCAAATGGCAAAAAAAGATGGAAAAAATCGAATTGGATTTCAGGGAAATGACATGCAAAACAAAGCATGCAAATATAAGAATCACTGGTGTTCCAGAAGAAGAAAACAGTAAAGGGTTAGGAAGAGTAGTTGAGGATATAATTGGGGAAAACTTCCCAACCCTCATAAAAGACATAAAAATATAAGTCAAAGAAGCCCTGTGAACTCCAAACAGAATGAATCCAAATAGACCTCCCCCAAGACACAAACTAATCAGTCTATCAAATGGTGACCAGAAACAGAAAATCCTGAATGTGGCAAGAGTAAAAACAATCTGCCACATACAAGAGAAATTAAATAAGAATGAGTTCAGACTACTCAACTAGTACCCTGGAGGCAAGAAGGGAGTGGTATGATATACTCAAGATCCTGAAAGAGAAAGACTTCCACCCAAGAATTCTGTACCCAGCAAAATCATCCTTCAAAACAGGAGAGATTAAAGTTTTCACAGTCAAAGAAGTCCTGAAAGAATTTGTCAACAAGAGACCAGCCCTACAAGAAACACTAAAAGGAGTACAGCCACCTGAAAAAAAAAAAAAAAAAAGGCAGGAAAGGGAGGTCTGGAGGAGAGCACAGAATTGAAGAGTACCACTAAGGGTAACTTAAAGAATACCAAGAGAACAAAGGAAAAGAATATTCAGGACAAATAAAATTGAAAAGATAAGATGGTGGATTCAAGAAATGCCTTTTCAGTAAGAACTCTGAATGTTAATGGACTAAACTTTCCAATTAAAAGATAGAGATTGGCAGAATGGATTAAGAAACATAATCCAGCTATAAACTGCTTACAAGAGACTCATCTTAGACAAAAAGATACAAATAGATTGAATCTGAAAGGAAGGGAAAAGATTTTCCACACTAGCAGTAACCAAAAGAAAGCAGGAGTAGCTATTCTAGTATCGGGCAAAATAGACTTTAAATGAAGAGACATCATAAGAGATAAAGAACAACACTATATACTAATTAAAGGGTCAATTCACCAAGAAGATATAACAATCATAAATGTTTATGCTCCCAATCAAGGAGCTCCAAAGTACATGGCACAGATATTGGCAAAACTGAAGGGAGCAATAGATGTTTCAATAGCATAGTAGGAGTTTCAATACACCACTCCCCTTTATAGACAGAACAACCAGACAGAAGATCAACAAGGGAATAGAGAAGTTAAATAACTTGATAAAAGCATTAGACCTAACAGATATATATAGGTCATTGAAATCCAAAGTACAAGGTTATACATTTTTCTCTAGTGCTCATGGAACATTCTCCAGGATAGATCATATGCTGGGCCACAAAACACATCTTGATATATTTAAAAATATTTAAATTATTCAAAGCACTTTTTCTGATCACAATGGGATGAAGTTGGATCTCAATAACCACTGAAGAACGAGAACATTCACAAATGTACGGAGATTAAATAAAACACTCTTCAACAACCACTGGGTCAAAGAAGAAATTGCTAGAGAAATCAGTAACTATCTGGAGATGAAAGAAAATGAGAATACAAGTTATCAGAACTTATGAGATGCAGCAAAGGATGTATTGTGCACAAAAGGTGTGCTGAGAGGGAGATTTATTGCCCTAAACGCCTATTATTAAAAAACAAGAAAGAGCAAAAATCAAGGACTTAACATTAACAGCACACCTGGAGGAACTCGAGAAAAACAGCAAACTAACCCCAAAGCAAATGGAAGAAGAGAACTAACAAAGATTAAAGTGGAGATAAATGAATGGCAGACCAAAAGAACAATAGAAAGAATCAATAAAACCAAAAGTCGGTTGAGAAAATCAGTAAAATTGATGGACCACTAGCAAGACTGACAAAGAAAAAAAGAGAGAGGATACAAATAAAATCAGAAGTGAGAAGGAATGCATTACCACAAACCCTGAAGAAATAAAAGAAATCATAAGAGGATACTATGAACAACTATACACCAACAAACTAGACAATTTAGATGAAATGGAAAAATTCCTGGAGACACACAAACAAGCTACACTGACTCAGGAAGAAGTAGAAGATCTCAACAAACCAAACACAAGTAAAGAGAATTAATTAGTTATCAAAAATCCTCCTACAAAGAAAAGCCCAGGGACAGATGGCTTCATGGGGGGATTTTATCAACCATTCCAAAAAGAACTAACACCATTCCTGCTCAAACTTTTCCAAAAAATTGTGGAAAAAGGAACTCTACCTAACACATTTTATGAAGCTAATATTATTTTAATACCAAAATCGGGTAAAGTTGCCCTAAGAAAGGAAAACTACAGGCCAATCTCCCAATGAACATACATGCAAAAATTCTCAATAAAATATTAGCAAATCAAATCCAACAATATATTAAAGAATTATATACCATGACCAAGTGGGGTTTATATCAGGAATGCAAGGATGGTTCAATACAAGAAAATCAATTAAGGTAATACAGCACATTTACAAATCGAAAGGGAAAAATCACATGATCATCTCAATTGATGCTAAAAAAGCACTGGACAAAACATCCTTTTCTAATAAGAACACTTCAACACTACACTGAGGGCTTTACATATACTACCCTAATTGACCCTCTTAACAAGTAAAGTAAGCACTATCATCAGCCCATTTTACAGATACAGGGCAGAGAGGTTAAGCTATTTGCCCAAAGTCACACAGCTTGCAGGAAGCAAAGATGACAGGACAGGAACTTAGGTCTACTTAAAAACCTTGTTCTTAACCATGTCCCTAAACTATACTGCTTCTAAACAAGGGAGAGAGTTAGCTAAAGTATAAATCAGAAATTTTCGACCAGTGGATAAATTTTTTAGTGTCTACTGCCTTTTGCTTTCAAGATTAAAAAACAGTCACCACTTAGGGATATAAATAACAAAAATATTTTAACTCTAGGGAGAAAGAGGCTCAAGATTCTCCAGTCAGAATAACAGAAATGACCAGATTCAGATTTTAAAAATTAGGAACTAATGCAAAAAACAAGTCCCTTTGAAATGTGGTCTTATGTCATGGACCTTCAACATAGCACTTATTTAATATCTTCATGTGGTTAATTCTGAGTGCACAGAGGTGCTACTAGGCCCAGTCAATGATTTCAGAAATCATTATATACCAGATCTTGGCACTTCAACTAAAACCATCACTGTGCTGAACACAAAAACCACCAGCTTAATCATACACACTGCTATTTTCAGTTTCAAAAAAAAACACTTTTTTTTTATTACTAAATAAAAAGCACCTCGCTGTCCCAAAAAATACTGTTTATAGTCTCAAATTTCATGATGGGAGTCTCATTCACTATATACAGAAGATGCTTCATTTTCTCTAAACTATACAAACAAAACTTATCTCTGCTACATACACATGCTCCATTAACACAGCCACTTCCTTTCACTGCCATAACCAGACCACATGTAAGAGATTCTAGTTCAGTGAAGATCTAGAATGATTGTAGAATTGGGGCTCTAGAAGGGGCATCCTGCAGCGGGCCTGGCTCCAGCTTGTACCTTGCAAACGGGCTATATCATTTTAATCTCTCTTTATATTAACCATAAAAGCAACAGCATCAGATAAGACTTATCAGATGCCAGGCACCATGCTACAGGCACTAAGGTATTATCTCATCTAATCCTCACAATATCTGAGGTAGCTACTATTATTACTCCCAGTTTAAAGATGGCAAAAGTGTGGCTTTGCAGGGTCAAGGAAGTCACACAACTAGGACTCTACATGCAGAATTCAAACCCAGGCATCTCTGATTTCAAAGCCCAAGCACTTAACCATCACACATTTGCCATCTCTCTGCTTTCCTTATCCACAGAGCAAGGGAAAGATCACCTCTCTCGTTTCCATGTAAGGAGAGTACAGACAGTTTCTGTCAACTGTTCCTAATCTGGTTCTGACTGTTCATCCAGTTACGTCTGAAGACATAACTATGTAACAAGTTCTCCCAAACAAACCAACCAACCAACCATGTACCCAGCACTGGGCTAAGGCTGGAAGGAACATAAAATAAAGAGAAACAGATCCTGCCCCTAAGGACTTCACAAACTAACCTATATTGATCTCAATACAATCTCTCTCGGGCACTGCTTTTCAAAAATTTTTTACCTTGATTCAAAGTGAGAAATTTATTTCCACCATTACCCATAACACACAACACAAATAACCCTTACCATGTGTGATATTCTATTCTGTCCTATTTCACTTTGATAAAATATAAGTGGCAACCCACTAAATTGATTCTGCGACTATAGATTGTGAACTCCAGCTTGAAAAGCACAGCTCTGAAATGCCCCACTTTAGCTTTAATTAGAAAACAAACAAACAAAAAAGGTCAGAAACTTCTTCTTTAGACCTAATTTAAATTTGGGGGACTGTCCAGTTAATTAAGTTGGTTTCTCTGGATATGTTCTCGGGGCAGATATGGCAGTTTTACAGATACTTAAGTGCTCAGGATTTGGAATAAGGCAGACCTGCTTTCAGTGTTACTTAGGCTCATTATAAGGTGCCTACCTGGTACCTGGTTCTGTGTTCCTCAAAAGACATGCTATAGACATAGGGTGGGACACGAGACACAGCTGGTTGTCTGGGACTGCCCCATGTTGAAGGACATTTTGCATCACTGGCCCCACCCATCTCCCACCACCCCCTAGTGCTTGAGAACTAAAGTTACATAATAAACGGCTACAGCTGACCTGACAATCTGCCCCTTAGCCTTCTTTCCCACATGTTAAGTGATCCCAACTCCTTCAACTCCCTTCATGTAGGCATCAGTTGTGTTCCACATGAAAGCACAATACATAAGTCTAACATACAACAAGTCATAAGGCTGAGGCCTACTATGGGAGAGCTTACAATCAGGCTCAGCTGAGGACAAATAACTGCAGTCACTCCAGCAAGTCGTGTAACACAAGTCTCCACACCCGAGGAGAAAGCAGCTCACACTGGGACGTCCAATCATTAATCCTATTTGCAATTCTTTAAGCATGGAAAACCGCAGTTTGCAAATTTCTAGTCTACAATGCATTAAGATTTAGAAACCATCTGCCCAAGACTCATACCCTTGAAGAAAAGCAGTCTTGTCTACAACCACAGCAACATTAGGAATATCATAAAAACAGAACTATCTCCCCTAGATTGACTATAAATTCTCCCCTAAACTGTAAGTTAACGGAAGCCTAAAGTAAAGTGAATTGCTCAAGGTCAAAGAACAAATAGATACAAAATCAAGAATCAAAAATCTCACGTCACTTTCCTGTTTCCTCTGGAACTTCCTCTATACTCATCTAGGTTTAAATTTACAAAAAGGAAGGGAGGAAGAAAAGGTCTCCCATTAGGTGGTCAAAAATCCAAGATGGAAATCTGCTAGATGCTTAAACAGGATCTTTCAAGAGGCAGGGCCAGACAGCCTTAAATTTAGACCTAACAGTCATGTCACAACACTTACACAGTCATTGTACTTGCGTGTGCTGTAAATATTCATGTGTCCAGTGTGCACATTTAAAATACCTCAGCTTCTAAAATCCTATTTTGGCATTTCACTCTTTTTTTTTTTTTTAATGCCAGCCCAGGCATTCTAGAGAGACTGTAGTTAACATGAACTTCCCAGAGCTCAGGTTTCCAATAAATGAAGAAAATGCTGGCTGCGCCACTCCAAACCCAAAGGGACTGGGAAAATCTTGGAAAAATTATATGTGAAATAAGGGTTCTTTCTATTGCATCCTCTCCCCCTCTCTCCAGCTTGCCTGTTGTTGTTTTTGGGAAGGAGATAGCTGCATAGATCAGTTACTATTGCCATTGGGAAGGTGAGTGTTTATTGGACTTCGTTGTTTTAACTGAGATAGATACGGATTTCTCCATATCACTGTAGCTTAAAGACAAAGGATAATAATCCACTGATAGCGTACTGGGTGATTTTATATACAATGTCTCATTTACCCTTACACCTTGCCACAGCTCTCTAAGGTAGATATTACTATCCCCAACTGATAAGAAACTGAGGCTAGAGAGATCAAGTAACGGGCCCAAACTCACAATGCCAGGAAATGCTGAGCTAGAAACCAGGATCCCACCCAGGTTCTCCTCACAGAGCTCAGTACTAGCAGCAAGCCAAATTCCAGCAGCTAACGCATGCTTTCACTTTCAAAATGCAAACTGATTTTAAACACCTCCCCAAAAGTTTTTTTTTTTACTTTCAGAGGAAGCTATGAAGTCAATAAAAGTATGCTACTCAAAAGTCTCAGGTCTGCTACCTTTCCTAAGAATTTCAGTCTGCAAATGGTGATGGCTGGCTAGGAGTAGCCAATGACAGAGCCTGTGCCAAAGGCCTGCAAACTCTGACACAAAAGAAATAAAAACAACTATTAGTAGCATCATTACAGCAGGCAGCTTGGGGGAAAAACTGAGGAGAAAAATAATCACGCAAAAACTTGTGTTTGCTCCTCAAAAATGTCAGGAAAACAAGGACTATGGAAGTTAGAGGAGGACTATTCCAGTCAATGGAGGTGCACACAGAGGACCATCGACATCATCCTACGAAGCTCACTGTCATCTCACTATGCTCATCCAAGGTAAGGACACAGAAGGAAAATAATGAAACAGGAGGAAAACCAACAGACATTAAAGCTCTGAAAATACCATCATGCCAGAGTGACCAGCCTAGTTAACATAACTCCTGAGTCAGAGGGTCTGGGTTCCCACCACCCCTGGCTGGTCACTGTGGAGAGAAAGA
Organism: Tamandua tetradactyla; assembly: GCF_023851605.1. Taxonomy (NCBI): domain Eukaryota; kingdom Metazoa; phylum Chordata; class Mammalia; order Pilosa; family Myrmecophagidae; genus Tamandua; species Tamandua tetradactyla. The sequence goes on along the minus strand of NC_135334.1, from coordinate 49,618,133 downwards.
TCACCCTTCACCTCAGAATAGTCAAGGAGCCACCTCTGTCCCTGGCCAGGGGTGTCCTCTACTCCCAGGGCTCACACGAAGACCAGTGTGAGGTAGTGCAAAAGGCCTGTCTCTGGCAGAAGGACCTGGGTTCCAGTCTTAAGCCTTGCTACCCAAATACTGGGTCTGTGAATAAATTATTGTGCCACCTTGATTTTCAGTTTCTCCATCTGTAAAATGGGAAAAAGAAAAAAAAAAAACAGTACTCAACCCACTTCCTGAGATTACTGTGAGGATTAAGTGAGATAATGTGCATAAAGGTCTCAGTACACAGTAAATCAGCAAACAGAAGCTACTGCTAACAAAGGAAAACCCAACTAAGCCTGAATTAAAAATTAAATTTGTTTCCTTAAAAAAAAGAAAAAAGATTTCAAAAAAGAAAAGGATAGATGAGGATCAAATGATTCATAGAAAATAAAGAAAGCCAGGTGGAAAAATTATGCTCCACCACTTTTCTAAAGGTTTGTGAAACCTCTCTGCCACTCACTCATCTACTGGAACTGAAAAATGGAGTGTCTTGTTACCTCCAGACTCTTAACACTTTATAAATATACCGTTCAACCAACCAGAGGGTTTGCCAACCTCCTAGGAAAACAAGTCCACAAGATTTGATCCGGAAATTAAATGTCCATGCTGTCCAGCTATACTCAGTTCAAAATAGAGATCCTTTGACCTACTTAGTCTTTGAGCACCATTCTCAAAGAAAAAAACAACAAGTAGACAGTGAGACAGGGCTGAACAGAAGCCTTGGCTTTCCAAGTTAGATGAAATGTGCATTGAACCTATGATGACTCAAAAAAAACCACCTTGGGGGTAGCTACATATATACCCTAGATCGGAAACAGCTGATTCAAACAGTTATTGAAAAATAAAAAGTCACAGAAGTCACACCAACAATTTACCTCTTCTGTCTGCACTGTCCCCAACAATGTATTTTCATGTAGTCTGAGTGCTACACCTCTTATTACAGTAAATTTTCAAGCTAGCTACCCCAACTCTGACCCTAGCCCTCGTATTTGTTTCCCAAGTATACGTATCTTCCACATTAAATTGTGGGCGCTTTGAGAGGTAAGAACACTATCTTCCTTATCTTGATAACCCACAGAGTCTTGCACAGAATAGGTCCAACAAGAAACAAGGCACTGTGTCCACAATAAGGTGAGCTCCTTCCATCATCAGGGATAGTCCTCCAGGTCCCATCCCACTCATGCCCTTGGGCTATTCAAAATGAGAGAAAAGACAGACTGACGTGCTGTAAAGACAAGGAAGGAAGACAGGCCAAGGGAAGGATCCTGTGTACTTCCGACCACTCACATACCTACAAAATGATCACCTATGTTATAATTAACTTCACTAGGGAGATATAAGTTCTGGGGAGAGTAAATCCAAGTAACTTGAGAGGGACAAATTCCAGAGCATTTCCAATCTACAGTAGGTAGACAATGGAGCACAGTAATTTGCCAGCTAAACGAAGGCAAAGGTAGAGGAAGCAAACTGGTAGTAAAAAAAAAAAGGAGACACAAAACAAACTACTACCCTTCACATCCAAATCCATCTTCCTGAAGTCTCTGAGATCATTCCCCACCTTCCATCTCACCCGTGTGATACACTAGAAGTTCCCAACACAGAAAAATTTGACAGTCAAGTCTACCTGACACCCATTCCCCACATCATGACATTTAATCATCACCACAATCCTGGGAGGCAAGTAGAACAGATATTATGTATCACCATCCACCTAGAAATGAGGAAACTGAGGCCAAAGTATGTCTATGACATGGTAGAGTCAAGACCACAGAACTTTTAACTCCAAGTTCAATGCCCCATCTCCAAAATCAAAGCTGTGTATCTGAGCTCTAGACCACTGTTCTTTCCACTCCACTCATTCCTCGACATCTTCTAAAGACAGAATTCTGACACACAATCCTTACAAGAACTGCAGCCCCAAATTCTTCAACCTTCTTAAAGACACAAAGGAGCACACAAATCATCTATCTTGGCATCCATGGACAGGCAACACCTAGGTCAACCACATACACATAAGCCACGCTGCTCACTGACCTCCCTGACAAATACACAAAATTCAATCCCTAGAACTTTCAAAGGAGAAGCACACGAGCAAAATGGCTACACAATCAAGCAGTGAGCCCAGGACAGGGTGAATAACCATCTATTTCAATAGCCACAAACCAGATTTCTTTAGAAATTTGAGGCCTGGGTATCAGTCAGTCCTGGGTTCAAACCCTATCTCTGGAATGTACTAGGCCCTATGATCTTAAGCAAATAGCTTAGATTTAAGTCTCAGCTTTTTTATTTATGAAATCAAAAGTTTTAAAAAAGGATCTCTCAGATTTGTAGTGAGGATTAAATACTATAACAGCAAGTTGTTACCATGTCAGTTACGTATTAAATCCTAATAAATAGCTGATTATGATTAATAGTGGTTTTCAGTAGTATTTATTATAAAGACAATCTATGTAGAAAACACCAAAAAACATACAGACAGAAATCTTGTGTGATATCTAATCCAAAAATAACCACCAAAATACAACTTCGTATAGTATTTTTCCTACGCATATATATATCTTAACAAATTTGGGCTGTAATGTGTGTACAATTTGGTAGTAACGATCCACTCTTTTCTTTTCTTATTAGTAACTGCAAAAACAATTCTCACAACACTCAGAAATAAAGGAATTTTGCTCAAAGCAAGGATAAAGAGTTGTATGAAACTTGAGAAAAGAACGAAGCAATCAGTTCAGCAACTGGAGACACCTTCCTCCAGAGCCAGAGGGAGATTTTTGCCAAATCCTCCACCACCTGCCCCTCCTCTTCCCATCAAAGTTTACCCCGAAAGTAAGAATTATGGGATCTAGCCAAACAATAAAAAGGCCACCAAAGAACATTTGAACTGGAAGGACATGAGCTTTGTAGAAGGAAACTCTGTATGTATCAGGCATGCAGGGACAAAAACTACACGTCCCCACTGGCTTGAACTGCAGAGCCCCGCCCTCAAGGAGCAGAGACGAATGCAAACAAATAATCACAGTAGTACAAAGTGCAGTGCTGAGTGAGAGGGAAGTACAAAAAAGGAAGACATTCATCCCAATCATTTCATCCAATACCCCCCCCAAAGACAAGACAACTGAGGTCCAGGGAGTTAAGTGATTTCTCCAAGGTAGCTGAAATGAGACCAGAACTTAAAGCTCCAGTTCCAGTATGGAGCCAGAAGACTAAGCTTTCATCTGAGCACAGAGTGCTGACTACTTGGGGTCCAGCAAAGATAGTCAAGGCCTGCATCCAATGTGGTTGTGTCCATTAATTAATACTAATTGTGTCCATTAGCATTTAATAAATACTTGGGGCATGTCAACAGAGAAAAACGTTACCCCTGAGCACAAGACAAGGAAGTTGTTTTATGGGAACACGTGGAGCCTTGTATGGCTCCCACTCTGGGCAAGGTCTCTCTGCCTCTAACTATAGCATGGAAATATGCCAAGATGACTCCACTGATTTTGGGGGGTTATTACCTGAGTAAAAATTTCCTGTAAGGTCTGGCAAAGAAAGCCTGTATAATTTATGAGACAGTTCCTCTAATGAAGCACTTTCGATGTGTACAAACCCTGAACTCTGAAGAAGGAATCACAATCTCACAAAATACACTATAAAACTCACTTTTTAGCTAGGAAGTCTTCACAGCTTTCAGTGTGTATGGGTGTGCTTTCTGTTTTGGAGGAAGGAGGGGAACAAGGGAGTAGCACCTCCAAAGCAACTCCTGAAGTCCTACAGAAGAGCAGCTGTTCCTGGCACTGGGGGATTCTATTTTCATCTCCACTTACACATAATTATCTCCTAAAGCGGTGCTCCCAGAGGGGTCACAGTGCAGGAGCCTCCAAAGATAACCACCCAAAATGGGCTGCTTCTGGCACCACCTCAGTAAGTGGAGGCTTGAAATCAGGCCTACCCATAGCCCACTTCTCTGGAGCCCTAATCACACAAACACCAGGCCCCTTCCTTTTGAGCCCTAAAGAGGAAATTAACTGTCAGCCAGATAAGATTTCCTTCAGCTCTGAGGCCAAGGAATTCAAAGTTAGATTACCCTAGCAACCACACAAAGTCAATCAGCATACACCAGGCTTACTGAGGGCTAGCCTCCACCTGGAGCTTTTTCTACTCCTTTTTAATGACTGGTTCTCACATTACAAACCTTACTATTTTTATGACAAATGAAAACAATTTATAAAAACTCTGCAGACTAGTTACAAAAGTTGGTGATCAAGGAGGCCCCACGTTACAAAGACCACATGACAGTTCACTCACTCTCCACAGGGCCACTGAGACTTTCCTTCTTGCACTGTATTTTCCAGGCCAAACGTGGCCTGCTGACCAAGAGAGCTGACTCCACTCTTTCCATGGTTTAGTGACTTTATATACAGAAGGATGTGGGATGCCAAACACACTAATCTCAAACACTGACCTCAGCATTTTCTAAATCCGACCAGGGTGATGAATACCTTAGCTGTAGGTGCAGCATTCACCAGGCAGGCCCAGGGGGTAGAGGGGAATAAACATTCCACTTCGCATTTTATAAGGCTCTGCAGAACAAAGCAGTGCTGCCACATGTACAGAGTTTTCTAGCAGGTCCAGTGATCTCCTAACCTTGTCTGTCTATACTCTCTTGCTCATGCTTGTGGTTTAAGTCTGGGTAAGTAAGGGAAAGGCATTTAGGAGGGGAGCAAACAGATAGGAAAGGACAGTAGATCAAGGGTTGAAACAAGTGCTGGCATTTAAAAAAAGAAACTGCCTATAAACAGCTGCCACAAAATATCTAAGTGCACACATATACATATACATAGCATGGCAAGGGAAAGAATCCTAGATGAGCTGGTCCACACCTACTCTACTTTCACTTGTGCTCACAGCTTCCATGGCACTAGAGCCAAAGGCCAAAGACCACACAATGGCTGGCCAGGACCTACTGTTTCTTGACCCACTTGCATACCCACCACCTCTTGGAGGTCCTCCTAATCTCCCCTCCTCTACTTCACTCCAGCCATGACCTCCCCCACCACACCCCCTATTCCAGCGGGGGCACACCTACCTCAGGACCTCTATATTTGCCTTTTGCTGTGCCTCGAATGCTCTTTCTCCACATATCAGCTGTTCCCTCACAACATTCCTTCCTCCCTCACCTCCTCCAGATTGATGTTCAAATGCTACCTTCTCAGCAAGGCCTTCCTTGACCACTCTTCATACTCGCACCACCACCACTTTGCTACTGGCATACGCTCTGCTCTCTCTGTTTCTGAACAGTCATCATCATCTCATATACTAGATACTATAATCATTTATTGCCTGTCATCCCTTACCAGAATACAAGTCACATGAAGACAGGACTTTAGCTTCTTTTTTGTTCAGCATAAAATCCCAACACCTAGAAACAGTACAGTACAATAGGCACAAAGAAAATGTTTGCTGAATCAATGCTGAGTAAATGAAGATAAGCTTAGAAGGAAGGCCATCCTACAGAGGACAAAACTGGGATGCTGATGTTCTAACTTCGCTCAGAGACAGAAGAGCCAGGACTAGACCTGGATTGGAACCTTGTTCATTTGTTTGATAAATAATACTAAGCTCCCACGAGGAGCTAATGGCAATGCCTAGAATATATGTTACACTCAGTACTAACTAACTACATATGTGGTGAGGTAGGACAGAAAGAATGAGGTCCAGTCTCAGCCCTCCCTTCAATGACCACAGTGACCTTACAACAAGTCTCCTCATACCTAGTTCTCAATGTTCTTACATGTAAATTGAAAGGTGGGTTAGAAGCTGTGCCTACCTGCTCTCAAAGGGATAACAGGCAAGGGTCATTTTAATTTGTGTTGCTTCTGAGAAGCCTCCTCAGACCTCTGAAACCAGGATGAAGTCTCCATTCTGCTGACTTACATTTGGCATATAGCACACACTACTTTGAAATCTCTTTCATACTACAGGTTACTATTATTTCATTTGTGTTATTATTTTCTACACGTATTATTCAGCTTTCTGACTTACAATGAATTCCTCTTGAGGCTTGTGTCATGCGCCCTTGTATCTGAAGCTCTGCAGGCCATGCCATCTGCCCAGGCCAGGGCCACAGAAGGAGAGCCTGCCCAGCATACCTCAGTTCCCAACAGCAACATTTCCTTTTGCCCATCTGGGGCCCATCTGGGTTCTCAACCCCTGACAGAACGAACTGCTTTGGAGGTCATGGAAATATCACCTCCCCACACTTGACCTGTAGGCCCCAAACTTCTGATTTGGGTGAACCATTAGCAAACAAATTAGGAATTCCACATAAACTTGCCATCATATACCAACATGTGTGCACATACATACCCGTGTACACACAACAGTCTGTGTTGTGCATTACAGTGATTGGGGGTAGGACACTGTGCCCATTTGAAACTGATGTGTACCCCAGAAAAGCCATGTCCTTTAACATTACTGGGTGAGATCTTTTTGACTAAGTTGTTTCTATGAGATGTGACCCACCCATTCAAGGTGTGTTGCTTACTAGAGTCCTTTAAGAGGGAACCATTTTGGAAAAAGCTTCAAAGCTAAGAGATCTTGATACGTGCAGTAGGAAAACACCCCTGAGGAAGCCTTCTGAAATGAGAAGCTGAGAGACACCAGCAGACACCAACCACAAGTCTTCCCAGCTGACAGAGATGATCTGGACCCATTGGCCTTTTCCTGAGTCAAGGCTTCTCTCTCTGGATGCCTTAGTTTGGACATTTCTATGGCCTTAGAACTGTAAACCTGCAACTTAATAAATTCCTTTAATAGAAGACATTCTTTTTCTGGTATATTGCATTCCAGCAGTATAAACAAACCAAAACAGATATTAACACAAAAACCAACCCAGGGCCAGCAATGTCAGGACTATAACCAGGTAGAAAGCATGACATGGGCTTTGGAGCCAGCAGGTGAGTCTGAATCCCAGCTCTGCCTCACCTTGGGTAATAATCTAATGGAGTTGCCTGCACTTCAGTGACCTGGTCTCACAAAAGTGTCAGGTAAGCTGAATGACAGACCTCTGTAAAGTGGTCTAGCACCGTGCAGCTCTCTGTTTCCATATTTGGAAATGGGCAGTGCATGGTAGTAAGGAGAAGAGGAGAAAGGCAGCTCTATCCTACCAGCTGTGTGACCTCAGGCAAGGAACTTCACTTTCAGAGCCTCATGGAGCCTCAACAAAACAAATGGAAGAAGCTGTGATCACTGATCTCCCAGCACGCCATTTCTATCTATCACATGAAGGACTGAAGAGAAAAAGGTTAAACTGCACCTCCAGAAAAGTGAAAAGGCCTTTTCTTCTGGGGTTTTGGCATGCACAAAAGAGTCATTTCATACCAGAAGGAGTGACTTACCAAAGGCTCCCTGCCAAAGCCTACTCACAACCTCAACTGATCCTACTCTGCCTATTAGGCAGCTTTTAATCTCGTGTCCACTTTCTTTAAATTACTAAATTATGTGGATGTTTACATTTAACAAATGTGATATTCATTCATTCTAAAACATTTTATTAAGTAAAGAAGAACACAAATAAGAACATTACTTAAATTACTGAATACTTAATAAGATAATAAGTATAAACATTACTCTTTTAATTCTCACAATCAGCCTGTGAGGTAGGTGTTACTATTATTCCCAGTTTACAGATGAGGAAACTGAGGCCCAGGGAGATAAAATAATTTTCCTTAAGCCATACAGCCATAAGGGGCTGAGTGGGGGCTGAAACCCAACTTGGCCTGATTCTAGAGTCTCCCCAGGTTGCCTTCTCTATCGAGTCTTATCTCTTGCCCTCTCTGAGCAGCAGGTAAGGCACTGTCGCCCATGTAAGCCAAAGCATCTGAAAGTCCAATGCATCCATACAGGGCCCGCCAGTGGTAGGCCTGCTCAAGGGGACTTCCAGATACCCCGTCTTCCACTCCGCTATGCCAGGCAACTGGACCACCTTCCACAAACCCATCCTTTTCCCCAAAGCACACTGTTAAAGAACATACTGCCATAATGTTCCCAAACAAGTAAGGAGGGAGGGGAAAGGATCATCATACAGCTGGATGGAAAGGTCTCCCACACATAATCTTGCTTTGCCATATTCACAGAGGCTCTTCCAGAAGCAACAGTGATTATCTGCAGCTTCACCAGTTCAGCTCCCCAGTCTTGAATCCTTGCACTGGTAACTACAGAACAAGTTACACTACAATTAAAGTGCTCCATTAACATGCCCAGCCTCTGGGAGAAGCAGAAAGGATGTGAAAGCAGGCGCTCTTGACATAACCTGGGCAGGATAGTGCTTCTTGCAACTGGTTCCTCATGCTCCGTGGTCACAGCAAACCCTTCTGCTCTTAATGTCTAAGATTTCACCACTCCAGAGGCTCAAAGACAAGACCACAACCTCTCCAGCAACCCACGAAATGACTATTAAGCACAATATATTTCTTCCTCTCACCCAGAAGAATGGCAGAGCATGGAGAAAGGGGCAGACTTATACTCTATTAGTGGTTTAAATTAGTATAGCCCTTGGGAGCACAGTTTGGGTACGGCTACATTTTAATGTGCATAACCGCTGACATACCAATTTCACTCCAAGAGAAACACGTGCATGTGCACATCGCAGTAGGTACATATGAAGATGTAATCGCAAAACTAATGAATTAGTGTATATGCCCATCAACAAGCAACTGATTAATAAGTTATATCTATTGTAGACACTTAAAAGAATGGAGAAAAGATGCATGTGTGAAAAGATCTCCAAGAAAAATTTTATGGGGGAAAAAAACAGTGAAATAATATTTATGGTATGAGCAAAGTTTTGCTTCAAAAAGAAATAAAACAATATGCACTTGTATTTATACAGATTGACAGACAGTTTCAGACTAGACAACAAACTGCTAAACTGTTTACTTCTGAGGTCTGGGAAGGGAGGCAGTGAATGAGGAAGGAGGTACCAGGTGAAGGAAGACTGTACATTTTCTGCTACATACTTTTATACCATGTAAGAACATAATCTATTTACATTACCTGTGTAATTTAAGAAAAGAGCAACAGAACTGATTCAAAAACATCAAAATGGGGTTCTCATTCTGACGTGAAACTGCCACACCAATTTAAACACAGTGCTATGACGTAATCTCCTTGTGTGAGTACCACAGCGCCAGCTCTAAGGAAGAAAGGCTCCCAAGGTCTTCCCAAGAGTGACTGATAAAGTTCAAGCCCAATTCCTAAAGCACAAAAGACAGACTGAATCAGAATCAAGCAGAGAAGAAGGGTAATTTCTTATAAAGAAGAAAACTATTATAAATGTTCTGTGGAAGTAGCAAGCCTGTCCTACCCTAAATTTGCCCGTCTCTGAAACTCCTTAGTTCATGGGGCTTCCTCTCTCTCACCCCCACAGGATGAGGGAAAAAATGAAAGATTAAGAGAGAATTCCCTTTCCCTTAGCAAAGGGCAGGCCTCCCACTGTCACCAAGAAAGTGCTCCCAGGGCGGGTCACGGTGGCTCAGCAGGTAAGAATGCTTGCCTGCCATGCCCGAAGACCCGGGTTCGATTCCCGGTGCCTGCCCATGTAAAAAAAAAAAGAAAAAGAAAGTGCTCCCAGGCGAAGCCAAAGCTCCCCCTTCCGGACAAAGAACCATGTGCCATGTTCCTGGGACTGCAGGGAGAGCCAAGACTGGTAACCCCAGAGCCCATTTATTTCAAGTCCTGCCACTTGGGCAAACAGCCCAGGAATCTTTTCACACTCACTACTGAAATCCAAATTGAATCAGTATACAAATCAGATGGTTCTGCCAACAAAACAGCAACAATGTGGAGAAATGAGAGGTAAATCAATGGTATCCTGGCTAAATATATATTTATTCTTTCTGCTTGCCAGAAGAATGGCACTGCTGTAGGTTTAAACATTTGATAAATATCTCTTCTGCTTCCCAGTAATAATTAAAACAAACAAACCCCAAACATACTCACACATAATTAAACACAAAGCAAAAAAGAAAAACAACAAAGGGGCTTTACTTAGGACATAATGTTCAAGCAGCTGGCATGAGAGCTTATTTATCCCAGGCAAAAATGCTCTTCTCCCATTCAACCATACACCCCGTCTGGTGAGGACTCTTACCACACAGGACAAACACACTTTAATAGTCTGCACCTGGTGAGGGTACCAAGAGGTACCCTTAGACTAGGAATAGAGGAACCCTCTTTGAGGAAAAAAGCAAACACTAAAAAGCAGAAAGCAGATACACTGAGCCTTTTGCAGAGTGATTCATGACAGAAATGATTTGTGACAATGCTGGGAAGCACTCAGGTTCAATAAAGTAACCTGGGTGCCCCCTCACAACAAAAATGCAACTCAAAAAAAAGCCAGAACCTTATCAACTGAACTACAGCCTGACCAGAGCAAAGACAAACTACCTGAAGGTCATGGATATTATGCAGTCTGCCCAGGGGCAAGGATACAGTACCAACATATTCCCGACATGGCAATAGTGTCTCCTATAGTGAGGACACGTGGACACAGTCAAAAGGACCAACTATCTGCCTGTATTCTAGTATGACTGGCTCCCCATCGAGCCTGCATCTTTCAAGGGAGTGTGGTTCCAACTCCTTTCTGGGGCTGGTCATTATGTTCACCACTGTGAGCTCATCAACTATCACCCCAAGTCCTGTATGGCACATGTGTGGTCACCACAAGCTAACCATGCCTAAGGGCAAATTAATTCTTAGAGAACAGCTGGAACTGAGGACCAAACTCCCAGTCCACTGGTAACCTTCAGGGAACAGTGGGCCACAGACTACACTTCAGGGTGGCTTCTTTCTCTGGTGGCTTTTTCACTTGGATTTTTTTCACTGGGAATGTGACTGCCCAAACCAGCACTTCCCTACATGTGGTCTAAAGAACATGAATTTTATCCTCTGAGATGTTCCTGGGAAGGTAGAAATGATCAGGCCAGGGTCCAGACACGGAAAGGAAAAGGCCTTTCACGTTTTACTCAAAGATGCCATTCTCTAGCTGTCAGTAAAGAGACAAAAGGAGGGTGGGCCATGGTGGCTCAGCAGGCAAGAATGCTTGCCTGCCATGCCAGAGGACCCAGGTTTGATTCCCGGTGCCTGCCCATGTTAAAAAAAGAAAAAAAAAAAAAATACAAAAAAAGAGACAAAAGGAAGCAATTTCGGTTTTAGTCTACACAGTTACTTTCTCCAATACCCAAGCCTGGGGGATCAGAACTGCAATGGGAAGAGATGAGGAAAGAAAAGTGAAGGCTCAGATTTGACCCCTACTTCTCTCAACTCCATATCCAAAGGGACTAAGCTTCCCCCCACGCCATCCCCACCACCACTGCCACTGCCTTCATGTTCAAGTCCCAGCATCTCTTGTGCCTATTACTTTAATAGAGTCTTGTTTCTCTGCTGCTAACTTCCACTTGCTCCACTTCATACTCCACACAGCCCCTGAGCTGTCTTTATAAAATACAGATCTGATCCTCTCTCACTTGATGAAAACCCTCAGCCCTCCAGACAGAATTCCAAATCCTTGCCAGAGATTGCAACGTCCCTCCTGCCTTTCCAGCATGGCTGGAAACAGAGACTTTGTAATCACATAGATAATGGCTCACTCTCAGATTAACCACTTGCTAATTATGCGAACATGGCCACATTTCTGAATCTGTTTCTTCATCTGTGCACTGGGAAGAACATGATCTACCTCCCAGAGTTACCTTGAGGATTAAATGCAAGTTCTCCAAAAGCAATCACTACTCTACCCATTCCAACCCCTCTCCTATCCCCATACACATATCCGAGAAATCTCCTCCTCCTTTAATATGACCTCAAATCACTCCTTTGCCAGCCCACAAGGCTAAGACTTTTTCCTCCTCCTCTTCACACTTCTTATGTAGCTTAATTTACTGAAATTATTTGTGCGTGTCTCCCCCTAAACAATGAGCAATCCAATGCAGAACAAAAATCAATCACTTACTAAATCATTCTATATTCAGAGAAAGAAAAAATGAACACTTATTGAGCATATACTTGCTAAGCAGCACTAAAGCTTTGAATACAGCAGCTCTAAGCCAGGTGTTACTACTCCCAGAATAAGAAAAATGAGGCTAAGAGAAGTAATTTTCCAGGGTCACATCATAAATAGGTGAACCAGGATTCAAACTCAAGCTAACACATATCTTTCCACTATGATGCCTGCCAGTGCCTAGCAGCATACCTAACACAGAGTAGGCCTCAAATGATTGTTGAATGGTTTATATAATAGCTAACATTATTATTTAATGATTTAGATAATAGTTAACAGTTATATTATAGTTAACTTATAGTTAACAACCATCTCAGCACTATCCAACAGAACTTTCTTTGAGAATAGAGAAGTTCTATATTGTGTTGTCCAGTACAGGAGCCATTAGCCATGAGACGCTATTGAGCATTTAAAATGCGGCTAGTTGGGCCCAGAACTGAATGTTTTATTTTATTTCATTTTAATTAATTCAAATGTAAAGCTAAATAGCCAAATGCAGCTAGTGGTTCCTGTACTAAAAGGGCAGTAAGAAAGATGAAGAAGGTAATTTACCATAAGTCAATAGGTAATAAATGGCTGAGCTGGGATTTCAACCCAGATGATCTGGTTCCAGAGCCTGGGCGCTTCCCCACCTCGCTATACCATCTCCTCACAGTGAAAAAATAAGAATTATTAAGAGAAAAGGCAACACACTCAGATTAAAAAAAAAAAAAAATTAAGGGCCATAAATATAAAAGTTGGGCTACTTTCTGCATGATTTTTCTGTAAACCCACAACTTCTCTAATAAAAAAATAACGTGAGAGGAGGGAAAGAACAGGAAGAGAAGGAAAACATTACATTTGGGGGGAAAAGCTTTTAAAATACAAATCTCTATGATTTGTTCCAAAGATTTAGGAAGATTTCATTTCAAAAACTGACAAGGAGATACTTCTATTTTTTTAAACTATTTCTTAATTAATATCTTCAGAGAACTAAGAAGCAATTTCAAAGAATGACTGAATCTTAATAAAATTCTCAGAGAAATTCTGGCATCAGTCACAACAAACACCCGCTTGGAATTTAATCTCCTTCTCAGCACACCAGCTTACTTTGGAAACTCATTTATGATGTCACTACAACTAGTCAAAATCTGCCTGGCACACAGAAACTTCAAAATCCCACAAAGAGTTTTATAGGACTAGATGGAAATTGACCCCTTATTTAGCCACACCCCACATCTAACAGATTTCCCCAAACCAAACTTGCCAATTTTACTGTCAAGCAAATTCAACTCCTCCATCTCCTTCCCAGTCCCAACCTGCCCTGCCCTTCCACCTTCCACTACAGCTCTTCCAGTAGCTCTCTCTAGATAGAAACCCCCAAATTCACTATCTTCTGCCTGTTCAACAAGACAGATTTTTAAAAAAATGAAGAGAAAGCCACAAAATAGGCAAAGAGACTCCAGCTACATCATCTTCAACTTCCTATCAAAGTCCTGTCCTTTTCTGCTTCTGGTTTTGTTCAATTCCCTCCTTTTAGACAATCTCAGGCCCCATAACGTTTAGTGTGGGTTGGGGCAGGAGGAGCAAAAACTTGAACAATTATTCCTAAGTAGAAAAAAGTACTTTAGAAGACTTTTCCCTCTGAAGGCAACTCCTACTGGAAAAAAATTCGATTATCCCAAGCGACTGTGGACAAGTGGAGAGAAAACAGTGGGTGCCAACCTTTACTAAGCACATACTGCAATTCACCCAAATATCTCATTTAACACAAGGCAGACAATATTATCCTGGTTTTACATGTGTTGAAAACAGGCTCAGAGAAGCCAGGCAATGGGTTTGGGATTTACAACCAGACCCAACTGACTCCAAGGCTCATGAACTTACATTCCATCACATAGCTTTCAGTGCCCACAAGGCCTATATTAAAATGCCCTAGGCTAACACTGCAACTAACATTTGAAAGCACTTTACAGTTTATACATTGCTTTTCACACACATGATCTCATTTATTTCTTACCACAACCCTTAAGTATAGCTAAGAATTTCTTTTCCACGTTTATGGAAGGACACTTGAACTCAAAAATCACCGGTAACTTATCCAAACTCTAACAGTTAAGAATTGTATCCTCTATAAGCTTTTCTTCTCTCTTGTAAAATGAGGTTTATTTCTAACTTACGGTGCCTAATAAGTGGTAGGTGCACATATGTATGGTATTTATTATTTACATTATGATTTTTATTAATTTAATAGCGCTCAGTTAAAACAAAATTCATACACACACACTATAAATAAAGACTCACCCTAATTAGTCAAGCTTTTACTTTTTGAAAAGGATATAATTTTACCACTACCTCAAATTTAAAAATAACCACCAACTGCAGTTTCCAAGAAATTGACAAATAACGCGGTCAAACCCAATATGGATTCTGAAAGCTACTAATGGAAGAAAACAAAAGAGCAGGGGTATTTGGTTATGATATAATACAAAAATCCTCCTCTCCTTACAGTTTCATGGTCTTATCATTCACTGCCCTTTGACCATGGCCATGTCATTTGAACACTATGATGGCCCTCAGCATCCAAACAGTGCCAGCCAACACACGACCCGGAAGTTCTAATGAGAGCCTGCCCAAAGGGTCTGGGGACTTGGAGTGGAGGTGGAGAGGGCAAACATTACTGACTTGAGCTATTTTTAATGAGCTGCATCTAATACCATGCCTGCCTAATAGTACACTCACTTGAAAAGAAACCTGGGAAGTTCAGAAATACCAGATGAAACAGAAATCAGCACCCCACTTCTCAAGACAGAACTGAAAAAATGACAAGAGTGTGGTGGTACAAAGTTCACAGCATCAGTCACCAGGAGGAAACCTAAGTACTATGGCAGAGAGAGGTCCTGGGGATTGTCCCTCTGATAGGCACACACCAAGACTGAGCCAATCAACCATCCACTCCAGGTCTGAAAGTTAAAAAAAAAAAAAAAAAAAAAGAAAGAAAGAAAGAAAAAATGCCCCCCAGGAGATATATCCTTAAGCACAGTTTCATAGTGAATATAGCTAGTACCCTAAGTGCCTACATGGAAAAGTATTCATACTATAAACCTAGTACCAATTATTATTAGTTTTTTGTACTCTTTATTGCTTAGCATCTGTTTTCTTATAAGCCCATCTGAATTTCTTTATAAGAACAGCCTTGCCTTTATTTGTATGGATGATTTAACTTCTCCAGGAAAAAGATTTCATAGTATCCGTCAGAGAACCTACACCTGTTTACATCGGACTAGCTAACCCTCTCTTCATACCCCATTTCACAGATAAGGAAACTGAGGCACAGAGAAGGCAAGCACCCCATCCAAGGTTATAATTCTTGCAGATATATCCAAGACTAGAAGAAAGCTCTCCAGCTATATTACCCTTGCAAATGACCTGGAATCCTGATGACTGGAATACAAAGTGTTTTTTTTTTTTTAAAGCGGCATGAGTCATCTCCATTGCCGGGGCACCACACAGGTTGTTCTAATAAAGCACCCAGCTTCTCCAAAAACTACTTGTTTCTGAATAACCAATCTCAGCCAAAGAATAAAAGGCCAGTTCATATACTTCCTTCAGGATATCCACAAAGCTATGAGCAGATGTGCTGCTGTGCTTTGGGGACCTACTATCCCAAAACAGATAAATACTTCCTTAAAGAATAAAGGAGTCTGGATGTTGGCATTACTGAAGATGGAAAGAGGTGGGTGTGCCAAGAGATGAGTTTTGTCTTTTTTTTTCAGACAGCTTCAGGCCACAGTTATGACTTCAAAGCCCAATCCTACTCACCTGGTAATACCACTGAATGTCTCATCCACTCAGCTGTACCTATTTACCCTCTTCAGGACTAAAGAACTGCGGTCAGTGAGGTGAATCCCGCAGATGCTGAGGGGGTGGTACTTGACAGAAGCGGTAAAGGAAGCTACACTAAATAACCCCCCCTCCACCCCGCAACACGCGCGCGCACACACAAACACACACCACTCCTTACAGGAACTCCCCACTGGATCTTCAGACGCCACAGGTGTCCCCAACTCTGAGCCTGACCCCTCTCTCAGGATCTACCCCGACAGAGGTGGGGAGGACCCGCTCCCCATCGCCCACCTCTGGTCCCCCGACCCCCAGCGCTCGCTCCCCTCTGGGACTCACCTTCCTCCCTCTTCACCTGCAGGGCCTCAAAGCACACCCCAAGGGCCTGGGGCCGGACACTTGCTCACTCCTGCCCCAAACCCTGAGTACACTCCTTTCTCCCTGCCCTCAGAGAACCAGAGTCTTCCGTCTTCCCAAACAGGGCCCGGCCCGAAACCCTCTGGCACCGCGTCGCCCTCGCGACCGCCCCACAACAGCACTTCCCGGGCTCGCAGTCCGCCCCCAACTTTTCCCGGTCCCGGCGCCGCGGCGAGAAGGCGACGGCGAGGACTGCGCCTCTGGAGCCGGGACCGACTGGGCGGACTCAGTTCCATGGGCCACCGCCCGCCCTACCGCGGCGAGTTGCGCTCGGGACCGCTCAGCGCCCGGGCCTCGCCGGGCGCCGAGACTTAGGCGTAGCCCGCGTGGCGGGAACCGCGCAGTGCAGACGCCGGCACCCGGCACCCCTTACCCCCTGCTCGGTGTCCGGTGCCCGAAGCCCGGTGACCTGCGCCTGTGCGGCCTCCGCGCGGCTCGTCGCCCACCTGCCCGCAAGCGCCAACGCCGCTCACCTCCTCCCGCGCCGCCGCTGCCACTGCCGGGAATACGTGGCAGTGGCCGCCACCGCCGCTCCCGCTCCTCGCCTTGTCTTTCCTCTCGGCGCCCGCGCGGGCGGCTGCGGCGCGCCAGACCGCAGCGCCAGGCGCCCTCTGCCGCCGGGAAGCCGAATCCTTCCGCCCTAACCCTAACTTGCGGGCGGCCCGGCTTCGACCCGCCCCTTCTCCGCTCCCCCCGCCCCCCCCCGCCCACATCCAGCCCCGCCACGCCCAGGCCCCAATACTAGCCTGCGAGCCCGTTTGTCTCCCGCGTGCCCCGCCCCAGATTACCCCTGGCACGCCGCTGCCTCCGGGGAGCCCACCCTGATCAGCACAACACACTAGCCGCCCTTCCGGTATTTACTGCTCGGCCGGTACCGAAGTCATCCCCAGTATTGATATGTTTCCTGCTTCTTTGAATTCCTCGCCCAAGTGCTAGTTAATTAGTAAATCCGGACAGAGCGGGGGGGGGGGGGGGGGGGGGGGGGGGGGGGGTTGTCACCATTCTCTCACTTGGGTCTAGTTGGTGCCCTGCCTCCCTGAAGAACGCAATAAGTGCTTCTTAAAGGAGCAAACAAGTAAATGAATGGAGAATTTTACCATTCTCCACCTAAGTAGGCTTTTTTTTTAATGAGAGAAGTTGTGTGTTTACGTTAAAATGATGCATAAAATACAGGGTTTCCATATGCTACCCAATTATTAACATTTGTTACAGTTAATGAAAGCACATTTTTCATGACTTAATTTAGGTTTCACTGTATAGTGCAGTTCCTTGGGTTTTTATTTTTCAATTTTATTCTGGTAACGTGTCTACAATCTAAGATTCCCCCCTTTAACCACATTCAAATATATAACTCAGTGCTGTTAATTGGTTCACAATATTGTGCTATCATTACCCCAATCCATTACCGAAACTTTTCCATCTTCCCAAATAGAAATTCTGTATACTATAACCTTAACTCTCTATTTCTACAACCTCCCTAAACTCTGGTAATCTAAATTCTACATTCTGACTCTATGAGTTTGCTTATTCTGATTATTTCCTATCCATGAGCTCAACAATATTTGTTCTTTAGTGCCTGGCTTGTTTCACTCAACATGAAATAAGATTCATCTGTGTTGTCACAAGTATCAGGACTTCACTCCTTTTTACTGTTAAATAATACTCCATTGTTTGTACATACCACATTTGTTTATCCATTCATCACCTGATGGGCACTTGGGTTGCTTCCATTTTTTAGCAAATGTAAACAATGCTACTGTGTGCAACTATCTATTTCAGTTCCTACTTTCAGTTCTTTGGGATATATACCTAGAAGTGGGATTGCGGGGTCATGTGGTAATTCTCAACTTAACATTCTGAGAGACTTCCAAATTGTCTTCCACAGAAATTACACTCCCACCAGCAATGAATAAGTGTTCCTATTTCTCCATATCCTTTCTAACACTTGGAATTTTCCTTTTTTTTTTCAATAGTAGCCATACAAGTGGGTGTGAAATGGTATCTCATTGTGTTTTGATTTGCATTTTCCTAATGGCTAATGATTTTGAGAATCTTTTCATATACTTTCCGGTTATTTGTATATTTTCTCTGGAGAATTATCTGTCCAGTTCTTTTGCTCATTTTTCAGTTGGGTTGTTTTGTTATTAGATATGTAGTTTCCAAAGTAGGTTATTTTACTTTCAAGATAAAGTCCTTTTATATGCAAAACTTTTCAATTTTGATGATATCCCATTTATTTATTTTGCCCGTGCTTTGGGTGTAAGTCACCCAAAAGGGTAAAAAACCCTTGACTAGCATAATGTCCTGAAGGTGTGTCCTATGATTTCTTCTCAGAAGTTTATAGTTTTGGCTCTTATATTTAGGTCTTTAATCCAATTTAAGTTGATTTTTGTATATGGTATGAGGTAAAGATCCACCTTCATTCTTCTGTAAATGAAGATTCACATTTCCCAGCAGTATTTGTGGAAGAGACTGTTCTTTCCAAATTGAATGGTGTTTGCCCCCTTATTAAAAATCAGTTGGCTATAAAATCGAGGATTGATTTCTGACCTCCCAATTAAATCCCATTGGTCCCTATCTCTTTCCCTGTGCCATTTCCATGTTTTGATTACTGTGACTTTGTAATAAGTTTTAAGATCAAGAAGTGTGAGTCCTCCAATTTCATTTTTCTTTTCAAGATTGCTTTGGCTACTCGGGCCCCCTTAACCTCCGTATAAATTTGATAACTGGCTTCTTCATTTCTGCAAAGAAGGTTTTAGGAATTTTTATTGGTATCGTGTTGAATCTGTAAATTGCTTGGGGTAGAACTGACATCTTAACAACTTTTAGGGGAAGATGGTGGAATAGATAGGCTGAGTTCACCCTTGTTCTGTGGAATGACTGGAGAAAGGACAGAATGACCAGGACAGCAGATCCAGTGACCAGAGAGGGTCTTCTACATTGTACAGGGAGGACCTGGATGAAAAAGTAGAGACATTATGACTGAGCGGATGGGGTGAGACCACACCTGAGGCAAGCTGTGATGTGCACGCTGGAGCTGGTGCAGAAGGAGAAGCATGTTCCCACACTCCCACCTCTACATCAGTTTAGGTGATCTTCCCTCTCAGCTCCAGAGCCAGGAGCTCCCCTGTTGAGACCAAGAAGCCAGCAGTCTTGGTTTACATTTGCACAGAGACCTTGCCGCCAGGGCACAGTGCGTGCTCCCTACCCCTGAGGCAGGCCACTGTGGGTGCCTGGTTTTGGCAGAGACTGCAGGGCCCTCCCTTCAAGAAGAGGCAGGGGACACAGAGCAGACCAATCTGACAACTGGCCAGTAAAAGAGGCACTCTGGATCCCACCACCTGTACTCTTTCTCCACAGGGGCCCAGAGCACTCACAGCATGCATGGGCAGAGAGGCAGGAATGAGAGAGTGAGCCATGCTATGTCACCAGGCACTCTTGGGCTGGCTGTGGGCAGGGATAATTGAAACTCTCAACCCCACAGTCCAAGATGTGGAAGCCTGTGAATCACCAGATCCATCATAAATACAAGTGGATTCTCCACTGAGGTGTATAGTGCCCACCCACCGTGCCCCGCCCCTGGGGTTGGCTGCTTTCAGCGTGCATTACCTGCAGTCTTTACTGAATTTGCACCTGGTCTCAATTCTACCCAGCCTGCTGACTGAGTCAGGGAGAGGCAGGGAAGAAGGCGCCCAAGCACACCATCTGCTGGAAAGACAGGGAAAGTGCACTCCGGTAAACTGACTTTCTCCCTAGCTTTTAACAGATCTTCAAGTAGAGTTGCACCTCCTGCCTGAGGTCCTGGCCTTAATGTTGTGGGGAATTACTGATAAATGAAGTGCAAAAGGAGACTTTCAATGAAACCTAAGCAAATTCAAAATCTTAGCCAACTGAGGGAAATCAACTTTCAAAATAATCTTATCAAGATAATCAAATGCCTAGAAATTGACAAAAAAATTGCTAAGCTTCTGAATATGCATGAAAATATGGCCAAGCCAAATAACCAATAAAAATGCCAGAGGAGACACAGAATTTGGAACAACTAATCCAAGATGTTCATACAAATCTCCTAAATAACTTCAATGGGTTGGTTAATGACAGAAAGGTTATTAAGATGACACTAGAAGAGCATAAAGAAGATTTGAAAGAATAAATAGAAAAATAGCAGATTTTACAGAAATAAAAGGTATTGTAGATCAAATTAAAAATATATTAGAGGGTGGGCAATGGTGACTCATGGCAGAATTCTTGCCTGCCATGCTAGAGACCCGAGTTCAATTCCCGGAGCCTGCCCATGCCAAATATATATATATATGTATTTTAGTCAATAGACGATATTTAGTCTTCTAATCTACGAACACAGAATGTCCTTCCATTTATTTAGGTCTTTGATTTTTCTAGCAATGCTTTGTACTGTTCTGTGTATAAATCCCTTACATCCTAGGTTAGATTTGTTCCTAAATATTTGCTTCTTTTTGTTGAAATTGTAAATGGAATTTTTTTCTTGATTTCCTCCTCAGATTATTTATTGCTAATGGTTAGAAACACTACTGATTTGGGGATGTTGATCTTGTATCCCACCACATTGCTGAATTCATTCATTAGTACCAGAGCTTTATTGTGGATTTTTCAGTATTTTTTATGTAGAGGATCATGTCATCTGCAAAAAGTGAAAGTTTTACTTCTTCCTTTCCAATTTGGAAGACTTTTATTTCTTTTTCTTCCTAATTGCTCTGACAAGAATTTCTAGTACAGTGTTGAATGACAGTGGTGACAATTAACATCCTTGTCTTGTTTCTGAACTTAGAGGGAGAGCGTTCAGTCTTTCAACATTAAGTATGATGTTAGCTGTGGGCTTTTTATATATGCTCTCTAACGTGTTGAGGAAGTTTGTTTCTCTTCCTAGTTTTCTAATTTTTTTTTATCAAGAAGCAGTGCTGGATTTTGTCAAATGCCTTTTCTACTTCAACTGAGATAATCATGCGGTTTTCCCCTGTCTTCTGTTAATGTGGTATATTATATTAATTGATTTTCTTCTGTTATACCACCCTTGCATACCTGGGATAAGTCCCACTTGATCATGGTGTATAATTCTTTTAATGTGCTATTGGATTCAGTTTGCTGGTTGTTCTAGTTTACTAGCTGCCAGAATGCAAACACCAGAGATGGATTGGCTTTCACTAAAAGAGGATTTATTGATTTAACTTATAAAAAGTTAAAAGTTAGGAAAAGCAGCTAACTTTCAACTGACATTCTTTCTTACATGGGAAGGCACAGGGCAATCTCTGCTGGCCTTCTCTCCAGGCCTCTGGGTTGTGACACCTTTCCCTGGGGTGATTCCTTTCTGCATCTCCAAAGGCCGGGGCTGAGCTGTGAGTGCTGAGATGAGGCATGCTGAGCTGCTTGAGCTGTGCTACGTTGAGTCTCTTATTTAAGCTTCCAGCCAATTAAATCAAACATCATTCATGCAGCAGGCACGCCTCCTAGCTGACTGCAGATGTAATCAGCAACAGATGAGGTTCACATGCCATTGGCTCCTATCCACAGCAATAGAACTAGGCACCTTCAGCTAGCCAAGTTGACACCTGAACCTAACTACCACACTGGTATTTTGTTGAGGATTTTTGCATCTATATTTATAAAGGATATTGGTGTGTAATTTTCTTTTCTTGTGATATGTTTATCTGGCTTTGGTATGAGGGTGATGTCCGCATCATAGAGTAAGTTAGGGAGTGTTCCCTCCTCTTCAATTTTTTGGAAGACTTTGAGCAGAATTGGTATTAATTATTCTTGGAATTTTTGGTAAAATTTACCAGTGAAACCATTTGCCTGGGCATTTCTTTTTTGGAAGGTTTTTATTGACCGATTCAATGTCTTACTAATTATTGATTTGTTGAGCTATTCTCTTTCTTCTTGAATCAGTGTAGGTTAGCTTGTGTTTTTCTAGGAATTTGTCTATTTCATCTAGTTTATCTAATTTGTTGGCTTATGGTTTTTCATTTTATTCTCTCATAGTACTTTTTAATTCAGTGGGGTTGATACTAATGTCCCCCTTTTCATTTCTGATTTCAGTTATTTGTGTTCTCTTTTTGTCAGTCTAGCTTAAGGTTTGTCAGTAGTAGTCATCTCTTCAAAAAACCAACTTTTAGGTTTGGTGATGCTATTGTTTGCTTTTTTTATTCTCTATTTCATTTATTTCCGCTCATATCTGTTATTTCCTCCCTTTTGCTCACTTAGGTTTAATTTGTTCTTTTTCTAGTTCTTCCAGTTTTAACCATAAGTCGCTGATCTGCCTGCTGAGCCACTGTGGCCTGCCCTGAAATCTTTCTTCTTTTTTAATGCAAGCAATTAGTGCTATAAATTTTCTGGTCAGCACTGCTTTTCCTGCATAGAGAGAGCAATTTACTGGTATTTACCATAATTTACCAGCTTCTTCCTCCTGCTCTTTCCTGGATGCTACAGAGTTTTCTGCTAGACTCCAGGGTTTCAAAATAGTTGATTCAGACAGTTCCTGCCTGTTTAATAGTTATTCTCATGGAGGGAATGATTCCTGGAGCTTCCTACTCCTCCATCTTCCCACAATTGCCCTCCAAGTAGGCATTTTAAACTTCAAGGAGACAGAGGTCCTGACCTGGATATGTTTTTTTGTAAATTAAAGTCACAAACATGTGCAGCTTAGCATAAATAAATTGGATTCACAATTTCCGGTGTCAGATCAACACCAAAGTTGCCTAAGGCCCAAAGCTCTATGTTATTCAGGACTTTTAGACTTAGGTTTTAGATATACCATTTAAAGGCCAGGAAAGCTCAGGAACGCAAACCTCCCTGGGCCACAACTGATCTATAAATTAAGAATAATAAAACATACTTCATGGGATTATTATGAGGATTAATTGAGATCATGCACTCTACAACACTCTACATAGCCCTCTGATATGTTCAGTAATATGTGTTCGATAACTATCATTAGTATTACTACTGATCTAGGAGGTGATAAAAACCAAATGCAAAATTTTAAATGTCTATCTTTTCCTCTAAGGATGACCTTAATACTCTTGCAAGTGTGCTGTTATCACAAGGCTTCTTCTGTCCCTCTTTCCTACACCTCCACTCTCCCACCACCCCTCCCACATACATAAGCTTTAGGATCTTGGATTTTCTAAGAGCTATAGAACTGGATTTCCTGGAGGGGTTCCAGGAGGGTTCTAAGACCAAGCTCTTCATTAACACATGTGTATTTTATTAAGTCAAAGGTAGTTTGACAAAGGTAGTTCTACTACCTCTTTTTTCTTCTTGCCCTTCTCTCAATACCTTGAGGCCATCCTTTCACTTTCTCAAAAAATTCTCCCTCCTGCTCCACACATGAAGCAACATCGTAGTGAGTGGCATCAAATGAAACTGGGAAGGAATTTCTCCACCTAGGGCTTTCAGAACTGTAAAACATGAAGAACACACTTACGTTGTGGCATTGGGAGAGAACTGATGATCCAGTATGTGAATGAAGTCCCCGGAACATAGTAAGTATTTCATAAATGTAAAGTATTGATTAGTTTGTTTAATAAGCATTTACTGAGCATCTATTTATATTATAGGTGCTACAAGAGTGAGGGAAACAAACACGTAAGATGAAGTTTCCTGCCCCCAAAAGGTGTGTAAGCTCTAGTGGATGAGACAGGCATGTACATAAATGTACTCCAATCTGAGGCAGAGGGATTGGAAGGACACGAGATGTGGCTAAATATGAAATTAGGAACCTCAAGTTCCGAATTGGGGCAGTGGTATTGAAGTGTGGATTACTTTAATTCATTATAATTATAAATGCCATTTTCCTTTAAATATTATGTGCATACTTTCCCACAGCCACTGCTAAAAATTAATGAATAATTTTGGAAACAAACAGAGCCATTTGATGTAGGATTCAGCACCTTAATAAGGTGACTCCAAATGCTTCCTTATACTCATAATAATATGTGTGTTATGTTTTTGCAGAAGAGCCATAATTGATAATTAACATTGCGTATCTTGTGATGCATGTCTAACCAGGAAAGTTCACACATTGGGGTAGATTGTTGCTTTAATGGCCTCCAGTGAATCTCACCTCCTGATATCCAAGCCCTTGTGTAATACCCTTCCACAATGACCCTGGCCTTGCTTTGGCCACGAGGACATTAATAAACATGACACAAGTAGACGTGTTTGATGAGCACTTGTACCTTGCTCTCTTGGAACGCTGCCTTGAGAGTGCAGCAAATAAAACTGGTCCAAAGTCCCTGAAAATGGAAGACCCCAGGGGTAGAGATACTTGCTTAATATCCCAGCTGCACCAGCCTCTAGCCAACTCGCTGAGCCCAGGGGAGGCAAGTGGAAACCACCCAACCATCCCAAGAACTGTGAGAAATAAAATGGTGATTGTTGTAAGTCACTATGTTGTTGTAAGACACTATATTTGTTATATAGTAATAGACAACTGATACGCACATTACACATTTCTACAGTTACAAGTTTAGTGAAATTCACCCAAGTCAATATTCTCACTAGTGTTTTCTGTCATGCCGCACTCAATTGCTATGACTATTACCTGAACTGAGCAAAGTTTCATACTTCATGGAAATTCCCTCTTTCAGAGTTTTTTTTTTAATTCGTTACAGAGCCTAGTACTGCATAAAATCCTTTTGCAGCCAATATGACAGCGGGCTGGCTTTTTAGGGTTGGGTCTGATTACTTCTTCTAGCAGTAAAACTCTCTCGGCTTTATTTTAAGTTCTTTAATGATGGGTACTTTGCCCAATCTGACAAGGGAATGGGAAATACTTGTTTAATGGGAATGGGATTTCCTTTTTGGGCAATGAAAATGTTTTGGAACTAGACAGAGATGGTATTTTACAACATTGTAAATGTACTAAATTCCACACTTCAAGATGTTTAATTTTATATTACGTGAATTTCACTTCAATAATTTTTTTCAGTCCTTCCCATGCTCAAAATAGGTCTACAACTTGCCTTTGCATAGAATCCAAAGCCTTACTATGGCCCCATAGTCCCAGGAGATCTGGCACAGCCTCCTCAACAGAAGCGCTGGTTCTGCTCTACCCTCACTCAGCACACTCCAGCCCTACTGGCTTTCTTCCTGTTCCTGAAGTCAGCACACTCTTTTCTACTCCAAGCCCTTTGCCCGTGCTCTTCCTTTTAGTAATACACTCTTCACTTTGCTAAATCCTATTCATCAGAACCCACTAGCGTTCTTTGGCTGCAAGCAAGAGTAAGCAATTCAGGGAATAATAGAAACAAAAAAAGAAATCTACTGGGCAAATGGATAGTTCATGGTCTCTTGGGCAAGGTTTTAGAGAGGAAAAGAACCAGGATGGCTCAGGAATTTACGTAGGACAAACCAATCAGGGGCAGCTGCTGCAACGGTCAACTCTGATTTTTTTTCTGTCAAGTTTCCAAGTCCTAGAATAAAGTTGGTGTGGTCTTCTTGATCACATGCCCACCCCTTGACCATAACAGGACAGCACACTTAAAAGCACCTAAAGAAAATCATCAGGTTACTGTTAACCAGACAAAGGAAGACTGAATTGTGGATGAAAAAACAACACATGTCCACTGTTTCCTCTCAGACCTTAGCTTGGTTAACTTAGTTTACCCACTACTGTATACTCATCACCTAGAATACAGTCTGGTACATAATAGGCTCTCAATAAATATTTAGTGAATGAATCAATGAACAAACAAATGAATGAATGGAAAGAATATAGGCCTTTTGATTCTTCTGACTCAGTCCATATAACATTAATGTTGTAGGAATGGGTGAGAACAGACAAAGACAAAATGGTGAGGACAGACTGTAGAAGATAAGTTATGCTGGGTTCTTCTTTGATACTATAAAAAGAAAGGATAAGGATGCACACTCAGGATAAATGAGAAACACTACCTTGTGTTTCAGAGATGAGCCATGTTGTACTGTGCTGTTCTGCTCTATGTTGTACCATTCTTGTGGGATAAATTATATAAGCAGCAAGACAAGGGAACAGGGTCTAGACTGTGGAGTCATCATGCCACAGAGTATTTGCAGAAATAGGGGCCCTCAAAACTGAAATTGAATCTATAGCCAGTCCACATCAGCCAGGATGTGAGGTCAACAAAATATGTTCATAAATCTGCTCTCTTGGTTCCCGTTCATGCTCAGCAGTGTTTTCCCTAAAGCAGAGATCCCAGACTCCATGCTGACATCCACAAATCCATGCAAAGGGTTTCACAGCTCAGGAGCAAATGAGAATAATAAGAGCAATTTAAAGCTAAATGTATTCAATTTTTCTATCAATAAATATTTGTGATAGCTTAGGGGTTTTTAAGGGTTTTCTCTTTTTTTTGGCAAAATAAAGAGTTGGCAATCTCAGTTTCTCCTAAATTTTTTTTTTCCTTCAGTGTTACTGGTCCATGAAATGTAAAAGCCTGGGAATCACCACTTTACAATCTCGGAGACCTGGGCAATCCCTGCAAGGGCTCAGCAGACTCAGTAAACCATCATTAAATCAAACATCGTTTTGTGGCTATGCTGCTGCTGCTGTTGTTTTAATCATGTAGATGAAGATCCAACCTGTTTCTTTCTTTGCCCCATACCTAGTTGGCAATCATTCTAGCTCCATTGGTTAGAACATAGCACTAAAGAGGTTCACTGCCAGGACTACATCTGTGGCTGTGGGTTGGGAAGGGCAGGGGGAGCAGGGCCTTGGCTCTGGAGATATCCTTTCAGGAACAAAGCCCTGGACGTGAAATCCGGTCAATGAGTGTGCGTGTGCATGCATGGGTGGTGGAGAGGGCCTCCACAGGTCCCCAACACTGTTCCACCCACTGCAAGGGAGCTTCTTAACGCTAAGAGGAAATTCTATTTTTAACCCCTGTTTTACAAAAGGGAAACTGAAACTGAGAAATAAGTAGTTCACTAAAGCTTGGCTGAATACAGAGGCCAAATCCTTAACCTCTTTAATATATTCCTCCCTTTATAGGTGCTCAGTTAGAGTTAGTTGAAGTTAAATCTAGACAGGAATTCTCAGACACCAACATTATGGAAAGACTCTTCTAGAACTAGGAAAGGAGTGAAATTTACCTTTCCAAGGCTGAGAAGAGAAAATACCCATCATCTTGTGATTTGAGAAGTAATATAGCTTTAGTCCTGTATATTTACATTTCTACCAGAAGCTAGTCTACCTATTTTACTTAGCCAGAATTTGAATTCCTCAGAGAAAGCTGCTGCATAAGTATCAAGTATTACAATAAAAATGTCTTATTCTCACTAGTAGTAATAGTATATATTTATACTATTTGCTCATTTTCATAAGGCTGCAGAATTCCATATAAGGAAAGAACTTAACTTCTCTATTTTCATTTATGCAAAGGCACTGAAGCACTAATGAAAAGTTCCACCAAAATCTTCATGCTCACTGCCTCTGGTTTCCTGAAATTTCCTTTGGCTAAAGGAATGGAAAGAATCCATACCCTGCCCCCAATGCCATCAACCAAAGCATGCTCTTAAGTCAAGAACACCAATGGATTCTTTCAACTTAATTCTTTCACAACTTTCTCCCTGCTGGCAGATGTTAAGTTTCTATTTCAGGAGAAATAAGAGCTTAATTAACTTGCCTGTCTTCATGCTAGTCTAACTCCTTTCAGGCTTTCAGGTTTTGCTTTAGAAGTAAGATCACACTAAAACCACAGCTCCCTAGAGTCCCATTAAAGGCAGAACCTTCTGCATGCTTTAAACTTGAGCAGGGGAAATCTACCTTTTTTCCATAGGTTGTAAATAGTCCACTGCAATTTTTAAATTGCAAACTAAGAAGCAACACTTCTGATTACCTGAACTCTCAGACCCAGAACCCTCAAGATCCTCATCTGTGACGCATGTACCAACTGTCCCTTCTGGTCTGGCACATTTTTTACAGCACAAGGTATTTCCTATCAACTATGTTCTTATTCCCAACTGAGCTTCCCCATTATCAGAAAACAACTGAACAGTTTCTAGTCTGTAATTAACTATCCAATCACTGGACGTGTACTTACTGAACACCGAGTATATGCAGGCTGTGTTGAGTTTTTGTGCATAGATAGGCAAGCAAAGAAGACACA
Source organism: Tamandua tetradactyla (assembly GCF_023851605.1). Taxonomy (NCBI): domain Eukaryota; kingdom Metazoa; phylum Chordata; class Mammalia; order Pilosa; family Myrmecophagidae; genus Tamandua; species Tamandua tetradactyla. Next base: position 49,589,660 of record NC_135334.1, on the reverse strand, counting down.
ATCCTTTCCTTCCCAGAGAAGCTTACAAGCCAGCAGAGAGAAAAATAAATATATAATTACAAATAATGTTAAATGCCCTAAAGAAAGGAATAGGTACTATGAGAAAACTGAATAAAGGGACCTAATTTTTAAATTGAGAGATCAGGAAAGACCTAGAAATCTGGACGTGGCATTAAGCCAAGTTCTGAAAGATAAATGGGTTTTATTAGCCCAGGGAGGAGCCCTGTGGTCTTGGCTCTCCTCACCCAAGGTTTCTTTCTGTCTCTCTTGGATGATGACCAGAACAAGTGGTGCAACTTCTCAACACCTCACTGCTTTCCTCTCTCAGGTACTGACTCAATGCAAGGACTTCCCAGACTCTTCCGCAGAAACTTTCTTGACCGCTCAACCCATACTCTGCTCTCTGAGCTCCTGGCTTCCTTCAGCTGCAGCACTTAGGTTAGCATTGCAGGTAAATGGTTTACCTCGTTCCTGCACGTGTGCAGTCTCTTTACCCAAGCTGTACACTCCAAGAGAGCTGACAACTCTATAATATTCTCCTTTTATAATGCTCACAGTGCCTAGAAGACAGCACGATTCAGTCACTGCTCAATGAGCACCTGTTTAATGGGATTGAATTTCACCTCAGTATTTAGTAGTGTGTCAAACATCAGATGTGAAATAAGAGCCGAATTGGACAAAGTAAGCTGTGCTTCAAGAGCACAAAGATTAGAACATGGCTTCAAGAGCATAGGTGCAGACATGCTTCCTGAAACTTCTAAGAATCTGAAATTTAACTTTTTAATTCACAGAGCATTGTTGACTCTATAATCCACAGTTTCTCAGTTCTAAGACTCCTCAACTGTAAGATGCAACACTGATTTAACAACAGTTTAATTTTCTTGAGGGAAGATGGCAGGGTGATTGCTACTTTCAATATATACACATACTGAGAATCATATTCTGTTTTTAGAAACATTAAAATTTCCTCCCTGAAGGTGTGTTTTTTTAATAATTAAGAAAATCCAGTACTTATCACCACTTTTCATGGGGCTTAAAGTAAACTTTGTTTTCTCTTTTCCCTGCCTCATAATACACACTATTTACTTTCAGTGAGAGCACCACAAATTCCTTTTGGGAAATTACTCTTCCTTATTTGATAGTCACCAAAGTGACCAGCTTTCCTCTAGTGAAAAGATGGGATCTGACCCCAGCTAGGCCACTCAGACCTACATTTTTAACTAAAACGATACATTTTTAACTAAATAAATCCCCTTTTATTAAAAGCCAATCCATCTCTGATGTGTTGCATTCCAGCAACTAGCAAACTAGAACAATGATCATCAGGAATCCACAAACGTGATAGAGTTTTTATATCTATATAGATATCTATCAACAGCTTTTGGTCAAATTCTCAAAGGGAGGGTCCAGGGTTGAAAATAGGTTATAAGCCACTGATCCCAGAGCAGAGTTGTTAACCAGCATCTGTGAAGGAACTTGGATGGGGAAAAACTATATCTTTATTTATATTAACTTCCTTCAATTACAAATGTAGGCAACAAACCACAGTATTAATAGCGATTCCTGTTATTTTGTCACCAATGGAAACCAGATATTTTCATATCACATTATAGTGTTACAGATATGTAAAAACATAATTTACAACTATCACTACTTCAACATAACAGTGGTTATTAAATAGCTAGATCTTGTTATTCAACATGTTTTAAGGAAGCATACATACTACATTTTTAATATATATTTTATAACTATATGCAACACAGTGGTTTCCTTTGTAATCCTGTATGCTTTATGTTATTCAGAACTATTTTTTGAGAAGAGGTACTTTGCCAGACTGCCAAAGGGTCCTTGGAACAAAAAGGTTAGTAGCCCTTTGTGATGGTTAGGTTCTGGTGTCAACCTGGCCAGGTAATGGAGCCCAGTTGCCTGGTCAAGCAAGCACTGGCCTAACCATTGTTGGAAGGATATTTCGTGACTGGTTTATTGAATCATCAGTCAGTTGATTGCAGCTGTGGTTGATCACATCTACCATCAACTAAGGGCGAGAAGAGAGAATTTTTAGTTTCTTCAGCCAACGAGCCTCTCCTGTGGAGTTGGTCGAGACATTTCATCGGAGTTGCCAGCCTCGCAGCCTACCGTATGGATTTGGGACTCTTGCATTCCCATGGTTGCATGAGACACTTTTATAAATCTTATATTTACAAATAACCCTGTTGGTTCTGTTTCTCTAAAGAACTTGAATAGTACATCCCTAGTTTAGAAAAATCTTGGTGGGATTTCCTATATACCTTCTACAAAACTAGGTTACATTGGGTAGTTCTCCTTTCAAAAACTTATGTGGAAAAAAATATGGATAAAAAATAAACAAATAATAGTGAGGGATATGGGGTAAAATAAATTTGGAATATGGAAATACTAGTGGTCAATGAGAAGGAGGGGTAAGGGATATGGATGTATGAGTTTTTTCTTTTTATTTCTTTTTCTGGAGTAATGCAAATGTTCTAAAGAATGATCATGGTGATGAGTACACAACTATGTGATGATATTGTGAGCCATTGATTGTACACCATGTATGGACTGTGTATGTAAAGATTTGTCAATAAAAATATTTAAAAACAAAAACAAAAAAACTTACTTGGTCCTTTGTGACATTTTGGCTTCCAGCTTGCAACATTTGGTCGTCTTTCAAGCAGCAGGCATTGTTTATGGTCCAGAAAAACACATATGCTTATATGAGCCATAAGAAAAGACTCAAAAACAAAAATAAAAAAGATTCAGAATAGGTAGGTCCATAGAGACAGGAAGCAGGTTAGTGGTTGCTGGTTTCTGGGGGGAAAGGTGAATGGGAGGTGACTACTTACTGCGTACAGCCTTTCCACAGGGGTGGAGAAACTGTTTTGGAACCAGATAGAGCTGATGGTTGGTTGCAAAACATTGTGAATGTACTACAAGCCACTGAACTGTACACTTTAAAATGGTTAATTTTATGTTTTGTGGATTTTACCTCAATAAAAATAAAATTACATTGAATTTAATTAAATAACTAGAAAGAGGAAACTCTATTACAAATTCATCTGGGAATTATTCAGGTCTTACTTAGGGGAATAAATAAGAAAGATCCTGCTGTTTTATGGTTTTTGTTTTCCTCTTTCCTTCTCCCCCATCCTCCTGCTGAAGTCACTTGTGTACACTGCAATTTTAGATCATTTATGAAATTTCTAATGTATACTTTAGCCTATGTATTAAATTCTAGTTTGGACTTGTGTATATTAAAACACACCACTAAATACTTATCTGACAGGCTATATTTTAAACCTCAATCTAGGTTTTATTGTACCTAGATGCATTTTTATAAACCTACTAAATTTTAGCCAGAATGAAGAATGGCTGGTAATGATGATTGATAAGAAGGGGTAGGGTGTCTTATTTTCTATCCCACACATTCCACTCCAACTTGGGGGACTGAGAATTGGCACCCTGTGCTGGTTTGAAAGGATGCATGTACCCAAGAAAAGCCATGTTTTAATCTTAATCCCATTTTGTGAAGTCAGCCATTTCTTCTAACCCCTATTCAATACTGTATGTTTGAAACTGCAATTAGATCATCTCCCTGGAGATGTGACTCAATCAAGAGTGTTTTTTTAAACTGGATTAGGTGACAACATGTCTCCACCCATTCGGGTGGGTCTTGATTAGTTTATGGGAAACCTATAAAAGAAGAGACATTTTAGAGAAAAACTGGAGATTTGGAGAGAGCAGAGAATGCAGCAGCACCAAAAAGCAGGGAGTCCACGAGCCAGTGACCTTTGGAGATGAAGAAGAAAAATGCCTTCTGGAGAGCTTCATGAAACAGGAAACCAGGAGAGAAAGCTAGCAGATGATGCCATGTTCACCATGTGCCCCTCCAGGTGAAAGAGAAGCCCTGACTGTGTTCACCATGTGCCTTCTCACTTGAGAGAGAAACCCTGAACTTCATTGGCCTTCTTGAACCAAGGTATTTTTCCCAGATGTCTTAGATTGGACATTTCTATAGACTTGTTTTAATTGGAACATCTTCTCAGCCTTAGAAATGTAAACTAGCAACTTATTAAATTCCCCTTTTAAAAGCCATTCCATTTCTGGTATATTGCATTCCAATAGCTAGCAAACTAGAATATAGCCCCTACTGCCTAATGGCTGTAGAGGGCTTTCAGGGAAAGATTTCAAGCCTGATCTTTCTAACTCAAGCAGGCTCTGAGAAACCATTGAAAGTGTTCCCATTCCAGTAATTTGCCTGGCATCCAGGACCTAAACATATGCCATTAGATCTTTCAGTCCTTGCCCACCCTCTGTCAGAACAGGCTTGGATTGAGCTTCTACAAGCCCCTCTCACATCCTTCTGAATAAATCCCAACCTGCAAGAGTTTTGAGAATTCTTTCCTGCTCACAAACCCTTGCAGCTCCATTCAGCCTGTAGGATAATGTTTAAGCACCTCAGCTCAGGAATGAGAGGACTGACATTTTTTTCAGGGCCTTGACAGTGCCAGGCACTGGTTTAGGACATTCATTTGAAATACTTTATTTTTTTTTAATTTATTTATTAATTTAAAAAAATAAAGAAACAAAATAAAACAGCATACATAATCAGTAATTCACAGTATTATCACTTAGTTGCATATTCATAATTTCTTAGAACATTTGCATTAATTCAGAAAAAGAAATAAAAAGACAATAGAAAAAGAAATAAAATGAACAGAGGAAAGAAAAAAAAAGATTATACCTACCATACCCCTTACCCCTTGCTTTCACTGATCACTAGCATTTAAACTAAATTTATTTTAGCATTTGTTTCCCCAATTATTTATTTTTATTCCATATGTTCTACTCCTTTTTTGACAAGGTAGATAAAAAGGAGCATCAGACACAAGGTTTTCACAATCACACAATCACATTGTAACAGCTGTATCATTATTCAATCATCCTCAAGAAACATGGCTACTGGAACACAGCTCTACATTTTCAGGCAGTTTCCTCCAGCCTCTCCATTACATCTTGAATAACAAGATGATATCTACTTGATGCATACGAATAACCTCCAGGATAACCTCTTGACTCTGTTTGGAATCTCTCAGCCATCGACACTTTGTCTCATTTCCCTCTTCCCCCTTTTGGTCCAGAAGGTTTTCTCAATCCCTTGATGCTAAGTCTCAGTCCATTCTAGGTTTTTTCTCAATCCCTTGATGCTGAGTCTCCGTTCATTCCAAGATCTCTGTCCCACATTGCCAGGAAGGTCCACATCCCTGGGAGTCATGTCCCACGCAGAGAGGGATAGGGTGGTGAGGCTGCTTGTTTTGTTGGCTGGAGAGAGGGGCCACACCTGAGCAACAAAAGAGGCTCTCTTGGGGGTGACTCTTAGGCCTAAATTTTAAGTAGACTTGACCTATTCTTTGCAGGGTTAAGTTTCATATGAACAAACCCCAAGACTGGGGGCTCTGCCTATATAGCTTTGGTTGTCCACACTGCTTGTGAGAATATCAAGAATTCAACTTGGGAAAGTTGAATTTCTCCCCATTCTCACAGCTCCCTGAAGAGGGCTTTGCAGATACTTTTCCACTCACTGATCGAATCACTCTGGGATTCATCAGGGCATCACTCTGGACAAACCAGCAAAATCTCATGTCCTACCTGAGATTCCAAGTACTTATGGCATTCAAACTATCTACATAAGTTATATTAGGAAATGCTCTAGTCAAAATACAGATTTTGTAACTAATAAACATTTTTTGCTTTAGTCTCACACATAAGGTGACATTTTAAAGTATTAATTATCATCTATTTTCAGTACCCTGCAATAATGACATTCCTTTGTTCTTCCTCATGCACAATCATTTTTGAAATTGTACCTTGTACATTTCACTATTATTATACACTCTAGGCATTCCTAGATTATACCATCTCAATCTTTAACATCTATCTTTCTTTCTGATTTCATTTATGTTCCCAGCCCTCCTCCTTCTATCATTCTCACATGCAGCTTTATTCAGTGTTTTAACATAATTATATTACAGTTAGGTAGTATTGTGCTGTCCATTTCTGAATTTTTGTATCCAGTCCTGTTGCACAGTCTGCATCCCTTCAGCTCCAATTACCCACTTACCCTATTTCTATCTCCTGATGGTCTCTGTTACGAACAAAACATTCCAAGTTTATTCACTAATGTAAGTTCATATCAATGAGACCATACAGTATTTGTCCTTTAGTTTTTGGCTAGTCTCACTCAGCATAATGTTCTCAAGGTCCATCCATGTTGTTACATACTTCATAAGTTTATTCTGTCTTAAAGCTGCATAATATTCCATCGTATGTATATACCACAGTTTGTTTAGCCACTCGTCTGTTGATGGACATTTTGACTGTTTCCATCTCCTTGCAATGAAATATTTCATTTACTTATCAACTAGACTTGCCCAAAGTGAGGTCTGGTCTTTGCTCTCAGGCAAGTAATCTCTAAACCCTTGGAAAGTCATTCCTGATAGGAGAGTTATTGTTTGCCTGGGGGTTTTGTGCCCTACCAGAAAGTCTAACAATGTGCTTTTTGGTGGGGGCTTTGTGTAATGGGATATTAGCTCAAACTCCAGGGGTTCTGGAGACTGACGTCAGTTGTGTGGATAATCGACAATGGTACCCAAAATAAAGCCTGGATACCAAGGTGATCTTCCCTGATTGGCTGTACTCCAGCATATTGTCACACATTCAACCAGTAAAGTAACATTGTCCATAATTCCATGGGGAGAAGACAAATGGAAAGTCCAAGTTTTGAGCTTTCCTAGCCTCTACCCCATATGCCTCTTCCCTTGGATGACTTTAATCTGTATCCTTTAGCCATAATTAGCTGTAAATGAAAGGATATCAGCTTTCAATGAGTTCTGTGAGTATGTCTAGAAAATTATAAAACCTAAGGATGGTCATGGACACACCTGAACTTGCACTTGCTCTAATAAGGGAGGGTAGTCTTGTGGACTATAACTTTTTAGTGGCACTACAATGTTTTATTATACCCATGTGGGGGATGAGGAAACTAAGGGCAGGGTCATACAAAGGCACAAAACTGGACAAGCCTTCACCACATTTCCCTACTCCCTTCTTCTCCAATTTTTTCCCTACCACTTCAGTATTCTGTTTCAGCCAGGTTCTTTTACTCACTGTCCCCATAATGCCACATCTTGTCCACAAGGTGCCTCCACCTAGAATGTCTCTCCCCTAAACATCCCAAAGCCTACCCATTCTTCAAGGTTTGGTTCCAGTTACACTTTCTCCAAGTTTTCTCTGTCCCCGGTGTTCTTCTCTGAATTCCCCTTCAGTATACCACTACTCAATGAACATATATGGCTGTCACCTAGAGTTAAGCAAATGTCTTGCCTCTCCCATTAAACAATAATGCAGGTCACGACTGTGTCTATTCATGTTTGTATATATTGCAGTACCTAGAAGGATTGAGAGATGGAAATTGCTTAGTTCTCTCAATCAACGAGAGATTGATTTATGCAAGTGAAAGCATTGAGCCTATTTCCCAATTTGGGTACTTCTTTTTTTCCCCTGGGAAAGCCTGATAAGTCTCTCTAGCCTGCTCCACACAAGTAAGCCTGGCCTCACTCAGACTTCTTCCCTGCTACACCATCTCTCCCAGATTCAGTCTAACTCCTTTGTAACTGGAAGATGAAAAGAACTTTATTCCTTTACATGTCCAATGACATCACCTTTTTCTGACAGGTACTTTTGGGAAAAGTCATTGCAAATGAAGAATGGCTGCTTATTTAGAGAGTGAGCAAGTTGTGCCCTCTTCCCAGGTGCCTGAAGTCTGGTGAGAGGATGAAATGTAGATTCTGTTGGCAGGTAAAAGGATTTTGATGGCATTATGCACAGACAGGAGAGGACAAGGCCTGGGGATGAGGGAATGGATGGAAGGCATAGCTGCCTGTAGCATGTGATATCAGGGATACTCTAAGACTATCAGGGATAGTCTCCAGCCATGTCCCTTTGAGTTCATAATCATTTCTTCTTTTTTTTCCTCCCTTGTTCAAAACTCCCATGGTTTTACTTCTATGTTTTTAAATAATGTGGTAGCTATTATTTTGCAATATATATTAATGTTTTCTCCTTCCTCTTTATTTTCTACCTCCCCCCTCTTGTCTCACAACTCCCACAATAGAAATGGCTCTGTACCTTATTTTATCAGGGGACATTAGTGGCAGGATGGAAAATGGTATTATTTGGAAAGCTCTCTAGCCTTTGCCTTCCAGAATGCTATGCCCTTTAAAGATCTAAGAGGGTTTATGAAGAAAGTTAAAGGGAGAGGAGATTCTCTGAAAAAGCCTAAATGTTTGGGGCAAAGCACTGGAGAAAATGGAGGATCTTCCCAAAACAGAATACAGATGTCTCATGATAAGACAGAAAATGAGAAGGAAGCAGTAAGACTCCAAGGAAGAAAGGTTGCTGAAGGTTAATGCGTACACCACATTGCCGTACCTGGCAGCCTGGTCTATGTGTGGTCCATCTAGTTCAGAGCTCACACACCCATATGCCTTCGAGGACCAAGAAGGAAATGTAAATGAATAAATGGGTAAATCAGGTTATGAATGAGACAATAGGGACTGGTAGGATTGTGTCTACCTGTGATTGCATGCCCTAACTACATCACTGTTTTTTCTATTTTAAATGCTAGGTTGATCAAATAAACACATTCCTTGGCTTAATTCTGCCCATTGGCAGTCTCTGAATCTTGAAGTGGGATGGTCTTGCAGGAGGTTTTTGTGACTCAAACATGAAATAAAAGCTACAGGGAGCCATTTGGTCCCAAAGGGCTATGCAGGCAGTGGAAAACTCTGTGCCCCAGTGACCTAGTGACAAAGGAGGCCTCTCCCCATCTCAGATGTCTGGGGAATGTGAAAGATCCTGGAACTGTAATCCAGTCCTTGGGCTTGGGAGGAGGCAGAGAAAGCCCTCCAGGAAAAGTATGCACATGTGTAGCAGAGAAGCTTAAATAGGACGTGTCAGAAGAGAAATTCAGAGTTTTTCCAAAGAATAATAATCACATCACCTGGGAAGAATCAGGAAAGATTTAAAAGAGTCTTAAAGGATGAATATAACATTACCAGCCAAAAAAATAGCTGGAGAAAGTAGAGAAAACAGCAAGAACAAAGACAGAGACCCAGGAGAGCACACCCTGTGCTCAGGAGAGAGTGAGTTATATGATTTGATTGGAAGGCAGATACAAGAAAAGCATTAAGTTCACAAAATAGTGAAATCACAACATAACAGGCCTTGATTGCAAGGAAAGAAGTTTAGTTTTGATCAGAAGATAAAGGGGAGCTGCATCATTTGGGATTTCTTGGTTACAAACAACACTCCACGTAGTTTAAACAGAAAATAAATGGATTAGGACATATTGGGCAAATTTACAGAACCTCCAGGAAGGCAAAGAAGAAAACATGGAGGTTGAGAAGCTAAACCACACCATAGGCCTGTTCCATGAAGGTCTAGAGTTTCCACTGCTGGGTATTGGATGTTAGAACCTCATCTCTCTCTCCAGTAAATGGATCCCACTTCATTCTAGAAGCCTCCTACAGTAATATCTACCGGCAGGGCCTGGATTACGGGTCAGTGCTCCAGATGCAAGCTAGGCTGGGAAAGCACATTTCTGGCATCTGCCTTGGGAAGGCAGAACTCCTAATGTGCAAACTTCCTTAAATGTAGAAAGGCTTTTGGAAGAAGCTAAATAGCTATAAAGCATAGGAAATGTCACTACAGTTGCTAGCAAGGTTTTTCCACAAGGAGAGTAAACACTATTGCAGTACATGTTGAGAAGATTAATTAAGGGTGGGATGGGTAAAAGTCCACGTATCTTCTGGAAATATAACTGGAAAATGGCAAGGAAGACAAGAATGAATAGTCTTTGTTCAGTTTCTAAAATGGATCACTTGTTTTGGGGACATTTTAATAGGAATAAGGAATCACAAGGGCAGAATAGGAAGTCAGGAGTAGCACAAGAGAACAACAAAATATCTTCACAGGGAAAGGACTGAAGTTGAGTTGGGAAGAGGACACTGAAACCATTCTGACCAGCTCCGTGAAATGGGGAAAGTCACTACCATAACAGGCCAACCATGAGAATTTAGACAAGTGGCTGCTCTCAGATGGAACCACTCAGATGAAGAAGCAGCCATCCAAGAGCTGCACAGACAGGAAGTCAGAATGAGTGACCATTAGAAGTTCCCACCACAGGGACTTCCCAGCCCTCTTGAGAAGAGAAGAGAAGTAGAGAGGGGTGCTTATAACATAATTACATATAACATAATTATATATACTTATAACATAAAACATCCCTTGGGGGCAGAGGAACTGAGGACCTGAGCAATTTCTCCACAGGAAAGCTAGTTAAGAGGTAGGAATTCAGTCTCAGGAGCAAAGTAGAGCACATCTTGTTGTATAAGAAAAAGCAAGGTCTTCAAAGATAGATGCTCCAGGTTTTTGTTTCCTGTTTTTGTGTTAAAATACACATAACATAAAATTTACTGTTCTAATTAATTTAAAGTAGACAATTTAATGATATTAATTATATTCATGATGTTGTGAACTATCACCACTATTTAGTTTCAGAACTTTTTATCACCCCAAAAGAAAATCCCTTACCCACTAAGCAGTCACCCAACATGTACCTTTCCTCCAGCCCCTGGCAACCACTAATCTGTTTTCTGTTTCTATGGATTTGTAGATTCTGGACATTTCCTAAACATGAAATTATAACAATATGTGGTACTTTTCGACTAGCTTCTTTCACCCAGCTTAATTGTTTCCAAGGTTCATCCATGTTGTAGCATGTATCAGAACTTTGTTTCTTTTTATGGCTGAACAATAGTTCATTGTATGGATATACGACATATTGTTTATCCATTCATCAGTTGATAGACATTAGAGTTGTTGCCAGCACCACCAAACTTTGAATCCTGGTTCTACCCATTTACAAAGCAGGGTGACTTGGTCAAGTCATTTAACTACTCTGGGCCTTTCTTTAATTATGTGTGAAATTCTTATAAGAATTATAAATGAGAGAAAGCATAAAAAGAACCTGACATAGAAAAGACACTAATCAACAAACACTGGTTCCCTTAACTAGAATTGGGAGGCACATCAGAAAAGCAGAGATAACTTGTAATGGATCAGGGCTCCTTAAATTCCCCCACAGATCAGAACTGGACCCAGAGTCAGGGAGGAACACACAACTGCAGGTGGGGGACAGGAGGTCTTAGTTGTAAAGGAAGGAACTTGGACCCTTCGTTTGGACACTCCTGCCTCTCTAGAATAGAAGCCTGAGAAATTGGGGATTCTAAATCAGGATGCCCAAAAAGCAAGGCTGTGGCTCTGTTTTGTAGTGTCTCAGGCCAATAAATATTGTGAGGCAATACCTCACCTTTACACTTTAGAAATACCACACATTTTGCAAATGTTTGATATATAAGGTGTAAACTGCCATCATGCCTTATCTTAAAATAAGGTTTATTTACAACTTCACCATAGCATACATTATTCCATAGCATGCATTCACATTGTTTAAAACTCATGAATCTATCATTCCCTAAATCACAGTAATTTCAGAAGTTTAGATCAACATTCATTTTTTAAAAGTTCTGTAACTATAAATGTCTATCTCCTAGGTGTCATAAAAGGCAAACTGAAAAGTGAGTTTAAATGCACCAAGTCTTCCTTGCCAGAGGCATACAGACAGAATGGCTTTTTCAGGTTCAGAGATGACCAACCCAAGAGCACTGGCCTGGGATCACAAGGCCTTGGGCACATATTCCAGTGGGGTCATGGACATGTCCCTGAATTGCTATGAGCCTCAGTTTCCTCATCTGTGCAAGCCATCCATTCCCTGAGGCCCACAGTGAGATGATTAAAATCTAAACCTTAGCCTCAGAATCCTACAGTTCAGCCAAAAAACAGTTGGCACACTTAACACTTATATATATGCCAGGGATTGTGCCTTTTATGTGTATTAGAGAGAGCTGCTTTACATCAGTTGATCAAGGAAGTCCCCTCCAAAGAGGTGACTCCTGAGCTGACACTTGATGAAGAGCCAGCCATGAAGAGAGCTGGAGCAAGAGCCTTCCAGGCCAAGGGACCAACTGCTGCAAATGTCAAGAATCAGGAATGGGCTAACAGAAAGGAGGAAAGCGTGACTGTAGTACAAATTAAAGAGGGAGAGGGGCACGGGCGTCAAACAGATTAAATGAGAGAAAACATGTAAAGTGCTTAGTAAATATTCAATAAATGCTGTCTGTCAATCAATCATCATTATCATCATATGAGTTTGGATATGCCCATAAAGGAGATAGACAATGCAGGGTCAAAAAATTTGGATCTTATACTAAAAACAATTGAAAGTAATTGATGGATTTTTAGCAAGTAAGTGGCAAGGTCTAATTTAATGTTTTAAAAAGATGCCCCTGGCTGCTTTGTTAGGAGGCCCTTGTAATAATCTGGACAGGAACTTAACATAAAAAAACAGTAACTTAACATAAAATATTCATACAACATCTCTTACTTTGATCTTAATATGGTTCATAAAAATGAAACTGTGTCTGTTTTTTAATCTACTACATACTTTTGACAGAAGATGCTTCTATCTTCCAATACCCATGTTTATTGATGGACAAATTTATGTTGCTCTCTCAAGAATTCCACCCGTATGACTTCCAGGGATGAATCCAGCCCTGGCACATTGTGGGATCAGCAATTCCATCCTGACCAAAAGGGGGAAAAGAAGTGTAATTAATAAAGTATCAGTGGCTGAAAGAGTTCAAATAGAGCCGAGAGGCTGCTCTGGAAGTTGCTTTTACACAAGCTTCAGGTAGACCTTGCTAACTATCATAACCTGCCAGCCCCCAACCAGGACCATTCCAGCCAATCCTAAAGAACATGTAGGGCAATATAGAAGATTCCACAAAGGTTCCAGGCACTAGAGTAACTTTCCAGAAACCTACAACCTCCAGATGGGTGTCTGGACCAGATAAGTCCTGAAACCTAGAGGGCCCAACCTCTCCAGAACAGCAGCTATTTCCATCACCCTACCCATATTAGTGACAAAGCCTTCCAAATTTAGAATGGCCATAGCCCAAACACCTCTAAAGAGAGGGATGGAAAGATTAAAGGTGATGGTGGAATTATACAGTGAAGATAGGATTTAACAAATGAATATGAATGCTGAATCATTAAATTGATATCTCTTTTAGTCTCCAGTATCTTAGAGCAGCTAGAAGTAAAAACCTAAAATTGTGGAATTGTAACCCATATCAAATCTGAAATATGTTCTGCAACTAATTGTGGTGCTGTGCATTGAAATTTATTGCTTTTCTGTATATATGTTATTTTTCACCAAAAAAAGGAAGGAAAAAAGTCGATTGTGATGATAAAAAAAAAAATATTTAAGCTTTCTAGCCTCCTCTATTCTGGGGCCTTTACAAGGAAAAAAATCTGAGAGGATCATATCGTAGCCCATGACCAACTCTGGGATCTGTCCTGTAACTATTTGTTGAAGAGTGCTTTGAAAACTATTGCTTTTTTCTTTCTTTGCTTTGTGTGTATGTTATATTATACAATGAAAAACATTAACTATTGCTTTTTTCTTTCTTTGTTTTGTTTATGTTATACTATACAATTAAAAACTTGAAAAAAAAAAGAATCCTACCATTGGACTAATTTAAAAATTTTATCTGAAAAAAGCACTCTTGTTAGTCCTTAAATAGCCTTTAATTAACTGCTAAGGTCTACTAGAATGGCAAATGTCATACCAGGTTGTCCTGGTTATTTTGTAATAACTCATCTACTTCCCTGGCTATTACCCTCGAAGGAGTATTAGCTTCCAAAAAGCAGACCCAATGATTTATTGTTAACGTTTCCCAAATGCACGAATGAATGCTATGGAAACACCTGGTAACAAATGGTCCCTTTTTTCAAGGAGCTTGCAATCTAGTTGGGAAGGAAACAGAGGCAAGCACACTTAAATAACAACTCTTTTTACAACCCTTACAAGACAGGAGCCCTGAAAAATCAAATCTTCGAGTTAGCCTAGGCTCGAAGTTCACTGTCTGTGTGCCCTTTGGTAAATTACTTCATGTTTTTAAGCTTTCATTTCCTTTTCTGCTAAGGGTGATTGTGGGTAGTAGATAATCCACATAAATTGCTTAGAGCAGATCTCTGGAATGAGAAAATCCTATCAATTTGAACCCCAAAGAGGGTATGAGTTTTGTGTTGAGTAGCACTGGAATCAAGGCTAAAGCATTGACTATTATGCTTGTTTGGGTTAATAAGAAGCGAGAGTAATATTTGGAGGTATAACCTCAACCCAGCAGAGAGGTCTCCCATCTTCAAAAGAGCAGCTCATGTTGGCAGCATCTGCCGCAATGCCAGGACCTTGGCTGTAGGCTCTGCTGCAGAGTGTCAGCTTGGGAATGACCCAGGCATGACTGTGAATCCTCTCCAAGAAGCCAGTTACTCTGCCTTTGGCTGGGGGACATTTGGGTTGCCAGTACTGCCAATTTCAGCTGGGCACTGGCCACATTTTGACTGCAAAGCTCTGGGAAGCATGACCTCTTGTTTCACTGTATTCTCCACATGCCCGTCTTGGGGACTGACTCTTGACTCCGCCTTACTTAGTGGCAAGCAGGTCACCACTGCCCACCTGGCCTCTCACCCCTACTCCAGGAAGAGTACAGTGCCCTCCCTGAACTTTCCCCTTGCTGTTTTGGCAATAGCACGGATAAGACTAAGAAGCAAACAGTCATCCTGCACCCTCACCCCCTCACCACATCCCTTCCAACCATCAGTGTTAAAGGTATACCATTCTTTGTAAAACCCAAGAGTAGGCCAGCAGAAAATGAAGGTGATATGTTAAAGTACTTACCACTTGACACATCAAATACTTCTCCTGTACTTAAAATGTCATCTGGCACACTTCAAGAGCATGACGCTTTTACACAAAGTTGAATGGAACTATCTATCCATTTTCTAATGCGATCCTGTACTTTGATACCCCAAATCTAACTCAATGGCTCAGTTTATTGCTCTTCCTTTCTAGTGTTTTTTTTTTCGGTGCATGGTCCAGAAATTGAACCTGGGTCTCCCGCATGGAAGGCAAGTAATCTACCACTGAACCACTTGTACACCCTTTCTACTGTTTTTACTTTTTACATGTTCTTTCTCTTTTTATAGTATATTCATTTAAATTGGAGTTTATCATATTTTAGTCTTAATTTTAGGGAGACAGATTATCATGGTGGTTAAAGCCCGGATAGTGGAATCCGGCTGCCTAGATTGGAATCCACCCTCACCACTTACTAACAGAGTGAATTGGAGCAAGTTACATGATCTCACCTTGTCTGTAAAATGGGTTAAAATTTGATTTTATCAAATGTAACTGAGATAAGACATATAAAATGCTTCGAGGGGCAGCTGACATGTAGGAAGCCCTCAGGGAATGTGTGTCAAAAAACCTCAGGTCAGTTACTCATATCATTACCTTTCTTTTTTTATTTTTTTAAAGCTCTAATAGGCATTTACTTCATCCATTTCCCAAACACTGTGTGAAATTTTATAATGACAAAACTAATATTAAATAGTAACAGTTCATATTTTATGTATTGCTCTTTTTGTGAGCCAAACTCTATGCTCATCTATTTACACACAATTAATGACTTCCAAAGGCTGGACATAGACTAGTGCTGTGAGAGATGAAAGTTTTCACTATCTAAAATAAGGATAATGGAAAACATTTTTCTTTAAAGATATTGCATTTAAAAGTATTTATTCCTCCTACTTCCTTTTACGATAATGGTAGATAATGATTTCGTTTAGGGAACATTCTGACTGGGGAACATATAAAGTTAGCCATCTTGTATTAGTCACTAGACTTTGTTTGTTTGGATGTTTTTGGACCATTAACTCCAAAAGTCTAAAACTGTTCCTGACCTCAACTCTGAGGGGCCGATATTATTCACATTTTGCAGATGAGGAACCAAGGCTCAGAGAGGTTACGTGACGTGCCCATGGTCACACAGTTAGTAAGAGGCAGAGCCCAGGTGCAATCTCAGGATCCAGCTCCTAAGTCCTTGGTAATAACACTTGCAGGGCACTTACTGCATGCAGGATGTATGTTTCATTTGATTCTCACAGCTGCCCAATGAGAGAGGTGTGATTATTCATTTTAGAGAATAATGGCCCAAGAGAGAGTAAGTATTCATAAACATCCTACAGTAGGAAAATAAGAGAGCAGGATTGGAGCACAGAGCTCTCTGATCCCACCTATTCTCTTTGTATCTACCATGTGTCAGACAACAGATAAGGAAGAAATGTGCTCTGGCCTCAAGGGACTCACAATCTTAACAAAGAGACACTCAAGCAATTTATTGTGGTGCAATGCTGAGTGCTGTACCGATTTGGGTCTGAGGTGCTTTGAGAGTACCAAAAAGGCAGGCATTCATTCCAAGGCCTTTGCCAGCATTCCTGGCAACATGGTAGTATCTTCCTACATTATCTTTTAAACAACCCCATATGAAACTTAGGGTTTAATATGACTACTTTTTTATGAACACTTACCAAGAAAATTTTTTCCATTAATGACATTTTCCTTGTATTACAATACATTGCTATGATTAGTTGATTTGGTAAGGATTTTCTGGGATCTTATAAGCTACTATGTTTATTTTTTAAGCTTGAGAAAGACTTTTAATAACAAAAAAGTCATAAGACACTATAAATAAATAGCTTCTATTGTACCCTAAAGTGATAAACATTTCTCTGTGTAGCTTTAGCTGTACCAGTTTGGAACATTGGCAAAAGACTAGAAAAAACTTTCTTCTGTTCCCTTTCCTCTGCCCCAGATTCACATTCAGATTTTAATTTGATAGTTCATAAATAATAAAATAGGAGGGACTACAAATGCTACAGAAAATGAAGGTTACATCAGAGGGGGGAGAAAGCATAAAGGCCAAATTTCACCTTAAGTTCCAAAACAGGTAAAAAATAAAATATCTTGAGACCAAATCCTCTCTCCAAATTACACTGCAGAGGCTGAGTCAGACATGCTAAGCACAAGAAATTCCCACTGATGTGAGCACACATTTGGAGATAGTCTATTAAAGCTGCAGTTAGGCAGGCTGCCCTTACAGCTAAGTCATGCCCTTGGACTATGCCTTGGAGCGTTAATGTATTACTATGTTTAAAAATTGTGGGGAGCAAGCTGGCATCCAACATACAGCATCAGGATTTGCCAAGTCCTAATCTTTGAGGAGTGATATGCTTCCTGGCCTACCAGGGTATATGCTTCTGTAATCTAGAGTGTCCTCGAGTAGTGTTCACTCAAGTAAATGATTCTCTGACCCAAGATTTAGAGGCTGGGCTTGCATTAACCTATAGATCTATATATTTTTAATCCATTGCACAGGGGCCCATTCATTCTTTAGTAAATATTTAATGAGGGCTTGCTATGAACAAGGTATAGGTACATGGGAACATAAGTGCAGACATGGTCCAAGCCTGTATGAAGCTTAGAATCTAAGAGCCAGACATGAATCAATCAGATCAATCACACTAGTGAATACGAAACACCAAATAGAGACAAATAGATTCCGGAGGGAAATAAGGTTCTTTAAAAGTGAATAATGAAGGAAACTGACCTAGAATCAGGAGTCGGGAGGGTGAGGAAGAAATTTCCAGACAAGGACCAGGAAACAAGAGAGTCAGAAAGAAGATGGCCTGGCAGGAGAACAGGGGGAGCCCAGTGAGAGATGAATTGGAGAGCTGGGCAGGGCCAGACCAGGCAGGGTCTTGTCAAGGATCTGATTGTTATCCAGAGAATAATAAAAACCTTTGAATTATTCCAAATAGAGGGTGATGTGATCAAATATACCTTTTGGAAAGATGGTGTGCTGGTTTGAAAGGATGTTTCAAACATTCTAGAAAAGCCATGTTTTAATCCTCATCCCTTTTTGTAGTCAGTTGTTTCTTCTAATCCCTATTCAGTACTGTATGTTTGAAACTTTAATTAGATCATCTCTCTGGACATGTGACTCAATCAAGACTGGGTATTAAACTCGATCAGATAGAGATGTGACTCCACCCATTCAAATGGGTCTTGATTAGTTTACTGGAATTCTATAAATCAGAAACATTTTGGAGAAAAGGAGATTTGGAGAGAGCAGAGAAGAACGACAGAGCCACAAGAAAGCCATGATAGAGAATGCCGCAGAACTGAGAAGCAGAGAGTCTATCAGTCAGCGACTTTTGAAGATGAAAAAGGAAAATACCTCCCAGGGAGCTGGAGAGGAAGCTAGCAGATGACACCATGTTCACCATGTACCCTTCCAGCCAAGAGAGAAACTGTGACTGTGTCTGCCATGTGCCTTTCCACTTGAAAGAGAAACCCTGAACTTCATCGGCCTTCTTGAATCAAAGTATCTTTCCTTGGATGGCTTAGATTGGGCATTTCTATAGACTTGCTTTAATTGGAATATTTCCACAGCCTTAAAACTGTTAACATGCAACTTATTAAATTCCCCCTTTTTAAAAGCCATTCTGCTTCTGGTATATTGCATTCCGGCAGCCAGCAAAGTAGAACAGATGGTCTGAACAGATCTGACTAGAGAAGAGAAGTAGATGGGAGAGATTGTCAGATAGTGTGTAGGAAAACCATTTTGGAAACTGATGTGGTGATCCAGCCAAGATATGACAGTAGCTTGGCCTGATATGGTGACATTGAAGATGGAGATAATCAAAGAGAAATTAAGGTTAAATATGTGGGGACTGAAGATGGATTGGATATGAGCCTGAGGGAGAAGGAATTGGTAAAGATGGCGCCTAAGCATCTAGCTTCTGGAACGAGGTGGATGCTGGTGCCATTTAGTGAGACAGGGGTCCTATAAGAGGGCATGGAGGGCAGTGTCAAAGAGACACCCCAGTCAAGATGTCTTTCAAAACATCTCTTTGAACCTGGAATTCAGAGAGGCTAAAGCTGGAGATACAAGCCTGGAATCATTAATTAGTAATGGAAGTTTAAGATGTGACTGAAACCCACCAGGAGAGAATATATCATTAAGAGAAGAGGGCTTTGATGTGTCTTTAGGAATTCCACAACCTGGCATGGTAGACAAAGATGGGCCTAAAAAAAGCCTGAGAAAAAAATAGCCAGCAGAGGAGGATTTGCTGGGAGATAATTCTCTCTCTCGAATGGGTCCTATCCAAGGTCTTTTATATTTGTTCTAAAGATTGCCTCTGTATTATTTTCCTAGGGCGGGCCTAACAATTACCATAAACTTAAAACTCTGACAAGAGACAGAGTCTTCCTTGCTTTCTGAAAAAAAAAAAAAAAAAAAAAAAAAGCCCAGCAGAAATTTATTCTCTCACAGTTTTGGAGGCTAGAAGTCTGGAATCAAGATGTTGCCAGGACCATGCTCTCTCCCATGGCTCTTGAGAAGAATTCTTCTTCACCTCTTCCCAGCTTCTAGGAATCCCTGGTGTTCCATGACTTGGAGCTGTATACTGCCGTCTCTGCAAATGCTCCAGGAGCCTACACAATGTGGTTGCATCCCTGGCATCCTTCAAGGTAGGAGGAAACTTAGGAAAATAGGCAACACACAAAACCAACACGAGATGTTTCACTAGAAACTACTGCTGAGCAAATAGGTAAAATGATGCTGAGAATGAAGACCTGACAGGAATTAGAGATTGTCAGATACATAGGAGGGAAGGAAGTGCGGGGAGTTTAGGACCCCTCCCAGTTTGCAGCTTCTGGGACAGGGTGAGTGAGGGTGCTGAGGGAGGATTCAGGAGGAGGACAGGGTTGGTCCTGCCCACTCTCAGGGCCATTCAGAACCATCCAATCACTGAAATCAACCATCAAGATCCCAGCAGGTCTCAACTTCTTTTCTTGAAGTGAAACCAGTCTGATTACTTTCCTCTGAACAAGCTCTGCCTTCAGAAACCGAAGCTTCCCTTGCAGGTGAGGTCCAAACAGCCAGAGGAACAGTCCATCACCAGGCCTCTTCAGGCTAGAGAATCAACCTTGCTGGTTCTGTGCTGCAGCTTCCTATGACAGCCATGCATACTGTCAAAAAAATCACTCCATTTTCTATTCATGCTCTGCTGCTAAACCACATCCCCCCTAACCTGTATTTTCCCCATTGGATCTTTCTTTTATTTTTTACCCCAAGCCCCTTACATTTGCCCTTGTTAAAATTCAAATTGGTATATTTTGTCCATCTCTACAGCTTGTTAGGGTTATTTTCCAACTCTGATTCTTAATGTTTTGTCTCTTCAGAGCTATCAGTACTGTATCATAGTATAAGCCCCTGCAAAGAAGCCGAAAAGAAGGCAGGCTGATGATAGAATGGCATGTATCTTTGTGGCAGGCAAATTATGAGACTCAGGGGCACATTATATAACCTCTTCTCTGCCATACACAGCCAGATTACACCTCACTGAACACTCATGCATTCTTTAACCCATTCGTTTAAATTAGAGTTATATATATCAGCATGGGTAAACCTAAAAATATAATATGACCCAAACAAAAACAGATTGCAGAATGACATGTGTAGCATTATATCATCTGTATAAAGTTTCTATATATGCAAAACATTACCTTGAATTGTTTATGGATTCTTACATATATGGTACGAAAATATACAAATAAATGATAAACACCAAACTTAGGGGAGCGATGATTACCTCAAAAGGGAAGAAAGGGAATGGAATACAAGTGAAGATTCACTTGTATCCATTAATGGAGTCTTCACTTGTATCCATAAATGCTTTATTTATTTTTTAAAAATGTCTGAAGAAAATAGAATAAAATGCTGAGATTTGGCAAGGATGGGACTGGAAGTGTATTTTATTACTCTCTATATTTTTCAAGATGCTTAAAATATTTCATAATTTTTTTTAAGGTTCACAATCTAGTGGGGGAATAATAGCGATAAAAGGGAGGCATTGACAGAAGATGTGGGAGTATAGGAGAGGAAATAAGCAATTTTAACAGGGGAATTCATGTTGCTAACTTCACCATCAGTAGAAATATGGCCAAAGTTATGTGTCTGATTCCTTTAATTCAATAAAAATTTATTTAGCCCATCATGTCAGTTGCCAGAAGTATAGATATAACTGACAGAGTATAACATCAAATTACATACCACCATCTGGAAAAGGAAACAGACAAAAGACACGATGAAGTTATAACCAACCAACACTATATGAGGGTTAAGTTCATGGTTATGAGACACCTGAGTAAGTGAATAAAAACTTTGCTGAAAAGGAGATGTCTGCACTAGACTTAAAGAAAATAAATAGGAAGAAAAAGAGGAAAAGGCAAAACAGATACAGCATGTGTGAAGGTGTGGAATTCGAACAGGAATAGTGAGAAGCTCAAAGTGATTGAAGATGGGCCTTGAAAGGAACCAGTTTATGGACGGCTCTGTTTGATGTGCCTCTTCTGTGCTGGTTTGAAAGGAAGTATGCCCCCTAAGAAAAGCCATGTTTTGACATAAATCCCATTTCTTAAAGGTAGAATAATCCTTATTCAATACTGTATATTTGAAACTGTAATGAGATCATCTTCCTGGTTGATGTGATTTAGTCAAGAATGGTTGTTAAACTGGATTAGGGGATGACATGTCGCCACCCATTTGAGTGGGTCTTGATTGGTTTACTGGAGTCCTATAAAAGGGGAAACATTTTGGAGAAAGAGATTCAGAGAGAGCAGAACGATGTAACCATGAGATGCAGAGAGTCAACGAGCCAACAATCTTTGGAGATGAAGAAGGAAAACGCCTCCCAGGGAGCTTCATGAAACAGGAAGCCAGGAGAGTAAGCTAGCAGATGACGCTGTGTTCACCATGTACCCTTCCAGCTGAGAGAGAAGCCCTGACTGTGTTCAACCATGTGCCTTCTCACTTGAGCGAGAGACCCTTAACTTCACCAGCCTTCTTGAACCAAGGTATCTTTCCCTGGATGCCTTTGATTGGACATTTCTTTAGACTTGTTTTAATTGGGACATTTTCTAGGCCTTAGAACTGTAAACCAGCAACTCATTAAATTCCCCCTTTTTAAAAGCCGTTCCATTTCTGGTATATTGCATTCCAGCAACTAGCAAACTAGAACATCTTCCCATCAGAAAGGAAGGAAAAGAGGGAGGGACAAAGGGCAACCAGTGGAACTAGTTTATCAAAGGCCACAGATATGATTAGAAGTGGTAGGAAAGGAAGGATTGGGGAAAGAAAGGAGGTTCTCACAATGGTGCAGGTAAGAATTATGGAGGATGTGAACTAAGACTGGGCAATAGAGAATGTGAGGGGGAGACATGTTTGAGAGAAATGTTTGAAACTGAGTCAGAAGAGTAATTAATTGGTATAGGGGGTAAAGGAGACGGGGAAGTTGAGCTCATTTTTGAATTCCATTTGACTGGCTAATCACCCTTATGAGAATAAGGTACGATAAAAATGTATCCATTTCAAATGTGCAGATTGATGAATTTTGACAACTGTATATACCCACATAACTACAATCAAAGTTAAGAACGTTTCCATCATCCAAAAGTTCTCTCATGCCCTGTATAGTCAATTACCAACCTCCCTACCGCTGCTACAACCCAGGTAACCATATTAATGGTTAATATGTTCACTATAAATTAGCTTTCCACTTTATAGGATTTCATGTAAATAGAATTATATAGTAACAACCCAGGTAACCATATTAATGGTTAATATGTTCACTATAAATTAGCTTTCCACTTTATAGGATTTCATGTAAATAGAATTATATAGTACGTACTCTTTTTTGTCTGACTTCTGTCACTCAGAATAATATTTTTGAGATTCATCCAGGTGGTTGAATATAGAGTACTTGCTGCCTTTGTATTGCTGAGTACTATTCCACTGTACAAATCGACTGCATTTATTCACTCATCTGTTATGGATATTTGAGTTGGATTCATTTGGGGGCTATAATAAATAAACCTGTTATGAACATGTGCATACAAGTCTTTGTGTGGATATGTTTTTATTTCTCAAGGGAGAAATAGCTAGAGTGGAATTGCTAAAGCATATGGTAAGTATACACTTAACTTTATGAGAAACTGCCAAACAGTTCTCCAAAACAGCTGTTACCATTTTTACTCCCACCAGCAAAAAATGAGAATTCCAGTTGCTCCCTGTGTTTGCCAACAGTTGTACTGTCATCTTTTTAAAAATTTTAGTCATTCCTGTGTGTGTGTAGAGGTATCTCATGTGGTCTTAATTTTCATTTCTCTAATGACTAATGATGTTGAGCAGCTTTTCATGGGTATATATTTTCATTTGTATATATTCTTTCCTAAAGTTCTTTTTAACCTTTTCAGTTATAAGAATTCTTTACATATCTTTGAAGATTGGAAATATACAAAAAGCATTCACTGAGATAGAAAGCAGTGGAGAAAGAGCAGTTTTAAAGGGATAGAGAGGGAGGCAGGAATGATGAACTCAGTGCTGACCACCGTATACTTTAAGCGCATACAGAGTATTTAGACAAAGACACAGAAAGTAAGCTGGAAGTAGTGTTATGGAGCCTGAGATAAAGAGATTCACAAACACGTTGAGTTTTAAGAAGCAGAGGCCCATCGATAGAGTCAAATGCCACAAAAAGGTCAAGGAAAATAAAGACTGAAAAAAAACACATGGCTGGTTTTCAGGAGTGGCTTTTAAACTGTAGGGTGACAACCTGTTAAAAATGAATTTAGTGGAGCTTGACCAGCATTTTTTTAAAAAAGAAAAAGAATGGAAAGCACATTGCAAGTTTGAAGGTTAAGTATACTTTCATGAAGCTATTTTTTTTCTGTTATGCACGTACTTAATGCACTGCATCACAACCTAAAATGTATCTTTTACTTGGATTATGGTAAAAGAAAACCTTGAAAGTAGAAAGAACATTATAGATGTCCTCCACAGAGTTACCCCAGTATAGGGTAGTGGCTAAGAATATGGACTCAGTTGGATCTGCATTTAAGCCCTACCTCTTCCTTTTCTTTAGATGCACTATCTTGAGTAAGTTATTGAAACTCTCTAATTCTCACCTTCCTTAACAAGAAAGGTTGGGAATAATGACAATATTAACCCCAAAGCGCTGTTGACAGGGCTGCCTTTGTGCACACTGGAACCCAGTGCCTCTCCCTCAGGACCAATAGCCTGAGCAAGGGGGCTCAGGAAGGGAGTAGAGTTTGGGCTGGATTTCACCTCCTTGACCCTCAGCCAGGTTGTCTGGGGTAAAACCAGCCTGCATAAACTTCTGCCTTGTGAGAATTAAATAGGACTGTGTTTG
This sequence comes from Tamandua tetradactyla, assembly GCF_023851605.1. Lineage (NCBI taxonomy): Eukaryota > Metazoa > Chordata > Mammalia > Pilosa > Myrmecophagidae > Tamandua > Tamandua tetradactyla. Next base: position 49,565,285 of record NC_135334.1, on the reverse strand, counting down.
TAAACCACTGTGCACATTGTTTGGAACACAGCAAGCTGTCTATAAGTGCTGGCTATTGTCATTACTGGCTATTGCAGTTGTTAGGGTAAGAGAGAGATCCCATTAGATTAAGGAAGTGGCGATAGAGGATATGGACACAACACAAATGCTCATCAGCTGATGAATGGATAAATAAAATGCAGTATAGCCACATAGTTGATTATTATTTAGCCATAAAAATCAATGAAGTACTGGGCAGTGTGATGGTAGCTCAGCAGGCAGAATTCTTGCCTGCCAAGCCAGAGACCCGAGTTCAATTCCTGGTGCCTGCCCAAGCCCGCCTACCAAGAAAAAAAAACAGAAAAAGCAATGAAGTACTGATACATGCTGCAACATGGGCTGAACTTTGTATATTATTATGTGGAGTGCAAAAAAAAAACAAACCCAAAAGCTGACATATTGGATGATTCCATTTGTATGAAATATCCATGTTCTAGTTTGCTTGCTACTAGAATACAATATACCACAAATGGAATAGCTGTTAAGAAGGGGAATTTATTGAATTACTAGTTTTCAGTTCTAAGGCCATGAAAATGTCCCAATTAAAACAAGCCTATAAAAATGTTCAATCTGAGAGAATTCCTGGAAGATGGCGGCTTAGTAAGACGCGCGGATCTTAGTTTCTTCTCCAGGACAGCTACTAGGGGAGTAGAAACGATACAGAAAGCGCCCAAAGCCACAACAGAGAAAAAAAAGACAGCATACCCCATCCTGGAACGGCTGGCTGGCTGAGAGAAGCAGCTCGGGTGAGATCGCCGAGGCGCGCGGGCCTCACCGGGCGGGGTGGCAAGCGGCCGGAATTACTCCCTTCCCCCTTGCCGGGCCGGCTGGGAGAATTAGAGAGGCGGTCCCCTGAAACCAAGGCGGCTGGCGCCCACACCATGCACAGCCCCCCGGACCAACTGAGAGAATTGGATCGGAAATCCCCAGGCCACGGAGAACGGTGACGGGTGGGGGAGGCCCCTTCCAAACCCGTGACTCACGGGGAACGTGCACTCTCTCGGGCGGGCTGCTGCCGCTGGCGCCCTCCCGCCACACTTGTCGCCCAGGGCCGACTAGGAAATTTGGACGGGCTCTTTCCCGGGCTGCGGCAACCAGCAACCCTCCCTGCGTTCGGACCCCAGGCCGGCTCAAGCCGCTTCGGCTAGCGAACCCCCCGGACGGCGAGAGTTTTCCAAAGTTTAAGGTCCCACAGCACCTTTTACTGGTGGGACCCGCAGACAAACGTGTGCCACGAGCGCCACCTACTGGGCAGGATAAGAAAAACAGAACCCAGAGATTTCACAGGAAAATCTTCCAAACTTTTAGATCCAATACCCAGGGAAATCTGTCTAAATGCGCAGACGCCAACAGAAGATAATGGATCACGCTCAAATAATTGAAAATATGGCCCAGTCAAAGGAACAAACCAATAGTTCAAATGAGATACAGGAGCTGAGCCAACTAATGCTAAATATACGAACAGAAATGGAAAACCTCTTCAAAAACGAAATCGATAAATTGAGGGAGGACATGAAGAAGACATGGGCTGAACATAAAGAAGAAATAGAAAAACTGAAAAAACAAATCACAGAACTTATGGAAGTGAAGCACAAAGTAGAAAAGATAGAAAAAACAATGGATACCTACAATGATAGATTCAAAGAGACAGAAGATAGAATTAGTGATTTGGAGGATGGAACATCTGAATTCCAAAAACAAACAGAAACTATCGGGAAAAGAATGGAAAAATTTGAACAGGGTATCAGGGAACTCAAGGACAATATGAACCGCACAAATATACGTGTTGTGGGTGTCCCAGAAGGAGAAGAGAAGGGAAAAGGAGGAGAAAAACTAATGGAAGAAATTTTCACTGAAAAATTCCCAACTCTTATGAAAGACCTAAAATTACAGATCCAAGAAGTGCAGCGTACCCCAAAGAGATTAGACCCAAATAGGCGTTCTCCAAGACACTTACTAGTTAGAATGTCAGAGGTCAAAGAGAAAGAGAGGATCTTGAAAGCAGCAAGAGAAAAACAATCCATCACATACAAGGGAAACTCAATAAGACTATGTGTAGATTTCTCAGCAGAAACCATGGAGGCGAGAAGACAGTGGGATGATATATTTAAATTACTAAAAGAGAAAAACTGCCAACCAAGACTCCTATATCCAGCAAAATTGTCCTTCAAAAATGAGGGAGAAATTAAAACATTTTCAGACAAAAAGTCACTGAGAGAATTTGTGACCAAGAGACCAGCTCTGCAAGAAATACTAAAGGGAGCACTAGAGTCAGAACCGAAAAGACAGAAGAGAGAGGTATGGAGAAGAGTGTAGAAAGAAGGAAAGTCAGATATGATATATATAATACAAAAGGCAAAATGGCAGAGGAAAATATTATCCAAACAGTAATAACACTAAATGTCAATGGACTGAATTCCCCAATCAAAAGACATAGATTGGCAGAATGGATTAAAAAACAGGATCCTTCTATATGCTGTCTACAGGAAACACATCTTAGACCCAAAGATAAACATAGGTTGAAAGTGAAAGGTTGGGAAAAGATATTTCACGCAAATAACAACCAGAAAATAGCAGGAGTGGCTATACTAATATCCAACAAGTTAGACTTCAAATGTAAAACAGTTAAAAGAGACAAAGAAGGACACTATATACTAATAAAAGGAACAATTAAACAAGAAGACATAACAATCATAAATATTTATGCACCGAACCAGAATGCCCCAAAATACGTGAGGAATACACTGCAAACACTGAAAAGGGAAATAGACACAAATACCATAATAGTTGGAGACTTCAATTCCCCACTCTCATCAATGGACAGAACATCTAGACAGAGGATCAATAAAGAAATAGAGAATCTGAATATTACTATAAAGGAGCTAGACTTAACAGACATTTATAGGACATACATCCCACAACAGCAGGATACACCTTTTTCTCAAGTGCTCATGGATCATTCTCAAAGATAGACCATATGCTGGGTCACAAAGCAAGTCTTAACAAATTTAAAAAGATTGAAATCATACACAGCACTTTCTCGGATCATAAAGGAATGAAGTTGGAAATCAATAATAGGCAGAATGCCAGAAAATTCACAAATACCTGGAGGCTCAACAACACACTCCTAAACAACGACTGGGTCAAAGAAGAAATTGCAAGAGAAATTAGCAAATACCTCGAGGCGAATGAAAATGAAAACACAACATATCAAAACTTATGGGACGCAGCAAAGGCAGTGCTAAGAGGGAAATTTATTGCTCTAAATGCCTATATCAGAAAAGAAGAAAAGGCAAAAATTCAGGAATTAACTATCCATTTCGAAGAACTGGAGAAAGAACAGCAAGCTAACCCCAAAGCAAGCAAAAGGAAAGACATAACAAAGATTAGAGCACAAATAAATGAAATTGAAAACATGAAAACAATAGAGGAAATCAATAAGGCCAGAAGTTGGTTCTATGAGAAAATCAATAAGATTGATGGGCCCTTAGCAAGATTGACAAAAAGAAGAAGAGAGAGGATGCAAATAAATAAGATCAGAAATGGAAGAGGAGACATAACTACTGACCTCACAGAAATAAAGGAGGTAATAACAGGATACTATGAACAACTTTACGCTAATAAATACAACAATTTAGAGGAAATGGACGGGTTCCTGGAAAGACATGAACAACCAACTTTGACTCAAGAAGACATAGATGACCTCAACAAACCAATCACAAGTAAAGAAATTGAATTAGTCATTCAAAAGCTTCCTAAAAAGAAAAGTCCAGGACCAGATGGCTTCACATGTGAATTCTACCAAACGTTCCAGAAAGAATTAGTACCAATTCTCTTCAAACTCTTCAAAAAAATCGAAGTGGAGGGAAAACTACCTAATTCATTCTATGAAGCCAACATCACCCTATTACCAAAACCAGGCAAAGATATCACAAAAAAAGAAAACTACAGACCAATCTCTCTAATGAATACAGATGCAAAAATCCTCAATAAAATTCTAGCAAATCGTATCCAACAACACATTAAAAGAATTATACATCATGACCAAGTAGGATTCATCCCAGGTATGCAAGGATGGTTCAACATAAGAAAATCAATTAATGTAATACACCATATCAACAAATCAAAGCAGAAAAATCACATGATCATCTCAATTGATGCAGAGAAGGCATTTGACAAGATTCAACATCCTTTCCTGTTGAAAACACTTCAAAGGATAGGAATACAAGGGAATTTCCTTAAAATGATAAAGGGAATATATGAAAAACCCACAGCTAATATCATCCTCAATGGGGAAAAATTGAAAATTTTCCCCCTAAGATCAGGAACAAGACAAGGATGTCCACTATCACCACTATTATTCAACATTGTGTTGGAGGTTCTAGCCAGAGCAATTAGACAAGAAAAAGAAATACAAGGCATCAAAATTGGAAAGGAAGAAGTAAAACTATCACTGTTTGCAGACGATATGATAGTATACGTCGAAAACCCAGAAAAATCCACAACAAAACTACTAGAGCTAATAAATGAGTACAGCAAAGTAGCAGGTTACAAGATCAACATTCAAAAATCTGTAGCATTTCTATACATTAGTAATGAACAAACTGAGGGGGAAATCAAGAAAGGAATCCCATTTACAATTGCAACTAAAAGAATAAAATACCTAGGAATAAATTTAACTAAAGAGACAAAAAACCTATATAAAGAAAACTAAAAAAAACTGCTAAAAGAAATCACAGAAGACCTAAATAGATGGAAGGGCATACCGTGTTCATGGATTGGAAGACTAAATATAGTTAAGATGTCAATCCTACCTAAATTGATTTACAGATTCAATGCAATACCAATCAAAATCCCTACAACTTATTTTTCAGAAATAGAAAAACCAATAAGCAAATTTATCTGGAAGGGCAGGGTGCCCCGAATTGCTAAAAGCATCTTGAGGAAAAAAAACGAAGCTGGAGGGCTCACGCTGCCTGACTTTAAGGCATATTATGAAGCCACAGTGGTCAAAATAGCATGGTACTGGCATAAAGATAGATATATCGACCAATGGAATCGAATAGAGTGCTCAGATATAGACCCTCTCATCTATGGACATTTGATTTTTGATAAGGCAGTCAAGCCAACTCACCTGGGACAGAACAGTCTCTTCAATAAATGGTGCCTAGAGAACTGGATATCCATATGCAAAAGAATGAAAGAAGACCCATCTCTCACACCCTATACAAAAGTTAACTCAAAATGGATCAAAGATCTAAACATTAGGTCTAAGACCATAAAACAGTTAGAGGAAAATGTTGGGAGATATCTTATGGATCTTACAACTGGAGGCGGTTTTATGGACCTTAAACCTAAAGCAAGAGCACTGAAGAAGGAAATAAATAAGTGGGAACTCCTCAAAATTAAACACTTTTGTGCATCAAAGAACTTCATCAAGAAAGTAGAAAGACAGCCTTCACAATGGGAGACAATATTTGGAAATGATATATCAGATAAAGGTCTAGTATCCAGAATTTATAAAGAGATTGTTCATCTCAACAACAAAAAGACAGCCAACCCAATTACAAAATGGGAAAAAGACTTGAACAGACACCTATCAGAAGAGGAAATACAAATGGCCAAAAGGCACATGAAGAGATGCTCAATGTCCCTGGCCATTAGAGAAATGCAAATCAAAACCACAATGAGATATCATCTCACACCCACCAGAATGGCCATTATCAACAAAACAGAAAATGACAAGTGCTGGAGAGGATGCAGAGAAAGAGGCACACTTATCCACTGTTGGTGGGAATGTCAAATGGTGCAACCACTGTGGAAGGCAGTTTGGCGGTTCCTCAAAAAGCTGAATATAGAATTGCCATACGACCCAGCAATACCATTGCTGGGAATATACTCAAAGGACTTAAGGGCAAAGACACAAACGGACATTTGCACACCAATGTTTATAGCAGCGTTATTTACAATTGCAAAGAGATGGAAACAGCCGAAATCTCCATCAACAGAAGAGTGGCTAAACAAACTGTGGTATATACATACGATGGAATACTATGCAGCTTTAAGACAGGATAAACTTATGAAGCATGTAATAACATGGATGGACCTAGAGAACATTATGCTGAGTGAGTCTAGCCAAAAACTAAAGGACAAATACTGTATGGTCCCACTGATGTGAACAGACATTCGAGAATAAATTTGGAATATGTCCTTGATAACAGAGTCCAGCAGGAGGTAGAAACAGGGTAAGATAATGGCCAATTGGAGTTGAAGGGATACAGACGGTGTAACAGGACTAGATACAAAAACTCAAAAATGGACAGCACAATAATACCTAATTGTAAAGTAATCATGTTAAAACACTGAATGAAGCTGCATCTGAGCTATAGGTTTTTGTTTTGTTTTGTTTTGTTTTGTTTTGATTTTACTATTATTACTTTTATTTTTTTCTCTATATTAACATTCTATATCTTTTTCGGTTATGTTGCTAGTTCTTCTAAACCAATGCACATGTACTAAGAAATGATGATCATGCATCTAAGTGATGATGTTAAGAATTAATGATTGCATATGTAGAATGGTATGATCTCTAAATGTTGGGTTAATTTCTTTTTTTCCGTTAATTAAAAAAAAAAAAAGAGAGAAGGGATAATCGGAGCTGAAGGGATACAGACTGTACAACGGGACTGGATATAAAAACTCAGAAATGGACAGCACAATACTACCCAATTGTAATGCAATTATGTTAAAACACTGAATGAAGCTGCATGTGAGGTATAGGTTTTTTGTTTTGTTTTTTTTTTTCTTTCTATTGTTTTAATTCTTATTCTGTTGTCTTTTTATTTCTTTTTCTAAATCGATGCAAATGTACTAAGAAATGATGAATATGCAACTATGTGATGTTATTAAGAATTACTGATTGTACATGTAGATTGGAATGATTTCTAATTGTTTTGTTAATTCTTTTTTTAATTAATAAAAAAAATCTCAAGGAAAAAAAAAATGTTCAATCTAAGGCATCCAGGATAATATATCTTGGTTCAAGGAGGTTGATGACGTTTCTCTCTCAACTGGAAAGGCACATGGTAAACATGGTGGTATCTGCTAGCTTTCTCTCCTGGCTTCCTGTGTCATGAAGCTCTCCCGGGGGCATTTTCCTTCTTCATCTCCAAAGGTCTCTGGCTGTGCAGGCTCTGTAGCACTTTCCAAAATGGTTCCCACTTAAAGAGCTCTAGTAAGCAACCCCATTCAATGGGTGGAGACACACCTCCATGGAAATCCTCTAACCAAAAGTTACCACCCACAATTGGGTGGATCACATCTCCATGGATAATAATAAAATGGATGTGTGGACAAAAGCTCCCAGCCAGTTTTATATATCTATAACCTGGTATTCAGAGATAAGAACAAAGCTGATTGGGTCAGGGTTAAAGTAATTCAGAGCACAGGGATAAGGAAAACATTGTCTATCTTTTAGAACAGCACCTACTCTTTGAGACCAAAGGAAGAAAGATTTATTTTGTCCAGAACCTAAATTTTTGTAGCACATATTCTAACTCAACCCGTCTGGATAGCTCTTTACAATTCAAACACAGGGAACCCAAAATAAGAAAGAGTTCCTTTAATCCTGTATAGCTTAATGTAATGCTTGGATATATTAAGCAGGTAATCAAAAAGTATTGGCAAAGTCCCTTGAGGGATGGGAGAAAAAAATATGGAATTATTAAACTTTACCATCAGGGAATACCCAATATTGTATCAGATATTAGGCTCACAAAATCCTTAGGCCAAGCCCTTGATCTTGAGGCTTACTCTTGTGAAGCTTATATAGGTAATGGAGAAACTTAGCCTACCTATAGATATGCCTAAGAGTTATTTCTGGAGGACCTCTTTTGTTGCTCAGATGTGTCCTCACTCTCTCTAACCCCAACTCTGCAAGTGAAATCATTGTCCACCCTCTACGTGGGACATGACATCCAGGGGTGAAGATCTCCCTGGTAGCATGGGAGATGACTCCCAGGGATGAGTCCAGCCCTGGTACCATGGGATCAACAATTCCATCCTGACCAAAAGGGAGAAAATAAGTGTAACTAATAAAGTATCAGTGGCTGGGAGAGTTCAAACAGGGTCGAGAGGCTACTCTGGAGGTCACTCTTACAAAAGCTTCAGTTAGACATTGCTACCTATCGTAACTTACCAAATCCCAACCAAAACCATTCCAGCCAATCCTAAAGAACACCTAGGGCAATATATAAGATTCTACAAAGGTTCCATGCACTAGAGTAACTTTCCAGAAACCTACAACCTCCAGGTGGGCCCCTGGACCAGATAAGTCCTGAAGCTTAGAGGGCCCAGCCTCTCCAGAACATCATATAGTTCCATCTCTCTATCCCATATTACTGATAGCCCTTCCAACATGAAAAATTTAGAATGGCCATAGCCCAAATACCCCTAAAGAGTGGGACAGAAAGATCAAAGGTGATGATGGAGTTGTACAGAGAAGGTAGGGTTTAAAAAATGAGTATGATTTCTGAATCAGTAAATTGATATTTCCTTTAGTCTCTAGTACCTTAGAGCAGCTAGGGGTAAAAACCTAAAATTGTGGAATTGCAACCCATTCAAACTCTGAGATATGTTCTACAACTAATTGTTGTGCTGTGCTTTGAAATTTATGGTTTTTTAGTATATATGTTATTTTTCACAAAAAAGAAAAAAAAGTGATGATAAAAAGTATATATATTCCTCCTAGCCTCCAGTGTTCTGAAGCAGCTCAAAGGAAAAATCTGAGAGGATCATATGGTAGCCTATGACCAACTCTGGGATCTGTCCTGTAACTATTTGTTGAAGAGTACTTTGAAAACTATTGCTTTTCTCTTTCTTTGCTTTGTATGTATGTATATTATACAATAAAAAAAAGTTCCCAGCCAGTAATACTGAACGTGGATTAAAGGACATGGCTCTTCTGGGGTCCACCACATATTCAAACTGGCACAATCCACAATAGGTAAATTCTAGAGAAAGACATCATATTAGTGGTTGTCAGGGGATAAGGGGAGGGGAGAATGTGGAGTGACTACTTAACAGCTACAGGATTTGCTTTTGGGGTGATGCAAATGTTTTAGAACCAGATAGTCATGGTGGTCACACAACATTGTGAATGTACTAAATACCACTGACTTGTACACTTAAAATTAGTATAACATGATAAATTTTATGTTATATGTATTTTACTACAATTGAAAAACACTCAGTGGCAGAATTCTTGTCTGCCATGCCAGAGACCCAAGACCCATTTCTGGAGCCTGCCCATGCCAAAACAAAACAAAACAGCTCTGTTTACCTTGCTTCATAATCCTTCATAATCCTTTCACTTTTGCCCCTCAAGCTTTCTCAAAAAAAAAAAAGTTTGGGTGGAAGCACAATTAGAAAAATTAGCTCAAGATGATAGAGCTAATTCCTGAGAATGGTGAGAGATGAACACATTTGGAGAGGAAAGGAGCTAGGAGAAGGAAAAGTGACTGAGAAAGACGGGAATAATTTCTCCTGCGCAGAAAACTTCTGTCAATCTTGCCCGCTGCTGCAAATGTCTGTACAGTCTGAAGACTTCATAAGGACCTGTGTTACCTGCTGTGCAGTCTTTGTTGTCAACTCAGGACCCATGATCTCTATGTTAGAAGGAACCTGAAGCAGTGGGATGTGCCTGGGTGGGTTCTTCCTCCCCTCGTTAGATGTGGAGTGGGTATTGTTGCTGTTCCAAGGGAGAGAGAAATAATTGGACAGATAATTAGTAATAATTCCCCATGTCTATTTCTCAGGCAAATGTTTGGTGATAGCCCAGGAGCTCATATGCTAAATAGGCCTTTATTACAAAGTGATTTCTCAGTGAATGGTTCTATTGGTATTAGTAATTAGAGTTAATTTACTATTATGTACACTATTGAGTAGAGCAACAAAGTATATAATCCAAACATGGGATGATTTTTTTAAAATGCTTTGCATTCTGTTACAGGTATTTGACTCCCTGTCAATATATTTGCTTTCTTGATTGTCTGACTTGGGCTAATTTGAAAATCATTTTGCATTTCCAGAGTTGGACTGTGCAGCTTCCTTTGCTCCCCAAAACAGGCTCATCTCTGTTCATTCTAAGAAATCTTACACTGAAAAACTGGTTCATAAAAAAATCTATAAATAAACTCATTAAGAGCAGAATATCTTAGCATGTGCATGCCAGTAATTAATGAATCTTAGTCTACTCTGCATTAAAACATTTTGGCAATATTTATTAGTCAATCATATTAAATCCCCTTGTTAGTCATTCATTCAAAAAATCAATTTTTTTAGGTCCAAGAGTCATCCCCAAGAGAAGTTCTTTTGTTGCTCAGATGTGGCCTCTCTCTCTCAGCCAACACAACAAGCAAACTCACTGCCTTCCCCCTCTCTACATGGGACATGACTCCCAGGGGTGTGGACCTTCCTGGCAACATGGGACAGAAATCCTGGAATAAGCTGGGACTCAGCACCAAGGGATTGAGAAAACCTTCTTGACCGAAAGGGGGAAGAGCGAAATGAGACAAAATAAAGTGTCTATGGCTGAGAGATTCCAAACAGAGTTGAGAGGTTATCCTGGATGTTATTCTTATGCATTAAATAGTTGTCACCTTTTTAGTTAGGGTGTAACAGAGAGGCTGGAGGGAAGTGCCTGAAAATGGAGAGCTGTGTTCCAGTAGCCGTGTTTCTTGAAGATGATTATATAATGATATAGCTTTTGTCTTCTTTTCTCTAAAGATATTTTATTTATATGTGTAGATCCAATATAGAGATTATAGTTTTCCTATCTTGGTGTGCATCAGATTCTGTTTAAGCTATTATTGATATTTTTTACTTTTTCATGTTATTAATACTTTTATTACATTATTACCGTTGCTTTGATCAGTACAATGCAGCCCTTTCCATCAACCTAAAGGAACTACGGAAGTTCACAGCTTAACTCCTTGCGTTGTCCTAGCAAATGGCTCAGTGCCAAAGTTTACAAATGGGAGTTTTTGACCATCTACAAGAAAACCGATGAGCGTATCCAGGATTCAGCCAAAGACCCAGGCAGACTCAACTGCAGGACTTTAGACGTGATGGGTGTTGTGTGGAATGTGTATTTGGCTGATTAAAGCCTCTCTTTGTCCCCAACCTATCTGCTGAGTCCAGGCATTCTAAGACCAGAGCACTAGTATGGCATTGGTGCTTAAGACAGGCCTCTAGGTAGATCTCATTGTGGTTCAATATTCAGCATATCTTATTCCCTCCAGCTGGGCAGAGGTCTCTTGAACATCACCCCAGAGTAAGAGTAAAGAGGAAAAAAATGATTGAATTCTAGGATTGGATCAAACCTTAAAGATCATCTCAATTTATATCACTTGTTCATTCATTTAGCCATCCATCAATATTTAATGAGTGCCTACAGTATGCCAGGCACTGTGCTAGGTATTGGGGACAAAATATACTATATCGCTTGGATGATCTGTGGAATATACAGTCTAGTGGGGGGGTGACAAACAGATAAATAAATAAGGGAATATAGATCTTAAATCAATGCAAGGGTTGAGGGGAAGAGAGAGGCAACAGGCACTTTAGATAGGGTGGTCATACCAAATTCGGGCCAGGAGATTAAGGCCCGATATCACCACACTAGAGTTGAGAACTTTGGCTGGAGGATTGGAAGACTTTTATAAAAATGGGAAATTAGCCATCCCATAATAGTCCTGTAAGAAGACTCAAAAAAAGGCCTATGCCTGGAGAAAGGTATGCTTTAGCTTTCATTGGTCAGAGATTTGTAGTAATCACCTAGCCCAAGATCATCCATGTCAGATAATTATCAAAATGCAGATTCCTGGGTCCTGTGCCCCATTCCAAACTAACTGAATAAAAGTTTATATGGGGGATAAATATTAAACAAGCACATGCCCTCCAAAAATAATAATAATAATGATTCCATCCATATTGAAGTTTTGAAACAGCTAGGATTGAGACCAACTTACTCATTTTACAAATGAGAAAGTTGGGGTTCAGAGAAATAAAACAACATGTGCAGCAGGACCTGGAAGCCAGGCCTCCTAAAATCCAAGCTTGCTGCTCTTCCCACTGCCCCAGTAGGGATCTGGGAAGTATGCTGGTGGGAGTAAGTTCTAGACCCAGCATAGAGACTGTCCAACAATGTGTATTAGGCAATTGGCAAAAGTAACTTCAATAATCTGTCTGTCTGCAAATGAGACTGAGGATGTATAGTAAGGATAACAGAAAAGCAGGTGAGGAGCCCCTTGACTCTTTACTATGATTAGACCATGCCCTTTGCTAATACAACCCAGTCACATACATTCTTAACAATTTTATAATGAGGTTTCTCATACCCTCTAAATTCTCATTGCTGTAAGTGAAGCCTATTTCTTATTTTCTCTGTTGGGAAAAGAAAAGTAATTGGCCATTTTTATAATGATTCTTGATATATTAAAAGTGTTGACTGATACTTTCACATTTTTTTTCCCTTGAGCAAACAACTAACTTTCACTGACCTTTTTTCACAAAGCCCATTTCTTGACTCTTTTATTAATTTGGTTGTCTTTATAGTTTCCCAAATGCTTCCCAGATAATGGGGACTCAAACTAGCCATAATAGAAGCTTAATATATGATCATTGAATGAATGCATGAAAAAATGAAGAAATGTTTCTCCTCAAATCTCCCTCTTTTGAAGCTATGACTTTCTACGGCTTAAAAGAAAAATCTATAAGAACAAAAAAATAACTTGTGCATTTAGTAACAAAATCATTCTAGCAAAATGTGAGTTTTTGAGAGATACAGATATACTGGGTCAGTCTTAACACATAATTACCAGCTTATACTAGCCTGGCCTCTCACTACCTTATTTGGTTCTTTAGATACTGTGCCAGTTTGAAGCTATTATGTACTCCAGAAAAGCCATGTCCTTTAATCCTCATTCGATATTGCTGCGTAGGATCTTTCTGATTGTTTTCATGGAGATGAGACTCACCCAATTGTGGATGGTAACTTTTGATTAGATGGTTTCTATGGAGACGGATCTCCACCATTCAAGGTGGTGTTGCTTACTGGAGTCCTTTAAGAGGGAACCATTTTGGAAAAAGCTTTAGAGCAACAAGAGCTGACAGAGCCAATAGATTGGACAGAGTCCCTGGGAAGTCACTGAAGAGGTCTAGAGAGAAAGCTAGCAGACATTGCCACATGCCTTCCCAGCTGAGAGAGAAACCCTGAACATCATTGGCCTTCTTGAACCAAGGTACCTTTCCCTGAATGCCTTTGATTGGACAGTTTTATAGCTTTGCTTTAATTTGGGCATTTTCACTGACTTAGAATTGTAAACTTGCAACTTAATAAATTCTCCTTCTTAAAAACCGTCCCATTTTTGGGATATTGCATTCTGGCAGCTTACTAACTAAAAGAGGCACCATGTTCAATTTATATCTTCAGAGTGTCTTGCCTTTTAACTCAATCATCCCTCATTAAAAAGCACTTACTTTTCTCTTTTAAATAATGAGCAGTTGTTGTCCTGGAAAACCTCAGTTCTGCTATTTATTTAGCTGTAGAAGGGGCTCATAGACAGGGCATAAGAGATTTGGTGGAGCATGAATAGATCCCAGACACAGTAAAGTGGCTAAATAAGCAAGGGCCTACCTGAGGTCAGGGGGATCTATATTTAGTAACTTAGCAAAATATAACTGGATCTTGTCACTTTCCTCATCAAATATGTGTGCATGGCAATATGTCTACATACATGTATAGTTTAGCATGGAGTCAGGCATAGATAAGTATTAAACACATGGTAGAAATTAACTATAAGAAGGAGGAAGAAAAGGGGGCCATGTTCCAGCTAGACAGAACATGCTTTCAAAGATACTGGAAGAATCTGTTAATGGATATAACTGAAAAGAGGAAAATGCTTTATTAAGGGCACATTTTCATGGGTCCAGAGCTGCATGAGACTGAGGGGTGCATCTATCCAAATACCCTTAGGAGCAGACAAACTGGTAGCTAATGTAATCAAACAGTCAATCAAGCCATCATAACTATTCACCAAGATCTACCTGGTTGGATTTGTTATTAGCACTACTAGTTAAAAGGTTCTGGTCAGAGAAACTCAGAGTTGGAAGAAATCACTGCATCCATATTCTACCCAAAGCAGAAACCCATGCTATGAACCAATAACAGATATAACTCATAAGATTGTCATGAGAATTCAGTGAGTTACTATTTATAAAGCACTTAGAACAGTGCCTGACACAAATAAGCTCTCTATAAGTGTTAGCTAATAAAATCATTTGTTGAGTGCCTACCAAGGGTGAGCAAAGTGTTGTACATATGTCATATCATTTAACTATCTCACTAAGCCTTACTCCATTTCATACATGAGGAAACTAAGACTCAGCAAGGCTAAGTGATTTGTCCAAAGCACACCATTAGTAAATGTCCTATCACTTCCAAAAGTTTAGAGGTGACCCCCCAGAGCTGGGACAAAGGCCAGACCTCTCCTGCGAGACAGGTATCCATGGGGGTCAGAAGAGAGAACTGCTGATTATAAGGGAGGCAGTGACCAGTAGCAGAGCATTAGAAAATATTTGTAAGTAAATGAGAAAATTAACCTGTGCTGGCTGTCAATGGGATAGTGGTTACAAACCCAGTCTCTGAAGACTGTCTGGATTCTACATCCAGCTCTACCACTTATGTAACCATATGGCCTCAGGCAAGTCACTTAACCTCTTACACCTCCCCCACCCCACTTTCTAATAAAAGGAGAATGTTAATAGTGGCAGCTATGCCATAGAGTTGTTTTTAATGATTTATTGAAGTTATTACATGTCAAGTATTTAGAAAAGTGCATGGCATTCAGTAAGTGCTCAAAAAATATTAGTTGCCATTATCTGAAAGTTATATATACTGTCTCACAGAAACATTTGGAGCAGATGCTACTAGCCCTATTTTATAGCTGAAGAAACTGGGATTTGGAAAAATTATGTAACTTTCCTAAGGTTACCTAGTCAGAGACCAAAGAGTAGATATCTTATGGTTCTGAAGCCCTTTTTTTTTTTCTTTTACCTACACTACTAATAACAAGAAAGCTCACAGCCCACGTAAATCAACCCCACCAGATCAGGGGGCTCGGGTGTGAAGAAGACAGGAGGTATGGGGTGGGGTGGGGGAGAAGAAAAGGGAGGCATGAGTAGGGAACAACATAACAGTGGGATGGAACCAGGGGGCTCAATGAATACAAACCCAAATTAAAAGCCTGGTGATATGAATTGAATTGTTTCCCCTCAGAAGTTATGTTGAAGCCCTAACCCCAGGACCTCAGAATGTGTGTGTCCAAAAATTTTTGGAATTAATTAGTTAGAAAAGGACAATTTTAATAGACTCTATAGATCTAATAGGCTTGGCATATTGTAAAGCTCAGTAAATGCCTGAAATGGACAACATGAACAACCAACACTGACTTGAGAAGAAATAGATAACCTCAACAAACCAATCACAAGTAAAGAAATTGAATTAGTCATTAAGAAGCTCCCCAAAAAGAAAAGTCCAGGACCAGATGGCTTCACATGTGACTTCTACTAAACATTCCAGAAAGAATTAGTACCAATCCTGCTCAAACTCTTCCAAAAATTGAAGAGGAGGGAAGGCTACCTAACTCATTCTATGAAGCCAACATCACCCTCATACCAAAGCCAGACAAAGATATTACAGGAAAAGAATTACAGACCAATCTCTCTAATGAAAATAGATGCAAAAATCCTCAACAAAATTCTTGCAAATCGAATCCAGCAGCACATTAAAAGAATTATACATCATGACCAAGTAGGATTCATCCTAGGTATGCAAGGATGGTTCAACATAAGAAAATCAATTAATGTAATACACCATATCAACAAATCAAAGCAGAAAAATCACATGATCATCTCGATTGATTCAGAAAAGGCATTTGACAAAATTCAACATCCTTTCTTGTTAAAAACACTTCAAAGGATAGGAATAGAAGGGAACTGCCTCAACATGATAAAGGGAATATATGAAAAACCCACAGCTAACATCATCCTCAATGGGGGAAAACTGAAAACTTTCCCCCTAAGATCAGGAACAAGACAAGGATGTTCACTATCACCATTGCTATTCAACATTGTGTTGAAGTTCTAGCCAGAGAAATTAGAAAAGAAAAAGAAATACAAGGCATCAAAATTGGACAGGAAGAAGTAAAACTCTCACTGTTTGCAGATAATATGATACTATATTTTGAAAATCCCAAATATCCACAGCAAAACTACTAGAGCTAATAAATGAGTACAGCAAAGTGGCAGGTTACAAGATCAACACTCAAAAATCTGTAGGGCTTCTATACCCTAGAAACAATCTAGTAACAAACAATCTGAGGGGGAAATCAAGAAAAATTCCAATTACAATTGCAACAAAAAGAATAAAATATTTAGAAATAAATTTAACTAAAGAGACAAAAGACCTATACAGAGAAAACTATAAGAAATTGCTAAAAGAAATAACAGAAGACCTAAATAAATGGAAGGGCATACTGTGTCCATGGATTGGAAGACTAAATATAGTTAAGATGTCAGTTCTACCTAAATTGATTTATAGATTCAATGCAATATCAGTTAAAATCCCAAAAACTTACTTTTCAGAAATAGGAAAACCAATAAACAAATTTATCTGGAAAGGCTGGGTGCTCAGAATAACTAAAAATATCCTGAGAAAGAAAAATGAAGTTGGAGGTCTCACACTACCTGATTTTAAGGAGTATTACAAAGCTACAGTAGTCTAAACAGCATGATACTGGCATAAAGATAGCTATAGTAACCAATGGGCTCTACTAGAGCGTTCACATATAGACCCTGTCATCTATGGACAATGGATTTTTTGATAAGGCAGTCAAGCCAGCTCACCTGGGACAGAACAGTCTCTTCAATAAATCATGCCTAGAGAACTGGATATCCACATGCAAGAGAATGAAGGAGGATCCATATCTCACACCCTATATAAAAATTAACTCCAAATGGATCAAACATTAGATCTAAGACCATAAAACTTTTAGAAGAAAATGTAGGGAAATATCTTATAAATCTTATAATAGGAAGTGGTTTCCTAGATCTTACACCCAAAGCATGAGCATTGAATAAATAAATAAATAAATGGGTACTCCTCAAAATTAAACACTTTTGTGCATCAAAGAACTTTGTCAAGAAAGTAAAAAAACAGCCTACACAATGGGAGACAATATTTTGAAATGATATATCAGATAAAGGTCTAGTATCCAGAATATATAAAGAGATTGTTCAACACAACAACAAAAAGAACCCAATTACAAAATGGGCAAAAACATGAACAGACACTTCTCAGAAGAGGAAATACAAATGGCCAAAGGCACATGAAAATATGCTCAACTTCCCTGGCTAGGGAAATGCAAATCAAAACCACAATGAGATATCATCTCACACTTATCATAATGGTCATTATCAATAAAACAGAAAGCAACAAGTGCTTGAGGGGATGTGGAGAAAGAGGCACACTTCCATTGTTGGTGGGACTGTTAAATGGTACAACCATGTAGAACCACAGGTTGGTGGTTCCTCAGGAAGCTAAGTATAGAATTGCCATATGATCCAGCAATACCATTGCTAGGTCTCTACTCAGAGGACATGAGGGCAAGGACATAAACAGACATTTGCACACCAATGTTTAGAGCAGCATTATTTACAATTTCCAAGAGATGGAAACAGCCAAAATGTCCATCACCAGATGAGTGGCTGAACAAGCTGTGGTATATACATACAATGGAATATTATGCAGCTGTAAGACAGAATAAAGTTATGAAGTATGTAACAACATGGATGGACCTTGAGGACATTATGCTGAGTGAGAGTAGCCAGAAACAAAAGGACAGATACTGTGTGGTCTCACTGATATGAACTGACATTAGTGAATGAACTTGGAGATTTCAGTTGGGAACAGAGACCATCAGGAGATAGAAATAGTGTAGATATTGGGTAATTGGAGCTGAAGGGACACAGATTGTGCAACAGGACTGTTTTTAAAATTCAGAAATGGATAGCACAATACTACCTAACTGTAATACAATAATGTTAGAACACTGAATGAAGCTGAATGTGAGAATGATAGAGAGAGGTCGGCTGGAGGCACAAATGAAATCTGAAGGAAAGATAGACAATCAAGACTGAGATGGTATAATCTAGGAATGCCTAGAGTGTACAATAATAGTAACTACATGTACAAATTAAAAAATATTTTTGCATGAGAAAGAACAAAGGAATGTCAATATTGCAGGATACTGAAAATAGATGGTAATTCATATTTCAAAACTTTAACTTATGTGTGAGAGTAAAGCAAAAGAATGTTTATTTGGTACAAAATTTATATTTTGACTAGTACATTTTCTAATATAACTTATGTGGACAGTTTAATTGAACACTATAAGTACATAGAACCTTGAGTAGGGCATGAGATTTTGTAGGTTTGTCCAGAGTAATGCCCCAATAAATTATAGAGTGATTTGAACAGTGAATAAAAAGTATTTGCAAAGTCCCCTGTGGGGAATGGTGAGAAAGGGGGAAAATACAATTTCCCCATGTGGAGAATTCTTGATATTCTCACAAGCAGTGGGGACAACCAAAGCAATAGGCCAAGCCCTCAATCTTGGTGTTTGTTCATATGAAACAAATCCTTGCAAAGGATAAGCTAAGCCAATTTAAAATTAGGCTTAAGAGTCACCCCCAGAAAACTTTTTTTGTTGCTCAGATGTGGCCTCTCTCTCTCTCTCAGCCAACATAACAAGCAAACTCACCGCCCTCCCCCTCTCTACGTGGGACATGACTCCCAGGGGTGCAAACCTTCCTGGCAACATGGAACAGAAATCCTGGAATGAGCTGGGATTCAGCATCAAGGGATTGAGAAAATCTTCTGACCAAAAGGGGAAAGGGAGAAATGAGACAAAATAAAAATGTCAATGGCTGAGAGATTTCAGAGTCAAGAGGTTATCCTGGAGGTTATTCTTACACATTATATAGATATCACCTTTTTAGCGAAGGTATATTGGAGAGGCTGGAGGGAAGTGCCTGAAAATGAAGAGCTGTGTTCCAGTAGCCATGTTTCTTGAAGATGATTGTATAATGATACAGCTTTCACAATGTGACTGTGTGATTGTGAAAACCTTGTGTCTGATGCTCTTTTTATCTACAGTATGGACAGATAAGTAAAACATATGGATTAAAAATAAATAAATAATAGGGGGAACAAATAAAGTAAATTTAGTAGATTGAAATGTTAGTGATCAATGAAAGGGAGTGGTAAGGGGTATAGAACAAAATAGGGGAAACAAAGGCTAAAATGGATAGATGGAAATACTAGCCAGTCAATGAGAGGGACAGATAAGGGGTATGGTATGCATGAGTTTTATTCTTTGTGTTTCTTTTTCTGAATTGATGCAAATGTTCTAAGAAATGATCATGGTGATGAATATTCAATTATGTGATGATATTGTGAGTTTGATTGATTATATACCAAGAATGGAATGATCATATGGTAAGAATGTTTACGTTTGTATTTTGTTTGTTTAAAAAAAATTTAAAAAAAAAAACACATACACAAATCCTCCTTAAATTAAGTCCCATTTAAATTTGAATTCATGAACCAGGGACATGACTGAAGTTTACTTCTGAAAGGTGAATAGGGCAGACCAAGTTGCAAGAAGAATGTTGGAGATTGTAAAGTAGAAATGTGCTTAAAGGAGCACTTTAGAAATAGGAATCAACTGCATACACAATCACTATGCTAATTGCAAATCGCTTTCAGCTCTAGTCACAAAACTGGCCCTGCCAGAACACCCACCTGTAATATTTATAAACCAGGTTTGAATGAATTGCTGTTTGTATTTAGGACTCTTAAAACTGCATTTCTTTTGCAAACATTCCCTGTTTCAGACATTTCTTCTCCCTAGTCAGTCTCAATCAGGGAGGTTTAGCAGAGTAGCCCAGAAAAAGAATTAACCAAAGCAATGCTGGGTATGCACTCTACTCATTTTCCCCTTTCATCTTACAAAAGAAGAGGGGTTCTAATGTTTTGGTGTGCCTAATGTATTTCAACAGCATGTCCTCTTAAATGCTCTCACACAGATGCTGATTCCTCTAGTGGAGCCATCCTCCTCTCCTCTTACTCCTTTTAGGAAGGTCTATCCTCTTCAGATAATTGCTCTTACACAGATAAAGCAGGCTATATTTTAAGAATTTCTTATGTAGTTCAATTATGGGTACACTGCAGGGAAGATGCATTTTAAAGTAATATTATCAAGAGAGTATTTCCCAAATTTCTAAGTCATAAGGATAGAGACAGCAGTTTAGGAAGAGTAGAGCAGAAAGTCTTTATATCTGCATTTTATAAAATGGATTGTACTTTATGAATTTCAGTGTGGCAGGATATTCACTCTACTGTCCTGCCATTATCAAATAAGATGCTTGTTATAAAAAAAATATGCCTGGCTGTTGAGAATGTTGCCTTATTAGTACTGTGTTCTGCACCCTGTAAAATACTTCATTAGGATGTTGTCACCTGTACTGGAAGATAGGCACAGACTTCCTTACCTAAATTATCATGCTTAAGACATTCAGAATATGCTAACTCCACAGATACTCAAATAAAAAGTCAATTTAACAAGCTCCCGTGTCCTTAAATTTAATGTAAGAATAAAATACCAGAACCTTAACATCTGTGGATGATCCTTTTTCAGTGAGTAGGAAGATATTTCTCTTTATTTGAATGCTCTACTGCAGTTAGTTTTAATAGCCAAAAGCTGTGTTAAAAGCCAAGTAACTTATATTTTTAATCTGGGAATATATTATTGGTTTATAAGGTATTAGTAATAAAAATACAAGGTGTTTATCAGTCTGGGAATAATTGACAGGTCTTCTGTAGACGGGGCCAGGATTTCCTCTACAGGGGAAGGGGCAGTGAGAGGAGATGGAGTGTTAGAAATATACATATGCCTTCTTTCCCAGATCAAGAACTTTCCCTGAGCTGTTGGTTTCACTTCTCCCAGCCTCATTCAGGATCTTGCTCTTTTAAATATCGTCTTTCTCTCCTTTTCTACTGGCTCCTCCCTCTCAGACTATAATTCTGCTAAAATCTGTCTCAGTCTGAAAACCTTTCACGTGTTTTTGATGCTATTCAAACTGCTCAGCTAGTCTACATGTGCTCCTCTCACTTTTTAACCTGCCACTCATTTCTCAATGTCCAGAGATCTGCTTTTACCTCTTCCTCTCACTAGAAATTACACCATGCAAAGACACAAATGGCCTCTTAATTTCCAAACCCAATGACAGCTTTGGTGTGTGCTTCAATCTCCCTGGCTCCTCTGAAGAAGTCGATATTGCTATTATTTTTCCCCCTTGAAACTCTACCTCCTCCTCTGGCTTATGTGGTGCTCAGTTATCGAGGTTCTCAGTTCTCTTTCTATCTCTGAATGTTCATTCTTTGGGTGTTCTAGATGTGGGCATAGACATGGATTAAATTCTCTCTTCTTTCTACAGTCTCCAAGAATTCATATATTCTCATAGCCTCTACAAACCCTTCTACTTGTATGATCATTAAATCTTTCTCTTTCCCTGAATTTTCACCCAAGAGCCAATTAGTTTTCCAGGTATTTGTTAGAGAGTGCTGCTTATATGGCCTTCCAAGACCTCATATACAACATGTCTAAAACTGGATCTGTCCACTTTCCTCTGGAACAGCTCTCTCTTCTAAATTTCATCTGTCTTTCTCTGATATCTGGACGCCTAAACAAGACATGTTTTGATCTCATTCTTCTATTTTGCCCCTTTATTCATCCAAGTCACCAATTACTGTCATTTTCTATCTTAATGAGGCATTTCACAGGTCCTTCTTTGCTCATCCCCATAGTTACCAATTGTGGTGGTTTGTACTCTGTCAATTTGGGCAAGTGGAATTTAGTCCATTTCCCTTTATGCTTATAGGTAAGACTTGGTCAAGAGAAGAATGTGGTGTCCAGGAGAATGGGCAGCACAGATCTCCAACTTCAGGGGCTTTAATTGACCAGCCCCATCTGCTGAACTCTGAAAACCACTGCTTAAGTATCCAGGCACATCCCCAAGGGGCACTCTCAGCCAATAACTGAGTGTGGCAGGGATATTGAGGCAGGATACTACCTGGAAGATATGGCATTCCTCTGACAGGCAACTTTAATTTGAGGATCCCCAATAGCCTTGCCAACCTCTCTCAGAACTGCACTTTCTTCCCTTTCTCCATCATCCAGGACCAGACCTGCACTCTGGGTTAATGGTCCTCTCAACCTCCCCATGACTTTGACTCCCTCCCCATTTTCCCTCACAGACATTACCTCTAAAATACCTCTTGCATAGCTAATCCCATTTTGACTTCTGCTTCGCAGAGGATCTGGGGTAACACGGAGATTTTGTGCACATTTTGGAAGGTAAAGTGAATTAGCAGTCATTACTCTCTAAAGGGCATCATGGTTAAAAGTGGTGACAGTATATTAGCTATATATACTTGATGTCCAGCTCACCTTCCCAGCCACTGGTCTTGATAACCAAAGGAAGCCCCAGGCCCACTACCAGATTCTTGGCTGCAGAACTACAGCAGTAGCTACACAGAGGTAACAGCTTTCCAAAGCCTTTTAATCAGCTTCCTTCTGTGATCCCACTCTGGAAGCTAGCCATACCTATTCTCCAGATCCCCTAGAAGCTCCAGCTTTTCCATTCATGCCAGTGCTTCAGAAAGGCTGGTTAGGGACTTTTCACTGACTTCCAATACCCCCTTCCAGACCTTTACTTCTATAGCTTCTCTTGCAATAGTGTAAGATCTTATTCTTACAATAAATTCCTTACTCTGTAATATTCATAGTGGGTCAACTTCCTTAACTGAACTCTGACTGATACACCAGTCTCACCTGTGCCTTTATCACTAAAGGCCAAACTGTTCTCTCTCCCACCAATGCAGCTTGACCATTCCTACCAGATATATCTAATCATACTCATGAATGGAGATCAACTTTCAGTTGCCTACAATATAAAATCTGAACCATGGTCAAGATAATCCATAAACCAGCTTCTCGGGTTTATCTCCCTTACTCCCTTGCATGAATCGTTCTCTTCTGCCAAATTAATCTACTCACTTTCCTTTGTTATTTCTTGCCCTACCCATTTCACCTATTCCTTGGCTCCATTACCCATCTTTCTTTTTTCCTGATGCACTTCTGATTCATTTACTCAAATTCAATACATCTGAGAGAAGCCAGTTCTAATCCTACCTCTTCTGTAAAGGCTTTTCTATCTCAGCTAGAAATTATTACTATCTTTTCTGAACAACTTCCCAAAGCAATTAGGGCCTTCTCTTGACACTTCTCTTCTATTACATATGCCAGAATGCAAACTCTGAAAATTTTTTCTCCAACGGACAGAAAATGAAACAATGCAAAATTCCATTTCTAATAGAATTTAGTCACCAATAAAATGAAGCAAGTGCTATATCCTGTTGAAATGAATATTCAAACCAAATAAAATTCATTGTTTATATGAGGTTTTATGACCTCATTTCTTATAAAATGAATTAGATTCCTCCTCACTATGGTCAGCTCTGAGTATTCATCCAACACAGCCAGTGCGGTCTGCAGGGCCAGTGTGGGCAGGCTGGTGCGGCTGGGGATGAAGAGACATCCTACATGGTCAGGAGATGATGGAGAAAATAAGTAAATATATTGACAAACTCATGGTGATTGGTTGGAATTGGAGATAGTTGTGATATTATGTTTTTTTAACATATATTTACAAATATGTAGGAATCAATATGTGTTTGTTTCCATGTTTATGTGTTGCAGATTAAGTTCTCTAAAAGCAAACACTAAGAGGAAGATTAGTGTGCTGAATATTTATTAGAGATCAATACATGTGCAAAAAGGCAAATTGAGCACATAGAGAAGTTGAACTACAACACAAGCCCAAGAAAGATTTAGACAACTCCCCAAGGAGCTCTCGAGTGTACATAGTCTGTCAGAGTTGTTCTTCTTTTGGGCCAAAATGATCAGCCTTTATACTCTTCCTTGGTAAGTCATTAGATGTGGGCTGGCTGCTGCAGGAAGGGTTTGACATCGAGCAAGGCAGTTTTCTGCCACAAGTCATTGAAGGGAATCCTGGGTGATACATTTTCATGTCTATAACAATATGTCTGTGTATGTGTGTGGGTATGTATGTGTGTACATACAAATCTTAGTTCTATCCTCTCGGAATGCCTAAAAGCAACGAAACCCCAGTAGAATGAGCACATCTGGTGCCCAAATCTTGGTTTATAAACACAATTCTTCACTTCAAAGGAATCAACGCTCCTTTGAAAACTGGTTAACTCCAGTGCTAGGGCAAATAAAAAAAAGTGTGCCTAGAGTATTTGTGCCAGAAAGCAAGGAAGTGTCCCAATAATGATGAGGAATTGTCAAAGGAACATAGGAGCCATCTTGGGGAAGCTTAACCTGGACAAATATACAATACCCCAGCATCAAAATAAATGATAATAATTAATTATAACACATTGAATAAAATAAGAATCCATGGATTCATACTAATACAAATAAAGTAAAGGGAAAAAAGAGGAGGGTCTACTTTACAGTAGAATATCAACTAATAATTGCAGAAGGATTGATGGAATTTTTTAAATTACCATTTGGCAGCTATAATAAGAATAACTGGTTCAGGCAAGAATCATCAATGGGTGCTAAAACTAGTAAATAAAAGTTTGAGGAACTGGGTATCTAAATCATCTCAAAGTATCTGCCATAAACCACTTACTAAATTACCTATTAACAAAGGTATTAGATGCTTACTACTTACCATTACAGTGGAGAAATCTAATTAGACACCATCTTACCACATAATAAAAGTTAACATCTCTAGTAATAGGACAAAGCAACATCCTGTGCCTACTGATATGAGGCATGAGAAGAATACAGTATCATTTCTGTGATATTCCTGCCACAAAGTACATAAACTGAATCTAAACATGAGAAGATAACAGACAAACTCAAACTGAAGGGCATTCTATGAAGTAATTGGCCTGTATCCTTAAAAAAATATCACAGAAAGAACTTCTGGGAAGGTGGCAACTCACTCCTTCTCCAAAACAGCTAGTGGACAGGCAGGAACTGTCTGAAACAACTGTTGTGGCACTCCAGAGGCCAGGGGAGTACTGTACAGCATCCAAAGAAGAATGAGAGCAGGAGACTGAGAAACTGCAGTAAAGTACTGTGAGTAGCTCAATCCAAGATGGTTGCAGACCCAGTCCCTTTCTTGAGGTGTGCACTGATTAGGGCCTTTGATCGGTGATTTTGGATCGCTGGGGTCTGGCTCCGAGCTGCTGTTTCAGCTGCCCCAGAAAGGGACAGCCACTACCATTATTTCAACCCTGCCCCAAGATGGAGCAGAGACAGGGGAGGTTTAAAGGCACAGTACCTTCTTTGGGCTGCAGGGAACAGTTTGCTGAAGAGTGCAGCTTCAGGGAGTCATAAAAAAAACCTTCTGGTGTCTTTCCTGACTCATTCCCCAGGACTCTTTGGAATTGATCTGTGTCCTCTAAATCCCTGGTCCTGATTTTGTGGGGAAATACTGACTTGGGAAAGTCTTTTCTGGGGTGACACTCCCTCACAATTTTACCTCGAGGGAAAAGTAACTGGAGGCAAAAAAAGAATGTAAAAAGAACTACAGAGGCAAAATAAAAAGAAACAGAACAGATCAAGATCCCCAAAGAAGGAACAGAGGAAAGGAAGTTTTCTCCTGGGAGTGAAACAAGGCACAAATAGTGCAATTTGTAAAATTGTATCACATATCCAGATGAAGAAGAGCTGGAAAAATCTGAACAGTTAAATGCTGGCAATTCTAAAGGTCTAGAATAAGTTGGACCAAGTGTCAAAGAAGACCCTTTACGCAAAACTAAACAAAACACTTCACAAGAGGGAGAAACTGACATTCAGAGTAAATTCATCAAGATAATCAGGTGCGTAGACATCAGCAAAAATTTTCAAGACATACTAAGAAACAGGAAGATGTGGCCCAGTAAAGGAAGAAATTAAAACTTCAGAGGAGACACAAAATTTAAGACAACTAATCAAAGATGTTCAAACAAATCTCCTAAATCAAGTCAAGAAGATGAAGGAAAATATGACTAAAGAGATGAAGGATATTAAGAAGACACTGGGGACTTCTAGATAAATGATGGAATAGAATAGGCTGAGTTCACCCACTCAAGGAACAAGAGAAGTAACAGAAAAAAATTATCAAGACAGCAATTCCAGGGTGCAAATGACCTGAGAGTGTCTTGTACACTACATAGCGAGGTTCTAGATGAAAAAGCTGAGGAATGCAGACACAGAGAAAGGAGGGAGTCAGCTCTATCTGAACTTCACTTTGGACAAGAAGCTGTGTCCTGCAAAGTGCCTGCCTGGGCAGCTATCTTGGGATAGTAGCCCCCTCAGCTCTGCAGCCTGGAGCTCCTTAGGAAAGCTGGAACCACTACTTGATTTCCCTGTTCATGGAGACCATCCAGCTAGTGCACAAAGCTTATTGATCTCCTTTACATACAGAGCCCAGAGCCTTCAGGAGAGTATGGTTAGGGAGGTGGGGACAAAGAAGCAAGACACGCTGCACTTCTAGTCCCAGTGCCCCACATTCTAGTGCCCATGCATGCCTCACCCCCCTGCCCTGCCCTGTACTGCACACTGCACCCTGCACCCACCCCATGCCCACACACTGCTCCCCTGTACCTCGTGCACCTCACACCCTGTCCTTTGCCCCACCCCCGGCCCTCCTTGCACCACTCCCGTACCACACCCCAGCCATTCCACACTCTGTGCCCCTGCCCCCACACTCTGTGCCCTGTGCCACACCCCACCCCTCCAGTCACTGCACCCCGCTCCCCAACGCCGCACCCCATGCCCCACACCATGCCTAGCTGGCAGGCATTTCCAAATAACTGTGGACAGGGGCAGCTGAAATAGCCAGCCCCACAACCCAAGGTCATTTCAAGTAGGAGTCTGGGGGCCATAAATTCCATCAGGCCCACAAGCAGAATGCCTGCTTAAGTGCACACTGCCCATCCCCCAGCCCCAGGGTTGGCAGCTTTCAGCGCACCCTGGGACCAGAGGACCTGACTAGAATTGCCCCGGGTCTCCATCCAGATCACCTAGCTCCTGCAGATCGGGAGAGGAAGACCAGAGGGCAAGAGGAGGCCCAAGAGTGCTATCTACTGGGAAGAAATGGAAAGTGCTGTCTGGCAAACTGCCTGCCTACCTTCAAACAGATCCTGTAGAGTTGTGTCCCCTGCATGAGGTTTATGCCTTGGTTTGATGGGGAATTATTGACAAATATTAAAAATAGACCTTCAACACAAATCCAAGCAAATACAAAACCTTAGATGACTGAAGGAAATCAACTCCCAAAATGATCCTCTCAAGATAATCAAATGCCTCGATGCAAACAGAAAATCACAATGTATATGAAGATGTAGGCAGATATAGCCCAGCCAAATAACCAAATTAAAATACCAGAGGAGACACAGACTCTGGAACTACTAATCAAAGATGTTCAAACAAGTCTGGTAGGTAAATTCAATGGGTTGTCTAACGACATAAAGGAGATCAGGAAGACACTAGAAAAGCAGAAAGAAAAATTTCAAAGAATAAGTAGAAAAATGGCACATATTATAGAGATGAAAGATAATACAGACTAAATTTAAAATATACTAGAAATATACAACAGCAAATTTGAAGAGGCAGAAGAAAGAATCATGAACTAGAGGACAGGACAATTTAATTTGAATGCACAAAAGAACAAATGGCAAAAGAAGATGGAAAATTCGAATATCAACTCAGTGAAATGATCGACAACATGAAATGCACAAATATAAGAATCAACAGTGTCCAAGAAGGAGAAGAATAAAGGACTACAAAGATTAGTTGAGGAGATAATGGGGGAAAACTTCCCAAACCTTATAAGAAACATAATTATGAAAATCAAAGATGTCCAATGAACCCCAAAAAGAACAAATCCAAATAGGCTTACTCCAAGATACATACTAATCAGTCTGTCAAATGTTGAAGAGAAGCAGAAAGTCCTGAAAGCAGTAAGAGAAAAGCAACTCACCACATACAAGGGAAACTACATAAGACTGAGTTTGGACTACTCAACAGGTACCGCAGAGGTGAGAAGGCAGTGACATGATATAGTTAAGATCTTGAAAGAGAAAGACTTCCAGACAAGAATTCTGTACCCAGCCAAATTGTCCTTCAAAGTGAGGAGTATGGACAGATGAGTAAAATAAAATAAATAAATAAATAATGGGGGAGAGATAAAGGGTAAAAAAAAAAATGAGTAGATCAAAATACTGTGGGTCAATGAGAGGGAGTGGTAAGGCGTATGGAACGTATGAGTTTTTTTCTTTTTATTTCTTTTTCTGGAATGAAGCAAATGTTCTAAAAATGATCATGATGAAGACTACACAACAATGTGCTGATATTGTGAGTCATTATATAATATGGTTGGACTGAATGTGTGTGGATATTTCTCAATTAAAAAATGTATTTAAAAAATACAGTATGCAAGAAAAAAGTGAGGGAGAGATTAAAATTTTCACAGACAGACAAATGCTGAAGGAATCTGTCAACAAGACACTGGCCCTACAAGACATACTAAAGGGAATTTTCTGTCAGCTGAAAAAAAAGACAAGAGGGTAAAGTATGAAGGAGGACACATAATTGAAGAGTAACCAGTAGGGATAACTTAAAGGATAAAAAGAGATAGAAAGAAAAGAAAATATAGTTCTGATAAATAAAAACCAAGGATAAGATGGTAGATTCAAGAAATGCCTTTACAGTAATACAAAAGGACAAATACTGTATGGTCTCACTAATATGAACTAACATTAATGAGTGAACTTAGAGAGTTAAAGCTGAGAACACAGTATTTGTCCTTTTGGGGGTGTGTATGACACCAAAAGGAAAGACAGAGTATAAGGACTGGAATGGTATAACTTAGCAATGACTTGAGTAAACAGTGATGTACAGGAATATTTTTGCATGAGGAGAACAAGTGAATGTCAGCATTGCAAAGTGTTGAAAATGGGATGGCATATGGGAAAAAATAAAATCGATACTTATTAGGGTCTACAATTTACAGTAACATTGTAATATGCTTTCATTGAATGTAACAAAGGCAATAAGCAAAAGCTAAATGTCAATAAGTAGGGGATATGTGGACGAGTATGGAATTCTTTCCAGAAGAAATGGAAATGTCCTCATGTACATTGTGGTGGTAGAGGCATGGCTATGTGATTATACCAGGAATCATTGATTTTTTTCTTAGGTTGGATTGTATGGTGTGTAAATAAAACATTTAAAATGAGTGGAGAGATGCAAGTGTTGGAGAAAATATGGAGAGAGAGCTGCACCTATTCACCGTTGCCAGGAAAGTAGAGTGGTGTAGGCTTTCTGAGGGTCAATATGATGGCTTCACAGGATGCTAGGAGTGGGGTTGCCATATGACCCTGCAACCATGTAGTTAGGTGTATACTTAGAAGACCTGAGAGTGGGGACATGAATAGACATTTGAACACTGGTGTTTATGGTGGCAGTGTTCAAGCATCGCAATGGGTGGAGGTGACCTAAGGTTACATGGAATGAAGACTGGAAGGTGAACTGTGGTTTATACATACAATGGATTATTGAGCCACTGCAAGAAGGAATGAAGTTGTGAGGCATGCAACCAGGTGAATGAAACTTGAGGACAGAAAATTGAATGAAATAAACTGGAAATAAAAATACAAATATATTAATGCCTTACTAATGTGGACTAACTATAATGAGCAAACTCTGAGAATTGAATTTGAAAGCATAGGTTATCAGGTGAAGGCCTGTTACAAAGTTTCCTAGACTTTAAGCTCTTACAGCAGTCACACTTATTCCAAAGCTGTAATTGTTCTTTCTAAATTCTGAGATGCTGAGCTCTTTGTGTATAATCTAGTCATTCCATGGAACTTTGGGTATTTGTGTGAAACCTGAGACACAGAGCTAGAGTTCCCTACCTATGAAAGTCAGCATTACCACATACAGCAATTGGTAAAAACACTGAAAAAGTGACCAAATTTCAATTAAAGATATAAATGAAGCTGATCTGGGTAGGACTAAGATAAATCAGATTAAAGGGTAAAGGATGATATTGACTGTATTTTAAAAGTTCAACTTTTGTGTGAGACCAAAAGAAGGGATATTTATTTGGTGCAAAACTTATATTTTCAGGAGCACCCTATCTAATTTAACTTGTATGGTCAGCTTATTCAAACATCATAATTACATGGAACCATGAATAGGGAGTGAGATCTTGTTGGTTTGTACAGGTTGGTGTGATTCTCCAATACATCCCAGAGCAAGCTGGGCAGAAGGTTAAAAAGTATTTGCCAAGTTCCCTTGAGGAACTGGGGGAAAAGGTGGAAATATTAAACTTCCTCATGTGGGGAAGGCCTGATATTCTCACAAGCATTGGGAATGGCAAGGTTTGATGGGACAGGCCCTCAATCTTGGGGATTGTCCTTATGAAACTTATTTCTGCAAAGGAGAAGATAAGCCAGCTTGTGATTATGTCCCCAAAGTCACCTCCCAGAGAAACTCTCTTATTGCTCAGATGTGGCCTCTCTCTCTAAGCCAACTCAGCAAGTGAACACGCTACCCTCCATAACTTCTAGGGGTATAAGTCTCCCTGGCAACATGGAATATGACTCCTGGGGATGAGCCTGGCCCTGGCATCATGGGAATGAGAAAGACTTCTTGACTAAAAAGGGGAAGATAAATGAAATAAAATAAAGCTTCAGTGGTTGAGAGATTTCAAGTATACGCAAGGCCTTCCTGGAGGTTATTCTTTTGCAGTATATAGATATCCATCCCTTTTCAGTTTTTTTGGTGTATTGGGGGCAAATACCTGGAACTGTTGAACTGTAATCCAACAGCCTTGAATCCAAAGATGATTGAGTAACTATAGAGCTTTTAAGGTGTGAGTGTGCAAACCTTGTGACTGATACACCTTTAATCCAGTGTGTGGACAGATGAGTAAAAGAATAAAGAAGACAAAAAAGAAATAGGGGGTAAGGATTATGGAATGTTTTGGGTGCTATCTTTTACTTATAATTTTTATTCTTGTTTTTATCATTTTGGGAGTAATAAAAATGTTCAAAAATCTATTGTAATGATGAATGCACAACTTTATGATGATACTATGGACCATTGATTGTACACTTGAGATAATTATATCTCAATTTAAAAATCACTGAAGGAAAAAAATCACTAATATGAGGATTTACTCCTCAAATCTATTACTGCAGTTAGGCAAAATCAAGGACTTTGCAGTATATCTTAGGAAGATATTCAAATTCGCGTTAAGATGACATTGTAATAAAATATGAGTGTGTATCATTTTGCAAAATGTTAAAAAAAAAACAAAACACATAGCTAACATTCTACTCAATGGTGAAAGATTGAGTGCTTTCCCACTAAGATTAGTAACAAGATAAGGATGTCGACTGTCACCATTGTTTTTCAATGTTGGGCTAGAAGTTCTAGCTGGAGCAGTTAGACCAAAAAAAGGCATCCAAATCACAAAAGAAGTAAAACTATTTGCAGATAACAGGACATTATATATAGAAAGCCGGAAAGACCTACAATAAAGCTATTAGAGCTAATAAACGAGTTCAACAAGGTGCCAAGATACAAGATCAATATGCAAAAATCAGTAGTGTTTCTATATCCTAGTAATGAGCAATCTGATGGGGAAATCAAGAAAAAAGTCCACAGGAACTAAAAGAATCAAATATCTAGGCATAAAATCAATGAAGGATGTAGAGCACTTATACACAAAAAACTACAAAATATTGCTAAAAGAAATCAAAGAAGACCTAAATAATGCAAGGGCATTCCATGTTCATGGTTTGGAAGGCTAAATATCACTGAGATGTCAATTTTACCCAAATCAATTAACAGACTCAACGCAATCCAATTCAAAATTCGAACAGTGTATTTTGCAGAAATGCAAAAGCCAATTATAAAAATTTGGAAGGGTAAGGAGCCCTGAATAACCAAAAACATCTTGAAAAAGAAGAACAAAGTTGGAGGACTCATACTCCCTGAATTAAAAGCATATTACAAGCTACAATCATCAAAACTGAATGGAACTGGCATAAAGATAGATATATTGACATATATTGACTAATGGAATTGAACTGAGAGTTCAGAAATAGACCCTTCCATCTATGGCCATTTGATATTCAACAAGGTTACCAAATCCTTTCAACTGAGTCAGAATAATCTATTCAACAAATAGTGCTAAAGAAGTAGACATCCATATGCAAAAGAATGAAAGAAGACCCCTATCTCACACCATTTACAAAAATTAACTCAAAATGTGATTATTATTTCTGAATTTTGAGAGGCTGTTATATATATATATAACCTGATATTTAGAGATAAGAATGAATTCAAACAGGGTGGGGTTAAAGTAATTCAGAACATAGGGATAAGGAAGACAGTGTCTATATTTTAGAACCACACATACTCTTTGAGACCAATAGAAAAAATGTTCATTTGGTCTGGAACTGAAATTTTCTGCAGTGCATAATCTATTTCAACCTATCTATACGGCTCATTTGAACAACTGAAACACAGGGAGCACATAATAAGAAGTCCTTTAATCCTGTATAGGTTATTGTAATGCCCAGATACAACCTAGAGTATATTAAGCAGATAATGAAAAAGTATTGATGAAGTCCCCTGATGGATAAGAGAAAGAATATGGAACTATCAAACCTTATCATCAGGGAACCCCCTGATACCTTGTCAAACTTTAGGGACATCCAAATCAATAGGCTATGCTCTTGATCAGGAGGTTTATTCTTGTGAAGCTTATGTAGGTAGCAGAGAAGCTTAGACTACCTATAGGCATGCCTAAGAGTTACTTCTGGAGGACCTCTGTTGTTGCTCAGCTGTGGCCTCAGTCTCTCTAAGCCCAACTCAGCAAGTGAAATCATTGCCCTCCCCACTACATGAGACATGACTCCTAGGGATGAACCCAGACCTGGCACTGTGACAGCAACAATTCCATTCTGACCAAAAGGGGGGAAAGAAGTGTAATTAATAAATTATCAATGGCAGAGAGTTCAAATAGAGTTGAGAGACTACTCTGTAGGTTGCTCTAACATAAGCTTCAGTTAGACCTTGCTACCTATCATAACCTGCCAACCCCCAACTAAGACCATTCCAGCCAATCCTAAAGAACACCTAGGGCAATATATAAGGTTCTACTAGGGTTCCATGCACTAGATTAACTTTCCAGAAACCTACAACTTCTAGATGGGTCCCTGGTCCAGATAAATCCTGAAACCTAGCCCAGCCTCTCCAGAACGTCATCCTACATTCCATCTCCCTACCCCATATTAGTAACAGTCCCTTCCAATATGAAAAATTTTGAATGGCCATACCCCAAACACTCCTAAAGAGAGGGATGGAAAGATCAAAGGTGATGTTGGAGTTATGCAGATAGGATTTAACAAAGGTGATGGTAGAGTTATACAGATAGGATTTAACAAATGAATATGATAGAATTTAACAAATGAATATGAATGCTGAATCATTAAATTGATATCTCTTTTAGTCTTCAGTATTTTAAAGCAGCTAGAAGTAAAAACCTAAAATTGTGAAATTATAACTCATGTTAAACTCTGAAATACGTCCTACAACGAATTGAAATTTATACTTTTTTTGTATATATGTTATTTTCCACAAAAAAAGAAGGAAAAAAAGTTGATTGTGATGATACAAAAATATTTAAGCCCTCTAACCTGCTATATTCTGGAATAATTAGAAGGAAAAATATACAAGGGTCATACTGTAGCCCATGACAAACTCTGGGATCTGTCCTGTAACTACTTGTTGAAGAGTGCTTTGAAAACTATTGCTTTTTTTATTTCTTTGCTTTGTATATATGTTATACTATACAGTAAAAAAAGTTAAAAGTTAAAAAAAAATTAACTCACAATGAATCAAAGACCTAAATATAAAAACCAGGGCCATAAAAAAGAAAATGTAGGGAGAGGAGGGCCAAGATGGCAGCTTAGTAATGTGCGCGTGTTTTAGTTCGTCCTCCAGAACAACCACTAAATAACCAGAAACAGTACAGAACAGCTCCCGGAGCCATGACAGTGACCAAACACACAGCGTACCCCAGTCTGGACCAGCTGGACCGGCTGTGAGTCTCCGGAATAGTGAGTTCCCCAAGCCGCGCGCAATTCCCCAAGCCGCACGCAGTTCCCCAAGCCACAGCGGCCAGCGGCCGGCACCCCTCCCCCACAGGCGGCTTCCCAGAGGGAAATGAAAGAAACTCTAATAGTAGCAGAGACTGAGTCCAACCAAACACCAATGGTGGCATTAATAAACAAATTCTGACTACTAAAAATAGGCCCCCAGCTCAGGTGAAACTAGTAAGGGTGGAGGTCCCCTATTGGGCTAACCGAAAAAGAGGAAAGGGGGTGAAACGGAACCTTCTGTGGCTGTTTCTACGGAGGCTTGGCTGCCTCTGGATTCAGCGGCAGGATTACACGGGCGGTAACAGCCCCAAGCATACGCAGAAACAGACTGCTTTCAGGGCTATCTCCCACCTGAACCTTCCCCACGGGAGGGGTGAAAAGCAACTCAGGTGGAATCCCTCTCTCAAGGAATTCAGACCCCAGGGCTTCACAATTTGAAGCCATAAAAACAGCCTACACTGAACCAGCTAAGAGAATCCGCTGCAGTGAGGTCCCCGAGAGGCACGCACTTCCCCGGGCTGTGGGGGCTGGCAGCTGGAGCCCCTCCCTCCCTCCTTCCCAAGCCAGCTGGGAGCTATGGGTCGGCACCCCCCCAAGCCGTGGTGGCAGGCAGCCCCCCCACGAACGGCTTCTCGGGCTGGCTAGGAGATTTGGTTCGGCACTCCCCCAAGCTGCGGCGGCCAGGGTTCCCCGCCACGCGTGGCTTCCCGGGCCGGCTGGGAGCTTTGGATCAGCACTCCCCCAAGCCGCGGGGCCAGTGACCCCCCCACGCGCGGCTTCCCGGGCCGGCTGGGAGATTTGGATCGGCACTCCCCCAAGCCGCGTTGGCTGGTGACCCTCCCCCACAGCGAGAGTCTTCCAAAGTTAAAGGAGCCACAGCATCTTTTACTGGTGGGACCCGCAGACAGACGAGCACCACATACTGGGCAGGATAAGAAAAACCGAGCCCAGAGATTTCACATGAAAGCCTTTCAACCTGCTGAATCCCACACCCAGGGAAATCTGATTAAATGCCCAGATGCCAGCAAAAAAAATGGATCACACAAGGAAAATTGAAGATATGGCCCAGTCAAAGGAACAAACCAATAGCTCAAATGAGATACAGGAGCTGAGACAACTAATTCTGAATATACGAAGAGACATGGAAAACCTCTTCAAAAACCAAATCAATAAATTGAGGGAGGACATGAAGAAGGCATGGGCTGAACAAAAATAAGAAACAGAAAGTCTGAATAAACAAATCACAGAACTTATGGGATTGAAGGACAAAGTAGAAAAGATATAAAAAAACAATGGAAACCTGCAATGGTAGATTTAAAGAGACAGAGCCTAGAATTAGTGAACTGGAGGATGGAACATCTGAATTCCAAAAAGAAACAGAAACTAAAGGGAAAAGAATGGAAAAATTTGAGCAGGGGATCAGGGAATTGAATGATAATATGAAGCGCACAAATATACATGTTGTGGGTGTCCCAGAAGGAGAAGAGAAGGGAAAAGGAGGAGAAAAACTAACGGAAGAAATTATCACTGAAAATTTCCCAACTCTTATGAAAGACCTAAAATTACAGATCCAAGAAGTGCAGTGCATCCCAAAGAGAATAGACCCAAATAGGTGTTCTCCAAGACACTTACTAGTTAGAATGTCAGAGGTCAAAGAGAAAGAGAGGATCTTGAAAGCAGCAAGAGAAAAACAATCCATCACATACAAGGGAAACCCAATAAGACTATGTGTAGATTTCTCAGCAGAAACCATGGAAGCTAGAATATCACATGGAAGTGGGATGATATATTTAAATTACTAAAAGAGAAAAACTGCCAACCAAGAATTCTATATCCACCAAAATTGTCCTTCAAAAATGAGGGAGAAATCAAAACATTTTCAGACAAAAAGTCACTGAGAGAATTTGTGACCAAGAGACCAGCTCTGCAAGAAATACTAAAGGGAGCACTAGAGTCAGATACAAAAAGACAGAAGAGAGAGGTATGGAGAAGAGTGTAAAAAGAAGGAAAATCAGATATGATATATATAATACGAAAGGCAAAATGGTAGAGGAAAATATTATCCAAACAGTAATAACACTAAATGTTAATGGTCTGAATTCCCCAATCAAAAGACATAGACTGGCAGAATGGATTAAAAAACAGGATCCTTCTATATGCTGTCTACAGGAAACACATCTTAGACCCAAAGATAAACATAAGTTGAAAGTGAAAGGTTGGGAAAAGATATTTCATGCAAATAACAACCAGAAAAGAGCAGGAGTAGCTATACTAATATCCAACAAATTAGACTTCAACTGTAAAACAGTTAAAAGAGACAAAGAAGGATACTATCTACTAATAAAAGGAACAATTAAACAAGAAGACATAACAATCATAAATATTTATGCACCAAACCATAATGCCCCAAAATACGTGAGGAATACACTGCAATCACTGAAAAGGGAAATAGACACATATACCATAATAGTTGGAGACTTCAATTCCCCACTCTCATCAATGGACAGAACATCTAGACAGAGGATCAATAAAGAAATAGAGAATCTGAATATTACTATAAATGAGCTAGACTTAACAGACATTTATAGGACATTACACCCCACAACAGCAGGATACACCTTTTTCTCAAGTGCTCATAGATCATTCTCAAAGATAGACCATATGCTGGGTCACAAAGCAAGTCTTAACAAATTTAAAAAGATTGAAATGATACACAACACTTTCTCGGATCATAAAGGAATGAAGTTGGAAATCAATAATAGGCAGAGTGCCAGAAAATTCACAAATACGTGGAGGCTCAACAACACACTCTTAAACAACAAGTGGGTCAAGGAAGAAATTACAAGAGAAATCAGTAAATATCTCGAGGTGAATGAAAATGAAAACACAACATATCAAAAACTATGGGACACAGCAAAGGCAGTGCTAAGAGGGAAATTTATTGCCCTAAATGCCTATATCAGAAAAGAAGAAAAGGCAAAAATTCAGGAATTAACTGTCCGCTTGGAAGAACTGGAGAAAGAACAGCAAACTAACCCCAAAGCAAGCAAAAGGAAAGAAATAACAAAGATTAGAGCAGAAATAAATGAAATTGAGAACATGAAAACAATACAGAAAATCAATAAGACCAGAAGTTGGCTCTATGACAAAATCAACAAGATTGATGGGCCCTTAGCAAGAATGACAAAAAGAAGAAGAGAGAGGATGCAAATAAATAAGATCAGAAATGGAAGAGGAGACATAACCACTGACCTCACAGAAATAAAGGAGGTAATAACAGGATACTATGAACAACTTTACACTAATAAATACAAAAATTTAGATGAAATGGATGGGTTCCTAGAAAGGCATGAACAACCAACTTTGACTCAAGAAGAAATAGATGACCTCAACAAACCAATCACAAGTAAATAAATTGAATCAGTCATTCAAAAGCTTCCCAAAAAGAAAAGTCCAGGACCAGACAGCTTCACATGTGAATTCTACCAAACATTCCAGAAAGAATTAGTACCAACTCTGCTCAAACTCTTCAAAAAAATCGAAGTGGAGGGAAAGCTACCTAATTCATTCTATGAAGCCAACATCACCCTCATACCAAAGCCAGGCAAAGATATTACAAAAAAAGAAAACTATAGACCAATCTCTCTAATGAATATAGATGCAAAAATCCTCAACAAAATTCTAGCAAATCAAATCCAGCAACACATTAAAAGAATTATACATCATGACCAAGTAGGATTCATCCCAGGTATGCAAGGATGGTTCAACATAAGAAAATCAATTAATGTAATACACCATATCAACAAATCAAAGCAGAAAAATCACATGATCATCTCAATTGATGCAGAGAAGGCATTTGACAAGATTCAACGTCCTTTCCTGTT
Organism: Tamandua tetradactyla; assembly: GCF_023851605.1. Lineage (NCBI taxonomy): Eukaryota > Metazoa > Chordata > Mammalia > Pilosa > Myrmecophagidae > Tamandua > Tamandua tetradactyla. Next base: position 49,526,915 of record NC_135334.1, on the reverse strand, counting down.
GAAAATACTTCAAAAGATAGGAATACAAGGGAACTTCCTTAAAATGATAGAGAGAATATATGAAAAACCCACAGCTAATATCATCCTCAATGGGGAAAAATTGAAAACTTTCCCCCTAAGATCAGGAACAAGACAAGGATGTCCATTATCACCACTATTATTCAACATCGTGTTGGAGGTTCTAGCCAGAGCAATTAGACAAGAAAAAGAAATACAAGGCATCAAAATTGGAACGGAAGAAGTAAAACTATCACTGTTAGCAGATGATATGATACTATACATCGAAAACTCTGAAAAATCCACTGCAAAACTACTAGAGCTAATAAATGAGTACAGCAAATTGGCAGGTTACAAGATCAACATTCAAAAATCTGTAGCATTTCTATACACTAGCAATGAACAAGCTAAGGGGGAAATCAAGAAACGAATTCCATTTACAATTGCAACTAAAAGAATAAAATACCTAGGAATAAATTTAACTAAAGAGACAAAAAACCTATACAAAGAAAACTACAAAAAACTGCTAAAAGAAATCACAGAAGACCTAAATAGATGGAAGGGCATACCGTGTTCATGGATTGGAAGACTAAATATAGTTAAGATGTCAATTCTACCTAATTTGATTTACAGATTCAATGCAATACTAATCAAAATCCCAACAACTTACTTTCCAGAAAGAGAAAAACCAATAATCAAATTTATCTGGAAGGGCAGGGTGCCCTGAATTGCTAAAAGTATCTTGAGGAAAAAAAACGAAGCTGGAGGTCTCATGCTGCCAGACTTTAAGGCATATTATGAAGCCACAGTGGTCAAAACAGCATGGTACTGGCATAAAGATAGATATATTGACCAATGGAATCGAATAGAGTGCTCAGATATAGACCCTCTCATCTATGGACATTTGATCTTTGATAAGGCAGTCAAGCCAACTCACCTGGGACAGAGCAGTCTCTTCAATAAATGGTGCCTAGAGAACTGGATATCCATATGCAAAAGAATGAAAGAGGACCCGTATCTCACGCCCTATACAAAAGTTAACTCAAAATGGATCAAAGATCTAAACATTAGATCTAAGACCATAAAACAGAGGAAAATGTAGGGAGATATCTTATGAATCTTATAATTGGAGGTGGTTTTATAGACCTTAAACCTAAAGCAAGAGCACTGAAGAAAGAAAGAAAGAAATGGGAACTCCTCAAAATTAAACACTTTTGTGCATCAAAGAACTTCATCAAGGAAGTAAAAAGACAGCCTACACAATGGGAGACAATATTAGGAAACAACATATCAGATAAAGGACTAGTATCCAGAATTTATAAAGAGATTGTTTAACTCAACAACAAAAAGACAGCCAATCCAATTACAAAATGGGAAAAAGACTTGAACAGACACCTACCAGAAGGGGAAATACAAATGGCCAAAAGGCACATGAAGAGATGCTCAATGTCCCTGGCCATTAGAGAAATGCAAATCAAAACCACAATGAGATATCATCTCACACCCACCAGAATGACAATTATCAACAAAACAGATAATGACAAGTGCTAGAGAGGATGTGGAGAAAGAGGCACACTTATCCACTGTTGGTGGGAATGTCAAATGGTGCAACCACTGTGGAAGGCAGTTTGGCGGTTCCTCAAAAAGCTGAATATAGAATTGCCATATGACCCAGCAACACCATTGCTAGGTACCTACTCAGAGGACTTAAGGGCAAAGACACAAACAGACATTTGCACATCAATGTTTATAGCAGCATTATTTACAATTGCAAGGAGATGGAAACAGCCAAAATGTCCATCAACAGAAGAGTGGCTAAACAAACTGTGGTATATACATACGATGGAATATTATGCAGCTCTAAGACAGAATAAACTTATGAAGTATGTAACAACATGGATGGACCTAGAGAACATTATGCAGAGTGAGACTAGTCAAAAACTAAAGAACAAATACTGTATGGTCCCACTGATATGAACCGACTTTAGTGAATAAACTTGGAATTTGTCATTGGTAACAGAGACCATCAGGAGATAGAAATAGGGTAAGATAGTGGGTAATTGGAGCTGAAGGGATATGGACTGTGCAACAGGACTGGATACAAAAACTCAGAAATGGACAGCACCATACTACCTAACTGTAATTTAATTATGTAAAAACACTGAATGAAGCTGCATGTGAGAATGATAGAGGGAGGAGGGCTGGGGACATAAATGAAATCAGAAAGAAAGATAGATGTTAAAGATTGAGATGGTATAATCTAGAAATGCCTAGAGTGTATAACAATAGTGAAATGTACAATGTACAAATTTTAAGAATGTTTTTGCATGAGGAAGAATGAAGGACTGTCATTATTGCAGGGTGCTGAAAATAGATGATAACTAATACTTTAAAATGTCACCTTATGTGTGAGACTAAAGCAAAAAAATGTTCATTTGTTACAAAATTTAGATTTTGACTAGAGCATTTCCTAATATAACTCATGTAGATAGTTTGATTGAATGTCATAAGTACTTGGAATCTCAGGCAGCACATGAGATTTTGTTGGTTTGTCCAGAGTGATCCCCCGATGAATCCCAGAATGATTTGATCAGTGACTGGAAAAGAATTTGCAAGCCCCCTTCAGGGTGAGCGTGGGGAGAAATTCAACTTTCCCAAGTTGAATTCTTGATATTCTCACAAGCAGTGTCGACAACCATAGCTATAGGCTGAGCCCCCAGCCTTGGGGTTTGTTCACATGAAACTTAACCCCACAAAAGATAGGTCAAGTCTACTTAAAATTTAGGCCTAAGAGTCACCCCCAAGAGAACCTCTTTCGTTGCTCAGATGTGGCCTCTCTCTCCAGTCAATATGATGAGCAGTCTCACCACCCTCCCCCTCTCTGCGTGGGACATGACTCCCAGGGGTGTGGACCTTCCTGGCAACATGAGACAAAGATCCTGGAATGAGCTGAGGCTCAGCATCAAAGGACTGAGAAAAACCCTAAAATGAGCTGAGAATTAACATCAAGAGACTGAGAGAACTTTCTAGACCAAAAGGGGGAAGAATAAAATGAGACAAAGTGTCAATGGCTGAGAGATTCCAAACAGAGTCAAGAGGTTATCCTGGAGGTTATTCTTACGCATTAAGTAGATATCACCTTGTTGTTCAAGATGTAGTGGAGAGGCTGGAGGGAATTGCCTGAAAATGTAGCGCTGTGTTCCAGTAGCCATGTTTCTTGATGATGATTGAGCAATGATATAGCTTTCACAATGAGACTGCGGGATTGTGAAAACCTTGTGTCTGATGCTCCTTTTAGCTACTATATCAACAGAAGAGTAGAAACTCACATTGAAAGCCAAGACAGGCTGAAAGCTGGATCTTTTGCACCAAGCCGTGAATGCAAATGAGAAGTTCTTGAAGGAATTTAAAAGTGCTACCCCAGTGAACATGGGAATAATAAAAGAAACAGCCTTATTTTGTGATATGGTGATATGGAGATTTAGTAGTCTAGATAGAAGATCAAACTAGCCACAACATTCCCTTAAACCAAAGTCTAATCCAGAACAAGGCCCTAACTCTTTCCAATTTTATGAAGTCTAAGAGAAGTAAGGAACCCGCAGAAGAAAAATATGAAGCTAATAGAGGATGGTTCATGAGGTTTAAGGAAAGAAGTCATCTCCATAACCTCAAACAGCAAGGTGAAGTAACAGGTACTAATGTAGAAGCAACAGCAAGGTATCCAGAAGATCTAGCTCAGACCATCGATAAATGTACCTACACTGTACAACAGATTTTCATTTTAGACAAACAGCCTTTTACTGAAAGAAGATGCTATCTAGGACCTTCTTTGCTCAGCTTCAAAGCTTCAAAAGACAGGCTGTCTTGTTAGGACCTAATGCAGCTGGTGACTTTAAATAGAAGTAATGGTCATTTACCATTCTAAAAACCCTAGGACTATTAAGAATTATGCTAAATCTACTCTGTCTGTGCTCTATAAATGGAACAACCAAGCCTGGATTACAGCACATCTGTTTACAATATGGTTTGCTGAATATTTTAAGCCCGTGGTTGAGACCTACTGCTCAGAAAAAAAAAAAAAGATTCCTTTCAAAATATTACTACCCATTCATAATGCACCTGGCCACCCATAAGCTCTGTGGAGATGTAAATTTTGTTTTCATGTCTGCTAACACAGCATTCATTCTGCAGCCTATGGATGTCATCATTTCAACTTCTAAGTCTTATTATTTAAGAAATACATTTCCTAAGGCTATAGTTGCCATAGATAGTGATTGCCCTGATGAATTTGGGCAAAGTGAATTGAAAACCTTCTAGAAATGATTCACCATTCTAGATGCCATTAAGAACATTCATGAGTCATGGGAGGAGGTCAAAATATCAAAATTAACTGGAGTTTGGAAGAAGTTTATTCCAACCTTCATGGATGAAGTTCAAGACCAGTGGAGAAAGTAACTGCAGAAGTGACAGGAATAGCAAGAGAAATAGAATTAGTATCGAAGCCTAAAAATGCTACTGAATTGCTTCAATCTCACAATAAAACTTTAACAGTATGGGAGGATTTTTTTTTACATTTCTTTTCTAGGGTAATGAAAATGTTCTAAAATTGATCATGGGGTTGTAGCACAACTGTTTAATGATACTGTGAACCAGTGATTATACACTTTGGATGATTTGTATGGTGTGCGAATATATTTCAATAAAATTGCATTAAAAAAAAAACTTTAACATATAAGGAGTTCTTCTTATGGGTGAGAAAGAAAGTGGTTTCTTGAGATGGAACAAGATGCGATGAACAGGGTCTCCCAGCACTCTCACTGCAGGTCCCAGCTGAGGAAGCAGCAGCAGTCAGCAGCCCAGCTTCATACAGGTTCTCAGTGTCCCAGGGAGGGGTTTGCAGCTCTCTCTGCTGCAAAGATGCCAAAGAGGAAGTTCAGCTTGGTGAATGGAGCAGGAAAGAAGTTCAAGAGGGGGTTGTCAAGATTGTCAGCTAAATCTGCTGCTGCAAACATGGAAATGAACCCCAAAAAGGCAGCAGGAAAGGATAAATCTTTTTTGGTACAACCAGAAAATATTGCGATATTGAATTATGGGAGGCATTGACTGCTTAACATTCCATAGAGTGGGGGCTGGCAGTATTTATACCCTATAATACAACCCATACTAAATGTCAATTTGGAACCACAGTCATGCATTTAATTTGCATTGAACATTTTAAATTTCTTCTATTTCCTTGTCTTTTAAGTAGAATGGTTTCTTAAGACAGCTTCCTGATCTTGGCTCTCCCTGTCAGAACTGTGTACACTCTGTAACATCCTTGGTTGTGGTCATCCAATTTCCTAAAGACATTTTTTTTTTCGGCATAGGTAGGCTCCAAGAATCGAACCCATTTCTCCAGAATGGCAGGCGAGAATTCTGCCACTGAGCCACTGTTGCACCACCCTCTGATGACTTTTTTATACGCTATGAAAGATCAGAAATGTATCTTACTATGCATGATATTAAATTGTGAATTAGTGGGATTTATGATGTAACATTTTATCAACATTTGAAGATATTGCTACTTGACATCCTCTAAAAGAAAACTTGCCTCCTAATTTTAAGCTGGAAAGTCAGGGGAATAACTTTAGAGAAGAGTCACAACTATATGGCTTTTAGATTTCTGGTATGCATTAAGAATTGTGCACAAACTGTTCATAATGTCTGTGTGCTGATCTTTAAAAAAACTATAAAATCTCAATTATGAAAGAAAAAAGATGCTGTGAATATTGTTGAAATGAAAACAAAGGACTTAAAATATTACATGAACTTAGCTGATAAAGCAGTGGCAGGGTTTGCTAGGATTAACTGTGATTTTCAAGGAAGTTCTACTATGGGCAAAGTGCTTCCAAACAGCTTCAAATGTTACAGAGAAATCATTTACAAAAAGAAGAGTTAGTTGATGTCGCAAACTTCACTGCTGTCTAGTTTTAAGAAATTGCCACACCCACCCAACCTCCCATCAGCAATCACGGCCCTACTCAGTTAGCAGCCAGAGACATGGAGGCAAAAAGATTACGACTTGCTGAAGTGAGGTGAGGGATAGTGTTCTTTAGAAATAAAGTTTTTAAATTAAGATATATGTACATTTTTTAGACATAATGCTATTGCATACTTACTAGACTACAATATAGTGTAAATGTAAGTTTTATATGCATATATAACTTTTGTTATATCCGAAAATGAAGAATTTGTGTGGCTCGCTTTGTTATAACATACACTTAGGGTGGTGGTCTGGAACCCAACCCACAATATTTCCAAGGTATGCCTGTACTTTGGTTATATAGGAGAGTTTCCTGTCCTTAATTTTAGAACATATATTTTGGAATTAAGGAGTAATGAAGCATCATGTTTGCAACTTATTTTCAAATGCCTCCAAAAAAGACTAGATGTATAAATATATTTAGAAAGAAAGAGAAATGACAAAGCAATTGTGGTACCATGTTAATATCACCTTAGGGAATTGGGAATTTGGAATTGAAGTGAAGGGTTCTTTGTACTATTTTTGCCACTTTTCTATAAGTTTGAAATTATTTCAAAAAATGTATTAAGGAATTATATTTTCATCAAATATTTTTAAGTCCATCTGTGGCTCCCTACCTTTTGGATCTTCTGGGAGCTCATTCCCTTTCAAATTCAACACTGTTGGAGAAACAGTGAATTTAGTAAATATTCATTTGTGATACTGTGCAACTGAGTACCTAAATGGCAGCCTCACTGAGCTTTTATCCCCAACTCTTCTTGAGTCTGTGGAGAGGTAGGAAAATTTATCTTTTTCATTTCTCTCCTCAGAAACCCAAAGATTCCTGGATACTACAAGAATATTACTCCACCATCACCACTTACAATAAAGATGACAATATGGTTAAAGGCAGCTTTTGAGGAAAATGCTTTGCTGTTTTGTTTGTTGAGCAAATACAGAGATTGGTAGTGTATATGTCCTCAATTCTAATTAATATATATTAAATATTTGTTCCTAAAATGTTAATAATTCATAAGGTTTAAAAACTAAGCAATGAGAGCTTCCACAACTGGTAAGATGCATCTTTGAACCAGGAAGCTGACAAGTTCTCAGTCCATGTGGAGAGGACATGAAAGCTTGTGCTTGAGACCATACCAGACCTTACCGTATGTATTTCTCCTTTTGGCTTCTTCTTATTTATATCCTTTTACTACATTAAGACCATAATGGTAAGTGAAAAAGAAGAATTAAGCACTGAATCTGTAATAAATCAAGCTTAGATAATTCAATTTTTAAAAAAATGAATAGGGATCAGTGGCCGTTGGTTTCAAAATTTCTTCTCCTCTTTCTCCTTGTGAGTGTGTTTTAATCATCCCAAGGAGATTCAGTACTTCTTGAGGTAGGGATTATGGTTTACATTTCTTTGTCCCCCACAGCAACTACCTACCAGCAATACTGGTGTTTTACATGTGTGATTGGATTGCTCAATTAGACTGCAGAATTAACTGATAATGCTGAAAAAGACTGAGTCCCTTGTGGTCAATAATCTGAATCATGACCTTACTTGATCTGAAAGTCAGGATAGAACCAAGTCTTGATGAAAAAGCTGACTTTGATCCGGTGGGAATAAAAGTCTTCTTCCATTGTCACAAAGCAATTCATAATAGAAAGTAGGGACGTGAGGGGCTGGCTGTGAACATTTAGCAACATTTTTCTCTTGGGTTGTTCAGAATTATTGAATGCTCTCAACCTGACATTTTCAAGGGTCCTGCTGTGTTTCTCTTTAGGGAGGATTAGTAGTGACAATCAGGAGTTTCTGTATCTGTTTACTTGTAAGGTAAATTTCATCTCAAGTTCCAAAACATGCAAAAAAGAAAGTTCAGGATGGGTTACATGAATAATTAACAGGGTCTGCTAGCTCCAAGTGCAGTTATGAGAAAACTGCTATAACCGAGAAATCAGGATTTAAGGGATGATTTTGATTACTGAATCGTTATATAAATATTCCTTTTTGCTTTCTGGAATATTGGAGTAGACAGGAAAACACCTGAAATCTCTGAATTGTAATACAGCTGCCTTTATCTCTGATAATGATTTTATAGCTTTTATCTTCTGCCTTTGTGATTGTAAAAACCTTGTGACTAACCTTCATCTGTACCTAGGTAACCAGTTTTCAACTTTAGAGTCTTGTAATCACCAAAGACAGCTCCTAATGGCTGTTAATGAAGGGTCTTAGGGCCGCCCAGAGCTAATCCACCCCAAGTCCCAAATTATCTTGATGACCAAAACTGGATTTAACCAAAGTGGACCCACCTGACATGTGTTATAGCTCAGACTTTAACCTACAAGTCACCTATACCTCATTCCAGCATTTTCGTTCAGTCACTCAGTAACTAAGCATGTAATCAACCTGTGCATGCTCAATAATTAGATCACCTCTAATTACATCATCTAGGGCCACGGTACTCATTATCCTAAACTCTGCTTTAATAAATCTTTTCTTTATATATTTTTAATAAAACTATCAGAATAACTGCAGTTTGGGGAGACAGATTTTGGGCCAATAGGCCATCTGCTCTCCTATTACATCATAGTAATAAACTCTTTCTCTCTTTGAAACCCTGGTGTCTCAGAAATTGGTTTTGAGCATGTTGGGCAGAAGAATCCATGGCCTTTGTCCGGTGACACTGCAGTCCCAAAAGAGGACCGGGAAGGAACACTGGGTTTGGATGCAGCTTTCTGATCTGGTCAGTGCTTATACCAGCTTATAGGCCTGGAGACTGACACCCAGGTGGCCTTGGGCTTGACCATCAGGGTGGTGTTTCTGTCAAAAGCAAATAAAACTCAATGCTAATAAATTATGAATGAACTACTTTAAACTCATAAATAGAGGACTTCCTGGAAGACGGCGGCTTAGTAAGACGCGCGGATCTTAGTTTCTTCTCCAGGACAGCTACTAGGGAAGTAGAAACGATACAGAAAGTGCCCAAAGCCACAACAGAGATAAAAAAGACAGCGTACCCCATCCTGGAACGGCTGGCTGGCTGAGAGAAGCAGCTCGGGTGAGATCGCCGAGGCGCGCGGGCCTCACCGGGCGGGGTGGCAAGCGGCCGGAGTTACTCCCTTCCCCCTTCCCGGGCCGGCTGGGAGAATTGAAGAGGCGGTCCCCTGAAACCAAGGCGGCTGGCGCCCACACCACGCACAGTCCCCCGGACCAACTGAGAGAATTGGATCGGAAATCCCCAGGCCGCGGAGAACGGTGACGGGTGGGGGAGGCCCCTTCCAAACCCGTGACTTCCGGGGAACGTGCACTCTCTCGGGCGGGCCGCTGCTGCTGGCGCCCTCCCGCCACGCTTGTCGCCCAGGGCCGACTAGGAAATTCGGATGGGCTCTTTCCCGGGCTGCGGCAACCAGCAACCCTCCCTGCGTTCGGACCCCGGGCCGGCTCAAGCCGCTTCGGCTAGCGAACCCCCCGGACGGCGAGAGTTTTCCAAAGTTTAAGGTCCCACAGCACCTTTTACTGGTGGGACCCGCAGACAAACGTGTGCCACGAGCACCACCTACTGGGCAGGATAAGAAAAACAGAACCCAGAGATTTCACAGAAAAATCTTCCAAACTTTTGGATCCAATACCCAGGGAAATCTGTCTAAATGCGCAGACGCCAACAGAAGATAACGGATCACGCTCAAATAATTGAAAATATGGCCCAGTCAAAGGAACAAACCAATAGTTCAAATGAGATACAGGAGCTGAAACAACTAATGCTGAATATACGAACAAAAATGGAAAACCTCTTCAAAAACGAATACGATAAATTGAGGGAGGACATGAAGAAGACATGGGCTGAACAAAAAGAAGAAATAGAAAAACTGAAAAAACAAATCACAGAGCTTATGGAAGTGAAGGATAAAGTAGAAAAGATGGAAAAAACAATGGATACCTACAATGATAGATTTAAAGAGACAGAAGATAGAATTAGTGATTTGGAGGATGGAACATCTGAATTCCAAAAAGAAACAGAAACTATCGGGAAAAGAATGGAAAAATTTGAACAGGGTATCAGGGAACTAAAGGACAATATGAAGCGCACAAATATACGTGTTGTGGGTGTCCCAGAAGGAGAAGAGAAGGGAAAAGGTGGAGAAAAACTAATGGAAGAATTATCACTGAAAATTTCCCAACTCTTATGAAAGACCTAAAATTACAGATCCAAGAAGTGCAGCGCACCCCAAAGAGAATAGACCCAAATAGGCGTTCTCCAAGACACTTACTAGTTAGAATGTCAGAGGTCAAAGAGAAAGAGAGGATCTTGAAAGCAGCAAGAGAAAAACAATCCATCACATACAAGGGAAACCCAATAAGACTATGTGTAGATTTCTCAGCAGAAACCATGGAAGCTAGAATATCACATGGAAGTGGGATGATATGTTTAAATTACTAAAAGAGAAAAACTGCCAACCAAGACTTCTATATCCACCAAAATTGTCCTTCAAAAATGAGGGAGAAATTAAAACATTCTCAGACAAAAAGTCACTGAGAGAATTTGTGACCAAGAGACCAGCTCTGCAAGAAATACTAAAGGGAGCACTAGAGTCAGAACCAAAAAGACAGAAGAGAGAGGTATGGAGAAGAGTGTAGAAAGAGGGAAAGTCAGATATGATATGTATAATACAAAAGGCAAAATGGTAGAGGAAAACATTATCCAAACAGTAATAACACTAAATGTTAATGGACTGAATTCCCCAATCAAAAGACATAGACTGGCAGAATGGATTAAAAAACAGGATCCTTCTATATGCTGTCTACAGGAAACACATCTTAGACCCAAAGATAAACATAGGTTGAAAGTGAAAGGTTGGGAAAAGATATTTCATGCAAATAACAACCAGAAAAGAGCAGGAGTAGCTATACTAGTATCCAACAAATTAGACTTCAAATGTAAAATAGTTAAAAGAGACAAAGAAGGATACTATCTACTAATAAAAGGAACAATTAAACAAGAAGACATAACAATCATAAATATTCATGAACTGAACCAGAATGCCCCAAAATACGTTAGGAATACACTGCAATCACTGAAAAGGGAAATAGACACATCTACCATAATAGTTGGAGACTTCAATTCCCCACTCTCATCAATGGACAGAACATCTAGACAGAGGATCAGTAAAGAAATAGAGAATTTGAATATTACAATAAATGAGCTAGACTTAACAGACATTTATAGGACATTACACCCCACAACAGCAGGATACACCTTTTTCTCAAGTGCTCATGGATCATTCTCAAAGATAGACCATATGCTGGGTCACAAAGCAAGTCTCAACAATTTAAAAAGATTGAAATCATACACAACACTTTCTCGGATCATAAAGGAATGAAGTTGGAAATCAATAATAGGCGGAATGCCAGAAAATTAACAAATACCTGGAGGCTCAACAACACACTCTTAAACAACAAGTGGGTCAAAGAAGAAATTGCAAGAGAAATTAGTAAATACCTCGAGGCAAATGAAAATGAAAACACAACATATCAAAACTTATGGGATGCAGCAAAGGCAGTGCTAAGAGGGAAATTTATTGCCCGAAATGCCTATATCAGAAAAGAAGAAAAGGCAAAAATGCAGGAATTAACTGTTCAATTGGAAGAACTGGAGAAAGAACAGCAAACTAATCCCAAAGCAAGCAAAAGGAAAGAAATAACAAAGATCAGAGCAGAAATAAATGAAATTGAAAATATGAAAACAGAGAAAATCAATAAGACCAGAAGTTGGTTCTATGAGAAAATCAATAAGATTGATGGGCCCCTATCAAGATTGACAAAAAGAAGAAGAGAGAGGATGCAAATAAATAAGATCAGAAATGGAAGAGGAGACATAACTACTGACCTCACAGAAATAAAGGAGGTAATAACAGGATACTATGAACAACTTTCCGCTAATAAATACAACAATTTAGATGAAATGGACGGGTTCCTGGAAAGACATGAACAACCAACTTTGACTCAAGAAGACATAGATGACCTCAACAAACCAATCACAAGTAAAGAAATTGAATTCGTCATTCAAAAGCTTCCTAAAAAGAAAAGTCCAGGACCAGATGGCTTCACATGTGAATTCTACCAAACGTTCCAGAAAGAATTAGTACCAATTCTCCTCAAACTCTTCAAAAAAATCGAAGTGGAGGGAAAACTGCCTAATTCATTCTATGAAGCCAACATCACCCTCATACCAAAACCAGGCAAAGATATTACAAAAAAAGAAAACTACAGACCAATCCCTCTAATGAATACAGATGCAAAAATCCTCAATAAAATTCTAGCAAATCGTATCCAACAACACATTAAAAGAAGTATACATCATGACCAAGTAGGATTCATCCCAGGTATGCAAGGATGGTTCAACATAAGAAAATCAATTAATGTAATGCACCATATCAACAAATCAAAGCAGAAAAATCACATGATCATCTCAATTGATGCAGAGAAGGCATTCGACAAGATTCAACATCCTTTCCTGTTGAAAACACTTCAAAAAATAGGAATACAAGGGAACTTCCTTAAAATGATAGAGGGAATATATGAAAAACCCACAGCTAATATCATCCTCAATGGGGAAAAATTGAAAACTTTCCCCCTAAGATCAGGAACAAGACAAGGATGTCCACTATCACCACTATTATTCAACATTGTGTTGGAGGTTCTAGCCAGAGCAATTAGACAAGAAAAAGAAATACAAGGCATCAAAATTGGAAAGGAAGAAGTAAAACTATCACTGTTTGCAGACGATATGATACTATACGTCGAAAACCCGGAAAAATCCACAACAAAACTACTAGAGCTAATAAATGAGTACAGCAAAGTAGCAGGTTACAAGATCAACGTTCAAAAATCTGTAGCATTTCTATACACTAGTAATGAACAAGCTGAGGGGGAAATCAAGAAACGAATCCCATTTACACTTGCAACTAAAAGAATAAAATACCTAGGAATAAATTTAACTAAAGAGACAAAAAAACCTATACAAAGAAAACTACAAAAAACTGCTAAAAGAAATCACAGAAGACCTAAATAGATGGAAGGGCATACCGTGTTCATGGATTGGAAGACTAAATATAGTTAAGATGTCAATCCTACCTAAATTGATTTACAGATTCAATGCAATACCAATCAAAATCCCAACAACTTATTTTTCAGAAATAGAAAAACCAATAAGCAAATTTATCTGGAAGGGCAGGGTGCCCCGAATTGCTAAAAACACCTTGAGGAAAAAAAACGAAGCTGGAGGTCTCGCGCTGCCTGACTTTAAGGCATATTATGAAGCCACAGTGGTCAAAACAGCATGGTATTGTCATAAAGACAGATATATCGACCAATGGAATCGAATAGAGTGCTCAGATATAGACCCTCTCATCTATGGACATTTGATCTTTGATAAGGCAGTCAAGCCAACTCACCTGGGACAGAGCAGTCTCTTCAATAAATGGTGCCTAGAGAACTGGATATCCATATGCAAAAGAATGAAAGAAGACCCATCTCTCACACCCTATACAAAAATTAACTCAAAATGGATCAAAGATCTAAACATTAGGTCTAAGACCATAAAACAGTTAGAGGAAAATGTTGGGAGATATCTTATGGATCTTACAACTGGAGGCGGTTTTATGGACCTTAAACCTAAAGCAAGAGCACTGAAGAAGGAAATAAATAAGTGGGAACTCCTCAAAATTAAACACTTTTGTGCATCAAAGAACTTCATCAAGAAAGTAGAAAGACAGCCTTCACAATGGGAGACAATATTTGGAAATGATATATCAGATAAAGGTCTAGTATCCAGAATTTATAAAGAGATTGTTCATCTCAACAACAAAAAGACAGCCAACCCAATTACAAAATGGGAAAAAGACTTGAACAGACACCTATCAGAAGAGGAAATACAAATGGCCAAAAGGCACATGAAGAGATGCTCAATGTCCCTGGCCATTAGAGAAATGCAAATCAAAACCACAATGAGATATCATCTCACACCCACCAGAATGGCCATTATCAACAAAACAGAAAATGACAAGTGCTGGAGAGGATGCAGAGAAAGAGGCACACTTATCCACTGTTGGTGGGAATGTCAAATGGTGCAACCACTGTGGAAGGCAGTTTGGCGGTACCTCAAAAAGCTGAATGTAGAATCGCCATACGACCCAGCAATACCATTGCTGGGAATATACTCAAAGGACTTAAGGGCAAAGACACAAACGGACATTTGCACACCAATGTTTATAGCAGCGTTATTTACAATTGCAAAGAGATGGAAACAGCCGAAATCTCCATCAACAGAAGAGTGGCTAAACAAACTGTGGTATATACATACGATGGAATACTATGCAGCTTTAAGACAGGATAAACTTATGAAGCATGTAATAACATGGACGGACCTAGAGAACATTATGCTGAGTGAGTCTAGCCAAAAACTAAAGGACAAATACTGTATGGTCCACTGATGTGAACAGACATTCGAGAATAAATTTGGAATATGTCCTTGATAACAGAGTCCAGCAGGAGGTAGAAACAGGGTAAGATAATGGCCAATTGGAGTTGAAGGGATACAGACGGTGTAACAGGACTAGATACAAAAACTCAAAAATGGACAGCACAATAATACCTAATTGTAAAGTAATCATGTTAAAACACTGAATGAAGCTGCATCTGAGCTATAGGTTTTTGTTTTGTTTTGTTTTGATTTTACTATTATTACTTATTTTTTTCTCTATATTAACATTCTATATCTTTTTCGGTTATGTTACTAGTTCTTCTAAACCAATGCAAATGTACTAAGAAATGATGATCATGCATCTATGTGATGATGTTAAGAATTAATGAGTGCATATGTAGAATGGTATGATCTCTAAATGTTGGGTTAATTTCTCTTTTCCGTTAATTAAAAAAAAAAAAAAGAGAAGGGATAATTGGAGCTGAAGGGATACAGACTGTACAACAGGACTGGATATAAAAACTCAGAAATGGACAGCACAATACTACCCAATTGTAATGCAATTATGTTAAAACACTGAATGAAGCTGCATGTGAGGTATAGGTTTTTTGTTTTTTTTTGTTTTTGTTTTTGTTTTTTTTATTTCTTTCTATTATTGTTTTAATTCTTATTCTGTTGTCTTTTTATTTCTTTTTCTAAATCGATGCAAATGTACTAAGAAATGATGAATATGCAACTATGTGATGTTATTAAGAATTACTGATTGTACATGTAGAGTGGAATGATTTCTAATTGTTTTGTTAATTCTTTTTTTAATTAATAAAAAAATAAATAAAAATAAATAAATAAAAAAATAAACTCATAAATATATACATTAAGTTAGCTTCATTTTTTCAATTTTTGAACAAGCTTTTCTCTACATTTTAGTAACTCCCTAGCAACCACCAAATGAGGTGGTTTTGCAAATGACCTTAATGTAAATGTTATTTAGGGAACAGGAAAAAGCATTTTATTTTGTCACCTCTCCCCTCTCTCAGACCCTACCCCTCTGCCCCAAAAATATATTGCTCAAATTGACCAACAATCAGAGCTTCAAATTGAGGAATAATTAACATACAATAAAATCAACATCTAGATTTGAAATTTTTAAACTATATTGATTAAATACAATAGCAGACGAGGTAAATTCAGGCCTATTGGATTTTATCTTCTAAAATACCATTGTTTTGTAATCTCAAAAATTCCCCTTTCCCCTAATAATTCATAAACATTAACTGGTAATTTTTTTTTATAAATTTAGCATACACTAAATTAATGTCCTTTGTAGACAAAAAAAAAAACCCAAAATTTAGGAAGGTGACCCTTTCAGTGCACCCTAGCAATTTAATTTTAAATGTTTAATCAAGTGTTTTACATATATACTAAATGCGTATAACTATTAAAAAAATGCCTTTATTAAAATTGTTCCTCTCTGTCACCCTGTTTAGCTGGTTATGTTCACTAAGCATTTAAAGTGACTTTTAATTACATCCTGCCCATCAAAATCTTGGCACGGTGGGCTGTGTTTAAGCCCAGGGAAGACACCAATCTTTAATTACCGTTGAATTGTTTCTAATTCCACTTCCAAAGTATATTCTCATCTGGAATGTCAAGATGTAAAGAAATGCTTCCATTTCACATTTTGTACTTACAATAAACTAGGTAGCACACACTGGTAATCAGACTATATTTTGTTTCAATCCTAAATGTAACACTAGGGAAAGATTGAGCTCCTAATGGAAAGAATTAACCATGGGCTTCTTTGATATTCATGGAAGGGAAAGACAATCTTGCTATAGAGTGACATCCTTTTGAAGGAACACAGCTTCTGGCTGTGAAACACATTACCATGCCATTTCTTTCAAACAAGCCAGAAAACTGCTTTAATCTTTAAACATGAAGCATCATGCTTACAGTATCAAAGGTAGGCAAGTTCTCCTACTGAGGTTCAAAAGCAGATAATAAGAAGAATCCTGTTGCTAATATCAGACTGATATCAACTCTAAAATCATTTTCCACTTGATTGAGGCCATTTCGTCCTCAGGATCTCTTTGTTCTGTTCGGTTGAATTTCCTCCAGCCTCTAATAGTGAGGAACCCATCGGTAGCTTTCCCAGCAGCTTCTTGTCAGAAGTTAGATCCTCCACAATAGATGTGTTATTTCAGATCCCAAATCTGCATTGCCCAAGAATACCCAAGGGGTGTAGATGGCGCTCTTTGCTCACTTTTCCAGCTGCACTCAAAAACTGACATTTCCAAGCCTGATTTGGGGAGGGGGGTGCTGCCCACAGAGCCCCCAGGACATCGGATTTTCCATTTTGCCTCAAAGAACAGGAAGTTACTGATCTTCATGAAATTTTTCATAATTCAGTTATACAGCTATACTTATAGAGCCATCCTCTAAATAGTCTCCTATTTAGAGTTTTAGTCTCCTACTAAAAACAAAGGTAAAAGAAGTAGAGAAAACAATTCCCAAAGTGGAATTTCATTGGACAAAGGCAAAGCTGAGAGACCAAATAAACACGTCTCCATAAACCATTAACTTCTAACATTTTTACACACACAACACCAAATATAAAAGAATGCAGAGTCTGTAGTATGGAGTATAATCCAAGTTTTAGGAAGTCCCAAAACTCCCACCAGCAGTCTCAGCACACCTTAATTCCTTTAGGAACTAATATTGTTTAGCCTAAACAACCAGTCTTAGGGTTTCTTTTGGTGCCCAATCCTAGACCACAGTTGCAGTCCCTAGCTTACTAACTTGAGGCAGATCCTGGCATGACATTGCTCTCTTCATCTCCTTACATCACTTCACCTCACTGCTTGTATTAGATTCCTGAAGTTGCTATCAGTTACCACAAATTTGGTGGCTTAAAACAACAGAAAGTTATTTTCTCACAGTTCTAGAAGCTAGAAATCCAAGTATCACTGGGCCAAAATCAATATGTCAGTAAAGACATACTCCTTCCAGGGGTTCTAAGGGGAATCCATTCTTTGCCTCTTCCAAAGAAGAACCTTGCTGCTTCCAAAGAGCATCAGATAGCTCCTGACATTCCTTGGCTTGTGGCTGCATCACTCCACTCTCTGCCTCTGTGGTCATATTCCTTTCTAATTTCCCTCTGCTTCCCTCATGTAAGATACATGTGATTGCATTTAGGATCCCACCTGAAGAATCCAGGAAAATCTCCCCATCTAAAGATCTTTAATTCAATCAAATTTGCAAAAAAAATTTTTTTTCCAAAACATTCAGAGGCTCCAGGGATTAGGAACGGATGTCTTTTAGGGGGCTATTATTCAGTCTGTCACAATGAAACTTGTTCTAGTTTGCTAACTGCCAGAAAACAGCTTTTAAAAAATGACTTTTAAAAAGGATAATTTAATAAGTTGCAAGTTTACAGTTCTAAAGCTGTGAAATTGTCCAGATTAAAGCAAGTCTATAGAAATGTCCAAATTAATACACCAACTAGTGGTTACCTTCACTCAAGAAAGTCCAATGAAGTTCAGAGTTCCTCTCTCAACTGGAAAGGCACATGGCAAACATGGTGATGTCTGCTAGCTCTATCTCCAGGATTCTTGTTTCATGAAGCTGTCTCAGGCCTCGTGGCTCTGCCATGATTCTGCGACTCTCTCCTTGTTCTCAAGCTTTCTCCAAAATGCTTCCTCTTTTAAAGGATTCCAGTAAATGAATGAAGATCCACCTGGAATGGGTGGAGTCACTTCTCCGTCTAATAAAAGTTAATACCCACAAGTGGGTAAGTTACATATCCATGGAGATAACCTCATCAAGTTTCCAACCTACATTATTGAATTGGAATTAAAAGAAATAGTTGCTCCCACAAAATTGATCAGGATTAAAGCATGGCTTTTCTAGGGTACATAAATCCTTTCAAAACAGCACAAAACTGCATGGGAAAACTGTCATTTGAAGGCAGGGGTTGACTAAAAGAAGATAGTTGAGCAGTGTGTTCCAGCTTGGGACCTCATAGGGCATCCCAGCTTCCAGGGATATTCCCTGATACAAATTCGTCCAATAGCGAGAATATTCAATTTCCAAACAGATCAAGAACCTCCAGGTTATAGGAAAAAATAATAGAATATGTTTCAAGTTATCTTAAAACTCCCTTTCAGCAGATTCACAAGGAAAGTTATTTGAATTTGGACAGTGTTTGATTCGAACAAATATACTAAACTAAAAATGTCAGGGTAGTATGTACATGTAAAGATACTGGAGAGACTGTACCACATCATTTCACCATCTTTGGGGTCACCAGCTGCTATGGGCAAATAGATAATTGTGTAGGGCTGCAATAAGTTTTCAAGGAGCTGTTTCAGAGGTTAGAGATAGATTTAACCCATAATTCTGACTGGTTTCTAGCACGACCCTAACCTAAAATCCATTCTGACCTGAATCGCCCAGCTTGATGGCTGGTGCCAGATAATTATACCAGATAATTACGTGGTACTGGACTTTGCTTCAGTTGGGTACACACAATTAGCTTATCTAGTCAGGATCCAATGCAGCCTCTAGAGGTTGCTCTCAAGTAAACTTCAGTTAGACATTGCTACCTATCATAACTTGCCAAACCCCAACTAAAGCCATTCCAGCAATCCTAAAGAACACCTCAGGCAATATATAAGATTCTACAAAGGTTCCATGCATTAGGGTAAATTTCCAGAAACTTAGAACCTCCAGATGGGTCCTTGGACTACATACGTCCTGAAACCTATAGGGGCCCAGCCTCTCCAGAACATCAGCTAGTTCCATCTCCCAAAAGCTTATTACTGAAAGTCCTTCCCATGTGAAAATGTTAGAAAGGGCATAGTCCAAATACCCCTTAAGAATGGGTGAAAGATGAAAGGTGATGATAGAGTTATACAGAGAAGGTAGGGTCTAACAAACAAGTATGATTGCTGAATCATTATATTGATATTTCTTTTAGTTTCCAGTATCTTAGAACAGCAAAAAGTAAAAACTTAAAATTGTGGAATTGTAACCCATCCAAACTCTGAAATCTGTTCTACAACTAATTGTTTGCTGTGCTTTAAAACTTATTGCTTTTTTGTATAGATATTATTTTTCAAAAAAAAAAAAAGTCGATTGTGATGGTAAAAAAAATATTTATTCCTTCCAGCCTCCAATGTCCTGGAGCAGCTAGAAGGAAAAATCTGAGATGATGGTATGGTAGCACATGACAAACTCTGGGATCTGTCCTATAATTACTCGTTGAAGAGTGCTTTGAAAACTACTGCTTTTTTCTTTCTTTGCTTTGTATATATGTTATATTATACAATTTTAAAAGTTAAAAAAAAAAAAGATCCAATGCAGCAAAGCAACATGGAAAAGTTTGAAACCCCACACCTTAGGTCCAGCGCTGGATTTAATGGACAAAGCATAAGTAATGAGAAAAAGCAATATGTCAAAAATAACAGCAAGGGACCAGAAATCTTGTCAGTAAGCTGGTGAGACATTGAAAGCTTTCCTTATAAACTTCAAAGCCTGCATGCTTGGCTTGTAACCTATCCCTCCCTGAGTTACTTAGTAGCAAAGTCTACCCTGGATCAACTCTGAATACATTCCTAATGCAAAATATCCAGTAATAATGACGTTCCTGAGCTGCTAATCGATCATGAAATGCTTTAAGAGCTTTATGACAGAAGGGAGGTACAATTACTTATTATTAGATCATGCAATTCATTAACTTTAAAGGCAAACAAAACCTCAATGGTAAGTGTTGCCATATAGCTCCTGTGAGAAAATAGACTTTTCTGCTATTAGCAGGCCACCCTTTTCTGCTATTAGCAATGTCACCTCCTTGCGAGAATGAAATTTACATAACTAGTCAAAATACGAAGTTTTCTTGTAGATACAGTTGGAAGCAGAGACGTAAATGTATGAATTTAAAGAGGATGCTTCATGCAAAATATAATTTGGCCATCATATATAATAGCCTGGTCTCAAATATAAATGCTTTTTAAATGTCTTAAATATCACGTAGTTAAAAGCAAAAAAGAGAAGTCATGAGTTTGACATTATTAGAAGCCTCCCATCAAAGGAACTCCATGTCTGTACAGAAAAAAGGTTCAATGCTATAAGGTTAGTTTAAACAGAAATATTCAAATGATACATATGATCTTTCTTAAGTGTATTTATACTAAAACTGTCTCATTTTCTGTCCCCTAAAACATCTTCTCAATAGAAAGTCTGATATCCTCCTTTGAGCGTCACCAGTTCATAGCCAAAAGTTAGAAATTGTCCAAACAACTCTGTAAATACTTAGTACCCACAGATTGAAAAGTGTCCCCAAGAAACAAACTGTAGGGTCAAACTTATTAGTGATCCTATTGATTAGATAGAAACTTTGTTGAAAGTGCTTCTATATATCCATCTATTGGAAATTATCTGGATTCTATGATTATGAGTGACAGACACCCAACTCCACCACCCTAAACTACATCTATGGGCTTATATAGTCATGGAAGGAGTAAAGATGGAGCTAGCTTTAGAAATTTCTATATCCAGAGACTCAAAGACACTGGGGACTCTTTCTCTTTCTCTAAACTGTCTCTGCTCCTTTCTGCATTGTAGTTTCATGCGTTTTATTGCAGGTAGAATTTCTTCGCATGGCAAGGAACAAGGCCCAAGCTACTCTGAGCTTACAGTCTTCCAGCTTAATGATCCTAAAGGAAGGAAAACTTCTCTCAGATATAGTTGAAAAATTCCAGAGAAGGGTTCAGTTTGGCTTACTATTATTATTATACAAGGACCAATCTTTGAGGACTGGGGAATGGTATAACTGAGCCAGCCTGAGTCATGTGCCTTTAATACTCCTATGATTAGTAGGGTAAGGTTTCATTTTAACTTTCTAGCTGCTGAAACAAATACTATACAATAGGCTGGTTTAAACAATGGGAATTTATTGGCTCATGATTTTGAGACCAAAAGTCCAAACTGAAGGGGTCAATAGGTGATGTTCCCTCTGAAAACTGTGGTGTTCTGGGGCTGGCTGCAGACAATCCTTGGACTTTGGCTTTTTTGGAACTTTGCAATGCAATTGGAGCATCATCCCCTTTCTCTTCTGAATTCCATTGACTTCAAGCTTCTAGATGCTCCCCCATGGTTTCTCTCTCTGGCCTTCTCTATAATCTTCCACTAATAGAATTAAGACTTGCCCTCATTCAGTTGAGCCACACCTTAACTGAAGTAACCTCATCAAATGCAATAGGTTCATACCCATAGAAATGGATGAAGATTAAGAAAATTTTTTTCTGGAGTATCTAACCCCAGACCACCACAGTTTATTTTTAAAAATTAAAATAATAATAATAATAATAATATTATTATTATTAATACCTGCAGGATAGCATAGCTACAGACATAATCTCAGTTACTAAGGGAATTATTGTGAGGTAAGGACCCCACACTGGCCAGTTGGCGTCTATTGCATTCCCTGTGCACACACATCATGGCCACTCCAGGCAGGTATCTATACTTTGCAATTAAAAGAGCATAGTCTTTGATGTCAGACCTAATTGAGTTCGAGTCATGTCTCTGCCTCTAACTAGTTGCATAACATTAGGCAGATTCATTAATTGTAACCATGTCAAGAATGTTTGTATGTCAAGAATATTTGCATGTCAAGAATGTTGGTATTGTTTCCGGGCCAAGGTGGCAGCTTAACAATGTGCGCATTTTAGTTTGTCCTCCAGAATAACTACTAAATAACCAGAAACTGTACAGAACAGCTCCTGGAGCCACGTCAGTGACCCGATAGACAGCGTACCCCAGTCTGGACCAGCTGGACTGGATGCGAGCCTCCCCAGAACCATGAATTCCCCAAGCCAGGGCAGCCGGCACCCCTCCCCCACAGGCTGCTTCCCAGAGGAGAAAGGAAAGGGACCTTACCAGCAGTAGGGGCTGAGCCCAACCAAATGCCAATTGTGGAATTAATTAACAAATTCTGACTACTAAAAATAGGCCCCCAGCTCAGGTGAACCTGGTCAAAGTGGAGGTTGCTCATTTTTGCCCCAGTGCCAAAGGGGCAGGGCTGACAGAAAAAGTAAAAAAAAAAAAAAAGAAGGAAACAGAGGTTTTTGTGGCTGTGTTTCTACAAAGGCTTGACTGCCTTTGGATACAGTGGCAGGGCTCCTCAGGCTGCAACTGCCCCAGGCATAGGCAGAAACAAACTTGTTTGAGGGCTTTTCTGGAGCCTGTGCCCTCCCCAGGGGAGGGCTGAAGCCCAACTCAGGTGGAATCCCTCTCTCAAGGAATTCAGACACCAGGGCTTGGTAATTTGAAGCCATTAAAACCAGCCTACAACCTCTCCTCTGTCTCCACCATGCCCCCAACCAAAATTAAAGGTACAGCATCACCTTATGCTGGTGGGACCTGCAGGCAGACAAGTGCCACATACTGGGCAGGATAAGAAAAACAAAGTTCAGAGACTTCACAGGAAAGTCTTTCAACCTGCTGGTCTCACTCTTGGGGAAAACCGATGCAGGTGACTCTTTCCTCCTGAAAGGAGGCCAGTTTAGTCTGGGAAAATCTGGCTGAAGTCTATAATACCTAAACAGACCCTCCTAAGTGTTGGGGGAAAAAGGCACCATACAAGCAGGGCAAGAAACAAGAAAACAAGAACTGAAAAATTCTCCTCTGTTAAACAAAACATAAGCTAGAGGTCCAGATAAAGCTGAATTGAATGTCAAAGAACAGATAAACAACAAATTCATCCAGCAAGAAAACCCTAGGTAAAAGAAGTGAAAGCAATCTCCAGAATAAACTAATTAAGGTAATTAAATGCCTAGACGCCAGCAAAATATAACGAATCACACTAGGAAAATTGAAGATATGGCCCAGTCAGAGGAACAAACCAACAATTCAAATGAGATATAGGAGCTGAAATATTTAATTCAAAACATACGAACAGACATGAAAAACTTCATCAAAAACCATATCAATGAATTGAGGGAGGATATAAAGAAGGCAAGGAATGAACAAAAAGAAGAAATTGAGAGTCTGAAAAAACAAATCACAGAACTTATGGGAATGAAAGGCATGGTAGAAGAGATGAAAAAAATAATGGAAACCTACAATGGTAGATTTCAAGAGACAGAACATAGGATTTCTGAACTGGAGGATGGAACATTCTGAAATCCAGCAAGAAAAAGAAAATATAAGGAAAAAAATGGAAAAATATAAGCAGGGACTCAGGGAACTGAAAGACAATATGAAGCACATGAATATACATGTTGTGGGTGTCCCAGAAGGAGAAGAGAAGGGAAAAGGAGAAAAACTAATGGAGGAAATTATCACTGAAAATTTCCCAACTCTTAAGAAAGACTTAAAATTACAGATCAAAGAAGTGCAGCATACCCCAAACAGAATAGATCCAAATAGACGTACTCCAAGACATTTACTAATCAGAATGTCAGAGGTCAAAGAGAAAGAGAGAATCTTGAAAGCAGCAAGAGAAAAGCAATCTATCACATACAAGGGAAGCCCAATAAGACTATGCATAGATCCCTCAGCAGAAACCATGGAGGCAAGAAGAAAATGAGATGATATATTTAAATTATTAAAAGAGAAAAACTGCCAACCAAGAATTCTATATCCAGCAAAATTGTCCTTCAAAAATGAGGGAGAAATTAAAACATTTTCAGACAAAAAATCACTGAGAGAAATTGTGACCAAGAGACCAGCTCTGCAAGAAATACTAAAGGGAGCACTCGAGACAGATATGAAAAGACTGAAGAGAGAGGTGTGGAGAAGAGTGTAGAAAGGAAGACTATGAGTAAACGTAAAAAGAAGGAAAATTAGATATGATATATAAAATCCAGAAGGCAAAATAGTAGAAGAAAGTACTACCCATGCAGTAATAACACTAAATGTTATGGATTAAACTCTCCAATCAAAAGATATAGACTGACAGAATGGATTAAAAAACAAGACCCATCTATATGCTGTCTCTACTCAAAGGATGTGAGAGCAAGGACACAAACGAACATTTGCACACCAATGTTTAGAGCAGCATTATTTACAATTACCAAGAGATGGAAACAGACAAAATTTCCATCAATGGACGGGTGGCTAAACAAACTGTGGCATATACATACAATGGAATACTATGCGGCTGTAAGACAGAATAAAGTTATGAAGTATGTAACAACATGGATGGACCTTAAGGACATTATGCTGAGTGTGATGAGCCAAAAACAAAAGAACAAATACTGTATGGTCTCACTGATATGAACTGACATTAGTGAATAAACTGGGAATATTTCGTTGGTAACAGAGACCATCAGGACATAGAAATGGGTAAGATATTGGGTAACTGGAGCTGAAGGGATACAGATTGTGCAACAGGACTGAATATAAAAACTCAGAAATGGACAGCACAACACTACCTAACTGTAACACAATTATGTTAAAACACTGAATGAAGCCAAATGTGAGAATGATACAGGGAGGAGGGCTGGGGGCATAAATGAAATCACAAAGAAAGATAGACGATAAAGATTGAGATGGTATAATGTAGGAATGCCTAGAGTGTATAATGATAATGACTAAATGTACAAATCTAAAAATATTTTTGCATGAGGAAGAACAAAAGAATGTCATTACTGCAGGTTGCTGAAAATAGATGGTAATATTTTAAAATTTCAATTTATGTGTGACACTAAAGCAAAAAAATGTTTATTTGGTACAAAATTTATATTTTGACTAGTGCATCTCCTAATATAACTTATGTAGATAGTTGGTTGAACAACATAAGTACATAGAACCTTGGTTAAGACATTAGATTTTATTGGTTTGTCCAGAGCGATGCCCTGATGAATCCCAGAGTGATTTGATCAGTGAGTGGAAAAGTATTTGCAAAGTCCCCTTCGGGGAATGGTGAGAACAGGGGAAAATTCAACCTCCCCAAGTTGAATTCTTGATATTCTCACAAGCAGTGTGGACAACCAAAGCTATAGGCAGAGCCCCCAGTCTTGGGGTTTGTTCACATGAAACTTAACACCACAAAGGATAGGTCAAGCCTACTTAAAATTAGGCCTAAGAGTCACCCCCAAGAGAACCTTTTTGTTGCTCAGGTGTGGCCTCTCTCTCCAGCCAATAAAACAAGCAAACTCACCACTCTCCCCCTGTCTATGTGGGGCATGACTCCCAGGAGTGTGTACCTTCCTGGCAACGTGGGACAGAAATCCTAGAATGAGCTGAGACCCAGCATCAAGGATTGAGAAAACCTTCTCGACCAAAAGGGGGAAAAGTGAAATGAGACAAAGTGTCAATGGCTGAGAGATTCCAAACAGAGTCAAGAGGTTATCCTGGAGGTTATTCTTACGCATTAAGTAGATATCACCTTGTTATTCAAGATGTAAAGGAGAGGCTGGAGGGAACTGCCTGAAAATGTAGAGCTGTGTTCCCGTAGCCACGTTTCTTGATGATTATTGTATAATGATATAGCTTTCACAATGTGACTGTATGATTGTGAAAAACCTGTGTCTGATGCTCCTTTTATCTACCTTGTCAACAGACGAGTAGAACATATGGAATAAAAATAAATAATAGGGGGAACAAATGTTAAAATAAATTCAGTTTGAAATGCTAGTGATCAATGAAAGGGAGGGGTTAGGGGTATGGTATATAATTTTTTTTTCTGTTTTTGTTTTATTTTTCTGTTGTCTCTTTATTTCTTTTTCTGAATTGATGCAAATGTTCTGAGAAATGATCATGATGAATATGCAACTATGTGATGATATTGTGAATTACTGATTATATATGTAGAACGGAATGAGCATATAGGATGTTTGCATTTCTTTTGTAATTTTTTCAATTAATAAAAAATTATAAAAAAGAATGTTGGTATGTCTGTTTGTTGTTTATAATAAAAATATTTTTAAAATATGGATAAAAATAAACAAATAATAGGGGTATAAAGGTTAAAATAAATTGGGTAGATGGAAATACTAATGGTCAATGAGAGGGGGGGTAAAGGGTAAGGTATGTATAAGTTTTTTCTTTTTTCTTTCTATTTCTTTTTCTGGAGTGATGCAGATGTTCTAAAAAATGATCATGGTAATGAATACACAACTGTGTGATGATATTGTGAGCCACCGATTGCACACCAAGTATGGAATGTTCATATGTTAAGAATGTTTGTGTTGTATGTTGTTTGGTTTTATTAATAAAAATTTTTAAAAAAACATTAGGCAGATTACTAAACCACTCTAACCTCTAGTTTTCTCATATTAAAAAAAAATCATAATTCCTTCTGCACTATGCTTTCTGCCCTTCCCCCCTTCATCATTCCTACTGTCTGGAATTTGACTGTGATGTCTGGTGTTCCCGCAGCCACTTTGGATTATGAGTCTACAATGAAGATGAGCATCACCAGTAAGGATGGAGAAGAAAGATAGAAGGAATCTGCTTCCTTGACGAATATGGAGCCTCCATATCGGGCCTGGATTGCCTACATCCAGACTCTTATGTGTTTAAACTATTATTATTTTCTTGTTAAATGCAGCCAGACCAAAAATTTATTGGCATAGCACCTTTGACAATCATTGAGGATGGCTTACTTAATTTCTTATCTGTATCTCTTACTATAGAGGTAGTAAAGCTAAATGCACAAATATCTAACTCCCTTCATCATGTCTAGGGTGACCAAACGAAATGCAAGCTAGTTCTGGTTGTTGAACATAGAAGTTCACTGGTGAGTTCGATAAAAGACTCTTTTTCTTCCTTTTTCCCACTTGAAATGCAGATGTGCAGCTGGATGATTCAGTAGCCATCTTGCAATCATGAGGAAACAATCAGCAAGCTAGGGATGGCAGAGTGGAAATATGGGAAGGGCTTAGGTGCCCTATGGCATTGTTAAGCACCTACAGAAATGCTGGACTGCTTATCTTTAAACTTCTTGCTATGTCAAAAAAAAATGAACCCAATTTGTTTAAGCCATGTTAGATGGGTTTTCTGTTATTTCACAGCTGAGCAAACTTCCAGCACCATTTCTATACTAGCCCTTCAGTTCTCAACTGAGGTATAACCTCCCTGGGATCCCCCAAAGTCTAAGTGATGGATCTCTCAAGGTGCTCCCTGGGGACCTGTGCTCCCACTATCATCAATAAACCGCATTCAATTTACTGTGTGAGAGAGTTTAAGCTGGGATTTCAAACTAGTTGTCTGGTTTCAGCCATTTCACCAATTATTTTGATATCCTAGCCAAATTTTTCAGCTCTTAATGACTCTATTTCCTCATCAGTAACATGAATAAAAACACTCACTCTGTCCACTTCATGTGAAAAGCCACTTAAAATAATGTAGATGACACAGCCTTGGAAAGCATAAAGCTGAAGGAAAAGGCCTTTTAGATTTCCTCTCCTTCTTCAACATTATCATCATTATTTATCTCTGATTTCAAATTTTTAAAGATGAAAAGGGAAATCAGACTGGGATTGGGTAGCTGGAATCAGTTAAGGAGAGATAGGCAGGGACTTGACAATTTTTCTGTTTGCAGGGGGTGGCCCAAAGGCAGCTCAGGAGAGCAGTTCAGGGGAAAGCAAGACCATCAACTGGACTAGGACTGGCCCACAGGAAATGGCCCTGGGATGTAGGGCCAGCTGACCACTACGCAAGCCACTGGGCACTTCACAAGCAGCAATTTCAAAGGCAGTCTACATGGTCCAAATTGCATCTTTCCTACTGACTTGGACCTCACAGCCTTGCTATCATTCTTAAGGAGCTCAAGAAACTTTAACTTTTTAAAACATAAGAAAGATACAGTAAATAATTTAATGAAAAGACATGTTATCCTAGCCCAGATTTAACACATATCAGAAATAGTATCATATTTAATCCAGATTCTTTTCAAAAGCAATGCATAAAAGATATAATAAAAGGCCCCTGTTATAGATTGAATTATTTTCCCCAAGCAGGTATTTTCAAATCCTAACCCCTGATCTTGTGAATGTGATTCTGCTTGAAAAGAGGATCTTTGAAGTTATTATTAGTTAAGATGAGGCCAAATTAGATCAGGTGGGCCCTAATCGAATATGACTGGTTACATGAAGGAGAGGAAATTTGGGCACAGGGACACAAGGAAAAGATGAACATGTAACAGAGGCAGAGAGTGAGTCATGCTGTAAGCCAAAGACTGCCCTGGATTGCCAGCAGGTCACCCACCAGCACCCACAGACTTCAGAAAAAGCACAGCCCTCCCAACATCTAGATTTGTACTTTAAGCCTCCAGAACTTTGAGACAAACTTCTGTTGTTTTAAGCCACCTGTTCTAGTTTGCTATCTGCTGGAATGCAACACACCAGAGACAGATTGGCTTTTAATAAAAGGGGATTTATTTCATTAGTTCTTCAGAGGAAAGGCAGCTAACTTTCAACTATAGGTTTTTTCTTATGTGGAAAGGCACAGGGTGATCTCTGCTGGCCTTCTCTCCAGGTCTCTGGGTTCCAATAACTTTCCCCGGGGTGGTTTCTTTCTGCATCGCCAAAGGCCTGGGCTGAGCTGCAAGTGCTGAGATGAGGTATGCTGAGATGCTTGGGCTGTGCTACGTTGAGCTCTTTTATTTAAGCACCAGCCAATTAAATCAAGCATCAGTCATTGCAGCAGGCACGCCTCCTAGCCAACTGCAGATGTAATCAATAACAAATGAGGTTCACACACTATTGGCTTGTGTCCACAGCAATAGATCTAGGCACCTTCACCTGGCCAAGCTGACAACTGAATCTAACGACCACGCCACCCCACCTTGTGGTACTTTGTCATGGAATCATAGGAAACTACAACACGCTCTATTTATAATCCCATTTCCCTTCCTCCTTCCCATTATTTTGAAGTTGGTGTGTATCCTTTTATGCTTGTTTTGATGCTTTTCTTCATAAATAGGAAGCTGTATTAAAAATATTTAGAATAATTTCCTGCAGTTAAAAATTTCCATAAAAGGCATCCCTTTGTACATATCTTTCTACAATTTCTTTCTTTACTCACCATGAATTTTAAGATTTCTCCACATTGATACATACAAATCTAGTTTATCCCTTTTAGCTGCTAAATACTGTTACATTGTATATAAAAATAAACCACAGTTTATTTTCCTACTCCCCTACTGAGTAATAATTAGACTGTTTCTAATTTTTTAAATCATAACCAATGCTTTGGTGAAGAATCTTTTGTATTCTTTCACATGCCTATGTGTGAGAGTTTCTCTAGATCTATGCATATGGAATTGTTGCTTTGGAGGATAGATGCATCTACAACATCACATAAGTTTTAATGTCATTTGAATTAATCAATCTCTTCAATATCATTTGTGCTTTGGTATCATATTTAAGAAATTGTTCTCCACTCTTTTTTTTATTATTAATTAACGGAAAAAAAGAAATTAACCCAACATTTAGAAATCATACCATTCTACATATGCAATCAGTAATTCTTAACATCATCACATAGATGCATGATCATCGTTTCTTAGTACATTTGCATCGGTTTAGAAGAACTAGCAACACAACAGAAAAAGATATAGAATGTTAATATAGAGAAAAGAAATAAAAGTAATAATAATAGTAAAAAAAAAAAAACTATAGCTTAGATGCAGCTTCATTCAGTGTTTTAACATGATTACTTTACAATTAGGTATTACTGTGCTGTCCATTTTTGAGTTTTTGTATCTAGCCCTGTTGCACAGTCTGTATCCCTTCAGCTCCAATTACACATTATCTTACCCTGTTTCTAACTCCTGCTGGACTCTGTTACCAATGACATATTCCAAGTTTATTCTCGAATGTCCGTTCACATCAGTGGGACCGTACAGTATTTGTCCTTTAGTTTTTGGCTAGTCTCACTCAACATAGTGTTCTCTAGGTCCATCCATGTTATTACATGCTTCATAAGTTTATCCTGTCTTAAAGCTGCATAATATTCCATTGTATGTATATACCACAGTTTGTTTAGCCATTCTTCTGTTGATGGACATTTTGGTTGTTTCCATCTCTTTGCAATTGTAAATAACGCTGCTATAAACATTGGTGTGCAAATGTCCGTTTGTGTCTTTGCCCTTAAGTCCTTTGAATAGATACCTAGCAATGGTATTGCTGGGTCGTATGGCAATTCTGTATTCAGCTTTTTGAGGAACCGCCAAACTGCCTTCCACAGTGGTTGCACCATTTGACATTCCCACCAAGAGTGGATAAGTGTGCTTCTTTCTCCACATCCTCTCCAGCACTTGTCATTTTCTGTTTTGTTGATAATGGCCATTCTGGTGGGTGTGAGATGATATCTCATTGTGGTTTTGATTTGCATTTCTCTAATGGCCAGGGACATTGAGCATCTCTTCATGTGCCTTTTGGCCATTTGTATTTCCTCTTCTGGTAGGTGTCTGTTCAAGTCTTTTCCCCATTTTGTAATTGGGTTGGCTGTCTTTTTGTTGTTGAGTTGGACAATCTCTTTATAAATTCTGGATACTAGACCTTTATCTGATATGTCATTTCCAAATATTGTCTCCCATTGTGTAGGCTGTCTTTCTACTTTCTTGATGAAGTTCTTTGATGCACAAAAGTGTTTAATTTTGAGGAGCTCCCATTTATTTATTTCCTTCTTCAGTGCTCTTGCTTTAGGTTTAAGGTCCATAAAACCACCTCCAATTGTAAGTTTCATAAGATATCTCCCTACATTTTCCTCTAACTGTTTTATGGTCTTAGACCTAATGTTTAGATCTTTGATCCATTTTGAGTTAACTTTTGTATAAGGTGTGAGATATGGGTCTTCTTTCATTCTTTTGCATATGGATATCCAGTTCTCTAGGCACCATTTATTGAAGAGACTGTTCTGTCCCAGGTGACTTGGCTTGACTGCCTTATCAAAGATCAAATGTCCATAGATGAGAGGGTCTATATCTGAGCACTCTATTCGATTCCATTGGTCGATATATCTATCTTTATGCCAATACCATGCTGTTTTGACCACTGTGGCTTCATAATATGCCTTAAAGTCTGGCAGCGCGAGACCTCCAGTTT
This sequence comes from Tamandua tetradactyla, assembly GCF_023851605.1. Lineage (NCBI taxonomy): Eukaryota > Metazoa > Chordata > Mammalia > Pilosa > Myrmecophagidae > Tamandua > Tamandua tetradactyla. The sequence continues at coordinate 49,495,374 of NC_135334.1, read as the reverse complement.
CGTTTTTTTTCCTCAAGATGTTTTTAGCAATTCGGGGCACCCTGTCCTTCCAGATAAATTTGCTTATTGGTTTTCTATTTCTGAAAAGTAAGTTGTTGGGATTTTGATTGGTATTGCATTGAATCTGTAGATCAATTTAGGTAGGATTGACATCTTAATTATATTTAGTCTTCCAATCCATGAACACGGCATGCCCTTCCATCTATTTAGGTCTTCTGTGATTTCTTTTAACAGTTTCTTGTAGTTTTCTTTATATAGGCTTTTTGTCTCTTTAGTTAAATTTATTCCTAGGTATTTTATTCTTTTAGTTGCAATTGTAAATGGGATTCGTTTCTTGATTTCCCCCTTAGCTTGTTCATTACTAGTGTATAGAAACACTACAGATTTTTGAATGTTGATCTTGTAACCTGCTACTTTGCTGTACTCATTTATTAGCTCTAGTAGTTTTGTTGTGGATTTTTCCGGGTTTTCGATGTATAGTATCATATCGTCTGCAAACAGTGATAGTTTTACTTCTTCCTTTCCAATTTTGATGCCTTCTATTCTTTTTCTTGTCTAATTGCTCTGGCCAGAACCTCCAACACAATGTTGAATAATAGTGGTGATAGTGGACATCCTTGTCTTGTTCCTGATCTTAGGGGGAAAGTTTTCAATTTTTCCCCATTGAGGATGATATTAGCTGTGGGTTTTTCATATATTCCCTCTATCATTTTAAGGACGTTCCCTTGTATTCCTATCTTTTGAAGTGTTTTCAACAGGAAAGGATGTTGAATCTTGTCGAATGCCTTCTCTGCATCAATTCAGATGATCATGTGATTTTTCTGCTTTGATTTGTTGATATGGTGCATTACATTAATTGATTTTCTTATGTTGAACCATCCTTGCATACCTGGAATGAATCCTACTTGGTCATGATTTATAATTCTTTAAATGTGTTCTTGGATACAATTTGCTAGAATTTTGTTGAGGATTTTTGCATCTATATTCACTAGAGGGATTGGTCTGTAGTTTTCTTTTTTTGTAATATCTTTACCTGGTTTTGGTATGAAGGTGATGTGGGCTTCATAGAATGAATTAGGTAGTTTTCCCTCCACTTCGATTTTTTTGAAGAGTTTGAGGAGAGTTGGTACTAATTCTTTCTGGAATGTTTGACAGAATTCACATGTGAAGCCGTCTGGTCCTGGACTTTTCTTTTTAGAAAGCTTTGAATGACTAATTCAATTTCTTTACTTGTGATTGGTTTGTTGAGGTCATCTATTTCTTCTTGAGTCAAAGTTGGTTGTTCATGCCTTTCCAGGAACCCATCCATTTCATCTAAATTGTTGTATTTATTAGCGTAAAGTTGTTCATAGTATCCTGTTATTACCTCCTTTATTTCTGTGAGGTCAGTAGTTATGTCTTCTCTTCCATTTCTGATCTTATTTATTTGCATTCTCTCTCTCCTTCTTTTTGTCAATCTTGCTAAGGGCCCATCAATCTTATTGATTTTCTCATAGAACCAACTTCTGGTCTTATTGATTTTCTCTATTGTTTTCATGTTTTCAATTTCATTTATTTCTGCTGTAATCTTTGTTATTTCTTTCCTTTTGCTTGCTTTGGGATTAGTTTGCTGTTCTTTCTCCAGTTCTTCCAAGTGGACAGTTAATTCCTGAATTTTTGCCTTTTCTTCTTTTCTGATATAGGCATTTAGGGCAATAAATTTCCCTCTTAGCACTGCCTTTGCTGCGTCCCATAAGTTTTGATATGTTGTGCTTTCATTTTCATTCACCTCGAGGTATTTACTAATTTCTCTTGCAATTTCTTCTTTTACCCACTTGTTGTTTAAGAGTGTGTTGTTGAGCCTCCACGTATTTGTGAATTTTCTGGCACTCCGCCTAATATTGATTTCCAACTTCATTCCTTTATGATCCGAGAAAGTGTTGTGTATGATTTAAATTTTTTTTAATTCGTTAAGACTTGCTTTGTGACCCAGCATATGGTCTATCTTTGAGAACGATCCATGAGCATTTGAGAAAAAGGTGTATCCTGCTGTTGTGGGATGTAATGTCCTATAAATGTCTGTTAAGTCTAGCTCATTTATAGTAATATTCAGATTCTCTATTTCTTTATTGATCCTCTGTCTAGATGTTCTGTCCATTGATGAGAGTGGGGAATTGAAGTCTCCAACTATTATGGTATATGTGTCTATTTCCCTTTTCAGTGATTGCAGTGTATTCCTCACGTATTTTGGGGCATTCTGGTTCGGTGCATAAATATTTATGATTGTTATGTCTTCTTGTTTAATCGTTCCTTTTATTAGAATATAGTGTCCTTCTTTGTCTCTTTTAACTGTTTTACATTTGAAGTCTAATTTGTTGGATATTAGTATAGCCACTCCTGCTCTTTTCTGGTTGTTATTTGCATGAAATATCTTTTCCCAACCTTTCACTTTCAACCTATGTTTATCTTTGGGTCTAAGATGTGTTTCCTGTAGACAGCATATAGAAGGATCCTGTTTTTTAATCCATTCTGCCAGTCTATGTCTTTTGATTGGGGAATTCAGTCCATTAACATTTAGTGTTATTACTGTTTGGATAATGTTTTCCTCTACCATTTTGCCTTTTGTATTATACATATCATATCTGACTTTCCCTCTTTCTACACTCTTCTCCATACCTCTCTCTTCTGTCTTTTTGGTTCTGACTCTAGTGCTCCCTTTAGTATTTCTTGCAGAGCTGGTCTCTTGGTCACAAATTCTCTCAGTGACTTTTTGTCTGAGAATGTTTTAATTTCTCCCTCATTTTTGAAGGACAATTTTGGTGGATATAGGAGTCTTGGTTGGCAGTTTTTCTCTTTTAGTAATTTAAACATATCATCCCACTTCCATGTGATATTCTAGCTTCCATGGTTTCTGCTGAGAAATCTACACATAGTCTTATTGGGTTTCCCTTGTATGTGATGGATTGTTTTTCTCTTGCTGCTTTCAAGATCCTCTCTTTCTCTTTGACCTCTGACATTCTAACTAGTAAGTGTCTTGGAGAACGCCTATTTGGGTCTATTCTCTTTGGGGTGCGCTGCACTTCTTGGATCTGTAATTTTAGGTCTTTCATAGAGTTGGGAAATTTTCAGTGATAATTCTTCCATTAGTTTTTCTCCACCTTTTCCCTTCTCTTCTCCTTCTGGGACACCCACAACACGTATATCTGTGCGCTTCATATTGTCCTTGAGTTCCCTGATACCCTGTTCAAATTTTTCCATTCTTTTCCCGATAGTTTCTGTTTCTTTTTGGAATTCAGATGTTCCATCCTCCAAATCACTAATTCTATCTTCTGTCTCTTTTAATCTATCATTGTAGGTATCCATTGTTTTTTCCATCTTTTCTACTTTATCCTTCACTTCCATAAGCTCTGTGATTTGTTTTTTCAGTTTTTCTATTTCTTCTTTTTGTTCAGCCCATGTCTTCTTCATGTCCTCCCTCAATTTATCGTATTCGTTTTTGAAGAGGTTTTCCATTTTTGTTCGTATATTCAGCATTAGTTGTTTCAGCTCCTGTATCTCATTTGAACTATTGGTTTGTTCCTTTGACTGGGCCATATTTTCAATTTTCTGAGCGTGATCCATTATCTTCTGCTGGCGTCTGGGCATTTAGTCAGATTTTCCTGGGTGTTGGACCCAACAGGTTGAAAGATTTTTCTGTGAAATCTCTGGGTTCTGTTTTTCTTATCCTGCCCAGTAGGTGGCGCTCGTGGCACACATTTGTCTGCGGGTTCCACCAGTAAAAGGTGCTGTGGGTCCTTTAACTTTGGAAAACTCTCACCATGGGGGAGGTTCGCCAGTCGAAGCGGCTTGGAAGGGTGCCAGCTGGCCCGGGGGTCCAAACGCGGGGAGGGTTGCTGGTCGCCGCAGCCCGGGAGAGCGCCCGACCGAATTTCCTAGTCAGCCCGGGGCGCCAAGCGTGGCAGGAGGGCGCCAGCCGCCGCAGCCTGGGAGAGTGCACCATTCCCAGCCGGACCGGGGAGTCACGTGTTTGGAAGGGACCTCCCCCCCGGTCACCGTTCTCCGCAGTCTGGGGATTTCCGAGCCAACTCTCTCAGTTGGTCCGAGCGGCCTCGCATGGTGGGGGCGCCAGCCGCGCAGCCTGAGGGGACCGCCTGCCCAATTCTGCCAGCTGGCCTGGGAAGGAGGAAGGGAGGGACTCCGGCTGCTTGCCGTCCCGCCCGGGAAAGCTCGCGCCCCTCGGCGATCTCACCGGAGCTGGTTCTCCCAGACAGTCAGCCGTTCCACGATGGGGTACGCCGTCCCTTTGATCTCCGTCGTGGCTCCGGGAGCTGCTCTGTATCGTCTCCACTCCCCCAGTAGCTGTTCTGGAGGAGGAAAGGTGAGGGTGGCAAGGCTGTCGAGGATGGTGGTGGAGGAGCCGGTGAAGGCAGAAGAGGGCATGGTGGTGGTTGGAGAGCCGCCAGAGCAGGAGGAGAAAGGGAAGGATAAGATTGTTCTCCACTCTTAAGGTTCAAGAAACAGTCTCCTGTTCTTTACCTGTTTACGTTTAGGCCTTTAAGCCACCTGAAATTTATGTCTATGTATGATATAAAACAGGAATCTAATTTAATGGTTTTCCATATGGAAAATATATATACTGATAAAGAGATTTATCATAGGAATTGACTCCCCCAGCCATGGAGATTGACAAATCCGAATTCTCTAGGGCAGACAGCAAGTTGAGAACTTTGATGGTGATATTGAATTCCCCAGAAGAAGCTGGCTGGCTGAAATACAGTTAAAAATTCATCTTTCTGACTGCTAAAATCCTTAGTTCTCCATTTTAGGCCTCCAACTGATGGAATGAAGAGACTCCACTCACTGCCAAAGGCAATCTCCTCTGTAATCAGCCATAGATGCAATCAACAGACTACTGATTAAGATCCAACTCTGAAATCAGGTCAGTGCTTGCTTGACCAAACAACAGGACACCACAACCTAGCTAAGACACGTGAAATTAACCATTACACCAACTTCCTGGAGTTGTTTAGAAAACAGAGATAATGCACATAACACATTAAGGAGGTGCTTAGTAAATAGCAGCTATATATCTTTTTTTTATTAATTAAAAAAATTAACTAACAAAACATTTAGAAATCATTCCATTCTACATATACATTCAGTAATTCTTAATATCATCACATAGTTGCATATTCATCATTTTTAGTACATTAGCATCAATTTATAAAAAGACAACAGAAAAAGAAATAAAACAATAATAGAGAAGAAAAAATATATATACCTCACATGCAGCTTCATTCAATGTTTTAACATCATTACATTACAATTAGGTAGTATTGTGCTGTCCATTCCCGAGTTTTTGTATCCAGTCCTGTTGCACAGTCTGTATCCCTTCAGTTCCAATTACCCATTATCTTACCCTATTTCTATCTCCTGATGGCCTCTGTTACCAATGACATATTCCAAGTTTATTCACTAATGTCGGTTCATATCAGTGGGACCATACAGTATTTGTCCTTTAGTTTTTGGCTAGTCTCACTCAGCATAATGTTCTCTAGGTCCATCCATGTTATTACATGCTTCATAAGTTTATTCTGTCTTAAAGCTGCATAATATCCCATCGTATGTATATACCACAGTTTGTTTAGCCATTCTTCTGTTGATGGACATTTTGGCTGTTTCCATCTCTTTGCAATTGTAAATAATGCTGCTATAAACATTGGTGTGCAAATGTCCGTTTGTGTCTTTGCCCTTAAGTCCTCTGAGTAGATACCTAGCACTGGTATTCCTGGGTCATATGGCAATTCTATATTCGGCTTTTTGAGGAACTGCCAAACTGCCTTCCACTGTGGTTGCACAATTTGACATTCCCACCAACAGTGGATAAGTGTGCCTCTTTCTCCGCATCCTCTCCAGCACTTGTCATTTTCTGTTTTGTTGATAATGGCCATTCTGGTGGGTGTGAGATGATATCTCATTGTGGTTTTGATTTGCATTTCTCTAATGGCCAGGGACATTGAGCATCTCTTCATGTGCCTTTTGGCCATTTGTATTTCCTCTTCTGGTAGGTGTCTGTTCAAGTCTTTTTCCCATTTTGTAATTGGGTTGGCTGTCTTTTTGTTGTTGAGTTGGACAATCTCTTTATAAATTCTGGATACTAGACCTTTATCTGATATGTCATTTCCAAATATTGTCTCCATTGTGTAGGCTGTCTTTCTACTTTCTTGATGAAGTTCTTTGATGCACAAAAGTGTTTAATTTTGAGGAGCTCCCATTTCTTTCTTTCTTTCTTCAGTGCTCTTGCTTTAGGTGTAAGGTCCATAAAACCACCTCCAATTATAAGATATCTCCCTGCATTTTCCTCTAACTGTTTTATGGTCTTAGACCTAATGCTTAGATCTTTGATCCATTTTGAGTTAACTTTTGTATAGGGCGTGAGATACGGGTCCTCTTTCATTCTTTTGCATATGGATATCCAGTTCTCTAGGCACCATTTATTGAAGAGACTGCTCTGTCCCAGGTGAGTTGGCTTGACTGCCTTATCAAAGATCAAATGTCCATAGATGAGAGGGTCTATATCTGAGCACTCTATTCGATTCCATTGGTCAATATATCTATCTTTATGCAAGTACCATGCTGTTTTGACCACTGTGGCTTCATAATATGCCTTAAAGTTAGGCAGCATGAGACCTCCAGCTTCGTTTTTTTTCCTCAAAATACTTTTAGCAATTCGGGGCATCCTGCCCTTCCAGATAAATTTGCTTATTGGTTTTTCTATTTCTGAAAAATAAGTTGTTGGGATTTTGATTGGTATTGTGTTGAATCTTTAAATCAATTTAGGTAGAATTGACATCTTAACTATATTTAGTCTTCCAATCCATGAACATGGTTGGAAGACTTCCAATCCCTTCCATCTATTTAGGTATTCTGTGATTTCTTTTAACAGTTTCTTGTAGTTTTCTTTGTATAGGTCTTTTGTCTCTTTAGTTAAATTTATTCCTAGGTATTTTATTCTTTTAGTTGCAATTGTAAATGGGATTCGTTTCTTGATTTCCCCCTTAGCTTGTTCATTACTAGTGTATAGAAACACTACAGATTTTTGAATGTTGATCTTGTAACCTGCCACTTTGCTGTACTCGTTTATTAGCTCTAGTAGTTTTGCTGTGGATTTTTCAGGGTTTTCGACGTATAGTATCATATCATCTGCAAACAGTGATAGTTTTACTTCTTCCTTTCCAATTTTGATGCCTTGTGTTTCTTTTTCTTGTCTAATTGCTCTGGCTAGAACCTCCAACACGATGTTGAATAACAGTGGTGATAGTGGACACCCTTGTCTTGTTCCTGATCTTAGGGGGAAAGTTTTCAATTTTTCCCCATTGAGGATGATGTTAGCTGTGGGTTTTTCATATATTCCCTTTATCATTTTAAGTAAGTTCCCTTGTATTTCCATCCTTTGAAGTGTTTTCAACAGGAAAGGATGTTGAATCTTGTCAAATGCCTTCTCTGCATCAATTGAGATGATCATGTGATTTTTCTGCTTTGATTTGTTGATACGGTGTATTACATTAATTGATTTTCTTATGTTGAACCATCCTTGCATACCTGGGATGAATCCTACTTGGTCATGATGTATAATTCTTTTAATGTGTTGCTGGATTTGATTTGCTAGAATTTTGTTGAGGATTTTTGCATCTATATTCATTAGAGAGATTGGTCTGTAGTTTTCTTTTTTTGTAATATCTTTGCCTGGTTTTTGGTATGAGGGTGATGTTGGCTTCATAGAATGAATTAGGTAGCTTTCCCTCCACTTCGATTTTTTTGAAGAGTTTGACAGGGTTGGTACTAATTCTTTCTGGAATGTTTGATAGAATTCACATGTGAAGCTGTCTGGTCCTGGACTTTTCTTTTTAGGAAGCTTTTGAATGACTGATTCAATTTCTTTACTTGTGATTGGTTTTTTGAGGTCATCTATTTCTTCTTGAGTCAAAGTTGGTTGTTCATGCCTTTCCAGGAACCCATCCCTTTCATCTAAATTGTTGTATTTATTAGCGTAAAGTTGTTCATAGTATCCTGTTATTACCTCCTTTATTTCTGTGAGGTCAGTGTTATGTCTCCTCTTCCATTTCTGATCTTATTTATTTGCATTCTCTCTCTTCTTCTTTTTGTCAATCTTGCTAAGGGCCCATCAATCTTGTTGATATTCTCATAGAACCAACTTCTGGTCTTATTGATTTTCTCTATTGTTTTCATGTTTTCAATTTCATTTATTTCTGCTCTAATCTTTGTTATTTCTTTCCTTTTGCTTGCTTTGGGATTAGTTTGCTGTTCTTTCTCCAGTTCTTCCAAGTGGACAGTTAATTCCCAAATTTTTGCCCTTTCTTCTTTTTTGATATAGGCATTTAGGGCAATAAATTTCCCTCTTAGCACTGCCTTTGCTGCGTCCCATAGGTTTTGATATGTTGTGTTTTCATTTTCATTCACCTTGAGATATTTACTGATTTCTCTTGTAATTTCTTCCTTGACCCACTTGTTGTTTAAGAGTGTGCTGTTGAGCCTCCACGTATTTGTGAATTTTCTGGCACTCTGCCTATTATTGATTTCCAACTTCATTCCTTTATGATCCGAGAAAGTGTTGTGTATGATTTCAATCTTTTTAAATTTGTTGAGACTTGCTTTGTGACCCAGCATATGGTCTATCTTTGAGAATGTTCCATGAGCACTTGAGAAAAAGGTGTATCCTGCTGTTGTGGGATGTAATGTCCTATAAATATCTGTTAAGTCTAGCTCATTTATTGTAATATTCAAATTCTCTATTTCTTTACTGATCCTCTGTCTAGATGTTCTGTCCATTGATGAGAGTGGGGAATTGAAGTCTCCAACTATTATGGTAGATGTGTCTATTTCCCTTTTCAGTGTTTGCAGTGTATTCCTCACGTATTTTGGGGCATTCTGGTTCGGTTCATGAATATTTATGATTGTTATGTCTTCTTGTTTAATTGTTCCTTTTATTAGTAGATAGTATCCTTCTTTGTCTCTTTTAACTATTTTACATTTGAAGTCTAATTTGTTGGATACTAGTATAGCTACTCCTGCTCTTTTCTGGTTGTTATTTGCATGAAATATCTTTTTCCAACCTTTCACTTTCAACCTATGTTTATCTTTGGGTCTAAGATGTGTTTCCTGTAGACAGCATATAGAAGGATCCTGTTTTTTAATCCATTCTGCCAGTCTATGTCTTTTGATTGGGGAATTCAGTCCATTAACATTTAGTGTTATTACTCTTTGGGTAATACTTTCCTCTACCATTTTGCCTTTTGTATTATATATATCATATCTGATTTTCCTTCTTTCTACACTCTTCTCCATACCTCTCTCTTCTGTCTTTTTGTATCTGACTCTAGTGCTCCCTTTAGTATTTCTTGCAGAGCTGGTCTCTTGGTCACAAATTCTCTCAGTGACTTTTTGTCTGAAAATGTTTTAATTTCTCCCTCATTTTTGAAGGGCAATTTTGCTGGATATAGAAGTCTTGGTTGGCAGTTTTTCTCTTTTAGTAATTTAAATATATCATCCCACTGTCTTCTTGCCTTCATGGTTTCTGCTGAGAAATCTACACATAGTCTTATTGGGTTTCCCTTGTATGTGATGGATTGTTTTTCTCTTGCTGCTTTCAAGATCCTCTCTTTCTCTTTGACCTCTGACATTCTAACTAGTAAGTGTCTTGCAGAATGCCTGTTTGGATCTATTCTCTTTGGTGTGTTCTGCACTTCTTGGATCTATAATTTTAGGTCTTTCATAAGAGTTGGGAAATTTTCAGTGATAATTTCTTCCATTAGTTTTTCTCCTCCTTTTCCCTTCTCTTCTCCTTCTGGGACACCCACAACCCGTATATTTGTGCACCTCATATTATCATTCAATTCCCTGAGCCCCTGTTCAAATTTTTCCATTCTTTTCCCTATAGTTTCTGTTTCTTTTTGGATTTCAGATGTTCCATCCTCCAGTTCACTAATTCTAACCTCTGTCTCTTGAAATCTACCATTGTAGGTTTCCATTGTTTTTTTCATCTCTCCTACTGTATCTTTCATTCCCATAAGTTCTGTGATTTGTTTTTTCAGACTTTCTATTTCTTCTTTTTGTTCAGCCCATGTCTTCTTCATGTCCTCCCTCAATTTATTGATTTGGTTTTTGCAGAGGTTTTCCATTTCTGTTCGTATATTCAGAATTAGTTGTCTCAGCTCCTGTATCTGATTTGAACTATTGATTTGTTCCTTTGACTGGGCCATATCTTCAATTTTCCTGGTGTGATTTGTTATTTTTTGCTGGCATCTGGACATTTAATTACCTTAATTAGTTTATTCTGGAGATTGCTTTCACTTATCTTACGTAGGGTTTTCTTGCTAGATGAGTTTGTTGTCTATCTGTTCATTGACCTTCAGTTCTGCTTTTTCTGAGCCTCTAGCTTAAGCCCTGTTTAACAGAGGGTAAATTTTCAGTTCTTATTTTCTTGTTTCTTCTCTAGCTTGTAAGGTGCCTTTTCCCTCCCTACCCTTAGGAGGGTCTACATAGGTATTACAGACTCCAGCCGGGTTTTCCTGGACTAAGCTGGCCTCCTTTCAGGGGGAAGGAATCACCTGCATCAGTTTTCCCTGAGTGTGAGACCCAGCAGGTTGAAAGACTTTCCTGTGAAGTCTCTGGGCTCTGTTTTTCTTATCCTGCCCAGTATGTGGCGCTTGTCTGTCTGTGGGTCCCACCAGCAAAAGATGTTGTGGCTCCTTAACTTTGGAAGGCTCTCCCTGCTTGGGGCATGGTGGAGACAGAGGAAAGGTTGTAGGCTGGTTAATGGCTTCAAATTGCGAAGCCCTGGGATCTGAATTCCTTGAGAGAGGAATTCCACCTGAGTTGCGTTTCACCCCTCCCGTGGGGAAGGTTCAGCTGGTAGACAGCCCTGAAAGCAGCCTGTTTCTGCATTTGGGGCAGTTGCAGCCTGTGTAATCCCGGCGCTGAGTCCAGAGGCAACCAAGCCTCCATAGAAACAACCTCAGAAGGCTCTGTTTCATCCCCTTTCCTCTTTTTCAGTTAGCTCAATAGGTGACTTCCGCCTTAATAAGTTTCACCTGAGCTGGTGGCCTATTTTTTAGTAGTCAGAATTTGTTTATTAATGCTACTATTGGTGTTTGGTTGGACTCAGTCCCTGCTACTGTTGGAGATTCTTTCCTTTCCCTCCGGGAAGCCACCTGTGAGGGAGGGGCACCGGTCGCTGGTCGCCAGCTGCCGCAGCTTGGAGAACTCGCTGTTCTGAGACTCGCAGCCAGTCTGGGAAGCCGCCTGTGAGGGATGGGTGCCGGCCGTCGGCCACCGCGGCTTGGGGAAGCACGCACTGCTTGGGGAACTCACCGCTGCGGAGACTCGCAGCCGGTCCAGCTGGTCCAGACTGGGGTACGCTGTGTGTCCGGTCTCTGTCGTGGCTCTGGGAGCTGTTCTGTACTGTTTCTGGTTATTTAGTAGTTGCTCTGGAGGATGAACTAAAATGCACTCACCTTACTAAGCTACCATCTTGGCCCCCCATATATCATTTTTAATTATCATCAATTTATCTGGAGTTCATTCAACAATACTGGCAATCCTTGATTTCCTGAAATAAGCTTTTAAGCATTGATTCAGAATGCATTTCACCATCGTGATAAATGTCTCCAAAGATGACTGCCGACAATTTCTCTCACCCCAAATGTGCATGCTGTATCCTCCCACCAAGACACGAAATGTATTTCTCCTTCCCTCCCTTGAATCTGGCCTGGTCTGTTCATTTACCTTGATCAGTAGAATGTGGCAGAAGTAACACTATTTCAATTCTGGGCCTATCCCTTAAGAGTTTAAAAGGCATGACACTCTGATTTCACTGTCTTGGAATCCAGCAGCAATGATGTAAGGAAATCCAGGTTGTCCTGCTGAAATTGGTGAGGCCCTGGAGGATGAGATCCAGGTGAAAGAGAGAGCACACTGAGGAGAACAGAGACACCAGCCAATAGTCAGCACCCAGGCCTGAGACATGTGAGCAACGCTTTTCTGGACCTTCCAGCCCAATCCATCTGCCAGCTAAATGCAGCTGTGTGAGGACCCAAACCAGCACCAAGTGGGGCTGAAGAGCCAGCAGGTCAATCCAAAGAATTGAGGAAAATAATAAGTTGTTGTTTTAAAATATGAAGTTTTGGGTGGTTTGTTACCCAGTAATCAATAATGGACACAATCACATTCCCCAAAAACTAGCAGGAAAGTCTGTTTAATCCATAAACTTGATACATTTTTCAATAAGAAATAACAGAAAATTTTACATACAATTCAGAAGGTGTAGAAAACCCAAGAGGACTCTGGCTATTGTCATACAAATGAAGACATGAACTCCCCATCAGAATTCAACAAACTAGAAAAGTGTTCATAGTCTTTCTGAATTCCTATTCTTTCCCCTGAGGCATTCTGTTTTTTAAAAAGAAAGAGTAATTTTTTTAAAAAAGAACCTTCCTTTCCGATCACTTTTCAAACTTAGGCAGAATGACTTTCACAGCTTTAGTCAAGTTTGTCAAAAAGTAATTTTCTACCTAATTTATTTTCACAGAAGTCGGACCTTCTCAGAGACTGAGGAAGAATTCCTTTCCAACAAGAGTGAGAATGAAACTTAGATTTCTTCCAAGGTTTCCAAAATTCCTTCTGGCTATTTTGCATGTGTCAGGGACACCAAGAACAGGCTCTGCTTAACCCAGCAGGCCACCAGGCAGGCAGAGAGCATGAAGAATCCCCCTGTGGCACCCTCAGGAACTTACTTGTGATTCTCCGCCACAGCTCATCCATCAGCCCTGAGTCATGGTCCATTGGAAACAGAAATCTTGGTTTCTTGGGGCTGTTACACAGTGAAGAGTATAAGGAAATCCAGTGTGGCTTCTTGTTTACATGGGTCAAATGGAGGTGCAACAAACTGAAAACTAATTTTGACTCCAAATTTACTAAATAATTTATGGTTAGCCCAACAGATAAAAATCTTCCCAGAGAAGGAAAGCAGTCAGGTAAATAACTGTGGCTTTCTAAGTGATGTGTAGTTTTTTGCTTATCTTCTTTCTGTCCTTTTTTTGCCGTTCCTTTGCCTCATTATTGCTGTATATAAATGAAAAGACTTTTTATTAGTGAATAGTCCTGAAGGATGACATCATTTCCTAGTACAGACATCTCTGTGCTTGGTGCCCCCACCCCCAGCAGTGCACATCAATCTTTTCCTTTATTACCCCAGATCCAACTATGGGGCTGTCATGAAACATTAGTGATTTTTACAGATTCCAATTATAGTGATAGAAATGATCATGCAGAGAGTAATTCAGTGCATGCACTAGCACAGTCAACCCTTTCCATTGTGTTTCCAACTGCATTCTTGAACTCACTTTTAATATTTCAGATGTTGTGGGGAAAAGTTGAGAAGTTGGCTGTATTCTCTTGCCCAACTATGATTACGATGCACAAAATATGGACAGTTTTGCAATAGTGGATAAAGTATTATCTTTGCCAGACTAAATTCACTCTGACCACGGGGCACCTTGCTATGAGTTGCCACAAAGAGTTGCCACAAAGAGGAAACTAGGGGAGAAAAATGGGGATGGCCCTCCTGAACATTTGTTTAGGATCTATTATGGACTAGACTAGACACTTCACACATATTTTTTCTCAGTCAATTCTCAAGACAGCCCTATGAGTTAGATATTCCTAACCCCATTTTATGGATGGTTACTTCACCATCTACCTCAAGCACTCTCTTCCCTAACCAGCCCTACCCTCATTCATGTGGCTACCTCCTAATTATCCTTTAGGACAGAAGCAGTCATTAATCAACTTCTCCAAGAACACTCTCCTGACCTCCTGTGTTAGTTAGATTCAGTTGTCAACTTGGTCAGGTGAGCATACCTAGTTCTGTTGTTGAGGACACAAGCCAATTGTACGTGAATCTCATCTGTTGCTAATTACATCTGCAGTCGGCTAGGAGGCGTGTCTGCTGCAATGAGTGACATTTGACTTAATTGGCTGGTGTTTAAATGAGAGAACGCAATGTAGCACAGCCAAGCAGCTCGGCATTCCTCATCTGAGCACTAGCAGCTCAGCCCAGGCCTTTGGAGATGCAGAAAGAAGTCACCCCAGGGAAAGTTGTTGGAACCCAGGGGCCTGGAGAGAAGACCAACAGAGACCATCTTGTGCCTTCCACATAAGAAAGAACCTCAGTGGAAAGTTAGCTGCCTTTCCTCTGAAGAACCAACAAAATAAATTCCCTTTTATTAAAAGCCAATCCGTCTCTGGTGTGTTGCATTCCGGCAGCTAGCAAACCAGAACACCTCCCCTCCTCTCCCACAGCATCCTGTGTTTAGCACTATTATAGCCCTTATTATATTCTATGGTAATTATTTGTTTAATATTCTGTCAGTTTCCACTAGACTCCTGGGGGAGGAATTTCACCTTATTCATTCTTTGTGTTTCTCAGATTTGGCATAGCACCTGATAAATGTTCTGTGCTTAATGAATGTTTGTGGAATGAACTGAGAAAATTGCCCATAGGCAGAAAGCTAGTAAGGGGTGGAGCTTCTGTTTGAGTTCAGATCTGCTTGACTCTAAATAAAGCCTTATCACAATAGCTTCTATTCAAGAAGTTTTATTAAGTAGACATAGAATGCAAAGCATTGTTTCAGTGAAGAAGGAAGAAAGAGGAAAACTCATTATCCAAGTTTAAATTGATGTTAGGGGTCGTGGAGAATCTACTGGCATTCTCAGAGAATGTGCATTCAGTGATAGGTTGCTGATGAAAATGAGGGTTAGTCCTGCAGCACTGTGTAGAATGAATTAGCTGTTTGCACAGACAATAGAGCAGTTCTGCCCCCTTTCCCATCCTTCTGTGCCACCAAGGGTCACAAGGACCAGAGGACAATAGTGTCTCCTGCTGTCTCTCTTCAAGGTATAAAGGTATCAGAAGAACACCCCAAAGAATACCCAGCCCAAGACTTTACTATTATTCCCAAAAGTAAAAACGTAAACAAACAACTTTAATTTTCAAACTTTGGCAAGGTATCCTGAGTAGCTAACTGATGGCCTCTATGTGACAAATAGCTGTAATGGGTCCTGTTTTTCTATACCAAGAAAGCAATGGAAAAGGAAGAGAGAGAGACTGGCAATACTTTGCATAATAATATACTATTATGCATTATATTATATTATATAATATTCTACCACCATCATGGGCAAGAGCAGTTGAGTGGACCATGCTGCAATTAGGAATATGTTTCCTTTCCTCAACATGGATTTAAACTGCAATGCATGTTTGTGTGTATGTATGTGTGTGCTGTCAGTGTGTGGATTCGGTCTCAGTGACCTAATAGCTATACACAGGATCCTCCAGAAGGATGAGGAATCCTATTTGCACTCATACCAGCTTAGGGAATCCAAGGGGAGCAGTTAAATCCTGTCAAAAGCTCAGAGACAAATCTTTGGCCTAACTTTAGTCAAGGATTGTTTTGTGTCAAAAAACAGAACTCACGTAAACTAATCCAAAAAAGCAGGCAGGGGGTGGGTTCTGGGAGGAAATGCCCTCTTGACACTGAAAACCATCTGTCCCCCAGTAGAGAGGATCTGATTAGCTCCCTCTGTCCAATGCTTTGCCCACCTCAATTCCCCCATCAAATCAGCAGTGGCAGCAAAACCAGACCCAACACAGTCCAAACATGGCCATGCTGTTGGTGAACAGGGAAAGAGGGAAGTGGATGAGACTGGTGTACCCATAAGTATTGTTTCCTACATTCTCTATACTTTAGAAATTCTTGTAAGCTATCCTAAATATTTTTTGGGAAAAAAGATGAGAGAGAAAGAAAGGTAGCTGGAGGAATGGGAATTTGGGGGAGTAAGGGCAAAATATTTTTTTTATATAACAAACAATTATGGAGTGCCTACACTACAAAATTGCACGTAACACAGTAAGTTCCAGTAAGCCCAAGGAAAATTTAGTCTTGGTGCCAACTTTGGCACAGATGTCAGAGTTTGCAATACCAGTTCTTCAGCTTCTATATTTTCATACCTGTATGATGAAAGCAAATGTTCAAAGCAATGACTCAGGAATCTCAAGAGCCTCTAGCAACAAAGAAAGATATACTTATATGTTCATGGAACTGTCTGAGGGCAGGAAGTTCCAAATGGACTTGTTCATTTGGAAATATTTTCAACAATATCTGGAAAAAAGGGACTTTGTATTTCATTTTAAGCTGATCTTTCAACAAACAGCATGCTCCATTCCCTATTGAAGGCCTTACTATAAAATGAATTCATGCCACAGTGAGTAGAAAAGTAAAAAGAACTGGGAAAATAAAAACTGTACAAGAATATCATTTGGTGGTAGACATAATTTGATTATTTCCTGGCTGCATGATCTATCTGCAAATACCTGCAAAGCTGCAAAATATGTACCAAATAGGGAAGCACAAAACTAAGCCTACTCCTTTTCATACCTCTGAATGAGGCACTTTGCATAAATCCTGGAGGGGTCCAATGCAGAGTAATTAGGATAATGGCTAACACCATGCACCACTATGTCAGGTACTTAGCATACCATATCTTTTAAAAATAACACACACACACACACACACACACACACATGCACATATGTATTTATATAACTGTAAGAGGTAGAGATTATCACCACCATTTTATAGAAGAAGAAACTGAGTCTCACTGTGCAAATTAAACCTTTTGATTACCCAGCCCAATCTATTTTTAAGAACTTTGTGTGGCCTAATAAAGCAGTGACTAAAGAACAGACAATAATGTTGAAAGCAAATTAATTACCCAGTATTTGTCTGAAGACGCAATCCAAATTCTAACACTGTAACGGATTTTGGAGGGTCTGAATGATTCATTCATCTCAGTGTGTTTTAATTCTACAATTTAATTCAGCAACAACTTGCATCCCAAATCATGCATAAAGGTAATGACCACTCATAAAAATCCTTAAGGAGCCTAACTCTTGAGTTCATTCGTGGAGGTGAGCCAAGAGGTTTTTAACCTCAGCACATATGTGATGGGGTGGCATAATCACCTTGAGCCAAGATCAAATTTGATAACGGGAAAGTCATCTGTTAGAGAAAATCATTTAAAGATCACAGCAGAATTGCTTGTTTAAAAGTGATTATAATACTGAGGTGCAAATTTTGATGTTTATTAACATTTTTATTGTTGCTGTTTTAAATGGACTGTTTAGCAGACTATTTCTTTATCTGTTCTGGCCCCTCCCACCTTGGCTCTGATGAATTGGCCTTTAAAAATTACTGAAATCATACCGTGCTATAGAAACTGGAGCTGAGCATCTCTGTGAGGGCTTTTCAGCAAAATCAACCATCAACAAAACCGGATGATTAGAAGGGGACAGTGTCATGTGGAACAGCAGAAGGAATAAAGTTGCCTTTGGCAAGAATATGAAATTAGGTAGTTTGGGAGCAACAGGAGTGGGAAAAGCATTTACATTTCCAGTTTTGCAGTCACCAATGTAGATGACACACTGTCCCCTGTGTTCAGTTTTACTTTCTAGTTGAGCTTTTCCTCCTGTCAGCAATAAGGCCTCTTTTTCCAGGCTCTTTAAACAGAAGGAAATAGCCCTGCCATTCCTCTGCTCACTAACCCCTGTGCCTGCATGCTCTTCCATCTCCTCTTCTCCTAATCTCAAGGTATCCACCTATTTTGGCATTATCTTGCTTCACTCTGGTTGGGGTTACAGGGAGGGAGGGGATCTCAAAGCAAAAACTGAATATGCCCAGTGGGTAGGGCTGTCCTGACACATCCTCAGTAGCTCCCTAGACCCTTCTTGAATGTTCCATGTTTTCCTATCTATTCCATGTTCTCGGGGTTGGATGCTCCCCAAAGCACAGTGGACCATTTTTGTGAGCAGCTGGCAGGGTCATTATCAGACCACCTATTACAACCATGTAATTTCTCCAATAGTTATAAAGAGAAGTTGTACAGTTAGTTTTTAATGCTGGCATAAAGGAGAAAAGGATATTCTGATAAGGAGTTTTATAGACTAGAACATTTAAAAAACACTTAAATATATAAGAAATAGGTCATAGTGGTTGTCTCTGGGGAGAGAAAGTGGAATAATGGGACAGGGGCAAGAGGGGGCTCATTTTTCACTGTACTTAAATCCTTTTACATATTTTGGCTTTTGTATTGTGAGAATTGTTTAAAATTATGTTTTAAAGGATTTGGGGGCCTTTTAGTTGACCTTGAGATGTAAGACATGTGTGTTTTTAAAAACTTGAATCCTAGACAACTGTTCATTCACCCCTCCCCCAGACTGAAGTCCTCTCAAGTAGAGGCAGCCCATTCTCCCATTCTCAAGGCTTGCCCACAGAATTGGTGCAAGAATAGGGAGTTGTGGGACTAGTGTTCTCCATGCTGTTTCTAACTTTACTGTTCATACAAAACTACTCTTTCAATGTTCCTGTCTTCCAGGTATTCCATGCTTATAACATCTACATTTATTGAGCTTTTGCAAAATTTATAGCACTGCTAAATGCTCTAATTTCATAGTCTAGTTAATTCCTATTTACAGATATGAAAGCTGGAACTAAGAGAGGATAAGTGATTGCCTGGCAATTGTGTGCTATGCTGGGATTCAAATCCAGGTGTATCTAAAGTCTACACTCTTAATTCCAACACAATATTCTCTTTTTTCCTCTCTGTGTTGCTCACTTCTATTTTCTCCTGTATCTCCCAGATTCACTGACAAGTTTTCCATGTGACATGGTGTTTCTGTTGTCTCCTTACTTTGCCTTCATCCTGGGATGAGATAAGGGACCATGGGAGGACAAATAGAGAAGGTTGGAGGCACTCTGGATGAGGTGTGGGGGGTGCAGAATGAAAACCATCAGTTGGAAATAACCAGGCACTGCCTCCTTCTCACTCTTTATCACTATTTCTCCCCCCCATCCCCCCCCCACACACTCATACATACAAACACAAACACACATCCCAAAGTCCTGACAACTGATGATTCCACAATTGAGGATTTTGGCTCAATTCCTCTCTTCTTTTGAGTCTTGTGCTTTAGCTTTTTATTTAATCTTTTGTTAGGCACATCACTAAAAGGAGCACAGAGAAACCTACCTGGTGGATGCCTGCTTAGCTGACAGAAAAGAATACTGTCACAGATAGGAAGTCTATAAGAGGTTGTGATGGGCACAGTACAGAGTGGAACAGAGCATGGAAGAGGGAATCAAAAACTGGCCAGCAACAGGCTGAAACAGGAAAGAGGAGGACAGCTGGTATCCAGGGAGCTCAGGTGGACAAATGGAGGAAAGGAGCATTTATTTTGCCTTTCTTTAAAATTTAGAAAGCAATCATAGAAACAAGAAATCATCTTCCTCCCCTTGCCCCTTGCCTAATCAATGGCCTGAAAATAAATGTTTGAATTACTGTCCTCTTCTCAGATCTTCCAAAAAACTACTCTACAGTGGGAAAAAAAAAAAAAAAAAAACTATAAACAGAGCCTGTGTTCTGGGAAAAAAATAGATAACTCTATTGGATAATTAGAGCTGAAGGGATACAGATTGTGCAACAGGACTGAATATAAAAACTCAGAAATGGACAGCACAATATTACCTAACTGTAATACAATTATGTTAAAACACTGAATGAACCTGCATATGAGAATGATAGAGGGAGGAGGGCTGGGGCATAAATGAAATCACAAAGAAAGATAGACGATAAAGATTGAGATGGTGTAATCTAGGAATGTCTAGAGTGTATAATGATAGTGACTAAATGTACAAATTTTAAAAATGTTTTTGCATGAGGAAGAACAAAAGAATGTCATTACTGCAGTGTGCTGAAAATAGATCGTACTTAATATTTTAAAATTTCAACTAATGTGTGAGACTAAAGCAAAAAATGTTTATTTGGTACAAATCTATGCTTTGACCAGTGCATTTACTAATATAACTTATGTAGATAGCTTGGTTGAACAACATAAGTACATGGAACCTTGGGTAAGACATGAGATTTTGTTGGTTTGTCCAGAATGATGCCCCAATGAATCCCAGAGTGATTTGATCAGTGAGTGGAAAAGTATTTGCAAAGTTCCCCTCAGGGAATGGTGAGAATGGGGGGAAACTCAACTTCCCCAAGTTGAATTCTTGATATTCTCACAAGCAGTGTGGACAACCAAAGCTATAGGCTGAGCCCCCAGTCTTGGGGTTTGTTCATATGAAACTTAACCCCACAGGGGATAGGTCAAGTCTACTTAAAATTAAGCCTAAGAGTCACCCCCAAGAGAACCTCTTTTGTTGCTCAGATGTGGCCTCTCTCTCCAGCCAACACAACAAGCAGACTCACCACCCTCCCCCTATCTACGTGGGACATGACTACCAGGGGTGTGGATCTTCCTGGCAGCGTGGGACAGAAATCCCAGAATGAGCTGAGATTCAGCATCAGGGTATTGAGAAAAATTCTAGAATGAGCTGAGACCCAGCATCAAGGGATTGAGAAAACCTTCTCGACCAAAAGGGGGAAGAGTGAAATGAGACAAAGTGTCAATGGCTGAGAGATTCCAAACAGAGTCGTGAGGTTATCCTGGAGGTTATTCTTATGCATTAAGTAGATATCACCTTGTTATCCAAGATGTAATGGAGAGGCTGGAGGGAACTGCCTGAAAATGTAGAGCTGTGTTCCAGTAGCCATGTTTCTTGATGATGATTGTATAATGATATAGCTTTCACAATGTGACTGTATGATTGTGAAAAACCTGTGTCTGATGCTCCTTTTATCTACCTTGTCAACAGATGAGAGGAACATATGGAATAAAAATAAATAATAGGGGGAACAAATGTTAAAATAGATGTAGTTTGAAATGCTAGTGATCAATGAAAGGGATCAGTAAGGGGTATGGCCTGTAAAAATTTTTTTTCTGCTTGTTATATTTTTCTGTTGTCTTTTTATCACTTTTTCTGAATTGATGCTAATGTTCTGGGAAATGATCATGATGATGAATATGCAACTATGTGATGATATTGTGACTTGCTGAGTGTATATGTTGGGAATGTTTGTTTCTTGTAATTTTTTTTAATTAATAAAAAAAAATAGATAACTCAAACCCAAAGTGTGTGCCATAAGCCCCACTGAGGGGACATGCACATGCACACACACAAAACCTAAACAACAAAATTATCTAGATGGGTACATTTTAAGTTTCCTACACCTTGTGTCCCAGGCAGAAAAAAATGCTGTTTCAATTCCTGACAGGGGAACTGCTTCAAAGAGAATTGCTAGAGGATTTAAACAGCTTTCTGAATAAGGCAAAACTAATACTGTCAAGAAGATTTCAATTATTCTTCTTTCTTGTTTTCCCTTGCCGTTTCTATTTTTTTTTTCTCCCATGCCACACCTCCTGATCTTTTCTTTCTTTCCACCCACCCTCTTTTGTTTCCTCCAATTTCTTTCACAAAACTATAAGAGAGCAGTCAATAGCACTGTTTTAACTATATCACAGTGTTTTGGGGAATTAGAAAAAAATAATTGCTATACATCATTAGGCAACTGTCAGCCAGGAAATAAAAAATCCAAATGAGAGTCCTGGGAGTAGAACCTCAGAGAGCAGCTCATAATCAGTGCAATGAGAACTGATGCATCTTTTGGGGATGGTTTTACTCCATCAGCTGGACTGATGGCAAAAGGTGAGTACTTTTACTAAGGTTAGCACCATAAACATAGCAAAAAGCAACAGCAGTTCTCAATACCTATTATTTCATTAAAATATTTTAGCAGACATATAGGTAAGTTTCTAACATAATGTCACTGATCTAAAAACCTTTGTTTTAGAGATGAAGGTGGGAAAAAGGACCTGGGTAATTATAGAGACAGCATTTCTATGGTTTTGAGTATCCATGCAGAAACCTCTGTAGGGAAGTTGTTTTAGTTTGCTAGCTGCTGGAATGCAATATACCAGAAACAGAATGGTTTTTCAAAAGGAGAATTTAATAAGTTGCAAGTTAACAGTTTTCAGGCTGTAGAAATGTCCCAATTAAAGCAAGTTTATAGAAATGGTCAATAAAAGACATCCAGGGAAAGATACCTTGATTCAAGAAGGCTGAAGTTCTCTCACAGGTAGAAAGGCACATGGTGAACGTGGTCAGGGTTTCTCTCTCAGTTGGAAGGTCACATGGCAAACATGGCATCATCTGCTAGCTTCCTCTCCAGCTCCCCTGGAGGCATTTTCCTTCTTTATCTCCAAAAATCACCAGCTGGTAGGATCTCTGTTTCATGGTGCTGTGGTGTTCTCTGCTCTGTCAGATTCTCCAGCATTCTCCAAAATGTTTTCTCTTTTATAGGATTCCAGTAAAGTAATCAAGACCCACCTAGAATTCTAGCTTAACAACCACTTTCGATTGAGTCACATCTTCAGGGAGATGATCTAATTAAAGTTTCAATCATAAAGTACTGAATAGGGATTAAAAGAAATGGATGCCTTTACAAAATGAGATTAGATTAGAACATGGCTTTTCTAGGGTACACACATCCTTTCAAGCTGGCACAGAAGTAAAGAACTCAATCAGGATCCAGGCAAAGAAAACAAGACCTACTCTGTGCCAAATATACACTAAGCAAGCTTGCAACCCCTGCCCTGGTAAACTTAAAGTCTGCTGGAGAGGTAGCATGTAATAAGAAACAATATCCTAACAAGTGCAACAAGGTTAAGAATATATATGGGGTGGATGTGGGGTATGACAGCAGTGTAGGGAGGTGTGAAATTTGTTAGTCCTCTAGGGCAGCTAGTAAATAGTCAGGAACTGTCTGGAACACATGTTTGGGGGACATCCATGACCAGACACATATCGTATACCAGTCTGCAACAGGTGGAAGAGTTGAAATAACAGCACAGAACTGACTAAAGTCCCCCAAACTGTAGACATTGGTATTGCCCTCCTGCCCCCAACTGACATGGCAGGCTGTTTTGGAGTCACTACCCCATGGAGAAAAGAAGCAGTTCTACTAGGAGCAAGGCAAGGAGAGCTCAAGCAAGCTCCAATTGTGAATTTAATTAACAAATTTGAACTGCTGAATACAAGCTCCAAACAGATATACCCAAAGCAAGCATAAAAGGAACCCCTGAGGTCTATCCCAATGAGAGGAGGCTGGGCTGACACCCCCCCCCATAAAAAAAGAAAAAAAAACACCACAACAACACAAGAGATGCTTTTGGAATCTGCTGGACTCAAAATACTGGAAAAGCACTGAGCTCAGAATATGGTAAAGGGCTGTGCTACAATAAAAGGGCACATAGAGCCATGGTACCAACTCCGGCTCTTGACTGGCAAAGAGGGAATGGGAGTGGGGCCTGGGTGGTGGGGACCAGCTCTGAAAAGGATATTTTTTGAAAAACATTTTTAGCAACCCATTAATTAAAAAAATAAATAAATAAAAAGTCTCGGGCATTTTCAGTTGTCATCACTTAACCAGGCAAGGGCAGAGTCAAGGTACACTAAGAGACAAAGTAACTAATCAGGTGAAAGAGATAATTCCCTAAAGAGAATATCTTCCCCAAGGAAAGAGCGAACAAGACCCTGAACAAGTGGTGGCTCTCATTCAATAATTCAGACCCCAGGGGCTGGAAAACAGAAATAATTTAGCTTGCCTTCCACCTTACCCTCTGTCTAAACCACACCCATGGCAGGCAGAGAATTAAAGGCATTGCCCCACTTTATACCAATGGGGAACTGCAAACTGACAAGTGCCACCTGCTGGGCAGGAGAGGAAAAGCACAGAGTCAAGGACTTCTCAGGAAAGACTGGCAATCTGCTGGGTCCCACCTTTAGGGATACTTGCTACTGATTACTTCCTCTTCCTGAGACCTGGTCCTGTTCTGTCTGGGAAAATCTGATTGGGTCTGATCATATCTGGGGAGACTGTGCTGGTTTGAATCTTTTATGTACCCCCAGAAAAGCCATGTTTTAATCCCGATCCATTTTGTGGGAACAGATGTTTCTCTTAATCCCTATTCAATACTGTAGGTTGGGAACTTGATTAGATTATCTCCATGGAGATGTGGCACACCCAATTGTGGTTGTGGCCTTTAATTAGATGGAGATGTGACTCCACCCAGTCCAGGTAGGTCTTGATTAGCTTACTGGAATCTTTTAAAAGAGAAAACATTTTGGAGTGAGCCAGAAATGACAGAATTCAAGTCTTCCTTGAATTAAGGTATCCACCCCTGGATGCCTTAGTCTGGACATTTTATAGGCTTAGATATGCAAACTTGTAACTTATTAAATGCCACTTATTAATGGAATAAAAGCCATTCCATTTCTGGTATATTGCATTCCAGCAACTTGAAAACTAACACAGGAGACCCTTTTATTCAAAAAAAAAATCCATATAGGCAGAGTAAGAACCAGAAAAACAAGAGCTGAAAAATTCTGATTAAACAGAAGCTATGCTAGAGATCTAGAATAAGTTGAACTGAATGTCAAAGAACAGGTAGAGAACAAAGCCAACCAATAAGAAAACCCTAGGTAAAAGAGAGACAATGACCTCCAAAATAAATTAATCAAGGAAATTAGACACCTAGACATCAGAAAAAAATCATGAGTCAAACCAAGAAGAACAAAGATATGGTGTAGTCAAAGGAACGAACACATCAAATAAGTACAGGAGTTGAACCAACTAATTAAAGGTGTTCAAATAAATGTTCTAAATAAAATCAACAAATTGAGGGTGGTCATGGCAAAAGAGATAAAAGATATAAATAAGACACTGGGTGATCATAAAGAAGAACTCAAAAGCTTGAAAAAATAACTGTCAGAATTTCTGGGAATGAAAGGCACAATAGAAGAGACGAAAAACACAGTGGTGACTTACAACAGCAAGATTTGAAGAGGTGGAAAAAAGGATTAGTGAACTAGAGAATAGAACATATGAAATTCTACCCACAAAAGAACAGATAGGAAAAATATGAACAGGGTTTCAGGAAATTGAATGACATCATGAACTGCATGAATATACATGTTATAATGGATGGAGGTGGCCTAGGGGTATATCAACTGATGAATAAAAGGGTGAACTGTAGTATATACCTGAATAATGGAGCAGCTGCAAGAAGGATTGAAATAGTGAGGCATGCCACTAGGTGAATGAAATTTGAGGACATTATGTTGGGCGAAATAAGCCAGAAATGAATAGACAAATATTGTAAGTCCTCACTAATATGGACTAACTCTAATGTTCAAACTCTGAGAATTGAATTGGAGAGCATAGGTTATCAGGGGATCGAATATGGGCAGAGATTAGGAAACTGACGATTAAGGCATACAGAATGTTTAATAAGGCTTATTGTAAAGGTTCCTAGATTTCAAGCTCTTACAGCAGTCACATCTATTCCTGAGTTTTAACTGTTATTTTTAAATTCTGAGATGCAGAGCTCCTTGTATAACTTGGTCATTTCTTAGAACTCTGGGTATCTGTGTGGCACCTGAGTTAGAGTTCTGCAGCTAGAAAAGTCAGCATTACCCTATACAGCAACTGTTAAAGAAGCTGAAAAACATATGAGACTTCAGTTAGAGATATGAATGAAGCTGATCTGGTTAGGACTAAGGTAAATCAGAATACAGGGCTAAGGATGATTTTGACTGTGTTTTAAAACTTCAACTTCTATGTGAGAGCAAAGAAGAGATATTTACTTGGTACAAAATTTACTTTCTGTCGCACACTATCTAATTTAACCAGTATGGTCAGTTTATTCAAACAATATAATTACGTGAAATCTTGAATAGGGAATGAGATGCTATTTTGAATAAATTAATGTAATACCATGATATACCCCAGAGTGATTTGAACAGAAAATTTAAAAAAAGTATTTGCAAAGCCCTCTTGAGGGACTGGGGAAAATGTGGAAATATTAAACTTTAATATTAATATTAAAATAATAAGGCATCAGGAGGGAATTCCTGATACTCTCCCAAACATTAGTGACTACCAATTTAATAAGTCAAGCCCTCAATCTTGGGGCTTGCCCTTATGAAACTTATTCCTGCAAAGGAGAAGCTAAGCCTACTGATAATTATGCCTAATAGTCACCCCCAGAGAACCCATTTTGTTGCTCAGATGTGACCTCCTCTTTAAGCCAACTCTGAAAATAAACTCACTACCCTCCCCCCTACATAAGACATGACTTCCAGGAGTGTAAATCTCCTTGGCAATTTGGGACAGGACTCCCAGAGATGAGCCTGGCCCTGGCATTGCAGAATTGAGAAAACCTTCTTGACCAAAAGGGGGAAAAGAAATTAAACAAAACAAAGTTTCAGGGGCTAAGAAATTTCAACTAGAGTTGAGAGGTCATTATGGAGGTTATTCTTATACATTATATATACATATATATATATATATATATATATTCCTTTCTAATTTCTAGTTTATTAGAATAGCTAGAAGCAAATACCTGAACCTGTTAAACTGAAATCCAGTAGACTGGATTCTTGAAGATGGTTGTATAACTATATAGCTTTTACAGTGTGATGGTGTGATTATGAAAACCTTGTAACTGACACTCCCTTTATCCCACATTTGAGCAGATAAGTAAGAAAAGAAAGACAAATAAACAAATAAATAAAGGGGGTGGGATAAGAGGTATGGGATGTTTTGGGTGTTCTTTTTTATTTTTATTTGAATTTGTATTTTTTTCTCGAAATAATGAAAATGTTCTAAAATTGATTGTGGTGGTGAAGCACAACTATATGATGATATTGTGAATCACTGATTATATATTTTGGATGATTATATGATATGTGAATATATTTCAATAAAATCATATTAAAAATACAGATTATTCGGTTCCTGGTCCATGTACTTCCCCCAAAATAATACTAATAATAACAATAAAAATAAAGATTACTTGTGAATATACGGTTGATGTTTGCTTCAAAAATGAAAAAAGAAAAAGATTTTGTATGAAAAAGAATTTACTCTGATTTTGTGAGTAGAAATAGCTTCCTAACAAACTGTAGCCTCCAGTTTCTTTTGCCCTAACCAGCTGCATTTCCTTTCACACCTCAGCTCCCATCTGTGGTCATAGAACTACCCAAATACTGACATTATTGTTGTCAAAACAGTTGTGCAACAAAGATTTCTCACCTCTGAGAACTCCTAGTCTGTCTGTGACCCTGGCAGCTGGTAGCCCATTGGCCCTTTGTGGTTCCCCAGGTTTCTCACTTATAGCCTGTTTCTAACCAGAATTACCCAGTCACTATTTAGTCCCTGCCTGGATTTTTAAGACGCCTGACTTCTTGTCCATTCCTGTCCACTGATACTCCACACTCAAAGATCTTTGACTCACCCCCACCTATTGATCTGGCTAATTCCAAGCCCCAAATGCTTCCTTCCTACTTTACCCTTCTCTTGGCCTTAACAGGGTCCTACTCTAAGTCTGACTGGGTAGAAGGTCAACCCCCAACATTCTTGTCCAAGTTAAGTGAGTTTCATTATAATAATGGAAGGATGGAAAAATGTTAGGATTTCCAATTGTTATATGTCACCTTCTTAGGTGAAATTCCCCAATCAGTTCCTACAAGATACAGGAGCCACAAAGACATTTCTATGGCTCTTAGTCTTTCGTCCTGGTTAAAAAATGAACTAAGAGGTTAGAGTTTCAGACTCAACTAAGGTTAACAGCAACCTGGAATTGACTAAGAATTTTTCACTTGGAAGAATTTCAAACATTCATGTAAAAAATTATGTTGCGTTTTCTTCTACACATGGCAGGATACTAATGGACCAGGAGATACAAGGGTTGATCGGTTTCTTTCTCTCTCCCTTTCCTTACCTTTCTTTTTCCTTTTCTCTAAGGAGTAATTCTGAAGCACTTAATTAGAATCTTGAATAACAATGATGACTTGGACATGGCTTTCACAGTGGTAGTGCGTAAGAACCGTTTTAATGAAGACTGAAATGCATTTACCTCTATGGGGAAACCCAGAGAGTGTTACGTGCACATTGGACCTATGAAAATGAGTGGGACCAGGGAACCATTCAGTGGGAGAAATCTGTTATGTTTCCCTCAAAAGGGCTAACTCCTGGAGCCCGTGCCAGGATCCAGGGAATTAAGAGTGCCATTTTCTAATCCTCTTAATGATCTCCCATCACAAAGTTATTCTTTACAGTTTGATCTAAATGATCACATCTGCTTGCCAAGACTTGGCTGTTTCCTAGCACAGACTGACTCCAGGTTAAACTGTAAATATGTCCAAGTTTGCCTTTGTTGCACCCAGTTCAACTTTCTATATTTTCCCTACCTGCTCCTGCCTGACCCCTCTCTCTGCCCAACTACGTTTCATATATCCAGGATTTCAAGCAGGTTCTTCTCGTTTCTGTGCTCTCAGCAAAAGCCTGACGTATCCTATTCTAAAAAGTGTTCCCTGTAGAACGAAAGGCTTTGTCCCTTCTAATTTGGGGTGGACAGGCCGGGAGAGATATGTATGCAGGTTGATATGTGTGCATACATGACTAAGTACCCTTCAAGTTCAGTAAAAGGATTCTGAGCATTCAGAAAAGGCAGAATTGTGTGGGGCAGTGATTTTCAACCTTGGCTATACATTAGGACCACCTGGGAGGCTTTCAAAGCATATCAATGTCAGGACCTTATTCCATCAGTTAATCAGACTCCAATACAGAGATTAGAATCACTGGCATAGAGGAAAACGCTTTAGAATTGGCAGATATAGGTTCAAGCACTAGCCCTGCTACTTACAAATGGCACAACCTTGAATGAACTACTTAACTTCGATATGTTTTAGTGTCACCATCTATAAAATGAGGTAGTGCTCCCTATCTCATTATGGTGTAGCGTAGTTAAGTAAACAGTAGAGCACCTGACCCATACATAGTAAGCACTCAATAACTTTGGTTCTTTTCACTCATTCTATGCCAGGTACTCTGCTAGGTGCCAGAAATCACATGTACAAGGAAACGAGTACCCAAACATGATCTGGCCCTTATACATGGATACCTGCCTTTTGAAGGAAAAAAAGTTGTCTAGGGCAATTCCAGACACTTCTTCCAGAGCAGTGATTTCTCACCCCAACATGCACGTTAGAATCACCCTCAGAATTTTTTTAAAATGTAAATGGATGCTTAGACCCTACCCCAAGGATTCTGATTTAATTGGTCTGGGATGAGAACTGGACATCAGCATTTTTTAAAAAAACTCCTGATGTGAGTACAGGGTTGAAAAACTCCTTATTTAGAGCAAGGATGGATATATTATTATAGAAACAGCAATAGCTCATTGTTCAAAACTTGGTTTTGTGTTACAGCTCTGCCACTTAAAGTATGACCTTAGTCACATCATATTAATTCTCTAAAATTGAAAAAATAATATTTGGCTTAAAAAAGGAAAGTCATAAGAATCAAATGAGATAATGTAAGTGAAGGTGCTTCTGTAACCATGAAGCAGTGGACAAATTTAACTCTTATAATTCTAAAGATGATAATGTCTCAGTTAGCAGCATGGTTGTCTATAACCCTCCCACAAGACTGATTGGTATCTATGGGTGAGATGGAGGGTATGGACATGGGAATACGGAGAGATGTGATGCTAATGGTAATAAGACTTTGCCCACTTTCTCCAAGTGAAAGAAGGGGATGTTTTTCTCTGGGTCAAGAATCCAACAGATTTCAGAGACAAATTCAACAGCAAATTTCTCACCATCCCAAGCAACAATTTATCTGATATGTAAACAGTTGCTGCACTGTCCTATTTTTGCAAGTTTCTACCTCCCAAATTTGACTTCCTCCTGCTTCTACAATACACCTCCACTGTCAGGTCTTTAAGGTAGATTGGAATAGTTCAGTATTCTAATCACACAGGTCCTGAGTATTGGGTTTAATTTAGCTGCCTGTGTGGTACAATGCTGGGAATATTTTCAAGCCTGTAGCCCCTGGCATCATAAATCAATCTGAATGTCAGCCAAGAAAAGTGATGAGATGTGAGTTAGCCTTATGTCCACAAATATTGCTTATTACTTCTGTAATAAGAAAAAGAAAATAAATGCTGCATTTAAACACTACTTTGTGGCAGACCTTAAAAATAAGGAAAGATGAACTGGGGAAATTTTATAGCTGCTGCTGATTGCCTCCTCCCCTCAGTACTCAGAAGGTCATTGCTGGTTGTAGCCACAACACTGCTCCAAAATTTCTTTAGACAGTGGTTCTCAACCTTGGCTGCACTTTGGAATCATCTGTGAATTTAGCAGAAATCAAAATCTCAAGGCCCATTCCAGACCTACTAATTCAGAATTTATATTTAACCTGAATTTCCCCCAGGATGATTTCTATACATATAGATTTGAGAAACCCTGTCTGACAAAATCATCTCATCAAATCTTAACTCAATGTGACAGTTATTTTTTCCCCATTCCACATACGAGGCAACTGAGACTCAGATGAGAGCAATTACATCACTGGGCCAGGACTATACAGCTAGTTATTAGCAAGCTGAGACTGTGCCCAGGTCTGCTGATTCCAAGAGCAGAGTACTTTTCAACTCTTAATTTTGGCCTTGATGTATGGTTTTTTTGCTTGTTTGTTTTTTTAACTGTTATTGAAGATAGTGTCTGTCATTTATTTTGCATCCTCTTCTACACAAACAGCTTCTCAGAAATCATTCTTAACAGATGAACTGCAAGCAGAAGTAAAAGAGAAAAGTTCTGAGAGACATACCATCCAGAAAGTAAAGATGAAGAAAATAAGATTTCTTCTGATAGGGGCCCTTACAAAAAAGCTAGAGAAAGACTTCAATCTATGGACTTCTGGTAATGCTGGAAACCTGCACCTCTGTAGAACAGGGATAAAAATCCTATTTTTTTAATCCTTGGATTTAGGACTGGAATGAAGATAAGTAACATAATTAAATAGAAGGCAGATGGAACTCTTTGAGAAAGAAATCAATACTCATACAGATATAGAATACCAATATAGGAAAACACCCACTACTGAGGTAATGCCCTGCTGCAAAGCATGGTGGCCATGTCCCAGATGGGGCTAGCATCAAGGGCTTTGGCTGGTCACTGCACCTCCTACCATGTTGCGCTTTTGTCCTGCCTGATCCAGATTTCAAACACCCATAAGATCTGAAACAGATGATAGTCCAGGCTATCCAGAGTCTGAAAGAACGGCACTTCACAAAGGAAAAGCACTGGAATAGGTGTGGGAGATTTGGCTCCTCTGCTCAGTGCTGCCGCTGATTAGCTGTGTGACCTAACATTAGCCACTTAATCTCTCTGAATTTCAGTTCCCACATCCATAAAATGAGAGATAATAAAACTTCCCTTGCTTCTATGATTGATTTTTTGAGTATTAATTATGTTGATGCATGTGAAAATAACTTGGAAAATCATGAAGCATCATGCCATATAAGATGTTGTAATTACTGTTTTTCTTCTCATCATGCAGGTAAACACCAGAGACTAGATTTACACCATCTTGCTGAAAATAGCCCAGTACTAGGCAGAAGCTATTAGCTGCTGGGCTACTTGAACTGTGTTAGCCTAGTGCTAGCAAATACTGGAAGCCGGTACAGGTTGTTCAGAATAAACCAGGAAACGGCCCTTAAAACAGCTCTCCTACTGGCAAGCCACTATTATGCCAGTGTTTGCTTAGTTGAAGTATTGTCCTCAACTAAGCTTACAAATGCAAATTTTCCTAAGAAAGGTAACATATTGAATGGATTCCAGTCATTTACACTTTCATGTAAATTAGTCTAGCCACAGATTCCTGGATATTGATCTTAAACAAATTCCCCAATTTAGGTCCCCAACCAAGAAAATTGGAACGGTAGTTTTGATAAGGGAGAAAGGAGAAGGAATTTCAGACTATGACTCTACCTTGAGAGGCAAGCCTAGGCAGGGTGCTGCAGTCAGATGCAAGAAAGTTTTGGGTGCCTCATAGGAGGCAAGCTTCCCAAACTAGTGAGAGGAAAACTAAATAGACACTAAACAAAAGAGGGGTAGAGAGTGCTGAACCAAAATCCACACTTTTTGTCAAGGTATGAAAGGGGAAGAACTGGATCCTATGCTCCTTTGCCTGATCTGAGTACCTGATTAGGCCAATTCTTTGTCTTTTCCTAGAGTTCAGTTTGATATTGTGCCAGGTGACAATAAAACAGACAAAGCTAATTTAATAATTTTGACTGTTGCTCATTTATCCCAAACAAGGAATTATTTTTTGAAGGTTTTTTTTTCTCCAGTATAAATCACCTATTTTAAGAACAAAACATTAGGATCCTAAAAATTATTGCTGCTGCAATTAGGGGAGGGGAAGTATTATAAAACAAACAATGCTCTGATCATAGGATGGGTAAGGGTCAACTCTGCTATCTGAATATGTAGATTTTTTTCCTTGTTGCCTTAATTTTAAATTGGTTTATGAAACTTACTACAAAAACATAGGCTTTGCAATTATATGGTTACTTTATTTAAATATGCCTATGGTTAAGCTAAGATATCCATTGTTTGTGGTTTGTTTGTTTTCTCAAATAAAAAATATATAATAAATAAATAAATCAGAAATCTTATTTAAATGAGAAGGAAAAAAATTGGGTAAGGCTCCTTTAGGAGTCTTTCTTCCTAGAGAGGAATAAAGAACCAGGCATGGGGTAGTGGGATGAAAGTGTGGCATGACCAAAGAGTAGATCAGAGAATGTTTTATACTGATGCTAGATTGTTCTTATGAAGGGATTCTTAAGGAGGGGCTGATGCTGGCTCAGGCTGAGGGTGAGTTAAGGTTTAGGGACATGGAAGAAGGAGGGAAGTTTGGCCAAAGTTTAGTTAACAAGCATTTTGCTCAGTGGGGCAAGCAGTTCAGCTAATTATTTATGAAAACAAAGAATGGGAATATGGGAGGGGGGGGCCAAGATGGCAGCTTAGTAAAGTGCGCGCGTCTTAGTTCCTCCTCCAGAACAACTACTAAATAACCAGAAATAGTGCAGAACAGCTCCCGGAGCCACAACAGAAACAGGACACACAGCGTACCCCAGTCTGGGCCAGCTGGACCCGCTGCGAGACTCTGCAGCGGTGAGCTCCCCGAGCGGCGCGTGCTTCCCTTGGCCGCAGCAGCTGGCGGCCGGCGGCGCCTCTCCCTCCCTCCTTCCTGGAGTGGCTGGGAGTCTCGGATCGGCGAATACCCCAAGCCGCAGCAGCCGGCGACCAGCGCCCCTCCCTCCCTCCTTCCTGGACCGGCTGGGAGTCTCCGATCAGCGAATTCCCCAAGCCGTGGCAGCCGGCGACCGGCGCCCCTCCCCCACAGGCGGCTTCCCGGTCCGGCGGCGGGTCTCGATCAGCAAATTCCACAAGCCGCCACGGCCGGCGACTGGCACCCCTCCCCCAAAGGCGGCTTCCCAGTCCGGCAGTGGGTCTCGATCAGCGAATTCTCCAAGCTGCTGCGGCCAGTGACCGGCACCCCTCCCCCACAGACGGCTACCCGGAGGGAAAGGAAAAAGTCTCCAGCAGTAGCGGGGCCTGAATCCAACCAAACACCAATAGTGGCATTAATGGACAAATTCTGACGACTGGAAGTAGGCCCACAGCTCAGGCAAAACTGATCAAGGCAGAAGTCGCCTATTGGGCTAAGTGAAAAGAGGAAAGGGGGTGAAACAGAGCCTTCTGCGGCTGTTTCTATGGAGGCTTGGTTGCCTCTGGGCTCAGTGCCGGGATTACACAAGTTGCAACTGTCCCAAACGCAGAAACAGGCTGCTTTCAGGGCTCTCTACCACCTGACCCTTCCCCAGCGGAGGGGTGAAATGCAACTCAGGCGGAATCCCTCTCTCAAGGAATTCAGATCCCAGGACTTCGCAATTTGAAGCCATTAAAACCAGCCTACAACCTTTCCTCTGTCTCCACCACGCACACAGCAGGGAGAGCTTTCCAAAGTTAAAGGAGCCATAACATCTTTTGCTGGTGGGACCATCAGACAGACAAGCGCCACATACTGGGCAAGATAAGAAAAACAGAGCTCAGAGACTTCACAGGAAAGTCTTTCAAGCTGCTGGGTCTCACACTCAGGGAAATCTTATTAAATGTCCAGACGCCAGCGAAAAATAATGAAGCACACCAGGAAAATTGAAGATATGGCCCAGTCAAAGGAACAAACCAATAGCTCAAATGAGATACAGGAGCTGAGACAACTAATTCTGAATATACGAACAGAAATGGAAAACCTCTTCAAAAACCAAATCAATAAATTGAGAGAGGACATGAAGAAGGCAAGGGATGAACAAAAAGAAGAAATGGAAAGTCTGAAAAAACAAATCACAGAACTTATGGGAATGAAAGATACAGTAGAAGAGATGAAAAAAACAATGGAAATCTACAATGGTAGATTTCAAGAGACAGAGGTTAGAAGTAGTGAACTGGAGGATGGAACATCTGAAATTCAAAAAGAAACAGAAACTATAGGGAAAAAAATGGAAAAATTTGAGCAGGGGCTCAGGGAATTGAATGATAATGTGAAGCGCACAAATATACGGGTTGTGGGTGTCCCAGAAGGAGAAGAGAAGGGAAAAGGAGGAGAAAAACTAATGGAAGAAATTATCACTGAAAATTTCCCAAACTCTTATGAAGGACCTAAAATTACGGATCCAAGAAGTGCAGCGCACCCCAAAGAGAATAGATCCAAATAGGCGTTCTCCAAAACACTAACTAGTTAGAATGTCAGAGGTCAAAGAGAAAGAGAGGATCTTGAAAGCAGCAAGAGAAAAACAATACATCACATACAAGGGAAACCCAATAAGACTATGTGTAGATTTCTCAGCAGAAACCATGGAGGCAAGAAGACAGTGGGATGATATATTTAAATTACTAAAAGAGAAAAACTGCCAACCAAGAATTCTATACCCAGCAAAATTGTCCTACAAAAATGAGGGAGAAATTAAAACATTTTCAGACAAAAAGTCACTGAGAGAATTTGTGACCAAGAGACCAGCTCTGCAATAAATACTAAAGGAGCACTAGAGACAGATACGAAAAGACAGAAGAGAGAGGTGTGAAGAAGAGTGTATAAAGAAGGAAAATTAGATATGATATATATAATACAAAAGGCAAAATGGTAGAGGAAAGTATTACCCAAAGAGTAATAACACTAAATGTTAATGGACTGAATTCCCCAATCAAAAGACATAGACTGGCAGAATGGATTAAAAAACAGGATCCTTCTATATGCTGTCTACAGGAAACACATCTTAGACCCAAAGATAAACCTAGGTTGAAAGTGAAAGTTGGGAAAAGATATTTCATGCAAATAACAACCATAAAAGAGCAGGAGTAGCTATACTAGTATCCAACAAATTAGACTTCAAATGTAAAACAGTTAAAAGAGACAAAGAAGGATACTATCTACTAATAAAAGGAACAATTCAATAAGAAGACATAACAATCATAAATATCTATGCACTGAACCAGAATGCCCCAAAATACGTGAGGAATACACTGCAAAAACTGAAAAGGGAAATAGACACACATACCATAATAGTTGGAGACTTCATCCCCACTCTCATCAATGGACAGAACATCTAGACAGAGGATCAATAAAGAAACAGAGAATTTGGATATTACAATAAATGAGCTAGGCTTAACAGACATTTATAGGACATTACATCCCACAACAGCAGGATACACCTTTTTCTCAAGTGC
This sequence comes from Tamandua tetradactyla, assembly GCF_023851605.1. Taxonomy (NCBI): domain Eukaryota; kingdom Metazoa; phylum Chordata; class Mammalia; order Pilosa; family Myrmecophagidae; genus Tamandua; species Tamandua tetradactyla. Next base: position 49,459,672 of record NC_135334.1, on the reverse strand, counting down.
TCATGGATCATTCTCAAAGATAGACCATATGCTGGGTCACAAAGCAAGTCTCAACAAATTTAAAAAGATTGAAATCATACACAACACTTTCTCAGATCATAAAGGAATGAAGTTGGAAATCAATAATAGGCAGAGTGCCAGAAAATTCACAAATACGTGGAGGCTCAACAACACATTCTTAAACAACGAGTGGGTCAAGGAAGAAATTACAAGAGAAATCAGTAAATATCTCGAGGCGAATGAAAATGAAAGCACAACATATCAAAACCTATGGGACGCAGCAAAGGCAGTGCTAAGAGGGAAATTTATTGCCCTAAATGCCAATATCAAAAAAGAAGAAAGGGCAAAAATTCGGGAATTAACTGTCCACTTGGAAGAACTTGAGAGAGAACAGCAAACTAACCCCAAAGCAAGCAAAAGGAAAGAAATAACAAAGATTAGAGCAGAAATAAATGAAATTGAGAACATGAAAACAATAGAGAAAATCAATAAGACCAGAAGTTGGTTCTATGAGAAAATCAACAAGATTGATGGGCCCTTAGCAAGACTGACAAAAAGAAGAAGAGAGAGGATGCAAATAAATAAGATCAGAAATAGAAGAGGAGACATAATCACTGACCTCACAGAAATAAAGGAGGTAATAACAGGATACTATGAACAACTTTACGCTAATAAATACAACAATGTAGATGAAATGGACAAGTTCCTAGAAAGGCATGAACAACCAACTTTGACTCAAGAAGAAATAGATGACTTCAACAAACCAATCACAAGTAAAGAAATTGAATCAATCATTCAAAAGCTTCCCAAAAAGAAAAGTCCAGGACCAGATGGCTTCACATGTGAATTCTACCAAACATTCCAGAAAGAATTAGTACCAACCCTGCTAAAACTCTTCAAAAAAATTGAAGTGGAGGGAAAGCTACCTAATTCATTCTATGAAGCCAACATCACCCTCATACCAAAACCAGGCAAAGATATTACAAAAAAGAAAACTACAGACCAATCTCTCTAATGAATATAGATGCAAAAATCCTCAACAAAATTCTAGCAAATCAAATCCAGCAACACATTAAAAGAATTATACATCATGACCAAGTAAGATTCATCCCAGGTATGCAAGGATGGTTCAACATAAGAAAATCAATTAATGTAATACACCATATCAACAAATCAAAGCAGAAAAATCACATGATCATCTCAATTGATGCAGAGAAGGCGTTTGACAAGATTCAACATCCTTTCCTGTTGAAAACACTTCAAAGGATAGGAATACAAGGGAACTTTCTTAAAATGATAAAGGGAATATATGAAAAACCCACAGCTAATATCATCCTCAATGGGGAAAAATTGAAAACTTTCCCCCTAAGATCAGGAACAAGACAAGGATGTCCATTATCACCACTGTTATTCAACATCATGTTGGAGGTTCTAGCCAGAGCAATTAGACAAGAGAAAGAAATACAAGGCATCAAAATTGGAAAGGAAGAAGTAAAACTATCACTGTTTGCAGACGATATGATACTATACATCGAAAACCCAGAAAAATCCACAGCAAAACTGCTAGAGCTAATAAACAAGTACAGCAAAGTGGCAGGTTACAAGATCAACATTCAAAAATCTGTAGTGTTTCTATACACTAGCAATGAACAAGCTGAGGGGGAAATCAAGAAACGAATCCATTTACAATTGCAACTAAAAGAATAAAATACTTAGGAATAAATTTAACTAAAGAGACAAAAGACCTATACAAAGAAAACTACAAGAAACTGTTAAAAGAAATCACAGAAGACCTAAATAGATGGAAGGGCATACCATGTTCATGGATTAGAAGACTAAATATAGTTAAGATGTCAATTCTACCTAAATTGATTTACAGATTCAACACAATACCAATCAAAATCCCAACAACTTACTTTTCAGAAAGAGAAAAACCAATAAGCAAATTTATCTGGAAGGGCAGGGTGCCCCGAATTGCTAAAAACATCTTGAGGGAAAAAAAATGAAGCTGGAGGTCTCGCGTTGCCTGACTTTAAGGCATATTATGAAGCCACAGTGGTCAAAACAGCATGGTACTGGCATAAAGATAGATATATTGACCAATGGAATCGAATAGAGTGCTCAGATATAGACCCTCTCATCTATGGACATTTGATCTTTGATAAGGCAGTCAAGCCAACTCACCTGGGACAGAACAGTCTCTTCAATAAATGGTGCCTAGAGAACTGGATATCCATATGCAAAAGAATGAAAGAGGACCCGTATCTCACACCCTATACAAAAGTTAACTCAAAATGGATCAAAGATCTAAACATTAGGTCTAAGACCATAAAACAGTTAGAGGAAAATGTAGGGAGATATCTTATAATTGGAGGTGGTTTTATGGACCTTACACCTAAAGCAAGAGCACTGAAGAAAGAAAGAAAGAAATGGGAGCTCCTCAAAATTAAACACTTTTGTGCATCAAAGTTCTTCATCAAGAAAGTAGAAAGACAGCCTACACAATGGGAGACAATATTTGGAAATGACATATCAGATAAAGGTCTAGTATCCAGAATTTATAAAGAGATTGTTCAACTCAACAACAAAAAGACAGCCAATCCAATTACAAAATGGGAAAAAGACTTGAACAGACACCTCTCAGAAGAGGAAATACAAATGGCTAAAAGGCACATGAAGAGATGCTCAATGTCCCTGGCCATTAGAGAAATGCAAATCAAAACCACAATGAGATATCACCTCACACCCACCAGAATGGCCATTATCAACAAAACAGAAAATGACAAGTGTTGGAGAGGATGTGGAGAAAGAGGCACACTTATCCACTGTTGGTGGGAATGTCAAATTATGCAACCACTGTGGAAGGCAGTTTGGTGGTTCCTCAAAAAGCTGAATATAGAATTGCCATACAACCCAGCAATACTACTGCTAGGTATCTACTCAGAGGATTTAAGGGCAAAGACACAAACGGACATTTGCACACCAATGTTTATAGCAGCATTATTTACAATTGCAAAGAGATGGAAACAGCCAAAATGTCCATCAACAGACGAGTGGCTAAACAAACTGTGGTATATACATACGATGGAATATTATGCAGTTTTTTTTTTGTTTTTTTTTTTTTTTTTTTTTTAAAGGAAAGACAGAGAGAAGGAAGGAAGGATAGAAGGAAGGAAGAGAGGAAGAAAGGGAAACATCTTTTAAACATTTTCTTGTTTTATTGTATTTTGTTTCTCCGTTTTCGTTACATGGGCTGGGGCCGGGAATCGAACCGAGGTCCTCCGGCATAGCAGGCAAGCACTTTGCCCGCTGAGCCACCGCGGCCCGCCCTATTATGCAGTTTTAAGACAGAATAAACTTATGAAGCATGTAATAACCTGGATGGACCTAGAGAACATTATGCTGAGTGAGACTAGCCAAAAACTAAAGGACAAATACTGTATGGTCCCACTGATGTGAACTGACATTAGAAAATAAACTTGGAATATGTCATTGGTAACAGAGACCATCAGGAGATAGAAATAGGGTAAGATATTGGGTAATTGGAGCTGAAGGGATACAGACGGTGCAACAGGACTGGATACAAAAACTCATAAATGGACAGCACAATACTACCTAATTGTAATGTAATTATGTTAAAACACTGAATGAAGCTGCATCTGAGGTATAGTTTTTTTATTTTTTTATTTTTTTATTTTTATTTTTTTCTCTCTATTATTGTTTTATTTCTTTTTCTGTTGTCTTTCTATTTCTTTTTCTAAATCGATGCAAATGTACTAAGAAATGATGAATATGCATCTATGTGATGATATTAAGAATTATTGATTGTATATGTAGAATGGAATGATTTCTAAATGTTGTGTTAGTTAATTTTTTTAATTAATAAAAAATAATAAATAAATAAATAATAGGGGGAACAAATGTTAAAATAAATTCAGTTTGAAAGGCTAGTGGTAAATGAAAGCGAGGGGTAAGGGGTATGGTATGTATAGTTTTTTTTCTCTATTATCATTTTATTTTTTTTTCTGTTGTCTTTTTATTTCTTTTTCTAAATCAATGCAAATGTACTAAGAAATGATGAATATGCAACTATGTGATGATATTAAGAAATAGATCCTTAATAAGGATATCCTTAATTAAGAATTTACTGATTTATATGTAGAATGGAATGATAACTTAATGCTTTGTTAATTTTTTTTAATTAATAAAAAAAGTTTAAAAAAAAAAAAGAATGGGAATATGGAGGGTCTGTGTCTGGCCTTGTCTTAGGAAATTAAGGGGACATGTGTGACTCTTATCTAATTCATACAGGGAAGGGTGGTTGTTCTAGTTTGCTAGCTGCCAGAATGCAATATACCAGAAATGGAATGGCTTTTAAAAAGGGGAATTTAATAAGTTGCTAGTTTACAGTTCTAAGGCTGAGAAAATGTTCCAGTTAAAGCAAGTCTATAGAAATGTCCAATGTAAGGTATCCAGGGAAAGATACCTTGGTTCAAGGAGGCCAATGAAGTTCAGGGTTTCTCTCTCAAGTAGAACATGGCATACACAGTTTAGAGATTTACAATTTAGAGATTTCAGGAGTTTCCCTCTGTCTACCCCAAAACCAGAAAGCAAAAAGGAATATGTATATAATGATTTAATAATCAAAATCATCCCTTAAATCTTAATTTCTCAGTTGTATAGGTGCTGAAGTCAATCACAGAACATATGAGTATGTTACATTTCCCTGACTTATGAGTTCATCCTCCCTCTCTGAAGATCATGGTGTGTTGGAGCTGGAGTTGAGTCAGGTTCAAAGTGTGTCTGAAGTTGCTGTACATGGTAGGATTAAAAGATGTGTGGATCAGTTCCCTATGATAATAATGAGACCTCCAAATCTCAATATTTATAATAACAAAGTCTGTTTCTCATTCCTATGTCCAACATAGAACAGCTGCCATTCTGTTCCACACCTCCACTCTGAGACCCAGGCTTATGGAGCAGTCTTGACATGAATCATTGCAATCATTGAAACAGAGGAAAAAAGAAATGCCAAACCACGCTCTGGTTCTTAGTGTCAGTTCTCCCACTTTTCATGGTCATGTAGGTCACACAGCTACTCAAGAGTTAAACAGGAAAGACTTTTAGAATCCTCTCTCAGAGGGAGAATCAGAATATTTGGTAATGAGTAACCCAATCTACTGCAATGAGTCAGAGATCTGAGGATCAAATTTGGGATCTATATTCAGGAAGGAAATGCAAGTGCATCAGAAAGGAAAACAAATGAGGTTTTTCTCATCCACCAAAATGGAGGAGCACAGATGATATGTTGACCTTTACCTGAACCCTGTGATCATAGGAAACAGTGAAAGTTAAGAAATCTTCCCACCCTTTGAGTTCTGGAAAATTGCTTAATGCAAAGAACTACTGTGATGGTTTGAAAGGATGTATGGATCCTAGAAAAGCCATGCTTTAATCAAAATCCAAGTTCGTAAAGGCAGAATAATCCCTACTCAATGCAGGGTTAGGAAGTAAGCCAGGACACATTCCTTCAGTGTGCTACCCTCACTGGCATGGTCTCGTGACTGGCGACTCACCCCACACCCCACACACCTGAACCCCATCACCCGCTCCCATTCCCCATGCTCCAGGCACCCCCACCCCAAGTGCAGCCCAACCCATCTCTCCTACACCACTTTTGAGCACTACCACCTCCCTTTCAGGCTGTTACCAGCACATAAATGTTGTGGGTACTAACTTCATACCTAGGCTACCCCCGCCTACCCCCATAGTGTCACACAGTCACACCCTACCCTCCCTGAGCTCAGTGCATCCATTTTTGGCACTCCCAGGTGCGCACATGTACACGGACCCCCAATCATATCATTCAGCTCTGGGAACCCCACTTTATAGCAGTCCTAGAACTGTGCATGCATGCAGCCCTCAGTCTCACTTCCCAGCCCTGAGAAAGTGCTGACCTATGCAGCTAGGTAACATTTGCCCCCAATCCATGAAGGCATAATGCCAACCTGCTGCCACAGCTCTATGCATGTGCACAAAGGGCCCCATGCCTTAGATGAGGGCACACCAGGGTTATACCCCCCAGACTGGTATACACACACAGCTACGTCCTCTCTGGCTGCTGGGTGCCCACATTCACAAGCATCAGTGTAACATCCCCAACCTGTGCCCATACCTACCCTGAGACAAATCACCACACTAAGTGCTCCACCCCATGCCCTGCTCCCTGCTGTATAACCATCCCGCAAATACAAGGCCTTAGACTACTGAAAGAAATCAACTCCCAAAGTAAATCAATCAAGATATTTACATGCCATGAAGGCAGCAGAAGATCACTAAGTATATTACAATGTGAGACAGATATAGTCCTGCCTAATGACCAAATTAAAACACCAGAGGAGACACAGACATTGGAACAACTAATCAAGGTAGAGTCCATTCAACTCTACTTAATAAAATAAGTGGGATAGCAAATGACATAAAGGAGAACAAGAAGACAGAAGAAAAGCATACAGAGGAATCTGAAAGAAGAAATAGAAAAATAGCAGATATTACAGAGATTAAGGATTCTGTTGATTAAATAAAAAATATACTAGAGGCACACAACACCAGATTTGAAGAGACAGAATAAATAATAAGTGATATAGAGAACAGGAAAATTAACTTTGAAGACTCAAAACAGAAAATGTCAAAAAGATGGAAAAAATTGAATTGGAACTCAGGGAAATGATAGACAAAACACACAAATATAAGAACCATTGGTGCCCCAGAAGGACAAGAGAGGAGTAAAGAGTGAGGAAAAGTAGTTGGGGATATAATGGGGGAAAACTTCCCAATCCTCATAAAGGACATAAAAATACAAGTCAAAGAAGCACAACAAACTCCAAACAGAATTAATCCAAATAGGCCTTCCCCAAGGCACATACTAATCAGTCTGTCAAATGTTGAAGAGAAGCAGAAAATCCTGAAAGCAGTAAGAAAAATGATCTACTACATACAAGGGAAACCAAATAAGACTGAATTCAGACTACTCAACTAGCACCCTGGAGGCAAGAAGGCACTGGTATGATATATTCAAGATCCTGAAAGAGAAAGACTTCCAACCAAGAATTTTGTACCCAGCCAAATTGTTCTTTAAGATTGAGGGAGAGCGGGCCATGGTGGCTCAGCAGGCAAGGATGCTTGCCTGCCAAGCCAGAGGACCCGGGTTCGATTCCCGGTGCCTGCCCATGTTAAAAAAAAAAAAAAAAAAAGATTGAGGGAGCAATTAAAGTTTTCACAGACAAAGAAGTCCTGAAAGAATTTGTCAACAAAAGACTAGCCCTACAAGAAATACTGCCAACTGAAAAAAAAAAAATAAAACACAGGAGAGGGAGGTCTGGAGGAGGACACAGAATTGAAGAGTACCACTAAGGGTAATTTAAAGAATACAAAGAGAAAGAGGAAAAAGAATATATAGATCTGACAAATAAAATTAAAAAGATAAGATGATGGAATAAAGAAATGCCTTTTCAGTAATAATTTTGAATGTTAACATACTAAACTTACCAATTAAAAGATACAGATTAGCAGAATGGATTAAGAAACATAATTCAACAGATTGTGGAGCAGGACTGATTGTAAAAATTCAGAAATGGATAGCACAATACTACCTAACTGTAATACAATAATGTTAGAACACTGAATGAAGCTGAAAGTGAGAATGATACAGGGAGGAGACCTGGGGGCACAAATGAAATCAGAAGGAAAAATATACAATAAATACTGAAACAGTATAATTTAGGAATGCCTAGAGTGTATGAGTGACTAAATGTACAAATTTTAAAATGTTTTGCATGAGGAAGAACAAAGGAATGTCAATAATGCAGGTGTTGAAAATAGATGGTAAATAATATTTTAAGACTTTAACTTATGTGTGAGACTAAAGCAAAAAATGTTTATTTGGTACAAAATTTATATTTTGACTAGAACAGTTCCTAATATAACTTATGTGGACAGCTTAACGGAACACATAAGTACATGGAACCTTGAGTAGAGGATGAGATTTTGTAGGTTTGTCCAGATTGATGCCTCAATAAATCCCAGAAGGATTTGAACAGTGAATAAAAAAGTATTTGCAAAGCCCCCTTGGGGGAATGGTGAGAAAAGAGGAAAATTCAACTTCCCCAAGTGGAGAATTCTTGGTATTCTCACAAGCAATGGGGACAACCAAAGCAATAGGCTGAGCCCCCAGTCTTGAGGTTTGTTCATATGAAACTTAACCCCATAGAGGATAGGCTAAGCCTAATTAAAATTAGGCCTAAGAGTCACCCCCAAGAGAACCTCTTTTGCTGCTCAGATGTGGCCTCTCTCTCTCTCAGACAACATGACAAGCAAACTCACTGCCCTCCCCCTCTCTACATGGGACATGACTCCCAGAGTGTGGACCTTCCTGGCAACATGGGACAGAAATCCTAGAATGAGCTGGGACTCAGCAGCAAGAGATTGAGAAAAACTTCTTGACTGAAAGGGGGAAGAGAGAAAGGAGACAAAATAAAGTGTCAATGGCTGAGAGATTCCAAACAGAGTCGAGAGGTTATCCTGGAGGTTATTCTTATGCATTAAATAGATATCACCTTTTTAGTTATGGCACAACAGAGAGGCTAGAGGGAACTGCCTGAAAATATAGAGCTGTGTTCCAGTAACCATGTTTCTTGGAGATGATTGTATAATGATATAGCTTTCACAGTGTGACTGTGTGATTGTTTAAAACTTGTGTCTGATGCTTCTTTGATCTATCTTATGGACAGATGAGTAAAACATATGGATTAAAAATAAATAAATAATAGGGGGAACAAATGTTAAAATAAATTTAGTAGGTTGAAATGCTAGTGATCAATGAAAGGGAGGTGTAAGGGTATTATGATATGTATGAATTTATTTTCTGTTTTCTTTTTATTTCTTTTTCTGAATTGATGAAAATATTCTAAGAAATGATCATGATGATGATTATGCAACTATGTGATAAAAAAGAATGTTCATATTGTATATTGATTGGTTTTATTAATAAAAACTTAGAAAAAGAAACATAATCCAACTATATGCTGCTTAGAAGAGACTCATCTTAGATACAAGGATACAAGTCGATTGAAAGTGGAAGGATGGAAAAAGATTTTCCATGCAAGTTGTAACCAAAAGAAAGCAGGAGAGCTATACTAATATCAGACAAAAATAGACTTTAAATATAAAGACATCATAAGAGACAAAGAAGGACACTATATACTAATTAAAGGGTCAATTCACCAAGAAAATATAACAATCATAAATGTTTATGCTCCCAATCAAGGAGCTCCAAAGTACATGACACAGACATTGGCAAAACTGAAGGAAGTGATAGATGTTTCAACAGTAATAGTAGGAGACTTCAATACACCACTCTTCTCTATAGATAGAACAACCAGACAGAAGAACAAGAAGGAAATAGAAAAGTTAAATGACTTGATAAATGAATTAGACCTAACAGACATATCTAGGTCATTGTACCTCAAAGAACAAGAATACACATTCTTCTCTAGCACTCATGGAACATTCTCCAGGATAGATCACATGCTGGGGCACAAACAGGTCTTTATAAATTTAAAAACTTTGAAATTATTCAAAGCACTTTCTCTGATCACAGTGGGATGAAGCTGGATCTCAATAACCATGAAAGAATGAGAACATTCACAAATACATGGCGATTAAATAAAACACTCTTAAACAACCAATGGGTCAAAGAAGAAATTGCTAGAGTAATCAGTAGCTAGCTGGAGATGAATGAAAATGAAAGTACAACTTTTCAAAACTTATGGGATGTGGCAAAGGCTGGCCTGAGAGGGAAATTCATTGCACTAAATACCAATATTAAAAAACAAGCAGAGCAAAAATCGAGGACTTAAGAGCAAACCTGGAAGAACTGGAGAAAAAACAGCAAAGTAACCCCAAAGCAAATAGAAGAAGAGAAACAACAAAGATTAAAGCAGAAATAAATGAATGAGAGAACAAAAGAACAATGGAAAACAATAGAAAGAATCAATAAAGTCAAAAGTTGGTTCTTTGAGAAAATCAATATGCCATTAGCAAGACTGACAAAGAAAAAAAGAGAGAAGATGCAAGTAAACAAAATCAGAAATGAGAAGGGGTATGTCACCACAGACCCTGAAGAAATAATAGGATACTATGAACAACTATACACCAACAAACTAGACAACTTAGATGAAATGGACAAATTCCTGGAGACACACAAGATACACTGACTCAGGAAGCAATAGAAGATCTCAACAAACCAATCACAAGTAAAGATATTCAATCAGTCATCAAAAATCTTCCTACGAAGAAAAGCCCAGGGCCAGATGGATTCACAGGGGAATTTTATCAAACATTTCATGAAGAACTAACATCAATGCTGGAAAGATCAAAGGTGATGGTGGAGTTATACAGAGACTATAGGATTTAACAAATCAATATGAATGCTGAATCATTAAATTGGTATCTCTTTCAGTCTCCAGTATTTTAGAGCAGCTAGAAGTAAAAAACCTAAAATTGTGTAATTGTAACCCATGTCAAACTCTGAAATATGTTCTACAACTAACTGTGGTGCCCTCTAGTCTCCTATATTCTGGATCACCTAGAAAGAAAAATATGAGAAGATCATATGGTAGCCCACGACAAACTCTGGGATCTGTCCTGTAACTAGTTGTTGAAGAGTGCTTTGAAAACTATTGCTTTTTTATTTCTCTGCTTTGTATACATGCTATACTATACAATAAAAAAAGTTTTAAAAAAACTCAAAAACATGCTATAGAATAGAGTATGTTTGCTAATATTGTTTTCTCCAATAATACCTTTGCAGTGGTAACTAGTAATCAGATCATTATTAATATATAAATAGCCTTGAGGTAGAAGTAAGTGAATAAAATCTAATTACCAAGTTTCAGCAAGTAAAATGAAACATCTTTGAGAGATACAGAAAAGCTTTTCCTGAATTTAGGCTCAGAACAAATTACACAACTGCATTTTATTTTCTAGAACTTGATAGCCAATGTATTTTTAGTTGTTTATTATTTTAAGATATTATGAAAGCAAAGAGTTTTTTTTCAAACTGTGATAAAAGGAAATTTATGATAAATTTTGAATTGAACAAATGTGATTTTATCCTGCTTCGTTGTATTCTCCCTAAATCTATATAAGCATACTGATAAAATAAGCTAGTATTATAAATACATTCTCAAAATTCCTTTTAAAGTAGCCTAACTAGATAGGTTAGGTTACATGAATTGAATAATGTACCTGATAATAAAACTTATACAAAGTAGAATAAATTAAAAATATGGTAATGCTTCAAACATATTCTACTTAAGAAATTGGTTAAGTTTAGTAAGAAATATAAATGGATTTTTTTAATAACCTTGATTACCTGGATTTTAAAGAATCTGGCTTTTTATTACTTGGTCATTTTTTATTTTAGTATTTGGAAATATTTGAGTTTGTAATGGCTTTGTTAATGCCCATCAGTATATGGTTGTCAGTAAATGCTGGCATGAATAATAAAGACTTAAGTCTTAGCTTCAAAGAGTTTATATTCTAGTTAGAATATACTTGTATCAGGGCATAGTGTAAGACAATCATAATGAAGGAATTAAAATGCTAGAGAGAATTTATGCTAGAGAGAAAAAATGCTTTTTAAGAATTTAAAAAGCAGAGAGGTAAAGAATGACCTAAGAAGCCTTCAAAAAAGAGATGACATTTGCAAGACCTCTAAATAAGGAAGTGGCATTTACAAAAAATAGAACTCCAAGCTAGATTTTAGAAACCATAACTTAATTTTGTATACTAACATATTTCTGATATTATTTAGCATTTGGAAATAATGTTGAGAAAAAAATTTTGAGTTTTTTTTTCTGGAAGTAAACCCCTTAAATTTAAAAAAGCTGATCGTATTTCAAACTTGGAGATTTTCTGACCTCTGAAGGTAGTGCTGAATTGGACTCTGTTAATTAACGTAACTGGTAAATGTGTAGAAGTGAAATAGAACAAAACCTCTGCTGTGGTTTCTTAATATAAAACAACTGTCTAATGTTTTTTTGTAGTGTATTTTTTGGGGTGGTGGTGCATGGTCCAGGAATCAAATATATAATGTTTTTAATTTCTGAAAGCAGTTTCATTTTTAAAATGCTTATAAAAATTAAAGCTCACATTGTAAGCTTTAACTGTTATCTTTATATTCTGAAATGCTTTGTTCTTTATATAATCTAGTAGTTTCCTAGGACTTTCCGTATGTGTGTGGCACCTGAGACACAGATTTAGTTCTCCAGCTCTGAAAGTCAGCGTAAGTCCATACAGCAACTGTTAAAAAAATAAAAACTGAAAATGCTCAAACTCCAATTAAAGATGTGATGAAGCTAATCTGGTTAAAACTAAGGTAAATCAGGTGGCTCAGCAAGCAGAATTCTTGCCTGCCATGCCAGAGACCTGGCTTTGATTCCCAGTGCCTGTCCATGTTAAAAAAAAAAAAAAAAAAAAGCTAAGGTAAATCAATATAAAAGGTAACGATAAAATAGTCTGTATTTTAAAGCTTTAACTTTTGTGTGAAACAAAAAGAAAAATGCTTATTTTGTCCAAAATTTACACTAAATTAGATCTGTCTAGTGAGTCAAACTAATTCAGCTTTATCTGATATAGAACCTGGAATTAGGAATAAAATCTTAATATTCTTACAAGTTAATGTTTTGCAATGAGAACTATTAAGTTTTCCCATCTGGGGAATTCCTGACATTTTCTTAAGAGAGGCTCCCAATTTAATAAGCAAAAAGGACTCAATTTTGAGGCTTGCCCTTATGAACTTATTTCTGTAATAGTTAACTAAACCTAATTATGGTTAGTGCCTAAGAGTTATCTCCAGAAAATATGTGTCACTCAAACGTGGTCTCTCTTTAAGCCAAACTCTGTACTTCCCCTTCACGGGGGACATAATTTCCACGGATGTAAGCCTGGCCCTGGCATCATGGATTAACTGATCCAAAGGGGGAAAAGAAATAGAGTTTCAATGATTATGCGATTTTAAATCAAGCTAAGGGGTCATTCTGGAGGTAACTCTTATGCAAGTTTCACCAAGATATTACAAACTGCCACAATATGGCAAACCCCAATCAACAGTATTCCTGGACACCCTGAAAGATATCTTGTGTTCTATAAAATTTTACTTGTTAAGTTTGTTTCTCAGAGACCTGAAACCTCCAGAGAAGCTCTGAAACTCAGAGATACTGGACTCTCCAAGAATAACAACTGGTGTCATCATTTCATCCCTTTGCCCCTTAATTAACAACACCCCTTTTTAGCCTTGAAGCATTTAGAGAGTTGTCACCAAGATATCCCTCAAGATTCAGAGATAATTATCAAATGAGGGGGAGAATTGCAACTGAGAAATTAAGATTTGAGGAATTATTTTTATTATTAAATCATTATATAGATATTCCTTTTTACTTTCTGGTTTTGAAGTAGACAGAGGAAACCTCCTGGAATCTCTAAACTGTAATCCAACTGCCTTGAGCTCTGATAGTGATTGTATAGCCTTATCTTCTGCCCCTATGATTGTAAAAACCTTGTGACTGACCTTAATTTGTACCCAGTTACCCAGTTTTTCAACTTTAGAGTCTTGTGATCACTAAAGATGGCCCCTAATGTTTATTAATGAGGGGTCTTGGGTTGGCCCAGAACTAACCCACCCCAAATCTAAAATTATCTTTTTAACTGAGACTGGATCTAACCAAAGTGTGCCTTTCTGACATGCGCAGTAGCTTAGACTTTAACCTACAAGTCACCTGTACCTCATTCCACCATTTTCTTTCACCCATTCTGTGACTAAGCATGTAATCAGTATGCACATATTCAATAATCAGATTGCATCTAATTATATAATCTGGGGCCATAGTGCTCATTATCCTAAACCTTGCCCATGTTTTCTCTAATAAAACTATTCAAATTACTGTGGTTCAGGGAGACAGATTTTGGGCCCTAGGTCATCTATTGTCCTACTATGCACCTAGTAATAAACTCTTATCTCGCTTTGAAACACCTGTGTCTCAGGAATTGCTTTTTGACCCCGTTGAACAAAAGAATCCATGGCCTTTGTCCAGTAACACCTAGATAGTGATGTGTATCATTTTGAATCTTTGTTGATTTTTTCTATCTGTGTGGATTTTAGACCCTTTAAAAATCTCATCCTAGAATCTAGCATCTACTTTAATACCAGAATCCCCTTTAAGTAAACTAAGTATTATCATATGACAAGGCCATGGTGGACTCTCATTAGATGGATTTATTTTAGGCTTCCAAGAGCAAATCACCCAACTGATTTGGCCCAGGCCATCTAGCTGTCTAGAAAATAACCAAAATCTATCCAACACAATAAACTGAATTTCTAAAAACTTAGCAGTAATCATTATAGGTGTTATTTTTTATGTCAACTTTTTTTAATGTATGGATTTTCCTTTTTTTCTCTTTATCACCTACTCAGCCATGCAGATAAGGTGGCAAGGTAGAAAGTCTGCTCCTCTAGATTCTGATAAGCCTAGCTCATGTTCATGCCACATTTTCCAGTGTAACCCTGGGAAATTCTTTACCTTTCTGAGACCTCACCTCCTCAACTGTAAGTATGGAATAATTATTCAGAGATTGCAAGATGCTGTGATGTGTACCTGAAACTGAGTAGGCATTCAAAAATGGTGGCTGATCATGGTGCACATTTTCTAAGCTGTGGATTTCCTCCTTATTGATAACTGTGCTGACTTGAAGGGATGATGTACCATAGAAAAGTCAGGTTTTAATCCTGATCCATCTTGTGGAGCCAGCCATTTCTCTTAATCCCTATTCATCACGGTAAATTGGAACTTGATTAGATTATCTCCACATAGATTGATTCACCCAATTGTGAGTATTAACCTTTAGAGGAAGATGTGACCTCCACCCATTTCAGGTGGGTCTTGATTACTTTACTGGAATCCTTTAAAAAAGGAAACATTTTGTAAAAAGCTTCAGAGCCATGACAGCCAACATGATGAAGAAGGAAAATGCCCCTGGGAGAGCTTCATAAAACAAGAAGCCTGGAGAGATAGCTAGCAGATGTTGCCATGTTTTGCCATGTGCCTTTCTAGTTGAGAGAGGAACCCTGAACTTTATCGGCCTCTCTTGAGTGAAGGTAAGCTCTTGTTGGTGCCTTAACTTGGACATTTTCATGGCCTTAGAACATGTGAACTTGCAACTTAATAAATTCCCCCTTTTAAAAAACATTCTGTTTCTGGTATATCACATTCTGGCAGCTTGCAAACTAGAACAATAAAAGATTTTTAAAATTCCAGAAAGCCATATTTTGGGAGACATTTCTTTTATTGAGTTAACAAGTTCAAATTGTGTGTTTATGTGTTTTCCCTCCCATCCTACCCACTGCTCTAGGAGACAGGGGTACCTTAAGGGTAGAGGTTATAATATACTCCTATTTGCCACAAAGATGGCTACCAAATGGCCTGGAATGTAATAATGTTAAAATGAAGTTGCTAAATAAAAGAATAAGTGAATGGACTAAAAATGGTGAGTCTTACACAATAATTTAAGCTACTTATTTTTTCTACTTTTTCCCTTTTTGTTCTTCTTGCTGACCTTCAGGGTAACAATAATCAAATGAAGGGAATGTAAGTGTGTGTGTGTGTTTCTGTGTGTGTTTCTGTGTGTAACATCTGAGCTCTTCATAAAAGTGTCATGTCAGACAAACATGTTCAAAAATGTATTCTGTTGAAATAAAAATTGAGAGCAGGAAAATTCTGCACCACTGTAGCACTTAATGTTCATCATTTTTTAACTCTGCCATCCCCTGAGGATGCAGCAACAAATAGACCAATTCTGCTGAGCTGGCTTGTTTTTATTATGTTCAGGGTGTACACAATTTATTAGCAGGAATTATAGCCATCCAGTTATATAAATTATACATGGAATCATAATAAAAATTTTAAAAGGTAACCAACATCCCTGCCTGTGTTCAATTTTGTAGATTGTGAGGTGGGGATTGTTATAGATAGAGAAATAGATCCTGGATCTTTATTTATCAGCCTCAGTGTCTGGTATACAACCAAATCCCTATTTTGGTACATGTACTTAGCTTTAGTGGGATGACTCTACAGTTACTCCCTAAGCTTTGGATCCAAGGGTTTCCAGGGGATCTGGGTCCAAAATATTGTGGAAAAAAATCTTGTCAAGCCCTCATTTTGAAGTACTTTGGAAACACAGGTTAGTCCTCTTCCTTGAAGCACAATTATTAAGTAAACTGCAGCGCTTCTCAAATTGTATTCTGTGACCACCTGCTTCAAAATCCCTGGGATGGGTCTGGGTTAAAATGCTGATTTCAGAGCCCTATCCAGATGGATAGTTCAGAATTTCAGAGAGGAGGCCAAAGAATCAATATTTAATAAACTCCCTAGATAAATGTTCTGCATGCTAAGTTGTGGGAATCACTAGTATGTCTGTTAAGTGTAGAGGTTGTAGGGAACCAAGTTTGAATTCTTAACTAGCTATATGACCTTAGGCAAGTTAGTTAATTTTCTTAGGCCTCAATGGCTTCACATCTGAAAAAGTACCCCAAAGTTTGTTGGAAAGATAAAATGAAAGGATATTTTATATGTAAAGCAGTGTTTCTCTTAGGAAGCACAGGAATCTCCTGGGGATCCTATTAAATGTAAATTCTGATTCAGTGGATGTGCGATGGGGCCTGAGAGTCTGCCTGTCTAGCAAGGTCCCTAGCATTGCTGTTGGTCTTCTGTTAACACTTTGAGTCATTGTCAGGCTTATAGTAAGTTCTTAATGAATGTTAGCTATTTCATTTTAGAATCACCTGTGCTGCTTTGGAAACACCAGCACTTCCTGGACTCCCCTTGCTAAAAATTTGTATTCAGTATCTTAATGGTGGAGTCCAGGAGTCTGTTTTCAAAGTGCCACAAGGGAGCCAGGATTGAGCTGCATCAAAAGTAATAAGCATGTTGGATGAAATCTATTTTGCAGCCACAGAGTGTCAAAATTTCACCCTAGAACAAAACTCTTATTCACCATGTTGCCAGTCTAAAATTTAATGCCTGAGTCATGGCCACCAAAAGAGGAGTGAGAAAATTTTGGCCTTAGTTCCTAGACTGGACTCCATTGTACTCTCCATTGTCCTATCTATCTCTTACTGTACAAGAGGCAAACACCATGCGGAATCCAGCTCCATCATTTATGAGCTGTGGAATATTGGGCAGGCTATTTGACCTCTCTGCTCCTTAGATACCTCATCTATAAAATATGAGGGATAAAATCTAGCCCACCAACTTCATAAGCTTGTGAGAGTCAAATGAATGCTTTGTAACCTTGACGTACAAAGTATGGTCCATGGAACAGCTATATCAGCATCACCTGAGAGCTTGCTCAAAATGCAGAATCTCAGACCGACTGAATAAGAATGTGCATTTTAACAAGATCCCTACCACCCCCAAGTGATTCCTATGTAAAATTTGAAAACACTCTTTTATGGCATGAAAAAATTGTAAGGATGAAAAAACAGTCCTCTTAAAGTCCCAGGGTCACCAGAAAGGAACAGACCTTATATAATACATGAAGCAAGTAAAGGCCGGCAAAATCAAGTGCTAAACAGTGTGATCTATACTTTCCCAGAAACCAAAACCATTGTTAAACAACAGCAGCAACAAAATTATCTAGTACTCCTTCTAGCTCTGATGATAATAATCAGTGCTTCTCAAATACTTTTACATTAAGGAACAAATAAAGAATAGTAGTATTTATACATCACAGCAGAATAAAGCAATAGAGCCAACTGTCTTGAACACTGCTTCTCAAACTTGAATGGGCAATCACGAGGCGGATCTTGTGAAAATGCAGATTCTGAGGTTAAGGACTGAAATTCTGCATTTCAAACAAGCTCCCAGAAGATGCCTATGCAGCTAATTCACGTACAGTACTTTAAGGAGTAAGGGTAGGGACTCAGGGCACCAAGGCACTATAGCAGTACCCTGAGAACCCAGGTGGAGGTGGGATACATCTTACTCTATCTGTAACACAATGGGTAGGAAGCATTACCCTAACTCATCTAATTTATTGGGATGAGAAAGTGTTGCTCCAGCACCCAAGGACATCTTTAGTACCTGATATACATGGAGGGAGTAGCATCAGGTGGGTGTGGTAGTTAGGTTAAGGTGTCAACTTGGCCAGGTGAAGCTGCCTAATTCTGTTGCTGTGGCCATGAGCCATTAACATGTGAAGCTCACCTGTCACTGATTGCATCTGTGGTCGGCTACGGCGAGTGCCTCCTGAAATGAGTGATGTTTAGTTTGATTGGCTGGATGCTTAAATGAGAGAGCTCAGTGCAGCACAGCCCAGGCAGCTCAGTATACCTCATCTCAGCACTCGCAGCTCAGCCCAGACCTTTGGAGATGTAGAAAGGAATCACCCTGGAAAAGGCTGTGGGAACCTAGAAGCCAGGAGAGAAGGCCAGCAGAAATCGCCCTGTGCCTTCTCATGTAAGAGGGAACCTCAGATGAAAGTTAGCTGCTTTCCTTCTGAAGAACTTTGAGTTTTTAACTAGATAAATTCCCCTTTATTAAAAGCCAATCCATCTCTGGTGTGTTGCTTTCTGGCTGACTTAGCAAACTAGAACAGTGGGTGGGTGATAAGAAACCTGCTTCACCTGTGCAAGAGTATAGCTCGGCTTTGTGATGATAAATATGTGAGCCGCTTCTGCTGATGAAGGGAAAGAGCTGGTGGATATATGATTCTGCAAGCTGGGAAAGCTGTTAGTATAAACCTTTCTGCTTCTCCAGAACTGTACATTTATATTCATTTACATGTCTCTCTTTGGAGCAGAACAATGGGAGTGCATAGTTTCCAGGATGATCTCCCACTGGCACTTGCTTTATATATAGATGTTTAACAGCTGTGTCAGTTCAACCTTCCATGAACTCCCCAAGTAATTGCTTTCATGGAATTTTGTCTTGGCAAAACATTCCTACTACCCAGATTTCTGAGACTATCTGCTTGATGGAGCAGGTAGTGTTGCACCACCTCCTTCTACAAGGATTCATGACACAATATCAACCAGAAAATACTATATTTAATAAACATGACTGACAAAGCCTGAACAAACTCCGTATATAAATAATCACTTACATAACTGCATTCTTACAGAGAAATAATAAAACACAGGGTATAAAAAAATTTAATATCCTTTTGGCAAAAATACCTAAGACAAGGTTGAAAGACAAATGGCAAACTTAGAAAAAAATACTGGTGATTTTAACAAATTTTTACTTCACAAAAATGCTTACAAGTTGTTCTAGTTTGCTGGCTGCTAAAATGCAATATACCAGAAATGGAATGGCTTTTAAAAGAGGAATTTAATAAGTTGAAAGTTTACAGTTCTGAGGCCGAGAAAATGTTCCAATTAAAGCAAGTCTATAGAAATGTCCAATCAAAGGCATCCAGGGAAAGATACCTTGACTCAAGAAGGCCAGTAAAGTTCAGGGTTTCTCTCTCAAGTGAAAAGGCACATGGTGAACGGGGTCAGGGTTTCTCTCTCATCTGGAAAGGCATGTGGCAACACAACATTATCTGTTAGCTTTCTCTCCTGGCTTCCTTTCATGAAGCTCCCTGGGAGGCATTTTCCTTCTTCCTCTCCAAAGGTCTCTGGCTTGTGGGCTCTTTGCTTCTTGTGGTTCTGCCATTCTTCTCTGCTCTCTCTGAATCTCTCTCATTCTCCAAAATGTTTCCTCTTTTATAGGACTTCAGAAACAAATCAAGACCCACCCAAATGGGTGGAGATACACCTCCACCTAATCCAGTTTAACAACCACTCTTGATTAAATCACATCTCCAGGGGGATGATCTAATTACAATTTCAAGCATACAATGCTGAATAGGAATTAGAAGAAGCAGCTGCCTTTACAAAATGGGATTGGGATTAAAACATGGCTTTTCTAGGGTACATACATCATTTCAAACTAGCACACAAGTCAATAAGGAAAAGGATCACAATAGAAAAATGGCCAAAGAACATAATCTAGGAATTCATACAAAAAAATGATGAACAAATAGTCCATGTGTGTGTGCGTGTGCACACAAATAATTCCCAAATGCAAATAGTAAACATTTAACCTACAGGATAACTAAAGATGAAAAGTATTGGCAAAACCCCTTTTGGCAGCAGTTGGGACAATGGCACTGTCATACACTCTGTGGGAATATAAATTGGTCAAATGTATCAAATATGTCTTTATTATTCATATAAATATGAATATATGAATACACTCTATGCTGGTTTGACACTGTAATGTACTCCAGAAAAGCCATGCTCTTTTAATCCAACCTTGTGAGTACAGACTTACTGTTGGTAGTATCTTTAGATTAGATTAATTCCGTGGAGATATGACCCTGCCCATTCAAGTCTTAATTAGTTTACTGGAGTCCTTAAAAGAGCTCACGGAAAGAGAGCTCAGAGTAGACAGACTTTTGCAGATGTAGAAGGAAAGCCCGCTGGCAGATGTCAGAAGGACCTATAGAAGCTGAGAGAGCCAATTTGAAACCAACCCAGGAGGGCCAGCAGATGTTGCTAAGTGCCTCCGAGAAGGTATCCTCTTGCTGTGCCTTAATTTGGACATTTTTATGGCCTTAGAACTTTAAACTTATAACTTAATAAATACCCTTTGTAAAAGCCAGTCCACTTCTGGTTAACTGCATTCTGGCAGCTTTAGCAAACTGAAAAACCCTTGAGGCCAGTAGTCCTACTCCTAGAAATCTTACCCTAAGGAGAAAATTGTAAAGGTGAGTATTCATTCATTCATTCATCAACAGATATTTATTGAGCCTTTAAATGTGTCAGGCATTAGATTAGGAGTTAGGGATATAACCAAGAACAAAATAGGTAAAAATCCATGCCTTCAAGAAGCATACATTCTAGTTATGAGAGGCAAATAACAAATAAGTGTGTGTGTGTGTGTGTGTGTGTGTGTGTGTGTGTGTGTGTAATTAGGAAAGTACTTAGGAAAGGCTTCTCACATAAAAAGAAATTTGAGTAGAGGCTTGGAGAAATTAAGGAAGCAGATGATAGGGATACCAGGGGAAAGATGATCCCAAGCAGATGGAAGAATTGGTGTTAAGGTGAAAATGTATTCATGTGTCTGTGGACCTTTGAGGAAGCCAGTGAGACTGGAGCAGAGTATGGGGTGAGGTGAAGTGGTAAAGGTGAGATCAGGGATATAGGAAATGCAGGATCACACAGGGCCTTGAAGGCCACGATAAGGCCATATTCCCTACCCCCACCCCATCCCCTGATAACCTATATTTTAGATTCTGACTCTTTTGGTTTTCCTATTCTAAGTAGTTCATATTAATGAGATTATACAGTGTTATACTTTTCTGTTTGACCTATTTTGGCTTATTTCATGCAATATGATGTCTTCAAGGTTCATCCATATTACCCCATGTATCAGAACTTCATTCCTTCTTACAGCTAAATAATATTCCAGGTATGTATAAGCACATTTTGTTTATCCATTCATTGACTGATGGATACATGATGTTTTGGTTTGTTAAATGCTGCCAGAATGTGATATACCAGAAATGGAATGGCTTTTAAAAAGGGAATTTATTAAGTTACAAGTTTACAGTTCTAAGGCCATAAAAAGGTCCAAACTAAGGCATCTAAAGAAAGATACCTTGACTCAAGAAAGGCCCATCTGGGAAGGCATGTGACTGGCATCTGCTGGTCCTTGTTCCTGGTTCCATTGCTTCAGCTTCTGATGCCAGTGGTTTCCTCTCTAAGCATCTGTGGGCCTCCACTTAGCTCCTCTGGGATACAACTCTGGGTTCTGGTTTGCTTAGCATCTCAAGGGAAGGCACACAGTAATATCTGCTGGGCTCTGAATTTCCAAACATCCATGCCTAGGCATCTGTTCTCTCTGTTGGCCCTCCAAGCATCCACAAATGTCTGTGTCTCTGTTGACTCTGAAGCAATTATTCTCCAAGCATCTGAGCTTCCTCCAAAATATTTTCCCTTTTAAAAGACTCCAGTAAATTAATCAAGACCTTCCTTGAATGGACAGATCCACACCATCTAATCAATAGGTCACACCCACAACTGGATATGTCACATCTCCATAGAAACAATCCAACGTTTCCACCCTAAATAATAGGTATGCCCCACAATGTTGGATTAGGAAAGAAAAACATGTTTTTGCTGGGGTACATAACAATTTCAAACCAGCACACTTGGGTTGCTTCCATCTTTTGGCAATTGTGATTAATGCTACTATGAACATTGGTGTGCAGAATTCTTTTTGTCAAGAATTAGAAATGAGATTGCTAGGTTATATCTGTTCTATTTTGCTAGCTGCCAGAATGCAATATACCAGAAATGGAATGGCTTTTAAAAAGGGGAATTTAATAAGTTGCTAGTTTACAGTTCTAAGGCCAAGAAAATGTCCCAATTAAAACAAGTTTATAGAAATGTCCAATCTAAAGCATCCAAGGAAAGATACCTTGGTTCAAGAAGGCCGATGAAGTTCAGGGTTTCTCTCTCAAGTGAAAAGGCACATGGCAAACACAGTCACAGTTTCTCCCTCAGCTAGAAGGGCACATGGTAAGCAAGGCATCATCTGCTAGCTTTCCCTCCTGGCTTCCTGTTTCATGAAGCTCCCTGGGAGGCATTTTCCTTCTTCCTCTCCAAAGGTCTCTGGCTTGTGGGCTCTTTGCTTCTTGTGGTTCTGCCATTCTTCTCTGCTCTCTCTGAATCTCTCTCATTCTCCAAAATGTTTCCTCTTTTATAGGACTTCAGAAACTAATCAAGACCCACCCAAATGGGTGGAGACATATTGTCACCTAATCCAGTTTAACAACTACTCTTGATTAAATCACATCTCCGGGGAGATGATCTAATTACAGTTTCAGACACACAATACTGAATAGGGATTAGAAGAAATGGCTGACTTTACAAAATGGGATTGGGATTAAAACATGACTTTTCTAGGGTACATACATCATTTCAAACCAGCATATATGGTAATTCTATACTTAACTTCCAGAGGAACTGCTAAACTGTCCTCCACAGTGGCTGCATCATTTTACATTTCCACCGACAATGAAGGAGCGTTCCTATTACTCTACATCCTCTCCAACACTTGTAATTGTACATTTTTAATAGTAGCCATTCTAGTGGGTGTGAAATGATATTTTTTGATTCACACCTTACTAATGCTTAATGATATTGAGCATCTTTTCATGTGTCAAAGAAGATATTCAACTTTGGAGGAATATATATTCAAGTCTTTTGCTCATCCTTTAATTGAGATGTCTTTGTTGTTGAGTTGATCATATATTCTGGATACAAAACCGTTATCAGATATGGCCTTTCCAAATATTTTCTCCCATTGTATATGTTGTCATTTTACTTTCATGATAAAGTCCTTTGAGGTACAAAAGCTTTTAATTTTGAGAACATCCCATTTATCTATGTTTTGTTTTGTTACCTGTTCTTTGGGTGCAAAGTCTAAAAAACCATTGCCTAACACAAGGTCCAGAAGAAGCTTCCTAACATTTTCTTCTGGGAGTTTGATAACTCTGCCTTATATTTAGGGCTTTGATCCATTTAGAAATGATTTTGTATATGTTGTGAGGAAGAAGTTCACCTTCATTCTTTTGCAAATGGATATCCAGTTATACCAACACCATTGGTTGAAGAGACTATTCTTTCCCAATTAAGCAGTCCTTTCTCCTTGTAAAACAATCATTGGCCAGAAATGTGAGAATTGATTTCTGAACTCTCAATTTGATTCCATGGGTCTGTATCTCCATCTTTGTGCCAGTATCATTCTGTTTTGATTACTGTGCCTTCATAAATAAAAGTTTTAAGATCAGGAAGTGTAAGTCCTCTAATTTTGTTCATCTTTTGAAGATGGACTTGGGTATTTGGGGCCATTACCCTTCTATATAAATGTGATAATTGGCTTTTTTATGGGGACTGCATTGAATCTGTTAATCATTTTGTACAGAATACAAATCTTAACAATACTTAGTCTGCCAGTCCATGAACACAGAATATCCTGTCATTTATTTAGGTCTTCTGTGATTTCTTTTAACAATGTTTTTTAGTGTTCTGTGTACAAGTCCTTTACATTCTTAGTTAGATTTATTCCCAAGTATTTGATTTTTTTACTTCCTATTGTAAGTGGAACTTTTTTTTTCTTTTTTCAGATTGTTCATTACTTGTGCATACAAATACTACTGATTTTGGAGTATTGATATAGTATCCTGCCACTTTGCTGAATTAATCTATTAGCTACAGGAACTCTGTTGTGGATTTTTCAGGTTTTTTCATTTATGCTCTTTATCATGTAGAAGAAGTTTTCTTACATTCCTAGTGTTCTCCCTTTATCAAGAAGGAATGCTTAATTTTGTTAAATGCCTTTTCTACATCAACTCAGATGATCATATGGACTTTTCCTTCATTCTCTTAATGTGGTATATTACATTACTTAATTTTCTTATGTTGAACTACCCTTGCATACCTGGGATAATTCCCACTTGATCATGGTGCATAATTTCTTAACATGCTTTTGCATTCAGTTTGCAAGTATTTTATTGACAATTTTTACATCTATATTCAGAAGGGATATTGGCCTGTAATTTTCTTCTGCTATCTTCACCTTGCTTTGGTATGAGAATCATGGGTTCCCTCATCTTCAACTTTTTGGAAAACTTAGAGCAGAACTGGCGTTAGTTATTCTTAGACTGTTTGGTAAAATTCATCAATGAGTCACTTGATCATAGGCCTTTCTTTGCTGGGAGGTTTGTAACTACTGATTCAATCTCTTTACTAATTATTGGTTTGTTGAGATTTATTATTTTCTTGAGTCAGTGTTGGTAGTTTGTGTGTTTCTGAAAATTTTTCTATTTCCTCTGGATTATCTAATCTGTTGACATACAGTTGCTCATAGTATCCTCATGTTTTGGTTTGTCAGTGCTGCTGGAATGCAATACACCATAAATGGGTTGGCTTCTATAATGCAAATTTATTAAGTTACAAGTTTACAGTTCTAAGACCTGGATGTTCAAACTAAGGCATCCAGGGAAAGATACCTTGATTCATGAAAGACCAATCTGGTAAAATATATGGCTGCTGTCTGTTGGTCCTTTAGCTTCTCATTTCAAACAGTTTCCCCAGGGATGTTTTCTTTCTTCATCTACAAACACCTTGGTCTTGTGTTGGCTCCAAAGCTTTTTCCAAAATGGTTCCCTCTTAAAGGACTCTAGTAAGCAACCCCACCTTGGATGGGCAGAGACACATCTCTATGAAAACCTTCTAATTAAAAGGCCCCCACCCACAAGTAGATGGGTCACATTTCCATGGAAACAACTTAATAAAAAAGATCCCTCCCTATACTGAATCAGGATTCAAGAACATGGCTTTTCTGGGGTACACAACAGTCTCAAACTAGCACACCTCTTATAATCTTTTTTATTTCAGTGGGGACAGTAGTAATGTCATCCTTTTCATTTCTGATTTTAGATATTTGTATCTTCTCTTTTTTTCTTTGTCAGATAGTCGATTTTGATCTTTTCAAAGGACCAACTGTTTGTTTTGTTGATTCTATTGGTTATTTTTTTTTAATTTCTATCTCATTTATCTCTACTCTAAAATTTGCTATTTCTTTCCTTCTGCTTGCTTTGGGTTTAGTTTTTCCTTTTTCTAGATATGCTAGTTATGAGGTAAGTTCTCTGATTTGAAATCTTCTTTTCAAATGTGAGCATTTAGAGCTATAAATTTTCCTCTGAGTATTGACTTTCTGTATTCCTTAAGCTTTGTTTTTTTATTTTGCTATGTTAAATAAAATCTTTCATTTGCTAAACATGAACATGCCTTCATCCCTACAAAGCTTTTTTTAATGCAAATCTGAAAAGTTTTGATTTGTTATATTTAATCTTCATTCACTTCAAGATATTTCCTAATTTCCCTTGTGATTTACTCTTTAACCCATTGGTTGTTTAAGAGCACATTGTTTAATTTCCACATTTTTTGTCAATTTTTCATTTTCCCCATTGTTATTGATTTCTAGCTTTATTGCACTGTGGTTGAAGAAGATTTATGGTATGATTTCAATATTTTTTAAAAGTTTATAAAGACTTGTTTTGTGACCTAAGATATGATCTATCCTGGAGAACAATCCATGCTCACTCAAGAAGAATGTATTCTGTTGTTGTTGGGTGAAGTACTCTATATACCTCTTTTAGGTCTAGTTTATTTAGAGTATCATTCAAGTCTATGTTTCCTTATTAATCTTCTGTCCAGATGTTCCATCCATTATTAAAAGGGTGTATTAAAGTCTCCTACCATTAATGTACAGCCATCTATTTCTCCTTTCAAATCTGTCAGTATTTGTTTCTTTTACTTTAGTACTCTGCTGTTAGGTGCCTATATTCTTATAATTATGTCTTCTTGTTGAATTGACCCCTTTATCAGTATATATGACTATCTTTGACCTTCCTAAGAGGTGTTTTTTTTTTTTTTTTACTTAAAGTCTATTTTAGCTGCTTTTAGTGTAGCTCCCTAGCTTTCTTTTGGAAACTACTAGCTTTATACACTTTTTTCCATCTTCTAACCTATTTATCTTTGAATTTAAGGTATCTGGTAACAGTATATAGTTGGGTCATGCTTTTTATCCATCCTGCCAATCTCTGCCTTTTGCCTGGAGAGTTTCATTCATTTACATTTAAAATCACTACTGATAATGTAGAGCTTTCTTTCTGCTATTTAGTCTTTGTGAGATTTTTATATAAATTTTGCTATTTAGTCTTTGTGAGATTAACACCTTTTTGTTCCTCAATTCTTCCATTAATGCTTACTTTCATATTAATTTGCTTTTCTGTAGTGTACCATACTGAGTCCCTTCACATTTCTATCTGGATATATTTTCATATATTTTCTTTGTGGTTGCCATGGGGTTAAAATTTAACATCATAAATGTATAACAATCATAGTTAAAAAATAGTTGAATTAATACCAACTTGATTTCAATAGTGCTATTCCTATATCCCTCCATCCCCCATCATTTTTGTGCTTTCTGAAATTATATCTTTGTACATTGTATATCCAAATCCATAGATTTATCATTACCTTTTATGCATTTGCATTTTAGCACCTATAGGAAATAAGAAGTGGCGTTACATATAAAAAATACAATAGTACAGGTAACCAAATGGTTATCTTTACCAGTGGTCTTTATGTCTTTATGTGCTTTGAATTACTGTCTAGATCTTTTCCTTTCAGTTGAAGAACTACCTTTATCACTGCTTGTAGGGCAGCTTATTGGTGATAAACTCCCTCAGCTTTTGGTATCTGGGAATGTCTTAATCTTTCACTCATTTTGCAAAGAAAGTCTCAAGATATAAAATTCTTGGTTGGCAATTGTTTTCTTTTAGCATTTAAAGTATTTCAATTCACTGCCATTCTTCCTTTGTCGTTTCTGATGAGAAATCATCAATTAATTGGTACTTCCTTGTACATAATACATTGCTTTTCTCTTGAAGCTTTCTGAATTCTTCCCCTTGTTTTTGCATTTGACAGTGATAAGTATATGACAAGTAAATGTTTTCTTCAAGTTTATACTGTTTGGTATATCCTGAGCCTCTTGGATATGCATACATCCAAGACAAGCACAGTATCTTTGGCTAAGTTTGGGAAGTTTTCTGTCATTATTTCTTTGAATATTCCTTCTACTTACTTTCCTCTTTCTTCTCCTTCTGGGTCTCTCCCAATGTATATACTGGTATGTTTGGTAGTGTCCCAAAATATCTTAGGCTATTTTTGCTTTTTATAATTCTTTTTCCTTTCTGCTCCTCATCCTGATTCATTCTAATTATCTTGTCTTCAAATTCACTAATTGTTTCTTCCATCAGCTCCAATCTGCTGTTGAAACTCTCCTGGGAATTCTTCATTTCAGTTATTGTGGTCTTCAACTTCAGTAGTTCTGTTTTGTTCCTTTTTAAAATGTCTGTGTCTATATTGAGATTCTCACATTGTTTGTTCATTGTTTTCCTGCCATCTTCAGTTCTTTCTCTGTATTTTCCTTCATTTCCTTGAGCACATCTGTGTTGGTCTGTTACTAAAATGCAGAATAACAGAAATGGAACAGTTTTCATAGAGGGGAATTTAATAAGTTACAAGTTTATAGTTCTAAGGAAGTGAAAGTGTCCAAATTAAGGCACTAACAAGAGGTTACCTTCACTTAAAAAAAGCTGACAGAGGTCTGGAACACCTCTGTCAGTGGAAAGTCATGTAGCTGGCATCTGCTTGTCACTTACTCCTGGGCTCCATTGCTTTCAGTCTCTGTCCATGGGGGGGGGGCACTCACTTTGCTCTCTGGGGCTGACTTTCATCTCATGGCTTCCCTTGGCTCTCTCCAGATTCTGGCTTGCTTAACATCTCACAGGAAGGCACACAGCAACATCTGCTGGGCTTCAAGTATCTACACACATACATGTCTCTGCTCTCTCTGTCATCCCAGAAGTTTCTGTTGGCTCTTTCTGTGTTGGCTCTGTCGTTTCTGTCTCTCTCCAAAATGTTTCCTCTTTTAAAAGATTCCAGTAAACTAATCAACGCTCACCTGAAATGGGTGGAGTCACATCTCCATCTAATCAAAGGTCACACCTGCAATAGGGTATGTTACATCTCTGAGAGATAATACTACAGTGTTGGATTAGGATTAAAAGAAATGGTTGCTCTCACAGGATTAGATCAGTATTAAAACATGCTTTTCTGGGGTACATAATACTTCAAACTGGCACATTGATGATCCTTTTTTAAAGTCTTGTTCCCATATGTCCACAATTTTGTTTTATTTGTTGACATTTTCTGGATTTTTATCCTCTTCCTTCGCATAGACCATCATTTTTCTATTTCTTGTTTGTCTTGTAATCTTTTGTTGCATACTGTACTTTTTAATATTTTAAAATGTTAACTCTGGGATTTATTCCCTGAAATGTGTGTTTCTTCTATTTGTAACCAGCTGGTGAATTGACAGAGATTTTCTTGAGTGTCAGGAGCTAACAAAAGGCAAGCAGACCTAAGCAAAAAACACCTTTCACCATCTTTGCAAATTGGCTTTGTATTGGCTTGAACTCCATTTAGAGTTAGGTTTGCCCAAGGCAAATGTAAAGTGAAGGGCTCTCCCTATGTTTTCTGGGCCAGTCTTGTCATGGGCTTGTACTTGCTGGTGTCCTGAGAAGTCCCCAGGAAACAGACCTTCTCCCTCTCCTGGGCATTGCACTGCTGGACTCAAAGTAGCTAAGCTTTGCCCTGGACAATATGCCTTATTTCTTACATCTAAAGTTGCTTTTACCTGGATGGCAAATTCTGGGAGGTAGGGCTGCTGGAGAGTAGTTTACCAAGTCAGTCTTTCCCAGCTGGGTCAAGGTCAGGGAACCACAAAGGGAGTAATGGCTGGCTCCAAACTGCCCTGGGCAGGGGTGGTGATGAGGGAAGGGCCATAAACAGTGCCAGAAGGCTCTTCCAAAACTCCACAAAGCTGTGTGTTCTTTACTCAGCCCCTGAACAGATAATGCAGCCTTCAACTGTCCTCCGCAGCTCTGAGGAAGCATACTGTCTTTAAGTTTCCTCCATTGCTTCTATCCAGAATAGGTTGGAAAAATGGTTTTACTCAGTTCTGGGACCCAGAGATCCTCCAAAGTTGCTAACCAAAACAGTGATCAGTGATTGGCCCATGCCCACCATGGATCCTGGGGAAGTGAATTTTTATATCCTTCTTTGGTGGCAGCAAGGAACACCAAGGGCCAGACCCCACTGCTGCTGCCATGAGACTGGGACATGGACTATATTAACCATAGCACAAATAGAGCACTTTATTGTTATTACTGTAATTTAACAGCCTCCTTCTTTCTGCTCTTCTCTGGGTGCTGTATAGTTTTCCTCTGTACAGTTCCTGTTTAATAGGCAGTACAATTCCTGTTTAGTAGGCAGGAATTGTGAAGGGACTGATTCCTGGAGCTTCCTACTCCACCATTTTCCCACAATTTCCTCCATATAGACTTTCTGGAAATGGGCATTTCCAGCCTATTCTGAAAGCAGGAAGAACGCTTGGAATGTGATTACAATAATTCAGATAAAATATGATGGGTTAGGGAGACAGTGGAGGTTGTTGAAAGTGTTTGAATTCTAGATATATTATGAAGGTAGAACTATCAGGATCTCTTGCTGGAGTAGATGTGAGGTAAAGAAAAAGGGAGTGAAAAATGATTCTCAGGTTTTGGGATGGGCAATATGCTATTTATTGAGACAGGGAAGCTAGGAGGAGAAGGTTACAGGAGCTTGTAAAGTCAGAAAAATCAATAGCTTTCAACTTGTCAAGTTTCAGATGTCTATTAGATATCCAAGTAGAGATTTCAGGTAAGCAGTTGGATTATGAATTTGGAGTTCAAGCAGATGTATGGCTTGTATGGTATTTGTATATGTATGGTATTTAGTCCTAAGAGCAGATGAGATCACCTAAGGAATGAATGCAGATAGAGAAGAGGAGAGGTCTGAGAAACTGAACCCTAGGATACTACAAAATTTAGAGGTAAGGAAGTTGAGGAGAAACAAGTATAGGGTTGTCTAATAAAGTAGAAGAAAATCTGACAGAGTGGTTTCCTGGGAAGCAAGTGAAAAGTTTCAAGAGAAGAAGGATCAATGTGTCAGATGCCCCTGACAGGTCAAGAAAGATGAAGATCGTGGGTGCAAGGGTAGTTCAGTGGTAGACTTCTTGCCTGATATGTGGGAGACCAGGGTTTGCTTTCTGATCCATACATTTCCCCAAAAAAACAAACAAGCAAGCAAAACAAACAAACAAAAATTCAATAAATAGTGCTGCAATAATGGAATAGTCACACGGAAAAATAATAAAATGTGACCCCACCATAAAGCTACAAAAAAAAAAAAAGAAAGAAAGAAAGATGAGGCTCTAGGACAGACTTGGATTTGACATAAAGATCATTGATGAACTTGACAAAAACTTGTTTGAGGAGGGTTCAAGAGAAATCAGAGATGGCAATTACAAAGAACTCTTTAAAAAACTTGGGTATCTAGAGGAACAAAAAACAGGGCCAGATGTGAAGACAGAA
This sequence comes from Tamandua tetradactyla, assembly GCF_023851605.1. Taxonomy (NCBI): domain Eukaryota; kingdom Metazoa; phylum Chordata; class Mammalia; order Pilosa; family Myrmecophagidae; genus Tamandua; species Tamandua tetradactyla. The sequence goes on along the minus strand of NC_135334.1, from coordinate 49,428,457 downwards.
TGAGATCAAGAAGGATTTTTTAAACATGAGAGGCATTACCTCATGTCTGTCCACTAAAAAAGTGGTATGACAGAGAGGGAAAAAATGATGATGAAGGAAAAAGGGTAGATAACTGTTTGGTTAAGGGAGGTAGATTGGAGTTCATTTCACAAAAGAGGTGATGTGTTGGATAGAAGCAGAAATAAATAATCATTTGCTTACAATGGTGAAAATTAATGAAAAGTTATTAACAGGGATTGGAAAACTGATTTAAGGAGTCTAAGTACAGTAGAATAAAACACAATCATCAAAACTGATGGTGCATATATCAAATAAGAGTTGAATACCAGAATATATAAAGAACTCCTACAACTGAACAAAAAAAGACAACCCAATTTTTAAAATGGGCATAGGAACTTGCATAGATATTTATCTAAAGAAGAAATATAAATGGCCCATGTGCCAGGTTGAAAGGGTTATATACCCTAGATATATAATCGATATCTATAAGATATTATAGATATATATATATAAGATATAGGCATAAGATATATATATGATATAGATATAAATCTATATTTATAAAATAAAGCCATGTTTTAATCTCAACCCATCTTGTGGAGGCAGCCTTTTCTTTTAATCCCTATTCAGCACTGTAGGTTGGAAACTTGATTAGATTATCTCCACGGAGATGTGACTCACCCAATCGTGGGTATTAACCTTTGATGAGAAGGAGACCTATTCCAGGTGGGTTGTGATTAGTTTACTGGAATCCTTTAAAAGAGGGAACAATTTTGGAAAAACCTTGAGAGTCCTGAGAACCATGCAGCCAGAGACCTTTGGAGATGAAGAAGGAAAATGCCCCCAGGGGAGTGTCATGAAACAGGAAGCCTGGAGAGAAAGCTAGCAGACACTCCCATATGCCTTTCCAGTTGAAAGAGAAATCCTGAACTTCACTGGACTTTCTTGAGTAATGATAACTTATTTTTGGTGCCTTAATTTGGACATTTTTTATAAACTTGTTTTAATTGGGACATTTTCATGGTCTTAGAACTGTAAATTTGCAACTTAATAAATTCCTCCTTTTAAAAGCCATTCTGTTTCTGGTATATTGCATTCCCACAGCTAGCAAACTAGAACAGCTCATAAACACACTAAAAGATGCTCAATCTCATTAGCCATCAGGTAAATGCAAATAACATTGAGATACTACTTCAAACCCACCAGGATAATTATTATTTTAAAAACAGGAAATAAGTGTTGGCAAGGATGTGGAAAAGTTGGAACTCTTGTGTATTGTTGGTAGGAATGTAAAATGATGCAGTAGCAGTGGAAGATGTATTGGTGGTATATGGAAATTCTGCATTTTCTGCATGACTTTTCTGTAAGCCTACAACTTCTCTAATTATATATATATATATTTATGTATATATATGTATATATGTTCATATATATTTGTGTGTGTGTGTGTATATATATATATATATATATATATATATATATATATATATATATATATTAACAGCCTGAAAAGGCTGTTGTAAGGATCAAAGCAAATAATATAAATAAGATGCCTAGCACAGTGGCCTGGCACATAAAAGGTACAAAATACTAGGCAAGCCATATACACTTAGTGACGATGGTACTGGGGGAACCCCTCTCTGATCAATAGCAATGGAGCTGCCATTGCTTTTTACTATTTCTGGTGACCCTAGTCAGTCTCTTTTACCTAATGCAGGGGGACCTGTGAAAACAGGGAAAAAAATTTCCACAGCTTCTCGAATGCCAGCAAACACTTCAAGATTTGGCTAGTTTGCCCTCTAGTGACAGATATTATAATTTCTATCACATTTTCCTCAATGGGAGCTGAAATAGAAAAGAGCACCAACTGAGTTGTTGCCTCACCTCATGCTCACACTAGGCATAATGCCACCACTGTGTGAAGGTAGAAAAAGAGCCTGAAATTGGTGCATCATTTACTTCCTTATGTTAAGTCTGAAGGCCCTTCTTAAAATGCAAACCTATACCTAGAAGTGAGCTGACGATGAATCCTAAAGCTTGAATTAATCTAGCCTGAGGAAGGGGACTTGAAGTAGATTAGTTTTTCAGCAGGCCAAGGAAAGCCATGGGAACTTAGCCATAAAGGTAAGTCCAGGTTTAGTGCCTTACTGGGAGTCACTGGCTCTACCAAGTCTGAAGAGCAGCCAGTTCCCAAAATGCCTCCTCTGCTTCCTAAAAAAACCAGAATTGTCTCCCTGGAGTAATACCTAAAACAGATGGATATAACAAAACTGACAGATTTTGAAGCAAGAGATTGTTGGTATGTATCTGTGCAGATATAAAGAGCTATGGATTTGGGGTCAAAAGACCTGAGATTGAGCCTTACTCTTGCCATTGACAGATATTTAATACTAGGCAAGGTATTGAGCCATACTGAGCATAAATTTTCTCATCTATAGAATGGATGATGGTGATAATGCTGTGCTCAGTGAAATGCTTAGTGTGATGGTTAGGTTCTGGTGTCAACTTGGCCAAGTGATGATGCTCAATTGTTTGGTCAGGTAAGCACTGGCCTGACCATTGCTGCAAGGATGTTTTGTGGCTGATTGATAAACTGGAAGGCTGATGTATTAAATAATCAGTCAGTTGATTGCATCTGTGGCTGATTACATCTGTGACAAACTAAGGCATGTCTCCTACAATAAGATAATCCAATCAGATGAAGGCTTTTAAGGAAGAAGAGACTCTTTCACAGCTTCTTCAGCCAGTAAGCTTCTCTGGGGGAGTTTGTCCAAATCGTTCATCAGAGCTGCCATCTTCACAACCTGCTCTACAGATTCTGGACTCTTCCATTCCCACAGTTGCATAAGACACCTTTATAAATATTATATTTACAGATCTTTCCTGTTGGTTCTGTTTCTCTAGAACACCCTGACTAACACAGGTTGGTAGCAGGAGTGGTTCTTGGGAAACAAAATCTTAAAAATTAGTTTGTACAATTGGTTTTCTACTCTGACTAGACTCAGAGGCACTAATGACTCTGTTTCCAATAATCAAGATGGCACTGACAGTTTTGTCACTTGTGACTGGGGTGAGTTGGCAAAAAAATCATCATTGGATTCTACACTTATGTGAGGCAAAGCTCCAGGTGAGAAAATTTTGACACCTTTATGGAGTTTTGTATATAACTATGTCGGCTGATTGTTGTTAGATATGCTGGATACAGTGATGAGGGAAAGGGATGGGCTAAAGTTTTCAAATTTTCACCTTAAATGTTGTAGCATGATGTAAAAGTTTCCATGTATGCCCTGAAAGAAAATCTTACTTCCTGTAGTTGCTGACTTCAGATCTCTGAAAAACAGACACAAATCCTCACTGTGTGAGTAGCAAATTACAACATAAACTAAAATCTCTGCTGTTAAAGTAAGGACTTTGATTGGAAAAGAATGGGATTCTGAAATGTGGGGTGGGGATATATGGCTTGATGGGGATATATGGCGATAGGAAGATGGGATCCTTGGAATCTGCTGAGCTTTTGCTAGATAGATCTATAATGGACTGCCCTGAGGAAAGAGCTTCTGGACTTCCAACCTGCCTTAGGAAACAGTTTCCCTGCCTCCAGTCTCCCCAGAGGAGTCTGTCATCCAACCTCCACCTAATGAGATTAACCCTGCAGTGCCTGCCAAACCTGGATTATCTTGTTGTGGGAGATTGAAGACAATGGAAAAGTGCAACAACCCAATCCAGGTAGGACTACCAAAGGCCCAGAAACTTCAGGAATGAAGGTTTGGGTCATTCCACCTGACAAAAAAACATGGCCAGCTGAAGTGCTTGCTGAGGGTAAAGGAAACATGGAATGGGCAATAGAAGAAGGTAGTGATAAATACGAATTATGACCATGTGACCAGTTACAGAAACAAGGACTATGATTGTATGACTATTTCTTCCCTTATTTTGAGTGTGTTTCCATTTGTACATAAGCAAATATCTTATTTTCCTCTTACCATTTGACATAAGTTGTATGGTTCATGTAATAGGATTTAAGTCATAGAATATGAAGTTTAAGAGTGAATGTTACTTAAGGACTTACATCCTATTCTGGAGAGATGTAGTGTGTTTCCACTTGTACTCAGGACAGCTGGTTATTATTAGGCAAAACAATAGGTCTGTTATTGTGTTCTATTTGGAAATTTAGCATATTTCAAGGTGAAGTGTATAGCTGCCAAGATGACAAAGGGCGGATTCTGATGGTTAGGTTCTGGCGTCAACTTGGCCAGGTGGTGATGCCCAGTTGCCTGGTCAGGCAAGTACTGGCCTGACCTTTGCTGCAAGTATGCTTTGTGGCTGATTGATAAACTGGAAGACTGGTGCATTAAATCATCAGTCAGTTGACTGCATCTCTGACTGATTACACCGGCAATCAACTAAGGCGTATCTCCCACAACAAGATAATCCAATCAGATGAAGACTTTTAAGGAAGACGAGTGACTCTTTCACTGCTTCTTCAGCTAGTGAGCCTCTCCACTGGAGTTTGTCCAGACCCTTCATCGGGAACCACCAGCTTCACAACCTGCTCTATGGACTTTGAACTCTTCCATTCCCATGGTTGCATGACACACCTTTATAAATTTCATATGAACAGATTTCTCCTATTGGTTCTTTTTCTGTGGAGAACTCTGACTAATATACTTAGAAAACCACAGGTTACAATGGTTTTGTTTGTTGTTTTAGGTCTCCTTGAGAATGGTGTATTGCAACTAGTGTTGAATTGGAAAGAGAGATTCATTTACTGAAAAGAGACACCACTCTTCTGAGCTGGGCCTGTGGCTTGATGACATGAGGAGGTGGGTGATGACGTAATTAGGCTCTTTACTGAAAGCTGAGAGCATGGGTCAGATAAGCAAGTCCCCTATTGGAGGGACTTGGGAAAATTCCATAGTGGAGTGTCAATAGTGAAGTCTTTCAAGCAAAGATGGGAGGAGAGAAAAAGAAAACAGAAAAAGAGCACAGATACATGAAACCTGGGCAATGCAATTGGAAATATGAAATTCAACTTCCAAAAATTGGATAAGGGGTTGACATGAGCCCATATGTGTAATGCCTCCCCACAGGAATGGTCTGAGAGGGATGTTACACATTGGAGGGAGCTTTGTTGCTATAGGAAAGGTGGTTTTGGAATGGTTGGTGTTTAACTGAAATGGTAATAAAACTTTCTTAACTGATTTATTTTGAAAATTTGGTTAGTGAGTGCCAAACAATTGCTGGAGTATTAGTACTACTTATGAGCAAGTCAAGGAAAAATTTGTACTCAGGGAGACCTCTCATAGTCAATACTTTATTACATCAGACATAATAATAATTCCTACTACACAATGAATTAAAGCTCAGAGTTATTTTTCAAAGCTAGACCTGTTATTATAGTCAAAGCACAGACCAGAAAAATGGTCTACTATCTAATATTCATGAGTATATAAGTTCTTTCATTTGTTCATCAGATATTTATTGAGGGCTACCTGAGGTTCAAACACCATGATCTGCCTAGCATCTAAAAAAAATTAGATGTGGTTGTTTCCTCCAAAGTGTTTATAGTTTTCCATAACACAGTCATAAATTAATTATAAAACAAGGTAGAAAGTGCGATTAATGTTGAAAGAAAAAGTTCAGGATATAGACAGATAATCACTGCTGGCTAGAGGAGAAACACAGAAAGCACAGAAGATTCTTCACAGAGGTACTCAGTAAATATTTATTAAGTGATTGGGGTGGCATGGAATAGAGGAATAAATAGAGAGGAATAGAAAGAGTATGGCCTTGAATGTCAGAAATGTCTGGGTAAAAAATATGGTTATGTCACTTGAGCCATTTAATACTGGGCAATTTAAGGGCTCAATAGAATGGCAGATATCAGAACTTTTAAGATTTTATTAGTCTTGAAAGATGGATAGGCTTGGATGTGTGGAAATGAAGGGAAGGACATTTTTATCCCACTATCAAGCACAAAGTTGGTTTGACCCTGTCAGACATTATACTTCCCCATCAAAAAGCCCACATTTTAGGCAAGGAGTAGCATAGTAGACATGCTAGGAAGATGAAAGCAACCCTTGGAGTCACACAGTATTGATCCCATGTTAATAAGGAGCAAGAAATCCCACACACTTTGCAGAGCCATAATATTATTATTTTATTCTGTGAAATATTGAGTTGGGAGTATGTGAAAAAAAAGTGGAGTTATTTCATGTTCTTCACAGTCTTTGCAGTGGTTTCAAGAGTAAGCCTTTTAAACTGTTTTTTAAAAAGGTGGAAAAGTGATCAGACTTGGACTAGAGATATGAATGAAGCTGATCTGGATAGGACTAAGCTAAATCAGAATACAGGGTAAAGAATGATATCATCCATATCTTTAAACTTCAACTTGTGTGTGAGAACAAAGGGAGAGATGTTTATGTGGTGCAAAATTTATATTTTCGGTAGCACATTATCTAATTTAACTTGTATGGTCAGTTTATTTGAACACCCTAATTGCATGGAATAATAGCAAGTAAGATCTTGATGGTTTGTACAGGCTTGTGTTATGCCCTGATTCATCCTGGAATAATTGGGAAAGAGAATAAAAAAGTATTTGCAAAGTCCCTTTGAGGGATTGGGAAATAAAGAAGAAATATTAAATATTAAACTTCTTCATCTAGAATATTCCTGATATTGTTACAAGCAATGGGAACAAATTCAATAGACTGAGTCCTGAATCTTGGGGTTTGCCCCTATGAAACTTATTCCTGCAAAGGAGAAGCTAAGCCTACTTATAATTATGCCTAAGAGTCACCCCCAGAGAACCTCTTTTGTTGCTCAGATTTGGCCTCTCTCTCTCTCTCTAAGCCAGTTTGGCAGGTGAACTCACTGCCTTCCCCCCTCCATGTAGGACATGACTCCCAAGCATATAAATCTCCTTGCAACATGGGACAGGATTCCCAGGATAAGCCAAACTCAGCATCATGGGACTGAGAAAGACTTGTTGACCAAAGGTGGGAAGAGAGAAATGTGATAAAATAAAGTTTCAGTGGCTGGGAGATTTCAAACAGAGTCAAGAGGTTATCACTGGAGGTTATTCTCATGCTTCATACAGATATCCCTTTTTAGCTTATGGTGTTATTGGAGTGGCTAGAGGGAAGAACCTGAAAATGATAAACTGTATTCCAGCAACCTTAATTCTTGAAGATGATTGTATAACTTAAATAGCTTTTACTATGTGACCGTGTGATTGGGAAAACCTCGTGTTTGATGCTTCTTTTATCCTGGGTATGGGTAGATGAGTAAAGAAATAAGGATTAAAAATAAATAAATAATGGGGGGGAGTAAGGAGTACAAAAAAATTGGGTAGATTGAAATACTAGTGGTCAACGAGAGGGAGGGGTAAGGGGTATGGGATGTATGAGTGTTTTTTTTTTCTTTCTGTTTCCTTTTCTGGAGTGATGTAAATATTCTAAAAATGATCATGGTGATGAATACACAAATATGTGATGATATTGTGAGTCACTGATTGTATACTTTGGATGGACTGTACGTGTGTGAAGATATCTCAGTAAAAATATTTTTAAAAAAAGAATAAGGCTTTATGGTTTTTGCGAAAGAGCAGAAAATGTTTGGGATAGAACTGAGGGTCAAATACTATGAATAAGGAGGGGGAGAAGCAAAAGGGTTCATAGTAAACTTACAGGAAGACAGCTAAAGAGAACCACACAGAGTGTCTGTAGCCTAGAGCAGAAACCTGGAGATACTGAGAGGAAGGAAGCTGACATGACAAAACATCCTACAAAAATGACTTTGCACAACAACAGGGAAAAAAGACTTTAGAAGGTATCAGCTAAAATAGGAGACTGGTACTGAAGGGTCTGCCATAGCCTAAGCAGAAAACAGTCGTGCTTAGGAAATATCACCAATTCATCTACTGAACCCAAACTGTGCTACACAGCAAAACATCGGTCTTGTGTTTAACTTTGGAATAAAAAGTTCTAATTTTGAAATCCATGCCCCTCACTTCCTAGTGTGTGATCTCCTTCAGTTTTTCATTCCTCATCTGTAAAAATGAGGCTAATAACAGGACTTAATGCACAGGGTTGTTGTCAGTTGTAAGAATCAAATATGCAAAACACTTAACTCAGCACCTAGGGCATACATAGCAAGAGCTTGATAAATATAAACTACTCTTATTTTTCAGGAAGTGTTGATGATTCAAAGCAAATGTCATGGTGCCTCCACTCAAGTGTTTATCGATTTCTATTCATCTGTAAGCCTCAACCAAAAGTTCATCATGGACTCCAGCCAACACAGCAAGCAAACTCACCACCCTCCCCCTCTCTATGTGGGACATGACTCCCAGGGGTGTGGATCTTCCTGGCAATGTGGGACAGAAATCCCAGAATAAGCTGAGATTCAGCATCAAGGGATTGAGAAAAACTCTAGAATGAGCTGAGATCCAGCATCAAGGGATTGAGAAAACCTTCTTGACCAAAAGGGGGAAGAGTGAAATGAGACAAAGTGTCAATGGCTGAGAGATTCCAAACAGAGTCGAGAGGTTATCCTGGAGGTTATTCTTACACATTAAGTAGATATCACCTTGTTAACCAAGATGTAATGGAGAGGCTGGAGGGAATTGCCTGAAAATGTAGAGTTGTGTTCCAGTAGCCACGTTTCTTGATGATGATTGTATAATGATATAGCTTTCACAATGTGACTGTGTGATTGTGAAAACCTTGTGTCTGATGCTCCTTTTATGTACCTTGTCAACAGATGAGTAGAACATATAGAATAAAAATAAATAATAGGGGGAACAAATGTTAAAATAAATTTAGTTTGAAATGCTAGTGATCAATGAAAGGGAGGGGTAAGGGGTATGGTATGTAAAAATTTTTTTTCGGTTTTTGTTTTATTTTTCTGTTGTCTTTTTATTTCTTTTTCTGAATTGATGCAAATGTTCTGAGAAATGATCATGATGATGAATATGCAACTATGTGATGATATTGTGAATTGCTGAGCGTATGTGTTGGGAATGTTTGTGTTTCCTTCTTGTAATTTTTTTTAATTAATAAAAAATTTTTTAAAAGTTCATCATGAAGACCTTCCTTTGTCAGCCTGTATTTCAGACCTCTCCTCTTGCTTCCATAGGACCCTATGTATAACTTGACCATTTGTTGAAGAGACTATTCTGTCCCAGTTCACTAAATTTAGGGGCTTTGTTAAAAATCAATTGGTCATAGGTCTGAAGGTCTATTTTTGAACTCTCAATTTGATTCCATTAATCAATATGTCTATCTTAATGCCAGTATCATGCCATTTTGACTGTGGCTTTATAATAATCTTTAAAGTGAGGAAGTGTGAGTTCTCCCACTTCATTCTTCTTTTTCAGGATGTTTGGCTATTTGAGTCCCCTTTCCCTTCCAAATAAATTTGATAACTAACTTTTTCAATTCTGCAAAGTAGGTTGTTGGAATTTTGATTGATATTGCATTGAATCTGCAATATCAATCAAATCAATTGATATTGAGATATCAATTTGGGTAGAATTGACATCTTAACAATATTTAACCTTCCTACCCATGAATACAGAATGTCTTTCCACCTATTTAAGTCTTCTATGATTTCATTTTGCCAAGTTTTGTAGTTTTCAGTGTGTAGGTCCTTTACATCTTTGGTTAAGTTTATTACTAGATACTTGATTCTTTTAGTTGTTGTGAATGGAACTTTTTCTTAGTTACCTCCTTGAATAGCTCACCACTAGTATAGAAACACTACTGATTTTTGTGTATTGATCTTGTATCCCGCCACTTTGCTGAATTCATTTTTCATCTCAAGTAGCTTTGTCATAGTTTCCTTGGGATTTTCCAAATCATCTGCAAATAATGAGAGTTTTACTTTTTCCTTTCCAATTTGGATGCTTTTTATTTCTTCTTCTTGACTAACTGCTCTAGCTAGAACTTTTAGCACAATATTGAATAATAGTGGAGACAGTGAATATCCTTGTCTCATTCCTGATTTTAGAGGGAAGGCTTTCAGTCTCTCACAATTAGATACAATATTAGCTGTGGGTTTTTCATATAAGCCTTTTATCATATTGAGGAAATCTCCTTCGATTCCTACCTTTAGAATTTTATTTATCAAGAAATGATGCTGAATTTTATTGGCTGCCTTTTTGCCACTAATTGAGATGATCATGTGATTTTTTATCCTTTTGATTTCTTAATGTATTATATTAATTGATTTCCTTGTGTTTAACCACTCTTGCATACCTGGAATAAAACACAGTTGGTCATGGTGTATGATTCTTTTAATGTGCAGTTGGATTTGATTTGCAAGTATTTTGTTAAGAATTTTTGCATCTACTTCCGGAGAAGATGGCGGCTTAGTAAGACGCGTGGGTCTTAGTTCCTCCTCCAGAACAGCTACTAGGGGAATAGAAACGATACAGAACAGCTCCTGGAGCCATGACAGAGAGCAAGAAGACAGCGTACCCCATTCTGGAACAGCTGACTGGCTGGGAGAACCCGCTCTGGTGAGATCGCCAAGGGGCGCGGGCTTCCCCGAGCCGGGGCGGCAGGTGGCCAGAGTCCGTCCCTCCCTCCTTCCCGGGACGGCTGGGAGAACTGGATAGGCGGTCCCCTCAAGCCGTGGCGGCTGGCGCCCCCCCCACGCGCAGTCCCCCAGACCAACTGGGAGAATTGGATCAGAGATTCCCAGGCCGCGGAGAACGGTGACCGGGGTCTCTTCCAAACACGTGGCTTCCCAGTCCGGCTGGGAACGGTGCACTCTCCCGGGCCGTGGCGGCTGGCGCCCTCCCACCATGCTTGGCGCCCCGGGCCAGCTAGGAGATTCGGACGGGCACTCTCCCGGGCTGCGGCAGCCGGCGACCCTCCACGCATTCAGATCCCCAGGCCGGCTGGGAGATTCGGATTGGCACTCTTCCAAGTCACTTCAGCTGGCGAACCTCCCCCATGGCGAGAGTTTTCCAAAGTCAAAGGACCCACAGCACCTTTTACTGGTGGAACCCGCAGACAAACGAGTGCCATGAGCGCCACCTACTGGGCAGGATAAGAAAAACAGAGCCCAGAGATTTCACAGAAAAATCTTTCAACCTGTTGGGTCCAACACCCAGGGAAATCTGTCTAAATGCGCAGACGCCAACAGAAGATAATGGATCACGCTCAGAAAATTGAAAATATGGCCCAGTCAAAGGAACAAACCAATAGTTCAAATGAGATACAGGAGCTGAGACAACTAATGCTGAATATACAAACAGAAATAGAAAACCTCTTCAAAAACGAAATCAATAAATTGAGGGAGGACATGAAGAAGACATGGGCTGAACATAAAGAAGAAATAGAAAAACTGAAAAAACAAATCACAGAACTTATGGAAGTGAAGGACAAAGTAGAAAAGATAGAAAAAACAATGGATACCTACAATGATAGATTCAAAGAGACAGAAGATAGAATTAGTGATTTGGAGGATGGAACATCTGAATTCCAAAAACAAACAGAAACTATCGGGAAAAGAATGGAAAAATTTGAACAGGGTATCAGGGAACTCAAGGACAATATGAACCGCACAAATATACGTGTTGTGGGTGTCCCAGAAGGAGAAGAGAAGAGAAAAGGAGGAGAAAAACTAGTGGAAGAAATTATCACTGAAAATTTCCCAACTCTTATGAAAGACCTAAAATTACAGATCCAAGAAGTGCAGCGCACCCCAAAGAGATTAGACCCAAATAGGTATTCTCCAAGACACTTACTAGTTAGAATGTCAGAGGTCAAAGAGAAAGAGAGGATCTTGAAAGCAGCAAGAGAAAAACAATCCATCACATACAAGGGAAACCCAATAAGACTATGTGTAGATTTCTCAGCAGAAACCATGGAGGCTAGAAGACAGTGGGATGATATATTTAAATTACTAAAAGAGAAAAACTGCCAACCAAGACTCCTATATCCAGCAAAACTGTCCTTCAAAAATGAGGGAGAAATTAAAACATTCTCAGACATAAAGTCACTGAGAGAATTTGTGACCAAGAGACCAGCTCTGCAAGAAATACTAAAGGGAGCACTAGAGTCAGAACCGAAAAGATAGAAGAGAGAGGTATGGAGAAGAGTGTAGAAAGAAGGAAAGTCAGATATGATATATATATAATACAAAAGGCAAAATGGTAGAGGAAAATATTATCCAAACAGTAATAACACTAAATGTTAATGGACTGAATTCCCCAATCAAAAGACACAGAATGGCAGAATGGATTAAAAAACAGGATCCTTCTATATGCTGTCTACAGGAAACACATCTTAGACCCAAAGATAAACATAGGTTGAAAGTGAAAGTTGGGAAAAGATATTTCATGCAAATCACAACCAGAAAAGAGCAGGAGTGGCTATTCTAATATCCAACAAATTAGACTTCAAATGTAAAGCAGTTAAAAGAGACAAAGAAGGACACTATCTACTAATAAAAGGAACAATTAAACAAGAAGACATAACAATCATAAATATTTACACACCGAACCAGAATGCCCCAAAATATGTAAGGAATACACTGCAAACACTGAAAAGGGAAATAGACACACATACCATAATAGTTGGAGACTTCATCCCCACTCTCATCAATGGACAGAACATCTAGACAGAGGATCAATAAAGAAATAGAGAATCTGAATATTACAATAAATGAGCTAGACTTAACAGACATTTATAGGACATTACATCCCACAACAGCAGGATACACCTTTTTCTCAAGTGCTCATGGATCATTCTCAAAGATAGACCATATGCTGGGTCACAAAGCAAGTCTTAACAAATTTAAAAAGATTGAAATCATACACAACACTTTCTCGGATCATAAAGGAATGAAGTTGGAAATCAATAATAGGCAGAGCGCCAGAAAATTCACAAATACGTGGAAGCTCAACAACACACTCTTAAACAACCAGTGGGTCAAGGAAGAAATTACAAGTGAAATCAGTAAATATCTTGAGGTGAATGAAAATGAAAACACAACATATCAAAACTTATGGGACGCAGCAAAGGCAGTGCTAAGAGGGAAATTTATTGCCCTAAATGCCTATCTCAGAAAAGAAGAAAAGGCAAAAATGCAGGAATTAACTGTCCACTTGGAAGAACTGGAGAAAGAACAGCAAACTAATCCCAAAGCAAGCAAAAGGAAAGAAATAACAAAGATCAGAGCAGAAATAAACGAAATTGAAAACATGAAAACAATAGAGAAAATCAATAAGACCAGAAGTTGGTTCTATGAGAAAATCAATAAGATTGATGGGCCCTTATCAAGATTGACAAAAAGAAAAAGAGAGAGGATGCAAATAAATAAGATCAGAAATGGAAGAGGAGACATAACTACTGACCTCACAGAAATAAAGGAGGTAATAACAGGATACTATGAACAACTTTATGCTAATTTATCTGGAAGGGCAGGGTGCCCCGAATTGCTAAAAACATCTTCAGGAAAAAAAACGAAGCTGGAGGTCTCGCGCTGCCTGACTTTAAGGCATATTATGAAGCCACAGTGGTCAAAACAGCATGGTATTGGCATAAAGATAGATATATCGACCAATGGAATCAAATAGAGTGCTCAGATATAGACCCTCTCATCTATAGACATTTGATCTTTGATAAGGCAGTCAAGCCAAGTCACCTGGGACAGAACAGTCTCTTCAATAAATGGTGCCTAGAGAACTGGATATCCATATGCAAAAGAATGAAAGAGGACCCATATCTCACACCCTATACAAAAGTTAACTCAAAATGGATCAAAGATCTAAACATTAGGTCTAAGACCATAAAACAGTTAGAGGAAAATGTAGGGAGATATCTTATGAAACTTACAATTGGAGGCAGTTTTATGGACCTTACACCTAAAGCAAGAGCACTGAAGAAGGAAATAAATAAATGGGAGCTCCTCAAAATTAAACACTTTTGTGCATCAAAGAACTTCATCAAGAAAGTAGAAAGACAGCCTACACAACGGGAGACAATATTTGGAAATGACATATCAGATAAAGGTCTAGTATCCAGAATTTATAAAGAGATTGTTCAACTCAACAACAAAAAGACAGCCAACCCAATTACAAAATGGGAAAAAGACTTGAACAGACACCTATCAGAAGAGGAAATACAAATGGCCAAAAGGCACATGAAGAGATGCTCAATGTCCCTGGCCATTAGAGAAATGCAAATCAAAACCACAATGAGAGCAAATGTACTAAGAAACGATGATCATGTGATGATGTTAAGAATTACTGATCGCATATGTAGAATGGTATGATTTCTAAAAAAAAAAATAATAAATAAAATGGTCAGCACAATACTACCTAAATGTAATGTAATTATGTTAAAACACTGAATGAAGCTGCATCTGAGCTATAGTTTTTTTCTCTTATATATTTTTGTACTTTTTATTTTTAGTTTTATTTTCTCTCTATATTATCATTTTATTTCTTTTTCTGTTGTCTTGCTATTTCTTTCTCTAAATCGATGCATATGTACTAAGAAATGATGACCATACACCTATGTGATGATATTAAGAATTACTGATTGCATATGTAGAATGGAATGATTTCTAAATGTTGTGTTAGTTAATTTTTTTTAATTAATAATAAAAAAAAAAAACCACAATGAGATATCACCTCACACCCACCAGAATGGCCATTATCAACAAAACAGAAAATGACAAGTGCTGGAGAGGATGCGGAGAAAGAGGCACACTTATCCACTGTTGGTGGGAATGTCAAATGGTGCAACCACTGTGGAAGGCAGTTTGGTGGTTCCTCAAAAAGCTGAATATAGAATTGCCATACGACCCAGCAATACCATTGCTGGGAATATACTCAAAGGACTTAGGGGCAAAGACACAAACGGACATTTGCACACCAATGTTTATAGCAGCGTTATTTACAATTGCAAAGAGATGGAAACAGCCGAAATCTCCATCAACAGAAGAGTGGCTAAACAAACTGTGGTATATACATACGATGGAATACTATGCAGCTTTAAGACAGGATAAACTTATGAAGCATGTAATAACATGGATGGACCTAGAGAACATTATGCTGAGTGAGTCTAGCCAAAAACTAAAAGACAAATACTGTATGGTCCCACTGATGTGAACCGACATTCGAGAATAAACTTGGAATATGTCATTGGTAACAGAGTCCAGCAGGAGTTAGAAACAGGGTAAGATAATGGGTAATTGGAGCTGAAGGGATACAGACTGTGCAGCAGGACTAGATACAAAAACTCTAAAATGGATAACACAGTAATACCTAATTGTAAAGTAATTATGTTAAAACACTGAATGAAGCTGCATCTGAGCTATAGGTTTTTTTGTTGTTGTTATTGTTTTTTTTGTTTTTTGTTTGTTTTTGTCTGTCTGGTTTTTTTTGTTTTTTTGTTTTTGTTTTTACTATTATTATTACTTTTATTTTTTTCCTCTATATTAACATTCTTATCTTTTTCTGTTGTGTTGCTAGTTCTTCTAAACCGATGCAAATGTACTAAGAAACGATGATCATGCATCTATGTGATGATGTTAAGAATTACTGATTGCGACTTCCGGAGAAGATGGCGGCTTAGTAAGACGCGCGGGTCTTAGTTCCTCCTCCAGAAAAGCAACTAAAGAAACAGAAACAATACAAAACAGCTCCCGGAGTCACGACAGAGACCAAAAAAGACAGCGTACCCCATTCTGGAACGGCTGAACGGGTAGGGAGAATCCACTGCTGTGAGATACCCGAGGGGTGCACGTTTTCCCGGCTGGGTGGCTGGCGTCTGGGGTCCCCTCCACGCACGTGGCTCCCCGGTCTGACTGGAAACGTTGGATAGTGGGGCCCTCCCGTCACGCTTGGCGTCTCGGGCCAGCTGGGCAATTTGGACCGGCACTCCCCCAAGCCACGGCCAGCGACCCCCGCCTCCACGCGCGGTTTCCCGGGCCGCCTGCCCCGCAGACAAACGACCGCCACGAGCGCCACCTACTGGTCAGGAAAAGAAAAACAGAGCCCAGAGATTCCACAGAAAACCTTTCAACCAGCTGGGTCCCACACCCAGGGAGATCTGATCAAATGCCCAGACACCAGCAGAAAATAATGGATGACGCTCGGAAAATTGAAGATATGGCCCAATCAAAGGAACAAACCAATAGTTCAAATGAGATACAGGAGCTGAGACAACTAATGCTGAATATACGAACAGAAATGGAAAAACTCTTCAAAAACCAAATCAATAAATTGAGGGAGGACATGAAGAAGATATGGGCTGAACAAAAAGAAGAAATAGAAAATCTGAAAAAACAAATCACAGAACTTGTGGGAGTGAAGGACAAAGAAGAAAAAATGGAAAAAACAATGGATACCTACAACGGTAGATCTAAAGAGACAGAAGCTACAATTAGTGAACTGGAGGATGGAACAACTGAATTCCAAAAAGAAACAGAAACTATAGGGAAAAGAATGGAAAAACTTGAGCAGGGGATCAGGGAACTGAATGACAATATGAAGCGCACAAATATACGTGTTGTGGGTGTCCCAGAAGGAGAAGAGAAGGGAAAAGGAGGAGAAAAACTAATGGAAGAAATTATCACTGAAAATTTCCCAACTCTTATGAAAGACCTAAATATACAGATCCAAGAAGTGCAGCGCACCCCAAAGAGAATAGACCCAAATAGGCGTTCTCCAAGACATTTACTAGTTAGAATGTCAGAGGTCAAAGAGAAAGAGAGGATCTTGAAAGCAGCAAGAGAAAAACAATCTGTCACATACAAGGGAAACCCAATAAGACTATGTGTAGATTTCTCAGCAGAAACCATGGAAGCTAGAAGACAGTGGGATGATATATTTAAATTACTAAAAGAGAAAAACTGCCAACCAAGACTCCTATATCCAGCAAAATTGTCCTTCAAAAATGAAGGAGAAATTAAAACATTTATAGACAAAAAGTCACTGAGAGAATTTGTGACCAAGAGACCAGCTCTGCAAGAAATACTAAAGGGAGCACTAGAGTCAGATACGAAAAGACAGAAGAGAGAGGTATGGAGTAAAGTGTAGAAAGAAGGAAAATCAGATATGATATATATAATACAAAAGCCAAATGGTAGAGGAAAATATTATCCAAACAGTAATAATACTAAAAGTTAATGGACTGAATTTCCCAATCAAAAGACATAGAATGGCAGAATGGATTACGACCCAGCAATACCACTGCTAGATATCTACTCAAAGGACTTAAGGGCAAAGACACAGACAGACATTTGCACACCAGTGTTTATAGCAGCATTATCTACTACTTCAAAGAGATGGAAACAGCCAAAATGCCCATCAACAGACGAGTGGCTAAACAAACTGTGGCATATACCTACGATGGAATATTATGCAGCTTTAAGACAGACTAAACTTATGAAGCATGTAATAACATAGATGGACCTAGAGAACATTATGCTGAGTGAGTCTAGCCAAAAACTAAAGGACAAATACTGTATGGTCCCACTGATGTGAACCGACAGTCGAGAATCAGCTTGGACTATATCATTGGTAACAGAGACCAGCAGGAGATAGAAACAGGGTAAGATAATGGGTAATTGGAGCTGAAGGGATACAGACTGTGCAACAGGACTAGATACAAAAACTCAAAAATGGACAGCACAATAATACCTAAGTGTAATGTAACTAGGTTGGAACACTGAATGAAGCTGCACCTGAAATATGGTTTTTTGTTTGTTTGTTTGTGTGTTTGTATCTTTTGTTTTTGTTTTTTTCTTTTTCCTTTTTATATATATATATATTATTAGTATTATTATTTTAATTCTCTTCTCTATATTAACATTCTATATCTTTTTCTGCTGTTTTGCTAGTTCTTTTCCTAAATCGATGCAAATGTACTAAGAAATGATGATCATACATCTATGTGATGATACTAAGAATTACTGAGTGCATGTGTAGAATGGAATGATTTCTAAATGTTGTGTTAATTTCTTTTCTTTTTTTTGATTAATAAAAAAATTAAAAAAAAAAAAAAAAAAAAAAAAAAAAAGAATTACTGATTGCATATGTAGAATGGTATGATTTCTAAATGTTGGGTTAATTTCTTTTTTTTCTTTGTTCCGTTAATTAATAAAAAAAATAATAAAAATTAAAAAAAAAAGAATGGGCTTTAAAAAAAAAAAAAAAAAAATCTTCCTACAAAGAAAAGCCCAGGGGGCCAGATGGCTTCACAGGGGAATTTTATTAACTATTCTATAAAGAACCAACACCCAACTGCTCAAACTTCTCCAAAATATTGAGGAAAAAGAAACTCTGACTTTAAGACCAATTATAAAGCCACAGTGGGCAAGACAACATGGTACACAAAGACAGAATCATTGACCAATGGAATCGAATCAACAGTGCAAAAATAGACCACCAAATCTGTGGTCAATTGATTTTTGAAAAGGTCGCCAAATCCTCTGATTGGGACAAAATATTTTTTCAATAATTGAGCATGGAAAAACTGGATATCAATAGCTAAAAGAATGAAAGAGGACCCCTATCTTACACCCTACACAAAAATTAACTCAAAGTGGATCAAACACCTAAATATAAGAACAAATACCATAAAAGCTTCTAGAAGAAAATGTAAGGAAACATCTTCAAGACCTAGTAATAGGAGGTAGCTTCTTAAACTTAACACCCAAAGCACAAGCAACAAAAGAAAAAATAGATAAATGGGAATTCCTCAAGATCAAATGTTTCTGCACCTCAAAAGACTTTGTCAAAAAGGTGAATGGGAGAAAATATTTAGAAATCACATATCAGACAAAGGTTTGATATCTTGTATATACAAAGAAATCATACAATTCAACAACAAAAGAGCAAACAACCCAGTTATAAAATGGGCTAAAGATATGAGTAGGCATTTTTCTGAAGAACAAATACAGACGGCTCAAAAGCACATAAAGAGATGCTTATTTCACTGGCTATAAGGGAAATGCAGATCAAGACTATAATGAGATACCACCTCACACCTATAAGAATGGTTGCTATTAAATAAACAGGAAACTATAAACGTTGGAGAGGATGTGGGGTAACTGAGACACTTATGCATTGCTGATGGGAATGTATAATGGTGCAGCCACTATGGAAGACTGGCGGTTCCTTTGGAAACTAAATATTGAGTTGCCTTATGACCCAGTAATAGCACTACTTGGTATATACCCATAACAGCTGAAAATAACAACACAAACAGACATTTGCAAACCGATATTCATAGCAGCATTATTCACAATTGCCAAAAGATGGAAACATACCAAATACCCATCAACAGACAAGTGGATCAACAGAATGTGGTATATACATACGATGGAATATTACGCAGCAGTAAGGCAAGAATGACGTCCTGAAGCACATGACAAGATGGATGAGCCTTGAGGACATAATGCTGAGTGAAATTAGCCAGATACAGAAGGATAGATACTATATGATTCTACTTTTATTACCAGCATAAAGATATAATCAGAGGCTTATATTATAGAATATAAGGGACTTAGAGATACATAAAAGCTAGAGATGGTTGAACCGTTAGTTAATGAGGTTGAACTCCAATGTAAGGGACTAGATAGGAGTGAAGGTGGTTCTCTAGTGGGTCTAGAAGGAATATTACCATACTGAAGATGAAAAAGAGGTTTGAAAGAGGTTGTAGAGACCTACGTGTCCTACTGCTTAACACCAGAAATATGAATTAGTTCTCACAAGAATTACTTCAAAGATATGATTCTTTTATACAAAAGTGTGTAAGTCCAGGGTAGAGGGGGGAAACTGCTATTGCATACTATGAGCTATGTGCAAAAGGAAACCATAAATAGCACTACCACAGCAACAGCAGAGGTTAATGATGGGGGGAGGGACAAGAGTTAAGAGGAGGTTTGGACTTCCTATTCAGTGAGGGTGTGTCTATTGGTTTTCTTTCTACTGGGAACAATGAAATTATCTAAAACTGAAATGTTGATGGGCTGTGGACTTTGGGCCTTCTATATGATGCCCAATGAATGCAGTTGGCTGAAGGATGCACTGATAGAAAAGTAGAATGGTGAACGATGGTGTATACTTATGAACAAAGGTTTTGTGCTGCTACAAAAAAGAACAAAGTCATGAGGCATGCTATGATGTGAGTGAACATGTGGGTCATTTGGTGAGACAAAATAAGCCAGAAATGAAAGAACAGGAATAGTATGGTCACCTTTTGAAAATGCTTATAAGAAAATAGGGGCCTAGACTGTAAGCTTTTAGAGCAGACACATTAAGCCTGGAGTGGTGATTATTTCTGGATTTTGAGAGGCTGTTTTATATATAACCTGGTATTTAGAGATAAGAATGAAGCCAAACAGGTTGGAGTTAAAGTAATTCAGAACATAGGGGTAATGAGGACAGTGTCTATATTTTAGAACCACACATACTCTTTGAGACCAATGGAAGGAAGATTTATTTGGTCTGGAACTGAAATTTCCTGTAGTCATAATCTAATTCAACCTATCTGTATAGCTCACTTAAACAACTGAAACACATGAAGCACAGAATAAGAAAGAGGTACTTTAATCCTGTATAGATTATTATAAGGCCTGGATACATCCTAGATTATATTAAACAGATAATCAAAAAATATTGACAGTCCCCTGAGGGGTGAGAGAAAGAATATAGAACTATTAAACCTTACCATCAGGGAATCCCCTGATACTGTGTCAAACTCTAGGGACACCCAAATCAATAGGCCATACCCTCAATCAGGAGGCTTACTCTTGTGAAGCTTATGTAGGTAGCAGAGAAGCTCAGACTACCTATAGGCATGCCTAAGAGTTACTTCTGGAGGACTCTTTTGTTGCTCAGTCGTGGCCTCAGTCTCTCTAAGCCCAACTCCACAAGCGAATTCATTGTCCTCCCCCTTACATGGGACATGATATCCAGGGGTGAAAGTCTCCCTGGCAATGTGGGAAATGACTCCCAGGGATGAATCCCGACCAGGCACTGTGGGATCAACAATCCATTTTGACTAAAAGGGGGAAAAGAAGTGTAGTTAATAAATTATCAGTGGCAGATAGAGTTCAGATAGAGTCGAGAGGCTACTCTGGAGTTTGCTCTTATGCAACCTTCAGTTAGACTTTGCTACCTATCATAGCCTGCCAACCCCCAACCAGGACCATTCCAGCCAATCCTAAAGAATACCTAGGGCAATCATAAGATTCCACAAGTGTCCATGCACTAGAGTAACTTTCCAGAAACCTACAACCTCCAGATGGGTCCCTGGCCCAGATAAGTCCTAAAACCTAGCCCAGCCTCTCCAGAACATCAGATAGTTCCATCTCCCTACCCCATATTAGTGACAGACCCCTCCAATATGAAAAATTTAGAATGACCAAAACCCAAACATCCCTAAAGAGAGGGATGGAAAGGCGATAGGATTTAACAAATGAATATGAATGCTGAATCATTAAATTGATATCTCTTTTAGCCTTCAGCATTTTAGAGCAGCTAGAAGCAAAAGCCTAAAATTGTGACATTATAACCCACGTAAAACTCTGAAATATGTTCTATAGCTAATTGTGGTGCTGTGTTGTGCTTTTAAATTTATAGCTTTTTGTATATGTTATTTTACACAAAATAGAAGGAAAAAAATTCAATTGTGATAATAAAAAAAATATGTAAGCCCTCTAACTTCCTGTATTCTGGAACAGCTAGAAGGAAAACTCTGAGAGGATCGTATGGTAGCCCGTGACAAATTCTGGAATCTGTCCTGTAACTATATGTTGAAGAGAGCTTTGAAAACTATTGCTTTTTTATTTCTTTGCTTTGTATATTCTTTGCTTTGTTATACTATACATATATACTAGCCATGTTTCTTGAAGATGATTATATAACGATAATAGCTTTTTCAATGTGACTGTGTGATTGTGAAAACTTTGTGTCTGATGCTCCTTTTATCTATGGTACGGACAGATGAGTAAAACACATGGATTAAAAATAAATAAATGATAGGGAAAACAAACATTAATATATATATATATATATATATATATATATATATATATATATATGGTAGATGGACATACTAGTGGCCAATGAGAGGGAGAGGTAAGGGGAATGGAATGTATGAATTTTTCTTTTTATTTCTTTTTCTGGAGTGATACAAATGCTCTAAAAAATTATCATGGTGATGAATACACAACTATGTGACGATATTGTGAGTCACTGATTGTACACCATATATGGAATGCTTGTATGTTAAGAATGTATGTGCTTGTACACTGTTGTATCAATAAAAATAAATTTTAAAAAAGATGATATTGTGAGCCACTAATTGTACACCATATATGAAATGTTTGTATGTTAAGAATGTATATGCTTGTACATTGTTTTATCAATAAAAATTTTTAAAAATTATCAAGTGAGATTCATCCCAGTTATGCAAGGATGGCTCAATATAAGAAAATCAATTAAAATAATATACCACATTAACAGAACAAAGAAAAATGACACATGGTCATCTCAATTGAAGTAGAAAGGCATTTGACAAAGTTACAGCACCAGTTTTTGAAAAAACACTTGGAAAACTAGAAATAGAAGGAAACATCCTCAACATGATAAAGGACACATAGGAAAACCCCACAGCTAACATAATACTTAATGACTGAAAGCTTTCCCTCCAGGATCAGAAACAAGATAAGGATGCCCAGTGTCACTGCCGTTATTCAGATTGTACTGGAAGTTCATGCCAGAGCAATTAGGCAAGAAAAAGAAATAAAAAGGCAACCAAATCAGAAAGGAAGAAGTAAAACTTTCACTGTTTGTAGATGACATGATCCTATATACAAAAAATTCTGAAAAATGCACAACAAAGCTACTAGAACTAAAAATTCAGTAAAATGGTGGGTACAAGAGCAACATACAAAAATCAGTAGTGTTTCTCTATACTAGTAATAAAGAATTTAAATAAGAAATTAAGGGAAAAAAATCTCTTTTGCGCCAGTTTGAAACCATATGTACCCCCCAAAAAAGCCATGTTCTTTTAATCTGATCTTGTGGGGTAGACCTATTAATGGGTGGGGCCTTTTGATTAGATTTTTTCTATGAAGATATGACCTTGCCTATTCAAGGTGGGTTTAAATCCGCTTACTGGAGTCCTTTAAGAGGGAGACATTTTGGAGAAAGCACAGATGCTTAGGGACAGAAAATGCCCTGAGAGATGCTAAGCTCTGAGATGAAATTCAGAGTTTGCCCCAGAAAAGCTAAGAGAGGACCCACAGACACTTAGAGATAGAAATGCCCTCGAGACACCAAGAGAAGACCCACAGGCCAAAGAGAGAAAGTCAGTGGCCTTTCTTCAGAGTCCAGGTATCATCTTGTTGATGCCTTAAATTGGACAATTTCATGGCCTTAGAAGTGTAAATTTATAACCTAATAAATCCCTTTTGTAAAAGCCAATCCATTTCTGGTATATTGTATTCCAGTAGCTTTAGCAAACTGTAACACCTTTAAAACAGCAAGTAACGGAATAAAATATCTAGGAATAAATCTAACCAAGGATGTAAAGAACTCGTACTCAGAAACGACAAGATATTGCTAAAAGAAACAAAAGAAGATCTAAATAAATGGAAAGATATTCTGTTTCATGGACTGTAAGACTAAATCTTGTTAAGATGTCATTTCTACTCAAAGCAAATTATAGATTCAGCACAATCCCAATAAAAATTCCAACAGTCTTCTTTGCAGAAATGGAAAAGCTAATCATCAAATTCATATGGAAGGGTAAGAGACACTGAATATTCAAAGCCATATTAAAAAGAAGAATGAATTTGAAGAATTCACTCTTTCTGATCTTAAAACTTATTACAGAGCCAGAGTTATCAAAACAGCATGGTAATTGTAGACAGACAAACATATACATTCCATTAATTTAATGGAATTAAATTAAATTGCACATATGTTGTCAAGTGATTTTTGACAAGGGTCCCAAGTCTACTCAATGGGGAAAGAATAGTCTTTTCAATAAACAGTGTTTGGAAAACTGGATATACACATGCAAAAGAATGAAGATGGACCCCTACCTCATGTCATATATAAAAATCAACTCAGGATGGATCAGAGCCAAAATATAAGAATCAAAGTTTAAAACTCCTAGAGAATATATAGGGAGACATCTTTAAGGCCATGTTTAGGCAATGGTTTCATAGACTTTACACCCAAAGCACAGGCAACAAAACAAAGAACAGACAAATTGGACTTCATCAAAATTAAAAACTTTTGCACATCAAATGATTTCATCATGCAAGTAAAAAGACAACCTACAGATTGGGAGAAAAATATTTGGAAATCAAATATCCAGGAAGAGTTTAATATCCAGAATATATAAAGAACTCCTATGATTCAACATCAAAAAGGTAAGCAATCCAATTCAAAAATGGGCAAAAAAAAACTTGAATAGATATCTCAAAGAAGATATACAAATGGCTCAAAAGAACATGAAAAGATACTCAACATCATTAGCCCTTAGGGAAAAGCAATTCAAAACCACAGTGTTATACCCACTAGAATGACAACTAAAAACATGGAAAGTTACAAGTCTTGGAGAAGTTATGGAGTAATAGGAACACTCCTTCATTGTTGGTAGAAATTTATGTTTCTACCAACAATGTGGAGGACAGTGTGGCAATTCCTCTGAAAGTTAACCAAAGAATTACCATATGACCTAGCAATCTCACATCTAGGTATATATCCAAAAGATTTGAAAATGGGAACTTGAACATATATTTGCACACCAATGTTCACAGTGCCGTTATTCACAATTGCCAAAAGTTGGAAGCGACTCAAGTGCCTATCAACAGATGAATAAACAAAATGTGGAACACAATTACAGTAGAATATTATTCAGTTGTAAAAAGGAACGAAATTCTGATACATGCAATAACATGGATGAACTCTGAAGATATCATGTTGAGTGAAAGAAGCCAGATATAAAAGAACAAATATTTTATGATCTCACTAATATGAAATAATTAGAATAAGCAAATTTATAGAGTCAGAAACTAGAATCCAGGTTAACAGGCACCAGGGTGGGAATATGGAAAGAGGAGTTACAACTTAATTTCAGAAAGTGCAGAATTTCTGTTTAGGATGTTGGAAAATTTTTGGTAATGGATTGTGGGAAACTGCTTATGGCACCGGCAGTGTGCCGGCCATCTTGTGGCCTGATGCCATCTTAGGTACTAACTCAAGTTAAGTTTCTATTTCCTCACTTCTGCTCTACCTTTCCCCGAAATCAGTGGACCTGCCTTGGCTGATCAGCCTTTCCCAGCTTGGTCCCTGCTGATTGGTTGCTTAACTGCAGGGTAATGCCCAACCTCTGCTGACGTCCGCTACAAGTCACCTCCCCTTTCTTGCTGCATAAATACCCTGGATTCGCCTTCAATAAACGAGACTTGATCAGAATCCTGTCTTGTCTCCATTCTCTGTGTCTTTTGTCCCCCGTTCTACCTCCCTCCCTCAGGTCCAGGTTCGTCTGTCCCGCGGGTCGGGTCAATTGATGGCGTTCATGTAGAACAATATTGTGAATGTGATTGACACCACTGAATTACACATTTGAATGTAGGTAAAAGAGGAAATTGTTGTTTGTATATGTTACCAGAATAAAAACTTTTTAAAAACATAGGCTTGACAACACAGTGACTCCTGATGTAAACTATAGATTTGTTAATAGTATAATTACAATAATATTCTTTCATTAATTGTAATAAGGGAGCCACACTAATACAAATTGTTAATAACAGGAGGCATATATGGAAACTATATTTTCTGTATGATTTTTCTGTAAACCTACAAGATCGCTAAAAAAAAAAATCATACATATAATCAAGATAGAATTGTAAACAAGAACAAGAGGTCAATTACACTAAACTCCTTGAGAGCAAAGTGCGTATCTTGTTCACTAGTGTAGCATCTAGGAAAAGATCTGGTATGTAGAAGATACTCAGATTAATTGATGAATAAATGAAGACAGATATAATCCCAGCCCCAGGATATGATACCCATAGAACTGGCCCCCTCACCAGTTCAACCATCATGATAGAACTCATATTAGATTTGAGCAGGGACATATGCTCATATCCTAATAAAAGCCTAGAGAGAAAATATTCCTCCCTGCAGGTTCCAGTATGAATAACTCTTGGGAAGGATAAAAGACCCCGATTGGCCCAATTGAGGTCATGTGCCCATTCTTGTTTCCAAGCTGGGTAAGAAACCTAACCCTGTGGCCTGGAGGGTCGGTTCTGTACCAGAAGGAGGAGAATTTGCTATGGAACAGGAAAAACAACAACAACAAAAAAGTTAGGCTACCTAACAAGTGTATATCTCTTTAGAGTTTACAAAATGTTCCTACAGAATTTATGCCTTGTGAATCTCACAACTACTATATGAAGATGGATGGCAGGACAAGTATTAATAAAGAACTGGTGGATTAAAGATGCTTGCAAATTCCCTGTCACTCTGTTGGGAGATGAAATTTATTTACCCTTCACTTGAACCTGAGCTAGCTCTATGATACTTAAACAAAATGTGGCAAAATTTACTACCACTACTTCTCCACCTCACCTTTAAAAGGACTTACAACTTCCATTTGTTCTGGGAATGCTCACTGTTAGGATACTCTCTTTGAATCCAGCTACCATGTAGTGTAAAGTCCAAGGCACATGAAGAGTACTTTGGTCAACCGTCCTAGCTGAGCTCTCAGCTGACATCCAGCTCAACTGCCAATTGTATGAGTGAAACATCTGTACATTCCAGCACAATCAAACTCCCAGATGTCTCCAAGTTCCAGCCAATATCACATGGAAAACAACCACCCAGTTGAGGTCACTCAACCTAGCACACTATAAAAGATAATCAATGGTTGTTATTTTAAGCCTTTTCATTGTGGGGTGGTTCGGTTTACAATAGATAACCAAAACAGAAATAAGGTTTAAGGGGTTTGACTTAGGCTAGAAAGTATCAGAGCTGGGATGTTAAGCCAGATGTTTGGACCTAAGCCCACTGCGCTTTTTTCTTTTTTTTTAATTCCTTACCTCTTTTCAAAAACAGAAACAGCCTTGACTCAAAATGTCCAATTGAAGAATTTCAGCCACAGGATGTAGGCTGGGGAAAAAGTGCATATCATTCACTCATTCGACAAATACTTGAGAAACTCTATGTGCAAGGCAACTGAACAAAATGCATTTCCTCATTTCAAGAAATTCAGAATCTAGTGCAAAAAGACAGCTCCATAAAACAGCTCATTTTAATATGGACAGGTGTCATGATGGGTAATGTGCAGGGTGCTTTTGGAACGGATGGTAGGCACTAAACCTAGTCCAAAACATCAAATGATGGGCACATCTTCTGATGGGTGTGGAGGGTATCTCTGAACCTATGTTGAGGGTGTTGGAATGTATAAAAAGAACTACTCATGAAGATAAATATGACACTGTGGTAGAATGCTCACCTGCCATGTGGGAGACTCAGGTTCAATTCCCAGTCCATGCACGCATACACACACACAAAGATAAATATGAGAGGAGATTGGAGAAGGGAGAGGTAGAGAGGAGGAATCCTACTATTTGGGGTGGAGAAACGAATTTCAGTGCTAGTTCTACCCTTTACTTACATATGTTCTTTACCAAGTCACAGAACCTATCTGTGACTCAGCTTCCTGGATTGTAAACCAAAATGGGTTCACAGCTTTTCTTCTTCAAGCACTTGGCTGATCTTTCCTCCAACTCCTTCTCTTTAACTTTTGTACTTAGCTCATTGCTCTTCCCACTCCGAGAATTCTCCCTAAGTGATCTCATCCACTCCTAGAGTTTTGGTTATTACTCATATGGCATTGGAACCCAAATTTAGCCCAGTTCTTTCTGCAGGCTGTCTTCCAGTGTATTATCAGTTTGCTGGATATCACTGACTATTCCACAGGCACATCAAGTTTCTCATGTCCAGAGCTGAGTTCATCACTTTGCCCACTTAAATAACTCCCACTCGTGCTGATTTCTCCCTCAGCCCATGGATCATCATAGCAACTCAACTAGTGGCCCGTGAGGCTAACTTTACTCTTCCTTTTTCCTTAACTTCACATGCAATTATTTGTCAAGCACTGCTAATTTTGCATCCAAAATATTTCTGGATTACATCTTTTTGTCTAGACAGCCCATAGGAGAGCAAATTCAAATTATTTAAAGCTTAAATCATTACTTCCTCTCCCCAAACCTCCTCTACCTTGCCACCCACTCATCTACAATCTGGAACTTGGGCATCACCCTTTATTTCGCCCTCTTTTTCTCCTCCCATAACCAAGTAACCATCAGTTCCTGATGTTTGGCCTTCTTTTTTGCCTCTTAAATCTACCCTCTTCTCTCAATCTTACCCACTTCTCTCCATTCTCATTACTATCATCTTTAATTTCTAGGATAAATAATATCCTAATTGATTTTCCTGTCTTTCAATTTTTAGTCTTCAACCTTTAATCTCTTCTCTGCAGCCCAGACAGAATCTAATCAGGTCAGCAACCCCTACAGCACCCTTACCCCTACCCCTAATTTCTGGTATGCTTAACTCCCTAGACTGCATTTTGGTGGGACAGGGGCCATGATTCAGTCTACCCTTGTACCTCCTCACCTAGCACCTAGAGTACCTGGCACAAAATAGGTATTCGGTACATGAACCTGTGCTCACCTCTTGATTACAGGTTCGTAGCAGATAGATCCTTGACCCGTTTTAGTTGTCTCGAACCTCTGGAGTCACTGAGTAACATATGATTCATTTTTGAGAGCTAGAGTCTTTACATGAAAGCTATCAGAAACTAACTGTTGTATAATAGTACCAATAAATTATATATCAGTATATAGAAAGATGCATATTTTAAGGCATCTTCGTGATGGAGTTTTTAGACTAAAATCAATCTCAAGATTCTGGGCAAATAACTTCACCTTTCGGTATGTCTGTCTCCTAATCTGTAAAATAGGCATACTGAAAGCAATGAAGAAAAACTTCAAAGTCGCTGTAACCTGTGAGAAACCACGGACCTTAGAATGACCGGCCCGTGCATGTGCGCGTGCGCGAGGAGAGGGGCTTTACCTCAGCGCGGCCCTCCCGGCAGCCCCAGGGGGAGGCGAGGCCAGGCTGATTTCCGCGGTTTGTTCCCGCCATTGGTGGGCGGTTTGAATGACGGAAGTGACGATGGCACAGCTATGGCTGCCCCGTAGGCGCACGAACGGTTGTTTTGAACCTGAGTGGCGGTGGCTGTCCGGGCAGTCTAGGATACGGCTTTTGGCCCTGGCTCCAGATTTTCAGGTAAGTGACATATCGGCTCCCCGTGAACCTGGATGTGCATGACTCCCTGAGCCTCACGAATTAGGAGTGTGCTTAGAATGAAAGGGATTCCGTGCCGCGTCGCGAACGCAGCATGGCCGGCACATCTCAGACTTAGTCAGACCTTCGATTCTCGATGGGGTTTGACTGGCAGAAGTAAGGAGCGCCCAGTCAGGAGATGCGTCCCGACCCAGGCCTGCCAGCTTCATGCGAGAGGCTGATCCAGGGTCTTTTGCTCTTGTGGCTTTGAGCGCCTTTGCCGGGTGGGGTCGCGCGGGTTCTTAGTCCCGGGCAGCCGGGAGGGCCGCCGCCGCCGCCACTGCTGGAAGCACTTCTGGACGCGTCCTGCCTCACATTACCCGTGAATATTGGCTGGAATCGTTCTATGCAGAAAGTACACTCTTCTGGTGTGGCACCGTTAATTTCCCAGGATTTAATAATCCTGCCACGAACTGAGGTTTTTAAACAATAACCAACTTTTGAATCTTTGATACTTAGAATGTATATGGCAGTTTCACCTTCATTAAGTCACATAATCATCCGAACTGTTGGGGTAGATATAATTATCCCCATCATACAAGGTTAAGAAACTGAAATTCAAAGAGACTGACGTAGTCGGTGTCTTCAGCTAGTAAGTGGCAGTGATGGGTCTAAACCCAAATCTTCCCGAGTCTGTTATTAATTGAATGATTATATTGCCCCTTACGTATGCCACAGCATTTGATCTTCAGGACAAAATCGTAGATAAGGAGAAATATCTCCGTTTTTGATGTGCTTCTTGGGATTATAGTGAATAGTCAGGATTGGAGCTAATATGTTTCTGCCTCCACAACTCGAGCATATTTCACTGTTTTTCAATGCCAATTTCCTGTTGTAGAGAGAGCACACTACTATGAGCTCATTAGGTTAAGGATTTGCAAAGCAACAGGAAATCTCTGCTTTTAAAAGTGTGTTTTAGGAGAAAACACTTGTTTAGGTTTGAGAAAATCAGAATTCTGCTGATAATACCTTCTGTCACCTGGGACAGCTTTTTTTTAAAGTACTTATAGTGTGTTGCTGAATTTTTTGTAGATGGGTAAATACTAGTACCTGCTAATTTATACTTATACTACCTATAATACCTGTTTGGTTTGTAAAAATAGTTCTTCACCAGGATTGTTATGAGTAAGAGTGGTTTACATACATTTTTATAAGAGTTGCTTTCAATATTAAGGTAACAGTTATTGGGTAGTAATTATACATAGAATTTTTTAAATCCATGTATCCATATTGATATGAATAAGTAATTAAATTAATTGGGGTAACAGGAAAAGTTCTTCTTTATAGTAGAATTCTAATTGATGAGTGTAGAAGCAATAATAAAAATAGAAAATAACCATTTGATAAACTCCACAGTAATTGTTTAGACACTAAAATTAATGGACAAAAGAATAATGAGAAATGGAAAATTTGCATAGCCTCAAAGTATCTCTCCAACAGATAGTTATAACTCACAAGGGAAAAGTAGTAACTTTACAGAGAAGAAACCTCGTAGAGTCAGCGTTAACCAAGTGATCAAAATTTCATATGATCCTTAGTAATGGTGCATCAAGATCCTTCTCCTGATGTGATGCACAGAGAAGGGCACATCATCACTTTTGTGCTATTCTTGCCAAAAATTCACAACCTCAACCTAATTATAAGAAAACATCAGACAAAATCAGATTGAAGTGAATTCAACAAAATAACCCGCCAGGATTTTTCCAGAATTAGAAGAGACAAAGGAGACATGACAACCTTGCAGCTTCTTCTCGTAGAGAAGAAGCAACTCACACCTTCAGCCTTAGGAATGTAATTGACCAAGGGCTCCAGCACTCTAAAATCTATTTGCATGGAGGCTACTGTTTCCATGGGCTGTCCCCAGCTAGTAATTGAAGATGGCAGGGATACTAGGGCAGTGCTTTACTTTCAAGGCAATGAACTTTCGCTGGAGGATTTCTCAGAGGCCTTTCTCAAATTTCCTTACATTGCAAGACAGTTTGAGAGTCATCTACTCAATCTTCCCTCCTTTGCTCAGTATCAGTATTGCATTAAAGTCTTATATTCCAGCCTTAATCAGCTCCCTCCCATTTTCCCTCACACAGACATTTTCTCTAATAAAATCTAATCACCTGCGGTTTAATCCTGTCTTGGCATTTGCTTTCTGGAGGACCCTGACCAACACAATAACCAAGTACAATATGTATCCTTACGTTGGATCTTGGTCTAACTCTGAAATTATTTCCAAATGATAGGTTAAGGAAAAAATATATACATACACATGCACATACACACGCAGTAATAGAATAACTAAAGAAAACGGTTATTCTATTACATTTAGGAACTAAAAATAACAAATGTATATTGTTTCCCTCTAATCCTTTGGCAAAAGAAAATGATGATTAATACTCAGAACAATCTGAAAATTCAAGGTTGTTTCTTTTTTCTTTTTGTTGAGGTATAATCTAGACAGAATAAAACACACAAGTCTAAGTGTTGATGAATTTTTACATATGCATGCATCTCTGTGACCATTACGTTGATCAAGATTCAGAAAATTTCCAGCACCCTACCAGGCTTCTTTGTATCCCTCTATCCATCAGTAACCAGAAAGGTAACCCCTATCTAACCTCTTATCATGGATTAGTTTTGCTTGTTTTTGAACTTCATATAAATGGAATTTTACAATATGATCTCTTTTGTGTCTGATTTCTTTCATGCAGTGATATCTATGAGATTCAGTAGGAATTCATTTTAATAGTTGAATATGAGTGGATTTTTAGAGACCTTCCAACAAGTTAATAAAGGCACATAGTGAAGACAATTCAGTCTTGCTCATTTTGTTTTTTCTTTTTTTTCTGTTCTCTAATCCCTACACAAAAAAATACCAGCTAAAATAAAGGTTTTCTCTCTCCACATGTTTCAGCTATCAGAAAGTTAGGAGTCATTTGGAATAAGGAAACCAGATTCTTTCCTTGGCTCTACCACTAGATATTGTCTCTTTAGACAAGTCTTATAACCCAAAAGGCATTTGTTTCATCACGTAACGTGAGGAAAGCAATAGGCACTTCTACCATTACCAAGCCTTGGGTATATCAAATGAGTGGATGCCTTAGAAAAAAATTTTTAATGCAAGCTAATTCCCTTTTTGCATTTATTCCTTAAGTACAAGCTATTATTCCTTTTTTGACATAATATTAAAAAGATAGTAATAATAACCATATATACTTATATAGCACTTGCTACGAGCCAACATGAAATATGAGTTAATGTGCTAAATGAGTTATTCAGTCAACACATTTAGTGAAGTACTTGCCTACGTGCAAGTACTATTTTTATGAAGTGAATGTAAAACTGAATTAAGACAGTTCCTGCCCTTGTTGATTGTCCATGCTGATGGAGAATTCATACTATTAAGTACCCCACACTTTCCTAGCCCCTAGTCTTTGTGTCCATCCATAGTATGTGAAATAATACTACCTGGAAGTTGTTACTCATAAAATATTTTTTAATTGCTTTCAATATTAAAATCATTTAAAAAGATATAACCCCTGTCATTCAGCTATTTGGAACCTAACTAGGACGAGCAAACTAATTAATGAAAAAATAAAAGAGGCTCATGCCAAAACAACATAAGATTAAGTCCCCATATGAATATAGAAACAGTATTTATTATACATGGACAAGATAGGATGGGTGGAGTTGGTGGAGCAGGAATTATTAGAGAACAGTTTTGTGGAGGAAGTATAGCTTAAGCTAACTTCAGCAAGATGAATATCCAATCTAGTTTGTCTGCCTGGTTACTGTGAAGAGACCTGAGAAATGTTGACTTGTCTCAGATAAAATTATGGCCACATACTAATGTTAATGTCTGAGTTTTGGAGGTAGTAATGACAATGAGGAGAAGATAACAGAAGAAACTGAGGGGAGTTTTAAAATTACTGAAACTATAAATTCTTACATTCTTTCCATTTCTACACATCCTATTCTCCTAAATAGGGGCATGTTTTAATTTAGGAAGGAGAATGAGAATATCTCAGTGTAAACAGTAGAAACAGAAGAGTTGATAGGGGAATTTAAATACTTTACATGTCTAGATGGAAGAATTGTAATTGCAACATCCAGTTATGAGATAGGAAACCGTCCTAGAATATTGGCAAACTTGCATGAAGAATCACATTGTGAATCACATTGCCTGGCAGTTTACAAAAAGAAGATTTTGCCACATTTAATTATATACTGTGTATGGATGAAAGCCATCTGAGAGATTTGAATAGAAAAGGTAGTGAAGTTAAAAACTGCAAAGCAAAAATTTGAACTACTTGGGAGCTTTGATCCACAAAAACGACTTATTGAAGAAACCTATTATGGGAATGACTCTGTGGTAGTTAGATTCAGTTGTCAACTTGGCCAGGTGAAGGCACCTAGTTCTGTTGCTGTGGACATGAGCCAATGGTATGTGAACCTCATTTGTTGCTAATTACATCTGCAGTCGGTTAGGAGGCGTGCCTGCTGCAATGAATGACGTTTGACTTAATTGGCTGGTGCTTAAATGAGAGAGCACAGCATGACATAGCCCAAGCAGCTCGCCATTCCTCATCTCAGCACTTGGCATTTCTCATCTCAGCACTTGCGGTTCAGCCCAGGCCTTTGGAGGTGCAGAAAGGAATCACCCTGGGGAAAGTTGTCAGAACCCAGAGGCCTGGAGAGGAGGCACGGCAGAGACCATCCTATGCCTTCCCACGTAAGAAAGAACCTCAGTGGAAAGTTAGCTGCCCTTCCTCTGAAGAACTAACAAAATAAATCCCCTTTTTATTAAAAGCCAATCTGTCTCTGGTGTGTTGCATTCTGGCAGCTAGCAAACTAGAACAGACTCCGACTTTGAGACTGTACCAGCAGTGTGTTAGGTACTGCAAAACATTTTTGAAGTCACAGTAAAACTGCATCCATTCATTGCTGAAGACCAACAATGATTAATATCTTTACAGTGATGTTCTAGATTTAATAATCAGTGTGTTAAAAGTGTAATGTTTCATAGCTGAAGGCCACAATTTTTTTTTCAATTGATTTATTCTTGTCTTAAGAAATAATTGTACATGGAAATTGTTGTTTGGCAGAAAAATTAATACAAGTCTTTGACTCAGACAGTTTATGGGGTACATTAAATGTTCTTAAACAAATTAGACCTCTTATCTTGCTCCAATTACAAAAATAGTGGAACAAATAAGATAGTAGAACCACTAAATATAATGTTTGTGTGTGTTTTGAAACAATAATTTTTTTCCACTGTTTATCCTTAAGGTACTCTCCGTGAGAGTGCTAGCCCTCTAATAGGCTTAATTATGGTCTTAATAGATAATTAAACTTCACTTTCAGGCCCAAGTTAATTTCTGAGCCCATCGAGACTTTTAAATAATCTACCTCTTTTATTAAGTCAGTATGTATAACTTGATGGACACATGTCCTTCATTCACCTATACTACCTCTATTTTTACCCCAGGTAAAAATATTTTACATATTTTATTACATACCCCCCGGTCATAAGAGTTCACAATCTTGATTGTAAGTGTTTTGATTCACACATACCCAGAGTACACACTTGTATGTTAAAAGGATAGGAAAAAGAGTGATTTATGGTATAAATCTTGAGCATTATTCTTAATTTTTGTTTATCTAGTTTATTTCATTAGGAAACTTTTTGTTCCCATTTGGACAACTTTGCCTCTGAAAATTTAATTATATCCAGAAAGGACACTGTATGCTGTTTCATCTTATGCTTATTTTGACAAATGTGTCTGCTTTATATGACCATATAACCCGTGTCAAATATTATTTATTAATATAGATGGGAAAAAATAGTAAAAAAAACTGGGAAAAGAAAATTCTATTATGTTGAAGTCCTTAAATAGGATGTTACGTGTTCTTTTAACAGTGTTTCATTTATTGGTAATTTCTTTGTACTTTGAGATAATTGCAATTTCAAATTCATTTGTATATATATCAGAAAAGGTTGTTTTCAAAATGAACTGGGTATTAAAAAAAAAAAGATATAATGACCTTTAGTGAACAAGTTATATAAAACAAAAGGGATTTGAGTCCAGGACCAGGAGCCCTTGAAATTACAACAATCTTGCTGATATGAACAAGTTATCAAAGTTCTAAAGCGCTAATTATAGTTTAAATAACATTTATGCTACGCTAAAGTAGCTGTGCTTTTTTTGCACTTAACCTAGGTAAACTCTGGAAATGCCAATAAGAAATAAATCAGATCCCAGGTACTCTAGGTAGAGAATAATTTGCTGTATATTCTAAGTAATTTTATGCCCAACCTCCATCCTATCAGAGTACAACTGATTTAAGTGCTGAATTAATAATACTATTTGTAAATAGTTGGACTTTGACTATCCAGATTATTTTGAGTATAGATAGCCGTTTACATGTCAAAAATATTAATGTGAATTTTAAAAACTATTCTAACTTTGCATTCTAACCTTTGCAGTTTTATTTTAATGGTATTTATCTTTATGAACATTTTTCTTTTTTAAAAATTCAGAAACTTTATATTTGATTACACAGAAATGAAAAGAAAGGTAGTGC
Source organism: Tamandua tetradactyla (assembly GCF_023851605.1). Taxonomy (NCBI): domain Eukaryota; kingdom Metazoa; phylum Chordata; class Mammalia; order Pilosa; family Myrmecophagidae; genus Tamandua; species Tamandua tetradactyla. The sequence continues at coordinate 49,392,474 of NC_135334.1, read as the reverse complement.
ATGCTGCCAAGCTGAGGTTGAGTCCAAATGAGGAAGCCTTTATCTTGAAGGAAGATTATGAAAGAAGACGAAAGCTAAGATTGCTACAGGTATGATTTATTTGAAATAAATTTTCAAATTCTTTGTCTTACCCATATTGTTTGTATTTGTTACATTAGAGTGTTTTAAATAAAATTTTGTGTTTAAAAGCCTTTTTGGCTATACAGGAGCGCTGGTTCTTATATATTAGTTTTGGAATGTTTGAAAAATGGACTGTGATAGTAAATCGATTGAAGTAGCATTTGAGGTTAGTAATTATTTGACTCAGTAAATATTGGAAATGGTTATTTAAATATCATTTTTTAAAAATTATCTGTAACCAGTGAAGATTAGAGCAGGAAGATTAGATTGACTTTGAAGAAGACTTATTGGAAAGATGATTGACTGTAGAGGCACATTTATTAGGAAATTAAAGATTATCCTTTTTTACATGTCTTTTTTGAATGAAATAATTAATTGTGAAGCAGGATTTACCCCACTGTCAGCAGATGACTTTTGTTATACAGAATAAATTATTAGTTAAAAACACATTTACTTTTCTTTCAGTATGCAGGTAAAGCTATAAACCTGTCTTCATCTTAAACCATACTTTACACTAAATTAAGCAAAGTAATTGCCTCCTCCCCTCTTTTAGTTTCGTAGGCTATTTATTAGGTGCTGTTTTGTCTAAAATTGGGGTGATGTACCACCTTCCTGGAGTTTTTATCTGGATTTGTATCCTTATCTGGGCTATATTTTTTGTTGAATCTTGCTTATGATTTTAATCTCATATAGGTTATTAGAGTGATAACAGCAGGCCCATTAGGTCTTTGGGGGAAAAACAAAATAGCTTAGTCAGTTAGAAGACTTTAGAAGTACTTTTGAGATTTTTTTTCTTCATTGTTTGGATTTTCTACTTTAGACAGACTTCATCTGATATAAGAATATTCAGGGAACTGATAAGCCTAAAGAGAATTCATTTGAGATACTGTTTCCAAATAGCTTTTAAAAAGATTTCATATAAACCTCCTTTCATAAAATCTGTTAAAATACTCATTCTTTAGGTTCGAGAACAAGAAAGGGATATTGCCTTACAGATAAGAAAAGACGTAAAACAGAGGAGAAATCAGCAATTCACTCGTTTGGCAGAGGAGCTAAGGGCAGAATGGGAAGAATCACAAACTCAGAAAATTAAGAACTTGGAAAAATTGTATTTGGCAAGTTTAAGAAATGTGGGAGAAGGACATCGGCAGGCCAAAGAAAATGTGAGTGCTTTACTGGTTAAAATTAAAATATAGTTGGGTGGTTGCAGCAGTGCCTCAGCAGGTAGAATTCTCACCTGCCCTGCCAGAGACCAGGTTCAATTCCTGGTACCTGCCTGTGCAAAAAAAAAAAGTAAAATATATAGTTAAGTGCTTATATGATAAAAATGTTTTCATAATGGAGAATTTGGGGCAGCAAATTCAAAAAAAAGTTTTTAATTTTTTTAAAAAATTTAATATAATTTGAGCAGAATGCCTCTAGGTACATTTCCTAGTAAGAGTCATGTCAACTAAAATCAATTTTCCTGTGATGTTTAAATTAAAATTATTATCTTTCCAGTTTTTATCTATATGGACAAATATGATAATAATCTGAACCAGAGATTGTTTCTTATTTCAAACATTTTTGACAGATTCAATTGGATTTCCCATTTTGGTATCATTCCTCTTACTTCTATCATGTGTGGTTTAATGTACATGTACTTAGATTTCATTCACAAATAAAAAAATTCTTTGATGGCTTTCAAAAAGGCAAAGTAGATTTTATTCAGTCATTGAGACAGTTCCCTTAAGTTATTTTGATTTAATTGTGCATTATGATTTATGATTAGAAATTACTAGGTTGTTGAGTCCAAAGAAGGCACATCTTCGATAACTTCTAGTTATCTAGTGAAGAAAGAAATAATTTTTAGAGATTGTACAACCAGATATGACCCTTGGGTCCCTTGTTTTAGTCTGTGTTTTAGTAAAAGCCCTAAGTTCTGACATCTGCTTTATAGCTGTTTGTGTTCCACCATTAGCTTTGTGCTTTAGTGACATGTTTCACAAACCTCAGTTATTTGAATACCACCTTCATGATTTTTGCCCTAACTGGAGGAATGCTTTTGCATTTTAACTTAAATTCTTATTCTTTTATTACTTAAATTAATTTGACCTTATCCTAAGTACTTTGGTATTTTATTTAATATAAGTTAAATGATACTAATTTTAAGTTAGAATGTTTGTATTTGTCCCGCCTAATCATATGAAATATATTGATTATGCCATTACCATACTTTGGGAAAATTGCCATGGTATGTGGGAAGAGGTTAACAAAATTGAAAAGTTACTTCTGTTGTGATATCGAATAAGATGCATGTCATTAATCTTGTTTGACATAATATCTTAAATAATATACTTTTTAGGAACCTGATTTGGATGTTCTAGCATGGCGGGCAGCAGAAAGGAAAAAAAGAGCAGAAACGAGGCATATAGAGGCCCTGAAAGAACAGAAAAATCAAAAAGAAATGTTAATTAAACAGAAAACCCGGTAAAGTAGTAATAATTTTTACCATATTCTTAGTTGAACTGACATGGCTGAAAGTAGAGGGTACATTGGATACTATATTAGCAGATACTAGATAAAAATCATATAGTATATCCCCTGCATTTGTTAAACTTTATCTAAAATAATGCCAAGTTCTGGTAGGGGGGTGGGGAGTTGTTTGCTTAGGTGAGCAAAATATGAAATTAGCTTTCTCTTTTAGTTACAGTTTGAACATTCTGGGTTTACTAGTAGTTAGTATGTTTCTGAAGAAACATATGGCTAGTTCTGAATACTACGGTCCAACAGCATTCATGTCAGCAAAAGCCTATCTGCCTCTGATGTAAAAAAGAAAAAATAATCAGTGCGATTAAGAACAAACAGTAAGAGGTTATGGGTTCTTTGGAAGTTATTAGTGAGTATTTTTGTTTGTTGTAAGAACTTAGGATCCTGTCACTAGTCAAAAGTGTAATTTTATACAGTGACCCACCTCTGTCAACATTTCTAGTTGTTTTACTCATTCTTCTAAACCAATGAATAAGAACATTCTAAACTAAAGTACAGTAAACTTGGGTCAGACCTCATGCTATATGTCTTTAGATACATGTCTTTCAACTGGTCAACATTTTCTGCATGTCTCCTGAATATGGACTTTATTAAATAGCACATTCAACCTGTGGGATCAGAATGAGGATTTTTTAAGATCTATGGTTTATTTATATTTTTACCCACAAGGGTTATACTGTAAATATTACCTTAGAGATCACTTTATGACAATTCTTTGTTTTTTCTTAAGGCATATAAAAGCTCGAAAGAAAGCACTGCTTGTGGAAAAGGAGAGATCTGCCAAAATTACAAGTTTGCCAACTCCTCCTCCATCCCTTTTTGAGGTGAGTTACTTTGGATGTCAAGAAGAGCTAAATTATGATAATTCTTTAATCTTAGGATTCAGTAGAGGTCAAAGAACCAAGATTTGAATTAAACTTGAATTTTAATTGTACTTATAATACATGAGGTTATCTGCAGTATATAAAAATAATCCTAGATATAATTTCACCCATAAGTATTTTTATTGTATCTCGGATGCATAAAAACTTTTTAAAAAACAGAATTAAAATACTTTTATTATTTTCATTATCATCTAATAGTCTGTGTTCAGTTTTCCCCAATTGACTAAAAACGCTTTTTTGTTGCTCAGAAAACTATAACATTTTGTTTTTTTTTTTTTGGAAACTTACGTTCTGTTGTTTTGTCTTTCTTTTTTTTATTAATGCCCTTTATTTGTTGGAAAAATTGAAGTATTTTGGTACAGAGTTCCCCACATTCTAGATTTGGCTGATTGTAAATAGTCAGCATTTTACAGATAAATTAAGGTTCAGAAAAGTTAATAAATTTGCACAAGATCACAGAGTAATGGAAGGGCCCTTTTTCTTTATGGGAATAAATATGTGCTTTTGCAAGTTAGTGTTCATTTTTGAAAAAAAATATTTAATTTACTAAGGAAGGTAGAAACATAACTGTAAAAGGTATTGGTTTTCTTGTTCACATTAGCTTGTTGTGGTTATTGAAATGGATCATTATCAAAAGTTGCATAGTCATTTTTATCAAAAAAGTTAAGGAGAAGTAAAAAAGAAATCTTAAATATTTAGGGATGCCTAATTTGGTTGTATTTATATTTTATGTATGTTTGATCACCATAAATATCAGATATTCACCTTGTAGGCTTTTTATTTTGTCAGCATTATTCTTTTTATTTGAACCACCTGCCATGCAACATTTGAGTCAAGAAGATTCAGAAATGAGTCATATTGCAGTCATTCCTTCAGTACCATGTACCGTGATAAAAGGCAGGCAATATTTTATCTATGATGCCTTTTGATTACTTTTGACATAATCCTAATGAATGACAAGCTAGGGTCAAAAATTTACAAAAAGCAAATGAAATATTGTCTGTGCTTTGCCTTTGGCAAGTGTGAATTATATGTAAGTTTATGGTTGTCCTTTTTTCCCAACTTTTATTATGAAAATACAGAAAAGTCAAGAGTGTGACTACCTATGTATGCACCACTTAAACTTAACAGACATAAAATTGTGTATAGATTTGGAATTGTTGTGTGGTGTGTATACAATTGAATATAAGTTATAGAGATGACATGTCACCCTTAAATGCTTATTCTTAGGAGAATAAGTTCATTGTGTATTCAAGTACAATACCATTGTCATACTAAAATAATCAACTTCTTATTACCATTTTATAATCTGTCTATAATCCAGATTCTCTGATTGTAAAGTGTCTCGTATTCTACATTTGTCTCATTTATTCCACATGGTACCATGTACTCTATTTCCATTAACTGGAACTTGGGTTTGAAGTCTTTTTTTATATTTAGGCAAGAATACTAAGTAGATGCTGGCATATAATTTATTGCACCATGTCAAGAAGCACATACTGATCAGTTATTCCCCTGGTGAGTCTAAATTTGATCAGTTGGTTAAGGTGGTGACTGCAAATGATTGCCATCATAAAGATATACATTTCCCCTTAATCACATAATCTATGAGAGGATACTTTGGCTTATGCAGATGTCTAACATCTTTCTACATTTATTCCTTTGCCTACTTTAAGAAAAAAAAGAAAGACAGAAAACAGAACTTTCTATTACCAGTAGATATGAACTATAATTAGTTTTTTAAAAGACAGGGTAATAATTTCTCTATAAACCTACAACTGCTCTTAGTAAAAAACAAAACATAGAGTATAGTCTTAGTGTTTCCAAACCCATTACCAATTTTCAGAGTAAAGAGTTGTAATAATCAACTCCAATATCACAAATGAGTTTTTTTCTTTCACTATAGAGTTGTGGATTTTTGTTTATTCAGTAACGCAGAGTCAAGTATAGTCATTATTCTTTCTGATGTTTATAATATCCCAAATTTATTAAGCGGGAACCTCTTCAAGCTGACTCTATATCCCCATTGCTCCTCAAACACTTCCTTGCTTTGTGGCCCAGGAAATGATCCAGACACACTTTGTACTTTTCCTGTTTCAGATCTGAAATCTCCAGGGAGCTCTTGTTCTTTTTAGTGGAGAATCGCATTTAGAAACCAAGATCTAGGTGATAATATTCTATTCTTCTGTGACTAAAAACAGTGTTTCAGAGTAGGTGCATTACCCATGCCTATGAAAGTATTGGGGAAAAGGCAGTATCTTTGAAAATGTTTAAGTTGGTTGTAGATATATGGGGTGAAAGGGAGTGAAAGAGTCCTGGTTGGGGAAAGGCTATATTGTGAGGTAATTATCTTGGGACTGCATTGTATAAGATCTTTGTATTGTATACCCAGAGTATAGGTGCATCTGTGTCACCATTTGAATATAAACTTGAAGCACAGTTTTTATCAAAGTGTCTGATTCTATAAAGCTCATTATCCTTCTACTGTGCCACTTAGCTTCCCCTGAATATACTTCAGAGTTCACTCTGTAACTGTTCAGACAATGAATTCTATAAATGTCAACAAACATTATCTTTTCATAGAACTGTTAAAAACATGGCCCAGTGTTTCAGGATTAGAGCTGAAAATATGTCATTTAAACATCTAGAAGTAAGTCTAGTGTGAACTACAGAAGGATTTTTATGATCAAACATGTAATAGGACAGAATAGTGCATGTCCTCTTTTTCCTGTAAATACAGTGAAGTGCTTGTAATTTGACCTGACATGTCTTGTAAGATGAATGCATTTGTATTCAGGAGTTTTAAAGATGAAATGGCTCTTCAACTACAAAATAAATGACCTCAGAAATCGAGGCGAATGAAAGACGTTGATTACATTAAAGACATTTAAAAAATGTTTTTGTGATAGTGAATCATGAAAAATAAAGCTGGTACTTTTATTAAAACTGAAAATGCTTTAACTTAGGAGGAAAAAGGACTTATTTTATTGTGAGCAAATGTTCAGCTTATCTGGAATCAGGCTGACAGATTCAAGTACAAAATTGCTTTTTGGCATTAGATCAAGCTTTATATGAAAACTAATGCTGTTAACCTGACAATTTATTTTTATGATCCTTTTTTCAGAACATTGAATTAAAGAGAATTTCTTCAGTGAAGACCAGTGGTTCTACCTACCATCATCTTTCTACTCTTGTGAATAGGGAGATGGACACAATGCAGGTGATTGACTTATTGTTTGTATATATGGCCCTCATTTCATTATCTCTTTGTTCATTGAGTTTTATCTTGGCTCTATAACTCATGTTCCCAAATTTCCATCTCTACTAACCCTCTTAGTATAGTGGTGATCAAAAACCTTTAAAGTATGCTATGAATTTTCATGTCAGGTGTATAGTGGTTTAATGTGAATGGAAGAAAGTAGTTGGCTACTTAAGTAGTAAGATTTTAAAGTAATAGATTTTTAACTTTTTTATTACAAAAATAACACATGCTCTTTGTGCAAATTTTATGACTGTGTATAACCATAAACTATAAGAAAAATACAATCCCATTACCAAAAGGTGGTAATGATTAATATTTCAATGAATTCATTAGTCTAATTATATGTAAACATATACACATACTTTTCAAACCAAGCTGGGATTATATTATACTGTTTGACAAATCACTTTTTTCGTTTTGCGTAGTTTTCAGATCAGTTTCCTGTATTCTTAAGTATTCTTTAAAAACTTGATTTTAAAACCCTTACTATTTCATCATTGAATTTATTTAACCATTCTCCTATTACTTCTGTTTTTGCTTTTGTAAATAATGCTAACATAATAATCTTGTACATTTTTGTCTATATCCTTCTTGAATATTTAGCATAGATTCCTAGAAGAGAAATTATTGCTTGTTGGATCCAAATTGTATAAATATTTTAAAGCTGATAGTACAGATCATTAAATTGCCTTTTTAAAACATCAGTAACTTATGATAATGGCTATCTTATCATACCCTTACCTGCATGGAGTATCATGGCCTAAAAAGGTTATTGCCAGTCCTAAAAGAATGACAAATGATATCTCCTTGTTGTTATGACTGCCGTTTCTTTTTAACAGTTTTTTTGTTTCTTTTCTTTTTTTTCATGTTTGTAGACATATTTGACTACTAGGAAAATAAACTTTCTCAATATAGCAGTCATACAGAGCTTAGAAAGTACCAGAAACACATTTGGTTGGCTACTCAATATTAAGACTGTGTTAAAGTCAATATTCAGTCAAGACCTAAGATGAATATCACCATCGTAGAATTTCCAAGATGCTAGAATAATCTTAGATTTATTAATATTTAATTAAAATATACTTACTATAATTATTAAAACATTTTTGAGAAAATGGTTTCTAAAAAGAATTTTTTGACTGAGATTCATAGTTTATGCAATTTTCACTTTTTTTTTGTCTTCCAACAATCGAAAATTGAATCTGCAATGATTTCAATTAAATTTTTGTTTAAATTTTTAATTATATTGACACAAATCTACAAGGGATTATCTTCCTACAGTTATTCTTATAAAATCTTGCTTTGAAGTTTGGTCAGTAAGAACAAAACTTGTTGCGGTATCTAATATTTCTCTAGCCTTTTTTTTTTGCCTCCTATCCTTTATATACTTTATTATGTCTAGATTGAAGATGTTTATCATTCATGTTGTATATTATTTTGCAGTTTTTCCTTCTCTTAAGATTTTGACCAAAATTGACATCCTCCTTTTATTTGGTCTCCATATACATGAAATCTTAAATGACTTTTTCTGGAAAACTTCCTGGTCTAAGTGGAATAAAATATTGTCCTTAAAGGTTATTTTGTTTAATGTTGTAAGTGTTATATTAAATTTGCTTAATAACTCCACAAAGATTATAATTTTGATTTTATCTAACCTTTTTTATTCTGCCTGGTATTATTTAGATTAGCTGAAATGAATTGTTCAAAAGGGATATAGTATTTTTCATAAACATGTTTGACCAATGTACTCTTTTTTATTTTGTTTTGTTTTTATTTGTACTTTGAGAAGCTGTACCTAAGAAATTGCACTTGAGGAACTTTATCTGCATCTGGACCTAATTTATATGACCATATCCTGAAATGCACTCATTCTTAATATATTGACTGTCAGTCTCTTATCTATTTATCTCACTACTTAAGAGTTTGAAATAATTTTGCATAAAAAGTTGATAGCATTTGCAATCATCATTAATTATTGTTTCAATTGACCAATAGAATTTCAGTAGCTAAAGTATACAAGGTTTTCACTCCAAATTATATTTAGAATGTTTGTCTATGTTTGTAAGTAAATAGTAAGAGAATAAAAAATAAACCCAGGTTATGTGCATTTTTTGTATTACTGTTACGCTAATGAGCTAATGGCTGGCTGTGCACTCATATGATCATTGATTATGCACAAGTTTTAGAAAGCTGGAAGTAGGTATTTTGGGCTTCACGAGGCTGAAGCCAAGCAAGTTTTTGCTGAAAACCAAAGCCAAGCTGTGAGGATTCCCTAAATTATTTCTTTTACTTGATTTTTATGGTTTCTTAATAGATTTGTAGGTGTTTACCTTCTAACACTTTTGTTTTAATGAAATTTCTTTACTTAATAAAAAAAAAAAAGATGGAAGAATTTTCTTCGATTGTGTGTAGCCTTACCTGGTATGAAATTAACTTGACTTCTTTATAGTGTCCTGCTATAAAAGATAGAATTTTGTTATTCAGTCATGAGGTAAATCATTTTGATATCATAAGGCATAACAATTCTTGTGGGGCTTTTTTGTGTTTTTTTTTTTTTTTTTTACTTTATTTGTAACATATTTGATTCTTTTCATAGATCTATGCTCCTGATATTTTATTAAAAATAAAACTCTTATTACTGTTTGACTTGAGTAGAAAAGCAGTTTTAAAGTTTTGTTTTTTAGATATGGCTTCAGTTCATACTTTTTTTTTAATTGTCTAAAATGTCACTGAATACTAGCCAGATGCTCATTTGGCTGCTGAAGAAGAAGCTAAACGTTTGGAAGAACTACAAAAACAAGTAGCACAAGAAAAAATGGAACAGTTTGAAAAGGCACATGTACGGGGTTTCCAGGCAATGAAAAAGATCCATTTTGCTCAAGTAAGAATTCTACCTGAGATTACAACTGATAGAATTATAGCTAGCATTGCAGAATTGATTAATGTAGAGGCTACGGAGATGAAATGTGAAAAGTGTTAAAATATTAAAATATTTTCTGATTCATAATGATTTCATTTTTCCCAATTTACCTTCCTGTTGCAAGTTCAAGTTGAGTTAAGCTGTTCTCATTTATATTATTTCACTATACTCTAAAACCATTACTAATTGTGAATTTATCAAAAATTTAATATTTTAACCAATCCAAAAATAACCTGAGAAAAATTAATCAGGTTCCTAATTTAATTATTTGAATTACATTAACACTCCTTAAATTTGAGAATTCAATTGAATAAATGTTTATTCAGCAAAGCGCTTGTTGGCGTTACAAAATATTGATCCAAAGGTAAAGTCATGATCCTTGCTATTAAGAAACTTTGCAAAAGTGACTGTCCAGACTTGCAGAATATATGTGATAAAAACTGGCTTTTAAGTTTTATATACAGCTTCACTTTGTTCATGCATAGTATTGAGTGCTTAGTGTTGATACATAACCATGAATATGATTTATCTTGTTAGAAGTCTGATTTTATTTTCTGAATATGATTAATGCTTTTGAATGTTTTAAGCACTCATCTTAGGAATGAACTCAAAAGTAGATTAGTGGTAATTTAATGCCTATCTTTTGAAAATTCATTTATATAGTTTGAACTAAATTAAGACTTTCTCCCTTAAATTTTTAGCATTTTAAACTTGGAGTAAATTATAACTAAAAGAACTGAATGTCCAAATTATTATCAGTAATTCTCTTTTTTAAAGCTTAAATTGATAGGGGAAGGAAAAACACGTGAAAAATTATCTTAAATAAAAAGCAATAGTATTTAGAGGCTAAGGAAGTAGTTCCATATTCACTCTACCTGAGTTTGTCTCTCTTCTTCATCACTTAGCTGTTTAAACTCAGGCAAGTTACCTAATCTCTCTGAGCTCTGTTTCATCCTGTTTTGTGAGGATAAATGAGTTTAATAAAGCACTTTGAATTGTACCTGGAATTTTATAAGCTCACACACAGTAACTGTTGTTGGGGGTTGTAGTCATTATTATAAATAAACCAAGTAGAATAATATGCCAAGCCAGAAATAGTGTATTTATTCAAAAAACTTTGAAGTTAATGAGATGATTTGAATCTTAATACAATTGAAATGAAATTTTTCATAATTTGATTCATCAGAGCATGGCAAAAAAATTCTTCTCCAAATGAAAAAGATATTTTAAAACTTTGCAAAAGAATGAATAGTGTGCATATGTTACTGACAGATGCTTTATTATACAGGCCCTCTCTGCCTTATTGTAGACTGTTTCTTACATAAGAATGGTTGTCAAAACCATGCAATCTCATAGCTCTTAGAGGATTTCCTTTTCCATCTTAACCTTTTTGCTGCAAATTAGCTATAGCCTGGAATTTTATTTCCTACTAGTGTCCATTGTAAATAGTATTTGATCTTTATCTACCTCCCCAACTTTATTTTTTTCCTTACCTCTGTTCCTTAGCTATAAAGAACACTGTACTATTGTCTAAATATCCCCTGCCTTCCTTTCCATTTCTTCATGCTATATCCTCTTCTGTCTGGCTAAATCCTTATTCTGAGGGATCAGAGGTCTTCCTTTATCTCCCTCCCTACCCTTTACCATCAAAATTGGATTAGATAGCCTTAGTAAAACACCTTAAACCTTCACATTAGCTAGATTCTTTAAGCTTAGGGAGATACATACAAATCACCTTTAATAGAAAGGGGATTCGTAGTGTGTGAAGTTACAAGAAATATTCTCTCGTTAGTCACAGTCACTCTGAGTCTTAGTGCTTACCCCAGATTGATACATGCTGGTGACTGGGTGCCATCTAGCCACCAGCATGAGCCATGGACTTATATAGGCAGTAACTTCATAGTTTTTATCAGAATGGAAAAGTGTAACTGGCAGACGTTTTTTTGAAGTTTTATGGCCTGACCAGTATACCATACTAACATACATCACTACTAGTCTAGGGTCAGAAATTATGTCCCTAGCACTTAGCATTCTGTCTGGTATTCAATAGATGTTTGTTGAATGAATAAATTAATGTCTTTTTGTGGCAGAACTAAGGGTACAGGAGGGAAGGGAATCTCAGTCTCAGTATCTCACTATTTTCCCTCCTTTTCCCTTACAATTGATTATAATATCCAGAGTTTATGACTCAGCTGTCATTATTTCTCCTTGTTTTCGAAGAATCAAAAAAAACTAATGGAAGAACTCAAACAGCTACAACAAGAGGACCTGGCACGTAGAAGACAGACCGTAGCACGAATGCCACCACAACTGGTTGAACTTCCATATAAACGCAATGAAATGAAAGAAGACTGGCAGAGAGAGCTGGAATTTGCCTTTGAAGATATGTACAATGCAGACAGGAGTAAGATATTTTCAATAAACATTCACTAGTGTTTTATTTTCTAACGAAAATTCATAAAATGCAGTTATTAGTCTCCTGTTGTTACTGTAGCAAATTACCACAAAATTAGTGACTTAAAATAATGCAAGTTTATCAACTTACAGTTCTGGAGGCTCTAAGTCCCTTGATTTTATTCCAGTGAAACCTATGTGGGATTTATGACCTCAGCAGTGCTTTTAAACATTTTGGTGGGGAAATATATTTATCATGATGAAGTAGCTTTTATTTTGAAATGAGTTCTTTGTTTGAAAAAGGTTCTCATTTTAGACCTAAAATCTGTGATGGCCTTTGAAACCTTATGATTACATTCTTTTTAAAGTCATTTTAGAATGGAAACATGTCTCTCTATTTCTTTATTGAGAGGTGAAAGGAAATCTGATTTTACACCTTGAACCGGAGCCTTTGCCCACTGTAATTGATCAGACTCAAGATGAAGAACTGGACCTTTCAATGGAACAAGAAAATATAAGTGAAAGTGGGAGCCTTCAAGTGACAGAAACTGAAGAAATATGCTCTGGTGAAACAGATGGTAAAAAAAACTCTCTGAGCTGATTCTTATGTAGAAAAAGAAAATACTAATCATTAGCCCACAGTTAGGAAAATCTGATCTAATTTAAGTACAGACAATGACTAATACTAATAGGAGTGGTGGAAGGAGGAAACAGCATTTCAGATTTCTGTCATTAAAGATGCTTCATACATAAGAGGCAGTTATTTTATTCATTTGATGCTCAGTTCTGACTTCATTTAAAAGATCATCTTTTTCTCCTAGACTTTTATCAAAGCACCAGAGAGATCTTACTGTGTTCAGTTATTGCTAAACACTTCATGTATAATGATGAATAGCTCAAGCCTAAACCTCTTTTCTAAACTTCGTCTGTATCTCCAACATTCTAATCTTTTTTATTTGGCTGTCCTACAAGTACTTAACAATCAAAGTATACAACAATAAATTTAATCACCTTTTCTTGCCTACTGAAACTTCTATCTTCCTTAAAACTCTGCAGTTTTCCAAGTAAGAGCATAGGAGTTAAACACCTCCCCCAGTTTTATATCCACCTTTCATAATGACCAAGTCCTCATTCTGACCTATTGTTATTGCTGTCATTCAAAACCTCATCATTATTACCCTGGATTGATTCAACAAACTAATTTGTCTCCATACAATATAGTCCCTTTCTGTCTTTGAATGGCTTTAGAATAATTTTGATATTTTTGTTTAAATTGGCTTTATTGAGATATAATTTACTTATAGTAAAATTCACCCCAATCAGAGGGGTAAGGGGTATGGTATGTATAATTTTTTTTTTTCTGTTTTCGTTTTCTTTCTTTTTCTGTTGTCTTTTTATTTCTTTTTCTGAATTGATGCAAATATTCTAAGAAATGATCATGATGATGAATATGCAACTATGTGATGATATTGTGAATTACTGATTATATATGTAGAACAGAATGATCATATGTTAGGAACGTTTGTGTTTCTTTATTGTCATATATATTTTTTTTATTTAAAAATTAATTTAAAAATTTTTTTAAAAATTCACTCCAATCAGCATTTAGAACATTTCTGTCATTGCAAGAAATTCCTTTAAGACCATTTGCACTCAGTTTCCTCCCCTAACTACCTTTTAAGCCTTAACTTCCCATTCCCTATCTCCACCCCATCCTCTGGTAACCTGTAGTCTAGATTCTTACTCCACAACATTGCTTATTCATAGCAATATTTGTCCTTCTGTGTCTGGCTTATTTCACTCAAGTTGTCAAGTAGCCCTTGACAACTATTGCTCTGATTTCTATCATTTTAGTTTTACCTTTTCTAGAATTTCAGGTAAATGTAATCATACAATGCATAGTTTTTTGTACTGCATTTGAAGTTCATCAATATTTCATTACTTTTTTTACTGAATAGTAGTCCATTGAATAAATATGCAACATTTTATTTATCCATTCACCATTTGATGGATATTTGGACTATTTCCACTTTTTTACTGCTGTGGATAATGCAGCTGCTATGGATATTCACATACAAGCCTGTGTGGATATATGTTTTCATTTTGCTTAAATGAATAAATAGAAGTGAAATTGCTAGGTTTTGTGGTAAATTTTTAAGAAACTGCCAAACTGTTTTTCCAAAAGGTTATAAATAAATGTTCCATTTCTCCACAGCTTGGCCAACTTACTTCTATTAGAGAAGGTGCTGGTTCACAGAAGGGTCTTATAAAAATAAAAAGTTTCCATACACCCACCCTAATTTTTAACATTTTGCATTGGGGTGTGGTATCTTTGTTATAATTGATGAGAGACCATTTTATTTATATTATTACCTATAGTCCATACTTTACATAAGTTTTCAGACTTGTGTTGTACAGTTCTATGGTTATTTTTGTTTTGTTTTTAGTTTTTATTTTAGCAACAGATATACCCCTAAATTTTCCCTTTTTAACGACAGTTGTAAAATTCAATGTTGTTAATTACTTACACAATTTGTTAACCATCACCTCTAAATATTACTAAAATTTCCACCACCCTATATAGAAACTCTGCATTATAGTCATTCTTGTGGATATGAGGTATTATCTTATGTTTCTTTTTTTTCTTTATTAGAGAAGTTGTGGATTTACAGAACAACCATGCCACCCCCAACACCTTGTATTGGTGTGGAACATTTTGTTACAGTTGATAATACCACATTTTTATAATTATACTATTAATTAAAGTCCGTGGTTTAACTTAAGGTTCACTGTGTAATGTAGTTCCATGAATTTTTTTTCTTGTTTTTAATTTTTTTAATTTTCTTTTCATTTTGTTACCACATATACAATCTAGCATTTCCCCCTTTTAGTCATATTCAGATAATATATCAGTGCTGTTATTTGGGTTCATAATATGCTACCATCACCACCATCTATTACCAAAATATTTTCATCTTTCTAAATAGGAACCCTGTATGTTTTAAGCCTTAACTTCCCATTCCCTATCTCCACCCCATCCTCTGGTAACCTGTAGTCTAGATTCTTACTCCACAACATTGCTTATTCATAGCAATATTTGTCCTTCTGTGTCTGGCTTATTTCACTCAACAGGATGTTTTCAAGGTTCTTCCATGTTATCGCATGTATCAGGACTTTATTCCTTTTTACAGCTGAATAATATTCCATTGTATTTGTGAATCACATTTTATTTATTCATTCATTGGTCGATGGACACTTGGATTGCTTCCAACTTTTGGCAGTTAGAATAAGGCTGCTATGAACATTGGTGTGCAAATATCTGTTTGAGTCTCTGCTTTCAGTTCTTTTGGGTATATACATAGTAGTGGGTATTAGCAGGTCATATGGTAGTTCTATACTTAGCTTTCTCAGGAACTGCCAAACTGTCTTCCACGGTGGCTGCAACATTTTATATTGCCACCAGCAATGAATGAGTGTTACTATTTTCCCACATCCTCTCCAACACTTGTTATTTTCCATTTTATTAATAACAGCCATTTCTAATGAAATGATATCTGATTCCTTAATGGCAGATAATGTTGAGCATCTTTTCACGTGCTTTCTGGCTATTCGTATCTCTTCTATGGAGAGATGTCTGCTCACATATTTTGTCCATTTTTATAATTGGATTGTTTATCTTTTTGTTATCATTTATTTTGGATATTAATCCTTTATTAGATATGTGGTTTCCAAATAATTTTCTCCCATTGTATAGGGTTTTGTTTTACTTTCGTGATAAAGTCCTTTGAGGAACAAAAGTTTTACATTTTGATGAGATCCCAATTATCTGTTTTTCCTTTGCTGCTTGTGCTGTGGGTGTAAAGTTTAGCAAGCTGTTGCCTAATACAAGGTCTTGAAGATACTTCCCTGTATTTTCTTCTAGGAGTCTGATAACTGTAGCTCTTATATGAAGGTCTTTGATCCAGTTTGAGTTTTTTTGTATATGGTATGAGATAGGGGTCCTCTTTTTTTTTTTGCAAATGGATACCCAGTTTTCCCAGCACCATTTGATGAAGAGACGATTCTTTCCCAATTGAGTGGTCTTTGCCACTGTGTCAGATATCAGTTAGCCATAAATGTGAGGGTTGATTTCTGAGCTCTCAGTTCTATTCCATATATCTGTTCTCTGCCAGTATCATGCTGTTTGATTACTGTGGCTTTGTAATAAGTTGCAAGATCAGGGAGTGTGAGTCTTCCGATTTCACTTTTTCTTTTTCAAGATAGTATTAGTTATTTTGAACCATTACTTTATTTTTCCATATAAATATGATTGGCTTTTCCATTTCTGCAAGGAAGGTTGTTGGAATTTTAATTGAGATTGCATTAATATATAAATTTCTTTGGGTAATGCTGATATCTTAACGATACTTAGTCTTCCAATCTGTGTACACAGAATATCCTTCCCTTTATTTGGGTCTTTAATTTAATTTATTTTATTTTATTTTTTTGCATGGGCAGGCACCGGAACTCAAACCTAGGTCTCTGGCATGGCAAGCGAGAACTCTACCTACTGAGCCACCGTGGTCTCCCCTCTTTAATTTCTTTTAGCAATGCTTTGTAGTTTTCTATATACAAGTCTTTTATATCCTTGGTCAGGGTTATTTCTAGATATTTGGTTGTTTTGGTTACTGTTGTAAGTGGAAGTTGATTGCATATGTATTTATAATTATTACATCTTCTTTTTAAATTATCCCCTTTATCGGTATATAATGACCATCTTTATCCTTTATAAGTGTTTTAGCTGACATTAGTATAGCCAACCCAGCCTGTTTTTGGTTACTACTTTCATGGTATTTTTTTTTCCATCTTTTCATCCTCAACCTACTTGTGTCTTTGACTTTAAAATGAGTTTCGTGCAGACCACATATTTTTGGGTCTTTCTTTTTTATCCATTTTGCCAGTTTCTGCCTTTTGACTAAAGAGTTTAATCCATTCGTGTTTAAAGTCACTACTGATAATATGGAATTTCTTCTGCATTTAGCCTTTGTAAATCTTGAACCTTTTTGTCCCTTGTATCTTTTAAAGCTACTTTTATATTTATTTGTTTTTTTGTGTTGTAACATATTGAGTGCTTTCTAATTTCTGTCTGGATGGATTTTTCATCTCTCCTCCTTGTTTTTACCATGGGCTTGAAATTTATCATCCGAACTATATAACAGTCATTTTGCTTTGATACAAACTTAACATCTGTAGTATGCACATATACTTTTCCTATATGCCTCTGTCCCCCACCTTTTTTTTTTTTTTCAAAGAGAGTACTACTAGGCACATAGTAGGAGAGCAGATGGCCCAGTGGCCCAAAATCTGTCTCTCTGAGTTTAGGGGGTTCAAGGTTTTTCAGGATTTTAGCAAGGGGAGATGTGGTCATTTCGGATAGCAAGTTCAAAGCAGAAAAGGAGACAGTATCATTCCAGTAGGAGAACATAAGCTGAAAGGAGAAAGGCAGAGCTATCATTTCAGTACTAAAGGTATAGCCAAAAGAAAGAGAAAGTTATCTTTCAATAGCAGAGTCTAGCTGATATGATTTATAAGTGTCAGGGGCTGAAGCTAGTTAATAGCTGACTTTAAATACTTCATTAGCATTAGAGCCTTTGCTGTATAAGAAAATGACCAGATAAAAGGAATAAGAACTCTTATAGTTACAAAGGCACAAGATAAGGGCTTTTACAATCATTTCAGATATCAGAATAGCTGAATTATAGTTTAGGTATTTCAGGTTATTTCCGTCTATCTACTCTATTATACTGGAAAGCAAAAAGGAATATAATGATTCAGTAATCAAAATCATCCCTTAAATCCTAATTTCTCGGTTACAGTTCACACTCTCATTTGATAATTATCTCTCAATTTTGAGGGATGTCTGGGCGACACTCTACTAAATCATTCAAGGCTGAAAAGGGACGTTGTTAATTAAGGGGCAGAGGAATGAAATGATGAAACCAGTTATTCTTGGAAAGTCTAGTATTTCTGGGTTTCAGAACTTCTCTGGCATTAGAACAATCTGGAGGTTTTAAGTCTCTGAAAAACAAACTCAGTAAGTAAAATTTTATAGAGACCGGATTATCTTTCAGGGTTTCTAGGAATACTGTTGGTTGGGGTTTGCTATATTGTGGCAGTTTGCAATATCTGGCTGAAACTTGCTTAAGAGTAACCTCCAGAATGACCTCTCTACTCTATTTGAAATCGCTTAGCCACTGCAACTCTTTTTTCCCCTTTTGGTCAACTAATCCAGGATGCCAGGGCCAGGCTTATCTTTGGAACTTATATCTCATGATGCCAAGGCCAATTATGTCCCATGATGCAACGGCCAGGCTTATACCCCTGGAAATTATGTCCCATGTAGGGGGAAAGGTCAGAGTTTGACTTAGACTAAGAGAGAACACATTTGAGCAAAAGCAGAGATTTTCTGGAGATGACTCTTAGGTACTAATCCTAGGTAGGTTCAGTTTGATATTACAGAACTAAGTTTCATAAGAAAACCAAGCTTCAAGATTGAGGTCTTTGCCTATTAAATTGAGAGCCCCTCTTACTTAAGAAAATGTCAGGAATTCCCCAGGTGGGGAAATTCAATAGTTCTATTTTTCTGTGCTCCTCAAGGGACTTTGCAAATACTCTTCCATTTTCTTCCAAAAATATTCTGCCTTATGGTGTAACATTAACTTGTACAGAATATTAAGAATTTTATTCCTTATTCCAGGTTCTGTATCAAATAAAGCTGAATTAAATTGTTTAAAGTAACTGACCAGACAGATTAGATAGTATGCTACAGAAAATTTAAATTTGGGGCAAAACGAATATTTTTCTTTCTGTCTCACATAAAAGTTAAAGCTTTAAAATACAAACAATATTATTTTTTACCTTGTATACTAATTTACCTTAGTTTTAACCAGATAAGTTTCATCATACCTCTAATCAGAGCTTGATCTTTTTCAGTTTTTTAACAGTTGCTGTATGGACTTATGCTGACTTTCAGAGCTGAAGAACTAAATCTGAGTAACAGGTGTCACACAGTAGTTCCAGGGAACTACTAGCTTATATAAAGAGCAAAGCATTTCAGAATTTAATGATAACAGTTAAAGTTTAAAATCTAAGCTCAAATTTTTACAAGCATATATAAATGAAACTGCTTTCAGAAATAAAACATTAAACAGTTGTTTTATATTAATAGAGCATAGCAGATTTTGTTCTGGTTTACTTGTACACATTTACCAGAGTTAGGTTAACAGATTAAATATAATTTACGTTATTTGTCCTACCTCTCTTTTTTGGTTTTGATTTTGCATGGGCAGGCTCCAGGAATTGAACCTGGGTCTCCAGCAGGCGAGAATTCTACCACTGAGCCACCGTTGCACTGCCCTGTCCTGCCTCTCTTTTGAAGTTTTTCCTTGTTACAGATGGAGCTCTGACCTATAGTTGATTACATATTCTTTTAGTGAAGTATTCTAGCAAAGCAGTGCAGCTGAAAATTTGGCTTTTTCTATGATCTGTAGTTTTTTAAAGAATAACTAAAACTGTGCCTAACAACACTGTACCAGTGTTTAACATCATACAGATTAGTAGTGGGATATAATATCACAGTGAGAACACTGTCAAATTTTAGGAATTTTATGCGGTCTTTATATATATGAATAATACTTTACCTATACAAATTTAACCAGCGACATATAGAAAATCCCTTTTAACCACTGTTACACACCTACCTATGCAATAGGTTAAACTATTTTAGCATCTATATCTTTGTTGAAGGGTCTCTTCAAATCTTTTGCCTGTTTTCAAGCTGAATTGTTTGTCTTACTGACTTATAAGTATATTCTGCATGTGACTCCTTTATCGGATATATGATCTGCCAGTATTATCTCTTAGTCTGTGATTTTCTTAATGGTGTCTTTTGGAGCACCAAAGCTTTTAATTTTGAGAAGTCCAATTTATGATTTTTTTCTTTCATGGAGCAAACTAAAAAATGAAGTCAAACTGTTCATTACAGTTTGTTATGATAGGGCCTCTGTCTGCCTTTCCAGCCTTATCCCCTGCCACCCTGTGACTAATCTAGCTTCATTTGCCCTAAGTATACTTTTCTGCTTTAGCATCATGTTCTCTTTCATATCATGAGTTGTACAATCTTCTCTGCTCCTGAAATTCCCTGCCACCTTCCCCTAATTGGGTCGTATCCTTTTATTAAACCTTTCCTGACATATGTCTCTCCTGTGCTAAACCTGAAATATGGTAGATTTGTAATGACTCCTTTCCTTCCAGAACTTTACTTACAATATGTAAAGAACGTTTAAGTGATTATCTATTTTAGGTAGATTTAGAGAAAAGTGTCAAAGTTTTGGTGAATCTAAAGATGAACACAAACATTTTCTTAAAACTGGGCTGCATGAAACTGTAGAGCTGTGTTCCAGTAGCCATGTTTCTTGAAGATGAATGTATATAGCATTCACACTGTGACTATGTGATTGTGAAAACCTTGTGTTTGATGATCCTTTTAGCTACGATATTGACAGATGAGTAAAAAATATGGATTACAAATAAATAAATAATAGGGGAAACAAATGTTAAAATAAATTGAGTAGATTGAAATACTAGTGAACAATGAAAGGGAGTGGTAAGGGGTATAGAAAAAAAAGGGAACAAAGATTAAAATCTATTGAGTAGATGGAAATACTAGTGGTCAATGAGAGGGAGTGGTAAGGGGTATGGTATGTGTGAGTTTTTTCATTTTATTTTTTTTCCTGGAGTGATGCAAATGTTCTAAAAAATTATGGTGATGAACATACTACTATGTGATGATATCGTGAGCCATCAATTGTACACCAAACACAGAATGTATGTTAAGAATGTTCATGTTTATATGTTGTTTCGGTTTGATAGTACAAAATAAATTAAATTAAAAAAAAAAAACTGGGCTGCAATATTAGTATATGGTATGGATATCCATTAGCAGACATTTTTTTTAGTCCTGCTTCTATTCCCAGCCTACCCTGTAACTCAAATTCTCTCTGTTCTCTTGGTCACATAATATTTATCAGATTTTGTGATGCTGAAGATAAAACAGGTTAAGTGGGATCTCAAACCCTGTTTTAGCAGAAGAGTCTGTCATAAATAATACAAGATGATAAATGTTGTTAATGATGCATTATAAATTCTTTACGTAAAAATGTGTTGCCGGTGAAAAGTGGGGGGGGGGGGGGGGGCGGTAACAAATTGACCAGGGAGCAAGAGTGTGATAGAAAGTGTTAATTAAATTGGATGTTAAGGATAAATAAAAATTTGTCTATAACAGCATAAAATATCAGACATACAATATGCATAATTGTAATCACTAGATTTAATAAACAAGATGATCAAAGTGTCCTTTTCAAATAGTCAAAGCAGCAAAAAATCTTCTGTTCTACCCTAAAAGATTTGAAAAGTACAACAACTCTGTCACAAGGCATGAGCATTTTCTGTTTAATTTATCTTTGATAAAACTTTGAAATATGTCATTGAGCCAAATTATATGAGTGAGTCATATGACTTCTGAAATATCTCTTCCATTTTCTTTTAGCTCCCTAGCTTAGACCAACTTGGCAAAAATAAAAATGAATGTGAAATGTAATTAGAAATTAAAAAGAAATATGGGACTCTCAAATATTTAGAAAATAGAAAACAGATAGGAAGATGGATTGATAGGTAGATGGATAGTAGACTGATGTGACAAAATGTTAGAACTTGTGGATCAGGGTCTCTGGGTGGTTTGTATATTGCAGTTCTCTGGATTTTTTGTTGTTGTTACAACTGTCCTGTAAGTTTCAAATTATTTCAAAATGAAGAGTTTAAGGAAAAATTAAAAAGAGATGTGGTTCAGACAGAGCTGTAGTCTGCCACTTTTTAGTTTCTATAGATATTCTTATTCCTTGATTTCATTATAAGACAATGTACTTGAAACACAGTCTTGCCCTCTTAGAGAACTGTTAGTACTATACTGTTTTGGCATTGTGCCATGAGCCAAATTCTAAGAAACAACTTATAGCTTTTCTTTTCTTTTTTTTAAGTGACAAGTCTCTTTATAATATAGGTAAGAGAAATTTTTCTCAGATAGTACCAGGACTAATTAGGGAGCAGTTGATTTGCTTTTTTTTTTTAAGTGGGGGGTGGTGGTGCATGATCCAGGAATCGAACCTGGGTCTCCTGCACAAAAGACGAGCATTCTACCACTGAACCACCCGTGCACCTAGTTGATTTACTTTTAAGGTTATAACTAGTAATGCATTCTTCTGTAGGGTATTAACAAGTACAGAACCATGTTTGGGACCCTTCTCTAACAGAGAGTATAGAACCTTACAGCACATATTTTGAATGCTTTTCCACAAATTAATTAGGAGGTATGCATTCTACCATCATTTAGCAAGTAAAATTAACCTCAAGTTTTTTTTAAAGCTTGAAATTTGTGCTGTGTGCATATTGGAAAATAGTTGAGTTTTGGTACCTTTACTATTTGAATTATGTTGAAAAAAATTATTCCTGCTTTTAAAATTGTGACTGTAGTCAAATAGCAATGTTATGTATACTGCTAAATTGTAACTACTGAGGGAAATAAAGTTTTATTTTGTTTTAATAGTGGTTCTAGTGGTAACTATGTAAAAATATAGAACAACTTGCCTGGTATATATAATAAGTAGTAAATAAGTTTTGACTTTTTCCCTTTTCTTTTAGTTCCCTTGGCAATGAAGGCCCAACAGAATCCTTCAAAAATTCTCTTTCAAAAATTATTAAATAAGATTCGAAGCCAAAAATCTCTCTGGACAATTAAATCTACATCTGAAGATGAAAGTGAAGTGATTACAGCTGTTAATGAAACTGAGAGTAAAGCACTAACAGTTGAATCAGAAACATTTGCTAGCGACGAGAAAACATCATCTGGGAAAGAAGAAGGTGGTTCTCTCCAGTAGTCTCATTTTGTAGCACATAAACCCTTTAAAAATTGTTTAAAAATATGCTTATTCCCGGGAAATCAAAGAATGTAGGTCAAAAGGAAGAAGAAAATTTAAGGCCCATAATCCTACTACTTAAAAGCAACAAGAATTAAAAAACTTAGTGAATCTCCTTCTAGACCACTTTCAATGTTTTATTCTTCAATATATGAATGCCAGTGTAATCAATGACCCAGAATTAACCAATTCCCTATGTTGAGACATTTAAGTTGTTTCCAATTTTTCTTGCAACTATTTGTGCTACCATGAGCATTCTTTTAGCAAAGTCCTTTGCCAACATCTTTAATTATTTCCTTAGTTGCACTCCTGGATCAAAGAATATGAACTTAATAGTAGCTTGTAATTGTTGTCTATTTTGTGTTTATTTCGTGTTCCCACCAGAGATTTAGTTTCTTTATGTTAACTTCAAGTAAGTTTTTAAGTATAGAGAGTATTTATATTACATTTTCAGAAGTTACACTCTGCACAATTTCTGACTTTATAATTTTGGGGTGATAATATATCATTTTTCTTCCCCCACTCACACTGTAAAACCTCCCTGAGGTCTTTTCTTGTTCACCTTTGTCTCCTTAACATCTTGCTCATAATTTGGTACTAAATGAATAATTGAGTGAGTGCTCGGTATGGACCTTGTGATTACACTGATATGATCAGAATAAGTTTCTTTAACTTCTTCCTCTGCTCTTGTTTCACAAAAAATACAGATCCTATTATCTAAATATGCCAAGGATGCTGACATTTTTTTAGTTTCTGTACCTTGCTTAATCTGCCTTTTATGCTTTTCCATCATGTTTGGAACCCTATCAGCATAGCTGTCAATTCTCCTTTACTTTTTCCTTTTTGTTCACACTTTTAATCTTTTTCGGTCTTGTATTAGGCTTGGGTCTAGTGGATAGTATGTCTGATCATCAGGAAAATTACTGAACTGATTAAGACATTCAGGTAGACCAAGATTGAATTGTTAATCTGAAAGCAGATTTTGGTTTTGTTATTTTCAGATTTAAGCTTGACAATAGCAATATGTTCATAACAACAATGGTATCTATTACAGTTGTTGAAAGTGATACACTAACAGTTGAGTCTGGACCTCTTACTAGTGAAGATAAACCATTTTCATGCAGTGTAGACTCTGGAAAGGAACAAGGTAATTTATTTTTAATCACACCCTCAAATTTACTTGACTCTTCACATCTTTTTCCTAATAAAATTACTTGTATTCAAAGCATTTGTGTCTGTTAAAATTCCTGTACTAGGATATCAAAGTTCTTGTATCTTTAAACCATCATCAATACTTGGTATTAACAGACTTTAAATTTTTTTCAATTTGATGGGCAGGATATATTTTGCTGTTACTTTCATTTGCAGACTTTATTCCTTAGTGAGATTGAGCACCTTTTTATATTGGCTGTTTAGATTTCCTTTTCTATAAATTCTCTATCCACACCCTTTAAACATTTTTCTTTTGGGTTTGTTTTATTATGAATTCATAAAATGTTCTCTTTACTAATCTTTTTTTATATGGTTGATAATATCTCCCAGTCTTTGGTTTGTGTTTTCATTTTATGGTGACTTTTGAAATAAACTATAGTGTATGTTTGAAAATTGAAAAAAAATTACATGTATTAAATGAATGAAAGGGCATTATAGTGGTGTCAAAATTCTAAATCATTGAAACTAATTTTTGTTTTGGGAATTCTCTTAGAAAGAAATGAGACTCAGCCTACCACAGCTATAGCTCAGAGTTTAGTTCTACTTCATCCTCAAGAGGAAGCAGCCAGAATTAGAATATCTGCAAGGCAGAAACAGGTAATTTTGAAATTTAATTTTGTTATTTTATTTCTTCACTAGGTACTATAAATTCTGTTTAACCAGTGAAATTTGTCATAATATCTGTATACTTTTGAGATAAAGATCACCATTTCTTGGGTATTTGGTTCTCTTACTGATGAAAGATACTTCTTTTTAATGTAATGTATGTTAACTTTTCTTTTGTATGAGTTTGCTATTAATGAATCAGTAGTGTTTTTGTTACATAGGTAATGGAAATAGAAGAGCAGAAGCAAAAGCAGTTGGAATTACTTGAACAAATTGAAAAACAGAGGTTAAGATTAGAAACTGACTGCTTAAGGACCCATCTGGAAGAAGAAAAAAGAAAAAATACTCAACAGACTCAGGTAGGATGTAGGAAATCTTATCCCTGCATGAATCATTGGAAGAAAAGAAAGTATGAGCAATCTTAGCATTCAGAAAAGTAAAATGCCTTTCTAATTCTTATTTGGCCATCATTTTTGTGGTTGTTGTTTTTATATTTTTGTTGTGAAATGTAAATATATACAAAAAAAGGAATAAATTTCAAAGTATATTTTAACAAGTAGTTACAGAACAGATTTCAAAGTTTGATGGGATTTTTTTTTAATTTTTATTCAGGTTTTTCCTTTTAGCTGGTTCAAAACATTGGAGACTAAAAAGAAATAGCAATATAAAAATTTAAGTCATACTCATTTGTTAAATCCTAACTTCTCTGTTATAACTCCTCCTCCTCTGATCCTTCTTCCAGTCTTTAGAGATATTTGACTTATGCCTATTCCAACTCTTTTCATGTTGAAAAGGGGTGTCGACAATATTGGATAGGGGGATGAAACTAGTCGACATTCTTGGAGAAGCTGGTCCCTCTGGGTTTCAGGACTTATCTGGCCTAGGAACCTATCTGAAGGTTTTAGGTTTCTGAAAAGTAAATTTAGCACGTACAACTTTTGTAGGATCTCAGATAGAGTCCTGGGTATTCTGTAGGGTTAACAGGGATGATATTGGTTGGGGTTTGGCAAACTATGTTAATTAGCAACATCTAGCTGAAGCTTACATAAGAGTTACCTCCAGAATAACCTCTTGACTCTATTTGAACTCCCTTAGCCCCTGATAACTTATTTTGTTACATTTCTTTTCCCCCTTTTGGTCACGAAAGCATTGTTGATCCCACGGTGCCAGGGCCAGAGTCATACATGGAAGTCATATCCCACATTTCCAGAGAGACTTTTACCCCTGGATGTCATGTCCCACGATGGGGCACAACCTTCCTTGTGGAGTTGGGCTTTAGAGAGAGAGAGAGAGAGGCCACATCTGAACATATTGTTTTCTTTTAATGATGTGTGTATAAAAGTAAGTTTGCACTACCCTAATGGCTTTCATCTTTCAGTCTCTATGGGATGCCAATATATATGACTATGATTTATATATAATATATACCCACTGAGCTTTTGGAGTTGGCACTAAAGGAGAATAATGGATTACTTCATTTCTTAACATTGGGAAGTACCAGTCTTTTCTTAAAACATAATGCAATTTGGAGGTTTGAAATTTTAGAACTTCAGTACCTGTTTCTGAATTTGCCCTTTAATTAGTAGCTTTCTCTTTTATCAGGTTGACCTTGTTCCAACATCCTGTGCCATAATTTCTGATGAAGAAATTCATAGGCAAATGATTCATAACTATCAACATCAGCTTTTACAACAAAACAGGTATTAACTAGGGTACAATTTATATTTTATTTGTGTGGCTGTGTCTTCAGGATATATTATTTGGGTTATATGAAGATCTTGTTGGAATTCTGTTCACACTGTAGCATATAGATGTCTCAAAGAGTAGTGTGAGAGTAGTTCCTTTTCTACCATGATTGTGGCCAACTCTAGGTTGCTCTTTGTTAAATTTAATGTATAGATGCTTGAGAATGTGGGGATTATTTTTCATACAAGACAAATAATATTTGTTTGTTTTTTCGTAGGTTACACAGACAGTCTGTTGAAACAGCCATGAAACAATTACATGAATATCAGACTATGTTAAAAGAAAGGTGCCCATCCATGTTAGCTACATCATTGACATCTGATTCTATTTTATCAGTACCACGACAGAAATTTGAAAGACCCACTGTTACATCACAACATTGGGATCATGCTCAAAGACCCAAGTTGCAGCCTAACAAATATCGACCAGTGAAACCCATACAGACCTCCCAATTAGAACCGAATCTCTTTCCAAAAAGACAGGTAGAAACAGCAGAAACATTAAGCACTTCAGATATTTTAGTTAAACAATCTTTGGAATCTAAAGAACAGCTAAGTCTCTTCTCACAGGATGAAGCACAACAGAGAGAATATAAATTGGTCCCTAAAGATTCTCATAGACTTCCAGGAGTTTTCTCACATAACAGGCAACTAATACTACAAGATGCTAAAAAAATTTCTCAAACATCTAAGGCAAAGACTTTTCAGACTTCAAACTCCCAGCAGTTGTTCTCAGAAAACAGTGAAAGTATATCTTCTAAACTGACCGAATCCTCTTCATTCCTACCACTGGCGACTGAGCATTCTTTTAGTTCTCTGCCTGCAAAGATTGAATCTGGAAGATTCCAGGAACCCTTTTCAACCAGGGAAAAAAGTACAGTTTCCTTATTCCATTCTGTAGTCGGCCAAATGCAGGATAGGTCTTTACCATCCTCAGGGCATATCACAGCCCAGCAAAGTAATTTGAAGACTCTCCAAGAACAGTTGGACCTACATAAGGAAGTTCTTCGGACAAGACAGGAAGCTCACAAACAATTGCTTATGTGCAAACAGAAAGAATTGGAAGAGCAAATTGGTTTCTCTTTATTCTTTCCATTAGTAGCTCCACATTCATTTGCTTCACTGCCTTCTGCTGAAGCTGAATCAAGGAGAATACAGGAATCTTCTCCAACCAAGAAGGATACACCTGCTGTTTCCTCAGACCATCCTATGGTCCAACAATTTCAAGATAAGCTTTTGAGTGTTTCACAGCCTATCTTATTGCAGCAAGATAATTTAAAATTTCTCCAAGAACAGTTGAATATTCAGAGGGGCAGTCTTGAGGCTAGGCAGGAAACCCAGGAAGTATTATTTGTACATAAACAGAAAGAATTGGATAAAAAAGTATCTTTTGAGCAGGCTGAGCCCACTTCTGTCCCATCTCAGTTAGCTCAGCAGACTTCATTACTTTTTGCTGAAATTAAATCTGAAAAAATCCAGGAGCCGTATCCAACTAAAAGTGCGAAAGGGGTTCTCTCAAGCCAGTCTGAAATCCCCGAATCTCAGGAAAGGTCTTTGAGTTTCCAACAGCAGTTCCCACCTCTGCATGATGGTTTGAACTTGCTCCAAGAACAGCTGACTACACAGAGGGAATCTCTTCAGGCTAGGCATGAAGCCCAGGGGGAATTACTTTTACAGAGACAAAAAGATTTGGGAGAAAAAAAGTCTAGACAGGTAAGTTCTTCATTCTCACCAATGGTTGCTCAATATTCAGTAGCTTCACAAGCTTCTGCTAAAGCTGAGCCTAAAAAAATTCAGAAACTTCATTTATCTGATAAGGAGGATATAATTCCCTCAAGTCATTTGGTAATCTCGACATGTCAGGATAAGTCTCTTAGTTTTCCACACCACAGCCTACCACAGGAAGAAAATTTGACAACGCTCCTACAACAATCACACATAAAGAAGGTAATGACTGGTACTAAACAAGAAACTCAAGAATTTATACACAAACAGTGTGAATTGGACAAAAGAATTTCTTCTGAACAGGCTGGTTCCTCTTCATTTCTATTCCAGGGAACTGATTCTGAACCATTCCAGGAATTTATGTCAGTCAAGAGTGACAGCACAGTTCCTTCAAGCCAATCTAAGATCCCAAGATTTCAGGAGAGCCTTTTAAGATTTTCACAACATGCAGTACCTCTACAAAGTAAGTTAGAGGAACACCAAGAATGGTTAGACACAGGGAGAAAGGCCCTTCATTTTAGCCAAAAACTCCAAGAAAATGTATTTTCCGAACAAACTGGCTCCTTTTCATTCACACCAGAGTTAGGACAGCTTTCATTAACTTCATTACCTTCTACTGAATCTGGTACAATCCAGGAGCCTCTTTCAAAAGAGAATGATAGTAAAATTCCTTCAAGCTATTTTCAAATTCCACAATTGCAGGATAGGCTTTTGAAGATATCACAATTTATCCT
Organism: Tamandua tetradactyla; assembly: GCF_023851605.1. Lineage (NCBI taxonomy): Eukaryota > Metazoa > Chordata > Mammalia > Pilosa > Myrmecophagidae > Tamandua > Tamandua tetradactyla. The sequence continues at coordinate 49,363,334 of NC_135334.1, read as the reverse complement.
CCCTCAACAGCGTAATTTGAAGGCACTTCAAGAACAGTTAGCTATGCAGAGGGAAGCCATCATTCAATCTAAACAGGAAGCTCAGCAAGAATTACTTTTACATAAACAAAAGGAATGGAAGGAAAGAATATCTCCTGAGCAGGTTGGCACCTCTTCCTTCTTACCTCTTGTAGCACAACATTCATTTGCATCATTACCTCTTACTGAATCTGAAAGAATTGAAGAACTTTATCCAACTAAAAATGATAATACAGTTTCTGCAGGTCCTTCTGAGATACCAAAATTACCTGATAGACCTTTGGGATTATCAAAGTCTGTTTTTTCTCAACAGGATAATTTGATTGCACTTCAAGAACACTTGCCTGCACAGACAAATGCCCTTCCTTCTAGTGAGAAAACTGAGAATGAATTGGTTTTGCCCATACAACATAAATTTGAGGTAAAGGTATCATCTGATCACTATGGTGATTTGAAAGCACTTCAACAGCAGTTAGATATACAAAGGAAAAGCATTCGATCTAGTCAAGAAGTCCAAGAAAACTTGCTTTTGCAAAGATTAAGTAAATTGGAAAAAAGGGTATTACCTAATCAGATTAGCTCCTCTTCATTCTTATTCCCAGAAGCACTGCCTGTTGCTAACTCTGAAAGAACCCAAGAGCCTTTAATCACAAGTAAGGATGTTGTTCCTTCAAATTATCCTGAAATCCTAAACTCAAAGGATAGCCTTTTAAATTTATCACAGCCTGTTCTAGCTCAGCAAGATAATTTGACAGCACTTCAAGAACAATTGGACTTCCAGAGAGAAGTGGTATGTTCTAATGAGAAAGCCCAGGAAAAACTGCTTTTAAAGAAAGAAAATAAGTTGAACAAAAGTGAGTTTTCTGAACATGCTGTCTCCTCTTTGTTTCTACCCAAGAAAACAGAGAATTCATTTATTCCACCACCATTTGCTGAAGCTACATCTAAAACCATTTATGAAGTGGATTCATCCAAGAATGAACGTGTATCTCCCTTAATTGATTCTATTTCACAATTTCAGGATAGACTTTTGAATTTTTCACAGCCTATTTTAGCTCAGCAAGATAACTTTGGACTTCAGAAACAATTGAATCTACAAAGAAAAGTTCTACGTTATAGCCAAAAAGCCCAAGAAGAATTGCTAGTACAGAGACAAATGGCTCTGCAGCAACAGATACAGAAACATCGAGAGACTTTAAAGGATTTCTTTAAGGACAGTCAGGTATGTTTAAAACTTAAATATCTAAGAACTAAACAATGAAGGTAACCTGACTTGGATGAGCCAAACATTAGTTTTAATACCAAATCTAGATCAGATACTTAATTATTGAGAATAAATGAATTAACCTTAACTCCTTTAGTTGTCGGCCCTAAAAAATGTGGAAAGTAATACAGAAATTGATCATTCACATGATATTTATTATTTGAAGCACAACTAATCACCACCTAATTTCAGCCAGTAGTTTGTTACAAGCAAATCCAAACATCAGCAAGAATGAAAATCATCATTTGAGGTTTTGTTATAAGGGTAGAAACAAAGAGGAGACAGCATGTTCTTACCATAAGAAAATAAAAATTACTAAATAACTGTAGCAGAATTCCTCTTATTCAGTAACAGGTTTTGTACTTTTTATTTGTAGTCCATTACTGACATTTGAATACAAATTAAAATCAGTGCTACTTTTTTCTTGAGTGACAATATTATCAGATGCTTGTGGTAAAACTGGCATGTTCTTAGGCTAATAGAGAGCTAGACCTGCAGATTGTAATTGAGTTGTCAAGAGGTATCCGGCACTGTTACTCAGAGATTCATAGTTTCTTTAGCTTGAGTTGACTTTTCTAGGGATTAACTGGATTCAAGAAAAAAATAATGGCAAAGAAAAACAGGCAGATATTCAAGTATAATCTCTTATTGAAAGGTCTGGTGGAGGTCCAGGGTTGTGATTGATTGTATTTTTCATTGTAAATATCCCCTTTCAGTATTGGAAGCATATCGCATTTTTTATCTAAGGATAAACTTGCAGTGGTGTGGTTGAAGAACTATTTTTATATCTTCTTTTAAAAGAGACACATAAATTAAATGAAGAATTCCTGAAATGATCCCTCACCTATGTCATTCCCCACTGTTACCTGCCTGCTTTTTCAGACAAGTAATCCCACAGTTGAAATTGATTTAAAAACTCAGAAGATGGAGCATCTCAGAGAATGGTTTCCTTATCTCCAGGACTTAGCAAGAAATTATCAAGAAGGCGTTAATCATGCAGATAGGAGCAATTCCAATGATAATCAACTGCTTTCAGAAGATTTTACTGCCAAGCTAAGTGGTAAGACTAATTGTTATATTTTATTGTAATTAATTCTTCTAATTTTTCATTGCTTTCACTCCCTGCAACTTGCTGGTTGCAGACAAGTTTGTAGTATGTTAATAGGCTTTTACTGTGCCTAACATTGTCCTTTGACTTGATAGGTGTGCCTCTGGACAAAGAACTGGGTAGGAGTTCCTCAAAGCCACCTGTAGCAAAAATTAAATGTGGATTAGACTTGAACCAACACGAACTTAGTGCTATACAAGAAGTAGAATCACCGGGAAGTGGCAAAACTTCTCTACTAGGTAAATAGATGATTATAAAATTAGATTTTTCAGTTTGTCAGTTTTTTACATTTTTTAGAATGTTAAATTTTTTTGTTCAAGAAACTTTGGCTGTGAGTACTCATGAAAGGAAAAAATGGTTTATGTAAACAATATTTAAAATTTGGACTTATAGAAATATAGTAGCATTTCATAACTAGTTTAATTTGTGTATGGTAAAACAATGTACTATGTACAAAAATTACTCAATATTTCATATTCTGACACTCTTGCTTCCATCTGCTTCCTTTTCATTTCTGTCTTATAAACCTATTTCTGCAGGATATAACTCAGTTTTTCCTTCTCTCCGTTATAGGTTTCCGCCACTTCTTTTACCACTCCTTTCTCCTTTGGAAGCTTCCAGGATATATTCTCTTTATTATTGGTGTTCTGTAGGTTTTTTTTTTTTTTGATGATATGTCTTGGTGTGGACCTGTTGGCATTCATTATGCTGGGCACTCAGCAGGGGGCTTTTAATCTGATAATATATGTCCTTCAGTTCTGGGAAATTTTCTTTGAAGAAAATAAACAGTAAATTACCTCCGGAAAAAGATCCCCTGTGAAACGCCACCTTTTCCAGTGACATCTAACACTAAGTAAGACCTAACCACACACAGATCTTCCATTTAGTCTTGAAGGGTCCCAGTCAGATATGCAAGATACTATAAGAAAGCCAGATCTGGGGGATATAGGGATCTTACCATTGAAGATAAAGACTATCTTTTAATACCCCTGATTTGCTTATAACATTCTACTACCACCTTCTACCCTCACCTCCTTTCTCTGCTGAACGCCTTCATGAATTTCTCCAGAGAATAAATCTTAAGACTCTTAAGATATTGGAGCACAGGGATCTCAAGGAAGAGAAGGGGTCTAACTGTTCCAAGTACATATTTTTAAAACATTTTTCCTGCTTTCAGTTCCTTGATTCATATCTTTGTTTTGCAATACCTTGGATCTTTAAATTCAGAGTTTTTCTGGAGTTCTGCATAGTAAATTAGCTTGCTTCTTTTGGATATCTCCCATCCCTTTTGTTGTTTGCTCACTAGAAAAGTACACCAATCATAAATGTTCATTTCAGTGAGTTATCACAAAGTAACCACCACTCAGATCAAGAACTGGAGCATTAGAAAGCTCCATAAACCTCTCCCTTGTACCTTCCCAATTATATCTTCTCTTTCTGATTCTCCAGAGTAAACCCCATCCTGATATTCTTATACCACAGATTAATTGTGGCTATTTTTGCATATTACTCCTTTTAATACTATTAAGATATTATAAATTCTTTTAATTCTTATATATTTAAAATCTTATATAAGTCTTTATAAATGTGTTATAAGTTCTCCACACATTTTTCCTGTGGTTAATCAATACTGATATATAATGTAGTATTAGGAAAAAGGTGTATCATTAAAAACAGGAAAATTGAAGTAAAATAATTTGAAGGCTTGACTCTGAGAAATAAGCAGTTACTGTTTTCTTCCTACATAGATAAAAAAATCTAAGAGTTTAGCTTTTTGCTCAGAATTTAAATGGCCATTTTAGTTTAGCTAGCTCTGGAAACTTGTAGAAATCTGATGAATAAATCTTTTTCTTCCTAGGTAAAATAGAATTTTATCAGGATAGAGACCCTGTGAGGGTCTCAATAAGTCGAGAACAAAGTTTACTTGGTAACTTGCTGGACCATGATCCATTTGGTCATCTTCAACCAGTTGCCCAGAAGAATGTCTATAGTGATGACCATGATGAAGCAGGTGAGAGAAATAAATTGAAGGTGGAATTACTGTGCACGAGGATATATGAACAAAGGATTTATTGTAGCGTTATTTGTAATAGTGAAAAATGGTAAATAACTTCAGTGACTGTTGGTAATGGAATCATTATGGTACATATATGCTGTGTAGTTTTATGCAGTAGTTAAAAGAATGGGGAGTGGTTCAGTGGTTGAATACTCGCCTTTCATATGGGAGACCCAGGTTCGATTCCTAGACCATGCTCTCCACCCCACCCACCCCCAAAAAAAAGAATGTGGAGAAAAATAGTTCATGCATATAAAACTAACTTGAATGATAAACACCAAAATGTTCATACAGGTTATCTTTCTTGGAGACTGGGCCTCTACCTTTGGCATGGTAAATGAGCTACTTTGTTTATTTTCAAATATTTGGAAAATAAAAGAGAAGTACAAAGAAAAATTTGTCACTTAATCCTATCACCCACAGACAACCAATGTAATTTTTTTTTTATATTTATGCATACAATATTGCTTACTGACTCTAAAAAAGCATATTTTACTACTGCTTTATTCATTCTAGGCACTTTCAGTTAGTGGTTTAGATTTTCAAACCAGATTTCTTTTTATTTTAGCTGTCTGACAAATAACTTGGATAACTGATATCTTAGCTGTATTTATAGCTTAATAGATGACAGTAAAGGATATAATTTCCAGTAAATTATACTTTCTGACTTTTAAGAATAAAACTGTTATATCATTCTTTCATATTTATCCACTGGGTACTTATATTTCTTTTTTATTTTACCACTTGATGCCCAGTAGCAAGAGACCACCAGAAACACACATGCAGTTGAACATTGACTTGTTGCAATGAGGAAGAAGGCATACCAAAGAGAGCCATGGCATCTTAGATGATATTAGAAAGAACTTATGGGATTTGTACTTGTACTAGGTGATTTGGGGAGAGCCCAAGGAAATGGGGCTTTTTAAATTAGTATTGGATGCTGTCAGGAAGCAGTACGTATAATTCAAAAAAAACTCTTAGGTAGGCGGTTGGAAGAATGGAGCAGGCTAAGGCTGTCAGTGGTAAAGAAGCAGCAGTCACTTACATTAGCCAGGGTAGGGAGATGGTTGGTTATTTTTACGATTTAGACAATGTTAATGTTTTTGCCTCTATTCAGACATGATTATGAATGGCTTGTTTTTTGTCTTGATCCATCATGGTCATAGAGTAATCTTCTCTAATGTTTATGTTCTATGAAATTGTTGATGTGTAACAGAATGCCAGAACCTAGCTACATGTGTCTCAGGCTAGTTTCTAGGAAGGACAAGGTCTGCCTGATAATGCCAAGTCAGGTCCAGACTCACAGGAGCTGCTTTCCTCTTTTTTATAATCACTTCTAGATTCATATTGTTTCTGTTTTAGAAAGGTCTTGATTTGCTTACTTCTCCATTCTTCTAACACTTTATTCAGTTCTATACTAACACCTTCAACCTTGATTCTTCATAGCTTATTTAGCTGTTATTTCCATCTTTAAGCTCTGTACCCTTTGCTTTTAGGAAAGCATGAAATGGTACCATCTGAATAGCATGGGAAGATTAATTTATATAGGAGATTTCTTTCATGATGCTACTTCCCCTTTACAGGACCTCTTAAATGGGTCCTTGTGAACCATGTCAAAACTGATGATACATTTCTATTCCATCTGCTTTCACGTAACCTGTTCAATGTATTCCTCCTCATCTTAAATAACTTGATTTTGCTCCTTTTTCTCATTTTTATTTTTTACTTCTTAATGCCACCCAAATACTACTCATCTCTCCTCTGCTGGAGTCTTCTAAGTATGTTATAGATAATAGTAAATAATTTTGATTAATTGAATTGAAAATCCTCAGATTAACTTCTCATCTCTTATCCACTTTTGAAATGAGATGCTTAAAACAAAGAAAGAAAAGAAATACTAGCAACTCGCTATAAAATATCACTACCTTTTGTTCTCTTTATTTAAACTTTTAATGTATATAGAAGCAATCAAGTGATAGCATTAATTAGGTCAATAATATACTTTTAGATGAAATAGAATAAAACATTGTATTTAAAGACTCAAATTTATTTAAATACAATATTCAATATTTACTTTGTTTCTTAACTATAATATAGATAGTATTTTATGGAATTTTGTTACTAAACATATATACACACACGGAGAGATGTGTGTGTGTGTGTATACTGGGCTGACATTTCAAAAATATTTCTTTAAGAAACCTACCTTTAATGTGCATAATCTCTTTTAATAATGTCATAGTGATAATGAAACAAATTTTGAATTCATACTTGGTGAATCAGTATTAATTTCATTCTATTATATAAACTGTTCATAGACTACCATGTCTTGGCCAGCTTTCTTACAAATGTTGGTTATTGGGAATAAAAGAAAATCAACTAAAAAATATCTGAGTTATTAATATTGAAACGGAAAGTATAACTGTTATATTTTAATATGTCGTGTAAGAATGATAATTCATATTAAAAGCAATATGATCTCATTATGAATTTTGAAAGCATTAAAGGGTATAAAGAAGAAAAACTATCATTCATAAGCAAGCACTGCTATACTTAGCCATTTCTCTTTTTTTATATATTTTTATTGTAAAAACAACATACAAAGATAAAAAACATTCTTGACATACAAACATTCTGTACATGGTGTGCAATCAGTGGCTCACAATATCATTACATAATACTGTATTCATTACCTTGATCATTTTGTGAACATTTGCATCACTCCAGCAAAAGAAATAAAAAAGAAAAAACTCATACATACTATACCCCTTACCCCTCCTTCTCATTGACCTCTAGTATTTCAATCTCCTCAATTTATTTTAGACTTTATTCCCCCTATTTGTTTATTTTTTATCCATATTTTTCACTCATCTGTCCATACCCTAGATAAAAGGAGTATCAGACACAAGGTTTTCACAATCACACAGTCACATTGTAAGAGCTATATCATACAGTCATCTTCAAGAAACATGGCTACTGGAAGACAGCTCTACAGTTTCAGGTACTTCCCTCTAGCCACTCTAATACACCATAAACTAAATAGGGGATATCTATATAATGCATAAGAATAACTTCCAGGATAACCTCTCGACTGTTTGAAATCTCTCAGCCACTGATACTTTATTTTGTTTCATTTCTCTCTTCCCCTTTTGCTTAGGAAAGTTTCCTCAATCCCTTGATGCTGGTTCCTGGCTCATCTGGAAAATATCTTTCTCCACATTTTCTCTAGCACTTTTTTTTTCTCAGTTCATTTTAAATAGTTTTATTCACACATCATACAATCCAGCTTAAGTATATAGACCTGCCTTCGCCACCATATTCTATTTGAAGACATTTCCTTTTTTTCCACAAAGAATCCATACCCCTTTCCCAATCTTCCTGCCTGTTGACATTTAGTTTTGATATATGCCTTTGTTACATTCCTTGGAAGCATATTATAGTGTTAATGTTGACTGTAGACCCTAGCTTGCATTGATTGTACTTTTTCCCATATACCATCTATTTTCAACACCCTGCAATACTGACATTCCTTTGTTCTTCCTCATGCAAAAAACATTTTCGTTTTTCTTTATTGTCCTTTTTTTATTGTGAAATATAACATATATACAAAAAAGCAATAAATTTCCAAATACATTTTAACAAGTAGTTATAGAACAGATTTTAAAGTTTGATATGGGTTATAGTTCCATGATTTTTTGTTTTTTCTTCTAGATGCTCCAAGACACTGGAGACCTTTTAATGTAATGATTGCAACAATTAATTGTAGAATAGATTTCAGAGTTTGGTATAGTTACAGTTCCACAAGGTTTTTATTTCTAACTGCTCTGATGTACTGGATATTGTCTTTTCTTGTATTCATTTTTCTCATTTTAAATCATATCTATTTATGATTGAATATTCTTCCTTCGTCACTTAAAATAATGACAAAAGCACTTTCCATCACACTACCTTTTTTCTGACCCTTAGACCTAGTATTCCAGTATTTTTTTAAAGGCTTTTCTTCACAAAACAAGTATAAGAAGTACAGTTTTGCAGGGGAAAGTATATCTTGTTTACTAGTAAATATTTTTGATGAATAGAAAACTGAGGGGTTTTTTTGTATAAGGTGTTAGGCATGGAGTCATTAAGGATTCCACACAGGACAGTGAGTCAAGGCTTGACAGATATATTGAGGGGAGAATGCAGGTGGGAGAAGGCAGGTGGGAGCCAGTGAAAACCTACCAGTGAAAAGGAGGGAAAAATGGCTCCTGCTCCTTGTTCTGGGAGCTATGTTTTAAAAAGGAAGTTATGCCAGGAGGGGAGGATGCCCACTAGGTGGTATGTCATCCCTTGATTGGAGGGAGGCTCGTTGACTTATGATTTGATTGGTTGCTGGGGTTTTGATGCACTGCTCTGTTATCAAGCAGGCCTTCTGGTGGGTATGGCACTGACATGTCTGGGTATTTTAAACATCTCTTAGCCATAAACCTGGTGACTGTTTATTTTTTTGTCACATATGGGACTGCAGAAGAAGCTGAGAGGCCCCTCGGTCACAGAATCCATCTTATATATAAAGTTCTGTTTCTGAGACCTGACATTCCTGCCTTTTTCTTTTAATAAAATTGATTGAACCTGGGGTTAGGTTTGGGTTAGGGCCTTAGCTTAACTCGAAGCAATTTTTTAGAAGGAGCAGGGGCATTGTATTCTTTCTTTGGCTACTTTCAGCTCAGTACAGGGCATAGTTGGGGAGGGGGAAAATTGCTTCAAGCTGAGCAGAGATATCACTAATTGGATTTCTGGGCATTTTCAGACTCAAGCCATTAAGTGCATGGAAACCTGAACAACTGTGCGGTTGGGGAAATGGAGTGACTGGAAGGCTGTTCCCGTAGCCCCAAGGGGGAGGAAAGCTAAGCCTCAGGTTTCAGCACTGTGTTAGGCATGGATCATTAAGGATTCCACATGGGACAGTGAATCAAAGATTAGCAGATTTATTGAGGGGCGAAAGCAGGTGGTAAAAGGAAGGTTGGGAACCAGCAAAACCTGCCAGCAAAAAGGAAAAATTTTCTAGGCTAAAACACAAGAGATTTGTCATGAACCGTTATCTTATTTAGCTCCTTGTTCTGGGAGCTACATTTTAAAAGGGAAGTTACGCTGGGAGGGGAGTTGCTCACTAGGTAGTGTATCGTCCCTTGATTGGAGTGGGGCTTGTTGACTTATGATTTGATGGGTTGCTGGGGTTTTGACGCACTGTGCTGTTACCAAGCAGGCCTTCTGATGGGTGCAGCACCGACATGTCTGGGGCTCTCAAACATCTCTTAGCCGTAAACCTTGTGATTGTTTATCTTGCTGCTGCATATGGGTCTGTAGAAGACGCTGAGAGGCCCCCGGCCCAGAGTCCATTTTATATATAAAGTTCTGTTTCTGAGACCTAACATAAAGCAACTCTAATAAGCACTATATGAAAGTAAACTGTAGGAAAACAGAAAATGGTGCCCTCTGGTACTAAAAATTTGATTTGTTCTAAACTTTTTTTTTTTATTTTGAATTCTAAAATCTATTTTTCAGTCAAGGAGTCTGTTTTTGAAAATCATCGAGTATTAAGTTATGCTGTGGAGGAAGAAAAGCAGAGAGATCTGGTCCCAACCGTAAAGCCAGACAATAAGGTTAGTAGTGGCTTAATGTATACTAAAATTTTTCTAGAGCTTTTAGCTTCGTATTATTTAGTTTTGAGGTATTGTGAAATAGTAATAATGTGCATTATCTGAGATCTGCTCATAACTGTGGATCGATGATGAAAATAGCCAAATCTGAGCATCAGAAGACCTTCCAGTCTACCTGATGCATGATTTCTATAGTACTGAGAAGCAATAATTTAAAATATTATAAAATAATAAAGGCTTATGTCTGGTGTGTGTGCTTGCATGCATAAATATGTGTATGTGTTTATAAAGGTGGCAGTTGATAAATGAGCGATTGCTGGTGGATGAATGAAATTGGGGTGTGGGGGGGGGGTGGGGGTGTGTGTGCGCACGCATGTATGAAAAAAAGGCTAGTACTGAGCAATGATGAAAAGATTTTACTACTGACCTTTTTTATAATTATGAAGGTTTCTACACTTGACCTGAGCTCAGTATAGATAACTGCTAATACTGGTAATTTGAGGTTTCATTATTGAATTTTTAAGTGTAACATTTTCAAGATATTACTTCCTATATTGTGGTGTAATGTTCCCCTTGATTTTCTAGGCTAAAACACAAGAGATTTGTCATGAACCATTATCTTCAATAACTGTTTCTACCGGGAGTATTTTAAGTAGTGAGAACACAGATTTGAGCCTTACAGGTACAGGTAATAACATTCAAAATGTATGTAAATTAATTGAACCACCAGCAACAATGAGTTCCAATTCATTGGTGAGAGGAAGCATTGCATGCTAGGGAGGAAATTGTTTCTTTAAATGTCAACAGTAAATTTTACGATACTCCAAACATGACTGTAATTCACAGGCCTATAGACCCACAGGAATGCTTTATAGATTCTCAACAACACTTTCAGAAGTATTCACTTATGTTACATGTTCCTAATTAGTGAAAATCTGAGCAGATTATTTTGGATGTGATTCCTTAGCATATTGCTATGCAGCGTATTGTTGTGCCCTTCTACCAAAATATTTTGAAGTACCCAGCCATTAAAAGCAATATGTTGTTAGTGTCAATTATTTTCATTAAACTCAATTTTGAGAGTCATTTTTAGAGGACCATAGGCAATGAGAATATACTACTGGAAAAGAGGAGGAGACAAATGTTTTAAGCTCTTTATTTCCTTCACCACAAGTTGTTTATCAAAGGCAGAACTGTCCTGACATTCACAAATCTCTGTTGCTTGCAGAGGAAGAATTTACATCTGATCAAATGCACATCCAACAGATCGTAGACAAGTATATAAATGAAGCAAATATGATGCCTGAAAAAACAGACTTTCAGGGTAAAATTATTTTGAACAAATACTTTTATATAAAATTTTTTTTAACTTTTAACTTTGCATCCGTTTTAAAGTTGTGATTGAGCTTTATGGAATTCTGCAGTACTGTTATGACATGGCAGACCTCAAGGGCATTTAGTGAGGGGGCGATCTGGATCAATATATGTAGAAGAACATGTATATGAGTTCAATTAGTAAGTCTTTTATCATTCAGAAGTTAGCCATAAAAGCTGAGGCAGTATTGCCAATATTGAGTACAAGAGCTGAAATATCAGACAGACCCAGATTTGAGTTCCAGGTTTACTTCTACTAGCTGTGAGACAATGGTCGAGTTACTAACTCTCTAACTTTCTATAAAAGAGAGATGCTGGAGATTAAATGAGAAAATGCACATAAAGCACAGTGTCTGCCCAAAGTGAACAGAAGTGAATTTTTTTTTTAATCATCTATCCTGAAGTGAGCTAAGTGAGAACAACAAAGCTTATAGAAAAACAGTGATCAGGTTTGACCTCCTTACTCCTAATTAACCTCTTAAGACTTTGGGGCTGTTAGAAATGGAAATTTACACTTGTTAAAAGGTTGTCAGGGGCGGGCCACGGTGGCTCAGCAAGCAGGAATGCTTGCCTGTGATGCCAGAGGACCCCGGTTCATTCCTGGTGCCTGCCCATGTAAAAAAAAAAGAAGAAGGTTGTCGGCACTGAGTATCCACATTTTTTTTTTCTTTGTACTTCCAAAATAATCATGATTGAACTTAATTTGAAAGCATCTGCTGATAAGACAAAAAATTTTGTTGAAATGAGCTTTTATGAATATCTTCTTAATATTTTTCTAGGCTTTATTTTACATTTAAAAAGTACACTTATATATTTTTCTCCAAGTTCCAGCTGTTGACCTTGACTTTCCAGAATTAGAACACACTTTTCCAAATTTGCATCGACAGCTCTTTAAACCCTTAGAACCACATCCAGATTCTGATTTATCATCATCATTTTCTGGGATTTCTCAAGACAACACAGACTTTTCCAAGGTATGTTAAAATAAGTGCTCCATTGCAGTGAATTTCCAAAAAGAGTTTTGAGTCATTTCTTGTATTTGAGCAATGGTTTTTAACCTGGGCATATCTATTAGTATCATATAAGAAGCTTTTTTCAAAATCCCTTTGCTCAGAATACACCCCAGAATCCTTGGGTGTGCTCAGGCATTGGAATTTTTTTAAAAGCTCACCAAGTGATTCTGCATTAAGGTTTTGCCTTGTCAAAATTTTAATTTTGGACTTAAAGAGCCTGAGAATTTTTTGTTTTTGTTCAGTGGTGGCTTATTTTTTGTTTTTTACTTTAATGAAATTAAGCTTTAAACAGCTCAGGTAAATGTGATTTGCAAAATTTAAACTCTTCCTATATACTGAAGGAGCTTTGATTCAAAGCTGAATCTTTCTTCCAAAGAATGATAAGCATTCATAGCCAATAAATGATCTCGTTGTAAACTCTTACCTAGTTAATTCACAATTTGGTTTTTAAATAACCTTTTATTGACTGAAAAAGAATTGGTTTGAATGAGCAATTTTTACTGTAATAGTACGGTGGAATTAAGGAAGAATATTATCAGAGGAATAATGATTATTGGTTCAACTGGTAATACAAAGCTTATTTCAGTCTTTTCCTGTCATTTTCTGTCAGAGCTCAGATTCATCTGAAAGCCACCATGTTACTCTGTTACCTAAAATCACAGTTTCTAATATAGCACTGAGGACCAGCCCACATTCTTTTCTTAACACCGTGAACCAGCAACCTGACCCTAACTCAAACCATGCTGCAGCTCTGAGTTTTGCTACAGAAAATATCGAACGTATGTATGATCAAGTTAAAAACTTGTTACATTTTACGTGGTAAGCAGCTTAGTTTGTGTCCACCCCAGTCCTCACCGCTACCTTCAATAATACAAATTTTATTTGTGTATTTATATGCCTATTTAAATAGCATACATATGTAACTAAATATATGTTCATATTTAGTAATATATGCTGATGTAAAATATATGCTAGATATGTGCTAATACAAAGTAAAAAGCAAGTGTTGTCTCTCACTCAACAACTTTCCTATCCCAAACATTATCCAGTTTAGATATCCCTCTAAAACTCCTAGACATAGACAGGCAGATGAGCTACAAATGTACTTTTATTCTCGTTTCTCTTATGGGGGAAAGTCTTCACGGTGTTCAATAGCCATATTGTTTTTACTAAGTATCAGAAAAAGTATATTTTACAAGCTATAGAATTTATAGAACAGTCCTTTGGCTTTTTAATCATCTTTATATACATCAGCTTTCAGTCTAACATTGTAGGACATAACGTAACTATGTATCTTAGTATGTTCAAGATTGATTTGCCGTTTACTCAGAAAGTACTAAAAGTCTGTATCTGTATCCAAGGTCTATAACATAATAGTGATTAACTGAGTTTTTAAACTTCTTAATGCAGGATGTGAACAGTCTGTTCAACAGCTTCTGCCAGAATTTTCTTCAGAGGGGAGCCAGCATGCTGATCTACCGAGTATTTTTAGCATTGAAGCGAGAGTTTCTTCCCAAGGCATGGAAAATCAGAACTACTCCTCTGAACAGAAAGAAATATTACAAATTAAGAAAAAAAGTTCAGTCTTCACTTCATCTGATGAGACTAATGTATTTGAAAGCTTAAATGTACAGCATAGCACTCCATGTGGTTCTATATCCAGTGAGTGTTCAATAAAAGACCAACTAGAAGGCAGAAAAGAAAGGCTGTTACAGAGAGAAAGACTCACTAAAGATGGTAAAAATGGAACCTGTGGGGTTTTAGACATAAATCCTTATGCAGAGGAAACTGACTCTCAGTTACTGGTAAGAGCAGTGGAGATGGGAACTCCAGTTCATACACCACATTCATTACCTATTCAGAATGAAATACACTTTGAGAATTCAGCTAAAACTGAAATTGCAGAAATCTTAAGGAACACATCTCAACAAGCAGAATCAGCGCTCTTTATAGGTTCTGGATCTTTTTCAGTTCACAGCTCTGTTCCAATCTGGGTAAGTGTAAGTTTTTTTTAGGAAGACTGTTGAAGCAATTTTCATGAGAAGCAACACTTCCCAATTTCCAGATTGAAGCCTTCCATTGATACTAAACTTCAAATGAAGAATTTCACAAAAGTTCTTTCCTCACAATTCAGTAGCTTAGCCCGTATTTTAAGTTTTGGCCCTCATTGCACAGCACTAACTTAATCCAATCAAGCAAAACATTCTCGATCAATTTCCTTTGCTTTTTAGCTATTATCAAGTGATGATATGCTAGGGTAGAGTATAAGGCCCTTCATGCCAAAGCTAAAGGGAGATACCACTGTTGTGCAATTAAGACAAAATAGATTTGATGATTTTTGTCTAAAAACTAGGATTTGCATCTTTAAAGGTAGGGAGGATATTATTTTTATAATTTTCCATAGCAAGATGATATTTTCTGATTAAAATTTTGTATGTTATTGTGAAAATTTTTTGAAAGTAAATTTTATTTATATCTTACGTACAAGCCCTGAATATATGGAAACAAGTAGGATTATAAAAGTGAATTCTGTCAGTCAGTGCTGACCAAAATTTGATCAACCTGTTTATATTTTTAAGAACTGCTGTGCCAAACCGTGTATTCATATGAAACTAAAGTTTAGGTTTCTTTTGTTCTAAAAGACATTGTAACTACCTAGTAATAACACTAAAGTAAGCATAAGAGTGGCATATGCATTTTCCTGTAAACTTGTTAACTTATCCAGTAAGGTTAAAAATTCAATTGGTTAAGGCTTATTATTTCAGTGAGATTATTTTCATTGTTTATTTCCTGTGAAATATTTTCACCTTTTCACTTTAGGAGTGATAGCATTGTACTATACAGAGTTCTTGTTTTACATGATTATCTTGCATGTCTGGTTTTTTTCATACTTTTGATTTTATCATACAGGAGACAGAGTCTGGCCATGGTATAATGGAAGAGCCAGAACTTACTTTAGTTAGCACCAGTGATAACAGTGTTGCAGAAATGGATTTCGAAAATTTAACCCTGGAAGAAAAGGAGACTAAGGCAAAAAATTGTTTTCAGGTAAATTGATAGGTAAGACCAAAAGGGATCATTTGCCAGCGAGCTCCCTTCCTCTTATTAGATGCAAATGCAGAAAACTAAAGAGAAGAGGTGTTAGTACATACTGTAAAGGAAAAGGAAGTCACTGAAGAGCCACCTGGATTATTAAGCATTAATTTTGAAGCAGTAGTCCCTAAATATCATGATGGCACTAGTTATCAGTAAAACTTGATCATGCTTCCGATATATTTTTAATATACTCAATGTTTCATTGCCTGGGTGATTTCAATTTTTACAGTGGGGCAGATAAAAACTGTCTCTGCTACATTGCTACAATGTACTTTCTGAAACAAAGTGGAGCCACAAAAGCACATTAATTGGCAAAAACGTTTTGAAACAAGTATATGGCCCAGAAATTGAAGCTATATAGAGCTGCTTCCTAAAAGGCCAGCATTGGCTTGCTGTAGATTCATCTCTGGCTTGTTTTTGCAATTAGGTGAGTGAATTTCTGCCTCTCCTACCAGAAATAGAAACCTCAGACAGTCTGGCCATATCAAAGCGTTCAGGAGAGACACCAGCATCACAGCCTGAAGGTATGAGTTGGGAGATGTGAAAGGGCTAGTAGTGCCTCTGCTCCATGCCAAGTTATGGAATGTTTCTTGCTTAACAGACTATCTTGGTTCCAGACATTACAGCTCTACCAGGAAGCTTGCAAGAAGCATTCTTAAAGAGAAAGAAATCATTTATTGCAAAATCCTCCCAAAGGCAGAAAGAGATAAGGAATAAAATTCGCGTTTCTAAAAATTCCCCAGTCACACTACTTCATGAGAAACCTACAGGTATGCTTTTCCTTTTTAACAAAAGTATGTTTTCTAGGTTACAAAAAAAGAAATTCTAGTTTTTTTCTCCCACAAAGGGAAGCTATTTGTTAACTTTGAAAAGAAAAAATGTGCTCTAGTAAAAAACTGGTTTGTATTAATCACTTCTCTTATCAAAGGTTCATCTACAAGTCACCTGAAAGGTACAGGCAAAGTTAGAGTGTTTCTTCCCAAAGACAGGAAGATTGCAGAAGCCCTCATACACCAAAGGACTCTAAGGTATTTTTTAGCTTTATAGTTACATTTATCTTAAGTAACTGTTTCTAATTCCATTTTAATTCGTTGCAGATCATATAACCATTTACCAGAAGTGAAACAACAAAATGAAACAAAAGCACAAGAAGTTTACGCAAAAGCAAAAGAATTTCATAAGGTATGAAGCTTGCCCCGTATGATTTTCCATGTTTCTGCCTTAATGAAGCTGCTAAATTTCATTTTTATTTCCTCCACAGAAAACACTAGAGAGACTTCGAGCCAAAAATACATACTGAGTTTCTACAGTGTAGAATTTTATTATATAGCATTGGACACTATTAAGTCAATAAACTTTTATTTACGGTATTCCACATGTTGAGTTTTATTCTGCTGTTCCAAGTCACCTTAGTTCCTTTAAAGCCTGAGGCAAGATTTATCTTCAAGATAACCTCTAGAAAAAAATTAGCCAATGGTTAAAACTTTGAGCCATTTATTTGCTTATTCACATCGTCATCATCATGGACTATGTTTACAATGAAATGACTTCACCTTGTATCTCCCTTAGGAAAAAAACAAGACACTTTAGAGTGACAATGTCATCCTATGGAGAAGTTCACTGTTTGGTCATAGCGTTAAGAGCTCCTGGTTTCAATCCCACAAACCCTCTTTGAAATGACCTATAAAATCTTTCCCAGTGCCAACAGACCTTTTAAAAGGAATCCACAACTGTTGATACAAGAAGCAAGACAAGAAGCTTCTGCTGAAAATAGAGCAAGAATATAAACATTACTTCCAGAAATCATAATATGCCCTAATTGCATCCTAGAAGGATTATTATCACTTGGATTAGCTGGGCAAAGTGAAAGAGCCTACACTGTGCTGTCCAATAGCCATTAACAGAATTCAAAAACATAGCACAAAAAAAGTAAAATGAATGAAAGATAATAATTTAAGCTCTTTCTATTAAGCAGTGATACAAAGCAACGGAAATAAAACAAGGAGATAGAATGTTCCCAATAGGCTGAATGCTAGCTAGTAAAGTAGCAAATAGAGAAAACCTAGTGGGAAGCTTTTTTTTATGGTCAATTCCACAGCAAATTAGAAACTTGCACTCTAAAAGCCTTGGTAATGACCACTAGTCTGGCAACTAATTTGGTATGTGTGTTAAGGTAAAAACAATTACTTGTCACAACTCCTTTAGTTTAGTTGGCCTTTTCTTCTCTACTTGTGTGTAGACATACTGATTGTCCCTATGGAAAAATCAAAGTCAAAGATCACTGCACATGGCTTATGTATTGAAATTTTCAGGTTCAAAATTACTGATCACAAGTATTCTTTTTTCAGTTCAGTTCATTCAAGCAGATGCTTTAAAAACATTTTCTAAATTTCTGAAATAGCCCAAATTTCCACTCACACCTGTACTAATAATCTGAAATGTTTTGGGATCACCAAAGACAATTTTTAAGCATATGCAAATTTCATCAAGTATAAAATGTTTTAACGTACAACATATGATGTGGATGGATGTTCAGAAAGGCTATTTTCATTCAGCCCATTCAGAGCAGTTGAACATTTTGCCCATCATCATAACATCGTAATTAACATGGCAGATAACAGTACTGCCCTGTGCTTACTTATTAGGTAAAACACCAGATTTGGATGCTATAAAGATAAGAAGCTCAAGAGTCCTGCAAAGTAACTATGACTTTATGAAAGAATTTAACACTTACCTAGTATTCTTGGAAACTAATTTCTTCAAATTATTCACTTAGAGGCCCTAGAAAAAACAATGGATTTTGGAACATTATCTAAAATGTAACTAGGAAACTTTAATGTGCTTCTAAATATTGTAACATTTTGATACAGCCAGTTTTTACTCATCTTAGCAAAATGTTACAGGTCTCATTGTCACCACTGCAATAAATTTACTGTGATGGAAGCAAAACCTGTTTCTCAATTTAGCCACATTAGCAATTCTGGACACCATGATCAATTGTGCCCATTCTCATTTGGAATGAGGCTATGTAAAAGTTTCTCTTAAACTTTATTCTGTATGAACTGCCTGTATGAACTTTTACTGAAAAAAAAAAAAAACAGGAAAAGACAAATGCTAGAAAGGCTTACTTCAGAAACAGCTGGCAGATCTGCAAGGTTCTCAATTTCAGACAACCTAGAAAAACAATGCAATTAGTTTCTATTGAGGATTACATCGATCTGACAGTACTGGGAAAACTATAAAAAATAATGTATCAATAGAAATACCAGGTTTAACATGCACAAAGCCAAGAAAACCAACGATGCCAGATACTGAATTTCTATCGCACTGTCTTCTGAACACGCCAGCAGAAAAATAACTGCTGGATGCAGATACCATGCAGTGCAATTGTAATTCCCTCTACTTTCCAATCTTTACCATGTTACTTATTGGGATAATCTATATGAAATCTCCCCTTGAATAAATGTTAGTAACATATACATTTTTCCTTCTACATAAATACTACATATAAACGTATTATACTACATATAATACCACAGATAAATAAGTATTATAGTTTAATATTTTGCCAAGATCTTGACAACTGTTATACCCTTAAAATACTTAGTAATTCATTAGAAAAGTAATGTATGCTGTACTTGGAATTCATTATTTCTAAACTGCTAGAAATTGATATAGAAATTCAAGTCTTCTACTTACCTCTTATCATGTGTTTGCATCTTATTCACTCCTATGGAGATAATGCCAAATAAGATTTAGCAAGAGTATCTCAAGTTTTTCAAGTTGCTAGAGAAACTAAAATGTAGTTTGGTATTCAGATATATTTAAATATACTTTTAGCTATATGCAGCTCTGTCAGAATTAAGCTTCAGTTCATGTCTGTTATCAGCCAGCAGTTGAACAGTTAAATTCATCATCTGAACTGTTAATAGTATCCCAAAAGATGAGTCACTTTTTTTTAAGACTTACCTAAACAAAACTTGCCACAAAGTAGAAACTTGTGGGATATACCCACACCTAAAAGTCAAAAAAGTTAGCTATTAGATCTTTCATACTTTAAGCAATGCTCTGTGTCTTGCAGTTCCTTCCCACAGATCTAATTAAGTAGTTCTGTGAGTAAAGCCAAACCACAAAATTATTCTCTGAGGCGTTTCCAACGATGTGGGTCTACAGAAAAAGCCCCATCGGGATAGACCTCACTGTTTACAATCTTTAAATTATATTATGAGTTCAACAACTGTGTAAAAGCAGCAACCAATAGGAATATATGTCCTCCCATTAAAAGAGAAATATTATCTAATGTTATAAATCACATGGTTTTTAGCAAATGGGCTTTTTTAAAGAACTGAGCTTAGAAACCAGTATATAGTCTAAATAAAAACATGCTCATTACCAGAATAGCTACTGAAAATAAACTAGTCAAAAGACAAATTGAGATATATTCATAAATTTGAAGGTACCTACCTAAAAATGTTTTTCCTATGAAATTTATTCCTAAATTGCACAAAATCTAGTTGAACTCATTTCTTGTCTCAGAATCTCAGAACAAAATGAGATTCCTTCTTGGTTTGTCCGCATCTGTAATTGGAAAATAAAGGACTATTAATGTGGCTGTATTTAGTCTTCAGAATCAAAGTTGAAAACTAGGTGACTAAAATCTCACATCATATGCATTTAAGAAAACTTTTCCACTCAAATTACACTACTAAATCTATCACACCTCAGATTTTAGTTTATGCATTAATTCAAAATGTTTATAAATATTTATTTATATCCAAGTCCCTGATTCTTATTACAATTCCTCACAAGTACTTACTAGAATCACAGCCTGGTCTTTTAACTTCAGGATCCTTTAACCTAGAACCCAGTACTTGCACATAAAATGAAACTGCCACCATGTAATTATGAACCATCCTAAGTGGAAAAAACTAGGGTATCCACAAATGTACATTTATAGAAAACTTAACCAAAAGCTCATACCTGAAGCATGACATACCAGAAACTCCAAGCATCAGGTTCAAGGTAAGTCTGGAAAAAGTCCATTTAAATAGTTTGTTAATCAGAATGGAAAACATAACTACAATTTCCCTTATGACCTAATACTTTTTATTTTGCATTCCTGGAACTAACCCTTTACTGTTATCACCAAACCTTACACTGTACTAGGCATCATGTATGTCCCTTCTTATCTGTATCAAAACTCATACTAACAATGAGTTCTGGGTTGCAAAAGAGGATTTATTTTTGCACCTGTTTATGGGTTTTTGTTCACAAATTAAACAAAAACACAAACACAAGTGCCACTTAAAGGCAGTGTATGAATATAAAGGGAACTAAACTAAAAATATTTGATAGTATAGGTTGCTAAGTATTTCACCCAGGTAACAATGATGCTCTTCCCAATTTAACTAGTATATGCACAGAACTAGAATGAGGAGGATAGCTATTTTGCCAGTCTGTTAAACATTTTATCCCATGATTTTCATTTCTGGATTTTAAAAAATCTTAGTTGAGGGGGGTGCAAGGGTAGTTCAATGGTAGAATTCTCGCCTGCCATGCGCGAGAGGCAGATTCTATTCCAGGCACATGCACTCCCCAAAAACCAACCAAACAAAAATTCAACAAATTGTGCTGCAATAATGGGATACTCACATGGAGAAATAAAGAAATGTGACCCCGCCATACAGCATACAAAAAAACAAATCTTAGCTCACTGGTTCAATGCTGAATTGGTATATCCTAAAATGAATAGCATCAGCAGGACCTTCCTTGTATAAACATATAATTTCATTGTTTTTTTTCTATTCTTGAATTTCCTTCGATCTTGTCCTGAGGTTCTTCTTCCTTAAAGTTAGATAATTTATTTCTTCATCAACAGGAATATGTATCCATGCTTATCTTTATTTCGTTCTGGTGCAGTATTACCTTGTTTGACATTTATATTCCTGTCTGCATTGCAAGGTCATTCTGACTTCCGTCAGATGTTTTTGGCCTTTGAATTTGTTTTTCTCGACAAAGTTTTTTCTTCACTATTTTCCCGTTTGCATTCATCTTTGGTAATTCTGAGCTTATTATGAAATAATCCTCCTCCTGTATAAAAAAAGTAGCAACTAAGCCTTGATTGCTTTCAGTGACACATAACCTTGAGGCAAAATACAGAGGCTAGACTTACTCAAATCCTAATAGCAATACTTCATTAGATTAGAACTGAAAACTTCATTTTCAAGTTTATCAAGCATCAAAAAAACTAAAGAACATTTTAATTTTTGCCAATGTAGACTATTATTTCAAGCTGTTATAAATATATAAATATATATATATAATTGGGTTGTCAATTAGCAAATAACTACACCTTGGATTAAACCTCATTGGCTGATTAGTGCAAAGCTCTCATGAACATTTTAATTTTAGTCTTGCATTTCCAATGCTCAATCTTTCATCTCTTTAAAAATTATGACACAAATTACCTGATATTATTCATGAATGAACTGTTATTGCTTACCACCAGTTTGATATCACATTCATCACCAAGTTCAAGATGCGTTGTATCCTTATCCTCTACCCTGTAACATTAAAAGTGAGAAAATCTTTTGACTAAACTGGTTATATGCTGACACACCATGAAACACAGCATATACTAATGAAGTAGCAAAACAAAACAAGCACCCCAAAATGATGCAGCCCAATTGCATAATCCAAAGAGCATTTTAATCTGTGCTTTTATCTCTATATCAAAATAGAAACACAAAGATGCAAATTAACATTAAATTTATCATAACCAAGTTATTTCAGATTCAACTTACACCAATTCTTCAATAGGAGAAATGTATCCATCATCATCCAAGTACTTATATCTACGACTGTCAAGATCTTCTTTTTCTAAATCTTCACCAACATTCATTTGTTTCAAGGATTCCTTGAGGTGGTATTCATACTTTAGTTTTTCAATGTAGTTGAAAAATCCTCTTGCGATAGCTTGCTACAAAATATATCAACAACACCATTATCTTTGGATTTATTTACAAAATATACTGTCTTTCATAGCTCTGCGTATGTTCAAAAGGCCACCAAGAACACAATCTGCAGATTCATGTAAATCTCCAAAAATGGGGAACCATGGGATGGGGGAACTTTAGGTGACTTATCTCTTCTGGTTCCTGATTTTTCTTACCTCTTTATATTTGTCCTATGCAAACAAGTATAAACCAAATACTGGCTGGAAAGAATTTACTAATCATAATGCTTTAGAGGATACAATTATGTCCAATCCACAAAGCAGTTATCAAACACACTGAGGAGGATCCAAGAAAAACTGAATTCCTGAGAAATACTAATGCTATTCATTCTTAGAAATAAATCGCATTCTAGCAAGGAAGACAATTATACATTCACTCAATCAATATTTTAATCTGATAGGTATCAGGTGGGTGCCAGCCAATTCTGTCATCCAGCCTCTAAAAAAAATTTACTAAAAGCCAGGAACATTAAGCTATGTGTGGTTTAGAATTTCATTGCTTCAAAAATGAGTAGTAATATGAGCTTTAAGGATGTATTTAAAGAACTCAGGAACTGCGCATCACTCTGGAGAGTTTGCTAGAATGATTCAGCATAGATAACTGTAAGATAAGGGAAGCTAAAAAACAAAAAAAAAGATAAGGGAAGCTTCCAGAGTCAACAAATAATTTCCTGTATTTCCATTGATATAAGAGAATGACTCACCTCAAAGGTTAGAATTTTCTTCCAAGGTAATGGGTTTCTTCCATTCTCTGATTGTAAAAACGAGAACCAGGGTCCTCTGTCTTTCAATTCTTTTTTGCCTATTTGTGAACTTCTGGTGTTTCTTCTTCCTTTTGGTCTTCCCTTAGGTCTTCCTGTTGGCTTATATTTCCTCCTTTTACGTTTCCTTTTCTTGAATCTTTCAAAAATAGCTTTTAAAGTTCGTGGTATCGGTTCCCAAGAGGAATCGCTTGATGAATCTCTATTTTGAACATTTTCTTGAAAATAAAATTTCCTAACAGGGTTTCCTTGCCTCTGCTTAGGTAATGAAGGAATACACTGAGTTTTAAATAAACTGCTACCAGACGATGAGCTATCACTAGAAAAAGGGAGAAAAAATTACATTCTCACTGACTGCTTACTACTAATAATTTCAAATAGGTATCCTTCCAAAGACTAAAGTAGGGAACATGTTCACAGTAAGGTTTTTTTTCTCATGGGCAGGCACCAGGAATTGAACACGGGTCTCTGGCGTGGCAGCTGAGAATTCTAG
The DNA here is from genome assembly GCF_023851605.1 of Tamandua tetradactyla. Taxonomy (NCBI): domain Eukaryota; kingdom Metazoa; phylum Chordata; class Mammalia; order Pilosa; family Myrmecophagidae; genus Tamandua; species Tamandua tetradactyla. Next base: position 49,339,497 of record NC_135334.1, on the reverse strand, counting down.
CACTGAACCACCATCACACCACCCCACAATAAGTTTTTAAAAAATAAATGGAAGCGGTAGGAATTAGCAGAATGCTAGCCAGTGAATCCTATTCGCCCTACCTAAAACGTCCCAAAACACTTAAACTGCTTATTATCCTCCATTTGAAATATAAACTCCATTAAGGCTTCGAAAAATATTTGGCAGTCTATTAGAAATGCCATTTCAATGGCAATTCTGTGAAGTACCCTGAAATTATCTTGTATGTATAGTTATGCCAGCATCCTTTCTTTGTGGAATATTTTCAAGCGACACTCCACCCTGATATCTATTTGCTTGATATAAAACATGGAGTCAAGGTGTTAAGAAGGTATTTTACTATATAAACTTACGAATCTATTGCTGAAAACTTTCTAGTAACTGTCAACTGTTTTTTACACTTACCTTTGATCTTCAGTTTCTACAGCAGCTGTTTTGTAGTCGAGAGAATCCATCACTGATACAGCAAATATCTAAATGGAGAGTATTAAGTTCTCAAGTTACATCAACTGTGAATTAGGAAAAAAAGTCACTTGATTTACCAAGCATAAGCTTATTTAGAAGCTATCCATTTCAAATCAAATTCTAAAATTCAGAAACTGCATTCACAAGCTCCATTCTCCTGGTTGTGCTTTTTCAAATCTATGCAATGGTACAAGATCCATTCCATCCAGAAAGTAATGTCATTTCCAACAGAAGTACCGTTAGCTTTCCAACTACCAATAAATGCTGTACTTTTACCAGGAACTATACAGTAACATACAAATACCAATACAGTACCATATAACTACTGGTCATTTTCCAAGATCAGAAAAATTCACTTTCATATACAAAAGTAGACGATTAGTATACCTGAGGACCCAGTATACCATGAAAACAGATATCAACATTTACCATCCGAATCCAATGGAACATCTTAAACCCTTGTCTGGGATTTCATCTACGGTCTCTTCAAATTAACATTAACTCATCTAAGCAACCGTGAAACCTTTTCCTTTGCAATGACTAGGATGATATTCATCTTTTTAAAATTTCCCTTTAACATTGTACAACGTAAAAAACAGACGTAAAGACCCATCTTCACTACTGCATCACCGTTATAAGCGACGCCTTTTTTTCCAGTTATGCAGTTTTTTACTCTCTAGCATTCTTGGGAAACGCCAAGAGTATCGATAAGTTCGAGGATACTAAAAGGAGCAAAATGTTTCAAATATATGTGCTCATAGCCTCTAGGGTAATTTAAAAATGTTTATTACACTTTTTAAAAGAACGTAAAACTCTGAGATCGTTAATAAATCATAGGGTATCAACTGCTCAAAACATAAAAGTCTGCCCCGACGGCACACCTGGGATTAAATTTAAAAGATTATCAAAATGAAGTGCGTGCACTCAAAAATAATTCGCAGAAACTGGAAACATTCCAGCTAGGTACCATTGTTGGATTATGTTATAATCCCGTTGTTGGACTATGCGATTTGTAAGAGCAAGACAGAGCACTAAACAGGATCAAACGTAATACTTCTTCACTTACTATCTGCGACCCTGGGAGAGGTCTCTTAGGGAACTCCTAACCTCGTGGAAGGAAAATGGCGCCAAGAATCGTTACCTCGCACTTATTCCTATTAAATCACAAAGTACTTGTCTAGAATACATCCTAATAATTACATCCCCGATACAACGCAATACACGCCAACACGCATTTATTTATAGGGCCGCCGAGCTAGGCCCGGGGGAACCTTGCACCCTCTGGGCCTAACTTGCGAAGCTCGCTCCACCCCAATCAACGCTATGATCCAGGGAGAAATAGACTAGCCACCCTCCTCGACCGCCAGCCCGGAACAGCCATGTTCTCTTCTCTACTTTTTCAGCTTGGCAACCGGGCCTCGGGGACAGAAGTCGCCGACTGACTTGATTATTCTCCCGCCCTAGCACTCTACTAAACAACAACGTTACCTCTCGCAACAGGAACGGAGAAAGGGAGAACGCTAGCTTGCGACCTAGCTAATAGTTGGGCCGAAATCTCGCGAGTACAACTTAACACCAGGGAAAAAAGGGAGAGGTGGGAGGAGATAAGGACACCCAGCGCCAATTGGATCGCAGGGAAAGGAGGAGGGATTTAAAAGTAGGCGGAGCCGGAGTTTACTTACGTGAAGGGGAAGGAGTTTCCTGAGGGAACATAAAGCTTTACTCAGCTGGTTGAGATCGGTAAGTGTAATAGTCAAGAACATCTCGGCGAATGACGGAAATTATGTGATCAAGGGAGCAAAATGTATGTTAATTGCGAGGAAAAAGCCTCTGAGCTCAATTTGTTTTCGGTGGTGTCGCATTTCCTGAGTTGTCGTCTATCTTCCTAAAACCGGGTGCTGGATTGATATGTGTGTGTCTGTCTTTCGTGTGTGGGAATTCTAGGTTAGCAGATGAACTTGGGTTTGCGTTCAGTGTGAAGCATCCCTTTTTGGCAATTTTAGTCGTACAGATTGTGTTCTGTGTTAAAATATTGGAAAAGGATCGTGCTTTGACCGTGGTTCAAAACAAGTAACCTTTGTACTAACTACACCCGCTTCCCCTCTCTCCAAGAGGGAGGGAGGAAAAAAGCGCTAAACCATTGGACTTGGATTCCTTGTTTTTGTAACTCTTAAGCTGAGGGTGCCTCCCAGTAGTTGGGTGACATGCAAGAGATACTAGCTGTGGGTTTTATTATTTTTTCTGAGTCCCCCACCCCCGTAGTTCCCTGAAGGGTGTTTAAGATAAAAGTCAATTAAAAAAGGATGAGCTAGGAAAAAAAAATTGTGAGCCAGGTTGCGTTTTCCACTTTCTGGCATTTTGTATCACATGATAAACCAGTGAGGCTATCTAGTCGTGGTTTTTAGTCAGTCATCTCAGGATTGGAAGAGACCTTGAAGATAATTTGGTCGGTACCAAATTTTGCTCCAACTATTAACTCCAGGGATTAAAAAATCTGATCCTGTAGGCAGCACCAGAGAGTCAGTAGAATAATGAAATCTTCAGGACAGGTATCGTTTCTTACCATCATATACAGGAGCAGGCCAGGCTATATAGTTTGTGAGGCCAATGCAAAATGAAAATGCAGGATCTCTTGTTCAAAAAGCAGGGGGAAGAGTGCCATTATAGGTGCTAAAATTTAAGTGTTTAACTTCTTCTGTACTTTGTTTCTTTACTTGTCATGGTAGGTTTTATTTGTATTTAATGCCAAACTAAGTAAAAATTTAAAATGTAAATTATTAACATGAATTTTATCATTCATGCTTATATTGTTCAATGCCAGTTCCACGTACAAATATAAAAACATTTAACTCATGCAGAATCACTGAAATTGCATAATTAGTATTTTGTAGTTCATATAAGTTATATGTTTTTAGTTCTTATAAGAACAATGGAAACACTGCACGAAACTAACTCAACTATTTTTACTTAACTACTTGAAATGTGAATAGTATATCAAAACTCTGGAAGCTAGTAAATTTAAGTCTTAAACTCCCTCCCTTGTGGATCCACCAGAATTATGTGCTAATGGAGCATAACAAATCTATATGCAAATGAGGTGCCATGGAATGGTGATGGCCAGGCATATTGCACCTTTCTCCTCTATTTCTGTGCATACTTTGTTGTCTCATGATACTTCATTTTTAACACAGAAGTTTCAAGACAGTGACAATAGAACATTAAGCCAAGTGCCCTTCTGAGTGACTTAGTGTCTGCACCAATTGCACTCCATTCTTGGAGCTGTCCCTGTCTGGGAGTTCCATGGGTCTGCTACATCATAGATGTCCAATAAATGATGCTAAACTAGTGCCCATCAGGCGGACCATGGTGGCTCAGCAGGCAAGAATGCTTGCCTGCTATGCCATAGGACCTGGGTTCGATTCCCAGTGCCTGCCCATGTAAAGAAAAAATAAAAAAAGAAAAACTAGTGCCCATTTGCTATTTGGAATATTGATATGAAAGACATAGTCCTTTCTTCAAAGAGATCATAGACTAGGGGGAAGAGACAGAAAGCAAGTAGATGATCATATTTTGATCTGAGTGCTGTAGAATCACTCTATACAAATTCTTCCTTATTTTGAACTGAAATGTGTCCATATCGTATTCCTTTACTGTCAGCATAGTATAGTATGATGAATTCTGGTTTACCGTGAGTTAGATCTAGTTTTGAATTCTATTCCTGCCTTTTATCTGCCAAAGTGTGAGAGGTTTTGAGAGAATGTCTGTGAAGTGTGCATTTCATCATTGTTAATCAGCTTGGTTGGTTTAGTTGGTATGCCCCATTGAGGTGTTCTCTCTGCACCGCCACTTACTTAGCTGCCTTCTATTTCAACTCCTTCCTTCTCCAGGCCCTCTTTCTGGGACATTAATTCCCAATAGAATCAAATCCGGAGAATATTTGTCAATAGCTAGCCCAGGACTGTGCTCCTGGAGTCTTTTCTGAGTTTATCTTTATTTTAGAACCTTTCTAATTCCCTCTCTCTTATCACTCCATCACACATACACATATGCACACAACCACACTGCCTTCTCTGCTAACTTTACCTGCTAGAAGTTCTACATTTTTTTTTTTTTTTTTTTTTTTTTTTTAAAGGAAAGACAGAGAGAAGGAAGGAAGGATAGAAGGAAGGAAGAAAGGGAAACATCTTTAAACATTTTCTTGTTTTATTGTATTCTGTTTCTCCGTTTTTGTTACATGGGCTGGGGCCGGGAATCGAACCGAGGTCCTCCGGCATAGCAGGCAAGCACTTTGCCCGCTGAGCCACCGCGGCCCGCCCAAGTTCTACATTTTTAATCTGCAAAAAGAAAGAAAACAAAATAGAATTACTATGACTAAGAGATTTAAAATGGAGTCAGGAGGTTATTCTGGCAGTTACTTTTCAGCAAATCTCAGCCAGGTATTAAAAACTGTCAAATTGTGCAATGGTTCATGCAACAGTGTTCCTCAAAACCCTAAAAACACCATAAACAAATCACAAGATAATGAACTCAGTTAACTATCAAACCTAAAGGACATTTGGAGGGTCCCTAATACCCACCAGACACAAACAACTTGTGTGATCTTTTTCTATAAACCCTTGCCTGGAAGACCCAAGACACAATTTGGGTTGCAACCTGAATCTGTTCTTCCCTAATTGCAATTCTAAGACCCTAAATAAAGGCCTGTGTTGCCTTGCAGCGCAGGTTGTGATTTCTCCACAGGTAAAACTAATCATTGAGGCTGTAGTCTTGTGGAGTGGACTTCGTGTCCGTTTTGGTAACAAAAAACCCAACCCTTTTGAAGAGATGGTGAAGGGCATGCAGTTAGAATTAGATTTTAATTTTAACTTGAGTCTTCATGCCTGCTGCAAGCAGAAATATCTGAAGTGCTTTCATTATCCTTTTAAATGAATATAATATGTAAGATAATTATCAAACCCAGCTGTAATCATTGTGCAGGTTTTGACATGTTCGTAGTTAATGATAGTACTTGCCTGGTTGCCTGATAGAGGAAATGTGATAAAATGTTAACCTGTAGAAAATCAGGGTAAGAATATGTAGGAATTTTTTGTATGTGTTTCTACCAATCCAATTTCACAGTAAAAAGTTAAAATGCCCCATTCCTAAATGATTGTAGATTATTCAGTTCAAAAATATGTTTAAGGTATTGATTAAGAATATGTAAAGACTTGGGGCCCATTATCTAGAATTAATATTTTGTTTGGGATATCAGATTGTGCATATTAAATTATTAATGGACAATGAAAGCTGGTGTTTGACACAGTATTAAAGTAAATGTCAAGTCCCAAATGGATGCTTATTTGTAGGGAATGTATTGTCTAAAATAATCATCGAAACTAGTGTTCCAGCCCAACAAAAACCCAGACCAAAGTACATGCCAAGAAGAAAGTTACCTGTGAGTTTTAATTAGCAACTTAAGAATGGGAGAAGAACTGTTTGCAGACGATATGATACTATACGTCGAAAACCCGGAAAAATCCACAACAAAACTACTAGAGCTAATAAATGAGTACAGCAAAGTAGCAGGTTACAAGATCAACATTCAAAAATCTGTAGCATTTCTATACACTAGTAAGGAACAAGCTGAGGGGGAAATCAAGAAACGAATCCCATTTACAATTGCAACTAAAAGAATAAAATACCTAGGAATAAATTTAACTAAAGAGACAAAAAACCTATATAAAGAAAACTACAAAAAACTGCTAAAAGAAATCACAGAAGACCTAAATAGATGGAAGGGCATACCGTGTTCATGGATTGGAAGACTAAATATAGTTAAGATGTCAATCCTACCTAAATTGATTTACAGATTCAATGCAATACCAATCAAAATCCCAACAACTTATTTTTCAGAAATAGAAAAACCAATAAGCAAATTTATCTGGAAGGGCAGGGTGCCCCGAATTGCTAAAAACATCTTGAGGAAAAAAAACGAAGCTGGAGGTCTCGCGCTGCCTGACTTTAAGGCATATTATGAAGCCACAGTGGTCAAAACAGCATGGTATTGGCATAAAGATAGATATATCGACCAATGGAATCGAATAGAGTGCTCAGATATAGACCCTCTCATCTATGGACATTTGATCTTTGATAAGGCAGTCAAGCCAACTCACCTGGGACAGAGCAGTCTCTTCAATAAATGGTGCCTAGAGAACTGGATATCCATATGCAAAAGAATGAAAGAAGACCCATCTCTCACACCCTATACAAAAGTTAACTCAAAATGGATCAAAGATCTAAACATTAGGTCTAAGACCATAAAACAGTTAGAGGAAAATGTTGGGAGATATCTTATGGATCTTACAACTGGAGGCGGTTTTATGGACCTTAAACCTAAAGCAAGAGCACTGAAGAAGGAAATAAATAAATGGGAACTCCTCAAAATTAAACACTTTTGTGCATCAAAGAACTTCATCAAGAAAGTAGAAAGACAGCCTTCACAATGGGAGACAATATTTGGAAATGATATATCAGATAAAGGTCTAGTATCCAGAATTTATAAAGAGATTGTTCATCTCAACAACAAAAAGACAGCCAACCCAATTACAAAATGGGAAAAAGACTTGAACAGACACCTCTCAGAAGAGGAAATACGGATGGCCAAGAGGCACATGAAGAGATGCTCAATGTCCCTGGCCATTAGAGAAATGCAAATCAAAACCACAATGAGATATCATCTCACACCCACCAGAATGGCCATTATCAACAAAACAGAAAATGACAAGTGCTGGAGAGGATGCGGAGAAAGAGGCACACTTATCCACTGTTGGTGGGAATGTCAAAGGGTGCAACCACTGTGGAAGGCAGTTTGGCGGTTCCTCAAAAAGCTGAATATAGAATTGCCATACGACCCAGCAATACCATTGCTAGGTATCTACTCAAAGGACTTAAGGGCAAAGACACAAACGGACATTTGCACACCAATGTTTATAGCAGCATTATTTACAATTGCAAAGAGATGGAAACAGCCAAAATCTCCATCAACAGAAGAGTGGCTAAACAAACTGTGGTATATACATACGATGGAATATTATGCAGCTTTAAGACAAGATAAACTTATGAACCATGTAATAACATGGATGGACCTAGAGAATATTATGCTGAGTGAATCCAGCCAAAAACTAAAGGACAAATACTGTATGGTCCCACTGATGTGAACGGACATTCGAGAATAAACTTGAAATATGTCATTGGTAACAGAGTTCAGCAGGAGTTAGAAACAGGGTAAGACAATGGGTAATTGAAGCTGAAGGGATACAGACTGTGCAACAGGACTAGATACAAAAACTCAAAAATGGACAGCACAATAATACCTAATTGTAAAGTAATCATGTTAAAACACTGAATGAAGCTGCATCTGAGCTATAGGTTTTTGTTTTGTTTTGTGTTGTTTTGTTTTGATTTTACTATTATTACTTTTATTTTTTTCTCTATATTAACATTCTATATCTTTTTCGGTTATGTTGCTAGTTCTTCTAAACCAATGCAAATGTACTAAGAAACGATGATCATGCATCTATGTGATGATGTTAAGAATTAATGATTGCATGTGTAGAATGGTATGATCTCTAAATGTTGGGTTAATTTCTTTTTTTCCGTTAATTAAAAAAAAAAAAGAGAGAAGGGATAATTGGAGATGAAGGGATACAGACTGTACAACGGGACTGGATATAAAAACTCAGAAATGGACAGCACGATACTACCCAATTGTAATGCAATTATGTTAAAACACTGAATGAAGCTGCATGTGAGGTATAGGTTTTTTGTTTTTGTTTTTTTTGTTTTTTTTTTTCTTTCTATTATTGTTTTAATTCTTATTCTGTTGTCTTTTTATTTCTTTTTCTAAATCGATGCAAATGTACTAAGAAATGATGAATATGCAACTATGTGATGTTATTAAGAATTACTGATTGTACATGTACATTGAAATGATTTCTAATTGTTTTGTTAATTCTTTTTTTAATTAATAAAAAAAAAAAAATTTGAAAGAAAAAAAAAAAAAAGAATGGGAGAAGATTCTTCCCAATGGCAGCCAATTGAGAAATGTAAGTCAGCACTTTCACAAATGGAAGTCAGCAATAGGGATTGATCAGACAGGAAAGCAGGGTTTTATAGTGGGCATAGACAAAGAAAGCACAGAGCCAAGAGAGTGCCTGCACATGTTGCTAACAAATTACTTTTTTATAGTTATATTTCAAGGTTTCCTGAAACATACAGGATATGGAATCATTCAAAGGAGCTTCAAAAGGTCTAAGTAGCTTGACCATTCTTTTCTTCTCTGGAAAGGTGATTTTCCTTCTGGCCTGGGTTTTGGTCATACAACCTGATACATGCTTATGGCTCTGTTTTTTCTTTTCTGTCTTACCCTAGTTGTGGGTTGCCACAACTAGGAAGCTGGTTTCCAGAAACCTGTAACTGTTTGGAAAAAAAAAAAAAAAAGGAAAGAGGGAGTTTGCAAGTGATGACCAAGGTCAGCCCTTTCACTTACTTAGTAAACATGTTAAAGCGAGAGGTTATTCAGTTTAATTAGATGTTCCATTAATAGTCATAATAAAAACTCCCAACCTTGCCCTTAGAAATGCCCTTAAGAGTTTTGTCTTTATTTCTTGTTGTGATTGGCCTACAGCGGGATTCTTCACCCACCTCTTATTACCTTTGTTTGGGGTTTTTGTGGGGGTGGGAGATTGCCTTCACTTTATTTATTTCCCTCTGCTTGCACACATCATTGCCTGAACAACAGGGGCACAATACTAATCTCTGTGTATGCAAGCCTATTTATTTAATCTATTTGGCATGGATTTTTAAAATATCAAATTATAATTGGCTGGGTTATCAGAATTAAACATTAACGGTGCTTACCAAAAGTATATGTTTATTTATAAATAAATAAAAGTAAAAATTTGAGTTTTTAAAGCTAATCATAAGTAGACGTTTCCTTTCCTGACTAATTTAAATTGTCTTATGTAAAAGTGATAGTCTAAGAAACTTGTTTAATTTTTAGTCTGAATTTCAAATATAAAATAGAGCATGCAAATATTCTATTTTAGAAATATTTGAAAATCATATATTTTTATCTATAACTTTTACAAACACTAATTCATAAACTTCAACAAGTACCTTTTGCTTTAGGATCTGAATTCCATAGATCAACCTGTAGAAAACTGCTTCTTCTACTCCAATGTAAGGCTAAAGAAAATGAATCATATATGGCCTCTTGTACTGGTTTGAAAGGATGTATGTCCCCTAGAAAAACCATGTTTTAATTAACATCGCATTTCATAAAGACAGAATAATTGCTATTCAATACTGTAGGTAATTAGATCATCTCCCTGGAGATGTAACCCAATCAAGAGTGGTTGTTAAGCTGGATTAGGTAGAAGAATATCTCCACCCATTTGGGTGGGTCTTGATTAGTTTCTGAAGTCTTATAAAAGAGGAAACATTTTGGAGAATGAGAGATTCAGAAAGAGCAAAGCAGAACGGCATAGCCATGAGAAGCAGAGTCCACCAGCCAGCAACCTTTGGAGATAGAAGAAAAATGCCTCCCAGTTAGCTTCATGAAACAGGAAGCCAGGAGAAGAAGCAGATGACACCATGTTCACCATGTGTCCTTCCAGATGAAAGAGGAACCCTGACCGTGTTCACCATGTGCCCTTCCACTTGAGAGAGAAACCCGGAACTTCATTGGCCTTCTTGAACCAAGGTATCTTTACCTGGATGCCTTTGATTGGACATTTCTATAGACTTCTATGGACATTTTCTCAGCTTTAGAACTGTAAACTAGCAACTTATTAGATTCCCCTTTTTAAAAGGCATTCCGTTTCTGGTATGTTGCATTCCGGCAGCTAGCAAACTAGAACACCTCTTGAGTTTCCCCTTGTCAGTTTACTTTAAATGTCAGCCATTTAAACTGTTACTATTAAGAGGTTAACTTGGAGTCGGCAAGCAAAGATGGTGGAATAAAGAGCTCTAGGATTCAGTACGTTCTCCAGGCAGCTAATAAACAACCAAGACAGTCTGAAACAACTGTCTTGGGGCTCTGGTCACCAGAAAAAAACCATAAACCATCCAGGGAAGAGCAGAAGAAGGAAACTGATAAACTCTAGTGAAGATTTGTGACTAGGTCCCTCCAGGCTCTGGATCCCTGTCTGGAAATAGAAGTCCTTTTTCCCAAGAGTGGTGTGTGGGGGGGTGGGGGGTGGGGTGCGGAGCATGTCTGGGTACTGATTGCAGCTTTTAGCAAATTCAGATCCTGCTGGGTTCCCATCTCCAAAAAGGTAAAGTTCCAACCTGCCCAGGGAAGAAAGCAGCCCACAGCCTCTGTTTTGACCCCATACCCTGCAGGGGCAGAAGTAGGGCTGAGTTGGAGAACCAGTAACTTCTCTGGGAGGTGAGGGGCAGTTTGCTGAAAGGTGTTGCTTCCCCAAGAAAAGGGAAGGAGGGCACAGACCACAACAGCTTTTTGGGTTTTTTTTTAAACATTTTTTATTGTGAAATAGAACATATATGCAAAAAAGTCATAAATTTTTAAGTACATTTTAACAAGTAGTTATAAAACAAATTTGGTAGTCCTTTTCATTTGTTAAATCCTATCTTCTCTGTTACAACTCCTCCCTCTCATTTAATACTTCTCCCAATCTTTAGGGATATTTGGCAATTACCATTCTAATTTCTTCATATTGAAAAATGGTGTTGATGTTATGGGGTGGGGGGGTGCAAATGGTTAATGGTCTTGGAGAGACTGGTACCTCTGGGTTTCAAGCCCACCATAGTTTGTGGCTTTTGATTAGAGAATTCAGATTGCAGGGTCTGGGATCTGAGCAACTGTTTTAACCCACCCTAGCCAAAAAAGGGCTGAAGCCTCTGAACCTACCCCTAGCAGGGGTTAAGTCAGTTGAGAATTAAAGGTACAGTACCATCTTAGGACTCATCTTAGGGGACAGCTGAAGAGCACCATCTTCTGGGCAGGCCAGAAAAGCACAGATTCAGGGAGCTTCAAAGAAAAGATTGTGTCCTCCTGGGTCTCCTCCCCAGGGCACTCAAACTGATTTACACCCCCTTTGTGCACCCCTGTGCCTGTTTTTGATAGGGAAAAACTGACTTGGGAAAGTCATCTCCAGGGGACTCTCCTCCTAGAAGTAGCCCTCCAGGAAAAAGTAGCTAGAGATAATGAAAGGAATGTCAAACATATATAGAAGCAGCTAAAAAAAAAAAAAAAAAAAAAAGATCAGCATTCCCAGAAGAGGAACAAGGAAAAGGAGGCTTTCTTCTGGGATTGAACAATTACACAAATAGTACAATGTTAATAATTGAACTGTATATTCAGGGTAAGAAACAGATGAGTAAGAGCTGAAAAAAAATCTGATCACTTAAATACAATCTATTCAAAAGGTATAGAATAATTTAAACCATGTGTCAAAGAAGAGTTTTAGCACAAAGCTGATCTGTAAGAAAACCCTAGGTAAGAGAGAAACTGACCTCCAGAGTAAACTCATAAAGAAAATCAGATACCTCGACACCAGAAAAAAAATTACAAACCATATTAACAAATGGGAAGATATGACTCAATTAAGGACAAACTAATACTTCAGATGAAGTTGAGGTTTGAAACAAGCAATCAATGATATTCAAGTAAATCTAAAACAATTCAAGGAGCTGATGGAAAATATGGTCAGAGATAAAGAGTATTAAGACACTGGATGAGCATAAGGAAGAATTTGAAAGCATGCTAAAAAAAAAAACCCAAACAAACCAACTTATCAGAATGAAAGCACAATAGAAGAGAGTAAAAATACACTAGAGGCATACAACAGCAGCTTTGAACAGGCAGAAGAAAGGATCAGTGAACTTAGAGCATAAGACATCTGAGATTTTACTGACAAAAGGACAAATAGAGAAAAGAATAGAAAAAATTGAGCAGGGTCTCAGGGAATTGAATGACAGCATGCAGTGCACAAACATATGTGCTATGAGTGTCCTAGAAGAAGAAGATAAGAAAAAGGGGACAGAGAGAATATTTGAGGAAATGATAGCTGAAAATTTCCCAACTCCTATAAGAGATGTAAAAATGAAAGTACATGTCCAAAAAGCACAATGTACTTCAAAAAGAATATATCCTAATATATCTACTCCAAGACCTATACAAATCAGACTGTCAAATGCCAAACACAAAGAATTCTGAAAGTAGCAAGAGGAAAGCAATTCATCACATACAAGGAATGCTTGATAAGACTAAATACCAACTTCTCATCAGAAGCCATGGAGCCAAGAAGGCAGTGGTATGTTATATTTAAGATACTGAAAGAGAAAAACTGTCAGCCAAGAACTCCTTCTTACAACTGACTAATATTCCAATGTATGTGTATACCACATTTTGTTTATCTACTCATCCATAGGTAAATACTTATGTTGATTCCATCTTTTTGGAAATTTGAATAATGCCACTTTGAACATCAGTGTGCAAATGTCTGTTTGTATCCCTGCTGTCAGTTCTTCTTGGTATATAGTTAGCAGTGGGATTGCCGGATCGTATAACAATTTCATACTTAACTTGCTGAGGAACCACCAGATTGTCTTCCATGGTGGCTGTACCATTCTACATTTCCGCCAACCATGAATAATGCTCCTATTTCTCCACATTCTCTCCAACACTTGTAGTTACCTATTTGCTTAGTAGTGGTCATTCTCATAGGTGGGAAATGATATCTCATTATGGTTTTGATTTGCATTTCCCTAATAGCTAGTGATGTTGAGCATTTTTTCATATGACTTTTTTTAGCCTTCATATTTTCTCTTTGGAAGAATGTTGATTCGAGTGTTTTTTTAACATTTTTTTATTAGAAAATAATAATACATAGGAAAATCAACATAAGAAAACTGTTGATTCAAATGGTTTTGAATCAACAGTTCAGAATCATTCAAATGTTTTTTAAACATTTTTTTATTTTTAATTTTTTCTAAGTGGATTAGAGCAGCTAGAAGAAAGTACCTGAAATTGTGGAACTGTGACCCATACCAAATTTGTTTTATAACTACTTGTTAAAATGTACTTAAAAATTTATGACTTTTTTGCATATATGTTATATTTCACAATAAAAAATGTTTAAAAAACAAAACAATAAACAATCCCATTTTTTAAACATTTAAACATATACACAAAACAGTATATTTCAAAGTACGTTGTGACAAGTAGTTATAGAACAGATTTCATAGTTTGTTAAGGGTTATAGTTCCACAACTTTTTTTCCTTCTAGCTGCTCCAAGTACTAGAGACTGAAAGAAATATGGATATAATGAATCAGGAGTCATATGTTAAATTGTGTTTTCTCTGTTATAACTCCTCCTTCTCCTTTGATCCTTCTCCCAATCTTTAGGGGTATTTGGCCTATACTATTCTAACTTTTTTTATGTTGAAGAGGGGTGTCAATAATATGGTATAGGGGGATGGACATAGTTGATGTTCTTAGAGAGGCTGTCCTCTCTGGATATCAGGACTTATCTGGCCTAGGGACCTATCTGCAGTTTTTAGGTTTCTGGAAAGTAATCTTAGTTGTGTAAAACTTTGGAAGACTCTTAGATGAAGCCCTAGGTGTTCTTTAGGGTTGACGGGTTTTGGTTGGGGGTTGGTAAACCCTGGTAATCAGCCATATCTAATGAAGCTAGCATGCAAGACTAGCCTCCAGTATAGCCTCTTGACTCTACTTGAACTCTCTTGTCCACTGATACCTTATTTTATTACATTTCTTTTCCCCTTTTTGGTCTAGAAGGCATTGTCAATCCTATGGTGCCAGGGCTAGGCTTATCCCTGGGAGTCATGTCCCACGTAGGGAGGAGGGTAATGATTTTACTTGCAGAGTGGGCTTAGAGAGAAAGGCCACATATGAGCAGCAAAAGGTTTTCTGGAAGTAACTCTTAGGCAAAACTATAGTTAGACATTGCTTCTCTGCTACAGAAATAAGTTTCACAAGAGCACAAGCCTCAAGATCAAGGGCTTGGCCTATTGACTTGGGAGTCCCTAATGTTTGAAATAGTATCAGAGGTTTCCCTGGTGGTAAAGCTTAATGGTTCCATATTTTTTCTTCTGCCCCTCAAGGGACCTTCCCACCCACCCACTTTTTAATTGGGTTTTCTTTTTATTGTTGAGTTGTAGGATTTCTTTATATATTCTGGATATTAAGCCCTTATTGGATATGTGGTTTCCAAATATTTTCTTCAGTTGAGTTGACTGCCTTTTCACTTTGAAGCACAAAAGTATTTGATTTTGAGGAAGTCCCATTTATCTATTTTTTCTTTTGTTACTTATGCTTTGGCTATACAGTCAAAGAAACTGCAGCCTACCAAAGATCTTGAAGATACTAGCCTACATTTTCACCTGGGAGCTTTATGGTCCTAGCTCCTGTATTTGGGTCTTTGATCCATTTTGGATTTGGTTAATTTTTACATAAGGTGTGAGATGGAGGACTTCTCTTTCATTCTTTTGCATGTGGATATCCAGTTCTCCAGCACCATTTGTTGAGGAGATTTTTCTGTCCTAGTTCAGTGGACTTGGTAACTTTGTCAAAAATCAGTTGATCATCTAAGTACACATGGCTGGTACAGTGAAACTGTGAATGGCTCCCTAAATCTTTTATGGTTCTTTTGCTCACTCGCTCCTCTCCTACTTGGATAACTGTGGGAAATTCTAGAGCTAATATATGCCGACAGGCACTGGCCCCCCTCATGGGGAGGGGGGGAATGCATGCATTTATCAGATTAAAACCAACCCAGTCAGCTCCCTTCTGGCCTCTGCTGGGGGGATAGGCACCAGCAGCTTTGGTGACCCAACGAAGAATATAAAATCTGGAGGAAGAATACCCCATTTCTGTATGACCTGGTTATGACCCATGTTCTTCAGTGGCCAAGTCTTAATGTGCAGTGGTTTCCTGAAGTGACTAAACCAGAAGGAAAGGATTGTGCTCTTCATTGACTAGTGCTGGGGACTCACACATTTGATGAGCAGAATCATTTGGTGGTGGCTTGAGTACATATTCTGAACAGTGATATACAGTTTGATGCTTCCTATTGTAACAGTGACAATGGTGAATTTGGTGGCTTTGGGTCTGTAACAGGAAAAATTGAATGTGAGATTAAAATTAACCATGAAGGAGAAGTAAATCATGCTCGTTACATGCCATGGAATCCTCAAGTTATTGCTATAAGAACACCATCTTCTGACGTCTTGGGTTTTGATTATACTAAGCACCCTGCTAAGCCAGACCCAAGTGGAGAATGTAATCCTGATTTTAGATTAAGAAATCACCAAAAGGAAGACTATTGTCTTTCCTGTAGTTCTAATTTGAATGGACATCTCTTAAGTGCATCTGATGACCATACTGTCTGTTAGTGGGATGTAAATGCAGGACCAAAGGAAGGCAAAATTGTGTATGCTAAAGCAACCTTTACTGGCTGCTCTGCTGTTGTAGTAGATATGGCTTGGCATCTACTCCATGAGTCACTGTTTGGAACTGTTGCTGATGATCAGAAATTTATGATATGGGAAACCAGTCCAATACCACCTCCAAACCAAGCCACTTGGTGGATGCTCACACAGCTGAGGTCAGCTATTTGTCATTCAATCCCTACAGTGAGTTCATTCTAGCAGCTAGCCCCATGGATAAGATTGTAGCTTTATGGTATCTGTGTAATTTTAAATTAAAACTCCACTACCTTTGGTAGTGAGGTATGGAATTTAGTTCATCCTCCAGAGCAGCTGGTAAATAGCCAGGAACAGTACAGAACAACTGCTGAGGCCACATCAGTGACCTGATACACAGAGTACATCAGTCTGGACAGGTTGGACCAGCTGCAATCCCACTCAGAACTGTAAACCCCCAAGCTGCGGAGGCTGGCCCCGAAGCTGCAGAGGCCGGCACCCAACCCCCACAGGCTGATTCCTGGAGGGGAAAGGAAAGAGACTTTACTAGCAGCAGGGGCTTAGCTCAACCAAGCTTCAATTGCAGAATTAATTAACAAATTCTGACTACTGAAAATAGGCTCCCAACCCAGATGAACCTCAAACAAGAGCTAAAGGTACTAGGAGTTTTTGCACAGAGGGGGCAGGACTGATGGGAAAACAAAAAACAAAAAAAATAGGCTTTTTGGATCAGACAGAACAAAATACTTGAAAAGGGCTGGACACTAAAAACAAAACAAAACAAACAAAAAATGGTGGGGGCACTTAGAACCTGGAGATATGTAGAACAATGTACCAACTTAAGCTCTTGATTAACAAACTCGATGAATGGGGTTCCTGCTCTGAAAAGGATGTATGTATTTTTTTTTCTTTGTTTCTACTACTTAACAACTCATTAACTAGAATTGCAAGACTTCTCAGGATCCGGTAGCCCCAGGCAAGGGTGGAATTAGGATTGTTTGAGAGACAAAGAGGCTGGCCAGGTGAAAGGAGTTAATTCCCTGGAAGCTGTGCCTTCCCCAGGAGAGGGGTGGGGCCCAGCTTAGGTGGACTCTCCACCTCAAGGAATTCAGACCCTGGGGACTGGAAAACTGAAGCAATTAAAGCCAGCCTACAACCTCTCCTCTGTCTCAACCATACCCCCAGCAGGGAGAGTCTGCTGAAGTTAAAGGTACCACATCACTTTATACTGGTGGGAAACCACAGGCAGACAAGCACAACATACTGGGCAGGATAAGAAAAAACACAAAGTCTAGAGACTTCATAGGAAAGTCTGTCACCCTGCTGGGTCTGACCCTTAGGGAAAACTGACAGAGGTGACTCTTTCCTCCTTGAAAGGAAGCCAGTCTTGCTGGGAGAATCTGACTGGGGTCTATAATATCTAAGTAGACCGTCCTAACAAAAAAAGGCTCCAGATAGGCAGGGCAAGAAACAGAAAAACAAGAACTGAAAAATTCTGATTCATTCAACAAAACCTATGCTAGAGGTCTAAAATAAGCTGAACTGAATTTCAAGGAAACACAGAGAAGAAAGCCATCCAGCATGAAAATTCTAGGTAAAAGAGTGAAAACAATCTCCAGAATAAACTAATTAAGGAAATCAAATGCTAGTTTGATTTGCTGGCTAGTTGCCAGCAAAAAATAATAAGCCATACTAGGAAAATTGAAGATATGGCCCCATCAAAGGAACAAACCAGCAATTCAAATGAAATACAGGAGTTGAAACAACTAATTCAGGATGTTCAAACAGACCTGTAAAATCTCATCAAAAATCAAATCAACAAGTTGAGGGAGGTTATGAAGAAGGCAATGGGCAAACAAAAAGAAGAAATCAAAAATCTGATATAACAAATCACAGAACTTATGGGAATGAAAAGCACAGTAGAAGAGATGAAAAACAAAAACTATGGAAACATACAATATTAGATTTGAAGAGGCAAAGGAAAAGATTAGTGAACTGGAGGACTGGACATCTGAAATCTGACACACAAAATTAAATATAGGGAAAAGAATGGAAAATATGAGCAGGGACTCAGGGAACTCAGTGAAACATGAAGCACACGAATATACATGTTGTTGGTGTCCCAGAAGGAGAGGAGAAGGGAAAAGGAGGAGAAAGACTAATGGAGGGAATTATCACTGAAAATTTCTCATCTCTTATGAAAGACATAAAATTACATATCCAAGAAGTGCAGTGTACCCCAAACAGAATATATTCTCTTCCATTTCTGATTTTATTTTGCATCCTTTTCGTCACCCTTGCTAAGGGTTCATCAATTTGATTGATTTTCTCACACAACCAACTTCTGGTTTTGTTGATTTTCTCTATTGTTTTCAGGTTTTCAATTTCATTTATTTCTGCTCCAATCTTTGTTATTTCTTTCCTTTTGCTTGATTTGGGGTTAGTTTACTGTTCTTTCTCTAGTTTTTCCAAGTGAACAAGTTGATTTTTGTTCTTTCTTATTTTTTTGATATAGGCATTTTAAGGCAATGTATTTCCCTCGTGGCACTGCATTTGCTCCATCCCATAAATTTTGATAATGTTGTGTTTTCATTTTCTTTTTTTTTTCTTTTATGAATTCATTAATTATTTATTTTACTTTAAAGCTTTAACACATAAAAGTAATTAACTTTTACTTTTAAAAAATAGTTGGTCAAACTGATGAAGGGGGGGAGAGAGAGAGAGACACAGAGAAAGGGATAAAGAGAGGGGGGGAGAGAGAGAGGCAGAAAAGGAGAGACAGAGAGGGGGAGAGAGACAGAGGGGGAGAGAGGCAGAGAGGGAGAGAGTAATGGAGAGAGAAAGATAGAGACAAAGGGAGAAAGAGAGAGGCAGAAAGGGGGAGAGGCAGAGAGAGGGCAAGAGACGGGGATAAAGAGAGAGAGACACACACAGAAAGAGAAGCTGAGAGAAAGGGATGAGAGAGAGAGAGAGAGAGGTAACACAGAAAGAGAGACAGAGAGGCAGAGAGGGAGAGCAATGGAGAGAGAAAGAGAGACAGACAGAGAGAAAGAGGCAGAAAGGGGGAGAGACAGAGGGAGAGAGACAGGGATAAAGAGAGAGACACACAGAGAGAGAGAGAGACATAGCGATAGAGAGAGAGAGATAGAGACAAAGAGAAAGAGGAAGGAAGATAGAGTGAGAGAGATAAAGTGAGAGACAGAGAGAAAGAGAGACAAAGGGATAGAGAGAGAGACAGAGAGGTAACACAGAGAGACTGAGAGAGAGAGACAGAGACACAGAGAGAGAGGCAGAGAGGGAGAGAGCAATGGAGAGAGATAGAGACAGAAAGACAGCGAGAGACAGGCAGAGAGTGAGAGATATAGAGAGACAGAGAGAGAGAGAGAGAGAGAGGTATTTTCATTTTCAATTGCCTTGAGAAACTTACTGATTTCTCTTGTAATTTCTACCTTAACCCACTGGTTGTTTAAGAGTGCGTATTAAGCCTCCATATATTTGTGAATTTTCTGGCCCTCTGCTATTATTGATTTCCAATTTCATTCTTTTATGATCTGAGAAAGTGTTTTGTATGATTTCAATCTTTTTTAAATTCATTGAAATTTGCTTTGTGACCCAGCATATGATTTATCCTTGAGAATGATCCATGAGCACTTGAGAAGAAGGTGTATCCTGCTGTTGTGGAGTGTAATGTTCTATAAATGTCTGTTAAGTCTAGTTCTTTATTGGATTATTCAAATTCTCTGTTTCTTTATTGATCCTCTGTCTGTATGTTCTATCCATTGATGAGAGTGGGGAATTGAAGTCTCCAACTATTATGGTAGAGGTGTCTATTTCTCTTTGCAGTGTTTGCCTCATGTATTCTAGAGCACTCTGGCTTACTGCATAAATATTTATGATTGTTATGTCTTCTTGTTGAATTGTTCCTTTTATTAATACAAAGTGCCTTTTTTTCTCTTTTAATTGTTTTACATTTGAAGTCTCATTTATCAGATATTAGTATAGCTACTTCTGCTCTTTTCTGACTGTTGTTTGCATGAAATATCTTTTCCCAACCATTCGCAACCTCTCCAGATGTCCACAACAGCTTAATTACAGTTCAGGTCTTCCGGTGCTTCCCTTTGTCTGTTCCAAAATCCCAAAAGCAAAGAGAACATTTATATAATGATTCAGTAATTAAAATCATCCCATAAATCCTAATTTATTAGTTACAGTCCCCCCACAGAAGTTTTGAACAACCAGCAAGAACTGGCAAAAAGTACTTTTTCAGGGCTCCAGAAAAGTTAAAGGACTGCTAACAATGTTTTCTTTTTGGCTCTGCTGAGCCCTGCCATTTGGCACGACTAGGCTCTGCCATTGAAGGATGGATTGCTCCTTTCAACTTATGTTACCTTATGTTAACAATGTTTTTTTTTTCACCTTTAAACTCACTATTAACACTATTTTCTTGTATGCTTTGAATTTATTATCTGAGATGACCTCATCTCCCCTTGCTAGAAACCTTAAAAACCTCGAGTCCCTTTTATTCGAAGAG
This sequence comes from Tamandua tetradactyla, assembly GCF_023851605.1. Classification (NCBI taxonomy): domain Eukaryota; kingdom Metazoa; phylum Chordata; class Mammalia; order Pilosa; family Myrmecophagidae; genus Tamandua; species Tamandua tetradactyla. The sequence goes on along the minus strand of NC_135334.1, from coordinate 49,319,032 downwards.
ACAGATTTTGGGCTGTTAGACTGACTGCTCTACTGCTGCATTAATAAACTCTTTGTCTCTTTGAAACACCAGTGTCTCAGGAATTGGTTATTGAGCACATCAGGCAGAAGAATTCATGGCCTTTGCCTGATAACAGGATGGAGCCCTGATGTGTCTTATTCCGTCTTGATGGGACCCAATTTGCCTTCTTTTTATTTATTTATTTATTTATTTATTTATTTATTTATTTATTTATTAACGGAAAAAAAGAAATTAACCCAACATTTAGAAATCATACCATTCTACATATGCAATCAGTAATTCTTAACATCATCACATAGATGCATGATCAACGTTTCTTAGTACATTTGCATCGGTTTAGAAGAACTAGCAACACAACAGAAAAAGATATAGAATGTCAATATAGAGAAAAAAAAATAAAAGTAATAACAATAGTAAAAAAAAAAGACAAACAAACAACCAGACAGACAAAAAAAACAAAAACAACAAACAAACAAACAAACAAAACCAATCTGCCTTCTTAATAACTGAACTCTTTAATGTTCATTTCCAGATCAAGCTCTTCATGCTTTGTATGCTGAATTTTTCTGATAATTGGCCTACAATAACTTTATTTGTATAACCTTGCATCTAAAGAAGAAAGAAAATGGCTTGTGTTGAGTTTTCTTTTCATGTGCCAGATCTAGAAGAACTTGCTGGAGGTAAATACAATGACAGCTGAGTTTTAAAAATTGTTCTAGGGACAAAAATGAAAAACTAAACATATTCTAAGACATGATTTGCAAAATAGTACTTTTGATACAGAACTCATTTTCCCTTTCACTATCAATTCTATACTATTTTTATTGAGAAAGTCCAAAATCCCTCTCCCTTGGAGAAACCAGTATAACAAAAACTTACCATTTGTAGATTCGTGGCAAGATACCAGCTTTACAGGAAGAAAATAGCTATAGTAACCCAAGGTTAATATATATATATATAATACCCAAAGAGTTGTAAAAATTTTTGCTTTATTAACTTTTTTACCAGTTACGATATTCTTAAACATGTAATCAGTTGTGCATTAACCTTGTTTCCAAACTAATACTTCTTTTTTCTCTATTCTGATGTGACAGGCTGCCAGTGAACTTCTTAAATTTCACCTTCTTTTGATTGATCAAAAATTTAAGGCTAAAAAAAAAAAATTAAGGCAGCTTCCCAAGATAAATTAGAGGAGAGATTTAAAAAAAAGGAAAAAATAGAGATGTAAAACAAATTTAGTAATATTACTAATCCAAAATTGCATAGACTGTCAGAATGTTGAAAGCTTTTGGGTTCTATTCTGATGATAACTATAAAACTTCTCCTATTTCTCAAAGTATGTCTGTCCTCATAGTTCATCTGTTCTCCTAATGAGGTTGAACTCAAGAAGAAAATTAATTCTTTGATTGGCTATCCCAGTTTTTCTTCTGTTGTCTGGCACTAGTAAACAATCTGTACTGCTAGTATTCTTTTTCTGTGAGTATTTTTTTCTGTTACTCCTTGTCTTCCCTAAGACAAAACAGCTAGGAATATTCTCCGAGATCCTTTCTGCCACTCTTTTCTGTGTGTTTATGTTTCTATTTTTCTTGTATATATACAGGACATATTCACTACAAAATAGAAATATACACTTAAGTTTTTTGGCTCAAAATTTATTTTTAATTTGTGTAGAAAATCTTATTTTATAGCAAGAACTTGTTCCCTTTGTTAATTGATAAGAAATGATTTTGCTATATTTTCACACACTAAAACTTAATTTAAGGAAACATGGAAGAAAATATGTGGTTAAAGCATGAAATAATCTATAGTTATTAGTCTAAGCAAAGGAATTTTCCAGTCAATTTGGTTTCTCTTCTCATATAGATAATATCTGGTATGTACTATATATATATGGCTTAGATATAAGATGACTTTATCTTTCTAGAAAGTCTGATTCTATAATGCTACACTATAACTGCTGATACAAATATCAAAATTTTTCTACTAACTTTTTATCCTTAAAAGTACATTGGGGGTAGGCCACGGTGGCTCAGCAGGCAAGAATGCTGCCTGCCATGCCAGAGGACCCAGGTTCGATTCCCGGTGCCTGCCCATGTAGAAAAATTAATTAATTAATTAATTTTTAAAAAAAGAGTACATTGGGGGCGGGTGGGCCACGTTTGGCTCAGTGGCAGAATTCTCACCTGCCATGCCGGACCCAGTGCCTGCCCATGTAAAAAAAACATACATTGGTCAGTGGTAGAATGCTCGCCTCAGTAGTAGAATGCTAGCCTTCTATGCAGTTCAATTCCCAGACCATGCACCCCACCCTACCATGCACCGCACCCCCCAAAAAAAGTACATTGTTATTCAAGCCTGGCACACATGGTTTTAGAGGCACTTCTAGCAGTCCCCTAGGAACAGAAAACTAAGGTTTTATTATTTCAGGCTTTAACCACGTATTTTCTTCCTGGTTTCCTTGATGGCCTTATGGTATTCTGACAGTTGTTCAGCCAGCTTAATTATCATCACAATGAGCTCTCTCTTCTCCCTTTTCTCCAGTTCCTTTTGTGGTCTCTTCCTCTCCCTCTCTATTTGTTACTTACTAAGTTACAATAGCATTTATTCCATCCACTTTAAATGTTTTTACCTTTCTTCTTATTTCCTCATACTGATACCTTATTGCTTGTGATTTAGTTACTTTGTGAGATCCCTATTACATCTGTTTTCATGATTTTCAGAAGCAGTGCTGTTTAATGACTCTTTCATGAACGAGGCCAAGCCCTATTAATGAATAAACGTTTATTTTACTTAAAAAAAAAAAAGTACATTGCTCTTAGATTTACAACTTTGAGACACAGATGCTTGCTCTTTTACTCTTTTTATTGAGGTTTAACATATCTATGGTAAAGTGCACTAATGTCAAATATATAGCTGGATGAATTTTAACATTATACACCCATGTAAGATATAGAACATTTCCAGCATCTCAGAAGGCTCCTTCATGTACCTTTCTAGTCAGTATCCCTATCACCAGACAAACTACTCTTCTGATTTCTGTCACCTTAAAATTAGTTGTCTGCTTTTGAAATACATATAACTCAAGTCATAGAGTATCTATTCTTTTGTGTCTGGCTTCTTCTGCTCAACATTTTGTCTGTGAGCTTCAAGTTTTTGCTTAGTTTTGAAACAGTTTAAATATTCACATTTCAGTAGGTCTTTGGAATTCTTTCCTCAAAAGGAGCATAATCTCTGGCTATTCTAAAAAACCTAGAACCTATTCATTCATCTTTTTATTTTCTGTAGTTTATAATAACCATAGATTAGGTATTTATGTGCCTTTGTCTATATCTTTGATTATATATCTACTTAAGTCTCTACATTAATAAGGCCATTTTCCCCCTCTTTCTTAACATTTTTGTTATACAAATTTAGGTTGAGGGAAGATTTTACATGTGAGGGCCGATTTTTAAAATCTTAATTAAATAAGCCTTTTTCTTTCCTTCAGTTCTACAGAAGGGACTAAAAGATAACTTTGCTGATGTCCAGGTCTCTGTAGTTGACTGCCCTGATCTGACTAAGGAACCATTTGCCTTTCCTGCAAAAGGTAAGCAGTTTCAGCAACTAGTATGTGCTTTTCAATCCTAACAATTTTCTGAGAGCAGAATTATTTTTAAGGGCAATCTTAAATTATCTATAGATAAGGGATATTTTTCCAGTTTATAGGCTTAATTGCTATTAATTTCTTTTCTTTTTTTTTTTTTTAACATGGGCAGGCACTGGGAATCAAACCTGGGTCTCCGGCATGGCAGGCGAGAATTCTGCCACTGAGCCACCATTGCACCGCCCATTGTTCTTAATTTCTAAGCTCACTATTTTCTTACATTGATCAAAGCTCATTTTACACCATTGTGGAAAGAGATGATGTTTTATGAATTTTTATAACTTCTAAAGGCTATAGAACAAATATTCGATAGGCTACAATCCTTGCTATCATATGCAAATTTTGTTTTTAATTGCTAAAGCAACTGTTGTAAGGACTTAAATTGTATGTTATTATTTATTTATTCAAGATCAGAAGGGATCGTAAAAGCCTTGCATTCCAGTCATCCATTAAATACATACATCCTTTCAATAAATTTCCCAAGTGATCATCTAGCCAATGTTTGAAGTTAGATAAGGAAGGGAAATTAATATTAGTTTAGTAAATATAATTTGTTCAGATAGTATGGTAGACACTTATATTTGATGTTTTTAATTAACATTGACAATAATACTGCAAGGTGAGTACTACCCTCAGCTCAGATGAAAAATCTGAAGCTCAGAGAGTTTAAGTAAACCCCAAGATGACCTTCATAACCAGATTTCAAAGCAGGTCTATCTGCTTCCACGGTCCAAGCTTCTCCCATTATACCCTATTGAGATGAGGAATTTGGAGATAAGTTCTTATAGTATTCTTTTGTTATGTAATTGACGTCTTTGTTAAAATGTAGTTTACCATAGAAGTCCTAGACTCTTAATTCTATCTCTACCACATACTGATTTCCTTACCTTGATAAGCCACTTAATTTATCTGTGCCCCTGGGTCCTCAGTTTGTAAAATGACAATAGATTAGTTGTTCTTTTTGGGTCTTTACAGTTTAAACATTTTAAAAATTTTAATAGACCTATACATTCTAGAAGTTGTGTGTATAGGAAGGCATTTTTCTTTGCATCTTGAAAGCTAATATCATAATATTTTTATGGTCAGATTTCTTCGAAATATAAGAATATTTCCTGAAAAATAAACAGAAGAGTATAAGAAAGAAGAAAGGGTTACCCTTAATCCTTTAATCTAGAGGGTTTATACTTTGCAAGAGATTTCTAGTCAGTAATTTATGAGTCTTGAAATTACGATACTAAGGAAGCCAGTATGTATATACATGTATATATGATATATGCATGTATGTGTGAATACCTATATGTGTGTATATGATCTTTCCTAAACATGGTTAAGCACTTCTACATGAACTGTTTGCTAAGGTTACCAATAACCTTCATATATTAAATGATAGTATTTGATCCCTCTACATATTTAATACTGTTTGGTTGTTCCTGCCTGTTCTAGTTTGCTACCTGCCGGCATGCAATATACCAGAAACAGAAAGGCTTTTTTAAAGGGGGAATTTAATAAGTTGCTATTTTACAATTCTAAGGCTGAGAAAATATCCCGATTAAAGCAAGTCTATAAAAATGTCCAAATTAAGGCACCAAAAAGAGATTACCTTCACTCAAGAAAGGCCGATGAAGTTCAGAGTTTCTCTTAACTGGAAAGATACATGGCAAACATGATAACATCAGCTAGCTTTCTCTCCAGGCTTTTTGTTTCATGAAGCTCTCCTGGGGGCATATTCCTTCTTCATCTCCAAAGTTTTCTGGTTGCATGGGCTCTGGCTCTCATCATCCTTGTGACTGTTCTGTTGCTCTCCCTTCATTCTGAAGCTTTCCCCAAAATGCTTCCTCTTTTAAAGGATTCCAGTAAACTAATCAAGACCCAGCTGGAATGGGTGAAGTCACATCTCCCTCTATTCAAAAGTTGATACCCACAATTGGGTGAGTCACGTCTCCGTGGAAATAACCTAATCAGGTTCTCAAACTGAATTACTGAATTAGGGATTAAAAGAAATGTTTGCTCCCACAAGCTTGACTAAGATTAAAACGTTTTTTCTAGAGTACATAAATCCTTTCAAACTGTCACAGTGCCTCTTGACATTTACTTTCCCAAGGTTCTCTCTCCTCTCCCCTATGTTCTTTTATCTTTCTTCTCTTAGTGCCTTTTCTACCTTTCTGTGGTCATTTTTCTTGACTTTTTTTTTATTTTATTCTTTGTATGCTGTATCAGGGGACACATTACATTCTTTTTCCATGTGAATATCCCATTATTGCAGCACCATTTGTTGAATTTTTGTTTGTTTGTTTTTGTTTGCTTGTTTTTTCTTTGGTGGGGGAAGTGGATAGACCAGGAATTGAACCTGGGTCTCCCGCATGGCAGGTGAAAATTCTACCACTGAACTACCCTTGCACCCCCTGGCTCCTTTATTTTATTTATTTATTTTTTGCATGGGCAGACACTAGGAATCAAACCTGGGTCCCTGGCATGGCAAGCGAGAACTCTGCCTGCTGAGCCACTGTGGCCCGCCCCAGCTCCTTTATTTTTATGCCAGACTTTTCTATACCAATGTTTTCCAGAATTCTTTCCTGATCCTTTTTTATTCTGTATAATATCTCAGGGCTTTTCCATCTACTCATAGTTTTAATTATTATCTGGATACAACATCTTGTACATCCTACCTGAATGTCTCTTTTTCTTAGCTACAGATCAGTATTTCCAACTGTCTTTAGAACATCTCCACCTAGCTATAAGCTAAGGAAAACTTTAGGTCTAAATGTGTAAAATTTAACTCGTTACTTCACAATAGATGCCTATTCTATATTTTTTCTTTTTCTTAATTTCCTCTTCACCTCTACAGTCACCATTATTAGGTTATTACTTGTGGTTTTATATGGACTTCTGCAATAACCTCCTAATGGTTTCTCTAAACTTCCTTCAGTGTTACTGTCACTTATGAGAAAGGATTTTATCCATGAGAAATTTCTGCTGATCCTATGTAAAACATTTTCAAAATGCCCAATTACAAGTGCGACCTATAAGAATTTTTTACTTACTCTTTATATAGCTGAAGAAAGAGCATTTATATCTCTTATATAATGTAGGATATTAGTATGAAACTGACAAAAAATAATTGCTTTCCAGTCTGCATTAAAAAAGAAAAACAAATATGCTTTCTTCCAACTCCTGTTGTGATGTTAATTAACATGTAAATAGAAAATTCCTAGCATCTGAAGCTATATCTCCTGTCATTTTTATAATAACCTTGGGGATAAACAACTTTGGCAAGAGGATTTCTCAGTATGAACTTTTAAAAGAATTTATATTTTACTAGCTCAAAAGGTTTTAAATTTAAAAACAGTTTTAGCGAAAATAAATAAATAAATAAAAACCAAGCAGATTTTAAAAGAAGGGCCAATTCTAAACACTTTTCCCAATCCAAACTTCGCCCTAATTCTAGTCCTTACCTTATCACCAACTTTCTTTTGGCTTTATGCCACTAACTGTATCTATATCAAGCTATGCTTGGTTCAGAAGATATTGGGAACACAGGTAATTAGAATAGGACAAGGGTCCTAGCTATTTACATTTTCCAACTCCTGCTATTTGTAAAACTCCTTATGAATATGGTGAAGTTGTATAGTCTTAATAATAAACTAAATTAGTGTGTTCTGGCATTTTATACTTAAGTTAGATGCATTGCCTATGTTTAAGATAGCTTATGTTTTTTAGGCATCTGTGGGAGAACTAGAATTGCAGAAGTAGGAGGTGTGCCTTACTTACTGCCTCTTGTAAAACAAGAAAAAGTAAGTGTCATACTTTTCCTTTTCACATCACATGAAGATTATGGATGACTTGAATCACCTTTTTATTATTAGAAGACCCTTTGATCAATGTGGCAAGAAAGTATTATGGATTTAGTAATAAAGATTAAACCAGGGAATTAGTACAAGTATTATTTTACTAATATTTTTTCCTCTTTATAGGTTTATGATCTGAATAAGATTGCAAAAGAAATCAAGCTTCCTGGAGCTTTTATTCTTGGAGCAGGGGCAGGCCCATTTCAGACTGTTGGGTTCAATACTGAGGTCAGGATATACATGATGTAAATATTGTATTTTATTGATTTATTGTTTGGTTTTCCTTTTTCCCTTTACTACCATAACACAAAGCCTGCCTTCTGGATGAACTGTAAGTAACTAATATCAGCTGTCTCCACAGGTTTGATACTGTTTGATACAGATTTGGAGCTATAGCACATGCTCCAATTGGTACAACTCTAATAGAGCACTAGTCTCTTGTTTCATTTTCTCGTAGGGTATAGGTTCAGCCTTAAATGAGTCCAGATTCCTATTGCTGTCTGCTGAAGACCCAGGATTGTAAAATATTTTTATCTTTATATATCAGAAGATTCCTAGCTCCTCTTTAAATCTTTGCTTTTGGTATAGTGGTAGCTTTGAATCATACAATAAATGGGATATTTAATCATCTATCAGTTCCCTCTTTCAGATCAAGTACAAGTGATGTATCAGAGTCTTATGATGATTGTGTAAGTCAGTATGTTTTGAACATAAAAATATAACATCAGTGTTTCTTGGCATTTCATACATGCAAGAGTGGGTGACTATAATCAGTCTATTCACTTACAATCTAGTCAGGTGTGACCATTAGTAAGTGATCATACGGTGACTTTTGCAGAAACATTAATATCATTTGCCTTGTGTTCAAGATAGAGAAAAATGTTTAAAACTTAAGATTAGACATTTTAAAGGACATGTTACAAATATAATAGAAGCACAGGAAGAAATATAAATGTTTTCTAATTTGGGGGTATTTATAAATCTACTTTAACATTTTGTATCTAAAATTGAATATTTCAGGTTTTGTCTTTTCTTACTAGTGTTTGAAATAAAATATCTTAAAGTCTGTAATAAAATATTTTGTTACATTTTTAAGATATTCTCTTTGACAGAGATACTACGATTGACTAATTATTTATTTTTCTTTTCAGTTTATGCCAGTTATTCAAACAGAAAGTGAACACAAACCTCCTGTGAATGGAAGTTACATTGCCCATATTAACCCTGTAGATGGAGGGTGCCTGCTAGAGAAATACAGTGAGAAATACCATGACTTTGGGTGTGCATTACTGGCTAATCTTTTTGCCAGTGACGGTCAACCTGGCAAGGTGATTGTCCATAAAAACACAATATTCTCTTAACTGTTCTAAAATAGCTAAAAAATGGAACTTTTTCACTCTAAATATGCTTTCTTTAAAAAAATCAAAATCTATATAAGGCAGAGCTCCATAAATAGTCCAGTTATGAAAGACAGTACTACAGAGTGAAAGTCTTATTTAAAAATAAGATTAAAAATAATACTTCGTAAGCAATACTTTTTTTGAGGAACAAAAAGGTAACAGGATATTAATTTGGAGAATGAGTTATTCACTTAAACCAACCATGTAGCTAAAAGGAGTAGATAATGCCTACCTATAGGAAGTGTTCTAGTTTGCTAGCTGCCAGAATGTAATGTACAAGAAACGGAATGGCTTTTTAAAAGGGGAATTTATGAAATTGTTAGTTTACACTTCCAAGCCCACGAAAATGTCCAAATTAAAGGAAGGCTATAAAAGTATCCAAATTAAGACACCAACATGAGGTTACCTTCACTCAAGAAAGGCTGATGAAGTTCAGGATTTCTCTTTCAACTGGAAAGGTACATGGCAAACGTGGTGACCTCTGCTAGCTTTCTCTCCAGGCTATCTGTTGAATGACGCTCCCCCGGGGGCGTTTTTCTTCTTATCTCCAAAGGACTCCCGCTGCGTGGGGTCTCATGGTTCTCCTAGCTATCTCATGGTTCTAAAACTTTCTTCAAAATGCTTCCTCTTTTAAAGGATTCCAGTAAACTAATCAAGACCCATCTAGAATGGGTGGAGTCACAGCTCCATCTAATCAAAGTTAATACCCACAATTGGATGAGTCACAGCTCCATGGAATTATCTAATCAAAAGAGTCCAACCTGTTACTGAACAGAGATTAAAAGAAACAGTTGTTCCCACAAGACTGGATCAAGATTAAAACATGGCCTTTCTAAAGTACATAATCCTTTCAAACCAGCAGAGGTAGCAAGTAGGTAATTTGCTCATTCCTTTCTTATCAGACATTGATTGGACTAGGCAGATAATAGTAGAAAAAAAAATTATAGCAAGAAGAAAATAAGGAAAATTAGTGTCCTCCTTCATATTTACTTCCTGTGAGTATATAAAAAGATGACCTCAGTATCAGTAGTTGTGAGGACTCTTAAATTTCTTAATAGAAATAACCACTTCAACTACTCTAAGAAATGAAGTAGTGAAGTCTAAATAGCTATTATAGTGGAAATAAGATAGGTCTGGAATTTTCTGGGAAGTGAGAAAATGTAATAATTCCCCCATTACCAGAGGTTATTGCCTTAAGCCTGGGCAGTGTCAAACTATTTCCACAATGACAGATCTCATGAGACTCTCTAAAGTTAAATGTAGCATTTAGGTGTAACTCTCTTTCTCATTCCAAGAAAATCTGAACGATTCCTATTAGAGTAAATGATATTTAATATATATATGAATGATCAACACTAATTGAGTATTGAGACACCTCAACTCAAATCTCAGTGTTCTAAACAAATAAGTGAATATTTGCATTACGGAATTAAATTTTGTAATGTTTTACTTTGGAAGTTATTTACATCAAACGTTGCAGCTTGCAACAGTGGTATGTACATTTATATCTTCTTTAGGTCATTGAGGTGAAGGCCAAAAGAAGAACTGGAAAACTTAACTTTGTGACTTGTATGAGAAAGACTCTTGAAAAACATTATGGAGATAAACCTGTAGGAATGGGAGGTACTTTCGTAATTCAGAAGGGAAAAGTGAGGACTCACATTATGGTAAGAGCATGCATATATGCGTGTGTGTGTGTGTGTGTGTGTGTGTGTGGCCCATACACGTGCACTTAAGATTTTAGGGTTTTCTAATATACTTTGGGAATTCTACCTTAAAAGACACCCTGAATATAATCATTTTTCTATGAGTGTACTACCTTAAAATTTAAATGATAATAAATCACATTGTGAAGATAATGTTTAAGATAATTGTGATTGTAAATAAGCCTTAGAAACTGATTATTTTCATTGCCAGAATCCAAAATCAATATATAGTAGATTTTGCTATTAAGATGGTTGTACTTTTGGGGAAAGAAGAAATCATTATGAAAATTATAATTTTATTGGGATAAATCAGTTTAAAAGACATTAGGAATAGAATACTATACAAAGCCAGACACAGGGCATTCAGGACTTTTTATTTTATAATTTTTTTGTAGGTGAAGGAAAAAAGAAAGAAAGGATAAAAAGATTCCAACTTATTTTCCTTTTCATTTTACTAGTAAAGACAAAAGAAAATGTAGTCTTTTAATGTTTTTTATCTTGACAACTTTAATTACCAAACTGACCCTTCACAGAAAGAGTAAACATTTGTGAACCTACTTAACAAATTATTAAGAGAATTATAGATAAATCTATTTGTAATTATCAAATGATTATAGAATGGAATCATAATATTGTAGACTTTGAGATTAAGAAGTTTGTATTTTATTTTGTTCTTAAGCAAAATAAAACTGTTTTCAAAAGTACATAGAAGCATTCCTTTCTTGGACCTAATTCCTTGATATATATATTTCATTTACATGAAATTTAAGCCTGTTAACATTTTCTTTGGCTGTCTTTACAATTTTTTCAGGTACTTGAGTAGTTCTTATCAGGAGCAAACAGGAGAGTATTACCATGAATAATCACTACACATATATATTTTGGGGGGGGTGCGGGGAGGTAGTGGGTGGTCTGAGAATCAAACTTAGGTCTCCCACATGAAAGGTGAGCATTTTACCACTGAACCACCCATGCACCCCCATACATGTATTTATATTTGCAAATGTCTTTGAATTTAAGAGAGCAATAAAACAGTGGAAGGATGAAGTAATGCTTCCCTTCTACCTATCTTTATTCTTCTATTTTTTAAACATTTTTAATCATGAAATATAACAAATATAAAAAAAAAAACGTAATAATTTTCAAACCATACTCCAACAAGCAGCTACAGACCAGATTTCATAGTTTGGTATGGGTTATCATTCCACAGTGTTTTAGTTTGCTAGCTGCTGGAATGCAATATCCCAGAAACGGAATAATTTTTAAAAGGGGGAATTTAATAAGTTGCAAGTTTACAGTTCTGAGGCCATGAAAATGTCCCAATTAAAGCAAGTCTATAAAAATGTCCAAATTAAGACACCAACAGGAGATTACCTTCACTCAAGAAAGGCCGATGAAGTTCAAGGTTTTTCTCTCAACTGGAAAGGCACAAGTGGAGTATGGCAACGTCTGCTACCTTCCCCTCCAGGCTTCTTGCTTCATGAAGCTCCCCTGGGGCATATTCCTTCTTCATCTCCAAAGGTCACTGGCTGGTGGACTCTCTGCTTCTTGTGGCTATGCCATTCTTGTCATTCTGGCAACTCTCTCAGACCTCAAATCTTTTCCAAAATGCTTCCTCTTTTAAGGGATACCAGTAAAATAATCCAGACCCACCTGGAATGCGTGGAGTCGCATCCATCCACAATTGGGCAAATCACATCACCATGGAGAGAACATAATCAAGTTTCCAACCTATAGTGCTGAATAGGGATTAGAAGAAATGGTTGCTCCTACAAAATTGATTAGGATTAAAAACATGGCTTTTCTAGGGTACTTAAATCCTTTCAAACCGACACACACAGTTTCAGGTTTTTCCTTCTAGCTGCTCTAAAACACTGGAGACTATCAAACCATTGAAATAGTTCATGTGAGAACTTATTTATAATTCTAAATTTAATCATTGGGATACATGGCACTATACATCCCCTTTCAATCATATTCACCTTCAATATGGCCGTGTTACTTATAAACCCACTAATTACTTATGATCACTGGTATCCATTACCTTGCGATTCAGATTCAACCTCATTGGGTAGCCTTTCCCGTCTCTAGCCTCTGTGTACCTCTGATTCTGCTACATTCTACAGTGTAACCTCTGACACTACCAGAGTCATAATAGTGAAATCATATAGTGTCCGTCCTTTTGTGTCTGTCTTATTTCAATCAGCATTATGTCCTAAAGGTTCATTCATATTGTCCTATGTTTTGGGACATCATTTCGTCTTGCTGCTGCATAATATTCCATTGATGTATATACCACATTTTATTTATCCACTCACCTGTTGATGGGCATTTGGATTGTTTCCATCTCTTGGCAATTGTGAATAGTGCCTCTATGAATATCAGTGTACAAATGTCTGTTCCTGTCCCTGCCCTCAGCTCTTCTGGGTATATACTGAGTAATGGTATTGCCGGACGACTGAATATTTAGTTTCCTGAGGAATCGCCAAACTGTCTTCCACTGCAGCTGCACCATTATATGTTCCCAGCAGCAGTGAATAAGTGCTCCAATTTCTCCACATCCTCTCCAACATTTGTACTTTCCTGTTTGTTTAACAGCATTCATTGTATAGGTGTGAGATGATATCTCATTGTCCTCTTCATTTGTATCTCGCTTATAGCCAATGAAGATGAGCAGCTCCTTATCTGCCCTTAGCCATCTGTATTTGCTTGTCAGAAAAATGTCTATTCATGTCCTCTGCTCATTTTATAATTAGGTTGTTTGTTCTTTTGTTTTTGACCTCTATAATTTCTTTATGTAACAGGAAACCAACCCTTTATCTGATATGTGGTTTCCAAATATTTTCTCCCATTGAGTTGACTGCCTCTTCACTTTTTTTTCAAAGCCCTTTGAGGCACAGAAGTTCGTGGTCTTAAGGATTTCTCATTTGTTTATTTTTTATTTTGCTGCTTGTGCTTTAGGTATCAATGGCTCACAATAATATCACATAGCTGTGTATTCATCACGATGATATTTTTTCTGAACATTCACATCTCTCCAGCAAAAGAAATAAAAAAGAAAAAACTCATACATGCCATACCTCTTACCCCGCCCTCTCATTGACCACTAGTATTTCAATCTATTCAATTTATTTTAACCTTTGTTCCCCCTATTCTTTGTTCAATTTTTATCCATTTTTTTTACTCATCTGTCCATTATGTAAATAAAAGAGGCATCAGACACAAGTTTTTCACAATCACACAGCCACATTGCAAAACCTGTGTCATTATACAATCATCTTCAAGAAACATGGCTACTGGAACACAGCTCTACAGTTTCAGGTACTTCCATCTAGCCACTCTAATACACCATAAACTAAAAAGGGGATATTTATATAATGCATGAGAATAACTTCCAGGATAACCTCTCAACTGTGTTTGAAATCTCTTAGCCACTGACACTTTAGTTTGTCTCATTTCTCTCTTTCCCCTTGTGCCAGTTTGAAGCAATTATGTCCCCCAGAAAAGCCATGTCCTTTCATCATTCGATATTGCTGGGTGGGAGCTTTTTGATTGTTTCCATGGGGATGTGACCCACCTAATTGTGGGTGGTAACTTTTGAAAAGATGGTTTCTATGGAGATGTGTCTCCACCCATTCAAGGTGGGATTGCTTACTGCAGTCCTTGAAGAGGGAACCGTTTTGGCAAAAGCTTTAGAGCCAACAGAGCCAAGAAAGCCACACAGCCAGAGATCTTTGCATATGCCGAAGGAGAACACCCCTAGGGAAGCCTTAGGAAATGAGGAAAGAAAGCTAGCAGATGTCACCGCATGCCTGTCCAGCTGACTGAGGTATTCTGGACCCATCGGCTTTTCTTGAATCAAGGTATCTTTCCCTGAATGCCTTACTTTGGACATTTTTATGGTGTTGGAACTATAAACTGGCAATTTAATTAATTCCCCTCTTTAAAAGCCATTCCGTTTCTAGTATATTACGTTCCGACAGCTGCAGCAAATAAAATATGCTTTTTCATCAAGAAGGCTTTCTCATTCCCATAATGCCAGGTCCCAGCTCATCCCTGGGAGTCATGTCCCGCATTGCCAGGGAGATTTACACCCCTGAGAGTCATGTCCCACATAGTGAGGAGGGCAGTGAGTTCACCTGCCACATTGGCTTAGAGGGAGGTGTGTTTTTAATGACTAATTGACTCCTGTTAATAGAATTGGTTTGTTGAGATCTATTTCTTCTCGGGTCAGTATAGGTAATTTGCGTGTTTCTAGGAATTTCTCCATTTCATCTGAGTTGTCTAGTTTGTTGGCATATAATTGTTCATAATATTATCTTATGGTTTTTAAATTTCTTCACGTTCTGTGGTAACAACCCCCCTCTCATTTCTGATTTTGTTTATTTGCATCATTTCTTTTCTTCTTTGTTAGTCTAGCTAAGGGTCCATCAATCTTATTGAGTTTCTCAAATAACAAACTTCTGGTTTTGTTATTTCTATTGTTTTATTGTTCCCCAGTTTGTTTATTTCTGTTTTAGTCTTTATTATTTCTCTTTTATTTGCTTTGGAGTTAGTTTGATGTTCTTTCTCTGAATTCTCCAGGTGAGCAGTTAAATCCTTAAATTTTGCTCATTCTTGTTTTCAATATAGACATTTAGGACAATCAATTTCACTCTCAGCACTGCCTCTGCTGTGTCCCATAAGTTTCTATGTGTTGCATTCTCATTATCATTCATCTCCAGATTTTTACCAATTTCTCTAGCAATTTCTTCCTTGACCCACTGGTTGTTTAAGAGTACATTATTTAATCTCTCTATATTTGTGAAAGCTCTGGTTCTTTGATGATTTTTAATTTCCAGCTTTATTCCATTGTGATCAGAGAAAGGGCTTTGAATAACTGCAATCTTTTTAAATTTGTAGAGACTCAGTTTGTGTGCCAGAATATGATCTATCCTGGAGAATGGCCCATGTGCACTAGAAAAGAATGTCTATCCTGGTTTGTTTTGGGGTGTAGTAATCTATATATGTCTATCAGGTCTAATTCATTTATCCTATTGTTTAGGTTCTCTATTTCTCTTTGATCCTCTCTCTGGTAGTTCTATCTGTGGTGGAGAGTGGTGTATTGAAGTCTCCCACTATTACTGTTGATATGTCTATACCTCCTTTGACTTTTGTCAATGTTTGCCTCATGTACTTTGGAGCCCCTTGATTGGGAGCATACACATTTATAATTGTTATTTCTTCTTGGTGAATTGTACCTTTTTTTAATATGTGTCCTTCTTTGCCTCTTATGATACCTTTACATTTAAAGTCCATTTTGTTTGATATTAGTATAGCTACTCCTGCTTTCTTTTGGTTACAGCTTGAATAGAAAATCTTTGTCCATCCTTTCATTCTCAATCTAACAGTGTCTTTGAGTCTAAGATGCATTTCTTATACAGCACATAGATGGATTATGTTTTTAAATCCATTCTGCCGGTCTGTGTTTTAATTGGTAAGTTTAGTCCATTAACATTCAAAGTAAATACAGTACAAGTGCTTCTTGACTCAACCATCTTGTCCATTAGTTCTTATTTGTCACATCCATATATCAATTTCCTTCTGCTCTTTTTATCCTTTAAATAAAAACATTACTTGTATTCTTCAATTCTGTGCCTTCCTCCATACTCCCTCTGATTGGACAGCTGATAGGACTTGCTTTAGTATTTATTGCAAGGCAGGTCTCACAGGTGCCTGTTGAGTCGTTAGAAGTCAGTCCTAGCGGTTTTCCCTTGTATGTAGTAAATTGCTTTTCTCATGTTGCTTTCAGGACTTTGTTTCTCTTCAAAACCTAAAAGTTTGATTAGTATGTGTCTTGGACTAAGCCGGTATGGATTTATTCTGTTTGGAGCTTGTTGGGCCTCTTTGATTTGCATATCATGTCATTTTTTAAGGGTTGGGAAGATTTCCCCAGTTATATCTTCAACCAACTTTCCAAGCCCTTTACTTTTCTCTTCTCCTTCTGGGACTCCAGTGATTCTTATATTTGTGCACCTCTTGTTGTCCATTATCTCTCTAAGATTCAGTTGCATTTTGTCCAGCTTTCTTGCCATTTGTTCTTTTGTGCACTCTAGTTCAATTGTTCTGTCTTCTAGTTCTCTTATTCTTCCTTCTGCTTCCTCAAATCTGCTATCGTGTACTGTAGTATATTTCTAATTTTGTCTACTATATCTTTCATTTCTGTGAGATCTGCCATTTTTCTATTTAATCTTCCAAATTCTTCTTTTTGCTCTTCTAGTGTCTTCCTGATGTCCTTTATTTCTTTATACATATCCTTGAGTATTTATTCCACATTCTGTCTGTTCTCTGGAATTTTGATTTGGTCATTTGGCTGAGCCATTTTTTTTTTTATTAATTAACGGAAAAAAAGAAATTAACCCAACATTTAGAAATCATACCATTCTACACATGCAATCATTAATTCTTAACATCATCACATAGATGCATGATCATCGTTTCTTAGTACATTTGCATTGGTTTAGAAGAACTAGCACCACAACAGAAAAAGATATAGAATGTTAATATAGAGAAAAGAAATAAAAGTAGTAATAATAGTAAAAAAACAAAAAACAAAAAACAAACAAAAAAACGTATAGCTCAGATGCAGCTTCATTCAGTGTTTTAACATGATTACTTTACACTTAGGTATTATTGTGCTGTCCATTTTTGAGTTTTTGTACTAGTCCTGTTGCACAGTCTGTATCCCTTCAGCTCCAATTACCCATTATCTTACCCTGTTTCTAACTCCTGCTGGACTCTGTTACCAATGACATATTCCAAGTTTATTCTCGAATGTCCGTTCACATCAGTGGGACCATACAGTATTTGTCCTTTAGTTTTTGACTGGACTCACTCAGCATAATGTTCTCTAGGTCCATCCATGTTATTACATGCATCATAAGTTTATCCTGTCTTGAAGCTACATAATATTCCATCGTATGTATATACCACAGTTTGTTTAGCCATTCTTCTGTTGATGGACATTTTGGCTGTTTCCATCTCTTTGCAATTGTAAATAACGCTGCTATAAACATTGGTGTGCAAATGTCCGTTTGTGTCTTTGCCCTTAAGTCCTTTGAGTAGATACCTAGCAATGGTATTGCTGGGTCGTATGGCAATTCTATATTCAGCTTTTTGAGGAACCGCCAAACTGCCTTCCACAGTGGTTGCACCATTTGACATTCCCACCAACAGTGGATAAGTGTGCCTCTTTCTCCGCATCCTCAGGCTGGGCCATTTTTGCTTGGATCTTCATGTGCTTTGTGATTACCTGTTGTGTGAGGGGCATTTGATTATCTTGATGTGGTTATTTTGCAAGTTGGTTTCCTTCACTCATCTAAAGTTTTGTATTTACTTGGTTTTCTCTGAAGGTTTACTTTTGCACTTTGTTTGTCATTCATTCTCCACCAAATCAAGGTCCGGATCTCAAGTAAGGGATGCAATTCAATATGAGGGTCTATTAATGGCTAGGCTGGGATGTACAGGTACTTCAGTGGCAGAATGGATGCCACACGCAGGAGACCAGGGTTGACTCCTGGCCCATACCCCTCCCAACAACAATTATTTTAAAAGATAATAATAATAATAAAATAGGGTAAGAATATAATAAAAATATGAAAAGACAATAACAAGAACAACAGTGAAACACACCTCAACAGTAGTAGTCCCCAGAATCAAAAG
Organism: Tamandua tetradactyla; assembly: GCF_023851605.1. Taxonomy (NCBI): domain Eukaryota; kingdom Metazoa; phylum Chordata; class Mammalia; order Pilosa; family Myrmecophagidae; genus Tamandua; species Tamandua tetradactyla. The sequence goes on along the minus strand of NC_135334.1, from coordinate 49,300,716 downwards.
GAGACACCTTCAGATATACTGGGAGTGAAGTCAGACTGGTACAAATAAAAATAATAAAAATAAATGAAACAGTGAATAAAAAATTTAAGAAACAGAAAATAAATAATCCAAAAAATATAAAATATCTATAAAAATTAAAAATAATGTAAAAGCAATTATACTACTACTTAAAATATATACAAAGAATATATTTTAAAGGGGGGAAAAAGAAAAAAAAAGAATACTAAGAAAAGAAACAAAAACCTAGGCAGATAGGGTGTTCACTGCCTGCACTTAACCCTTCTTCTCAGCAGCTGATGACCCCCAAGTCACCTCCTCCCTTCAGCTCCCTCCTCCTTGTCTGGAGCAGCTGACCTGCACTTACTGCATCCTGCCAGCAGGTGGTGTGCCTGAGGCTCCTCCCTCAGGCCTGCCCCTCCTGGTCTGCAGTGGCTTGAAGACTGCATGCACCGTGGGTGGGCTGCTCCTGATCTATGGCAGCTGGACCGCTGGTCCAACCAGCGCCCAGGGGATCAGCCAACGTACAGAGCTGGCTATTCCTCAATCCTGCCGGGTGATCGCTTCCTGCCTTGCATGATCAGGTCCACCTCCAGGCTCCCCATGGGCTCTGACAACTCGGACCTGCTCATGGAGGTTTCCCCAGCCTGCAGCTGGGACAGGCTGGAGTGGAGGATGATCAGTTCTTTCCAGTTGCACCTCCCTTCATGCCCGCAGCCTGCCCTCAATGGATCTCAGTCACGCAACCCACCCCACTCTCCCTATACTGATTCCCTCTCTGTTTCCCCAAACTGCCTAGGTGCTGAGTTTGATTCCTTACACCCCAGGACGGCAGTCCCAGTCATTTTCTACCCATCCCCTGTCTTGTTTCATGGAGCAGGAGAGAACTCACTCCATTCTGCTCTGCCATCTTCCTGAAAGTCTCCTCTTCTACCTATTTTTAATACCTTATGTGTGTTTTTTGTTTTCATCTACCAATAGCTTTAGTGAGATCCAAATGAGGATGGGAATACATTTATAGAAAAACTGAGGCTATGAAAAATAAAATATAAAAATAGTAATAGACCCATTCCTTTATTTCATCCATCCGTTTTAGCTTATATACATTGATTGGGTATCCTTTTGAAAACTAGACTACGTAACTTCTTTTGATGTTGAAAATAGCCACGAAAATGCATAAGAGGTCTTAACATTGTTTTAACTTAATGAAATGGCATATATTTTAAAATTTTAGTTCTCAGTAATATTCAGTATATTTGCCTGTTTAATGATCTTTTATTGTAGCCCCCAGAATTTTCTTCCTGCCCATTGAACACTGATGAAGAGGTCAATAAATGGTTGCATTTTTATGAGATGAATGCTCCTTTGGTTTGTCTGCCAGTCTTTGTCTCCAGAGACCCAGTAAGTCTAGCTTATATTGCAGTATACTACAATGACAATGTTGATTTTTTTTTTTAGGATGTTCTTTTAGAATTGGTACTTTTTGTGTAAGTGCTGTTAAAAAACTAGGATGATCTCTAGAATTCTCTTGCAAGATAAAGAAGCAGGTGGCTCACCTACCTATGAGTTAGGCAGAGAAGTTTTGCCTTCAGGAAAATGAAAGCACAGGCATTTTAAATGACTCCTAAAGTCATGTTATTAAATAGCAAAATCAGACTTATGATTCAGATCTCCTGTCATCTTACTTGGTATTCATTATATTGTAATACTATAGAAAAGCTTACTCTTAGAAAAAATAATTATACTGTAGACCAATTCAAAGTAAATATCTACCAAAATAATGACTACTCTCATTATCGACCCAGCAATTACATGTCTAGGAATATATATACATATTTAGATAATGTATGCATACATGTGCAAAATTATTTAATTAAAAGGTTATTCATGACAATATTGTTATAATAGCAGAAGAATTATAAATAATCTAAAATGTCAATTGGGAAATGGTATGTACATAAAATGGAATACCTTGTAGGTATAAAAGAATGAGGAAGTAGTTTATGCTCTGATGCACAGAGATCTCAAAGCTATGTTGTTTGATGAAAAAAGTGGTATGCAGAGCATTGTGCTCTGAATGCTGTCATTTGAATAAAAAAAAAATTTTAATGTTGATATTCAAGATACATTAGTTGCCCGCAAAGAAAGACAATGAATAGTATTGGCATGAGATTGGATGGGCCATTTTATTGAATATATCCTTTTTGCACCCTTTGAATTTTGAATCATATGAATGTATTACCTATTTAAAAAATAAAGTTATCACAATTTTAAAAAATTAAACTAAAACTATTATCTCATAGATTAAAAAAGGTCTCTCTCCGCCTTAAATAAATTCTATCCAAAATAATTTGAGTACTAACTGATGGTTTGTCCATTGTCCCAGGGGTTTGATTTGCGACTGGAGCACACTCACTGTTTCAGTCATCATGGAGAAGGTGGACACTACCATTATGACACTACTCCAGATGCAGTGCAATATGCTGGATACTTCTTACCGGCAGAGCTTCTCTATCGTATTGACCAACCAAAAGAGACCCATTCAACTGGGCGAGATTAAATCAGCTGATACTGGTTTAGAAAAAGAAATCATTAATTAAGGTTTACTTTTCAAATTATTTTTAAAATTTAGCTCACTGATTGATCCTAACATAAAATTCAATGGAAATTAGCTCAATATTAAACCTTATCTTTTTGGCATCTACAATCAAGGGATTTGTTGAAATTATAGTCACATAATTACAAAATTATAATTTTGTAAATCTTAGAGAAGCTACTGGGTACAGAGATGCATAATTGAGATGTTCTTTGTTTTTTAAATTTTTAATGTCAGCAAAATCCGAGTCTCAGGTTTATACCTTCTATATAAATATGATCAGGAATCATGTCATTATATCTACTATCTAATAGTAATACCTTACATTTAAATGTTCCAAATTAGACTCACAACTGCTATGTAAATTATTTCTGGGAATTAGACATCAGTGTGTGAAATGTTGACTGGTGATGAATCTTCATACTAAATTTTTTTAAATCCATTTTGTAAATTAGAATATACTTATTTTAATGGAACAAGTTGGGAGTGAAAGGGACTTTCCCCTTTTGATAATGTTGCCTCACTCAAAAGTTTGTGTTTGTACTTTACAAACAACAGCAACTAGGTGGTTGGTCCTGACTCCTCCCTTCTTTGGACTGCCAGCTACAAGACGGTCGTACTTTGTCAGTTATTTGAAACAAGGGAAAAAGGAAAAGGAACAGCATCAAAATACAACTTTGAAGTGAGAGTATTTAATTTATAAGTGAGACTATTACTAAATATAACTTCTACTCTTCGTGACAGATAAAATTTGGTTCTTTTACTGATTGTAATGATGGACATTTTCCTCAGTGTTCTTCTGTAATAATCATTAGCCAGAAATCAACTCTAATTTTGTGAATGCCAACAACATGCAGCTCTAGGACCTCTGCAGTACTTAAACACATAATGAGTCTTCAAAAAGTAATTTTTGATTGTCTGCTTTGCATGTTAGCTATATCATGTTTTATGAGTATACGTTCCTAAATATTATAGTTTGAAGCAAAAAATAAATAAATAGATAAAAATAAATTTACATATTTAATATATTTCTTTTTAGTATCTTACCTCCAGACGAAAATAATATTAGTATTCATTCATTTAACCAACTAGATATTAAATACTGATCCTGCCCTCTGGACTGTAAGTTTTATGAGGGCAAGGACTTTATCTGTTCTTCACTGTACCCTAGTGCCTCGCCAAAGTAGAAACTCAATAAATATATCTTGAGTGAATAAGTGATGGTCAGTTATGCTAGGCACTTTGCTTGATGCTGGGGATCTATAATTTAGTCATTTATCTACTGAAGACAAAACAATAAGCAAATATATAATATGACAGGTAGTAATATCTGCTATAAAAAAATAAAGCACGGTAAGCGGGGATAGACTGCTACATCAGTGTCAGTGGAGTGGTCACCTAAAACAAGAGAAACCCCATCTCTCTGGCCAGAGGAGTTGGGGAATGCGGAATGCGCCTCTTGTCATTCCATTTATGTCTCACTTATTTCTTGCTGCTTCTTCCTAAGCATGGCCCCAGATGTATGCAGAACTGCATAGCAGCATGTGACTGTCTGTCCAGGGAGGGAGTTCAGCTAAAGCTCCATGAGAAACCAGTCTTTCTGGCCAGAGGAAGCAGGAAAAGGGATTCTTCATATTATTCCCTTGTTATCCTTTTAAGATCTGTATTGATATCCCACTTTCATTCCTGATATTTGTCATTTGTCTCTTGCTTCTCTTCTTGGTCAGAATAAAGGATTATCAGTTTTATTGATCTTTCCAAAGAATTCTATATCTAGATATAAGAACTCTAAATCTGACACTAAGAAAACAGTCCGACTTAAAAAAATGGACAAAAGATTTTAAGAGACTCTTTTCCAGAGAAGATATAGGACAGTGTAGTGCTTTGGAGTTATGTAACTCCTGAAAAAACATGTTCTTAAACTTAATCCATCCCTGTAGGTGTGAACCCATGGTAAGTAGGACCTTTTGATGAGGTCACTCCAATTCAGGTGTGGCCCAACTCAATCAGAATGGGTCTTAATTCTATTACTGGAGTCCTTATAAACAGAATGAAATTCAGACAGATAGAGAGAAGGCCAGAGGGAGCAGTCAGAAGTTGAAAGTTAAATGAACCTGGAAGAGGAGGGAGAGTCCAGCAGAGGCCTCCATGCACATTACCATGTGACAGAAGAGCCAAGGACTTAGGATTTCGGCAGCCAGCCCTAGAATGACAATTTTTAGAAAGAAAGCATCACCTTGATGATGCCTTTATTTGGACTTATCCTAGCCCCCAAACCATGAGCCAATAAATTTCCATTGTTTAAGCCAACCCATTGCATGGTATTTGCTTTAGCAAGGAGGAAACTAAAACATGGTAAATAAACACATGAAAAGATGTTCTATATCACTAAGCTATTAGGAAAATGTAAATTAAAACTACAATAAGAAACACCTATTGAAATGGCAAACGTAAAGAAGTCAAAAAAAAACACACAAGACTGACAATGCCCATTGCTGTTCAGGATGGAGAATACCTAGAAATCTCAAACATTGTTGGTGGGAATGCAAAATGGTATAGCCACCCTTGAAAACTGACTGGCATTTCTTATCAAGTTAAACATACACTTATCATATGACCCAGCAATACCATTCCTAACTATTTTCCTTAGAGAAGTTAAAACTTGTGTCCCCATAAAAACCTGTACAAAAATGTTTATATCCTTCAACATGTGAATGGATAAACAAACTGGTACAAACATAACAAATGGAATACTACCTAGCGACACAAAGTAACAAACTACTGATATATACAACAACATGTATGAATCTCAAAGGGACTAAGCAGAGTGAAAGAAGCTAGTGTCAAAAGGCTGCATACTATATGATTACATTTATATAAAACTACAGGGACAGAGAACAGATGAGTGGTTGCCAAGGGTTAGCGGTAGAGGAAGAGCTTGACTACAAAGAGGCAGGAAGGAGGAATTTTGGGAGGTAATAATGGAACTGCCCTGTATCCTGATTATGGTGGTGCTTACACAGATTTATATGTGTTAAACTCATAGAACTGTACATCCCCCCAAAAGGCAAAGAAACGATTTTCCAACATGGAGAACTCAGAGTCCAGATGGTTTCACTAGTAATTATTACTAAACATTTAAGGAAAAAATAGCACAATTCTACAGTTCTTCTCAAAAAACAGAAGAGGGCAGAATACTTCCCAACTCATTTTATGACATCAGCATTACTGGTGCCCAAAGCAAAGAAATTACAAGAAAACTGTAGACCAGTATTTCTCATGAACACAGATGCACAAAAATCTTCCACAAAATGTTAAGAAATCATTTATATAGGTTGTGGAGAAGTTTAGCCTACCTATATAGGTATGCCTAAGAGTTAACTTCTGGAGGACCTCTTTTGTTGCTCAGATGTGGGCTCACTCTCTCTAAGCCCAACTCTGTAAGCGAAATCATTGCCCTCCTCCCTAATGTGGGACATGACATCCAGGAGTGAAAGTCTCCCTGGCGGCGTGGGAGAAGTAAGTCTCCCAGGGATGAGTCCAGCCCTGGCACCATGGGATCAACAATTCCATCCTGACTAAAAGGGGAAACTCTCTCTGGTGGCTGAGAGAGTTCAAATAGAGTTCAAGTAGAGTGAACTACTCTGGAGGTCACTCTTACACAAGCTTCAGTTAGACATTGCTACCTTGCCAAACGCCAACCAAAACCATTCCAGCCAATCCTTAAAAATTCTAGGGCAATATATAAGATTCTGCAAAGGTTCTATGCACTAGGGTAACTTTCCAGAAACCTACAGACTCCAGATGGGTTCCTAGACAAGATACGTCCTGAAACCTAGAGGGTCCAGCCTCTCCAGGACATCAGCTAGTTCCAATTCCCTACTCCATACTATTGACAGCCCCACACAACATGAAAAAGTTACCATAGCCATAGTCCCAATACCCCTAAACAGTCAGGATCCACTAGTCCACTTGGTAACCGAGAAATTAGGATTTAAGGGATGATTTTGATTACTGAATTATATAGATAATTCCTTTTTGCTTTCTGGTATATTGGAGTAGACAGATTCCTGAAATCTCTGCATTGTAATCCAGCTTGCCTTGATCTCTGATAACGGTTGTATAGTCCTTATCTTCTGCCCCTGTGACTGTAAAAATCTTGTGACTAACCTTCATCTGTACCGAGTTATCCAGTTTTTCAACTTTAGAGTCTTGTAATCATCACCAAAGACAGCCCCTAATGTTTATTAATGAAGGGTCATGGGTCAGCCCATAACTGTAACCTGATGGAACTAACAAACTGACCTAACCTGTCACGGCTGGTTGAACTTTACCCACCCTGGCAAACTGGACAGCCCCCACGTACCTATTCCTAACAATCTCCAAAGCATACAAACGTTTAACCACAGACGCGTAACCACAAAATACACGGTTCTTTTGATTTTTATTTTTCTTGATTTCAATAAACCCTGCTCTATAAATGCCACTCTACTCCCCTTAGCACGGCTCTTGGTTTGGTCAACTTGACTGCTCCTCGGGCCGTCCCTCTCTAGCTCTCTAATAAAGCTTTCCTTGGTCCGTTGAGGTCTGTCCATTCCTTTTCATGCACTCTCCTCCTTTACTCTCCTTCACTTTCCTTTCATAATGGTGCTGAAACCCAGGAGGAGGCTAAGGCAGGGACACCCCGCCCCAAGTCCCTGGCTCTTTCCCCCTCCGTTCGAACCCTTCCCCTTTAAGCCCTCCCTTCCTTTTCTTTCATTTTCACACCTGGCTCCACAGGACCTGAGTGACCCTCTGAGCTCACTGTAGGATAAACGGCTGCTGGAAAGCGACCCAAAGCCACCATCTCTTAAGAGAGCACGGCTTTTGAGGCCTCACTGCCATGTGAGCACTGCAAGGACCCCAGTGGTTCTTCATTGGCCCTCTCGCCAAACCCCGAGCCTGAGCAATCTTTAGCCCTTTGCTCTCTCATTAAAACCTCTGGATCAGGGGACCCTTGCCATTTCAGCCACTGCACCCACCACCAACTGATTAAAATCACCCTCGGACATCACTGGTGGGTGCCTCCCCCCTGTACTCTCTACCCACAGAGGCACCCTATGGGCTCTCCCTCTCCCTTTTCCCCTCCTCCTCCCCCTCTCCTCTAGCCTGTCTCATAGACTCACCTCTAGCCTGTCTCACAAAAAATCTAAAGATATTGGGCTTAACGCCTGATTTAAAGGCCACTAAGTTCCTCCAACTCTCAACCCAGACCTGGCCTCAATACAATTTAGACAATCAACATCGATGGCCAGAATTTAGAACTTTTGACCCTGTCAATGTAAAGAAACTAGACTCCTTCCTCCATCAAAAGGGCAAGTGGTCTGAGATATGGTATCTCCAGGCCTTTTCCTATCTTCTATGTAAATCAAGCTCTCCTCTCCAACTATTCCTGGCTGATACCCCGCCCCCCCCCCCCCCCCCCCCCCGCCGCCGCCGCACCGGGAAAACACTCCCCCAACCCCACCTCCACCTTCACCAACCCAGACCCTGCTGATGACCCCTCTCCATACCAACCCCCTCCCCCAAAACCCTAACCCACCCCCTCCTATTCCCCCGCTGGATACCCCCATCGAACCCCCAGCATCAACACCCCAGGCAGCCGTGCCCTCCCCTCCTTACACACGCTCCAAATCTACTTCAGGCCCAAACCGACCTCACCACGTTTCCCTTCCAAGAGGTGGCAGGAATGGAGGGACCAATTCGGGTTCATGTTTCCCCTTCTCAATGGCAGATATGTCCCATATTGAGGAAAAATTACACTCCTTCTCCGAGAATCCTACCAAATATCGCAAAGAATTTGTCTGCCTTACTCAGGCTTACCTCCTTACATGGTCAGATATTTATTACATCCTCACATCCACCTGAACCCCGGATGAACGGAGCCGCACTTGGCAATCCACCTGAGAACATGCAGACCACCTTCATGGTGAAAACAGAAACCTTAACCCAGTTGCAGATCTGGCACTCCCCACCAGTGAGCCAGATTGGACATACCAACCCGGGGGCCCAGGAATTCGGAAGAGGGACCACATGATAGCCTGCTTACTCAAAGGGATGCTCAAGAACACCCATACCCAGGTAAATCATGAAAAAATCTGGGAAATTACCCAAAAGCCTGAAGAAAACCCTTCCCTCTTTATGGCCAGACTAACCGAGGCTGTAACAAAATACACCAATCTGGACCTCAACACATCAGAAGGCACCCTCTTCTTACATGTACAATTTATCAGAAAATCTGCCCCCAACATCTGAAGAAAGCTTCAGAAGCTTGAACAAGGCCCACAGACTCCACAACAGGAACTCCTCAATGTAGCTTTCTGGGTGTTTAACAACCAGGACGAGGAGGCAAGGAGGGAAAGAGAGAAAAACCTCAAGACCAAATACCAGCTCTTAGCCACAGCCCTGCAGGGTCCTCGACATGGCCCCACACCCTGGCCTCCCATCTCCCTGGGACGAAAAGCCACAGACCCACCTAGGACCTGCTTCCGTTGCGGCAACTAAGGGCACTGGGCAAAACCTTGCCCAAACCCTAAACCTCCCTCCAAGCCATGCCCCAGTTGCGGACAATGGGGACATTGGAAAGTGGCTTGCCCTCAGGGGCAGACACCCCCTCCCTCGGGTCTCCCACTTACAGAACCAAAAAAACCCCTCTCCGCAGTTACTGGAATGAGGGAGCCTGGACTCCACTGCCCTTGCCACTGAGCGTGACAACCCCAGGGAGCCCAGGGTAGTAGGGACGGTGGCCGGCCCATATCGTTTCCTTCGTGGTCGACACTGGGGCAACTCTCTCTCTCCTGACTATGTGGAAGGGGCCCACAATAAAAGGAACCCAGCCCACAGTAGGAGTATCAGGAACTATTACCTATCCTCACAAAACCCCTTCCCTCCTCTGGTCCTTCAGGGACCTCACATTCACTCACTCATTCATTATCATCCCCACCTGCCCAGTCCTCCTTTTAGGAAGAGATATTCGCCATAAGCTTCGAGCTTCCTTCTACATCCCACCCCTACACAAAACTGCCATCTTCGTACTTCAAACAGCAGAACCAGGACAACAATCCCGGACTGACTCCCCGCTCCCCAAACCTCTGACCCCATGAACCCCTTCAACCCATCTGACCCCCATATCGACCTTGCCATCTGGGACACAGACCATCCTCAAATTGCCTCTCATCATTCCCCCGTCCTTATTAAGCTCCAAAACATCAATTTGCAACAAGAACTCCACCCCCACCACCCCCAAACCTTATGGCCCTAACAAAGTTTCAGCCCCTTACAGCCATGGCCCTTGGACACTCCATCTTTTTCTGGCACACCAGAGAAAACACGAAACACCAAGGAACAGGTAAATTATTCCCAGTTTCCAGCGTTAATTTGCTCCCCTGCCTGGCCTACCTACACGTCTGGACTCTTCTGGATATGTGGTTCAAATACCCTCCTGTGTCTCCCCACCAACTGGACAGGGACATGCACACTAGCCCTTTTATCACCCAAAATAAACATAATTCCCCCCAACACCCCTATTCCCACAAACCTGGTCCAAAACATCCCCCCCAAAATCTAAAGAGCCATCCAGTTAACCCCCCTACTAGCCACACTTGGTGTCCTCTCTGGGCTAAGTACGGGAACAGCAGGACTAGGTATGCCGTCACACAGCTTTACCATCCTGTCACGACAACTGGCTTCAAGCTTCCAGGAAATCTTAAAACAGCTTATAGCTCTAAAGAGCCAAACAGACTCCTTAGCTGCAGTAGTCTTACAAAGCAGGCATGGGCTCGACCTCTTAACAGCTGCACATGGAGGCATCTGTGCATTACTCCAAGAACAGTGCTGTTTTTATACTAACCAATCCCACCTAGCCCAAGGTGGAGCCCAACACCTTAGAGACCTAGCTGCTAAAATCAGGGATCAAGCCTCATCCAGCTCCTTATGGGCCCTAGGTAATCTTCCCTCTAGGCTCATACCCCTTATAACTCCCCTCATATGTCTCATACTAATTTTCTCTTTCCTTCCCTGCTTTGTGAATCTCCTACAAAAGTTTTTTGCCAGATGAATCCCCGCCATCTCCCGAGCCGCAACTCAAGATCACGTGAAAGCAATGTTCCTTCTCCAGGCTAGCCAAAGACCTCCCCACTTGACGCCCCCCCCTCCCCCCCAGCAGGAAGCAGCCAGATACCACGATGTCGCCCCACTCCCTTCTTATACTCCTCCAGAGTCTAGAATGATGGAACTAACTGAGCTAACCTGTCGTGGCTGATTGAACTTCACCCACCCTGGCCAACTGGAGAGCCCCACCTGCCTATTCCTAACAACCTCCGAAGCCTATCAAACGTTTAACCACAGACGTGGAACCACAAGATACATTGTTCTTTTGTTTTTTATTTTTCTTGATTTCAATAAACCCTGCTCTATAAAAAGGCCACTCTCCCTCCCCTTAGTGCAGCTCTTGATTCGGTCAGCTTGACTGCTTCTCGGGCAGTCCCTCTCAAGCTCTTGAATAAAGTTTGCCTTGGTCCGTTGAGGTCTGCCTGTTCCTTCTTTCATGCATTCTCCTCCTCTACTCTCCTTCACTTTCCTTTCATAACCCACCCCAAGTCCTAAGTAATCTTGATAACCAAGACTAGAGCTAATCAAAATGGGCCCATCTGACACCCGCAGTAGCTTAGACTTTAACCTACAAGTCACCTATACCTCGTTCTGCCATTTTCTTCTTTCTTTTTTTTTTTCCACTTCAGTGAACATTTATTTAGTGCCAGACACAGTGCTAGAGTAAGATGCAAAGGAGAAAAAAAGAGATAGTAAATAATTTTTGGCCTCAAACAGGGAAAACCTTGTTCATAAAGAAGAAATATTAGGGTAGGGTACAGGATAGTTTGAAATAGAGTCAAAGTACAGAGAGATAGAAATATAAGAACAGGGAATAAAAAGAAAATAATCTTGAATGTTGGTACGTCTACAATTCTTCCTCAATAGACTGTGAAACATTTGGAAGATGTGGAGCTGCAAGTAAAGGAGAAAGGACAGACTAAGCACGGAGTTAAGAGAAATAAATCTACCGAAGAAATAGGATGTGAGAGTATGTTTGACGAATGCAGAGGGTTCCAATGTGGCCAGATTAATGCATCTGAGCAAAAAAAAAAAAAAAACAAATAACAAAGGAAAGACTATAAAGACTTATGTGAATTTCTACTATGCCACATGCCATTTAAAAGTTCATACGTGTTAGCCGACATAATCTTACACCATCATTATGAAGACTATTACCCTACTTTCATAGTTATTTCAAACGTGGAGGCTGACAAAATTAACATAAATTACCAAGACTCAAAGCTAAAAATAGATACGACTTGACCCATATTTCCCTGACCCCAAAGTCTATAAACTTTCTGTCACTTCATACTTTATCCCAAGGTAGCAGGACTGAGTTTGTCATTCTGCCATTTTCTTACACGCATTCTGTGATTAAGCAAGTAATCAATCTGTACATGCTCAATAATCAGATCACCTCTAATTACATCATCTGGGGCCACTACGCTTATGCTCCTAAATCCTGCCCATCTTTTCTCTAATAAAACTACCCGGATCACCGCAGTTCGGGGAGATAGATTTTTGGACCACTTTGGCCATCTGCTCTCCTACTACGTGCCTAGTAACACATAGTAATCTTTTCTCTCTTTGAAACTCTGGTGCCTCAGGAATTGGTTACTGAGTGCAACAGGAAAAAGAATCCATCACCCTCCAACGCAGCCTCATTCAGCCCCTTCTCACTTTCTTTGGGAGAATGTGATCCTTTTACAGAGATCAGAAAGTACAAGTCGGGAGTGGGCACCCTCCTTTTCTCATATGCGTGCCCCTAGTATTTATGCAATAAGGGCTTAATGAACAGGCATTATTATGGGTAAGTCTGAGATCTCAACCCCTCCACTGCTTCACTCTGGCTCAAGGCACCACCATCTTGCCTGGCATTATGGGTTGAATTGTGCCGCTCCCCGAAAACAAAAACGGATAGGTTGAAGCCCTAACTTTTACTACCTGTGAATACGACCTCATTTGCAAAGAGGGCCATGACAGATGAAAGAGCCCATCCTATGGCTCTTTAGGGCCATCCTATTCCAGCATGAATGGTGTCCCAATAAGGGAAAAGAGAGACACATGGGACAACGCCATGTGACAACAGAGGCAGAGATTGGAGTAGTGCAGCTGCAAGCCAAGGGATGCTAAGGGAGAGGCAAGGAAGGATTCTCCCACACAGACTGCAGAGAGAGCATGGCCCCTATCAACACCTTGATTTCAGAATTCTAGCTCCCAGAACTAGACACATTGCATCTCTGCTTTTTTTTTTTTTTTTTAAGCCACCAAGTTTGTGGTACTTTGTTATGGGAGCCCTAGGAAACTAAGGAGGTGGATTATGCAACATCCTCCTAGTTAGTCTCCTGCTTTCACCGTTGCAGCCAGTGATTTTTTTTTAATATCACTCAGATCCTGACTTCTGCTCAAAACCTTCTGGTTCACTCAGATTAAAAGCCTTACAATGGTCTACAAGACCTCTCGACCTAATTTTGTACAACTCTGTCTCTTTAAATTAACTTCACTCTACACGCAGGGCCTCTCACCCTTCTCCATAGCCCTACCTGGGTTTTGCTCCAGCTGATTTTTGTGCTTGGGATGCTCTTCTCCAGATATCCTAACCACCTCACTTTTCAAGTCTTTGCTCACATGACACCTCCCAAAAGAGGCCTATTCTGACCACCCTTATTTAATACGGTAACCTGCCCCTTATCCACATTCCTGATTCCCCCTTCCCCTCCCCTTCCTCTTTTCCGTAGCACTTAGCACCTTCTAAGAGACCTATTAACTTACCCACGGAACGTGTCCATTGCCGGCTTTCTCCCGGCATTCACTCCCCCTCCGCTAACTAGACTGTGAGCTCTTCCAGGGCGTTCTGTTCATACAGGCCCGAACCCCGACAGGCACGGGATAAGCACTCGAAGAAAGGTCGTGGGATGGACAAATGCTCAACGTCATCAAAGAGATGGAAAAATAAACGAAGGGGCCAGGAGCCACGGCTCACCCAGGGTTACCTGGTTTGAACACAAACTTTAGGCAATTCCGTGGGTCCAGGCAAAAAAAAAGGACCAGACGGCACTCGTGGGGGCTGGGGGTGGGTGGGTGGGAAGGGGGCCTGTCCGTGTGCCGGCCCGAGAGCGCCAGGCGGACGAGGCCGCAGGGCACCGCTCCCTCGGCGTCGAGGTTCCCGGGTGGGGGGAGATGCCGCGTGGCCGCGGTGGAGGCGGGCCGGTTCGCGCTGTACCCTCGTTTTCTCTCTTCCAAGCGAGAATCCTGAGTTTTCGTGCCAGCGTTACTAGATTAGTTTACCACATATTCTGAAGGGGCTTATGCCACTTTGCCTCAGGAAGCGCCACTCACAAACGTTCTTTACGATTTTGTATTAGGGGCGGTTTAGATTACTTGAGGATGAGTTCGGCCAGCGAAAACGAAACGGACTGAGACCACGTTTTTGCCGAAATGAACGTGAGACCAAACCGCAGGCCAGACCTAATATCCCTCGCGGGCCCGTGGATGGGCGGGCGGCCGAGCCCTCCAGATCCTATCTTCTCCCGCATACCGCGCAGGTCCGGGGAACTTCGGAACCGCGCCCGCGGCGTCTTCCAGGCTCCCGCAGGGGGGCGGAGTCTCGGTGGGAGTTCGTCGCGGCGGGGGCGTGGCGTACGTAGATGAGCATGGCGCGCGGAGGCACCTGGTCCCGCGCAGCCTGGCTGCCACGTCTCGGCTGTTGGCAAAATCCGAATGTTTTCGAGGTGGCTTTTCTGACTTTTGGGACCGAGAAAAGGGTGGTTGGGGAATTGGGAGTGCGGAGGGCGCGCGGATGAAGTGACCGCTTGTGTGGAGTGTGGCGGCCGCGAGGGCAAGGAGTGAGGCGGGCTTCGCAACTCATACTTACCTGGCAGGGGAGATACCATGATCACGAAGGTGGTTTTCCCAGGGCGAGGCTTATCCATTGCACTCCGGATGTGCTGACCCCTGCGATTTCCCCAAATGTGGGAAACTCGACTGCATAATTTGTGGTAGTGGGGGACTGCGTTCGCGCTCTCCCCTGGTTTGTGTCGGTTGTAAGATTAGGCTGTGCTGGTTCTTTGGGAGATGGTAGCGTCTCCTGCGTATGCTTAAGCGGCAATGCGGAGCGATGGAAACACGGTGAGAAGCGTCACCTGGGAGCTTTTGGGTGAAGGTTACTGCCGTCCGTGCTCCGGTCGTGGTTGTTTTTTTTTCTGGGGAGGTGCACGACTACCCGCTCAAGCGGTGCTTTGCGAAGCGGGAAAGAGCTTCTGAAATCTCCGTACCTACCCCGCTTTCTCGGGGATGTAACAGTGTTGAGTCTGCGTCCTTTCTGGCTTGTAGAGATCCTTGGAACGCTTACCGTATTTTGTTCTTAGCGACAATCGCCTACTCCTCTGTGTCTCCTAGGTCGATGCCGCCCAATCCAGGCGAACCACTGACTTCTGTTTGCAAGACCTCGGCCGGCGCAGGGGGACTTCCCATTTTGCAGAGAGTAGACAAGTGTTGGGCGGACGGACCACTGGCAACCCAGCATTCAATCATTACTTCTAATAAATCCTGATTTTGTCGGGAAAATTGCTCAGCAAAGCACACAACAAAAAAACGCTCCATTTCCTGGTCACCTGAGGAACCGCCGGAGATTATCAGGCAACACATTAATGACCGATGAAATGGAGGTGGAGGTTCCCGGTGAGGGCATCTCTTGGCAAATAAAAAGGCCGAGCTCCTTTTGAAAGTCTTTCCCCCAACCTGCTTCTTGTGCTTGGAAGTAGGAGCTGAAGCTTGGAGATTGAGCAGCCAAACTGGTACCCGGAAGAAGTGGTGCCAGGGAGAGCTTACGCTCAGCATGGTAGAGCTGAGGAACATTGGTGAGAAGCCGAACCAGCCCCAAACTGCTACCTCTGAAATCCTGTGTGAGAAAAATAAGCCCTGTCTATGCTGTTCATGTTTTAGTTACTTGTAGCCGCGGTTATATCCAACCTAATATATATAAAAGCCTCCCACTACTTTTATATTGCATGTCATTTCAACAGAAAACGACGTGTGTGGAGGTGGACGTGTTCCACCATCTACTCGTATACAAACAGCACCCCGCTCCCCTAAGGCCTTAGATCACCCCCTGTTCCCCCCCGCCCCCAGCTGTCTCCTTGAAAGCACTCGTGTCCGGTCTCCAATCTTTCTCAGTTTTCTGTATACTGCCCTGCTTCAAAAAGATCAGTTTGCGTTTGACTTCTAGTTTTACTACACAACATTAGGAATATCACCTAAGCTTTTGCAGGCTAGGTCTGTACATTCACCTAGGCTTGAGGCTCACTGACCCACCTTACTTTGCAATTTCATCTCCAGTCATTCTTTACCCACACTACATAATCCATCATCAGCTTCCTGCCCTGCTCACTCCCCAGGCCTTTACTCCTGCCCTGGAACACACTTCCTCCTGTCTTCAGGGCAGAAAGCATCATCTGAGAGAAGCCCTAGAACTTCCACAACTTTCTGCTCTGGGTTCCTAGAGGACTGTCATGGTCAGGTTCATGTGTCAACTAGGCCAGGTGGAAATGTCCGTTTGTCTGATTGGGCAAGTGCTGGCCTGTCTGTTGCTACGAGGACATTTCATGGACCTAAATCACGATGACGTCAGCTGCATCCACAGCTGATGACATTTCTAATCAGCCAAGGGGCGTGTCTTCGGCAGTGAGTAATGTTTAATCTAATCACCTAAAGGCTTTTAAGGATTCAGGGGCGACAGTCTCTCTTTCTGCTTCGGCCAGCGAGCCCCTCCTGTGGAGTTCATCCAGACCCTCCATCCGCGTCGTCAGCTTCACAGCCTGCCCTGTGGATTTTGGACTCTAGGTTCCCACGGTTGCCTGACACACTTACATAAATTTTGTATCTATAGATATTTCCTGCTGATTCTGTTTCTCTGGAGAAATAAATACAGGGACCTAATAAATACAAGGACCATCTTGCAGTACTTAATTTTTAGAGTAATTGTCCTTGGAGGGGGTTGTCTCTTCCATTAGCTGTCTGCAGGCTTCACGCAGGCACATGACGGTCAATAAATATTTAATGAACGCCTCAGTTCAAAAACTGTAAATGCAAGGCCAGTTATTCTGATCACAGAATAGCTGTGGAGTAACAGTGTCCCCCTGTTCTGGAAGCAAAAAGTGGAGCCTTTCCTAGCTATGGCCTTGAGGGAGTAACACTTTTTTTTTTTTTTTTAAACCTGATTTGTAGGTTTCTCGTTTTCTTAATGAGAAGGCTCTTGAGAAAAGCAATCAATTAATGATGTTTATTAAGTGCTCCCCACCCCCCCACTCCCAGTGCCTTGTCACTCAAGGCCCTTAATAAGTAAATTGCAGCTTCCATCCTATCCCCCCCCCCCACACACACACACACACAGCTACTGCCAAATGTAAACCAGAGGCAAAGGGACACACAATGCCACCAACCGTTCTACCCCGGTCCCCAAAATGACCGCCTGGGTAGAAAGAGTTTAGCTGATGGATATGCAAAACACTGTATAACTCTTTACCCTGTACTTGCTATTTCTTAGCATTTATACATCTTAACATTTTCAGAGACAGTACCGACATTTATTAATCCTCACAACACCCCCGTGAGGTAGGTCAACATGTCCTTTATCTTAAGAGAAATTGCAGAGGTCAAACGAACCTGCCCAAGGCTAAGAGGGCATGTTCACCCGCTCATGGGCATCTCACGGGAATATTTTTTACGAGTGAGGGTTACATGACGGACAAGACATGCAGATCTCTCAGCCAACAACAGAAAGATCAACAGTTCCGACGGCATCGGGAAACGAAACAGTAACCAGCAGATCAGTGAAGCGAGAGAACGTGCTGCTGAGAACGGCTGGAATCGTTCTGACTGGCGACGAGACCCAGACCAGATATTCCTCAGGAATGGCTTGGAAAAATGTAAACAATCTAGGAACCACTCGAGGACGGACCAGCCTTAGCCCAGAGCCCAGAGCCCGTGGTTTCCTAATGGGAGAAAAGTGAGCAAAAGACAGTGGGAAAATCCAATGACTTAATCTAACTTTAAACTACAAATGACATCATAATGTTCATTCACATTAGGAAGGCCAGTAACATTTGCAACGTTAACTGCTGACTGACGGTATCCTCTTTATCCAGCAACTTTTAGCCCAGTATTCTAATTGTTTTCCACAAACAAGTGCTGTGTCCTATAGCAGACCTCTCTTTTTCCTCTACACACCAGTCTATACACTGGCTAGATAATTACCGAATGGCTAGAGGACACAGGTCACACAGTTAGTTGGCCAAGCTAGGGACGGAATTCAGGAAGTTACAGTAGGCTCTACTCTCTGCTCCTGAATTTCAGAAACAGCCGTGTCTAACTTGCCTCTGCCCAGTTCCACCTTCTATGAAGCACTAAAAGCACACAGAGAGCAGCTCGTTCTTTTGAACTTGGTTCGATATGCCATCTTAAAAGAAGAAATAAGAAAAAAGAAAAACTAAGAACTGCACTGTAAAGCATGATATAGGAGTAGATTTATTACAGCTATTCCAAATTTCAGAGTGATACAATGACCACAGAGTTAAAAGCTATCACTGTTATCACTTTATTATACGATTGGTTTAGTCTACACGTTTAAGGCAAACATACTAATACTTTTGCTTCTTTTCAGAAATCATACTTATAAAGTTTATGTAGAGCCTGTCCCAAAACTTTTAATTTAAAATGTCTGATTAAGGGCAGGCCACGGTGGCTCAGCAGGCAAGAATGCTCGCCTGCCATGCCAGAGGACCCGGGTTCAATTCCCGGTGCCTGCCCATGTATATATATATAATGTCTGGTTAAGATTCTTTACCAGGATACATGAATGTACTATTTTCAAAGTACAATAATGTACTTTGGGACTTCCTGGAAGATGGCGGCTTAGTAAGACGCGCGGATCTTAGTTTCTTCTCCAGGACACCTACTAGGGGAGTAGAAACGATACAGAAAGCGCCCAAAGCCACAACAGAGATAAAAAAAAGACAGCGTACCCCATCCTGGAACGGCTGGCTGGCTGAGAGAAGCAGCTCGGGTGAGATCGCCGAGGCGCGCGGGCCTTACCGGGCGGGGTGGCAAGCGGCCGGAGTTACTCCCTTCCCCCTTCCCGGGCCGGCTGGGAGAATTGGAGAGGTGGTCCCCTGAAACCAAGGCGACTGGCGCCCACACCACGCGCAGCCCCCGGACCAACTGAGAGAATTGGATCGGAAACCCCCAGGCCGCGGAGAACGGTGACCCCGTGACTCCCGGGGAACGTGCACTCTCTCGGGCGGGCCGCTGCCGCTGGCGCCCTCCCGCCACGCTTGTTGCCCAGGGCCGACTAGGAAATTCGGACGGGCTCTTTCCCTGGCTGCGGCGACCAGCAACCCTCCCTGCGTTCGGACCCCGGGCCGGCTCAAGCCGCTTCGGCTAGCGAACCCCCAGGACGGCGAGAGTTTTCCAAAGTTTAAGGTCCCACAGCACCTTTTACTGGTGGGACCCGCAGACAAACGTGTGCCACGAGCGCCACCTACTGGGCAGGATAAGAAAAACAGAACCCAGAGATTTCACAGAAAAATATTACAACCTTGCTGGGTCCAACACCAAGAGAAATCTGAATAAATGCCCAGACGCCAGCAGCAGAAGATAACTGTCCACGCTCAAAAGATTGAGAATATGGCTCAGTCAAAGGAACAAACCAATAGCTCAAATGAGACACAAGAGCTGAGACAACTAATGCTGAATATACGAACAGAAATGGAAAACCTCTTCAAAAATGAAATCGATAAATTGAGGGAGGACATGAAGAGGACATGGGCTGAACATAAAGAAGAAATAGAAAAACTGAAAAAACAAATCGCAGAACTTATGGAAGTGAAGGATAAAGTAGCAAACATAGAAAAAATAATGGATAGCTACAATGATAGATTTAAAGAGACAGAAGATAGAATTAGTGATTTGGAGGATGGAACATCTGAATTCCAAAAAAGAAACAGAAACTATAGGGAAAAGAATGGAAAAATTTGAACAGGGTATCAGGGAACTCAAGGACAATATGAACCGCACAAATATACGTGTTGTGGGTGTCCCAGAAGGAGAAGAGAAGGGAAAAGGAGGAGAAAAACTAATGGAAGAAATCATCACTGAAAATTTCCCAACTCTTATGAAAGACCTAAAATTACAGATCCAAGAAGTGCAGCGCACCCCAAAGAGATTAGACCCAAATAGGCGTTCTCCAAGACACTTACTAGTTAGAATGTCAGAGGTCAAAGAGAAAGAGAAGATCTTGAAAGCAGCAAGAGAAAAACAATCCATTACATACAAGGGAAACCCAATAAGACTTTGTGTAGATTTCTCAGCAGAAACCATGGAAGCTAGAAGACAGTGGGATGATATATTTAAAATACTAAAAGAGAAAAACTGCCAACCAAGACTCCTATATCCAGCAAAATTATCCTTCAAAAATGAGGGAGAAATTAAAACATTCTCAGACAAAAAGTCACTGAAAGAATTTGTGACCAAGAGACCAGCTCTGCAAGAAATACTAAAGGGAGCACTAGAGTCAGATACAAAAAGACAGAAGAGAGAGATATGGAAAAGAGTGTAGAAAGAAGGAAAATCAGATATGATATATATAATACAAAAGGCAAAATGTTAGAGGAAAATATTATCCAAACAGTAATAACACTAAATGTCAATGGACTGAATTCCCCAATCAAAAGACATAGATTGGCAGAATGGATTAAAAAACAGGATCCTTCTATATGCTGTCTACAGGAAACACATCTTAGACCCAAAGATAAACATAGGTTGAAAGTGAAAGGTTGGGAAAAGATATTTCATGCAAATAACAACCAGAAAAGAGCAGGAGTGGCTATACTAATATCCAACAAATTAGACTTCAAATGTAAAACAGTTAAAAGAGACAAAGAAGGACACTATATACTAATAAAAGGAACAATTAAACAAGAAGACATAACAATCATAAATATTTACGCACCGAATCAGAATGCCCCAAAATACGTGAGGAATATACTGCAAACACTGAAAAGGGAAATAGACTCATATACCATAATAGTTGGAGACTTCAACTCACCACTCTCATCAAGGGACAGAACATCTAGACAGAGGATCAACAAAGAAATAGAGAATCTGAATATTACTATAAATGAACTAGACTTAATAGACATTTATAGGACATTACATCCCACAACAGCAGGATACACCTTTTTCTCAAGTGCTCATGGATCATTCTCAAAGATAGACCATATGCTGGGTCACAAAGCAAGTCTTAACAAATTTAAAAAGATTGAAATCTTACACAACACTTTCTCGGACCATAAAGGAATGATGTTGGAAATCAATAATAGGCAGAGTGCCAGAAAATTCACAAATACGTGGAGGCTCAACAACACACTCCTAAACAACGACTGGGTCAAAGAAGAAATTGCAAGAGAAATTAGCAAATACCTCGAGGCGAATGAAAATGAAAACACAACATATCAAAACTTATGGGACGCAGCAAAGGCAGTGCTAAGAGGGAAATTTATTGCTCTAAATGCCTATATCAGAAAAGAAGAAAAGGCAAAAATTCAGGAATTAACTATCCATTTGGAAGAACTGGAGAAAGAACAGCAAGCTAACCCCAAAGCAAGCAAAAGGAAAGAAATAACAAAGATTAGAGCACAAATAAATGAAATTGAAAACATGAAAACAATAGAGAAAATCAATAAGGCCAGAAGTTGGTTCTATGAAAAAATCAATAAGATTGATGGGCCCTTAGCAAGATTGACAAAAAGAAGAAGAGAGCGGATGCAAATAAATAAGATCAGAAATGGAAGAGGAGACATAACTACTGACCTCACAGAAATAAAGGAGGTAATAACAGGATACTATGAACAACTTTACGCTAATAAATACAACAATTTAGAGGAAATGGACGGGTTCCTGGAAAGACATGAACAACCAACTTTGACTCAAGAAGACATAGATGACCTCAACAAACCAATCACAAGTAAAGAAATTGAATTAGTCATTCAAAAGCTTCCTAAAAAGAAAAGTCCAGGACCAGATGGCTTCACATGTGAATTCTACCAAACGTTCCAGAAAGAATTAGTACCAATTCTCTTCAAACTCTTCAAAAAAATCGAAGTGGAGGGAAAACTACCTAATTCATTCTATGAAGCCAACATCACCCTCATACCAAAACCAGGCAAAGATATTACAAAAAAAGAAAACTACAGACCAATCTCTCTAATGAATACAGATGCAAAAATCCTCAATAAAATTCTAGCAAATCGTATCCAACAACACATTAAAAGAATTATACATCATGACCAAGTAGGATTCATCCCAGGTATGCAAGGATGGTTCAACATAAGAAAATCAATTAATGTAATACACCATATCAACAAATCAAAGCAGAAAAATCACATGATCATCTCAATTGATGCAGAGAAGGCATTCGACAAGATTCAACATCCTTTCCTGTTGAAAACACTTCAAAAGATAGGAATACAAGGGAACTTCCTTAAAATGATAGAGGGAATATATGAAAAACCCACAGCTAATATCATCCTCAATGGGGAAAAATTGAAAACTTTCCCCCTAAGATCAGGAACAAGACAAGGATGTCCACTATCACCACTATTATTCAACATTGTGTTGGAGGTTCTAGCCAGAGCAATTAGACAAGAAAAAGAAATACAAGGCATCAAAATTGGAAAGGAAGAAGTAAAACTATCACTGTTTGCAGACGATATGATACTATACGTCGAAAACCCGGAAAAATCCACAACAAAACTACTAGAGCTAATAAATGAGTACAGCAAAGTAGCAGGTTACAAGATCAACATTCAAAAATCTGTAGCATTTCTATACACTCATAATGAACAAGCTGAGGGGGAAATCAAGAAACGAATCCCATTTACAATTGCAACTAAAAGAATAAAATACCTAGGAATAAATTTAACTAAAGAGACAAAAAAACCTATATAAAGAAAACTACAAAAAACTGCTAAAAGAAATCACAGAAGACCTAAATAGATGGAAGGGCATACCGTGTTCATGGATTGGAAGACTAAATATAGTTAAGATGTCAATCCTACCTAAATTGATTTACAGATTCAATGCAATACCAATCAAAATCCCAACAACTTATTTTTCAGAAATAGAAAAACCAATAAGCAAATTTATCTGGAAGGGCAGGGTGCCCCGAATTGCTAAAAACATCTTGAGGAAAAAAAACGAAGCTGGAGGTCTCGCGCTGCCTGACTTTAAGGCATATTATGAAGCCACAGTGGTCAAAACAGCATGGTATTGGCATAAAGATAGATATGTCGACCAATGGAATCGAATAGAGTGCTCAGATATAGACCCTCTCATCTATGGACATTTGATCTTTGATAAGGCAGTCAAGCCAACTCACCTGGGACAGAGCAGTCTCTTCAATAAATGGTGCCTAGAGAACTGGATATCCATATGCAAAAGAATGAAAGAAGACCCATCTCTCACACCCTATACAAAAGTTAACTCAAAATGGATCAAAGATCTAAACATTAGGTCTAAGACCATAAAACAGTTAGAGGAAAATGTTGGGAGATATCTTATGGATCTTACAACTGGAGGCGGTTTTATGGACCTTAAACCTAAAGCAAGAGCACTGAAGAAGGAAATAAATAAATGGGAACTCCTCAAAATTAAACACTTTTGTGCATCAAAGAACTTCATCAAGAAAGCAGAAAGACAGCCTACACAATGGGAGACCATATTTGGAAACGACATATCAGATAAAGGTCTAGTATCCAGAATTTATAAAGAGATTGTTCATCTCAACAACAAAAAGACAGCCAACCCAATTACAAAATGGGAAAAAGACTTGAACAGACACCTCTCAGAAGAGGAAATACGGATGGCCAAGAGGCACATGAAGAGATGCTCAATGTCCCTGGCCATTAGAGAAATGCAAATCAAAACCACAATGAGATATCATCTCACACCCACCAGAATGGCCATTATCAACAAAACAGAAAATGACAAGTGCTGGAGAGGATGCGGAGAAAGAGGCACACTTATCCACTGTTGGTGGGAATGTCAAAGGGTGCAACCACTGTGGAAGGCAGTTTGGCGGTTCCTCAAAAAGCTGAATATAGAATTGCCATACGACCCAGCAATACCATTGCTAGGTATCTACTCAAAGGACTTAAGGGCAAAGACACAAACGGACATTTGCACACCAATGTTTATAGCAGCATTATTTACAATTGCAAAGAGATGGAAACAGCCAAAATCTCCATCAACAGAAGAGTGGCTAAACAAACTGTGGTATATACATACGATGGAATATTATGCAGCTTTAAGACAAGATAAACTTATGAACCATGTAATAACATGGATGGACCTAGAGAATATTATGCTGAGTGAATCCAGCCAAAAACTAAAGGACAAATACTGTATGGTCCCACTGATGTGAACGGACATTCGAGAATAAACTTGAAATATGTCATTGGTAACAGAGTTCAGCAGGAGTTAGAAACAGGGTAAGACAATGGGTAATTGAAGCTGAAGGGATACAGACTGTGCAACAGGACTAGATACAAAAACTCAAAAATGGACAGCACAATAATACCTAATTGTAAAGTAATCATGTTAAAACACTGAATGAAGCTGCATCTGAGCTATAGGTTTTTGTTTTGTTTTGTGTTGTTTTGTTTTGATTTTACTATTATTACTTTTATTTTTTTCTCTATATTAACATTCTATATCTTTTTCGGTTATGTTGCTAGTTCTTCTAAACCAATGCAAATGTACTAAGAAATGATGATCATGCATCTATGTGATGATGTTAAGAATTAATGATTGCATGTGTAGAATGGTATGATCTCTAAATGTTGGGTTAATTTCTTTTTTTCCGTTAATTAAAAAAAAAAAAAAAAGAGAAGGGATAATTGGAGATGAAGGGATACAGACTGTACAACGGGACTGGATATAAAAACTCAGAAATGGACAGCACGATACTACCCAATTGTAATGCAATTATGTTAAAACACTGAATGAAGCTGCATGTGAGGTATAGGTTTTTTGTTTTTGTTTTTTTTGTTTTTTTTTCTTTCTATTATTGTTTTAATTCTTATTCTGTTGTCTTTTTATTTCTTTTTCTAAATTGATGCAAATGTACTAAGAAATGATGAATATGCAACTATGTGATGTTATTAAGAATTACTGATTGTACATGTAGATTGGAATGATTTCTAATTGTTTTGTTAATTCTTTTTTTAATTAATAAAAAAAAAACTTACTTAAAATTAAAAAAAATAATAATGTACTTTGAAAGGGTTAAACTTAGAAATTATTTACAGGTAAGTAGGATTGGCAGCCATAAAGAACACTATTTAAAAAATAAACGGTTATAGAGGCTGCTGTAAAAAAGGTCTGAACTTGGGATTTGAATAGGAAGAGTGCACGATGATCGACAGCTGTCCCAGGGAGCACATGGGTGCAGGGGTGCAGCAATACCCCACTCAGCCTGGAACCACCTGTGGATGGCACCTCTCCACTGTTTCTCAGGAAAAAGGAGAGTATATGCACGTCAGCTGTCTCTCTCTGTTTCCAGTGAGCAGTAAATGCGTAACGTCATTAAGAAAAGGAAGATAAAATGGAAGGAAGGCAGCCCTTTTTGCAGTGTGTGGTTTGCGTGTCTCCATTTAACACCGCCAGGCAGTTCTGCAGTAACTGTAGGTTACCCTAAAAAGGAAGGGAATATTACTATTAATTTGTTGGGTTCAAACAGTTTGGAAGTCTTTTCTGAAAATATAGAGCATTATAATCCCATAATCTTAAGGTTTTTTTTGTTAAAATATTAGCATTTTGGAAACAACTACTCATTATAGACCAAGATTTAAAGACGGAAACTGCATCATTCGATTCATGCACAATAAGATTTTCAACAGCATCAGATTCTTCTGTAGATAAATTTCTTTCTAGACCAATACTATCGTTCAGCCTGTTCTAGTGGGGGATGAAATATTTTGTCCAAGTTAAACTACACGACACTTTCTGATTGTTTTTAAAATAGGCTCAATCACTGCTCCAGCCATTAAAATATGTATTAGCATAAATTATACCAGTTTTTACAGGAAGACTAAAATGACATACAGGTATTCTACAAAATTCATTTGTAAATACACGAACTCCCATCTAAATGTAAAGATGTGTAAAGACAAATTTAAAATATTTATATTACATGAATGTATATGTGGGGAAAAAGGGGAAGCTTTTCCTTAGAGTAGAAAGTCAACTACAAATATAAAGAGAATGAAACTAGAAAAACACCACTTGGAAACCATAATAGTTGATAAATAGTTAACACATAATGAGTAGATCATGTTATACATAACGATAGTTGATTGGGCAGGAATCATCAATGGATGCTAAAATCAGTGCATGGCTGCACAATGCAACCCTGTAATCACTAACCATGTGTACCTGTTAAAATTGCAAATGTCTGTTAATTAAAATTCAATAAAACTTAAAAACTCAGTTTCTCAGTTGTTGTACTACCCATATTTCCAGTGCTCGGTAGCCACACATGGCTGGAGGCTACTGTACTAGACAGCGCTCATTAGAGAACGTTTCTGTCATCTCACAGAGTTCCAGTGGACAGTGCTGGTTGAGTAATGGGATAGTTACATAGTGTGGTAGTTAGATTCAGTGTCAACTTGGCCAGGTGAATGTGCCTAGTTCTGTTGCTGTGGACATGAGCCAATGGTACGTGAACCTCATCTGTTGCTGATCACATCTGCAGTCAGCTAGGAGGCAGGCCTGCTGCAATGAATGATGTTCGACTTAATTGGCTGGTGCTTAAATGAGAGCACAACGTAGCACAGCCCAAGCTGCTCAGCATGCCTCATCTCAGCACTGGCAGCTCAGCCCAGGCCTTTGGAGATGAAGAAAGAAGTAACCCTGGGGAGAGGCTGGAGAGAAGGCCAACAGAGATCACCCTGTGCCTTCCCACGTAAGAAAGAACCTCAGTTGAAAGTTAGCTGTCTTTCCTCCGAAGAACTAACGAAATAAATCCCCTTTTATTAAAAGCCAATCCGTCTTAGTGTGTTGGATTCCGGCAGCTAGCAAACTAGAACACATAGTTTCCTCACAGGATAATTCTTCTTCTTTTTAATTTTTATTAATAAAATCAATCAACATACAACACATTCTTAACATATGAACATCCCATACTCGGTTTGCAATCAATGGCTCACAATATCATCACATAGTTGTATGTTCATCACCATGATCATTTGTCAGAAAATTTACATCACTCCAGAAAAAGAAATAAAAAAGAAAAAATCCTTACATACCATACCCCTTACCCCTCCCTCTCATTGAACACTAGTACTTCCCTCCACCCAATTTATTTTAACGTTTGTTCCCATTATTTATTGACTTTTGATCTATATTTTTTTACTCATCTGTCCATACCATAGATAAAAGGAGCATCACAACAAGGTTTTCACATCTTGTTTCACACAGTCACTTTGTGAAAGCTATATCATTACACAATTATCTTAGAGAAACATGGCTACTGGAACACAGCTCTACGGTTTCAGGCATTTCCCTCTAGCCTCTCGAACACACCTTACACTAAAAAGGGGTTATCTATATAACGCATAAGAATAACCTCCAGGATAACCTCTCAACTCTGCTTGAAACCTCTCTCGGCCACTGACACTTTATTTTGTCTCATTTCTCTCTTCCCCCTTTTGGTCTAGAAGTTTTCCTCAATCCCTTGATGCTGAGTCTCCGCTCATTCTAGGATTTCTGTCCCACGTTGCCAGGGAGGTTTGCACCCCTGGGAGTCATGTCCCATGTTGAGAGGGGGAGGGGGGTGAGTTTGCTTGCTGTGTTGGCTGAGCGATAGGCCGCATCTGAGCAACAAAAAAAGTTCTCTAGGGGTGATTCTTGGGCCTAATTTTTAGTAGACTTAAGCTATCCTTTGCGGGGATAAGTTTCATATGAACAAACCCCAAGATTGAGGGCTCAGCCTATTGATTTTGTTGTCCTCACTGCTTGCGAGAATATCAGGCCTTCTCCAAATGGGGAAGTTGAATTTTCCCTCTTTCTCACCATTCCCCTAAGGGGGCTTCGCAAAAACTTTTTTATTCACTGTTCAAATCACTCTGGGATTTACCGGGGCATCACTCCAGACAAACCTCCAAAATCTCATGCCCTACTCAAGGTTCCATGCACTTATGGTGTTCAATTAAGCTGTCCATATAAGCTATATTAGAAGATGCACTAGTCAAAATGTTTTGTATCAAATAAACATTTTTTGCTTTATTCTCACACATAAGTTAACATTTTAAAATACGCGTTACCATCTGTTTTCAACACCCTGCGATATTGTCATTCCTTTGTTCTTCCTCATGCAAAAACATTTTTTAATTTGTATATTTAGTCACTATTGTTGTACACTGCAAGCATTCCTAGATTATACCATCTCAGTCTTTATCATCTGTCTTTCCTTCGGATTTCATTTGTGCCCTCAGCCCTCCTCCCCCTATCATTCTCACATTCAGCTTCCTTCAGTGTACTAAAGTTATTGTGCTACACTTAAGTAGTATTGTGCTATCCATTTCTCAATTTTTACAATCAGTCCTGTTGCACAATCCTCACAAGATACTGAAGTCCAAGGTGTAAAATGGTAACTTTGGCAATGAGACACCTGGAAGACCTCACAACCAAACTATCCAAGTCAACAATGCCTGTAAGACAACTAATCAACAGCCTGTGCCTCCTGATGGGATGCAGTGAGAAGACCGCAGCATCATCTCTGTGGCGTTGCTGCCGAAAGTGTGTAACCTAAATCCAATTGTTCGGGAATATTAGACTGTTCTAGTTTGCTAGCTGCCGGAATCCAACACACTAAGACGGATTGGCTTTTAATAAAAGGGGATTTATTTCGTTAGTTCTTCGGAGGAAAGACAGCTAACTTTCAACTGAGGTTCTTTCTTACGTGGGAAGGCACAGGGTGATCTCTGTTGGCCTTCTCTCCAGCCTCTCCCCAGGGTTACTTCTTTCTTCATCTCCAAAGGCCTGGGCTGAGCTGCCAGTGCTGAGATGAGGCATGCTGAGCAGCTTGGGCTGTGCTACGTTGTGCTCTCATTTAAGCACCAGCCAATTAAGTCGAACATCATTCATTGCAGCAGGCCTGCCTCCTAGCTGACTGCAGATGTGATCAGCAACAGATGAGGTTCACGTACCATTGGCTCATGTCCACAGCAACAGAACTAGGCACATTCACCTGGCCAAGTTGACACTGAATCTAACTACCACACTATGTAACTATCCCATTACTCAACCAGCACTGTCCACTGGAACTCTGTGAGATGACAGAAACGTTCTCTAATGAGCGCTGTCTAGTACAGTAGCCTCCAGCCATGTGTGGCTACCGAGCACTGGAAATATGGGTAGTACAACAACTGAGAAACTGAGTTTTTAAGTTTTATTGAATTTTAATTAACAGACATTTGCAATTTTAACAGGTACACATGGTTAGTGATTACAGGGTTGCATTGTGCAGCCATGCACTGATTTTAGCATCCATTGATGATTCCTGCCCAATCAACTATCGTTATGTATAACATGATCTACTCATTATGTGTTAACTATTTATCAACTATTATGGTTTCCAAGTGGTGTTTTTCTAGTTTCATTCTCTTTATATTTGTAGTTGACTTTCTACTCTAAGGAAAAGCTTCCCCTTTTTCCCCACATATACATTCATGTAATATAAATATTTTAAATTTGTCTTTACACATCTTTACATTTAGATGGGAGTTCGTGTATTTACAAATGAATTTTGTAGAATACCTGTATGTCATTTTAGTCTTCCTGTAAAAACTGGTATAATTTATGCTAATACATATTTTAATGGCTGGAGCAGTGATTGAGCCTATTTTAAAAACAATCAGAAAGTGTCGTGTAGTTTAACTTGGACAAAATATTTCATCCCCCACTAGAACAGGCTGAACGATAGTATTGGTCTAGAAAGAAATTTATCTACAGAAGAATCTGATGCTGTTGAAAATCTTATTGTGCATGAATCGAATGATGCAGTTTCCGTCTTTAAATCTTGGTCTATAATGAGTAGTTGTTTCCAAAATGCTAATATTTTAACAAAAAAAACCTTAAGATTATGGGATTATAATGCTCTATATTTTCAGAAAAGACTTCCAAACTGTTTGAACCCAACAAATTAATAGTAATATTCCCTTCCTTTTTAGGGTAACCTACAGTTACTGCAGAACTGCCTGGCGGTGTTAAATGGAGACACGCAAACCACACACTGCAAAAAGGGCTGCCTTCCTTCCATTTTATCTTCCTTTTCTTAATGACGTTACGCATTTACTGCTCACTGGAAACAGAGAGAGACAGCTGACGTGCATATACTCTCCTTTTTCCTGAGAAACAGTGGAGAGGTGCCATCCACAGGTGGTTCCAGGCTGAGTGGGGTATTGCTGCACCCCTGCACCCATGTGCTCCCTGGGACAGCTGTCGATCATCGTGCACTCTTCCTATTCAAATCCCAAGTTCAGACCTTTTTTACAGCAGCCTCTATAACCGTTTATTTTTTAAATAGTGTTCTTTATGGCTGCCAATCCTACTTACCTGTAAATAATTTCTAAGTTTAACCCTTTCAAAGTACATTATTATTTTTTTTAATTTTAAGTAAGTTTTTTTTTTATTAATTAAAAAAAGAATTAACAAAACAATTAGAAATCATTCCAATCTACATGTACAATCAGTAATTCTTAATAACATCACATAGTTGCATATTCATCATTTCTTAGTACATTTGCATCAATTTAGAAAAAGAAATAAAAAGACAACAGAATAAGAATTAAAACAATAATAGAAAGAAAAAAAAACAAAAAAAACAAAAACAAAAAACCTATACCTCACATGCAGCTTCATTCAGTGTTTTAACATAATTGCATTACAATTGGGTAGTATCGTGCTGTCCATTTCTGAGTTTTTATATCCAGTCCCGTTGTACAGTCTGTATCCCTTCATCTCCAATTATCCCTTCTCTTTTTTTTTTTTTTTAATTAACGGAAAAAAAGAAATTAACCCAACATTTAGAGATCATACCATTCTACACATGCAATCATTAATTCTTAACATCATCACATAGATGCATGATCATCGTTTCTTAGTACATTTGCATTGGTTTAGAAGAACTAGCAACATAACCGAAAAAGATATAGAATGTTAATATAGAGAAAAAAATAAAAGTAATAATAGTAAAATCAAAACAAAACAACACAAAACAAAACAAAAACCTATAGCTCAGATGCAGCTTCATTCAGTGTTTTAACATGATTACTTTACAATTAGGTATTATTGTGCTGTCCATTTTTGAGTTTTTGTATCTAGTCCTGTTGCACAGTCTGTATCCCTTCAGCTTCAATTACCCATTGTCTTACCCTGTTTCTAACTCCTGCTGAACTCTGTTACCAATGACATATTTCAAGTTTATTCTCGAATGTCCGTTCACATCAGTGGGACCATACAGTATTTGTCCTTTAGTTTTTGGCTGGATTCACTCAGCATAATATTCTCTAGGTCCATCCATGTTATTACATGGTTCATAAGTTTATCTTGTCTTAAAGCTGCATAATATTCCATCGTATGTATATACCACAGTTTGTTTAGCCACTCTTCTGTTGATGGAGATTTTGGCTGTTTCCATCTCTTTGCAATTGTAAATAATGCTGCTATAAACATTGGTGTGCAAATGTCCGTTTGTGTCTTTGCCCTTAAGTCCTTTGAGTAGATACCTAGCAATGGTATTGCTGGGTCGTATGGCAATTCTATATTCAGCTTTTTGAGGAACCGCCAAACTGCCTTCCACAGTGGTTGCACCCTTTGACATTCCCACCAACAGTGGATAAGTGTGCCTCTTTCTCCGCATCCTCTCCAGCACTTGTCATTTTCTGTTTTGTTGATAATGGCCATTCTGGTGGGTGTGAGATGATATCTCATTGTGGTTTTGATTTGCATTTCTCTAATGGCCAGGGACATTGAGCATCTCTTCATGTGCCTCTTGGCCATCCGTATTTCCTCTTCTGAGAGGTGTCTGTTCAAGTCTTTTCCCCATTTTGTAATTGGGTTGGCTGTCTTTTTGTTGTTGAGATGAACAATCTCTTTATAAATTCTGGATACTAGACCTTTATCTGATATGTCGTTTCCAAATATGGTCTCCCATTGTGTAGGCTGTCTTTCTGCTTTCTTGATGAAGTTCTTTGATGCACAAAAGTGTTTAATTTTGAGGAGTTCCCATTTATTTATTTCCTTCTTCAGTGCTCTTGCTTTAGGTTTAAGGTCCATAAAACCGCCTCCAGTTGTAAGATCCATAAGATATCTCCCAACATTTTCCTCTAACTGTTTTATGGTCTTAGACCTAATGTTTAGATCTTTGATCCATTTTGAGTTAACTTTTGTATAGGGTGTGAGAGATGGGTCTTCTTTCATTCTTTTGCATATGGATATCCAGTTCTCTAGGCACCATTTATTGAAGAGACTGCTCTGTCCCAGGTGAGTTGGCTTGACTGCCTTATCAAAGATCAAATGTCCATAGATGAGAGGGTCTATATCTGAGCACTCTATTCGATTCCATTGGTCGACATATCTATCTTTATGCCAATACCATGCTGTTTTGACCACTGTGGCTTCATAATATGCCTTAAAGTCAGGCAGCGCGAGACCTCCAGCTTCGTTTTTTTTCCTCAAGATGTTTTTAGCAATTCGGGGCACCCTGCCCTTCCAGATAAATTTGCTTATTGGTTTTTCTATTTCTGAAAAATAAGTTGTTGGGATTTTGATTGGTATTGCATTGAATCTGTAAATCAATTTAGGTAGGATTGACATCTTAACTATATTTAGTCTTCCAATCCATGAACACGGTATGCCCTTCCATCTATTTAGGTCTTCTGTGATTTCTTTTAGCAGTTTTTTGTAGTTTTCTTTATATAGGTTTTTTTGTCTCTTTAGTTAAATTTATTCCTAGGTATTTTATTCTTTTAGTTGCAATTGTAAATGGGATTCGTTTCTTGATTTCCCCCTCAGCTTGTTCATTATGAGTGTATAGAAATGCTACAGATTTTTGAATGTTGATCTTGTAACCTGCTACTTTGCTGTACTCATTTATTAGCTCTAGTAGTTTTGTTGTGGATTTTTCCGGGTTTTCGACGTATAGTATCATATCGTCTGCAAACAGTGATAGTTTTACTTCTTCCTTTCCAATTTTGATGCCTTGTATTTCTTTTTCTTGTCTAATTGCTCTGGCTAGAACCTCCAACACAATGTTGAATAATAGTGGTGATAGTGGACATCCTTGTCTTGTTCCTGATCTTAGGGGGAAAGTTTTCAATTTTTCCCCATTGAGGATGATATTAGCTGTGGGTTTTTCATATATTCCCTCTATCATTTTAAGGAAGTTCCCTTGTATTCCTATCTTTTGAAGTGTTTTCAACAGGAAAGGATGTTGAATCTTGTCGAATGCCTTCTCTGCATCAATTGAGATGATCATGTGATTTTTCTGCTTTGATTTGTTGATATGGTGTATTACATTAATTGATTTTCTTATGTTGAACCATCCTTGCATACCTGGGATGAATCCTACTTGGTCATGATGTATAATTCTTTTAATGTGTTGTTGGATACGATTTGCTAGAATTTTATTGAGGATTTTTGCATCTGTATTCATTAGAGAGATTGGTCTGTAGTTTTCTTTTTTTGTAACATCTTTGCCTGGTTTTGGTATGAGGGTGATGTTGGCTTCATAGAATGAATTAGGTAGTTTTCCCTCCACTTCGATTTTTTTGAAGAGTTTGAAGAGAATTGGTACTAATTCTTTCTGGAACGTTTGGTAGAATTCACATGTGAAGCCATCTGGTCCTGGACTTTTCTTTTTAGGAAGCTTTTGAATGACTAATTCAATTTCTTTACTTGTGATTGGTTTGTTGAGGTCATCTATGTCTTCTTGAGTCAAAGTTGGTTGTTCATGTCTTTCCAGGAACCCGTCCATTTCCTCTAAATTGTTGTATTTATTAGCGTAAAGTTGTTCATAGTATCCTGTTATTACCTCCTTTATTTCTGTGAGGTCAGTAGTTATGTCTCCTCTTCCATTTCTGATCTTATTTATTTGCATCCGCTCTCTTCTTCTTTTTGTCAATCTTGCTAAGGGCCCATCAATCTTATTGATTTTTTCATAGAACCAACTTCTGGCCTTATTGATTTTCTCTATTGTTTTCATGTTTTCAATTTCATTTATTTGTGCTCTAATCTTTGTTATTTCTTTCCTTTTGCTTGCTTTGGGGTTAGCTTGCTGTTCTTTCTCCAGTTCTTCCAAATGGATAGTTAATTCCTGAATTTTTGCCTTTTCTTCTTTTCTGATATAGGCATTTAGAGCAATAAATTTCCCTCTTAGCACTGCCTTTGCTGCGTCCCATAAGTTTTGATATGTTGTGTTTTCATTTTCATTCGCCTCGAGGTATTTGCTAATTTCTCTTGCAATTTCTTCTTTGACCCAGTCGTTGTTTAGGAGTGTGTTGTTGAGCCTCCACGTATTTGTGAATTTTCTGGCACTCTGCCTATTATTGATTTCCAACATCATTCCTTTATGGTCCGAGAAAGTGTTGTGTAAGATTTCAATCTTTTTAAATTTGTTAAGACTTGCTTTGTGACCCAGCATATGGTCTATCTTTGAGAATGATCCATGAGCACTTGAGAAAAAGGTGTATCCTGCTGTTGTGGGATGTAATGTCCTATAAATGTCTATTAAGTCTAGTTCATTTATAGTAATATTCAGATTCTCTATTTCTTTGTTGATCCTCTGTCTAGATGTTCTGTCCCTTGATGAGAGTGGTGAGTTGAAGTCTCCAACTATTATGGTATATGAGTCTATTTCCCTTTTCAGTGTTTGCAGTATATTCCTCACGTATTTTGGGGCATTCTGATTCGGTGCGTAAATATTTATGATTGTTATGTCTTCTTGTTTAATTGTTCCTTTTATTAGTATATAGTGTCCTTCTTTGTCTCTTTTAACTGTTTTACATTTGAAGTCTAATTTGTTGGATATTAGTATAGCCACTCCTGCTCTTTTCTGGTTGTTATTTGCATGAAATATCTTTTCCCAACCTTTCACTTTCAACCTATGTTTATCTTTGGGTCTAAGATGTGTTTCCTGTAGACAGCATATAGAAGGATCCTGTTTTTTAATCCATTCTGCCAATCTATGTCTTTTGATTGGGGAATTCAGTCCATTGACATTTAGTGTTATTACTGTTTGGATAATATTTTCCTCTAACATTTTGCCTTTTGTATTATATATATCATATCTGATTTTCCTTCTTTCTACACTCTTTTCCATATCTCTCTCTTCTGTCTTTTTGTATCTGACTCTAGTGCTCCCTTTAGTATTTCTTGCAGAGCTGGTCTCTTGGTCACAAATTCTTTCAGTGACTTTTTGTCTGAGAATGTTTTAATTTCTCCCTCATTTTTGAAGGATAATTTTGCTGGATATAGGAGTCTTGGTTGGCAGTTTTTCTCTTTTAGTATTTTAAATATATCATCCCACTGTCTTCTAGCTTCCATGGTTTCTGCTGAGAAATCTACACAAAGTCTTATTGGGTTTCCCTTGTATGTAATGGATTGTTTTTCTCTTGCTGCTTTCAAGATCTTCTCTTTCTCTTTGACCTCTGACATTCTAACTAGTAAGTGTCTTGGAGAACGCCTATTTGGGTCTAATCTCTTTGGGGTGCGCTGCACTTCTTGGATCTGTAATTTTAGGTCTTTCATAAGAGTTGGGAAATTTTCAGTGAAAATTTCTTCCATTAGTTTTTCTCCTCCTTTTCCCTTCTCTTCTCCTTCTGGGACACCCACAACACGTATATTTGTGCGGTTCATATTGTCCTTGAGTTCCCTGATACCCTGTTCAAATTTTTCCATTCTTTTCCCTATAGTTTCTGTTTCTTTTTTGGAATTCAGATGTTCCATCCTCCAAATCACTAATTCTATCTTCTGTCTCTTTAAATCTATCATTGTAGCTATCCATTATTTTTTCTATGTTTGCTACTTTATCCTTCACTTCCATAAGTTCTGCGATTTGTTTTTTCAGTTTTTCTATTTCTTCTTTATGTTCAGCCCATGTCCTCTTCATGTCCTCCCTCAATTTATCGATTTCATTTTTGAAGAGGTTTTCCATTTCTGTTCGTATATTCAGCATTAGTTGTCTCAGCTCTTGTGTCTCATTTGAGCTATTGGTTTGTTCCTTTGACTGAGCCATATTCTCAATCTTCTGAGCGTGGACAGTTATCTTCTGCTGCTGGCGTCTGGGCATTTATTCAGATTTCTCTTGGTGTTGGACCCAGCAAGGTTGTAATATTTTTCTGTGAAATCTCTGGGTTCTGTTTTTCTTATCCTGCCCAGTAGGTGGCGCTCGTGGCACACGTTTGTCTGCGGGTCCCACCAGTAAAAGGTGCTGTGGGACCTTAAACTTTGGAAAACTCTCGCCGTCCTGGGGGTTCGCTAGCCGAAGCGGCTTGAGCCGGCCCGGGGTCCGAACGCAGGGAGGGTTGCTGGTCGCCGCAGCCAGGGAAAGAGCCCGTCCGAATTTCCTAGTCGGCCCTGGGCAACAAGCGTGGCGGGAGGGCGCCAGCGGCAGCGGCCCGCCCGAGAGAGTGCACGTTCCCCGGGAGTCACGGGGTCACCGTTCTCCGCGGCCTGGGGGTTTCCGATCCAATTCTCTCAGTTGGTCCGGGGGCTGCGCGTGGTGTGGGCGCCAGTCGCCTTGGTTTCAGGGGACCACCTCTCCAATTCTCCCAGCCGGCCCGGGAAGGGGGAAGGGAGTAACTCCGGCCGCTTGCCACCCCGCCCGGTAAGGCCCGCGCGCCTCGGCGATCTCACCCGAGCTGCTTCTCTCAGCCAGCCAGCCGTTCCAGGATGGGGTACGCTGTCTTTTTTTTATCTCTGTTGTGGCTTTGGGCGCTTTCTGTATCGTTTCTACTCCCCTAGTAGGTGTCCTGGAGAAGAAACTAAGATCCGCGCGTCTTACTAAGCCGCCATCTTCCAGGAAGTCCCAAAGTACATTATTGTACTTTGAAAATAGTACATTCATGTATCCTGGTAAAGAATCTTAACCAGACATTATATATATATACATGGGCAGGCACCGGGAATTGAACCCGGGTCCTCTGGCATGGCAGGCGAGCATTCTTGCCTGCTGAGCCACCGTGGCCTGCCCTTAATCAGACATTTTAAATTAAAAGTTTTGGGACAGGCTCTACATAAACTTTATAAGTATGATTTCTGAAAAGAAGCAAAAGTATTAGTATGTTTGCCTTAAACGTGTAGACTAAACCAATCGTATAATAAAGTGATAACAGTGATAGCTTTTAACTCTGTGGTCATTGTATCACTCTGAAATTTGGAATAGCTGTAATAAATCTACTCCTATATCATGCTTTACAGTGCAGTTCTTAGTTTTTCTTTTTTCTTATTTCTTCTTTTAAGATG
This sequence comes from Tamandua tetradactyla, assembly GCF_023851605.1. Lineage (NCBI taxonomy): Eukaryota > Metazoa > Chordata > Mammalia > Pilosa > Myrmecophagidae > Tamandua > Tamandua tetradactyla. Next base: position 49,263,413 of record NC_135334.1, on the reverse strand, counting down.
GCATATCGAACCAAGTTCAAAAGAACGAGCTGCTCTCTGTGTGCTTTTAGTGCTTCATAGAAGGTGGAACTGGGCAGAGGCAAGTTAGACACGGCTGTTTCTGAAATTCAGGAGCAGAGAGTAGAGCCTACTGTAACTTCCTGAATTCCGTCCCTAGCTTGGCCAACTAACTGTGTGACCTGTGTCCTCTAGCCATTCGGTAATTATCTAGCCAGTGTATAGACTGGTGTGTAGAGGAAAAAGAGAGGTCTGCTATAGGACACAGCACTTGTTTGTGGAAAACAATTAGAATACTGGGCTAAAAGTTGCTGGATAAAGAGGATACCGTCAGTCAGCAGTTAACGTTGCAAATGTTACTGGCCTTCCTAATGTGAATGAACATTATGATGTCATTTGTAGTTTAAAGTTAGATTAAGTCATTGGATTTTCCCACTGTCTTTTGCTCACTTTTCTCCCATTAGGAAACCACGGGCTCTGGGCTCTGGGCTAAGGCTGGTCCGTCCTCGAGTGGTTCCTAGATTGTTTACATTTTTCCAAGCCATTCCTGAGGAATATCTGGTCTGGGTCTCGTCGCCAGTCAGAACGATTCCAGCCGTTCTCAGCAGCACGTTCTCTCGCTTCACTGATCTGCTGGTTACTGTTTCGTTTCCCGATGCCGTCGGAACTGTTGATCTTTCTGTTGTTGGCTGAGAGATCTGCATGTCTTGTCCGTCATGTAACCCTCACTCGTAAAAAATATTCCCGTGAGATGCCCATGAGCGGGTGAACATGCCCTCTTAGCCTTGGGCAGGTTCGTTTGACCTCTGCAATTTCTCTTAAGATAAAGGACATGTTGACCTACCTCACGGGGGTGTTGTGAGGATTAATAAATGTCGGTACTGTCTCTGAAAATGTTAAGATGTATAAATGCTAAGAAATAGCAAGTACAGGGTAAAGAGTTATACAGTGTTTTGCATATCCATCAGCTAAACTCTTTCTACCCAGGCGGTCATTTTGGGGACCGGGGTAGAACGGTTGGTGGCATTGTGTGTCCCTTTGCCTCTGGTTTACATTTGGCAGTAGCTGTGTGTGTGTGTGTGTGTGGGGGGGGGATAGGATGGAAGCTGCAATTTACTTATTAAGGGCCTTGAGTGACAAGGCACTGGGAGTGGGGGGGTGGGGAGCACTTAATAAACATCATTAATTGATTGCTTTTCTCAAGAGCCTTCTCATTAAGAAAACGAGAAACCTACAAATCAGGTTTAAAAAAAAAAAAAAAAGTGTTACTCCCTCAAGGCCATAGCTAGGAAAGGCTCCACTTTTTGCTTCCAGAACAGGGGGACACTGTTACTCCACAGCTATTCTGTGATCAGAATAACTGGCCTTGCATTTACAGTTTTTGAACTGAGGCGTTCATTAAATATTTATTGACCGTCATGTGCCTGCGTGAAGCCTGCAGACAGCTAATGGAAGAGACAACCCCCTCCAAGGACAATTACTCTAAAAATTAAGTACTGCAAGATGGTCCTTGTATTTATTAGGTCCCTGTATTTATTTCTCCAGAGAAACAGAATCAGCAGGAAATATCTATAGATACAAAATTTATGTAAGTGTGTCAGGCAACCGTGGGAACCTAGAGTCCAAAATCCACAGGGCAGGCTGTGAAGCTGACGACGCGGATGGAGGGTCTGGATGAACTCCACAGGAGGGGCTCGCTGGCCGAAGCAGAAAGAGAGACTGTCGCCCCTGAATCCTTAAAAGCCTTTAGGTGATTAGATTAAACATTACTCACTGCCGAAGACACGCCCCTTGGCTGATTAGAAATGTCATCAGCTGTGGATGCAGCTGACGTCATCGTGATTTAGGTCCATGAAATGTCCTCGTAGCAACAGACAGGCCAGCACTTGCCCAATCAGACAAACGGACATTTCCACCTGGCCTAGTTGACACATGAACCTGACCATGACAGTCCTCTAGGAACCCAGAGCAGAAAGTTGTGGAAGTTCTAGGGCTTCTCTCAGATGATGCTTTCTGCCCTGAAGACAGGAGGAAGTGTGTTCCAGGGCAGGAGTAAAGGCCTGGGGAGTGAGCAGGGCAGGAAGCTGATGATGGATTATGTAGTGTGGGTAAAGAATGACTGGAGATGAAATTGCAAAGTAAGGTGGGTCAGTGAGCCTCAAGCCTAGGTGAATGTACAGACCTAGCCTGCAAAAGCTTAGGTGATATTCCTAATGTTGTGTAGTAAAACTAGAAGTCAAACGCAAACTGATCTTTTTGAAGCAGGGCAGTATACAGAAAACTGAGAAAGATTGGAGACCGGACACGAGTGCTTTCAAGGAGACAGCTGGGGGCGGGGGGGAACAGGGGGTGATCTAAGGCCTTAGGGGAGCGGGGTGCTGTTTGTATACGAGTAGATGGTGGAACACGTCCACCTCCACACACGTCGTTTTCTGTTGAAATGACATGCAATATAAAAGTAGTGGGAGGCTTTTATATATATTAGGTTGGATATAACCGCGGCTACAAGTAACTAAAACATGAACAGCATAGACAGGGCTTATTTTTCTCACACAGGATTTCAGAGGTAGCAGTTTGGGGCTGGTTCGGCTTCTCACCAATGTTCCTCAGCTCTACCATGCTGAGCGTAAGCTCTCCCTGGCACCACTTCTTCCGGGTACCAGTTTGGCTGCTCAATCTCCAAGCTTCAGCTCCTACTTCCAAGCACAAGAAGCAGGTTGGGGGAAAGACTTTCAAAAGGAGCTCGGCCTTTTTATTTGCCAAGAGATGCCCTCACCGGGAACCTCCACCTCCATTTCATCGGTCATTAATGTGTTGCCTGATAATCTCCGGCGGTTCCTCAGGTGACCAGGAAATGGAGCGTTTTTTTGTTGTGTGCTTTGCTGAGCAATTTTCCCGACAAAATCAGGATTTATTAGAAGTAATGATTGAATGCTGGGTTGCCAGTGGTCCGTCCGCCCAACACTTGTCTACTCTCTGCAAAATGGGAAGTCCCCCTGCGCCGGCCGAGGTCTTGCAAACAGAAGTCAGTGGTTCGCCTGGATTGGGCGGCATCGACCTAGGAGACACAGAGGAGTAGGCGATTGTCGCTAAGAACAAAATACGGTAAGCGTTCCAAGGATCTCTACAAGCCAGAAAGGACGCAGACTCAACACTGTTACATCCCCGAGAAAGCGGGGTAGGTACGGAGATTTCAGAAGCTCTTTCCCGCTTCGCAAAGCACCGCTTGAGCGGGTAGTCGTGCACCTCCCCAGAAAAAAAAACAACCACGACCGGAGCACGGACGGCAGTAACCTTCACCCAAAAGCTCCCAGGTGACGCTTCTCACCGTGTTTCCATCGCTCCGCATTGCCGCTTAAGCATACGCAGGAGACGCTACCATCTCCCAAAGAACCAGCACAGCCTAATCTTACAACCGACACAAACCAGGGGAGAGCGCGAACGCAGTCCCCCACTACCACAAATTATGCAGTCGAGTTTCCCACATTTGGGGAAATCGCAGGGGTCAGCACATCCGGAGTGCAATGGATAAGCCTCGCCCTGGGAAAACCACCTTCGTGATCATGGTATCTCCCCTGCCAGGTAAGTATGAGTTGCGAAGCCCGCCTCACTCCTTGCCCTCGCGGCCGCCACACTCCACACAAGCGGTCACTTCATCCGCGCGCCCTCCGCACTCCCAATTCCCCAACCACCCTTTTCTCGGTCCCAAAAGTCAGAAAAGCCACCTCGAAAACATTCGGATTTTGCCAACAGCCGAGACGTGGCAGCCAGGCTGCGCGGGACCAGGTGCCTCCGCGCGCCATGCTCATCTACGTACGCCACGCCCCCGCCGCGACGAACTCCCACCGAGACTCCGCCCCCCTGCGGGAGCCTGGAAGACGCCGCGGGCGCGGTTCCGAAGTTCCCCGGACCTGCGCGGTATGCGGGAGAAGATAGGATCTGGAGGGCTCGGCCGCCCGCCCATCCACGGGCCCGCGAGGGATATTAGGTCTGGCCTGCGGTTTGGTCTCACGTTCATTTCGGCAAAAACGTGGTCTCAGTCCGTTTCGTTTTCGCTGGCCGAACTCATCCTCAAGTAATCTAAACCGCCCCTAATACAAAATCGTAAAGAACGTTTGTGAGTGGCGCTTCCTGAGGCAAAGTGGCATAAGCCCCTTCAGAATATGTGGTAAACTAATCTAGTAACGCTGGCACGAAAACTCAGGATTCTCGCTTGGAAGAGAGAAAACGAGGGTACAGCGCGAACCGGCCCGCCTCCACCGCGGCCACGCGGCATCTCCCCCCACCCGGGAACCTCGACGCCGAGGGAGCGGTGCCCTGCGGCCTCGTCCGCCTGGCGCTCTCGGGCCGGCACACGGACAGGCCCCCTTCCCACCCACCCACCCCCAGCCCCCACGAGTGCCGTCTGGTCCTTTTTTTTTGCCTGGACCCACGGAATTGCCTAAAGTTTGTGTTCAAACCAGGTAACCCTGGGTGAGCCGTGGCTCCTGGCCCCTTCGTTTATTTTTCCATCTCTTTGATGACGTTGAGCATTTGTCCATCCCACGACCTTTCTTCGAGTGCTTATCCCGTGCCTGTCGGGGTTCGGGCCTGTATGAACAGAACGCCCTGGAAGAGCTCACAGTCTAGTTAGCGGAGGGGGAGTGAATGCCGGGAGAAAGCCGGCAATGGACACGTTCCGTGGGTAAGTTAATAGGTCTCTTAGAAGGTGCTAAGTGCTACGGAAAAGAGGAAGGGGAGGGGAAGGGGGAATCAGGAATGTGGATAAGGGGCAGGTTACCGTATTAAATAAGGGTGGTCAGAATAGGCCTCTTTTGGGAGGTGTCATGTGAGCAAAGACTTGAAAAGTGAGGTGGTTAGGATATCTGGAGAAGAGCATCCCAAGCACAAAAATCAGCTGGAGCAAAACCCAGGTAGGGCTATGGAGAAGGGTGAGAGGCCCTGCGTGTAGAGTGAAGTTAATTTAAAGAGACAGAGTTGTACAAAATTAGGTCGAGAGGTCTTGTAGACCATTGTAAGGCTTTTAATCTGAGTGAACCAGAAGGTTTTGAGCAGAAGTCAGGATCTGAGTGATATTAAAAAAAAATCACTGGCTGCAACGGTGAAAGCAGGAGACTAACTAGGAGGATGTTGCATAATCCACCTCCTTAGTTTCCTAGGGCTCCCATAACAAAGTACCACAAACTTGGTGGCTTAAAAAAAAAAAAAAAAAGCAGAGATGCAATGTGTCTAGTTCTGGGAGCTAGAATTCTGAAATCAAGGTGTTGATAGGGGCCATGCTCTCTCTGCAGTCTGTGTGGGAGAATCCTTCCTTGCCTCTCCCTTAGCATCCCTTGGCTTGCAGCTGCACTACTCCAATCTCTGCCTCTGTTGTCACATGGCGTTGTCCCATGTGTCTCTCTTTTCCCTTATTGGGACACCATTCATGCTGGAATAGGATGGCCCTAAAGAGCCATAGGATGGGCTCTTTCATCTGTCATGGCCCTCTTTGCAAATGAGGTCGTATTCACAGGTAGTAAAAGTTAGGGCTTCAACCTATCCGTTTTTGTTTTCGGGGAGCGGCACAATTCAACCCATAATGCCAGGCAAGATGGTGGTGCCTTGAGCCAGAGTGAAGCAGTGGAGGGGTTGAGATCTCAGACTTACCCATAATAATGCCTGTTCATTAAGCCCTTATTGCATAAATACTAGGGGCACGCATATGAGAAAAGGAGGGTGCCCACTCCCGACTTGTACTTTCTGATCTCTGTAAAAGGATCACATTCTCCCAAAGAAAGTGAGAAGGGGCTGAATGAGGCTGCGTTGGAGGGTGATGGATTCTTTTTCCTGTTGCACTCAGTAACCAATTCCTGAGGCACCAGAGTTTCAAAGAGAGAAAAGATTACTATGTGTTACTAGGCACGTAGTAGGAGAGCAGATGGCCAAAGTGGTCCAAAAATCTATCTCCCCGAACTGCGGTGATCCGGGTAGTTTTATTAGAGAAAAGATGGGCAGGATTTAGGAGCATAAGCGTAGTGGCCCCAGATGATGTAATTAGAGGTGATCTGATTATTGAGCATGTACAGATTGATTACTTGCTTAATCACAGAATGCGTGTAAGAAAATGGCAGAATGACAAACTCAGTCCTGCTACCTTGGGATAAAGTATGAAGTGACAGAAAGTTTATAGACTTTGGGGTCAGGGAAATATGGGTCAAGTCGTATCTATTTTTAGCTTTGAGTCTTGGTAATTTATGTTAATTTTGTCAGCCTCCACGTTTGAAATAACTATGAAAGTAGGGTAATAGTCTTCATAATGATGGTGTAAGATTATGTCGGCTAACACGTATGAACTTTTAAATGGCATGTGGCATAGTAGAAATTCACATAAGTCTTTATAGTCTTTCCTTTGTTATTTGTTTTTTTTTTTTTTTTTGCTCAGATGCATTAATCTGGCCACATTGGAACCCTCTGCATTCGTCAAACATACTCTCACATCCTATTTCTTCGGTAGATTTATTTCTCTTAACTCCGTGCTTAGTCTGTCCTTTCTCCTTTACTTGCAGCTCCACATCTTCCAAATGTTTCACAGTCTATTGAGGAAGAATTGTAGACGTACCAACATTCAAGATTATTTTCTTTTTATTCCCTGTTCTTATATTTCTATCTCTCTGTACTTTGACTCTATTTCAAACTATCCTGTACCCTACCCTAATATTTCTTCTTTATGAACAAGGTTTTCCCTGTTTGAGGCCAAAAATTATTTACTATCTCTTTTTTTCTCCTTTGCATCTTACTCTAGCACTGTGTCTGGCACTAAATAAATGTTCACTGAAGTGGAAAAAAAAAAAGAAAGAAGAAAATGGCAGAACGAGGTATAGGTGACTTGTAGGTTAAAGTCTAAGCTACTGCGGGTGTCAGATGGGCCCATTTTGATTAGCTCTAGTCTTGGTTATCAAGATTACTTAGGACTTGGGGTGGGTTATGAAAGGAAAGTGAAGGAGAGTAGAGGAGGAGAATGCATGAAAGAAGGAACAGGCAGACCTCAACGGACCAAGGCAAACTTTATTCAAGAGCTTGAGAGGGACTGCCCGAGAAGCAGTCAAGCTGACCGAATCAAGAGCTGCACTAAGGGGAGGGAGAGTGGCCTTTTTATAGAGCAGGGTTTATTGAAATCAAGAAAAATAAAAAACAAAAGAACAATGTATCTTGTGGTTCCACGTCTGTGGTTAAACGTTTGATAGGCTTCGGAGGTTGTTAGGAATAGGCAGGTGGGGCTCTCCAGTTGGCCAGGGTGGGTGAAGTTCAATCAGCCACGACAGGTTAGCTCAGTTAGTTCCATCATTCTAGACTCTGGAGGAGTATAAGAAGGGAGTGGGGCGACATCGTGGTATCTGGCTGCTTCCTGCTGGGGGGGAGGGGGGGGGCGTCAAGTGGGGAGGTCTTTGGCTAGCCTGGAGAAGGAACATTGCTTTCACGTGATCTTGAGTTGCGGCTCGGGAGATGGCGGGGATTCATCTGGCAAAAAACTTTTGTAGGAGATTCACAAAGCAGGGAAGGAAAGAGAAAATTAGTATGAGACATATGAGGGGAGTTATAAGGGGTATGAGCCTAGAGGGAAGATTACCTAGGGCCCATAAGGAGCTGGATGAGGCTTGATCCCTGATTTTAGCAGCTAGGTCTCTAAGGTGTTGGGCTCCACCTTGGGCTAGGTGGGATTGGTTAGTATAAAAACAGCACTGTTCTTGGAGTAATGCACAGATGCCTCCATGTGCAGCTGTTAAGAGGTCGAGCCCATGCCTGCTTTGTAAGACTACTGCAGCTAAGGAGTCTGTTTGGCTCTTTAGAGCTATAAGCTGTTTTAAGATTTCCTGGAAGCTTGAAGCCAGTTGTCGTGACAGGATGGTAAAGCTGTGTGACGGCATACCTAGTCCTGCTGTTCCCGTACTTAGCCCAGAGAGGACACCAAGTGTGGCTAGTAGGGGGGTTAACTGGATGGCTCTTTAGATTTTGGGGGGGATGTTTTGGACCAGGTTTGTGGGAATAGGGGTGTTGGGGGGAATTATGTTTATTTTGGGTGATAAAAGGGCTAGTGTGCATGTCCCTGTCCAGTTGGTGGGGAGACACAGGAGGGTATTTGAACCACATATCCAGAAGAGTCCAGACGTGTAGGTAGGCCAGGCAGGGGAGCAAATTAACGCTGGAAACTGGGAATAATTTACCTGTTCCTTGGTGTTTCGTGTTTTCTCTGGTGTGCCAGAAAAAGATGGAGTGTCCAAGGGCCATGGCTGTAAGGGGCTGAAACTTTGTTAGGGCCATAAGGTTTGGGGGTGGTGGGGGTGGAGTTCTTGTTGCAAATTGATGTTTTGGAGCTTAATAAGGACGGGGGAATGATGAGAGGCAATTTGAGGATGGTCTGTGTCCCAGATGGCAAGGTCGATATGGGGGTCAGATGGGTTGAAGGGGTTCATGGGGTCAGAGGTTTGGGGAGCGGGGAGTCAGTCCGGGATTGTTGTCCTGGTTCTGCTGTTTGAAGTACGAAGATGGCAGTTTTGTGTAGGGGTGGGATGTAGAAGGAAGCTCGAAGCTTATGGCGAATATCTCTTCCTAAAAGGAGGACTGGGCAGGTGGGGATGATAATGAATGAGTGAGTGAATGTGAGGTCCCTGAAGGACCAGAGGAGGGAAGGGGTTTTGTGAGGATAGGTAATAGTTCCTGATACTCCTACTGTGGGCTGGGTTCCTTTTATTGTGGGCCCCTTCCACATAGTCAGGAGAGAGAGAGTTGCCCCAGTGTCGACCACGAAGGAAACGATATGGGCCGGCCACCGTCCCTACTACCCTGGGCTCCCTGGGGTTGTCACGCTCAGTGGCAAGGGCAGTGGAGTCCAGGCTCCCTCATTCCAGTAACTGCGGAGAGGGGTTTTTTTGGTTCTGTAAGTGGGAGACCCGAGGGAGGGGGTGTCTGCCCCTGAGGGCAAGCCACTTTCCAATGTCCCCATTGTCCGCAACTGGGGCATGGCTTGGAGGGAGGTTTAGGGTTTGGGCAAGGTTTTGCCCAGTGCCCTTAGTTGCCGCAACGGAAGCAGGTCCTAGGTGGGTCTGTGGCTTTTCGTCCCAGGGAGATGGGAGGCCAGGGTGTGGGGCCATGTCGAGGACCCTGCAGGGCTGTGGCTAAGAGCTGGTATTTGGTCTTGAGGTTTTTCTCTCTTTCCCTCCTTGCCTCCTCGTCCTGGTTGTTAAACACCCAGAAAGCTACATTGAGGAGTTCCTGTTGTGGAGTCTGTGGGCCTTGTTCAAGCTTCTGAAGCTTTCTTCAGATGTTGGGGGCAGATTTTCTGATAAATTGTACATGTAAGAAGAGGGTGCCTTCTGATGTGTTGAGGTCCAGATTGGTGTATTTTGTTACAGCCTCGGTTAGTCTGGCCATAAAGAGGGAAGGGTTTTCTTCAGGCTTTTGGGTAATTTCCCAGATTTTTTCATGATTTACCTGGGTATGGGTGTTCTTGAGCATCCCTTTGAGTAAGCAGGCTATCATGTGGTCCCTCTTCCGAATTCCTGGGCCCCCGGGTTGGTATGTCCAATCTGGCTCACTGGTGGGGAGTGCCAGATCTGCAACTGGGTTAAGGTTTCTGTTTTCACCATGAAGGTGGTCTGCATGTTCTCAGGTGGATTGCCAAGTGCGGCTCCGTTCATCCGGGGTTCAGGTGGATGTGAGGATGTAATAAATATCTGACCATGTAAGGAGGTAAGCCTGAGTAAGGCAGACAAATTCTTTGCGATATTTGGTAGGATTCTCGGAGAAGGAGTGTAATTTTTCCTCAATATGGGACATATCTGCCATTGAGAAGGGGAAACATGAACCCGAATTGGTCCCTCCATTCCTGCCACCTCTTGGAAGGGAAACGTGGTGAGGTCGGTTTGGGCCTGAAGTAGATTTGGAGCGTGTGTAAGGAGGGGAGGGCACGGCTGCCTGGGGTGTTGATGCTGGGGGTTCGATGGGGGTATCCAGCGGGGGAATAGGAGGGGGTGGGTTAGGGTTTTGGGGGAGGGGGTTGGTATGGAGAGGGGTCATCAGCAGGGTCTGGGTTGGTGAAGGTGGAGGTGGGGTTGGGGGAGTGTTTTCCCGGTGCGGCGGCGGCGGGGGGGGGGGGGGGGGGGGGGCGGGGTATCAGCCAGGAATAGTTGGAGAGGAGAGCTTGATTTACATAGAAGATAGGAAAAGGCCTGGAGATACCATATCTCAGACCACTTGCCCTTTTGATGGAGGAAGGAGTCTAGTTTCTTTACATTGACAGGGTCAAAAGTTCTAAATTCTGGCCATCGATGTTGATTGTCTAAATTGTATTGAGGCCAGGTCTGGGTTGAGAGTTGGAGGAACTTAGTGGCCTTTAAATCAGGCGTTAAGCCCAATATCTTTAGATTTTTTGTGAGACAGGCTAGAGGTGAGTCTATGAGACAGGCTAGAGGAGAGGGGGAGGAGGAGGGGAAAAGGGAGAGGGAGAGCCCATAGGGTGCCTCTGTGGGTAGAGAGTACAGGGGGGAGGCACCCACCAGTGATGTCCGAGGGTGATTTTAATCAGTTGGTGGTGGGTGCAGTGGCTGAAATGGCAAGGGTCCCCTGATCCAGAGGTTTTAATGAGAGAGCAAAGGGCTAAAGATTGCTCAGGCTCGGGGTTTGGCGAGAGGGCCAATGAAGAACCACTGGGGTCCTTGCAGTGCTCACATGGCAGTGAGGCCTCAAAAGCCGTGCTCTCTTAAGAGATGGTGGCTTTGGGTCGCTTTCCAGCAGCCGTTTATCCTACAGTGAGCTCAGAGGGTCACTCAGGTCCTGTGGAGCCAGGTGTGAAAATGAAAGAAAAGGAAGGGAGGGCTTAAAGGGGAAGGGTTCGAACGGAGGGGGAAAGAGCCAGGGACTTGGGGCGGGGTGTCCCTGCCTTAGCCTCCTCCTGGGTTTCAGCACCATTATGAAAGGAAAGTGAAGGAGAGTAAAGGAGGAGAGTGCATGAAAAGGAATGGACAGACCTCAACGGACCAAGGAAAGCTTTATTAGAGAGCTAGAGAGGGACGGCCCGAGGAGCAGTCAAGTTGACCAAACCAAGAGCCGTGCTAAGGGGAGTAGAGTGGCATTTATAGAGCAGGGTTTATTGAAATCAAGAAAAATAAAAATCAAAAGAACCGTGTATTTTGTGGTTACGCGTCTGTGGTTAAACGTTTGTATGCTTTGGAGATTGTTAGGAATAGGTACGTGGGGGCTGTCCAGTTTGCCAGGGTGGGTAAAGTTCAACCAGCCGTGACAGGTTAGGTCAGTTTGTTAGTTCCATCAGGTTACAGTTATGGGCTGACCCATGACCCTTCATTAATAAACATTAGGGGCTGTCTTTGGTGATGATTACAAGACTCTAAAGTTGAAAAACTGGATAACTCGGTACAGATGAAGGTTAGTCACAAGATTTTTACAGTCACAGGGGCAGAAGATAAGGACTATACAACCGTTATCAGAGATCAAGGCAAGCTGGATTACAATGCAGAGATTTCAGGAATCTGTCTACTCCAATATACCAGAAAGCAAAAAGGAATTATCTATATAATTCAGTAATCAAAATCATCCCTTAAATCCTAATTTCTCGGTTACCAAGTGGACTAGTGGATCCTGACTGTTTAGGGGTATTGGGACTATGGCTATGGTAACTTTTTCATGTTGTGTGGGGCTGTCAATAGTATGGAGTAGGGAATTGGAACTAGCTGATGTCCTGGAGAGGCTGGACCCTCTAGGTTTCAGGACGTATCTTGTCTAGGAACCCATCTGGAGTCTGTAGGTTTCTGGAAAGTTACCCTAGTGCATAGAACCTTTGCAGAATCTTATATATTGCCCTAGAATTTTTAAGGATTGGCTGGAATGGTTTTGGTTGGCGTTTGGCAAGGTAGCAATGTCTAACTGAAGCTTGTGTAAGAGTGACCTCCAGAGTAGTTCACTCTACTTGAACTCTATTTGAACTCTCTCAGCCACCAGAGAGAGTTTCCCCTTTTAGTCAGGATGGAATTGTTGATCCCATGGTGCCAGGGCTGGACTCATCCCTGGGAGACTTACTTCTCCCACGCCGCCAGGGAGACTTTCACTCCTGGATGTCATGTCCCACATTAGGGAGGAGGGCAATGATTTCGCTTACAGAGTTGGGCTTAGAGAGAGTGAGCCCACATCTGAGCAACAAAAGAGGTCCTCCAGAAGTTAACTCTTAGGCATACCTATATAGGTAGGCTAAACTTCTCCACAACCTATATAAATGATTTCTTAACATTTTGTGGAAGATTTTTGTGCATCTGTGTTCATGAGAAATACTGGTCTACAGTTTTCTTGTAATTTCTTTGCTTTGGGCACCAGTAATGCTGATGTCATAAAATGAGTTGGGAAGTATTCTGCCCTCTTCTGTTTTTTGAGAAGAACTGTAGAATTGTGCTATTTTTTCCTTAAATGTTTAGTAATAATTACTAGTGAAACCATCTGGACTCTGAGTTCTCCATGTTGGAAAATCGTTTCTTTGCCTTTTGGGGGGATGTACAGTTCTATGAGTTTAACACATATAAATCTGTGTAAGCACCACCATAATCAGGATACAGGGCAGTTCCATTATTACCTCCCAAAATTCCTCCTTCCTGCCTCTTTGTAGTCAAGCTCTTCCTCTACCGCTAACCCTTGGCAACCACTCATCTGTTCTCTGTCCCTGTAGTTTTATATAAATGTAATCATATAGTATGCAGCCTTTTGACACTAGCTTCTTTCACTCTGCTTAGTCCCTTTGAGATTCATACATGTTGTTGTATATATCAGTAGTTTGTTACTTTGTGTCGCTAGGTAGTATTCCATTTGTTATGTTTGTACCAGTTTGTTTATCCATTCACATGTTGAAGGATATAAACATTTTTGTACAGGTTTTTATGGGGACACAAGTTTTAACTTCTCTAAGGAAAATAGTTAGGAATGGTATTGCTGGGTCATATGATAAGTGTATGTTTAACTTGATAAGAAATGCCAGTCAGTTTTCAAGGGTGGCTATACCATTTTGCATTCCCACCAACAATGTTTGAGATTTCTAGGTATTCTCCATCCTGAACAGCAATGGGCATTGTCAGTCTTGTGTGTTTTTTTTTGACTTCTTTACGTTTGCCATTTCAATAGGTGTTTCTTATTGTAGTTTTAATTTACATTTTCCTAATAGCTTAGTGATATAGAACATCTTTTCATGTGTTTATTTACCATGTTTTAGTTTCCTCCTTGCTAAAGCAAATACCATGCAATGGGTTGGCTTAAACAATGGAAATTTATTGGCTCATGGTTTGGGGGCTAGGATAAGTCCAAATAAAGGCATCATCAAGGTGATGCTTTCTTTCTAAAAATTGTCATTCTAGGGCTGGCTGCCGAAATCCTAAGTCCTTGGCTCTTCTGTCACATGGTAATGTGCATGGAGGCCTCTGCTGGACTCTCCCTCCTCTTCCAGGTTCATTTAACTTTCAACTTCTGACTGCTCCCTCTGGCCTTCTCTCTATCTGTCTGAATTTCATTCTGTTTATAAGGACTCCAGTAATAGAATTAAGACCCATTCTGATTGAGTTGGGCCACACCTGAATTGGAGTGACCTCATCAAAAGGTCCTACTTACCATGGGTTCACACCTACAGGGATGGATTAAGTTTAAGAACATGTTTTTTCAGGAGTTACATAACTCCAAAGCACTACACTGTCCTATATCTTCTCTGGAAAAGAGTCTCTTAAAATCTTTTGTCCATTTTTTTAAGTCGGACTGTTTTCTTAGTGTCAGATTTAGAGTTCTTATATCTAGATATAGAATTCTTTGGAAAGATCAATAAAACTGATAATCCTTTATTCTGACCAAGAAGAGAAGCAAGAGACAAATGACAAATATCAGGAATGAAAGTGGGATATCAATACAGATCTTAAAAGGATAACAAGGGAATAATATGAAGAATCCCTTTTCCTGCTTCCTCTGGCCAGAAAGACTGGTTTCTCATGGAGCTTTAGCTGAACTCCCTCCCTGGACAGACAGTCACATGCTGCTATGCAGTTCTGCATACATCTGGGGCCATGCTTAGGAAGAAGCAGCAAGAAATAAGTGAGACATAAATGGAATGACAAGAGGCGCATTCCGCATTCCCCAACTCCTCTGGCCAGAGAGATGGGGTTTCTCTTGTTTTAGGTGACCACTCCACTGACACTGATGTAGCAGTCTATCCCCGCTTACCGTGCTTTATTTTTTTATAGCAGATATTACTACCTGTCATATTATATATTTGCTTATTGTTTTGTCTTCAGTAGATAAATGACTAAATTATAGATCCCCAGCATCAAGCAAAGTGCCTAGCATAACTGACCATCACTTATTCACTCAAGATATATTTATTGAGTTTCTACTTTGGCGAGGCACTAGGGTACAGTGAAGAACAGATAAAGTCCTTGCCCTCATAAAACTTACAGTCCAGAGGGCAGGATCAGTATTTAATATCTAGTTGGTTAAATGAATGAATACTAATATTATTTTCGTCTGGAGGTAAGATACTAAAAAGAAATATATTAAATATGTAAATTTATTTTTATCTATTTATTTATTTTTTGCTTCAAACTATAATATTTAGGAACGTATACTCATAAAACATGATATAGCTAACATGCAAAGCAGACAATCAAAAATTACTTTTTGAAGACTCATTATGTGTTTAAGTACTGCAGAGGTCCTAGAGCTGCATGTTGTTGGCATTCACAAAATTAGAGTTGATTTCTGGCTAATGATTATTACAGAAGAACACTGAGGAAAATGTCCATCATTACAATCAGTAAAAGAACCAAATTTTATCTGTCACGAAGAGTAGAAGTTATATTTAGTAATAGTCTCACTTATAAATTAAATACTCTCACTTCAAAGTTGTATTTTGATGCTGTTCCTTTTCCTTTTTCCCTTGTTTCAAATAACTGACAAAGTACGACCGTCTTGTAGCTGGCAGTCCAAAGAAGGGAGGAGTCAGGACCAACCACCTAGTTGCTGTTGTTTGTAAAGTACAAACACAAACTTTTGAGTGAGGCAACATTATCAAAAGGGGAAAGTCCCTTTCACTCCCAACTTGTTCCATTAAAATAAGTATATTCTAATTTACAAAATGGATTTAAAAAAATTTAGTATGAAGATTCATCACCAGTCAACATTTCACACACTGATGTCTAATTCCCAGAAATAATTTACATAGCAGTTGTGAGTCTAATTTGGAACATTTAAATGTAAGGTATTACTATTAGATAGTAGATATAATGACATGATTCCTGATCATATTTATATAGAAGGTATAAACCTGAGACTCGGATTTTGCTGACATTAAAAATTTAAAAAACAAAGAACATCTCAATTATGCATCTCTGTACCCAGTAGCTTCTCTAAGATTTACAAAATTATAATTTTGTAATTATGTGACTATAATTTCAACAAATCCCTTGATTGTAGATGCCAAAAAGATAAGGTTTAATATTGAGCTAATTTCCATTGAATTTTATGTTAGGATCAATCAGTGAGCTAAATTTTAAAAATAATTTGAAAAGTAAACCTTAATTAATGATTTCTTTTTCTAAACCAGTATCAGCTGATTTAATCTCGCCCAGTTGAATGGGTCTCTTTTGGTTGGTCAATACGATAGAGAAGCTCTGCCGGTAAGAAGTATCCAGCATATTGCACTGCATCTGGAGTAGTGTCATAATGGTAGTGTCCACCTTCTCCATGATGACTGAAACAGTGAGTGTGCTCCAGTCGCAAATCAAACCCCTGGGACAATGGACAAACCATCAGTTAGTACTCAAATTATTTTGGATAGAATTTATTTAAGGCGGAGAGAGACCTTTTTTAATCTATGAGATAATAGTTTTAGTTTAATTTTTTAAAATTGTGATAACTTTATTTTTTAAATAGGTAATACATTCATATGATTCAAAATTCAAAGGGTGCAAAAAGGATATATTCAATAAAATGGCCCATCCAATCTCATGCCAATACTATTCATTGTCTTTCTTTGCGGGCAACTAATGTATCTTGAATATCAACATTAAAATTTTTTTTTTATTCAAATGACAGCATTCAGAGCACAATGCTCTGCATACCACTTTTTTCATCAAACAACATAGCTTTGAGATCTCTGTGCATCAGAGCATAAACTACTTCCTCATTCTTTTATACCTACAAGGTATTCCATTTTATGTACATACCATTTCCCAATTGACATTTTAGATTATTTATAATTCTTCTGCTATTATAACAATATTGTCATGAATAACCTTTTAATTAAATAATTTTGCACATGTATGCATACATTATCTAAATATGTATATATATTCCTAGACATGTAATTGCTGGGTCGATAATGAGAGTAGTCATTATTTTGGTAGATATTTACTTTGAATTGGTCTACAGTATAATTATTTTTTCTAAGAGTAAGCTTTTCTATAGTATTACAATATAATGAATACCAAGTAAGATGACAGGAGATCTGAATCATAAGTCTGATTTTGCTATTTAATAACATGACTTTAGGAGTCATTTAAAATGCCTGTGCTTTCATTTTCCTGAAGGCAAAACTTCTCTGCCTAACTCATAGGTAGGTGAGCCACCTGCTTCTTTATCTTGCAAGAGAATTCTAGAGATCATCCTAGTTTTTTAACAGCACTTACACAAAAAGTACCAATTCTAAAAGAACATCCTAAAAAAAAAAATCAACATTGTCATTGTAGTATACTGCAATATAAGCTAGACTTACTGGGTCTCTGGAGACAAAGACTGGCAGACAAACCAAAGGAGCATTCATCTCATAAAAATGCAACCATTTATTGACCTCTTCATCAGTGTTCAATGGGCAGGAAGAAAATTCTGGGGGCTACAATAAAAGATCATTAAACAGGCAAATATACTGAATATTACTGAGAACTAAAATTTTAAAATATATGCCATTTCATTAAGTTAAAACAATGTTAAGACCTCTTATGCATTTTCGTGGCTATTTTCAACATCAAAAGAAGTTACGTAGTCTAGTTTTCAAAAGGATACCCAATCAATGTATATAAGCTAAAACGGATGGATGAAATAAAGGAATGGGTCTATTACTATTTTTATATTTTATTTTTCATAGCCTCAGTTTTTCTATAAATGTATTCCCATCCTCATTTGGATCTCACTAAAGCTATTGGTAGATGAAAACAAAAAACACACATAAGGTATTAAAAATAGGTAGAAGAGGAGACTTTCAGGAAGATGGCAGAGCAGAATGGAGTGAGTTCTCTCCTGCTCCATGAAACAAGACAGGGGATGGGTAGAAAATGACTGGGACTGCCGTCCTGGGGTGTAAGGAATCAAACTCAGCACCTAGGCAGTTTGGGGAAACAGAGAGGGAATCAGTATAGGGAGAGTGGGGTGGGTTGCGTGACTGAGATCCATTGAGGGCAGGCTGCGGGCATGAAGGGAGGTGCAACTGGAAAGAACTGATCATCCTCCACTCCAGCCTGTCCCAGCTGCAGGCTGGGGAAACCTCCATGAGCAGGTCCGAGTTGTCAGAGCCCATGGGGAGCCTGGAGGTGGACCTGATCATGCAAGGCAGGAAGCGATCACCCGGCAGGATTGAGGAATAGCCAGCTCTGTACGTTGGCTGATCCCCTGGGCGCTGGTTGGACCAGCGGTCCAGCTGCCATAGATCAGGAGCAGCCCACCCACGGTGCATGCAGTCTTCAAGCCACTGCAGACCAGGAGGGGCAGGCCTGAGGGAGGAGCCTCAGGCACACCACCTGCTGGCAGGATGCAGTAAGTGCAGGTCAGCTGCTCCAGACAAGGAGGAGGGAGCTGAAGGGAGGAGGTGACTTGGGGGTCATCAGCTGCTGAGAAGAAGGGTTAAGTGCAGGCAGTGAACACCCTATCTGCCTAGGTTTTTGTTTCTTTTCTTAGTATTCTTTTTTTTTCTTTTTCCCCCCTTTAAAATATATTCTTTGTATATATTTTAAGTAGTAGTATAATTGCTTTTACATTATTTTTAATTTTTATAGATATTTTATATTTTTTGGATTATTTATTTTCTGTTTCTTAAATTTTTTATTCACTGTTTCATTTATTTATTTATTTATTTATTTTTTAAATTTTTTTATTAATCAAAAAAAAGAAAAGAAATTAACACAACATTTAGAAATCATTCCATTCTACAAATGCACTCAGTAATTCTTAGTATCATCACATAGATGTATGATCATCATTTCTTAGTACATTTGCATCGATTTAGGAAAAGAACTAGCAAAACAGCAGAAAAAGATATAGAATGTTAATATAGAGAAGAGAATTAAAATAATAATACTAATAATATATATATATATATAAAAAGGAAAAAGAAAAAAACAAAAACAAAAGATGCAAACACACAAACAAACAAACAAAAAACCATATTTCAGGTGCAGCTTCATTCAGTGTTCCAACCTAGTTACATTACACTTAGGTATTATTGTGCTGTCCATTTTTGAGTTTTTGTATCTAGTCCTGTTGCACAGTCTGTATCCTTTCTGCTCCATTTACCCATTATCTTACCCTGTTTCTAACTCCTACTGGTCTCTGTTACCAATGATATATTCCAAGCTGATTCTCGAATGTCGTTTCACATCAGTGGGACATTACAGTATTTGTCCTTTAGTTTTGGGCTAGACTCACTCAGCATAATGTTCTCTAGGTCCATCGATGTTATTACATGCTTCATAAGTTTAGTCTGTCTTAAAGCTGCATAATATTCCATCGTAGGTATACGCCACAGTTTGTTTAGCCACTCGTCTGCTGATGAACATTTTGGCTGTTTCCATCTCTTTGCAATTGTAGATAATGCTGCTATAAACACTGGTGTGCAAATGTCCGTCTGTGTCTTTGCCCTTAAGTCCCTTGAGTAGATACCTAGCAGTGGTATTGCTGGGTCGTAATCCATTCTGCCATTCTATGTCTTTTGATTGGGAAATTCAGTCCATTAACTTTTAGTATTATTACTGTTTGGATAATATTTTCCTCTACCATTTTGGCTTTTGTATTATATATATCATAACTGATTTTCCTTCTTTCTACACTTTACTCCATACCTCTCTCTTCTGTCTTTTCGTATCTGACTCTAGTGCTCCCTTTAGTATTTCTTGCAGAGCTGGTCTCTTGGTCACAAATTCTCTCAGTGACTTTTTGTCTATAAATGTTTTAATTTCTCCTTCATTTTTGAAGGACAATTTTGCTGGATATAGGAGTCTTGGTTGGCAGTTTTTCTCTTTTAGTAATTTAAATATATCATCCCACTGTCTTCTAGCTTCCATGGTTTCTGCTGAGAAATCTACACATAGTCTTATTGGGTTTCCCTTGTATGTGACAGATTGTTTTTCTCTTGCTGCTTTCAAGATCTTCTCTTTCTCTTTGACCTCTGACATTCTAACTAGTAAGTGTCTTGGAGAACGCCTATTTGGGTCTGTTCTCTTTGGGGTGCGCTGCACTTCTTGGATCTGCAAATTTAGGTCTTTCATAAGAGTTGGGAAATTTTCAGTGATAATTTCTTCCATTAGTTTTTCTCCTCCTTTTCCCTTCTCTTCTCTTTCTGGGACACCCACAACACGTATATTTGTGCGCTTCATATTGTCATTCAGTTCCCTGATCCCCTGCTCAAGTTTTTCCATTCTTTTCCCTATAGTTTCTGTTTCTTTTTGGAATTCAGATGTTCCATCCTCCAGTTCACAAATTGTAGCTTCTGTCTCTTTAGATCTACCATTGTAGGTATCCATTGTTTTTTCCATTTTTTCTTCTTTGTCCTTCACTCCCATAAGTTCTGTGATTTGTTTTTTCAGATTTTCTATTTCTTCTTTTTTTTCAGCCCATGTCTTCTTCATGTCCTCCCTCAATTTATTGATTTGGTTTTTGAAGAGTTTTTCCATTTCTGTTCGTATATTCAGCATTAGTTGTCTCAGCTCCTGTATCTCATTTGAACTATTGGTTTGTTCCTTTGACTGGGCCATATCTTCAATTTTCCGAGCATCATCCCTTATTTTCTGCTGGTGTCTGGGCATTTGATCAGATTTCCCTGGGTGTGGGACCCAGCTGGTTGAAAGCTTTTTCTGTGAAATCTCTGGGCTCTGTTTTTCTTTTCCTGCCCTGTCGGTGGCGCTCGTGGCGCTCGTCTGTCTGCACGGCAGTCGGCCCCGGAAACCGCGCGTGGAGGCGGGGGTCGCTGGCTGCTGCAGCTTGGGAGAGTACTGGTCCTAATTGCCCAGCTGGCCCGAAACGCCAAGCGTGACGGGAGGGCCCCGCTATCCAACGTTCCCAGTCAGACCAGGGAGCCACGTGCGTGGAGGGGACCCCAGTCGCCAGCAGCCCCAGCCGGGAAAACGCGCGCCCCTCAGGTATCTCACCGCAGCAGATTCTCCCTGCCCGTTCAGCTGTTCCAGAATGGGGTACGCTGTCTTTTTGGTCTCTGTCGTGACTCCGGGAGCTGTTTCGTATTGTTTCTGTTTCTTTAGTTGCTTTTCTGGAGGAGGAACTAAGACCCGCGCGTCTTACTAAGCTGCCATCTTCTCCGGAAGTCCGTTTCATTTATTTTTATTATTTAAAAAAATTTTTTTATTAATTAAAAAAAATTACAAGAAACAACATTCCCAACACATACACTCAGCAATTCACAATATCATCACATATTGCATATTCATCATTGTTCTAGTTTGCTAGCTGCTGGAATGCAACACACCAGAGATGATTAGCTTTTAATGAAAGGGGATTTATTTTGTTAGTTCTTCAGAGGAAAGGCAGCTAACTTTCCACTGAGGCTCTTTCCTACGTGGAAGGCACAGGATGGTCTCTGCTGGTCTTCTCTCCAGGCCTTTGGGTTCCAACAACTTTCCTCAGGGTGATTTCTTTCTCCGTCTCCAAAGGCTTGGGCTGAGCTGCAAGTGCTGAGATGAGGAATGCCAAGCTGCTTATCTGTGCTACATTGTGTTCTCTCATTTAAGCACCAGCCAATTAAGTCAAATGTCACTCATTGCAGCAGACACACCTCCTAGCCGACTGCAGATGTAATTAGCAGCAGATGAGGTTCAGGTACCATTGGCTTGTGTCCACAGCAACAGAACTAGGTGTGCTCACCTGGCGAAGTTGACAACTGAATCTAACTAACACAATCATCATGATCATTTCCCAGAACATTAGCATCAATTCAGAAAAAGAAATAAAAAGGCAACAGAAAAATATAACAAACAGAAAAAAAAAATGTTTACAGGCCATACCCCTTACTGATCCCTTTCTTTGATCACTAGCATTTCAAACAAAATCTATTTTAACATTTGTTCCCCCTATTATTTATTTTTATTCCATATGTTCCTCTCATCTGTTGACAAGGTAGATAAAAGGAGCATCAGACACAAGGTTTTCACAATCACAGAGTCACATTGTGAAAGCTATATCATTATATAATCATCATCAAGAAACATGGCTACTGGAACTCAGCTCTACATTTTCAGGCAGTTCCCTCCAGCCTCTCCATTACATCTTGGATAACAAGGTGATATCTACTTAATGCATAAGAATAACCTCCAGGATAACCTCACGACTCTGTTTGGAATCTCTCAGCCATTGACACTTTGTCTCATTTCACTCTTCCCCCTTTTGGTCCAGAAGGTTTTCTCAATCCCTTGATGCTGGGTCTCAGCTCATTCTAGAGTTTTTCTCAATCCCTTGATGCTGAATCTCAGCTCATTCTGGGATTTCTGTCCCACGCTGCCAGGAAGATCCACACCCCCCGGTAGTCATGTCCCACGTAGACAGGGGGAGGGTGGTGAGTCTGCTTGCTGAGGTTCTCTTGGGGGTGACTCTTAGGCTTAATTTTAAGAAGGCTTGACCTATCCCCTGTGGGGTTAAGTTTCTTATGAACAAATCCCAAGACTTGGGGCTCAGCCTATAGCTTTGGTTGTCCACACTGCTTGTGAGAATATCAAGAATTCAACTTGGGGAAGTTGAGTTTTCCCCCGTTCTCACCATTCCCTGAAGGGGTCTTTGCAAATACTTTTCCACTCACTGATCAAATCACTCTGCGATTCATCAGGGTATCACCTGGACAAACCAACAAAATCTCATGTCCTATACAAAGTTCCATGTACTTAAGGTATTCAATCAACTATCTACATGAGTTATATTAGGAGATGCACTAGTCAAAGTATAGATTTGTACCAAATAAACATTTTTTGCTTTAGTCTCACACATTAGTTGAAATTTTAAAATATTAATTACCATCTATTTTCAGCACACTGCAGTAATGACATTCTTTTGTTCTTCCTCATGCAAAAGCATTTTTAAAATTTGTACATTTAGTCACTATCATTATACACTCTAGGCATTCCTAGATTATACCATCTCAATCTTTATCGTCTATCTTTCTTTGTGATTTCATTTATGCCCCAGCCCTCCTCACTGTATCATTCTCATATGCAGCTTCATTCAGTGTTTTAACATAATTGTATTACAGTTAGGTAATATTGTGCTGTCCATTTCTGAGTTTTTATATTCAGTCCTGTTGCACAATCTATATCCCTTCAGCTCCAATTACCCAATTTCTTACCCTATTTCTATCTCCTGATGGTCTCTGTTACCAAGGAAATATTCCAAGTTTATTCACTAATGTCAGTTCATATCAGTGAGACCATACAGTATTTGTCCTTTTGTTTCTGGCTAATCACACCCAGCATAATGTCCTTAAGGTCCATTCATGTTGTTACATACTTCATAACTTGATTCTGTCTTACAGCTGCATAATATTCCATCTTATGTAAATGTCACAGTTTGTTTAGCCAACTGTCTATTGATGGACATTTTGGCTGTTTCCATCTCTTGGTAATTGTTAATAATGCTGCTATAAACATTGGTGTGTAAATGTCCGTTTGTGTCCTTGGCCTCGTGTCCTTTGAGTACAGACAGCATGTAGATGGGTCCTGTTTTTTAATCCATTCTGCCAGACTATGTCTTTTGATTGGAGAGTTTAAGCCATTAACATTCAGTGTTATAACTGCATGGGTAGTACTTTCTTCTACTATTTTGCCTTCTGGATTTTATATGTCATATTTAATTTTCCTTCTTTTTACTTTTACTCATAGTCTTCCTTTCTACACTCTTCTCCACACCTCTCTCTTCTGTCTTCGTATCTGTGTGCAGTGTTCCCTTTAGTATTTCTTGCAGAGCTGGTCTCTTGGTCACAAATTCTCTCAGTGATTTTTTGTCTGAAAATTTTAATTTCTCCCTCATTTTTGAAGGACAGTTTTGCTGGATATAGAATTCTTGGTTGGCAGTTTTTCTCTTTTAATAATTTAAATATATTATCCCACTGTCTTCTCGCCTCCATGGTTTCTGCTGAGAGATCTGTGCATAGTCTTATTGGGCTTCCCTTGTATGTGATGGCTTGCTTTTCTCTTGCTGCTTTCAAGATACTCTCTTTCTCTTTGACCTCTGACATTCTGATTAGTAAATGTCTTGGAATATGTCTATTTGGATCTATTCTCTTTGGGGTATGCTGCACTTCTTGGATCTGTAATTTTAAGTTTTTCATAAGAGTTGGGAAATTTTCAGTGATAATTTCCTCCATTAGTTTTTCTTTCCTCCTTTTCCCTTCTCTTCTCCTTTGGGACACCCACAACACGTATATTCGTGTGCTTCATATTTTCTTTCAATTCCCTGAGTCCCTGCTCATATTTTTCCATTTTTTTCCCTATAGTTTCTGTTTCTTGTCAGATTTCAGATGTTCCGTCCTCCAGTTTAGAAATCCTATGTTCTGTCTCTCAAAATCTACCATTGTAGGTTTCCATTGTTTTTTTCATCTCTTCTACTGTGTCTTTCATTCCCGTAAGTTCTGTGATTTGTTTTTTCAGACTTTCAGTTTCTTCTTTTTGTTCTTTCCTTGCCTTCTTTATATCCTCCCTCAATTCATTGATTTGGCTTTTGATGAGGTTTTCCATGTCTGTTCGTACATTCTTGAATTAATTGTTTCAGCTCCTGTATGTCATTTGAATTGTTGGTTTGTTCCTTTGACTGGGCCATATCTTCAATTTTCCTAGTGTGATTTCTTATTTTTTGCTGGTGTCTAGGCATTTACTTACCTTAATTAGTTTATTCTGGAGATTGCTTTTACTTCTTTTATCTAGGGTTTTCTTGCTGGATGAATTTGTTGTCTATCTGTTCTTTGACATTCTGTTCAGCTTTATCTGGACCTTTAGCTTAAGTTCTGTTTAACAGAGAATTTTTCAGTTCTTGTTTTCTTGTTTCTTGCCCTGTTTGTGTGGTGCCTTTCCCCCACACACACTTAGGAGGGTCTACTTAGACCCCAACCAGATTTTCCCAGACCAAACTGGCCTCCTATCAGGAGGAAAGAGTCACCTGCAACGGTTTTCCCTGAGGGTGAGACCCAGCAGGTTGAAAGACTTTCCTGTGAAGTCTCTGGACTCTGTTTTTCTTATCCTGCCCTGTGTGTGGTGCTTGTCTGACTGCAGGTCCCACCAGCATAAGATGATGCGGTACCTTTAACTTTGGCACACCTCCCTGCTGGGGGCGTGGTGGAGACAGAGGAGAGGTTGTAGGCTGGTTTTAATGACTTCAAATTACCAAGCCCTGGTGTCTGAATTCCTTGATGGAGGGATTCCACCTGGGTGGGGCTTCACCCCTCCCCTGGGGAAGGCATAAACTCCAGATAAGCCTCCAAAAGAGCTCACTTCTGCCTATGTCTATGGCTGTTGCAGCCTGAAAAGGCCTGCCGCTGTATCCAGAGGCAGTCAAGCCTTTGTAGATGCACAGCCACAAAAACCTCTGTTTCCTTCTTTTTTTTTTTCCCCCTTTTTCTGTCAGTCCTCCCCCCTTGGTGCCAGGGCAAAAATGAGCAACCTCCGCTTTGATCAGGTTCACCTAAGCTGGGGGCCTATTTTTAGTAGTTAGTATTTGTTAATTAGTTCCACAATTGGCGTTTGATTGTGCCCAGTTCCTGCTGCTGGTAAAGTCCTTTCCTTTACCCTCTGGGAAGCAGCCTGTGGGGGAGGGGCGCTGGCCACCACAGCTTTGGGAACTCACGGTTCTGGGGGGTGCTTACAGCCGGTCCAGCTGGTCCAGACTGGGGTATGCTGTGTGTTCGGTCACTATCGTGGCTCCGGGAGCTGTTCTGTACTGTTTCTGGTTATTTAGTAGTTGTTCTGGAGGACGAACTAAAATGTGCACGTTGTTAAGCCGCCTTATTGACCTGGAAGTTCCTCTCCTTTGCTCATTATCTTTAGCTTATATTAGTGAGATCATACTATATTTGTCTTTTTGTGTCTCGCTTATTTCATTCAACGTAGAAATGTTTTCCAGGTTCATCTATATTGTTGCACCTTCAGAACTTCATCCCTTCTTTAAAAAGAATAATATTCCATCTTTATGTACCACATTTTGTTTATCCATTCATCTGTTGATGGACACTTGGGTTCTTTCCATCTTTTGCCAACTGCGAATAATGGCGCTATGAACATCGGTGTGTAATTATTTGTTCACATCCCTGCTTTCAGTTCTGGGTATATACTGAGTAGCAAGATTGCTGGATCATATGGCAGTTCTGTATTTAGGGGACACACTATTCCCCGTAGCCAAAAAACAGACCTGGAACTACAATGACTTGAAACTCTCTAGTGAGGTGGAGGATTTCCCACAGCGTCTCTTTTGTAGCTATACCAATTCAGAACCATGAATGTTTTCATCAGAAGTCTGAACACTTGAGGCTAGTGGCTGTTGATCACTCTTCTCCAGGCTGTGTTGGATCCCATATCCAAAATAGATAGCAAACCCTATCACCACCCAGACTCCAAAGCGGATCCAGGCCCTGTGGCTCATTCCCATCATCAGGTAAACCTTTATGAAGATGCTCACCAGGGGGAGGCAGCACAGCGGGGACCATGAAGTGAAGAGGCGTGGGGTCCTGGGGCTGCCTCTGGATGATGAAAGTGACCATGGCAATAAGTACCAGCAGCACAGCACTCACTGTTGCATAAAGTGAGTCCCCGGAGAACAGGCGCCCAGGCCACTGGGCCAGGATCAAGGACAGGACAGTCAGCAGCACAGCAAGCAGTAAGGCACAAATATTGACAGTTTTGCTGGATTTGGGGTTAGGAAGGGTGCTGTTGGAGTTACACAGACATTTTAGAATCTTGGAGGTTTGGGCTTCAGGTGCAGATTCCAAGGGCCTTGCCTCAGTTCTAGGCTTCATCTCAAGTACGTCCACCTTCATGTCCTCATTCTTGTTTATATTCTGTGTGGCTTGTACCTGAAGATGAGAACACAGAAGGCCACCAGGGAATAAGAAAACAGGGTCCCAATCGACATGAGGTCGATGAGATCAGCAAGCTCTAAGAGGAACTCCATGAGTACTGCAAAGGCTCCAGAGATCACGGTGGCTATGACGGGGGTCTTTGTTCAGGCGTGGATCTGGGCAAGACTGCGGAAAAGGAGCCCATCTTCGGCCACTGCATAGATCACCCGAGGCATGGGGAACATGGCGCCCAGGAGGCTGGACGTAAGAGCACAGAGCGACCCGGCAGCCACTGCATATGTGGCAGGGGCCCATCCGACATGGAGAAAAGCCTCTGGCAAGGGGCTCTTGGGATGGATCTAGTAGTAGGGCATCACGAGGATGACAGCTGCTGAGACACCAAAATACGCCAAATAGATGACGAGTGAGATCACGATGACCAAGGGGATGGATCGCTGAGGATTGAGGGCTTCCTCCCCTGTAGTGGCAATGCTATCAAAACCAACAAATGCAAAGAAACACGTAGCTGCTCCATGGAGAATCCCACTGAGCCCGAAAGGCATAAATCCACCAGAACCCAGAGAGCCCAAGCCTTAGGTACCATTGGATGCAAGTGTGGTCATACTGTAGTCCTCTTCTGTGAGCTGCCAGTTGTGCAAATTCCCCTTAATGACGCCGGAGATGATGACAAAGCTGAGAACCAAAATATTCACGCTTGTGAACACTTTGGTGACAAGGGCCGACTCTCTAGCTCCCAGCGACAGCAGTCCAGTAAAGAGCAGAATCAGGCCCAGGGTGAAGAAGTCTGGATACTTGGCCAGGACATGGGGCACCGACAATGAGAAGCTGCCCTGCACACCCGACTGATGCAGTTTCCACTCAGGCTGTCAAACGTGGAGCTCCAGGCCCTGGCAACACCAGCAGAACCTATGACGTAGGAGAGGATGAGGTTCCAGCCAGTGAGGAAGGCCCACACCTGGCCCACCGTGACGCAGCTGTAGAGACAGGCCAAGTGCGAGTACTGCACAAGGGCCCTGAACTCTGCGTAGCCAAGGCCGGCCAGCACCAAGGACACGCAGGCCACCAGGAAGCAGAGAGTGGTCGAGGGTGCGGCCCCGCCAGGACGTACATGCCCACCCGAGGGTGCTGCCCACCCCCAGGGCCACCAGGTCGAAGATGCTGAGACAACGGGCCAGGCCGGACCGAGCCCCCTCCTCCAGCTCTAGGGGCCGCCGCTGGACCAGCTTCCGCTCCTGCCGCAGGCATCCTCGGTGGGTCAGTGGGTGGATGCCTAGGGGTGGGGGCCTGGGGGGGAAGCTGAGGTGCGCTGGGAGGACAGGACGTGCTGGCCGAGACTGCGTGTCCCCACCCTGTCCCCATGCCGAGTGGTGGGGAGCTGGCGGGAGGCCGTGCCAGATGGCCGAGCCCTCTCGGGGCCTCGCCGTCTTCCCCCCAGAAACAGAATAACTTTTAAAAGGGGGAATTTAATAAGTTGCAAGTTTACAGTTCTGAGGCCATGAAAATGTCCCAATTAAAGCAAGTCTATAAAAATGTCCAAATTAAGACACCAACAGGAGATTACCTTCACTCAAGAAAGGCTGATGAAGTTCAAGGTTTTTCTCTCAACTGGAAAGGCACAAGTGGAGTATGGCAACGTCTGCTACCTTCCTCTCCAGGCTTCTTGCTTCATGAAGCTCCCCTGGGGCATATTCCTTCTTCATCTCCAAAGGTCACTGGCTGGTGGACTCTCTGCTTCTTGTGGCTATGCCATTCTTGTCATTCTGGCAACTCTCTCAGACCTCAGATCTTTTCCAAAATGCTTCCTCTTTTAAGGGATACCAGTAAAATAATCCAGACCCACCTGGAATGCGTGGAGTCGCATCCATCCACAATTGGGCAAATCACATCACCATGGAGAGAACATAATCAAGTTTCCAACCTATAGTGCTGAATAGGGATTAGAAGAAATGGTTGCTCCCACAAAATTGATTAGGATTAAAAACATGGCTTTTCTAGGGTACTTAAATCCTTTCAAACCGACACACACAGTTTCAGGTTTTTCCTTCTAGCTGCTCTAAAATACTGGAGACTATCAAACCATTGAAATAGTTCATGTGAGAACTTATTTATAATTCTAAATTTAATCATTGGGATACATGGCACTATACATCCCCTTTCAATCATATTCACCTTCAATATGGCAGTGTTACTTATAAACCCACTAATTACTTATGATTACTGGTATCCATTACCTTGTGATTCAGATTCAACCTCATTGGGTAGCCTTTCCCGTCTCTAGCCTCTGTGTACCTCTGATTCTGCTACATTCTACAGTGTAACCTCTGACACTACCAGAGTCATAATAGTGAAATCATATAGTGTCTGTCCTTTTGTGTCTGTCTTATTTCAATCAGCATTATGTCCTAAAGGTTCATTCATATTGTCCTATGTTTTGGGACATCATTTCGTCTTGCTGCTGCATAATATTCCATTGATGTATATACCACATTTTATTTATCCACTCACCTGTTGATGGGCATTTGGATTGTTTCCATCTCTTGGCAATTGTGAATAGTGCCTCTATGAATATCAGTGTACAAATGTCTGTTCCTGTCCCTGCCCTCAGCTCTTCTGGGTATATACTGAGTAATGGTATTGCCGGACGACTGAATATTTAGTTTCCTGAGGAATCGCCAAACTGTCTTCCACTGCAGCTGCACCATTATATGTTCCCAGCAGCAGTGAATAAGTGCTCCAATTTCTCCACATCCTCTCCAACATTTGTACTTTCCTGTTTGTTTAACAGCATTCATTGTATAGGTGTGAGATGATATCTCATTGTCCTCTTCATTTGTATCTCGCTTATAGCCAATGAAGATGAGCAGCTCCTTGTCTGCCCTTAGCCATCTGTATTTGCTTGTCAGAAAAATGTCTATTCATATCCTCTGCTCATTTTATAATTAGGTTGTTTGTTCTTTTGTTTTTGACCTCTATAATTTCTTTATGTAACAGGAAACCAACCCTTTATCTGATATGTGGTTTCCAAATATTTTCTCCCATTGAGTTGACTGCCTCTTCACTTTTTTTTCAAAGCCCTTTGAGGCACAGAAGTTCGTGGTCTTAAGGATTTCGCATTTGTTTATTTTTTATTTTGCTGCTTGTGCTTTAGGTATCAATGGCTCACAATAATATCACATAGCTGTGTATTCATCACGATGATATTTTTTTTGAACATTCACCTCTCCAGCAAAAGAAATAAAAAAGAAAAAACTCATACATGCCATACCTCTTACCCCGCCCTCTCATTGACCACTAGTATTTCAATCTATTCAATTTATTTTAACCTTTGTTCCCCCTATTCTTTGTTCAATTTTTATCCATTTTTTTTACTCATCTGTCCATTATGTAAATAAAAGAGGCATCAGACACAAGTTTTTCACAATCACACAGCCACATTGCAAAACCTGTGTCATTATACAATCATCTTCAAGAAACATGGCTACTGGAACACAGCTCTACAGTTTCAGGTACTTCCATCTAGCCACTCTAATACACCATAAACTAAAAAGGGGATATTTATATAATG
Source organism: Tamandua tetradactyla (assembly GCF_023851605.1). NCBI lineage: Eukaryota > Metazoa > Chordata > Mammalia > Pilosa > Myrmecophagidae > Tamandua > Tamandua tetradactyla. The sequence goes on along the minus strand of NC_135334.1, from coordinate 49,233,516 downwards.
CATGAGAATAACTTCCAGGATAACCTCTCAACTGTGTTTGAAATCTCTTAGCCACTGACACTTTAGTTTGTCTCATTTCTCTCTTTCCCCTTGTGCCAGTTTGAAGCAATTATGTCCCCCAGAAAAGCCATGTCCTTTCATCATTCGATATTGCTGGGTGGGAGCTTTTTGATTGTTTCCATGGGGATGTGACCCACCTAATTGTGGGTGGTAACTTTTGAAAAGATGGTTTCTATGGAGATGTGTCTCCACCCATTCAAGGTGGGATTGCTTACTGCAGTCCTTGAAGAGGGAACCGTTTTGGCAAAAGCTTTAGAGCCAACAGAGCCAAGAAAGCCACACAGCCAGAGATCTTTGCATATGCCGAAGGAGAACACCCCTAGGGAAGCCTTAGGAAATGAGGAAAGAAAGCTAGCAGATGTCACCGCATGCCTGTCCAGCTGACTGAGGTATTCTGGACCCATCGGCTTTTCTTGAATCAAGGTATCTTTCCCTGAATGCCTTACTTTGGACATTTTTATGGTGTTGGAACTATAAACGGGCAATTTAATTAATTCCCCTCTTTAAAAGCCATTCCGTTTCTAGTATATTACGTTCCGACAGCTGCAGCAAATAAAATATGCTTTTTCATCAAGAAGGCTTTCTCATTCCCATAATGCCAGGTCCCAGCTCATCCCTGGGAGTCATGTCCCACATTGCCAGGGAGATTTACACCCCTGAGAGTCATGTCCCACATAGTGAGGAGGGCAGTGAGTTCACCTGCCACGTTGGCTTAGAGGGAGGTGTGTTTTTAATGACTAATTGACTCCTGTTAATAGAATTGGTTTGTTGAGATCTGTTTCTTCTCGGGTCAGTATAGGTAATTTGCGTGTTTCTAGGAATTTCTCCATTTCATCTGAGTTGTCTAGTTTGTTGGCATATAATTGTTCATAATATTATCTTATGGTTTTTAAATTTCTTCACGTTCTGTGGTAACAACCCCCCTCTCATTTCTGATTTTGTTTATTTGCATCATTTCTTTTCTTCTTTGTTAGTCTAGCTAAGGGTCCATCAATCTTATTGAGTTTCTCAAATAACAAACTTCTGGTTTTGTTATTTCTATTGTTTTATTGTTCCCCAGTTTGTTTATTTCTGTTTTAGTCTTTATTATTTCTCTTTTATTTGCTTTGGAGTTAGTTTGATGTTCTTTCTCTGAATTCTCCAGGTGAGCAGTTAAATCCTTAAATTTTGCTCATTCTTGTTTTCAATATAGACATTTAGGACAATCAATTTCACTCTCAGCACTGCCTCTGCTGTGTCCCATAAGTTTCTATGTGTTGCATTCTCATTATCATTCATCTCCAGATTTTTACCAATTTCTCTAGCAATTTCTTCCTTGACCCACTGGTTGTTTAAGAGTACATTATTTAATCTCTCTATATTTGTGAAAGCTCTGGTTCTTTGATGATTTTTAATTTCCAGCTTTATTCCATTGTGATCAGAGAAAGGGCTTTGAATAACTGCAATCTTTTTAAATTTGTAGAGACTCAGTTTGTGTGCCAGAATATGATCTATCCTGGAGAATGGCCCATGTGCACTAGAAAAGAATGTCTATCCTGGTTTGTTTTGGGGTGTAGTAATCTATATATGTCTATCAGGTCTAATTCATTTATCCTATTGTTTAGGTTCTCTATTTCTCTTTGATCCTCTCTCTGGTAGTTCTATCTGTGGTGGAGAGTGGTGTATTGAAGTCTCCCACTATTACTGTTGATATGTCTATACCTCCTTTGACTTTTGTCAATGTTTGCCTCATGTACTTTGGAGCCCCTTGATTGGGAGCATACACATTTATAATTGTTATTTCTTCTTGGTGAATTGTACCTTTTTTTAATATGTGTCCTTCTTTGCCTCTTATGATACCTTTACATTTAAAGTCCATTTTGTTTGATATTAGTATAGCTACTCCTGCTTTCTTTTGGTTACAGCTTGAATAGAAAATCTTTGTCCATCCTTTCATTCTCAATCTAACAGTGTCTTTGAGTCTAAGATGCATTTCTTATACAGCACATAGATGGATTATGTTTTTAAATCCATTCTGCCGGTCTGTGTTTTAATTGGTAAGTTTAGTCCATTAACATTCAAAGTAAATACAGTACAAGTGCTTCTTGACTCAACCATCTTGTCCATTAGTTCTTATTTGTCACATCCATATATCAATTTCCTTCTGCTCTTTTTATCCTTTAAATAAAAACATTACTTGTATTCTTCAATTCTGTGCCTTCCTCCATACTCCCTCTGACTGGACAGCTGATAGGACTTGCTTTAGTATTTATTACAAGGCAGGTCTCTTGTTGACTAGTCCTTTCAATTTTTGTTTGTCTTTAAAGATTTTAATCTCTCCCTCAGTTTTGAAGGATAACTCCGTTGGATAAAGAATTCTTGCTGAAAGACTTTCTTGTCAGGATCCTAAATATATCATACCACTGCCTTCTTGCTTCTGCGGTGTCTGTTGAGTAGTTAGAAGTCAGTCTTAGCGGTTTTCCCTTGTATGTAGTAAATTGCTTTTCTCATGTTGCTTTCAGGACTTTGTTTCTCTTCAAAACCTAACAGTTTGATTAGTATGTATCTTGGACTAAGCCTGTATGGATTTATTTAGTTTGGAGCTTGTTGGGCCTCTTTGATTTGCATATTCATGTCTTTTTTTAAGGGTTGGGAAGTTTTCCCCAGTTATTTCTTCAAACAACCTTTGAAGCCCTTTACTTTTCTCGTCTCCTTCTGGGACTCCAGTGATTCTTATATTTGTGCACCTCTTGTTGTCCATTATTTCCCTAAGATACAGTTGCATTTTTCCCAGCTTTCTTGCCATTTGTTCTTTTGTGCACTCTAGTTCAATTGTTCTGTCTTCTAGCTCTCTTATTCTTCCTTCTGCTTCCTCAAATCTGCTCTCGTGTATCTGTAGTATATTTCTAATTTTGTCTATTGTAGCTTTCATTTCTGTGAGATCTGCCATTTTTCTATTTAATCTTCCAAATTCTTCTTTTTGCTCTTCTAGTGTCTTCCTGATGTCCTTTATTTCTTTATAAATATCCTTGAGTATTTATTCTACATTCTGTGTGCCTTCAGGAATTTTGATTTGGTTTTGGTTGGGCCATTTTTCCTTGGATCTTCATGTGCTTTGTGATTACCTGTTGTGTTAGGGGTGTTTGATGATTATCTTGATATGGTTATTTTGCAAGTTGGCTTACTTCACTCATCTAAAGTTTTGTATTTACTTGGTTTTCTCTGAAGGTTTCCTTTTGCACTTTTTTTGTCATTTATTCTCCACCAAATCAAGGTCTGGATCTCATGTAGGGGATGCAATTCAACTTGAGGGTCTATTACTGGCTAGGCTGGGATGTACAGGTACTTCAGTGGCAGAATGGATGCCACACGCAGGAGACCAGGGTTGACTCCTGGCCCATACCCCCCCACCCAACAACAATTATTTTGAAAGATAATAATAATAATAAAATAAGATGAGAATATAATAAAAATATGAAAAGACAACAACAAGAACAACAGCGAAACACACCTCAACAGTAGTAGTCCCCAGAATCAAAAGGAGATGCCTTAACATATACTGGGAGTGAAGTCAGACTGGTGCCAACCAAAGAGAGAGAAAACTTAAGCAAATAAAAATAATAAAAATAAATGAAACAGAATAATAAAAAAATTTATGAAATATGAAATAGATAATAAATAATCCAAAAAATATAAAATATCTATAAAAATAAAAATAATGTAAAAGCAATTATACTACTACTTAAAATACATACAAAGAATATATTTTAAAAGGGGGAAAAAGAAAAAAAGAATATTAAGGAAAAAAATAAAAACCTAGGCAGATAGGGTGTTCACTGCCTGCACTTAACCCTTCTTCCCAGCAGCTGATGACCCCAAGTCACCTCCTCCCTTCAGCTCCCTCCTCCTTGTCTGGAGCAGCTGACCTGCACTTACTGCATCCTGCCAGCAGGTGGTGTGCCTGAGGCTCCTCCCTCAGGCCTGCCCCTCCTGGTCTGCAGTGGCTTGAAGACTGCATGCACCATGGGTGGGCTGCTCCTGATCTATGGCAGCTGGACTGCTGGTCCAACCAGCGCCCAGGGGATCAGCCAACGTACAGAGCTGGCTATTCCTCAATCCTGCCGGGTGATCGCTTCCTGCCTTGCATGATCAGGTCCACCTCCAGGCTCCCCATGGGCTCTGACAACTCGGACCTGCTCATGGAGGTTTCCCCAGCCTGCAGCTGGGACAGGCTGGAGTGGAGGATGATCAGTTCTTTCCAGTTGCACCTCCCTTCATGCCTGCAGCCTGCCCTCAATGGGTTTCAGTCACGTGACCCACCCCACTCACAATCCAACTTAAAAAAATGGACAAAAGATTTTAAGAGACTCTTTTCCAGAGAAGATATAGGACAGTGTAGTGCTTTGGAGTTATGTAACTCCAGAAAAACATGTTCTTAAACTTAATCCATCCCTGTAGGTGTGAACCCATGGTAAGTAGGACCTTTTGATGAGGTTACTCCATTCAGGTGTGGCCCAACTCAATCAGAATGGGTCTTAATTCTATTACTGGAGTCCTTCATAAGCAGAATGACATTCACACAGATAGAGAGAAGGCCAGAGGAGCAGCCAGAAGTTGAAAGTTAAATGAACCTGGAAGAGAAGGGAGAGTCCAGCAGAGCCCTCCATGCATGTAACCATGTGACAGAAGAGCCAAGGACTAAGGATTTCGGCAGCCAGCCCCAGAATGACAATTTTTAGAAAGAAAGCATCACCTTGATGATGCCTTTATTTGGACTCATCCTAGCCCCCAAACCATGAGCCAATAAATTTCCATTGTTTAAGCCATCAAACATTGCATAGTATTTGCTTTAGCAAGGAGGAAACTAAAACATGGTAAATAAACACATGAAAAGATGTTCTATATCACTAAGCTATTAGGAAAATATAAATTAAAACTACAATAAGAAACACCTATTGAAATGGCTAAGCTTAAAGAAGCCAAAAAAAAAAACAAGACTGACAATGCCCATTGCCAGTCAGGATGGAGAATACCTAGAAATCTCAAACATTGTTGGTGGGAATGCAAAATGGTATAGCCACCCTTGAAAACTGACTGGCATTTCTTATCAAGTTAAACATACACTTATCATATGACCCAGCAATACCATTCCTAACTATTTTCCTTAGAGAAATTAAAACTTGTGTTCCCATAAAAACCTGTACAAAAATGTTTATATCCTTCAACAAGTGAGTGGATAAATAAACTGGTACAAACATAACAAATGGAATACTATCTAGCAATACAAAGTAACAAACTACTGATATATGCAACAACATGTATGAATCTCAAAGGGACTAAGTAGAGTGAAAGAAGCTAGTGTCAAAAGGCTGCATACTATATGATTACATTTATATAAAACTAAAGGGACAGAGAACAGATGAGTGGTTGCCAAGGGTTAGCGGTGGAGGAAGAGCTTGACTACAAAGAGGCAAGAAGGAGGGATTTGGGGGGGTGGGAGGATAATGGAACTGCTCTGTATCCTGATTATGGTGGTGCTTACACAGATTTATATGTGTTAAACTCATAGAACTGTACATCCCCCCAAAAGGCAAAGAAACAATTTTCCAACATGGAGAACTCAAAGTCCAGATGGTTTCACTAGTAATTATTACTAAACATTTAAGGAAAAAATAGCACAATTCTACAGTCCTTCTCAAAAAACAGAAGAGGGCAGAATACTTCCCAATTCATTTTATGACATCAGCATTACTGATACCCAAAGCAAAGAAATTACAAGAAAACTATAGACCAATATTTCTCATGAACACAAATGCAAAAAAAATCTTCAACAAAATGTTAAGAAATCATGTATATAGGTCGTGGAGAAGTTTAGCCTACCTATAGGTATGCCTAAGAGTTACTTTTGGAGGACCTCTTTTGTTGCTCAGATGTGGGCTCACTCTCTCTAAGCCCAACTCTGTAAGTGAAATCATTGCCCTCCTCCCTAATGTGGTATATGACATCCAGGAGTGAAAGTCTCCCTGGCGGAGTGGGAGAAGTCTCCCAGGGATGAGTCCAGCCCTGGCACCATAGGATCAACAATTCCATTCTGACTAAAAGGGGAAAAGAAGTGTAACAAAGTATTAGTGGCTGAGAGAGTTCAAATAGAGTTGAGAGGCTATTCTGGAGGTCACTCTTACACAAGCTTCGGTTAGACATTGCTACCTTGCCAACCCCCAAAAACCGTTCCACCCAATCCTAAAGAACATCTAGAGCAATATATAAGATTCTGTAAAGGTTCTATGCACTAGGGTAACTTTCCAGAAACCTACAGACTCCAGATGGGTTCCTGGACAAGATACGTCCTGAAACCTAGAGGGCCCAGCCTCCACTTATCAGCTAGTTCCATTTCCCTACACCATATTATTGACAGCCCCATCCAACATGAAAAAGTTAGCATGGCCATAGTCCCAATACCCTTGAAGAGTGGATAGAAAGACCAAAGGTGATGGCGGAGTTATACAGAGAAGGTAGGGATTAATAAACGAGTATGATTGCTGAATCATTAAATCGATATCTCTTTTAGTCTCCAGTGTCTTAGAGCAGCAAGAAGTAAAAACCTAAAATTGTAGAATTGTAACCCATACCAAACCCTGAAATCTGTTCTACAGCTAATAGTGCTGTGCTTTGAAATTTATTGCTTTTTTGTATATATGTTATTTCTCACAAAAATGAAAAAGAATGTCGATTGTGATGATAAAAAAATATTTATACCTTCTAGCCTCCAATATTCTAGAGCGCTAGAAGGAAAAATCTGAGATGATAGTATAGTAGCTCATAACAAATTCTGGGATCTGTCCTGTAATTACATGCTGAAGAATGCTTTGAAAACTATTGCTTAATTCTTTCTTTGATTTGTATATATGTTATATTATACAATTTAAAAAGTTAAAAAAAAAGAAAATAACAAAAAAAAAAGTTAGGAAATCAAACCTAGAAATATATAAAAAGGATATCAAAACAAAGTGCTGTTCACATGGGAATGCAAGACATAGTCACAATTCAAAAAACAATTAATTTACCATATTAAAAAGCTAAAGAAGAAAAACACATGATTATCTGAAAAAATACAGTAAAATCATTTGACAAAATTAAACATCCGTTCATGATTAAAAACTCTCAGCAAATTAAAAATAAAAGGAATTTCCTTAACCTATTAAAAAATCTTACATCTATAAAAAGCCATGGCTAACATCATACTTAATGGTGAAAGATTAAATATTCTCCCTGAGCTCAGAAACAAGGGAAAGATGGTCACTCACCCTTCTATTCATTATTGTGCAGAGGTTCTAGCCAGTATGGTGCAGCAAGGAAGGAAAAAAAGAAACTCACCATTTACAGAAAGTGTGTGATTGTCCACATAGAAAATACTACTTGCAAAGTCACTGGGTATAGTCATAGAAAAATCAATTGCATTTCTAAATACTAGCAATTAACAATTGTTAACAAAAAAGAAAGTAAAGCACTATTTATAAAAGCACCAAAAAATGGAATACTTAGGACTGCCCTTGGGAGGGCCAGCAGAGAAAAAAGGGGAAGTGGTGTGGGGAACAACAATATGAGATTCCTTTGTCGTTACCTGGTTGGCAGGAGACCCTTTTCCTGCCCTCTGCCCAGTCTCTCAGAATTTCTGCTGTCCATGCTTGCTTACTGCACTGTTCACAATGAGGCTTCTTGGTGGTCAAAGCCAGGAGGAAAAAGGAAAACAACAGGGTGAAAATGGAAAGAAAATGGGAGGTGAGGGGAGATTCACCTTGAGCTGTTCTTCAACTTTTGAGTCCTCATCCAATCTTCCTGCTATTGTTAATTTGTCAGAGTCCTTGGGTTGCTGCTTGTTATATTTTTTATTCAGTGCTTTTAGTTAAAATAATTCAAAGAGAAAGGTTAGAGTGGGATGATCCCATCTTTACCTGCATTAAAAGTCCTGTGGGTTAGAATTTTTTAGTGTGTATCCCAAATTATCTTACACTCCATTCTGTTCTTTCTGTGCTTTGGTTTGAATTTTTCCATCAACCAATTGACCAGAGAACTAATGCTGTTTTTTTCTTCCTGAGCTCTTATTAAGCCTATCCAATGGGTTCCTAATTTTAGCTATTAAAGATTTCTAGTTTAGAATGTTGATTTGATTCTTTTTATAGATTGAAATTTTCTATTGAATTTCCCATCTTTTCATCCTTCTTGTCCATTTTTCCTCTATTTTCTTTAACACAGTAATCATCTTTTTAAATAATTTTTTAAAAATTTATTTATTTTTTATTTATGATACATAACCACATACAAACACATTCTTATCATATGATCATTCTGTTCTTGTTATATAATCAGTAACTCACACTATCATCACATAGTTGTATATTCATCATCATGATAATTTCTTAGAACATCTGCATCAATTCAGAAAAAGCAATAAAAAGAAAACAGAAAAAAATTCATACATATCATACCCCTTACCCCTCCCCTTTACCGATCACCAGCATTTCCATCTACTAAATTTATTTTAACATTTGTTCCCCCTATTATTTATTTTTAATCTATATGTTTTACTTGTCTGTCAGTAAGGTAGACAGAAGGAGCATCAGACACAAGGCTCTCACAACCACACAGTCACACTGTGACAGGCATATCATACAATTATCTTCAAGAAACATGGCCACCAGAGCACAGCTCCACATTTTCAGGCAGTTCCCTCCAGGCTCTCCATTACACCTTACCTAAAAGGTGGTATCTATTTAATGCATAAGAATAACTTCCAGGATAACCTCTTGACTGTCTTTGGAATCTCTCAGCCATAGACACTTTAGTTTTTCTCATTTCGCTCTTCCCCCTTTTGGTGGAGAAGATTTTCTCAATCCCTTGATGCTGAGTCCCAGCTCATTGTAGGATTTCTGTCCCACATTGGCAGGAAGGTTTACACCTCTGGGAGTCATGTCCCATGTAGAGAGGGGGAGGGCACTGAGTTTGCTTGCTGTGTTGGGAGGGAGGGAGAGAGAGAGAGAGAGAAAAGAGGTTCTCTTCGGGGTGACTCTTAGGCTTATTTTTAAGTAGGCTTGACCTATCCTTTGTGGGATTAAGTTTCATATGTACAAACCCCAAGATTGAAAGCTCGGCCTATTGCTTTGGCTGTCCCCACTGCCTGTGAGAATATCAAGAATTCTCCACTTGGGGAAGTTGAATTTTCCCCCTTTCTCATCATTGCCCCTAGGGGACTCTGCAAATACTTCCCTATTCACTATTCAATTCGCTCTGGGATTCATCTGGGCATCAGTAATCATCTTTAAAGTCCTTGCCTCCTTTCTCCAATATTTTGATCATTATTGGTATGTTTCTGTTTGCTTTGATTATCAGTTACTCTTTCTTGCCTCTTTACATATCTGTTCTAGTTTGCTAGCTGCCGGAATGCAACACACCAGAGACAGATTGGCTTTTAATAAAAGGGGATTTATTTTGTTGGTTCTTCAGAGGAAAGGCAGCTAACTTTCCACTGAGGTTCTTTCTTACGTGGAAGGCACAGGATGGTCTCTGCTGGTCTTCTCTCCAGGCCCCTGGGTTCCACCAACTTTCCCCGGGGTGATTTCTTTCTCCATCTCCAAGGGCCCGGGCTGAGCTGCAAGTGCTGAGATGAGGAATGCCAAGCTGCTAGCAGTGCTACGTTGCAATCTCTCATTTAAGCACAAGCCAATTAAGTTAAACGTCACTCATTGCAGCAGACACGCCTCCTAGCCGACTGCGGATGTAATTAGCAACAAATGAGATTCACCTACAATTAGCTCATGTCCACAGCAACAGAACTAGGTGCTTTCACCTGGCCAAGTTGACAACTGAATCTAACTACCACAATATCTAATACTTTATTACTATATGCTGGATTGTGTGTGTTCGAAATGATATCTTCTGCCTCTGAGCATTTCTACCTTTATTTTGTTAGGTAGCTAAATTGAGAGAATGACTACCTCATTGTAATAAGAGATTGAATTGAGTTGGGTTTGGATTGCAGTTTTAAGACTCAGTCCACCTCTGGTTTGTACTTGTTACTTAACGTGTGCCTTCTGGGGATTTCATTGAGAGCCCAGCAGGATCCTGTCTCCTAAGTGTGAGAGAAGTGGGTGATTCATTTCTGCCCTTTAGAAGATTTGAGCTTAGCCTCACAAACTTTCAAAATCTGACAAGTATCTTTAGTGGTACACTTCCCTCTAATTAGGACTTGGTCTTTTTGTACCTGCATCTGCAGAAGATTTCACTCTGTCTTTTCAGCCCAGACTCAGTCATCCCCACCAGCACCAGAACTCAGCAACTATCCCCTAGGAGAAAATTCATCTTGCCTTTGAGACTCCTCTAATTTCAAATATGTCATGCCAATCCTGTACACATTTCAAAAGCTTTTCTAGATTTTCTTTTGCCCAGTAGAGTCCTTTTTCCTGCTCCAAGTTGCATCTTTAGCCTGTCCCCAGAATTGACAGATGCCCTTGGAAAGAAAAGAGCCAGCAATCATCAGCTTATCTAGGAAGGGCTCTTCTTTCCCCTAAATTCTATTTGATCTAGTCTTGCTGTTTTAAAGCTGTTAAAAGTCTTTAAAAATAGCATTTTTGCAATTTACCAGATTTTTCTACTTGTTTTACTGTGATAATTGGTCTGTCACAATTTATTGCAGACTACCTAGAAGCAGAAGTCCTTCTCCTTTAATCACGGAATGAAAGTCTTCCTCCTGAATCTCATGGGCCAGTTTCCAATATGTCCCCATTGTTGGACCAATAGCTGTAATTATGAACAGTTTTTTGATGATTAACTGAGATTTATCAAGATTCATCCTTGTAAGAGAAGGGATCAGCCTCTCCTAAAAGATATGGCTGATGGAAGAAGGGATAGAGCCCTTAAAAAAAAAAAAGAGGTTCTATTAAGAAAGCAAAAATAGCAGGATGGTGATAGATGATAGCTAGGTAACCAGCAGTGTTTATTACACTAACAGTACACCATAGATATCTTCCCTTATCAATTAATATAGATATGAGGTTACCCTGGAATTGGAGCTAATGTCCAAATTAAGGAGTAGAACCTCTATAAATACTCCACATTCAAAAGAAAGTCTCCAGAGAATAGCCAATAGTAAGACCAGACATTGTTCCCCAAGATTTACTATGATCTTCAGAAATAGTCGTACTATCAAATCCTACAATCCTATACCCCCTCTTCAAGTCTATAAGGTCAAGGACTAGAGTAGAAAGAAGGGAGCCATAGTGGCAACCTATTCCCTCCCCTGGGGTAGAGGCAGCTGAAAGAGAGGACAGAATTGAAGCACTGTACACTCCCACCTATCAATTTGCCTAGGTAAGGACACATTAATTGCCCATGAATCAAATGAATAGCACTGAACTTAACTTGGCTTGAGCTCCCCAAGCTGTTAATGGCTGAGAGATTCCAAACAGAGTCAAGAGGTTATCCTGGAGGTTATTCTTATGCATCAAGTAGATATCAGACCCAGCAAGAGGAGGACCCCAGCAGAAGAGTCTCAAATGGATCACAAGTTGTGAGAGACTTAAAGAAGTTGAATGAAGCCAAATTAGAGCAAGATCTCCCAGGTCAAGATACCATACAGTGGGAGACCCTCTGAGAATCCACTCAAGCATTTATGAGTCATCATGTGGATGCCTACCACACAGTGGGTGTTTTAGTTTGCTAGCTGCCGGGATGCAATATACCAGAAACAGAATGGCTTTTTTTTTTTTTTTTTTTTAAAGTAGAACTGCTTTTACCATGAGCAAAACCATTGTCAAATGAGTATCGTAACAGATTTGGAACTGACAAGTAACAGAGAATCTTCAAGAATAATTTCAGGATAGGTGTTTCAGAAATAATCTGAGTATTTACTAGAAGAGAGGCCCTCAAGGAATTTAAAGAGGTTTCTAATATTTAACTTACAAAAATTTTAAAAAGACCCCCTTTATAATCATGTTGAAACTTAAACATAATGATTGTGGAGCATCATATTTCATCTTTGGGAGGGGGAGGTGATTTATACATGCATTCACATACACATATATACACAGCCACTGAATATAAACACACACTTTTGATTCTTTCAGAATTTAAAATATAATCTAAAACTTATTTTTCTTAGTCTGTTTTGTCTTTCAGGATAAGATCCCAATCAGTTATTTCTGCCCCACACAGAAATGGCTTGCTGTGGAGAACTTTGGTGTCCACATAATTTCATCCCTGCTCGCTGTGCTTCCAATCCTTTCACTGCCACCAAAGAAAGCAATTCAGAATTTAGGGGCAGAAAGGACATTATTTTAGTTTATATTCAAGGTAATCAAGCTAAAACCTTAAAACTTCACTCACATTCAATCCTTGTAATATACCTTATACAATAGCTAAAAAAAATTTTTTTTTAATAATAGTGGACAAGCCACTGGAATATGGGGGAAAAACTAATTTGTCTACATGTTTATCTATTTTTCTCATGTCTACTTTTGTTTTCTGATATACACATTAGCACAGGAGTACATACATATGATTTATACATCTCCATATTGGGGCTGTATACATTTTTTTTATCAGTTAGGACACAAATCAAATACTTTGAAAGCCAGTGAGTGGTTTAGGAGGGCTGAACTGGGGCTGGTTCCCAATCTTGGCAAACTGGGGAGTGAATCCTTTCTCTCTTTTCATTCTACTGAAGACTTATGAAGCATGAAAGCCAGTCTGTTGGGCTGCTCTGTTTACTTCAGGAGGAATCAGATAGTGGCTTTTGTTTATTGCTCCGTTTCATACCTGCAAATTAGGCCCTTATGGGTCTGACTTCCAAGCATCTTGCTAACATAACATACAACACAATGTAAAGATGACTACTTGGTATAATATTATATCCTTATACCCTTTAGTAAATTGAGGTTATTCAGCAGTGAGAACTGATTTAAGTATTCTTTCTGAGTCCCCAGGAAACAATTAAACACTAGCTAAATATAGCTTAGAAGTCTGGAAAGAGTTATAACAGATAAGTGAAATCAGTAGTTAAGATTTTTATAAGGTTTAGAATTCAAAAACTCCAACAATCATTACAAATTATATTTGTTTAAAGGAATACATTTTAGCCTAAATTGTCCTTAAATTGTACATTTTAGGTTTTACCACCTTCATAAAAGTACTTTGGGGACAGCTGCATCATTTCAATTACATGATTATTTCTTTGCCCATTCTTCTCTCTCTTTTCTTTCCGGAATAACTTCTTTCAGATATGGTTCAAGATAGAATTTATCCTCCTCATATTTTGTCCACTGCTCTTTAGGCAAGATTTGCCGTCTCATGCTCAGGTCCAGTGCTCTCTTAATGCGAAACACCCTGTCATTATAAAGGTTCTCAGGAAGCCTTCTTATGGCTTCTTTCACATCTTCAGTCTCAGTTAATGTATCATCTCGCATTAACCCCAGTTTATTGAACCCTGCAGCATTGTAATACCATTTTCGAATGCCATCCAGCCATCGGCCTGATGCTACAACAGCAGGGCGGCCCGCCATTTTGACCCCCCAGAATGGCTTTTAAAAAGGGAAATTTAATAAACTGGTAGTTTACAGTTCTAAGGCTGAGAAAATATCCCAATTAAAACAAGTCTTCAGAAATGTCCAATCTAAGGCATCCAGGGAAAGATACCTTGGTTCAAGAAGGCCGATGAAGTTCACAGTTTCTCTCTCAAGTGGGAGGGCACATGGCGAACACAGTTTCTCTCTCATCTGGAAAGGCACATGGTGAACACAGTCAGGGTTCCTCTCTCGGCCGGAAGGGCACATGGCGAACACCGTGTCATCTGCTGGCTTCTCCTGGCTTCCTGTTTCACGAAGCTCCCCAGGAGGCATTTTTCTTCTTCATCTCCAAAGGTCGCTGGCTGGTGGACTCGGCTTCTTGTGGCTATGTCATTCTGCTCTGCTGTCTCTGAATCTCCTTCTTTTTCCAAAATGTTTCCTCTTTTATAGGACTCCAGAAACTAATCAAGACCCACCCAAATGGGTGGAGACACACCTCCAGCTAATCCAGTTTAACAACCACTCTTGATTAAATCACACCTCCAGGGAAATGATCTAATTACAGTTTCAAACATTCAATACTGAATAGGAATTAGAAGAAACGGCTGCCTTTACAAAATGGGATTAGGATTAAAATATGGCTTTTCTAGAGTACATACATCATTTCAAACCAGCACAGTGAGTATTGATGGCTATTCAGTGTTAGCCAGAAAAGTTGCAACAACTATCAGGGAGGGAGCTGTGGCAAAATAAAAGATACTTGTTTGCTTTTCTCTACTTCCTAGCTCAACACAGAGTAGGAGCCTAGAAGAGGAAAGAGGTACAGAGCTTTGAATCAGACATGAGATTCTAATTTAAAGTAGTCTGAAGTGTATTTTATGTGATTTATTTCCCTTTCAATTTGCTGTATTACACTGATTGATTTTCTTGTGTTGTACCACCCTTGCATGCCTGGTATAAGCTCCACTTGGTCGAGGGGTATAATTTTTTCAATGTGTCACTGGATTTGATTTGCTAGTAGTTTGTGGGGAATTTTTGCATCTATATTCATTAGGGAGATTGGCCTATAGTTTTCCTTTCTTATAGCACCTTAACTGGCTTTTGGTATTAGAGTGATGTTAACTTCATAAAATTAATTACAGAGCATTCCTTTTTCATCAACTTTTTGGAAGAGTTTGAGCAGGATTGGTGTTAGTTCTTTTGGGGATGTTTGATAAAATTCCCCTGTGGAGCCATCTGGCCCTGGGCTTTTCTTTGTATGAAGATTTTTTATGACTGATTGAATCTCTTTACTTGTGATTTGTTTGTTGAGATCTTCTTAAGTCAGTGTAATTTATTTGTGTGCTTCTAGGAATTTGTCCATTTCATCTAAGTTATCTAGTTTATTGACATATAGTTGTTTATAGTATCTTCCTATGTTTTTTTTTTTAATTTCTTCAGGGGATCCATGGTAACAACTCCCCTCTCATTTCTGATTTTGTTTATTTGTATCCTCTCTTTTTTTTCTTTGTCAGCTAGGGGTTCATTGATTTTCTTCATTTTCTCAAAGAACCAACTTCTGATTTTATTGATTCTTTCTATTGTTCTTTTGTTCTCCAGTTCATTTAATTCACTTTAATCTTTATTTCTCTTCTCCTACTTGCTTTGGGGCTAGTTTGCTGTTTGTTTTTTCTAGTTCCTCCAGGTGAGCAGTTAAGTCCTTGATTTTAGCTGTTTCTTCTTTTTTAATATAGGTATTTAGGGCAATGAATTTCCCTCTCAGCCCTGCTTTTGCCTCATCTGTAAGTTCTGAAATTTTGTATCATCTCCAGATAGTTACCAATTTCTCTTTTTACCCACTGGTTGTTTAAGAGTGCATTATTTAATCTTCATATATTTGTGAAAGTTCTTGTTCTTTGGTAGTTATTGATTTCCAGCTTCATTCCATTGTGATCAGAGAAAGTGTTTTGAATAATTTCAGTCTTTTTGAATTTATAAAGACCTGTTTTTGTGCCCCAGCATATGATCTATCCTGGAGGACATTCCATGAGCATTAGAGAAGAATATATATCCTGGTGTTTTGGAGTATAATAATCTATATATGTCTATTAGGTCTGATTCATTTATCAAATTGTTTAAGTTCTCTATTTCCTTGTTGATCCTCTGTCTTGTCCTATCTATAGAGGAGAGTGGTGTATTGAAGTCACCCACTATTATTGTTTTTTTTTTCTTTTTTTCTTTTTTTAACATGGGCAGGCACCGGGAAGTGAACCCGGGTCCTCTGGCATGGCAGGCGAGAACTCTGCCTGCTGAGCCACCATGGCCTGCCCTGAAGTCTCCCACTATTATTGTTGAAATGTTTATTGCTTCCTTCAGTTTTGCCAATGTTTGCTTCATATTCTTTGGAGTTCCTTGATAGCGAGCATAAACATTTATGATTGTTATTTCTTCTTGGTGAATTGTTCCTTTTATTAATATGTAGTGTTCTTCTTTGTCTCTTATGATTTCTTTACATTTAAAATCTATTTTTTTCTAATATTAGTATAGATACCTGCACTTTTTTTTTTGGTTATAGCTTGCATAGAACATCATTTTCCATCCTTTCACTTTCAATCTATTTGTATCCCTGAGTCTAAGATGAGTCTCTTCTAAGCAGCATATAGATGAATCATATTTCTTAATCCATTCTGCCAGTCTTTGTCTTTTGTCTCTTTAGTTAAATTTATTCCTAGGTATTTTATTCTTTTAGTTGCAATTGTAAATGGGATTTGTTTCTTGATTTCCCCCTCAGCTTGTTCATTACTAGTGTATAGAAATGCTACAGATTTTTGAATGTTGATCTTGTAACCTGCTACTTTGCTGTACTCATTTATTAGCTCTAGTAGTTTTGTTGTGGATTTTTCCGGGTTTTCGACGTATAGTATCATATCGTCTGCAAACAGTGATAGTTTTACTTCTTCCTTTCCAATTTTGATGCCTTGTATTTCTTTTTCTTGTCTAATTGCTCTGGCTAGAACCTCCAACACAATGTTGAATAATAGTGGTGACAGTCTTTGTCTTTTAATTGGTGAGTTTCAACATTTGACAGACTGATTAGTATGTATCTTTGAGTAGGCCTATTTGGATTTATTCTATTTGGAGTCCATGCGGCTTCTTTGATTTGCATATTTATGTCTTTTGGTTGGGAAGTTCCCCCCATTATCTCCTCAACTAATCTTCCTGGCCCTCTATGCTTCTCTTCTCTTTCTGGGACATCGATCTTATATTTGTGCACTTCATATTGTCCATAATTTCCCTAAGATCCAATTTAAATTTTTCCTTTTTTTTTTTTTTTTGCCATTTGTTCTTTAGTGCATTCAAAATCAATTGTCCTGTCCTCTAGTTCACTTGTTCTTTCTTCTGCCTCTTCAGTCTCCTGTTGTGTGCCTGTAGTATACTTTTGATTTAGTCTACAGTATCTTTCATCTCTGTGATTTCAGGGGAATGTAAATGAATTATTTATGATAGATTGAATTGTTGACCCTATTCCTTTCTATATTCACACCCCCTTTGCCACATAAATGCAGTTTCTGCAACTAAAAAGGTTGAGTGAGGTATATGGGTGGTTCCGTGGTAAAATGCTCACCTGCCATGTGGAAGACAGGGATTCAGTCCCCAGCCCATGGCACCGGAAAAAAAAAAAAAAAAAAAAAAGGGACTGAGTGTGTTCCTAACACCCTTAACTTTTGGGATTGTCCACATGATGTGTAAATATTAGAGATGTGATGCAGAAAAAGCTTGCCTCTTTCATCTCTGCCATCAACATGAGAAGAATATGTTTGTATTCTTGCTTGCTGGTCCTAGGAGAATAAGACACATGGTGCAGAATCACCTGGATGACCTACAAATTTATAATTTGAAGTAGAACCAACCAGCTGAACTCAGCCTAGATCAGATGACCCTCACCTTACCCACAGTGTATAAGCAAGCTCAGTTGAGATAGTAGCCCCCAACTTTACTGCAGAAGTATAAAAAAAAAATGCTTATTTTGTTTCACTGAGGTTTTGTAGCTGTATCACAGCTTTATTATGGCAGTAGTTAATGATAAATAACCAAATGCCCCAACAACATTATTGAATAATGAATACATTCTTTAATCATTGATTTGAGAGCTTTCTTATATTTTATTAAATTATTGTGTATACATGCATTTGTATTGTTTCATTGATTCATTGGTCCATTTCTATGATTTTAACTAATGAAGCTGTGTCAGAGGACCCCAAGACCATCCTCAGGTTCAGTGATTTACTAGGAAGATTTACAGAGTTCAGCATAAAGTCATATTCATGGCTATGATTTATTATATCAGAAGAATACAAGGCAAAACCAGCAAAAGAAAATGGGTGAAGCCCTGAGGAAACTAGGCCTAAACTTCCAAGAATCCTCTCCCAATAGAATCACACATGAGACAGATACTTAAAACATGTGAAATGCTGTCCACATGAAATGCTGCCCACCAGAAAAGCGCATTTGAGACTCAATGCCCAAGATATTTATTGGGGGCTTGTCATGTCTTCACCCTCTGCCTAACAAAATACTAAAATTTCACACTCCCAGAAGGAAAGCAGGTGTTCAGCACAAAACATTTTGTGCAGTTTAGGCACAGTGAGCCACACTTATCACCTAGAGTATGGTGGGAACCCTCCTGAAATCTAAGCTCCCAGACACCACCAAAGAGCCAACCCTTGGCCAACGTCCTTTTTTAAGGACAGCAATCTCATGCCTGTTATATTAACTATTTTCTGCACAATAGCTTTACAGTGCATTTTGATATGTCAGCCAAGTTCTTCTTCATTAGTCTTCATTTTCAAAATTTTCTTGGCTCTTTCAAATGAAATTGAGAATCAACTTGTCAATTATGTTTTTAAAATCCCAATGAGATTTTGATTGAAAAATGCATTAAATATATAGATTATTTTGGGATAAATTGACATTTGGATTTTCCTGAGGGTTCCTGTTAAGAAGACTATAGTATGTTTTCTCTGTTAAGGTTTTTTTTTTTTTTTTTAATAGTAAAACAAGAAGGGGAACAAATGTTAAAATAAATTTAGTAGACTGAAATGCTGGTGATCAATGAGAGGGAGGGGTAAAGGGTATGGTATGTATGATTTTTTTTCCATTTTCTTTTTATTTCTTTTTCTGAACTGATGCAAATATTCTAAGAAATGATCATGATGATGAATATACAACTATGTGATGATATTGTGAGTTATTGATTTTATAACAAGAATGGAATAATTATATGGTAAGAATGTTTGTGTTTGTATGTGGATATGTTTCACAAATAAATTTTTTTAAAAAAATAGTAAAACAAGTAAATTTTATAGTCTTCTCCATTCCTTAAGTTTATTTCTAGATATTTTATGACTTTTGATCCAATAAAAATAATAACTTATCTCAGTGTGGCAGCCCAGGGTCCAGGCCTCCGCCTAAACAGGAATGAAGCCCCAAGCACGTAACAGTCTGCATGACCAGGACAAAGGGCAAGAAAGGAAACAACCTCCCCAGAGGTTTTTCCCCAGAGGGAAAAGAATATAATCATGAATGTAAAGGGACAATAATGATTGTATCTTAGTTTTAAACATTAATCATAGTAAAACATCAGGTCTCAAGCCCCTTTAATGATTATACTAGCGGCCCAATGTTCTCATACCATATGGAATGTCTTTATTCTAAAATCATATACACATTGCCCTTTGTACTTCTGCCCTTCTGTAAAGTACAGTCCCTCTGGACCACCACCACTAGAGACCCTTTCCTGTTCATAAAGTTCTAATAAATCTATGTCTGCTTCCATGCCTGGTGTGTTTTTCGGTTTCACAGTAGCACTGACCAGTACTTCACCTGAGCTCTGTGTGGGCCCAAAGACACAGTATTGTTTCCAACCACTTATTGCTAGTTTTGTGTTGATTTGTTTATTTGTATATATTTCCACCTTCCTGAACTTTATTGATTTTGGTAGGTTTCTACCTAATTTTCTAAATCCATGATCTAGAAATAGACTTGTCTCTTAATGGTGTCATTTTTCATATTTCTTTTTCATCTTGTCACTTTAACTCTACCCTTCATAGTAATGCATTTTTAAATAAAAATAAAATGTCAAATTTCAATAAAATATTCTGTTGTGATTCCAGTTGGGTTTGCATTCAATTTATATCTTAATTTCCAGAGAACTGACATCTTTACATTATTGAGTCTTCTGGTGGGGGGAGATAGATGAAAACCAAGATTGGCGGTGTTGATTGTTGAATGTTAATTCTTTAAATTAAGTATAGGATTTTGTAATATAAAATAATTCATCTCCCTCTGTGTAATTATTACTAAGGAAATATTTTCTTGGGGACCCAGGACCCACTGCTTAATCTCTTATTATTTATTCTCAGTCACTTAGGCATGAAATCTCAATTTCTCTTGATTCCCCCAAATCAAAGCCTTTGACTGTCTCTCTGTACTGTTCTTGAATACACACCTTCCTCAACTCCACACTCAAAGTCACTGTTCTCACTTCTAGTAATAAATCCCAGGTGGTTTTTATACCTCTTCTTTTTTTTTTTTCCCCCACCTCAAATCCATATTACAGGTTAATCTTCCTGAAACTCAACTCTGGTCAAAATCACTGCCAATTAAAAAAGCTTCCATAGTTCCTCAGAACCTACAGACATTTTAGTTTAGGAGTTAAGTTCCTCCATAATCTAGTCCCAAATTGTTTTTCCAACATTGCATTACACCATGCACCTGCTTAGTGTTTCAACCATTTCCTATCTTATCCCCCAATAAAACAGCGTTAAGTTACCTCTATGCAACCAGATTATGCATACCATAATCTTCTTTGAAGCACTTACGCATGCTTATCCCAACTACCATTAATTAGTAGTTTTCCTCTCTAGACTGTAAAATCCTTGATGGCAAAGGCTTTCTGTTTTATTTTCTATCACCAGTGCGTTGCATAGTGCCTGACTTTTCCTAGACTTCCAATAAATAATTTTTGCAGGAATCCATGAATGATATCTTCTTTGAGCACCCAGGATAAGCGCCATCAATTCTGCTGCTCGTTTGTTTTCTAGAATCAGAAAATACCCTCTTCCGTTGTCACATCTTTTTCGTTGATTTTTTTGTTTTTTGAGATCCAGAGCTTTCTTTTACTATATATTCATCCAATAAATATTTATTAAGCGCACATCACGTGCCAGTACGGGTTATGTTCCCTGGAAATGTCTGCCATCATGGCGCTTACAATTAACGGGGAAACCAGATAATAAACTACGTAATTAGTATAAGTGGTGGCAAGCACAATGAACTGCTTTCTTCAAATTACATCCTTTATTAATTTATAAGTCTTCAGACATGTTAAGTTTTACATTAGGTGTAAACCCCCAAATCTCAGCATTTCCAGAGGGGTTTTCATCGCTAGGATAGAGGAACCCATTCATTTCTTTAAAATTTAGGAATCGGTCTCTAAATCCTTTGTAGCCAAATCCATTCCTCCTTCCCTGCCTCCCTCCCTGCGGCCAGACACGCCTCCTACTGACCGGAAAGTGTTCCCGGCTCTTCCAATAGGCTTCTTCGGGAGCGCGCGCACGGAGCAGCCCGCGCCTGCTCAGTTTTGTTCTGTGAGCTGGGGTACTGCACTGCATTCTGGGAAAGTCGCTAGGCCTTGAGCTTTGTTTCCGGCCAGAGAGGAGCGTTTGGCTTCCCTAGGGGCCTCCGAGGCACAGTGGTTCCCTGGTTCCTGGCTTCCGCTGAGGCGCCTCTGCTACTGCTTCTCGAGGGGCCCTTCGGCCGCACGCCAACCTAGCCAGCATGTCTGGGGTGCGCGCTGTGCGGATCAGCATCGAGTCGGCCTGCGAGAAGCAAGTCCAGGAGGTGGGCCTGGATGGCACTGAGACTTACCTGCAGCCTCTGTCCATGTCGCAGAATCTGGCGCGTCTGGCCCAGCGGATAGACTTCAGCCAGGGTTCGGGCTCCGAAGAGGAGGAGGCCGCGGGGGCCGAGGGCGACGCGCAAGAGTGGGCGGGCGCCGGGTCCAACGCAGACCAGGACGACGAGGAAGGTAAGACCCTAGTCACGTCCGGCTGCTCTTCCGACCCTGGTCAGCTGCTGCTTAAGTCCGCCGAGGTGGGTGTGAGGACACGGTACACGCCCTGCTAATGTCACTCTGCCTCTGCCGCACCAGATGATATTCTGCAAGTGGGAGTATTTTGAAAGCAGCACCCGCGCGAAGTAAAAATTGTGCTCATCGACTTTTTTTTTTTTTAACTGCGGGACAATTTAGGACGCTGTTGACTCTTAATATTCCTCATCCCTCTACGGGTCTCCTTGAGTGGGAGCGTTTGAGACTTTGTCACTGGTGAAGTGTTGAAATAAATGCATTATTTAAAGAGTGCCTTTAAAGTGACCCTACCCCTCAGTGGTTAAGGCTGCAGTCTCTTGGCTCATTTCCTGGCTCTGCCACTTAATTAGCTGTATGACGTTGGCCAAGTTACATTCCTTCCCTGTGCAGTGTGGACAATGATAGTAATTTTCTAAAACTGAAAAGAAGTCTGTGTTGACTTGAGTACAAAATGAGGTAGGTCCTAGAGATGCACAGGGACTAGATCATGTAAACCTTATGGGCCAGGATAAAAAGACTTGGCATTTATTATAAGGGCAAAGGAAAGCTTTTGGAGGATTTTAGTAGAGACAGATGAGTTTGTTTTAAAAAGGTTACTTTGGGTGCTGTGTAATAAAGTATAGAGAAAACAAAACCGGAAGGAGAGAGGTTAGGATGCAATTGTAGAAGCAATACGAGTAATTCTTAGATTCTCTTTAACGTCAGGGACAAAGAATATTTATAATATGAGACATTTATGCAACAGACGTGCGTAAATAGAAATTTAAAGACAACATTTCAAGCCAAATGTGTTAAGGCAGTTGGGATCCATTTGGGAAAAAAGAGTAAACACTACCCATATCGCACAAAAAATTAATTTCACAAAGATTGTAGTGCCAAATAAAAGAAAGCAAAAATATTGGAAGAAATATTAAAAGAAGAGTCCTATAACTTTGGAAATCTCTTTTTATATTTATTAAACATACCAACATACAAACACAGACATTCGTACAATGTGATCATTCCATTCTACATATATCATCAGTAACTCACAATATCGTCACAGAGTTGTACATTCTCATCATGATCATTTCTTAGAACATTTGCTTCAATTCAGAAAAAGAAATAAAAAGAAAACAGAAAAAGAATCGTACATACCATACCCCTTACCTCTCCCTTTCATCGATCACTAGCATTTCAATCTATTAAATTTATTTTAACATTTGTTCCCCCGATTATTTATTTATTTTGACTCCATGTGTTTTACTCATCTGTCGATAAGGTAGATAAAAGGAGCATCAGACACAAGGTTTTCACAATCACACAATCACATTGCAAAAGCTGTATCATTATACAGTCATCTTCAAGAAACATGGCTACTGGAACACAGGTCTGCATTTTCAGGCAGTTCCCTCCAGCCTAGGAGAGATCTTCTTTAGCAAGATAGGGGACAGAGAAGTTTTAAAGGAATAGATGTAAGGTTATATAAAATTGAAAAATAATGACAAGAAAAGATAGATATCATAAACAGTAAAATATATTACAGGACTGAGAAAAGTAGTTGCAACACATGATACCCAACTAATATTCAGAGTTCCTTCAAACTTAAAACAGAGACCTCATTAGGAAAATAAGCCCCAGATATGAACAATGAGTACACAGAGTAGGGACTTCAGAGGCCAGTAAGCAAGATATGCTCGGTCTCACTGGTAGGGAGATGCAAGTTAAAACATGAAGATACTATTTTCACACATAAAAATCACAGAAATTTAAAAGATTGTTTCTGTCCAGTGTGGGGAATATGAAGTGATAGAGCCTTTTTGGAAGGCAGTTTGGTATGTACAAAATTTATAGTTCACGTATCTTTTCATCCACTGATAGTGTGGCTTAAAAATTTCATTTACTGAAAAAGTTGTATAGGTACACAGGCATGTGCTCAAGATGTAACATTGTTGGGAATACTCTGTATATCTATTAAAAGAGAATGGTTAAACTATTGCGAATCTATGCTCCAGAATATCATACAGTGTTTAAAAGAATTCAGTAGATATGTACATGCTGATGTGGATGTGTCTCTAGGATGTGATGTGTTAAGTGGGGAAAAAACAAGTGATAAAAAAAAGAGAGTGTATATATGTAAAGGCATAGGAAAACATTTGGAAATATACACCCCAACAGTAAATTGTGACCATCTTTCACGAGGGGAGGAGATTGAAGGTGTGGAGTGAAGTAGAACTTATACTTTTTATTCTCTTTGAGTCTGTATTGTTTGAATTCTTACTGTAAGCATGTATTTATATCTAAATGATGGGATGATAGGTCATTTTTATTTCTGTAACTTCTGTATTTTATAACTTCTCTACTTATTCAGGTTTTAAATGCTAAGGGAAAAAAGGTCATTAAAAAGACTTGAATAAATTTAAAAGCATTTTTTGAGTGCTTACCTATAATTTTCTATTAATAGCTTTAACCCATAGAAATTAGATGTTGTGTTTGTTTTGCTGTTGTAAGACTGCTAGCTTATTATTTGGTCTGAAACTGAAATTTTCTGTAGTGCATAATCTAATTCAATCTATCTGTATAGCTCATTTGAACAATTGAAACACAGGGAACATTGGATAAGAAAGAGGTCCTTTAATCCTGTGTAGATTATTGTAATGCCTGGATACATCCTAGAGTACATTAAGCAGATAATCCCCCTGACCAAAACAGGGAAAAGAAGTGTAAAGTATCTCTCAAATAGTCAAGAGGCTACTCTGGAGGTTGCTCTTACACAATCTTCAGTTAGACATTGCTACCTATCATAACCTGCCAGCCCCCAACCAGGACCATTCCAGCCAAACCTAAAGAACACCTACAGAAATATCTAAGATTCCACAAAGGTTCCATGCACTAGGGTAACTTTCCAGAAACTTACAACCTCCAAATGGGTCCCTGATCCAGATAATTCCTGAAACCTAGCCCAGTGTCTCCAGAACATCAGATAGTCCCATTTCCCTACCCATATTAGTGACAGACCCTTCCAATATGAAAAATTTAGAATTGCCATAGTCCAACACCTCTAAAGAGAGGGATGGAAAGATCAAAGGTGATAGTGGAGTTATACAGAGAAATTAGGATTTAACAAATGAGTATGAATACTGAATCATTAAATTGATATCTCTTTTAGTCTCCAGTATTTAAGAAGTAAAAACCTAAAATTGTGGAATTGTAACTCTTGTCAAACTCTGAAATATGTTCTGCAACTAATTATGGTGCTGTGCTTTGAAATATATAGCTTTTTTGTATATATGTTATTTTTCACAAAAAATAAGAAGGAAGAAAAGTCAATTGTGATGATAAAAAAATATTTAAACCCTCTAGCCTCCTATATTCTGGAGCAGCTAGAAGGAAAAATATGAGAGGATGGTATGGTAGCCCCTGACAGACTCTGGGATCTGTCCTGTAACTACTTGTTGAAGAGTGCTTTGAGAACTATTGCTTTTTTATTTCTTTGCTTTGTATACATGTTATACTGTACAATAAAATAAGTTAAAAATCAAAAATAAAAAAGCCAACGTAAAATTGGTTTGCCCATACCAAACTCTGAAATCTTTTCTACAACTAATTGTTGTGATGTACTTTGAAATTTCTTGCTTTTATGTCTATATGTTGTTTAAAGAGAAGCAAGAGTATAACAGAGAAGATAGGATTTAACAAATGAGTATGACTGCTGAATCATTATATTGATATTTCTGTTGGTTTCCAGTGTCTTGGAGCAGCTGGAAGGAAAACAAAAAATCATGAAACTGTAACCCATACGAAACTTTAAAATCTGTTCTATAACTACTGGTTAAAATGTACTTGGAAATTTATTGCTTTTTTGTATATATGTTATATTTCACAATTAAAAAGTTTAAAAAATTAAAAAAAAAAAAGCTAAAGAATGCTACTTAAATGTTAAAGATAGAAGACAGAATGGAGGCAAGTCAATAGGCCCAGCCCTTGATCTTGAGGCTTGCTCTTGTGAAGCTTATTTATGTAGTGGAGAAGCTAAGCCTACCTGTAATTATGGCTAAGAGTTACTTCCAGAGAACCTCTTTTGTTGCTCAGATGTGGCCTCTCTCTCTTTCTAAGCCCAACTCTGCAAGTAAAATCATTACCCTCCCCCACTACATGGGACATGACATCGGGGGATGAAAGTCTCCCTGGCAACGTGGGATATGACCCCCAGGGATGAGCCTGGCCCTGGCACCGTGGGATCAACAATGCCATCCTGACCAAAAGGGTAAAAGAAGTATAACAAATAAGGTATCAGTGGCTGAGAGAGTTCAGATAGAGTCGAAAGGCTACTCTAGAGGCTATTCTTATGCAAGCTTTAGCTGAACATTGCCACCAATTATACTTTGCCAACCCCCAACCGAAACCATTCCTGCCAACCCGAAAGACACCTAGGGCTTTATCTGATGTTCTATAAATGTTCCCTGCACTGTGATCACTTTCCAGGAACCTGCAACCTCCAAATGGTTTCCTAGACCAAACAGTCCTGAAATGCAGAGGGCCAGCCTCTCCAGAACGTCAACTAGTTCCATCTCCCTATCCCATATTATTGGCAGCCCCTTCCAGCATGAAAAGTTAGAATGGGCATAACCTAAATAACCCTAAAAATTGGGAGAAAGATCAGAGGAGATGGTGGAGCTATACAGAGAAGATAGGGTTTAATTGCTGAATCATTATATTGGTATTTCTTTTAGTCTCAAGTGTCTTGGAACAGCTAGAAGTAAAAACCAAAAATTGTGAAATTATAACCCATATCAAACTCTGAAATCTGTTCTACAACTAACTGTTGTGGTGTGCTTTGAAAATTATTGCTTTTTTGTATATATGTAATTTTTCACAATTAAAAACGAAGAAGAAAGAATGGAGGGATTTCAATAAAGAAATAAAAGAAGAGGGAGCAATTTGAGATACAAATAATTTCTCCATTTAGTACTTTTAGGTCTCTAAATTAGCTTTCTGTCTTTTATTCAATGTAACTTATACTTGCCCTTTTCTTTTATTCCTTTCTTTTTTTAGGGTTGGTGAAATTTCAGCCTTCCTTGTGGCCTTGGGACTCGGTGAGGAACAATTTAAGAAGTGCCCTGACAGAGATGTGTGTTCTTTATGATGTTCTCAGTATTGTCAGGGATAAAAAATTTATGACTCTTGATCCGGTCTCTCAGGATACACTTCCTCCAAAACAGGTATAGTAAAATTTGTGCGCTTTAATTGGATAATGATATCATTTAATTAAGACCCAGGACCATTTTTTAAACTTTGTGTCTGTTCTTTTTTCCTTTCTTGTGAAATTAAGTCCAAATGAAAATGTAAAGACTAAACAGTCCAAAACAAAGGCATAAAACGGTATCTTTTTATGTACTGTTTATCATTTTGTTATAAAAAATTACCAAATCTTAAGTTCCTTCAGCCTGGGTCCTTGGGCTGTAATATGATGGTAAAATGCCTTTGGAGTTGGTTGGACCTGAATTCAAATTGTACCTCTGCCCTAACTGAGTAAGTTATTTTCTGTCAGTCTCAGTTTTACCCTCTATACTGCTTCAGGTTGGTTGTTGGGACTAGTGTGTAAACTCCGAAGAGCAGAAGCCTGTTGATCTTGTCTGTTCCTGTAACCTCAGTCCCTAGCACTGTATTTTATATATGGTAGATGTTCAGCAAGTAATTCTTGAACAGATAAAATGAGATAATGTAACTTTTTTTATGAGATAATGTAATTTTTGCATGTACAGCTGTCTGTACTATGCCTGGCACATAGCTACTCTGTAAATATTAGCTACCATCATTATTGTACTTACAAATGGCATTGTCAAAATTCATTTAAGAGTGAAATAATAAGCAAAAGAAAGAACTCCATGAATGCTGCCTTTGAGCCAGGCCCTGAAATATGTGTAGTATTTAGATTGTTGAGTAAAACCAACTATATTAGTTAGGGCTCTCCAGAGAAACAAAATCAACAGGAAATATTTGTAAATATAAAATGTATAAAAGTGTCTCACGTGACCGTGGGAACATAGAGTCCAAAATCCATATGGCAGGCTGTGAAGCTGATGATTCCGATGCAGGGTGTTCTAGTTTGCTACCTGCCGGAATGCAATATACCAGAAATGGAATGGCTTTTAAAAGGGGAATTTAATAAATTGCTAATTTACAGTTCTAAGGCCAAGAAAATGTCCCAATTAAAACAAGTCTATAGAAATGTCCAATCTAAGGCATCCATGTAAAGATACCTTGGTTCAGGAAGGCAAATAAAGATCAGGGTTTCTCTCTCAAGTGAAATGGCACATGACGAACACAATTAGGGTTTCTCTCTCATCTGGAAAGGCATGTGGTGAACATGGTATCATCTGCTAACTTTCTCTCCTGGCTTTCTGTTTCATGAAGCTCCCCAGGAGGCATTTTCCTTCTCATCTCCAAAGGTCACTGGCTGATGGACTCTGCTTCTTGTGGCTGTGTTGTTCTGCTCTCTCAGAATCTCCTGCTTTCTCCAAAATGTTTCCTCTTTTATAGGGCTCCAGAAACTAATCAAGACCCACCCAAATGGGTGGAGACACACCTCCACCTAATCCATCTTAGCAACCACGCTTGATTAAATCACACCTCCAGGGAGGTGATCTAATTGCAGTTTCAAACATGCAATGCTGAATAGGGATTAGAAGAAAGGGCTGCCTTTACAAAATGGGATTAGGATTAAAACATGGCTTTTCTAGGGTACATAGATCATTTCAAACCATCACAGAGGGTCTGGATGAACTCCACAGGTGAGGCTCGCCGGCTGAAGCAGGAGGAGAGCCTGTCTCTTCTGACACCCCCTTAAAAGGGTTCCGGTGATTAGATTAAGCATCACTCATTCAAGAAGACACTCCCCTTGGCTGATTACAAATGGAATCACCTGTGATGTTGCTGATGTGATCATGATTTAATTCCATGAAATGTCCTCATAGCAACAGACAGGCCAGCACTTGCTTACCTTGACGAACAGTGCCACCACCTGACCAAGTTGACACATGAACCTGACCATGACAGTCCACCTCTTGTCAACTTGGCAGCTATATTCATCACCCTAAACCATACCTAATTTCTAAGTAGAAAACAATAAAAGATGCATTTTTTTTCCTCACCTAACAATACTCAACTGTCCTGCATATAACTGGAAACACATTAAATCTGTCCGAATAGGGTGCAAGTTCTTGGGTAATATTCATAAACTTGATATCTTACAACCTAAATAGTATAATATGAACAAAACAGCATTACACTCCTCATTTCTATAACTGATCACATGGTTGTAGTTCATATTTATCGCTACCTTCTTCTGTTACCCATTCCATCTTCCCTTTACCCTCAGCAAGCACTTCAGCTGACCGTAGTTCTTTGCCTGGTGGGGTGATCCAAATCTTCATTCCTGAAGTTTCAGAGCCATTGGTAGTCCTGCTTGGATTGGGTTGTTGGAGTTTTCCATTAATTTTAATCTCAGGGCATGGTTGTACTAAAAGATGCCCTAGAGGATCTCCTATATTCCAGGAAAACTCTACTTTACCTCCATTGTGTAGTTGCAGTCCTATTTCTCCCTGATAGTCAGGGTCAGACACCCCAGCCAGTAATGTAATCCCCTTCTTGGCTTCTTGATCCAGGGGCATGAGTAGCCCAAAGTGACCAGATGGCAGTCTTAGATTCCAGGTAATGGAATCATTGTTGTTTCTCCTGGTGGAAGCACTCCCCTTTTGGAATTAAAACCTGTAGACCAGCAGAGCTCAGGGTCACAGGGACAGGAAGGAAAA
The DNA here is from genome assembly GCF_023851605.1 of Tamandua tetradactyla. Classification (NCBI taxonomy): domain Eukaryota; kingdom Metazoa; phylum Chordata; class Mammalia; order Pilosa; family Myrmecophagidae; genus Tamandua; species Tamandua tetradactyla. The sequence goes on along the minus strand of NC_135334.1, from coordinate 49,204,000 downwards.
ATTTTCCTAATGAGTCACTAGGGGTAATAGTGAGTGGTGCCACTCCCATTTCCACCCGTTGGTTCCTGGACTCATGGATCCTGGTTATGGGAGAAACAGCACAATACAGCGGATGCTGATTCAGAGTATACACAGCTCCCTGGAGAACATTATCCCAGCCCTTCAAGGTATTGCCACCTAGTTGGCACCATAATTGAGTTTTCAAAAGGCCTTTCCACTGTTCTATCAATCCACCTGCTTCTGGATGAGGGGGAACATGGAAAAACTAGAGAATTCTGTGAGCATGTGCCCATTCCCGCAGTTCATTTGCTCTGAAGTGTGTTCCTTGATCAGAAGCAATGCTGTGTGGAATACCATGACGATGGATAAGGCATTCTGTAAGCCCATGGATGGTAGTTTTGGCAGAAGCACTGCCTGCAGGGAAAGCAAACCCATATGCACAGTATGTGTCTATTCCAATTAGAACAAATTGCTGCCCCTTCCTTGAAGGGAGTGGTCCAATATAATCAACCTGCCACCATGTAGCTGGCTGGTCATCTTGGGGAATGGTTCCGTATCAGTGGCTGAGTGTGGGTCTCTGCTGTTGGCAGATTGGGCACTCAGCAGTGGCTGTAGCCAGGTCAGCCTTGGTGAGTGGAAATCTACATTGCTGAGCCCATGCATAACCTCCATCTCTACCACCATGACCACTTTGTTCATGAGCCCATTGGGCAATGACAGGAGTTGCTGGCGAAAGAGGCTGACTGATATCCATAGAAAGGGTCATCTTAGCCACTTGATTATTCAAACCTTCCTCTGCTGAAATCACCCTGTGGTGTACATTCACATGGAACACAGATATCTTCATGTTTTTAGCCCACTCGGAAAGGTCTGTCCACATATTTGTTCCCCAGACCTCTTTGTCACCAATTTTCCAATTATGGTCTTTCCAAGTCCCTGACCATCCAGCCAAACGTTAGCAACAGCCCATTAGTCGATAAACAAACGCACCTCTAACCAGTTCTCCTTCTAAGCAAAATGAACAACCAGGTGTACTGCTCAAAGTTCTGCCCACTGGGAGGTTTTCCCCTCACTGCTGTTCTTCAGGGACACCCCAGAAAGCCCAAGTTTTCTCTTCCTCAGTCAATTCACTGTAAGGAACTCCCCAAGAGGCCATAGCTCTGGCCTGGGAAGGAGAAGGTAATGTGGCAGGAGTGGAGACCATGGGCATTTGGGCCACCTCCGCATGTAGCTTACTTGTGCCTTCAGGACCTGCTCTGGCCATATCTCATATATACCATTTCCATTTTATGATGGAGTGCTGCTGCGCACGCCAACTTTATGGCTTGGTGGGTCAGACACCACCCAGCTCATGATAGGCAGCTCAGGTCTCGTGACTTTGTGGCCCAAGGTTAAGCGTTCAGTCTCTTCTAAGGCCCGTTAGCTGTTTCTCAAAAGGAGAGTAGTTATCTGCAGCAGATGGTAAAGCTTTGCTCCAAAATCCTAAGGGTCTGTGTTCTGATTATCCTATAGAGTCCTGTCAGAGGCTCCAGACAGCACCTCTATTTGCCACTGACACTCTAGCAGCATTGGATCTGCTGGATCATATGGCCCAAGTGGCAGAGCAGCTTGTACAGCAGCCTGGACCTGTTGCAGAGCTCCTTTTGTTCAGGGTCTCTACTCAAAATTAGCAGCTTTTCTGGTCACTCGATAAATGGGCCGGAGTAGCACACCCAAATGAGGAGTTGTCACCAAAATCCAGAGACCGGCTAGGCATTGTGCCTCTGTTTTGGTTGTAGGAGGGGCCAGATGCAGCACTTATCCTTCACCTTAGAAGGAATCTCGACATACCGCACACTAACAGCTATTGAGAAAAAGCATTTGCCAGATCAGTAGCTGCATACCGGGTTCCAGGAGATGTATTGATTTGCTCAAGCAGTAATACCACATCTGGAACAGCAGCTGCAATTGCAGTTACCACCTGGTTGAGGTTACGGTAATCCACTGTCATCCTCCAAGACCCATCTGTTTTTTGCACAGGCCAAATAGGAGAGTTGAATGGGGATGTGGGAATCACCACCCCTGCATCCTTCAAGTCCTTAAGAGTGACACTAATCTTTGCGATCCCTCCAAGGATACAGTGTTGCTTCTAATTCACTATTTTGCTAGTTAGGGCAGTTCTAGTGGCTTCCACTTGGCCTTTCCCACATAATTGTCCACACTCCCCGAGTTAGAGAGCCAGTGTGGGGATTCTGCCAGTTGCTCAGTACATCTATTCCAATTATGCATTCTGGAACTTGGGAAATAACTACTGAATGGGTCCGGGGGCCCGCTGGACCCACTGTGAGATGAACTGAGCTAAAACTCCATCCATCACCTGGCCTCCATAAGCCCCACTGTGACTGGTGGGCCAGAGTGAAAATTTGGGCCCCCGGGAATTAATGTCACTTCTGAACTATTGTCTAATAATCCCTGAAATATTTGATCATTTTCTTTTTCCCAGTGCACAGTTACCCTGGTAAATGGCTGTTGATCTCCTTGGGAAAGGCTTTGAGGAAGATTAACGGTATAGATTTGTGGCAGTGTAACAGAGTTCTCCCCCGAAGGAACCTGACTTCCCCTTCATTCAAGGGGCTCTGGGTCTGTAAACTGTCTCAAGCCTGAAAATTGATTAAGGGGCTGTGATTCTGTGTTTTTATAATTCAGGTTAGACTTCTGTTCACTTGACCTAAAGCTGTTTTGTTTATACAGCTCGAACAAGAATTTAGTAGACTGCCCATCTATTGTATTTCTAGGTACCCCATGATTTACTAGCCAACACCACAGATCTCTGTGAGTCAGATTATTTTGACTACTTGGATTTTGCTGTCTATTGTAATAGCCACATCCACCCTGTCTTTGGTGATTAAGTGCTGCCACCTGGCTTCTACCAACTTGGGATCTGGTCATTCCCATTGTGTTTAAGGATTCCAGCTCAGTGACTGCAGTTCCCATAATAATAGCTGACCTACAGAGAAGTGCAACTACAGAGCTCTTCAGGAATGATGGCACTAGTCTCACATTTATTTCTCACTGTTCTGGTAAAAGGTGTATCCTGCAAGCATTCCTGGGGTGTAAGCAGGCTTTGCATGATAAATCCACTCTAACATTCCAATTTCTCTAAGCCTCTGGATCCCCTCATCTACATTATACCAAGGTAGTTCTGGCATTTCAACCTCAGGTAATGTCAGCCACCTTTTGATCCATGTTTCAGCCAACCATCCAAACAAACTGTTAATGCCTTTTCTAACTCTTTGAACTATGACATTGAATGCAGAATCTCTGCTTAGTGGGCCCATATCAATAAATTCAGCCTGATTCAGCCTTATATTCCTCACACCATTATCGATAACCACACCCTTAAAATCTATTACCACACATATTCCCCTGATTTCTGTCTGTATAAATTGGGAAACTCACACAGTTCTTTTGGAATATAACACACCTCCTCATGTGTGATACTTTGTACCTCACCTTTAGGGGCCTGTTGGAACTTTAGCCTAGTTATAGGTCTGGAAGAAATGAGGGATGGTGGGGATGGGTCATGAAAAGAATTAGAAGTATCTTCCAAGCCATTTGCTTCAGGGCATTCATTTTCAGTTTCACCTGGTGAAACAGGATTAATCACTCTAGGGCTAATTCCCTCAAGGCAGGCTAGAGATGGGGCTGCTGTGTCCTCAGGGCAGATTCTTACAGGGTTATCTAGAGAAGACAGCATGACCTAGGGTTTCAAACTCATCACCAACATCATTATCGATCCGTATGTCACCATCCCATTTTTCAGGGTCCCACTCCTTTCCAATTAATGCCCTCACTTTACCGGCAGACACCATGCAAGATTGAGATTTCAGTGTATGTTGTAAAGTTGCTATTCTAACAATAAGATTCTGAGTCTGATTTTCTGAGATCGCAAGTCTACAGCTATACTAAATGAGATTTTCCTTCAGGACACTCATAGAAATGTTTACATCTGTCAGACAGTGCTTAAGCGTCTCATTTGAAGCCTTAACCCATCCCTTTCAGTCATTAATGTATACAGTGTATCTGACAACGAGCAGCCACATCTCTATACCTCCTATTTCCACAAAACTCCGTAGAAGTGTCAAAAACATTATCCCCCAGAGCCCGGCTGCTTACAAGTGAAGCATTAGAAGAGTTGAAGGTGATATTTTGACTATCTTTTTTGCCAGCTCACCCCATGGATTGGCAATATCATTCTGATTATGAAAATGAGAGTCCTTAGTGTCTTTGAGTCCAGTCAGAGTAGAAAACCATCCATAAAAACCCATTTTTAAGATTTCATTTCTAAAGAACCCTACTCCTGGTACCAAGTTGTAATAGGGTTCTCTGGAGAAACAATCAACAGGAAATATTCATAAATATAAAATTTATATAAGCGTCTCATGTAACCATGGGAACGTAGAGTCCAAAATCTGTAGGGCAGGCTGTGAAGCTGACGATTCTGATGAAGGGTCTGAATCCTCTTTAAAAGGGTTCCAGTGATTAGATTAAGCATCACTCATTAAAGAAGACACTCCCCTTGGCTGATTGCAAATGGAATAGCTGTGGATATTGCTGGTGTGATCATGATTTAATTCTTTGAAATATCCTCATAGCAACAGACAGCCCAGCACTTGCCCAACCAGAGAAATAGGTACCACCAGCTGGCCAAGTTGACACATGAACCTGACCATGACACCAACCTACCTCTCCTACTTGTTTGCAAGTTGATATTTCTTTATCTTAGATTTCTCCTCTTGAAATGATATAAGTAGGTTTTAAACATCTTACCTTTTAGGGTTTTTCTGAGCATTAAATGAGATGCTATATTAAAGCATTTAGAAAAACATCTAGTACATATAAGTATTTAAGCCAATACTACATTATTATTATTATTGATATTATTATTATTATTATCCTAGTCAGGGAAATAGCATTAGAGAAGCCACAGAGTAATGATTGTCATACCCATTTTTTAGGATCTGATTCAAGGGCAACCTACGTGGAGTTCTTCCTACCATTCTAGTCCACATTATCTCCCTCACAGATATACTTCGATCACATAGATTGTGAGCGTAATGTTAATAATAGCAGCTGATACTTATAGAATAGCTATTTGCTGAGCAGTGTTTTAAGACTTTTGCATATATGAACTCACTTAATCCCTTATAATAACCTCCAATTTTACAGTTATTAAAAGTTGGTAAATTGCTTAGAGTGGTTAATTAACCTGACCTTAATTATATTACATAGCTAAAATGTAGGTAGGATAGGCCTTCATCCTTGAGTTTTCTGAATTCTGCCTTTTAAATTTATTTAAAAGCATGATTGGAAAATTAGAAAGGACAAATCATGGAGGACATTGAAAGATTGGTAGAATTGTTGAAATTTGATGAAGAGTATATTCGATTTTTTGGACATTGGAAGGTGGAAAGGAAGCAGTAGAGGGATGAATTGGTGAAAGATAGTTTGAAATTAGGGAGGCCATTTGGGAGCTCCTTAAGGAAAACAGGCATTAGAGCCATGACCAAGTTAGTGGCATGGAGAATAAATGATAAATTTAAGAAACCACTTGCAGGTAACATTAACTGAATGTAATGGCATGAACATTTCTTTTTATGTGTGTATATATATATATATATTTTTAATTGTAAACAACGAACAAACATAAATTTAAAAAATTTTTTATACTGCTTTTATTGTATAATATAACATATATCCAAAGCAATATTTTTCAAAGCACTCTTCAAAAAGTAGTTACAGGACAGATCCCAGAGTTTGTCATGGGCTGCCATACCATCCTGTCAGATTCTTCCTTCTAGCTGCTCCAGAATATAGGAGGCTAGAATGTATGTAGAAGGCTTACATACTTTTTTTTTTTTATAAAGAAGAATTTAATAAGTTACAAGTTTACAGTTCTAAGGAAATGAAAGTGTCCAAATTAAGGCACCAATAAGAGGTTACCTTCACTCAAGAAAGGCCGATGGGTCAGGAACACCTCTGTCAGCTGGGTAGTCACATGGCTGGGCTCTGCTGGTCCCTTGCTCCTGGGCTCCGTTGCTTTCAGCCTCTGTTCCTGTGGGGGTTCCTCATTGTGCTTCTCCGGGGCTGGTTTTCATCTCTTGGCTTCCCTTGGCTCTCTCCAGGTTCTGGCTTGCTTAACCTCTAACGGCATGCCTGCCAGCTTCTAAGCATCTCCATATATCCGTGTCTCTGTTCTCCACGTGCCCGCATCTGTGTCAGCTCTGCTGTGAACTTTCTGTCAGCTCTGAGGCTTCTGTCGTTTCTGGTTCTCTTACCTAAATGTTTCCTTCTTTAAAGGATTCTAGTAAGCTAAGCAAGACCCACCTGGAGTGGGTGGAGTCACATCGCCATGTGATCAATGTAAATATCCACAACTGGCCATGTCACATCTCTGTGGAGATAATCTAATCAAAAGATTCCAACCTATGCTATTGAATTGGGATTAAAAAACTTGGCTTCTCTAGGGTACACAATTGATTCAAATTGGCACAACACTGTTTTTACATTTACAGTGGCATTATAAGGTTTTCTTTTAGAATGGACTTCTTCAAATAAAAATAGTGTATTGATTTAAAGAACATTTAAGCAAAAATGCATATCAGGACCTGATCTATGCCAATACGATAAAATAAATTTCAGGAGGTTGTGCAGGGATGACTGAAGTTTGAGGAACCCTGACATTACAGGAGAACTAATGACGTTGGAGTTGAGGCAACCTCATGTCCAGAAATAATAGGGAGTGTGTTGAACTCACCTTACATACTTTTTTATCACCATAATCGACTTTTTTCTTTATTTTCGTACAAACATTCTTGACAAGGTTAAAATCACTGGCTCACAATATCGTCATATAGTTGTGTATTCATCACCGTGATCTTTTTTTTTTTTTGAACATTTGCATCTCTCCAGCAAAAGAAAAAAGAAAAAACTGATACAATGGCATGATAATTTCTAATTCCAGAATCTTAGAAGTATTGTTCTGGCAGACATCTGAGAAATAATTAAGTCTGCTTCCTTCCTTTTACTAAGGCCCAGAAAGATTTGTGATGTATTCAGGTTGCAGTAAAGGTGGTTGTTAGAGAACCAGGACTAAATAGAATTCTAACCCCTCACTCATAGTCCATTACCTGTTTCCCAGTGAGGAGCTTCCAGGAACTTCTAAAACCGGGTATCTTAGATATGATCAGAAGAGTATTATGACATTTTTATGAAACTGTGATTTTTGTCTCTCAGACAGCCAGAAAACTTTTTTATTATTGTTAAAAATGGCTTTTGGAGGTGTTTTCTGGTTAATAAAATAAATTAGTAGTGATTATGAATATTTACATATGTATATATAATACATAGATTTTGAGTTCTGATCAGTTTTTTAAAAACTGGCATTTGTTGAAGTACATTTCATATTTGATGCTACGTGTTTTCAATCTTAATTCCAGAGGTACTTCAATAGCATTCAATATTCAGGGTAATTTTATAGCTAAATTCATTGGAGTCATTCATTTATGCATTGACCCAAATGTTAGGTATCAGGCGTTGTTCTGGGTTCTGTGGATATCATGGAAAGACAGTTTTTGCCATCCTGTAGGTTATGTTCAAGCAAGGAGTATAATGAGTGCCACAGAAGGGTACAGAGTGGGTGGTAGGGCCATGGCAGCATATAATAGGTCACCCTAACTTGGACTGGGCAGAGTTCTGATTTCCAGTCTGTGGTGGTGTTGGGTTTAACATGGTCTTTTTGTGAGTTGACCAAAGAAATAGTTCAAGGTTGTTATTTTTTTTTTAATCATGTTTTTATGTATACTTTTATCACCTTCTCTTTGCTTTGCTTTAATTTTTAAATTTTGTGAGTAGATATTTTATTGTTGAGAACAATGAATAATTTCTAAAGTATTTCTTTTTAACTCCAGAACTGCACTTCTGTCTTGTCTTTGATAGAATCCTCAGACATTGCAGTTGATATCTAAAAAGAAGTCACTCGCTGGAGCAGCGCAGATCCTATTGAAAGGGGCAGAAAGATTGACTAAATCAGTTACTGAAAATCAAGAAAATAAGCTACAAAGAGACTTCAACTCTGAACTTTTGAGATTAAGGCAACACTGGAAACTTAGAAAAGTTGGAGATAAAATTCTTGGTGATCTGAGCTACAGAAGTGCAGGTATAGATAATAGTAATTCAACAAAACTGTGCACTTTGTGGTAGTATATACAGGAAATATTTTTATACTTCCTTATTATTTTCTTTTTCTTCCCTTTAGCCTACTAAACTGTTTTCAGTTCCTGGCAAAAGGAAGAGGTGTGGTGAAAATACTTTGCCTCCCTTCTTCCCATTTAACCAAAGCTGCAATGTATTTTGTTGGATTATACCAAAGTTTGATGATCGTAAATTCATATCTTTTAGCTGAGCTTTTCATTCTTTATTGTTGAGCTGTAATAGCAGGTTTCACAAGATAATGAAGGCAATGTCTTATAAGATGCTGAATACTTCTCAGAGGAGCAGTAAATTAAAAGTTTATAGGGGTTACAGTCAATGGGTTAAAAGCTCTGAATACCAAAGGATGAGGAAAGAAGCCATGGCTTTGATCACTGAAATAACAATTGTAGAGTGAAAAAAACTCCAGCTTGGAGTCAGAATTCAGATGTCACTCTGCCCCTTTATTGCTGTGTACTCTTGGCATTTAACTTTTGTCTTCTTGAGTGTAAAATGAGGTTAATATTCCTGGCAAATAGTAAGGATTAAATGAGATAATGTGTGTGAGGATGGATTATCTTCAAAGCATTTGAAACTAATCCTCTGTTGGAGTTATATAAAAAGGAGTCACTTGTCAGAGCAAGCTGTCATTCTAAATTTAAAAGAAGGTAAATTGAGGTGGTTAGGTCAATTACTGGAGAATGTGACTGCTCCAGCATTGATATGAAGTGAGGAGTTTTCAATTCTAAAGGTAAATTTTGCATTACTAACAGTAATTTAAAATAATAAAATCACATATATTTTAATAGCTGATCTGTCAAAACAGTGTTTTCTTGCTCTGGACATTATACATTCTTTCCAGCAAACAGTTATGTACAAGTGCTTTACCTAAGCTCTGTCCATAAAACAGTCACTCATGATTATAAAAGGATTCGGTGATGTTCTCTTTTTAATTACAAGAATGTCTTGAACATCTTCCCTTGTTATAAAATGGCAATTACATTTAATCACTCACACATAATTCAAGAGCCCAGAGCAATTTCCCAAGCTTCTGAACTATAAAAAAACATATCACATAAAAATCCAAGAACTGGTTGGAAAGAAAATGTTGTGTGCAGTATCCTCTGGTTTTTCTGTAAGTGGATTCAGAACACGTCATTTACAACTTATTATGTAGGCTGAGCTCTAGAGGTAATTCATATCCAAAATTTAAGTCTCAGAAGGTATTTTTCTAAAAGTAGATCCATTTTATCAAAATTCTAGTGAAATTAAACAGTTTGGATGGCCTGTCAAGTCCATATTATGATGATACCAGGAGACTAAGAAATGTTAGTTATTTTTTTAGGTAAATAACTGTTTTCCTCTGCCTCTTTTCTTCCTTTTGCTTACCATCCCTCTACTTTTTCCTCTACATACGCAAAAGTTTTTGGTGGGAACTTTATGTTCCACAGTGTGAAGTGTTATTGTATACATAATCAGTGAATGCCAAATTATTTTTTGTTGTTAATTTTTTAATTTTTAAAAAAATATAACAAATGCAAACATTCTTGACTTTTGATCATTCCATTCTACATATATAATCAGTAATTCACAATATCATCACATAGTTGCATATTCATCATCATGATCAAGTGTATGCCAAATTAATATAACTTTTTTATTTTTCTATTTTTAATACTCCATTAGGATCTCTTTTTCCCCATCATGGGACATTCGAAGTAATTAAGAATACAGATATTGATCTGGATAAGAAAATTCCTGAAGATTACTGTCCCCTTGATGTCCAAATTCCTAGTGATTTAGAGGGATCTGCATATATCAAGGTATCTGTCAAAATATTTTCAGTAATTTCTTATTAATAGCCTAAAAGCTAATTTGCTAACTATTTTTTTTTCTTGTTTTTGTTGTCATATAGGTTTCAATTCAAAAACAGGCTCCTGACATAGGTGATCTTGGCACAGTTAACCTCTTCAAACGACCTTTGCCCAAGTCTAAACCAGGTATAGTTATGCCCTGTCTTCTTATGTTTGGTCTTATTTGAGTTTACATTTGGAAATAGCTGCAGATAAATATAGATAAGAAAAATAGGTGCTTTGGAGTAACAGCTATTGGAAATGTACTTTTACAGTCTTTTGGAGGAGGGTTATGAGAGTCTATCATTTGTTAATTAATGACTCATTAGTGAATACCTGTGCAGATTTTTTTAAGACTGAACTTATTTACCAGTTTTTTCTTTGTAAAAGAATGAGAATTTTTCATATTGAAATGGAAAATTTAGTGTTTTCTGAACTTTTGTTGTATTTATTCAGATCACATTCAAGCTAGTTAATGCTTATTTTGATAATTGATACATTAATTTTCTGTTTTTCAGGTTCCCCACATTGGCAGACGAAATTAGAAGCAGCACAAAATGTTCTTTTGTGTAAAGAAATTTTTGCACAACTGTCCCGGGAAGCTGTTCAAATTAAATCACAGATCCCTCACATTGTGGTGAAAAACCAGATTATTTCTCAGCCCTTTCCAAGTAAGAGAAGCAATCTCTTTTGAGATTTTTAAATAGAACTTTGTATCTTGGGGAACAGAACAAAAGGGGAGTGTTTAGGGGAAAAGTAAGAGCTATATCTCCTGGCTTTTACATCAGTATATGTTAAAATTTTTCATTGATGTAGCTATTCTTCACCAACAATTCTTTGAAGTGTTGATGCTCATATCATTTGCGGAAGATTTTTCAAGGCTTATGTCATCTTGCCTAATTGAGATATCAGTAAGAAAATATTTATAATCCTAAATTTGTGGAAATTAGATTTTAATGATTTTGTTTAAAGGCAGTTGGACTTTCCCTGGAGGTCAGTTTGGAAGTAGGTGTGGTATTTTTTTTGTTTTTTTTTTTACATAAATTCTGAGGATTCTCTTTTTTAGGTCTTGTCAAGGGAATGGGTTTTAGAAGTGAAAACTTCCATCCTGGCTGTCATTGAAGCTAGGAAAAGTATCTGTCTTTCCTCCTACAGATACCAACTTTGAGTTTTAAAAATAAATTGTTTTTTGTTTTATTCTAAAGACAGGAAGAAACAATTAATATATAGTTTCTCTTCACCTGTCTTTAACTAGCCATAGCTCAAGGGCAATAGCTACATTGTAGATCAACAGAATTGAATTGTTAAAATATGTGGTAGTTTATTATATTTATGAACAGTCATTTTATTGTACAGATGTTAATCATGAGGCCTAATCTTCTCATTTAGAATGTGTCTATTAATAGGCTGTGATTATACTTTATGAAGACAGATAGTGCCACTTTGTATTTCAAATTATTTGCATCTGTTGTACCTCTTTTTATAAATAGGCTTGCAGTTATCTATTTCTTTGTGCCATTCCTCAAATGATAAGAAATCCCAAAAGTCTGCTACTGAGAAGCAAAGTCCAGAGGACCATCTTTATGTCCTAGAACATAATTTACATCTACTGATTAGAGAGGTAATGAAATAATAATGGGTTTTTTTTTGCATTAGTGTTAAGCATATCCAGGGCAATGAGTATGCACTAGCCTCCAGTACTGAGTCTTGATTTCTTGCATAACAACAATTTCACTGTCTATTTTTGATTTTAAAGATCCCAGTTACATGCTGGGGGAATACAGAGATAATCAGAATACAATCCCTAGTCCCAAGCATACCTTCTAGTGATAGAAATATAGAAGGTAAAAGAAATACTTAATGAATAGTATAGAGGAAGAGTGCTTCTGATTGGGAGATCAGGGAAAATTTCTTGCCAGAGCCTGTGAGCTGGATACTTGACTGCAGGACATATTCTACTTCTAGATCCTCCAGAAATTGCTGGCTGACAGTTTAGGCTAATTTCAAAAGAGTCCCTGGAGAAACTTAATACATATTCCAGCCTCACCCCCCACCCCAACCTCAAATTCTGTTCCGTTTGATTGTAATCATGCCTGAGTATCTGTATTTTTAAAAAGTTTCTCAGGTATTTCTGATTGGCAGCCAGGTTTGGAAACCTGGGTATAATAGAATAGCTACTGATGTCATATGTTCTGTTGATATTTTTTGAAATATGCTTTTGTATTTTAAAGCTTTTAAAGAATTACAACTTGAAGAACTTGTCTCTATAAATTCTCATTATGCATGTTCTAAAAGATGTTAGCATTTATCTGTGTGCCAAGATTGCCTTTATTTGTGGTTGAAATACATTGCTTTCATTTTTCCTAAGTGTGAGCTGGGCGTAGTTTGAATATTGTATAGTATTTATTTCATATGTGGTATTGGTCATCTAAAGTGGCTGTTGTTACAGTTTCATAAACAGACTTTGAGTTCCATCATGATGCCTCATCCAGCAAGTGCGCCTTTTGGCCACAAGAGAATGAGACTTTCAGGTCCTCAAGCTTTCGATAAAAATGAAATTAACTCATTACAGACCAGTGAAGGGCTTCTGGAAAAAATAATTAAACAAGCAAAGCATATTTTTCTGAGGAGTAGGTAAGGATGAACAAAGTTACTATTTTTCTTTGAAACTGAAGTCCTTTTGCTTTTATTATTTACTGATGTAACTTTTGGATGCTTTAACCTTTTTTTTCCCCAGGAAGAGGAAGGTGACTGCAGTGGAAGAGCTTATGGTTGGGCCTATTAAGTTTAGGGGAGACTTGGATCCTTGGCTGACATAACTCAATATTGTCTCTAATAATGATACTAAAATTTTGAGATGATGACTGGCTAAGATGGTGCCTTAGGGCATCATAGTTTCTTCAGTAACTCATCTATGATATACTTATTCCTGAACTGATTTAAACTTTTTTTTTTTTTTTTATGGTTATCACATTTTAAGACTTTGGAAAGTACTTTCCCATGTGTTGACTTACTTAGTCCATGCTCTTTGAGCTAGATAGGGTAAACCTCATTTTTACTGATGAGAAGATTTAAGTTTAGAGAAGTTATGCAACCTGCTGAAGAGTACATAGCTAAAAGTTAACAAAACCAGGATTTTTACCGAGGTTAGTGTTCCTCCTAAGCTCATTTTCCTTCTTCCATATACGTTGCTTAAACATGCTTGGCATGTTTGGCATAAATGTATCTTTTAAAAATGTTAAATGGGATTCTGCTTCATTGTTGGAACTTGGTGAATAGGTCTGGTTTTACTTGATTCATAATTGTGCCTAGAATTCCTGAAACCCCAAAATTTCAGGCATGGGCACACTGTTGTTCTATGGATGATATTGTCAGTTTTTTTCTTGTTAATATAGTCATGTTTTTATTATCACGTTGTCCTCTAGTCTTAGAATGGAAATCTGGGTCCTTCAGCTTTTTGTAAAATGAATTAGGAAGACATTAGCAGCAATAGCATGATGCAGTGGGAGGAGTGAGGAATTTAAAGTAAAAGATGTGCTTAAGCCAGGGCTCAACTTCCCGCTTAGTAACTTTGGGCAGATCACTTAATATCTGTGGTCTTCCATTCGTTCTTTTGTCAATTGAGGCTAGAGGAACCTGATCAAATTAAAGTATATAGTTCTTTGTAAACAATAAAATGTTATATCGTAGATTACTGTTACTTTCCATTTATACAATTACAGAAGTTGTTAATTTGAGTATATTGTTAATCTTGCAAATTTCTGATTGACGGTAATGGAATTAAATATTCCCTGAAGTAAATGAGGTGCAAGAAAGTAACTAGCTTCAGAACAATGTTAAATTTCACATTAGTGGTTTATAAATTTATATTTTTTGAAGCAATAGAAATTGAAAACTGTTTATTTTTTTCCCTCTGGTTATAGAATAATATTTCAATGGATTAAAATTATAATGAAGACATTAAACCCTATTGGTATAATACCACCCACATGTTTACTTGTGATTGGTTTATTGAGGTCTATTTCTTCTCGAGTCAGTGTTAGTTGTTCATGCCTTTCTAGGAAGTTGTCCATCTCATCTGTGTTGTCTAGTTTATTAGCATAAAGTTGTTCGTAGTATCCTCTCATTACCTCCTTTATTTCTGTGGGGTCAGTGGTTATGTCTCCTCTTGCATTTCTGATTTTGTTTATCTTCATCCTCTCTCTTCTTTTTATCAACCTTGCTAACGGTCCATCTATCTTACTAACTTTCGCATAGAACCAACTTCTGGTGGTGGTGATTTTCTCGATTGTTTTCATATTCTTAGTTGCATTTATTTCTGCTCTAATCTTTGCTTTTTCTTTCCTTTTGCTTGCTTTTGGGTTAGTTTGCTGTTCTTTTTCTAAGTTCTTCCAGGTGAATAGTTAGTTCCTCAATTTTTGCTCTTTTTTGATATAGGCATTTAGGACAATAAATTTCCCACTTAGCACTCCCTTTGCTGCATCCTACAAATTTTGATATTTTGTGTTTTCATTTTCATTTGCCTTGAGATATTTACTGATTTCTCTTGAAACTTCTTCCTTGACCCACTGGTTGTTTAAGAGTGTGTTGTTGAACCTCCATATAGTTGTGGATTTTCTGGCCCTCTGCCTATTACTGATTTCCAACTTCTTTCCTTTATAATCCGAGAAAGTGTTTTGTATGATTTCAGTCTTTTTAAATTTATTGAGACTTGCTTTGTGACCCAGCATATGGTCTATCCTTGAGAATGATCCATGAGCACTTGAGAAAAAGGTGTATCCTGTTGTGGGGTGTAATGTTCTATGAATATCTGCTAAGTCTAGTTCATTTATTGTATTATTCAAATTCTCTCTTTCTTTATTGATCCTCTGTCTAGATGTTCTGTCATTATTGAGATTATCTCAATAATCCCTCCCATTATTCAGAGTGGAGAATTGAAGTCTCCAGCTGTTAGGGTAGAGGTATCTATTTCTATTTTCAGTGTTTTCACTGTTTACCTCATGTATTTTGGAGCACTTTGGCTCAGTGCATAAATATTTATGATTGTTATATCTTCTGGTTGAATTGTTCCTTTTATTAAATATACAGGTCCTTCTTTGTCTCTTTTAGTTGTTTTAAATTTGAAGTCTAATTTGTTGGGTATTAGTATAACTGCTCCTGCTCTTTTCTGATTGTTGTTTGCATGGAATATCTTTTCCCAGCTTTTCACTTTCAACCTATGTTTATCCTTGGGTCTAAAATGCGTCTCCTGTAGACAGCGTGTAGATTTGTCCTTTTTAATCCATTCTGCCAGTCTGTATCTTTTGATTGGGGAGTTTAATCCATTAACATTTAGTGTTATTACCATAAGGGCAATACTTTCTTCTACTATTTTGCCTTTTGGATTTTATATGTTGTATCTAATTTTTCTTCTTTTTACCTTTACTGATAGTCTTCATTTCTACATTCTTCACCTCTCTTTCCACTGTCTTTTCCTATCTGTCTTTAGTGCTCCCTTTAGTATTTCTTGCAGAGCTGATCGCTTAGTCACTGTATTTTATTTCTTGTCAGATTTCACATGTCCTGTTCTCCAGTTTACTAATCCTATCTTCTGCCTCTTGAAATCTATTAGTGTAGGTTTCTGTTGTTGTTTTTTTTTCAATCTCTTCTGCTGTGCCTTTCTTTCCCATATGTTCTGTGATTTGTTTTTGCAGACTTTTGATTTCTTCATTTTGTTTGTCTCTTGCCTTCTTTATATCCTCCCTCAGTTCGTTGATTTGATTTTTTATGAGATTTTTCCATGTCTGTTCGAATATCTTGAATTAATTGTTTCATCTCCTGTGTCATTTGAATTGTTGGTTTATTCCTTTGATTGGCCATATCATCAGTTTTCCTAGTATGATTCATTATTTTTTGCTGGTGTCTAGGCATTTAATTTCCTTAATTAGTTTGTTCTGGAGATTTTCATTTTCTTACCTAGGATTTTCTTGCTGTATGACTTTGTTGTCTGTTTTCTGACATTCAGTTCAGCTTATTTTAGACCTCTAGCTTAGGTGTTTTTTTTTTTTTTTTTTTGTGGCCTGTTTTATTTTTTTTATTTTAATTTTTAAAATTTTTTATTAATTAAAAAAAATTACAAGAAGCACAAACATTCCCAACACATACACTTAGCAATTCACAATATCATCACGTAGTTGCATATTCATCATCATGATCATTTACCACACATTTGCATCAATTCAGAAAAAGACATAAAAAGACAACAAAAAAATAGGTTTTGTTTAACAGATCAGAATTTTCCAGTTCTTGTTTCTTGTTTCTTTGTTTTTTTAAGATTTATTTGACTCATTTTTATTTATTTATTTAAATACCAAAAAACACAAAGAAAATGCAAACATTTTTAGTTTGATCATTCATTCTACATATATAATCAGTAATTCACAATATCATCACATAGTTGCGTATTCATCATCATAATCATTTCTTGGAACATTTACATCTATTCAGAAAAAGAAATAAAAGGAAAACAGAAAAAAAAAATTTATACATACCATACCCCTTACCTCTCCCTTTCATTGATCACTAGCATTTCAAACTAAATTTATTTTAACATTTGTTCCCCCTATTATTTATTTTTATTCCATATGTTCTACTCGTCTGTTGACAAAGTAGATAAAAGAAGCATCAGACACAAGGTTTTCACAATCACACAGTCACGTTATGAAAGTTATATCATTGTTCAGTCATCATCAAGAAGCATGGCTACTGAGAAACAGAATACAATAAAACAAGAAAATGTTTAAAGATGTTTCCCTTTCTTCCTTCCTTCCTTCCTTCTATCCTTCCTTCCTTCTCTCTGTCTTTCCTTAAAAAAAAAAAAAAAAAAAAAAAGAAGCATGGCTACTGGAACACAGCTCTACATTTTCAGGCAGTTCCCTCCAGCCTCTCCATTACATCTTGGATAACAAGGTGATATCTACTTAATGCATAAGAATAACCTCCAGGATAACCTCTTGACTCTGTTTGGAATCTCTCAGCCATTGACACTTGGTCTCATTTCACTCTTCCCCCTTTTGGTCGAGAAGTTTTCTCAATCCCTTGATGCTGGGTCTCAGCTCCTTCTAGGATTTCTGTCCCACATTGCCAGGAAGGTCCACACCCCTGGGAGTCATATCCCATGTAGACAGGGGAAGGGTGGTGAGTTTGCTTGTTGTGTTGGCTGGAGAGAGAGGCCACATCTGAGCAACGAAAGAGGCTCTCTTGGGGGTGACTCTTAGGCCTAATTTTAAGTAGGCTTGACCGATCCTTTGTGGGATTAAGTTTCATATGAACAAACGCCAAGACTGGGGGCTCAGCCTATAGCTTTGGTTGTCCACGCTGTTTGTGAGAATATCAAGAATTCAACTTGGGGAAGTTGAATTTTCCCCTGTTCTCACCATTCCCCGAAGGGGACTTTGCAAATACTTTTCCACTTGCTGATCAAATCACTCTGGGATTCATTGGAGCATCACTCTGGAAAACCAACAAAATCTCATATTCTACCCAAGGTTCCAAGTACTTATAGTGTTCAATCAAGCTATCTACATAAGTTATATTAGGAAATGCACTAGTCAAAATATAAATTTTGTACCAAATAAATATTTTTTGCTTTAGTCTCACACAAAATTTTAAAATATTAATTACCATCTATTTTCAGCACTCTGCAGTAATGACATTCCTTTGTTCTTCCTCATGCAAAAACTAATTTTAAAATTTGTACATTTAGTCACTATCATTATACACTCTAGGCATTCCTAGATTATACCATCTCAATCTTTATTGTCTATCTTTCTTTCTGATTTCATTTATGCCCTTTTTCTTGTTTCTTGCCCTGCCTGTATGGTGTCTTTTTTTGGTTTTGTTTTCCTTAGGAAGGTCTACTTAGGTGTTATATACCCCAGTCAGATTTTCCCATACCAACCTAGCCTCCCCTCAGGAGGAAAGATTACCTGCATCAGTTTGCCCTGAGGGTGAGACCCAGTAGGTTGAAAGACTTTCCTATGAATCCTATAGACTGTGTATTTCCTATCCTGCCTGGTATATGGTGCTTATCTGCCTGCGGGTCCCACCAGCATGAAGTGATACAGTACCTTTAACTTCGGCAGACTGTCCCTGCTGGGGGCGTGGTTGAGACAGAGGAGAGATTGTAGGCTGGCTTTAATTGCTTTATTTTTCCAGTCCCTGGGGTCTGAATAATTCCTTGAGGGAGGGAATTCACCTGTACTGGGCCCCACCCCTCTCCTGGGGAAGTCACAGCCTCCAGGGAATTACTTCCTTTCACCTGACCAGTCTCTATGTCTCTCAGACAAGCTTAATTCAGCCCTTGCCTGGGGCAGTTGGAGCCTGAGAAGCCCTGCAGTTGTATCCAAAGAGCAGTCAAGCTGTAGAAACACAGCCAAAAGAAAAGAAAAATCCTTTTCAGAGTAGGACTCCCATTCCTCGGGTCTGTTAATCAAGATCTTAAGTTAGTACGGTGCTCTGTGTATCTCCAGGTCCTATGTGCCCCCTCCTTTCCTTCTGGGTCTAGACCGTTTCAAGTATTTTGTGCTGTCCAATCAAAAATCCCTGTTTTGTTTTGTTTTTTTTCTTTTTCTGTCAGCCCTGCCTGCTCTGTGCTGGGGCAAAAACCACCAACCTCAGCTTTTATTTGAGTTTCAGCTGAGCTGGGGGCCTATTTTTAGTAGTCAGAATTTGTTAATTAATTCCACTATTGGAGCTTCCTTGAGCTCAGCCCCTTGCTATTAGAGTCTTTGCTTTCCCCTCCGGGAACCAGCCTGTGGGAGAGGGGGTGCTGACCTCCCCGGTTTGGGGAACTCGCGGTTCTGGGTGGGATTGCAGCTGGTCCAGCTTTTCCAGACTGGTGTATGCTGTGTGTCTGGTCACTGATGTGGCCCCAGCATTTGTTCTGTACTGTTCCTGGCTATTTACTAGCTGCTCTGGGGGATGAACTAAATCCCACACCTCACTAAGCCACCATCTTGGCCTCTCCCTCACCCATGTTAATGTATTTTCATGCATATGTATCAGAGTATGTGTATATGTATTTTTTAACAAATCTGGGATCATGGAGATTTATATCATGCCCTCTTCATTATATTATGCAGCGTTTTCATCTTTTATCAAATGCTTTTTAAAAATGTTTAAATAGTTATGTAACACTCCATTATGTGAATATTCCATATTTGTTTTACCAATTCTTAATTGGTAGATTTTTTTTTTAATTTCCAGCTTTTTGATATATGTAATGCTGAAATGAACATTCTCATATACATACCTGTCTTCACTGTCAGGAAAAGAAATTGTGGATAGAGAAGATAAAATTAAGAATGGATTGAAAGTAACCAGTCCTGGGGCAGAAGCAGTGTAAAAAGAGCAAATCCTAAACCAGTTTATATAAAATCCTTGGCCCCTAGTGGCTTTTCTCATTTCTTCCCATTTTCCTTTAGACTTTTCCATTTCTTTTTAATGGGGTGCTAGAATCTGATAATTAGAAACTGAAGGCCTTAAATAGTTTGGTTAATTTAGATGATTAATGATTAATTTCAAAACGGTGACTGTTGATTAGTATAGATAAGATAAAAGTGGCAAGATTACTGGCTCTGGAGTTAGATGTCCAGGTTTTATACCTCAGCTTACAGTATGTTACTTAACATTGCTAAACTTCTTTTTTCTCTTAATGAAAATAATAATAGTATCTACTTCACAGAGTTAGTAAGAGTAAATGATGTAATTCAGGAAAGCATTTATTGAAATATTTGGCACATAATGGACACCTGATAAATCTTCTCATTTATATTTATCGTGTTTGTCTTTTTTGGAATATATGGGGTTTTTGAGGGATAGGGGTGGAGTTGGGAGGGTATATGAGCAGGGAATCGAACCCTGGTCTCTTGCATGGCAGGTGAGCATTCTACTTGAGTGTAAGATTTCAGTTGTACCAAAGGTCTCTCTAGCTTCTCTTGAATATGATTATGGTTCTTTACAGTAGTGGGTCTCAGGTGTGTACGTGTCTCAAGTCATCTGTTACCAGGGATCAAGTACTGATATTTTTCAGTGATTTATATTCTATACCCTAGAAGTATCATTCTCAGTTGTGTTCTGATAAGCTTTCCTGAGTAAGAGATAATGGGTGGTGTTAAAAGGTAATAAATCATCATGAGCTGTGATAATCATGAGTGTGTGCATGAGTGTGTATTGTAATGTAAAGTTAAAAGAATCAGTACGTCTGAGCAATGTGAAAGTTCTTTCGACTTTTCTTTAAAAATTTTAATTTTTTAAATGGTGGTATTTTCCAAAAATGACCATTTGGTTTTCACATCTTCATAAAATTGAGAAAAGATTTGTAGTTCTATCATTTTAGATGGCGACTAAAAAAATTTTTTTTAATTCTTCTCTTTAAAAGAACTGCTGCCACCATTGACAGCCTAGCAAGTCGCATTGAGGATCCTCAGATACAGGCTCACTGGTCAAATATTAATGATGTTTATGAATCTAGTGTGAAAGTTCTGATCACATCACAAGGTTATGAACAAATATGCAAGTAAGTGTCGAAAATAAAAGTTATGCATTTAATTTAAGTTGCTTTTTATGTATTGATGATTGCTCAGTGATCTCAGTCATGCTTTTGATTTTTGTTTGGGTATCATAATATTCCATTCAGTTATATCAACTGTGTAATATTTGTAAGAATCAGAGATAAGACTATCTAAAATCATCTGTATTAAGTAAATGTCACTTACTTGAGCTACAGTAAAAATGAACCCCAGCAGAAAACTGCCTAGTCTTCTTAGACTCGGGGTGTTCTTAAGTTCTTGCCTAAAAGCTAGGACAAATCTAAGGTATTTGAAGTGAGTAGGGCCATTTATCTTAGAATCTGTACCCTCCATATTGTGCCTGTAACAGCCTAGGTTTTGTAGCTGTCCTGTGGTCTGGTGTTGATCCTGGGTCTAATGCAGATTATGTTTATACCTTTTTAAAATATATTTTTATTGAGATATCTTCACGTACCATATATAGTCCATCCATAGTATACAGTCAGTGGCTCACAATATTATCACATAGTTGTGGATTCATCATCGTGATCATTTTTAGAACATTTGCATCACTCCAGAAAAAGAAATAAAAAGACAAAAGAAAAAATTCATGCATCCCATACCCTTTATCCCTCTCCCTCATTACCATTAGTATTGTAATCTACCCAATTTTTTAACCCCTTATCCCCCCTAATATTTATATTCTGTCCTTACTGTTTTACTCATCTGTCCATATCCTGGATAAAGGAAGCATCAGACACAAGGTTTTCGCAATCATATGGTCACATTGTAAAAGCTATATAGTTGTACAGTCATCTTCAAGAATCCAGGCTACTGGAACACTGCTCAGCAGTTTCAGGTACTTCCCTCTAGCCACTCCAATATACCACAAACTAGAAAGGGATGTCTTCATAATGCATAAGAATAATCTCCAGGATAATCTCTCAACCCTGTTTGAAATCAGCCACTGGCACTTTATTTTGTCTCATTTCTCTCTACCCTCTTTTGTTCAAGAAGGCTTTCTCAACCCCATGATGCTGGGTTCCGGCTCATCCCCAGGAGTCATATCCCACATTGCCAGGGAGATTTATATCCCTGGAAGTTATGTCTCACGTAGTGGGGGCAGTGAGTTTTCCTGCCCAGTTGGCTTAGAGAGAGAGGCCACATATGATTAGGCTTTGAAAACTGCACTGACACCTGTCTATGAAGGGGTAAAATGGCTTTTGTCCCCACAGTCACAGAGTTGCAGTTTACTTGATTTGCGTTTATAAATCACAAGGTAATATAATTGACTAGTAGCTATGAAAGAATGACTTTGGTCTCTGTTTGAGCCTCTTTGAAACTTAACACCTGGTAGGATGTAACCAAATTCCCTTCCCCAACTCAGTCTAAGAAAACCACTAACATTCATAAGGTCTGTGATACTTCTTAGTTTTCAAGCTTTATTTGCTTTATTTATTTCAGACCAGTCACAGTGGTCTCTGGTAATTAAAACCCAAATATTACCACCCTTTGGCATAGAGGAGTAAAGTAGATTTATAATGCTATTTTCTAATGTGGAGGTGTTGATTCACTGTTTTATAAAAGAAAAGTAGATGAATATGGTAAGAGAAAAAGAGAAATATAGAAAACAAAAGCTTACACAATGGAAAGAAAATAAATCTTTAAATTTCTAGGAAAAGATAGTGGATCAGAAAATTTACTTGCCCTATACCTAAAGAAATGATAAAATAATTGGGGTGAGTTGGTGAGGGGATTGGGGAGTAGCTGTTGAAATAGATGAAATAAGTTTACGTGGTTTTATAGAGACTCTTAAGATCAGGGGATTATAGAAATTGTAGGTTTATGTTTAAAATTTTCCATAATAAAAGTTGAGAGAGAGAGTTAATGCAAAGGAAAAGAAAAAAATTTTTCAGCATGTAATTGTGTGTTTACATCTAGAAATAAGACCAAACAATTGTGAGATTATAGTTACAAGACCCAATCTAAATGTTATAAACTTCTGTGATGAAAGGTTAGCGATAACATAGCCTTGACAGAGTCAAGAAAAAAGGGGAAGTAGAAGTAGTAGTAGACTATCCTTTTCCTTATCTTTTACAGCTGGGTTAACTGAAGCTATTTAAAGTTGAAAGCAATTTTCTTTTCAGAACCCCCAAAAGCATTCATTTAAAACAGCTTCTTATACACTTGTCTAAGAAATATGGTGTGATGACAAGCATGTATCTCCTATCTCCACCCTACCTCCTTTATACACTGTTTGTGTGGTTTTTTAAAAGACTTGAGATATAATTCAAATAACATAAAATTTGCCATAGAAATGTAAAATTCAGTGGTTTTTAGTATATTTACTATACAGTACATTACTATATTGTACAACTATCATCACTATCTGCTGAGACCAGCTCAGCATGAAGGGCCAAGGAAGGCACCACAATCTGAAAAATAAATACACTCACACAGAAGAGTCTTTTAAGATGAGAGCAGGGAACTCATGTCTCAAAGGACAAGAGCCTCGACTCTGAGTTCTTCATTGTATTTATTGAGAAGCTTCAAAACAGAAAGTATTTTTCAAGGTTGTTAGTAAGTTGTTTTTCGCCCAAACTGCGACAGCAGCATTAATCTCAGGCATACTGTACAAAGTTCAAATGTTTCCTTCTGCAGATAATCATGTGCTTGTCAGGACAGTGTTCCACCCTGCCAGGACCTGGTGTTCCGACATGCACACCTTTATCTATGTTATGGAAACAGTCGGACCTTCAGCCGTTTTCCTGCAAATATCTAGTTTCATAACATTTCCATCACCCCCAAAAGAAATACATACCTATTAGTAGTCAGTCCCAATTTTTGTGTATTTTCTACTCAGTATATTATATTAATAAGCATTCCTTATCGGCACATATAGATCTGCCTCATTCTTTTTATACAGCTTTATAGTGTTCTATTGTAGGTACCAAGGCTTTTAATCAGTCTTCTGTTGATAAGCATTGAGTTGGGTACCAGTAAAATGATTTTGTACATATGCAGATATCTCTAGAGGATAAAATCTTGCAGGTGGGATTGCTGGGTCAAGGGTTAAGGACATTTATAATGTTAATGGATATTACTAAATGGCTCTTTGATGCAGTTGCCACTAATATGCTTCCACTAATAATGCTAAGAATTCCTGTTCCCTCACCCTAACTTTAGAAGAAAAAGAATTTTAAAAATTGGTTAGATTTATAGGTTTTTTCCTTTAAGTTTTTTTTTCTTTGAAAGGAATATATAAGCTTTAATTCATCAAAATTACAATTCTGTGTAGACAGTTGCAAAAATGCTTTAATCCCAAATGTTTACTATCAAACAAAGTTAGAAATAAAGAGGTGCCATCAAATGTGGGAAGACATAATGCTATTTTTTTTTTTTTTTTTTTTTTTTTTTTTAAGAGGGAGGAAGGGAAGGAAAGACAGAGAGAAGGAAGGAAGGATGGAAGGAAGGAAGGGAGGAAGAAAGGGAAACATCTTTAAACATTTTCTTGTTTTATTGTATTTTGTTTGTTTGTTTGTTTTTTACATGGGCTGGGGCCGGGAATCGAACCGAGGTCCTCCGGCATGGCAGGCAAGCACCTTGCCCGCTGAGCCACCGCGGCCCGCCCATAATGCTATTTTTTTCTGCATTTGCTCATATAGATTATTTGATGGGGGAAATTTTAAGTTTCTTGTACATGTCATATGCTAAAAATTAACTAGTTGATTTGGAAGAGTGTGGAGATTTGCATGTTATTCTCTAGCTATTTTATGAGTTATCCTTTGTTGGACTTAAGCCAGATTAATAGATTGTACATATTCTGATATGTTTGCTGATTATTTTCAGGAGGTGAGGGTAACAAAACCTTTTCTCTTTCTACATGAAAATTTGACCTTTGTTTAACTCTTTAGTCCCCTGGTAGCTGATAAGGAAATATGTCACCTACATTGCTTTTCATAAACATGATCCTGAATTGGGAATGTGCATTTGAATTTACAGGAATATGAGTGTTTTATGGTGACACTTTTGGACTACCCTGGATGGGGTGACTTTTAAAACTGGGCATATCTCTTGTGGAAGCCATGCCTGTGGAGTTGTTACAAGAGTGCTCCGCTCCTGTGTGGAACGTTATTTCTGTGTCAGGGTAACTTGCACACCTACCCAGTACGGATCTCATCTTCCAACTAAGGTGTTGTGCTGCTGAGTAGATAGCTATATATCCTGCTGCAAGGACTTCTATACAAGAGGAGCATATGACATTTTCCTCCTTGCAAACTGTGGTTGCTGTCCTGTATCCTTTGGAGTAGACTGGTGCTCAATGACAGTCTTGTTTAAATCTAACAGTTTAGTTGAACTTAAGAAATTCCCCCACCTTCCATCATGAGCATTGAAACAGATTATTAAACTGTTAATCATTTCTTTTTCTTTGCTGTTAAGATTTAGTGTTTGTGGCATTGTATAAGATAATTTTGAAAATTTCTGATTTTATTATTTGTATCTATAAAGGTCCATTCAGCTGCAATTGAATATTGGAGTTGAGCAGATCCGAGTTGTACACAGAGATGGAAGAGTAATTACACTGTCTCATCAGGAGGAAGAGCTACAGGATTTTCTTCTGTCTCAGGTAATAGTTACAGACCCAGCTACAAGTCTTGAGCCCCTTCCTCTTATGTAAGCATCTTGTACATTAGTTCGTTGAAGGACAAATTGAGCAGAAGTAGTTAAAATGTAAATATTCTGAACTAAAACTAAGTGAAGTTAATAAAGGATTTCTATAACTATATTAATATGAGGAAAAATACATTTTTTGTTAGTGACAAAAAATTGGGAGATGGGTAATAAGACGAGGTGCTTGACTGGTAAAATACTGAACATATGCAAATATTCTTTGTTTGGTTCAGTGTTCTCCAGAGGTAATTTGATGCTTGGCTTTGTCAAAATCAGTTCTCTCACTTCCAGTAACATGTAACAGATTTATTGAGGAACCAGATTTTTTTTGTGTGAGGGTTGGGCCTCATATTTCTTTGTGAATTTAAAACTAGTTTTCATCAAATAGTTCTGTGGGTATCCATCTTGAGAATGGCAGCACATTAACTCATTATTTCCTATTAGCTTTCTAGCCCCTACCTTAACATACACAGGAAAGGTGCAAGAACAGTAGAGTGAGCATTGACGCTCCTCACCTATGTCCGCCAGTTGTTAACATTTTCACGTTTGTACTCAAGTCCTCTTGCTTGCTTTCTCCCTAAATGCATACACATACATGTATGTGTGTATAATACTTATTCTTACAGACAATATAACACTTCACAAAATAGAATATTTCATCCCTAAATACTTCAGCATGCATCTTCTAATATTAAAGATGTTCATTCTCTCATGAATCTTTATATCATTGTCACATCAAAGAAAATTAATAACGGTTCCTTCTCTGGAAGCTTTAACTTCAATTCTTACAGTATTAGATTGTATATAAGAAAAAACAGTTTTTTCTACCATTTCATTTTCATTTCTAGTGCACATTTTATAACCTGTTGTGTTAATTTAGTGTCAATAACTGTCCTAGATTTATTTCCACTTAGTTTGTATTTAAGATAAAGGGGCAGTTCTGATCTTAGCAAATTTTTTTTCTTTTTCATGTTTGCCAAGATTTTCAGCCTCTCCAGGATCACATAGGAGTGTAAAAGTATTAACCAAAGGAAACCAGAGAATGGGGGATCAGATGCAAAACTATATTGACCATTCTCCAAAATAGCAAATGGAATATTTTAATCTTCACCCCTAAGAAAGAATTCTTTAAATTAAGGGACAGTGTGGAAAAGTGACCTGGACTAGGTGTTAGGAGACATGGGTTCCAGTCCTAGTTCTGCCACAAACTTGCTGTGTAAAACTGGGCAAATTCTGGACCTCTCTTTCCTCATCTGTAAAATAAGAGCAGTATTTTTCCTGCCTTCATGGAGTTGTGATGATGCAGTGAAATATTGAACCATGGGAAAAGAGTAGGTTTTTGAAATGCTAATGTAAGATACTATTTTTTCATTAAAAAAATAATGAAATTACTGTGCTCTCCATCTCAGAAGATGATTGCTTCTGGGATTTGCTTCTTTGGTGCCAAGTAAATAAAATATGTTTGTGAGGTGTGGCAATCCAGGCTGTTAGTTGATTATATCGGAAAGGGCTTTGGCCAACATAAGCATATACAGATAATGGTATCAGGAAGATATTGGGTAGCTTCCAGAATTGATGGGAAGTCCAGAGAGCAAGCCTTGGAAAATGGATTAGGACCAGAGGAAGCTGGATGGTAGGAACCACAGTCCGATGAATACCACTCTTCTGCATTGCAGAATGCATTCTGAATTGTCCCTGTATATCATTAAGGGTCTTCACAGGAAACAGCTGGTATACTCAGAAGGCTAATTCCAAAAGTGTCTATTAAGGATCTGTTGGCAAAGGTGTGTGTGTAGGAGAACCACAAGGGATTGTATGGTAACCTCATGCTAGAAACACCTGGGTTGCTCTGTAGTTGTCATTCGTGGCCCAAAGGGATAGAGGTGGGAGAGGTTACTGTTACTCTAAAGAGTAGGGTCATGTAGGACAGGCTGCCTTGAGAAGGCTAGTGGCCTTTTGTCAGGAGATATAAACAGCTGAGAAAACCTCACTAGGGGAACCAGGGGAATAAATATCCTGGCTTTACTCTCTTCCTTGCAGTCCTACCACATCTCCCATTACCTGAACCCAAACTGAAGCTAAAGGTAGAAGAGTCTATTGATGAAACCATACAGGTCAGCCTCTTGGGGCAGAGAGTAGGATGAAGAATAAATTTGGAGGAATAAATAGAAGATATTCAGCGTACCTCGATACTTAAATCTTGCTCCACATTCAGTGATGTAGATGGGATTCTCCAGTTGGCCAAGTTCAGTTTGCTTGCCTGTGTGTAAGCTGACAGTGAGCAGGGAAAGTGAGTATCAGGCTATTTTAGCTGTTCAGCTTCTGCAGTGGGAAGTGGGTCCTGCCTCTCCCCCAATAGTCATACCAGGGAGGGTTTCTCACAGAAAAGATAGGGTTCCTGTGCTAGGCAGGGAAAATGCCAATAAACGTTTACTTAACACACATGATGACAAGGCACTGTAAAATAAATATCCATATGGAATGTCAGTGTTTCCTTTTTCATTCACAGATGTCACAGCATCAGGTGCATGCCGTTCAGCAGCTGGCCAAGGTTATGGGATGGCAAGTATTAAGCTTTAGTAATCATGTGGGACTCGGGCCTGTAGAGAGCATTGGCAATGCTTCCGCCATAACGGTGGCCTCTCCAAGTGGTGACTACGCTATTTCAGGTACTGTCTGCTGCTTTGAATGAGAAGGGACCATTGGGAGTCTGTATATTTACATATAGTTGCTATTTGTTTACTTCTGCAATGTGTTAATGTAGTATTTGTCCTGTGCATTTATCTGGTCATAGCTAGCATTCAGAGCTAGAGATTATTACTTCTCTGTCCAGTATTTATAAAAAATGTTCTGCTTGACCACGTGTTTTCTTAGGAGATAGCCTGAAAACTGCCATCAACTGTTCCAAATCTTGTACTGATTAAAGGCAATTAACTTTAAGGGCTGGCCTTGGTGGCTCAGCAGGCAGAGGTCTCTTCTGCTATGCTGGAGACCCAGGTTCATTTCCCAGTGCCTGCCCATGTAAAAAAAAAAAAAATGTATTACTACAAATATGGAAAGAATGATATCTGATTCTAAAGTTGCTAAAGGGATGAAACAGTGAAAAAAGGTATTTTATTAAGCACCTACTATGAGTCGGACTGTTTTTTTTTATATGTATATTTTTTTTATTAAAAAATTTTTACATACATATAGTTCATCCACAGTATACAATCAGTGGCCCATAATATCATCATATAGTTGTGTATGCATCACCATGATCATTTTTTTGTTTTGTTTTTATGTAAAAATTTTTAATTTTATATGTAGCAAGATACACCATTAAAAGGTTAAAAATCATGTGATGATATCTGCTTATGTATACAGCATAGATCTTTGGAAAATATACAGAGGAAACTTAATGTTGGATACTATGAGTCGGACATTTTACTAGGCTCTTGCCATGTGCATTGTCTAGTTTAAACTTAAATTTGGAGTTCTTATAGTATCAGTGTGATATTCTTTTCTAAATAATTTAAACATATTGTACGAGTGAATAGTTAGGAATTTTTCCCCACAAGATCACGACTTGTGAATTTGCAGGGTTGGTAACCAACTCTTTGGATTATTGAATTATCAAATTCATTTTTAAAATGAAAGAATCTCCTGAAAGTATAAAAAATATTTCAATACTTATCTTGGCTCCTTTTTAAAGTATAAAAAGTAATTCATAAATATTTATACCTGCTTGGTATATAAAAATTAGTATATGTTTCCTTGCATAGTAAAATTGAAAAGCACTTTTTTAAATGTGTTTCCCTATGTATATGTATTTCTATATCTATACATACACACATACTGAAACAGATATGTGATATGTATATCTTAGGGAGTTTTGTTCACAACATTGGTTTGTTTGTTTTGGGTTCTTGGGCTGGGAATTGAACCCAGGTCTCCTATATGACAGATGAGAATTCTACCATTGAACTACTCAGGTATCCCTTTAGAGCACTTTTAAACAAGATTTTTTAAGTTGGAAGACAGGCAAGATTTTCATATTCATGGTAGAATGAAATTGTGGAATGTACCTTTATTTTTTCTAGTTTGGAAAATGAGTGAATTGATATTTTGGTTTTGCTCCACAGTTCGTAACGGCCCTGAAAGTGGCAGCAAGATCTTGGTCCAGTTTCCCCGTAACCAGTGTAAAGACCTTCCAAAAAGTGATGTTTTACAAGATAGTAAATGGAATCACCTTCGTGGACCATTCAAAGAAGTTCAGTGGAATAAAATGGAAGGTCGAAACTTTGTTTATAAAATGGAGCTGCTTATGTCTGCACTTAGCCCTTGTCTATTATAATTTTTTTCCAGAGCAGTAAGAAACTTTGAGTTGAGATATTTGCAGCATCAACTATAAGCACAAGGAAGAGAAATCTTCCAAAGTTGTATTGTTTAAAAAAAAAAAAGCAAATGTTTATCTAACATTTTGAAACTTTTCACTTTATAAGTGACAAGTGCTTTCAAATACAGAAGTTTATGTATAGTTATAGGGTGAATGGTATGGGGAGATGTAAAATAATACTTTTTTTTGTTCAAGTAACTTGAAAATGTTATGACTTTGCTTTTTAAAATATTTGTTCTTATCTTTGTTGATATCAAAGTATATGGTTAAAAATCTTCAGATACTTTCTGAACTCTCAAAACCGATGGTTGTCTTTAATTAACTGACCTTATGCCACTATTAGTGAAAAGGACTACTTAAAATTTAAACACTTATGACCAAGCTTTCATAGAAATCAATTATACAGAAAAGATTAAACCTTTTCCCTGAAATGAAACAAAGTACGTGCCAACATGGGGGTCTTCCCTCCCTTCTGTACTAGGGCAACAAAAAACATGTTCCCTTATTGGTAAATGAAGTACTTCTTCCTCCAGTTGTCTTCTTTATACGTGCCCCAGGATGACCTAAATGGATATTTTGAGAACTTTCACAGAAAGGACCAATGGAAAGTATAGTTGAGAAGTAGGCAGATAGTATCTTTTTGGCTTCCTTGTATCCCTTTTTGGTTTGTTCACCCACTTGAATGCCCTCACTTTCCCTGATACACTTGAGTCTGTGTTCATACCCAGCCCTCCCTATGGTCTTCTCTTCCCCAGATTCTGCTTAGTTGCCTGGATTGCTTCCTTCAGTTAAAGTCTTTTGTCCTTTCTTATTCCATTAGAACTTTGCTTTTTCAAAGAGAAAATACTAATGGATTACCTTTTCCTGAGAAACATATTTGTTCTTCTCAGAAGTAGTGTCACAGTCCTAAAGTGTGCCTGAGGGATTCCCATCAGTGAGTTAAAAGAATTAGTCTCAGGGGCCTTTTTGTACCACAGAAAATCATACCTGTAGGTGGTGGTCTCTTTAAAGAGTTCAATTTTCAAAATATTCTATTTTTTTTTCATGCCTATCTTTATTTTATTACTCATCTACTCATACACTGGATAAAGGAGGTATCAGTCCCAAGGTTTTTACAATCGGACAATCACAAGATGAAAGCTATGTAGTTATATAGTAATTATCAAAGATCAAGGCTGCTGGATTACAGTTCAACAATTTCAGGTATTTTCTTCTGGCTTTTCTAATACACTAGAAACTAAAAGAAAATACCTATATAATGAGTCAGTAGTCATAATCATTTGTTAAATTCTAACTTCTCAGTTATACCACCTCTCTCTCATTTGATCATTCTCTCAGTCTTCAGGGATATCTGTACAATGACCATTCTAACTCCTTCACGTTGAAACAGGCTGTTGACGTTATGGGGTAGAGGAATGAAACTAGCTGATACTCTTGGAGAGCCTGATACCTCTAGATTTCAGGGCTTATCTGGCATAAGAGACATCTGGAAGCTTTAAGTTTCTGAAAAAATAAATTTAATAAATGAAACTTTCATAGAGTCTTAGACAGAGCCCAGGATATTCTTTTGGAATTTCAGGAATACTGTTTATTGGGGCTGTGGCAGTTTGCAATATCTGGCTGAAGCTTGCATAAGAGTAACCTCCAGATGACCCTTCAACTCTATTGAAATCTCTTAGCTACTGAAGCTTTATTTTTGTTTCACTTATCTTCCCCCTTTTGGTCAAGAAGGCATCAGACATTCTCTTTTATAATTTATAAGATGACTGTTAGTGTAAAAAACTGGGAGCTGGGGAAAGAGGAGACCTTTGTTTTTCTCCACCTTTTTTCTTTAAAAGAAGAGTGGAATTTATAGGCCACGAAATACCATGACACCTTTGCTGAACTATGCCCCCTCCCACATCTGATAAAGATATTGCGTATTTCTATTCCATGTGATAAAGATAGTGCATATTTCCATTCATGGAAATTAAAAGAATTGGTATGAATCTACAATTATTTAAAAATCTTTAGGTTTTCAAAAACTATGATGGATTACAAAATTTGCCTTGGCTAAGTTTACTAGGTTAATCTGTACAATTTCATTCAAATGAGAAGTGACAGGTTATTTCAAAGGCTCACGCTATAATACAGTGCAACTCAAACTTACAGTGAACAGTTTTTGTTTTTTACAACTTCCATCCATTGCAGATTGATAATTTGATAAAATACAATTTTAAAAAGTACCAGAAATAGAATTCAAAAAAAGATACAAAATAAAATCACTCTTATTTAATAAACATAAAGTTACTATCAAATTGATATAAAAATATATAAAATTTCTGAATGCTTTATTTTCTGTTTCTTTACTTAGCTTACCTAGTCATGGACCAGTAAGTAGCTCTGCTAAGAATAAATGCACAGGGTGGGCCACGATGGTCAGCAGGCAGAATTCTCACCTGCCATGCCAGAGACCTGGATTCAATTCCTTGTGCCTGCCCATGCAAAATAATAATAATAATAATAAATGCACAGACATTACCTCCTGTTCTTTTTACACTTCGTGTGGGTAGAATGATATAGCTGAAGGTGGTAATGATCTTCATGTCTTCCCTTTTCCATTGTTTTAAGTCACTGTTAGTGATTAGCCATTACCCACTTAAAGAATATCAGAAACCAAAGAAAATATGGGGACAGCGGAGAGTGGCAGCTTAGTTGCTGTTCCAGCTACTCTTGTACTTTGTGATTTATTTACCTTTCCCAATTTACCATTTCAACCTGAATTACCTGGAGTTGGAAGGATGTGCTGTGGAACTTGAGAGGCAGGTTGGGGGGGTAATCAGGTAGTCCCTCAGTTGGTAAAAGAGCCAAATTTGAATCTTGGCTCTGATGCACATGGCAAGGTCACCTCTCTGAATCTCTATCTTTAAGTATAAAATTGGGGACAAAGATGCCCTCTGGGTTAACCTCAAGGATGGTTCAAAGGTTTCAGCATAGTTGAAAATGGATATTAATTTTAAGGTGTAAGGCAAATGTAAGCATAAAGCAATTGTTTTCTAAGGGTGAAGCCAAGTAGAAGTTTACAAAATCATTGACACCAGGTATTTATTTATCATTAGGAACAAACATTTCAGAATGTCCCAAACTCACATTTTCAGCTGTTTTGTATGTGGATATGAGGATTTTAATTTTTGCCACTTCGTATTTAAAGCCATGCTCTCTTCTATCTCTCCCTGTACTCTTTGCTTTAGTTTTTAATCAGGCTTCTTCTATCTCTCCCTGTACTCTTTGCTTTAGTTTTTAATCTGCCTGATTGTTTTTTAAACTTCCCTACTTCCATTGATCTTTGATGCCTTACATACTTGGAGCTAAAATCCCTTTGAATCTCACTTTAGGATGGGCCTTGTTGAGGCAGTTCACAACTGAAAAATCCTGTTTCATTAACCTAGCACCATGATGCAAGTACTAAATGAGAAGACAGTGACTGTAACGTTGACATTCTGCAGTTTGCTTATTTCTATCAGCAAGCACCTCTAGAAATTTATCCTATTGAAATACTTGCACAGATTCACAATCATTGTGCAAGGAACATTGAGGCAGTCCAGTCTGTAAAAGTGGAAATAATTGAGGCCAATCTAAATGTCCCACAATAGGAAAATGGCTCAGTAAATTATAGTAGAGGAGTGCTAGATGCAGGCACTCAATTTTTTTGGGGGGTGGGGTGGGGGGAGGGTAGGAGGGGTTGCATAGTCAGGGAACTGAAAAGCACTCATTTTTATTTCTCTAAAAACAGAGTTCAAATGGCTGAGGAATTTTTCTACTCCTGCTATTCTGGCTCCCATGGCCTAGCAACCAGAACAACTTCCATGTTGTACTATGTTCATTTCCTGTCTTACAAATTGTGATTGTGCTTCTTGCTATTATAGAAATATCTGTTGTCACAGAACAAGTTTTCAACTTGAAACCTGATAGATGAGGGAGAAGTTTGAGATACAAAAATAACATACCATCATGAATTTAGGGAGGATGCCAAGGAGATGATGCCAGTAGCAGAATTTCCTTTTCCCCCCAAAATCTCTATTCTTGATTCCTTTTTTAACTTTTTTGCAAAGAAAGATCCTTGGGACCCTAAGAGACAGATATAGATACCTGTAATCTTTGTTCATTGTTTGAAAACAACCTAATGGAAATCATACATTTACCCTCTTTGAAGCTTAACCCTCAGGTTTCTTTGCCAGGACACCATCAAATCAGTGGGATACCTCTGGTTATCTCATGTTGATCAAGAATTTTAATTGATGCTTGTGTCTTGGAATAAAAACAGGAAACTGATTTTTTATGTAATAAACTCGCTTGCTTAGTAGGAAAAAATCTTTTCAGAACATGAAGCATCTGAAGGAAAAATACTGATCTAACCACTGGCCTGTTGGATCAAAGAAATTTAACCTATCTGTGTTGCACTTTATCAGATTAAATCTAAAATAGATTCATTTTTTTGTTGGAAAACGTCTCTCTCCCACCCCCAAACATTCGGTCTCTGATAAACTTTATATAAAAGTGTCATGTGCCAAACTCATCAGTATTATACAACATTGACTCTCAATTCCCTGAAAGAAGAGATTTCAAAGGAGATAGAGCTGAATGCTTTATCATAACAAGAGGAAGCCATCTTAATTGAAGGAGCTAGTCTGATGTGATAGAAAGCTTGCCCAAGACTTTTATTTAGGAAATGAATATTTTATCATTTGGAGTAAAATGTAACTTCTTCAGCAAATAAACAATTAAAATATATCCATGCTATGGATTATATTGTAAAGGCATTAAAAAGAATGATGTTTAGGAATAAGTAAAGACACAAAAATACCATAGGAATACAAGCAAAGTGTAGGATGATATGTATAACAGAAGCCCATTTGCCTAACAAGAAAATATGTATGTTAAATATATTTATATATTGTGTATATAGACAGATATTTTCATATATGCATAGGCAAGTCTAGGAGATACATGCCATATTTAACCATTGTTTCCTCTGGGGAGTAGGAATGAGAAGGGAGAATGTTTACTTTATATATAGATTTAAGTACTATTTG
This sequence comes from Tamandua tetradactyla, assembly GCF_023851605.1. Classification (NCBI taxonomy): domain Eukaryota; kingdom Metazoa; phylum Chordata; class Mammalia; order Pilosa; family Myrmecophagidae; genus Tamandua; species Tamandua tetradactyla. The sequence goes on along the minus strand of NC_135334.1, from coordinate 49,169,247 downwards.
AATTTTAATGATGTGTCATTAACATCATTAAAACAAACCAAAACAAACCACCTTATTTTTAAAAGGCAGTGGAAATAGTTACCTCAGCAACTGTGATTTCCTCTTCACAGATTGGAAGAGCTAACAGCTGGGATGGAAGTTGAGTGATAAGTGGAAATGGGAGCCAGAACCATGGGGATTGTTTTGCTTTTGACAAACCATAGCCCTGTCTGATGCTTCCCTGTTAACTAAGCAGAACAAAACCTATGCTAGGTATATAAAAGCTGATGACAGCAAGGTTTCCCTTTTCCCCCAAAGTCCCTCCTATGTTGTCAAGGAGACTGAATATGAGTCATATTGAAGAGGAAATGCCTTTGAGTCACACATCACAGGATAATACATTTTGTTCCTCAATCATTATCACCCAGCATTCTATTCTGCCACCTCTTCCTCTACCATTTGTTACCTTCTTACATAGTTCTTCTAAATCATAGCCTCTTCAAGGCCAGTCTCTGCATTTGTGCATTGGACGAGACGTCTGGATAGCCATTCTTATCTCTGCCTGTGTTTCTCCTTGCTTTTGTGTTATTTCAAATAAGAGTAAGGGTGAAGTAAGGATTAAGGATATGAGTTCTTTGTTTTAGTTCTTGGGAAAACCATGAAATGAGAACGTACAATATATGCCATTTTGGTTTCTTAGATCTCCAAGAGGGCATTATGTTGTCAAAGCATATGTACTCTGTAAGGCATCTTGTGCACCATTAAATTAGATGGACAATTGTCCTGTCCTAGTTTTCAGCCTTTTCCCAGAAGTAGAAAGGAAGGATTCTATTGAATTAAAATTAATATTATAAAAACACAAATTTCAAATTGGCCTCCTGGCTACAATGCAGGGGAGAATGATGGTGCCAATAGGATATTGTTTTTATGACTTGAAGAAGAATGAGTATAGTTAGAACCAGTGAGATTAGTTTTACTGTTTTTAAAATGTGCTGGACCCATGGCTGTGGCCCAGGTTTTTACTTTTGTCCAGAACTTGTGCTCCTATCAGTAATGGACTCACACAAAGCACCAGAGCTTTATTTTCAGGTGTTTTTTTTTTTTTCTTGTCATTCTGTAAAACATTTTTTTTCGCAGTCTGAAACAACTGACAGCTTAACATTTACACTGGGCAGTCTCTTCAGTTTAATATTTTCTCATTAAAAGAAAAGACTTCTGGAATGGAAGACGTTCCACAGGAATGTTCATGGTGGAGGGAGTCTTACAAGTACAAAATAATCCCTTAAAAATAAAGAAAAGAAACAGAAAGCTCTTTTGATGCAGGAGGCATCCTGAGTGTTTTTTTGGGAGGGGGAGACAATTTAATTTACATCTGACTTTGCCTGTGAAGACCTCTCACTGGGCATTCTTTTCTGCTCTCTCCTTTTATTATGAGGATTACCTCCTGACTTCTGACAAGCTGAGGGGTAGAGTTTGGAAAGCAGGTAATGTAAAAGATGGTACACATACTCCACAATCTATTGAGCGCCAAATCTATTTCCTGCTGATGGGCTTTCTGTGTTGAAGACAGGAAAGCAATTACCATATTTTCCCTGTTTCTCTTTTGTCCCCAGTACTCCTCACCTTTCTTCATGGTGTACTGGACCCTAATATAAGAAAGCTGTCCAGGCATGGGAAAGGGTTCCTCTGACTGCTGCTAGGGAAAGAGGACAGGTATGCACGTGAGAGAGAGTAGTACATGGCCTGAGGGATTTTTGTGGGTACCTTCTGTTTTCAGTACTACAGCAACAAACCAGTTGTACAGACCGATTTCTCTCTTTTCTTTTCATAACTCAAGTGTGCTGGTTTGAAGATGTTGTGTGCCCCAGAAAAGCCACGTCCTTTAGTCCTGATTTGATACTGTAGGGTGGTAACCTCTGATTAGATTTTCTTCATGGAGACTGGTTTGCTCGATTACGGTTGTGGCATTTGATTAGATTATTTCACAGAGCTGTGACTTGCCCATTTGTGGGTCTAGTCGTTTGATTAGATGGAGATGTGACTGCCCATTCAAGGTGGGTTTTGATTAGTTTACCTAGAGTCCTTTAAAAGGAGAGACATTTTGGAGAAGACACAGTTGCTTCAGAACCGACAGTGACACAAATATTTGCAGATGTTTGAAGTGCCAACTGAGAGAGCAGATGTCTTGACATGGATGTTTAGAGATGCTGAGCCCAGCAGACATCATTGTGTGCCTTCCCATGAGATACTAAGCAAGCCAGAACCCAGAGCTGTGTCCCAGAGGAGCTAAGTGAAGACCCACAGATGCTTAGAGAGGAAACCACTGGCATCAGAAGCTGGAAACAATGTAACCAGGAACAAGGACCAACAGACACCAGTCACATGCCTTCCCATGTGATAGATATCTTCCTTTCTTGAGTCAAGGTTTCTATCTCTGGATGCCTTAGTTTGGACATCTTTATGGTCCTTAGAACTGAACTTTTAACTTAATAAACTTCCTTTATAAAAGCCAACCCATTTCTGGCATATTGCATTCTAGCAGCATTTAACAAACTAATAAATCAAGTAATGCCTTCAGGACCCTTCTCTAGAACACTGGAGAGTTCATATCTAGAACAGTACAAGATTCCTTCCTGTAGTGCTGCTTTGATTATTAGGGAAGGGTCTCATACCAGCTTCTCCAGACAACTCTTTACCTACCACATAGGAAGTAGAAAATATATGCACACTGGGGACTTGAAGGAAAAAGAGAAGGGAATGTTCTAGTGCCTCTTCTCCTTTGCATGGGTGAATTAGCAGCTGAAGTCTGAGGATACAGCTAATAACCTTGTTTTCCATCTTAATTTGGGTGGTACCTTGCATCTGTAGCTGAGAATGTCGAGAACGGAGAATTGAAAACAGTTCTTGCCTGCTTTAGAGCTTGCCAAGTGAAGTTGGATGGACTAACTTTCTAATTAAGCATGATGACCAGCAACCAGATAGAACAAGGGCCAAGGCCACCTGTGCAGGGTCCAGTCCTCAATCTTACCTGGAGCCTCAATATCCCAGGGCATCTTACCACTTTCCAATACTCTGCTAATACAGTGCTTGATGCTTTCTAGGTGCTTGAAGAACACTCATGCTTCTCTTAAATTGCTCAAAGAGCTCTATATATGCTGTGAGCTCTTCATTTGATACCTTCTGAGGTAGGTGAGAGCTAAGTGTTCCTTAGCCCAGTAAGGAGAGAGCAAGGGCCTGATTTGAGACATGAAGTCACTGAGGGGGACAGAACCGAAGCCCTGGCCTACTGATTTTCAGTTGTACCATGCATCATGGAGGTTTACCTCTCACACAGGTTGCCTTACCTAGATGTTGCCTGCAGGGAAAATGAGCTGTTATTTTACTTACACTGGCCTATGTTTGAGGCCATGGGAGGGAAAAAAACAATTCATATTGGAATAAGGGAAGAAGAGAAAAATCATTTTCTATTTCCTAAGCCCAAAGCTGACCCCTCAGGAACTCAGTGAGCGCCTCTCATCAAAGCTCCAGGCCACTGGGGCTTGACCTACTCTGAGCAACTCACTCCAACAGAGTGGTACTTCTCAGTCTGTCTACTTCTGCTTCTTAGCAAGTAGAATGTCCAAAATCCAGTTTTTCACAATAGCTCCCATAGCAGTCCTGAGCTACCACGTAGGGGGTTGGAAGGCATAAGCAGTTTGCAGAGCTGACAGGAGCACAAAGCATGCTCAAAAATGGCTGCACACTTATGGGTCTAGAGATAGTCTAGCCTCAGATACAGGGACTCTTCCAACAAGCCAGTCCCCAGGCCACAGCAAAGTGTAGTGAGCAAGCAGCCAGAGCTTGCACTATACCGTTGGTAGTGGGACAACATGGCCTTGAAACTGCAGCTGAGCAAGGCCTCTGGCTGAAAGCCTCAAGGACTCTTCCCCTTGAACTTAGAGCAAGTACTAGAACAAGATCTGTTCACTCCATAGCCTTCAACCCCATGCAGTCAGGTTTGTTAACTTCCTGCTGTCCCATCAGGAATAGGTTGATGTGTCAGGAAAAGCGGAGGCTGCAGGGTGTATTGGCTGCGTTTACTTATTTCGTTGGAAAATAATGTTTTTCTCTTGAGGTAGGAATGTAAATGGACCCAGCCTTGGCTAACACTCAACATCTTGTAGCTCAATCTCCTCAGTTGTACTTTCTGCAAAGCAAAAGACAGGTCAATGTTAAAAATCAGCCATACAGTGGTTTTGTGGTGAGAACAAGATAGCACACGCTACTTCCAGCCTCAAAAGCATGAATTGATTATCACACAGCCAAGAGACGTTACCTTTGAGTTTGTGTCTCCTCTTCCTCTGGACTTTATACACACATTTATTACAGACCCACATGAGGCTGATTAACACTGCAGCCACAGCAGCAAGCAAAGCAAAGAAGACAGCGACAAAGTGGAGGTCTTCATAGAGGATCTCTATGGAGTGGGGTGAGGGGAAGGGGAAGAGAAGTCTTTTAATATTATGAAGTCGACCTCTCACACACGTGCAGTTCAGAGGGGTGTCAGGGTCCCTGGGGCAGTCTTACCAGACACATGTAGCACGATGGTGCCAAACTGGCTGCTCCCCAGGTGCTCAGTCACCGTGATGACATAGTAGCCAGAATCTCTCACACCCACACTGAAGAGCTGAATGGAGCCATTGTCAAAAGTGCAGATTCTGTCCTTGTGGCTCTGTGAGATGTTGGCCTGAGTCCCTGGTTTCCATTCCACAATCTTCTGTGCACCCCAGTTGGATGTATACTTCCATTCAATGGTGGGCACCCCATGGCAGGAGTATTCAACTGAGAGCAGAATGTCTTCTTCCACTGTGGCATTGATGATGGACTGGGGAATGTACAAGGACACTCTCTGACCTGCAGGATGGACTGCTAAATGTTGACACATTTATATTTAAGTAAACTTGTATAATTCATTTGATTTATTTAAGACATATTACATGTCAGGCATACATCTAGTTCTGGTACTGATGCTATAATGGTGAACAAGACACAAAGTCACCATTCCCTGGAGCTTACATTCTAGAAGGGAAACATTCAAGGGACAAGTAAATAAATGAGATAGTTCAGGATAATGAGAATTGCTTTAACGATAATAAAACAGGGTAATAGTGACTGGCAGGAATGCAGGTGGTACACACCATTAGATGGGATGGTCAGAGAAGACCTTGTTGAGGAAATGACATTGTGCTTACAAGACAAAGAGGAGGAAGAGGAGGCAGCCATGTGAATACATGGGAGAAACATTTCAGGCAAAGGGAACAACAATACAAAAACTGAAATAACAAGGTTGGTGTGTTTGAAAGAAAGCCAGTATGTTGGAATGCAGAGAGCAATGGGGAGAGTTTAGGAGACAAGGTTGGAAAGCTGGGCAGGAGCCAAGCCATGATGAAGGTCAGGGTCAGAGGTTGGGTTTTATTCAAGGGTAATGAAAAGCCATGAGGACTTAGGCAGGAAAGTGATGTCTCCATTAAGCTTGACAATGCTGGGAGTCAGAAGGGACAAGAGTAGAAGCTGAGAGACCAGTCAGGTGGCTGCTACAGGAGCCTAGATAAGAGATGAAGGTGGTAGCCTTGAAGACCAGTGAAGGGTAGTCTGATGTAAGATTTGGAAGCCAGAAGAACAGAACAAACGGACAAAGTAGATGTGGTCGTGTTGGGGATGAGGGGATAAAAGGGGCAAAGAGGCATCATGCAGAGATTGCTGTTTAAGTAGGTGGATAGCAGTGTCATTGGCTGAGATTATATATGTTTCATACATGTATTAAGTATGCACCAGGCCCCTGGCCCTGTACTAACTGCTTTACATGGATCATCTCATTAAAGATTCACATGATCCCCTGCAATTCTGTCAGGATTTACACATGAACTTTAGGCTCGACAGGACTAAATAGCTTGAGATTCACATAAGACTGCCAACTCCAAAGTAGCACTTTTTAAATTATTTTAAACTGCAGGTTTTATTGAAATATATTCACATACCATAAATCTATCCAAAGTATGTAATCAGTATCTCACAGTATCATCACCTAATTGTGCAATCATCACCCTCAGTTTTAGACTATTTTCACTGCTCCAAAAAGAAAAATAATAGATAGACATAAAAAAACAGAATACCTAAGATACCCTTACCCTTTCCTCATACCTGTCCCTAGTATCAGTATGGTACACCTATTACTGCTGATGAAAGAATATTAATGTACTACTGTTAACTACAGTTCATAACTTGCAGTAGGGAATTTTTCACCACATACCACTCAATTATTAACTCTTTGTATGTGTCATACATTTGTAGTAGTTTATGAATTTATTTATATCTGTAGTTTTAATCAATGGCAGAAATGACTCTAAACAACCCCTTTAAACCAAATTCACCTACAATTCAGCACTGTTACTTATAATCCCAATAACCCACACCTCTATCCACTTCCAAACATTTAAGTTCAACCTCATTAAAAATTCTTTACTTATTAGACATCCACTCCCCATTCTTTAGCTACTGTCAGTCTCTAGGTAACCTATAGTCTATGCTTCATGACTGAATTTACGTATACTAGTTAGGTCATATTAGTGAAAGAATACAGTATCTGTTTTTTTGATTCAGACTTATTACACTCAGCATTATGTCCTCAAGGTTCATCCATGTTGTCACATGCAAAGCTACACTTTTAACTCTGCATTCAAATCAAAGGCCAGTGATTGGTAGAGTGGAGGGCACATGTGACAAATGCCCCCAAACACTGAGAGGAGTGGTTAGGATTGGCCAGAGGATGGTTAGTGAATAGGACAGCATTTAAGCTTATTGCTCATCCTCTGGTTTCTACTTCCATTGCCTGTTAGGAGAATCCAGGCCTACCTCATCTCAGGAGGTACAGAGGCAGGCACGTCTAGGCATAAGCTAAGGAAGGAGGAGAACCATTCTTCTCTTAACTCTTTGGCTCTCTAGCACATCTTCTATGGGTTAGGAGTTTTACCGGGGACCTGCCATTAGTCCTTGAATCCAGCACCACACTGGCCACATCTTCCCAAACAGCAGGGTGTTGGCCTGGTGCAAGGTATATTATCATCCCCATTCTGCAGAGGAGCTCACTGAAAGTCACCAAGGTTAGGTAATTTGCCCAAAGTCACAGTAAAGGGCTGAGCAGAGAGTCAAATAACCAGCAACCAGCACTTTTTATTCTCCTGGTAATGGAACCAGGAAGAAGAAACACAAGCAATTAAGCAGGGGCATAAACAGTAGAATATTAAGCGTGCAAAAGGGAGGAAGTGCAATCTTGGCTGAGAACAGTGAGCAGATGCAGGTGGGGGCAGAACAAGATAGGGGTTATCCAAAGCAGTAGGAACTTTGTTTCTCAATCATTGAGGGGCCAGGATGGTACTCAAATAAAGGCATGATATGGTCCCCACTGGGTTTCTGGGAGGGCAGCCTGGCAGCAGAATTCATTATTCTATTGTTTACATCATTTCACTTATGCCCACTACCCGTATTGGGTCCTGTGCACCCTGGGAAGAACCATGACTGGAACACTTGGGAGAACAGCACTGGAGCAAAAACAGCCAAGATTAGCCTGGGGCGCTGGGTGTGGCAGAGCCCTAGTCACCTGTCTCCACCTAGACCACCAAGTCCCACCCAAGCCAGCCACCACCTGAACTGTGGAGAGGCAGGAGGAGGTGCGCATGCGTGTGGTAGGTAGTGTCGGTGAGATCATTATTGGAAGGACCGCCATACTGAAACCCCCCATTCCCATCCCACCCTGCCGCGCCTAGCACAGGTCCAGGCACTTTGTAGGTGCTCCAAAAATATACATATGAAGGACTGAATAAAAACATGCATGCCCTGGCTTAGAACTGTTGGCAATTGGAAAGGTGGGGAACCTGTGTTGAGGTGAGGGATGACAGATCTGGCTAAAGGAAATACTGGCAGGACCTTGTTTCCAACCCCTAAGTCAGTCGAGAGGGGAACAGCTAGGAGAAGAAATGGCAGAATTTTAAACTGCAACTAAAATATCCATGTTGGTGTCCAACTTCTGCTCTCTTGAACAGGCATGCCTGGAATTTCAGAATCAGCTTTGTGTAGGTGGCCAGCACAGTAACCCCAAATAATGGCTTTTGAGCTTAGCAAAAGAAGAGTTATGACGATCTGCATATAGCTTACAGGGTGCCTGTATTAGTTACGGTTCTCTAGGGAAACAGAAGCAACAAGAGATATATGTAAACATGAAATTGTATAAAAGTTTCTCATGCAACTGTGGGGATACACGAATCTAAATTCTATAGGGCAGGCTGCAAACTGGTAACTCTGATGGTTTTCCATGAATTCTCCAGGAAGGGCTGCTCACTGAAGTAGAGATGAAAGTTCTCTCTTCCAACTGCTGAACTTGTCACCTCTCCTTTAAAAGTCTTCAACTGATTGGATTAAATCCAGCTGATTGGATTTTCTCATTGAGGAAGACACTGCCCAATTGATCATAGATGTAATTAACCATAGATGTAATCAACTGACTGATGATTTCAATCCACGAAGTGTCCTCACAGTGATGGTTAGGCCAGTGCTTGCTTGACCAGACAACTGGGCACCATCACAAGCCTAAGTTGACACAGGAAAACTAATCATCACAGTGCCTGGCCCTCCTGCTAGCTCAATTCTTGATTATTCAGAAACCAAATCTCCATCTTATCCCAAGGGAGCACTCCTGACTGGGAAGTCACCTAGATGTCAGCCAAACCAAAACAAAGGGAAGGGATGTCTCCCTTCATCAGGTATCGGTACTTGTATCCCAACAGAAAAATCACTCAAAAGTAGCAATGGCCACCATTTCTATTGGTAACTCCTATCAGGTACAAGATGTTATACACACATCACCACAGCTCAGCGAAACTTGGAAAGCTGCGTGACTTACCCATTATCAGACTTGCAAAGATAAGAAGTTTGATAGTATACTATGTTGCTAGGAGTATGCAGAAGTTACACTCAAACACTACTGTGGTGATTGTAAATGGGTGTAGCCGCATTGAAAGGTAATATGGAGAAATCTGTAAAAATGTTTAAGAAGCACATAATACCCTTTGACACAGAAATTCCACTTTTATGAATTTACCCTACAGTTATGATATATGTATGCAAAGATATATATTTAAGTTTAGTCGTTGAAGCATAGTAGAATCAATTGTAGTGGTGGGACTGGAGAGAATCTAGGTGTTCACTGGTAGACACTGGTTAAATAAATTACCAATATTCAGACTCTGGAATACAACAAAGACATTTTTTAAATGAGGTAGACCTATATGTGTTGATATTAGATATCTAAAAAATATTGTAAAATGGAAAAAACTAAAGCACAGGGCATAATAGCATGCATACAATGCCCCCATTAGAGTAAAATAGTTATATATGTATACACACACAGATAACCAATAAATGCAACTATCCATATAAATATTTAGACCATCTCTGGAAAGTTACTCTCAAAACTAGAATGGGTTATCTCTGGGTGCAGACTGCATGTCTCAGGGGGAAAGAAGCCTGACATTTTGGTCTATACCCTTTTGAACAGTTTGAATATTTTAGCAAGTTTACAAATTACTTAAAAAATAAAAACACTGTGATTCTAAAAATAAACAGAATGCATGCCAAGACTGGTTTTGAGTCCCAGATGTTTCAGATTTGAAAATGTTAGTAATTCACCTTTATACAACTGACAAAGTCCTTCATAAGCACTACCTCAGGAGACAGAAGTGAAGGAACCACACCTCTTGTGGACCCACCCTCTCTCCCAGTGACTCATCAAGAACCCAAGTTTCAAATGAAGGTGTTAATAGATATGGGAGCAACCTATTCAGTCCTCAACTCTGCTGTGGGGCCCCTCACAAAGTCAAGGGAGTGGCTGGAAAAAAACCACCCAAAGTTACTGCCCCCCTCTGTTGTAAAATTGGAACTCAAAGTTTCTTCTCACCAATTTTTGAATATGCATGAGGGCCCTACTCCTCCACTGGGAAGAGACTGTTTAGCCAAATTGCAAGCGGAAATTACTTTCAAAGCGGAAGGGCTGAAAATTAAAGTGCCAGAAAATGAGGCTTGGTGGTTACAAACCACTTTAATTCAGACTCCAGGACAAGTGCAAGTTGAGTTGTAGCCCCTAGAAAGCCAGGTTGACCCCAGAGTCTGGGCTACTGAAGCCTAAGCTTCCTCAGATTAAGTGGTACTCTTTAGTGCTAAAGGCACAGTTGGGGCTCCAATTGGTCATTGTGAATTTAAAAGTTGTTGGGCTTCTTATCCCCTTTCAATCCCTAAACCCTTCCAATCCCCATCCAACCCCCTGTTCTCCCAGTTAAGAAACCTGGAACACAGGACTACAGGTTTGTTCAAGATTTAAAGGGCATGCATGCATGGCTGTAGCCTGTGGGCTGTGACGAGGCAAGCTCCTGCTGGAGGCCTGGGAGCCAGGGCCGGAGCCATGGCCAGTACAGTGGGAGCAACTGGACCGACCTTTACAGCTGCAGGATTTGCAGGCTGCTATGTTTTGCAAGCCATGAAGCATATGGAGCCTCAATTAAAACAAGTTTTTCAAAGTCTTCCAAAATCTGCTTTCAGTGGTGGCTATAACAGAGGAGGTTTTGAGCCCAAAATAGCAATACAGGAAGTAGTGTTAATATTAGGTGTAAGCCCGATTGCCAATAAAGGAAAAATAAGAGATGCTCATTGACAAATTATGCTCTTAAGTCACCCAGACAAGGGAGGACCTCCTTATTTAGCAGTCAAAATCAATGAAGCTAAAGATTCACTAGAAGGTCAAGCTAAAAAATGAGGTAAATGAATGATGAAAATTTTAATTCATGGTAGTTTATGTATATGATTACCAACTTTTTATAATAAAATGCCTCAAAGCTGTAATTTTAAGAAATGATTTAGCATAAAACCTTGTTATAATTTTAAATTTGAGAATTTTAAATCAGATTACAGTCTATTTTAGGATATTGAAGGTTAATTATTAACTATGGATAAATGTACTTATACCATTTGATTAGAATATTCACTGCTCATTTAGCTAATAAGTTGGTAGCTATACATTCCAAGCATTTCTCAAGGCAAGGTGAACACGACAGTTCCAGAACCCAAGGAGCTCCTGGTTTAATGGGGGAGTAATAAGCAGGTAATTAAAATATAATGATGTTATAATAGAATTGGCACAAACTGTTATATAGTAGGGACTCTTATCTCACTGGGAGAAGAGGTTGTTCAAGGTACAGAGAACCATGCTATAAAAAGCAAGTCCCAACTACCTGGAACCTTGGAGCCAAAGGAAACTGAAACATGTACATTTATATCATAATTAACAGAACTCAGATTTCATACTTAAAAAAAGTATTATAAAAAGAAATTTGAGAGAATGGTCCTGTTTTTAATCAAGAACATATTTACATTGTGTTTCAGCTATCCCCTTGACCATTTATAAATTGTTCCTTTAATTGGTTATTTTTTGACAAAGTTTTGTGACTGTTGTGACCAAGCTTAAGCACTCCTAGAGTAACTGAAAATGCACTCAGTATCAAAATATTTTTCAGTTTGGAATCTGAAGAATTTATATGCTAATGAATTTAAATAACATCTGAAGGTAAATGGCTCACAGTTGTTCTAACATTAAAATATTTAGAATGTCATGGGGGTAGTTCAGTGGTAGAATTCTTGCCTGCCATGCAGAAGACCTGGATTGATTCCTGGTCCATACACTTTCCCCCAAACAAACAAACAAAATTCAACAAATGATGCTGCAATAATGGGATACTCACATGGAAAAATAATAAAGTGACCCTGCCATACAATATACAATATATATATAAAGTGTCATAAGGATCTTAACCAGAAATGTATAAAATATCTAAGGTAAATCAGTGTGTGGTCACCAAAAGTAGTCTATATTGTGCAGTTCTAAGATAAATATATTTTACTACGTACCATCTAAACTTTCTTAAATCATCTTAAAGTGTTTTAATTATTAATGGATTTCACAAGACGTTTCAAGGTAAAATAGCAGAGATAATCATTTGGTGTTGGTATGTGTTTAGGGCATTTTGAAGTATGGGTATATGTGCTGTTTCATCCTCTTCACATTTAAAGTCTTTTTGATCAAATCTGTTCATCGTGTCTTTAGAATATGATCCTAAGACAGCCACACACACACAAAAAAAGATTTAAAGGCAATCAACAAAATTGTTAAAGACATCCATCCAGTTGTTCCGAATCCATACATATTACTGTCTACCTTAAGCCCTGCCCACTAACTCCTGGTTCTCAATATTTGATTTAAAAGACGCCTTCTTTTGCATTCCATTGAACACAGAAAGTCAGCCCCTCTTTGCTTTTGAGTGGGAGGAACCTATCATGGGACAAAAGGAACAGTATACTTGGACAGTCCTTCCTCAGGGGGTTAAAAATTCCCACTCTTTTTTGGTGAACAGTTAAGTAAAGACCTGTAAGAGCAAGCTTGGTAAAAGGGACAATACTTGAAATATGTTGATTACATCCATATTGCCAGTCCCACCAGGGAAGCTTGTGAAAATGATACTGTTAATATGCTTAACTGTTTAGCTGAGGTCAGATACAAAGTTTCAAAAGAGAAAGCACAAATGATAAGACAAAAAAGTAACTTCCTTGGGTTTTATCATGGAGCAAGGGAGGCATTCCCTAACAGACTATCAGGTTCAAACCATCATCCACATTGCACCGCCCAAGTCTAGATGGTAATTATGGGGGTTTTAGGCATGGCTGAATTCTGTAGAATTTGGATTCCTAACTTGGGGCTTATTGCACAACCCCTGTATCATGCCTTACAGAGTGAGGACACAGAGCCCCCTCACTTGGACAGCAGAATGCGGAAAAGCCCTGGGCCTCTCAGAACTGAAAAAAACTTCTGATCTGCTTGTGCATGAAAGAAGGGGAGTAGCCCTAGGTGTCGTCACACAGAAGCTGGGCCACAACTTCTGACCAGTGGCTTACTTCTCCAAAAATCTGCATAACACTGAAAAAGTCTACAGCCTGATGCAAGAAGCAGAAAAACTTACTCTTGACCATCCCATGATAATTCATGTCCCTCACAAAGTCTTAACCCTAACGGAGGGAAAGGCTGGACTTTGGCTCACTCAAGGGAGGTTAGGCTGGTACCAAATCCTCTTATTTGATAACCTGTAAGTAAAACTGGAAGTTTCACCCACTTTAAATTCTGCCTCACTGCTACCAGACTTGGGTGCTCTAAATCCTACTCATGATTGCCTGGAAGTTTTGTCTGAGAATTTCTCAGCTAAAGAGGACTTACTGGATACACCATTAAACAACCCCTGTATTAGAAATTTTCACTGATGGGAGTAGCTTTGTAGAGAAAGGGGAGCAGGAAGCCGCTAAGCTCTCATTAATGGCAGGAAAAGTCATTGAAGCTCGTTTCCTTCCACCAAGTACCTCAGTCCAAAAGGCAGAGAGCTAATGGCCCTAATTTGGGTCCTGGAAAAGAGTAAAGGGAAGTGGGTTAATATCTATACAGACTCTAAATATGCTTTTCTCATCCTCCAAGCACACAGAGCCATCTAGAAAGAACGTGGCTGCCTACTACAAGTAGCAAAGCTGTAAGGCACCCAGAGTAAGCTGTAAGGCATGCTTACTCGAAGTTGTTATGCTGCCTGCCCAGGTCGCAGTCTTCCACTGCCAAGGACATCAGAAAAGAGATTCATACACTGCTTCAGTGAATTGTAAGGCTGACTTAGCTACCAAGGTGGCTGCAAGAACCATGTACCACAGACCCCACATATGCCCTCTTATGGCACAGCAACTTCAAGATGTATTATAACCTGACTACTCAACCCAGGACTTAGCCTGAGCCAAAAATTGGTAGTATACAGGAAAAACTCATGGTGGATGGTTGGCTAATGCTGAAAACAAGATCCTGCTCCCTAAGAAACTTGTTTGCCCATCATAAAGTGGTACTATGAAACTACTCACATTAGGACTGAGGCACTTATAAAACTTATCTTGAGAACAGCTACTGGAACCCATCTAACCCAAGCTGCCTCTCGTGCCATGCTCTCCTGCCTACACTGCCAACAAAACAATCCTCACAGCAGAACGCAAAAAACCTCCCCTTGCAATTCAGTGTTGAGAAACCCTCCCTGCAGAAGATTGGCAAGCTGACTTCCCCGTAATACAGAGAGCCCGAGGGAATTTCAAGTATGTTCTAGTTTTCATGGACACCTTTACCAGATGGCCTGAAGTCTTCCTTTGCCAGAAAGAAGGGCATACCACTGTTTGTAAATTTCTTCTACAAGAAATCATACCAAGATTTGAGCTACATGCTTCTCCCTAGTCAGACAATGGACCTGCATTTATCTCCAAAACAGAACAGCAGCTTAGCTGTGATCTTGGAATCAAATGGGGACTTCATGCTGCATGGAGACCCCATCTGCAGGAAAAGTGGAACACAAGACCTGCACCTAAAAACAACCATCTGTACAAATTTGCCAAGAAGCCCACATATCATGGACTCAAACTTTGCCCATTACACTTTTCTGGGTTAGAGTGAGCCCATGCAAGAGCCTGGGCTTAGGCCCCTTTAAATTGATGTATGGAGGCCCTTCCTAAGTGGACCCAAAGAGCCATGCCCAAGTGCACACCCTTGTCTAAAGAAGAGCCCTTTAGAGGCTCTTCTGTTTGTCTGTTTAGATGATGTTAAGAATTACTGATTGCATATGTAGAATGGAATGATTTCTAAATGTTGTGTTAATTTCTTTTATTTTCTTTAATTAATAATAAAAAAAAAAGCTTCCCCCAAAAAAGAAGAGCCCTCAATAAGTGGGCCATAGAATTTAATGAAACCCTCAAAGTACTCTATTAGTTTGGCAATCTGAGGCATGCCTTTCCAGCTGATATTCCTCTGTGTATATTCAAGGCAGGAGACTGGATTCTGTTAAAAACCTAGAAGCAAGGTCTGCCAGAGGACCAGATTAAACCTAAGTGCAAGGCCCCTATTATGTTTTATTAACTATTATGTTTTATTAACTACTCACTCTTCTCTCAAGTTACAGGGTTTCAAGCCATGGGTCCACTAAACTCAAGTAAAACTGTGGATTGTACCAGACCTCAAATCCTTGGACATTCACCAGCAAAAAAGAAAAAACTGGGATATACCACTGAACACTTAGAAGGGCTGATATGGCTGTTCAAAAGAAAGCCTTTATCTGGCAGGCGGATTCAGTAGTCCAGAGTTTTTTGTCATTGTTGTTTATGCACTGTTCTTTTTTACTCCTCAGGCTCTCTTCAAAACTCAGGAGAACTTCCTCGCTCTTCTTTAATCCCCTCCCTCCAAAGTATTCAGATGACACAGAACATCACCAGCTGATGTTGGCTGTGTTTACCCTTGCAAACACCTATACAGCAGTCCCTGCCTTACCAAATCCTAGAACACTGGTGTCAGCTTGTGACTCCAAGGAGCCTTTGGTGCTTGGGCTGGAGTAGTTCAAGAATCACTCAACAACTTAAAGCAAAGAGCCAAGGACTACATATCCTTTGGAAAATCTATAACAATAATTACCTTCTGGATACCTAACTCTCTAACTAAGCAAGTGGCTTTTGCCCTTCATTGGACCCCTCATCTTCATCATCCTGCTCTCTGCTGCTGCCCCACCCTTATTAATGTCTTCAAAAATTTATTCACTTACAGTTTTCAGCCCTTCATTCTCCAGCTTGCTTCCCCTTCCCTATATCTCCACCCTAACTCAGCCAGAAGAAACTACAGAAGCCTTGAGACCGCGGCCCCTCTGCAGTGCTTGACGGGTTTGTCATCTATCCTGAAGAAAAGGGGAGTTATTGGAGTGGTTGTGAAAGATGGGGGTAGAGTTACTAGGATTACAAAGAAACTATTACAGTTTCATAGGGGAAGATGGTAGCCAGCTAGAACTATGGAAGAAAGAGAACCAAGAGTCCAGCATCCAAAAGTAATGAGATGTACATAGATTATACAAATTTAGAACCTATATTTAGACCAACATCATGTACTTTTGGTTAACTACATCCTGCTTCTCTGGTTGAACAGAGAAACTGGATTCAACCAGTTGCAAATGTCCTTAAGGTAACCCTCACCTTTTCAGTATAGTAAAAGACACATCCAGAGGTGGTGACTTTCCTCCATTTTTGAACATGCAACATATGAAATAGTATGTAGACAACACAGGATTATATAACCCTAGGGACATACTCATTAATTAGTAGTCAACAGATAATTATAGATGCAAATAATGCTAACTTTATGTAAAATACCTGGCCACAAGCTACACAAGAATATATAAATCAAGAATAGGAAAGTTTAGAGGTTCCAACTTCTGGACGAGGGTCAGACCCTTTCCTCTACAGATGCAAATAAATTCTTTGAATGGCCTACTTAGGTTGTAGCTCTTTTAACTTAGAGCAGTCACTATTGGTTTTCCTAAGAGGTTGGTGGTTTCTTAACCTAACACATATGCCAGGCAGTGTGATTAAATGCTTCACAGGTATTTGCTTATCTGGTCACTATTTTACAGGAAACTGAGGCTTAGAAACATAAGTGCCCAAGTCCTTGCTAAGTAAAAATCAGACCTGAGACTGGGACCCAAGTCTTTTTCACTGTCCCACAGCTACCACAAACAAGATAAGACACTTGAATCTAGAGGTGGAGTTTTATATTTCTCTTGTGTTTCCCAAAATAGTACACTGTTCAGTATATGTGAAGACTTGGGAGATAAGTGTCACAAGCAGCAAGAGTCTAGACCCGGCTGTCCAATATAGTAGCCACTAGCCACATATGGCTATTGAGCACTTGAAACTGGCTAGCTGGGATTGAGATAAGCTGTAAGTGTAAAATACACACAAGATTTTGAAGACTTAGTACAATATACAGAATTTAAGTTATTTCTTAATAATTTGAAATATTGATTACATATTGAAATAGCATTATTTTATATCTAAGGATTAAATTAAATATAGTATTAAAACTAATTTTACCTGTGTCTTTTTAAAAATTTTAATGTGGCCAATAGAAAATTAAAAATTACATTTGTGGCTTACATTTCTCAGGAAAACCAACAGCAACTGCTCTAAGTTAAAAGAACCACAACATAAGTAGGCCATTCAAAGAGTTTATTTGCATCTGTAGAGCCAATAGTGGAGTTTTTATTGGACTATCACTTCCTTATGCTCCTGCAAAAAAAAAAAAAAAAATTCTTGTTCTTCTGAGGTTGTTCTGCCCTCTCCCATACTTGACAAGACCACTTCTATGATGTCTGTCTTTCCTCCTCATTCTTTAAACACTTTAGCAATCTTTTTACTGCTGGTCCTGGCATCATCTTGAATACCTCAGACATTTCCATGGGCTATTCATCCAGCTCCCTCATCACAGGAGCCATCCTCCTTCTCCTTCCAGGAAAGCAGCTGGTTCTTTGGCCACAGTTTCTCTCCTTCCTGTTAATTGTTCAACTTCCATTGGCCTCATTGGTCCTTGCACTCCGCTGATTCCCTCTCTTTACTTCCAATCCATTATCTTCACTTCCTTCCCTATCCAGTCAAGTTTCCATGGCCCAGTATGTCCTAGAATTCTTACCAACTTCCTTACCTCTATCTTTTCATCATGTCTGTCTGGTAAAACCCTAGCCATGAATCAATAACTATCTACTTTTTCTTGCCCGTACTTGAGTAACCAACACTGCAGGAGAACATCCCAGTCAGATGCTCTACAGAATAACAATTATTCTGGAGGTGCTCTCCAGACACATTGTTTCCACTGAAAATTCACGATCACCAAATTCAAGAGGGTTCCCCATACTGGAAGATCTTACTAAGTTTTTCTAGTAGATGTACTATTTCTTTTTTCATAATAACTATTACAAGGGCTCTCCAATCTCTTTGGACTTCCAAAGTCCTCCAAATTCTTAGGAGATGACCTTCCCCTCCTGGGGCACTATTGACCACTCCCTCCTTTTTGAAACACCCTCTTGAATTTGGATTCTGGGCCACTATATTGGTCTGGTGTGCCTCCCATCTCTCTGGCTACATCTTCTCAATCACCTTTGTAAGCTCATCCTCTTTGATCTGTCATTAAATGCTGGAGTTTCCTGAGGATTGGTTATATCACCCTCCTGCTTAACACCCTTGTTTGGCTCTCCAGTGATCTTAGAATAACTCGAAACTCCTTCAGTGGCTTGATTGGCCAGGTATGATCTGGTCCTGCCTACCTTTCAGGCCTCAGCATCCTCAAATGCACTTTGAGCTTTGGGCTCCCCGCACACTTTTTTCAGCCACTTGGGTTCATCAGGTTTAGTCCCACAACAGGGACTTTGAACGTGCTCCTCCCTCACTCTGCTCCTTCCCTTGTCTGCCTATTAACCTTTATTCTACCTTCAGGCCTCAACCATTACCTTTTTCAGGGAAGTCTACCAACCCACAGTTTAGGTGAGATCCCCTCTTACAAGTTCTTTTTTTTTAATAATTTTTAAAGTTGTGTAACATATATACAAAGCAAAGAAAGAAAAAAGCATAGTTTTCAAAGCACTTCTCAACAAGTAGTTACAGGAAAGATCCCAGGGGCTACCATACCGTCATTTCAGATTTTTCCTTCTAGCTGCTCCATAATATAGGAGGCTAGAAGGAATAAATATATATTTTTATCATCACAGTTGACTTTTTGTGAAAAAATAACATATATAAAAAAAAGCAATAAATTTCAAAGCACAGCACAATAATTAGTTGTAGAACAGATTTCAGAGTTTGATATGGGTTACAATTCCACAACTTCAGGTTTTTACTTCTAGCTTCTCTAAGATACTGGAGACTAAAATAAATGTCAATTCAATGATTCCGCACTCATATTCGTTTGTTAAACCCCACCTTCTCTGTATAACTCCACCATCACCTTTGATCTTTCTATCTCATTCTTTAGGGGTATTGGGCTATGCCTATTCTAACTTTTTCACCCTTTTACATGTTCTTGAAGCACTTTTTCTTCATGGTAACTATGGTAGTTTTTAAGTGTAAATTTACTTGTGATAATTTGATGTCTGTCCTCTGCATAGACTATAAGTTCCTTGAGGCCGGGAGCTGCCGATATGGCTCCCCACTGCAGTCCCAGAACCCTGTATAGCACCTGGCCCAGAGAACAGATGTGCATTCCTACACAGTGACTTCCCCTTATTGGACTACAGATTTGGTCTGGGCAGGATGAGGGGGCACAAAGAGGGGAGACTAGGACTGTGCCAAACTGAGTCCAGGATCAGGGGTTATGACCCCACAACCCGGTCTGGTGTTATTCTTGAGGCTCAGTTTGGCTCCTTTGCCCTATCTGAAATATGTGGTGTATCCCACCTGAACAGTCCCTTACATGTGCATGAATGTGCGCATACACACACACACACACACACACACACACACACACACTCATACACACAGGGTCCAGTTCCTGAGTTTCTGGTAGACAGGGCCATTTGTGGTAAGAATACCAAGGAATCCTACCAGGAAGGCAAGTCCTTCAGAGGAGAGGAGTCAAGCAGATGGAGGTTCAAATCCTGGTCTGCCATTTATTAACTTTGTGACCTTGACACGTTACCCCAAAGTCACTGAATCACTATTCCTCATTGGTAAAACAGGGATAGCACAGCCACCTCAGATCTGATCTGTTAGAAGGGATAAAAAGGAACGAGTGCGTGTCAAATACCTGGCATAGTTCCTCCCACTCCTGTAAAATAATAAGTGGTAGCCACAAAGCTCTATACCTGCTATGCCTAGAAGAACACTAGGCCTAATCAGAAGACAATTCATGGTGCAGTTTGTACCTCAGGCTGCTGTAAGCAAACCCAAGAAATAAGTTATCTTTTTTTTTCAAATGAACTCATGTTAACCGCGTCTTTCCTGCAACAAAACCTTTGTACAAAAGCAATGTAAAAGCTTTTAAAAGAAAACAAGGAATGTTTCCAAACTCTAAAAATTATTAAAGTTATCATTCCTGTATAAACACATAGACAACTTCAATTGATTCTTTAGTAATTAGAGTTGTGGGAATTTAGGTTCAATTCTATTTTGAGAAGTTGGTTTTATATGATTAATATTTATCCAGAAGTACTTTATAAGTATATATTGGAAAAATGTAATTTTTAAAACAAAGCAAGCTAAGCGCTTCTCCTTTGAAGGCTGCCTAACACCTCTGCAGAGGTATTCAGGACGCCCAGTTCAGTCCTCAGGTGACCGACTGCCCGTAAGCAGAGGGCAGGAAGCGAGGACAGGAAGCGAGGGCAAGATGCCGGCCAGAGCCAACACTGTGGGACCAGAGTACCAAGGCCCTGGTCTTGGCCAAACTGCTCAGATCCTTGCACCTCTCTCATCCGCCATTTCTCATCTGTAATTAGGGCTCACTGGGGATTGGTACCAATGATTCAATTAAGAACACTTAAGGAGGAACTACTGCACGTCACACCGTCTGTAGGGAAGTGGGTATTAACTAATTCCCTACTCTACCCAAACGCCTCCTCAGAGCCCCTGCGGGAAAGGCCTGGAGAACCCACCAGGCCACAGCAGGCCACAGCTGATTGGACCAAACTGGACCACCTGATCCGAGCAGGGCCAATCAGATTCTCTCTCCTCAGGGTCTAGATCAGGACGCAGCCACACCTTAGCCTGGCAGGTATGTGAGAGAGGTGATGAGCCTGAGCCGGAGCCAGGTGGTTCATGTGTGAGAGGCGGCAATCGGGCGGCTCACGCGGCCCAAGGACTTTGGGAGAGGGCCTGCGGTGTTCCCAGATGGCTTCCCCATCCTGGTTCCAGTCCTAAGATGGCGTCTCTGTCCTTATCAGACACCACTGCTTCCCTGTAAAGGTATTTTTCCCTTGGATGACTCCTGTTTCTTACAAATTAACCTCTCTGACTCTGTTTCTTCATCTGTGACGTGGGTCTAATACCTACTTTGCATGATTGTGAAGATTCAGTGGCTGGCACCCAGTAAACACTCACTGTAAGGTGGGTTAAAAATATATAGTCTACCAGACAGCTTTTGTTGGTGTATAAATTACATTATAAAAAACAAATATATATATAGTCTAAGGGCAGGCGATGGTGGCGCAGTGGCAGAGTTCTTGCCTGCCATGCCAGAGACTCGAGTTTGATTCCCAGTGCCTGCCCATGCAAAATAATAAATAAAAATAAAATTAAAAAATATATACTTCAATAGTGCTAGCTTGAGGAATTGGTATGATGTTATGATCAGGGGCCTGGTAGGACAAGGGTGGGAGCCTTTGAAACTACAGGGTGAGGATGGAATCTAGGGCTCACCCCATTCAGACCTGCTCTCTACCCATATATTCCCACCGTGTTTGTCAGCCTTTCCGTGCTTTTGTATACAGGAATACCTGCCTTCAGATATCTAGTTTTCCAATTGGAAAGGACTGAATCAGCGAATCTAGTTGTTTTCAAACCCTAACAGAACATCAGACCATCTGGGGTTAATTTTTAGAACTACCTGGGATCAATGAATTCACAATCTTTGGGGGTGGCAACAAGGCCTCTGTGTTTTTTTAAACCCCCCCTTGTCATTACAGTATGTAGCCAAGATGGACAAACATTGAGCTGAAACACACTAAAATGTTAGCTGCTGAAAATCATTTATTATAAACTCCTTCATAAGGGGTATTTTTAATGCATTTTTTAAGACATTATTTATTCACATAGGATGTAATCATCCAAATTGTACAATCAGTGGTTCATAGTATCACCATAGTATCACCATATAGCTGTGCATTCATCACAATAGATTTTTGAACATTTCTATTATTCTGAAACAAAAAAAATTAAGAATAAAAGTGAGAAGGAACACCCCAAACATCCCATACCCCCATCCTACCAATTATTTATTTATTTATTTATTTGTCTTTTTAATTTTTTCTAACTCATCTGTCCATACACTAGATAAAGGGAGTGTCAGTTACAAGGTTTTCACAATCACAGGGTCAGACCTTCAAAGCTCTATAGTTATTTAATTGTCTTCAAGAATCAAGGCTATTGGATTACAGTTCAGCGGCTCTGGAATTGGACAGACTTGTGTTCAAAATACTGGCTGCTCCAGTACACCAAAAAACTGAAAGGTGATATCTATATACTGCATGAGAATAACTTCCAGAATGACCTCTCAACTCTATTTGCAATCTCATAGCCACTGAAACTTTTGTTTCGTTTCTCTTCCCCCTTTTGGTCAATAAGGCTTTCTCACTCCCATGTTGCCAGGGCCAGGCTTGTCCCCTGGAGTCATGTCCCAACATTGCCAGGGAGATTTATACCCCTGGGAGTCATGTCCCATGTAGGCAGAGCAGTGAGTTCAAATGTGGAGTTGACTTAGGCCACTTATGAGCAACAAAAGAGGTTCTCTAGAGATGATTCTTCAGCATAATCACAAGTAGGCTTAGCTTCTCCTTGCAGGAATAAGTATCATAAGAGCCTAAATCAAGGGCCTGGCCCATGAGATTGGCAGTCTCTAATGATTGTGAGAATATCAGGTCCTCCCCAGGATTTTTCCCCAGTCCCTTAAGGGGACTTTACACACAGTGGATGTTTTAATAAAGCCTAAAACCAACGGTATGAAAGACTTCTGTGTAAATGGAATGTTTGAGGCACTTGTGACAAGCCCTTTCTCACAGAGGTGGAACTTTTTCTGGCATCCCTCAGATTGCATTGTATCTGGCTGGTCCTGTTGCTAGTGATGCTTTGGAGTTTGGGAGGAAGAAAGGGCAGGCTAAATAATTCTTTTTGCCCCCTCCACTCTCTCCAGTGTTATAATGCAGTGGTTCTCAACATTTAGAATGCATCACAAATCACCTGGAGGGTTTGTTAATACACAGCCCTATCCCCACATTTTTTTGTTTGTTTTTGCCTGGGCAGGCACCGGGAATCAAATCCACAGTTTTTGATTCAGTAATTCTGGAGTGAGGCTGGAGAATTTGCATTTCTAACAAATTCGTAGCTAATGTTGCTGCGTCTGGTTCCAGCACCACACTTTTAGACTCTGGCAGTAAAGATTCCCCAAAACCTTAGGCAAAGGGCATACTGAGAATGCTCCCAGGATCCCAGCAGGCCAGGACTCCTTTTCTTCTTCCCCATACTGTGACACCACTTCTGCCAGCAGGGGACCAGACTCTGGTGCAGAATTTATTTTGGAGAAGGGAAGACTTGTGACACCTATCATAGCTTTCAAATCATTGCCAGAATGAATAAAGAGTGAAAGGAGACTGAGTCTGGTGAAAAGAATTAAGGCAATGTGTGTATAAAGGACACATTCATGGACTCTGGAATTAGCAGACTTGTGTTAAAAATTTAGCTCTGCCCCTAACTGTGTTATCTGGGGTAAATTAATTTCTTTCAGCCTCAGTTGTCATGCTTATGTAATAAGGGTACTATAATACTACACTGCCCAAGACCTGCAGCAGAATGAAATTGAAATGAGACAATACATGTCAAGAGTATCACAGATTCTACCGTTTGGTGATTGCTTAATAAATATTAGCAATTACAATTCTTTGAAGAAACTAAGGTAGTGAATCCCCCATGCCCATCAGTGTGTATGCAGAAGCTAGAATTGTACCAGAGATTAAGCAGTATATCTGGGTTAGGAACTAAAAGGTTGGGTGGAGGAGGCTGGTTATTCCAACCCAAAGGACATAGTAGATATAGAAATGGAATGAGCATTTGTAAATGTGTGATTTTATACTGGTGGAATTCCTTCAGGTCTCTTTTACCACACCTTTTACAGGTACAAGCAAGAGCCACCCTTGCTCGTAAGTGGGCTCTCTTCTGAATGGCCACAGGCTATGTGAAGCCATTGCCATGCTTCTAATAAGATACCAAGGATGCCAAGGAAATCAGGTGTGGCAGGGGTCACTGCCTTGCCTTGCGCAACCTCAAGGAAGTGGGGACCTGGCTGGGTCAGGCACTGATGCAACCTGAGTTTAGCACAGGTGGCCATGAATGCCTACCTCTTTGCCCTCTGCACAGCTGGACTGCATGTAAAACTTATTATAGTTAGGCCTGGGTCTATGGCCTGTTTGGGGAACTGGAAGGATTGCTCCTTCTCACACACCCCTGAAGTAAACCTAATGTGATGAACAGGAGGAAGAAGTATGTAATGAAACTGGGTGATGTTGGAGATTGAGTCTTGCTCCCTACAAAAGATGTTCAAGTCCTAACCCTTGGCCCTGTCAGTGTGAACCCATTAGTAAATAGGGCCTCTGAAGATATTAGCAATTAAATCCCATCCCAAAGTTAAATAGAAAGTTTGGTTGATGGGGGTGGGGAGGGGAGGAAAGAGCAGATTGGATGCACACTTCTAGGCTTTGACTTCTAAAAGAAATCTCTCCCAGTGCCACTGTGAGCTTGGGTGCAGGGATATTATATGAGCCCAATTTTATAGATGGGCAAACAGAGAAGCCTTATGTTAGGTGCCCTGGCTAGTTCCTGGTGTTGAGGGAACCACTGGCCTAACCTAATTCTTTGGCACTAGTGTAAGGGTCTATCAGAGGAACTATGTAGTATCTTCCACTTGAGACCCAAGATCTTCCCAAGCTTCATTCCTTTAATAGACAACTTGTCAGGTTTAATATTATGAAATTGAAGGAGAAAAACTTGGTTTAATTAAAGAATCATCATGCCTCCAGCTGTCTCACAGAGAGAGAAGGTGCCTGTGCTTATGATTCCCTGCTGCTCAGAATTTTCTCCCTCCCTGCTCACCTGGCTCCCTTCTACTTGGCCTTCAAGGCTTCTTCAAGAAGTCTCCTTCCAACTTCAAATTAGGCTAAATGCCTCTCTGTGCCCCGACGGATGGCATCTGGCATTGAAATAATCTGTTTAGGGACTCAAGTCTCTAAACTGTACGATCCTGAGTGCAGGGACTGTGCTATATATCCCCAGCTCCTGGTATGGGGCCTGACATATAGGTGCTTGAGGACTATCAACTGAGCCATATCAAACTTCAAAGTAAAGTAGTCTATTCTCTTGACTTGTACCTGGTGGGAGAGTACTTACAGGTTTGTCAGGCTAAAACCACAGATAAGACATAAGTGAGACTCTACTATGGTGCACCATAGTGGGTGTTCTGAGAACAGAGAGTGGGAGATTGGTGCACAACTTCCTGACAGACTATTTCCATTGGAGGAGAGTAATGGCGGGGATTTGGAGATGGTCTAGTTCAGCCACACATTAGAATCATATGAGGAGTTTAAAAACTGAACAAAACAGTGCCTCAGAATATTGATTTAATTGGTCTGGGTTAGGACATGGGTATTTGTAATTTTTTAAAGCTCTTCAGGTGGTTTAACGTGCAACCAGGGCTGAGATCAACTAGACTAGTCCTGTATGCTTTGAGAAGGAAGCTGACTCAATATTTGGAACTTAAGGTCCTTTCCCTTCTGCTAACTGAGGATTCTCCAGGGTTATGGATTGAATTGTGTCCCCCCATGTAGACATTTTCCAGTCTTACTCCCTATTCCCATGAATACGATCTTATTTGGAAATAGGGTAATTTCAGATGGAAAAAATTAAGTTAAAGTAAGGCCAAACTGCATTAGGGCGAGTCCTAATCCAATATGACTGGTGTCTTTATAAGAGGAAACTTCGATGCAGACACTAGGAAGAGAATGCCATGTGAGGACTGAAGCAGAGATGAGCCCAAGGATTGCTGGCAAACCTCCAGAAAGTAGGAAGAGGCAAGGAAGGATTCTCCCTTACAAATTTTCAACTTCTAGCTTCCAGGGCTGAGGCAACAGATCTCTGTTGTTTTAAGCCACCTAGTTGGTGGTACTTTGCTATGGCAGCCCTAGGGAATGAAGACATCTAGGAAGCCACAGAGCATGCTGGCCTCCTCTGGGTCAACATGGCACAGACCCAAGCTCCTTCCCAGGGTGCCTTAGTAGTGGGACTGGCTGGACTTGTGAATAAGGAATGTCCTGTACTCCCTTTACGGTCCAGTGTATCGTTTCCCCTTTGCCCACAGGACTCACCAGTGCCTTCCCTGCCCAGCAAATCAGTTACAAGAGAAAGTTATTTTCCAACTTTGAACTTGCCAATTCCCCTTCCCTCCCACTCCCATTTCTGCTGGATAAGTAAGTACTCTGCTACCCCAAGCCTGTTTTCCAGGGAAAATCCCAGGTGCAGGTAGACCAGGGACCTGAGTGTACAAGTTCTGAGGGGTCCAGTGTCAGTAGATTCTCTGAGAGCAGCAGTGGCCAAGTTCCCAGTAGGTACTTGGGGCCTGGAAGGGCCAGGAATCCAGGCCCTCCCTGGCCCCAGGAGGAACAGTGTACTGATTTTTTGAGTACCTGCTATATAACTTCAATTCTCTTTTCACCCTGTCTTGCTGTACACACTTATTCATTTTCAACACTCAGCTTCATCTCCATGAAGCCTTTCCTGACTCCCCAGCAAGGATGCCTGCATTCCTTCAATCAACACACATCCTTTCTAGAAGAACTCAACTTTGATCCAGGCCAATAGAGATGGTAATGAAGCTAATGATTCCTAACAATTTTCATCCTGATTAAAAAAAAAAAAAGTCTGACAGTAGATGAAGTATGACGTTATCATCCTGGGGATAATGGAGAAAGGAGGGTCTCCTGGCTCCAGTCCCCTTCCCAGGCCAGCAAGGAGTATATTCAGGAAGGCCTTGATGACTCTGGTTATCACCACCCTTTCCTCAGTAGCTTCAATTTAATCCTTTGGGCATTTTCTGAACACTAGCTCTGGTGTTCACCCAATACTGGGAGGCTGGGGAGGAGATGCATCACAGAGATGTGCAAGAGTCTCTGTGAGTAGGGGAGGGGGCATTTGCCTTCCACGTCCTTCCTACCATGTGCATATCATTAGCAGTGAACTTTGCCACCCTCTTTTAGGGGTCTCTCTGTCCCCTGACTGAGGGCTGAAAGCTAAAATATCCCTCAGTAGGGAGTTGGCAAAAAAAAATGTGGCATATTTATATGATGATATACTCCATAGCAGTTAAATGAATGAACAAGATCTCTGCTTATCAATATAGAGCTAAAAAAAAAATTGGGGCATAAAAAAGCTGCTGAAAAACAAGTTTAGCATGATTACATTTTAAAAAGCACACCCAAAAAGCAGATTTTTTGACGGGTGCATGAAAAACCATTTTCTGAAAGTCTGAAAGGACAGTGTAAACAGAGACTACATCTCATCTATCCGTTTCACCAGGGCTAGTGCAAAACCTGACATGCAGTAGGTGCTCACGAGTATATGCTGCATGGCTTCACCTGGGGGACAGGGGACCTTGTTCTGAGATGTTTGGGGGCCTCAAGGGATTCTTCCACACGACTCTCTTGCTCCCTCTTTTCCCTCACCCCTGCTCCATCTAAGCCCAGAACCTACACCTCCATTCTGGTTGTGGCAGCTCCAGACATGTCTGCTTGCTCCTCAGACTCAGACTCAAACTCCCACCCACTGTTCCTCTCTTCTTCTGGGGACTGGTCAGTGAGTGACTCCCTGGGGCCACCTCCTCTAGCCTCGATCCCAACCTGGTGCGGTGAAGACGTTAAAGTGAGTGTGTGTGTGTGTGTGTAAGAGGAGCAACCTGCTTCTTAGAGCTGGGGTTAGAGCAGAGCAAGCAGGTGACTCAGTCCTGGCCCATTAACTAAAATGGTCTACTTCAGTCTTGGATCACCTGCTTCCAAATGAGAGGAAGTTCTGGGTACTCCTCAGATAGCTAATCTGCTGTGCTGAGAGCTGAGAAAGGAAATGAGCATAGGCATTCATGAGCATGGGAAAGGCACTTCCTGCCCTGGCCTGCTGAGGGAAGCCTGCCAACTTTCTGAGGTAACAAGCCTTTAAATTGTATTTATCGAGGAAAGGATTCAAATGCAGGGTGCATGTGTTTGTGCGTGGGGTGAGGGGTACACTTTAACACTGTAACAGTGTAAATGATGAACACCAGACTTGCTGGATGGATGCTTTTGACAGGCTGAAGAGGAGGCCCATTCCACTTCTTTAAGCACAGTTCTCTTTCTGGCAGGTGCATGTCAGCAGTGGACAAGTGTTAGGGGCCCAGAGGTGAAAAAGAATCCCTGCCTTCCTGGAGCTTAGAGCTGTACAGAAGACAGATATTCAATAGATAATTGTAAAACTGTTACCTGTCCTCCAGGTTTTGCACATGCTATCCTTTTTTGTCTGGGACACCTGGGATTGCCTTTGTCCCATTTCTCTGGTTGCTCCTGTCTGTTAGCTTGAGTAGGCGCAGGACACTTGAGAGGCTTCCTCTGATTCCCCAAGTCTGCCTTCTGAGGACTTCATAGGGTTCCCAGAGGGGATTGCTTCCTGCCTCTCAGGGCTTGCCATTCCAGGCTTGCACTTTTGTTTGCTTGTCTGTCTACCTTTGAGACCATAGCTTACCAAGTGCAAATCTGGGTGCCACAGTATCCCCAGTATCCTCTGCAGCCCACTCCCTGCAGGAGAGGGTCAGTGAATGAGTGACTTCCCATTCACTATGGTGAATGGGGAGTCCATGAATGTTGGGGATATCCATACTGACTTTGAGTAAGAATGGTGCTTGGGAATGTCTGCTGGGGGGTTTGAACATAGAAAAGGTCACATCAGCGCCAAACACACCAACCCACCTGTCTGACTGATATCCCTGTTTCTTACACTATAGCCAGCCAGAGTTACCTGCTCCATCTTGGTCTTAGTGGGTTTCTGAGATTTGTATCCTCAAAGCTCAAGAGTGCTAGACTGCCTGGGCTTGGCTGGCTCCACCGCACACTGGTTGTCAACCTTGGGCAAATAACAAAACCTCTCTGTGCCTCAGTTTCCTCAACAGTGAAACAAAGATAAGAGTAGCACGTATTTCATTGGGTTGTCTGGAACTTAAATAATGAGTCTTGTGAAGTCTGAGTAATGCTGAATGAAAAAGTCCTTAATATGTGCTGGCTTTTACTATAGCCCCACTTCCAGTGGCCCTGCTCTAGTCACTGTCTAAACCTCAATTCACTGATCTTAGAAATGAGAATGATAGCGATTAAATGAGAAAACCAAACTGTGTTTTCATCTGTGTTCTATGACCATGGGTGTTTGTGGATGATGCCTGTTACATTCAGGTGTACCAAGGGCTAGGGATCCTCGGTCCAGCCAACCCAAAGCAGTTCACACAGTGTAGGGTCAGAACTCCTCCAGCCTAAAGAATTCAAACTCTGAAAACTGTTCTTCTGGGGCACAGGCTGCTGTGGGTTTGTCTGGTCAGAGAGGTCTGCAGAACTTACTGGTGACCAGAGGAAGCACATGGGGCAATGGCTGGGCCGTGGGAACCTCAGCTGCAGTCATGGTTATTCCAGGTAAAAGAAAGAAAGTGTTGCAGAGGAGGCAGCCACTGGCCGGGAGCAGGTAATCTCTGGACCGGCTTCCGGCTCCGTTAACGCTCAGCCGAGGTCACTGGGAGGGGCGCTCAGGGCAGGTACCCCGAAATGGCCCAGGGCCTCTGTCTCAGCTACTCCCGCAGTGTAGGAGGGCTCGAGGCCACACCCTGCCCCCAAAGAAGCGGCGCGTTTCCTGCTAGCTGGAGCTCAGGGTTCGCCCTCCTGCCGCCATTCCTCCAATGGGACCAGGAAGGTGAGGGCCTGGCAGTCGCGAGCCCAGATCCTGCCTATGCCCCTCGCCTGCCGCCCACGCCCCTTGCCCGCCACCCGCGCCCCACGCTTACTCTGCAGACAGCGGACTGCGGCCAGGCAGAGGGCGAAGAGTCCCAGGGAGATGCCTCGGTTCTTCTTCCTGCTCAACAGAGGCCTCATGAGCAAGCCCGTGGTGACACGGGCAAGGCATGGGTTGCTTAAGCAGGGTTTTGTGTTTGCTGCACCGGTTACCCGTTGCCGCTGCCAGTTCACCTTCTCTCTCCTCCTCTTCCTTCTCTGGCTGCTGCAAGTTCTCTGGGGCCCTCTGCAGACGAGCTGGTTGTATGCCGGCAGTACTCTGGTTGAACTAGTTCCCAAGAAGGGGTGGGAGGGCAGAGAGAGAAAGAAAGGAATGAGAATGCACACAATCAGAGGCAAATAATGAGCTGTCTCCTTTTAACACGCAGTTACTAGTATTGATTCAAGATTCAGCTGGATCCTGGGTGGCAGAAGGGAGGGAAAGTACTAGCTGTACTTGAGGAAGCTGAGGGATGGCTTTTAGGAAAGTGAAATAGCCTGGGGTGAGGGGGTGTGTTTTGGTTTGCTAAAGTAACTGAAATGCGATATACCAAAAATTGGTTGGCTTTTACAATGGGGATTTGTTAACTTAGAATTTACAGTTCTTAGATGGTGAAAATGTCCAACTCAAGGCATCAAAAAGAGGCCTCTGAAGACAGGCTGCCGGCATCTGGGGTTCTTCTATTACATGGCAAGGCACATGGCAAAGTCTGTTCGTCCTTCTCTCCTGGGTTTTCTAACTTTTGGCTTCTGGCTTCAGTGGCTCCCTCTCTCAGCTTCACTGGAGCTTTTCTCTGTCAGCTTCTCTTAATTTTATCTCTTAGCTTCT
The DNA here is from genome assembly GCF_023851605.1 of Tamandua tetradactyla. Classification (NCBI taxonomy): domain Eukaryota; kingdom Metazoa; phylum Chordata; class Mammalia; order Pilosa; family Myrmecophagidae; genus Tamandua; species Tamandua tetradactyla. Next base: position 49,138,686 of record NC_135334.1, on the reverse strand, counting down.
GTAGGTGTTTTATCTTCTTATAAAGAACTCTAGTATGGGAATTAAGAACCACCTTGAATGGAGTGGGTCATATCTCAATTGAAATAACCTAATCAAAAGATCCTGCCTTCATCTCTCTCTATCTCTATCTCATCAATTCCACAGGTGAACTCACTGCCCTCCTTCTGCTGCATGGGACAGGACTCCCAGGATATAAATCTCCCTGGCAACATGGATCATAACTCCCAGGGATGAACTTGGACCTGGCAACCTAAAAATGAGAAAGCCTTCTTGACCAAAAGGGAAAAGAGAAATGAAATAAAGTATCAGTGGCTAAGTCGCTGAAGATGATTGACTAACTTTAGAGCTTTTAAGGTCTGTGTGACTGTGAAAGCTTTGTAACTGGCACTCCCTTTATCCAGTGTAAGGACAGATGAGTGAGAAAAAAAAGACAAAAAAAAAAAAAACCCACAAAAGAACTAACAGTAGGGGGTAAGGTGGTATGGGATGTTTTGGGTGCTCTTTTTTTAATTTTTATTTTTATTGAGAAATCTTCACACACATACAGCCCATAAAAGATGTACAATCAGTGGCTCACAATATCATCACATAGTTGTGTATTCATCACCATGATCTTTTTCACATTTGCATCACTCCAAAAAAGGAAATAAAAAGAAAAAATTCATACAACCCATACCCTTTACCCGTCCCTCTCATTGACAATCTAAGCAATATTTTTTTACCTCTTTCAATCTACTGAATATTTTTTACCCCCTTTCCCCCATTCTTTCTTTCTTTATTTTTCCTTATTTATTTATTTATTTATACTCATTTGCCCATACCCTGAATAAAAGGAGCATCAGACACAAGGTTTTCACAATCACATGGTCATATTATAAAAGCTAAATAGTTATACAATCATCTTCAAGCATCAAGGCTACTGGAACACTGTTCAGCAGTTTCAGGTACTTTCCTTTAGCCACTCCAGTATACCATAACCTAAAAACAGATATCTCTATAATGCGTAAGAATAATGTCCAGGATAATCTCTCAACTCTGTTTGAAATCTCTCAGCTACTGACACTTTATTTATTTTTCTTTTCTCTCTTCCACCTTTTGGTCAAGAAGGCTTTCTCAGTCCCATAATGCTGGGTCCTGCTTCATCCAGGGAGTCCTGTCCCACATTGCCAGGGAGATTTATACTGCTGGAATTCATGTCCCATATAGGGAGGAGGGCAGTGAATTCACCTGCGGCGTTGGCTTAGAGAGAGAGGCCACATCTGAGCAACAAAAGGTTCCCTGGGGATGACTGTTAGGCATAATTATAAGTAGGCTTAGCCTATCCTTTGCAGGAATAAGTTTCATAGGGCAAACCCCAAGATTGAGGGCTCAGCCTATTGAATTGGTTGTTTCCACTGCTTGTGAGAATATCAGGAATTCAGATAGGAAAGTTGAATATTTCCTCCTTTCTCCCCAGTCTCCTTTTTTAGTCTCTGCCCACATTACCCTGGGATATATTGGGACATAACATCAACCTGTGTAGACCAACAAGATCTCACAGCATTTTCAAGATTCCATGTAATTATGGTGTTCAAATAAACTGACCATACAAGTTAAATTAGATAATGCACTATCCAAAATATAAATTTTGCACCAAATAAACATCTCTCCCTTTAGTCTCGCACAGAAGTTGAAGTTTTAAAATATGACCATATCATCTTCTACCCTATATTCTGATTTACCTTAGTCCTATGCAGATCAGCTTCCTTCATATCTCTAGTGGAAGCCTGGTCATTTTTTGCAGCTTTTTAATAGCTGTTATATGGGGTAATGCTGACTTTCATAGCTTCAGAGTTCTAACTCTAAATCTCAGGTGTCACAGAAATACCCCCAGTTTCTGGGAGTGGCCAGGTTATGCACAAATAGCTCAGTATCTCAGAATTTAGAAATAACAGTTACAACTCTAGAATAGATGTGACTGCTATAGGAGCTTACAGTCTAGGACCCTTTATAATAGGCCCCAATCGGATAACCCATGCTCTTGACTTCAGTTCTCTGAGATGGTATATTATTGTTTGTCCGTATGAGTAAGGCATGATAATACTTATCTTTTAGTTTCTTCCATTTCTTTCAACATACTGTCCTCAAGGTTCATTTATTCATCTAGTTGCATGCCTCACAACTTCATTCCTTTTTGAAACCGCTCAGTAGTCTGTTGTATGTATATACCACAGCTCCCCCTTCCATTTCTCAGTCGTTGTACCTTTAGGCCACCTCCATTCGGTGCCAATCAGAATATCTGTTTTCAGTTTTTGGTGTATTGGAGTAGCTAGAGGGAGATACCTGAAACTGTTGAACTGTAATACAGTAGCCTTGATTCTTGAAGATGATTGAATAACTTTAGAACTTTTAAGGTCTGTTTATGTGATTGTGAAAGTCTTGTAACTGGCACTCCTTTATCCAGTATAATGACAGTTGAGTAAGAAAAAAAAAAGACGAAAAATAAATTAAAAAGTAGGGGGAATGGGAGGATGGATGTTTTGGGTATTTTTTTAAATTTTATTTTTATTTTCTTTTAAAAAAATGTACGGAACTCCTATTTGGAATGATGAAGTTGTTTTGGTAATGGTTGGTAATGATGGTAGGATGACGTTGTGAATGTGATTAATGGCACTGAAATAGATATCAGAGTGTGACTGAAGGGGGAAATTTTGTATTATATATATGGTAATAGGATAAAAAATTTTTAAAAATCCATGAAAATGCACTATAGAGATGGTGAACCTTAAGTTAAATCATGGGCTATAGTTAAAAATGCAATTATAAAAATGTGCTTTCACCAGTTGTAGCAGATGTACCACACCAGTGCAAGGTGCTGCTAATAGGATGGTATATGGGAATCCTGTATTTTATGCATGATTTTTCTGTAAACCTCCAATTTCTGTAATAAATTAAAAAAATATATATCCCACCTTTAGGAGATCTCCTCCCACAGAAATGGATTAAAATAACATAGCCTTTTCTGGGGTATATAACAGCTTCAAACTATTACAGCATGAAAGAGGGAAAAAGAATCTCAGGCTGCTCTGGCCAGTAATAACATCCATCCATCCATCTGTCCATCTGTCTGTCCAAGAAATGGACTGGACATCATAGACTCTTAGAAATCATTTGTGAAATGAAACTTGGCTCTCTGTTAAGCACTGGGGAGTCCCACTATAAGCAAGAAAGACATGGGTACCTCCTCAGGTGGGGCAGAATAATGAGCAATTACTCTAATTTGTGTATGTTGCTATGATAAGAGAGGTCCAGGATGCTATGGGTGCTCAGAGCAGGAGTAATTAACCTGAGTAATTAACACAGGGAATAATCACCATTGGTCCTAGCTAGTCATGAAATTCTATTTCATTCTGTCAAAACTAGAGTTTCTAGCCTCTGTTGCAGCTAGGGTTAGCAGTGTAACCCAGTGTTGGCCAGTGATGTTTAAAGAGGTTTCTACAAGTATTTCTGGAAAGATTTTTGCCTTCCTGATAAATGGGACAGATAGGGCTGGGACTCCAGCCCTTTCTGTCTCCCTTCTTTGAAAGCATTCATAGTGTTTAGGTTTGTGGCGTCAGTAAAGCTGCAAAGGTAAGGACAAAGCTATCATGATAAGTAAGGATGGTGGAGCAGAAAGAAAGATACAAGAGACTATGGTAATTCAGCATCCTTTCCTATCTCTCTTCTGATTCCTAAGGGAATTTATTGCCAATTCCATGTGCTGTTTGTGAGGCTGACAATAGAGGTACCATGCTGAACTTCTCCAGGGTAGACTTATGACCCAGGGTGACCAGTCAGCCAAAGTTAAGTTCAGGATTGGGCAAGCATGTCCATCAGAGTCTTCCTTGGGAATGATATGTGATCATTGCTAGGATTGCTAAAATCAGGATGTGAACCCTGGTGGGGAGACACTAAATGGAGGCTGTGAATGGAATATGAAACCAAAATGAGACATGCTGAGCTGGGATGTGAGGAGAGAAATAGAGCTTTAATGATATGGTTTGAGCTCTGCCATTCTGCACTTTGGGGTGTGCCACTTGTCAGCAAATAAATTCTGTCCTTTGCCTCAGGAAATTTAAGTTGGATTTCTATGATTGAAAATTGAAAAGTCCCTTTAAAATGTCACCTTATGTGTGAGACTAAAGCAAAAAAATGTTTATTTGTTACAAAATTTATATTTTGACTAGAGCGTTTCCTAATATAACTCATGTAGATAGATTGATTGAATGTCATAAGTACTTGGAATCTCAGGTAGGACATGAGATTTTGTTGGTTTGTCCAGAGTGATGCCCCAATGAATCCCAGAGTGATTTGATCAGTGACTGGAAAAGTATTTGCAAGCCCCCTTCGGGGAATGGTGGGAGCGGGGAGAAATTCAACTTCCCCAAGTGGAATTCTTGATATTCTCACAAGCAGTGTGGACAACCAAAGCTATAGGCTGAGCCCCCAGTCTTGGCGTTTGTTCATATTAAACTTAACCCCACAAAGGATAGGTCAAGTCTACTTAAAATTTAGGCCTAAGAGTCACCCCCAAGAGAGCCTCTTTTTTGTTGCTCAGATGTGGCCTCTCCCTCCAGCCAACATGCCGAGCAGTCTCACCACCCTCCCCCTCTCTGCGTGGGACATGACTCCCAGGGATGTGGACCTTCCTGGCAACGTGGGACAGAGATCCTGGAATGAGCTGAGACTCAGCATCAAGGGACTGAGAAAAACCCTAGAATGAGCTGAGAATTAACATCAAGGGATTGAGAGAACCTTCTCTACCAAAGGGGGAAGAGTGAAATGAGACTAAGTGTCAATGGCTGAGAGATTCCAAACAGAGTTGAGAGGTTATCCTGGAGGTTATTCTTATGCATTAAGTAGATATCACCTTGTTGTTCAAGATGTAGTGGAGAGGCTGGAGGGAACTGCCTGAAAATGTAGAGCTGTGTTCCAGTAGCCATGTTTCTTGATGATGATTGAACAATGATATAGCTTTCACAGTGAGACTCTGTGAATGTGAAAACCTTGTGTCTGATGCTCGTTTTAGCTACTATATCAACAGAAGAGTAGAACATATGGAATAAAAATAAATAATAGGGGGGAACAAATGTTAAAATAAATTTAGTTTGAGAGGCTAGTGGTAAATGAAAGCGAGGGATAAGGAGTATGGTATGTATAATCTTTTTTTTCTCTATTATCGTTTTATTTCTTTTTCTGTTGTCTTTTTATTTCTTTTTCTAAATTGATGCAAATGTTCTAAGAAATGATAAATATGCAACTATGTGATGATATTAAGAATTACTGATTGTATATGTAGAATGGAATGGTATCTTAATGCTTTGTTTGTTAATTTTTTTTAATTAATGAAAAAAAGTTTAAAAAAAAAAAAAAGAAAAAGAAAATTGAAAAGTCCTAACACAAGAGTCCTGACATTTTTCTGTTCTGCTTTATTCCATTAAGAAGATTCAGGAATCACTTGCATTCATTTGTTTATTCATCAAATATTTAACAGATCTTAACATGGTTATGTCTGCAATGATGCAATTTCCAAATAAGGCCACATTCATAGGTACACAGGTTACAGTTTCTACATACTTCTTGGGAGGACACAGTTGAACTCTTAACACTCACTGAGGGGAAGATGTGCCATGGAAAGCCTTTTCCTTGTTTGAAAACGAGTGGTCTAAACTGCTTTTAACATGTAGCTTGTATTTAGACTCTGTAGTCAGAAGTTGTGGTTATTATTGCATTAGTAAACCTTGTTTCCCCTTTTAGGCGATAGTTACCTTAGGGATTAATGCCATTGCTTATAATTTTTTCATCCCTTCCACGTGATAATGGAGAGGCTGTGAAGCCTGTTGGTTAAGAACTTTGACTTTGCAGTCAAGCAGACCCCAGGAGAAGCCCAGATCTCCATTTGCAAGCTGGGTGACCCTAGGCAAGCTATTTAACATTTCTTTAGCATCAGTTCCTCATCTGTCTACTTAAAAGTGCTGTTGTGAGGGTTAGATAAGACACAGATATGAAATGCTTAATTGCAGGCAGGCTGACTAGTAGACCCTTGATCCATGTTAATTATTATTACAGTGCCAAACTCAGTGCTTTGCATGATAAGTGCTCAGAAATGTTAAATTAATTTATCTAGTATATTCATTCTTTTTGTTCTTGGGCTCCAAGACAGAGCCCAACAGCAGAGACCATTTCTTCTAGATCTTTTATGAGCTGTCTCTTCTTGCATGGTGCTGGTTGTACAGAAGGTGTTCAGTAAATACATAGTGGAGGCAGTGTGGTGGAGTGCAAAAACCTAACTTCAATTCTGGGTATAGCTATTTTAGTATGAAAATGATTTAATATCACTGGGTCTCGATTTCTTAATTGATAAAAATTAGGCATTTCATACATGACCTGAGGCTGATGAGGTCTGATCAATTTCATAATATGGTCTGCAGGAGATTCTCAGTCAAACATAAAAATTAGAAGCAAACAAAGAAACCAGTTTTCCTGACTCAGCTGACATTTGTGAGCTTAGTTGGCCAGCAGGGCCTGCCATTATCATTAAGTACTCAGATGGACTAGGAACCCCATGGACAAAATAAGAATTGAGCTGTTCACACCTAGTTCTTTTTTTTAAATGCGATTTTATTGAAATATAGTCACATACCATATAGCCATCCAAAGAGTATAATCAGTGGTTCACAGGATCATCATATAGCTGGGCATTCATCATCAATTTTTTAAGATTTTCATTAATCCAAATAAAAAATAAAAATAAAAATAAGAAAGAATGTCCCAAACAAACAAACAAAAAGAATGCCCCAAGCATCCCAAATCTCCCAGCCCCCTTTATTATTTATTTATTTTTTGTCTTTTTATTCTTCCTCACCCATCTATACACTGGATAAAGGAAGTGTCAGCCACAAGGTTTTCATAATCACATGATCATACCTTGAAAGCTCTATAGTTATATAATCATCTTCAAGAATCAAGGCTGTTGGATTACAGTTCAACAGTTTCAGATATTTCCCTCTAGGTACTCCAATACACCAAAAACTGAAAAGAAATGTCTATATACTGCATCAGAGTAATCTCCAAAATGACCTTTCAACTCTATTAGAAATCTCACAGCCACCGAAACTTTATTTTGTTTCATTTCTCTTCCCCCTTTTGGTAAGAAGGCTTTCTCAATCCCACATTGACAGGGCCAGGCTCATCCCTGGGAGTCGTGTCCACATTGCTAGGGAAATTTATACCCCTGGGTGTCATGTCCAATGTAGGGGGGAGGTCAGTGAGTTCACCTGTGGGGTTAGCTTAGAGAGAAAGGCCCATCTGAGCAACAAAAGATTCTCTGGGGGTGACTTTTAGACATAATCATTAGTAGATCAAGCCTAATTCTGATAAAAGTCAAACATGAAGCCATGCACTATGGAGAAGTACTGCCAAAGAAAAATAGGTGTGATGAAAGCTTAAAAAAAATTAAGTTTGCCACTGTTCTTAGTAAAAATTAGCATGGTCTGCAAGCCACACAGAATTTTCTGATGCTGTGCATCATTACTAAAAGCATTGGTATAGAAACTGTCTGCTCTAACAGGGAAGAATATTTTATCACTGATGTTGTTTAGAACTGCCAGTGCTTAATAAAACCTTTAACAACTTATTTTTTCTGCAGCAGTTTGCAAGGCAATGTAAAACTGCCCTCAGTTTGTCGTGGATTGAGAATATTTGGGTGCCTCTGGACTAAGATCTCGTTTTGTTTCTTAATGCTTTAATACTCTTATCATTATTCTGTTCTCAGCACAGATTTCATTAGCTGTAAAAAGACCATCCCTGACCGTCTAATCTAAAGTAGCGCTGCTCTACACACCACTGTAGTCATTATCCCATCCCATGTTTGAGAAAACAAACAATACCCTTAGAACCACTAAAAATGGATATCTTAGCTAGCTTAACTACATAAAGTATCCATATAATCATTGCAAAGCCTGTGTTTGTGCAGTAAGTTTCATAAACCAATTGAAAACTGAGGCAACAAGGAAAAAAATCTACATATTTAGATAGGAAAGTTCTTAAATACTTAGATACCATTTGATCAGCTGTCAAAACTGAATGTTCTCAAAATATCAGGTGGAAAGTTCTTACAAATATCTGCATTGCTATAGTAATGACCTATGTTACTAAATATTTCCTCATTTCAGGAAAATTGAAGACACAAGTATTTAAACAATTAATATATAGAAATCTTAACCACCTAAAATGGAAATCTTAGTTAGCTTAGCTATAGGCAAATTAAAAAAAATCTAAGTAGTCATTATAAAGTCTGTTTGTACAATATATTTCATAAACCAATTTAAAATTCAAACAAGGAAGGAAAATATCTATAAATACAGAGATCAGTTACTTGAATTTTAAATATTAAACAGTATCTTAAACACCATTTGATTAACTATCAAAACTGTGTGTGTTCTTGAAATACCAAGTAAATATTTTTTTGTCAAGAGTAAGATGTCAGTTTTATTTAGAAATATTCAGGTACAAAAAACGAAAAACTATATATCTAAGAATGTTAAGAAAAGGTTGGAAATCACCAAATTGCTCTGAGAATACTATTAAGACAGTTTGAATTCAAATATTCCTTGAGATATGAATTATCCGAATTTCTTACACCTATACTATTCAGATGTTCATAACTATTTTCTTTAAAAAAATTTTTTTAATAAAATGACTCCACCTTCTTATTTTTCCCTGGAAGACAGTTTTAAGCAAAAGTCAGTCATACATCCTAATGAAAATTGTGTAATATACCCAGTTTTCAAAGGTGCTTATCACTAGAAAAAAGGATGTATACACCTGATGATTTTACTTTTAATCATACTTTGTTTCATTACACCAATACATCAATCACATTAAGGCATACTGAAGCATAGAAGGTCATATAATTTGGTACAAAAGCCTGGGATATTACCAATTAGGTAGTTATATCAAAATTTAAAAATTTCCGTAAAACTATTGAGAGGTTACACAGCTTAAAATTTATAATACACATCAAAATATATTCCCAACAATTCAAATATTACATTTAGAATATTTTTGAAAAAGGTTTATCTTGAAACATAAGTGCAACCTGATAGATATAATAGGAATGAGTTCTGTATTTTAATTGGCACTGAGACTTTTCTCTTTGGTACAATGTACTACAAAGTATTAATAACTTGGCAACAGGGAAAAATGATCTAAATTCATCTCCAACCAACAGTTGAAAAATTCCTAGCAGTAAGTATGTAAATAGTATCATCTACTCTAGCATATATATTTTGACCTTATACTTGAAAATGTTTTTCCACAAATGGCAGTTACTGTGGTCATGTGTCAGATATAGAACTAATAAATGACATAGGAGATAAGAACAACAAAAAATATTATAAAGCATACTCTAACTTTTTAATAACTTTTGCTTGCGGTTGCCTTCTGTGATGTATAGTTTCGGAACCTCTGTTTTACATATAATTGGAGTTCTTACGATCCTTGTCTTTCTTTAAGGTGCTACCCAATGCAGCAAAATACAGATTCTGAAATATTTTACAGGTAACTTTCTTTTTGGAAAAAGCAATTATTTCTTCTTCCAAAAGTCTTCTCTTTTCTTCACGCTTTAGTCTCTCTTCATGGTGGACTCTTTTAAGGTGTTCACATTTCACCTGTAGCTGTCTTTCAGCTTCTTTCAACATGGCTTTCTTTCTCCTTTACTCATTGCACAAACATCTACTTCATCTCTTCCTCCTTCCTCTGAAGCTCACCATAAATTTCATGTCTTTTGGTGTCATAGGTCTTGAAGACTAACAGGCTTGTTTTCAGGGCCCATGTCTTAAAACCCCATTTCCTCCAGTTTATATTGCCTATAAAGTTCATATGTCGAGTGTGGGTTTGTGTCACAGGTCTTCCATATTTGTACAAATGAGCATTTCCCGGTGCTTTACAAAGTCACAATGGTTTTCATTTTCCACTTGCACAACACCCAAAGTTTACTAACGAGCTTTGACCATTTTATTTCCAACTTTTACCCCTTCCATACTTCCTACACCAGCAAATGGTAAGTGTCCATTCATTGAAGCATTGATTTTAGCAATAGTTTAATCATCAGGTGGAAACTAGTGTATCTGGACGCCATTGCTAACCAATTCACTCATGAGCTTGATCTTAAACTTCTGTAATTCAGTTTTAGAAATTGCATCTGCTTTGGCAATTAGTGGTATAATGTTCACCTTACTGTCAAGACTCTTCATAGTTAAGAGATCAAGGGTCTTCAGAGAGTAGCCTGTGGGTTAAATGAAGTATAGGCACACATGGATACAAGAAACATGGTAGTTAAAGAGAGAACACTTAATCTTCAGTTCTTCTTGGAAATAGGCCTCAAAATGAGCATCTATGTGGTTAACTGTAAGTTGATAACTCTCTTTGTTTATTTGGTCACCAAATCCCACTGTATTCACAACAGTCAACTTCAATTGAACATTGTATTCCTGAAGTTCAAACCTCTGAGTTTTAAGTCTAACATGTGGGAAAAATTTGAGTATTCAGTCTTCAAAATTGGTATTAAACAATGTGTCCCACATTGCCAGGGAGATTTACACCCCTGGGAGTCATGTCCCATACAGTGGGGGAGTGCAGTGAGTTCACCTTGTCGGCGTAGAAAGAGAGGCTACATCTGAGTAACAGAAGAGGTTCTCTGGGGGTTATTGTTAGGCCTAATTTTAAGTAGGCTTAGCTTATCCTTTGCAGGGATAAGTTTCATAGGGGTTAACCCCAAAATCAAGGGCTTGGCATATCATAAATGAATATTGAATATTTTCCTTTTTCTCCCCATTCCTCAAGGGGGCTTTTGCAAATACTTCTTTATTTACTGTCCAAATCACTTTGGGATTTATTGGACATCACACTAACCTGGACAAACCAACAAAATCTCACGCCCTATTCAAGATTTCATGTACTTATGGTATTCAACTAAACTGACCATGTAAGTTAAATTAGGAAATGTGCTACACATAATATAAATTTTGTACCAAATAAAACATCTCTCCTTTTAGTCTCACACAGAAGTTGAAGTTTTAAAATGTGAATGATGATGTTATCCTTTACTCAATCTTCTGTTATACTTTAGTCCTACCCAGATCAGCTTCATTTATATCTCTACTTGATGTCTGATCACTTTTTCAACTTTTTTTTTTTCCTTTATATTAACATGGGCAGGCACACAGGAATCGAACCCAGGTCCTTTGGCATGACAGGTGAGAACTCTACCTGCTGAGCCATTGTGGCCTGCCTATTTTCTCAACTTTTTAAACACTTCCTGTATGTGGTACAGCTGACTTTCATAGCTTCAGAGCTCTAACTCTGAGTCTCAGGTGTCATATAAATACCCAAAATTTCTGGGAAGACCATATTATGTACAAATAGCTCAGTATCTCAGAATTTAGAATTAACTGTTATACTTCCTGAATATTTGTGACTGCTGTAAGAGCTTACAATCTAGGACCTTTTACAATAAGCCCTAAACTGATAACCTATGCTCTCGACTTTAGTTCACTGAATTTTTATATTATAATTAGTCCATATGATTGAGGCATGCTAATGTTTGCCTTTTTGTTCTTGACATTTCATTCAACATGCAGTTCTGAAGGTTCATTCATTTAGTTGCATGCCTCACAACTTCATTTCTTCTTGCATCCGCTCATTGGTCCATTGTATGTATACACCATAGTTCCCCCTTCCATTCCTCAGTCCCATCCCATGTTTTAAAATCAACTTTATTGAGGTTTAATTTACAAGCAATAAACTACATGCATTTAAAGTGTACAAGCTGATGAGTTTTACTATATAAATACACCCATGAAATGCAGAACATTTCTATCACTCCAAAACTTTTCTCTGGGCGGCTTTGCAGTTTATCCCTCTCTAAGCCCACAGTCAGACAACCATTGAATTGTGTGTTTTTTGTGGATATAGATTCATTTGCATGTTCTTGAATTTCATATAAATAGAATCATATAGCATGTAACCTTTTGTGTCTGGCTTTCTTCATCCATCGCAGTGATTCTGAGATTGATCTATGTTGTGTGTTTCAGTATTTCATTCTTTATTATTTCATTGTATAGCTATACTAGTTTGTGTATCCATTCACCTGTTGATGAACTTTTGGTTATTTTCCAGTTTTTGCCTGTTAATATCAGTTGTTATAGTCTTCATTGCATTATCATCTATCTGAATTAATCTCTTTCGTCTATTTTTTTCTTTTTCTCTCTTCCTCCCCCTAGTTAGAGTTACTAGATCCTTTTCCTCTTATTCTTCACTTTATCAGGAGGGCCCAGTAGGAGCTCCTACATGAAATAATTCCATGAATTTCAATGCTAGAATGTATTTGAAGCATTCCTGAGTTCAAATACCAGTATGGTACCTTGGTGGCTTGTGATATACCCCGGATTCAGATGCATTCTTGGTCTTGCTCTTCATTCCTGTGGGTATGAACCCATTGTAAATAGGACCTCTTGAAGATGTTATTTTAGTTAAGATGTGGCCCAGTTGAATGAGGTTGTCCCTTAATCTGGATTACTAGAGTCCTTTAGAAAAAGAGTGATATTCAAATTTAGAGAAGATTATGGGGAGGAACCATAGGCCAGAAGTCAGAAGAACTCAAAACCCAGGAAAGAAAGAAAAGGACATTGCTATGTGACAGAAAAGCCAAGGATGGCTTTCTAGCTAGAAAGCTACTGACTTCGGAGGAAGCCAGCCTTCTAGCCTCTGAAATAGAATCAATAAATTCCTGTTATTTAAGTAAAAACAGCAGCCTGGAAAACTAAGGCTCTAATATTAACGTTAAGCTCTTAATAGCTTAATGACCTTGAGCAAATTATTTTACCTCTCTGAATTTTCAGTTATTTCATCTGTAAACTGAATATTTTCATACTATCTGCAGGGTTTTTGTGAAGATAAAAATAGATTACTATACACGAAATGGCACTAACTTCAACACTTTAAAATAATTAATTGTATGTATTAATTTCATCTTCATTTTTTTAAGAGAAAAAAGAAAAAAGATTACTGATGTTAGAGAGTTAGTGCTGTCCTAGTACTTCACAGGACAGGACTTACTTAAGCCTTTAATCATTTAATCAATGCCATGAGGAAGGTACTATTATCACCATATCTAGTTTGAAGATGAGAAAATAGATGCACAGACTTAGTAAGTGGCAGAGCTGCACTTGAACCCAGGCTGTTCAGCTTATGAGATTGTTCTCCCCATCACTATGTTATTCTGCTTCTCTGTTCTATTAATGAATAATATATGAACTGCCAAGCATAGTGTCTGACACATACAAGTTTTACAATATTAATTTCCTTCTTTCTTAAGTATAAATCCACAGAGTGAGATGCCAAACATCCCACCATTGACCTACAGTTTCAGGACCTGATATGCAGAACTGCAGTAGGTAGAACTCAATGGAATTTTTTTTAAGAGTAAGCAGGGAGAAAATTTATTGGGAATATGCATGTATTCATTTGTAAGCTGCTGAATTGCAATATACCAGAAATGGAATGGCTTTTGTAAAGGGAATTTAGTAAGTATGGTAGTTAGATTCACTTGTCAACTTGGCCAGGTGAAGGTACCTAGTTCTGTTGCTACAGACATGAGCCAATGGTACGTGAACCTTATCTGTTGCTGATTACATCTGCAGTTGGCTGGGAGGCATGCCTGCTGCAATGAATGATGTGATTTAATTGGCTGGTGCTTAAATGAGAGACTCAATGTAGCACAGCCCAAGCAGCTCAGCGTACCTCATTTCAGCACTCACAGCTCAGCCCAGGCCTTTGGAGATGCAGAAAGAAATCACCCCGGGGAAAGTTGTTGGAACCAAGAGGCCTGGAGAGAAGGCCAACAGAGACCATCCTATGCCTTCCCACATAAGAAAGAACCTCAGTTGAAAGTTAGCTGCCTTTCCTCTGAAGAACTAATAAAATAAATCCCCTTTTATTAAAAGCCAATCCGTCTCTGGTGTGTTGCATTCCAGAAGCTAACGAACTAGAACAGTAAATTACAATTTTACATTTATAAGCCTATGAGGCACCTAGGGAAAGATACCTTACTTCAAGAAAGGCCGGTGGATCAGGAACACCTCTGTCAGTTAGGTAGTCACATAGTTGGTATCTGCTTGTTCCTTGCTTCTGGGCTCTATTGTTTCAGACTCGGTTCCTGTGGGGGTTCCTCACCTTGCTTTTCCAGGGCTGGCATTCATCACTTGGCTCCCCTTGGCTCTCTCCAGGTTTCTGCTTGCTTAACATCTCATGGTGATGTCAGCTGGGCTCCAAGCATCTCCAAATATCCATGTCTTTGTTCTCCAAGTATTGGCATCTGTGTCAGCTCTGCTCTGAAGTTTTTGTTGGCTTTCTCTCTGTCTTCTCTGTTGGTTCTGAACTCTGTCTAAAATGTTTTCTCTTTTAAAGGTCTCTAGTAAATTAATCAAGGCCCACCTAACATGGTTGGAGTCACCTGACATGGTTGGAGTCACATCTCCATCTCATCAAAATGTCACACCCATAATTGGGCTTACCACATCTTCATGGAGATAATCTATTCAAAAGTTTGTACCTATGATATTGACTCAGGAAAAAAGAAATGGCTTACCCCACAAGATTGAATCAGGATTAAAACATGGCTTTTTTGGGGTACAGGGTACATCATGCTTTCAAACCAGTACAACATGTAAGAGGACATGATGGCACTCTCACAAAAACAGGTGAGGGAGGCCAGTGGCAATAGGCAATGTGGGATCATTTGCTTTTCTAGATTAGCTTTACTTATTCACCTTCCCCCTTCCTTGATTGGGGCTCTTTCTCCTACCCCCCTTGTTTTGGTTTGCTAAAGCTGCCAGAATGCAATATACCAGAAACAGAATGGCTTTTAAAAAGCGAATATGTTGGGTGGTACGACAGTGGCTCAGTGGCAGAATTCTCACCTACCATGCTGGAGACCTGGGCTTGATTCCTGGTGCCTGCCAATGCAAAAAAAAAAAAAAAAAAAAAAAAAAAGAGGGACTATATTAAGTTGCAAGTTTACAATTCTAATCTGTGCAAATGTCCAAATTAAGGCACCAAAAAGGGTTACCTTCACTCAAAAAAGACTGATGCCATCTGGATCACCTGTCAGCTGGGAAGGCATGTGGATGGCATCTGCTGGAATCTTTGGTTTTTGGCCACCTCTGCCAGCTGGGAAGTCCCATGGCGATGTTTGCTAGCTTTCTCGCCCAGCTTCTTGTTTCATAAGGCTTACCCAGGGGGTACTTTCCTTCTGCATCTCCAAAGGTCTCTGGCTGTATGGGCTCTAAAGCTTTTTCTAAAATGGTTCCCTCTTAAAGGACTCCAGTAAGCAACCCTACCTTGAATGGGTGAAGACACAGTTCCATGGAAACCACCTAATTAAAAGGTACCACCCTACCTCCTCCCCTACATGGGACATGACTCCCAGGGGTGTGACTCTCCCTGGCAACATGGGACAGAAATTCTAGAATGAGCTGGGACTCAGCATCAAGGGATTGAGAAAACATTCTCAACCTAAAGAGGGAAGAGAGAAATGAGACAAAATTAAGTGTCAGTGGCTGAGATATTTGAAACAGAGTTGAAAGGTTATCCTGGAGGTTATTCTTACATGTTATATAGATGTCCCCTTTTTAGTTTATGGTGTATTAGTGTGGCTAGAGGGAAGTACCTGAAACTGTTCAGCTGTGTTCCAGTAGCCATGTTTCTTGAAGATGATTGTATGATGATATGGCTTTTACTATATGACTTTGTGGTTGTGAAAACCATGTGTCTGATGCTCCTTTTGTCTAGAGTATGTACACATGAGTGAAAAATATGGATAAGAAATAAATAATAGAGGGAACAAAGGTTGAAGTAAATTGAGTAGATTGAAATTGTAGTGGTTGATGGAAGGGAGTGGTTAGGAGTATGGCATGTATGAGTTAAGTGATCATGGTGATGAATACACAACTATGTGATGATATTGTGAGACATTGATTGTAACCATGTCAAGAATGTTTGTATATCAAGAATGTTTGTATGTTGTTTATAATAATAAAAAAAGGTATCACCCACAATGGGGTGGGTCACATCTCCATGAAAACAACGAAAAATATCCCACCCAGCAATATTGAATGAGGATTAAAGAACATGGCTTTTCTGGGGTATGCATCAGCTTCATGCCAGCACTTCCCCCTTCTCTCCAGGGTGGTGCCTGGTAGTAGATAGTGCATTTGAATGGGGTGGTTGGCTCTATTCTTCTCTGTAGGTAACCCACTCAAATGGGGATCATTTGACTTCAGATGGGTTGGCTGCTGCCAGATGTTTACTGTAAGTGGGTAATCCCCAGGCAGGGTATCTGTGGGGACACAGGCCTTCTTAACTTTGATTAACCATCCTTGCTTAAAGGCTCCTTCATGTTTTTTTCTCTCCCCTCTCTCGTTCTAGCCTGCCTCAAATTCTCAGTCAGAGAGTTCGCCCCTCTTAATTTTATGGAGTGCCAAGGGACAATGGTCTGTTTTCTGTAGGTGCTTCTGGCTTGTCAGGGAGTAAGACCTTGCTTGATGGAGTGTAGAACTTTCTGGCTATTTCAATTAAGTTGAGAGGGGAGGAGTCCAGATGGGTGGTTGGAACGGCTGAAAATATTGGCATCAGCATTGATTTGTTATGAAAGATTTCTAATCTGGAAGAAATAAACTTGGTGAGAAGCTTAAAAATGCAAGGGCCAATTAGTAGCAGGAGGAGGACAGAAGTGAGTCGTCTTAGTAGATGATTTAGTCCAGTGAGATTGGGGAAGAGGGATACAAAGAAGCATTTTTAAGATTTAGGACTGAGTCCAAGATGGTTGCTTAGTGAGGTGTGGAATTTAGTTTGTCCTCCAAAGCAGCTATTAAATAGCCAGGAACAGTACAGAACAACTGTTGGGGTCACATCAGTGACTGGACACACAGCGTACACCAGTCTGGACAAGCTGGACCAGCTGCAATCCCAGCCAGAGCCGTAGGTCCTGCAAACTGTGGAGGGGGCCCCTCTCCCCCACAGGTTGGTTCCCTGAGGGGAAAGGAAAGAGACTTTACTAGCAGCAGGGAATAAGCTCAACGAAGCTCCAATTTGTGGAATTAATTAACAAATTCTGACTACTAAAAATAGGCCCCCAGCTCAGCTAAACCTCGAATAAAAGTCAGTCTTACTAGTTTTTGCCCCAGTGCAGAGGGGGCAGGGCTGATGGAAAATAACAACAGAGGTTTTTTGGAATGGACAACACAAAATACTTGAAAAAGTCTGGACCCTAAAAAAAGGAGGAGACCACATAGGACCTGGAGATACATAGGGCGGTGTACCAACTTAAGCTCTTGATTAACAAACCCGAGGAATAGGCGTTCTACTCTAAAAAGGTATTTTTTTTTTTTTTAGCAACTGCAAGGCTTCTGAGGCTACAACTGCCCCCAGCATGGGTGAATTAAGCTTGTCTGAGAGATGAAGAGGCTGGTCAGGTGAAAGGAGGTAATTCCCTGGAGGCTGTGCCTTCCCAGGAGAGGAGTGGGGCCCAGGTCAGGTGGAATTCCTCCCTCAAGGAATTCAGACATAAGGGACTGGAAAACTGAAGCAGTTAAAGCCAGCAAACAACCTCTTCTCTGTCTCAGCCATGCCCCATGTAGGGAGAGTCTGCTGAAGTTAAAGATACCGCATCAATTTATGCTGGTGGGACCCACAGGCAGACAAGCACCACATATAGGGCAGGATAGGAAAAGCATCGAGTCTAGAGGCTTCATAGAAAAGTCTGTCAATCTGCTGGGTCTCACCCTCAGGAAAAACTGATGCAGGTGTCACTCTCCGCCTGAAAGGAGGCCACTCTGGTCTGGGAAAATCTGACAGGAGTCTATAATGCCTAGTAGACACTCCTAAGAAAAAAAAAAAGGGACCCATACAGAAGATGAGAAACAATAAAAAAAAGAACTGAAAAATTCTGATCCATTAAACAAAATCTGTGCTAGAGGTCTAGAATAAGTGGAACTGAATGCCAAAGAACAGATAGAGAACAAAGCCATCCAGCAAGAAAATCCTAGGTAAAAGAGGGAAAACAATCTGTAAAATAAACTAATTAAGGAAATTAAATGCCTAGACACCCCCCAAAAATAAATCATACTAGGAAAATTGAAGATATAGGCCAGTCAAAGAAACAGACCAACAATTCAAATGAGATACAGGAGCTGAAACACATAATTCAGGAGGTTGAAACAGACTTGGAAAATGTCATAAAAAATCAAATCAGTGGATTGAGGGAGGATATAAAGAAGGCAAGGGATGAACAAAAAGAAGAAATTGAAAGTCTGAAAAAACAAATCATAGAACTTATGGGAATGAAAGGCATAGTAGAAGAGATGAAAAAAACAATGGAAACCTACAATGTTAGATTTCAAGTGGCAGAAGATAGGATAGTGAACTGGAGGATGGGACATATGAAATCTGACAAGCAAAAGAAAATAAAGGGGAAAGAATCGAAAAATATGAGCAGGACTCAGGGAATTGAATGACAACATGAACTGCATAAATATACATGTTGCAAGTGTCCCAGAAGGAGAAGAGACGGGAAAAAGAAGAGAAAAACTAATGGAGGAAATTGTCTCTGAAAATTTTCCAATTCTTAAAAAAAGGCTTAAAATTACAGATCCAAGAAGTGCAGTGTACCCCAAACAGAATAGAGCCAAATAGACATACTCCAAGATGCTTACTAATCAGAATGATAGATGTTAAAGAGAAACAGGAAATTTTGAAAGCACCCAGAGAAAAGCAATCCATCATATACAAGGGAAGCCCAATAAGACTATGGGTAGATTTCTCAGCAGAAACCATGGAGGCGAGAAGACAGTGGGATGATATATTTAAGATTCTAAAAGAGAAAAACTGCCAACCAAGAATTCTATATCCAGCAAAATTGTCCTTCAGAAATGAGGGGGAAATTAAAACATTTTCAGACAAAAAGTCACTGAGAAAATTTGTGACGAAGAGACCAGCTCTGCAAGAAATACTAAAGGGAGCACTAGAGAAAGTTAGAAAAGGACATGAAAGAGAAGTGTGGAGAAGAGTGTAGAAATGGAGACAGCAGTAAAGGTAAAAAGAAGAAAAATTTAGATATGACATATAAAATCCAAGAGGCAAAATGGTAAAAGAAAGTCCTGCCCTTATAGTACTAAACTAAATGTTAATGGATTGAACTCCCAAATCAAAAGACATAGACTGTCAGAATGGATTGAAAAACAGGACCCATCTATATGCTGTTTACCGGAGACACATTTTAGACCCAAGGATAAACATAGGTTGAAAGTGAAAGATTGGGAAGGATATTTCATGTAAACAACAATCAGAAAAGAACAGGAGTAGCTATACTAATATCCAACAAATTAGACTTCAAATGTAAAACAATTAAAAGGGACAAAGAAGGACACTATGTATTAAGAAAAGGAACAATTCAACAAAAAGGCATAACAATCATAAATATTTATGCACCTAGCCAGAGTGCTGCAAAATACGTGAGGCAAACACTGAAAACACTGAAAAGATAGACACATCTACCATAATAGTTGGAGACTTCAATTCCCCACTCTCATCTAGAGAACATCTAGACAGAGGATCAATAAAGAAACAGAGAATTTGAATAACACAATAAACGAACTAGACTTAGCAGACATTTATATAACATTACACCCCACAACAGCAGGATACACCTTTTTCTCAAGTGCTCATAGGTCATTCTCAAGGATAGACCATATGCTGGGTAGCAAAGCAAGTCTCAATAAATTTAAAAAGATTGAAATCATACAAAACACTTTCTTGGATCATAAATGAATGAAGTTGGAATTCGATAATAGGCAGAGGACCAGAAAATTCACAAATACGTGGAGGCTCAACAACACGTTCTTTTTTTTTTTTTAAATTTTTTATTAATTAAAAAAAATTACAAGAGACTTCCTTGCCATATGAATGTTTAGTCTCTGTTAATAATTCTCAAAAGAGATATTTATGTACAATGTAAGGGATTATTTAAAAGTCATTTGATAAGAGAAATGGTGCTTTATCAAAACAAAGTCTTGTAAGAACAATATCTCTATCTCTGTTGTTTAAAAGTAGCCTCATATTTGACCTAAAATTCTTATAAAGTTAAGGAAAATAACTTAATTAATAGCAGCTTGTTTATCTAAGGGTGAATGTGGTAGTTGAGTGGTGGATTAACCCGGTTTCTATGTCTAAAGACATTTTGCTGTATTAATTTGAGTGTTTAAAATGAACTTGGCTTTTTGTATTGTAAAAAAAAATTACAAGAAAGAAACACAAACATTCCCAACACATACACTCAGAAGTTCACAATATCATCACGTAGTTGCATATTCATCATCATGATCATTTCCAAGAGCATTTGCATCAATTCAGAAAAAGAAATAAAAAGACAACAGAAAAATAAAACAAACACAGAAACAAAAATTTTACATACCATACCCCTTACCCCTCCCTTTCATTGATCACTAGCATTTCAAACTAAATCTATTTTAACATTTGTTCCCCCTATTATTTATTTTTATTCCACATGTTCTACTCATCTGTTGACAAGGTAGATAAAAGGAGCATTAGACACAAATTTTTCACAATCACACAGTCACATTGTGAAAGCTTTATCTTTATGCAATCATCATCAAGAAACATGGCTACTGGAACACAGCTCTGCATTTTCGGGCAGTTCCCTCCAGCCTCTCCATTACATCTTGGTTAACAAGGTGATATCTACTTAATATGTAAGAATAACGTCCAGGATAACCTCTTGACTCTGTTTGGAATCTCTCAGCCATTGACACTTTGTCTCATTTCACTCTTCCCCCTTTTGGTTGAGAAGGTTTTCTCAATCCCTTCATGCTGGGCCTCAGCTCATTCTAGAGTTTTTCTGAATCCATTGATGCTGAATCTCAGCTCATTCTGGGATTTCTGTCCCATGTTACCAGGAAGATCCACACCCCTGTGAGTCATGTCCTACATAGACAGGGAGAGGATGGTGAGTCTGCTTGCTGTGTTGGCTGGAGAGAGAGGCCACATCCGAGCAACAAAAGAGGTTCTCTTGGGGGTGACTCTTAGGCCTAATTTTAAGTAGGCTTGACCTATGCCCTGTGGGGTTAAGTTTCATATGAACAAACCCAAGACTGGGGGCTCAGCCTATAGCTTTGGTTGTCCACACTGCTTGTGAGAATATCAAGAATCCAACTTGGGGAAGTTGAGTTTTCCCCCATTCTCACCATTCCCCTAAGGGGACTTTGAAAATACTTTTCCACTCACTGATCAAATCACTCTGGGATTCATCAGGGCATCACCTGGACAAACCAACAAAATCTCATGTCCTATACAAAGTTCCATGGTGTTCAACCAACTATCTACCTAAGTTATATTAGGAGATGCACCAGTCAAAGTATAAGTTTGTACCAAATAAACATTTTTTGCTTTAGTCTCACACATTAGTTGAAATTTTAAAATATGAATTACCATCTATTTTCAGCACACTGCAGTAATGACATTCTTTTGTTCTTCCTCATGCAAAAACATTTTTTAAATTTGTACATTTAGTCACTATCATTATACACTCTAGGCATTCCTAGATTATGCCATCTCAACCTTTATTGTCTTTCTTTCTTTGTGATTTAATTTATGCCCTGCCCTCCTCCCTCTATCATTCTCATATGCAGCTTCATTCAGTGTTTTAACATAATTGTATTACAGTTAGGTAATATTGTGCTGTCCATCTCTGAGTTTTATATTCAGTCCTGTTGTACAATCCGTATCACTTCAGCTCCAATTACCCAACATCTTACCCTATTTCTATCTCCTGATGGTCTCTGTTACCAAGGAAATATTCCAAGTTTATTCACTAATGTCAGTTCATATCAGTGAGACCATACAGTATTTTTTCCTCTGTTTCTGGCTAATCACACTCAGCATAATGTCCTCAAGGTCCACTCATGTTGCTACATACTTCATAACTTTATTCTGTCTTACAGCTGCATAATATTCCATCTTATGTAAATGCCACAGTTTGTTTAGCCAACTGTCTGTTGATGGACATTTTGGCTGCTTCCATCTCCCGGCAATTGTAAATAATGCTGCTATAAACATTGGTGTGTAAATGTCCATTTGTGTCCTTGCCCTCATGTCCTTTGAGTAGAGACAGCATATAGATCGGTCCTGTTTTTAAATGCATTCTGCCAGACTATGTCTTTTGATTGGAGAGTTTAATCCATTAAAATTCAGTGTTATTACTGCATGGGTAGTACTTTCTTCTACTATTTTGCCTTCTGGATTTTATATGTCATATCTAATTTTCCTTCTTTTTACCTTTACTCATAGTCTTCCTTTCTACACCCTTCTCCACACCTCTCTCTTCTGTCTTCATAGCTGTCTCTAGTGCTCCCTTTAGTATTTCTTGCATTGCCAGTCTCTTGGTCACAAATTCTCTCAGTGATTTTTTGTCTGAAAATGTTTTAATTTCTCCCTCATTTTTGAAGGACAATTTTGCTGGATATAGAATTCTTGGTTGGCAGTTTTTCTCTTTTAATAATTTAAATATATCATCCCACTGTCTTCTTGCCTCCATGGTTTCTGCTGAGAGATCTGTGCATAGTCTTATTGGGCTTCCCTTGTATGTGATAGATTGCTTTTCTCTTGCTGCTTTCAAGATTCTCTCTTTCTCTTTGACCTCTGACATTCTGATTATTAAATGTCTGGGAGTATATCTATTTGGATCTATTCTCTTTGGGGTATGCTGCACTTCTTGGATCTGTAATTTTAAGTCTTTCATAAGAGTTGGGAAATTTTCAGTGATAATTTCCTCCATTAGTTTTTCTCCTCCTTTTCCCTTCTCTTCTCCTTCTAAGATATCCACAACATGTATATTCATGTGCTTCATATTGTCTTTCAATTCCCTGAATCCCTGCTCATATTTTTCCATTTTTTCCCCTGTATTTTCTTTTTCTTGCCAGATTTCAGATGTTCCATCCTCTAGTTCACGAATCCTATGTCTGTCTCTCGAAATCTACCATTGTAGGTTTCCCTCTTCTACCTTGCCTTCCATTCCCATAAGTTCTGTGATTTGTTTTTTTAGACTTTCAGTTTCTTCTTTTTGTTCATCCCTTGCCTTCTTTATATCCTCTTTCAATTAATTGATTTGTTTTTTGATGAGGTTTTCCATGTCTGTTCGTACATTCTGAATTAATTGTTTCAGTTATTGTATGTCATTTGAATTGTTTATTTGTTCCTTTGACTGGGCCATATCTTCAATTTTCCTAGTATGATTTGTTATTTTTTGCTGGTGTCTAGGCATTTAATTACCTTAATTAGTTTATTCTGAGATTACTTTCACTTCTTTTACCTAGGGTTTTCTGGCTGGATGAACTTGTTGTCTATCTGTTCTTTGACATTCAGTTCAACTTTATCTGGACCTGTAGCTTAAGTTTTGTTTAACAGAGGAGAATTTTTCAGTTCTTGTTTTCTTGTTTCTTGCCCTGCTTGTGTGGTGCCTTTCCCCACCCCACCCCCACCCTTAGGAGGGTCTACTTAGATATTATAGACCCCAGCCAGATTTTCCCAGACCAAACTGACGCAGGAAAGAGTCACCTGCGTCAGTTTTCCCTGAGAGTGAGACCCAGCAGGTTGAAAGACTTTCCTGTGAAGTCTCTGGACTCTGCTTTTCTTATCCTGCCCAGTATGTAGCACTTGTCTGACAGCAGGTCCCACCAGCATAAGATGATGCAGTACCTTTAACTTTGGTGGACTCTCCCTGCTGGGGGCATGGTGGAGACAGAGGAGAAGTTGTAGGCTGGTTTTAATGGCTTCAAATTACCAATCCCTGGGGTCTGAATTCCTTGAGGGAGGGATTCCACCTGAGTTGGGCTTCACCCCTCCCCTGGGGAAGGCACAGGCTCCAGACAAGCCCCCCAAAGAGCTCACTTCTGCCTATGCTTAGGGCAGTTGCAGCCTGAGAAGTCCTGCCACTATATCCAAAGGCAGTCAAGCCTTTGTAGAAACACAGCCACAAGAACCTCTGCTTCCTTCTTTTTTTTTCCCCCTTTTTCTGTCAGCCCTGTCCCCTTGGTGCTGGGGCAAAAATGAGCAACCTCCACTTTGACCAGTTCCACCTAAGCTGGGGGCCTATTTTTAGTAGTCAGAATTTGTTAATTAATTCCACAATTGGTTTTGATTGTGCTCAGTCCCTGCTGCTGGTAGATTCCTTTCCTTTCCCCCTCTCAGAAGCAGCCTGTGGGGGAGGGGCACTGGCCACCAGCCACCGCAGCTTTAGGAACTCAAGGTTCTGTGGGGGCTTGCAGCCAGTCCAGCTGGTCCAGACTGGGGTACACTGTGTGTCTGGTCACTGATGTGGCCCCAGGAGCTGTTCTGTACTGTTTCTGGTTATTTAGTAGTTGTTCTAAAGGACGAACTAAAATGCGCACATTGCTAAGCTGCCATCTTTACCCGGAAGTCTGTGTCAGCAACACACTCTTAAACAATCAGTGGGTCAAGGAAGAAGTTTCAAGAGAAATCAGTAAATATCTCGAGGCTAATGAAAATGAAAACACAACATATCAAAACTTATGAGATGCAGCAAAGGCACTGCTAAGAGGGAAATCTATTGCCCTAAATGCCTATATCAAAAAAAAAAAGAAAGAAAGAAAGAAAGAGAGCAAAATCGAGGAATTAACTTTTCACTCAGAAGAACTAGAGAAAGAACAGCAAACTAACCCCAAAGCAAGCAAAAGGAAAGAAATAATGAAGATTAGAGCAGAAATAAATGAAATTGAGAACATGAAAACAATCAAGAAAATCAACAAAAGCAGAAGTTGGTTCTATGAGAAAATCAATAAGATTGATGGACCCTTAGTGAGGTTGATAAAAAGAAGAAGAGAGAGAATGCAAAGAAATAAAATCAGAAATGGAAGAGGAGACATAACCACTGACCCTGCAGAAATAAAGGAGGTAATGAGAGGATACTATGAAAACCTTATGCTAATAAACTAGACAATATAGGTGAAATGGACAGCTTCCAGAAAGGCATGAACAACCAACATTGACTTGAGAAGAAATAGACGACCTCAACAAACCAATCGCAAGTAAAGAAATTGAATTAGTCATTAAGAAGCTCCCCCCAAAAAAGTCCAGGACCAGATGGCTTCACATGTGAATTCTACCAAACATTCAAGAAAGAATTAGTACCAATCCTACTTAAACTCTTCAAAAAAAGTGAAGAGGAGGGAAAGTTACCTAACTCATTCTATGAAGCCAACATCACCCTCATATTAAACCAAACGAGTATACTATAAGAAAAGAAAATTACAGACCAATTTCTCCAATGAATATAGATGCAAAAATCCTCAACAAAATTCTTGCAAATTGAATCCAGCAGCACACTAAAATTGTACACTATGACCAAGTAGGATTCATCCCAGGTATGCAAGGATGGTTCAACATAAGAAAATCAATTAATGTAGTATACCATATCAACAAATCAAAGCAGAAAGACCATGTGATCATCTCTATTGATGCAGAAAAGGCATTTGACAAAATTCAACATCCTTTCTTGTTAAAAACACTTCTTGTTGAAAGGCTAGGAATAGAAGGGAACTTCTTCAACATGATAAAGGGAATATATGGAAAACCCACAGCTAACATCATCCTCAGTGGGAAAAAACTGAAAACTTTCCCCCTAAGATCAGGAACAAGACAAGGATGTCTACTATCACCACTGTTATTCAGCATTGTGTTGGAAGTTCTAGCCAAGAGCAATTAGACAAGTAAAAGAAATACAAGGCATCAAAATTGGAAAGGAAGAAGTAAAACTCTCACTGTTTGCATATGATATGATACTATATGTTGAAAACCCTGAAAAATCCACAGCAAAACTACTAGAGCTAGTAAATGAGTACAGCAAAGTGGCAGGTTACAAGATCAACACTCAAAAATCTATAGTGTTTCTACACACCAGGAATGAACAATCTGAGGGGGAAATCAAGAAAAAATTCCATTTGCAATTGTAACCAAAAGAATAAAATATTTAGAAATAAATTTAACAGAGAATACAAAAGACCTATACAAAGGAAACTACAAGAAATTGCTAAAAGAAATCACAGAAGACCTAAATAAATGAAAGGGCATACCGTGTTCATGGATTGGAAGACAAAATATAGTTAAGATATCAGTTCTACCTAAATTGATTTATAGATTCAATGCAATACCAATTAAAATCCCAAAAACTTACTTTTCAGAAATATAAAAACTAATAACAAAATGTATCTGGAAGTGCAGGGTGCCCTGAATAGCTAAAAATATCCTGAGAAAGAAAAATGAAGTCAGAGGTCTTACAGTACCTGACTTTAAGATGTATTATGAAGCTACAGAGGTTAAAACAGCATGATACTGTCATAAAGATAGATATACTGATCAGTGGACTCGAATAGAGTGTTCAGGTATAGACCCTGTCATCTGTGGACAATTGATCTTTGGTAAGGCAATCAAGCCAACTCACCTGAGACAGAACTGTCTCTTCAATAAATTGCCTAGAGAACTGGATATCCACACGCAAAAGAGTGAAGGAGGATCCATATCTCATACCGTATACAAAATTAATTCAAAATGGATCAAAGACCTAAATATCAGATCTAAGGCCATAAAACTTTTAGAAGAATATGTAGGGAAGTATCTTACAATTCTTGTAATAGGAGGTGGTTTCCTAGAACTTCCACCCAAAGCACGAGCGCTGAAGAAAGAAATAGATAAATGGGAACTCCTCAAAATTCTTTTGCACATCAAAGAATTTTGTCAAGAAAGTAAAAAGACACCCTACACAATGGGAGACAATATTTGAAAATGATATATCAGATAAGGGACTAATATCCAGAATATATAAAGGAATTGTTCAACTCAACAACAAAAAGACAAACAACCCAATTACAAAATGGGCAAAAGACATGAACAGACACTTCTCAGAAGAGGAAATACAAATGGCCAAAAGGCACATGAAAAAGTGCTCCACTTTCCTGGCAGTTTGGGAAATGCAAATCAAAACCACAATGAGATATCATCTCACACCCACCTTAATGACCATTATCAATAAAACAGAAAATGACAAGAGCTGGAGAGGATGTGGAGAAAGAGGCACACTTATCCACTGTTGGTGGAATGTCACATGGCACAACCACTGCGGATGGCAGTTTGGTGGTTACTCAGGAAGCTAAGTGTAGAATTGCCACTCAGGAAGCTAAGTGTAGAATTGCCATATGATTCGGCAATACCATTGCTAGTTATCTACTCAGAGGACATGAGGGCAAGGACACAAATGAACATTTGCACACCAATGTTTATAGCAGCATTATTTACAATTGCCAAGAGATGGAAACAGCCCAAATGCCCATCAACAGATGAGTGGCTAAACAAGCTGTGGTATATACATGTGATGGAACATTATGCAGTTGTAAGATAGAATAACATCATGAGGCATTAACAGTGTTGATGGACCTTGAAGACATTATGCTGAGTGAGATTAGCCAGAAACAAAAGGACAAATACTGTATGGTCCCATTGATATGAACTAACAATAATGAATGAACTTGGAGAATTTCAGTTGAGAAGAGAGGTCATCAAGAGATAGAAATAGGGTGGACATTGGGTAATGGAGCTGAAGGGATACAGATTGTGCAACAGAAGTGATTGTAAACATTCAGGAATGGATAGTACAATACTACCTGATTGTAGCATGATAATGTAAGTATACTGAATGAAGTGTTATGTGAGAAGGATAGAGGGAGGAGGGCTGGGGGCATATATGAAACCAGAAGGAAAGATAGATAATAAAGACCAAGATGGTATAATCTAGCAATGCCTAGAGTACAATGATAACTAAAAGTACAAATGAAAAAATGTTTTTGCATTACAAAGAACAAAGGAATGCCAATATTGCAGGGTATTGAAAACAGATGGTCATTCATATCACTTGGAGCCATGATTTGGGTGACCTCAGGAGGACAGGGCACTGTTAAGAGCAAGTACAATAATCTGAGTAACTTCAACTTCTGTGTGAGACTAAAGCAAAAAATGTTTATTTGGTACAAAATTTATATTTTGACTAGTGCATTCCCAAATATAATTTATATGGACAGGTTAATTGAACACCATAAGTACATGGAACCTTGAATAGGGCATGAAATTTTGTAGGTTTGTTCAGTGTGATGACCCGATAAATCCTAGAGTGATTTGAACAGTGAATAAAGAAGTATTTACAAAGTTCCCTTGGGGGAATGATGAAAAAAGAGGGAAAATTCATCTTCCCTATTTGGAGAATTCCAGATATTCACAAGCTGGGGGGCAACTAAATCAATAGGCTGAGCCCTCAATCTTGGGCTTTGTTCATATGAAACCTATCCCCACAAACATAGGCTAAGCCTACTTAAAATTAAGTTTAAGAGTCACCCCCAGAGAACCTCTTTTGTTGCTCAGATGTGGCCTCTCTCTTGGCAAACACAGCAAGCAAACTCACCACCCTCCCCCTCTCTACGTGGGATAGGAGTCTTAGGAGTGTGAATCTCCCTCCCTGGGAACGTAGGACAGAAATCTTAGAATGAGCTGTGACTCAGCATCAAGGGATTGAGAAAACCTTCTCCACTGAGAGGGGAAGAGAGTAATGAGACAAAGTGTCAGTGGATGAGGGATTTCAAACAGAGTCGAGAGGTTATCCTGGAGGTTATTCTTACGCATTATATAGAAATCCCATTTTTAGTTTAAGGTGTATTAGAAAGGTTAGAGAGAAGTGCCTGAAACTGTAGAGCTGTGTTCCAGTAGCCATGTTTCTGAAGATGATTGTATAATGATGTACGTTTTGCAAAGTGACTGTGTGATTGTGAAAACCTTGTGTCTATTGCTCCTTTTATCTATGGTATGGACACATGAGTAAAACATATGGATTAAAAATAAATAAATAATAGGGGGAACAAATGTTAAAATAAATTGAGTAGGTTAAAATACTAGTGATCAAAGAAAGGGAGTGGTAAGGGGTATAGAAAAAAAATAGGGGAACAAAGGTTAAAATATATTGGGTATATGGAAATACTAGTGGTCAATGAGAGGGAGGGGAAACGGGTAGGTACGTATGAGTTTTTTGTTTTCTTTTTTCTAAGAATGATCATGGTAATGAATATACTACTATGTGATGATATTGTGAGTCAATGATTATATACCAAAGATGGAACGTTCATATATTAAGAATGTTTGTGTTTGTATATTGTTATGTTTTGTCAATAAAATTTTTTTTTAAAAAAGAATTAGGGCTGAAAATTTGCATGAAGTCAGGGGTTATTTGCAAGCTAGCCCTGAGATGCTTTCATCCCATACAGACAGATTTATTTGCTTAAGGATCTTCTCTGGGATGCCAAGAGGCCTTGATCTAGTAAGGGCCTCAGGGCAAACTAGAAGGTAAACACTAGCAGTGTTTACTAGTCTTCAGGTGGCCCCAAGGGAGTGAAGAAGATCTTCTTAGAAGGTGATGGGGCATTCAGGGACAATGAGAAATTGATGGGACACTAGAATGTCCTTGAGCACAAGGGAAAGGCATAGAGAAGATTTTAATTTTGGTTTTACTATCAGCTCCCATAACTAAGCAAGTCTGAATGCAGGTAGACCCAGAGTAGCAGTTTAGGACAGAGTGGCTCCAGTGTTAATCAATAATCTTATCTATCCTTTTAAGTTGGTCAGATGTGAAGTCAGCAGAGCCATATGTGGACTTGTACACCCTCAGTCTTCTTCACTTGCCACTAGCAGGACTCAAGGGGCTGTCCTCACTCCCCTTCGGGAGACAGTGCAATCCCTGGGCCCGAAGTCCATGTTGGTGGCACCTGGAGCAAGGCCCCGATAGGTCCTGAGGTCGAGTGTTGTCTTGAGGTTTCTGGCACCCTCTTTGCCAGTGGCCCTCTGACTCACAGTTGAAGCAAAGCCCTTGAGACTTGGAGCCATGATTTGGGTGACCTCAGGAGGACAGGGCACTGTTAAGAGCAAGTACAATAATCTGAGTTTGTTCCCTGGTCTTTCGATTACTTTTCTTTGCCTTCTCCTCCTCCTAGGCCTTCTTTCAATTACTAAAGACAGAAAAGGCAATTTTTAATAAGTCATCAATGGGAGTTTGCAGGCCCATGGAGAGCTTTTGCAGCTATCTCAGAATGTCATAGGCAGACTGGCTGATGAAATGGGTGCCTAGCAAAATCTGACTTTCCCAGGAATCCAGGCTTATGTTAATATATTTCTTTAGGTTTACACAATTTCCCCTGGAACAGGGCTGGGTTTTCCTTTTTCCCCTGAGGGAGCTCCCTAAACTTATTATAATTAACTGGCTTGGTAGTACTTTCTCTCATGCCTTTTAGCAAACAAGTATTTTCTCCTTTAATGAAAATTGAGACATGGGCATAACACAAGTGACAA
The DNA here is from genome assembly GCF_023851605.1 of Tamandua tetradactyla. NCBI lineage: Eukaryota > Metazoa > Chordata > Mammalia > Pilosa > Myrmecophagidae > Tamandua > Tamandua tetradactyla. Next base: position 49,108,140 of record NC_135334.1, on the reverse strand, counting down.
GTCTTTTTTTAGGCCCTTGTCTTGACAGAGAGCTATAAGTATTTGGGCATAGGGAATTTCTAATTATTTTCTCTATCTTTTACAGACTGGAGGATCATATTGTAATTGAGGATCCCTTTGGAGAGCTATGCTTCCTCATCTTTTTAGCATATAGCATAGTTTACAAGAGAAGCTATACATTTGGCCACAGTTGGTTTCAATAGAGACTAAACGAGGATTCTGGCAGGGAGAATTATTTAAAAGAGGATTATTTAAAATATTTGCCTTCTTCCACGAAGAAAAATTATGAGGAAAAAGTTCATGACATTTCTCTTGACTGTAACATAATTTGCAAGAGCCCTTCATGGATTTATCCTGATATAAGGCTGTAAAAACTGTATGTAAGGAATTTCTTGCCACTTTCTCTCCCTCTTACAAAAGAGACGTAATTGTAAGATAGTGTTATAGCTGTTTGTGGCCAATGTTGGCATCCTGCATGAGATGTGCTGCCAGGCAGTATTGTAGTAGACTGGGAGCACTATGCATTTTTAAGAAAGAAAGAGAAAAAAGACAGGTTTCCCTACCAGTGCCCAGCCATCCCAGATTGCAAGCCCGCTATTCTGAGTGCTGATCCAGTGGGCCCATGGGATTAGGCTCCCCTATTCCTGGTGTCCCTGAGATCCTCAAAGACTCGAGACAGATGGCCTGGTACCATCCTAATGCTTCTGAGCCAACTCACTCATCTTCCTGGGTACCTGTCCTCTTAACTTACTGCCTAAGAGAATCGAAAGAATTTGCCATAAAAAAAGAAATTTTAGGGAAGGGCTTTCCCATGTGCCAACACTTGGTGTTTTCATGAACATATGGCAAGGAAATTGGGCTTTTTTGATGAACATGGTTTAGTATGCTTTTTAGACCATCAGAGGGGTCTAGGTATGGACATATTGTAGGTCAGGGCCAGGAGTAAGACTCGCTCTATGCCTTACAGCACAGATTTTCTCAAGAAAGTGAACGCACACCCAACAGTCTGTTCTCTCCAGCTAATGGTTTCTTCTTGCAGTGGGTGACACTTTTAAGAGGGCTAATAGCAGAACACACTGGGACTTGTGACATAGTAGCAAATAAAGAGATGGAAAGACTCAGAGAGAGGAATAGATGGGGCTTTTGTTTACCCTGGAAACCTCACTTCTGACTTTCAGGGTGAGACACTCCCATTGGAAAGTATTCAATTCCCATAGGCTTAAACCAGAGGCGACTCCCTACAATATTAAACACATTATTTGGTATAAGTATCCTTAGCCCCAAATCCTGTGTGGTACAAAAGATGGAATGTCTCAGAATGCATACAAAGCCAGATGGAGAAGAAAGAAGATGCTCATGGAACTGGGGGAGAGGACCAAATTCAGCAAAAGAAAGGGTCTGATTCCTCAGAAAGGAGGAAAAGAGAGAGATTATGGGAAAGTCTCGGAGAGCTGAATGAGAGAGAGAGACAGAGAGACTTGGGGACTTGATTTGGCTCCCATTGGACTCCTGCTTGATATGGAAGAAGCCCCCAGTTAGATCCTAAAGAGCAGTATCACCTGCTGCCCTGAGCCTCCTTGGATCTACATGGTGTAGAGACAGGGCTTTTGTCACCTCTGAGAAGGGAGCCAGTGGCTCAGAGCAAACTGAGTTTATGTCCTGGGGGAGCCTCATTTGAGCCCCTAGATTCCTAGAGAGAGCAGGGGATATAGGAGAGGTAAGCAGTGAGCCAAGTGAGAAGAAAAAGTGACAACACATGGCCAAGCCTCCCAGTACTCACCAGTCCATATGGTTGGAGAGAAGTGCCTCCTGGCTGGCTTGCCAAAGTATGTGGCCAGATTTTGGCTTCCAGGTTCTTGGTCATGCTGTAAGAAAGAATTCAGGGCCACAGCACAGAGTAAGCAGGCAGAAAACTTATTGAGAACAAATGTAAGAGGACATGCAAGTACTTTTTTTTTAATTTTAAATTTTTATTAGTAAAACCAATCAACATACAATGTGAACATTCTTTTTTTATCACGTAGTTATATATTCATCATCATGATCATTTCTTAGAACATTTGCATCAATTCAGAAAAAGAAATAAAAAGAAAACAGAAAAACATTCATATATACCAAACCCCTTACCCTTCCCTTTCATTAATCACTAGCAATTCAATCTACTAAATTTATTTTAACGTTTGTTCCCCCTATTATTTATTTATTTTTAATCCATATGTTTTACTCATCTATCCATAATGTAGATAAAAGAAGCATCATACACAAGGTTTTCACAATCACACAGTGACATTGTGAAAGCTGTATCATTATACAATCATCTTTAAGAAACATGGCTACTAGAACACAACTCTACATTTTCAGGCAGTTCCCTCCAGCCTCTTTGTTGCACCTTATCTAAAAAGGTGATATCTATTTAATGCTTAAGAATAACCTCTAAGATAACCTCTCAACTCTGTTTGGAATCTCTCAGCCATTGACATTTTATTTTGTATCATTTCTCTCTTTCCCCTTTTGGTCGAGAAGGTTTTCTCAATCCCTTGGTGCTGAGTCCTAGCTCATTCTAGGATTTCTGTCCAACATTTCCAGGAAGGTCCACACCCCCTGGGAGTCATGTCCCATGTAGAGAGTGGGAGGGCAGTGAGTTTGCTTGTCGTGTTGGCTGAGAGAGATAGACCACATCTGAGCAACAAAAGAGGTTCTCTTGGGGGTGACTCTTAAGCCTAACTTTAAGTAGACTTATCCTTTCCTTTGCGGGGTTAAGTTCATATGAACAAACACCAAGATTGGGGGCTCAGCTTATTGCTTTGGTTGTCCCCACTGCTTGTGAGAAGAGCAAGAATTCTCCACTTGGGGAAGTTGAGCTTTCTCCCTTTCTCACCATTCCCTGAAGGGGACTTTGCAAATACATTTTTATTCACTGTTCAGATCCTTCTGGGATTTATTGAGGCATCACTCTGGAAAACCTACAAAATCTCATACCCTACTCAAGGTTCCATGTACTTATGGTGTTCATTTACACTGTCTACATAAGTTATATTAGAAAATGCACTAGTCGAAATATAAATTTTATACCATATAAACATTTTTTTGCTTTAGTCTCACACATAAATTAAAGTTTTAAAATATGATTTACCATCTATTTTCAACACCCTGCATTATTGACCTTCCTTTGTTCTTCCTCATGCAAAAACATTTTTAAATTTGTACATTTAGTCATTATCATAATACACTCTAGGCATTCCTAGATTATACCGTCTCAGTCTTTATTATATATTGTGCTGGTTTGAAAGGATGTATGTACCATAGAAAAGCCATGTTTTAATCCTAATCCCATTTTGTAAAGGCAGCTGTTTATTCAGTACTGTATGTTTGAAACTGCAATTAGATCATCTCCCTTGAGATGTGACTCGATCAAGGGTGGTTGTTAAACTGGATTAGGTGCTGATATGTCTCTACCCATTTGGGTGGGTTTAATTGGTTTACTAGAGTCCTATAAAAAAGGAAACATTTTGGAGAATGAGAGATTTGGGGAGAACAGAGAATGCTGCAGCACCACGAAGCAGAGAGTCCACGAGCCAGCGACCTTTGGAGACAAAGAAGAAAAATGCCTCCCGGGGAGCTTCATGAAACCAGAAGCCAGGAGAGAAAGTTAGCAGATGATGCTGTGTTCGCCATATGCCCTTCCAGCTGAGAGAGAAGGCCTGACTCTGTTCACCATGTGCCTTTTCACTTGAGAGAGAAACCTTGAACTTCATCGGCCTTCTTGAACCAAGGTATCTTTCCCTGGATGGATGCCTGGATGGACATTTCTATAGACTTGTTTTAATTGGGACATTTTCTCGGTCTTAAGAACTGTAAACTAGCAACTTATTAAATTCCCCCTTTTAAAAGCCATTCTGGTATATTGCATTCCAGCAGTTAGCAAACTAGAACATATATCTTTCCTTCTGATTTCGTTTGTTCCCCCAGTCCTCCCCCCTCTATCATTCTCACATTGAGCTTCCCCCAGGCCTCCTCCCTCTATCATTCTCACATTCAGCTTCATTCAGTATTCTAACATTATTGTATTATGATTAGGTAGTATTGTGCTATCCATTTCTGAATTTTTGCAATCAGTCCCATACATGCAAGTACTATTGCAAAGATAGAGGTGAGGGAGATGAGAGGCCTCAATGGAATTTTGTAGATTGTGTCCTACTGTATTATTTTCATCCTCTTGACATTTTAGTTTCTTGGGTTTGAGACATGATTATAAGTACTGGAAAGGATATGTTTGTCAAGTTAATCAGTTTGACTATATAATTTTTCAGTAAATTGATTGTGGATACTTGTTCATACTCATGGACCAGAAAGATACTCCTGAGCCCCAGAAAAAGACTTCTGAACAATCTGGGATCTGGGCTGAGTAATTCTGAGAGTGTCCAGGTTGGCATTGTAAACAACTCAAAAGCAAGCACAGGGGACCTGTAAATGCCAAATGAAAGGTTTCGAAGGCAAAAGTGTAAGAAAGAAGAAAGGTACACCAGAAAATTTAAAGTGTGTGGGGGGGTTATTTATGCGCTCCCGGGCAGAACTCACCAAACCCAAGATGGAGGGAGGTGAGTGTGCATGTGGGCTTCGTCGCGGGCAGCTTTTAAGAATGGAGGTCAGGTGACATCTGGAAGGGGTGGTTCATTAGTTCTGAAAGTCAGGCTGGGAGGGGCGACACAGCTTCTGCAGCTCCAGTTGCAGTGCCCTTCCCCGTTCCCCCAATCTAACATTCCAGTTTTTTTGTGATAATAGGGCACTGAGATCTTTCTGACTACTTCCTGCTGTAATGGGGCAGCGTGGGGTTATAGGCCAGAACCATCATGGCCAGGGGAGTAGGGAGGCTAGCTGTAGGAATCTGGTGAGGAAGGCAGGTGATGATAATGATGCAGGAGCATTTGGTTGACTGCTACCTGGGACAGTTCCTTCATGTGTCCCTGAAGGAAGCTGAGGAGGCAGGGAGCTAGGAGGAAAAAGAGACAGATTAGGATAACTGGTCCTAGTAGTGGGAGGAGCCATGTCGCCAGAGAAGAAAACCAACTTAAGGCAGAGTTGGTTCCTTGTTTTCTGTGATAGAGATCGTCTCTTAGTTTGTTTAGGGTTTGAATATTTTGTTCCACCAGACCCAACTCATTGACATAATAGCAGCATTCCTCTTGGAGGAATATACACGTTCCTCCTTTTTTGGCTGTCAGCAGGTCTAAGGTCTGTCGATTTTGAAGAGTTACCTGGGCTAGTGAGGTGAGTTGGCGTTGTAGAGAGGAGAGGGATTCTGATGTTGATTCCAGGGCTGCCTGTAGTCGAATTTCAAGTTTTGAGAGGTTAAAATATTGTGTCCCAGCGCCCCTCCCACTGTGGCTGAGGCTGTGACCAAAGTGGTTAGGCTGATGCCTACTAGGATAGGAAGAAAGGCAGCCCTTTTTGAGCGAGGAGAGGGCAGTAGCCAAGTTAGTTCGGAATCCCCATAGAGGGTCCATTGAGGAACAGTAGTTACCAGGAAGCATGGTCCTGGGGCAGTGGAGTTAAGGCACTTGGTAAGAGTTCCATTACACCAGAAATATTGTTCTTTAGGGGCATGGGTGGTGCTGTGGATAGTGATGTTAGTTTGACATTTGCTATGAAGTTTTGTTTGAGGTTTTTTTTATGCAATGTAGTGAGGCTCTTAATTTGGCAAGAAGATCTTGCCCCATTAGTGGGCTAGGGCAAGAAGGCATTACTAAGAAAGAATGTATAATGGGGTACCCTTCTATTAAACATGTAAGTGGTCTGGTAGTTAAGGGGCATGAAGGGCGGCTATCTATGCCCATAACCATGACCTGGGAAGGAAGGAGTTGACCTGAGTAAGAGGGGAGGACGGAAAAGGTAACCCCTGTGTCCACTAAAATGGAGGTGGACTTACCTGCTACCTTAATGTTACCCTGGACTCGATGAGGGTGATTGGGGTCGCTGAGGCCGGGCCTCGTCAGTCGTGCATGGCCAGGCCCAGGACTGCTAGCGGTGGGTCAGGGGTTGGAAGGACAGCCCCTCCACGGCCACGCGCCAAGGGGCAGTCACTTCTCCAATGTCCCTTTGTACAACAGAGAGGGCATGGTCCCTTGGGCAGTTGAGGATTGGGGCACTGGCAGGACCAGTGTCCATTGAGGCCACATTTGAAGCACTTTCCTGGTGGTGGGTTAGTCGTAGCCAGCTTCCTCTCCATTGAAGTGAGCTGCAGAGCCGCAATCAGGGATTGGGTTTGTAAATTTGCCTTTTAGCGGTCCCGGGACTCCTTTTCTGCCCTCTCTAGTTCATCACGAGTATTAAAAATTTTAAAGGCCGTGTTTACCAGGTCACAGATAGGGGCCTGAGGACCGTCCTTAATTTTTCTAAGTTTACGCCTTATATCTGGAGCTGATTGGGATATAAAGTGTGTGGCTAAAACAGTTTTACCAGGGCCATGGTGGCTCAGCAGGCAAGAATGCTTGCCTGCCATGCCAGAGGACCTGGTTTCGATTCCTGGTGCCTGCCCATGTAAAAAAAAAAAAGCAGTTTTACCAGCCTCTGAGTTGGGGTCTAGGCGGGTATATTGGGAGAGGGCTTCTGTGAGCCAGTGTAGAAAAACGGCCGGGTTTTCCTTAGGACCCTGGGTAATTTCCCTTAGCTTATGGAAGTTTACTACTTTATGTGAAGCTTTCTGCATGCCTACTATGAGGCATGTGAGCATTTTGTCCTGTCTAGTCCACCCGTTCCTCCCCGCTGGAGTGTCAACCTGATATTCCCACCCTGGCTCCTGGTCTGGCACTGCCTCGGCCCCTACCGGCATGGTGTGGTCGGTTATATGCACCTGGTTAGCATGAGCCCTGACTGCACTGAAAATATGGTCCATTTCATCTGTAGTTAGGGAAGAAGAGCAGATTACATGAATGTTATGCCAGGTTAAATCGTAGGCATTAGCTAGATACTGAAATTCCTCAGTATAGGCAGTTGGGTCGCTGGAGAATGAACCTAGCCGTTCCTCAATATTAGAATGGTCAGCTAGGGAGAAAGGGGTGTGTTTTCGAACTAACCCCTCAGGTCCCGCCACTTCCCATAGTGGACAGTAAAGAGTTCTTTGAGTGGGTATGAGAGCTTATAGGTGAGGAAGGCAAGGCTGTTGAGGACAGTGGGGGACTGGATGGAGATGGAAGGGGAGGATAAGATGGCGGCTGGAATGCTGCCGGAGTGGGGGGAGGAAGAGGGTGGTAAGATGGCGGCTGGAGCATTGCCGGTGGAGAAGGAGGAAGAGAAAGGCAAGATGGTGGCGGGAGTGCCACCGGCGCGGAAGGGGAGAGAGGAGGGCAAGATGGCAGCTGGGACGTCATCGGAACAGGAGGAGGAAGAGAAGGAGAAGATGGCGACTGAGATGTTGCCGAAGCAGAAGGGGAGAGGGAAAGGCAGAATGGCGATTGGAGCGCCGCTGGAGGGAGGGGAGGGTAGAGCGAGGGCGAGGAAGATACAAAGGGAGGGGCGGGAGTGCAGAAGGAAAAAAGCCTGGACATAAGGAATTTTGGCCCATTTGTTGTTCCTCTGGCAAAAGTTGTGGAGGTTCATAAGGATATTAAAATTGAAAGTCGCATCCTCAGGCCCACGAGAGGACCTACTGCCCATACTGACGGGTCTCACAGGAGAAAGGACTGGGCCAGGGGTGTCGGTGTCCCAGCGCCCTGAGAGTCCTCGGAGCTCTTACGAGCTGGGGCTCGTCTCCCCCAGGGACGTCTCACCCTTGTTCGAGGCCCTTTCAGGTCCTGGACCTGAATTTGGGAGGGAAACGAGAAGCGGGGCATCCCCACAGCTTTTCGAGTCCCGGTAAAAGGGAGTGAGGCTTGCGGGTGTCCCTGTTCACCTCAGCCCTCGGAAGAGAACCTGACGTGAACTCACGATTTTCGGAGAGTAATTAACGGACAGGCTCTCTCGGAATGGTGAGACCCGACAGCAGGGCTAGGAGGGAAGGGACTTACCCAATCTGTGGTGGATGCAGCGGTGGGCCAAAGGATTCCTTGTTGCTGGCTATGTGGAGGAAGGAGGAGAGAGGAGTCCGGGGCACCCTTGGGCAGGCAGGCGGCACCCACACTCCTCTCCCGGGTTTCCGGCACCAGATGAAAGGTTTAGGAGGCAAAAGGGTGAGAAAAGTAGACCAGGAAATTTAAAGTGGGGCGGGGGGGGGGGGGGCGATTTCTGCACTCCCGGGCAGAACTCACCAAACCCAAGATGGAGAGAGGTGAGCGCGCACGCGGACTTCGGTGTGGGCACCTTTAAGGATGGAGGTCAGGTGACGCCCAGAACGGGCAGTTCATTAGTTCCAGAAGTCAGGTTGGGAGGGGTGACACAGCCTCTGCAGCTCCAGTTGCAGTGCCTTTCCGCATTCCCCCAACCTAACACCAAACAGTTAGTTTAGGACAGGTGCCAACCCTCAGGGATGTGACAGCTATTTTCTGATTTGAACTGTAAAACTGTTAAAAATATCTCTTCAGGAATATTCTTAGAGTTACAGGCTATAAACACCCTTTATAGGTCTGCCCTAATGGGGCATTCACAAATAAGAGGGAGGTGCGAGACACGTGACTCAGGTGCAAGCATCACTCCTGATCTTGGGGGAGCTGATTCAAGCTATAGCTAGTCCTCTCCAAGACCTGGTTGGGGTACATAGCAAAGGAGCCACCTTCTCTGCCTTCCAGCAGCTTCCAGTCTTACTGGGGAGACAGAAACACTAACAGAACTAGAGCTGTGTTATAGAATAATGTGTGAGGGAATCCAGACACAGATCGTGGCATGGGCAGAGTGGATAGGAGAAGGGTGACAGGGACACTAACAGTAGTTTCTTAGAGTAGGTGGGTCTTGATTTTGATTAATCTTCACCAGGGCTGGTTCATGGGTGTGCAGCCTATGTTAGTACTCTGTTACTACTACCTTGAAATGCTTAATAATTTCTGAACAAGGGGACCTGCATTTTCATTTTGCATTGGGCTTTCCTGATCATCTCTAGCAGTTTACTTTCATCATTTATTATTTTTCCTACCAAGCAGCCTTCTCCTCTTTCATTCTCCCTCTCAGCTAAACCACTATATTTGTTCAACTTGTCTGGACTGAAAATCTCAAAGCAGTTGTTGCTGTTGCCTCACCCTGGCCCTGTATGGCAAATGATTACCAAGACTTGAGAATCATTTCTTTAAATGCTTCTCATCCTCTGGCTCCTTACCACTTCACAGCAGTATGCCTAGTTCAGACCTGTCTTTTCTTTCACCTACAGTCTCTAGGCCCTTCCTACTTTATATACTCCAGGGATCATTAGTGTCAGCATAACTCGGGAGCTTTTAGAAATGCAAAATCCTGGGCCCTACCCTAGAGCTACATTTTGACAAAATATTAGGTTGCACTTTAAAGTTTGAGAAGTCCAGTCAGTAGTTTTGGATTCTGGTTATATACTAGAATCACCTGGGGAGATTTAGAAAGTACCAATGCTTGGGTTCCACCTTAGAGAGTCTGATCTAATTAGTAAACATCATCAGTATTTGTTTTAAAGCCCCTCCCACCCATTTTAATTATCTATTGCCGTGTATCAAATTACTCCAAAAGTTCGAGGCTTAAAACACACACATTTATTATCTCACAGTGTCTGTGGTTTAGGAAACTGGACTTGACTTAGCTGGGCCCTTGGCTTCAGGATTTCTCCCAAGGCTGCAGTCAAGGTTCAGCTGGGGTGTGCTGTAAGTTTACTCAGTTGTTGCAGTATTTAATTCTTTGCCAGCTGTTGGACTGAGGAAACAAAGCTGTTGGACTTTGCCAGCAGCTTTTCCTTATTGGCTGCCCTCAATTCTTTGCCACATGAACCTCTCCATCATAGAGGCTTGCTTTGTCAAAGTCCACAAGAGAGAGTTTGCTAGCAAACCAGAATTCACAGTCTTTTATAATCTAATCATGGAAATGCCATTCTGTTATTTTTACAATGTTTGTTAAACCATAATTGCCATATTTGTTGGAAGCAAGCCATCACATCTAACCCACACTCACAGAAGGGGATTGCACAAGGGCATGAATGCCGGGTCCTTTTATAAGTCTGCCCACCAACGCCCAGGTTACTCAAATGTGTAGCCACATTGAGAACTTGCTCTAGAATGGGAATGATAAAGAAGTCAGAATAATATAAATTTATTTATGCCTTTCATTAGGGCTGGTATTTATAAATCACATTGTTCCTTTAATACTTATATCCATTTTGTAAGGTAGACAGGGCCAGAATTATCTCCTGCATTTTACAGATGAAGAAACTGAGATGAAGTACTAGTGCTACATCTGGAGTGCAGGGCTCCTGACAGCTAATCCGGTTCTTATCCACTGCTCCATATGGTCCCCCTTATGTTCAATAGTGGCTAACAGTGGGGCTCTGAGGCAGTTGGGCATTTTGGAGTAAGGGGTGATGGTGGTAGAGGCAGGAATGAAGGTAAAAGAACTACTGTGTGCTGGCACTAATTCAGTTGCTTTAAATAAATTTCATTTATTTATCACTACAACTTTATGAATTGGGAATTATCAACCTTATTTTAGTCTTAAGGAAAATTGAGCATCTTATCCAAGGTCAGAGCTAGGATTCAATCTAGACATGTTGGGATTAAAAGTTTATGCTCTTTCCATTGCAACACGGTTATTTGAGATGATTTTCAGGAGGTGGGGGTATAAGTGATAAGATCCAAGTTTCTGAGACTTTTCCAGCAAATTACAGTTGTTCTGGGATTGGGTGGGAGTAGAGGGTTGGAGATTGTGCAGGGTCACATCAAGATTTGAAATTTCTTCCCCGAGCAGCGAACACACTGGTTCTTTTATTTTTTTAAATTAATTAATTAAAAATTGTTTTTTTGATAACTCTTCACCCACATACGTTCTATACATGGTGTACAGTCAGTAACGCAACATCATCACATAGTTGTGTATTCATTACCATGATCATTTTTTTTAGAACATTTGCATCACTCCAGAAAAAGAAAGAAAAAACTCATTCATACCATACCCCTTGCCTCTTCCTTGCCTTGACACTAGTATTTCCATCTACCCAATTTATTTTACCCCTTAACCCCCATTATTTATTTATTTTTTATCCATATTTGTTTTACTCATCTGTCCATACCCTACCCTAGATAAAAGGAGTATCAGACACAAGATTTTTACAATCACACAGTCATATTGTAAAAGCTATATTGTTATACAATTGTCTTTAGGAATCAAGGCTTCTGGAACACAGCTCAATAGTTTCAGATGCTTCCCTCCAGCCACTCCAATATACCATAAACTAAAAAAGGTGGAATAATGCATACGAATTACCTCCAAGGTAACCTCTTGACTGTTTGAAATCTTTCAGCCACTGAAACTTTATTTTGTCTCATTTATCTCTTCCCCCTTTTAATCAAGAAGGCTTTCTCAAGCCTTTGATGCCAGGTCCTGGCTCATCCTGCGACTTCTATCCCACATTGCCAGGGAGATGTAGACCCCTGGGAGTCATGTCCTATGTAGTGGGGAGAGCAGTGAGTTCACCTGCCCAGTTGGCTTAGAGAGAGAGGCCACATCTGAGCAACAAAAGAGGTTCTCCGGGGTGATTCTTAGGACTAATTTTAAGTAGATTTGGCCTATCCTTTGCAGGAATAAGTTTCACAGGGGCAAACCCCAAGATTGAAGGCTTGGCCTATTGATTTGGTTGTCCCCTCTGCTTGAGAGAATATCAGAAATTCTCCAAATGGGGAAGTTGAATATTTCCTCCTTTCTCTTCAGTCCCTCAAGGGGACTTTGCAAATACTTCTTTAACACACTGGATCTTATCTAACTTTTTTCCAGAGATATGTGTAGTGGAAAGTCCTTATTGGTTGAAATAGCTGGACTTCTAGGCAAATTCAGGGAAAAATTAACCAAATGAGTTTAAGCAAGGCAGGGTAGGGGAGAGGCTGTGAGGAGAAGAAAAGAATTTGCCCATAATTTTCTTAGATGGAGTTCTACCTCATACCTGTAACCATCTTGGATAATTTCCATGTCTGTGGAAAGTGGGCCAGCCTCTCATTTCAATCTTCTTGCCTTCAATCCATCTGCTTCAGTCCCTCATTCCACTCCCATGGTCCACTCCAGGACCTTGCTATTACCAAAACCAACTTTACCTTTGAAATCTTAGACTTCACCCCCAGCCCTTTCATCTCTCTGTAACCTTCCCACAGCAGTTTGAGTTCTTATGGAAGCCTTGAGGGCCTGGAGCCCAGGTGCTTATCCCTCTGTTATTCTGCATTCTGTTTGTCAGTTTGTATTATTTCTCAGGGCTCTTTCACTGGCAAGTGATAGATTGCTTATTATAAACTTGCTTAAGGGAAAAAGACTTTTTGCTTTTTACCTGTGAAGGACAAGGGGTGCAGCATCCAGGATCAAAGAATATTGTCATACTCAGGGTCTCAGTATACAATTGTTTAGGCTGTGTGCTGTACAAAGGCACCGAATCTAAGCCCATGCCATCCCATCACATCATATATGAAATATGTTCTGTTCACATACTAACCTACATGAGCTGTTGTGGGCAGGTGAGATTTCACCTGTGTCTTTGATCAGTGAGGGACAGTCGCCTCTTTGATAAACCCGCACTGGCACATGAAGCTACAAGCATGTCCAGGAGAATATATACACACCCACTCAGAGATACACATGTGCACGCAACTGTGCCGTTGCATTCCCCTGAGACTGCTAGACTGCTTCTCTGACTTACAGTTCTCAGAGGCCTGATTCCTGCCCCTGCCCCCAACCCAATCCCAGCATTCCTAACCTGGCAGTTGCCTCATGGGTAGGGGAGAGGACAGGATAGCTATGGGGTCTAGAAGGGTCCCTCAGATTGGGTCATGTCCAGAATCACCTAACGTAGCAGAGGGCACAATTGCCTCTTCCTGCTTTTAGGGTAGTGACTTAAGGTTATAAAGTTGAACAGCAGTAGACTGACAAAATGTGTGTTTTTTAACTGGGGGAAGGAGTGAATTTTCCTAATTTGCAGAAAGGTGCTGTATAGGCTAGGTGGTCCTGGTTAATCTTTCCTCATATATCAGCTCTGCTTAGGTCATGCCCCACTATTGTGGTGTAACTTCTCTTGTGATGAGCCCGGAGTTTCATCCTTCCGGTATTGAAAAACTTTGGTCTCCCAGTGAGTTCCAGTAGAACAGTGCTGAGAAGAGCAATGGTTATCCATTGGTGAACCTGACACATAAAAGGAAATCAAACGGTTCTGAACTGACCCAAGATTCAATTTCTAACCACCTTTCTTTTCTAACCACTTCTCGCTGAAAGAGACGGCTTTCCAGCATTTATCTTTTGTGCTCCTAAGAGCTTCAGCACTCACTCCAAGAGGGAAAAGTACATTTCATTACCAGTGTTGCTCCATCATGTTTATTACACAGACCATAGAGCAAACGTTCTATGGAAGTATTAGGCATACCACTCATTTGCTTCTGTGCCCCACACTCTGTGCAGCTTCCAATGTAAAATCTGGTAGATAGATATCTCCTGGTGCTCAGATTCATTCCTCCCCTTCATTGTCACTGACTTTCCAAATGTGAAAGACTCTCATCTATTAGGATGAGTGATTAATAAGATGTTACTTGATTCCTGATGTAAAATCAACCTCTGGCCAACAGTTTCCCAAACATGCTGAGCCATCTCTGAGTCCTCAAGTTGGTCCTCAAGTATGAGTTTTGAAATTTAATAGAAGCCTGTTTCCCTTGGGGATCCTTGGTGGATGAGTAGGATGCCTCTACAAGTGATCCAGCCAGGGTCTCTGTCCTGAGGGATTCACCCTCAGACCAGGCCTAGGCCACCATTTTGTGTGGAAAAAAGATGGAGAGAAAAGGCTTCTCTGTGTAAACCTTTGAGCCATAGGGTAGTTTCTTGTGCCCAGAGAGAAAGGAGGCCATTAATTTAGCATCAGGTATCCCTAATATAACTGTTGATAGTCTAGAAAAAGGGAAATGGATGTCCAAGGACAGTTCTGTGCCCTCATTAGGTAGGTAAAAAGGGCAGTACTCTAGGGCACAAGTTTGTGCCTTGGCTACCACAGAACCCAGGAGAGGCAAAGACAGAGAGCAGCCCCAGAGAGGGGTATAGCAGGGAAGGAGGAGCAGAACATTAGGAGTCAGGAGACCTGGCATCCAGACTCAGTCCTGATACTAATTATTCAGGAGGCCTGGGCCAGTCCACTTACCCTGGCCTTGACTCAGTTTTCTCATTGTAAAATGGTCCTTGTTTCCTACCAGAGCCACTTGACTGAGCTTATTTAATCACTACAAGTTAGGCCAGAGTCAGCAGTGGGGGGCATTCATGTCTCACCAACCTGTCCCAATTCCATTCTTACCATTTGCAAATCTGTGAACTTGGACACATCTCTTCCCCTCCCTGATTCTCAATTTCTTGATCTATAAATTGAGATTTTAAAAAATCTGTTTTTTAGAATCTCTTTTTCTTCCCTCCTCTTTGTAGATCACTCCTCTGCCCTCATGACCAGGATGGAGTGTTGTATCAGAGAGGGCCCAAACTTGTTGTCACTTCCCACTGTTCAGACCTCCCCTGTTCTTCCTTTGCCAACTCCCCTTCCTATTCTTCCAGTGAAACTTATGTCACTGACTCTTCTATGCCAGCCACCATCAGGCCCAAAAGAAGCAGTTAGCCCCCCACCCCCATTACCCACTGCTGTTTCTAACCAGGGCTTCCCCTTCTGGTTTCAGAAACCAGCATCTGCTTGTGAAGTTTTTACATCTGGATATTATCAGCTTCTCCCCATTGTTAAGGGAGTATCTTCTTTCCTCCAGGACCCTCTCTTATTTTATTTGAGTACGATGTCATCTGCTCCATAGTTTTCTTTTCAACTCTTTCTTCTACCATTGTCTTTGTCAGCTTTAGTGTTCCACTTGATGAACAATCCAAATATAATACACACAGAAAAATGCAATTTGACAATTACTAAACACACATGTACAATTTAACAGATAATATAAAGTAAACACCTGTTTTACCATTACTCAGGTCAAGAAATAGAATATTGCCAGTGCACCAGAGATCTCCTTCAGATCACAACCCCATTTCTCACCCAGAAATGTCCAGAATCTTGACCTTTATTGTGTCCATTTTCTTGTTTTCCTGTAGGCGGTAAGACCTATTTATAAATCTGTAAACCCTATAGTTTCTATGTGCCTGTTTTATATAAGTAGAAAATTTTTGTAATTTATATTTAGGATATGTTTGTATATGTCATTTGTATATATTTATCTTGCTTCTTTAGTATAATGTTATGTTTGTAAGATTCATGCATGGTGATGCATATAGCTCTATAGTACTCTTCTTTGCTCTGTAGTACTTCTCTATATCAGGTATCAGCAAACTATTGCCTGTGGGCCAAATATAGCCTGTTTGTGTACAGCTGATGAGGTATGTAGTTGATAACTAATAAATATTTTGGTTCCCTGAAGTGGGATGCTGCTGTAACTAAAACCTAAAACGTGGGAGTAGCTTTGGCTATTGGCTGTGGATTTTGAATAGAACGTTAGCAGAAACTTAAACTGACTTGAACACATGGTTCATATAATTTTGGTCTTTGAGGAGGCTGCCAGTATAGCCTTAAAGGAAAGTAAGGAAAATCTTATCAGGAATTGAAAGGAGATCCTAGATATGTAGTGGCAGAATTGCCTTCAGCAATGTGGAAAGTAGAAACTATACATAATGAACTTCATGATTTGCCTAATGAAATTTCCAAGTAAAGAATTGAAGGTGACACTGATTTTTTTCTGGCTGCTTGTTGTAAAATGGGAGAGGAGAGAGACAAATTGAGAGAAAGACCATTAAACACAAAGAAGCCAGGACTTGATAGTTTTGAAAATTATCAGCTTCTCCACATGGTAAACTGTGCTAAAATTAAGAAATGGCTTCTGAGCAAAGATTAAATCCAGGACACTACCAGGAAAACATGAAGATGAAGCCAAGGGTGTGACGGTAAAATCTTTTGCCAAGATTTTAGAAATGTCAAAAATGGTGCTTCTGAATACTTTTCAGTCAGAGGAAAGGCCCTTTAAAGAGATTAAGGGTGTGGCCAACAGATCTTAACCAAACAACCAGACTTCTAGGAAGCTTGAGGGTGTTGTCCCTCAGCAGTCTCAGCAGATGGCCAAGGTAGAGAAGGGCTTATCGCAAAGAGATTTTGAGATGTGGCTTTTATCTAGTGGGGTGAACCTCACTCTTGGTACCATATTCTTTATCAGTGTGTATATATATATATATATATATATATATTGTGTGTAAAGAGAATTGTTAGGGAATTTGACCTTATGCTTGTAGGAACTGGTTAAGCAGTCTCTGTAAGTTTGTTTGTTGTCCCCTTCTCTGGTGCTGGACCTTGAATTCTTTAGGGCAGGTAGTCAGAAAGGGAAGGTGGAATGGGGGAGAGTAAGAACAAGCTGGAACTCACAAGCCTGAACTGGAGCCCACAAGGCTGAATTGACACCCATCAGTTCTTATTGCCTCTGATCTTGGTAGAGTGGGTGTCCTGCAGGAACTGGGGGCTCTTCCTCAGCTAGTTAAAACACACACCTGGCCAGGGAGTTGGGGAAGGTGGAGCAGTTGCAGGACGAACTGCTACCTCATGCCAATGAAAAGTGATAATTTGTGTGAACTACAAAATGGTTGCTGTTTCACTTTTGCCCTCTATTTTTACAAAGAACCTCTTGTGTGGTCCACACGAACTGGAAACATATGAGAATGGGAATTATGGGAAGTGGAGTTCAGCCTCTCCAAATTTAGATATTACAAAACCACCTCACCAGTCTTTTATTTTGAAACTTTCAAACTGAAGCTAGTTTGAAAACAAAAAGTACATTGAATATCTGAAGGTCCTTCACCTAGATTCATCAATTGTTTTGCTTCATCTATAATTTCCCCACCCCCTTATTCCCATATATTGCTGAAACTTTGAAAAGTAACTTGTAGATATCGTGCTACTTTCCCCTTAAATGCTTCAGGGCTTATCTCCAAAGAATAAGGATTTTCTATATAATCTACATCACACACATGAAATTTACTATTCGTATAATAATATTACCCAGTATGCAATCCATACTCAAATTTTTCCAGCTTCTCCAATAATGATCTTTAGATACCATTTTGGTGAGCAGTCAATTTTGGTTAGCTAAAACAAAATACTTTCTCTATGCAAGGCACTGTTTAAGTGATTGGTTTAATAAATCTTTATCAAGCATTAATATGTACTAGGCACTTTGTACTTCAGTGAGCAAGACTGGTGAAAATCTCTGTCTCATGTAGCATATATCTATATATATACATACATATATATACATATGTGTATATACATGTGCAGCAAGCAAAATATTAAATAATTTCTATGTGGCACTGAAGACATTAAGTGCTGTGAGGATAGGGAAGGATAAAGCTGGCAAAGGGGGTTTGATATGCAAGTAGAGGAGAGAGCTGCAGTATTAAATTATGGTCAGAAATGCCTCACAGCAAGGTGAGTTTGAGCACAGGCTTGAAAGGGGCAAGGGAACATCCATGTGACTACCTGGGACAAGAACTTCAGGCAGAGGAAACTTTAGGCAAATACTCTGAGGTGGGAATACAGCTGACTAGTTTGTGGAATAGCAAGGAAGCTGGCTATAGACATACTGAAAAAGGAGAAGACTAGAAGGTGAGGTCACAGAGGAGGTGAGACCTGATTGTGTAGTGCCTCATGGGCCAGTATGGAGCTTTGGCTTTCACTCCTAGTGAGATGGGAACCATTGGAGGGTTTCAAACAGAGCAGTGAAATGATCTGACATTTTAACAGGATCCCTCTGACTGCCCATTGAGAGTAAACTGCAAAGGTATGAGGATGAGAGCTGGGAGACCAGTTGGTAGGCAATGATAAGAATCCAGGGGAGAGGTATTGGTAGCTTGGCCAAAGGTAAAACAGCAAAGATAGTGAGAAGTGATCAGAAGAGGTACTTTGAAGATAAAGCCAATAAGCGTAGTCATTGGGTTGGATGTGGGATGTGAAGGAAAAAGAGGAGTCTAGGATAACTCTAAGGCTTTGGGGCTGACCAATTGGAAGGGTGGAGTTTCATGAAGTGAGAGAGATTGTGGGAAGAACAGATTTTTTTTACTCACATTATACCCCCAACAACCTCAGGAGGTAGGGATTATTACCCATGTTTTACAGATGAAGAAAGCAAAACACAGATTAAGTAATTTGGTCAAGGCCACACAGCTAGTAAGTGGCAGTTTTGGGATTAAACCAAGCTTATCTAGTTCACCTAAGCACTGTGCAGTGTTGCCTCTTTGAGTTTTAGCTCCTATCTCCCTCGCTCTCTTCATTTCTTCTTTTCCCTCTTCCCTGTCTCTCCTTCTTTCATCAAACATTTATGTTGAAGGCATTGTGCTAGTCCTTATCCCAAGACCACAGTCTATATAGTTCTCTCTCTAAGGGAACCTGCTACCATGCAGATTTCCTTTTTATTGGTGTTCCTCAGGTTTCATCCTTATTTCACCTTGCTTATTACTTTAGCATTCTCTTTTGGTAATCCTGCCTACTCTTGAGGACCATCTGTAGCTAAAGACTCCTAATCTCCATTTCTAGCCCTAATTTCTCTTTTGAACTCCAATTCCTATCCATGACACCTATTGGATATCTTATTTATTTTTTAAACATAACGTGTAAACATGAATTTTCTTTTTTAAAAAATTTTTTATTAATTAAAAAAAATGACAAGAAACACAAACATTCCCAACACATGCATTCAGCAATTCACAATATCATCACCTAGTTGCATATTCATCATCATGATAATTTCCCAGAACATTAGCATCAATTCAGAAAAAGAAATAAAAAGACAACAGAAAAAAAAATTTTACAGGCCATACCCCTTACTGATCCCTTTCATTGATCAGTGCATTTCAAACTAAATCTATTTTAAAATTTGTTCCCCCTATTATTTATTTTTATTCCATATGTTCCTCCCATCTGTTGACAAGGTAGATAAAAGGAGCATCAGACACAAGGTTTTCACAATCCCACAGTCACATTGTGAAAGCTATATCATTATACAATCATCATCAAGAAACATCCGCTACTGGAACACAGCTCTACATTTTCAGGCACTTCCCTCCAGTCTCTCCATTACATCTTGGATAACAAGGTGATATCTACCTAATGCATAAGAATAACCTCCAGAATAACCTCTCGACTCTGTTTGGAATCTCTCAGCCATTGACACTTTGTCTCATTTCTCTCTTCCCCCTTTTGGTTGAGAAGGTTTTTTCAATCCCTTGATGCTGGGTCTCAGCTCATTCTGGGATTTCTGGCCCACGCTGCCAGGAAGATCCACACCCCTGGTAGTCATGTCCCATGTAGACAGGGGGAGAGGTGGTGAGTCTGCTTGCTGAGGTTCTCTTGGGGGTGACTCTTAGGCTTAATTTTAAGAAGGCTTGACCTATCCCCTGTGGGGTTAAGTTTCTTATGAACAAACCCCAAGACTTGGGGCCCAGCCTATAGCTTTGGTTGTCCACACTGCTTGTGAGAATATCAAGAATTCAACTTGGGGAAGTTGAGTTTTCCCCCGTTCTCACCATTCCCTGAAGGGGACTTTGCAAATACTTTTCCACTCACTAATCAAATCACTCTGGGATTCATCAGGGCATCACCTGGACAAACCAACAAAATCTCATGTCCTATACAAAGTTCCATGTACTTAAGGTATTCAATCAACTATCTACATGAGTTATATTAGGAGATGCACTAGTCAAAGTATAAATTTGTACCAAATAAACATTTTTTGCTTTAGTCTCACACATTAGTTGAAATTTTAAAATATTAATTACCATCTATTTTCAGCACACTGCAGTAATGACATTCTTTTGTTCTTCCTCATGCAAAAGCATTTTTTAAATTTGTACATTTAGTCACTATCATTATACACTCTAGGCATTCCTAGATTATACCATCTCAATCTTTATCGTCTATCTTTCTTTGTGATTTCATTTATGCCCCAGCCCTCCTCACTGTATCATTCTCATATGCAGCTTCATTCAGTGTTTTAACATAATTGTATTACAGTTAGGTAATATTGTGCTGTCCATTTCTGAGTTTTTATATTCAGTCCTGTTGCACAATCTATATCCCTTCAGCTCCAATTACCCAATATCTTACCCTATTTCTATCTCCTGATGGTCTCTGTTACCAAGGAAATATTCCAAGTTTATTCACTAATGTCAGTTCATATCAGTGAGACCATATAGTATTTGTCCTTTTGTTTCTGGCTAATCACACCCAGCATAATGTCCTTAAGGTCCATTCATGTTGTTACATACTTCATAACTTTATTCTGTTTTACAGCTGCATAATATTCCATCTTATGTAAATGTCACAGTTTGTTTAGCCAACTGTCTATTGATGGACATTTTGGCTGTTTCCATCTCTTGGTAATTGTTAATAATGCTGCTATAAACATTGGTGTGTAAATGTCCGTTTGTGTCCTTGGTCTCGTGTCCTTTGAGTACAGACAGCATGTAGATGGGTCCTGTTTTTTAATCCATTCTGCCAGACTATGTCTTTTGATTGGAGAGTTTAAGCCATTAACATTCAGTGTTATAACTGCATGGGTAGTACTTTCTTCTACTATTTTGCCTTCTGGATTTTATATGTCATATTTAATTTTCCTTCTTTTTACTTTTACTCATAGTCTTCCTTTCTACACTCTTCTCCACACCTCTCTCTTCTGTCTTCGTATCTGTGTGCAGTGTTCCCTTTAGTATTTCTTGCAGAGCTGGTCTCTTGGTCACAAATTCTCTCAGTGATTTTTTGTCTGAAAATGTTTTAATTTCTCCCTCATTTTTGAAGGACAAATTTTGCTGGATATAGAATTCTTGGTTGGCAGTTTTTCTCTTTTAATAATTTAAATATATTATCCCACTGTCTTCTCACCTCCATGGTTTCTGCTGAGAGATCTGTGCATAGTCTTATTGGGCTTCCCTTGTATGTGATGGCTTGCTTTTCTCTTGCTGCTTTCAAGATCCTCTCTTTCTCTTTGACCTCTGACATTCTGATTATTAAATGTCTTGGAATATGTCTATTTGGATCTATTCTCTTTGGGGTACGCTGCACTTCTTGGATCTGTAATTTTAAGTCTTTCATAAGAGTTGGGAAATTTTCAGTGATAATTTCCTCCATTAGTTTTTCTCCTCCTTTTCCCTTCTCTTCTCCTTCTGGGACACCCACAACACATATATTCGTGCGCTTCATATTGTCTTTCAATTCCCTGAGTCCCTGCTCATATTTTTCCATTTTTTTCCCTATAGTTTCTGTTTCTTGTCGGATTTCAGATGTTCCATCCTCCAGTTTAGAAATCCTATGTTCTGTCTCTCAAAATCTACCATTGTAGGTTTCCATTGTTTTTTTCATCTCTTCTACTGTGTCTTTCATTCCCATAAGTTCTGTGATTTGTTTTTTCAAACTTTCAGTTTCTTCTTTTCGTTCTTTCCTTGCCTTCTTTATATCCTCCCTCAATTCATTGATTTGGCTTTTGATGAGGTTTTCCATGTCTGTTCGTACATTCTGAATTAATTGTTTCAGCTCCTGTATGTCATTTGAATTGTTGGTTTGTTCCTTTGACTGGGCCATATCTTCAATTTTCCTAGTGTGATTTCTTATTTTTTGCTGGTGTCTAGGCATTTAATTACCTTAATTAGTTTATTCTGGAGATTGCTTTTACTTCTTTTATCTAGGGTTTTCTTGCTGGATGAATTTGTTGTCTATCTGTTCTTTGACATTCTGTTCAGCTTTATCTGGACCTTTAGCTTAAGTTTTGTTTAACAGAGAATTTTTCAGCTCTTGTTTTCTTGTTTCTTGCCCTGCTTGTGTGGTGCCTTTCCCCCACACACACTTAGGAGGGTCTACTTAGATATTATAGACCCCAACCAGATTTTCCCAGACCAAACTGGCCTCCTATCAGGAGGAAAGAGTCACCTGCATCGGTTTTCCCTGAGGGTGAGACCCAGCAGGTTGAAAGACTTTCCTGTGAAGTCTCTGGACTCTGTTTTTCTTATCCTGCCCTGTGTGTGGCGCTTGTCTGACTGCAGGTCCCACCAGCATAAGATGATGCGGTACCTTTAACTTTGGCACACCTCCCTGCTGGGGGCGTGGTGGAGACAGAGGAGAGGTTGTAGGGTGGTTTTAATGGCTTCAAATTACCAAGCCCTGGTGTCTGAATTCCTTGATGGAGGGATTGCACCTGGGTGGGGCTTCACCCCTCCCCTGGGGAAGGCACAAGCTCCAGATAAGCCCCCCCAAAAGCTCACTTCTGCCTATGCCTAGGGCAGTTGCAGCCTGAAAAGTCCTGTCCCTGTATCCAGAGGCAGTCAAGCCTTTGTAGATACACAGCCACAAAAACCTGTTTCCTTCTTTTTTTCCCCCTTTTTCTGTCAGTCCTGCCCCCTTGGTGCTGGGGCAAAAATGAGCAACCTCCACTTTGATCAGGTTCACCTAAGCTGGGGGCCTATTTTTAGTAGTCAGAATTTGTTAATTAGTTCCACAATTGGTGTTTGATTGTGCCCAGTCCCGGCTGCTGGTGAAGTCCTTTCCTTTACCCTCTGGGAAGCGGCCTTGAGTGAGGGGCACTGGCCGCTGCAGCTTTGGGTACTCACGATTCTGAGGGGTGCTTGCAGCCAGTCCAGGTGGTCCAGACTGGGGTACGCTGTGTGTCCAGTCACTATCGTAGCTCCAGGAGCTGTTCTGTACTGGTTCTGGTTATTTAGTAGTTGTTCTGGAGGACGAACTAAAATGCGCACATTGTTAAGCCGCCATCTTGAACATGAACATTCTTACCATATGATCATTCTATTCTTGATACACAATCAATAACTCACAACATCATCACATAGTTGTATATTCATCATCATGATGATCATTTCTTAGAACATTTGCATCAATTCAGGAAAAGAAATAAAAAGAAAACAGGAAAAAAATTCATCCATACAACCACTTACCCCTCCCTTTCATTGATCACTAGCATTTCAATCTACTAAATTTATTTTAACATTTGTTCCTCCTATTATTTATTTATTTTTAATCCATATGTTTTACTCATCTGTCCATAAGTAGATAAAAGGAGCATCAGACACAAGCTTTTCACAATCACACAGTCACACTGCGAAAGCTATATCATTATACGATCATCTTCAAGAAACATGGCTACTGGAACACAGCTCTACATTTTCAGGCACTTCCCTCCAGCCTCTCCATTATACCTTAACTAAAAAGGTGATATCTATATAATGCGTAAGAATAACCTCCAGGATAACCTCTTGAATTTGTTTGAAATCTCTCAACCATTGACACTTTATTATGTTACATTTCACTCTTCCCCCTTTTGGTCAAGAAGGTTTTCTCAATCCCATCATGCTGAGTCCCAGCTCATTCTAGGATTTTTGTCCCATGTTGCCAGGAAGGTTTATACCCCTGGGAGTCATGTCCCATGTAGAGAGGGGGAGGGCACCTACTGGATATCTTCACTTGGATTCCCTTCCAGTGCCTCAATACTATGTCACAACTGAGCTTATCTTTTCACCCCACACTTACACCTCCTCTTGAGCTTCCTATTCCAAAAATAGAGACTTGATTATGTTTTCCCATAGTTCACCACTCTCTAATAATGCCCCTATGCAAAATTTTTTATTTGGGCTCTTACTACTTCCCCTTCACATACTCTAGTTCTCATCTGTAAATAACTTCCTGCAGTTCCTCAAACTCATGCTTTCTTTCACTTCTGACCCCCTGTGCATGCTGTTAACTCTGACTAAAATACTTAAAATAGTTTACTTTACCATTCCTCTGCTGCTTTACTCACATCCTCATTTTTGGTGGCCCTTCTTGGGTCCCCAGACTGGGTTAGACACCCCTGCTCTATGCCCCTTTGGTAGGGCAATGGGAACGGAGAATGAGAGGTAAAGGGCGGGGGTTGGGGGGTGGGGTGTGGGGGTGGAATGCTGTCAGAAGTTTGAGCCCTGAACACAAGGTGGAGCTGCTGTGCAGCACATCCCACTAGTTCAATTCGCGGCTTGACTCCTTGACTGTTGAAACAAGCAGGTTGGTCAGGGGCCCTGGGTAGTTGAGTCATAGTCTAGGAGGGGTCCCCACTAACCGGGCCATCACTGGCCATATCTACTCTAAGGGACAATGCCCAAAGCATGGGAATATTCTGTCTTTATGTTTTCTATAAATAGACTGCTGTCTTTTTTTAGTTTAAGAGCCTGGGCTGAGTGATCAGTTCCATTGGCCCTTAGTGATGGCATCAGATCCACCTTTGATTCTCTCCCAGAGGCTGATCCTTAAACGAGAGGAGCAACAAGAACAGGGTAGTTTTAGTACTGAACTGGAGGGCAAGAATTGCTGGCTCTGCCACTGCCTGACTTGTGGGCCCAGATAAATTACTCCTACTCCCCTGCTAGTCCTTAATTCACCTGTGAAATGGGTATATAGTTTTTACTTATCTCAGCAGTGTGTTGGGAGGTATAATTAATGGAGGTTTAAGTACTTTGAGAGGCACAGATGAAAGGCCTTATATGCATACATATCATTATTATGATTAATGGTATATTTCTTCTTGAACCAGGAGACGGCCTTCTTGATTTAGGTCATTTAACTTCATCTCAGCCCATTCAGACAAGAGATCATTACCGTCTCCAGACTGACCATGTAAGAAACTTTTAATCCTTCAGAAATAAATCCACAGCCATCCCTCTCTTAGCCAGCCCTCTTTTGATATTCACCAAAAGGAACTCACTTGAAAAGTTGTAAGTTTATGTATCATGAATAATCTGTTTAATCTAAAATATTCCACAGCGTATAAAGGGAGAGGAGAAAATTGTTCATCATCATTAATTAGTATGTGCTGATTATCCCCTGCAACAGTCATACTTTTCCCAAACCACAGAGGAAACCCAGAAAATGATACCAGCAAGAGACTGATTTTCCAAGGTAAGAGTCGAAGCAATTTATTGGTGATGTGGCAAAGGCCCTGTTGGGTGAGGGGTTTCTTGGGAATCAGGACTCCCTGCCCCTAAGAAGATACCCGCTTTGCAGATCCTACCCAAACCCCTCCAGCCCCATCCTGCAGAACGTGATGCTTAGTATAGAGCATACCACAGGGCTGATGACCTGCCAGGCTTCCCTGGTAAGCCCTAGTAGAGGAATGTGCTGGCCTGGGAAGACAGGGAAACTGCATGGCCTCAGGCATGTTACCCAACCACACTTTCCTCCTGAGGGTAGCACTACTTCCCTATAAGGTGGTGATGAGGATTACAGGAGAGAAGACATGTGCAGTACTGTAGTGTCTGACTCTAATAGGTGTACAATACATTTTCTGTTCCCTTCCTTTCCCCCAGTGGCTCCAGGAGGGCTGATTATGTTTTTGTAAAACATCCAGGCAAATGCCCAGGGACTGTGAGCACGAAACAAGCTTCCAGGAGAGGCTGAGTCCTGTTGTTGCCTCATCTGTGTGAGGATGAGAAATGGGGCAGGCCCTACCTCCCCCACCCAGTAACCTAGTAAGAGGAACATCCCGGTACTTAGGTAGGAAGGCCTGGGGCTGAGGCCCTCATATCCTGATTCTAGAATCTTCCATCTAATTACTGCAGTGTTAATGGCACGAATTGATTGAAATGATTGAAGTCATAGAGCTTCTCAGAAGTGGGAAGGTTCAACAGTGTTGGTTTTTTTTTTTTTTAGTGGGTTATTTTTTTTGCCATTTTAAACTACACTGTAAAAGTCAGTCATATACTTGTTTTTGAAGCACAAGTAAGAGCATATTGGTATGAAAATTCATAGCAGTAGAAAAGATATTGCCAAATTGCCTTCCACAGAGGTTGTACCTATTTTTCCTTCAATTATCAGTATATGAGAGAGCCTATTTCCCCAATACTAAAATCATAGCATCTCTAAAAAGGTGAGATGGGAGAAGAGTAATTTGTTTTCATTTGCCTTCTTTAATTATGATTGAGTTTTACGTTAAAGTAGAGATACAAAGGACTTTGAGCTTTCAAAGGAGGATGAGGCAGGCTCAGTTAGAGGGGGTTTTGGAAAGATTCCTTGGAGATATTGGAATATGAGTTGTTTTTCTTTCACTCTGGTTTTGACATTTTATTGAAGTAAAACATGCATAGAGAAAAGTAAACCATAAGTGAAAAGCTCAGTGAATTTTCAGAAAACAAACACAGGTAGAGAAATATGGTATTACGAGCCTTTCAAAGCCCACTCGTGCCATCTGCAGGCTGCTATCTCTCCCCAAAGTTAACCACTATTTTCACATCTAACAGAATTGATTTTGTTTTTGATCATCATGTAATGGAATCATGCAAAATAATTTGGGGGGGAGGGGCATGGGCAGGCTCTGGGAATCGAACCTGGGTCTCCAGCATGGCAGTCGATTATTCTGCCTGCTGAGCCACCGTTGCACTGCTCTCAAATAAATTCTTATGTGTTGAGCTCCTTTCATTCAACATTACATTTCTGATTTTTATCCATGCCTATGCATACAGCAATAGCTTGTTCATTCTTATTGCTGTATAGTATTCTATTACATAAATATGTCACAGCTTATGTCTACTATAAGCTTGACAGACATTTGATAGTCCTGATGTTAGAATATTTTGAATAGTTACATGAATATTCTTGTAACACTTTTTACTGAGCATATGTGTGCATTTGTTGGTTATACACCTATGATCAGAATTGCTGGGTCATATGGTATATATAGGTGAAACTTGAGTAGATCAGGCCAAATGGTTTTTCAAAGTGGTTGTACCAATTGATCACTCCCACATGCTCCATATCCTCATCAACCCTTGATGTGGTTTTTTATTCATTCTGGAGACCATGGAGTGATATTTCTTTGTAATCTTAATTTTCATTTCCTTAATGACTGATGAAAATAAATATATTTCCCCCACTTTTATTGGCCATTTGGACATCCATTTTTGTGAAGACTTTATAATCCACTTTTCTTTTGCATTGCCTTTTTTCTTATTGGTTTATAATCTGAATCTTAGTATTTGTAAGTTTATGAGTACTTTGTTAAAATATGTATTGCAAATATCTTTTTCCACTCTATTTTGCCTTTTCACTCTCTTACAAGTGTTTTATTATTTTGACAACTTCTTAATTGTAATTGTTTCAGTTTGCTAAAGCTGCCGGAATGCAGTATACCAGAAATGGATTGGTTTTCATAAAGGTGAACTATTTCATTAAGTTGCAAGTTTTTTTTTTGAGAAGTATTAAATATTCTTCATTAATATATATAAACCACACTGAAATCCCTTTTGCTAATTAAAAGGCAATATTTCAGATACAGGGAATTTAAATTAGACTGACATAGTTAAGACTAAAAAGATAAAATGGACATTGCTACTTTGTCTTCAGCCCTTGCCTTTAAACAGGCTGATGAATACCAATTGAAACACAGGTGAATCTTGCTCTGTTTTGTGAGACAGGAAAAGGGTTTCCCTCATATTTAAACATGTTCATATACTGAGTCATATAAATCTAAATCGAAAGCCCATCTCCTATGGATTGTGGGTTAGCATTTACCATCTTTGTGAAAAGCTGAATATTATTAATTCAACTTAGTCTCAAGTCCAATCATTATCTCTAAAAGGGGAAACAGCAATAGCCCTCGCTGAACTGAATTACTATCAAACTTCTAAAACTTCTTTTGATCATATTTATTTAACTACAAGTCAATTTTACTTTACTGAGGACTGTCCAACAAACTTATTCTGTCAGCCTGAGGTCTGGTGAATGCGATCAATTTAAATATGGTATATGTGAAAATAAGACATTTCTGTTTTGTGATAATTAAGACTGGCCAACTCATTAGTAGCTTTTATTTGGGGGCGTGCATAGTCCGGGAATCAAACCCTGGTCTCCTGCATGAAACGTGAGCATTCTACCACTGAACCACTCGTGCACTCATGCAAAAAGCTATCATTAGTAGCTTTTTAGAAATAAGTTATCAAGTCTGCCCTTTCTGTTTTTCATTATTTTTTTTTAACATGGGCAGGCACTGGGAATCGAACCTGGGTCTCCGGCATGGCAGGTGAGAACTGTGCCAGTGAACCACCATGGCCTGCCCATGTTTCGTTATTTTAATTGTAAAAATATTTACTTCTCAAATGACAACTAAATGATGAAAATAAAAGACTATTTGAAGTGCAGTGAAGCAAAATATATCTACATACCTTTTTTTCCAGCAAAAGAAAAAACTCATATATATCATACCCGTTACCCCTCCCTCTCATTGACCGCTAGTATTTCAATCTACTGAATTTATTTTAACCTTTGTTCCCCCTTTTATTTGTTTCTTATTCATATTTTTTACTCATCTGTCCATACCATAGATAAAAGGAGCATCAGACACAAGGTTTTCACAATCACACATTCACATTGCAAAAACTATATGATTATACAGTCATCTTTAAGAAACATATCTCTTAACAAGAAATGAAAGAGCAATTTGAAAAACTAATAAAATCGATAAACTACTAGTATAATTAAACAAAAGGGAAAAATACCCAAATTATTGACTTTAAAGATATATAGTTAGTGCAAAAAATTTTGTTAATTATTAAAGAATTCCATGTGCAAATGTAAATCATGAAAAGAATAATGTTCTCAAAAAGAAAATAAATAAACAAAAAACCAAGGATCCAAAGTAAGAAAAAGAATATAAATAGACTAAAGCAAAATGCAATATATTATCAACAAACTTCAAAAGAAACAAACAAAAAACCCCACTTAAATGCTTAAATATTAAGTGTACAATAATTCCATTAGACAAATGGTTTCTAAATCATGAAATTCATTTTCATGATTTGCCTACTTCTTAACACCAGTGAAGATCATTTGTGTTCCAGCCTTGTGTCTTGGGATTCTCCAAATACTCTGTCAGTGTCTCCTTTCCCAGGTGATGGCTTTGGTATCTGTGTAGATTAGGCTCAGTCTTTTGCTTGCCTTTCTTTTCCATGGTGTGGCACTGGGCACTCTTCTGGACAAAAATCTTCTTGCCCTTCTCAACATCACTTATTTTGAATTTCATCACACATGCTACAAAGGTCACTGTTTGGAAGCCAATGTACTGCTCTCTAAGTCCAAGGACATGCTGCTGCAATTGCACTGTTATTAAATTGTTAAATTATTTTGTTGTTGAGTATTTTAAAGTGCTTTTTTTTAATTTTACAAATTTTGAAGTGTCTAGAACTTATTTCTATGCATGTATTCAGCAATGGACCAAATATTCTCCACATCTGAATCAAGACACCTCAAGACAGCATTAGCTGTATTTGTATTCAAATGCATCAAGTGGGAAGGTATCATTTTTTCCCCTCTCTTTTCCTGTCCAGGACATGCCCTGGGATCTGGGGTTCAGGTCTGGACACCATACTTTATGAGGCATATCAACAAAATTGAAGTGAGTTTGGAGATGACACCCCAGCTGGTAACTGGAATCTAAGTGACATCATACAGCTGAGGGCTCAGGGAAGGAAGACTTGGGGAATATGTGATTCCTGTCTTCAAGTATTTGAAAGCACAATGAAAGACAGTAGATCCAAGATCATACTAGGAAGCTGCTGCGAGATAGATCTTGATTTATTAGAAGGAAGATATTTCTAACAATCTGGGCTGTCTCATATGGAATAGACCACCTTGGGGGTGGATTCCCATCAACCAATGACTGAATGATCCCTTTTAAATCTCCAGAATGTATGCTTTTATGATCTAGAATTTGTCCAAATGAACAATTATTGTATAGAACATGTGGCAGTTTTCTATGAATAAGAATATTTGCTCAGTGGAAACAGTCCATAGCAATGCTCTGTAATATAAGATTTACTGTATTTTTCTGACTTCTGAGAACATAAGCCTGTGCTTTGTACTAAATACTGCTAAACCTGTGAGCACAAGCTTTAGTATTAAGCTGCTTTGCCAGATCCTTCAAAGTAGGAAAGTGAGGCCACAATGCAAACTCTTTTTTACAATCCCACAATCCTCTTGATCACTTTGGTCAGTGTAGGTAGGTAGGAGTTGCTGAAATAGATTGTCCAGATTACTTGGGTAAGTGATGCTGCTTGTATTAGTTTCCCAGAGTTGCTGCTACAATGTACCACAAACTGGGTGGTTGCAAACAACAGAAATGTATTGTCTTATAGTTCTGGAGGCTAAAAGTTGAAAAATCAAGATGTCAACAGTGCCATCCTCTTTCTTTCTTTCTTTTTTTTTTTTTTTTAGTATTTTTATTGAGAAATCTCCACACGCGTACAGTCCAATCATAGTATACAATCATTGGCTCACAATATCATCATGTAGTTGTGTATTCATTACCGTGATCATTTGCATCATTACAGAAAAAGAAATAAAAAGAAAAAAGAAAAAACTCATACATCCCCTCCCCTTACCCTTCCCTTGCATTGACCACTAATATTTCAGTATACCCAATTTTTTACGCTTTATCCCCCCTATTATTTATTTATCTTTATCCTTTTTTTGAAGTAATCTTTTATTTCATTTACTAATACAGTTTGTATATTAATATAGTCCCTTCCTTATGTTTTTTTATTAATTAAAAAAAAATTAACTAACACAACATTTAGAAATCATTCCATTCTACATATGCAATCAGTAATTCTTAATATCATCACATAGATGTGTGATCATCATTTCTTAGTACATTTGCATCGATTTAGGAAAACAACTAGCAAAATAACAGAAAAATATATAGCATGATAATATAGAGAAAAAATAAAAATAATAAAAATAAAAAATAAAAAAATATATAAAAAAGGAAAAAAAACAAAAAGCACACACAAACAAAAAGCTATAGCTCAGCTGCAGCTTCATACAGTGTTTTAACATAATTACATTACAATTAGATAGTATTGTGCTGTCCATTTTTGAGTTTTTGTATCTAGTTCTGTTGCACATTCTGTAACCCTTCAGCTCCAATTACCCATTGTCTTACCCTGTTTCTAATTCCTGATGGTCTCTGTTACCAATGACATATTCCAAGTTTATTCTCTAATGTCAGTTCACATCAGTGGGACCATACAGTATTTGTCCTTTAGTTATTGGCTAGTCTCACTCAGCATAATGTTCTCTAGGTCCATCCATGTTATTACATGCTTCATAAGTTTATTCTGTCTTAAAGCTGCATAATATTCCATCGTATGTATATACCACAGTTTGTTTAGCCACTCGTCTGTTGATGGACATTTTGGCTGTTTCCATCTCTTTGCAATTGTAAATAATGCTGCTATAAACATTGGTGTGCAAATGTCCATTTGTGTCTTTGCCCTTAAGTCCTTTGCGTAGATACCCAGCAATGGTATTGCTGGGTCGTATGGCAATTCTATATTCAGCTTTTTGAGGAACCGCCAAACTGCCTTCCACAGTGCTTGCACCATTTGACATTCCCACCAACAGTGGATAAGTGTGCCTCTTTCTCTGCATCCTCTCCAGCACTTGTCATTTTTTGTTTTGGAGATAATGGCCATTCTGGTGGGTGTGAGATAATATCTCATTGTGGTTTTGATTTGCATTTCTCTAATGGCCAGGGACATTGAGCATCTCTTCATGTGCTTTTTGGCCATTTGTATTTCCTCTTCTGAGAGGTGTCTGTTCAAGTCTTTTTCCCATTTTGTAATTGGGTTGGCTGTCTTTTTGTTGTTGAGTTGAACAATCTCTTTACAAATTCTGGATACTAGACCTTTATCTGATATGTCATTTCCAAATATTGTCTCCCATTGTGTAGGTTGTCTTTCTACTTTCTTGATGAAGTTCTTTGATGCACAAAAGTGTTTAATTTTGAGGAGTTCCCATTTATTTATTTCCTTCTTCAGTGCTCCTGCTTTAGGTTTAAGGTCCATAAAACCGCCTCCAATTGTAAGTTTCATAAGATATCTCCCAACATTTTCCTCTAACTGTTTTATGGTCTTAGACCTGATGTTTAGATCTTTGATCCATTTTGAGTTAACTTTTGTATAGGGTGTGAGATAGGGGTCTTCTTTCATTCTTTTGCATATGGATATCCAGTTCTCTAAGCACCATTTATTGAAGAGACTGTTCTGTCCCAGGTGAGTTGGCTTGACTGCCTTATCAAAGATCAAATGTCCATAGATGAGAGGGTCTATATCTGAGCACTCTATTCGATTCCATTGGTCGATATATCTATCTTTATGCCAATACCATGCTGTTTTGACCACTGTGGCTTCATAATATGCCTTAAAGTCAGGCAGCGCGAGACCTCCAGCTTCGTTTTTTTTCCTCAAGATGTTTTTAGCAATTCGGGGCACCCTGCCCTTCCAGATAAATTTGCTTATTCGTTTTTCTATTTCTGAAAAATAAGTTGTTGGGATTTTGATTGGTATTGCATTGAATTTGTAAATCAATTTAGGTAGGATTGACATCTTAACTATATTTAGTCTTCCAATCCATGAACACGGTATGCCCTTCCATCCATTTAGGTCTTCTGTGATTTCTTTTAACAGTTTTTTGTAGTTTTCTTTATATATGTTTTTTGTCTCTTTAGTTAAATTTATTCCTAGGTATTTCATTCTTTTAGTTGCAATTGTAAATGGAATTCGTTTCTTGATTTCCCCCTCAGCTTGTTCATTACTAGTGTATAGAAATGCTACAGATTTTTGAATGTTGATCTTGTAACCTGCTACTTTGCTGTACTCATTTATTAGCTCTAATAGTTTTGTTGTGGACTTTTCCGGGTTTTCGACGTATAGTATCATATTGTCTGCAAACAGTGATAGTTTCACTTCTTCCTTTCCAATTTTGATGCCTTGTATTTCTTTTTCTTGTCTAATTGCTCTGGCTAGAACCTGCAACACAATGTTGAATAATAGTGGTGATAGTGGACATCCTTGTCTTGTTCCTGATCTTAGGGGGAAAGTTTTCAATTTTTCCCCATTGAGGATGATATTAGCTGTGGGTTTTTCATATATTCCCTCTATCATTTTAAGGAAGTTCCCTTGTATTCCTATCTTTTGGAGTGTTTTCAACAGGAAAGGATGTTGAATCTTGTCAAATGCCTTCTCTGCATCAATTGAGATGATCACGTGAATTTTCTGATTTGATTTGTTGATATGGTGTATTACATTAATTTTCTTATGTTGAACCATCCTTGCATACCTAGGATGAATCCTACTTGGTCATGATGTATAATTCTTTTAATGTGTTGTTGGATACGATTTGCTAGAATTTTATTGAGGATTTTTTCATCTATATTCATTAGAGAGATTGGTCTGTAGTTTTCTTTTTTTGTAATATCTTTGCCTGGTTTTGGTATGAGGGTGATGTTGGCTTCATAGAATGAATTAGGTAGTTTTCCCTCCGCTTCGATTTTTTTGAAGAGTTTGAGGAGAGTTGGTACTAATTCTTTCTGGAATGTTTGATAGAATTCACATGTGAAGCCATCTGGTCCTGGACTTTTCTTTTTAGGAAGCTTTTGAATGACTAATTCAATTTCTTTACTTGTGATTGGTTTGTTGAGGTCATCTATTTCTTCTTGAGTCAAAGTTGGTTGTTCATGTCTTTCCAGGAACCCGTCCATTTCATCTAAATTGTTGTATTTATTAGCGTAAAGTTGTTCATAGTATCCTGTTATTACCTCCTTTATTTCTGTGAGGTCAGTAGTTATGTCTCCTCTTCCATTTCTGATCTTATTTATTTGCATCCTCTCTCTTCTTCCTTTTGTCAATCTTGCTAAGGGCCCATCAATCTTATTGATTTTCTCATAGAACCAACTTCTGGCCTCATTGATTTTCTCTATTGTTTTCAATTTCATTTATTTCTGCTCTAATCTTTGTTATTTCTTTCCTTTTGCTTGCTTTGGGATTAGTTTGTTGTTCTTTCTCCAGTTCTTCCAAGTGGACAGTTAATTCCTGCATTTTTGCCTTTTCTTCTTTTCTGATATAGGCATTTAGGGCAATAAATTTCCCTCTTAGCACTGCCTTTGCTGCTTCCCATAAGTTTGATATGTTGTGTTTTCATTTTCATTTGCCTCGAGTTATTTGCTAATTTCTCTTGCAATTTCTTCTTTGACCCACTCGTTGTTTAAGAGTGTGCTGTTGAGCCTCCACGTATTTGTGAATTTTCTGGCACTCCACCTATTATTGATTTCCAACTTCATTCCTTTATGATCCGAGAAAGAGTTGTGTATGATTTCAATCTTTTTAAATTTGTTAAGACTTGCTTTGTGACCCAGCATATGGTCTATCTTTGAGAATGATCCATGAGCACTTGAGAAAAAGGTGTATCCTGCTGTTGTGGGATGTAATGTCCTATAAATGTCTGTTAAGGCTAGCTCATTTATAGTAATATTCAGATTCTCTATTTCTTTATTGATCCTCTGTCTAGATGTTCTGTCCATTGATGAGAGTGGCGAATTGAAGTCTCCAACTATTATGGTATATGAGTCTATTTCCCTTTTCAGTGTTTGCAGTGTATTCCTCACGTATTTTGGGGCATTCTGGTTTGGTGCATAAATATTTATGATTGTTATGTCTTCTTGTTTAATTGTTCCTTTTATTAGTATATAGTGTCCTTCTTTGTCTCTTTTAACTGTTTTACATTTGAAGTCTAATTTGTTGGATATTAGTATAGCCACTCCTGCTATTT
Source organism: Tamandua tetradactyla (assembly GCF_023851605.1). NCBI lineage: Eukaryota > Metazoa > Chordata > Mammalia > Pilosa > Myrmecophagidae > Tamandua > Tamandua tetradactyla. Next base: position 49,073,384 of record NC_135334.1, on the reverse strand, counting down.
TCTGGTTGTTATTTGCATGAAATATCTTTCCCCAACCTTTCACTTTCAACCTATGTTTATCTTTGGGTCTAAGATGTGTTTCCTGTAGACAGCATATAGAAGGATCCTGTTTTTTAATCCATTGTGCCAATCTATGTCTTTTGATTGGGGAATTCAGTCCATTGACATTTAGTGTTATTACTGTTTGGATAATATTTTCCTCTACCATTTTGCCTTTTGTATTATATATATCATATCTGATTTTCCTTCTTTCTACACTCTTCTCCATACCTCTCTCTTCTATCTTTTTGTATCTGACTCTAGTGCTCCCTTTAGTATTTCTTGCAGAGCTGGTCTCTTGGTCACAAATTCTCTCAGTGACTTTTTGTCTGAGAATGTTTTAATTTCTCCCTCATTTTTGAAGGACAATTTTGCTGGATATAGGAGTCTTGGTTGGCAGTTTTTCTCTTTTAGTAATTTAAATATATCATCCCACTGTCTTCTAGCTTCCATGGTTTCTGCTGAGAAATCTACACATAGTCTTATTGGGTTTCCCTTGTATGTGATGGATTGTTTTTCTCTTGCTGCTTTCAAGATCCTCTCTTTCTCTTTGACCTCTGACATTCTAACTAGCAAGTGTGTTGGAGAACGCCTATTTGGGTCTATTCTCTTTGGGGTGCACTGTACTTCTTGGATCTGTAATTTTAGGTCTTTCATAAGAGTTGGGAAATTTTCCGTGATAATTTCTTCCATTAGTTTTTCTCCTCCTTTTCCCTTCTCTTCTCCTTCTGGGACACCCAAAACACGTATATTTGTGCGCTTCATATTATCATTCAATTCCCTGATCCCCTGCTCAAATTTTTCCATTTTTTTCCCTATAGTTTCTGTTTCTTTTTGGAATTCAGATGTTCCATCCTCCAGTTCACTAATTCTAGCCTCTGTCTCTTGAAATCTACCATTGTAGGTTTCCATTGTTTTTTCCATCTTTTCTACTTTGTCCTTCAATCCCATAAGGTCTGTGATTTGTTTTTTCAGAGTTTCCATTTCTTCTTTTTGTTCAGCCCATGCTTTCTTCATGTCCTCCCTCAATTTATTGATTTGGTTTTTGAAGAGGTTTTCCATTTCTGTTCGTATATTCAGAATTAGTTGTCTCAGCTCCTGTATCTCATTTGAGCTATTGGTTTGTTCCTTTGACTGGGCCATATCTTCAATTTTCCTGGTGTGATCCATTATTTTTTGCTGGTGTCTGGGTTTTAATGAGATTTCCCAGGGTTTGGGACCCAGCAGATTGAAAGGCTTTCCTGTGAAGTCTGTGGGCTCTGTTTTTCTTATCCTGCCCAGTATGTGGTACTCGTCTGTCTGCGGGTCCCACCAGTAAAAGATGCTATGGCTCCTTTAACTTTGGAAGACTCTCGCTGTGGGGGAGGGTCGCCAGCCGATGTGGCTTGGGGGACTGCCAATTCAAATCTCCCAGCCGGCCCGGGAAGCCACGCGTGGGGGTGGGCGCCGGCCGCCGTGGCTTGGGGTAGTGCCAATCCAAATCTCCTAGCTGGCCCAGGAAGCCGCGCATGGCGGGGGGGCACTGGCCGCCGCGGCTTGAGGGACCACTGATCCAAATCTCCCAGCCAGCCCGGGAAGGAGGGAGGGAGGGATTCCAGCCGCCAGCCGCCACGGCCCGGGGAAGCGCGTGCCTCTCGGGGACCTCACTGCAGTGGATTCTCTTAGCCGGTTCAGCCATTCCAGAATGGGGTACGCTGTGTTTATGTTCTCTGTCGTGGCTCCAGGAGCTGTTCTGTACTGTTTCTATTTCTTTAGTAGCTGTTCTGGAGGAGGAACTAAGACCCGCGCGTCTTACTAAGCCACCATCTTCTCCGGAAGTCCTTTATCCTTATTTTTTTACTCATCTGTCCATACCCTGGATAAAAGGAGCATCAGACACAAGGTTTTCACAATCACAGTCACATTGTCTTCAAGAATCAAGGCTACTGGAACACAGTTCAACAGTTTCAGGTACTTTCCTCTAGCCATTCTAATACACCATAAACTAAAAAGGGATATCTATGTAATGCATAATAATAACTTACAGGATAACCTCCTGACTCTGTTCGAAATCTCTCAGCCACTGAAACTTTATTTTGTCTCATTTCTTAATCCCATGATGTCAGGTCCTGGCTCATCCTGGAAGTGCTGTCCGATGTTGCCAGGGAAATTTACACCTCTGGGAGTCATGTTCCATGTGGAGGGTGGGGGGTGGCAGTGAGTTCACTTCATACTCTCTCTTAAATGCCCTGGGAAAGAATCTTTGCCTCTTCCTCCTGTCTGGTAGTTGCTAACAATCCTCAGCATTCCTTGACTTGCACCTGCATTACTCCAATTTTTGCCTCAATCTTCACATGACTGTCTTGCTTCTGTATGTGTCTGCATCTGTTTTTTCCACTTCAAAAGATACCAGACAGGGTGGGCCATGGTGGCTCAGCAGGCAGGAATGCTTGCCTGTGATGCCAGAGGACTTGGGTTCGATTCCCGGTGCCTGCCCATGTGAAAAAAAAAAAAAAGAGAGAGATACCAGACATTGGATTAGGGCCTACCCTACTCCAGTATGAACTCATCTTAACAAATTACAGCTGCCAAGATCCTATTTCCAAATAACGTCACATTCTGAATTCTGGGTGGACATGAGTTTTGTGGGGGACACTATTCAACTTAGTACACAGATCATCACACCAGTTAGAGGATTTTCAGGTCCTTGGGGAAATGCTCTGAGGAGCAAAGATACCCAGACAGTGGAGGCCTGGGATTAGCTATGGACCCTAAAGACCACTTCAGTCTATTGGGGGCTTAATCAGACTTCACTTCTTTGTGTCCATTTCCTGATTTGTGAAATGGAGGTGGTGATCACCATATTTGGCTCATGAGATCCTTTTGAGTATTAAAGGAGTTGATACAGTTGTGTCCTATAGGTCTTACTGCAACTTTACGTTGTTTTGACTTCAGAAGAAAAATGAAACAAACTTAGAAAAATACTTTTTAAAATTAAATTAAATTAATTAAAGCACTTCAGTGCCTGGCCTAAAGAAAGGATGATTCATAGTTTTGAAAATTCTGGTTTGCTGAGAAGCAAACTCTGAATCTCACTAAGTGGTTTTAAGATGTATGAGGAAGAAGAAAAGAAAACTAAAGTCCCAGTTTTCTCTCCTGCAGCACCTGTTGAACTTGTTCTTCTCCTAAGCTAGTGGTCCTCAAACTTGAAGAGTGCTTTTTATCTGGAGGGCTTTTTAAAACAGGTCACTGGGCTCCACACCCAGAGCATCTGATTCACTAAGGATGGGATAGAGTCCCTGAATTTGCTTTTCTACCAAGATCTAAGGTGATGCAGACACTGTTGATCCAGGGACTGTACTTTGAGAATGACTATTTTAAAGGCAGTGGATACAAGAAGCTGGTCCGATCTTTCTGTGTCTCCATCTTCTTGAGGAGAGAGAGGATTAGGAGGCAGGGCCAGAACATACTCTTATCTTTGCACAGGCAGGCTGTGGGAAACTTCTGAAGGCATACACAAATCTAAGAAACACACTCATTGAGATGTGACCATTGACATGTTAGAAATACACATGTAACCTCTTACTACTATAAATAATCTGAGAGTACATATTGTCAACATAGTTTGAAATGTTCATTCCCTTCATGGGCTGGAAAAAGAGGGTGTGTGGAGATATTTATTTTTTGTGGTGCTACTTGAACTAATCTCACCCAGAATGAGTCAAAAAAGGGGGAAGCTAGTGTTGTAAGGGCCACATCCCAGGTAACAAAGGGGCAGGCAAGTATTTGGTGTTTTTTTCCTAACAAATGTTATACCTTTTTATCTTCTATTTTGGGATACTTACTCGACCCTTTCAGCTTCAAAGGACTCTGTAAGAAGTAATATATCCTTACAACAGTTGTAGGAGGAAGTGGGTGTAATTTCCATTTTTTTTGGTTACACTGAGGTAGTAAGGTTGTAATATGTCTGAAGGCATGGAAAGAGACCTTGCGGCTTTCTGATACCTCGGTCTTTTACCAGGTCTTGCTTTTTTAAAAAAAAGAGATTCACATTTGGGGGATCAAGAGTATTCTTGTTAGCAATAATAGGTACCATATATTAACAGCAACCAGGTACCATATAACATGCTCTGCATACCCTGTCTATTTAGTTCTTCCAATAACCCCATGTAGTTTATGAGATTATCATCCATACTTCATGGATAAGAAATGAAGACTGGGAGGTGGGCATTGTTCAAGATAACACACCTAGTTCGTGAGAGTGCTGGGATCTGAAATTAGGTCTAATTTACTCCAAATCCTTTACCCGTGCCACCACATCCTCATGCCTCGTATGAATCATGAGAGGTTCTGAAGGACAAGAGCTTTGTTTCTGAGCACCATTGGATAGTAAACAACACTGCTGCAGCCCAGCGCTTAGCATAGATCCTGATTCTCAGTGGATACTGAGTAAATATTCATTAAATAAATGAATAAACAATGGATGGCTTTGGGAACTTTCTGAAGAAGTGCATTGAAAAGAAATAAGGCAGCTTCATCTAGTTCTGTAAGTTGCAGATATAATTTTGGTGCCCAGGAATGAGGGAAAACCCCAATGCATCCATGGTGCTCTAAAGTGGGAACAAGATGTGGTACACAAGGACTTCTGTCACCTAACTCTAGGTGGCGTCACACAGTCTGTTTCAATCCCCCTGTAGTCCTTCTGCAAGCTTTCACCCAAATAAGCTTTTCCTAAACTTAACTCCAGCTTAAAAATAACAAATCAGTTTACTGAAACATGGAAAAGGGAAAAGGAAAAAGCAGATAGATATTGCCAGTTGGCCAGCTTCCATTTGCCAGCGCTAATCATTGTGTGAAAGACTGACGGGCCTTGTCGCACTTCCTTTTTGAAGAGGGTGTGCTAATGGCTTCTCCTGGACAATGTTTTAGTTAAATGAGTTACCATACTTTTTGTCCCAGGAAAGCTGGAGAAATAGTATCATGATTTGAGATGTGACGCCGACAGAATGGGGTGATGTCTACTACAGCAGCACAGTCTGTGACAAGGACTCTCTCTTTGATAGTGCCTCCCTAACTTATGTCCATCAGAGCAGAGCCATCTTTGCACCTGTCTCCTTCCCTGTGTTTATCTCTCATTGCCTTATTCTCCTCTCAGACCCAAGCATTGGAGAAGAGGTCTATCCATTATTGGCTTAATGACAATGTAGGGATGACTTGCCTAAAATTATTTTTGATTAAATATATATTTGAAGTCCAAACATGCTTCCTGTTTGTACCATGGTCTTATCTTTTATTTTTAAAAGGAGGGAGAACTTTTGCAGAGCGAAAATCCCCTCATTTTCTTGCCCTTTTCTTTCCAATTTCCAAGGTTAGGAAATCACAAATATAACTTATGAAGTATCTTCTACAACCACTAAAGACCAGAGGTCACACATTTCCATTGTGGTCTATGAGAATGGTGCTCTCTGGGTGGATGTATACAGCTTGCTCTAGGGAATGTATAGGCTTTCTGACCTTCTCCCTATAAATATAAACTTAGTTCTGTGCTCAGTCCAGTGATTTCTGAATTCATTTTCTGTTTCTGATATAAGTCTCTGCCTAGAATTCTACTAGAAGGACAAAATATTCATCATGTAATCCTGTCTTTTTGCCATCTCAAGTTTTGTGACTTTTCCTAAGTCACTCTTATCCCCTCTTTATCTTTCCCCAGTATATGATAGTAGGAGTTTACATGGCTGAGACTAAAGATGCCTGGGTTTGCGGGGATGAGTCTGGGGTTGGACTTCCTGAGACTGCCTTCAAACAGAGAGCTTGAGCCCTTAATACCATAAGTTTTACAGGGATACTCTCTTATAAGTACACCCTGCATAGGCTTTAGAGTCTGCTGTTCTAAGTTATTTCTATTTTTTTTTCTTGATTTCCTCCCTAGATTGCACATTAGTAAAGTGTATAGAAACAGTACTGATATTTGCATGTTGATGTTGTACCCTGCCAGTTTTCCGAATTTATTAGCTCTAGTAGCTTTGTTGTAGATTTTTCACGACTTTCTATATGTAGGATCATAGCATCTGCAAATAGTGAAAGTTCTCCTTCTTCCTTTCCAATTTGGATGCCTGTTATTTCTCTTGCTTGCCTAATTGCTCTAATTAGAACTTTCAGCACAGTGTTGCATAACAGTGATGACAGTGGACATTCTTGTCTTTTTCCAGATCTTAGAGGAAAAGCATTCAGTCTTTTGTCATTGAGTATGATGTTAACCGTAGGTTTTTTTTTTTTTTTTTAATTTTTTTATTAATCAAAAAAAAGAAAAGAACTTAACACAACATTTAGAAATCATTCCATTCTACACATGCACTCAGTAATTCTTAGTATCATCACATAGATGTATGATCATCATTTCTTAGTACATTTGCATCGATTTAGGAAAAGAACTAGCAAAACAGCAGAAAAAGATATAGAATGTTAATATAGAGAAGAGAATTAAAATAATAATACTAATAATATATATATATATATAAAGGAAAAAGAAAAAAACAAAAACAAAAGATACAAACACACAAACAAACAAAAAACCATATTTCAGGTGCAGCTTCATTCAGTGTTCCAACCTAGTTACATTACACTTAGGTATTATTGTGCTGTCCATTTTTGAGTTTTTGTATCTAGTCCTGTTGCACAGTCTGTATCCCTTCAGCTCCAATTACCCATTATCTTACCCTGTTTCTAACTCCTGCTGGTCTCTGTTACCAATGATATATTCCAAGCTGATTCTCCAATGTCGGTTCACATCAGTGGGACCTTACAGTATTTGTCCTTTAGTTTTGGGCTAGACTCACTCAGCAAAATGTTCTCTAGGTCCATCCATGTTATTACATGCTTCATAAGTTTAGTCTGTCTTAAAGCTGCATAATATTCCATCGTAGGTATACGCCACAGTTTGTTTAGCCACTCGTCTGTTGATGAACATTTTGGCTGTTTTCATCTCTTTGCAATTGTAGATAATGCTGCTATAAACACTGGTGTGCAAATGTCCGTCTGTGTCTTTGCCCTTAAGTCCCTTGAGTAGATACCTAGCAGTGGTATTGCTGGGTCGTAATCCATTCTGCCATTCTATGTCTTTTGATTGGGAAATTCAGTCCATTAACTTTTAGTATTATTACTGTTTGGATAATATTTTCCTCTACCATTTTGGCTTTTGTATTATATATATCATATCTGATTTTCCTTCTTTCTACACTTTACTCCATACCTCTCTCTTCTGTCTTTTCATATCTGACTCTAGTGCTCCCTTTAGTATTTCTTGCAGAGCTGGTCTCTTGGTCACAAATTCTCTCAGTGACTTTTTGTCTATAAATGTTTTAATTTCTCCTTCATTTTTGAAGGACAATTTTGGTGGATATAGGAGTCTTGGTTGGCAGTTTTTCTCTTTTAGTAATTTAAATATATCATCCCACTGTCTTCTAGCTTCCATGGTTTCTGCTGAGAAATCTACACATAGTCTTATTGGGTTTCCCTTGTATGTGACAGATTGTTTTTCTCTTGCTGCTTTCAAGATCCTCTCTTTCTCTTTGACCTCTGACATTCTAACTAGTAAGTGTCTTGGAGAACGCCTGTTTGGGTCTATTCTCTTTGGGGTGCGCTGCACTTCTTGGATCTGCAAATTTAGGTCTTTCATAAGAGTTGGGAAATTTTCAGTGATAATTTCTTCCATTAGTTTTTCTCCTCCTTTTCCCTTCTCTTCTCCTTCTGGGACACCCACAACACGTATATTTGTGCGCTTCATATTGTCATTCAGTTCCCTGATCCCCTGCTCAAGTTTTTCCATTCTTTTCCCTATAGTTTCTGTTTCTTTTTGGAATTCAGATGTTCCATCCTCCAGTTCACTAATTGTAGCTTCTGTCTCTTTAGATCTACCATTGTAGGTATCCATTGTTTTTTCCATTTTTTCTTCTTTGTCCTTCACTCCCATAAGTTCTGTGATTTGTTTTTTCAGATTTTCTATTTCTTCTTTTTGTTCAGCCCATGTCTTCTTCATGTCCTCCCTCAATTTATTGATTTGGTTTTTGAAGAGTTTTTCCATTTCTGTTCGTATATTCAGCATTAGTTGTCTCAGCTCCTGTATCTTATTTGAACTATTGGTTTGTTCCTTTGACTGGGCCATATCTTCAATTTTCCGAGCGTCATCCATTATTTTCTGCTGGTGTCTGGGCATTTGATCAGATTTCCCTGGGTGTGGGACCCAGCTGGTTGAAAGGTTTTTCTGTGAAATCTCTGGGCTCTGTTTTTCTTTTCCTGCCCAGTAGGTGGCGCTCGTGGCGCTCGTCTGTCTGCACGGCAGTCGGCCCGGGAAACCGCGCGTGGAGGCGGGGGTCGCTGGCCGCTGCGGCTTGGGAGAGTGCCGGTCCTAATTGCCCAGCTGGCCCGAAACGCCAAGCGTGACGGGAGGGCCGCGCTATCCAACGTTCCCAGTCAGACCGGGGAGCCACGTGCGTGGAGGGGACCCCAGTCGCCAGCCGCCCCGGCCGGGAAAATGCGCGCCCCTCGGGTATCTCACCGCAGCGGATTCTCCCTGCCCGTTCAGCTGTTCCAGAATGGGGTACGCTGTCTTTTTGGTCTCTGTCGTGACTCCGGGAGCTGTTTCGTATTGTTTCTGTTTCTTTAGTTGCTTTTCTGGAGGAGGAACTAAGACCCGCGCGTCTTACTAAGCCGCCATCTTCTCCGGAAGTCAACCGTAGGTTTTTTATATATGCTCTTTATCATGTTGAGGGCGTTTCCTTCTATTCCTGTCTTTCTAAGTGTCTTTTTTTCTTTCTTTTCTTTTTTGGCATGGGCAGGCTCTGAGAATCAAACCTGGGTCTCTGGCATTGAAGTTTTTCATCAAGAAAGGATACTAGATTTTGTCAAATGCCTTTTCTGCATCAATCAATATAATCATGTGGTTTTTCCCTTTTGATTTGCTAATGTGGTGAATTACATTAATTGATTTTCTTGTGTTGAACTACATTTGCATACTTGTGATAAAATCCACTTGTCATGGTGTATAATTATTTTAATGTGCTGTTAGGTTTGATTTGCAAGTATTTTGTTGAGCATTTTTGCATCTATATTCATCAGAGAGACTGGCCTGTAATTTTCTTTTCTTGTTGTATCTTTATCAGGCATTTGTATTAAGGTGATGTTGGCTTCATAGAATGAGTTAGGTAGTGTTCCCCTCTTGTTTTAGTTTGTAAAAGCTGCCAGAATGCAATATACCAGAAACGGAATGGCTTTTAAAAAGGGGACTTTATTAAGTTGCAAGTTTACAGTTCTAAGGCTGTGAAAATATCCAAATTAAGGCAAGCTTATAAAAATGTGCAAATTAAGGCATCCAGGGAAAGATTCCTTGGTTCAAGAAGGCCAATGATATTCAGGGTTTCTCTCTTAGCTAGAAAGGCACATGGTGACAACTTCTAGCTTTCTCTCCAGGCTTATTCAATGACTTCCCTGGGGGTGTTTTCTTTCTGATCTCTGGCTGTGTGGGCTTCATTGGTTCTGTTGGCTCTCTAGCTTTTTCCAAAATGGTTCCCTCTTAAAGAGCTCCAGAAAGCAACCCCACTTCCATGGGTATAGATGCAGCTCCATGGAAACCATCTAATCAAAAATTACCACCCACAATTGAGTGGGGCACATCTCCGTGGAAACAATCAGAAAGATCCTTCCTGCCCAGCAATATTGAATAAGGATTAAAGAACATGGCTTTTCTGGGGTACAAAATAGCTTCAAACGGGCACACCCCTCTTCAGTTTTTTTGAAGAGTTTGAGTAGGATGTTATTAATTCTTCTTGGGATTATTGGTAGCCTTCATCTCTAAGGCCATCTGGTTCTGGGCTTTTCTTACCTAATTTCCCTAACTGGACCCTTCTAGTACAATGCTGAATAGAAGTGGCAAGAGTGAACATCCTTGTCTTGTTCCTGATTATAGAGGAAAGCATCCAGTCTCATCATTAGATATAATGTTAATTGTGGGTGTTATGTAGATCCCTTTTATCAGATTGAGGAATTTCCCTTGTATTCCTAGTTTGTTGAATGCTTTTATAAAGAAAGCATTTTCTTTTGAAAGAAAGAAAGGTTTTCTTTGAAGTACTTTTCTTCTACCTATTTAGATGATCATATGTTTCCCCCCTTTATTCTGTTAACATGATAATGTAACAGTGATTGATTTTTAGATGCTAAACCTGGGATTAATTCCATTTGGTCATGATATATAATCCTTTTTATGTTTTGCTGGGTTTGGCCAGTCCTCTTTTACCTGCTACAGACACATCTCACAGGCTCTTTCTCTACCTTAAAACAAACCTTCTGTGGTGGTACTGGATAACATGTCGTAGCTGAGAAATTAGGTTTTATGTGATGATTTTGATTACTGAATTATATTCAATTTTGTTTTCTGGGATATTTTCCACATTTGAAGCACAAGTTAAGCACTGAGATGCTGCTTCTGTCTCCACCTGTGTGTGTGAGCTGCATGCTGGGGAAATACATTTGAATTTAGTGAGCCAATGTACCATATCTCCTAGGACCAGCCTATTTTTAAAAATTATAAGCTCTAATTTTTGGCCTACGAAACATGGCCTCTATGTGTTTGTCATTGTAGCTAAGCCATCCAGATCTCAAACCCAAGCCACCTTACCATCCTATAACATGAATCATGTCTTAGTTTGCCAGGTCTGCTATAACAAATACTACAAAATGGTTGGCTTAATCCATAGGAATTTATTGTCTCGCTAGACAGTTTTGTAGGCAAGAAGTCCAAAATCAAGAGGTTGGAAAGATCATGTATTCTCTGAAGTCTGTAGCATTCCAGTGATGACTTGCTAGCAGTCTAAACTCAGTCTCTGCCTCCATCACATGGCAGTCTGTCTCCTCCTGTCTTTTCCTACTGCTTTGTTCAAATGTCTTCTGTTTATAAAGACTTCAGTCATGATGGATTAAGGCACACCTTGATTCAGCTTTGCCTCATCTTAACAAATAACATCTAGAAATACCCTGTTTTCAAAAGTGGGCTCACATCTACAGGTCTGGGGATTAGGACTTGAAAATGTCTTTGTGGCAGACATGATCCAACTCTTAACAGCCCACCATCCACAGCTGTGACTGGGGGAGGGGTTATCTGGCTCAAAGTAGATGTTCCTCCACCTCAGACTTAATTTTTCTACTTTGTCCAGCTTTTTTTTTCCTTCTGTTATTTTTGTTTGTTGTCTAAACACTAAAAAATAATTCAAGACTCTTAAACCTGAGGTTTGAAAATTCATCATAGGCACTACTTGGTGACATACTGGATTACCCCAATTATAAGACAAAGCCCAAAATGTACTCACAGTGAAAGAAAAGTAGTCACTAAATCATCCTGGAGCAAATGAATAGATGTTATCATAGGAGAATAAAAGTTAGGTTTGGAATGAAATCAATCTGATTTAAGCCTCAAAGTTTTTGACTTTCTGCATTAAGCACCATCATTATATATTGTTGTTTTCTAGGTATAGGCCAGGGAATAAATATACTGGCTCTCCATGGAATTTATAGATTTCTAGGCTGTTCCATCCCCTGCATGTCTTCACTCATTTTGGAATGTCAAGGAGGCTGGATTTAAGCAGTAGGTGTTATATGTCTTCCTGATAAGCTTTGGAGACAGTTTCATAGTCAGGCATAAAATGGTGTTTTTCATAACCTGAACTGATCCTGCCCCATTTCTTGAAGAAAACTTCCAAATGGTATCCACATGCCCAGAAGTAGCTATGCCCATGAATGAACAGGAAGACAGGCTCTCCCTAACCTTCCCTCAGAGAAGTGTGATACAGGAGTGGGGTGTGCAAAATTGGAATTTTAGCAGCAGACGAATTCGAGTTCCATGTCTCTTACTAGATGCTGACCTTGAGGGATTTACTAAAATTGGAAAATGGATCTCTATTTCCCTCTCAGAAAAATGGTATGATTGAACTTACCTCAAATGAGTGTACATAAGATTTATTTTTTTATTTTATTTTTTTAACATGGGCAGGCACCAGGAAACGAACCTGGGTCCTCTGGCATGGCAGGCAAGCATTCTTGCCTGCTGAGCCACCATGGCCAGCCCTGTACATAAGATTTTTAACAAGGAGTTGAACTTCCGATAAATTTTGATTGGCTTCCTTTTCTTCCTTCAGTTGAGCAAAACATGTTCTGTAGCTATAGACCCAAAAAGAGTAACAGCACATGGTACTTTGGGGATAGTATCCATGAAACCAGATAAGGCCACGTTGTGGCAAGGTTGAGTATAGACTCTGGTGCCAGAAAGCCTAGGCTTCAGGCCATGCTCTGGCTCTGCTACACATTAGTTATGTGGCCTAATACGGACCATCTAATCTCTCTAAGCCCCCGTTTCCTGATTTCAACAAATAGGTTGTAATAGTAATTCACACCAAGGTACAACCAAAGAAGTGCTTTGGTGTGAATTACTATTACATACATTTTTTTGAAATGAGAAACTTATATATGAGGGTCCCTTTGGAACTTATAAATGAAGGTTCAAGCTTCCTGCGTGGGTGGACCAAGTATTCAGTATTTTGCCTTTCCCAGCTCTTCTTTGCCCAGAATACTCCTTGCATTCCTCTGCTATGCTGGCCGGAGCATAGCCTAGGGCTGGGATGGTGACCATGAACCATTCATTATGGCATAGTTGCCCACTCTGTACCCTGTAGTGCTTATCAGCTTCGGACCTGGGTCAGTCACACCTATGTTGAGTCTCATCACTTATAGCTGGTGACTGTGGTAATTGACTTCATCTCTGAATCTTGATTTCCTCATCTGTAGAAAGAGACTAATGACATTTAATATCCTATTTTGTGGGGCTGTGGTGAATTTTAATATTGGCTAATATTTATTGAGTATTTAATCTGCATTATGTTAAATGAATCACATGAGTCCTCTTATCTAATTGTCACAACAACTCTATGAGATCAATATTATTATTATTCCCATTTTAAAGATGAGGAAACTGAAGTTGCAAGGGAAATTAATTTGCTCAAGGTCTTATTGTTATTATGTGATGAAGATGTATCCAAATCCACATCTTTCTGAATCCAGAGGCAACCTCTTAGCCATGTAATGAAATGTGTAAAGCACTGAGAACACAGTAGGCTCTCAAAGTAAGGTATTAACTATGATAAATATATCAAGTGAAGTGTAGTGGATTCATACTTCTCTATGTTTTAAGGATGACCAAATACCCTGAGAAAGCAGAGATCCCACCTCAGTCCCTCTCATTCTCTCCTGCTTTACTTGCTTTCCTAGTGTTCATCCTACATTTCCTGGAAAGTTACCAAGAGAGAGGGCCACTCTGCAGCTATATAGCTGTTTCCTCGTAAAGAATGCAGCTAGTTAGCTCATGTTAGAAGCTGCATAATCCTTCAGGTGTCTTTCCTGATGATTTCATGCAGAATCTACCATAAATTTTATCTGAGGTCCCATAGCACTTTAATCATTCAGGTTACTTTTATAGTTGCCTTGGCCCTGTCCCCCTTCAGAGAGTGAGTTCCCCAAGGGAAGGGGAGCATTATGTACATATCACTATATTAGGTATATCACTATACCTAACAGCATATGATAAAAACTGAATTAAAGAAAAAGTAGATAAATAAAGCAAAATAATAAATTACTCAGACCATATTAGAGAGAAGTGATTATGTGAGGTTGTGCTAGAAGAGAAAGTAGAGTCAGTTTTTGGCTAATGTTGGATTTTCCACTCACTGTCCATAGAATGCAGTTGAGCCTAATGAATGTTTGCAAAGTATCTTTGAAGTTTCTGAGATGAAAGGCCATGCTCCATTTTCCAAGGTGCTTTGTTGTATCTTTTTGATCTGTTTGTCTGCTATTGGGGATGGGGACAATTAATTCATGAACATCAAAGATGCATTACATCCCTTTGTATTCTCACTGCTTAATTCACTATGCCCTGTGTATAATGGGAGTTCTATAAATGTTTGTTTTTGTTAATGAGTTGGGGTCCTATCTGGCTTTCCTTATAGGCTCTGATTTTCTTAATTCAGAGGATCTCCTCTTCTGTTTATTGGGTAGACAGTTATTAGGCACTTTTCATGTTTATGAGAGGGGATTGGAAGTGTTGAAAGGAAGGATAATGAAATATTATTCTCTTTCTTTTTGCCTGCCAATCAGAGTATATAGAGGCCATATCACAAGAGTTCCTAACTCCAGGGGTATTATATATATGTATATTGGTAATGGTATGTGAAGTGAAAACCAAATGCTCAGTAACAACAACAAAATTACCAACTCCAAAGAAATCAGAATTCACTGATACAGAATTTCTGTAAAATTTCTGTAGAATTTTACAGAAAATTCTAGAAAAAAATAGAATTTTCTATTACAGAAGTTAGAAATTCTTCTATGTGGCCTGTGAAGTTGAGCTAGACATTTGGGCCAAAGTTGTATTTTTAAGAAACCACATCTAGGAATGGGTTCTGCATGTCTGAGGCAATGCCTGGGAGATTTCTGTGCAGATCTTAGAAGTCACGGCACTTTCTCACCCAAGGTAGGCCTCAAATTAGATTAATTAATTAATTTTTAAAAAACTGTTTTCAGTACAAATGTCTCTTTACATTACAGATATCTTTGTTCTTTAGAGATATTTGTATCTCTCCAGGATTTTTAAGTAAAAAAACTGAGGAGACTTTAAGGACCTCTTAGTTCAGTCTCTTCATTTTGCAGGTGATGAAACCAAGGCACAGCAAGGTTAATCCTGCCAGAGTTCATGCAGTTAATTAAACTAATTACCAGGACTGGAACTCATGTCTCTTGATGCTTGTTCTTATACATTTGTCACCACACTATGCTGTACCTTAATAAAAACTCAACTTGGCCCTGTATGGGCTGATTCCAAATCAGATGGGTTTCAGACACAATCCTATCTATCTCTTATTAGCTTGGGTCATGTGGGGGTAATTATATATCTGGGGTTAGTAAGCACAGAATATGGCTCTTCAAGACATCTGCCTTGTATTCTTCCAGAAACTCTGTGTCTTAGGTACTATTGATGACATTATGACTATATGGAAGTTATAAGTTTGCTCTGCTGTATTCTTTTTTTTAATTCATTAAATATTTTATTTTATTGATAATGCTGTCTGTATTATTTGATTTACTTTTAATGTGGCAGTTAACTCATAACATCTGTTGCTCTGACCTCCTAATTGCTTGCCTTTTAAAAAAATTTTATTAATAAAATCAATCAACATAAATACAAACATTCTTAATGTATGAACATACCATACTTGGTATGCAATCAGTGGCTCACAATATCATCACATAGTTGTATATTCATCACCTTGATCATTCCTCAGAACATTTACATCACTCCAGAAAAAGAAATAAAAGGAAAAAGCTCATACATACCATATCCCTTACCCCTCCCTCTCATTGACCACTAGTATTTCCCTCTACCCAATTTATTTTAACATTTGTTTCCCCTATTATTTATTTTTAATCCATATTTTTTGCTCAGCTGTCCATACCATAGATAAAAGGAGCATCAGAACAAGGTTTTCACAATCACACAATCACTTGCAAAAGCTCTATCATTATACAATCATCTTAAAAGAAATGGCTATTGGAACACAGCTCTACAGCTTTAGGCACTTCCCTCTAGCCTCCCTAATACACCTTAAACTAAAAAGGAGTTATCTATATAATGTGTAAGAATAACCTCCAGGATAACTTCTCAACTCTATTTGAAACTCTCAGCCATGACGCTTTATTTTGTCTCGTTCCTCTCTTTCCCCTTTCAGTTGAGAAGATTTTCTCAATCCCTTGATGCTGAGTCCCAGCTTGTTCTAGGATTTCTATCCCACGCTGCCAGGAAGGTTTATCCCCTGGGAGTCATGTCCCACATAGAGAGAGGGAGGGCAGTGACTTTACTTGCCATGTTGGCTGAGAGACATCTGAGCAATAAAAGGGGTTCTCTGGGGGTAACTCTTAGGCCTAATTTTAAGTAGGCTTAGCCTTTTCTTTGCAGAGATATGTTTCATGTGAACAAACCCCAAGATTGAGGGTTCAGCCTATTGATTTTGTTGTGCTCGCTGCTTGCAAGAATGTCAGGCCTTCTTCGTATGGGGAAGTTGAATTTTCCCCCCTTTCTCACCATCCCAATCCCAAGGGGACTTTGCAAATACTTTTTTTTTTTAATTAAAATAAAAAAATACGGAACGCTTCACGAATTTGCGTGTCATCCTTGCTCAGGGGCTGTGCAAATCTTCTCTGTATTATTCCAATTTTAGTATATGTGCTGCTGAAGCGAGCACTGCAAATACTTTTTTATTCACTGCTCAGATCACTCTGGGATTTATCAGATCATCACTCTGGACATACCTACAAAATCTCATGCCCTACTCAAGGTTCATATCCTTATAGTGTTCAGTTAAACTGTCCATACAAATTATATTAGGAGATGCACTATTCAAAATACAAATTTTGTACCAAATGGACATTTTTTTGCTTTAGTCTCACACATAAGTTAAAGTTTTAAAATATGACTTACTATCTCTTTTCAATACCCTGCAATATGTTTTGTCTTTTCATACAAAAACAGTTTTTAATTTGTACATTTAGTCACTATGCTTGTACACTCTAGGCCTTTCTAGATTATACCATCTCAGTCTTTATCATTTATCTTTCCTTCTTATTTCATTTGTGCCCCCAGCTCTCTCCCTCTATCATTCTCAAATTCAGCTTCATTTAGTGTACTAACATAATGTATTACAGTTAGATAGTATTGTGCTATCCATTTCTGAAATTTTACTATCAGTCCTGTTGTACAATCTGTATCACTTTATCCCCAATGACCTGAAATCTACCCTATTTCTATTTCCTGATGGTCTCTGTTCTTAACTGAAATTCTCCAAGAAAAGTTCATTCATTAATGTTAGTTCATATCAGTGAGACCATACAGTATTGGTCCTTTTGTTTCTGGCTAATCTCACTCAGCATAATGTCTTCAAGGTCCAGCCACATTATTACACATTTCATTACTTTATTCTATCTTACAGCTGCGTAAATTCCATTGTATGTATAAACCACAGCTTATTTAGACACTCATCTGTTGATGGGCATTTGGGTTGTTTCCATCTCTTGGCAATTGTAAATAATGCTGCTATAAACACTGGTATGCAAATGTCCGTTTGTGTCCTTGCCCTCATGTCCTCTGAGTAGATAACTAGCAATGGTATTGCCGGATCATATGGCAATTCTATACTTAGCTTCCTGAGAAACTGCCAAACTGCCTTCCACAGCGGTTGTACCATTTTACATTCCACCAATAGTGGATAAGTGTGCCTCTTATTCCATATCCTCTCCAGCACTTGTCATTATGGTGGGTGTGAGATGATATCTCATTGTGGTTTTGATTTGCATTTCCCTAGTAGCCAGAAAGTTGAGCATCTTTTCATGTGCCTTTTGGCCATTTGTATTCCCTCTTCTGAGAAATGTCTGTTCATGTTTTTTGCCCGTTTTGTAATTGGGTTGCTTGTCTTTTTGTGGTTGAGTTGAATAATCTATTTATATATTCTAGATACTAGAACTTTATCTGATATATCCAAATATTGTCAAATATTGACAATTTCCAAATACGGTCTCCCAAAGTGTAGGCTGTCTTTTTACTTTCTTGACAAAGTTCTTTGATGCACAAAAGTATTTAATTTTGAGGAGTTCCCATTTATTTATTCTTTCTTCAGTGCTCGTGCTTTGGGTGTAAGATCTAGGAAATCACCTCCTATTACAAGAATTATAAGATATTTCCCTACATTTTCTTCTAGAAGTTTTATGGTCTTAGATCTAATGTTTAGATCTTTGGTCCATTTTAAGTTAATTTTGGTATAGGGTGTGAGATATGGATCCTCTTTCATTCTTTTGCATGTGGATATCCAGTTCTCTAGGCACCATTTATTGAAGAGATTGTTGTGTTCTGGATGAGTTGGCTTGACTGCCTTATCAAAGATCAGTTGTCCATAGATGAGAGGGTCTATATTTGAACACTCTATTCAATTCCATTGGTCAGTGTATCAGTCTTTATGCCAGTACAATGCTGTTTTGACCACTGTAGCTTCATAATATGCCTTAAAGTCTGGTAGCGTGAGACCTCTGACTTCATTTTTCTTTCTCAAGATATTTTTAGTTATTTGGGGCACCCTGCTCTTCCGGATAAATTTGGTTGTTAGTTTTTCTATTTCTGAAAAGTAAGTTTTTGGGATTTTAATTGGTATTGCATTGAATCGATAAACCATTTTAGGTAGAATTGACATCTTAACTATATTTTGTCTTCCAATCCATGAACACGGTATGCCCTTCCATTTATTAAGATCTTCTGTGATTTCTTTTAACAATTTCTTGTGGTTTTCTTTGTATAGATCTTTTGTATTCTTAGTTAAATTTATTCCTAAATATTTTATTCTTTTGGTTGCAATTGTAAATGGATTTTTTTCTTGATTTCCCCCTCAGATTGTTCATTCCTGGTGTATAGAAACACTACAGATTTTTGAGTGTTGCTCTTGTAACCTGCCACTTTGCTGTACTCATTTATTAGCTCTAGTAGTTTTGCTGTGGATTTTTCAGGGTTTTCGACATATCATACCTGCAAACTGTGAGAGTTTTACTTCTTCCTTTCCAATTTTGATGCCTTGTATTTCTTTTTCTTGTCTAATTGCCCTGGCTAGAACTTCCAACACAATGTTGAATAATAATGGTGATGGTGGACATCCTTGTCTTGTTCCTAATCTTAGGGGAAAAGTTTTCAGTTTTTCCCCATTGGGAATGATATTAGCTGTGGGTTTTTCATATATTCCCTTTATCATGTTGAGGAGGTTCCCTTTTATTCCTAGCCTTTTCAACAAGAAGTGTTTTCAACAAGAAAGGATGTTGAATTTTATCAAATTCCTTCTCTGCATCAATCGAGATGATCATGTGGTCTTTCTGCTTTGATTTTTTGATATGGTATATTACATTAATTGATTTTCTTATGTTGATCCATCCTTGCAAACCTGGGATGAACCCTACTTGGTCATGGTGTATAATTTTTTTAATTGCTGCTGGATTCAATTTGCAAGAATTTTGTTGAGGATTTTTGCATCTATATTTATTAGAGAGATTGGTCTGTAATTTTCTTTTCTTGTAGTATCTTCATCTGGTTTGGTATGAGGGTGATGTTGGCTTCATAGAATGAGTTAGATAGCCTTCCCTCTTCTTCAGTTTTTTTGAAGAGTTTGAGCAGGACTGGTACTAGTTCTTTCTTGAATGTTTGGTAGAATTCACATGTGAAGCCATCTGGTCCTGGACTTTTTTGGAGGGAGCTTCTTAATGACTAATTCAATTTCTTTACTTGCGATTGGTTTGTTGAGGTCATCTATTTCTTCTCAAGTCAATGTTGGTTGTTCATGCCTTTTGGAAGACGTCCATTTCATGTACATTGTCTAGTTTATTAGCATAAAGTTGTTCATAATATCCTCTCATTACCACCTTTATTTCTGCGGGGTCAGTGGTTATGTTTCCTCTTCCATTTCTGATTTTATTTATTTGCATCCTCTCCCTTCTTGTTTTTGTCACCCTCACTTAGGGTTCATCAATCTTACTGATTTTCTCATAGAACCAACTGCTTTTTTTGATTTTCTTGATTGTTTTCACGTTCTCAATTTCATTTATTTCTGCTCTAATCTTTGTTATTTTTTTCCTTTTGCTTGCTTTGGGGTTAGTTTGCTGTTCTTTCTCTAGTTCTTCCAAGTGGACAGTTAATTTCTCTATTTTTGCTCTTTCTTTTTTTTGATATAGGCATTTAGGGCAATAAACTTCCCTCTTAGCACTGCCTTTGGTGCATCCCATAAGTTTTGATACATTGTGTTTTCATTTTCATTTGCCTCGAGATATTTGCTAATTTCTCTTGTAATTTCTTCCTTGACCCACTGGTTAAGAGTGTGTTGTTGAACTTCCATATCTTTGTGAATTTTCTGGTCCTCTGCCTATTATTGATTTCCATCTTCATTTGTTTATGATCTGAGAAAGTGTTTTGTATGATTTCAATGTCTTTAAATTTATTGAGAGTTGCTTTGCGACCCAGCATATATTCTATCCTTGAGAATGATCCATGAGCACTTGAGAAAAAGGTGCATCCTGTTGTTGTGGGGTGTAATGTTCTATAAATGTCTGTTAAGTCTAGTTCATTTATTGTGTTATTCAAATTCTCTGTTTCTTTATTAATTCTCTGTCTAGATGTTCTGTCCATTGATGAGAATGTGGAATTGAAGTCTTCAACTATTATGCTAGAGGTGTCTATTTCTCTTTGCAGTGTTTGCCTCATGTATTCTGGAGCACTCTAGCTTGCTGCATAAATATTTATGATTATGTCTTCTTGTTGAATTGTTCCTTTTATTAATACATAGTGTCCTTCTCTGTCCCTTTTAATTGTTTTACATTTGAAGTCTAATTTGTTGGATATTAGTATAGCTACTCCTGCTCTTTACTGATTGCTGTTTGCATGAAATATCTTTTCCCTACCTTTCACTTTCAACCTATGTTTATCCTTGGGTCTAAAATGTGTCTCCTGTAAACAGCAGATAGGTGGGTCCTGTTTTTTTTTTTATATACATATCAATATTTTATTGAAAATTTTGGCTATTATATATAATTTGCTTCTTTCACTTAGCAATCCTTGATGTTTTTCCATTTCAGTACCTCAATCCTTTTCAATCCTGTAGAATATTACATTCTACAGATATACTGGTTAGATATTTCTTTACTGATCAACATTTGGCTGTTTCCAAATTGTTAATTAAAAAAAAAGTTTTTAACAAATACTCTTCGCCCTTTTTTTAGTTCAGAATTAATATACAGAAATGTAAGCCCTGGGTTCCAAGGATATGAACATTTTGGAATTGTGATCAATATTGCTAATAAACACTCTTACAATGGCTGTACCAATTTATAATGCTGAGAATGTTATTTTCTTGGATATCATAATAATCTTAATCTTTGCTAACATGATGTGTAAAAAATATTCTGTTTCATTTTTTAATGTTGTGAAGCTTGTTTTCTAACTTTGGTTTCTAGCAATATCCATTCTCCATTCACTACATCCTTGAGTTTAGTTTTACCTATTATGCTTATTACTATATTGAGCTTTCTGTAAAGAGCAGCCTATTCATTTCTGTCATGTAACAACTTTTTGAACCTCACTGATGATGAGACAGAATTTTTAAAGGCCTCAAATTCTTTCTATCTTTTTTTTTGTATGATGTATGGTGGGGGTCACATTTCGTTCTTTTTCCATGTGACTATCCTGATACTGCAGCACCATTTGTTGAATTTTTTTGGGGGAAAGTGCATGGGGCGGGAATTGGTCCCCCATGTGGCAGGCAAAAATTATACCACTGAACTACCCTTGCAGCCCCTCTTTTCTCCTCTTTTGACCCTCAAAAACTTAGTCTCCTACTTATCTCTACCTTCCCTACTGAATACATTGGAGCTCTCAATTCACTAATTTCCTATCTGGGTGAACATAATTTTTTTTACAGAATAATGATATAACCAGAATAATTTACAGCCCCTATTTTGATTCAGTTTTCTTTTAAAATACGAGTTGTAGTTCTTCTGTTTGTAATTCCTTCCTGCCTTTTGAACTAATTTGGCTAGCTCCTATCTCTATGGGTCCTGGTTTCCACTCAAGGTACCAGGAACTGTCCAGCTTTGGGCTGTCTTCACAGACATGCTACCCTAGGCAGGGGCTGGGGACCTAACCCTGACCCTGGAGGGATGGGCATTAAAGCAGTTGCAGCAAGAACTATTTCACAAATGCTAAAATCACCAAGCTTAGAAACAATTATCTATTGATTAGTTAATTCAATAGATAAATAGATAAAATAGATATTTTATCTATTTTAAATAGATAAATATTTAAAATATTTATCTATTTAAAATCAATAGATAAAACACAAAAATCTTTTTTTCTAATGTAAAAATACATGATATTTTTTTGGGGGGGGGGGGGGAGGAAACAAATTGAATTAAGCCAGGAAACATCTTCACATTAATCGTTCTTTTCATTTACTTCAAATTTGTACTTAATGCCTTTCTCCTCCTGGACATCAGAAAGAATACCTGGGTATTCTGGGAGAAGTTTATATTTTCCTACATCAATTTCTGGAAACAATGTGTTACTCTCAAATTCCTGCATGATCCTTGTCACAAACAGTCTAAGGTGGCCTGGCTGATTCATGGCTTCCTTATAAACAGAACTGCCTCCCACTATCCAAACTGTGTCTACTTTATTTGCTAATTCTGGTTGCTTAATAAGTTTTAAGGCATCATCCAAACTTTTGGCAAGAAAATGTGCTCCTTGAGGGGGTTCCTTGTGTTCTCTACTGAGAACTAAGTTAATTCTGTCCTTTAAAGGCTGATTCTTCTCAGGGATGGAGAACCACGTCTTTCTAGCCATAATCACCAAATTCTGTTTACCTTCTACTGAAAAGGTTGTGGTCATTCTTTGGAAATACTTGAACTCATTCCTGAGTAGAGGCCAGGGCAGGTCTCTGTGATGGGTCCTGTGTTTTAATGTATCCTGTCAGTCTATAGCTTTTAACTGGGGAGTTTAATCCATTAACATTTAGTGTTACTACAGTAAGAGCAGTACTTTCTTCTACCATTTTGCCTCTTTGGTCTTATATGTCGTATCTAATTTTTCTTCTTTTTACCTTTACTGATAGTTTTCATTTCTACACTCTTCTCCACACCTCTCTCTCCTGTCTTTTCCCATCTGTCTCTAGTGCTCCCTTTAGTAGTTCTTGCAGAGCCAGTCTCTTGGTCACAAATTCTCTCTGTGATTTTTTTGTCTGAAAATGTTTTATTTTCCCCCTTATTTTTGAAGGACATTTTTGTTGAATATAGAATTCTTGGTGGCAGTTTTTCTCTTTTAGTACCTTAAATACATCATACAACTGTCTCCTCACCTCCATGGTTTCTGCGGAGAAATCTACCCATTGTCTTATTGGGCTTCCCCTGTATGTGATGGATTGCTTTTCTCTTACTGCTTTCAAAATTATCTCTTTCTCTTTGACATCTGATTAGTTAAGTGTCTTGGAGTACATCTATTCTGTTTGGGGTATGCTGCACTTCTTGGATCTGTAATTTTAAGTCTTTCTTAAGAGTTGGGAAATTTTCAGTGATAATTTCATCCATTAGTTTTTCTCCTCCTTTTCCTTTATCTTCTCCTTCTGGGACACCCACAACACATATATTCGTGCACTTCATATTGTCATTCAGTTGCCTCCTTCTACCTTTTGAAATCTAACATTGTAGGTTTCCATTGTTTTTTTCATCTCTCCTTCTACTGTGCCTTTCATTCCCTTAAGTTCTGTCATTTGTTTTTTCAGACTTTTGGTTTCTTCTTTTTGTTTGACCCTTGTCTTCTTTAAATCCTCACTCAATTCATAGATTTTAGTTTACTATTATTATTATTTTTTGCTTGGGCAGGCACTGGGAAATGAACTGATTCAATTTTTGATACCATTCTCCATGTCTGTTCAAACATTCTGAATTAATTGTTTCAACTTTTGCATCTCATTTGAATTGTTGGTTTGTTCCTTTGACTGGGTCATATCTTCAGTTTTCCTAGTATGATTCATTATTTTTTGCTGGCATCTAGGTATTTAATTTCCTTAGTTTGTTCTGGAGATTTTCACTTTTTTTACCTAGGATTTTCTTGCTGGATAGCTGTGTTGTCTGTCTGTTCTTTGACATTCAGTTCAGCTCATTCTAGTCCGCTAGCTTAGGTTTTGTTTAACAGATTAGAATTTTTCAGTTCTTGTTTTCTTGTTTCTTGCCCTGCCTATATGGTGCCTTTTATTTTTTCCCTTAGAAGGGTCTACTTAGGTATAGACCCCAGTCAGATTTTCCCAGTCCGAACTGTCCTCTCCTCAGGAGGCAAGATCACCTACATCAGTTTTCCCTGAGGGTGAGACCCAGCAGGTTGAAAGACCTTCCTATGAAGGCTCTAGACTTTTTGTTTTTTCTGTCCTGCCCAGTATGTTGTGCTTGTCTGCCTACTGGTCCCACGAGCATAAGGTGATGTGATACCTTTAACTTTAGCAGACTCTTCCTGCTGGGGCATGATTGAGACAGAGGAGAGGTTGTAGGCTGGCTTTAATTGCTTCATTTTTCCAGCCCCTGGGGTCTGAATTCCTTGAGGGAGGGATTCCACCTGAGCTGGCCCTCACCCATCTCCTAGGCAAAGCACAGCCTCCAGATAAGCTCTCAGAGAAACTTAAGTCTGCCTGAGAAGCCTTGCAGTTGTATCCATAGGGCAGTCAAAGCTGTAGAAACGCAGCCACAAAAAGAAGAAAAAAAATTCCTTTTCAGAGCAGGACCCCCTGTTCCTCGGGTTTGCCAATTAAGAACGTAAGATAGTACTTTGCTGTATGTATCTCCAGGTCCTGTGTGGCCCCCTACTTTCCTTCAGGGCCCAGACCCTTTCAGATATTTTGTGCTGTCCAATCCAAAAAACCTGTTTTTTTTTTCTTTTCTTTTTCTGTCAGCCCTGCCCTCTCTGTGCTGGGGTTAAAACCAGCAACCTCAGCTTTTACTAGAGATTCAGCTGAGCTGCAGGTCCATTTTTAGTAGTCAGAATTTTTTAATTAATTCCACAAGTTGGAGCTTGTTAGAGATCAGTCCCTTGCTGCTATTAAAGTCCTTTTCCTTTCCCCTCAAGGAAGCAGCCTCTGGGGGAGGGGTGCCGGCCGCTACAGCTTGGGGAACTCATGGTTCTGGGTGGGATTGCAGCTGGTCCAGCTTTTCCAGACTGGTGTATACTGTGTGTCCAGTCACTGATGTGGCCCCAGTAGTTGTTCTGTACTGTTCCTGGCTATTTACTAGCTGCTCTGGAGGACGAACTAAATTCCATACCTCACTAAGCTGCCATCTTGGCTCCCAATTCCCTTGCTTTGTTGTATTCTTAAATTTTGAAATCTCCCAGACCTCAGGCCTTGAATCTGTTCTTTCTTTAGCAATACTCACTCTCTAGGTAATCTCATTTAGTCCTAACTTTAAGTTCATTCTGTGTTCCAAAATTATATCTTCAATCCTGATCTTTACCCTACTTTCCATACACATATAACCAACTGCCTATACATCATCTGCCCATGGATGCCAGTAGGCCACTCAGGCTTGACATGCCTGAAACCAAATTTTCATCTCCTCCCCTGATATTCCATAAACCAACTTCTCCACAGTGTTGTCCATTTTTGTAAATGGTGCCACAATTCATCTAGTTGCTCATGTCAAAAAACCTTGGTACCATCCTTGACTCTTCTCTTTCCCACACCTCTCACATGTAATTTATCTGCAAATCCTGTGGGTTCTGCCTTAAAAATACCCAGAATCTAACATCTTACTTCCTCCATTGTCATATCCTACTCTTACCTAAGCTTCTTCAATAGTGTCCTAATTGGTCTGTTTCCACTTTTGCAATCTTTCAATTTATTCTCCACATAACAGCCAGAATGTATTATCTTCATTTATGGATAGCATTGATATATTTATTCAACAAATATTTATTAAGAATCTATTATGTTTTATATGTGTATAAAGGTTAATATAGTTTATAGTCTCTGTCAGTAATTTTGGCAAGCCAAAGTCAGGCTTACTACCTTTAAACCTTGCACTTGTGGAAGTAAATGGGTTGTGTAACTATAGTACAGCAAGACATATGAACCTATATGATGGGGTTTTTATATAGCTATTATCGTGGCCCTAAAATTATATGAAAGTCAGCAAGCCCTTGGTTCTGGCTTTCCTTAACCTAGAAAGTCCCTCCCTCTGCACAGTCTGCTGAGATCCCTGGATCTTGGGCACATCTCTGTGGGAATTGGGAAATGTCACCAACCGCTTCTGTCACAGACACCCTTTATTTGTATGTGTGTATAAAATGAATTCATCTTCTCACAAACTTCTACATTTCTGGGTTGCTGCAAATAGCATCTCTAGCTTGTTGCTGACAGGGCTACGCAAGAATTAAGACAGACACAGATTTCTGAAAATGGGAGAAGGGGGCTCTTGAACTTCTAGAGCCAAGAGCCCTTTGCTAGTTTTGCTCCAGCTATTTCTTAGTGGTTATTTCAAAATAACATCAAGTTAATCTTTAATGTTAATTACAATCTCACCAATATGTAATATACAAGAAAATGCAAAAACCTTTTAAGCTAAGTTGTTTAACTGTGAAATCGCTTCAAAGAATAGCACATTCTAGCCCCCAGCCTTTTTACCCTTCAAAGCTTCCTTGTATGAGACAGCTGTCTGTGGTGTCCCAGTGTTCCGTAAAAGCTATGTGACCCAGTGTTCTGGGTCACCGTCTCAAGGTTTAGCCTGAAGGTAAAAAGGTCTGTTTCCCACACTAGCCAACCCCTTTTTCACTCTTGCTTTCCAACTAGGCATCAAGTCTCATCAGTTCTTCTACCTTAAAGTCTCTCAAATCTCTCTACTTTTCCCCAATCTATTGCCACTGCCTCAGTTTAGGTAGCCATCTTCACTAGCCTAGACAACTACAACCTCTAACTCACCTCCTGCCTCTAGTCTTGTTTGTTACAATCAGATCTTCACCCTCCAACCAGTGTGAGCAAAATGGTTCCCTTCATTCTCCTTCTTACAACTGTTAAAATCTATGAGCATAACATAGTATAGCACAGCATAGGATAGCATTGCAATGTGTGTATTCTTTCTATTGCTAGCTGTCTGAAGTGTTGGAAAACCAGAGAGAAAGCAACCTTACTGCGTCTGTGGTCTGATCAAACTAAAAAGTCTAGAAAGTGAGAAAGCCAGGTAAACAATGACATTACAATGCAGTAAGTGCCATTGTAAAAGTTAATACTGAATAGTTTGTAGGAAGCAAGGAAAGAGATGCTTGAGTATGCTTGGAGTGGCAGGGGGAGGTCAGAGGAAACTATGCTTAAGATTAGTCTTAAAGGATGAGTAGGAATTTTCCAGGTGGTCAAGGTGAGAAAGGGCATTCTAGACTGAGTCCACAGCATGACACAGGTGCAGAGGTGTCAGGTGACAAAGGGTTTCTATGCCATGCACATGAATCTGGGTATATCCCGAGGACAGTGAAAAATCACTGGAGGGTTTTAGATTTGTGCATTGAAAGGCAACATTGGCAATGTATGAGATGGATTTAGGTGGAGACTGGAGTCAGAACACCAGTTAGGACACCACTCCAATAGTCCAGGCACAAGATGAGAGACATAATACTATTTATTCAAAATGATTTGATTCAAAGAGGTTGCTATGTGCCAGGCACATAGTAAGGTTTTATATTATCTTCAAAACATTTCTGTGAAGAGGGGAAACTGGGACAGTTTGTCTAGCGTCACACAGTAAGTGGTGAAGTTCAGCTTGAAACCCAGGTAGTGGCCCCAGAGCTCATGCTACTAATAACAAGTAGGTGGGGTCTAGGGTCTTTTGGGATATGAAGTAGTTAAGGAATAACATCCTGTTTTCCTCTCATAATAGTCCAGCTCAAACTCCTTGGTTTGGCTTGTGGTAGGGTCACCAGAGGCCACCGCAGTTTTGCCTGGGCATGGATGACATGAGTCATGCCATCTGGGCTGGCAGCTAGGCTGGTTTGTATTTCCTCCAAGTTTTACTTGTTTTGCTTCCTCTTTGTCATACAAAGTGGTTACATTTGCATTATGAGAATTACTGTACAGGACAGTGTCAGCAAGATTTGCAAGAAAGGCACTCTCCAAACTGGAAAGGATTTTCCCAATGGGCTATGTTTAGGGAACATATTGCTCATTGGAAGATCCAGAAAATCCTAACATTGAAGATGTATCAAGCCTATGTAAGACAGATGTCTCTGTTTCCTGTGAAGGACTAAATAAGAAGGAAATGAATTTCCATCACTTACCTGCTCACCAACAAGGTAGATTTTAAAGGCTAAAGTGACAAAAAGTTTTGTTTGTAGTTCCCATCTATCATTTCTGCCTAATAGGAACATGAGGTAATTTTAAGCTTTAAAACCATACACACTACTTGCCTATTCCTGATGACTATTTTATCATATATGTTTTGCTAAAATAGACCTGTTTCAGGTCCATTGGCAATTGGATGAGGCAAAAACAAAGCAAGGTAACCTTGCACCTTTAGAATAGTATGAGAAAATTCCAGCAGCTGTGGTATCCACAGTGATCTGCTTGTAGGTCATTTTGATGTGATGACATTCCAGGGGACCTTGAACCACTGGAATCTGTGTCTTGCAACATAGGTTCACTACCTCCAAGTTAAATAAACAAAATATCTAAAAATATTTAAATATTTAAAAATTTTAAAATTTAAATTAAAAAATTACAAGAAAGTTTCACTGGTGACCTTTTCATTCTGTTTAAACTTACAGATCTCAGAGACTAACTTCTTCACTTCCTTCAATTCTCTGATCAAATATCATCTTGCCTGAGAGGTCTTACTGACCACTAAATATAAATATAATTACTTTGCTCTGCCCACACCAATACTCCTTAGCCAACTTGCCCTGAGTTATTTTTCTCCAAAGCACTTATCAGTACCCAATTAATATACCATTTGTTATCCATGTTTCCTTACTAAAATAAAAGCTACATGAGGGCAAGGACTTAGTTTTTTTCTCTTCTCTGTCCTCAGCATTTAGAATAGTTCTTGGCACATAACAGATACTCAACAAATATTTACAGAATGACTGAATAAATTCCTAGCTTATTTCTAACTTGCCATTAGTCTTACATGTATTTGGACCTCATGATGATTTTCAAACTGCATACTCAAAAATTTTCCATTTCATTCATCCCTTTTCCTCATATCTTACTGTTGGTTATCCACTCACAAAGCTTTAGCACTCCTCACATGTGGCAGAATTATCTTTCATTTTGAGAATCATTCCTACTGTTAAATGTCCTTTCCTTGCCACCTTCAACCTCTTTAATTATATCCACTTTTTTTCCCCATTGTAAAGATGCTCCTCCTCTTAGTAATCGTAGTAAATAATTAAAACTGCCCAAGCAAAGCAAATGTGCCTTAACAATATGACAGAAGGCAAAATGACCATTAATACCATGGGTTAGTTAAGGACACTTACTGCATGGCTCCAGAGTAAAACTTTATTTTTGTGTAAAATTTCACAAATCAAAAGCTCACAAATAAAGGAGCTTCTCTACTTCTAGCTTACTTAGAGTTACATCACTGTCCTTGGTGTGCCTCACAGAGGCCCTGCTAACTCCTGCTTCCCCCCTTTTCTTCTGCTGTTCCTTTTGCTAGAAATGGCCTCTCCTTTCCACTTGGAGAGCTCACGCTCCTCTGCTTCTTGAGGCCTGCCCTTACTGTTCCAGCACATAGCATAGTGCCCTTAAGTTAATCCCTTCTCTATTAGTCTTATCCTTTCAACTAGGCTTCGAGTAGCAAGGTGTCTTGGAATAAAAAAAAATCAGCTTTGAGTCTCATATCTGCTTCGTCTTGGGCAGCTAACTCTAAGCTTCAGTTTCTTCCTCAGAAAGTGATGATAACCTTTTGTACTTGAACAATGCCTTGGGACTTTTTAAGGGTCAGATATGATCATGTAGGAAAAGGTCTTCAGATATTATTCAGCCTGTGCAAAGATCCCAGACATTATCATTATAGGATATCTGTGCTATGCTGCATCTAGAACAGCATGGCCTGTACTGAGGACTTCATATAAATTCCATCTGACAGGTGGTGGCCATAAAAGAGTATGTATTAGCTACAGTTGGAAAATGAATCCCTGCTCAAAATTGGCTTTCTTCCTTTTTGAAAACGTCCACATTTGAACCAGGGTGATTAAGAAGAGGAAATGGGAAAGAAGGAAGTTGACTTTTTAAAGAGCCATGCATTCACTTTGTAGAAACTACTTTGAATAATTGTATTTCCTGAACATTTTGCAACTTTAAAACATTTACTCATTCATTTGTTTATTCTAGTCACCTAAACATTTATTGAGAGCCTTCTATGCCCTGGGTACTGAGGATACCGCATGAATGAGACATCCTTGTGTCCCAATCAGGCTGAGGGAGCTGATGTGTGAACCAACAGGACTGGACTAGCAATGGAGCTATCACAGAGAGAATCAAAGGGCCATCTGATTCAAACCAGAGTAATGCCTATTATTCTGAGGACATTGTTTGTATGGAGGGTAAGAAGGGTACAGTGGGACTATTGACAGCACATGGTAGGGCAAGGTAACATTCAATACAAAATAATCCAGTAGACTATATTGTTGAATTCTTGAGCCCATGTTTTCCATCACTTTAGGACTGAACTGCTGATTTTCAGTAGCCTCGTGCTTATCTCCACAATGTAAAGTAGTCTCTTTTTAGACTCACTCTCAGCATACGGCCTTGGAGGAACACAGCCCTATATTGTTGCGTGAAAAGAGGGACAAGGCTTTAAGCCTCCTGGAACATTATATAGAAATAGAATAAACCAGGCTGAGGCTCCAAAGTTTCAGGAGGTTACGTTTTACTTTCTATGGCCATAGGGCTCAGCCAAGTAGCCTCTGAAAGTCTGAGCCCCGAACAAAGGGCAACCTTAGCTTTTATAGACTATTACATGCTAGAGATAACATAAGCTTAATATGGCAAAGGACAAACAATGGGTCAGTTTAAGGAGCAAAGCAGGTTACAGAAGCAGATGAGCTGTTAGGGGAGGGTCCCCATCCCAGGTGTCTTATCTCCCTTGCCTAAACTTTTACCGGGTCCTGAAGGCTAGGAGAGGGGGTTTCTATCCCAGGAATGTGTCTTATCTTGCTTGCCTACAGTTTTACCCATTCCTGAAGGTCAGGAGAGGGGGTTTTGGGGATTTCCCACAGAGAAGGCAGCTGAACCAGAAGAAGGGGTCGGGGTAGGGGGGTAGCAGCGTGCCTACTTAAAAGCCTGCTTGCTACAATATTTACTACTGTGTTTTATTCACTTCAGACCTCTGTGGATCAGGCCACTGCTCATGCAACAGTATTCAAATATAGGAAAAACTAATTGAGTCCCTCTGATTTTGATGATTTCAGGTTTCCTAGACTGCTGCTTTGGTAGGGTGGGAGTCTCAAAGCCTCTTAGGCAAGGAAACACATTTCCCTTTCTCCCTCCCTTACTCCCTCCTCCTTCCCCCTCCCTCCCGCTCTCTTTTCTTAAAATAAACTTATAAATTTTGGAATAATTTTAAATTTGTAGAAGGCTGCAAAGGTAGTATAGAGGATTCCTATATACCCTTCACCCAATTTCCCCTATTGTGAAGATCTTACCCTGTTACACTGGTCATGACTAAGAAACCAGTATTGGCACAGTTCTCTTAACTAAACTCCCTATTTTATTAGGATTTACTTAGTTTGTACCTAATATTCTTTTCCTGTTCCAGGATCCCATCCAGGTTCCTACATTACATTTAGTTGTCATATAGCCTGGCTGTGACACGTTTCTCAGACTTACCTTGTTTTTGATGAGCTGGACAGTTTTGAGGAGTATTAGTCAAGCATTTTATAGAATGGCCCTCAGTTTAGGTTTGTCTGATTTTTTTCCGTAGTTAGAATAGGGGTGTGGGATTTTGGGAGGAAGACCATCAAGTGAAGTGCCCTTCTTGTCACATCACATTGAGGTTTATACTCTCAACATGATGTATTACTGATGTAATTTCTAGTTTTATTTATTACTGTGTTTTACTCACTTCTGGCCAAGCTAGTATTTTCTAGTTTTTCCTGCTGTAAAATTATTACCTCTTTCCTTTCCATATTATATTCTTTGGAAGCAAGTTCTTAGTATAGTTCACATTCAAGGAATGGATGAGGAGTAGACTCCATCTCCTGGATAAGGGAGTATCTACATAAATTACTCTGAATTTTTCTGTAGGGAAGATTTATCTCTTCTTTCCCATTTATTTACTTATTCAGTCATTAATATCAGTATGGACTGACTCATGAACATTTTTTTTTTACTTGGCATATAATTCAATACTGCATTATTTATTTTATTGCTCAAATTGTTTCTGCTTTGGCCAGTGGGAGCTATTTCAGATTGGTTTCTGTGTCCCTTTGACATGTCCCCATCCCTTTTTTATCTGTAGTCAGGAAAGTTGTAGGTTTATAGAAAATTTGTGTGTAAAAATGCAGAGTTCCCATATATTACTCAATTATTAACACTTTGCATTAGTGTGGTATGTTTTTTACAATTCATGAAAGAACATTTTTATAATTGTACTATTAACTGTAATGCATGTTTACATTAGGGTTCACGGTGTTGTACATTGAACAAAGAAAATCACTGTGTTGTACAGTGAACAAAGAAAAGTTTTTATTTGAGAAAAAAATGTTTTCTTTTTTACATTTTTATTCTAGTAACATATATACAACCTAAAATTTCCTCCTTTAACTCACATTGAATTGTCTCCATCCCCCCCTTTTTTTAATATTTCCATCGTTTCTGGTGCTATAGGATACTCCAGACTCATCTTGTATTTTCCATCCCCATCCCTAGAATCAGCCATTTGTCCATGAAGCTTTGATTCCTCTTATTGGAAATGGTATTAGAAATCAAGATCTTGGCACTGGGTGTGCTCATTGCTAGTGGGGTGTCATTGTTCTTAGACTCTTTCAACAGACAAAATTAGGAAATATATGTATGTATAATCAATCACTGGCCTATACACACATCTGTATTCTGTGTCTATCCATATTTATCTATATTAAGCAAAACACAAACTCATACTGGTGTTTCTGACTCTAATCTAGTACACGTAGATAATTCTAGTCTCCTCCCTTGCTTATTTGTAACTTCTCTCTCTTCTGCCTTCTACCATCCACCATTTTATACCAGTATATGGGCACAGCAGCTGCAGACTTGATAACTCCTATCCCTGTGAGAATCAGCTTTACCAAGTGGAGTACAATGCCTATATACAATTCCCTTTGTCTTTAGTCTTACAGTTTCTAGTCAAATTATTTTCCAAAGCTACTTATGTTAGCTTCATTTTTCCCCCTGACCGCTTAAATGCATTTCTTTCTTTTAAAATTGTTTTCTGCCTATTTGCCTTGGGTAAAGTCCAGGGTGTTGGTTTTTCAATAAGCCTTGAGCCATGATGTTTCTCTCAGGTCACTGTCAGGACAGCTGCAGTATTTCACCAGGCATTACAGACAGATGAGTTTTCTAAATGGTTTTAGTAAAATAGTAAAATCACTTTTTTTTCCACATGTATTTATGATTATAAAAGTCATACTTGCTTATTCTAGAAAGTGTGGAAATTTTAATAATATCAAAAAGCATAAAGAATAAAGTAAAAATTTCTAAACTCACTATGGGGAGTTATTTTCTTCATATTTCCAATAAAGTTTGTATTATACTATAGACACAGTGTTGTTGAATGTCTCAACTATGAGTATGAAAAAAAAAGTCAGTCATCTCCAGTCTGAATAGCTTGTGGTTTCTCTTGAGAGAGTGAAGAATTTTAAAAGATGAGATATGTTTGAAGACACAGAGATTGAAATGAAAACTATGTCTGCCCCCCATCTCTCTGCTTCACATTTGGGTGAAGCGCTGAGATTTTCTCTCTGCTTAAACCCTTTCTTCCAGAACTGTGGGCACTTCCATCCTTCCTTTCTTCAGACATTTTTGCTTTACACATTGTGGGAACTCAGGAAGTAATTGTTGAGTTGCTGAAGAGTAGACTTAAATCACCCCTGCAGATTATTTTTACTTAATTTCAGAGAGTTATTTTCTATTTGGCTATAAAAAATTTTTAGTGGGTTAATAATGAATCATTTTACAGTTGGCACATGTTTAAAATGTTGGTGATGCTTTTCCTGCCCTCAAAAGTACTTTGTAGAGCACATTAACAGAATACTGCAAATTTTTATGAGCGGGGGCCACTCCCAAAGGCGTCTCAGTATCCCCCTCCACCCACTTTATTAGCCCACAGAATGTTTGCACTTTGGTGTTTTTAACTGTGAGTTTGCTTTACTCACCAAAGGAAGAACTACAGGAGGAACTTTTTCCAAAAGCAGAAAACCTTTTTTCTCCCTTGTGTCAGATCATCACTCCACATGAAGGGTGTTTCAAAGCTTATAAAACTTGATGCTTTGGATACCCCCTCTCCCAGAAAAACAGTATTTTGGCTATATAAAGCTATTCTACCTGATGGGTTGACTATCCCCAAGACTTCCCCTCCCTAAGCCCAGTTTTCTCACCAGTAATCACAACCTCACAGCTTTGTAAGAGATGAGGTTTTAGTGCAAGGTGCAAGCACAGTGTTAGGTGCACTGAAGGGTACTTAATGCATCTTCTTTTCTGGGTAGTTATGCATTGGTTGGGCTGAAAGTCAGTGGGAGAGCTAAAGGGGAGCTGAAGGAACACCCTAAGTCAGCAGGGCAGTCTGCCATTCATGACATTAGCAGGGCCACCCTGTTCAGTTGGGTGGGTTGTTTCTGTGCAAGGGATTGTGGTTAAGGCATGTTTGAGGGCTTGAGATCCAGTCTGCACTCTGCTTACCTTTGTGTGGAATCTGGAGGAGAGTTGCTTTTAAAAAAATTGCCAGTGGCTTTGTCTGCTTTGCCATGCTGTGCACTCATATGACTTTGTCCTCCTGGAGATTGGACTCTGTCTAATGTGCATAAGGGTGCTGTTTGGGCTAGCAAGGGCTCTGGATATCAGCTATGGAAGTAGTAAACTATGCAGAATCCACTAGTTTGTAAACTTCCTGAAGCACAGGAACATTGTCTTTGCCTCTTTGGGAACTGCCATAACTTCTGCTGCAGACTGAGTTCTCAAAAATGTTTGTTGCAATGACAATGATGAAGTCTGACATGAAAACTCGACAGACCTTTCTGATTCCAGTTATCTCACACACACACACACACACACCTTTGTGTAACACAGGTGAGCAGAGTAGTCCTTAATCTATTTCATCCCATGATTTTCTGCTATTTTGGTGGTTTGCAAAAGTTTGTTGGAGTCTCAGGGTTAACTGTGGTAAGTTCTACCTCATCACTGAGTCATATAGGATTTCTAAAAATGTGTTCCATGGAGTATTAGCCTTATTAAAAACCATTACAGGAGAAAGGGATTTTGTGGGCAAATAAGACTGGGGAATTGTGCATTTGCCATTCTCCTCCTGGAAATTCATGATGTATACTGGCTTTTAAAGCTTCTGACAAGTCCTATAGTAGAAAAAACTATTAAACTTTGTTTAATCCAGTGTATCTCAAATTTATTTGACCAAAGAACCCCTCTGTGTTTGTAAATGAGTAATGCATATTACAAACCATGGAATTGTGTTGAAGCAAAAAAATTTTACAAACACTGGAAGAGTGGTTAAGAATATAAATTTTCTTTTATTAATTAACGGAAAAAAAGAAATTAACCCAACATTTAGAAATCATACCATTCTACATATGCAATCAGTAATTCTTAACATCATCACATAGATGCATGATCATCGTTTCTTAGGACATTTGCATTGGTTTAGAAGAACTAGCAACACAACAGAAAAAGATATAGAATGTTAATATAGAGAAAAAAATTAAAAGTAATAATAATAGTAAAAAAAAAAACACAAAAAAAACCTATAGCTCAGATGCAGCTTCATTCAGTGTTTTAACATGATTACTTTACAATTAGGTATTATTGTGCTGTCCATTTTTGAGTTTTTGTATCTAGTCCTGTTGCACAGTCTATATCCCTTCAGCTCCAATTACCCATTACTTACCCTGTTTCTAACTCCTGCTGGACTCTGTTACCAATGACATATTCCAAGTTTATTCTCGAATGTCGGTTCACATCAGTGGGACCATACAGTATTTGTCCTTTAGTTTTTGGCTAGACTCACTCAGCATAATGTTCTCTGGGTTCATCCATGTTATTACATGCTTCATAAGTTTATTCTGTCTTAAAGCTGCATAATATTCCATCGTATGTATATACCACAGTTTGTTTAGACACTCGTCTGTTGATGGACATTTTGGCTGTTTCCATCTCTTTGCAACTGTAAATAATGCTGCTATAAACATTGGTGTGCAAATGTCCATTTGTGTCTTTGCCCTTAAGTCCTTTGAGTAGATACCCAGCAATGGTATTGCTGGGTCATATGGCAATTCTATATTCAGCTTTTTGAGGAACCGCCAAACTGCCTTCCACAGTGGTTGCACCATTTGACATTCCCACCAACAGTGAATAAGTGTGCCTCTTTCTCCGCATCCTCTCCAGCACTTGTCATTTTCTGTTTTGTTGATAATGGCCATTCTGGTGGGTATGAGATGATATCTCATTGTGGTTTTGATTTGCATTTCTCTAATGGCCAGGGACATTGAGCATCTCTTCATGTGCCTTTTGGCCATTTGTATTTCCTCTTCTGAGAGGTGTCTGTTCAAGTCTTTTTCCCATTTTGTAATTGGGTTGGCTGTCTTTTTGTTGTTGTTGAGTCGAACAATCTCTTTATAAATTCTGGATACTAGACCTTTATCTGATATGTCATTTCCAAATATTCTCTCCCATTGTGTAGGCTGTCTTTCTACTTTCTTGATGAAGTTCTTTGATGCACAAAAGTGTTTAATTTTGAGGAGCTCCCATTTATTTATTTCCTTCTTCAGTGCTCTTGCTTTAGGTTTAAGGTCCATAAAACTGCCTCCAATTGTAAGTTTCATAAGATATCTCCCAACATTTTCCTCTAACTGTTTTATGATCGTAGACCTAATGTTTAGATCTTTGATTCATTTTGAGTTAACTTTTGTATAGGGTGTGAGATACGAGTCCTCTTTCATTCTTTTGCATATGCATATCCAGTTCTCCAGGCACCATTTATTGAAGAGACTGTTCTGTCCCAGGTGACTTGGCTTGACTGCTTTATCAAAGATCAAATGTCCATAGATGAGAGGGTCTATATCTGAGCACTCTATTCGATTCCATTGGTCGATATATCTATCTTTATGCCAATACCATGCTGTTTTGACCACTGTGGCTTCATAATATGCCTTAAAGGCAGGCAGCGCGAGACCTCCAGCTTCGTTTTTTTTTTTTCCTGAAGATGTTTTTAGCAATTCGGGGCACCCTGCCCTTCCAGATAAATTTGCTTATTGGTTTTTCTATTTCTGAAAAATAAGTTGTTGGGATTTTGATTGGTATTGCATTGAATCTGTAAATCAATTTAGGTAGGATTGACATCTTAACTATATTTAGTCTTCCAATCCATGAACACGGTATGCCCTTCCATCTATTTAGGTCTTCTGTGATTTCTTTTAACAGTTTTTTGTAGTTTTCTTTGTATAGGTCTTTTGTCTCTTTAGTTAAATTTATTCCTAGGTATTTCATTCTTTTAGTTGCAATTGTAAATGGGATTTGTTTCTTGATTTCCCCCTCAGCTTGTTCATTACTAGTGTATAGAAATGCTACAGATTTTTGAATGTTGATCTTGTAACCTGCTAATTTGCTGTACTCATTTATTAGCTCTAATAGTTTTGTTGTGGATTTTTCCGGGTTTTCGACGTATAGTATCATATCGTCTGCAAACAGTGATAGTTTTACTTCTTCCTTTCCAATTTTGACGCCTTGTATTTCTTTTTTTTGTCTAATTGCTCTGGCTAGAAACTCCAACACAATGTTGAATAATAGTGATGATAGTGGACATCCTTGTCTTGTTCCTGATCTTAGGGGGAAAGTTTTCAATTTTTCCCCATTGAGGATGATATTAGCTGTGGGTTTTTCATATATTCCCTCTATCATTTTAAGGAAGTTCCCTTGTATTCCTATCTTTTGAAGTGTTTTCAACAGGAAAGGATGTTGAATCTTGTCAAATGCCTTCTCTGCATCAATTGAGATGATCATGTGATTTTTCTGCTTTGATTTGTTGATATGGTGTATTACATTAATTGATTTTCTTATGTCGAACCATCCTTGCATACCTAGGATGAATCCTACTTGGTCATGATGTATAATTCTTTTAATGTGTTGTTGGATACAATTTGCTAGAATTTTATTGAGGATTTTTGCATCTATATTCATTAGAGAGATTGGTCTGTAGTTTTCTTTTTTTGTAATATCTTTGCCTGGTTTTGGTATGAGGGTGATGTTGGCTTTATAGAATGAATTAGGTAGTTTTCCCTCTGCTTCGATTTTTTTGAAGAGTTTGAGGAGAGTTGGTACTAATTCTTTCTGGAATGTTTGATAGAATTCACATGTGAAGCTGTCTGGTCCTGGACTTTTCTTTTTAGGAAGCTTTTGAATGACTAATTCAATTTCTTTACTTGTGATTGGTTTGTTGAGGTCATCTATTTCTTCTTGAGTCAAAGTTGGTTTTTCATGTCGTTCCAGGAACCCGTCCATTTCATCTAAATTGTTGTATTTATTAGCGTAAAGTTGTTCATAGTATCCTGCTATTACCTCCTTTATTTCTGTGAGGTCAGTAGTTATGTCTCCTCTTCCATTTCTGATCTTATTTATTTGCATCCTCTCTCTTCTTCTTTTTGTCAATCTTGCTAAGGGCCCATCAATCTTATTGATTTTCTCATAGAACCAACTTCTGGCCTTATTGATTTTCTCTATTGTTTTCATGTTTTCAATTTCATTTATTTCTGCTCTAATGTTTGTTATTTCTTTCCTTTTGCTTGCTTTGGGATTAGTTTGCTGTTCTTTCTCCAGTTCTTCCAAGTGGACAGTTAATTCCTGCATTTTTGCCATTTCTTCTTCTTTGATATAGGCATTTAGGGCAATAAATTTCCCTCTTAGAACTGCCTTTGCTGCGTCCCATAGGTTTTGATATGTTGTGTTTTCATTTTCATTCGCCTCGAGGTATTTACTAATTTCTCTTGCAATTTCTTCTCTGACCCACTCGTTGTTTAAGAGTGTGTTGTTGAGCCTCCATGTATTTGTGAATTTTCTGGCACTCTGCCTATCATTGATTTCCAACTTCATTCCTTTATGATCCGAGAAAGTGTTGTGTATGATTTCAATCTTTTTAAACTTGTTAAGACTTGCTTTGTGACCTAGCATATGGTCTATCTTTGAGAATGATCCATGAGCACCTGAGAAAAAGGTGTATCCTGCTGTTGTGGGATGTAATGTCCTATAAATGTCAAGTCTAGCTCATTTATAGTAATATTCAGATTCTCTATTTCTTTATTGATCCTCTGTCTAGATGTTCTGTCCATTGATGAGAGTGGTGAATTGAAGTCTCCAACTATTATGGTATATGTGTCTATTTCCCTTT
The DNA here is from genome assembly GCF_023851605.1 of Tamandua tetradactyla. NCBI lineage: Eukaryota > Metazoa > Chordata > Mammalia > Pilosa > Myrmecophagidae > Tamandua > Tamandua tetradactyla. The sequence goes on along the minus strand of NC_135334.1, from coordinate 49,034,093 downwards.
TCAGTGATTGCAGTGTATTCCTCACATATTTTGGGGCATTCTGGTTCGGTGCATAAATATTTATGATTGTTATGTCTTCTTGTTTAATTGTTCCTTTTATTAGTAGATAGTGTCCTTCTTTGTCTCTTTTAACTGTTTTACATTTGAAGTCTAATTTGTTGGATATTAGTATAGCCACTCCTGCTCTTTTCTGGTTGTTATTTGCATGAAATATCTTTCCCCAACCTTTCACTTTCAACCTATGTTTATCTTTGGGTCTAAGATGTGTTTCCTGTAGACAGCATATAGAAGGATCCTGTTTTTTAATCCATTGTGCCAATCTATGTCTTTTGATTGGGGAATTCAGTCCATTGACATTTAGTGTTATTACTGTTTGGATAATATTTTCCTCTACCATTTTGCCTTTTGTATTATATATATCATATCTGACTTTCCTTCTTTCTACACTCTTCTCCATACCTCTCTCTTCTGTCTTTTCGTATCTGACTCTAGTGCTCCCTTTAGTATTTCTTGCAGAGCTGGTCTCTTGGTCACAAATTCTCTCAGTGACTTTTTGTCTGAAAATGTTTTAATTTCTCCCTCATTTTTTAAGGACAATTTTGGTGGATATAGGAGTCTTGGTTGGCAGTTTTTCTCTTTTAGTAATTTAAACATATCATCCCACTTCCATGTGATATTCTAGCTTCCATGGTTTCTGCTGAGAAATCTACACATAGTCTTATTGGGTTTCCCTTGTATGTGATGGATTGTTTTTCTCTTGCTGCCTTCAGGATCCTCTCTTTCTCTTTGACCTCTGACATTCTAACTAGTAAGTGCCTTGGAGAATGCCTATTTGGGTCTAATCTCTTTGGGGTGCGCTGCACTTCTTGGATCTGTAATTTTAGGTCTTTCATAAGAGTTGGGAAATTTTCAGTGATAATTTCTTCCATTAGTTTTTCTCCTCCTTTTCCCTTCTCTTCTCCTTCTGGGACACCCACAACACGTATATTTGTGCGCTTCATATTGTCCTTGAGTTCCCTGATATCCTGTTCAAATTTTTCCATTCTTTTCCCCATAGTTTCTGTTTCTTTTTGTAATTCAGATGTTCCATCCTCCAAATCACTAATTCTGTCTTCTGTCTCTTTAAATCTATCATTGTAGGTATCCATTGTTTTTTCCATCTTTTCTACTTTAGCCTTCACTTCCATAAGTTCTGTGATTTGTTTTTTCAGTTTTTCTATTTCTTCTTTTTGTTCAGCCCATGTCTTCTTCATGTCCTCCCTCAATTTATCGATTTCGTTTTTGAAGAGGTTTTCCATTTCTGTTCGTATATTCAGCATTAGTTGTCTCAGCTCCCGTATCTCATTTGAACTATTGGTTTGTTCCTTTGACTGGGCCATATTCTCAATTTTTTGAGCGTGATCCGTTGTCTTCTGCTGGCATCTGGGCATTTAGTCAGATTTCCTTGGGTGTTGGACCCAACAGGTTGGAAGAGTTTTCTGTGAAATCTCTGGGTTCTGTTTTTCTTATCCTGCCCAGTAGGTGGCACTCGTGGCACTCGTTTTTCTGTGGGTCCCACCAGTAAAAGGTGCTGTGGGTCCTTTAACTTTGGAAAACTCTCGCCGTGGGGGAGGTTCGCCAGCCGAAGTGGCTTGGAAGAGTGCCAGTCGGCCCTGGGGTCTGAACGCAGGGAGGGTCACAGGCTGCCGCAGCCCAGGAGAGCGCCCATCCGAATTTCCTAGTCGGCCCGGGGTGCCAAGCGTGGCGGGAGAGCGCCAGCCGCCGCGGCCCGGGAGAGTGCACTGTTCCCAGCTGGACCAGGGGATCACGTGTTTCAAAGGGACCCCCCCCTGTCACCGTTCTCCGCGGCCTGGGGATTTCCGATCCAATTCTCTCAGTTAGTCCGGGGGGCTGCGCGTGGTGGGGGCGCCAGCCGCTGCAGCTTGAGCGGACCGCCTGCCCAATTCTGCCAGCTCGCCTGGGAAGGAGGAAGGGAGGGACTCCGGCCGCTTGCCGCCCCGCCCGGGGAAGCCCGCGCCCCTTGGCGATCTCACCAGAGCGGGTTCTCTCAGCCAGTCAGCCATTCCAGGATGGGGTACGCTGTCTTTTTGATCTCTGTCGTGGCTCTAGGAGCTGTTCTGTATCGTTTCTACTCCCCTAGTAGCTGTTCTGGAGGAGGAACTAAGATCCGCGTGTCTTACTAAGCCGCCATCTTCTCCGGAAGTCCCCAAGAATATAAATTTTGGAACCAAGCCTTGGTTCAAAACCTAGATTCACTGACTCTGGACAAGATACTGAGTCTCTCTAAGCCTCAGTTTCCTAACCTGTTAAATGCAGATTATAATGCTACTTACTTTGTAGGATTGATTGAAAGAATGCAGATAAAGTACTTAGTTTGATGGTTAGGTTCTGGTGTCACCTTACCAGATGATTATGCCCAGTTGTTTGGCCATGCAAGCACTGGCCTGACCATTGCTGCAAGGATATTTTGTGCCTGGTTGATAAACTGCAAGGTTGGTGTATTAAATCTATCAGTTAGTTGATTTCATCTGTGGCTGATTACATCTGCAGTCAACCAAGGTGTGTCCCCTCCCCCTCCAACTAGGTGAAGAGTTTTAAGGAAGAACAGAGACTCTTTCACTACTTCTTCAGCCAGCAAGCCTCACTATGGAATTCATCCAGACCCTTCATTGGAGCCACCAGTTTCACAGCCTGCCCTATGGATTTTGGGCTTTTCCAATTCCACGGTTGCGTGAGACACCTTTATAAATCTCATATTTACAGATCTCTCCTGTTGGTTCTGCTTCTCTAGAGAACCCTAACACAGCAAGGGATATATTAAAAACTCAATAAATGTTCATTTCTATTATTACTATTATTAGTAGTAGGAGTAGCATCATATAGCCCTATGACTTCTTGTTTCATTCTTAGAGATCATTTGGAGAAACAATCTCCCCAAACAATCTTGATTCTAACAAAGATGATGTTTGCAAAACTGTTGTCCTTCTATAAAAATCTACTTTGGTAAGAATTTTGGAGGTTTTTTTTCTCAACTTCTAAGAATTCTGGGAATTGACATTCACCAAATCCAGTTCTTCTGAACCTGGGGAACTCTCCATCTGTCAATCAATTGTGATTTCTTCAAACTGCTCAAAAGCCAGTTATGTTCACCTGAAAGAAGATTAAGTTATAAATGGCAAATGAGATTCTATATTTTCAAAGATGTTTCATAGTCACTGGCTTAAAGGAGATACCTTTGGGAGTATGGGATCAGGGCTGCAGGGAGACAAGTAGAAGCTGGTCAAGGGGAAATGACTTGAAAATTGCTGGTTCTAGAAGTACTGACCTGTCCTTTTTGGACACATGTACTGCGGAAGATGCTACAGAGTCCATTGACAATGTAGCTAAGGCAAAGTACAGCTTCCACGGTGCCAATCCCCAAGAGGATGGAGAACAAGACCACGTTCCAGAGGACGATGTTCTCAGGCTCTTGGCAGGTGGCACAGGTGGGCTGATTGAATAAGTAGTTATCCCTGCAGGACAGAGGAGAAAATTAGCCTGGCTTTAAGCCAATAATAGAGAGTAAAAAGGAGGGAACTACTACTTATAAGCATCTAAAAAGTACTAGTCTAATTCAGGAGATTACAAATTTTAGGGAACTTCATCCCTCTAATCTTCATAAAGAAAACAGATGCATTATTTGCCCAATGGTGGGGAGAAGGTTAAACAGGCCATCTTTGCCTTCAAGTAGCATAGGATCTCAGCAAGGCATTGTGGATACAGATATACCCATATCGAGAGAAAACATAAAGACGTGGGAAACCATGCGATTCATGATTTTAACTGCTAGCAGGGTCTCAGAGGCAATAAAGGATTGTTAAGAGCTTGGGCTTTGAAGTCCTGAAGACCCAGGTCCTAATTTTAAGTCCCTCACTAAGGAGTTCTGGATTAGTTTCCTGAATGTTTCCATACTTCAGATTTTTATGTGTAAAGTGAGGCTAAAAATAGCATCAATAGCCTAGAGTGGTTGTAAGGATTAAAGTAGTAGCACAGTGCCTGCCACACTGTAGACCATATATTTTAGTTATATTTATTGTTATCATAGGGATATCTAAGAGGTCTAGACTAGGTGGTGAAGGTTTCAGGGGGAAAGTTGAAGTCACTAGTCTTGAAAGAGTAGCAGCAGAGAGGAGAGCACTGAATTGTAAGAAGAAAATATGTAAGCAAATATCCTGAGGGAGACTTGGAGTCAGAGTGCACTAATTAGACAGAGAGAAAATGGAATAGGTTTGTTTGCAGGTTATATTTCCTAAGGCTGCATATTATTTGTTGTCTCTTCTCTGTTTCTACCCTCATCCATATCTGTACTGTATCCATTGAGTTCCCAATGAGATTATAAATTACTTATATGCAAAGACTTCTTGGCCTCCCTAAGACCTTGAGGTTTTACAAAACTCTTTTTGGCTAATCTGTGGTGAAGAGATTAAAGGGCAGAAGTGGAAGCTGGACACTTGCTGGAGGGCTGGGTTGTAGGAGTCAAGGCACAGGTGATGGGGCAATTTGGACTTGGGTGATGACAGTCTAGGTGAAGAGCAATGGTCAGATTGAAGACCTATTGTCAAGGTAGAATTGGTAGGATTTGGTGGTTGACTGAATGTGGAAAGTGAAGATGAGAGGAGAACTAAAGTTGAAACAGGTTATCGGTGCCATCTAATGAGATGGGGATGATTGAAGAGATTTCTGAGAGGACATCAAGAATTGTGGATATATTAATACTGAAATTCTTGGGAGATGTTCAAGAGGAAATTTCAAGGAGGCAATGATATATTTGGGTCAAGAATTCATAAGAAAGGTTTGGGCTCAAGATAGACATTTTAGATAATTCACATATAGATGATAGTTCTGGAAGCCATAAGGATGGATGAGCTCTGCCAGGGAAAGAAGAGGAAATAAGAAGAGGAGCAGGTCTTTTCTTTCTTAATCAATTACTGCTGGGTTTCCTCCATATTTCTTTAGGAAAATAAATGTGCACCAAGAGACTAAACATTTTAGCATATTTGAGCAACACCAGTTTGCCAGTTGCCTTTCCCCAATTAGATTGTGAGTTCCTTGAAGATATGCACATGGTCTTATCCTTCTTTTGTACCCCTTCTCTTCCCACAGTACTTAGCTCAGAACTAAGAAGGCCCTCAGCATGTACTGAATTGATTGTTTAGTGACTGTGGCTAATGAGGTCAAGGTATTGGACTGAATATTCAGCTGACTTTAAGGTAGACAAGGACTTATGGGCCCATACAGACTCTTCATGTTAGCCAATCATCTCTAAGAAATTGTTGATTTGGGGAGCAAATGGGGAGAGAGGAATAAGATATGAGGTATTTATAAGAGCACTTGGCCTCCATTACTGGACAGGTGACATTCATAGCACACCTTCTTTGAGGTCATCAGATGCAAGACACTGACCCAAGACTGTGAATGCTACTTACACCAGGGTATCATTCCTGAAAGGGTAAGTGTAGTTTCCACTGCCAATGTCACAGAAGGGGCCACTAAGCAAACCCAATGAAGAAATGACCACACAGTATATGGCCCCCATGGTGCCCTGTGCACTCAGAAGCATAGGGAACAGTTTCTGCAATGGAACAGAGCCAGAAATTCAGTGCAGCAATGGTCGGGGAGGCAGCAGGAACTTGGCTTTTCAAAGATGTTTCCTCTGAGCCTCCCTGGTATTTGGAAGACAGTTCAAATCTTGTATTGTAGATGCCAGACTAGATAACTTGTTTCCCAAGTACACAAAAAGTGGCATACTAAATCTGAGAAACCCTTGATTCATTCATCTGCTCCAGTTACAATTCTAAAGAATGAAATAAACCACTGCGAAATTGTGAGCAGGAAATGTGACTTACAGCTGAATGTTTAGTGTTTGCACACTGCCTGGAATCTAGACATTAAGTGTGCTGCCAATCCCTTAGGCTGAACTCATGGTAGACAATAATTGATCATAGCACTCTCTCACCAAGGCTGGACTAGACCAGGCCTTCTTAGAACAGAGCACTGATTGGTTGGTGTTGGTCCTCTAAATGAGGTTTATTTATCATCTTGGTAGTGAGTGTTTAGTACATGTTTGTTGTATAATTTGGTGAGTAAAGGGTAATTGTTTTTCTAATTATCTGAGCCAGTGACCAGCACAGGGCCTTGTACTGTGTACAAACTCCATAAATATTTGCTGATTGAATGAGTGTGATGCTGAGGCAAATGCCAAGGGAAGGCCTGGAACTCTTTGGGCATATTAGTCCATTAATGAACTGGAACAAAGCCATGGTGCTTGTTTGCCTCAAAGCATGAGCTTTATGCCTGACAAGTTCACATTGTGTCTTTCTGACCACATGGAGTGATGGGGAATATAGCCTGGGCTGAATGGGATGCGTCATGAAGCACCTGAGAGACGGTCTCCAGGTGCACGGGTTTTAGTCTTTTGTGGAGGCTCTCATTGTGGGGGCTGGAAGGGTTGGGCAGGTGCCTTTGGAGCGGGGGCTTTCTGGCTATTTGCGTTTTTTTTTTCCTCAGTTCTTAAAGGGAAAAAAGGGAAATGAGATAGTGTATGAACTGGAAATATAAGAACATGATGACAGTTTAATAATTTACTGTGAGCAGGGAAATTGGTGACAGTTTTCTGTATGGAAAAGAGCATGATCCTCAAAGTCTGGAGACCTAGGCCTTATCCTACTCATGCCTCCATTCAGCATATCCTAAGAGCTGACTGTGGAGGACCCTGGGGGTACATTGATGATGAAATGGAGTCCTTGCCCTGAAGAAAAGAGTTTACAGTCTACCTGGGGTTGGGTAAATAATCCTTCTATCTCTGAAGTTAGAGCTCTGTGGCTTTGGACAAGTTACTCAGTCTTTCTGGGCTTTTATTTTCTTATTTGTCAAAATGGGGATAAGTTTGTAAAACATGTGGCAAACATTTCCACATGTTTTTTCTAGCCGTGTGGGATAGGAGAAAGAGTCCTGGCATGATAAAGTCATGGGCCAGGAATAAGAAAAAACATTCATTCAATAAAGGAATGTATAGGGTGCCAGTCTTTTGATTTCATGAAGCCTTATGAGAGAGCATCCGTGGAAGTGTTTTTGAGAGTATAGTCTCTAAGGTCCCTTCTTGCTTGAACACCTCTTCTATGATGTATTGGTCACAGGAGAAATAAGAAAGTCAGGGGGTAGGAAAGTTCTAGACCTTCCTACAGACAGAGAGATACGCACACACAGACACACAGCTCAACCACAACAGTCTGACAAGTTTTCAGCCAGTCCTCAGTCCCCCTCTCCAGGCTCCTATTCTGCAAATTTCATGTAGTAGTCTCCATCCTGCTGGCTAGAGCCCTGCATAATATCCCTGTGCTTAAAGAGTAGAGTATTAAAAATTCTAGACATTTGGTCAATAGTATAGACTACAAAGAAAATACTACAGCCTAGGAAATAAACCCCTTTGGATGGAGGCAGGGGTGTTAAAAAATTCTATTAAGACCTCACACTACTTACCCCACATCTGTGAGCACAGTAGCCTTCTCCATCTCCTCTTAGAAGTATCAGTGCTGGCACTTTGACCTTCAGGTGAAGAAATTGCTCTTGTAATGAAGGGAGCTTTGCATTTTTGGATAAAAGTTTTGATTGTGGTGCTTCTTACTTAAAAACACCTGATGATTTCTCATTGCCTGTAGGATAAAACTCAGATCCAGGACGTGGTACACGACCCCATCATGCCCTAGTCTTACCATGCCATTAGAGCCTTGCCTTTCCTCTTTCACTGTCCCTTCCTGCTGCACCAGGTTGGGAGCTCTCAGGAAGGGCCCCATACTTTCTTGCCTTTGGCCTTTGAAAATGCCCAGATGGCCATTTACCCTTTTCCATCTTACAAACTTCTATTTGTCCTCAAAGGGCCAAAACCAGATATTATCTCCTGTGGTAGGCTGAAAAAGTGGCCCCCAAAGATATATTCATTTCCTGGAACCTGTGTTCCATATTGAAATAGAGTGAATATTACTTAGTATGGCAAGAGCTGTGATTAAGTTAAATCACTTGAGATGAGTTGCTTACCCTGGATTATCTGGGTGAGCCCTAAATGCAGTCACATGTATTCTTGTAAGAGGGAAGCAGAGGGAGTTTTTAGAAGCAGATACTCAGAGGAGAAGGCAGTGAGAATAGAGAAGCAGAAATTGGAGTGATGTGGCCACAAACCAAGAAATATTGGCAACCATCAGAAGCTGGAAGAGGCAAGGAACAGATTGTTCCCTAGAGCCTCTAGAGGGAGTATGGTTTGCTAACACACTGATTTTGGATTTCTAGCTTCCAGGGCTGTGAGAGAATGAATTTATATTGTTTGAAGCCACCAATTCTCTGGTAATTTGTTACAGCAGCCACAGGAAACTAGTACGTTTTGTCTTTGTAACTTTCAGTGACCCCTACCAAGCAAAACAAATCATTCCTTCCTTCATTCTGACCTCTCTGATGACCCTGATCACACTGCCTTCTCCTTCTCCTTTCTGGGCTCTGAATACTCTGGGTTGGCAGCTCTTACCACAGTGCCCAACGCAGAGTCAGACCCAATGATAAGGTGGTGAAGTTTGAGGTGACATTTCCACAGGTTTCTTCTAGCTCTGTGAGAACTGGCATGATAGGATTATGGGTTAGGAATAAGAAATATATAATGGATAAACTTAACTTTATGAAAAAAAAAAAAAGAACACCTTACCCTGTGAGATGGTTGGTAAAGAGTTTTTTTGTTTTTTGTTTTTTAGCATGGGCAGGCACCAGGAATTGAACCTGGGTCTCTGGTATGGCAGGTGAGAATTCTGCCACTGAGCCACCATTGCACTGCCCTAAAGGTGTTTGCTGATGGAAGAATCTTCCCCATTTCTCACCAAGGAAACCAAGACCTACTGTTGGGAATGTGTGATTGGGGTGTGCTTGATGCAAAAGATAACTGTTACCTACTCAGGGTTTTTTTGCCTGTTAACCTGAGGCAGGAGGTACAAACTCTTATGTCTTTAGAGACTAGGCAGATAATTTTAAGTAAGAAAAATGTGTCCTGGTATATCACAATAGGGACTGGTGGGGACTGTGGAAAACTGAAGGGTATATACCCCTCCTAAAGCCATCCAATTCAATGTAAAACAAGAGAGACAGACACTGTGCCAAACAAATTAGGAGCAGCTCTCAGCTGATTTGCACCCTTTATGATGCCTTGGTGAAGTCTGAATTAGTTATATGGGATATTGTAAAAGGAGAACGAAAGTTCTGGGATTTGGTAGCAAGCGTCCATTCTGCTGGGGAAGAGGGCATTGAGTTTGCCATAGTATCAGCTCTCTCTTTAGTGCAGATAGGTGGGTCTGGCCATCACAACTTATTACTAGGGTTAGAGATTGTTTGGCATCGTTTTGCTCCAATTCTCTTATGGCTGCCATTGAAAGAACGTTAATCATGAGCCAGGCTCAGGGCTGGGTGTCCTAAACGTGATTTCATGCAATGCACATTGTCAAAGTAGGTGGTCTGCATTTTTACAGAGATTTAGGAAGGCAATGCTTTGCCTGTAATCCCACAGTGGGCCAGCTGTAGAACATGGTTTCTAACCCAGATTTTAGGCTCCTACTCCCCTGCAGGCCTCAAGTCATTTGCTGCCAGTGATTTCAGTTCTCATGGAGATAGGGAGAAAAGGCATTGCATGTGTTTTTATTCTTCCTGGCAGAAGTATTTCTCCTGGGGACAAATACATGGACACTTTCTTATCAGTCAAGTTTTGCTCAGTTGGTTAGTGTTGGTCAGGGTGCTTGAGAAGTTTCACTTTATGCTCAGACAAAATGCAGTTCCTGATCTGTAATGCTGCCCATTAGATCTTGGCCAGAACTGACCCCACCTTGCACTGCCCCTCTGTATCCAGGACTGAGCTGCCGCTGTTCTCTATGTTGGGGTGTTGGGCATCTTTTAAACTTCAGTGGGCTGCATTCTACCCATCACTGTGCCATAAACTAACTCTAGACTTGGATCTAGCTTAGCGTCTCTTAGGCTTCTATTTTAAATCTTTAAAATAAGGACTTTAAAATACATAACATGCAAGATTCTTCCCATCTCAGGCATTTTGGTTCAGGAAATCTTAAACAGGGTAAGATTTTGTCTTTAGCTTCAATCAATTGGCCTTTTAATGATCTAGGGAATGAGAACATGAGAGAGAAGAGAGTGTTAAAGCCTGACAGTTCCCTTTTCTTTTCTCCTTATCTTCTGTCTTATTTTATTTCCTCAGAACAATGATATAAATCAGGTAATATAGCTGAATTCTTAACCAGAGAAGAAATTTCTTCAAAGACCAGACAGAACTGGGGCTGGTACTTCCTATATAGATTGTAGGCAAATTGCTGAATGACTATACACACTAGACTGTTTTATTACATGAATAAAGCATATTAAATTTTTCTAGAAAAGCTTGGCTAGAATAATGAGTGTGTATTATTCTCATTTACTCACTAAACTATATTTCTTTAAATGAAATATTCCACAAAACTATCAAATTCTCAAAGCCATCTCTAGGTAACTTAGTGTAGGGCTGGAGAGCTAATGAGAATCTTCTGGATAGGAAGAGGTGGATCAAGACCTTTGATTTCCTGAGGTGGATGGCCATGGATAGTTTTGGGCCTCAGGTCCCCAAACGCTTGTATCTTGGAAGATGGTGTGACACTCTCCCTTTTTTGAGTTGCATTTCCTAGTTCTGATGGGTCTTCTGGTATCATAAATTACTGATTCTCCTATTCCTATGTTGAATCCTTTGGGAGATCCAAGTCTCTCTTGAGTCAGATAGGGAGGACCCAGTCAGAGACTTTGTGTGATGATGGTGTAAGTTTGGGGTTGACAAATGTGGGCTGTTGGAACCACCTTGGAGGAGGTGGGTCTTAAGAGCCTCTCCACACACAATCTAAGGGGCACAGCTTGATACTTACCACAAACCAGGCTCTAAGGTAGGGTGTGTAGAATGCAGCAGTGGTTTCAGAACAGGATTTTCATAACTTCAAGCCACTTGGTCATGTTGTGTCCTCCTTTAAAAGTCTCTCTGACCTCATTTCCTACTCTGTCTCCTGAATCTTTTTTTTTTTTTAATTTTTATTCAATGTTTCCAAATGTAAAAAAAAGTCAAAGATTCTTACACCAATTATCTCAAATGAGACCATGCAAAGTAATTCAAAGTATGTACAACAATCATTTGCCCTACCTCAGTGTTGCTGTTTTATATAGTGGTATAATCAACAGAAAACTGAATGGCATGTGCTTGGTGGAAAATATCACCTATTTATAAGACATGAAGGAGAGTTTCTACATCTCATGTCTGCAATTCTTAATTTACGATAACTGTTCTTTTCTGTTTTTTTATTTTTTATTTCTCTCCCAAATCTTTTTCACCCAGATCTAGACAAACTGTTTTTCTTGATGTTCCTGGAACCATCAAGCCTGTTCACTACTTAGGGCCTTAGCATGTGCCATTCCCTCTGCTTGGGATGCTCCCAAACATCACCATGGCTTATTCTTTACTTCATTCAAGTGGGTGCCGAAACACTGCATCCTTAGAGAGTATTTGACCGTCTATCTATTCCTTTATTCTATTTTTTTCACAGCACTCACCACTTGATATTACATTATATAGATATTTGTTTATAATTGTCTCTTTTCCCTCTAGAATGTAAGCAAGAGCAGTAATTTTGTCTGTTTTATTCACTGCTGTGTCCTTAATGCCTGGAACAATGCTGACACATAGCATATGCTCAATAAATATTTGTGGGCTAAACTACTCAAAGGTAAGAATCCACCTCATCAGCATGGCATACAAAGTCATGTGTAATTTTGCCCCAGTCTGCATCCCACCACTTCTTTATTTCAACATTTCATGCTCCAGCCACTTCAACTCCAGAATGGTTTTGCTGAGTACACCTTGCTCTGTGATGCTTCAGACTTTAGCAGAAGCTGTTTCCTCTGCCCTGACTGTCCTCCTTTCTTCCTTCTCTGCCTGGAAAACTCCTAGTAATTCTGCATAGTCCATTTCAAGTACCTTCTTTTCTGGGACACCTCTCTTGGTTCCTAAGGTAGAGTTAATTGTTTCTTCTCTTCAATCTCTCAGCCTCCACTACAATAGAGACTCACCCCATTGGGCTGGGATTATTTTTTTTGTCTATCTCTCCTGGTTTGAAGGAACATAAGAGCCATCTCAGCTGGGTCTGCCCACCCCTCACCTCCAATCAGGCTCCTGAGTGCTTATAAACCATACCACCAGCTAGTCTTAGGTTGTCCCTCCTAATGGTCTTACTGAGTATGCAAAAATATTGATGAAAAATAACAATTATTTATGTAAATGGATTAGGGTTCTGTCTCTCAGTCCCTAGGGTACCCAGTCCAGTTTATGTTGTGCTTGTCCCAGATTCACAGTTTTAACAAGAGAAGCTTGTGGATTCAGGAAAATAGGGAGTATTTATTCTTGGCCATGGCTGACCTGAGACAACAACTTTGCTGCTAGCACCAGACAGCCTTCTGGAAATAACAGGGGGATGCTGCAGGGAATGTCTCAGTCGAGGAGATGACATGCTGCTGGACGTGTCTCCACATACCACAGCCATGACTGCCTGAGGGACTCACCCTCCGAGTGGACATTCTGCCTGGCTGGAGCATTAGGGAGGTGGTGACTCATATGGCTTTGGTTTTTGCCTCATCTGAAAAGCAATACTATTTGGAGCAGCCCTCCACTATTTTCCCCAGAATGTGGGTTTGGAACAGGGCATCTGCTTGCATGAGCTTCCTATGTAGCATCTCTCACAGTGCCATATCTGTTATATGTTCACCCATGTCAGGTGACGGAGGGTGAGAAGTAACAGGCTTTGGATTCAGATGGGTGTTCAAGTACCAGTTCTGCCCTGTATCAGCTGTGTGGTCTTGGCCAAATTATTTAATCTGTCTGGGCCTCATTTCTTTACCCATAAAATGGAGATACAGATATAACGATATGTATCTCACAAAGTTGTTATGGGAAGCAAATTAAATAGTAGGTGTGAAAGCATTTAATATACCCTAAGCCTTTGTGCACATGCTTGTAACAATTATTATTCAAGGTCAGGACTTGTGGATTCTAATTTTATCCCCCACAGAGCCTTAAAAAGTGCTCTGCATGGAGCTGATGCTAAATAAATGGCTGAGCTTGTTGTCTTCAGTCTGTCCCTTGCAGCTTTTAAAATTTTGCTCTAGCCTCCTGTACATCAAGGAAGGCAATCCTAACCTGCTTCCCTTTGTTCCTTCATTCAGAGTGGAGGCTTTAGGGAAGTTAGTACTGCACTCTGTCTCCCGGTCCTCACCTCCACACATTCCCCAACCTTCCGCAGTCTGAAATCTACCTGGCTACTCCCCCAGGACTGCTGTAGCCAAGATCCACTAGGTATCTTGCTGAACACCGGATGCTTTTCAAGTCCCAGTTTATTATGTTCCCCCTGCTACAGTTGACGTTGCAATTCCTCACTCTTTCTGAAACTTCATCCTTCCTCAGTTTCTATAATTTTTTCTCTTTTTTTGCTTTTCTTTTGACTTTTGGCTATTCTTAGTGTTCTTTATAGGCTTCTCTTCCTCTGCATATCTCTCACTTTTTGGCATTACCTAGGGTTTGGACCTGGCTCCTTCCTTCTTATTCTACTCACTAGCCCCAGACAAAACCACTCCCATCAGGGTTCCTGCTTCACATCACTGCTTTGGTTCTCTGGCTTGTCTTTCTCCTGGTCTCCAATTCCAGTCCAATCATCCTCTGACCCCTCAATGTGGATACAAAATAGAACTTACCATTTGCTCTGCCTGCAAGCTCCACCCCTGAGAGTTCTGCTTCAGAGAATGCTACCACCATCTTTCCATGTGCCCAGACCAATCTAGACCACCCCCCACCCTCCACACCCCATCAGTCTTCAGATCCTGCCAGCCCTACCTTCTAACATGGCTCAAATCCATGCTTCTCTCTCCAACCCAGGCCATTGTCTTCACTTGCCTTAGTACAGGGGATGTGTAAAGACATGGAGTGGGCACTAAAGAAAGAAGGGAAAGAAAATAAGAAGGAAGAAAGAACTTAAGGAAAGAAGAGAAAGAGGGAGCTGGGTTGGCTTATTGGTTTTTACTTTATCCAACTTCCTGACCTGGTTCCTTCCCATTTATTTTTTCAACCATTTCGCTGTGAACATATAGATGTAACCATCTGTCTAGTGAGCCTGGAGAGGTTTTGCCGGAAAGTTGAGCTGAGTGTTAGATGAACTGGCTATATTAAGCTATGCCTATGCAAACAGTGTGTCTGGCCCATGACTGAGCCTAGTTACACTTTGCTTTCTTCAGGACTATGGAATATTTTCCCTCTTGGTCACTCTCTTTCAGAAAACATTCTGGGATTCTGCTATTTAGAAACCCAGATTTTCCCAAGCAGCTTTCAGTAGTCATGGCAATTGCTCATTTATATATAAAAGAAGTTGGATGGTGTGATGGTTAATTTAGTGTGTTGACTTAGCTAGATTAGTGTGCCTTATTGTTTGGTCAAGTGCTGGCCTGCTTGTTACTGTAACAGTATTTCATAGATGGAACTTACATCTATAATCAGTTGATTGCATCTACAATTGACAAAGGAGATTGCTCTCAACAATGTAGGTAGTCTCCTTATCCAATCAGTGGAAGATTTCAGGACTTCCTGGAATATGGCAGAATAGAATAGGTTGAGTTCACTCCTCCTCCAAGGAACAGCTAGAGAAGGGACAGGAAGACAACTGGGATGGCGATTCCAGGGTATAAGTGACCTGGGAGGGTCTTCTGCACCACATAGGGAAGCCCTGGTTACAAAAGCTGGGCTTTTTAAACCCTTTTTAAAAAGAACTGGAGACCATCCAGCTAGTGCAAACAGCCTAATGTGCCCCTTTCAAAACAGAGGCCTGGAGCCCTCAGGCGTGCACTGACAGGGTGATAGGAACAAGCCAAGCCGTGTTCCTTGAAAGCGCTACCCTCACCCTGTTACCTGCCCGTGATACACGTTATACCCACACACCTGAACCCTGTCACCTGCACCCACCCCTCCCATGCTCCAAGTGCCCTAGCACATCCCTGTCCCACACCCTTGTCCCACGCTCATGCCAACCCCAGCCCAACGAACCTCACCAGCACAAGCATGCAGCCTTACCCCTCCTCTCCTGAGATCCGTGCATCTGCGCTCAGCCCCTGACTGCCACTTCCCTCTCTCTGCCCCCTGCAGGCAGTTGCCTGCACAACTGCAGGCACTCACCTTCATGCCTGCGCTACACCCACCCCCAGCCCACATAGTCGCACAACCATGCCCCTCCCAGCTTTGCACACGTATACATCCATGTCCGACTTCCCCAGATTTGTGCATATGTATACCCCCATCATGCCCCCCAACTCTGGGTAAGCCCTGACTTGCGTATATAGGGCACATCTGCCCCCAGCCCATGCAGGTGCAACCCAGCCTGCTGGTCCTGAACTCTGTGTATGTATATACCAGGGCCCCGTCCCCCACGCCCATGCACATGCAGTTACATTCTCCCCACCAGGCACCCACATATCTATCCATGCACCAACCTCTTGACCATTCCACTTCAACCCTTTGCCCTGCACCCTTGCCCTGCCCCCCAGCACAAGTGTCCTTCTCTCACACCTGGCAGGTGCTCACGTGTGTGTCTGTGCTATATATAACCCCTGCCCTGCACATGTTTGCACCCCTGTCCCAACCCCGCCCCCCTCCTGTGCACCCACTCTAGGGCCCCTGCCCACCTGATATTACCTGCCCCTGACCCAAGTCCCATGACCTGTGTGCCCTGCCCCTACATACACATGCATCCTCATTCTGGGGCCCTGGGACCCCTCCCCCTGCACAAGGACACATTTGCACCGTACCCTCCCTGTGCCTTGACCTCTGTGCCCCATATGCCACACCTGATACCCACAACCCCCATGCTCCATGTGCCCATCCACACTCTGCCTGCACACCAACTCTGGTGTATCTGCACAGTCCTCCTTCCCCCATCCACCTCCCACCATGCCCTACCTCTGTGTTCCCCACTCCTCACCTTGCTCCTGTGCTCCAGGGCCTGCTTCAGCTGTATCCCACCCCCATAGTGCCAGCACCACACCTCTACAACCCTGCACCGTGCACTCCATGCTTATAGGCACCAGCATAGCATCCCTAACCCATACTTATACCTGCGCTGTTGTGACCAGCCCCAAGCCCCACATCCTACTCTACATTCCTCATGCAAATTCAAGCTTTAGACTACTGAAGGGAATCAACTTCCATAGTAACCCTATCAAGATATGTACATGCCTTGAAGGCAACAGAAGATCACTAAGCACATCAAGATGCAAACAGATATAGCCCAACCTAATGACCAAATTAAAACATCAGAGGAGATACTGACTTTGGAACAACTAATCAAAGATGTTCATATAGCTCTACTAAATAAAATCAATGGGATGGCTAATGACATAAAGGAAATAAACTAGAAGAGCATAAAGAGGAATTTGAAAGAATAAATGAAAAAATTGATTTCACAGGGATTAAAGATGCTATAGACCAAATACAAAATATGCTAGAGACACACAGCAGATTTTTGAGAGACAGAAAAAGAATAAGCAAACTAGAGGACAGGACAACTGATTTTAAGCACCCAAAGGAGCAAATGTCAAAGAAAGATGGATGCTAAAAAAAAGATGCTCCCTTTGTCTGGGGTGTGGACAGATGAGTAAAAAATATGGATAAAATATAAACAATAGAGGGAATAAAAGTCAAAATAAATTGGGAGGTGGAAATACTAGTGGTCAATGAGAAGGAGGGGTAAGGGGATGGTATGTATGAGTTTTTTCTTTTATCTTTTTATTTCTTTTGCTGGAGTGATGCAAATGTTCTAAAAAATGACCGTGGTGATGAATACACAACTATAATGATATTGTGAGCCAATACACCATGTATGGAATATGTGTATGTTAAGAATGTTTGTGTTTATATATTGTTTTATCAATAAAAATATTTTAAGAACAAGGTGGAAAATTTGAATTGGATCTCAGGGAAATGATGGACGAAATAAACTGTATTCTCACAACTGTAAGAATCATTGGTGTTCCAGAAGAAGAAGAGAAGTAGTAAGGGGCTTGGAAGATTAGTTGAGGATATGATGAGGGAAAACTTCCCAAACCTTATAAAGGACATAAGTATGCAAATCAAAGAAGCCCAATGAATTCCAAATAGAATAAATCCAAATTGGCCTTCCCCGAGACACATGCTAATCAGTCTTTCAAATCTTGAAGAGAAGCAGAAAATCTCTAAAGCAGCAAGAGTAAAACAGTGTACTATATACAAGG
The DNA here is from genome assembly GCF_023851605.1 of Tamandua tetradactyla. NCBI lineage: Eukaryota > Metazoa > Chordata > Mammalia > Pilosa > Myrmecophagidae > Tamandua > Tamandua tetradactyla. The sequence goes on along the minus strand of NC_135334.1, from coordinate 49,016,705 downwards.
AAAACCACATAAGACTGAGTTTGGACTACTCAACTGGCATTATGGAGGCGATGAGAAAGTGGTATGATATATTTAAGATCCTGAAAGAGAAAGACTTCCAGCCAAAAATTTTGTACCCAGCCAAATTGTCCTTCAAAACTGAGGGAGAGATTAAAAGTTTCACAGATGAACAAATGTTGAGAGAATTTCTCAACAAGAGACCAGCCCTACAAGAAATACTAAAGGGAATTCTGCCAGTTGAAAAAAGACAGGAGAGGCAGGTCTGGAAGAGGACACAAAATTGAAGAGTACCAGTAAGGGTAACTTAACAGAAAAAACAGATAGAGGGAAAAGAATATAAAGATCTGACAAATAAAATCCAAAGGATAAGATGGTGGATTCAAGAAATGCCTTTACAGTAATAAACTTTGAATGTTAACAGACTAAACTTATTAATTAAAAGATACGTATTGACAGAATGGATTAAGAAATGTAATCCAGCTATATGCTTCTTACAAGAGACTCATTTTAGACACAAGAATACAAATAGATTGAAAATGAAAGAATGATAAAAGATGTTCTGTGCAAGCTGTAATTAATATCAGACAAAATAGGCTTTAAATGTAAAGTTTTCATAAGAGACAAAGAACACTATATATTAGTAAAAGGGACAATTCACAAAGAATAAATAACAATCATAAGTGTTTATGATCTCTATTAAGGAGCTCCAAAGTACATGAGATAAACATCGGCAAAACTGAAGGGAGCAATAGACATTTCAACAATAATAGTAGGATACTTTAATACACCACTCCCCTCTATAGATAGAACAACCAGACAGAAGATCAGCAAGGAAATAGAGAACTTAATCTGATAAATGAATTAAACCTAACAGACATGTATAGATCATTACACCCCAAACACCAGGATATATATTCTTCTCTAGTGCGCATGGAACATTCTCCAGTATAGACCATATGCTGGGGCACAAAACAGGTCTTTATAAATTTAAAACTTTGAAATTATTCAAAGCACTTTCTCTGATCACAATGGAATGAAGTTGGAAATCAATAACCACCAAGAACTTTCACAAATATATGGAGATAAAAATAACACATTCTTAATTACTGATTATGTATGTTGTTTTATTTTGTTTCTTATTTTTTTAATTTTTAAAATTTTAAAATTAATAAATAAATTAAAAAAAAAAACACATTCTTAAACAACCAGTGGGTCAAAGAAGAAATTGCTAGAAAAATCGGTAGCTATCTGGAGGCAGATGAAAATGAGAATAAAACATATCAAAACTTATGGGATATTGCAAGGGCTGTTCTGAGAAACAAATTTATTGCCCTAAATGCCTATATTAAAAAACAAGAAAAAGCAAAAATCGAGGACTTAACTGCTCACCTGGAGGAACTTGAGAAAGTATAGCAAACTAACACAAAGCAATTAGAAGAGAAATAACAAAGATTAAAGCAGAGATAAATGAATGGGAGAACAAAAGAATCAAAAAAACCAATCAGTTGGAGGTCTTCAAAGCCAGAAATGAGGGTGATCAGGAGAATAATTTCTGCCTCAATTTTAGCGTTGGCTCTTACTGCAATTTCTAGCCAGCCAGTTTTTCCTGGGGAATTCTACTTAGGATTTCAATGTCGCCTTTATTGGTGGTTCTAGCTTGCAACCCGCCCTACAGAGTTCAGACCTGCCAGTCCCTGTGGTTGCGTGAGCCAATTCCTTATAATAAATTTCTTTACACTCATACACAAACACACACACATATCCCATTGCTTTTGTTTCTCTGGAGAACCCTGACTAATAAAGGCAGTGATGGGAAAAATATAGTTTGCAGAGGAAAAAAGCAAGATTTAGAGAGGTTTATAATTTGCTTGGTGGTAAAATTAGAAAATGTAATCCTGTCCTTTAGTAAAAAGCAGGGCAGGTTTGAGGCAGGAGGCAGGTGTGTGGCTGGATCAGCAAAGGAGGTGGTGGAGCTGGGAATCTGACCCAGCAAAGAGGAGAGAATGTGTTTTTACTGGTGTTTGGTACTTTATATTTATTTTCCCATTCAATTTTCACCAACATCTTGACAGACGATGTGATTTTCCTTTCCCCTGAAGCTCAGAGAGGTTACACAGTTGGTCATGGCAGACTCATGGGTTGAGTAGCATGTGTTAGACTTCTAAGGTCTCTAGTGCTTTTTAGGAAGGAGTCTGAGCTGAGACACAGACAACCTCTTTTGAGGCATTGCTGATTTAGAAATTCTCTTACACAGGAAGCCCTATCCTCTGCCATGTGCTGGAGATACAGGTGGTCACTAGATATAACTTGAGACATCGTGTGTCTACTACTGTATGGGGAATAAAAAATGGTAAAAGAGATGACTACCTTCTTTTACTTAAGGTGGCTTATGCCCCATCCATTCTTCTATCAATTTGCTAAGCACTTAGTGCTTGGTACTGGGAGCTCACATAAGCTGTCTTTTCAGGAGGAAACAATGGACAGTGGGGAGAGGAGGAGCCAAAGGAAAACACTCATTGTGTTTCAGGGAGCAATAAACTATAGCCCAAAGGCCAAATCCAGTGCGGTGCCCAGATTTTATAAATAAAGTTTTATTGGAACTCAGCTATACCCATTTGTTTACATATAGTTACATATGGTTGCTATGATTACTTTTGCCCTACAGTGGCAAGGTTGGGTAGTTAGGACATGAGGACTGTATCTTCTGCAAAGTCTGGAATTTTACTGTCTGGCTCTTTACAGGAAAAAAGTTGTCAACTTCTGGTCCACCTAAAATTTTGCCTAGCAAAGTCTATGTGGTGGGAACCACATAATTTATTTTTCAGAATGGCTGTCCGTGAAACTAACACATATTCTGTTACTGTGTTCTTTATAAAGTCTGTCTTTCACGCAATTAGCAAACATGTATTAAGCTCTAGTTTAAGACAGGCATTTTGCTAGTAGGCACTTAAAGAGCAAAAGTGAATGAGATCTGGGTCTCATTGAAGATCTTACAGCCTTGCAGTACACTGTGTCAGTGCTATGTGGGTAATGGTTATGTATAACATGTTATGGGGAATAGAGGACAGCTGGCCATGCTCTTGGGGCCAGGAAAAGTGGTCCCAAGATGGGATTGCTCTATGACTTGGAAGAGGTGAGGACCTAAATCTCATTCTTACCAAGAATCCTGCTCCAAGAAAGCCGTGGAAAAACCAGACCAAGTCTGTGATCTTGTCAGGCTCCAGCATCTGCCCATTGGGAAAATAGAGCAGGAGGTTGGCAATGATGGCTGTGGTGGCCAGGGCCAGCAGCAGCATGCTTGTGCACCTGGAGCCCTTCTCAGAGCACATGGCACCCCTCCCTGGAAGGAGAGAGAAACAGCTGACACCAGGAAAGCATTGCAGAATAAGGAGAAAGTGCAGGAGTCTCAGAGCCCAAAGAGCAATGAACCAAGCCCACTTTTGCCATGGTAGGTGTGTGAACTGGGGAGTCACTTAACCCCCTTGAGCCTCAGTTTCCTCTGTAAAGCAGAGAAAATATTGACCTTAAGGTGGTGGTATATGGATTAAATATAGTGCAGTAAGTACAATAATAGAAGAGAACAGGCAGAACATAGTATACACAACAACATAATAGAGTATAATATAATACAAAAAGTGCAAAAGCTTCTGGCTCATAGTAGATGTTAAAGAAATGTTCTTTAAAGGATTGGGGGCACTGAGGTGATGTTTAGAAAACTGCTGTCTTCCTGTTCTGAGTTCTTCCATTCAGCCCTGTAGTGGGTCACATAGGTTCAAACCTTGGCTCCATGATTTAGCAGCTGTGTGACCTCTGGCAAGTTATTTAATCTTTCGCCTCAATCTCCTTATTTGTGTAATGGGGCTGACAACTGTACTCATCTTGTGGGATAGTTAGGGAACGAAAAGATAATGTATTCAAAATGTTCTCCTAGAAGGCTCTAATGAGTATTAGCTGGAAAAATAAAGAACCCAGGGGATCTGAATTACCTTGGCTTCTCATATGATTTATGTGGAAAATTTCCTTTCTTACTTTGTCTGTTGAGTTTGTTGAGTCTGAAGATTTTGGAGGACACACTTGGAAAGAGGGAAAGGTTTGCACTCACTACCCAGACTGGTGTAAATTCAGTATTTCACTTGCTGAATGAAGGCTGTTGGAGAAGTATGGGGACACTGGTACTGCCCCAAAGGCCCAGGGCCTCTGGACCATGCCTCTGAGAACTGGGAGGGTATTTCATGTTAGGTAGCACTGGTGCTAACATCCCTTTGTGCCCATTCTTGACTCAGATTCATGCTGAGATTAACTGGCTCATGAATAGTAGCTCATTCACTACCCTGATTCTGAGACACTGAGACCTTATGCCACAGCTGGCCCTTCCCACAGGGAAGCCTAATGTAATTTGGGAACCAGGGACCTCTCTTTTGGGACAAAACCAAGAAATGTCCATCCAGCCTTGGCTTGCTGCCCACAGAAGATTCAAGGTTATTTATGAACAATGGTTTCAGTAGGATGGTAACACTTGGGGTCTTATTTCTACCTGATATTCAAATTCAGGGCCAAAGAAAACTGATACCTGAATGGGATGCTGTCTCTGGCTTTTTTGTTTGGATAAAGGAGATTAAAATTGCTGATATCACCCTCTATTATTATCACCAACAGTAGAGAAAGAAAAGTTAACACTTAATGGGTAATGACACTTTATATGTAATACATACAACCACAGCTACTTGCTTTAGGCACATTGTAGGTATTGTTTCATTTAGCCCTCAGAACTATTCCATGAGGTAATATCTCCACCTTACTGATGAGGGAACATACTTAGAGAAGTGAAGTAAGATTCCAGAATCTCCCAGTTGGTGAGTGATAGAGCTGATATTCAAATGCAAGTGTGCTGATTTCCACCTCCTGCTATTCCTAACTTAACTAGTGTAGGTCATTGGGAACTGGAAGCAGTGAGAATCCAAGGTTGTTGAGCCTTCTTACAGCCTATAAAAGGGAATCTTACCACATTCTCAGTTCTGTGCTTGAAGGGCAGCTGCAAAGCAACAACCTCCTGTAGTTCCATGACCCCAGAATGTCATGGATTTTGCTGCAGTGAATACAGTTGTACTCATTTTCAAGGAAAATTGCAGATCTTAAGAGAAAAGGGAAGGTGAATAGGGACTGAGGCCACCTTTGGGAAGGGGAACAAGGCAGCAACCAAGGTTGGCACTTATGGGAAGCCAGCTGCTCTCTTGGGTTGTGTGTTAGTTCGTCAGCTGATGGAATGCGAATACAAGAACTGGAATGGCTTTTAAAAAGGGGAATTTAATAAATTACAAGTTTATAGTTCTAAGCCTATGAATTTATCCAAACTAGAGTACCAACAAGAGGCTACCTTCACTCAAGAAAGACCAATATGTCAGGTCCACCTCTGTCAGCTGGGTAGTCCTGTGGCTGGCATGTGCTTGTCCCTTGCTCCTGGGCTCCATTGCTTTCACCCTCTGTTCCTGTGGGAATTCCTCACATTGCTTCTCCAGGGTTGGCTTTCATCTCTTGGCTTCCTTGGGCTCTCTCCAGGTTCTGGCTTGCTTAACATCTTATAGTAATGTCTCTGGGCTCCAAGCATCTCCAAACATCCATGTCTCTGTTCTCTAAAGCAACTGTTCGCCAAGCATCCACATCTGCTCTCTGTCAGCCCTGAGGCTTCTGTTATTTCTGTAGGCACTGTCATTTCTGTCTCTCTCTCTGAAATGTTTCCTCTTTAAAGGATTCCAGTGAACTAATCAAGACCCGCCTGGAATGAATGGAGTTAGTACTTCATCTAATCAAAAGGTCACACCCACAATTGGGCACGCCACATCTCCATGGAGATAATCTAATCAAAAGTTTCTATCTGCAATGCTGAATCAGGATTAAAAGAAATGGCTGCTCCTGCAGGATTGGATTAGGATTAAGGCATAGCTTTTCAGGGGCACATAATACTTTCAGACCAGCACAGGTTGTGATAGAGAATATTAGAGCTGCTAGGGATCTTGCAAATCCTGTCTCTTCATTTCATAGAAAATTTTGCCCTGGAGAGTTGAAAGATTATACAGCTAGATAGTTGCAAATAATAGCAGTCATGTTCACAGGCATTATCTCATTTGATTCCTCAATAGTCAGTGCAGAAACATCATTTTTTTTTTATAGCTCAGATGCAGCTTCATTCAGTGTTTTAACATAATTACATTACAATTAGGTATTATTGTGCTGTCCATTTTTGAGTTTTTGTATCTAGTCCTGTTGCACAGTCTGTATCCCTTCAGCTCCAATTACTCATTATCTTACCCTGTTTCTAACTCCTGCTGGTCTCTGTTACCAATGACATATTCCAAGTTTATTCTCGAATGTCGGTTCACATCAGTGGGACCATACAGTATTTGTCCTTTAGTTTTTGGCTGGTGCAACCACTGTGGAAGGCAGTTTGGCGGTTCCTCAAAAAACTGAATATAGAATTGCCATACGACCCAGCACTACCATTGCTAGGTATCTACTCAAAAGACTTAAGGGCAAAGACACAAACGGACATTTGCACACCAATGTTTATAGCAGCATTATTTACAATTGCAAAGAGATGGAAACAGCCAAAATGTCCATCAACAGATGAGTGGCTAAACAAACTGTGGTATATACATACGATGGAATATTATGCAGCTTTAAGACAGAATAAACTTATGAAGCATGTAATGACATGGATGGACCTAGAGAGCATCATCATTTTACCTATTTTATAGATTTGTGCCTGAAGACTCTGAGATTCAGAGGCTAAGGAACATAGTTGAGGTCACATCGCTTATAAGGCGACTGGTCTTTGGAGTCTGTTCAATTCCTACACCATTTGTCCTCAACATACTCAACAGGTGACAATAACAAGCCCCCTGATCACAGACCTCATTTCAAACAATCTGCTGTATGCTCCCCACATATTCATATTCATCCTTGTCAGACAATTACACCCCAAATTTAGGTTTGGACAACATGGTTGTTGCATGGAGGCTTTTATGCCAGCTATGTAGTACCAGTCCTTAGGCACTTATTTTCAATACCAATACTGCCCATCCTTAAACAGAAATACACAAATATACCCATTTATCCAGTACCTGGTCAGTGTGGACTCAGGTCAGAGATGCACAGGGCAACCTGTTCTGGGCAGTGTGCCCTAGCCAGGCCAGTTCAACAGCAGAAAAGGGCCCCTACAGGCTGTGTTGAAGTTCTGGAGAATCTTCCAACTTAGCCCTCTGGAGTTTCTGGGTAGCCACTAGTTCCTTCCACCTTTCAGAAGCCACAAGCCGAATACTTACTAGTTCAATTACAGTAAGTCCCAGGTACCTACCTTCCAGGACAGCTTTAGCATCTAACTACAGCAGTTTTCTCTCCCCTGAATTCCCTTAATGAGGAAGTCCTTTGTTTCTTTCTTCAGAGGCTGAAACCAGAGGCCTTTCCAGGCCCTTTTGAGAACCCTCAGTGCAGTGGCACACCTGGACTCTGTGTGCTGGCTCCCCTCCTCCTGTCTAGACCCTACCCCTCTCCTGCTCCTCCCCATGCTGAGAAATTGGCTCAAATTCTCTAAGTAAGGGACAGCTCTGCCCCTCCTGCCAGATGGCCCCAGGAGATGGGGGCTCAGCCACCCAGCTGCAAAGGTTCTGTGCAGGCTCCTCTCTCAGGGTCACTCCTGATAACCTCTTTAAAGTTTCCCTGGCAGATGTATTTCCACTGAGCTCACAGAGACTGTTGTGAGGAATGTGGTGTGTTCTAAATGTTGGTGAGCCTGTCAGCCCCGCATGAGTGTGTGTGAAAGGCCCAGGTTATTGATTGTGGAGGTTAAGGCATCGTCTCCCCATCTTGAAACTCCCCTGCTTGAAGACTTATCACATCCACATCCTAGGTCACTAGATTATGCTGTGGTTTTCCACCTGGGCTTGGTCTCTTAGTCATTCAAGGAGGGGAAATAAAGTGTCAGAGTGGCCTTTTCTCTCTTCCTGCCTGTTCCTCTGGTCCCTGAAGCTGTAATATTAACATGATGATGAGAGGCAGATGAAATGTCATCCGAAGGGAACCACACCAGGAATCTGGTCACCCAATCATCCAGTAGGATGAGCCCCACATGGGTCTACTCCCTCTTCCATCTCAATTTCCTAGTCAGTGACCAAATGTGACTGTGGAAGAATGCCTTCTTTGTTTCGGTCTTGCTGCAAATCCTTCCTTTCCAAGAGAACACATTTCCCTTTAATAGTCTACCATGTTTTCTTTTCCTTTTTTTCTACAGAGTGATGACCAGTATGATACTAAAACCTCTGAGAAGGTGGAACCAAGTGATTTTATAACTGGATGTCTAGCCCCAGACATTTCTCATCATTATTATTTTTAACCTGCATTCACAGCAGAATGCTTTCCTATTCAAGGCCTGTACAATTCTTTTGGAATTCCTAGAGACTGGCAGGACAGATATTGTTTTCTTCTCATTATTCAGATGGGGAAACAGGCTCAGGAAAGATCTAGCCTGCACAGGGTTAGTGAAATAAAAGAGAATTCAAGGTTCCTATTCGTATGCTCTTCCTGTGGCATTGGGCTACTTTCTGATCCAGAGTAGTCCTACCACAGTAGATTTTTCACCTACATGCCTCCATGCATTGCCTGCCACCTGCAGAAACTCCTTGAATATGCAACCCTGTATGTGTAATCTTCAAGCCCTGGACTTTTGATAAATTTCTTATCTTTATCTGGTCTTCTGTTCAATCTGGTAAGGGTAGAATTGGAAGATCGCTTTAATGTCAGAAAAATTTATCATTGTGAGGACAGGTATATGTGGGTATGATCACCTTCATATATCCAGAGTAAGAGCAATAACAATAATAATATGAATTTAGCTACCAAGTTTACCCCTTGGTGTGGCCATAACTTGTCAGAGGGCAGGCAGATACAGTTGGGTGTTCACCAATTCTGTAAACAAGAAGTCAAGAAGGTACTGGTACAAATCACTTCTTTACTTTCCCCATTGTGACACCTCCCTGTCAACAAGGTTCACCTAGGATGAGCATCAGCGAGGAGCTGCTCTCTCTTCTTCTTCACTCCTTTTCCCCAGGTTTCCTTCATCTTCTAACCATCTCTCTCTCCATCTCGTCCCAGGGTCTTGCGTCTCTCTTCATTCACTCTGTTCACTGATGAAGCTGACTGAGTCTGGGCTTCATGTTGGTGTGAGGAGTTCTAGCTCTCCCTTCAGTTTCTCTTCCTCTGGAAGTGATTTTGAATGAAGCTGCAGTATCAGCTGTAAATGTGGGCCCTTTTCCCACTGTGGTACATTTGAGGGTAGACAGAGCAGATATTCAAAACACTACCCTTTGAGTGAGGCTGGCATTTATTTGGTGACTTTGAGCCTGGTGCCATCATTAAGACTCTTTGATTTGTTCTGTGCTGACCCATGTACAAATATCTCTTTGTACTCTCTGGTGGCTTTTCTCAAGAGAACACTGTTCCAAGGATCAAGATTAATGCAAAGATTCTTCAAAGAGCAGCACTAACATCATCCAAAGGATATGCTTTTAAGAGCAGATTGGGGAGACATGGAGAAATATCACTTGCAGTTTGTGAAAATATGAGCAGAGGTAACAAGGTACAAATTTTAAGCAGACTATTGATGTATATGTTTTATACACAGATACATATAAATATATATAGTAACTTACACCTTAAAGTCAAGCTTTTTTTTTTTTTTATAGAGAGATTTCCCATACATTTAGTACAGCAATCCTGTGAGGGCGACATTCTTCTTTTATAGAAGAGAAATATGTGTTCCAGAGAGAATAAAAATTTGCCCCAGGTCCTGAAATAATGGATGAGAGATATGGAACTTTAACCCAGGTGTGTGTGTGTTTGTTTCCCTCATATACAAGTATTGCACACATATATACTTACACATTTCTTTGTACTGATGATTTTGTATATTGGCATAGGAAACATGAGGCACCCCAAAGTGTATTTGACTTGTTAAAACATTATGGGGGGGTGGGGGATGTGCTTATCATGTCTGCCCATGATCACCAGAATCTTGCCTGCAATGACCAGAAAGGTCCTCTGTGTTCAAATATCAATCAAAATACCTGGAAGGGCCTTATAAAGAGAATACAAAGATTAGCTAATATAATTATTAGCACTAACACCAGTATGTACATAACTATAATTCATAGGCATCAGGACTCAACTTTATTTCCAGGTCTACCTCACTGAAGAAGTAGCATAAATGTGTAGCCAAGTGAATAGTTCCCATTGGAGTTTGGTCTGAGTTTCTCTTCTCCCAGGCCCTATTGATCTTCTGCATTTTCCATGTTGCTCATGTTGATGCTCTTGCACCTATAACACAGAGACTTTGGATGCTAACCCCTTGGCCTTGTGGCTAGCTATGCTGCTTACTAGCTGTGTCTTTGGGTAAGTTACTTAACTTCTGTGTGCCTCAATCTCCTTATCTCTAAAATGGGGATGAAGGCATAATTGCCTCATAACTTATAGGATGGTGGTGAAGATTGAAGGTTCCTGGTACGTGCAAGACATATTTATCAACAGAAAGGTCCTAGTCACAAGATAATATGTGAAGTATGTAGCCCAGTGCTTGGTGTATATTAAATGCTACCCACTCATAGCATACCAGGTAACACTGGGATGGTGTTTTCTGACTTAGGGGCCTTATTACATCTAAGTCCTTAATAGTGTTCTGTGAGGAATTATTAAAAATCACCTTTATCTAGGGCATTGCCAAGGGTTCAGCTTCCCTCCAGTGTGGCCTGCACAATGCGGAGCCCCAAGAACAGTTCTTTAGCCTGAGTGATTGACTGGCATCTTGGTTATATTCCTCGTTGGTGTGGGGAAGGGGCTTGTTAAAAGTGTTGTGGCAGGAGAAGAAACTTCTTAAGATCCAAATTAAAATGACTCCTGCACTGTGTAGTCACAGCTACCAGGATGCTCCAGAGAAACATGCTAAATACCCTCTTTCCCCTTACTGGTGGCTACCTAAGGGATATTTTTGTTGATCCTTTGTAGGCACAGTTTTGGGTAGAAGTATAGTTTAAGTTAAGAAGCAAAGATGGTGGAGCTGAATGGGCTGATTTCTTATCTCAGATCTATGCTTAGTTGCTGAGTGACCAGAACCAGTTCTGTAGTCTTTCCATGACTCAATTTTCCCACTTGTGAAATGGGAATGATAGTAATAATATCTACCTCGCAGGATTGTTGTGAGGATTAAATGAGTTTATGTATATAATATAGTTAGAACCATGCCTGGCACACAGTAAACACTATATAATATTAGTATTAAACACGTGAAGTGAGTTCCTGGAGAAGTTATGATTATTACTATAAAGGAGTATTCAGTCAGCACCTTAGGTGATAGATTGCTGAGAAGGTATAACAAAATGGAAGTGGAACTTCCTTGCTTGAATTTTATCATTTGCTCTAGCAACTAGAAGAGTTTCAGCCTGTGGCAGAAACTGCTACATGATCAGCAAAATCTGTTCCCTTTTCCTCCTGGACACAGAGCGAGTCTTCTTTTCTCAGCTTCCTTGCAGGTAGGTGTGGCCATGTAATTAAATTCTGTCCGGTGGAATATAGGCTGAGGTGATATGTGCCACTTCCAGGTTTGGCTCATAACAGTTTCTTAGGTGCAAGCTTCCACTATCTTTTTTTCTTTTTTCTGCTAGCTGTATGCAGGTGTTCCTAGGGGATGCTGGAGCCATTATATGGAAGGATCCTAGACCCCTTAATTATCAGGTAGAAATCAGCTAGCAATCAGGAGCATCCATGTCTGTCTTTGTGTGAATGGGAAATACATTTTGTTCTGATAAGCCCCTGATATTTTGAGATTTATTTGTTACTCTGCAGGTGGAATTATTTACCTTAACTGATTCCACTTATTTAAGGTAAACATCATTAAGAATAGTGGTTACCCTACTGATATAAAAGTGTTGATAATGTTTTGATTCTTGCTCTAGGTGTAGGTTACATGGGTTCAGTTTTTTTTTTTTTTATTAATTAAAAAAAGAATTAACAAAACAATTAGAAATCATTCCAATCTACATGTACAATCAGTAATTCTTAATAACATCACATAGTTGCATATTCATCATTTCTTAGTACATTTGCATCGATTTAGAAAAAGAAATAAAAAGACAACAGAATAAGAATTAAAACAATAATAGAAAGAAAAAAACAAAAAAAACAAAAACAAAAAACCTATACCTCACATGCAGCTTCATTCAGTGTTTTAACATAATTGCATTACAATTGGGTAGTATTGTGCTGTCCATTTCTGAGTTTTTATATCCAGTCACATGGGTTCAGTTTTTAAAAATCCAGAGTGTTGTATAGTTACAATATGTTCACTTTGTTGTATATCTATCACATGTACAAAGTGTCCTCATTTTGGTTGGTGAGTTGTATGGTCACCCAACATCCTAGTCTCTGTGCTTGGAGCCTCCTGACAAGGATACCCAGGTGATATCTGGGTTGTCTGTCTCAAAAATGAAGCAAGACTGGACCAAGTAGGCATTAGAAAAGTACTTGTTGAAAAATAAATTTAGGTATGAATTCAAGGCAAAAAAGCATGTGAAGTAGCAAAAAAAGATAACCACAGAAGAGGTAGAAAAAGGTTTGCAGTAAAAAGATTGGGCCTCCCTTGACAATGAAATATGACCATAGTTTGGCTTCAAAAAGTAAAAGATGGCTACTAAATCTTATCTGGTGTTATATGTATGTCATGTTTTCCTATGTACGCATTTATCAGTAGAAATTTTCTAAATGTAGACTGTTCAGAGAAATCACTATTACAAAAATTCAGTGTGAGTCTTAAGTGTTGATGCAGAGAATTAAGCAAATCAAGATAAATTCCATATTACTGCAAAAGTTAGAAAACAGAAAAAAACTTCTCAAGAGCACTTTTTCAGTGCACATCAGAAAAGGAGGAGAAAAACTTCAAATATATCTGCTGAAAAAAGGGAGGATGAGGGCGAAAAACTAAAAAAAAGTTAGAATTTTGCTGGTCTCTTTGATGAAAAGGCTTTCATGTTTTTAGTTACTTTGGCAGATAAATATTAAACCCATACAACCACCACAGGAGTGAAATGTTAAAGATTGACAATTCTGTATGTTAGCAAGTATGTGAAGAAACCAGAAATCTGATACTTTTTTTTTATAGGAATGTAAAATGGCACAGCTACTTTGGGAATGGGTCTAGCAATTTCTTACAAAACGAAATAAATACCCTATGAACTAGTAATTCTTCTAGAGAGAAAATGTACATTAATGGATCATGTGTACATATAATGAATGGATAAACAAAGTATGATATGGCCAAACAATGGACTATTATTACTAAGTAGCGAAAAGGAATGAACCACTGACATACACCGACAAGAGGTCAAACCTCAAAATCATTATGCTGAGTGAAAGAAGCCTCACACAAAATGGGTGCATATTGTATAATTCCATACATACAGGAAAAACTAAACTGCAATGGCAAAACTATCATAACAGTGGTTGCCTGCGGCTAGAGTGGGTGGTGGGTGGGTGGGGTGGAGATTGATCAAAAAGAGGCATAATGGAACTTTCTGGAGCAATGGTATTAGTCTATATTTTGATAGAGAGTTGAGTTTCACAGGTGTATGTATTTTCCAAAACTAATCTCAAACATGCTTAATTAAGATTTGTGTATTTCACTGTAAATAAATTATACTTCAAGAGAAAAAGAAGAACCATGAACAATTATTGAATTCTAATTAATAATATCTGTTCTGAACTCCTTAGGAGTGATGTAATTAGATTCTGTAATTTACTTTGAACATATGAAAAAGTTAGATAGATTGATAGGTGGAGAGATGCATGATAAAATAAGTAGAGTAAAATGTTAATTGCAGAGTTTAGGTGTGGGGATAGGGGTATTCATTATACCATTCTTTCAACCTTCTTATATGTTTACAAGTTTTCATTATATAACACTGGAGAATATACTCGAAACAATATTAGATATTTTTGGATGCACATGTGAAGTTATAAAAACAGGGTAAAGAAAGATAACGTAACTTGTTTATCAAAATGGTTCCCTCTAGGGGGAGAGGAAAAAGGAGATGATATTAGGGAGATATTACAAGGAACTCTGCTCTTTCTTCTTCTTTGCTTTGGTTGTCACTTTGGAGGCATTTCTCAAATGCCTGTGAACTCATAATTGTTCATTAAAGTAAAGACTAAAGGTTCGCTAGAATTTCTCTGTTCTTGGTGGGTCTTGTTGCCAGGTAGTTTTGTGTACACCTGGATATTTTGTTGGGGGACTCCTAAAATGTTAGAAAGTCTTTTCCCTAAATTGACAGTTTTCTTCAGATAAGATTCCTACAATTTCCCACCTGGGATGGGAAAGGTGTGGTTTATAAACAACACCCCCCACCCCACCCCACCCCCGCCACCACCTGTCTTCCACTCTTCCAGAATCAATTTCTTTAAAGAATAAACCTTTGGGTTTTTTGCTGGAATGGAGAAGAAATAGCCCTTTAGTTGTATGGGGTACTTATACAAAAACTTCAAACCAGTCCTCATGTTTTCAGATTCATCCTCCACTCCCACCTTCCAAACCACATAACTCTTGTTCCTGAGCCTTTGTAGGGTTGCATGTCCTAGACTTCTGTCAGCATCCTTGTGGTAGGTATCCCAGCAAAACATGCTCTCAATCTTAAATCCATTCCTATGCAAATAGGACTTTTTGAAGATGTTATTTTTAGTGAAGTGTGGCCAACTGTATCAGGGTGGGGCTTAATCCTATCAGTGGAGGGTTTATAGAGAAGGCCACACAGAGAAAGCCACCAGAAGGGGAAGAAGGTGGAAGTCAGTGGAGCCTGGAAGAGACAGGAAAAGATGACACTATGTGCATTGCCATGTGATGGAAAAGCCAATGAAACCCAAAGATTGCCACAAAGATTGCCAACTATTGACCCCAGGAGGGTTGGAGACCTTGAGCCATTAAATTCCTGTTGTTAAGCCAACCCATTGTATTTGTATTAGCTGCTGGGAAACTAAGACAGTCCTCCTCTGCAGGCATTTAGACTTTATCTTTGACTAAATTAGGTACCCTAATTCAGACAGTTCTTTGTTTTTTCAATTTAAAAGCAGTCACATATTAATTGACCAAATTACAAAAATAATCATAGTAGACACCCTAGTTCAACCTTCTAATGAATCTATTGATCTGGTCTTCTCTGTTGCCAGCATCCCCCCCTCCTAAAAAATGGGTGGTCTTTTTCTTCATTCCATCTCTGGGAGAAGATAATTTAAAGTTGTTTGCTTCTTTGAAGCATTGTCCAACAGTATAGATCTCATGAATCAGATCCTTCATGCAGATGATGCCATAGTTACCAAGAGATTGTTCAGTCAAAGGGTTATCTGTCAAGGCAATCTGCATCTTGTTGATTTTGCCATAAACACTCTTGTAGATTGTTTCATTCACTGACTTCATGGGTATCCTGTATGCAATATATGGTTCCATAAATCTCAGCATGATAATTGAGGCCTTGTTGGTTTTAACAAAGGTTTCCCATTAAAGATTTGGTGAAGGTGAAGGAGCTGCAACAGTTTTCAGACCTTTGGGCTCACCATTGATATCACTGATTTTGATGACAAATGCCAGTTTGGGTTCTGTAGGTACATAGAAGTTACCAACTTTTCTTGCCATTTTAGTCATTTGAATCTCAGTTCTGTACATCTGCCAATATTCCTTGTGATAGTGCTTAGCTTTTTCATAAACTTTCTCCTTGCTTTTTTTTTTTTTTTTTTGCATGGGCTGGCATCGGGAATCAAATCTGTGTCTCTGGCATGGCAGGCAAGAACTCTGCCTGCTGAACCCCTCTCCTTGCCTTTTGAAGCATCTTTTGGGCAGACTTCTTTCTGAAGCCCTTGATCTTCAGTTCAGCAGAATTCTTAACCTTTTTTTTTTTTAAGGGATTTTGGCACGGCCGGAACCTTCTTCTTGCTGACACCCTCCATGATTACAGCAGGAAAAGAGGCTAGACAGATTGTTAATCTGTATTCCTGTGGGTGTGAACTCATTGTAGATAGGATCTCTTGGAGATGTTATTTTTAGTTAAGGTGTGGTACAATTGAATGAGGGTGGGTCTTAATCAGATTACTGGAAGCCTTATTTAGAGGAAGCCACAGGAGGAAGCCAGGAGCTGGAAGTCAGTGGGAAACTGGAAGAGAAAAGAAGGACATCACCATGTGACGGGAGAGCTGAGTAATTCCAAAGAATGACAGCCTTCAGGAGCACTACTGACCCTTGGAGGAAGCAAGCCTTTCAAACTCCAAAACCATGAGGCAATAAATTCCTGTTGTCTAATTTACCATTGTGTGGTGTTTGTCATAACAGCCTAGCAAACTAAGACAGAGCACATCTATTTGCTTTCCGTCTTCCCAAAATACACTGACATCTTTTTATTCTGTGATCTCATCTCCCATGCTTTTGTTCCTTTAAATTACTTTACTGTGTTTTTGGAAAGAGTCTTCAGGAGGGAGCAGAGATAAACATGTACAATCCTTCATGTTTAAACAGCAGTCCTGTTTGATAATTTTCAGAATTGACACCAAAGATGCAATATTTAAAATAATTTCAGAGTGATTTTATTATTACTGTTTTGGATTTTTAAGTATAAATTATGCATGTATAATTCAGCTTTCTAATAAACTGGATAATTAATTAAATAAAGTAACAATATGTATAATGTAAGTGTTGCTTTTACAAAAGAATGGATGGGCCCACCCTCTCCTATTTTGCCCTCATGCCCTTGCTAACTTTCATTGCAGACTCACTGCTGAGCCAGGCTGAGGGAGACTAGTGTGCTCTCAGGACAGACTGCAGTAGAAGGAACTGAAGATCTGGTGTGCAATTGAATTAATGAACTTGAAGTCATCTCTCACTTCTGGGATCCCATGACTCTGTGTGATATGTTTAATATCCATTTGTAATTTTGTTGCTATTCTTGATCATATATGAAGGCTCATCATCTCAGCCTCCCTAATGAAGTCACTGAGAGAGCTTTCGTGTGTGTGTGTTTAATTCAATTTGAGTTCTTTGGTTTAAAAAAAATTTATTGTGGTGACATATATATAACATACAATTTTCCATTTTAATCACTTTGAAGTATACAGTTCAGTGGTGTTAATTACATTCACAATGTTGTGCCACCACCACCATCTATTACCAAAACTTTACCATCACCCCAAACAGAAATGCTGTACCTGTTACGTATTAACTCATTTCCCCCAATTCCCCTTACCCTGCACCCTGTAATCGAATTTCTGTCTCTAAGACTTTGCATATTCTAGTTATTTCTTGCAAGTGAGATCATATACTATTAGTCCTTTTGTGTCTGGCTTATTTTGCTCAGCATGATGTCTAAATGGTTCATCCATGTGGTAGTATGTATCAGAACTCCATTTCTTTTATGGCTGAATAATATTCCCTTATATGTATATACCACATTTTGTTTATCCGTTCATCTGTTGATGGACAGTTGGGCCACCTCCAGCTTTTTGCTAATGTTAATAATGCTGCAGTGAACATTGGTGTTCAGATGTCTATCCAAGTACTTGCTTTCAATTCTTTTGGTATATGTCTAAGGGGGAACAGAGTTTTAAATACAGATAACATTTGAAAGATATAATACTAAATGAAAAAAGCAGAATATAAAATTTAAGTACAATGAGAACTCAACTATATTTAAAAGAAAGAAAACAAAGAATAGTAAGGAGAAAAAAATAGAAGAATTGGTTTTTTATTAGAGAAGTTATAGGTTTATGGAAAAATCATTCATAAAATACAGAATTCCCATATATCACCCTATTATTAAAACACCTTGCATTAGTGTGGTACCTTTGTTGCAATCGATGAAAGAGCATTTTTTATAATTGTACTATTAACTATAGCCCATATCTATAGTATACATTAGGTTTCATTGTGCTGTATGGTCCTGTTTAGGGGACGGATCAGATTAAACTTCCAGGTGAACTTGAGGAACTCCTTTGTAACAGAATATGTCCATTAGAGGGAGCCTTGACCTTGTGAGAGCATGAAACCCTGGGAAGATGGGAACTAAAGGAAAAGAGCAGCAAAGCATAGATGCTCTTATTTGGTTTTTAATTTTACCAATTAAGCTACATTTCTGTTTCCTGAGGGCTCATGGACAAGTCTATTAACCCTAAAAGGGTTCTTATAAAACAAATAGTTACAATTTACCACCATTAGTGGTGATTATATTTATAATGATTTTGATAATAGTTATAACTAATAAAATATTAATAGTAACTTCTTAGTGTTAATATTATCAATCATGTTGTAGGAGAACAGAGAGGCTTGTGTACTGCAGCTGTGCCTAGGGACACCAGAGAATTAGGATGCCCTTTGCATTAGAGAGAAGAGGGGATCCTGAGGAACTGAGCCACCCCAGACACAGCCCTGACCTGACTGGGCTGTCTCAGACCTGGGTCTGTCAGTGGCTGGTGACAGGACTCTAGCATTCAGCAAGCATTGTGCATAGACTGGGGACATGTTTAATTTTATTTAGTCAGTCTTGTCTCAAGTGATGAGGACAGAGTGTTTTTGAGTTTAAATTTTTTACACTTAAATGAGTGGGCAGAATGGACTAGTATATGGAGGGCACTGAAGAGTTGGGGAAGTAAATGGCTTTTAGGACTGGCCCAGTGCACAGAAACCACCATGTTACACTTTGTCATGTGCCACCTATTGTTCTTATTCCAGAAAAAGAGAGACTAGAGGCCCATTTCCTTTGACATGCGTCATAGCTGATGACATGCATTAGCCTACATGATTTCCTTCCATCTCTACCACAGTCCTGGTAGCAGGCAGGGCAGGGAGCTTTCATCCCTGTTTACCCATCTGGCAAAATAAGTTACTGTCCTAACTCTGTTACACAAAAATGAAGCAAAGCTGAGAAAGCACACTCCTTTCTTGGTGACACTCAGTGCTAAGTGGCCTTTTGCTCCTTTGTAATAGGCATGGGAGTCCTGAAGGGTAATTTGGCAACTTCATGGGCTAGCTTGACTGGACTTCCATTGGTTGACTTTCCTTTGACTAGACCTCAGTGTTCCCTGTCATGTTCAAGATGTAACTTTGTGGTGTTAGAAGCAATTGTGGGAAATGGTATAATGTCTTCTCTTTATGTAGGCTTCAATTTATAGATGAACCCTCCCTGACCACACTGTCCACCACATGCCCCCTGACAATTTTTTTCCCTAGATAGGCTAAGAATCCATGAGATGTTTCGTGAAGATGATTGTATAATGATACAGCTTTCGCAGTGTGACTGTGTGATTGTGAAAACCTTGTGTCTGATGCTTCTTTTATCTACCTTATGAACAGATCAGTAAAACATATGGATTAAAAATAAATAAATAATAGAGGGAACAAATGTTAAAATAAATTTAGTAGATTGAAGTGCTAGTGATCAATGAAAGGGAGGGATAAGGAGTTTGGTAAAAAGAAAAGAATCCATGAGAGCTGAGGCTGGGTATTATATCTTCAGCCTCTAATATCGTGCCTACTCTTTGGTGGGTGAAAACAATGACTTCAAGTCTTTGCTCACCTTACATTTCCCTAAAATCTTATTGCATTTACTGTTTATACCTCCCAGTGCAGTACTAGTTTTCATCCTGTCCATTGGGTATATTCCTTATGAAATCAAATAAATTATAAGTTACTGATAAGATGGATACTAATTTTATTCTCCTCCCTTAAATCTTCCCTGGCATCAAACATGGGAGAGAAAACCTAACAGGGGACTTTACAAATACCTTCTGATCTACTTGGTGAATGAATGAAACTCTGCCCAGAATTAATGAGGCCTGCCTTTCTTGGTTCTCCCCATCCTCATGCACTTTCTGTGACTTACTCCTCTGTGCCCATGGTACCACTCTTCCTTGATGCCAGATCACTCAGATGAAAGACGGAAAAAGATTAAGTCTATAATTAAGCCTGTTCACAGGTGTTTTCATAAAGGATTCTTTTCAGGACTTTAAAAAACAGGCTGAGTTTCCCAGAATCCCTTGCAAGTACCCTGAGACTCAACAGTTGTTCCCTTAAGTCTGAGTGATAGAACCAACTTATTAGGTTGGTTATGAGTGCTCTTTGCTTCAGTTTTCCCATATGTATAATGGGGTTCATAGAACCTGCCTCCTACTTTCCGCAGAAGAACGTGGTAAAATTATGTTATAAAATGCGCTACAGTACTCAGATGAAAGATGGTATATATACCGAATGCTATTAAAGGCCCTTGATCCATGGAAGATTATGGAAACTCCATTGCTTTTCAGTGTTCAAAACAAGATGATTGAAAGATAGGAGGTTGTGCCTAAGGACAAGGACTTCTTGGCTCTGGGATCTGGCAGCTGTCTATGAGAATTAGGATTTGTGCATCAAGTAAGGGTATAAAATAAATTTTGCAGGGCCTAAAAGGAATGTGGTAGTGGTTCCAGTGGAAACTTTAATAACCTTTAAAAAATAAAAAATAAATTTATAAAATCACTTATACTGGTTAACAAGGCAAATAGTACAGAACTCATAATAAAAAGCAATCTTGCTTCCTTTTCTAACTCCTGTCTTTTTCCATGGGACAACCATTTTAAATATATTTACTAACTCTTTTGGTATTATTGCCCTTACCTCTCTTTTGTTTGATCAATTTTAGATATTAGTTATTGATTTTCTGCTATTAATCTATTAAGAATTTACCACCCTACACCCCAATTCCCTCAACCTTTTAATTTAGATTATATCACTACTCTATTTCTTTTATCAGTTTTCTTTGAAACTTTAAGTAATGAACTTAGATTCTATTTCTTGTTCAACTATACACAGTATTTCTTGACTCGCCATCTAGCAAGATAGAGACATTTGTATCCCTACCCTTTCATTCACTTCTCCTTGCTTCTTTCTACCTCCATTTTCTATCATCTGAAATTTGGATTGTCAACATTGACATTGACATAAATATCGATAATATTTGCATCTGTTCTAAAGCCATGAATGTCTTCTGTGATTATTTTATGGGTTAAATCTAAGAACTGGAGATCATTTTAACTGTTTATTGCAAAACCCAATTTTGTACTATGATTGTATATTATCTCTTATAGACTTTGGGATTTTCCTGTAGTCTGTAACTCCTTTCTTTTTCTGACACTATCAACTTTTATTAATCCTGGAAATATTTTATTTTCAAATACTTGATAGGCCCTCTAGTGAATACTTTCCTTCCATTTCTCCCCTAGATAGCTTCCTCCTTGAGCCCTCTGTCCTCTGACTCGTGCTCTTCACATGCTGCACAGTTGCCATTCTACGGCTTCCCTATTGCTTCATATTTTGGAGTGCATATCTTCCTTCCTCTTGGTTTATTCTTTTGTTTGCTGGGAAACATCCTCAATAGTGTTCCCATAAAAGTGTAATTAAAAATAAATTCTGAGTTTTGAACACCTGAAAACATTTTTATTCTGCCTTCAGCTTAACTGATAATTTACCTGGGTAGAGAATTCCATGTTTAAAATACCTTTTCCTAGACCATTGAAGCCATTTTCCCACTGTCTTCTTGCTGAGGAAAAATTTAGTGCCAGTATGATTCTAATTCCTTTGCAGGTGATCTGCTCTCTTTTTTTTTTCCACCCTAAAATCTTTTATGATCTCTTTTTCTTTATCATATCAAAAATGTGTGATGAGATGTCTAGGTAAGGGTCTGTTTCATTGTGCTGTGGGTTTGATAGGCCCTTTCTATTTAGAAATGCCTATCTTTCACCTCTGATAAATTCTTTCATATAATTTCTTTTGACAATTTTCTTCCCTTGCGTTTTGTAAACTCTCTCTCTCTCAATTCTTGCTGGCCAAGTCCAAGTGACAAATACACAAATAAACAAACTAAAATTGTCTTCTTTAAAAAGTGTGATTTATTGGCTCACATAACTAAATAGTCCAGGAGTGTAGGGTTGGTTTTGACCACTGATGGATTCAGAGGCCAAGCAGCTTCATCAGAATGTGATTTTTTTTTTTAAACCTTTTCTTGGTTCTGTTTTCCATTGTTTTGTCTTTATTCACAGGCTTTGGGTGGCAGGCATCTAAGGCTCATATTCTCTAAGTTTTAAGTCCAATGTAATAGAATCCCTATCTCTTTCTCTGCAGCTCAAGAAAAGCCTTCTTGTTTCTCATTGGCTTCTCATTTTGATCCACTTGTCCACTTCTAAGCCAATTACTGAGTCTGAGAAAATGTGATGCTCTGATTATCTGGTCCTTCCTCACATACTCCCCCTCTGACCTTGGATTACGGAGCCATCACCATCCCAACTGCATGGATTAGAAATGGGAGAGGGGTGATTACTCCACAGAGGGATTAATGCAGGGGAAATAACTAACAAGAAAATTATGTACACTCTATTTTAAAGTGTATTTGGTAATAAGTAACAAATTTAGGAACTCAATTGTGGGAGAAAGGAGAGGGAGTAAGGACTTAATCTAATTAGTATTTATAGAGCACCTACTATGTACCTTGGAGGTAAGTGAAGATGAAGAAAAGCACATTTTTTTTTAGCTCCAGTAGGTCTGCATGTGGTCAGTGATTGCTACAGAGCTTCCATTTGTGACCAAGTAGATCATCCTATATAGCACCTCTCTGTAATTTCTGCCTTTGTAGTGGGATGGAGGGGTTAAGACTCATCATATTTATATGCACTCTGCGAAGAAAGTTTCTCATCACTTATTGTCATATTCTTAACATTTGTTTCATTTCAACATCCTCTGCATTTAGTAGGCATACACATGCACCTTTCTTGGGTGGATGACCCTCGAGTTGATATTAGATTAGAGAAAGTCGGACACTCTCTTGTAAAGAAACTTCATAAGACACAATGAGATTTGAGTACCTTAGATAGCTATCCTCAGGAACCCCATGTTCTGTGCTTGATTTCAGGTTCCATTACTGCCTCACCGGGTAGTCTTTGGTCTGCAGTTCCACAGCTCATTGCCTCAATTTATTCAATTGAAAACAGGCCACAACCTGACCAGTTTTTTTTCTCTAAGATGTTCTTCTATATATAATTAAAGTTTTATTTGTGTTCTTCCCACAAGCAGTTCTCCCTGCCAACTGATCTTGATTAAGGTAAGTGGTAATAATAATAAAATACTAACACAAAACAGTCCTAAGAGGTTACATTTAATGCATGTTTTCTACACATTAAGAACTCTGCTATATGATTTTTTTTTCATGCTAACATTTTGTAGTAAGTAAGTGGTCTTATTAATTTATATCCATTTAACATGTAAGGAAACCGAGCCATACAGAGGCTAAACTAGGTTTAGTTTACTGTGGATCCATTGTTCTTAATTATTTTATAGCACCACTTTCCTGAACAGCATGAAGTTATAGGACTTAAGGTCCAACAACCTGCTTCTAGACCAGGACTAGCCAATTCAGGGGCTAAGGAACTAGAATCACTTGGGAGATTTATAAAGAACCTTAGTGATCATGAAACTTAACAATCCTCGGTTCACAGGTTTGGAAATTGAGTAAATAGGTTGAATGACTTGCTCAAGTTCATACATAACAGGACCACTCTATCAACACTGATTTCAAAATACCTTTTCTGATTAATTGCTAATTAACAAAATATTGTGCTATGTGTATGGTTTTCAGTAATAAATATAACAAAAAGTTGCAAACACATGATATAGACACTTTCCATTTCAAAAAGCAAATTATGCTTTTTGCATCAGTATGTTTCATCAAACTCTTAAGCAAAATTTCAGCTACTGTGCACATGGACTTGTCATTGCTTGCACACAGGTATGTTGACAGTGTGACTTCCAACAGTCTCATCTGACAAAGGATTTCCCAAATAGATGTTTTCTCTCAAAGCATTTTTCTCCCTAAAATGGCCTGGTTTTATAAGCTTTTTAGAAATATATGATTGGTTTATTTTTGCCATGAGGAGAACAAATTTGAGACATGCCTCTTTAGGTTCATTATCTTCTTCAATGATTATATAATCAATTAACGTCTTTAAGAAATTAGGTCACTGGGTTTTGTTTAAACATAAAACATGCATCAAGTGGCTTTGTATTTGAAAAGTGTCATAATACTTTAGCTCTGAGTACTGGAGATAAATGGATTTCCAACCCACTGGAATCAACTTTCTAGACATCAGTGGTGGTATTTTGTGTGTGTGTGTGCTATGCCCATGGTCACATACCATTCTTTTTCCATGTGAGTATCCTGTTATTGCAGCACCATTTGTTGAATTCTTGTTTGTTTGTTTTTTCTTTCTTTGCTTTGCTTGCTTGTTTGTTTTTGGGAAGTGCATGGGCCGGGAATTGAACCCAGGTCTTCTGCATAACGGGCTAGAATTTTACCACTGAACTACCCCTGCACCTCCCCCCATAGCAATGGTGATATTTTTTTTAATAAGTAATTTTCTTTTTTGGCTGTTGGGGAAAAATCATCACATTCAGAGATATACATATAGCAGTATGAACTCATATTCAATATTTACACTAGCTTCCTTTTCACTATTTATGACTTTATTTTGATATGTAGTATCTCTGTTACTTTAAAAGTCATGTTACATCATGACTTTTATACTTCAGTGAACCATATTTAAGACCTGGGTTCAGTTTTTGAAGTAGGGCATAATATAATACCATAGTTAAAGTAAAAATGCAAATTTAGCACATATAAAGAGTAACATGAAAGTGATATAAAATACTCCTCAGAACAGGCCAACACAGTCATTGTAGAGCATGAGCAACATTGAAAAATGAAATCATTAACTAGAAATGTTATGAGATCTCTTTGGAAATAGTGATCCTTTATTGACAAATCTCCAAAATAATACAAATAAGGACATTTCATTGTTTCCTCCCCTGAAATTACTGAACTATTTCTAGCCAAGTTGATGAACTGTTGGCCAACCCCTGTGATTGGTGGGAACCACTTGGAGAAACAGTTCTCTAAGGGTAGTATTCTGGGAAGGTCTGATGATCTGAGAAACCATAAAAGTGAGGTCCCCATACCCCGAACATCTTTGTGGTCTTTCACAAAGCCCTTGAATTTGTTTCAGAGAGAATTCTCACCTCTGGATCTTAATATGTATCTAATATAGAGGTGCAGTCGATAGACTCAAGTAGAAACTAAAATAGTTTCTTTCATAGCAGTATTGCCTTCGGTAGCCATATGGACAAGTATAACACTGAAGGAGGACAAGGACATTCCCCTGCCCTTGGTTTCTTGAGGACATGGGTCTGCTTTTGCCCCTCAAGGATTTCAGTTTGTCAGTGGCCCTCTGCCTGGAAGAAGAAGGCAGTGTCCAGCCAAGGGGATCATTGCTGAATCTTAGTGTTAACAATGAGTACTTTCATGCAGCTTCTAAGGTACCAGGTTCTTAAAAGTCAACATTGCCAGAGGACAGGCTAGGGTTAAAAAAATAATAAATAGGGATTTATGTAGTATCTGGATAGGGTTTCCTCATGAACATGTATGAGGCATAACCTGGAGACCCCCATGGATATTTGTTGAGGGCTTTGTGGGTGATTGGGACTTTGCATTTGTAGTCAAGGACAGGATCTTATAAAACTCATTATAAAATCTTGCTTTTCTTCTCATAAAATCTTTACTAATATGATGTGTTAGTTTGTAAGCTGCCGGAATGCAATATGCCTGAATTGGCATGGCTTTTATAAAGGGAATTTAATAAGTTACAATTTTACAGTTATAAGCCTATAAAATTGTTCAAACTAAGGCATCTAAGGAAAGATACTTTAATTCAAGAAAGGTCAGGAACACCTGTCAGCTGGGTAGTCACGTGGCTGGTATCTGCTGGTCCCTTGCTTCTGGACTCTATTGTTCTCAGCCTCTGTTCTGTGGCAGTTCCTCACTTTTCTTCTCCAGGGTTGGCTTTCATCTCTTGGCTTACCTTGACTCTCTCCAGGTTCTGGTTACTTAACATCTCGTGGCGATGTCTGCTCTGCTGTAAGCCCATCCAAATATCCATGTCTCTGTTCTCCAAGTGTCGGCATCTGTGTCAGCTCTGGTCTCTGTCAGCTCTGCTTTGTCAGCTCTGAGGCTTCTGTCATTTCTGGCTCTCTCCAATATGTTTCCTCTTTTAAAGGATTCCAGTAAGCTAATCAAGACCAACTGGAATGGGTGGAATCACATCTCCATCTAATCAAAGGATCATACCCACAACTAGGCATGCCACATCTCCATGAAGATAACCTAATCAAAAGTTCCCACCTACAATATTGAATCAGGATTGAAAGAAATGGCTGCCCCCACAAGATAGGGTCAGGATTAAAACATGGCTTTTCAGGGGTACATAATACTTTCAAATTGGCACATATAATATGTTAAGAAAAAATAAAATTTTGTTGTTAAAATTTGCATTTATTTGGTGATTGAACACTGTGGCTTTTTTCATTTGAAATTACTTCTAATAATGGTTTGTTTGGGTGCAAAGGTAATTCAGTGGTAGAATTCTTGATTACCATGCAGGAGATCCGGATTTGATTCCTGGCCCATGTACTTCCCAAACAAATGAAAAACCAAACAAACAAAAATTCAGCAAATGGTGCTATAATAAGGGGATACTCACATAGAAAAAGAATGAAATGTGACCCCTGCCATAAAGCATACACAAAAAATGGCTTCCTAATTATGGTTTGTGTTTTCTGTGACTTTTTGAGTAAAATAACATGTATCATCAGGGATCTATTTATATATTTTTCTTTTTAAAACCTTATACATATGCATGCACACACACACACACACTCCAAAATATGATGAGCACTTACTAAGTTTCCAACACTACTGAACATTCATATATATATTTTATATATGGTATGCTCTCTTCCCACCTCTCCATGAAGTCATATTGTATACTTCCTTCAAGATACGTCTCTTGATCCTACTTCCTACCTGAAGTATAATGATGATATTTATGTATTGAGCACTTACTGTGCTAAGTACTTTATATTCATTTTATAGATGAATGTGATGGTTAGGTTATGGGATCAACTTGGTTGAGTGATGATGCTCAGTTGTCTAGTCAGGCAAGCACTGGCCTAACCATTACTGCAGGATATTTCGTGGCTGGTTGATAAACCAGAAGCCTGTTTTTTTAAATTATCAGTCAGTTGT
Organism: Tamandua tetradactyla; assembly: GCF_023851605.1. NCBI lineage: Eukaryota > Metazoa > Chordata > Mammalia > Pilosa > Myrmecophagidae > Tamandua > Tamandua tetradactyla. The sequence continues at coordinate 48,989,481 of NC_135334.1, read as the reverse complement.
TTGCAGCTGTGGCTGTTACACATCTACATTAACTAAGGGTGTGTTTCCTGCAAATGAGATAATCCAAATCATTGGATTTGATCCAATTCATTGGAGACTTTCAGGGGAAAAGAGAGAATTTTCACTGCTTCTTCAGCCAGTGAGCCTCTCTTGTGGAGTTCATCAAGACCCTTTATCAGAGTTACCAGCTTCACAGCCTGGCCTATGGAGTTTGGACTTTTGTATTCTCACAGTGTATGAGACACCTTTATAAATCTCATATTTACAGATATCTCCTGTTGATTCTGATTCTCTAAAGAACCCTGACTAATATAGCTTAGTACTGGGAGTGGTTCTTGAGAAACAGAATCTTAAAAATGGGTTTTTGCAATGGTTTTCTACTCTAATTAGACTCAAAGGCACTAATGACTCTGTTTCCAATAATCAAGATGGTGCTGACAGTCCATGGCATGACTTGGCAATAAAGATGCACAAAATATCACCATTTGATTCTGCTAATTGTATGCTTATATGAGGCAAAGCTCTGGGTAAGATTGTTCTTGACACCTTAACACAGATTTGTGGAGTTAAGTGGTATAAAAATGTTGCCTGGGTACATTGAATACAGTTATGAGGGAAAGGGATGAGCTGAAGGCTTCAAATTTCAAACTAAAGCACAGTATGAGAAGTGTAAAAGTTTCCATGAGTGCCCTGAAAGAAACTCTTATTTCTTGTGGTCACAGACTTGTGATTTCTGCAAACCAGACAAAGAGCCTCACTGGGTGAGTGGCATATTTATACATAAAGTAAAATCTCAACCTTGCAGGGTGTCTGCTGTTAAAGTAAAGGCTTTGGTTGCAAAAGAATGGGATCCTGAAACTTGGGATGGGGACATATGGTTTGATAATGATGGCGATGGGGACATAGAATCCTTTGATTCTGCTGAGTCTTTGCTAGATAGACATTTAATGGTCTGTCTGAGGAAACAGCTGCCTTACCTCCAGCCTGCCCTGAGGAAAGAGCTTCCTGACCTCCAGCCTACCTTGAGAAAACAGCTTCTGGCCTCCAATCTGTCTGGAGGAGTCAGCTATCCAATCTCCACCTACAGAGATTAACCCTTCAGTGCCTGCTAAATCTGTAACCACCTCCCCTGAGGAAATAGGCCTCATTACTCTGTTTGGAGTGATTAATCCTGTTTCATCAGATGAAACTACAACAGAATTCCCTGAGGTAATTGGCTTGAAATACACTTCTAATTCTTTTCATGACCTACGCCTACCACCCCTCTTTTCTTTAAGACCTATAACCACACTAAAGTCCCAACAGGCCCTAAAAGGTGAGGTACAAAGTATGATCCGTGAGGAAGTACACTACACTCCGAAAGAACTACATGAGTTTTCTAATTTATAGAGACAGAAATTAGGGGAATTTATATGGAAACAGATATTAAGGGTGTGGGATAATGGAGAAAGGAATACAAAGTTGGATCGAGCTCAATTTACTGATACGGTTCCACTAAGCAAAGATTCTGCATTCAGTGTTGTAGCTCAAGGAGTTATAAAGGGCGTTAACAGTTTGTTTGAATGGTTAGCTCAAACATGTATCAAAAGGTGACCAACATTACCTAAGGTCGAAATGCAGAACTGCCTTGGTATAACGTAGACGAAGGGATCTAAAGGCTTAGAGATTGGAAAGTTATAGTAGTTTTAGCATGGAAGATCTGCTCACAGATCCCAAGAATATCCAGCAGACACATTTTCACCAGGACTTTGAGGAATTAATTTGTAAGACTAGCCCCATCGTCCTTGAAGAGTCTTGTAGTTGCCCTTCTCTGTATGTCAGATATTACTGTGGAAACTGCTATCACTGAGCTGGAATCCTTAAACACAATGTGGATGATTGGATCCTGAGTTGGCAGGATCCATATGACAACAGTTAATTGCTGTAGATAGGGTGGGCATGGCAAAATAATCTGACTTGCAGAGACTTATGGCATTGATAGTAGACCATGGAGTACCTAGAAGTAAAATAGTTGGGCAATCTACTAATTTCTTGTTTGAGCTGTATAAGCAAAAGAATTTTAGGTCAAATGAACAGAAGTCTAACTTGAAATACAAAATCAAAGAGTCACAGCCCCTTAAGCAATTCCCAGATTTGAGACAGTTTACAGACCCAGAGGTCCTTGTATGAGGGGAAGGCCAGGTACCTTTGGGGAAGAACCTGTTAAATTGCCCAAAATTTATACTCTTAACCTTCCTCCCAGACCTCCCCAAGGAGACCTACAGCCTTTTACTAGGGTGTCTGTTTATTGCGGAAAAGGAAATGATCAGATATTTTGGGGATTATTAGACATTGGCTCAGAAGTGACACTAATTCTAGGAGACCCAAAATATTACTCTGGCCCACCAGTCAGAGTAGGGGCTTACGAAGGTCAGGTGATTGATGGAGTTATAGCTCAAATCCATTCCACAGTGGGTCTAGTGGGTGCCTGGCCCCATTCTGTGGTTATTTCCCCAGTTCTAGAATGCATAATTGGAATTGACACTCAGCAACTGACAGAATCCCCACATTGGTTCCCTGACTCATAGAGTGAGAGCTATTATGGTAGGAGAGACAAAATGGAAGCCACTAGAACTGACCCTACCTAGCAAAATAGTTAGAAGCAATACTGGATCCTTGGAGGAATTGCAGACATTAGTGCCACTCTTAAGGACTTGAGGGAGGCAGGGGTGGTGATTTCCAATACATCCACATTCACCTCTCCTATTTGACCTGTGCAGAGAACAGATGGGTCTTGGAGGATGACAGTGGATTATTGTAAACTTAACCAGGTGGTGACTGCACTTATAGCTGCTTTTCCAACGTGGTATCATTGCTTGAGCAAATCAACAGCTATTGATTGGTAAATGCTTTTTTCTCAATTGCTGTTGCATTCAACTGGCAAGACCAACAGTATACCTTTACAGTCCTACCTCAGAAGTATATCAACTCTCCAGTCCTATGTCACAATCTTCTCCCTAGGGATCTTGATCGTGCACAAGTTATCACACTAGTCCATTATATTGATGAGATCATGTTGATTGGCCCTAGTGAGCAAGAAGTAGCAACTCCTCTAGAATTATATTGGCAAGGCATTTGCATATCAGGGGATGGGCGATAAATCCAACAAAAATACAGAATCCTTCCATATCAGTGAAATTTCTATGTGTCCAGTGGTATGGGGCATATTGAGATATCCCTTCTAGGGTGAAGGAAAAGCTGTTGCACTTGTCCCCACCTATGACCAAAAAAGAGGCACATCTCCTAGTTGGCCTCTTTGGATTTTGGAGACAACATATTCCTCATTTGGATGTGCTGCTCCAACCCATTTACTGGACCAGAAAAGCTGCTAGTTTTGAGTGGGAATCAGAAAAAGAAGAAGCTCTGTGACATGTCCAGGCTGCTGTGCAAGCTGCTGTACCACTTGGGCCATAGGATCTAGCAGATCCAATGGTGCTGGAAGTGTCAGTAGTAAATAGGGATGCTATCTGGAGCCTTTGTTAGGCCCCTATTGGAAGATCATAATGCAGACCATTAGGATTTTGGAGCAAAGCCTTGCCATCTGCTGCAGATAATTACTCTCCTCTTTTTTTTTTTTTTTTTTCCCCAATCATCACATATCCAATCTGCCCTCCCGAAGGAGGAACAGGTCAGGATTAACCCTCCTAACGATATTTACTCTCCTCTTGAGAAACAGCTTTTAACCTGCTACTGAGTCTCAGTAGAGACTGAATGCTTAACCATGGGCCACGTAGTTACCATGAGACCCAAGTTGCCTATCATGAGCTGAATGTTGTCTGGCCCACCAAGCCATAAAGTTGGGTGTGCAAAGCAGCACTCCATCATAAAATGGGAATCGTATGTAAGAGATAGGGCTTGAGCAGGTCCTGAGGCACAATTAATTACATAAGGAAATAGCCTAAATGACACAGCCCTCACTCTTACCACATTACCTTCTCTTTCCCAGACAAGAGCTATGGCCTCTTAGGGAGTCTTTATAGTAAGTTCATTGAGAAAGAGAAAACTCAGGCCTGGTTTACAGATGGTTCTGCACGATATGTAGGGATCACCCAGAAGTGGACAGCTGTAGCACTACAACCCTATTCTGAGATGTCCTTAAAGGACAGTGGTGAGGGGAAATCTTCCCAATGGGCAGAACTTTGAACGGTGCACCTGGTTGTTCATAGTTCTTGGATGGAGAACTGACCACAGATATGTTTGTATTCTGACGCATGGGCTTTTGCTAATGGTTTGGTTGGATGGTCAGGGATTTGGAAGGAATGTGATTTGAAAATTGGTGACAAAGAGGTCTGGGGAAGAGGTATGTGGATAGACCTCTCTGAGTGGGCAAAGAATATGAAGATATTCATGTATCCCATGTGTATGCTCACCAGAGGTGACTTCATTCAACAGAGGAAGGTTTTCATAATCAAGTGGGTAAGATGACCTGTTCTGACTGAAGGTCAGGAAGCTGTTTCCTCTAGGCAGGCTGTAGGTTAGAAAGCTGTCTCTTCAGGGAAGGCTGGAGGTGGGGGTATGGGTTTGCTGTTTCCTCAGGACAGATAATTGCAGGTTTATCTAGCAAGAATTCAGCAGACTCCATGGTTTAAATACCCCACTGCCATCATTAACAACCCATATGTCCCAATTTTCAGGATTCTATTCCTTTCCATCAATGACCTCAGCTATACAACAGACACCTGCAAAATTCAGACTTTGGGTCTGGTTTTCAGAGATCTCAGATCTGCAACCACGGGAAAGAAGATTTTCTTTCACGGCATATGTAAAATCTTTTATATCTTTCATGTAATGCTTAAGTTGCAAATTTGAAGTGTTCAGCTCATCCCTTTCTTTAATAACTACATCCAGAATATCTAGGAACAACCAGCCAACATCATTATACCTTTTAACTCCACAGAACTCTGTTGAAGTATCAAAAACACTGTCATGAGAGACTTGCCTAGTATAAGGATATGATTATGAGAATCATATGGTAGTATTTTTTGTATCTCGATTGCCAACCCATAGTATGGACTGTCAGTGCTATCTTGATTATTGGAAATAGCCTCTGAATCTAATCAGAGTAGAAAAACATTTGCAAAAGCCCATTTTTAAGGTTCTGTTTCTCAAGTACCATTCATGGTACCAAAGCTGTGTTAGTTAGAGTTCTGTAGGGTAACCGAGCCAACAGGAGATATCTCTAAATATGAGATCTTATAAAAGTATCTCATGAAACTGTGAAGATGCATGAATTCAAATTCCACAGGGCTGTCTTCAAGCTGGCAACTTTGATGAAGATCTTTGGTATTTTCCTCAGGAGAGGCTGGCTGGCTAAAGTGGCAACAGAGATTCTCTCTTCTAACTTCTCATTTAAAGCCTTCAACTGATTAGATTAAATACCTCTCTTACAGTCAATCACAATCAATATCTCCTTAGTTGATTGTAGATGTAATTAGTCATAGACTCTATCAACTTACTGATGATTTAAGTTCATGAATTGTTCTTACAGTAACCATCAGGCCAGTGCTTGCTTGACCAGACAACTGGGCAATATTACCTGGCCAAGTTGACACATAAACCCAACCATCACAAGTTTCCAGCTGGTATTATTTTCCTTTAGCCTGAGAAGCATCTTTTAGCACTTTTTTGTAGTGTTGGTTCTTCTGGTGACAGATTCTTTCAGCTAAGCTTTGTTTAAAAATGTGTTTATTTTTCCTCATTTGAAGGCTATTTTCACTGGATATAAAATTCTGGGCCGATAGTTTTTCCTTTCATTTCTTCAAAGATTCTGTTCAATTGTCTTCTGCATGCTATTGTTCTAGGGCTTATGATTCTTATCGGTTTTCTCATTATGTAATGTTTTTTTTTTTTCCTCAAACGGTTTCAAAGTTTCTCTTTATCTTTGGTTTTCAGGAGTTTTCTTTGTATTTATCCTGTTTGGGATTTGCTGAGTTTCTTGGACATATAAATAAATGTTTTTCATCAATTTTGGGGATTTGGGCACCATTTCTTCAAATTTCATTATTCTCCATTTTCACTGTCTTCTCCTTCTTAAATTTCATTATGCATATGTTAGAACATTTGATATTTTCCCATTGGTACTTGAGGCTCAATATCTTGCTTCATTATTCTTTCTCTATATGTTTCAGACTATATAATTTCTGTTAATATTTCCTTAAATTCACTGATATTCTCAATTGCTGTTGAGTCCATATAGAATTTATTTATTCTAGAATTCAGATTCTAGAATTTCTATTGACTCTTTAAAAAACGTCTATATTTTTCTGTTGTGATTTCCTATCAGTTCTCTAATTAGGACCATCTTGTCCATTAATTCCTTTTACATAAACTTTTTACTTTGAAATAATTTCTAATTTACAGGACAACTGTAAAATAATACAAACCCATATAGAGAACTCCAATATACCCTCCCCTTTCCTAGATATGCACATCCACCAATTTTAACCATATTATTTTACCATCTTTATTGTATCATTCTTTCTATCTATTTACCTATCCATCTGTCTGTCTGTCTCTCTATCTATCTGTCATTCTATCTTCTAAACATTTGGGGTTAGGTTGTATACATCATGCTCCTTGAACACATAATAGTTCCCTGTACATTTAAAAGTGAGCATTTTCACTTTTGTAACCACCTTAAGTACAGTTATCAAGTTCAAGAAATTTAACATTGTTATCAAGTTTATAGTCTATATTCCAATTTTTCTTATGTCCCAATAATGTCTGTTTGAACCTTTTCCCCTTCATATTTATGTCTAGTTCAGGAGCATATATTTAATTTAATTGTCATTGTCTTTTTGGTTCCCCTTTTTTTAGCATTGTAAAAACATATATGTAACAAACTTTTCCATCTAACCACTCCCAAGCATACCATCCAGTGGGATTAATCACATTCACAATGTTGTTCTACCCTCACCAACATCCATTACCAGAACTTCTCCAGTGCCCCAAAGAGAAATCCTACAACCATTATTATCCATTAATTCTCTGAACATATATAAAAGGTTGCTTTAAAGTATTTGTCTGCTAAAACAATTTATCTGAGATATATTAGAGTCAGTTTATACTGATTTCTTTTCTTGACTGTTGTTCACATTTTCCTGTTTCTTGGCATATCTAGTAGGTTTTTATTTTATATGGACATAGTTGATAATGCATCAAAGTGACTTTGGATTCTGTTATACATCTCTAAAGGGTGCTCATTTTTGTTCTGGTAGGCAAAAAGAATCAATGAAAAGCCCAGCGTGTTTCCTAAGACCTTCCATTTTGATGAGGCTTAAATTCCAAGTTCTGTTTCCACTCTGGAATTTGTCTGGGTTTGGTATGAGGCTTTGTTACAGTGACTCTAGAATAATCTTACTCTTGGGACTGTGAAAACCAGGGGAGACTCAAGATCCTTTCAGGGGGGTTTGCAAAATTGAACTATTTTCATAATAATCTTAGACATTATTTGGCCCTTTTAATGTGTTGATATTTATACTGAAGTTCAAAAGAAGTGTGGTAAAACTTCTGGTGCCTTTGTTTAAGTCAAGGCAGTAGTACCAAACTATATTAGTAGCCATTTCTTCTTCCCTGCTATGCTGGCACAGTGAAAAAAAAATCCAGCTTCACTTAAAAATATCATTGATGAAGCAGTACAAATTATTAATTTTATTAAATCTGAACCTTTAAGTAGTCACCTTCTTAAAATTTTGTGTGAAGAAATATGAGGTAGGCATCAAGCACTCCTACTGCCTACCAGAATACAGTGGTTTCACTCAGAGAAAAGCACTTGTGTTATTATTTGAGCTGCAAGTTGAATTCACTGCTTTTTTCATGGAACACCATTTTTCTTTGAAAGAATGACTGGTGAAGTATAGTTATATAGAGTTTAGTACTTTGCAGATGTATTTTTAAAAATGAACAAAATGAGCTTATCATTTCAAGAGAACAACAGTATTCAATGCCAGTAATAAAATTCAAGCTTTAAAGTGAAAATTAGAGTTTTGGAAAACTTCTATCACCATGAGCTTGACAGCCTCACAATAATTAAAGACTTTTCTGATGAGCTTGGTCATGATATTAACAAATGTGTATTTTTGATATTGTATCATTGTCATGGTCAGGTTCATGTGTCAACTTGGACAAGTGATGGTATCCGCTTGTCTGGTTGGGCAAGTGCTGACCTGTCTGTTGCTATGAGGACATTTCATAGGATTAAATCATGATCACGTTAGTTGCATCCACAGCTGATTCCATTTGTAATCAGTCAAGGAGAGTGTCTTCTGCAGTGAGTGATGCTTAATCTAATCACTGGAAGCCTTTTAAGGAGGATTCAGAAGAGACAGGCTCTCTTCCTGCTTTGGCTGGCGATCCTCTCCTGTGAAGTTCGTCCAGACTCTCCATCGGAATCGTTAGCTTCACAGCCTGCCCTGCAGATTTTGGACTCTCCGTTCCCATGGTTATGTGAGACACTTTTATAAATTTTATATTTACAAATATTTCCTGTTGATTCTGTTTCTCTAGAGAACCCTAACTAATACAATCATGAAATGCATCCACATTTGTAATAAATTCATAACTCATTGACCAATATTTTATAAATGACCAATGACCGATGTTATAAAATCATGCATGGTTGAAAGATCCATTCAACATAAAAGATGGACCAATATCTTTAAAACGTTTTTTATTGTAAAATATAACATATATACAAAGCAAAGAAAGAAAAAATAATAATTTTCAGATCACACTTCAACAAGTAGTTACAGAACAGATCCCAGAGTTTGTTATGTGCTACCATTCCACCATCTCAGATTTTTCCTTTTAGCTGCTCCAAAACACTGGAGGCTAGAAAAAAATATTAATATAGTGATTCAGCAGTCATACTCATTTGTTAAGACCTATTTTATCTTTTATACCTTCTACTTCTCCTCTGATCCCTCTCCCAATCTATGGGGGTCTTTAGGAAATGCCCATTTTGTCATGTTGAGAAGGGGTGTCAATACTAAAGGATAGGGGAATGTAATCAATGAATAATCTTGGAGGGGCTGGTCATGGACCAATGTATTTTAATGTAACAGAACATGACAAGTTTAATAATGAAGTGTCAGATTCCACATTGAAGCTAACCTTTAAGAAACTACCAGTTGTCCAGTTTTGATGTAGTCAGAATATCCAAAATTATCTGAAAGGCTATTAAAAAGCTCCTTTAATAGCTTTATTAAATAGGCTTAATAAGACTTAACCCCAAATAAACCAAATGGAGAAGCAGATATGAGAATCCAGCTATAATCTATTGAGCCAGACATTAAGAGATTCACAAAAATATAAAATATGTAATCTCACTATTTTTTATTTAGAAATTGTAGTTATTTTTATAAGTATGCTATTTATATTGGCATGAATGGATTTATTATTTTTAAATGAATTAACAAATGAATATTTTTTTAATGAGTCAGTTTTAATTTTTAATAGGTCAATATTGATAGATTAAAATCATATAAATAAAAGTTCTTTGGGATGATTGCTATTTTTTAAGAGTGTAAAAGAGTCTTGAGAACAAAATGTTGTAGAACCACTGCTTTCAGGCGTAGTTCTTGACCTAGGCAGTGGACTCTCTGCTGTTTTAGTTGGATGCCCAAGGAGTTGACATGGTGTTATGGAGGTCTCCACTGAAACATGAAACATACTGAACAACTGCTTGATCTCCAGTATCTCTGGGGACATTCCTTTGTCAAACTGGTAGAACCGGTCTGTGGTAAGTCTTGTGTAGTCTTGCTCTGCACATGTACATCATGAGAGGTTTTCTAAGTGAAGTTTTCATCTTCAGTGGATGAAACCCTTTGATTGGAGTTCATAGTGATCCTGTCTTCATGCATCTTATACTCACTGGAGTCTGTTTTGTAGTAGGGCTTTTATTAGTGCAGATGTCCTTAGGTTCTAGGAGATCTCTCTTGAGCTAAGCTGCCTGATATCAGGAAATCACTCAATAAAGCAGATGCGTGAATTTCTGTATCTTTGTTCATGAGGTCTCCTTGTCCTTCAGTGTCCTCCTTTTTCCTTTTCATTGTTCTTATCATACTGACTTGTGACACAGCCTGGTTTGTTTCTCTTTAGCCCCACTAGGTTGTGTGCTCCATGGAATATTGGGTCATTTCAGTTTCCCTTGCTGTATCCCCTATCACCAGCATGTGCCTGACACATAGTTGGTACTCAGTACATCTTTTTTTAATGAATGAATGAATGAATGAATAAAGGTGTGTGTGTGGTGGGGGAAGTGTTTGGGAGGAATGCTTGGGGACTGAGATTTATAAATAATTTTTCTTCTAAGACCTCATAGTTCAAGCCCCAAAAGTGAAGACCAATGTTTATGAAAGATGCTAATGCTATTTAATATAGGGTTGCTTTTGATTTAGAGAACTCCTAGCAATCTTTTAGATAGAATACTAACAGCTCTGCCTTTGAAAAAAGCTACTTTAAATCCAAGCGACCTTTATTGTATAATACTTTGGGCAAATGAAGCCTTTGAAGAAGGTGTGTCCCTTCCACTAATGACATGAAAGGAGACATGCCAGGCATGGTCTCACACCACATGAAAACATCTGTAGGAAGAAGTGTGAACACATAAAAACCCAATTATTTGTCAATATCCCTCTTTGATTATGGTTTATTGTAGTACCTGCTTTTCATTCATAAGCACTTATTGAAGGCTCTACAAGGTATTGTTGGAGGTTGTAAAACATTGAGCAGGTATGGTCTCTATTCTGCAGGAACTTTCTGAATGGCTAGGGACACAAGCCATTGGCATAGCATGGCTTAGACAATTACCCTGACACAAAAGTCAGACTCATTGACAAGGGCAAAATTCTATGGCAGGAAATAAAAGGCCAAGTAATTTGAAATTTGGCAATAAGGTGGCAAAGTTATTTCAATGGGAAATGTTTTTGAAGAGCAGAATTGTGATATGTAACCTGAAGGAGGTGGATGCTGTGGATTAGAGGAAAGAAATGATAGGATTTGAGGAAAAGAGTGATGGGGAAAGGAATAAAAGCACCAAAATGGAATTGGTAAAACATTTGTTTGGCAACAACATAGGCAGTATGGTAAGAAACAAAGAGAGATGGGATTGAGGAGTGTGTCCTGTGTGGCATACAGTCATACAAGGGTGTTTTGACTTTGTGCTAGGAGGTTTAATTTGAAATGACAGGCAATTGGGAGGCACCAAATGGAAAACTACTGTGTGAAAAACAGAGTTTGGGAAGGGACTTGCTGGCACTGAGAAAGAAAGGAGTGAAGCTTGGAGTCACCAGAGGCTGAATATCAAGTAGAAGGTTGTAATCATTTTAGAGAGCAGCGTTGTCCAATAGGGATATAAGTCACATATGTAATTTAAAATTTTCTTGTAACATTAAAAAAAAGTTTAAAAAAGTGACATTAATTTTAATAGTATATTTCATTTAATCTGATATATCCAAAATATTATTTTTCAACATAATCAATATAAAAATTATTAAAAAGATACATAACTTTTTTCATGCTAAGTCTTTGAATTCCACTGTGCATTTATAATGACTACATTTCAATTTGGATGCTAAATTTTCATTGGAAGTACTTAATCTGAATTTAGATTTTATAAAATTTATAATCTAAAAGCATATTCATTTATTCAAGTTGCTCTAAACTTAGTAAACCTTTCCCAATTACTGAATTGAATATCAATTAATATTCAAATTAGTTAAAATTAAATAAAATAAAAAATTCCATTCCTTTGTACTATCCATATGTTAAGTGCCCAGTAGACGTGTGGTTAGTGGTTACCATATTGGACAACTCAGGTTTAGAACTGTCTCAGGGTGATAACTGGGAATAGGAACTTGGGTGGAGGAAGCTTCCAATCAGAATGGTTCTTATATTGATGCTCTAAGGAACACATAGAGCAAATTCATTTCTTTTTTCAAGAGAGAGAATTAAGATGGCTTCCTTGTGTCTAAAAAGCTTACGCAGTAAATTTCTTGGATACATGAACACAGTCCCTCTTAATTTTTCTTATTCTCACCCACCAGAGTGCCAGATACATGGTAGGTACTTGTTAAATACTAATTGAACTAAGAAGACCACTTCAGTAAAGTCATGGATTATTTTCTGTTTTCTCAAGACATAAGGTATAAAGCTTTATTTTTATTTTCTTGTAGCCAGTTGTTGTTCTTGCCTATACTCTGCAGAAAATGTGTAGGCATTCCATGGGATTGCCTTTTACAGTGCGGGAGAGTAACTGGACAAGACCAGACAAAGGTATATGAAAAAAAGTTCAGCAGTCTTTACGGTATCACTGAGCCCAGGCATACTCCATGGGGGCCACATATAATAAGGGTAGTAACACCAACTGTGGTTACAGAGTATGCTGGTCAATTTCTTGTTTGCTCTCAGATCCATCCTCTGCCTTCCCCTCTCTTTTAAGTCATAGAGGACTACGTTTCAGACTCCTTTGTCAACTGGCTGCTGGAAACCAGATCATCCTATTGTTCATCCTATTATTGAAGTCAATAGGATGCATTGACATAAGCAGGCAGAAACCACAATACTTCTCCCTCTCCCACTCTGTTTGGGGTAGCATTTTTGGCAGTGGCTGTCTCCTCTGTGGCCCTTCTATAAGACTGTCTCACATTTTGTGGTCAGAGCTCTGATTGGAAGCTTCCACTTGGTTTTAGTCCATCCAAATAGTTCTATCATGTGAGCTCTGATAATACCATCTTCTCCTGTTGTCCAGCTCTCCCTAAGTTTGGAGCAGTATTCTGCTGTTGCTAATCATAGGGTTACTTCCTGTTTGGCTTCTAATTCTTTCATCCTTTGTGCGAACAATCCCTTGCATTGAATTCTGTCTGCTGAAAGACTTAAAGTTGTTTCTGTTTACTGACTGGATGATACATAGATAAATTCCTAAGTTTCAAGGCCTTAGAATCATACAAATTTATTCTTTGTGTGTTTGAAGTCCAATCAGTGTTCATTGGGCAGCCTTCCCCATAATTCAGAACTCATACATGGTCTTTCTCCTTTGTGGCTCTTTGTCTATGGCTTTGGAGTCCTCTCATGTATTCTCTGTCAGCAGATGGGGGAGAGGACAAGACTCACACTTGGAAGGGCTTATATGGGCCAATACAGGAATTGGCACATAACACTTCTGTCCACATTCCATTGGCCAGAACTTTAAGGGAGTTTGGGAAGTGTAGTCCTGCTGTGTGCCCAGGAGGAAAATGGAACAAGTTAGGTGATCAGCTAGTCGGTCTCCACTAGAATAGATTACTGAGAAAACTATCCAAATATTTGGTTAAATTGGCCCATATGTGTACAGATTGCTCTCCATTCTTTATATCTCCCATCCTCCAGAAATGCCCAGACTGTCTACAGTCTCTTACCCTAAAGCTAGTGTAGGCCCTGGGCTTTATGTAGAAGTAACTTAAAATTATCTCTTGTGGTTAAATTTGGACCTTGGGCAATGGGCCAACTCTTATCAATCTCTGAAACAAACTCTGATTTTAATTCTTTCCCTGTCTTTTCTGCATGCAATTCCTAATTATTTTTAAAACTCAACTCAAATGTCAATACTTCTGTGATGTGCTGAATCCAAAGCTCACTCTAGACCTCCAATACCCTCCTAGATTGACCCTTCAGGGCATGAATCCCCAATGACTCTTCCATTACCAGCCTCCTCCTCACCATTTTATAATTAAGGAAGGCCTCTTACCTTCTCTCTTCCTTAGGGATTTAAGTACCAACTTAGATCTTAGATAAATGCATCATACATAAGTGCTGTGGGGAGAGCATTAGAGTGGTTCAGACAGCACATGTGTTTAACAGAGGCTTGGAGTCCTTCACAAAGCCCAGAAAGGGTGAAGGCTTCTGCTCAGGTAGAAGCAGCAGATGGGCCTTTTGCTGCTAGGTAACTGCACTCTCCATCTGTTCACAGGGCTTTGTTGTCTGCACAATTAGTTTGTCAAAGGCAGGATTCTTTCCTAGCCTGGGTCTCTCCCAGGCAATGCAGGGCAAAAATATATTTGTCAATGACTGTGTACATCGAGGGTAAGGAAGATCTCTGAAAACTGTAGTTCTCAACCCAGAGGACCGGGGGAGGTGGAGTGCACAGTGAGGTAGCTGTGCATGTAGGTTTATATGTGTGCATGTGGGGGTGTTTTCCAGTTTTGGTGGTCTGGAGCAAAGGAACTAATGGCCTTGTATATTTTGAGAATGATTCCTTGGTATTTTTAATTTGTTTGCTAGTCGATAACTGCTTTAAAATAATATCAAATCAGTTTCTCTCTCATTCAGTCATTCATACAGCAAACCTATTATTATGTGCTGCATGCAGAGTTTAATAAAATAGCCTCTAACCTCTAAGTGCTCACTGTCCTGCTTGCTTTGACCTCACCCTTTTATGAATTTGTCTAATTCCTGCCTGGTCACCTCCACCCCACCCCTTCCTTGGCAGAACATTGAAGCCACTTTTGCTCAAACATTTTGCTGCTTTCCATCTCTGCCCCCATGTCTCCTCTCCTCACAGTTTGAATATTTCACTCATAAGGGTTGAAATAAACATATTCAGATTTATTGATATAAGAAACCTGAGTTTTATATCAGCTCCTGGGTACCTGCCTCACCCCAGGATCTTGGCAGATGTATCACCTAGACATCTGTAAACCTTCATCCAAACTGACAAGAAATTCAACCTGCCAGCCCAGTGGAAAGATCCAAAAGAAGATTAGAAAAAGCTGTGTCTTTGGGGTCAGAAAATTACAAAGAATCCAGTCTACTAACAGGGCAATATAATTCACTGCTGAGATATCTCAGGGAATATCCCAAGAAATGCCAAGATTTTAGAAACAACTTCTCTTTAATCATCATGACTCATTTACCCCGAACCAAGTCCTTTAATAGAGCGTTTTGTGCATATGATTTTAGTAGTTCTACAATATGCCTAATGAAGTGATAATTTATGGATGCAGCGAGATAATTTATGGATGCCTGGGGTATACGAGGCAGCAGTGGGGGCCAATTTGACAAGCACCAAGACAAAGTTGAGAGCTCAGCTCAATTTAGAAGCTCCCCATTTTCTATTCCCACTAGCTGCCACACGTTGGGTGCTGGGAAACCTGTGGTTGGGAAGGACCTTAATAATACATTTTATTTTTTATCTTTAAAATTAATATTCCAGTAAGACAGCAGGACAGACAGTTGTCAGTCCAGTTTATATCTGAATCAGCTGACAACAGGTTCTGCAGGGGTTGAGAGTTGTGAAGTTCCTTCTGAGAAGGGCATTGTCTTCAGAGGGCACTAATAAAGTAAGATTCCTCCATGGTCTGCAGGGCTACCCCAGATGACACAGTCAGGGAACCCAGGACTGTCCCTGGTACTCTTCGAAGTGCTCCTCTGATGATAGCCTTCCCCTATTCCAGATTCCTAAATTACTGTCAGTCAGTTGCCATCTAGTTTCATCTGGGTGCCTCTCCCACACACTCCCCTAGAAACAGGCATTTGCCCCATCATAGAACACATCATACTTAACTGTCTCATTATTTGTCCACAGGCCCCACTAGACTGGAAGCTCCTTATTTATGTACTAAGTTCATGTCAGCCTCCATGACAGTACTGGGATAGTACACAGGCTAGTTGAACAAATAAATGAACTGAATGGTGGTTCTTTTGCTCTATGTTATAAAACAGAAGACTCAGTGCTATTCTCAGTTCTCCTCTCTTCAGCAGATGCTCATTTCATTTGACCCCCAAGACCTATCAGTTATAATCCTAAAATTCCTCTGGAATTCTCTTCATTTCTTTACCATTGCCTAAATTCAAGCCCTGGGCATCTCTTATCAGGATTATTGAGAAGTCTTGTCAATGGACCCCATATTCTGGGTCTACTCAGACACAGGAGTAAGCATTCTAAAATGCAAACCCAATGAGCTCACTTCCATGCTTCAGACTTCTGAGAGGACCCCTGTGAATCTATATTTGGTATGCAGAGCTCCACACTGTCTGGCCTCTACTTCTCTTTCTCAGCCTGTTCTCCAGATGCGCTACCATATACCCACTCCAAACTTCCTTACCTTATATTTTCCATGCATTTACTGTGTGAATAGGGTGACCAGTTAGAATTTATTTTGTGGAACATACTTATACAAGAAAAATTAACCATTTATCTGAAGTTCAAATTTGACTGTATGTCCTGTATTTTTATTTGCTAAATCTGGCAATCCAGTGTCAGTGTGAGTCCCTGTATATCAACGATTCTTAGCCAAGGGAAATTTTGTGCCTAGCCCCAACCCTGCCCGCAGCCCCTCCCCAACCTAGGGAACATTTGTCAATGTCTAGAGACATTTTTTAATATCACAACTCAGAGTGTTGTTACCTCACATCTAGAGACCAGGGATACTGCTAAACACCTTACAATGCGCAAGACAGGCCCGCACAACAGAAATTTATCCGGCCTAAAATGTAAATGGTGCCAAGATTGAGAAACCCTACAGACGGCTGCTTTTTAGCTCATCACCTTCCAGAGTACTTGGAGGGGGAGCCCTAGTGATTATATTGCTCTTGAAACTTCTCTCAGGGTGCTCTGAGACTCATTTCTGTTGCTATTAGGTAGAGAAGGGAAAACTGTGGCAGTGGGAGAAGTCAGATTGCCATGAAGGGTATGTGGAAGAATACTGTACCCACTTGTTTCGTGGAGATGTGATAGCCATGCGCTTACTTCCTCAGTTTCAGGATTCAGATCAAGTCCCATTTCCTATAGGAAGTATCCCAGACAAAATAAATACTTACTGAGCACCTACTATGTTCCAAATACTATGCTGGACACTTTGACAAACATGACCTAATTTAACCCTTACAATCATCCTGGGAAGTAGATATTGTTTCCCTTTTGTACATGGGTAAATTAAGGTTTAGAGAGGTTGTAGTTTTGCTAAGTGTTGCTTCTATTGGATTGTATTCTTTCATGTGTCTCCCCTATGCTGAGCTCATAGATTGAAATTTAATAGAAAGATAAGAAATATTTTTCAAGTAAGTGAAAATTGACAAAACAACTAAGCAGAGGAGTTAGGATTTGCCTTCCCAGTTCAATTGTATGGTCTGAGAGCTGGAATCATTTGCTATAATTTTTTATCAAACCTTGAGCACATAGCATACTGCCAAGAATATAAATTGAGTACCATTTTTTGAAGTAAATGAATCTCCTTGGAACGTGAATGTTTGTCTTGAATGGGACTTCCTTGGATTCATAGAATCTCAGAGCTGGAAGAGCCCCTGGAAGTTATCTAGTACAAATCCAGCTCAATAGCTAGATACCCTCTTTAGCAGTAGTTCTCAGTATGGTCCCACCACTGAATTAGCAGTGCCAGTGTCACCTGAGAATTTGCTATAAACGAAAATTCTTGAGCCCCACTCTAGACCTACTGAATCAGAAACTCTGGAAAGGAGTTCTTTTACAAACTATGTTTTAACAAACTTTCCCGGTGATTCTCATGTACACTGAAATTTGAGAATTACTGTTTCATAGCAATCCTGATGATATGACCTGCTCTTTCTTGGACATGCCCATGATGGGGTTTCACCATAATATCAGATTGTCTATTCTATTTCCAGATATTTTTAAATTAGTTTTTTAATTAGAAAAGTTTTGTGCTTACAGAACAATCATGCATAAAATACAGGATTCTCATATACCACTACACTACCAACACCTTGCATTACAATTGATGATAGCACATCTTTATAATTGTACTATTAATTAAAATCCATGATTTAACTTACGGTTCCCTGTGTAGTTTGGTTCCATGGATTTTTTAAAAACAATTTTTATTCTGTTACCATATATACAATCTAGCATTTCCCCTTTTAATACATTCAGATATATATTTCATTGCTGTTAATTTATTCACAATATTATGCTACATCACTACCATCCATTACCAAAACATTTCCATCATTCCAAATTGGAACCCTGTACATTTTAAGCCTTAGTTTCCTATTCCCTCTCCCCATTCCATCCCCTGGTGACCTATAATCTAGATTCTGACTCTATGAGTTTGCTTATTCTAATTGTTTCAAAACAGTGAGATCATAACAATATTTCCTTTCGTGTCTGGCTTATTTCACTCAGCATGATATCTTCAAGTTTCATCCATGTTGTTTCATGCATTTCACGACTTCATCCTTGTTATGGGTGAATAATATTCCAATGTATGTATATACTGCATTTTGTTTATCCATTCATTGGTTGATGCACAATTGGGTTGCTTTAATCTTTTGGCAAATGTGAATAAAGCTGCTACGAACATTGGTGTGCAAATATTCAGTTCTAATGAATATATAACTAACAGTGGGATTACCAGGTCATATGGAGGTTCTGTACTTAGCCTTCTGAGGAACTGCAAACTGTCTTCCACAGTGGTTGTAACATTTTACATTGCCACAGCAAAGGATGTGTGACCCTATTTCTCCGTGTCCTCTTCAACATTTGTTATTTTCTGTCTCATTAAAACAGCCGTTCTAGTGGGTGAGAAATGATATCTCATCGTAATTTTGATTTGTGTTTCCCTGATGGCTATTGATGTTGAGTATCTCTTCACGTGTTTTCTGGCCATTTGTATATCTTCTTTGAAGAGATATCTGTTGAAGTCTTTTGCCCATTTTTAACTCGAGTTTTTTGTCTTTTTGTTTTTAAGTTGAAGGACTTCTTTTTATATTCTGGATATTAAACCTTTATCAGATATGTGGTTTCCAAATATCTTTGCTCATTGTGTAGGTTGTCATTTTATTTTCATGATAAAGTCCTTTGAGGAATTAAAGTTTTTTTTTTAATTGTGATGTGGTCCCAGTTATGTTTTTCTTTTGTTTCTTTTGCTTTGGATGTAATGTCTAAGAAACCGCTGCCTGGCACAAGGTCCTGAAGATGCTCCCCTACATTTTCTTCTGGGTATTTGATAATGTTAGCTCTTATATTAAGGCCTTTGATCCATTTTGAGTTTTTATGGTGTGAAATAGAGGTACTCCTCCTTGTTATTGCAAATGAAGATCCAGCTTTTCAGTTTTCTGCACCATTTGTTGAAGAGGCTCTTCTTTCTCAATTGACTGGTGTTTGCCACCTTGTTGAAAATTGGTTGATCATAAATGTGAGCATTGCTTTCTGAACTCTCAGTTCTATTCCATTGGTCTATATGTCGGTTCTTGTGCCAGTACCATGCTGTTTTGAAATGGTGGCTTTGTAATACGTTTTACTCGGAAGTTTGAGTCTTCCAACTTCATTCTTCTTTTTCAAGATAGTTTTAGCTATTCAGGATCCCTTACCGTCCTATATAAATGTGATGATTGGCTTTCCCATTTCTGCTATGAAGGTAACTGGAATTTTGATTGGGATTGCATTGAATCTATAAATTGCTTTGGGTGGTATTGACATCTTAATGTTAGTTCTCTCTCAGCTGGAAGGGCACATGGCAAACATGGTTAGCTTTCTATCCAGGCCTCTTGTTTCATGAAGCTCCCTGGGAGGCATTTTCCTTCTTCATCTCCAAAAGTCTGGCTGGTGACTCTCTGCTTCATGGTTCTGCAGCATTCTGAAGGTTTCTCCAAAACTTCCTCTTTTATAGAATTCTGGTAAACTAATCAAGACCCACACAGAATGGGTGGAGACATATTTAATACCCACACTTGATTGAATCACATCTCCATGGAGATAACCTAATCAACTTTGCAGCCTATGTTACTGAATAGGGATTAGAAGAAACTGTAGTTCCCACAAGATTGATTAAGATTAAAACATGGCTTTTTTAGGATATATAAATTCTTTCAAACCAGCACACCTTTTTTGTCCTTCAGTTCCATTAATGCCGTCTTTCTAATTTACTTTGTTTGTGTTGTACCATATTAAATTCCTTCTTACTTCTATATGGATGTATTTTTATCTATTTTCCTTGTAGTTACCATGGGATTAAAATTTAACATCCTAAATATATAACATCATGTTTGGTTTGATACCAACTTAAATTTAATAGCATGAAATGAATATGAGTGCTGAATCATTAAATTGATATTTCTTTTAGTCTCCAGTATCTTAGAGCAGCTAGAAGTAAAAACCTAAAATTGTGGAATTGTAAACTATACCAAACTCTGAAATCTTTTCTACAACTAATTGTTGTGTTGTGCTTTGACATTTATTACTTTTTTTATACATGTTATTTTTTCCCTCTTTTTATTTGTTAATTTTTTAATTAAAAAATAACAGCAAACAAACACAAAAAATTCTTAACATTTGATCATTCCATTCTACATATATAATCAGTAATTCACAATATCATCACATAGTTGTATATTCATCATCATGGTCATCTCTTAGAACATTTGCATCAATTCAGAAAAAAGAAATAAAAAGAAAACAGAAAAAAATTCATATACCATACCCCTTACCCCTCCCTTTCATTGATCACTAGCATTTCAATCTATTAAATTTATTTTAACATTTGTTCCCTTCATTGTTTATTTTTATTCTGTATGTTTTACCCATCTGTCGATAAGGTAGGTAAAAGGAGCACCAGACACAAGGTTTTCACAATCACACAGTCACGTTGCGAAAGCTATATTATTACACAATCATCTTCAAGAAACATGGCTACTGGAACACAGCTCTACATTTTCAGGCACTTCCCTTCACCCTCTCCATTACATCTTAACAAACAAGGTGATATCTATTTAATGCGTAAGAATAACCTCCAGGATAACCTCTCAACTCTGTTTGGAATCTCTCAGCCATTGACACTTTATTTTGTCTCATTTTGCTCTTCCCCCTTTTGGTTGAGAAGGTTTTCTCAATCCCTTGAGGCTGAGTCCCACCTCATTCTAGGAATTCTGTTCCACATGGCCAAGAAGGTCCACACCCCTGGGAATCATGTCCCATATAGAGAGGGGGAGAGCGGTGAGTTTGCTTGTAGTGTTGGCTGGGAGAGATAGGCCACATCTGAGCAATAAAATAGGTTCTCTTGGGGGCTGACTCTCAGGCCTAATTTTAAGTAGGCTTGACCTATCCTTTGCGGGGTTAAGTTTCATATGAACAAACCCGAGGATTGGGGGCTCAACTTATTGCTTTGGTTGTGAGACTATCAAGAATTCTCTACTTGGGGAAGCTGAATTTTCCCCCTTTCTCACTATTCCCCCAAGGGGACTTTGCAAATACTTTTTTATTCACTGTTCAAATCACTCTGGGATTTATCAGGGTATCACTCTGGACAAACCTACAAATTTTATGCCCTCCTCAAGGTTCTATGTACTTGTGGTGTTCAATTAAGCTGTCCACATTAAGTTATATTAGGAACTGCACTAGTCAAAATATAAATTTTGTACCAAATAAACATTTTTTTGCTAGAGTCTCACACAAAAGTTAAAGTTTTAAAATATTAATTACCATCTATTTTCAATACCCTGCAGTATTGACATTCCTTTGCTCTTCCTCATGCAAAAACAATTTAGTTGCTATCATTGTACACTCTAGGCATTCCTAGATTATACCATCTCAGTCTTTATCGTCTATCTTTCTGATTTCATTTGGGCCCCTAGCCCTCTTCCCTCTATCATTCTCACATTCAGCTTCATTCAGTGTTCTAACATTATTGTATTACAGTTAGGGAGTATTGTGCTATCCATTTCTAAAGTATTACAATCAGCAGCTAGAAGTAAAAACCTAAAGTTTGAATTGTAACCTATATCAGACTCTGAAATCTGTTCTACAACTAGTTGTTGTGCTGTGCTTTGACATTTATTGCTTTTTGTTTATATGTTATTTTTTACAGAAAAGAAAAAAGTCAATTGTGGTGATAAAAAATATATTTATTCTGTCTAGCTTCCTATTTTCTGGAGTAGCTAGAAGGTAAAATCTGAGAGAATTGTATGGTAGCCCATGACAAACTCTGGGATCTGTCCTGTAACTATTTGTTGAAGAGTGCTTTGAAAACTATTGCTTTTTTCTTTTTTTGCTTGGTATATATGTTATATTATACAGTAAAAAAGTTTAAAAATTTCAATAACATGCACATACACTTTTCTTATATCCCTCTGTCCCTCCACCATTTTTTTTGTACTCATTACACTTATACCTTTGTACATTTTATGCCTCAAAATCTAGATTTATCAGATGCATTTTCATTTTAGCACCTGTAGAAATTAAGAAGTGGAGTTAAATACCAAACAATATAGTACAATAATACTGGCATTTATAATTACCCAGATGGTTACCTTTATCACAGATCTTTATTTCTTTATGCTGTTTTGAACCAAGTCTAATGTCCTTTCCCTTCAGTCTGAGGAATTCCCTTTGGTAGTATTCAGTCAGTCTAATGGTGATGAACTCCCTCAATTTTTTTTTATCTGAGAATATCTTAATCTCTCCATCATTTTTTTTTTTTTAACATGGGCAGGCACCGGGAATCGAACCCGGGTCCTCAGGCTTTCGCCATCATTTTTAAAAGAGGATCTTGCCAGATATAAAATTATTGGCTAGCAGTTGTTTTCCTTCAGCACTTTAAGTATTATAACCCACTGCCTTCTTGCCTCCATGGTTTCTGATGAAAAATCATAACTTGGTCTAATTTGGATTCCCTTGTATGTAACACATTGCTTTTCTCTTGCAGCTGTCAGAACTCTCTCTGTCCTTTGTATGTGATAATGTAATCAGTATATGATGGAGTATGTTTTTCTTCATGTTTATTCTATTTGGTGTTCTCTGAACTTCTTGGATGTGCATATTCATATCTTTTGTTACAGTTGGGAAATTCTCTGTCATTATTTCCTTGACTATTCCTTCTACCATTTTCTTTCTTTTTTCTTCTTGTGGGACTTCCATAATGCGTGTAGTATTGACAGTCTCATACCTATCTTAAGCTGTTTTCACTTTTAATATTTCTTTTTTTTCTTTCTGCTCCTCAACCTGATTCATTTCAAGTGTCTTATCTTCAAGTTCACTGATTCTTTCTTCTGCCAGCTCCAGTCTGCTCTTGAAACCCTCTGGGCATTTTTCACTTCAGCTATTGTTATTCAACTCCAGTAGTTACATTTGGTTCCTTTTTAAAAATTTTATCTCTTTTCTTAGAGTCTCATATTGTTCATTAACTGTTTTCTTGATGTCCTTTAGTTCTTTTTCTGTACTTTCCTTCATCTCCTTGAGCATTTTTAAAAATTGTCTTTTAAAAAGACTTTGGTTGAAGCCCCTTGGTGGAGTGGCGAGAAAGGGGGAAAATTCAGCTTCCCCAAGTGGAGAATTCTTGATAGTCTCACAACCAAAGCAATAAGTTGAGCCCCCAATCCTCGGGTTTGTTCATATGAAACTTAACCCCGCAAAGGATAGGTCAAGCCTACTTAAAATTAGGCCTGAGAGTCAGCCCCCAAGAGAACCTATTTTATTGCTCAGATGTGGCCTATCTCTCCCAGCCAACACTACAAGCAAACTCACCGCTCTCCCCCTCTCTATATGGGACATGATTCCCAGGGGTGTGGACCTTCTTGGCCATGTGGAACAGAATTCCTAGAATGAGGTGGGACTCAGCCTCAAGGGATTGAGAAAACCTTCTCAACCAAAAGGGGGAAGAGCAAAATGAGACAAAATAAAGTGTCAATGGCTGAGAGATTCCAAACAGAGTTGAGAGGTTATCCTGGAGGTTATTCTTACGCATTAAATAGATATCACCTTGTTTGTTAAGATGTAATGGAGAGGGTGAAGGGAAGTGCCTGAAAATGTAGAGCTGTGTTCCAGTAGCCATGTTTCTTGAAGATGATTGTGTAATAATATAGCTTTCAGGGGAGGCCACGATGGCTCAGCAGGCAAGAATGCTTGCCTGCCATGCCCGTGGACCTGGGTTCGATTCCCGGTGCCTGCCCATGTAAGAAAAAAAAAAGAAAAAAAAATAATAATATAGCTTTCGCAATGTGACTGTGTGATTGTGAAAACCTTGTGTCTGATGCTCCTTTTACCTACCTTATCGACAGATGGGTAAAACATACAGAATAAAAATAAACAATGGAGGGAACAAATGTTAAAATAAAATAGTAGGTTTTTAAAAAATGGCTTTGTTTAGATTATTCACATTCTCATCTTCTCTGTTGATGTTTTCTGTATTTTTATCTTCTTCCTTTGGATGGGCCATCATTCCGGTTATTTCATTTGTTTACATTCTTTTGTTGTACACTGTACTTTTTAATATTCAAAAATGCTAACTCTGGGATTTACTCGCTGGGATAGTTGTTCTTTGTTTTTCAACCAGCTAATGATAACACATAGATTTTCTTCAGCTTCAGCCTTCCTATCAGAAAGTTTGCCCAAAGTGAATGCTGTGTACAGGGTTTTTTCAGTCTTTCTGGGCCTCTGTCTTGTCCTGTGCTTTTGCTTGTTAGTTGTTTTGGAATTCCCCTGTTTACTGAGGTTTGGTTGTCCCCTCTGTTTCCCAGGAGACAGACTGTTTTCTCCCAGGTATCTGATACCATCAGACTTTATCCTAGACTATCTACCTCTATAGCTTTTTACACTCCTTTCATTGTCTCATGCTCCTTTTGCATGGAGGGAAAATTCTAAGAGGAAGGTTACTCCAAAGAGTGCTTTCTCAAGTCAGTCTTTCCCAGCCAAAATAGGGCCAGGGTCCACAAAGGGGCCATAGACTAGCTCAGAAGTGCCCTGGGGAGGGAGTAAGGAAGGACACCAAAAGTTTTTCCAATGTCTCCCCAAATCTGAGTTTTCCAGTAAATGCAGCTTGCCCAGTAAATGCAACCATTCAGCTAACTGTCCCCCGAACCCCTGAAGAAGCACTGTGTATTTAGATCTCTGCCACCTCTGCGCCTGTCCAGGGAGGGTTGAAGCAATTGCTGCTCTCACAGCCAGGACCAAGCAATTTGGATTTTTATTCCTCATTAATTAATATAAATATGCTCTTTTCATTATCTTTTTACAGTCATTCAGTTATCTCAAGTTCTTAGACCTCTAACAATACTGTTTACTATGTCACCTGACTCAGGCACATGGTGAATTTTTCCTTACACATTTAAACACTTTTGATTATGAGTTCATTACTCATGAGATTTGTTTGCTTTTCCTGTGAGAAGTCTTTGTGGCCAGGGTCCTGAGAGCCTAACTCCAGTTAAGTTTTCCATTTACTTCTATTACACACACTTGGGTTATCACTGGATTTGGATCAATTTTTATGAACATTTCTTGGTCTGAGGATTTTGGGACCATGTCAATAATATAAAATCAAATCCAAACCCTTATGGTCACTACAAGAAAACTTCTCTCATCAGTCTCACTCAATTTTGTGGATGGAAGATGAGCAAAAGTGACTTCCATTTTGTTGGATTGGTTAAACTTTTCAGGAGAGACCAATTAGCCATATGCCAGAGATGCTACACTGGGTAGAAGGTTTGACTCCCAAATCTTCTAAGTCCTGGCAAGTGGTTCACCTGAGATTTTAATGAAAGGGCTACTTACATAATGTTTTAGTTTCCTTGTTGCTAAAGTAAATACCAAGCAATGGGTTGTCTTAAATAATGGAAATTTTATTGGCTCGTGGT
The DNA here is from genome assembly GCF_023851605.1 of Tamandua tetradactyla. Taxonomy (NCBI): domain Eukaryota; kingdom Metazoa; phylum Chordata; class Mammalia; order Pilosa; family Myrmecophagidae; genus Tamandua; species Tamandua tetradactyla. The sequence goes on along the minus strand of NC_135334.1, from coordinate 48,963,870 downwards.
TTTGAGGCTAGGAGAAGTCCAAATCAAGGTGTCATCAGGGCGATACTTTCTCCCAGAAGACTGTGGCATTTAGGAGCTGGCTGCCTGAGATCCTTGGTCCTTGACTTTTCTGTCACTTGGCAATGTACACGGCAGCCTCTCCTGGCTTTTCCTTTCTCTTCCACTTACTTTTATATTCTGGCTACTCCCTGTGGCTTTATTTTCTCTCTGTGGCCTTCCTTATTGTCCTTCAGTAATAGGATTAAGATCCATCCTGAGTAACTTTGGCCACACCCCAGCCGAAGTAACCACATCAGAAGGCCCTATTTACAAGAGTTCACACCCACAGGAATGAATTAAGTTTAAGAACATGTTTTTTTCTGGGGTACATAGCTCCAAACCATCACACAGAGATATGGGCAGGGCAAGGAACAAACTAGAAATGTTAAAGTGTCCAAAGACTAGTAGAGTAAGAATCCACTACCACTGCTAGGGCCATAGGGACAAGGGGAGGAATTAGAATTACTGGAGCCCAGTTAGAGCTGAGATTGAGGATTAGGTTTGTCTGAGGTTAGCTGTAGTCATAGAAGAACAATGCTACTGCCAAAGACAGGCACTAAAGCAGGGAGTAGGGAAACATAATTGGAAATGAGGGAGTCTGAGTAAGAATCCACAGAAGTCATTCTCCAGGTGCAGACACGGTAGGAAGAACAGAGAATGGATTTGGAAGAGGCAAACAGAGTAAACAGCCCCAACCACAAGAGTCCACCCAACTCTAAGCTTTGAGGATGCCACAATTCCAAGGCAAATAATTTATCCTTAGTTTTCAAGTTTAGAATGAGATCAGGAATATTTTACTAGCCATAGTGGACTTTGATAAAACAATTATAACCATAGATTCAGGGTCATTTTTGTGAGTTAGTCTCATTCCTGATTTAGGTATAAAGTCACAACTTCAAGTCTCAGAAAGAACTGTTGTTCTAGAACCACAAGTGCAACCACATATGTAATTTTAAATTTTCTTGTAGTGACATTAAAAAAGTAACACATATACCTGAAATATTTTAATAGGTACTCAATATAAATGTTATTAATAAAATATTTTTATTCTTTTTTCATATAAGATCTTCAAATTTTACCATTACAGCCCATCTCAACTCATATTAGCCATGTTTCAAGTGCTTAAGAGCTACAAGTGGCCAGTAGCTACAGGATTGGACAGAGCAGCTTTAGAGCCTGCCATTTTTAAATTCCACAGAGAGGCTATGGGTAAGAATCTGGGAAATTAAAGTCCAAATCTGAGATATTCCCAACTACATTTTTTGTTTTAGTAAACTTTTATTGAAGTATAGCATACATGCAGAAGAGGGCACATATCATGAGTGCTATTCAATGAATTTTCACATACCCATGGAACCAGCTATAAGATGAAGAAACAGAAAATTACCTACAGCCCATAAGGGTCCTTCATGCCTACTACAGTCACTTCCCACCCACTCTGACCCAGGGTAACCAATACTCTGTCTTCTGATACCATGAATTTGTTTTACCTGTTTTGAGCCATATGTAAATGGAGAATAACATGTGTTTTATTTCTGGAAATTTGCATTCAACATTATGCTTGTTGTTGTGTATGGTTATAATTTTTTTGTTCTCATTTCTGTATCACATGCTACATACCACAATTTATAATTGAAGAACTGGATTATTTCCAGTGTTGCCATGAACATTCTTATGCATGCCTTTTGATGACAGTAGGCATGCATTTCTGTTTAGTATATCCCTTCCTGATACGAGAAATGGAGACTTGCCCTTGACTGCCCTTCGCTCTTCTCTCTCAGGGTTTAAAACTGGAAAGTCTGTCTTTAATAAATTGTTGCAAGTACCACTCATTATTCTATTTGTAGAAAGAGACTATTTCTTTCACATCTTATATGTTTTATTTTTGTCCGATATCAATTGTCACCTTTTATAATGCTTCATTAAATGAGATTGACAATAATGGCTTAGTCCAGTTTAACATATTATAATGTAACTTTTAAAAGTGCTTTTTCTTAAGAAAAATACACATTTCTCCAAATAAATATTATTTATTTGGCCTGAAATTTTCAGCAGCATTGTCTCAGGCTATAAGGTAAAAATCTTTCAAAATGAATACAGATGAATACAGCTTACCAGCTCTTGAAGATTCCAGTGACTTGGCTGTAAGTATAATTTAGAGCTAGCTGGCATTTTTACAACTAAGATTCTTATCTGACAAGTTCTTATTTACATCTAAATGGGAGAGGCAGCCCCTGAAGGCCAGGATGACCAAATACAAGTGAATATAGGCTGAACAGCCATTACTTAGTGTATTTAATGACTAAAACCAAGTTAAAGTAGAAACTCTTTCAGCCTGCATATAGGCATGACTAGCAATTTGATGGACCTACAACTGAGACCAGCGACAAGGTATCTGTCCTGAGTTTTGCTAGATTGTGAGCTCTTTTACAGTGTGGTTTGGGGTCCTATGTACAGCTTGACCGTGGGGCACTTGATAGGCATACCTATATTCCTAGCCTTTTACTTTCTCCAGTGTTCTAGTTTGCTAGCTGCTGGAATGCAATATACCAGAAACGGAATGGCTTTTAAAAAGGGGAATTTAATGAGTTGCTAGTTTACAGTTCTAAGGCCGAGAAAATGTCCCAATTAAAACAAGTCTAAAGAAATGTCCAAAGGCATCTAGGGAAAGATACCTTGGTTCAAGAAGGCCGATGAAGTTCAGGGTTTCTCTCTCAAGTGAGAAGGCACATGGCGAACACAGTCAGGGCTTCTCTCTCAGCTGGAAGGGCACATGGCAAACACGGTGTCATCTGCTTGCTTTTTCTCCTGGCTTCCTATTTCATGAAGCTCCCCGGGAGGTGTCTTCCTTCTTCATCTCCAAAGGTCGCTGGCTGGTGGACTCTCTGCTTTGTAGTGTTGCTCTCTCTGAATCTCTCTCTCCAAAATGTTTCCTCTTTTATAGAGCTTCAGAAACTAATCAAGACCCACTCAAATGGGTGGAGACATGTCATCCCCTAATCCAGTTTAACAACCATTCTTGACTAAGTCACATCAACCAGGGAGATGATCTCATTACAGTTTCAAACATACAGTATTGAATAGAGATTATTCTACCTTTATGAAATGGGATTTATATTAAAACATGGCTTTTCTTAGGGGACATGCTTCCTTTCAAACCAGCATATCCAGTTATTTTTTGAATGATGCGATTATATTACCGGTAATAGTAAAGGCAAGAGATTCCATCCAATACTCAGTGAACACCTTATATGTACCAGGCACTGGCCAAGCTGGAAATGCAAAGATTATCAAGACTCCTCCTCTCCCCTTCAAGAACCATGTGGTTATCATTGTCCCTGCGGGTGGACAGAGTAAAAAGAAAAATTGCCATGTTACCTCATGTTATCCTTTCAACAAGATATATTGTTATTCCCATCTGTGCTGGTTTGAAATTATTGTGTATCCCAGAAAAGTCATGTTCTTTAATCTTGATTCAATATTGCTGGGTGGGTTCCTTTTGATTAAATTGTTTCAGTTAAGATATGACCCACCCAATGGTGGATGGGGCCTTTTGATCAAGAGGTTTCCATGGAGATGTGTCTCCACTCATTCAAGTTTGGGTTGCTCACTGGAGTCCTTTAAGAGGGAGCCATTTTAGAAAACCTTTATTGCTGACAGAGCTAACACGAGACACAGATGTTTGGAGATGCAAAAAGTAAATGCTCCCTCAGAAGCTGCTTGAAACCAGAGGCCAAAGATCCCAGCAGACACTAGCCATATGCCTTCCCAGCTGTCAGAGGTGTTCTGGATCTATTGACCTTTTCTAAGTCAATGTATCTTTCTCTAGATGCCTTAGTTTGGACATTTTTATGGCCTTAGAACTGTAAGCTTTTAATAAGTTCCCTTTTTAAAAGCTGTTCCATATTTTGTATATAAAGCTACATTCTGGCAGCTTTAACAAACCAAAACACCATCTTACAACTAAAAAATCTGAGGCACACTTTTTGCTAAGAGCTGTAAACTCAAATGATTCCACATATAAGCAAGTAACAAAAATGAGCAGTAGACCAGGTATAGGATGAAAGGAATTGGTGAGGACTTTGGAGAACTGAAGCAATTGTATTTCCCTTGTAGACATTCAAATTCAAAACAAACCAAAATAAAAGCATCCTCCTGGGCCAAACAAAACATGACTCTAGGTCAGATGAGACAGCCAGCTTCTGACCCCTGCTTTATACCATCAGAGCTATTCAAATTCTGAGGATGGAAAAAACATTAAATTCTCATAGTTCTCATAAGATCTCATAGCTCTCATAATGAAATAGGGACAGAAACATCAAAGCCATTTTAGATCAAGAAGTAAAATTCATCTCACCTTAATAGATAAAAAGACTGTTGTAACAGTGGTCAAAACCTTGGAATTTAAGATTCATCAGTGGAATAGAAGAGAATTACAGAAATTCAAATTTGCATAAGAACTTTGTGACATGCTAGAAACGTAAGAACTTTGTGACATGCTAGAAACTGTCAAAATGGGGAAAAATAATCACTATTAAATAAACATTTTGAATACACTGGATATCAGTAGGGAAGAAAATGAACTCAAAACCATCGTTTTAAATGTAGTCTCGATAAGTCAAAGAATATGCTATTATTTATTAATCTTTTTTTTTTTTGCATGGGCAGGCACTGGAAATCGAATCCCGGGTCTCTGGCACAGCAGGCAAGAATTCTGCCACTGAGCCACGTGGCATTGCACTATTATTTTTTTTAAATGTCAAAAAGGAGCTTGAAGTAAAAAAATTAGTGTAATCAAATTTTTATTTGATTACAAATGACAGTCTTTTTTTTAACTTTTTAAATTGTATAATATAACATATATACAAAACAAAGAAAGGAAAAAGGAATAGCTTTCAAAGCACTCTTCAACAAGTAGTTGCAGTACAAATTCCAGAGTTTGTCATGGGCTACCATATAATCCTCTCAGATTTTTCCTTGTAGCTGGTCCAGAACATTGTAGGCTAGAAGGAATATGTATATTTTTATCATCACTTTATTTTCTTTTTTTGTGAAAAATAACATATATAAGAAAGCAATAAATTTCAAAGCATAGCACAACAATTAGTTGTAGAACAGATTTCAGAGTTTGGTATGGGTTACAATTATACAATTTTAGGTTTTTACTCCTAGCTGCTCTAAGATATTTGGAGACTAAAAGAAATATCAATATAATGATTCAGCAGTCATAACTTGTTTGTTAAACCCTACCTTCTCTGTATAACTCTACCATCACCTTTAATCTTTCTCCCAGTCTTTAGGGGTATTTGGGCTATGCCCATTCTACATTTTTCATGTTGGATGGGCTGTCAATAATAAGGGGTAGGGTGATGGAACTAGCTGATGTTCTGCAAAGGCTAGCCCTTCTAGGTTTCAGGACTTGTTTGGTCCAAGGACCTAGCTGGAGGTTGTAGGTTTCTGGAAAGTTACCCTAGTGCATGGAACTTTTCTTTTTTTTTAATACATGGGCAGGCACCGGGAATCGAACCCGGGTCCTTGGCATGGCAGGCAAGCACTCTTACCTACTGAGCCACTGTGGCCCGCCCCGTGTGTGTGGAACTTTTGTAGAATCTTATATATTGCCCTAGGGTATTCTTTAGGATCAACTGGAATTGTTTGGTTGGTGTTTGGCAAGTAATGATAGGTAGAAATGTCTAACTGAAATTTGTGTAAGAGTAGACTCCAGAATAGCATCTCAACACTATTTGAACTCTCACAGCCACTGGTACTTTATATGTTACACCTCTTTTAACCCTTTTGGTTAGGATGGCATTGTTGATCCCAGGGTGCCAGGGCCAGATTCATCCCTGGGAGTCATCTCCCATGCCGCCAAGGAGACTTTCACCCCTGGATGTCATGTCCCACGTAGCAGGGAGGACAATGATTTTCCTTGAAGAGTTTGGGGTTAGAGAGAGTGAGGCCATATCTGAGGAACGAAAGAGGTCCTCTGGAGGGGATTCTTAGGCACACCTATAGGTAGGCTAAGCTTTTCCACTACATACATAAGCTTCACAAGAGCAAACCTCAAGATCAAGGGCTTGGCCTATTGATTTGGGTGTCAACAAAACCATTCCTGGCAACCTTAAAGAACACCTAAGGTTGTATCTGAGATTCCACAAGAGTTCCATGTCCTGTGATTACTTTCCAGGAAACTATAACCTCCAGATGGGTTCCTAGGCCAGATATGTCCAGAAACCCAGAGGAGCCAGCCTCTCCAGAATATCAACTAGTTCCATCCCCTTATCCCATATTATTGACAGTCCCTTCCAACATGAAAAAGTTAGAATGGCCATAACCCAAACAACCCTCAAGATTGGGAGAAAAATCAAGGGAGATGGTGGAGTTATGCACAGGAGGTAGGGTTTAACAAATGAATATGATTATTGAATCATTATATAGATATTTCTTTTAGTTTCCAGTATCTTGCAGCAGCTAGAAGTAAAAACCTAAAATTTTGAAATTATAACCCATACCAAACTCTGAAATCTGTTCTACATCTAATTGTTGCAGTGTGCTTTGAAATTTATTGCTGTTTTGTATTCATGTTATTTTTCTCAAAAAAAATCTCTACCAGAATTAATGTTCCAAAGAAATAGTATTTTTTGTTGTTTCTGGTTTTGTTTTGTTTTATCTTGTTTTTGTTTTTAACTTTTTATTTTCAAATATTTTCATACTTACAGGGAAGATACAAAAATAAGATATACCCCATATAGAAAACTCCAGCATATCCCTATCACCTCAGATACCCAAACCCACCAATTTTAACATTTTGTCACATTTGCCATATCATTCTATTTATCTGTCTATCCATCTGTCTCTGTCCTCTATTTACTTATCATTTTCTGAATACTTGAGTGCATGTTGCATACATCATGCTCCTTGAACACTTATTATGTATATGTACATTTCCCAAGAACAATGATTCACTTATGTAACAACCTTAATTGGCAGTTGTCAAGTTTTAGAAATTCAACATTTGTATAAAGCTCACAGTCTTTATACAAATTTTTTTCATAGTCTTATTAATGTCCTTTGAGCTGTTTCTCCTCCCTTGTAATATCCCATCCAGGGTCATGCATTGCATTTAATTGTTAATGTCTTTTTAGTTGCTCGTTTTCTGTTTTTTTTTTTTTTTAATTATGGGAACATACATGCAATATAATTTGCCATTTCAAGTATTTCATTCGGTGGTATTAATCAGATTCACAGTGTTTCAGGACTCTTACCACCTTCTAATACTAAAACTTTTCCATTTCCTGAAAGAGAAACTCTGCTAGCCATTAGGCAGTAACTTCTCATTCCACTTACCCCCACTCTACTTTCTGTCTCAATGAGCAACCTGTATTCTACTTCCTGTGTCAATGATCTTGCATATTAAGTGATGTTTTCTTTGTAGTTAACTTTGGGCTTAAATTTAACATTCTAATTCTTTAAAAATCTTATTTGCTTTGATACCAACTTAACTTCAGTAGTATACACAAACTATGTTCCTATATCCCTCTATTCCCCCACCTTTATGCAGTTCTTGCCACAAGTTATGTGTTTAGACATGAGTCCAGAATCCCTGATTTATTATTACATTTTATGCATTTGTCTTTTAAATACTGCAGGAAGTAAAAAGTAGAGTTATAAAACAAAAATACAGCAGTACTGGCATTTTTTTTTTAAACCTGTGTCATTACCCTTACTGGAGATCTTTCATTTTCATGAATTTTTTATCTATTGTCTATTTTCCTTTCCTTCTAGCATCCAGCACTTTTTTTTGCATCTCTTATTGGGCTGGTCAAGTGGTAATGAACTCCTCAGCTTTTGTTTATCTGGAAAAATCTTAATATCTCCCTCAATTTTGCTGGTTATAAAGCTCTTGGTTGGCAATTTTTTTGCTTTCGGCACAAGTATATCATGCCTGCTGCTTGCCTCAATGGTTTCTGATGAGAAATTGGCACTTAATCTCTTTGAGGCTCCCCTGTCTATGACATGATACTTCTCTCTTGTGACTTTCAGAATTCTCTCTTTGTCTTTGGCACTGCACAATTTGATTTTAATGATGTTGCAGTATGGTTCTTGTTTTGGTTTGTTAAAGTTACCAGAATGCATGAGGATTGGCTTTTACAACGGGGATTTATTAAGTTACAAATGTACAGTTCTAAGACCATGAAAATGTTCCAATTAATGCATCAACAAGATGATACCTGGACTCTGAAGAAAAGCTGCTGGCATCTGAAACACCTTTGTCAGCTGGGATGGTGCATGTCTGTTGTCTGCTGGTCTTTGCTCCTGGGTCATTGCTTTCACCTTCTGATTCCAATGGCTTTCTCTGTGTGTCCTGCAGGTCTCCTCTTAGCATTTCCAGGGTGTTTCTCTCTCTAAGCATCTGTGGGCCCCCTCTTAGTTTCTCCAAGGCAAACTCTGGATTTTATCTCTTAGCTTGGCATCTCCCAGGGCGTTTTCTGTCTCCAAGCATCTATGCTTTCTCTAAAATGATTCTCTCATGCAAGACTCCAGTAAGTGGAATAGGACCCACCTTGAATGGGTGGGGTTGCATCTCCATGGAAACAACCTAATCAAAAGGTCCCACCCAACAATAGTTCTGCCGAAAAGATTGGATTAAGAGGGTTTTCTGGGTTATGTACAAATTCAGACCAGGATATTCCACCCTCTGGACCCACAAAAAAGCTGTTCTTTCCATATACAAAATACATTCATTCCATCACACTATCCCAAAAGCTCACATCTTTTCAGTAACAATAAAGAAGTATGAATTTTTATCAAAATCAGTTACAGGTGTGGTTTGTCCTAAGGCAAAATTCCCCTCAGGCTGTGGACCTGTAAGACTTAGAACAAGTCATCTGCTTCCAATATACAAAGGAGGGACAGTCATAGGATAAATGTTCTCATTGCCGTAGGGAGAAATTAAAAAAAAAAACAAAAACCTGTGGGGCATACTTCATTAGATTTTAAGGAATCAGAGTCATTTATAGAATGACGTTTTATCCTCAGGACCTGAGAGAGCAGCAACCCCACCATCTTCAAGGACTTATACAGTGGCTCTGCTCTCTCCAAGCACTGGGGTAAAGGTTGCAATATTGGGGAGTATTGTGGAGACCACCTTGTTCTCAACCCCACCCTCCTCAAGTGTCTGAGTGATACCAGGACTCTCTACCTTCTCTGGGGCACACATTGAACCTCTTTAGAACAGTGGGCTGATGACCAGGCTCTCTCCAATCCCTGGGGTAAATGCTCCACCCTCTCTGAGGCCTGAGGCACTAAAACTCTTCCTGACCATCCAGGCAGAAGGCCCACTCTCAACCTCTGGGACAAACTCACCCTCTCTATATGCATGGGTGGGTCTGATCTCTTGAGATGTCCTAGCTTCAGACCTTAGCTTCCATGATGTTCTGTCTTTGAAGTCATTTTTCCTTCAATCTGTTCTTTTTCTATCACATGTAGTCCAGACTGGTAGTGGTTCCACTCATACAGACCTTACAAAAAAATTGTTGGCTTAGCATGTAGCATACAGGGGTCAAAACCATCAGACAATAGGACTTTCGACAAATCCTTCCTGGGTAACTCCATGCTCAAGCCTGGCTTGTCTTGACATGGCTGACTTGTCCATGTTTGGTTAAATTCTCATGTGAGACACTACCCTTTGGGCCTCACTTTCTGGAAACCCAGAATATTCTAGACCATCAGTTTCTGGTTTCTTTGTACCCAAGAGTTCAATTCTCAGCTTATCTCTTTCCTCTTGCATTTCACTATAAGCTGCAAGGACAAGCCAGGCTACATTTTCAACATTAGGTTTGGAAATTTCCTCAGCTAGATAACCCAGCTCATTGTTCTCAAATTCTGCCTTCCACTCAACATCAGTACTCAATATTGCCAAATTCTCTTCTACTTTAAAACAAAGATCACCTTTCTTACATTTGACAATGAAACAATTATCATTTCTAGCGAAGCCTCACTGGAAGTTCTCTTAGCATCTCTATTTCTACCAACAGTCTCTTCAAAGAACTCTAGGCCTTTCCTATTAAACACCTCACAATTCTCCAGAATCTTCCTCTTATCGATTTAAAAAGCTGGTCCAACATATTTGGGATTTGAAAATGCAGAAGCACACACTCTTTTGGTATTAAAATTTGTTTTGGTTTACTAAAGCTGCCAGAGTACAATATACCAGAAAGGGGTTGGCTTTTTCAGTGGAGATTTATTAGTTACAAATTTATAGTTCTAAACCATGAAAATATCCAAATTAAGCCATCAAAAATAAGATAACTTCTCTCAGGAAAGGCCACTTGCACCTGGGTTTCTCTGTCACATGGGAAGGCACATAGTGATGTCTGGTGGCCCTTCTCTCTTGGTTCTGGTTTTAGTGGCTGTCTCTAAAATATCTCTGGGTGTTGCTTTCTCTCTTAGCTTCCTCTGAGGGCATTTATGTCTTTTAGTTTCTCTGAAGTCTCAGCTTTCTTAAAGGATCCAGCAAGCTGATTAAGGACTCACCTTGAATGGGAGGGTCACAGCTCTGTGGAAACAACCCAGTAAAAAAGTCCCGCTGAACAATAGGTCTACCTCCACAAGATTGGGTTAAAAGAACATAGACATTTTTGGAGGTACATAACATATTCAAAACAGTATAGTTCTGTTTAGGTTTATTCTATTTGAAGTTTGTTGAGCGTCTTGGATGCATATATTCTATCTGAAATTTTATTTTAAATATATTAAGTAATTATATATTATATAAATACTTATATTTAAATAAATTATATTTTCATATCATTAGGTTTTAAAAGTGTTGAGTCATTATTTCTTTGAATAGTTTCCTTTTCTTTTTTCCTTTTCTGTCCTGGTTTCTTTTTCTTCTCTTTCTGGGACTACTATATGTGTATTTTGGTACTCTTGATGGTGTCCCACAGGTTGTTTAGGCTCTGTTCACTTTACTTTTTCTTCTATTTGCTCCCTCAGATTGTATGATTTCATTCATCTTGTCTTCAAATTCACTGTTTCTTTTGACAGCTTCAATCTAGAAAATTTTAATTTCTGTTACTATGGTTCTCAATTATGTTTGGTTCCTTTTCATAATTTTTGTCTCTCTGTTGATATTTTCTTTGTTTTCATCTGTCATTTTCATGTTTTTCTTTAGTTCTTTGTCCCTGTTTTCCTTTAACTCTGAGCATATTTAGGACTATTTTTAAAAAGTTCTCATCTGTTAGGTGTTCTAGGTCTGGTCCTCTTCATTGATGGCTTTTACTACTTTAATATTTTCCTTTGCCTAGAGCAGGTTGCAAGTTGGGAACTCTAATCAAAGTTTTCAATTAATTCCCAAGAAGAAATTGGCAGGCTGAAGTTGAGATGGAAATTCTCTCTTTTGATTGATGGAATCATCATTTCTTCTTTTAAGATCTACTGATTGGATGAGTCTTTTCTCATTGATGAAGGTAATCTCCTTAGTTGATAGTAGACATAATCAGATTATTGTGCTACTACCAGGTAGTATTATGCTATCCATTTCTGAATTTTTACAATCAGTCCTGTTGAACAATCTGGATCCTTCAGCTCCAATTACCTAATCTCTACCCTATTTCTATCTCCTGATGACCTCTGTTCTTAACTGAAATATTCCAAGTTCATTTATTAATGTTAGTTCATATCGGTGAGACCATACAGTATTTGTCCTTTTGTTTCTGGCTAATCTCACTCAGCATGTTGTGCTCAAGGTCCATCCGTGTTGCTACTTGCTTCTTGACTTTATTCTGCATTACAGCTGCATAATATTCCATCAGATGGATAATCCATCTGTTGATGGGAATTTGGGCTGTTTCCATCTCTTGGCAATTGTAAATAATGCTGCTATAAACATTGGTGTGCAAATGTCCATTTGTGTCCTTGCCCTCATGGCCTCTGAATAGATAACTAGCAATGGTATTGCCGAGTTATATGGCAATTCTATATTTAGCTTTTTGAGGAACCGCCAAACTGCCTTCCACAGCAGTTGTACCATTTGATGTTCCCACCAACAGTGGATAAGTGTGCCTCTTTCTCCACATCCTCTCCAGCACTTGTCATTTTCTGTTTTATTGATAACTGCCATTCTGAAGGGTGTGAAATTATCTCTCATTGTGGTTTTGATTTGCATTTCCCTAATAGCCAGGGAAGTTGAACATCTTTTCATGTGGCTTTTAGCCATTTGTATTTCCTCTTCTGAGAATTGCCTGTTCATGTCTTTGGCCCATTTTGTAATTGGGTTGTTGGTCTTTTGTTGTTGAGTTGAACAATCTCTTTCTGTATTCTGGATACTAGACCCTTATCTGATATATTGTTTCCAAATATTGTTTCCCATTGTGTTGGCTGGGGTTTTACTTTATTTGACAAAGTTCTTTGATGCACAAAAGTATTTAAGTTTGAGGAGTTCCATTTATCTATTTTGTTCTTCAGTGCTCGTGCTTTGGGTATAAGATCTAGAAAACCACCTCCTACTACAGGTTTTATAAGATATTTCCCTACATTTTCTTCTAAAAGTTTTATGGTTTTAGATCTAATGTTTAGGTCTTTGATCCATTTTGAGTTATTTTTTTTTTGTATAGAGTGTTAGGTATGGATCCTCTTTCATTCTTTTGCATATGGATATCCAGTTCTCCAAGCACCATTTATTGAAGACACTGTTCTGTCCAAGGTGAATTGGCTTTCCTGCCTTTTCAAAGATCAGTTGTCCATAGATGAAAAGGTCTATATCTGAACATTCTATTCAATTGCTCAGTATATCTGTCTTTATGCCAGTACCATGCTGTTTTGACCACTGTAGCTTCATAATATGCCTTAAAGTCAGGTAGTGTGAGACCTTTGTCTTTATTTTTCTGTCTCAAGATATTTTTATCTATTCAGGATACCCTGCCCTTCCAGATGAATTTGGTTATTGGTTTTTCTATTTCTGCAGAGTAAGTTTTTGGGATTTTAATTGGTATTGCATTGAAACTATAAATCAATTTAGGTAGAATTGACTTCTTAACTATATTTAGTCTTCCAGTCCATGAACATGGAATGCCCTTCCATTTATTTAGGTCTTCTGTTATTTCCTTTAGCAAGTTCTTGTAGTTTTCTTTTTATAGGTATTTTGTATCCTTAATTAAATTTATTCCTAAATATTTTATTCTTTTGGTTGTAATTTAAAATGGAATTTTTTCCTGGATTTTCCCCTCGGATTGTTCATTACTAGTGTATAGAAAAGAACTATAGATATTTGAGTGTTGATCTTGTAACCTGCCACTTTGCTATACTAATTTATTAGCTCTAGTAGTTTTGCTGTGGATTTTTCTCCATATAGTATCATATCATCTGCAAACAGTGAGTTTTATTTCTTCCTTTCCAATTTTGATGCCTTGTGTTTCTTTTTCTTGTCTAATTGCTTTGACTAGAACTTCCAAAACAGTTTTGAATAACAATGGTGACAGTGGACATCCTTGTCTTGTTCCTGATTTTAAGGGGAAAGTTTTCAGTTTTTCCCCATTGAGGATGATGTTAGCTGTAGAATTTTCATATATTCCCTTTATTATGTTGAGGAAGTTCCCTTCTATTCCTATCCTTTGAAGTGTTTTCAACAAGAAAGGATGTTGAATTTTGTCAAATGCCTTTTCTGCATCAATCAAGATGATCATGTGGCTTTTCTGCTTTGATTTGTTGATATGCTGCATTACATTAATTGATTTTCTTATGTTGGATCATCCTTGCATACCTGGGATGAATCCTACTTGGTCATGGTGTATAATTCTTTTAATGTGCTGCTGGGTTCGATCTGCGAGAATTTGTTGAGGATTTTTGCATTGATATTCATTAGAGAGATTGGTCTGTAATTTTCTTTTCTTGTAGTATCTTTGTCTGACTTTGGTATGAGGGTGATATTGGCTTCATAGAATGAGTTAGGTAGCCTTCCCTCTGCTTCAATTTTTTTGAAGAGTTTGAGCAGGATTGATACTAATTTTTTCTTGAATATTTGGTAGAATTCACATGTGAAGCCATCTGGTCCTGGGCTTTTCTTTTTGGGGGAACCTCTTTTTTTTGCATTTTTTAAAATTATTTTTTCAATTAAAAAATATATAACAAATGCAAACACTCAACTTTTGATCATTCCGTTCTACATATATAATCAATAATTCACCATATCATCACATAGTTGCATATTCCTCATAATAATCATTTCTTAGAACATTTGTATCAATTCAGAAAAAGAAATAAAAAGACAACAGAAAAAAATTCATACATAACATACCCCTTACCCTTCCCTTTCATTGATCGGTAGCATTTCAATCTAAATTTATTTTTACATTTGTTCCCCCATTATTTATTTTTATTTCATATATTTTACTTGTTTGTTGATAAGGTAGATAAAAGGAGCATCAGACACAGGGTTTTCACAATCACACAGTCACGTTGTGAAAGCTATATCATTATACAATCATCTGCAAGAAATATGGCTACTGGAACACAGCTCTACATTTTCAGGCAGTTCCCTCCAACCTCTCCATTACATCTTGACTAACAAGGTGATATCTATTTCATGCATAGGAGTAACCTCCAGGATAACCACTCAACCCTGTTTGGAATCTCTCAGCCATTGACACTTTATTTTGTCTTGTTTTGCTCTTCCCCCTTTTAGTCAAGAAGGTTTTCTCAATCCCTTGATGCTGAGTCTCAGCTCATTCTAGGGTTTTTCTTAATCCCTTGATGCTTAGTCTCAGCCCATTTTGGATTTCTGTCCCACATTGCCAGGAAGGTCCACACCCCTGGGAATCATGTCCCACGTAGACAGAGGGAGGGTGGTGAGTTTGCTTGTTATGTTGGCTAGAGAGAGAGAGGCCACATCTGAGCAACAAAAGAGTTTCCTTTGGGGGTGACTCTTAGGCCTAATTTTAAGTAGGCTTGACCTACCCTTTGTGGGATTAAATTTCATATGAACAAACCCCAAGATTGGGGGCTCAGCATATAGCTTTGGTTGTTTGCACTGTTTGTGAGAATATCAGTAATTCAACTTGACAAGTTGAATTTTCCCCCTTTTTTTACCATTTGCAAAGAGACTTGCAAATACTGTTTTATTCACTGTTCAAATCAGTCTGGGATTTATTGGGGCATCACTCTGGACAAACCAACAAAATCTCTGCCCTATTCAAGGTTCCATGTACTTATGGTGTTCAGTTAAGTCATCTACATAAGTTATATTAGGAAATGCACTAGTCAAAATACAAATTTTGTACCAAATAAACATTTTTTGCTTTAGTTTCACACATAAGTTAAAATTTTAAAATATTAATTACCATCTGTTTTCAACACCCTGCAGTAATGACATTCCTTTGTTCTTCCTCATGCAAAAACATCTTTTAAATCTGTACATTTAGCCAGTATCATTATACACTCTAGGCATTCCTAGAATAGACATCTCAGTCTTTATCGTCTTTCTGATTTCATTTGTGCCCCCAAGCCTCTTCCCTCTATCATTCTCACATTCAGCTTCATTCAGTATTTTAACATAATTGTATTACAGTTGCACAGTATTGTGCTATCCATTTCTGAGTTTTTGTAATCAGTTCTGTTGCACAATCTGTATCCCTTCAGCTCCAATTACCCAATATCTTACCCTATTTCTATCTCATGATGGTCTCTGTTACCAATGAGAGTTTCCAAGTTTAATCACTGATGTCAGTTCATATCAGTGAGACCATACAGTATTGGTCCTTTTGTTTCTAGCTAATCTCACTCAGCATAATGTCCTTAAGGCCCATCCATGTTGTTACATACTTCATAACTTTATTCTGTCTTAAAAAGCTGCATAATATTCCATTGTATGTATATACCACAGTATGTTTAGCCACTCGTCTGTTGATGGACATTTTGGTTGTTTCCATCTCTTTGCAATTGTAAATAATGCTGCTATAAATTTTGGTGTGAAAATGTCCATTTGTGTCCTTGCCCTCATGGCTTCTGAGTTGATAACTTGCAATGGTATTGCCGGGTCATTTGGCAATTCTATATTTAGCTTTTTGAGGAAAAAAGAGGCACACTTATCCACTGTTGGTGGAAATATCAAATGGTACAACCGCTGTGGAAGGCAGTTTGGTGGTTCCTTAGCAGCATTATTTATAATTGCAAAGAGATGGAAACAACCAAAATGTCCATCAACAGATGAGTGGCTAAACATACGATGGTATAAGAGTTGGGAAATTTTCAGTGATAATTTCCTCCATTAGTTTTTCTCCTCCTTTTCCCTTCTCTTCTCCTTCTGGGACACCCACAACACATATATTCATGCACTTCATATTGTCATTCAATTCCTGGAGTCCCTGCTCATATTTTTCCATTCTTTTCCCTATATTTTCTTTTGCTTGTCAGATTTCAGGTGTTCCATCCTCCAGTTCACTAATCCTATCTTCTGCCTCTTGAAATCTAACATTGTAGGTTTCCATTGTTTTTTTTCATCTCTTCTGTTGTGCCTTTCATTCCCATAAGTTCTGTGATTTGTTTTTTCTGACTTTTGATTTCTTCTTTTTGTTCATTCCTTGCCTTCTTTATATCCCTCAATTCATTGATTTGATTTTTTATGAGATTTTCCATACCTGTTTGAACATTCTGAATTAATTGTTTCAACTCCTGTATCTCATTTGAATTGTTGGTTTGTTCCTTTGACTGGGCCGTATCTTCAATTTTCCTAGTGTGATTTGTTATTTTTTGCTGGTGTCTAGGCATTTAATTACCTTAATTAGTTTATTCTGGAGATTGTTTTCACTTCTTTTACCTAGGATTTCCTTGCTGGATGAATTTGTTGTCTGTCTGTTCTTTGACATTCAGTTCAGCTTATTCTGGACCACTAGCTTAGGTTTTGTTTAACAAAGCAGAATTTTTCAGTTCTTGTTTCCTTGTTTCTTGCCCTGCCTGTATGGTGCCTTTCCTCTCCCCACCCTTAGGAGGGTCTACTTAGGTATCATAGACCCCAGCCAGATTTTCCCAGACCAAACTGGCCTCCTGTCAGGAGGAAACAGTCACCTGCATCAGTTTTCCATGAGGGTGAAACCCAGCAGGTTGAAAGACATTCCTGTGAAGTCTCTGGACTCTGTTTTTCTTATCCTGCCCAGTATGTGGCACTTGTCTGCTTGGAGGTCGTACCAGCATAGATGATGTAGTACCTTTAACTTTGGCAGACTCTCCCTGATGGGGACGTGGTGGAGATGGAGGAGAGGTTGAAGGCTGGCTTTAATGGCTTCCAATTTCCAAGACCTGGTGTCTGAATTCCTTGAGGGAGGGATTCCACCTGAGTTGGGCCTCACCCCTCCCCTGGAGAAGGCACAGAGTCCAGACAAGCTCTCAAACAAGCTTGTTTCTGCCTATGCCTGGGGCAGTTGCAGCCTGAGAAGCCTTGCAATTGTATCCAAAGGCAGTCAGGCCTTAGTAGAAAGACAGCCACAAAAACCTCTATTTTTTTTCTTTTTCTTTTTCTGTCAGCCCTGCCCCCTCAGTGCTGGGGCAAAAATCAGCAACCTCTGCTTTGACCAGGTTCACCTGAGCTGGGGGCCTATTTTTAGTAGTCAGAATTTGTGAATTAATTCCACACTTTGAAGCTTAGTTGCACTCAGCCCCTCTGCTGGTAACGTCCCTTTTGTTTCCCCTCTGGGAAGCAGCCTGCAGGGGAGGGGCACCAGCCACCATGTCTTGGGGAACTCACGGTTCTGGAGGAACTCGCAGCCAGTCCAGGTGGTCTAGACTGGGATATGCTGTGTGTCCGGTCACTGATGTGTCCCCAGCAGTTGTTCTGTATTGTTCCTGGTTATTTAGTAGCTGTTCTGGAGGACAAACTAAATCCCACACCTCACTAAGCTGCCATCTTGGCCTCTTGGGAACTTCTTAATGACTGATTCAGTTTCTTTATTTGTGATTGGTTTGTTGAGGTTGTCTATTTCTTCCCAAGTCAATTTTGGTTGTTCATGCCTTTCTAGGAAATTGTCCATTTCATCTAAATTGTCTATCTTATTAGCATAAAATTGTTCATAGTATCCTCTCATTACCTCCTTTATTTCTGTGGGGTCAGTAGTTATGTCTCCTCTTTCATTTCTGATTTTATTTGCATCCTCTCTCTTCTTTTTGTCAACCTCACTAAGGGTCGATCAATCTTGTTGATTTTCTCATAGAACCAACTTCTGGTTTTGTTGATGTTCTCAATTGTTTTCATGTTCTTAGTTTCATTTCTTTCTGCTCTAATCTTCATTATTTCTTTCCTTTTGCTTGCTTTAGGATTAGTTTGCTGTTCTTTCTGTAGTTCTTCCAAGTGAACTTGATTTTGCTCTTTCTTCTTTTTTTGATAAAGGAATTTTAGGGCAATAAATTTCCCTCTTAGCACTGCCTTTGCTGCATCCCATAAATTTTGATACATTGTGTTTTCATTTTCATTTGCCTCAAGGTATTTACTGATTTTTTTGTAATTTCTTCCTTGACTCACTGGTTGTTTAAGAGTGTATTGTTGAGCCCACAAAGAAAGTGTTTTCTATTACTTCAATCTTTTAAAATTTTTTGAGACTTGCTTTGTGACCCAGTATATGGTCTATTCTTGAGAATGATCCATGAGTACTTGAGAAAAAGGTGTATCCTGCTGTTGTGGGGTGTTATGCTCTATAAATGTCTGTTAAGGCTAAATTGTTTATTGTATTATTCAAATTCTTTGTTTCTTTATTGATCCTCTGTCTATATGTTCTGTCCATAAATGAGAGTAGGAAATTGAAGTCTCCAGCTATTATGGTAGATATGTCTATTTCTCTTTTCAGTGTTTTCCTCATGTATTTTGGAGCACTCTGGCTCAGTACATAAACATTCATGATTGTTATGTCTTCTTGTTGAATGGTTCCTTTTCTTAATACATAGCATCCTTCTTTGTCTCTTTTAATTGTTTTACATTTGAAGTCTAATTTGTTGGATATTAGTATAGCTACTCCTGCTCTTTTCTGATTGTTATTTGCACAAAATATCTTTTCCCAACCTTTCACTTTCAACCTATGTTTGTCCTTGGGTTTAAAATGCATTTCCTGTAGACAGCATATAGATGATGGGTCCTGTTTTTTAATCCACTCTGCCAGTCTGTGTCTTTTGATTGAGGAGTTTAGTCCATTAACATTTAAATTTTATTACTGTAAGGGCAGTACTTTTTTCTCCCATTTTGCCTTTTGGATTTTATATGTCATATCTAATTTTTCCTCTTTTTACCTTTACTGATAGTCTTCATTTCTATACTCTTCTCCACACCTCTCTCTGCTGTCTTTTCCTGTCTGTCTCTAGTGCTCCCTTTAATATTTCTTGCAAAGCCAGTCTCTTGTCACAAATTCTCTCAGTGATTTTTTTTGTCTGAAAATGTTTTAATTTCCCCCCCATTTTTGAAGGACAATTTTTGTGGATATAGAATTCTTGGTTGGCAATTTTTCTCTTTTAGAATCTTAAATATATCATACCACTGTCCTTTCACCTCCATGGTTTCTGCTGAAATATCTACCCATAGTCTTATTGGGCTTCCCTTGTATGTGATGGATTGATTTTCTCTTGCTGCTTTCAAAATTCTCTCTTTCTCTTTGACATCTGACATTCTGATTAGTAAGTGTCTTGGAGTACATCTATTAGGATCTATTCTGTTTGCGATACACTGCACTTCTTGGATCTGTAATTTTGTCTTTCATAAGAGTTGGGAAATTTTCACTGATAATTTCCTCTATTAGTTTTTCTCCTCCCTTTCTCTTCTCTTCTCCTTCTTGGATACTCACAGCATTTATATTTGTGCACTTCATGTTGTCATTCAATTCCTTGAGTCCCTGCTTGTATTTTTCCATTCTTTTCCCTGTATTTTCTTTCACTTTTTGGATTTCAGACGTCCCTTCCTCCTGTTCACTAATCCCATCTTCTGCCTCTTGAAATCTGACATTGTGGGTTTCCATTGTTTTTTCCATGTCTTCTACTGTGCCTTTCATTCCCTTAAGTTCTGTGATTTGTTTTTTCAGACTTTTGATTTCTTCTTTTTGTTTGTCCCTTGCCTTCTTTATATCCTCACTCAATTCATCGATTTGATTTTGGTGAGTTTTACCATGTCTGTTCAAACATCCTGAATTGTTTCAACTCTTGTATCTCATTTGAATTGTTGGCTAGTTCCTTTGACTGGGCCATATCTTCAGTTTTCCTGGTTTTCAGTTTTCTTCAGTTTTCAGTTACCTTCAGTTTTTCATTATTTTTTGCTGGCATCTAAGCGTTTAATTTCCTTAATTAGTTTATTCTGGAGATTGTTTTTACTCTTTTACCTAGGATTTTCTTGCTGGATGGCTTTGTTCTCTATATGTTCTTTGACATTCAGTTCAGCTTATTCTAGACCTCTAGCATAGATTTTGTTTAATTGATCAGAATTTTTCAGTTCTTGTTTTCTGGCTTCTTGCCCTGCCTATATGGTGCTCTCTATATTTTTTTCCTTAGTTGGGTCTACTTAGTTATTATGGACTCCAGTCAGATTTTCCCAGACCAGACTGGCCTCCTTTCAGGAGCAAAGAGTCACCTGCATCAGTTTTCCTTGAGGGTGAGACCCAGCTGGTTGACAGACTTTCCTATGAAGCCTCTAGACTCTGTGGTTTTCCTGTTGTGCTCAGTATGTGGCAATTGTCTGCCTGTGGGTCCCACTAGCAGAAAGCGATGCAGTACCTTTAACTTCAGCAGACTCTCCCTGCTGGGGGCATGGTTGAGACAGAGGAGAGGTTGTATGCTTGCTTTAATTGCTTCAGTTTTCCATTCCCTGGGTTCTGAATCCTTAAGGGAGGGATTCTACCTGAGCTGGGCCCCACCCCTCACCTGGGGAAGGCATGGCCTCCAGGGAATTACCCCTTTCACCAAACCAGCCTCTTTGTCTCTCAGACAGGCTTAATTCCACCCTTACCTGGGGCAGTTGGAGCCTGAGAAGCCTTGCAGTTGTAAAAAAAAAAACAATCTTTTTCAGAGCATTACCTCTGGCTTTGGGTTTGTTAATCAAGAGCTTAGGTTGTACCTTACTTTATGTATCTCCAGGTCCAATGTGCCCTCCTCTTTTTCTTAGGGTTCAGATCTTTTGAAGTATTTTGTGGTGTCCAATCCAAAAAAGGGTGTGTTTATTATTTTTTTTTCCATCAGCCCTGCCCCTGCTGTGCCAGGGCAAAAACTAGTATTTTGGCTTTTATTCAAGGTTTAGCTGAACTGAGGACTTATATTTAGTAGTCAGAATTTGTTAATTAATTCCACAATTGGAGCTTGGTTGAGCTCAGCCCCTTGCTGTTAGTAAAGTCTCTTTCCTTTCCCTTCTGGACACCAGCCTGTGGTGGAGGGGTGCCGGCCTCCGTGGCTTGGTTGGGATCCCAGCTGGTCCAATTTATCCAGACTGGTGTATGCTGTGTGGCTGGTCACTGATGTGGCCCCAGTAGTTTTTCTGTACTGTTCCTAGCTATCTACTACCTGCTCTGGAGGATGAACTAAATTTCATACCTCATTAAGCTGCTGTCTTGGACTCCCCCCACCCCATTGCTGTAATCCTTTAACTATTTTCTGGAGCTTTGAGAAAGTAGTTTCTCTCAGTTCTCACTGGTTGTTCAAGGTTTGGGGGGGCGAGGGATAGAGCCCTTTAGCTTCTCACTTTGCTATCTTGATCTGGGTGGGGCCCAAAGAAGTACTGTTTTTTGTTTTTTTGTTTTGTTTTGTTTTTAACTTTTTTTATTAATTAAAAAAATTAACAAACAAAACATTTAGAAATCATTCCATTCTACATATATAATCAGTAATTCTTAATATCATCACATAGTTTCATATTCATCATTTCTTAGAACATTTGCATCGATTTAGAAAAAGAAATAAAAAGACAACAGAAAAAGAAATAAAATGATAATAGAGAAAAAAAAACTATACGTACCATACCCCTTACCCCTCGCTTTCATTTACCACTATTTCAAACTGAATTTATTTTAACATTTGTTCCCCCTATTATTTATTTTTATTCCATATGTTCTAGTCTTCTGTTGATATAGTAGCTAAAAGGAGCATCAGACATAAGGTTTTCACATTCACAGAGTCTCATTGTGAAAGCTATATCATTGTTCAATCATCATCAAGAAACATGGCTACTGGAACACAGCACTACATTTTCAGGCAATTCCCTCCAGCCTCTCCACTACATCTTGAACAACAAGGTGATATCTACTTAATGCATAAGAATAACCTCCAGGATAACCTCTCGACTCTGTTTGGAATCTCTCAGCCATTGACACTTTGTCTCATTTTACTCTTCCCCCTTTTGGTCGAGAAGGTTCTCTCAGTCTCTTGATGTTAATTCTCAGCTCATTCTAGGGTTTTTCTCAGTCCTTTGATGCTGAGTTTCAGCTCATTCCAGGATCTTTGTCCCACGTTGCCAGGAAGGTCCACACCCCTGGGAGTCATGCCCCACGCAGAGAGGGGGAGGGTGGAGAGACTGCTCATCATGTTGGCTGGAGAGAGAGGCCATGTCTGAGCAACAAAAGAGGCTCTCTTGGGGGTGACTCTTAGGCCTAAATTTTAAGTAGACTTGACCTATTTTTTTTTTATTAATTAAAAAAAATTAACTAACACAACATTTAGAAATCATTCCATTCTACATATGCAATCAGTAATTCTTAATATCATCACATAGATGTATGATCATCATTTCTTAGTACATATGCATCGATTTAGAAAAAGAAATAGCAAGACAACAGAAAAAGAAATAAAATGATAATATAGAGAAAAAATAAAAATAAAAAATACAAAAATATATAAGGAAAAAAAACAACTATAGCTCAGATGCAGCTTCATTCAGTGTTTTAACATAATTACATTACAATTAGGTAGTATTGTGCTGTCCATTTTTTTTTTTTTTTTTTAGAAATCATACCATTCTACATATGCAATCAGTAATTCTTAACATCATCACATAGATGCATGATCATCGTTCCTTAGTACATTTGCATCGGTTTAGAAGAACTAGCAATATAACCGAAAAAGATATAGAATGTTAATATAGAGAAAAAAAATAAAAGTAATAATAGTAAGAACAAAACAAAACAAAACAAAAACCTATAGCTCGGATGCAGCTTCATTCAGTGTTTTAACATGATTACTTTACAATTAGGTATTATTGTGCTGTCCATTTTTGAGTTTTTGTATCTAGTCCTGTTGCACAGTCTGTATCGCTTCAGCTCCAATTACCCATTATCTTACCCTTATTCTAAGTCCTGTTGGTCTCTGTTACCAATGACATATTCCAAGTTTATTCTTGAATGTCGGTTCACATCAGTGGGACCATACAATATTTGTCCTTTAGTTTTTGGCTAGACTCACTCAGCATAATGTTCTCTAGGTCCATCCATGTTATTACATGCTTCATAAGTTTATCCTGTCTTAAAGCTGCATAATATTCCATCGTATGTATATACCACAGTTTGTTTAGCCACTGGTCTGTTGATGGACATTTTGGCTGTTTCCATCTCTTTGCAATTGTAAATAACACTGCTATAAACATTGGTGTGCAAATGTCCATTTGTGTCTTTGCCCTTAAGTCCTTTGAGTAGATACCTAGCAATGGTATTGCTGGGTCGTATGGCAATTCTATATTCAGTTTTTTGAGGAACCGCCAAACTGCCTTCCACAGTGGTTGCACCATTTGACATTCCCACCAACAGTGGATAAGTGTGCCTCTTTCTCCGCATCCTCTCCAGCACTTGTCATTTTCTGTTTTGTTGATAATGGCCATTCTGGTGGGTGTGAGATGAGATCTCATTGTGGTTTTGATTTGCATTTCTCTAATGGTCAGGGACATTGAGCATCTCTTCATGTGCTTTTTGGCCATTTGTATTTCCTCTTCTGAGAGGTGTCTGTTCAAGTCTTTTTCCCGTTTTGTAATTGGGTTGGCTGTCTTTTTGTTGTTGAGTTGGACAATCTCTTTATAAATTCTGAATACTAGACCTTTATCTGATATGTTGTTTCCAAATATTGTCTCCCATTGTGTAGGCTGTCTTTCTACTTTCTTGATGAAGTTCTTTGATGCACAAAAATGTTTAATTTTGAGGAGCTCCCATTTATTTATTTCTCTTTTCAGTGCTCTTGCTTTAGGTTTAAGGTCCATAAAACCGCCTCCAATTGTAAGTTTCATAGGATATCTCCCTACATTTTCCTCTAACTGTTTTATGGTCTTAGACCTAATGTTTAGATCTTTGATCCATTTTGAGTTAACTTTTGTATAGGGTGTGAGATAGGGGTCTTCTTTCATTCTTTTGCATATGGATATCCAGTTCTCTAGGCACCATTTATTGAAGAGACTGTTCTGTCCCAGGTGAGTTGGCTTGACTGCCTTATCAAAGATCAAATGTCCATAGATGAGAGGGTCTATATCTGAGCACTCTGTTCGATTCCATTGGTCGATATATCTATCTTTATGCCAATACCATGCTGTTTTGACCACTGTGGTTTCATAATATGCCTTAAAGTCTGGCAGCGTGAGACCTCCAGCTTCGTTTTTTTCCCTCAAGATACTTTTAGCAATTCGGGGCACCCTGCCCTTCCAGATAAATTTGCTTATTGGTTTTTCTATTTCTGAAAAATAAGTTGTTGGGATTTTGATTGGTATTGCATTGAATCTGTAAATCAATTTAGGTAGGATTGACATCTTAATTATATTTCGTCTTCCAATCCATGAACACGGTATGCCCTTCCATCTATTTAGGTCTTCTGTGATTTCTTTTAACAGTTTTTTGTAGTTTTCTTTATATAGGTTTTTTGTCTCTTTAGTTAAATTTATTCCTAGGTATTTTATTCTTTTAGTTGCAATTGTAAATGGGATTCGTTTCTTGATTTCCCCCTCAGCTTGTTCATTACTAGTGTATAGAAATGCTACAGATTTTTGAATGTTGATCTTGTAACCTGCTACTTTGCTGTACTCATTTATTAGCTCTAATAGTTTTGTTGTGGATTTTTCCAGGTTTTCGACGTATAGTATCATATTGTCTGTAAACAGTGATAGTTTCACTTCTTCCTTTCCAATTTTGATGCCTTGTATGTCTTTTTCTTGTCTAATTGCTCTGGCTAGAACCTCCAACACGATGTTGAATAAT
Source organism: Tamandua tetradactyla (assembly GCF_023851605.1). Taxonomy (NCBI): domain Eukaryota; kingdom Metazoa; phylum Chordata; class Mammalia; order Pilosa; family Myrmecophagidae; genus Tamandua; species Tamandua tetradactyla. Next base: position 48,938,659 of record NC_135334.1, on the reverse strand, counting down.
AGTGGTGATAATGGACATCCTTGTCTTGTTCCTGATCTTAGGGGGAAAGTTTTCAATTTATAAAATTTGAGTTTTTTTCTGATATAAATCTCTTAATATTGAAAAGCTGGTTATATTTCAAACTTGAAGCTTCCTGACCTTAGAAGGTAGTGCTGGATTGAACTGAGACATTTTAGGCATATTGTAAAGTAATCATTTGTGTATTGTGAGTATAAAGTATATAAATGCCTGGTGATGTTCCAAACCCAAGCATAAATTTCTTCCTCCTTCTTTTATTTATTTTTTTGCATGGGCAGGCACCAGGAATCAAACCTGGGTCTATGGCATGGCAGGCAAGAATGCTGCCTTCCTTCTTCTTTTATCTTATAGTATCTCTGTCTTTTCTCCTCTTCATGGATACTGTTATTGGAAGGTAGTAAGCATATTCAAAAAGATTTGTGAATTTTTTATCAAATTATTATTTCTAATTATGTACAGTTTAGATAAATAAAGACTATAGGTGGGATAATTGGTATCTTTATTTCCCATACTAAGATGATTATATTTTCTGATTAAAAGTGAATTTTGTTTGTATGAAAAACCCGTAATAAATATAGAAAGTTACAAGTTTATAAAGGTGAATTCTGTCTGCCATAATCAATGCTGACCAAAAATTTAATGTCTGTTTATCAAGTATTAAAAAAAGAGAACACTTTTGTGTTTAACAGGGTATTCATATAAAATTAAAGTTTTGTTTTCTCCCTGTTAAAATAATGTGAATTATTAATTTGCTCTTAATGTAAAGTTTAAAAAAATTTTTTTTCTTAATCATCTGAGTACTCTGTGTGGAAAAGAAATTTTATGTAAGAATGATATTCTTCTTAATGTTTATGTTAGTCTTATCATCTTTGATTTCAGAAGACAAGTCTTCTCACTGTTAAGGGAAAAACAAACAATACAAAGAATTTGTTATTGCACCTTATAAAAATAAGGTGCTAAAATAGTTTAATATATTGCATGGGAGGTATTTGGGAAGTATTACAGTAGTTAAAAGGGATTTTCTGTACTGTTAGCTAAATATCTTCGAGTAAAATGTTATTCACATATTTAGAAATCATATAAAAATTCCTAGAGCTTTGACAATTTTCTCACTGTCCATGTTATATCCTGATACTGATCTGCATGATGTTCAAACAGTGGTATAATGTTGGTCTTGGTTTCAGTTATTCTTAGAAAAAGGCTATAGATCACAGAAATAGCCAAATCTATTTGTCAGCTACACTGCTTTGCTCTAATGCATCTCTTAAAATATATGTGGTCAGCTATACATCAGAGCTTCATCTGCAGCAAGGAGACACTTTAAAAAAGAGGCAGGACAAATGTATAAATTACGTTTTATCTATTAATTAACATAACTCTAGTAAATGTGTAAAGGTGATATAGAACAAAACCTCTGCTATAGTTATTATAAAACAACTGTCTGATGTTTTTATTACTGAAACCTCCATTTAAAAATGCTTATAAGAAAACTAAGGCTTAAATTATTAGCTTTAACTGTTACTTTTAAACTCTGAAATTCTTTGCTTTTTTATAACCTAGTAGCTCCCTGGAACTTTAAGTATCTGTGTAACACCGGAGACTCAGATTTAGTACTCCAGCTCTGAAAGTCAGCATTACTCCATATAGCAAGTATTAAAAAAAAAAAAAAGGAAAAGAAAAAGATCAAATTAAAGATGTGACTGCAACTTATCTGGTTATAACTAAGGTAAATCAATATACAAGGTAAAAATAATATTGTCTGTTATTTTAAAACTTTAACTTTTTTGTGAGACAAAAAAAAAGTCTAGTTTGTCCAAACTTTAAATTTTTTTGTAGCACACTGTCTAATTTAACCTGTCTGGTCAGTTTATTTAAACAATTTCATTCAGCTTTATTTGATAAGAAACCTAGAATAAGGAATAAAATCTTAAGATTCTATACAAGTTAATGGTATACCCTGATACATTTCAGAGTATTTGTGACGGAAAATGAAAAAGTATTTGCAAAGTCCCTTGAGGGACTGGGGAAAATAGAACTATTCAACTTTCTCAGATGGGGAATTCTTGACATTTCCTTAAGCACAGGGGCTCTCATGTTAATAAGCCAAAACCTCAATCTTTAGGCTTGCCCTTATGAAACTTATTTCTGTAATAGCAAATTGAACCTACTTATAATTAATGCCTAAGAGTCATCTCCAGAGAACCTCTGCTGTTACTCAAGTGTAGACCTCTCTCTAAGCCAAACTCTGGCCTCCCCCTGCTACTGAAACATGATTTCCAGGGGTGTAAACCTGGCCCTGGCATTGTGGATTAGTTGACAAAAAGGGGGAAAAGAGAGTTTTAGTGCTTTAGAGATTTCAAATCGAGTTGAAAGTCATTCTGGAGATTACTTTTATGCAAGTTTCAGCCATATATTTCAAACTGCCACAATATGGCAACCCCCTGCAAACAGTATTCTTGGAAACCCTAAAAGATATCCTGGGCTCTCTAAAAAGTGTATTGAGTTTGTTTTTCAGAGTCTTAAAACCTCTGGACTGTTCCAATGCCAGATAAGCTCTGAAACCCAGAACTACCAGACTCTCCAAGGACAACAACCAGTTTCATCAGCATCATCCCTTTGCCCTATACCCCTTTTCATCCTTGAGGCAATTAAAAGAGTCATTGCCCAGAAATCCTTTAAGTTTGAGAGATAATTATCAAAGACGAGGGTGGAATTATAAATGAGAAATTAGGATTTATGGGATGATTTTGATTACTGATTCATTATATAGGTTTTCCTTTTTGCTTTCTGGTATATTGTAATAGAGAGAGGAGAAATACCTGATATCTCTAAATTGTAATCCAGCTGCCTTAATCTCTGATAATGATTGCATAAAAACCTCGTGACTAACCTTCATTTGTACCTTATTCATCCAGTTTTTCAACTTTGGAGTCTTGTAATCACTAAATCAGCCCCTAACGTATTAATGAAAGACCACGAGTCAGCCAAGAACTAACCCACCCTAAGTCCAAAGTTATCTTGGTAACTGAGACTGGATCTAACCAAAATGGGCCTGTCTGACATGGGCAGTAGCTTAGACTTTAGCCTACAATTCACCTATACCTCATTAGAATACTAAAACTCAGGTCCATCATCATATTGAGGCTGCCATTTTCTTACATATATTTTGTGATGAAGCATATAATCAATCTCTACATGCTCAATAATTAGATCACCTCTAATTACATCATATGGGGCACTGTGTTCATTATCCTAAAAGCTGCCCATCCTTTAATTCTATAAAATTATCAGACCTACTGCAGTGTAGGTAGATAGATTTTTGGGCATTACCTAGTAATAAACTTTTCCTCTCTTTGAAACCTGGGTGTCTCAGGAATTGATCATTTGAGTGCATTGGGCAAAAGAATCCACTACCTCTGTTGGGTAACAATGTTTCCTACCTTGAAAAGGTCTCCTGATATAGTGTTGCCTGTTTCAGTTTAGTCCAGGTCCCCTACCATTTATTGAATACCGTGTCCTGGAGTGTAGGCTTTGGAGACAGATCTAAGTTTGAATCCTGCCATTTTATAGCTGTGTACAAGTTATTAACCTCCCTGAACCTTAGTTTTCTGATCTGTAAAACAAGAATAATACCTACTTCACACAGTACTATGGCTGCAAGGCATAAAAAAGATAATGTGCATGAAACAGTTAATATAATGACTGATATACTAGAAATGCTACTGTTGTTAATTTTGTTACTTCCTCAGTGCTTTCTGGGTGATTGGTTCTCCACTGAGTATAAAGAGGAACAAGATGCTTTTTCCCACCCAGATAAGAAGCCACCTGGAGCACCAGATTTAAGAATAGAGTGAAGAAGGACTGGCTCTCAGACCTGAGTTTGAAGCTGAGACAGGCATGAAAGAAAGTACTGGAGGCAGGGTGCATATGTGTGTGATACCTCAACCCAGGCCAGCTGTCAGTCCTGAGAGGCTGGGGGAGCTCCTAATTCTTTTAATACAAATTTTTAAAATAAGGTTTGGTCCTCAGTATAGGGGGAGGGAGGTGTTGAGGACAAGTCACACAGTGTTCTCAAGAGTTTACAGTCTACAGAGTCTACAGAGGACCCGGGTTCGATTCCCGGTGCCTGCCCATGTTAAAAAAAAAAAAAAAGAGTTTACAGTCTAGAAAGGAGACTGAAATATAAGCAAACAACTATAATATATTGCACTAAGTGTGTGTACAAAGTGCAAAGGAAGCACACAGGAGCATGTGATGAACTACGGGGAGAAGGGCTGAGGGTGGGGTAGGGAAGTAGAAGGAACCAAGAAGATTTTAGAGAGAAGGTTGGGCCAGGAAGATTTGGGAGGACATGGAGGAATTAGTGGGGGAGTAGGATGGTTTGGACATAACCTGGAAGAATGAACAGAATGGTATAATAGGGTGTTTTCAAAGCACTGTCATGATAAAGGTTTTATCTGGGTTGCCAGGGATGCATGGGCAAGACAGGAAGGGCATCTTGGCATGCTCCTCCAATGGCAGATGGTTCTTGAACAGCCCTAGCCCATATTATAGAGAGTGGGTGACCATCAGTAATGTCAAACCAAAAATGGTCTCTGTACCTGTGCTGGTTTGAAAGGATCATGTACCCTAGAAAAGCCATGTTTGAATCCTGATCCAATCTTGTGGGTAACCATTTTTTTTAATCCCTATTCAGCACTATAGGTTGGAAACTTGATTAGATTATCTCCACAGAGATATGACCCACCCAACTGTGAGTATTAACTTTGGATTAGAGGGAGATGTGATTCCATCCATTCCAGGTGGGTCTTGATTAGTTTACTGGAATCCTTTAAAAGAGGAAGCATCTTGGAGAGAGTCCCTTTTTAGAGCCAGGAGAGTCATTAGAGCCCACACAGCCAGAGAACTTTGGAGATGAAGAAGGAAACTGTCCCTGGGGGAGCTTCATGAAGCAAGAATCCTGGAGAGAAAACTAGCAGATGTCACCATGTTCACAATGTGTTTTCCAGTTGAGAGAGAAACCCTGAACTTCATTGGCCTTTCTTGAGTGCCTTAACTTGGTCATTTTTATAGACCTGCTTTAATTGGGATATTTTCACAGCCATAGAACTGTAAATTTGCAACTTAATAAAAATCAATGTATAGATCAAAGATGTTAAGATCCTGGCTATGAACCAGAATATTCAGCATATATTTTATTAGTTAAGAGGGATGTTAATTCAAAACGCATGCTTTGGCATACCATTTAAAGAATGAAAACCCTTTTACTTGGAGCTTATGGGAGGCATGGTGGATAAGACTTTGGGAAAGAGGATGAAAAGAATGTAGAACACTTTTGGTGAAAATGCAAGTCTGTTAACACGCAGGCAATGTGGAGTCTCTCTTAAATCATGTGGATGGAGAGAAAGGACATTAACATTTATTGAGCACCTGCTCTGTACTGGGTATCATGCTAGATGCTTTGCACATATCATCTGTTTTAATCTTCCTAACAATCCCTTGATCTCTTTTTTACAGATCAAGGCTCAGAGAGTTTGAGTCTTCAATGCTACTAAGTTCGTAAGCAGTACACTAGGTTCAAACCCAGATCTATTCATCCTCAAAACCCAGGAGGCTGTTTCTTTCATTCTATGGTTACTACCTCCAAAGCATTCTATGGTTACTACCTCAAAAGCACTCTGCATAGGGATCAGACTGGATCTCTTCCAGAGTTGGACAAAGTCCAACACCAAGATTCTAGGTCACAGATTAGAGCACATGGAAGAATAGGCATTTCCTTCACTTTTTTTGACCCAGAAGATCTACTGCATCTTCATGTGTCTGAAGGGTATTCTTCCTTTACCACTATTTATTCATCCTGAGAAGGGAATCTCTTTTTTTTGGGGGGGGGGGGGAATAAAGTAAATGGGGCAATGGTTCAAATTGTTACTAAACTGGGCAATAAATTTTCTTATTTTTGCTGGTGGGATTTAATGAAAGGATTTTGGGGAGCTGTTTCGTGAGGAAATGAAGAATGAGTGGGTTTTTACACTGCTGTTATGAGCTTTATGATGTGAGTTGATTGTTTCATGTAGCCTCATAAAACAAGTTGGAGATGGCAAATGGCGATTACATCACCCCCCTCTGTCCTCCCGACAGAGATGAAGGCTTCTTTAGTGCCTGGGATATTTCCTGAAGCTTCATTAAGTCCAGCCCAGTTTTCAAACTCTAATATGTTCCTGTATTAGGTGTGGAGCAAAAAGAGGAAGAAGGGGGGAAACCCATTAGCACAAATTATTACACTGCCATTCCTGGATAAGATGAATGACTAATGTGCAAAACACCAAAACTTACAAAAACAGGCTTGTTTAGCTTGGGCAGTAAATAAATAAGCTGGTTACAGATTTCTTGGATGACTGGTAAAAGTTTTGTCGTCACAGTAACTCCCCCATCCAGTTTGCTCTGCTTACACAAGTGTCAGACCTGTGTCCCAACCCCAAGCTACCTAAGGAGGAGGAGTTGGGCCTTATCCACTTCTAATTTATAGCTAACTCTGAGTGAGGGGGAGGGACAGGCAGTGTTGTTTCCTCTCCAGACTGCTGCCTGGGTTATATCCACAAATGCCTCGGAAGCAGCAGGCTGGCTGCATCATTCTCTTCACATTCCTGGGTCTGTCTGGACTGGTTGATGCAGTTACCAGAACATACCACATTGGGATTGTGGAAGAATACTGGAACTATGTACCCCAAGGAAAGGACGTTATTACTGGGAAAAACTTCGCAGAAGACAAGTGAGTGAATTTGGGGTCCCCACAGACTCCCAGGTTTGGCTTTCTTTTGACTCTGTATGGGGAAAATTGAATTTCTTGGGTTCTTATGATGGGTGTGATTCTACTAGACCAGCAAGAGGGGGTATTTTTGCTGAAGAGTTTTAGCATGGGTGGGTCTATAACTTGGGAGAGATATTCTTAGTTCCATCTGTTCATTGAGTCTAGAGACCTTGTCTTTGGAGAGCCATATATGCAGCCAGGTGTTTTGAATAATGGGGTATTCCATAAAAGGACACTTTCTACTGGGTGCCACTAATAACTTCCACACTGAACTCAGTTTAAAAAAAATAATAATGGTAACATTCATGGTGAAAATCTGAGAATTTGCAAGAATTCTTCACTGGTTAAAACACAAGATTTTTTTAGTTTTTATTTTTGAAAACAAACCTCATAATTCGAGATAAGTGTGCTATAGGTACATATGTTTAGTTGTTGTTTTAAAATGTTTAAAGAGGGTCAATTACAATAGATTTGGCTGGTATTTTGAGAGTTTCTTTGAGCCCACTTAGAAATGGCTCTTTGACTGGTAAGAGGTTTGTTCAGCCAAGTCTCATTTACTCAAAGGACAGTATCCAATTCCTATCATTGGGCAAAATGGTGCTGAAGTGTTCTATGTCCTTGATTTTATTTTTTGCCAGAGAGAGTCCTTGCTCAGTACCTCTAGGGTCCAGTGACTTAAATATCTTATTTTCTCCCTGGAACTGTCTCTGAAGAAAGTCATCTCCTGGCTCCAGAAGCTATCTTGGTTATTTTCAACTTTATGGTTCTTAACATTTTTTGAGATGCTCTGGTAACCACTGTTGGATGTTTGTATGCTTCCTCTTTTTCTCTGATAGGCAGAACTCATTGGTTTAACTCCCAAATTCATTTCCTAAAGATGAAGTTAGTTGTTAACATTCAGGAACAGCACAGGGTCTGCCAACAAGACTTTAAGAGCCAGATGCCCCTGCCCTAGGGGGAAAGAACAAAGATGCAGTTCGTTTGGATACATGGCTTCCTGGATTTCTAGCAACTCCAGCAAAATAAAGGTGGCATAGTCATGTTTTGCCTACTAAAGAGGGATGATGCTCATGCCAGGCAGCCCACCAAGGACTTCTCCTTAAGCTTTGTACCAGGAACTTTAGTGTCTTTAAAGCCTGCTCCCAAAGAAAGTTCTTGACTCTTTTCAATCCTGTGTCAGCTGACCTTGGTGATGGTATTCTTTACCATGACCAATGCATATGGATTGAAGGGCTATCCTGACTGCCAATAGATCTGCTATTCTCTAAGAGGGCTCAGTAGGAAATGGTCAGTGCGAGCAGCTATTGGATGCAAGACTATCAAGATGTGCACATTGAGCGTAGTGAATATAGTCTGAAAGTCAAACATATTGACTGCCTATCCTTATGGTTGAGTTAAAAAGCACAAAAATTCTCTTTCTCCTAAAATACCCATGTTAGCATAGTTATTTGAGAGCCTTTATTCTGTATAGTAACTTTTAATCCATTATTGTGTGCAGATGTTTTAACCCTATTTTATGAGTAAGGAGATAAGACTTCAAGGTTAAGTACTTGCCAGAGTTTACTCAGGAAATAGTAGAGCCAGCACCAAACCGACATACATGTCTTTGGTTCCAGAGCTCATAGATCTCTTCATGTGTCTCTTGGCAAAGGATATCCTTTTCTAATGAATTAAACCCAGCTTTGAAGGAAGCCAGAGGTACAAATAATAAGAAATTTCTAGAAAGTCCCAATTTTTACCAAAAGCAGGTTTAGTCTTACTTGTCATTTCTCTCAGAGAGATGTCGAAAGTGGTCCCTGGCAGTCAGTGACCAAATCAGTTACCTGGGTTCATTCAGATCCTTAAATACTCAAATACTAGAATGCTGTATCCACAAAATTGGGTAGAGGAAGAAGTTAGGGATTTGCTATGGGTCACTTCAGCCAGAAGATGGTGCTTGGAAGAAAGTACAATAATAGGTATGAAAATAGTTATGGTGAAGGCGGGCCACAGTGGTTTAGCAGGCAGAGTTCTCGCCTGCCATGCCAGAGACCCGGGTTTGATTCCCGATGCCTGCCTGTGCAAAAAAAGAGGAAACAGTTATCGTGAATAGGAAAAAGAAAACAGACATGACTAAAACACAGTTTTGCATCAGAGTTAGAGTGAGGTGGTTTGACATATGATCAGACTCCTTCCTCTTAGGAGCAACTGGCAGGCTAAGATGTCACATATGGAAAGCCAAGGCCCACAAACTTCTGGTGTGTAAAGGGTCAGAGTTGGACAGTTGACTCCTGACTCTTAAAGGGGTGCCTGGGTGAGTATGCAGTGAATACTGGCTTTTATCAGCGCTCATATCAGGAAGATACCAGTGGTTGTAGCAGGTGGCTGAAGAGAAGTCTCCTAAGAAGGCACAGTCGTGGTTGACAATTGCTTGAAGAACACAGTATGTAAGTCAAAAGTGTAAAGAAGATGTCATAATTGTGAGACATCTATAGAATACAGTGTGTACACTCTGCATTGTGCTATTTTCCATGAACAGAAAGGGGTTAGCTTGGATAATAGAGTCATGGCTGCTGCAGGATAAGTAGACTGCATTTCAATAGTCCGCTGTTTGGGATATTCAAATTCAAAGAAATACCTACTATTTAGAGGTCCAAGAGAGTGAGGTGCCTAGTACACCATAGAATTCTAGTCCTTGCTCTGCCCCCAGCTTGCTGCTGAATTTGAACAGTTCACACAACCTCTCTATCAACTTCTTTAATTTGTGTAACAAGGAACTTGAAATAGAATCCCTAGAATTGCTTGAGAATTAGAATGCCAAGGCATCAGAAATAATTTTTGAACTGAATGAAAAACATCTTACCTGACTTGCCAGTTATAGAAAGATTTCTGCAATGGTGAAAGAAAGGAAAGAGTTGATTTGCAAATATTCAGTCCTCAGAATTGGAGTTGGAGAAGATGTGGGGCTGATTTTTGGGATATGTGACATTTGAAGTATTCTGTATTTTCCTTTACCTATCCTTTTTTTTTTCTCCTGTTCTTTAAGAGGTAACTCTAATTATTTACCTCATGCATGAAACTTTCCCCCCAAACCCTAATTCATTCTGATTTTTTCTCCTTCCTCAACCCTCATCAAGCTTGATATCTCTATCATGCACTTGAGCATGTCATTTTTTTCTCCTTGCTTTCCTCTCTATTGGTTGTAAATTCCCTCCCTCTGCAGCTGGAGGGTAAGCTCCATGGTTGTAGAGAAGGAACCCTGGCATATATTTAATAATCCCCCTTATTTATTGTCATTGACAAGATGACAGTACTCCCTGAAGGGTTTAGCACAGGGTCAGGTATTTGCATCATTAAAGTAAAAACTAGTCACTTTATCGATTTAGTTGCTCTGGATGTTTTCTCTTTGAATGAGGGGAATAGGCAAAAAATAGGGGAACAAGAGGGTTGATGTTAAAGTTTGAGTGACGTAAAACACTTGGAAACCAAAATTAGGAAGTCACAAAAGCCTAATAAATTTGATTCACAAGGAAGAGACAGGAAATAAATTGAAATCATTTCACTCAAATACTACTGCAGTCAGATGGTATGATTTAACTTTCCAAATTGGCACTTTTGCTAGATAATAAGGTTTGAAAATATAATTGAAACTCTAAACACAACCTTTCCTATAAAGTATAGATTTAGGAGTGAGGTTTTATTAAAAATATTTTTCCAGATGAATATACTTTTCTCTCTGCTCCTCACTGGGCTTACTGGGGCCTCAGAGCTGCTTTGATTTGCCCGGGGATGATGTCAGCATTTAGATTCATTTCATGCTGGTTCTGTTCAGACTCATAAAGTGCCTAATTAAGGTTTGACTGTGCTTCAATGATATAAGCCTGGTCTTTAATGGAACAAGAGTGGGTCACCTTATTTAAACCACAGTTCTTCTCATAGATTTCATTAGGCCACCACACACATGCAGTCCTTTTCTTCTCAATGAAACTCAGGACTTTTCATAGTGCTAACTCATGGGCAAAACCACCTTTGGACATGGGTGAGCCTGACCACTTCAAAGCCCAATTTTGTAAGATCTGTTAGAGAGAGTTACTTAACCACATCATTGTGCCCTCACTATTTAGGGCCAGACTCTAGGATAGGAAAGAGACACATGTGTCTATCTGAAAGAAGGGCCAACTGAGGGGAAGTTTGTAGGGGAAGAGATAGGGCTTCTGTAAACTTTAAAATAAATGTAAGGATCTCATTATTAGGGCTTGGTCTTGATGATGGTTTTCAAATTTCAGTTAGCAGCATCAAAAGTTAGGTGTCTGTTGAAACTGATATCATTCCCTATTTTAGTTAGTGATTACTTTTGGCCACCAGTAGAGACAATGAAATACAGTGGCTTAATCAAATTAAGGTTTTGTATTCTTTTGTAAAAGAAATCCACAGTTGGGCAATTTAGGCTAGTGGGACAGATTGTATAATAGGTCTCAGGTTCCTTCCATCTCTTTTTTTTTTGCTTCAGAGTCAGATCTGAGTTTTCTAAAACTTAGGAACAGAAGAGAGTGTCCAGTGGTGGCAGTCCAGAAAATGAAAGTAGTTTACTGCAAAAGCAGGGTGTAAGGGGCATCTTATAAGGGGTTAGGACGAGGACATTCCATAGGATGTGAGAACAAAGATTCAATAGGGCCTCATGATACAGGGGTCTGGAGATTTGTTATCAACATATATGTCAGGAAAGAGGAGTTTTAGTGCTTTATAAGATAAGTGGTTTATAATACTGTGTATACATTCTTTCCTCAGTGAGGAAGTCTGTTGACTTTAATTTCTGTCTCGTCACATATGCGGCTGTGTACAATGACTTACTCTACATATATCCTTCCATCTTTCTGATTCACCATCTTTAGCATATGACTTCCTTCCTCAAGGAAATCTGTGGTCATAAGATAGCTGCTGGGACTCCATCCATTGTGTTAATGTTCCAGGAAGGAATAAAAGAAAGGGAAACAAGAGGGTCACAATTCCTGCTGCATTGGCCCCTTTCAAGGGCACTCATGGAAACCCCTCCAATCAATTCCACTCACCTTTCATTGGATACTCTTAAGCACAAAGGAGTTTTGGAAATACAGACTTTTAACTATGTGATTTCTGCCTGAACAAAAGCAGAATTCTGTTACTGAGGACGAAGGGGGACATGAGTATTGTAAGGCGGCTAGCAATCTCTGCCATTCTCCTTTACCTCATTTATACCTTCTTTCTCATCATTTGTGAGCATTCACTTATTTACCTTCTTTCTTTTCTCCACCTTTATATAGTGTACTTCAGGGCCTGGTTAATGGGATCTGCAAGAGTTCACTGACAGTTTAATAATAGCTAACTGTTATTGAGCCCTTACTATGTTCCAGACACTGTTCTAATGCTTCATATGCTATGCAGAGGGGCAACAGATCTTCTGTTCCAAAGCCTTCCCCAGTCAATGGGACTAAGGGGCAAAGGGAGGGTTATTCCAGCCAAATGTAGTTCCGCAGTGGTCTAACAGGGATGCTGAGGAAGCCTGGCTTGCTGATGATGTGCTGGGCTCAGGTATCAACTGGTGGCCTCAAAATTCTTGCCGTACTTACGGATATGTTACCTTGGGCAAACAATTGAATCTCTCTTTGTTTCAGTTTTCTGGTCAGTAAAATAGGGATAATAATAGTACCTGCCTTGAGGACATTGGGAAGCTCAAATAATATGGGATCTATAAGAGTCTCAGATATGGTTCCTGGTACTTGGTTAGTGCTCAGTAAACGTTAGCCATGATCATAACTCTCCTATTTGGAGGGGATCTCTGGAGAGCCGGGGTTCTGTGAAGAGAGACCTCAATGGATCATGCCTTGCTATTTTCTAATTAGAGGTTTGCTGGAAACAGTCCTAATTACCAATGATTGGTCACAGGATTGGTCACCAGATGCTGTGCATGGGGCTCCACACCTAATCTCATTTAATCCCCACAACAGTCCTATCATGACCTCTGGTTTAAGGATGAGGAAACTGAGGTTCAGAGAGGTCAAGTCACTTCTCCAAGATCTGACAACAGGAACTGGAAGAGTTAGGATTCAAAAGCTTGTTCACTTTCCCCTTCACTGCATAGATTTGGTTTTAACATGCCTTGTGTGTGCCCCAAGGGGCTTCTGGGGAAATGAAGTGGGAGAAGGAAGAACCCAAGAATGAGGTGGTCTTGGAGGAAACAGGTTGAAAAATGCACACAGTAGGGCATCACCAGGATGGCTTTAAAAATCATTAATTTAATTAGGAAGGGTATGGCCACACTCTAGTTGCCAAGTGTAATTGCTATCTCCACTCTTACTTTTGCAAAATGGCACTTGCCCCAATCTAATTCTTCTCAAGCTCAGCCAATATTGGTTGTCTTAACTATAATGACTTCAGATGTTTGCTCTGACCACATCCTCTGCTCCTGTGACTTTATAGCTCATTGTCACCCTGATTCCCTTCCCCTCCCTGGGTTTCTGTTTTCTCTGGTAAAGGTGACAAGCCTTTAAACACTCAGGGCCTGTATTGTTTAATTGGCGCCTAATGTAAAACTAGGCACTGCTATATTTATTCTTTTGAGTGCAAGGACAGAGATTAATACATCTGGCATCTATTTTTAGTTTAATTTCTCATACATAGTAGCTCAACGATTGTCCAGTGATGAGTGAGGGGGAGGAAGAATCTCGCCAAGAGATCCAGTTGGGGGAGCAGTAGAGCTAGTGATAGATACACCAACACAAAACTCCTCAGTCTTTAGCTTGAAATGCCACCTCTGCATTGTTTAGATAAATCTTACCTGAAGGTTTGTGTGACAATGCTTGATCTTGCCTGATTTTGGAAGGTGTCTCCCTTCACAGGAATGCCCCCAGGCCTTGACAATGTGGTCTTTTTAATTTTCCATTTTATCTTTAAAACCAATGTGAAACTTCCCAACTGCCCTGGATTCCTTCACAGCAGAAAACAGACACTTCCTCAGTTTGAGTCAAAATGTTAGAGTGTAGGTTGGGGATGTCAGTGAGGGGTAGTAATTGCTCAGTCTCTCCAGTGGGTCTGCGCTACAGCCACACACTATACAATATACAGCTCATCAGCACAGGCATTCTAATGAATGTACTGTCAACCAGAAGCTGCTTCCTTTGGGTGACTCTCTTGAAATTATCCCTTGCTTTATTTCTTGGGCAAGATTTGCATCTTCTAGGACTTGTAGAAGCTGGAATGTCTGTGCTATTGTTACAGATTCATAATGTGTTCTTCGGGATAGTTTGCTGCATAGACACTAAAAAGGTTGCTTTCGCTTAGTTCCACCACTCTTCTTTCCACTTTCAGCAAGTTTTATAAAGTAGTTACTATGGTTTTTGTTTTATGCTAAGTACTATAGAAATGTGATTTCCAAACCCGGATGCACATCAACATTGTATTAGAATTGGCCAAGTACTCCAGAGCAACTGTCTTCCCTAGGTGACCTAACAATCCTGGCTGCTGTGACCTTGAGGTTTCACCCTCTTAACATGAGGTTTCCCTTGTAGCAGAAGAAGAGAATGTGAGAGGGTCTTGCAGTGACAATTTTAATGCCCTAGTCCAGAAGTAACATAAGTCATTTCCACTCATGCCTCATTTTCCAGAATCCTATGGCCCCACCTAACTGAAAACATGGAAGCATGATCCTCCTCCTGCTGAGAGGAAAGAAAAATCAGAATGGGGAAACACCAGAAGTCTTTATTGCACAAACCATTTAGTGAGCTAAAGACAAATATAGATATCACAGCTGTACCTCCAGAAAGTCTAATTCAGTCACCATGAGATGAGGCCTGGGAATCTTAGACTTGGCAAATGTCCCAGATAATTCTGATATAGCTGGTACATGGATATGGACATTTGGGAACAACTACTTTTGAAAATTTTATCCTTTGTCAGGGTTACTATTGGCTGCTTATGTGGTAAGTCTGACACAGGTCCAGGAGCATGTAAAACAACCCAACATATAACTCAGTGCTAAAATATGCAGCATATGCAACAAGTGCTGTAGGAAGTTAATAAATGCCTCCCTTCCCTCTGATGTTCTGTTTCACCTCTTGTTTGGTGGCTTTGGCAGGCAACTCATGGCAAGATCTGGTCTCCTGGAGGTGGTAGGGGAAGGTGCTTGGGAAAAGGAGGTGTAAGGGCCTTTAGCAGAGGTTACAAGCAGCAGTTTATGGTTAAGGGTGTGAAATGTGTGCTTAGCATGTGTTTGCACATGTATATGTATTTGTGAGTTAAGAGAACAGGGTTGGTATGTGGAGAGGCAGACATTCATCTTTCCCTGTGAGCCTGTTGGAGTGACAAGGCCCTAAGAGTAATCTCATTGTTGATTTTTATCCATTGGGGCTGAGCCCAGAGAGATTTTGAATCTAATCTTTCCTTTGTCACTACCTTTCTGGTTGACCCAGTGTCAACTCTACAACCAGACAACTCTGCCAATTCAGGGACTAATTACTCTGATTGTGGATGACTTAATTCTCTCACTTCTTCTTGCTCCTTTTCCTTCTGAACAGCCTGTTCAATTAGGAATTATATTTAGCTTCTTGTAGCAGAAGCCTAAAAAATAGTGGCATAAATATATTGGGGATTTATTTTTAGTTTTATATAAAAGAGATTCAGAGGATGGCAATCATCAGGGTCCCAAGTTCATTTTGACTTTTCACTCGACCACACCTTAGGGTGTGACCTCCCTCCCCACTCTTTCCTTATTCTGTCAAGATGGCTGCTGGAGCTCCATTTCAGGCATAACTAAGGAGATGAGTATAAGGACAAAAAGGGTCTCTGCCATCTAAATTCAGAGAAATACCATCCAATGACTTCTGCTTATGTGTCATTAGCCAGAACTATGTCACATAACCATTCCAAGCTGCAGGTAAAGCTGGGAAATGCTTTTTTAGCTGGGCATCTCCCACCTCAAACTGGTATTTTGTTAGTAAGGAATAATGGGAAACTGCATATTAGGCGACTAAGGTTTCTTATCATAAATGGAAACTTGGGTCTCTGCCTCTTGGAACAGGAGAGGCTGAACTCTTGCTCCTAAGCAAACATATGTAGGTTTGAGGCAGAGAGCTCAAAATGTGCACGGATGGGCTCCAGACCTCATGCCCAATGTCTGATAGACTAGACTTGTCTAATCAGAAGATGAGCAGGGGTTCTTTTCCCTCCAGCTTAGCGAACAGGAGCTGTGCTCCCTGATTAGGAGGCAATTGCCTTGCAGAGGAACACAGCCCAACAAATGCTTGGTGATAGCTGCTTTTCACAGGTGGTGAACATCAGCCCCTTGGTGGCCAAATAACCTGAACCACTTTTCTTTAAAAAAAAAAAGAAAGAAGAAGGGGGTGAGCCTGTTTCTATTATCAAAGTGAATATAGAACACTCCCGTAGTAGAGAATAGGATGAGTGACAGTGAACTTATTGTCCCTTCTCACTCCTACCCATGACCTTAGTCCTGTTACCTAGAGGTTATACTTTAATGGTTTTCTTTCAATGTATATCAATTAAAAAAACACAAATAGGGTCATACTTTAGATGCTGTTCTGCAATTTGTTTTTCCCATTTTACATTTTAGTGACCACATCACATCAGCACCTTTTTTTTATGATGTGGGATGAAATGTGTCATAATTTATTTGTCCAGTCATCAGTTAGAGAACAATTAGGCCCATCCAGGCTTTTACTGTCAACATCATTGTTATAATCCTCCATGACCCTTTTGTTGGGATTCCTCTCTTGTTGATCCCATTACTGAGATTGGTAGCTCAACCCAGTAGCTGTAGGGGAAGAGTTTTGCTGCCCTCATGAAAACTGGCCCTGGGATTCCTGGGTTCCGGCCTTTCTCTGATCAGGGCCACCCCTGGTTACTCTATGAGGGGCCTGACCCTAAGGCTTCCTCCTTTGTCCTGGGAACCACCCCTGCTGACTTTATTTCAAGGACATGGCGGAGCGGGGTTAACACATGTGATCCCTAGGCAGGTTAATAGTCTGGTGCTTTGGACAAAGAGATAATATGGAACACTGTTTCAACTGATATTTGCAAAAATATTTGTTCATGTCTAATTTGGAGGAGAGGCTGAGTGCATAGATGGTCATCTCATATCTAGCAGATCACATGACAAAGTGAGAATTTGGAGATGTAGGTGTATTAAGACATAGATTTGGCTACTATAACAAAGGCCAACATGATAGTAGCTTAAACAAGATGGCTTGTCTTTTCTCTTAAGTAACAGTCTAGTGCAGAGACACGGGTTCTTTTCTTCTTCCTCTGCCTCCCACAGAGTTTTGCTTCATCTGTGTTTTCCAAAGTGTCTCAACACTGTGTTTTATTTCCAGCCAGAAGGAAGCTGGAAAGGGGAAGGGATGGTATGCTCTCTATAGCTTTCAGGATAAAATCCAAGCTCCTTGGCATGGCCCATAAGATCTTTCATGAGCTGGCCTCATATTCTTCAGCCAAAGTCTTATCTCTTCTCACTAACATCTTAGGTTATATTCACTGTAGACCATTTGTAGTTTCCCATGGTCCAGGTATGCATCCTGTAGCCTCTGTTTCTTTAGATATTGCATGAGTCAGGGCATTTTCAGTTGCGAGTCATGAAAACTCAGCCAGAGCTGGGCTTAACCAAAAGAAGAATTCATTTGAGTTACATAATTCAGAAGCCCAAGGGTAAATCTTCAGGTGAAGCTGGGTCTACAAGCGCCATCTCATGACTCCATTTCCTGTGTTACCTCAACTCTCAGACAGACTCTCCCTTGGGGTATTCATTTGATTGCCAGAAGCTCCAGACTCCCATTCCCAACTCCAAATGTACAAGAAAGAGATCCTTCATAGGTCCCTGGATTCCAAAACTCTGATTGAGCCAACCAGCCACTCTGTGGCTGTCCTTGAACTGACCATGGTCCAGAGTGGGTTGGTAAAGGAAGAAATTATACCAATTGGTCTGGCCTGGATCACTGCCTTCCCCTGCCACCTTGTGTTAGGGGGGTTTGGTACACTGATAGGTTAGACTAAAGTCATATGCTCCATTGCTGGATCTGAGCACATAGAATGAGAATGGAGAAAGTGTGCTATTAGAGTTGCCAGCATTCCAAAATGTCCACTATATAAGCCTTTTCCATCATCTTTCCTTAGGTAACCCTTCTTCCTTCATATTTTGAGATCTCAGTTAGGCATTTTTGTCCTCTGGGAAACCTGATCTGCCTTCCACTCTAGATTAGATGCCCCAGGACATCTAATGTGTTCTCATAACTCCCTTCTAGATTGGAAACTTCTTCAAGGCAGGGACTTGATCTTTTTTCTCTGTATTCCCAGCACTGTGAACAGCTTGATGTAATTAATGTTTGTTCAATGACTAAAAAGAAATGAATATATGCATGCAGGAGTTATGTGCCAGAGTGGGGCTTGGCCTCTTGTTCCCAGGGGGACATGGCTAGTTGGGATGGTTGTACCAGGAGTAGTGGAGCTTTCACTCAATCAGAATCCAGTACTTCTGAAGTTGGAGCGAGGATTGGAGCCCTTTCACTGAGCACATAGACTGAAGTGGTGTCACCAGTAAGTACTGCTATTGTTTTGAGCTCCCAGCCCCCTGGGAATGCGTCTCCTTTTTACCTTAGGGTTCCAGGAGTCACATCAAGTTCCAGAATGTTCATATCCATCCCTTTCTTTCTATGGCACCACCAGCTTCTGGCCTCCTAATCTGTGCTCTCCCCTTTGCCTGATTCTTCTGCCATAAGAATGGTCCTTAAACACTGATCATCAGGGCATTCAATGTCTAAAAAACTTGGCTAAGGCTTATGAGATAAATTCCGAATTCTTTGACCTGGAATTGAAGTTTATTGTCAGCCTAGGCCCAGTTTCCACGTGCATTGGTTATTTCTCACTTCTTACCTTCCTAGATCTGTGTCCCAGCCTATACCCTGTTTCCCTCATACCACATGCATGCCTTCCCCCTCACTGCTACTCATGCTGTGTCCCTGCTTAGTGTCTTCACTTTCCCCTTTTATAACCCACTTCTGCTTAATTCCTGCAAATTTCATGAGATGTTTTCTGGCCTCTTTAATCCACAGCAATCTTTCCCTTCTCTGACCTATAATATTCCTAGGAAAGTTGAACCTATGCTGTTGTATCACCTACTCATTGGCACTTACTTGTATGCTTCTCTGTGCAGTTACATAATTTTTTCCTTATTTGATCACAAACTCTTTTGTATTTCAGCAAAGTGCTAGGAATGCAGTAAGTGCATAATAAAAGTACATAAAAAGTGAAGAGGAGCATATAGACTGCAAAGGGACAAGTAGATGGCATGATTTTAGCATCCTTTGTTTTTTTTAGTTCAGATGTGAGTACTATTTGTGTCTTTTGACTTGTCACTTAGCTCTCTGTGCCTCAGTTTCCACAGTAGTAAATTGAGGATAATAAGTTTGTAGGGTTTGGTGAAGACCAGATGAGTTATCATATATGAAAGTATTTTATGAACTTTTAAGGTAAGCTATTAGGATTTCTTTTTTAATATGAATTATAAAATATTTTCCCTCTTACTTTTAGACTTGCAACCTTATTCCTCGAAAGAGGGCCCAACAGAATAGGTGGTATTTACAAAAAGGCTGTTTACAGACACTACACAGATGGGACCTATTCTACAGAGATTCCCAAACCCTCCTGGCTTGGATTCCTGGGCCCCATCTTGAGGGCTGAAGTAGGTGATGTGATCGTCATTCATTTGAAGAACTTTGCTTCCCGACCTTATTCTTTGCATCCACATGGTGTTTTCTACAACAAAGATTCAGAAGGTAAATATCAATCCTGCATCACTGGGGTTTTGTCTCTATTACATAATTAAAGTAAGTCTCAGTTATGGTAAAAGGGATTCTAAGAGCACATGATTGCAAATGTTCGCTTGTCTTCTCCTGTCGTCTCTCACTGTCTTCTTTTTCTCTTATTCCTGTGTCTTTCCCTTCTTTGCTTCCTCTCTTCTTTTTCACTCTTCTTTATTTTATGCTGAGATGGGTGCCCCCTCTGTATCATGCTTCACCAAACTTCCAGATGCATACTAACTTTCTTTCTTGTTAACCAATTGTGACTGGGAAGCACAGTGAATAAAGAGCAGCATGCACCACAGTTTCCAGTGTCCCATTTCCAGTGTCCCATTACCTGTGTTAGGGTTGTCTCAGGTTAGATTGATCTGTTCTTGTCGCTATCCTTTGTGAAGCAGCCTCTGTCTTCATGCATGTAATTCAAGGCTACAAATTGGCAGTATCTGAGTGCCTCCGTATTTTTAAAAAATCATTTTGAAAAATGAAAAATAAAATAAGTAAAAATAAGAATAATTTTGAACATTCTTAATCTTTTGAAATAGAAGTACTTCTCAAATGTCAAAAGTATTTTTCACGTCCCTTTTTGCACTCCTGCTCATGGCCAGGTAGAATACATCGAATGATGTTTCACCTGCCATGCAGCTACCCCTCTGGGTAATGTATCAGGCAAAGCACCATTAACTATGATGCAACTGACCTTATCTGCAAGAAGGAGCTTCTGGGTATTAATGAATGTCCAAAGGCAGCCAAACTTTCTTGGCAAGTGTCACAACCAAGTCTGTCTCAGTAGTCAGGGGAGAGACCTTTAATGATGAACACAAGATTGGGATTGACCTTTTAGCCAGTGCAATAAGGCAAAAGAAAAAGAAATAAAGTTCTATGGTTAGGAAAGAAATAAGTAAGACTGTCTTTATCCACAATGATATGATCTTTTATGTAGAAAATCAAGTCTATCCATTTCTGAATTTTTACAATCAGTCCTGTTGCACAGTCTGCATTCCTTCAGCACCAAATGCTCAATCTCTACCCCTCAGGTTATCTTCTGATAACCTACGTTCTTAATTTTAACTCTCAAAGTTCACTTTGGCTTTGGAGCCTTACATTCATTAATAACCTTACATTGAGCACCCACTAAGTACCAGTGACTGATTCAGTCCTGGGAATAAAAGAGATGAATCATAGGCCATAGTCATATTTGGAATTGATAAAACCTCATCTTTAAAATACAGATTTTACATTTGATATATGTATTTAAAGAATGTGGTAATAAGACAAATTATGTAAAAATCAATAAATTCATAGGGTTGTAAAATCTTCAACACAATGCAATGTTTAGAACATTCCTATCACACCAAAAAAAAAAAATCCTTTGTGCCCTTTGTAGTGATTCTCCACTCCAACTACCAGTCCCAGGCAACTAGTGATCTGATTTCTGTCTCTATAAATTTGCCTTTTTCTGGGCATTTCATATAAATATAAATGGAATCACTATTTGTGCTCTTTTGCACTTGGTTTCTTTTACTTAGCATAATATTTTTGAAGACCATCCATCTTGTAGAATATGTCAATAGTTTGTTCCTTTTTATTGCTAAGTAGTATACCATTGTAGAGCTATGCCACATTTTATTTATCCATTCACCAGCTGACAGACACTTAGATAGTTTCCACTTTTTGACTGTCAGGAATAATGGTGCTATGAACATTCCCATTTATGCCTTTTTATAGACAGTGGAATAACTGAGTTGTAAGTTTCTGTTCAATTTTTAGGAAACTGCCAAACTGTTTCCAAACTATTTCCCAGGTGGCTACATTTCCAGCAGCAGTGTATGATGGTTCCAGTTTTGCTGCATCCCTTTCAATAATTGTAATTATCTTTTTTATTAGAGTCATTCTGGTGAATGTGTTATGATATCTCATTGTAATTTTAATTTGCATTTCTTTAATGACTAATGATCTGAGCATCTTTCCATACCTTAGTAGCCACTTATATATTTTCTTTGTGAAATGTCTATTCAAGTTTTTGCCCATTTTAAATCGGGTTGTTTGTCTTATTATTATATTTTAAGAATTCTTTATGTAATTTGGATAAAATTCCTTTATTGCATATATGTTATGCAAATAGTTTCTCCCAGTCAGTGGCTTGTCTTTTCATTTTCTGAGTGTTATCGTTTTCTTGTTTTTAACAAAGGCCATCATTCATTTATTTGACAAATATCATATGAGTGTCTATTATGTCGGACAGGTACCATTAAAACACCTGAGCTAGTGAATAATCAGAGGTAGGAGTCTGAGTTAGCACATAATGAATGTTATCTTTTGATGTGCAAAATTTAAAAATTTCAATGAAGTCCAATTTATTAATTTTTTTTTATAGATTGTGCTTTTGATGTAGTATCTAAAAGCTCTGCCTAATCAAATGCCATGAAGATTTTCTCCTATTTTTTCTTCTAGGAGATTTAGTTTTAACTCTTACATTTAAGTCTATGAGCCATTCAAATTAACTTTTGTATAAGTGTGAAGTAAATGTGTGAATTCATTATTTTTTTTATTAATTAAAAAAATTAACAACAAACAAACAAAACAATAAGGTATCATTCCATTCTACATATATAATTAGTAATTCTTAATATCATCACATAGTTGCATATTCATCATTTCTTAGAACATTTGCATCGTGAATTCATTATTTTTGAAGGTAGATATACAAATGTTGGTAAGACCAATCTTTCTCCCATGGCATTGTCTTGGCACCTTTATTGAATATTAGCAATTTATTTTAGGTCCCTCAATTCTATTCCCTTGGTCTGTATACTTATCTTTGCACTGATGTTACACTGTCTTAATTACTGTGGATTTATAACAAATTTTGAAACCGTATACTATACATCCTCCAATTTTGTTCTCCTTTTCAAAACTTTTGCTTTTATAAGTCCTTTGCATTTCCACATACATTTTAGGATCAGCTAGTTAATTTCTACAAAATAAAAAAACTTACTGGGATTTTAATAGGGATAGCATTGATTTTATTAATTAAATGAGAGGAAATTCCCATCTGCATTTTAAAAATGAATTGCCGTCTTGACAATAGTGAATATTCTAATCCATGAACATGGAATTTAGGGCTTTAATTTCCCTCAACAATGATTTATGGTTTTTCATGTACAAGATTTGAATGTCTTTTGTTACATTTATTCCAAAATATTTAAAAATTTTTGATGCTTTCGTGAATAGAATTGTTTTTTTTAATTTCATTTTCTATTGTTTGTGGCTAGTCTGTAGAAGTTGACTTTTATATATTGATTTTGTATCCTACTACCTTGAGCTAAACTTGGTTATTAGTAGCAGTTTAGTAAGTTCCTTGATTTTCTACATAAAAGATCATATCTTTGTGGATAAAGACAGTCTTATTTCTTTCCTATCCATAGACCTTTATTTCTTTTTTCTTTTGCCTTATTGCACTGGCTAGACCCTCAGAATACTCTTTAGTAGTAACAGTGTGAACAACATTCTTGCCTTGTTCTCATTCTGAGGAGGAAAGTATTCATTCTTCATTCATTAAGTATTTTCTGAGATGCCCATGTCAGGGTGAAGAAATTCTTGTTTCCTAATTTGTTGAGGGTTTTCAACGTAATAGGTGCTGAATTCTGTTAAATTTTTTTCTGCATCTATTGAGATGATCATGTGTTTTTTGGCCTTTATTCTATTAATATGATGTATTAAATTAATTGATTTTTGGATGTTAAACCAACCTTCAATAGTAGGATGAATCCCATTTAGGTCATGGTGTTTAATTCTTTTTATTGTTACTAAGATCAGTTTTCTAATATTTTGTTAAGAATTCTTATGTCTATGTTCATAAACAACATTGATCTGTAATTTCTTGTGATGTCTTTTTCTAGCTTTGGTGTCAAGGTAATACTTGTCTCCTGGAATGAATTAGGAAGTATTTCCTCCTCAATTTTCTGAAGGATTTTTAGAGGATTGGCATTATTTCTTCTTTGATATTTGATAGAATTTATAAGTGAAACCAGCTGGCCTGGGTTTTTCTTTGAGGGAGGATTTTAAGTAATAATTCCCTTTCTTTACTTATGAAAGGTCTATTCATTTTAAATTTATTTTTGAGTCAGTTTTGGTAAATGTGCTTCTGGGATTTGTCAATTTCATCGAAGTTTTCTAATATTTTGGCATGAAGTTGTTTATTATGTTCCCTTATGATCTTTTAATTTTTGTGTAGTTGGTTGTGTGTTCCCTTTTTCATTCCTGATTTTGATTCTTTATGTCCCCCTCCTTTCTGAGTCAATACAGACAAAGATTTCTCAATTTTTTAAATCTTTTCAAGGAGCGAAATTTTGGTTTCATCTATTGTTTTAGTTTGCTAATGCTGCCGGAATGCAATATAACAGAAATGGAATGGCTTTTATAAAGGAAATTTATTATGTTACATGTTTACAGTTCTAAGGCCTTAAAAATGTCTAAACTAAGGCAGCCACAGAAAGACCTTTACTCCAAAGAAAGTCTGATGTCTGTCACATGGAAGGCACATGGCTGGCGTCTGCTCATCCTTGTTCCCAGTTCCATTGCTTCCAGCTTCCACATTCCAGTGGCTTACTATTTAAGTGTCTGTGGGCTCTCACTTAGCTGCTCCAGGGCAAACTCTAGATTTCATTTCTTAGCTTGCCTTCACTCTCTCCAGGTTCTGGCTTGCTTAGTATTTCATGGAAAGGGACGTAACGATGTCTGCTGGGCTCTGGTTCCCGTATAGCTTCTGTCGGCTCTCTCAGCTCCTGGCATCTCTTAGAGCTTCTTGCATTTCCAAATATCTGTGTCTTTGTTGCTTCTGAGCTTTCTCCAAAATGTTTTCCTTTTTAAAGAACTCCAGTAAACTAATTAAGACCCACCTTAAATGGGCAGGGGCATGCCTCCATGGAAATAACCTAGCCAAAAGTTCACACCCACAGTTGGGTGTGTCACACCTCCATGAAAGCAGCCTAATCAAAAGATCTCACCCTACAATATTGAATCAGGATTAAAGAACATGGCTTTTCTGGGGAACACAACAATTTCAAATCAGCACATCTATTTTATATTGTTTTTCTGTTTCATTGACTTCTGCTCTAATATTTATCATTTGTTCTTTTTACTTGCTTTGAGTTTAATTTCCACTTCTTTTTCTAGTTTCTTAAGGTGGAAGCGTAGGTTACTTATAAGAGATTCTTCTTCTCTTCTGATATAGATGGTTAAACCTCAAAATTTCTCTTTAAGTACTATCTTAGCTACATTCTATAAATTTTGAAATTTTGTATCTTCTTTTTGTAGTCAGTTCAATTTTTTTTACTCTTTCCCTTGTGTTTCTTTGATTCACGGGTTATTTAGAGTTATGTTGTTTTATTTACAAATATTTGGAGGAGTTCCCAAATTTATTTCTGTTGATGATTTCTAATCTAATTTATTGTGATTGGAGGATATACTTCTTATGATATAAATCCTTTTAAATTTATTAACACATATTATGCCTGTTATATAGTCTATCCTGGAGAATGTTCCACGTGCTCTTGTAAAGAAGGTGCATTATGTACACCTTGTTGGGTAGAATGTTCTGTAGGTATCCTTTAGGTCAAGTTGGTTGATAATATTTCAGGACTCCATACTGTGCTTATTTTCTATCAAAGTTGTTCTATCAATTATTGAGGGTGAGGTATTGAAATCTCCAACTGTTATTGTAGACTTATCTATTTCCACTTTCAGTTATGCCAGTTTTTGCTTCATGTATTTTAAGGCTCTTTTGTTAGGTATAAATACATTTATAATTGTTTTATCTTCCTAATAAATTGACCTTTTTTCTTTACAAAATGCCCACCTTTTTGTCTCTACTAGTTTCTTGTCTTAAAATATAATTTGCCTATGTATTTCTAGATTCTGAGCTATATGTGCACCACCTGGTATTTCCCTGGAACTTTGAGTAACTCTGACACCTAAGATCCAGAAATGCAGTGCTGCAGCCCTGAAAGTTAGCATAGCTAACAATTAAAGTAACAAAAAAAAAAGATCAGGCCTCAATTAGACTTAAAAATGAAGCTAATCCAACCCACGGAGGAGGCGCCCATAGCTGGTGGAGTACTTGGGCCACGTGCATACATGTGGACATATGGAATCAAAAAGAATAATAGGGGCCAAGATGGCGGCTTAGTAAGGTACGTGCGTCTTAGTTCCTCCTCCAGAGCAACTACTAGGTGAACAGAAACAGTGCAGAACAGCTCCTGGGGCCACGGCACGGAATGGACACACAGCGTACCCCAGTCTGGACTGGCTAGTCTGACTGTGAGACTCGGCTGCAGTGAGATCCCCGAGCGGCGCACGACTCCCCGAGCAGCGGCAGCTGTGGCGGCCGGAGCTCCTCCCTCCCTCCTTCCCAGGCCGGCTGAGAGTCTCGGAGAGGCAAGTTTCCCAAGCCGCGGTGGCCGGCACCCCTCTTTTGCGGGCGGCTTCCTGGACCGGCTACGAGTCTCGGATCAGAGGGCTACCCAAGCCGCGGTGGCCCTCCCGCGCGGGCGGCTTCCTGGTCCAGTGGCGAATTACCCAGGCCGCAGCGGCCGGCGACCAGACACCTCTCCAAGGAGAGGAGAGAATTTCTGACAGTGGCAGGGACTGGGTCCAACTAAACACCAATAGGGAAATTAATAAAGGAGCCACAGGGTCCCCGCAGCCACGGCGGCTGATGCCCCCACCACACGCGGCCCCCCGAACCAACTGAGAGAATTGGATCAGAAATCCCCAGGCCGCAGAGAATGGTGACCGGGGGGATCCCTTCCAAACACGTGAGACAAACGTGTGCCACGAGCGCCACCTACTGGGCAGGATAAGAAAAACAGAATCCAGAGATTTCACAGAAAAATCTTACAACCTTGTTGGGTCCAACACTCAGGGAAATCTGACTAAATGCCCAGATGCCAGCAGCAGAAGATAATGGTTCAGGCTCAGAAGATTGAGAATATGACCCAATCAAAGGAACAAACCAATAGTTCAAATGAGATACAAGAGCTGAGACAACTAATGCTGAATATACGAACAGAAACGGAAAACCTCTTCAAAAATGAAATCGATAAATTGAGGGAGAACATGAAGAAGACATGGGCTGAACAAAAAGAAGAAATAGAAAAACTGAAAAAACAAATCACAGAACTTATGGAACTGAAGGATAAAGTAGAAAAGATGGAAAAAACAATGGATACCTACAATGATAGATTTAAAGAGACAGAAGATAGAATTAGTGATTTGGAGGATGGAACATCTGAATTCCAAAAACAAACAGAAACTATCAGGAAAAAAATGGAAAAATTTGAACAGGGTATCAGGGAACTCAAGGACAATATGAACCGCACAAATATACGTGTTGTGGGTGTCCCAGAAGGAGAAGAGAAGGAAAAAGGAGGAGAAAAACTAATGGAAGAAATTATCACTGAAAATTTCCCAACTCTTATGAAAGACCTAAAATTACAGATCCAAGAAGTGCAGCGCACCCCAAAGAGATTAGACCCAAATAGGCGTTCTCCAAGACACTTACTAGTTAGAATGTCAGAGGTCAAAGAGAAAGAGAGGATCTTGAAAGCAGCAAGAGAAAAACAATCCATCACATACAAGGGAAACCCAGTAAGACTATGTGTAGATTTCTCAGCAGAAACCATGGAAGCAAGAAGACAGTGGGATGATACATTTAAATTACTAAAAGAGAAAAACTGCCAACCAAGACTCCTATATCCAGCAAAATTATCCTTCAAAAATGAGGGAGAAATTAAAACATTCTCAGACAAAAAGTCACTGAGAGAATTTGTGACCAAGAGACCAGCTCTGCAAGAAATACTAAAGGGAGCACTAGAGTCAGATACAAAAAGACAGAAGAGAGAGGTATGGAGAAGAGTGTAGAAAGAAGGAAAATCAGATATGATATATATAATACAAAAGGCAAAATGTTAGAGGAAAATATTATCCAAACAGTAATAACACTAAATGTTAATGGACTGAATTCCCCAATCAAAAGACATAGATTGGCAGAATGGATTAAAAAACAGGATCTTTTTTTAATGCTGTCTACAGGAAACACATCTTAGACCCAAAGATAAACATAGGTTGAAAGTGAAAGGTTGGGGAAAGATATTTCATGCAAATAACAACCAGAAAAGAGCAGGAGTGGCTATACTAATATCCAACAAATTAGACTTCAAATGTAAAACAGTTAAAAGAGACAAAGAAGGACACTATATACTAATAAAAGGAACAATTAAACAAGAAGACATAACAATCATAAATATTTATGCACCGAACCAGAATGCCCCAAAATATGTGAGGAATACACTGCAAACACTGAAAAGGGAAATAGACTCATATACCATAATAGTTGGAGACTTCAATTCACCACTCTCATCAATGGACAGAACATCTAGACAGAGGATCAATAAAGAAATAGAGAATCTGAATATTACTATAAATGAGCTAGACTTAACAGACATTTATAGGGCGTTACATCCCACATCAGCAGGATACACCTTTTTCTCAAGTGCTCATGGATCATTCTCAAAGATAGACCATATGCTGGGTCACAAAGCAAGTCTTAACAAATTTAAAAAGATTGAAATCATACACAACACTTTCTCGGATCTTAAAGGAATGAAGTTGGAAATCAATAATAGGCGGAGTGCCAGAAAATTCACAAATACGTGGAGTCTCAACAACACACTCTTAAACAACGACTGGGTCAAAGAAGAAATTGCTAGAGAAATTAGCAAATACCTCGAGGCGAATGAAAATGAAAACACAACATTTCAAAACTTATGGGACGCAGCAAAGGCAGTGCTAAGAGGGAAATTTATTGCCCTAAATGCCTATATCAGAAAAGAAGAAAAGGCAAAAATGCAGGAATTAACTGTCCACTTGGAAGAACTGGAGAAAGAACAGCAAACTAATCCCAAAGCAAGCAAAAGGAAAGAAATAACAAAGATTAGAGCAGAAATAGATGAAATTGAAAACAATAGAGAAAATCAATAAGACCAGAAGTTGGTTCTATGAGAAAATCAATAAGATTGACGGGCCCTTAGCAAGATTGACAAAAAGAAGAAGAGAGAGGATGCAAATAAATAAGATCAGAAATGGAAGAGGAGACATAACTACTGACCTCACAGAAATAAAGGAGGTAATAACAGGATACTATGAACAACTTTACGCTAATAAATACAACAATTTAGATGAAATGGACAGGTTCCTGGAAAGATATGAACAACCAACTTTGACTCAAGAAGACATAGATGACCTCAACAAACCAATCACAAGTAAAGAAATTGAATTAGTCATTCAAAAGCTTCCTAAAAAGAAAAGTCCAGGACCAGACGGCTTCACATGTGAATTCTATCAAACATTCCAGAAAGAATTAGTACCAACTCTTCTCAAACTCTTCAAAAAAATCGAAGCGGAGGGAAAACTACCTAATTCATTCTATGAAGCCAACATCACCCTCATACCAAAACCAGGCAAAGATATTACAAAAAAAGAAAACTACAGGCCAATCTCTCTAATGAATATAGATGCAAAAATCCTCAATAAAATTCTAGCAAATCGTATCCAACAACACATTAAAAGAATTATACATCATGAACAAGTAGGATTCATCCCAGGTATGCAAGGATGGTTCAACATAAGAAAATCAATTAATGTAATACACCATATCAACAAATCAAAGCAGAAAAATCACATGATCATCTCAATTGATGCAGAGAAGGCATTTGACAAGATTCAACATCCTTTCCTGTTGAAAACACTTCAAAAGATAGGAATACAAGGGAACTTCCTTAAAATGATAGAGGGAATATATGAAAAACCCACAGCTAATATCATCCTCAATGGGGAAAAATTGAAAACTTTCCCCCTAAGATCAGGAACAAGACAAGGATGGCCACTATCACCACTATTATTCAACATTGTGTTGGAGGTTCTAGCCAGAGCAATTAGACAAGAAAAAGAAATACAAGGCATCAAAATTGGAAAGGAAGAAGTAAAACTATCACTGTTTGCAGACGATATGATACTATACGTCGAAAACCCGGAAAAATCCACAACAAAACTACCAGAGCTAATAAATGAGTACAGCAAAGTAGCAGGTTACAAGATCAACATTCAAAAATCTGTAGCATTTCTATACATTAGTAATGAACAAGCTGAGGGGAAAATGAAGAAACGAATCCCATTTACAATTGCAACTAAAAGAATAAAATACCTAGGAATAAATTTAACTAAAGAGACAAAAAACCTATATAAAGAAAACTACAAAAAACTGTTAAAAGAAATCACAGAAGACCTAAATAGATGGAAGGGCATACCATGTTCATGGATTGGAAGACTAAATATAGTTAAGATGTCAATCCTACCTAAATTGATTTACAGATTCAATGCAATACCAATCAAAATCCCAACAACTTATTTTTCAGAAATAGAAAAACCAATAAGCAAATTTATCTGGAAGGGCAGGGTGCCCCGAATTGCTAAAAACATCTTGAGGAAAAAAAACGAAGCTGGAGGTCTTGCACTGCCTGACTTTAAGGCATATTATGAAGCCACAGTGGTCAAAACAGCATGGTATTGGCATAAAGATAGATATATCGACCAATGGAATCGAATAGAGTGCTCAGATATAGACCCTCTCATCTATGGACATTTGATCTTTGATAAGGCAGTCAAGCCAACTCACCTGGGACAGAACAGTCTCTTCAATAAATGGTGCCTAGAGAACTGGATATCCATATGCAAAAGAATGAAAGAAGACCCATATCTCACACTCTACACAAAAGTTAACTCAAAATGGATCAAAGATCTAAACATTAGGTCTAAGACCATAAAACAGTTAGAGGAAAATGTAGGGAGATATCCTATGAATCTTACAATTGGAGGCGGTTTTATGGACCTTAGACCTAAAGTAAGAGCACTGAAGAAGGAAATAAATAAATGGGAACTCCTCAAAATTAAACACTTTTGTGCATCAAAGAACTTCATCAAGAAAGTAGAAAGACAGCCTACACAATGGGAGACAATATTTGGAAACAACATATCAGATAAAGGTCTAGTATTCAGAATTTATAAAGAGATTGTCCAACTCAACAACAAAAAGACAGCCAACCCAATTACAAAATGGGAAAAAGACTTGAACAGACACCTCTCAGAAGAAGAAATACAAATGGCCAAAAGGCACATGAAGAGATGCTCAATGTCCCTGGCCATTAGAGAAATGCAAATCAAAACCACAATGAGATATCATCTCACACCCACCAGAATGGCCATTATCAACAAAACAGAAAATGACAAGTGCTGGAGAGGGTGCGGTGAATGAGGCACACTTATCCACTGTTGGTGGGAATGTCAAATGGTGCAAGCACTGTGGAAGGCAGTTTGGCGGTTCCTGAAAAAGCTGAATATAGAATTGCCATACGACCCAGCAATACCATTACTGGGAATCTACTCAAAGGAATTAAGGGCAAAAACTCAAACGGACATTTGCACACCAATGTTTATAGCGGCGTTATTTACAATTGCAAAGAGATGGAAACAGGCAAAATGTCCATCAACAGACGAGTGGCTAAACAAACCGTGGTATATACATACGATGGAATATTATGCAGCTTTAAGACAGGATAAACTTATGAAGCATGTAATAACATGGATGGACCTAGAGAACATTATGCTGAGTGAGTCTAGCCAAAAACTAAAAGACAAATATTGTATGGTCCCAATGATGTGAATTGACATTCGAGAATAAACTTGGAATATGTCATTGGTAACAGAGTCCAGCAGGAGTTAGAAACAGGGTAAGATAATGGGTAATTGGAGCTGATGGGATAC
The DNA here is from genome assembly GCF_023851605.1 of Tamandua tetradactyla. Lineage (NCBI taxonomy): Eukaryota > Metazoa > Chordata > Mammalia > Pilosa > Myrmecophagidae > Tamandua > Tamandua tetradactyla. The sequence continues at coordinate 48,907,135 of NC_135334.1, read as the reverse complement.
AGACTGTGCAACAGGACTAGATACAAAAACTCAAAAATGGACAGCACAATAATACCTAATTGTAAAGTAATCATGTTAAAACACTGAATGAAGCTGCATCCGAGCTATAGGTTTTTGTTTTGTTTTGTTTTTACTATTATTACTTTTATTTTTTTCTCTATATTAACATTCTATATCTTTTTTGGTTGTGTTGCTAGTTCTTCTAAACCGATGCAAATGTACTAAGAAACGATGATCATGTATCTATGTGATGATGTTAAGAATTACTGATTGCGTATGTAGAATGGTATGATTTCTAAATGTTGGGTTAATTTCTTTTTTTCCGTTAGTTAATAAAAAAAAAATGAAGCTAATCTGGCTTAGTCTAAGGTAAATTAGGATATAGGGTATAAGATGATAGTGTATGTATTCTAAACCTTCACCTACTATAGAGACCAAAGGCAGAGAGGTTTATTATGTCTAGAACCTAAATTTTCTGTTATACATAATCTAAATCAACCTGTCTGGATCATTCATTTAAACAACCCAAACTCCTGTAGTCCAGAACAAGAATGAGGGCTTATAATTCTGTGTAACTTAATGAAATACCAGGATACATCTCAGACAGTGGTGCATTGATAATTTAAAAGTATTGATCCAAAATAAAATACACACATACATATGGATCTATTAAACTTTCCCATCTGAAAAATCCTAGGTGTCCTCTCAACCATTGTGGACTCCTAAGAAAATAGGTCAAACCCTTGATTTTGAGGTTTTCCCTTATGAAACTTATTTCTGTAGTGGATAAGCTAAGTCTACCTATAATGATGCCTGAGTTGCTTCCAGAAAACCTCTTTTATTGCTCAGATGTGGCTTCTCTCTCTGTAAGCCCAACTCTGCAAGGAAAATCATTACCCTCTCCCCTACATGGGACATGTCATTTTGGGGTTAACGTCTCCCTGACAATGTGGGGCATGACTCCTAGGGATGAGTCTGACCCAGACACTGTGGAATGGTAAACGTCCTCCTGACCAAAAGGGGGAAAAATATAATATAATAAGGCATCAGTGGCTAAGAAAGATCAAATAAAGTCCAGAGGCTACTCGTATGCAAACCTCATTTAGATAGTGCTAATTACCATGGTTTACTAAACCCCAACCAACAATACTCCTATTAGCTCCTAAGAGTACCTAGGGCTTTAACTAAGACCTTTAGTTTCATGCACTAAGCTTGCTTTCCTGGAACCTATAATTCTCAGAAGGTTCCTAGGTCAGATAAATTCTAAAACCCAGAGGCACCAGCCTCTCCAAAATTTACCATCTAATTACATCCCCTTATCATTTAATGTGGACAACCCTTCTCAATATGAAAAAGTCAGAAAGGGCATTTCCTAAAGACCCCTTTAGATTGGGAGAAGGATCAGAGGAGGAGGAGGAGGGTACAAGAGAGAAAATAGGATTTAACAAATGAGTATGACTGCTGAATCACTATATTAATATTCCTTCTAGCCTCCCGTGTTTTGGAGCAGCTAGAAGGAAGAATCTGAGATGGTTTGGTAGCCCATGACAAACTCTGGGATCTGTTTTGTAACTACTTTTTGAAGTGTGCTTTGAAAATTGTTGCTTTTTCTTTCTTTGCTTTATATATGTGTTATATAAATGTTATATTTTACAATATAAAATGTTAAAAAAACAAAGGAGAAATTAAGACATATACAGATAAAGAGTTATTACCAGGGCAACTGCCCTACAAGAAATGCTAAAGAGAGTACTTAGGGCTGAAAAAAATAAAACACAGTAGATAGCAACTCAAAGCCATAAGAGAAATAAAGAACATTGGTACAAGTAACTACAGGTTTTAGGTTATAGGTAGATAAAAAATACTGTATTATTGTGCTTTTGGTTTGTAATTGCTTTTTCCCCATGTATGTCTTAACAGGCAAATGTGTAAAATGACATTTAAAATTTATGCTAATGGGCAGACAATGTATAAAGATGCATTCTGAGACAATAATAATATAAAGGGATGAAATGGAGCTATATATGAGTAGAGTTTGTATACCACTGAAATTAGGTTGGTACCAGTTGAACTGGACTATAATTAGTTTAAGATGGTCACTGTGATTACAAAGGAAACAACTAAAAAAATAGAGAAAAGGAATTCAAAATGTTATAACATAAAAAAATTATATAAAAAAGGCAGTAATGGAGTTATTGAGGGAGAAACCATACAAGAAATATAAAAACAAATAGCTAAATGGCAGAAGTAAATCCTTCTTTCTCAGTTATTACTTTCAATGTCAATGGATTTAACTCCCCTACTAAAGACAGAGATTGGCAAATTGGTTGCATAAGCCAAAAGGAAAAATAGATAAAATTGGGCCTCATCAAAATTAAAAACGTTTGTGCATCAAAGGACATTATTAAGAAAGTAAAAAAAGAATTTACAGGACGGGGGAAAATATTTGGAAACCATATATCAGATAAAAGTTTAATATCCAGAATACATAAAGAACCCCTACAACTCAACAATAAAAAGACAAACATATTTAAAAATGGGCCAAGGACTAAGAGAGTTCAAATAGAGTTGAGAGGCTATTTTGGAGGCTACTTCAATTAGATATTGCTAATTGCCACGGTTTGCCAAACCCCATCTAAAACCTTTCTTGTTAACCCCAAAGAACACCTAGGGTTTTACCTGAGATTCTACAAAAGTTTCATGCACTAAAATTACTCTCCAGAAACCTTCAGCCTCCAGATACTTCCTAGGTTAGATAAGTCCTGAAACTTAGAGGGGCCAGTCTCTCCAAAAACATCAACCAATTCCAGCCCCCATCCTATGTTGTGGATACCACTTTCCAACCGGAAAAAGTTAGAATGGAAATAGCAAAAAAAAAACAAAAACAAAAACAAAAAACCTAAAGATTGGGAGAAGGAGCAAAGGAGAAGGAGGAGTTATAACAGAGAAGATAAGATTTAACAAATGAGTATGACTGCTGAATCATTATATTGGTATTTCTCCAGGGTATTGTAGCAGCTAGAAGGAAAAACCAGAAATAGTAGAGCTGTTACCCATAGCAAACTCTGAAATCTGTTCTATAACTACTTGTTACAATGTACTTCAAAATTTATTGCTTTTCAAAAAAATTTGTTGCTTTTCATACAATTTCACATTAAAATGTTTTTGAAACATCTAATTTGTCTGTTTTTGATATAGCCATTCCAGCTCTCTTATGATTTTTCTTTGCATTCTTTTACTTGCAACCTTTTTTGTGACTTTGAATCTAAGATATCATCAGTGACTAGTTGAATCTTGTTTTTTTATCCTGTGTGAAAACCTCTGTGTTTTAACTTGGGTGTTTAAACCATTCATATTTAATAAAATTATTGGTATGGTTTGATTTACATTTGTCATTTTGCCATTTGTTTCCTGTATGTCTTCTGTCTTTTTCATTCCTCTGGTCCTCTCTTATCACTTTGTTTTGTGTTAAACAAATATTTTTTAGTGTACTGTTTCAGTTCTGTTGATTTTTTTTTAATTTAAAAATTTTTTTAAGCATAGCAACATACAAACACAAATATTCTTACAATATGATCATTCCATTCTTGGTATACAATCAATAACTCACAATATCATCACATAGTTATATATTCACTACCATGATCATTTCTTAGAACATTTGCATCAATTCAGAAAAAGAAAAAAAACTCACACATACCATATGCCTTACCCCTCCCTCTCATTGACTGCTAGTATTTCCATCTACCCAATATATTTTAGCCTTTGTTTCCCCTATTTTTCTATATCCCTTACTACTCCCTTTCATTGATCACTGGCATTTCAATCTACTAAATTTATTTTAACATTTGTTCCCCCTATTATTTATCTATTTTTAATCCATATGTCCATGCCATAGATGAACGGAGCATCAGACACAAGGTTTTCACAATCACACAGTCACATTGTGAAAGCAATATCATTATACAATCATCTTCAAGAAACATGGCTACTGGAACACAGCTCTACATTTTCAGGCACTTCCCTCCAGCCTCTCCATTACGTCTTGAATAACAAGGTGATATCTACTTAATGCATAAGAATAACCTCCAGGACAACCTCTTAACTCTGTTTGAAATCTCTCAGCCATTGACACTTTATTTTATCTCATTTCTCTCTTCTCCCTTTTGGTTGAGAAGCTTTTCTCAATCCCTTGATGCTGAGTCCCAGCTTATTCTAGGATTTCTAGAATTGAAATTGACAGGAAGGTTGACAGGTTGACAGGAAGGTTTACACACCTGGGAGTCATGTCCCATGTAGAGAGGGGGAGGGCAGTGAGTTTGCTTGTTGTATTGGCTGAGAGAGAGAGGCCACATCTGAGCAACAAAAGAGGTTCTCTGGGGGTGACTCTTAGGCCTAATTTTAAGTAGGCTTAGCCTTTGCGGGGATAAGTTTCATATGAACAAACCCCAAGATTAAGGGCTTGGCCTATTGCTTTGGTTGTTCCTATTGCTTGTGAGAATATCAGGAATTCTCCACATTGAATTTTCTGGACCATCCTTATAAGAAATACTAAAGGACCCTCCTTCTAAGGAATACTAAAGGAAATCCTTCAGATTGAAAGGATATGATAGCAGATCATATTCTTTCAATCTGAAGGAAAATGGAAAGCAGGTGAAATGGGAAAAATGTGAATTAATATAAAAGGACGTATAAACATATTTTTCTTTTCTTCTCTTAACTTATTTAAAAGTAAGACGTATAAAGCACAATAATACTATTGTAGTATTACACCTTTAGTAGGGCATGAAATTTTGTAGGTTTGTCCAAAGTGCTGCCCCAATAAATCCCAGAGTGATTTGAACAGAAGTAAAAAAGTATTTGCAAAGGCTCCTTGGAGAAATGGCGAGAAAGGGGGAAAATTCAACTTCCACTCTCTTTCCTTCTTTTGTGCTATTATTGTCACAATACTAATACAATAGTATTATTGTCACAATAATAATACAATAGTATTATTGTACTTTATACTTCTTACTTTTAAACAAGTTGAGAGAAGAAAAGAAAAACATGTTCATACGTCCTTTTATATTAATTCACATTTTCCCCATTTCACCTGCTTTCCATTTTCCTTCAGATTGAAAGAATATGATCTTCTATCATATCCTTTCGATCTGAAGGATTTCCTTTAGTATTCCTTAGAAGGAGGGTCCTTTCGTATTCCTTATAAGGATGGTCCAGAAATTCTCTCAGTCTTGGTTTATCTAGAATATCTTTATTTTGCCTTTAATTTTTACAGCTAGTTTTGCTGAATATAGGATATATATATATATTTTGCCCAGCACTTTCAGTTTGTCATCCCACTGTATTCTGCCTCCAGTGTTTCAGACAAGAATTCAATTGTCAATTATGCTGGTGCTCCCCTGTATGAGATGAGCCATTTTTCTCTTTCTGGTTTCAATATTTTCTCTTTGTCTTTCTTGTTAAACCTGTTGAAAGTTGTGGTAAGTCTATGTGTGGATCTCTCTGTATTTATCCTGCTTGTGGTTCTTTAAGCATCTTTGATGTGTAGCTTAATGGTTTTTCAAGAGATTTGAAAAGTTTTTGGTCATTATTTCTTCAAAAGCTTTTTATGTTTCTTTTATCTCTGTCTTACTTCTGTGAACTACTATTAAACATATTTTTGTACCCTTGTTGTTATCCTCCAGGTCTCTGAGGTTCTGTTAATTTTCTGAAGTCTTTTTTCTCTGTCTCTTCTACAGATAGGGTAATTCCTATTGATCTATCTTTAAGTTCACTAATTCATTCTCCTACCATCTCGAATCTGTTTTGAACCTCTCTAAGTGAATTTTTATTTCATTTATTGTACCTTTCCAAGCCAATTTTGTTCTTTTTTCATAATTTCTTTGTCCATATGGAGATTCTTTGCTGAATCATTTTGTCTACTTTCCTTTAATTCTTTTACCATAGTTTCTTTTAGTTGTTTGAACATACTTATAATAGCTGCTTTGAAGTCTTAATCTGCTAAATCCAATATCTGGGGATACTTAGAGACAATTTTTATTGAGAGAGAGTTTTCTATTGACTAATTTTGTTTGCCTGCACCTGGGCCCACACTTTCCTGTGTCATTGTATATCTTATCATTTTTTGTTGAAAACTAGACCTTTTAAAATAATATATCATAGCAACTCTGAATTCTGACCCTCCTGAAGGATGTTTTTGATACTGTTTGGTTCCATGTTTACTAACTTTCTTAGGCTAGGTATTTGAAATCTGTCTCCCTCAGTGATGTGTGGCCATTGATGAGCCTGCTCATCAATTTATTTTATTTAAAAAATAGGTTCTTTTATTTTTAAGCCTGGATTCTGATTGGAGTGGTCACTCCAATGTCTGCTTGGCTTAGTGGTCAGCACTAAGCAAATGATTGGACAGAGGTTGTACTTAAACATCTCAAGTATGTGAGACTTGTATCCTCTGCCAAATGGATCTGTGGATGAATAGGGAACACATCCACATTTCAAGCTGTTTTCATCTGCCTTGGCTTTTACATTCTCTTGGGCCCTTTTGCCACTGCACTTTGCAGTCACACAGCCTCCAGGTTGGTCAGAAATAGGATATGAATTACTTGGGCCCTCTCTTGTCTCTGTTGTGCATGCATACAGCCTTAACCAGGAATATGATTGCTCAATTACCATGACAACCTCAGGCTAGTAGAGCCAAGCAGTTGCTCCTTCATTTTCTCTTGTCAACAGGATTATCACTACTACCAACACCACTGCTGTTAAAGGGCATTGCTCACGACTCTAGACTGAGTGAGTCCCCTTCAACCATGGCAACAATGCTGCTGATCTTCATGTCCTGCTTAATTTTGCCAAATCATCTCTCCAGTCAAACTGAGGATATGAAGTAGGTGGGTTAGGAACAGCCCCAGGCAAGAATCCCATACATTCCCACTCTTTTTAACTGGTGTTCAGCGGTTTTTCAAATCTAAACATTGTTCTTTGCCTTTATTCAATTTCCAGAGCACTCAAATATTTGTTTTCTTTATCAGTTTTTTTCAGCTTTATAGTTGCTTGAGGGAGAGGACCTGCTGACCTCTGTTTTCTCTCTCTCTCTCTCTCTCTCTCTCCATGTTTATGCTATAAATATTTTACTCTGATGATTATTTTACATTTCAGTACTTTAAAAATTAGAATTATCTTCTCCCCTCTCACTTTCTTTTAATCAGCTTTTGTCTTGGCTATAGCTGTCTTGGAATCTCTGCTCAATTCAACTTAAGTGTTTACTGTGAATCAAACACAATGCTGGATACCAGCGTTGCAAAGATGAGTAAGTATAGTCATTGTCTCCAAGATGTTCATCTAGAAGAGAGATAGAGAATAGAGCATGGAAGAAAGTGTGTGGGATTCATGTTAAGCTGCTACTGTATGTGCATGTGCTATAATTTTTATATGCATTGTATCAATTAACAATAGAATGAAGTAGTGCTTTCTTGATCACTTAGTGAGATATGATTAAGTATTAAGCCTATTTTTAAATAAACTTTACTAGGTTTTTGAAATATAGAAAAGAATAAAAAAGGGGAAAATAGCCCACAATCTGGTTCCCTAAATACACACTAAAAATAAAAAAATTAAAGAAAAAAGTAGTATATGAAAATGGTTAGAAATTCTTAAGAGTACAAAGAGGTATATAAAAAAAAGTAAAGCCTCCTTTCACTTGTTTCTCATAAAAAAGGCAATAACCTTTAGCAATTTCTTATAAATTTTTCTTGGAAATTTTTCTTTTCATATATTAGTGTATGTATGTGTGTCTGTGACTATACAAAAGGTATCATACTATAATACAGGTACTGTCTTTTATTCACTTTTTACTTTATCTTGGAGACTTTCCCATATTAGTACATTTAGATAGAGCTCCTCTTAAATAGTTGTACAGTATTCCATTGAATAAATGTATCAATTTGGTATTGATTGCTATTTAGGTTGCTTTCAGTTTTGGCTTACTACCATCAATGCTACAATGAACATTCCAGTTCATGTATTTTTACAAACATTTTCAAGTATATTTCTAGGATAAATTCTTAAAAGTGAAATTTCTAGTTTTATTCAGATAAATTGTTTTTGATAGAAATTGCCAAGCTGTCCTCCAAAAGACTATCTTACTTTCTACCATCTTTTTATGATCTGTACTATTTCTCCCATAACTCTACCAACCCTCAATATTCTCAAACTTAAAAATTTTTGCTGCTCTGATAGGTGAAAATGTGTAATATCATTTTTAAAAGCTCACTCATCCTAGAAAATACACAAACAAGTGGGGTTTTATATTCTTACATTGTTAATTTCCCAAAATCTTTGACAAACTCCATCTTACAAATGACTTTCAGAATAATTTAATTAACTTTCTACCCCCAGATCACTTCTAAGTTTATACTGACACTTTGTTTTGTATCCCAAATGATTTCCCTCATCTTGAGTGGCAGCACCAAAAGATTTGTTTGGGGACTTTAGCTCCTCTTTTGAGTGCTATCCATCAATCCTCCTGCCCCAGCCTGCTCCCATAATTATAAGCAAAGGGCAAGTTGTGAATGAAAGACTCTCTAGACAAATTTCTATTTGTGTTGAATTGTAGCATATTGTCTAAGTAAAATGAGTGATATCAACTGAATCTTCAAGACAAGTCCCTATCAACCTAAACTCCTGACCCCTCAGCCTCTCCTACATATAAATTCAGAAGCCTCCATACCATACATTTTTATTCATAGGCTTTGGATAAAGGAAGTGTTATGAAATGTCACTTATTCACTATTTTATTTATCAGCTATGTACTGAGCACCCATCATCAGAGGCACTAGGATAGGTTCTGGAGATATAATCACAAACAAAAGGAAACTTGGTCCCTGCTGTCATGGAACTTACAATCTAAGCAAAAGAAATACATTAATCAAGCAATTACACACAAACACAAATATGTACAATTAAAACCTTAGGCAAGTAACAGCCAATGTTTACTGAATGCTTGTTATATGCCAGGAACTGTGATAAATATTTTATAGATAAATTATGTAAGCCTTAACAACCCTATGAGGTAGGTGTTATAATTATATTCATCATATTTCTGATAAGAAAGTAACACTCATAGAAGAGAAGAAGTTGCCCAAGTCACATAACTAATAAGTGATGGAGATAGAATTTAATTCTAGGCAGTCTAACTCCAGAGCCTATGAGCTTAACCACTGGCTCTAATGCCCTTCTTATCATGTGAATGCCTATTAGAAACCCAACCATGTTAAACACATTTGACCTTCATCCCAAGAGTGGTGGGAACCATGGAATGATTTTAAGCAAGGAACAATATTATCCAATTTAAGATTTGAGAGGATCATTTTTGTTATAGCTTGGAGAATGGAATAGAGAGGCATAAGATACAGTGAAGCCAGTTAGAAGGCTACTGCAGAAGTCCAAGTGAGAAATGAGTTTAGACTGGGGTCATGGTGGTGGAGATGGATATAAATGGATGAATTTGAGAAGAAGCAAAGACAGGCCCTTGTGGTGCTTTGGAAATGGGGGTGAGAAAGAGGAAGATGACAAGAATGTTTCCTTTGCTTCTGGCTTGTGACATTGAATACTAGTGGTACTTTTCACTGAGAAAGGAGGCAGTAGCTAATGCTCAGATTTGGAAGAAGAGAATTAATGCTTCTTATGAAAGACTGCATTTGAGGTCTCTTTGAGATATACAAGTGCAAATGTCAAGTAAATAGTTGTATTCCTAATGCCAGCATGTGGTCAGTATCCAGTATGTTTGTTGAATGAATGAGCAAATGACTGACTGGTGAATGAACTTGGAGTATGTCCACTTCTATCACCCTCTCTGCCATTCTCCTTCCAGCCTTTTCACTACCTGCCAAGCTCCTACTTTTCTTTTCAGGCCCCTCAATTCCCATCTTCATTATGAAACTTCTGATGATTTAAATTTGCACAGATTGGTTTCCCACCTTCTTCCCAAGTGATTTTCAAACTATTTTCAGCAGTGGACTTTCATCAATTGGAAAATCTTGTGGCATCTTAGTTAACAAAACAGAAACAAAGGAGATGCTCTGCCCACTTGCCTCCCCTCCCTCTGTGGTAGACCCTTCACCTTACATGGTACAAGTCTCCTCTGGGGCTATCCCACACAATTTAACCCCAAATTATACTCAGTACATCACCGTGTTTTATTCTCCAATTGTCCCATATGTTTAAAATACATACCTGGTCTGCCCAAGAGAGCAGTAAAATCCTTGAAGGCAGGGCAAGTGTTTTATAGTTCCTTTCTGTCTCTCATGAGCTGGTGCTGATACTGTAAGAAGTGCTCCACCTCACCCTAAAGTGCTCATTATTTCTTCCGCTGCTTCTCTTTCTCTTCTTTTTTTTTTATTTACGCTTTTTATTTTGAAATAATTTCAAACCTACAGTGTCCTGACCCGCAGGACAGTCAACGGGGTCCGCCACCTGCTGAGGGAAGAATGGCTATGGGACAGAGAGACGCAAGAAGGACAGCAAGACAGGATTCTGATCAAGCTGCAAATTTTATTAAGCAAGCCGGGTGTATATATATCGGCTTGGGGAGGGAGTAGGGTATGTGGGGCATTATGATAGGAGGGAGTTCGCGCCGGCGGGGAGGGCTGCTTAGATAATTGGTGGGGAATTCGCGCTGGCGGGAAGGTCCCGGCGGGAACCTATTTCCGTGAAGAACCTTGTTGTACTATATAGATGCCATTGCATTAGCCGGGGTGGCCATGTTGGCTCAATCGCTATCTTAGGTTAGCCTCTGGTCCCCAACACTACAGGACAGTTGCAAAAGTAATACAAAACACATACAGAGAACTCCAACACATCCTCCTTTCAGATTCTAAGATCCACCAACTTTAACATCTTGCCACATTTGCCAAATCATTCAATCTATCCATCCATCCATCCATTGATCCATCCATCATCTATTTATCTACCCACATATCTGTATATCTGTCTATTTATTTATCTATTTTCTGGACATTTGACAGTAGGTTATATACATCCTGCTCTTTGAACACTTAATACTTCCATGTACATTTCCTAAGAACAAGGATATTTACTTATGTAACATCTTAAGTACCATTATCAGATTCAAGAAATTTAACATTGATATAAAGCCTACAGTCTTTATTCCAATTTTTTTCATATGTCCCAATAATGTTCTTTTGAACCTTTTTGTCTGCATTATTAGATCCTGTTCAGGGTCATATATTACATTTAATTATTGCTGTCTCTTTAGTTGTAGAAACATATATATAACATAAATTTTCCCATCTCACTCACCCCCAAGTATACTATTCAGTAGATTTAGTAACATTCACAATGTTGCAGTGCCCTAACCACCATCCATCACCAGAACTTTCACATCACCCCTAAACAGAAACCCTACACTCATGCATTAGCTCCCCATCCCCCCATAACCTGTAATCTATTTTCTGTCTCTATGAGTTTTCATATTCTAGCTATTTCATATAAATGGAATTATGCAATCTACCCCTTTGTGTCTGACTTATTTCACTCAACATGATGTCTGCAGGGTCATACATGTAAGTATTCATTCCTTTTTAAGGCTGAGTAATATTCCATTGTATGTATTACTGTATTTTGTTTATCTGTTCTGCTGATGGGCATTGGGTTGCTTTTACCTTTTCACTATTGTAAATAATGCTGTTTTGAATATTGGTGTACAAGTATTTGTTCAAGTCCCTACTTTCAATTATTTTGGGTATCTACCTAGAAAAGGGATTGCCAGTCATACAATAGTTCTATATTTAACTTTTTCAGGTACCACCAAACTGTTTTCAACTGCAGCTGCACCATTTTACATTCCCACCAATAATGTATGATGGTTGCTATTTCTCCACATCCTCGCCAGCACTTATTTACCATTTGTTTGCTTGTTTTAATAATAGCCATTCTAGCGGGTATGAGATAGTATCTCATTAAAGTTTTGATTTGCATTTCCCTAATGGCTAATAATGTTTAATGTCTTCTCATGTCCTTATTGGCCATTTATATATTTTCTTTAGAGGAATGTCTATACAAATCTTTGCCTCTTTTTAAAATTGGGTTATTTTCTTTTTGTTATTGAGTCGTAGGAATTCTTTATACATTCTGGGTATTAGACCCCTTATCAGATATGTAGTTTCCAAATATTATCTCCCATTCTGTTGTTTGTCTTTTCAGTTTCTTAATAATGTCATTAGATGCACGGAAGTTTTTAATTTTATGAAGTGCAGTTTATCTGGTTCTTCTTTTATTGCTCCTGCTTTTGGTGCAAAGTCTAAGAATCCAATTCCTAGTATAAGGTCTCAAAGATATTTCCCTGTGTTTTCTTCTATGAGTGTTATAGTTTTAATTTTTATATTTAGGTTGTTGATCTACTTTTGAATTAATTTTTAAATAAGATGTAAAGTAGGGGTCTACTTTCATTCTTTTGCATGTGAATAGCCAGTTTTATCAGTACCATTTGTTGAAGAGACTGTTCTTTCTCCATTGAGTAGACTTGACTCCCTTGTCAAAAATCTCCTTCTCTTTTTAGTTGATGTTAGTAAAGTGAATTGAAATCTTCCTGAGTGGTACAGGAGACCCATCAGAAGGAATCCTTATTGTAAGCATTTATTAAGTTCCTGGTTTTGTGTGCAGCACTGCTTATGGAAGAATGTATATGTACTTGGGGTAGATATCAACATTCCAGTTTTACTTATAGAAAACTGAGGCACTGAAAGTTTAGGTAATTTGCCTAAAGTCCCATAGAAATACATTTTAATTTGATTGTGTTCCATTCCATAGCTCTGGCCTTTTCCGTGATAGCATGTGAGACTCTAGGTTTTAACCATATTTTATCTTTTTTTATAGGAGCCCTTTACCCAGATGGAACATCTGGAAAGAACAAGGATGATGACATGGTTCCTCCTGGACAAAACTACACCTATGTCTGGCCAGTGAGGGAAGAATATGCACCTGCCCCAGCAGATGCTAACTGCCTGACCTGGGTGTACCATTCTCACATCGATGCCCCTAAGGACATCTGCTCTGGACTAATTGGCCCACTGCTGGTGTGTAAGGAAGGTAAGAAATTAGGGCTATTCCAAGTAACTTTTTGCTGTGTTGAAAAGTGTATATAAGATTCAGGTCTTATTTGCCTAACTCCCTTGCTACATATGGAATCTGCTTCTTCTAAACCTTCCTTAAAATTAGGGAAATTATTCTAACATAGAAGATTAATGACACCATAGGAAGATTAATATGACACTACAAAACTGAGAATTATATGGAACAGTGGATACATAGAATCAGTAATACAGATTTCTGACTAAGAACCAGCATTCTGAAACTTATATGCTTTTTTTTAGATAGAGAAATTCCATATTAATATCTGTACCTGCTACACACAAAATGAAAAATTTAGTCAAATGACCAGAGATGCCTTTGCGCCATCATTTCATCCAAGTAATCAGTATGCTATTTTATTCCCTATTTATTTATTTTTATGTCTGTGGCGGCTTTCCAAGTGTGTGGTTGCAAAGATGTCTATTTTATGACTTTCTTCTTTTATGGTTTTATAATTTCCATTAAAGCCCTTATGCTCTTGGTTACCCTCATATAGGTCTCTGACAAACTTCAACTTTACTGGATGCCATTGGCAGGAAGCAACATTCACCTTGATTTAGTTCACCTTGAACTTTTTTCTCTATTTTTCTGAATGTTTCTGATAGGTGTCCTGAATAAACATTCAGGTACAAGGACTGATGTCGACCGAGAGTTTGTTATAATGTTTACTCTGGTGGATGAGAACCAAAGCTGGTACCTCAATGAAAATATCAGACATTTCTGCACTGACCCTGATTCAGTTGACAAAGAAGATGCTGTTTTCCAGAGGAGTAACAAAATGCACGGTGAGTATCTCCCACAAGTTAACAAATACATACCTAGTCTCTGTGTGTGTATCTTATAATACAATGGTCGCAAAATAACGTGGAAATGTTGAACCTAATTTTCTAAGATTTATAACTTAGTAATGAGAAGGCTTCCTAGTTTGCTAGCTGCTGGAATGCAATATACCAGAAATGGACTGGCTTTTTAAAAAGGGGAATTTAATAAGTTACAAGTTTACAGTTCTAAGGCCGTGAAAATGTCCCAATTAAAGCAAGTCTATGGAAGCGTCCAATCTAAGGCATCCAGGGAACGATACCTTGATTTAAGAAGGCCAGTGAAGTTCAGGGTTTCTCCCTCAAGTGGAAAGGCACATGGCAAACATGGTCAGGGTTTCTCTATCATCTGAAAAGGCACATGACGAACACCGTGTTGTATGCTAGCTTCCTCTTCAGGCCTCCTTCTTCCTGAAGCTCCCCCAGGGGCATTCTTCATCTCCAAAGGTCACTGGCTGACTCTTGCTTCGTGACTCTTGTCATTCTGTTGTCCTTCTCTGCTCTCTCCAAATCTCCAGCTTTCTCCAAAATGTTTCCTCTTTTATAGGATTCCAGGAAGCTAATCAAGAACCACCTGAGTCGGTGGGCTCACATATCCATCTAATCAAGTTTAATACCCACAACTGATTATGTCACATCTCTGTGGCAATAACCCAATCAAGTTTCCAATCTATACCACTGAATAGGGATTAAGGGAAATGGTTTCTCCCACGAGATTGATTAGGATTAAAACATGGCTTTTCTAGGATACATAAATCCTTCCAAATTGGCACAGAAGGATATAGAATATGATACATGTCAAAGCCTAAAACTTTCTGAGAAGGGACAAGACAATAAACGTGTTAAATTGGGTATAAAATAAAACTGTGGTACAGAAAATGGAAGGATTCATGCTATGATAAGGATAAATCAAGGTGTAAGAGGAACCTAGAGGGTAAGTTAGTTTAGATTGACAGAAAGTAGAAAAGAGAATGAAATCATTATTGTATGATAATCCTGTGTTTTGCAGCCTCTTGCTTTATCTAATAACCATTTTTTAGATGATTGCTAAATATCAAGAACTATGCTATGTATAGGGTATAAGTGCACACTTGTGAGCTTGTTAGCTTTCCCAATTTTTCACTTCTTTTACGTAGGATTTTCCTGCTGGATGCATTTGTTGTCTGTCTGTTCTTTGACATTCAGTTCAGCTTATTCTGGACCACTAGCTTAGGTTTTGTTTAACAGAGGAGAATTTTTCAGTTCTTGTATTCTTGTTTCTTGCCCTGCCTGTATGGTGCCTTTCCCCCCACCACCCTTAGGAGGGTCTACTTAGGTAGACCCCAGACGGATTTTCCCAGACCAAACTGTTCTCCTATTAGGAGGAAAGAGTCTCCTGTGTCAGTTTTGCCTATGGGTGAGACCCAGCAGGTTGAAAGACTTTCCTGTGAAGTCTCTGGACTCTGTTTTTCTTATCCTGCCCAAGTATGTGGCACATGTCTGCCTGCAGGTCCCACCAGCATAAGATGATGCGGTACCTTTAACTTTGGCAGACTCTCCCTGCTGGGGGCGTGGTGGAGACAGAGGAGAGGTTGTAGGTTGGCTTTAATGGCTTCCAATTTTCAAGCCCTGGTGTCTGAATTCCTTGAGGGAGGGATTCCACCTGAGTTGGGCCCCACCCCTCCCCCGGGGAAGGCACATGCTCCAGACAAGTTCTCAAACAAGCTTGTTTCTGCCTATGCCTGGGGCAGTTGCAGCCTGAGAAGTCCTGTCGCTGTATCCAAAGGCAGTGGAGGCTTTATAGAAACACAGCCGCAAAAACCTGTTCCTTTTTTTTTTCTTTTTCTGTCAACCCTGCCCCCTTGGTGCCGGGACAAAAATCAGCAACCTCCGCTTTGACCAGGTTCACCTGAGCTGGGGGCCTATTTTTAGTAGTCAGAATTTGTGAATTAATTCCACACTTTGAAGCTTAGTTGCACTTTGCCCCTGCTGCTGGGAACTCATGGTTCTGGGGGGGCTCGCAGCTGGTCCAGCTGGTCCAGACCCAGGTACGCTGTGTGTCCGGTTACTGACGTGGCCCCAGGAGCTGTTCTGTACTGTTTCTGGTTATTTAGTAGCTGTTCTGGAGAACAAACTAAATCCCACACCTTGCTAACCCACTGTCTTGGCACCTTCCTCTTTCTCAATTTTTTAAATCAACAAAATTTATTGAGTACCCACTAGGTGCCAGACCCTATTATTTTTGAAAATAGTGAATTCCTGTAGTTACTCTGCCATTTGAGACAAAACAAATACCCATCCCTGTTTTGGGGACCAGTGGTTTAATGCAGAATTACAGGATGTGAAAATTATTACATGGTCTTGTTCTACTCTTTTCCTGGCGAGTTCCAGTGAGCATAAAGAGAATCTTCAATATAAACACCCCATTTCATTCATTAACAAATCTATCTTTTGCTTGTCTGTCTTTAAGAATCATCCTAATTGAGGCAGCTTCAATGTAGCCATAAAATCATAAGAGAGTGGGAAGGAGTTGAAGATCATCTGACATCCCCTGTTTTACAGATGAAGAAACTGAGGTCAAGAGACCATCAGTGGCTTGTCTAAGGTCAAAATGATCGTTAGTGCCAGAGTCCAAATGTGATTCTCAGAACGCTGTTTTCATGATATTACCACCCTGTCTTTTCGTTCCAGTGATATTTTAGCCACCTTGGGTCTAGTGAGTGCTTAGAAAATATTTTAGGAGAGAAGGAAATAAGGGAGGGAGGAAAGGGAGAAGAGAGAGAGGAAGGCTATATATGAAAGATGGAGTAAAAAAAGTTCTAAATTCAAATTGTAGCTATGATGAGTTACTTTTTATCTCTGCTCTTTACAAAATAGGAAGTTTGATCTCAAAAATTGCTGAAAACTACTAATTGTGATGGTTTAAGATTTTGGTGCCCACATAAATCCTTGTAATCTCCTTTAGAGTGACAAATGTCCAACAAAAAGGAATGAATCACATAAGCAAATATAGACTACATTTAAAATAAAAGTTAACTTAAGAAAAAACAGTCCATAGAAGATGCTCAATCAATACATGGTTTATTGAATAAACTGTTTAAATTTTACCTTTAAATTTGCTGAAATGATTTAGAATGAATTGTGCCGTCATTATTATCTCAGTAATGACACTTTTAAACACAGTTTTTAATTTAAGAAGTAACATGACATTTAAAAGCCCTGAATCGAGTTGTTTTTGTTTTTGTTTTGCACTTGGTCAAGTCTGGCCTGCCATTTAAATGATTCACAAGTATTAGCTTCTGGACTTATGACAGAACTCAAACAATTTAAGATTCTGCCTTAGCAAGACCTAGCAAACTTGTTTTTCCTCCCTGTTTTTATAGTAACAAAATATAGGCATGTCTTCTAATCAGTTCATTTCTTCTCCATCTTGCTGCAAGTTTAATTTGTTACTTCAATTAAGTAACTACTGCTATTGCCAGTTTCTTGGCTAGGTTGTAATTGCTTTAAGATGGAGTAAGACAAAGTTTCTAGCCTCAAGGAATTCAGTCTGTGGAGAGGGCAGAAATGCAAATGAAGGATTATACTGAGCAGTAACTGAGCCATCATGGAAGTATAAGCAGCCTGTGCTTACCTCTGCCCTCATTGTTATGTTCACACAGCAGCTCCAAGGCTGTTTTGAGTGTGTGGTGGTCTTACTTATACATATGGAACAATATTTTTTTAAAGGAGCCATGTTTTTCTGCACCACAGCATTCCATCTGAGCTGGTTTTAGTATTTATTACCGACATGATAGACCTTATGGTCCCACTACCTCTACAAGGGATTCTCTTCCACTACTGTATTTCTCTTTTTCAGCCCTCAATGGATACCTCTTTGGAAACTTCCCTGAACCTGAGATGTGCGTTGGTGAAGCTGTGTCCTGGCACCTGTTTGGAATGGGGAATGAGATAGACATTCATTCCATCTATTTTTATGGTAACACCTTCCTCAGCAGAGGGCATCGCACCGATGTGGTCAATCTGTTCCCAGCCACCTTCTTGACATTAGAAATGATAGTCGAAAATCCTGGAAAATGGATGATAACTTGTCAAGTCAATGATCATCTACAAGGTAAAAAAAAAAAAAAGGGACAGACTATGAACTATAATTAACAGTAATATGTTAATATTCTTTCATCAACTGTAACAAATGTACCACACCAATACTAGGGGTCAACAATGGGGGGGGGAGATAAAGGGTTTGGGATGTTTTAAGTTTTCTTTTTTCTTTTATCTCATATATATATATATATGTATTTATCTGGAGTATTGAAAATGTTCGAAAATTAATTGTGATGATTGCATAAATATGTGATAATACTGGGACCCATTATCATAGACTTTGGATGGATTGTATGGTATATAAATATATCTAAATAAAATTGCATTAAAAAAAAAGGTGACCATCATCTGGGAATGGTAGCACAGCATTGGAAACGTATTTAACATCACTAAATTATATATGTGAATGTGGTTTTTAAATTTTTTTTATTTTTACATGGGTAGGCACTAGGAATCGAACCCAGGTCTCTGGCATGGCAGGCAAGAGCTCTGCCACTAAGCCACTATAGCCTGCCTGTGAATGTGGCTTAAAAGAGAAATTTTAGGTTGTGTATATGCTACTAGAATAAAAATTTTAAAAACAAACAGGATTATACAACACAATGAATCCTATTATAAACGATGGACTATAGTTAATATTGCAATTATAAAAATGTCCTTTTATGAATTGTAACAAATATACCACATTTTTTTAATGCAAGGCATTAATAGGATGGTATATGGGAAGTCTGCATTTTATGCATGCTTTTTCTGTAAACTTAGAACTTCTCTAATAAAAAAAATATTTCCTGCTTAAACAAACAAGAAAAAAGCACAGACCAGTGTGTAGATGCTGAGGATGGTATAATTAAACCATATGGTCAATAACAAACATTCAGTGCCTGTTGTTACATAGATGCTTGGCTGGGGGGCTTACAAATACACATTAAATGTACAGGAAAATGTACATTTATTTGGCATCCTGCCAACAGATATTTATTGATCACCTCCCTATGAACAAGGTAGGGGTAGGAGTGATTGAATTACATTTTAAGACCCTCAAAGGACATATAATCTGATATACATAGACATTTACAAAATGAATCCAATTTGAGGCAGAATGAGATAAATCCTTTGTGGGTGCTGTACTCACTTCTCTGGAGCAATCAAAGCAGTTTCCTGAAGGAGCTACCTTCTAATCTGAGCCTTGAAATATGGGTAGAAGTTGAATAGATGAAAAAAGGAAAGAAGGCCTACCAGGTGAAGGAAGCATCATGAGCTTGGAAAAACACATGTTTTATTTTGAAGAACTGTAAATAGCATTGGAAATGTCTTTATACATAATTTGGACCAATCCCCCATCCTGTTCTTTTTTTTGGTGTCCAGATTATCATTACTCAAATTCCATCCAATTCTTGAATTTCTTCTTGAACAACTTTTTAAAGTAATTGTAGCAGTACATATCCTCTCTGGATTGCTCTATTATAAAATTTTTTCCTTGTACTGAGACAGAATCCACTGACTTAAAATTTTTTTCATGGGCCATTGTAGGTGCACAATAAACATTTGTTGAGTTGAATACCTGTTGAATGACTTAGTTCTGATTCCTTGGGACTACATAGAATAGGTCTTTATTTAGCTGGACTATGCCAAAGGAGTGATAAGAAAGGCATCTAGAGAGGCAAGGTGGGCCCCATTGGGAGGAGCTTTGAATGGTAAAGCTAAGAAGGTGGGACTGTGTTTGGAGAGTGATTGGGATACTTATTGATCCTTATAAATACTAGTGGCATAATCAGTGCAGTTAATTTAGGACAATAAATATTTTGTCTGTGTGCAGAAAGGATTCAATGGGGATTCTGATACTGGGTGCTACTTAAGAAGCATTGGCCATATTAAAGTTATGAGATGTCAGGGATCTGGCCTGTGATGGTGAAAACAAGAGTGGAAAAAAATGTGTTAATGGGATAGACACAGAAGAAATAATGTTTGATTAAATTTGGAAACTGACCATCAACACTCTATTACTGAAATTTATATTTCTTCCCTCCCCATTATTTTTCTATTATAAATAACACTGATGAATAGCAATTGACTTATTTTTTCACTTTTGTCACTTTCCTTAGGAAAAGCCCTAGATTTGGAATTCCAGGAACCAAGGGTTTGTTTTCTTTAAAAAAAAAGTTTTTTTAAAAAAAACTACCAGGAACAGGAATCTAATCAGGACTACCTGGATAACACATTTATGTTGCAGTTAATCTTAGCCATTAGTCGACTGTGTTATTCCAATTAAATTCAACTCAATAAGCTTTTATTGATCCATTAATATATATAGCACTCACTGTCCTGGGAGGACAAAGATTAACAAGATAAGGTCCCTATTCTTAAAGGATTTAATACTGTCAATCTAGGGAGAAACTAATTTTAAATATATATATATATTTTTTACATGGGC
Organism: Tamandua tetradactyla; assembly: GCF_023851605.1. Lineage (NCBI taxonomy): Eukaryota > Metazoa > Chordata > Mammalia > Pilosa > Myrmecophagidae > Tamandua > Tamandua tetradactyla. The sequence continues at coordinate 48,886,657 of NC_135334.1, read as the reverse complement.
AGGCACCAGGAATCAAACCCAGGTCTCTGGCATGACACGCAAGAATTCTGCCACTGAGCCACCTTTTGCATTGCCCTAGAAACTACTTTTAAAATTAAGACATTAGCAGACATTTGAAACTAGCAAGACTGTCAAGTTTGACTGGTAGCTGTGGACATAAGCTGCTATTTAGACATTCACTGTATTCCCTAAATTGTCCAAACCCTCAGGAAAAACTTATTATTGTAGAAAAATTAGAAAATATATATAAATGACTTTTTTGTGGGGGGAGGGTGCATGGTCTGGGAATCGAACCCGGGTCTCCCTCATGGAAGCTGAGCATTCTACCATAGAACCACCTGTACACCCCCATATAAATGAATTTTTAAAACCAGTAATCCCATCTGGAGACAATGGTGTCACATATTAGTAAATATCCTCCCTCAATTTTTTCTATATCTTTCTAAATAAATTCCACTGTAGTTTTAAAATGAAATCAGTCTATAAATTTCTTTGAAGCTTGCTTTTTCCACTTACTAATATATCACAATTAGATCTTCATTATTTCTAATGTTTCCAATGCCCATTACAAGGAAATTATAATTTACGTAAACAATGCTGTATTACTGAAATTTATATTCCTCCCCTCCCCATTATTTTGCTATTATAAATAACACTGATGAACAGCAATTGACTTTTTTTTTCACTTTTGTCTGAATATTTCCTTAGGAAAGTCCTAGATTTGGAATTCCAGGAACCAATTGGCCACATTCCAATTTAGAAATCGTAATTCTTCCTGTAACGTACACTTTCAGTGTGTGAGCATTCCCTTTTCCCTATCACTCTGTAAGTGCTGAGAATTGTCAGTTTTCTAATCTTTACCAATCTGATACGTGAAATTATTGCTTTGATCACTATTAAGGTTGAGCATTTTTTTCATATGATATATTGGGCAATTGTATTGGAAGATGTGCTTTTTATTTCCTTATTTGTTAACAGTGGTTAACTTATTAATCTTTTGTCATATGTGTCTCAAATCCACCCTAAAACTGGCCATTTATCCTTTGCCTTTAAGTTTGTTTATGATCCTATTTTCTGAACAAAAGTTTTAAATGTTCATAAAAATCATTTCTATTAGTCTTTTTCTGTGATTTCTTCCTTTTGTGAGCATTTATATCTTGGCTTATGGTGTTCCTCTGTTCTGCAGCTGGGATGCTGGGACAATACAATGTTGGTACCTGCAAAGGTGATATTTCTCACCCCAAGATGAAGGGTCAACAGAGGCACTACTTTATTGCTGCTGAAAAAGTTCTTTGGGATTATGGTCCTCAAGGCTACAACAAATTCACTGGTCTGCCCCTAAATGCCTCTGGCAGGTAAACGCTTTTCTCTTTGCTTGGCGTTTCTAATTTTCTCAAAAGAGAAGCATCTGTAAGGCTTTCTGCTGTGATTTCATTTGAATTCTAAGCACTGCTCTAATGAGCACATACATGGAAGACACAGTGGCTGGCTCACGCAGTTCTTATTCCAATGATCAGGCTAAGAGAACTGGCAGAGTATTTATTGCTTTATGACTTGCTGGCTAAATCAAAGGACTATTGGATTCATTCATTCATCCACCCATTTAACATTTCTTGAGTTACTATGTGTAAACCATCATGCCAAGTACCCTGAGAAATACTAAGCTGATGAACTTTGTGTACACAGGGCAGACAGTCTTGAAGAGGGACTAAGGCAAGACTTTCTTTCAGTGGAGATGGACTGGCCAATAAAGGCTACTCTCTTTTTGTTTGTTTAAGGGCACCCTGATGTAAGTTATGACCACTTTCCCTAGAGGTCCTTTTCCTCCCTTTGCAGTAAGATGCCATTTATCCTTCAAAGTCTGTCTCCAGTGTTCTCTCTTAAATGAAAACTGTCTTGATCCAATGAGTCATAATTAATCATTTTCTCTCTGGGCTCCTGTAGCATATAATATTTTTCAAATTGAATCTAAGAATTCATTAATTATATATGCACTATCCTGACTTGTCATTATGGAATCATATGCAGTGATGTCTATGAAAGCATTATCCTATGATCCTTTTTATATTGGGGGGCTGTTTTAAAAATTCTCTTTGTCATCAGTAAGATATCCTTTGTTTTTCTAATTGTAATTTTTATGCATTCATTCATTCTTCCACAAAATTGATGCATTTAAACCTTACCTAAGGAATTTGTTTGAATCATATGATGAATGCTTTGATACCAAAGTTCTCCACTGACCATATTTCTTCAAAAACAGTAACAAGGATTAGCATTTAAGATGATGTCTTAGCAGTCTCTCAGTACTCTGAAATGTCTTCTGAAGTATGAAAGATTAAACTACATTCAACCAATATTTAACATGATATATGAAAGCATAGAATTTTAGGTGCCATGAGGGATGCAAGATGTTTTAGGTAATATTCACACTCTTGGACGGGAAACACAGAAGAGGAGTAACTGTACAAGATATAAATAAGAGCAAGATGAGTGGCCCAGACAATGAGTTCCCTGGGTGTCCCAAGAGAGCTAAGTTAGCCAGGGAAGAGTTCACAGAGGAATTTGGACTTAATCAGGGTTTTGAAGGATCTAAGTAAATAGAGAAGGGAGGGGGATTTTCAATTTTCAAAGTAGGGATTAATGCATAGCACTTATTGTATAGAGGAGAATGATTAGACCAGAATGACTGGCGTAGAGGATTTTCATAGGTGAATAGACATTTGTATGGAGTAACAGGGAGAGAATTTGGGTAAAATAAATAAATTGGATATCAATTGCAAAAAGTCCTTTAATCCTTTATTAAGGAATTTGAACTTTGTTCAATAGGCAATTGGAAGTAATAGAAAGTTTTGGAACAGGTGAATCACAATGGAAATCACCTTTTTGCAAGATTAACCTTGGAATAATGTATATGCTAAGGAAAAAACTGAATGAGCCATTATGAGAGAGAATGCAGGTGGACAATTAGGAGGTTCATATAATGGTTCTAGCACAAGGGCTTGGGGGCCTGAACTAGGATTGTGGTAATAGAAAGACAGAATAGGAAAAGATAGAAGGGTGAAAAAAGTTTCAAATTGAGAATGAACAAGTTAAGGGAATAAGCCAGAAAGTGAAACCAAAGACTGTTCTATTTCTGTGTGACTGGGAGAGTGATGATATCATTAACAGAAATAAGATAGTAAAGAGATAGTATTAGTCAGCATTTAGATTATTGTATTTCACAGCTTTGAAATTTGGTATCTCATGTATTTAGTTTTATTATAACTCTCCATTAATTAAACCATTTGATTAACTGGACACTCCATTCCTTAATCATGCCAGATACCAAAGAGCTTACTATATGCAGAGACTTTTCATATTGACACCAGCAAGAGATAGAGGGATGTTTATTCTGCAAAGAAACCAGTTAGCTCTTTGTTACTTTGTAGGACACCATTCTGGAACTCCAATATTGGTAAGTAAGGAGTTTGCCTGTGTCTTCTTTAGGTGCTAGATTTCTGGGGAATAAAGTATAATGGCTGAGAAAAATGAGCTTGAGTATCATTAAGTTTCTGAAGACTTTTCAGGCTGGTTGACTATTCCTGGGAACTTTGTTGAAGTTTGTGCTAAGTCTTTTCTGGGAGGATGGTGGGTGAATGGGTTGAAGATAATGAAAGGAAGCTCCATGATGAAGGCGTTCAGTGGATATGGAGAGATGTGTTCTCAGGTTCCTCTGTCTTTTTACAGCGACTCTGAGCCCTACTTCAAACAAGGGGACAACAGGATAGGAGGAAAATATTGGAAGGCTCAGTATATGGAATATACTGATGCAACTTTTACTCGAAGAAAGAGTTTCTCTGGGGCAGAAGCCCATCTTGGAATTCTTGGTACGGTAAAATCACCTCTCTTGTTCTGAACCAGGGGAAAGGTTTTAGCTGGGCCTCTGCATCTATAGAAAATGATTTTCCTTTCCATGCTCCTATTTATTTCTTTCTATCTCTTTTCATCCTCTTTCCCCTCCTCTTCTCAATATTTCTCAGGCCCAGTTATCAAGGCAGAAGTGGGTGATACCTTGTTAGTGACCTTTGCCAACAAAGCCGACAAGGTCTACAGCATTTTACCCCATGGTGTGATCTATGACAAGGCATCTGATGCAGCCCCAAACATAGATGGTAAGTCTTGGCTTGTGCCTGGAAAGAAAGCAGGATCTAGATGATGGAGCCAAGGACTTAGAGCTAGACAGACCTGATTCAAATCCTAGTTCTTTTACTTACCAGCTCTGTGAGCTAGAGAATTTATTTAAACTTTCTGAACCATATTCTTCATCATTATGAGTATTTGATGTCCACATCACAGGGCTTTGGGGACAGATGTAGATAATTCAGGACAGGGTCTGGTCCACAGTAGTAGGTTCTTAAGAAATGTTAATTCCTTTCCCTTTTCCTCAATAATGTGGTATACCTCAAAGTGAGCTATTTTCACAATCACTTCTACTTCTGTAAGGTGGGAAGCTTTTCTGCAGAAGGTTGCATGGGATTCTGTGGGTGACTGCTGAGGGGAAAATCTGATTCCAGTGTTTTGTTGACATCAAAATCTTAGACATGGTCTTTGCTCTGTATCTATCAACAGGTAATTCAAAATAAGTTATGTCCTTATTGTCATATACAGCCTCTCCTCATCATTTAATAGGTAGCGCAGACTTTCTCCATATAAGAAAAACAGCTTCTATTCATGATACTGCTCTTGGGAAACTCAAGGTCTCCTTGGTACCCTTCCCCATCACTGCAACAGACATCTTGGCTGCTATTCTAGTTTGCTAGCTGCCAGAATGCAATATAACAGAAATGGAACAGCTTTTTAATGCCTAAGAGTAACCTCCAGGATAACCTCTCGACTCTGTTTGGAATATCTCAGCCATTGACACTTATTTTGTCTCATTTCACTCTTCCCCCTTTTGGTCAAGAAGGTTTTCTCAATCCCTTGATCCTGAGTCTCAGCTCATTCTAGGGGTTTTCTCATTCCCTTGATGCTGAGTCTCAGCTCATTCCAGAATTTCTGTCCCACATTGCCAGAAAGGTCCACACCCCTGGGATTCATGTCCCACGTAGACAGGGGAAGGGTGGTGAGTTTGCTTGTTGTGTTGGCTAGAGAGAAGAGGCCACATCTGAGCAACAAAAGAGATTCTCTTGGGAGTGACTCTTAGGCCTAATTTTTTTTTAATTAATTAAAGAAAAAAAAGAAATTAACACAACATTTAGAAATTATTCCATTCTACATATGCAATCAGTAATTCTTAACATCATCACATAGATGCATGATCATCATTTCTTAGTACATTTGCATCGATTTAGGAAAAGAACTAGCAAAACAACAGAAAAAGATATAGAATGTTAATATAGAGAAAAAAATAAAAATAATAATAACAGTAAAAAAAAAGAAAAGAAAAAAAGACACAAACAAACAAACAGACAAACAAAAACACCCTATAGCTCAGATGCAGCTTCATTCAGTGTTTTAACATGATTACTTTACAATTAGGTATTATTGCGCTGTCCATTTTTTAGTTTTTGTATCTAGTCCTGTTGCACAGTCTGTATCCCTTCAGATCCAATTACCCATTATCTTAGCCTGTTTCTAACTCTTGCTGGTCTCTGTTACCAATGACATATTCCAAGTTTATTCTCGAATGTCGGTTCACATCAGTGAGACCATACAGGATTTGTCCTTTAGTTTTTGGCTAGATTCACTCAGCATAATGTTCTCTAGGTCTGTATTAGTTAGGGTTCTCTAGAGAAACAGAATCAACAGGGAACACTTGCAAATATAAAATTTATGAAAGTGTCTCACGTGACCGTAGGAACGCAGAGTCCAAAATCCACAGGGCAGGCTGCGAAGCTGATGACTCCAATGGATGGCATGGATGAACTCCACAGGAGAGGCTCACCAGCCAAAGCAGGAATGGAACCTGTCTCCTCTGAGTCCTCCTTAAAAGGCTTCCCATGATTGCATTTAGCATCACTAATTGCAGAAGACACTCCCCTTTGGCTGATTACAAATGGAATCAGCTGTGGATGTAGCAGACGTGATCATGACCCAATGCTATGAAATGTCCTCATTGCAACAGACAGGCCAGTGCTTGCCAAATCAGATAAACAGGTACCACAACTTGGCCAAGTTGACACCTGTCCCTAACCATGACAAGGTCCATCCATGTTATTACATGCTTCATAAGTTTATTCTGTCTTAAAGCTGCATAATATTCCATCGTATGTATATACCACAGTTTGTTTAGCCACTCGTCTGTTGATGGACATTTTGGCTGTTTCCATCTCTTTGCAATTGTAAATAATGCTGCTATAAACATTGGTGTGCAAATGTCCGTTTGTGTCTTTGCCCTTATGTCCTTTGAGTAGATACCTAGCAATGATATTGCTGGGTCATATGGCAATTCTATATTCAGTTTTTTGAGGAACCGCCAAACTGCCTTCCACAGTGGTTGCACCATTTGACATTCCCACCAACAGTGGATAAGTGTGCCTCTTTCTCTGCGTCCTCTCCAGCACTTGTCATTTTCTGTTTTGTTGATAATGGCCATTCTGGTGGGTGTGAGATGATATCTCATTGTGGTTTTGATTTGCATTTCTCTAATGGCCAGGGACATTGAGCATCTCTTCATGTGCCTTTTGGCCATTTGTATTTCCTCTTCTGAGAGGTGTCTGTTCAAGTCTTTTTCCCATTTTGTAATTGGGTTGGCTGTCTTTTTGTTGTTGAGTTGGACAATCTCTTTATAAATTCTGGATACTAGACCTTTATCTGATATGTCATTTCCAAATATTGTCTCCCATTGTGTAGGCTATCTTTCTACTTTCTTGATGAAGTTCTTTGATGCACAAAAGTGTTTAATTTTCAGGTGCTCCCATTTATTTCTTTCTTTCTTCAGTGCTCCTGCTTTAGGTTTAAGGTCCATAAAACTGCCTCCAATTGTAAGTTTCATAAGATATCTCCCAACATTTTCCTCTAACTGTTTTATGGTCTTAGACCTAATGTTTAGATCTTTGATCCATTTTGAGTTAACTTTTGTATAGGGTGTGAGATAGGGGTCTTCTTTCATTTTTTTGCATATGGATATCCAGTTCTCTAGGCACCATTTATTGAAGAGACTGCTCTGTCCCAGGTGAGTTGGCTTGACTGCCTTATCAAAGATCAAATGTCCATAGATGAGAGGGTCTATATCTGAGCACTCTGTTCGATTCCATTGGTCGATATATCTATCTTTATGCCAATACCATGCTGTTTTGACCACTGTGGCTTCATAATATGCCTTAAAGTCTGGCAGCGTGAGACCTCCAGCTTCGTTTTTTTTCCTCAAGATACTTTTAGGAATTCGGGGCACCCTGCCCTTCCAGATAAATTTGCTTATTGGTTTTTCTATTTCCGAAAAATAAGTTGTAGGGATTTTGATTGGTATTGCATTGAATCGGTAAATCAATTTAGGTAGGATTGACATCTTAACTATATTTAGTCTTCCAATCCATGAACACAGTATGCCCTTCCATCTATTTAGGTCTTCTGTGATTTCTTTTAACAGTTTTTTGTAGTTTTCTTTGTATAGGTTTTTTGTCTCTTTAGTTAAATTTATTCCTAGGTATTTTATTCTTTTAGTTGCAATTGTAAATGCGATTCATTTCTTGATTTCCCCCTCAGCTTGTTCATTACTAATGTATAGAAATGCTACAGATTTTTGAATGTTGATCTTGTAACCTGCTACATTGCTGTACTCATTTATTAGCTCTAGTAGTTTTGTTGTGGATTTTTCCAGGCTTTCGACGTACAGTATCATATCGTCTGCAAACAGTGATAGTTTTACTTCTTCCTTTCCAATTTTGATGCCTTGTATGTCTTTTTCTTGTCTAATTGCTCTGGCTAGAACCTCCAACACAATGTTGAATAATAGTGGTGATAATGGACATCCTTGTCTTGTTCCTGATCTTAGGGGGAAAGTTTTCAATTTTTCCCCATTGAGGATGATATTAGCTGTGGGTTTTTCATATATTCCCTCTATCATTTTAAGGAAGTTCCCTTGTATTCCTATCTTTTGAAGTGTTTTCAACAGGAAAGGATGTTGAATCTTGTCAAATGCCTTCTCTGCATCAATTGAGATGATCATGTGATTTTTCTGCTTTGATTTGTTGATGTGGTGTATTACATTAATTGATTTTCTTATGTGAACCATCCTTGCATACCTGGGATGAATCCTACTTGTTCATGATGTATAATTCTTTTAATGTGTTGTTGGATTCGATTTGTTAGAATTTTGTTGAGGATTTTTGCATCTATATTCATTAGAGAGATTGGCCTGTAGTTTTCTTTTTTTTGTAATATCTTTGCCTGGTTTTGGTATGAGGGTGATGTTGGCTTCATAGAATGAATTAGGTAGCTTTCCCTCCACTTCGATTTTTTTGAAGAGTTTGAGGAGAGTTGGTACTAATTCTTTCTGGAATGTTTGATAGAATTCACATGTGAAGCCGTTTGGTCTGGACTTTTCTTTTTAGGAAGCTTTTGAATGATTGATTCAATTTCTTTACTTGTGATTGGTTTGTTGAGGTCATCTATTTCAACTTTGAGTCAAAGTTGGTTGTTCATGCCTTTCCAGGAACCCGTCCATTTCATCTAAATTGTTGTATTTATTAGCATCAAGTTGTTCATAGTATCCTGTTATTACCTCCTTTATTTCTGTGAGGTCAGTGGTTATGTCTCCTCTTCCATTTCTGATCTTATTTATTTGCATCCTCTCTCTTTTTCTTTTTTTCAGTCTTGCTAAGGGCCCATCAATCTTATTGATTTTCTCATAGAACCAACTTCTGGTCTTATTGATTTTCTCTATTGTTTTCAATTTCATCTTTTTATGCTCTAATCTTTATTATTTCTTTCCTTTTGCTTGCTTTGGGGTTAGTTTGCTGTTCTTTCTCCAGGTCTTCCAAGTGGACAGTTAATTCCTGCATTTTTGCCTTTTCTTCTTTTCTGATATAGGCATTTAGAGCAATAAATTTCCCTCTTAGCACTGCCTTTGCTACGTCCCATAGGTTTTGATATGTTGTGTTTTCGTTTTCATTCGCCTCGAGGTATTTGCTAATTTCTCTTGCAATTTCTTCCTTGACCCACTCGTTGTTTAAGAGTGTGTTGTTGAGCCTCCACGTATTTGTGAATTTTCTGGCACTCTGCCTATTATTGATTTCCAACTTCATTCTTTTATGATCCGAGAAAGTGTTGTGTATGATTTCAATCTTTTTAAATTTGTTAAGACTTTCTTTGTGACCCAGCATATGGTCTATCTTTGAGAATGATTCATGAACACTTGAGAAAAAGGTGTATCCTGCTGTTGTGGGATGTAATGTCCTATAAATGTCTGTTAAGTCTAGCTCATTTATTGTAATATTCAGATTCTCTATTTCTTTATTGATCCTCTGTCTAGATGTTCTGTCCATTGATGAGAGTGGTGAATTGAAGTCTCCAACTATTATGGTATATGTATCTATTTCCCTTTTCAGTGTTTGCAGTGTATTCCTCACGTATTTTGGGGCATTCTGGTTCGGTGCATAAATATTTATGATTGTTATGTCTTCTTGTTGAATTGTTCCTTTTATTAGTATATAGTGTCCTTCTTTGTCTCTTTTAACTGTTTTACATTTGAAGTCTAATTTGTTGGATATTAGTATAGCCACTCCTGCTCTTTTCTGGTTGTTATTTGCATGAAATATCTTTCCCCAACCTTTCACTTTCAACCTATGTTTATCTTTGGGTCTAAGATGTGTTTCCTGTAGACAGCATAAAAAAAAGATCCTGTTTTTTAATCCATTCTGCCAATCTATATCTTTTGATTGGGAAATTCAGTCCATTAACATTTAGTGTTATTACTGTTTGGATAATATTTTCCTCTAACATTTTGCCTTTTGTATTATATATATCATATCTGATTTTCCTTCTTTCTACACTCTTCTCTATACCTCTCTCTTCTGTCTTTTTGTATCTGACTCTAGTGCTCCCTTTAGTATTTCTTGCAGAGCTGGTCTCTTGGTCACAAATTCTCTCAGTGACTTTTTGTCTGAAAATGTTTTGATTTCTCCCTCATTTTTGAAGGACAATTTTGCTGGATATAGAAGTCTTGGTTGGCAGTTTTTCTCTTTTAGTAATTTAAATATATTATCCCACTGTCTTCTAGCTTCCACGGTTTCTGCTGAGAAATCTACACATAGTCTTATTAGATTTCCCTTGTATGTGATGGATTGTTTTTCTCTTGCTGCTTTCAAGATCCTCTCTTTCTCTTTGACCTCTGACATTCTAACTAGTAAGTGCCTTGGAGGATGCCTATTTGGGTCTAATCTCTTTGGGGTGTGCTGCACTTCTTGGATCTGTAATTTTAGGTCTTTCATAAGAGTTGGGAAATTTTCAGTGATAATTTATTCCATTAGTTTTTCTCCTCCTTTTCCCTTCTCTTCTCCTTCTGGGACACCCACAACACGTATATTTGTGCGCTTCATATTGTCATTCAATTCCCTGATCCCCTGTTCGAATTTTTCCATTCTTTTCCCTATAGTTTCTGTTTCTTTTTGGAATTCAGATGTTCCATCCTCCAATTCACTAATTCTAGCTTCTGTCTCTTTAAATCTACCATTGTAGGTATCTATTGTTTTTTCCATCTTTTCTACTTTGTCCTTCACTCCCATAAGTTCTGTGATTTGTTTTTTCAGACTTTCTATTTCTTCTTTTTGTTCAGCCCATGTCTTCTTCATGTCCTCCCTCAATTTATCGATTTTGTTTTTGAAGAGGTTTTCCATTTCTGTTCGTATATTCAGCATTAGTTGTCTCAGTTCCTGTATCTCATTTGAACTATTGGTTTGTTCCTTTGACTGGGCCATATCTTCGATTTTCTGAGCGCGATCCATTGTCTTCTGCTGGCGTCTGGGCATTTAATCAGATTTCCCTGGGTGTGAGATCCAGCAGGTTGAAAGATTTTTCTGTGAAATCTCTGGGCTCCATTTTTCTTATCCTGCCCAGTAGGTCACGTTCGTGGTGGTCATCTGTCTGTGGGTCCCACCGGTAAAAGATGCTGTGGCTCCTTTAAGTTTGGAAAACTCTCGCTGTGTGTGTGTGGGGGGGTCGCCAGCCGAAGCGGCTTGGGGGAGTGCCAATCCAAATCTCACAGCCGGCCCAGGGATCCGTGCGTGGGGAGGGTTGCCAGCCTCCGCGGCTTGGGGGAGCGCCTGTCCAAATTTCCCAGCCGGCCCGGGGCGCCAAGCGTGGCGAGGGGGCCCCAGCCGCTGCGGCTAGGGGGAGTGCCTATCCACCATTCCCAGCCGGACCGGAAAGCCACGTGTTTGGAAGGGACCCCGGTTGCCATTCTCCGCGGCTTGGGGATCTCCGATCCAATTCTCCCAGCTGGTCTGGGGGGCCATGCGTGGGGGGGCAGCGCCAGCTGCCGCGGCTTGAGGGGACCGCCTGTCAAATTCTCCCAGCCGGCCCGGGAAGGAGGGAGGGAGGGACTCCGGCTGCCTGCCGTCCCGGCCCGGGGAAGCCCGCGCCCCTCGGCGATCTCACCGGAGCAGGTTCTCCCAGGCAGTCAGCTGTTCCAGAATGGGGTACTCTGTCTTCTTGGTGTCTGTCGTGGCTCCGGGAGCTGTTCTGTGTTGTTTCTACTTTCCTAGTAGCTGTTCTGGAGGAGGAACTAAGACCCGCGCGTCTTACTAAGCCGCCATCTTCTCTGGAAGTCTCTTAGGCCTAATTTTAAGTAGGCTTGACCTATCCTTTGTGGGGTTAAATTTCATATGAACAAACCCCAAGATTTGGGGCTCAGCCTATAGCTTTGGTTGTCTGCACTTGATTCTTGAATATCAAGAATTCAATTTGGGGAAGCTGAATTTTCCCCCTTTCTCACCATTCCCCAAAGGGGAATACTTTTTTATTCACTGGAACAACTTTTTAAAAGGGTAAGTTAATAAGTTACAAGTTTACAGTTCTAAGACCCAGAAAATGTACCAATTAAAACAAGTGTATAGAAATGTCCAATCTAAGGCATCTATGGAATGATACCTTGATTCAAGAAGTCTGATGAAGTTCAGGGTTTCTCTCTCAAAGTGAAAAGGCACATGGCAAACACAGTCACAGTTTCCCCCTCAGCTAGAAGGGCACATGGTAAGCAAGGCATCATCTGCTAGCTTCCCCACCTGGCTTCCTGTTTCATGAAGCTCCCTGGGAGGCATTTTTCTTCTTCATCTCCAAAGATCACTGGCTAATGGACTCTCTGCTTCTTTTGGCTACATCGTTCTGCTCTCTCAGAATCTCCTGGCTTTCTCTCTTGTTATTCTCTTTTATATGATTCCAGTAAAGTAATCAAGACCCGCCTGAAACAGGATGAGACGTCTCCACCTAATCCAGCCTAACAACCACTCTTGATTGAGTCACATCTCCAGGGAGATGATCTAGTCACAGTTTCAAACATACAGTACTGAATAAGGATAAGAAGAAACAGCTGCCTTTACAAAATGGGATTAAGATTAAAACATGGCTTTTCTAGGGTACATATATCCTTTCAAACTGGCACAGCTGCATAAGTTACTTCTTCATGCCCAAGTGTGAATCCAGACCAGGTTGAGAGCAGGCTTTGTGGTGATGATGAGGGGACAGAGGGGGAAGGAATGGATGTAGAATTCCCTCTCCCCTGGCCCATCCTCACCCTCTCTGATCCCTGTACCTGTGTATGCCCTCTTCTTTTTAGGTTAAAATGCTCAGAATGACTTTTTGTGTGTGTCTGCAGAAGGAAGGTCAGAGACAGTCAAAATGTTTATTTTCTATTTTTTAACTGAACAAATTTATTTGGCACCTTTTTGCAAAGTGTTGGACGTGATAGAACTCTAGCCTCAATCTAGTGGGAGAGATTCAGCACATTCATCTGGGAATACAGTGTGGAGGTTAAATGCACAATCTTTGAAATCAGATGCACCTGAGTTTCAACCCCCAGATTTGCCAGTTTTCAGCTTTTTATCCTTGAGCATTCACTTACCACCTCCAGCTTATAGTTATTTGGGTTGTTTACTAGTTCGCCTCCTAGATTGCAAACTCTCTAAAGACAGGGCTCTTGCTGAACTGGGGTTATCATCTGCATAGCCAAGTATAATATATTCCCAATAAAAGGCACTTAATGATATTTCATAAATTTGCATCTAATTGTTGAATGGACAACTATCACTCTGTTACTATTTGCCAACTGGATATCTGAATAAGAAATAATAGGCAACTGTGTTGGTTTACAAGCTGCTGAAATGCGATATGCAAGAACTGGAATGGCTTTTAAAAAGAAAAATTTAATAAGTTACAAGGTTACAGTTCTGAGCCTGTATAAATGTCCAAACTAATGCATCCAGGGAAGGATAATTTAATTCAAGAAAGGCCGATGGGTCAGGAACACCTCTGTCAGCTGGGTAGTCCCGTGGCTGGCATCTGCTTGTCCCTTGCTCCTGGGCGCCATTGCTTTCAGTCTCTGTCCCTGTACAGGTTCCTCATTTTGCTTCTCTGGGGCTGGCCTTCATCTTTTGGCTTCCCTTGGCTCTTTCCAGGTTCTGGCTTGCTTAACATTTCATGGTGACATCTGCTGGGCTCTAAGCATCCGTGTTTCTGTTTTCCAAGTATTGGCATCTGTGTCAGCTCTGCTCTGAAGTTTCTGTCAGCTTTGTCGTTTCTCTCTCCAAAATGTTTCTTCTTTTAAAGGAAAAGGATTCCAGTATACTAATCAAAACCTACCTGAAATGGGTGGAGTCACATCTGCATCTCTGTGGAGATAATCTAATCAGATGATTTCAATTTACAATACTGAATCAGGATTAAAAGAAATGGTTGCTTCCACAAGACAGAATCAGAATTAAATATGGCTTTTCTGGGGTACATAATACTTTCAGATCAGCACGGCAACCTATAAGGAAGATAATCCTTTGATTTAAATTTCTATCTCATAAAACAGCAGACTTTGGCAGTGGCCTCCTCTGGTAGGCTACACAAGAGAGAACTGTCCTTGGGCAAAATATGTCATCATCAGAAAGAGATACCCAGGCTGGATGACCTCATCTGACAAGTGTAATGTTCTTGGCTGTTATTTGAGTAACTGTTTTATTTATCTCCTCAGGATTTCTGAAACCAGGGGCACATGTAAAACCAGGTGAAGCTTTCACATATAGGTGGACAGTTCCTGAAAGTGTAAGCCCAGAAGCTGGTGATCCCCCCTGTCTGACTTATCTATACTTCTCTGCAGTTGAACCAATCAAGGACACCAGCTCTGGCCTTGTAGGGCCTTTGCTGGTCTGTAAAAAGGGAGTTCTCAATGCTAATGGGACACAGGTAAGCCATCAGATGTCAGCAAGTTCTTCTCAGGGTTGTATGTGGGAGAGGGCAGTAATATGGTTAGAGATTAGATAGTGATAATTACAAAAAACGATTTCTCCTCCTTCCTCTTGAAACTGGCTTCTACAGAGTGTGTTTGTTGTTCTTATTTCTGGTATTGTAAATTTAAGATACGAATTTCCAAAGTAAGAGATGATGCCCACCCAGAAACCCAGGAGTTCTGCTTGTTGTGGCTGTAATTCACTGGGCCTCATTCTTTTGCATGTTTTGATTCTGGAATCTTCTCAGATCTATACAGAATGATAATTGTGATCCTTTCCTTTAGGAGAGGATTTCTCAAACTTGCCTGCACATTAGAATCACCTGGACACCTTTTAAACATCTTTTATTCAGGTGCTCAGACTAATTAAATCAGAATCTCCATGTGATTCCAATGTTCAGCTAAAGTTGAAAACCAGGGCTCTAGACTAAGAGCCACTGTAAACTGGAAGTTAATGACCATGGCTGAAGGAACAAGAAAGCCATTGGAGGCCTGGATAGTTGCATTGGTTATTGTGGCAAAGCACAACATTTTAAGCTATGTCTACATGATATTAAATGCACTGATCTAAAGAGGAAAATCCAGTCATTTAACAATTTGGAATTACTTCACCAATCAGAAATAGCTATAAAATGTATTTAAATTGTTTATTTTATAGTGTTTGGTCTTATATGGATTCATTTCTAGCTTTAAAGGAATCACTAGATTTTAAAGACAGAGTATCTTGATTCAGTGTAGATTTTTGTGTCTCTGCATGAAAGGCCAATCCCAGAAGTGTCTATTGGAGGAACAAGGTTCCCCTGACCCTCTGAATGGACCCTCAACAATGGATATGTAGTAAGACTGAATATTTATACATATCTCACAGAGCAACAGTCATACAAGGCAAAGCAGAATGATTGTCCCTACTTTAAAGCTGAAGAAACTGAGACTCAGAGATATTGAGTGATATCCCGGGAAATATACTCAGTGTGTAGTAAAAGTGAGCAGTAGAACATAGGACTTTATATAACTTTGTCCTCTCTCCAACATAACTACTCTGCTTTTTGCCAGCTAAACCTCGCCCAAGGAGATTGAGTGCCAGAAAATATTTGTAAGTTAGCTCTGATTTTGTGCCATTAAATACTAACTTTGTTTGCTAGAAGCATCTTATAGACTGTGGGAGTTGTTGCCTGAGCTAAGTGCTGTTCAGGGTCGGTCCATGTACACAAAATTCATAAAAAAAAATTATAGTTATCTGAAACACTCTTACCTGGGATTTGGTTGAGAGAGATATTCATTTGGCTAGGTGAAACGTTATTTTCAATTCATGAAATATTTATTTAACCTTTAAGCAGTAGGAATAACATGAAAAGCCCTGAGGTTGGTATATTCATGGAAGAGCAAAAAGGCCAGTGTGGCTAGAGTGAGCTGAGGGCTGAGTACAAGGAGATGAAGTCAGAGGGAGAGATTGGGCTGATGCAACAAGCCTGACAACCGGAGTACCACCGAGTTAGAAAGGATTCTAATCAGGGACTGAGGAAGTCATATGAGAAGGGCAAGGATATACGGAGAAAGAAAAATTCCTCACACATGGAATAAATTCATCAGACTCATGCTCAGAATCCTGATTTGCAAAATAGCATGGTGAATCTATGACTGAGGTTGAAGGTGAAGCTATAAGAATTTCTCCAGGCTGCACTTGTTATGTATTTGTTTCTTTCTTCACCATAGAAAGGAATAGACAAGGAATTTTACCTACTCTTCACAGTCTTTGATGAGAATCTGAGCAGGTATCTTGATGAAAACATTCAGAAGTTTACCTGGCGTCCCTTCAGTGTTGACAAAGAAGACAAAGAGTTTGTGAATTCCAACCGAATGCATGGTATGAAAAATGACTTTCCCTCCTATAAATGAAAAGCTTAGTTGCATTTGAAGTGAAATATTTGGGAAATGTTTTAACTATCTTAATTTTGGTTTCCTGGCTATAAGTAAGTTATTTCTTGGGTCATTCATTTCTTCATCTTCACAAGTTGTGGTGCAACTTCCCTATCTCCCAGAGATATTTTGAAGCATAATTAACACTTTTTAAACTTTATTGGCCTTAGACGGAGCAAAACAAAATTTGAACTAGCAAAGATCACATTATATCACAAAAGGAGAAAATGTCTGAAAAAATGCCCACTCCTGGCTTCAGAATAACATCCAGTCTAATAATGCAGTGTGGTAATCAGAGATTATCATTATACAGCAAAATATCTCTTATCAAGTCGTATGATACAGCATTAAGTATTAATTTGTTAAATACTAACATGTTAAATACTAGCCTGCAGGAGTGTGTGGCTAACCCCATTCTTGCCTCAGGGCCGTTTCATGTGCTGTTCCCACTGCCTAGAAGGTTCTCTTCCCATGTTTTGTGCAGCTCACGCTCTTATTTCATTCAGTTCTCTATGCAGATGTCACCTGATCACTCCACCTGATATAATTCCTTCCACTCCGCTTTGCCCTCCATACAATTAAGGCATTCCTTAATTCTCCCTCTCAGTCTCTCTTATAGCAATTGCTACAATAGCAAACCACCTTGTAATTGGTGGCGACAAATTGGTGGATTCTAACTGGTCTTGGACACACTACTTAGATGGCAGAGGAATGTGCAAGAGTCCAAAATTAAATGCCTGCAAGAGTGGGTGGCCAACACAAGTGCTTAAAGCAAGGTGCTAAAGGTTAACAGGTGCTAAACTGCTTGTTTAGGACCAAGGATAATATCTATTAACTACATAGCCTTTTAAAAATTGTAGCTTTTAAAAAATAGCTCCCAGCTGCCCCTCCACCCCATCCCAAAAGTCAGAAAAAAAAACCCCAAGGTTCCTAGTGATGCACAGCAGCCGATCCACAGACTCCCATGGTCCTGGATGCTTCATACCAACGCAGCCCCTTGGACTGAGGAACAGAATGCATAGAGATGTTGCATTTTCAATATCTTCTACAAAAATTTTTGCTGTAACTGAATACTAAATTTGTTTCTGAGCTTCTTAGTAGCCAGTAAAAAAGGGAAACAAAGCTAAAAATGAGGAAACATAACAATTCCCTAGTAGAAAAGCTAAATTGTAAAAGTAATGGGTTATAAGAGAAGAGCTTACATAGAAAACATTAAATAACCCAATGGACCATGTCAAATCCGGTTTGGCAATGCAAGATTCATTTTCGTAGTTTTGGAAATGCACAATATATAATTTCTAAACTAAAATTCACGGAACATAAGATATCTCAATTCAAATTTCATGTTAATTATAAATTAAGATCTCTCTTTCTTGCATGGAGTTGGAGAAGGAAGAAAGCAACAATATGAAAGAAAAAGGGCTTCACATGGTACACAGTGCCTTGCGTTGTGCCTGCTACATAGTCAGAATTTAAAAGGTCTTTGTTGAATGAATATGTTAATGAATAAATGATCTAAGCAGAGAGGTTCTAAACAAGAATTAGATAAGAGAAGTTCTCTATCAGCTGCTGAGGACTAAGTTTATCAGCACCCTGATTTACACAGATACATGTTCAAAATTTTATGAGAAAGATTTAGATAATTTATTTTCAAAAGCATTATCAAAGCTTTTCTTTGGAAAGTGTTGAGTTCTTTTCTCTATAATTTGAAATATTCTCAGAAGCCCCAGGCCTTCTTGGAATTTCTATGAATAAGTCCAGATATTAGAGGAAATATGCCAAGCACCACAAGTTCTGCAGACATAGAATTAAAAAATAATTTTATTTGACAATGGGATTCTAATAGCAGTTATTCATGTGGAAAGAAAGATAGAGAAGGAGGAAGGGGGGAAGGGAAGGAGGAAATAGACAATCTTCATCTATATATGGGACATCAAGTATGAGACATAGCTATTTGCACCCGCACCTATTCCCTCGTGGCATTCATCCCCACAGGTCTAAATATGGTCTCTAAATGCTTCTCAAGCAGAGCTCCAGGTAGCCATTATCAATGGATTGGGGTTGATGCAAAAGATAAGAACTATTTGCTACTCAGGAGAAATAAAATTTTCATTATCTAAGAAATTATTATTCAAGGTCCCTTCAGTATTTGATTGGGGTAAGAGAGTATAAGTTATCATAAGGCAAAAATATTCACTCAAGAACTAACTTCTTATAAACATAGCTCTCCCCACCCCAGTCCCTTTCCACTTACACTAGTGCTCATCTCCACCCATCTTCCTCTCTCACTGCCAACATCTGACCAGATATGCAAATATAATGTCACTCAATTGCAAATCTTTCAAATGATGCAGGATCCATGAAATCAGTAAAGTGATATTGGATAAGTTCTAGAGTTCATTGCATAGCTATTGACAAGTGAAGATGTGGCAGAATCAAATGAATTAATAACCACAGGAGAGAGACCTAACTAGGGAGATGAGAAGATAGGAACTGCAAAAGAAACTGACTTTCATATCAAAGGTTTTAGAGAAGAGTATGAGGAAAATTGGTGAAATCCCACAGATACTGTTATAAGAATCATGATTAAAAAAAAAGTCAAGTGTGAAATGAAGGATATCACATATCACACCATCAAACAGTTTTGTCAGAAAAACTATACCAAAAAATAGTCTGATGTATTCATTTTTTGATTCTTAGAATTAATGCCTTTGCAATTATATGCTATTAAATATCTTTACAATTTAGTATAATTTCATTATTATCAATTTTGGTCTCCATTTTTTAATTGATTCACTGTATGACTTTTCCCAGAACTATTTATTCTCTGATAACAAGGTTCTTCCATAAATAGTCTGCACACTGGCAGCTCTTCACCCCACCCCACCCCCACATTTTTCACAAGATGATGTGCTTTCAGTATGTCTATATAATTAAAGTAGGCTCTGACTATCATTTTCCTTTCATTTAGCTATTAATGGCTATATGTATGGCAACCTGCCAGGCCTAAATATGTGCAAAAAGGATAGAGTTTCCTGGCATATGATTGGAATGGGCACTGACACCGACATGCATGGAGTGCATTTTCAAGGGAATACCATTCACCTACGAGGGACTCATCGCGACACCCTGGCCCTGTTTCCCCACATTGCCACAACAGCATTCATGCAGCCGGACCATGCAGGTAAACTTGGTGACCCCACCTCAGGTGGCCAAACTCCTATCTTGAGACGCATCCTCTTAGAGTTCTCCCCCAGGAGAAATTGACAGAATTTGAGTATTTCAGGGGAATATGGATAGAATCAGACAATCCTAACTATTTCACTTCAAGCATATAATGTAAAAGACAGAAGAAAAACATCTATAATAACAGCCACAAAGCAGAAATGGAAACCCTCTAAATGACCTTGTCACATAAATCCGAGGAGTATGCATTTAATTTCTTTCCAGGGACAATTCATCCCCAAGGAAGAGAATATTTTTTGTCCTCTTAGCACAAACATCATTCAGGTTACTACTCTGAAGCATGTACCATGCATGGACAGTGAGTGGATGCTTCCAAGTTATGGACATGCCCTGGTCTCCTTTCTCTAGACAGCAGTACTGGCTCTTGTTGAGTCATCTGGGGGCATCACAATTCTCTACTCATACTGTTGTTCCTCAGAGGGCAAGCTGCATTGGGTATAGAGTCTGAGGAGGGCCCAGTAAACTGCCACTACTGAATCCTCTTCTCTTAAAAATTCCCAAGCTCATTGGATAATCAGGCCATTTTAAAAATAAAAGATACAAAGTAGTACATGGGAACATATGCTAAATGCCAAGTGCAAAGTGAGGAGAGCAAGTGCTATGACATTCAACATGTTTTCCCAGCCCACCTTTTTCATCAGGTTTAATAAGAAACCAGTCTGATACCCAAATGAGTACTTGACCACTTTTGTCTCCTCTACTGATGGATGTTCAACTTCTTTATTCCAAATTGGAGCTGCAGTTTAGATACCTTTCAGTGTCATCAGTGAAGGAGGCTTGAGTTTCATAATCTTTGCCTAAGAACTAGTTAAGACTAGGAGTTCTGTAATCTTTGCCTTATAATCTTGTCTTAGTATTCAACCTCTGTACATTGCAATAGTTAATCAATTATGAATCATCCAATCCAAGGGATACCTTGAGCACATTGTTTTTTTAAAAAATAGATTAAAACACACACACACATACACACACACACACAACAAAGCAGAGAGTAAGTTGCAACCGGTCAAATAGTTTGAATCCGTAGAAAGGGGCACTAAAAGCTAGAGCCACCTGGGATAATTTTAGAGATTTGGCTATTTATTCTATTCGCTTGACCTTACTCTTGTGCTCTTCAGACTTCTAAAGAGCTTCCATGTCAATGTTTTGAATTTATGTTTTGTGGTGTGCATAAATCTGTGGATGCTTTAAAACTTGGTCCTTTTACCAATTCTTGTCCTTTATCTATAAGCCATGAAGAGCACCTAAAAAGTAGATGGGTATCCACTGTACCAATGCTTTTTGCTCATCCTGAAAGGGGTTAGAAGACACAGTTAATGAAGGTTAATAAGAAGCATACTAAGAGTCTATGAGGAGAAAGGCAGAATCACTGATTCACTAATTTCATTGGGAGTTAATATCTCCCAATAATTATTGTTTTATAGTATTTAATGGTAAGTTTAAGTAAGATGTGTCTACCTGATGTCAAGGCATCTAGAAAATTCAGTTTTAAATATTATGTAATTATCAGTCATACTTGAATGTTGGTACTATGCAGAGAAATCTACTGGCTTGTTGGTTATTTTTTCTTTTCTGTTTTCTTCTGGTGTAGTGTAGACTTACCATTGCGACCTCCTCTGCTCAGGGGCTTAAAGAGTAATACATTTAACTTTAATAATAATAATACCTTACAGGGGTATTGTACTTTATATTTAAAAAAATTCTTTAGGGCAAAAGGCACAACTTCAGAAATGTGGTCTAATTTAAATTTTGCCTAGAATCTTAATCTAATTACTTATTTTTAAACTAGGATGCGTATCGGCAATTTTCCAGGAATGACTATTCTCTAATAGGTGTGAACAGTAGGGAAAACCCAGGGTAATCATTCCATGGTAGCAACATTATAAGTTTTATTTTCTATTGCAAATGAATTTCAGATAGTATTTTATTTTTTCAGAGGTAAATATATTCAAAATAATATATTCTCCTTGAGGTCTAATTTTTAAATACTATAAAAATTGACATTAAAAAAATCCACCTTGCTGGTTATTTATTTTAGAATAAAATATGTAGGTTTGCTAAAAGCAAATTGCAAAAAATCAAACATTGCACAATGCCAAGCCATTTCTTTTTCAGGTATTTTCAGGGTATTTTGTTCCACTCTGCACCACTTCAACAGAGGCATGAATCAGATATATGAAGTCAACAGCTGTGGCAACAAAGACCCTTCTGAGCAACCCTACGGGATGATAAGAACCTTTTACATCGCCGCTGAAGAGGTAGAATGGGATTATGCCCCTAACAAAAACTGGGAGTTCGAAAAGCATCACTTGGACTCAGGAGGGGAAAGGTACCGCAGGCGAAGTCGCCAAGTCTCTTTGGTGGGATGGCACGTGCTCTGTACGCGTTTCTCAAATGTGGAGACCTAAAACTGCCCTGGTTTTGAATGCACCCCTGTAGTTTTAGGGCCCCCCACCCCCATCTGCTAGTAGATGCTTGACTCGACTGTGTGGCTGTCTAGCAAATGTGCCTTTGAGTGAGCAGATAGAATGAATAGATTTGGAGAGAGAGGCAGGTCTTACGGTGATAATGGGACCGGACAAACAAAAGTACCCAGAAGGAAGCAGAGATTGTGTATAGATCCAGGGTGAGAAGATGGGCTAGTGTAGATTGAGGACCCCAGGGAGTGGGGACTGAGGAGATGGCCTGACAGAGCGCTGATCCAAGATGGGAGCAACTGAGGTGTGGGGAGGAGGCTTTCCTTGGGAGAGATCCCTGAATTGGATGGGAAGAACTGGGCCGAATACCCAGAAAATCTGCAAGACCTTGAAAATGTAGCCAGTCAGGACTGCATGCAAGTAGAATCAGAGCCATGCCCAAGTTTCTGCCACCTAAGCCTGAGACTGTGGGACAACCAAGCTCCCCAGGGAGCATGGGGATAAAGCAGACCCTTTCCCTCAACTTTACAACAACTTGATGTGTGGGTATGATTGTCCCAATAGATAGAGGAAGAGACTCAGGTGCAGAGAATTAAGTTACCCAACTAGTCATTCGCAGAGCTGGAACTGAACATAGATCTTTTTTTTTTTCAAATATTTTTATTGATAAATCTTCACATGCATATATTTCATACATGGTGTACAATCAGTGGCTCACAATATCATCACATAGTTGTGATGATATTCATTCCCATGGTCATTTTTTAGAATATTTGCATCAATCCAAAAAAAGAAAAAAGAGAAAACTCATATATACCATATCCCTTACCCTCCCTCTCATTAAATACTAGTATTTCCATCTACCAATTTATTTTACCCTTATCGCCCCTATTATTTATTTATTATCTATATGTTTTTTACTCATCTGTCCATACCCTGGATAAAAGACACATCAGACGCAAGCTTTTCATAATCACACAGGCACATTGTAAAAGTTATATCTTTATACAATCGTCTTCAAGAATCAAGGCTACTGGAACACAGCTCAACAGTTTCAGGAACTTCCCTCCAGCCACTCCAATACACCATAAACTAAAAAGGGATATCTATATAATGCATAAGAATACCTTCCAGGATAAACCTCTCAACTCTGTTTGAAATCTCTCAGACACTGAAACTTTATTTTGTCTCATTTCTCTCTTCCTCCTTTTGGTCAAGAAGGCTTTCTCAATCACTTGATGCCAGGTCCTGGCTAATCCCAAAAGTCTGTCCCACATTGCCAGGGTAATTTATACCCCTGGGAGTTGTGTCCCACATAGGGGGGAAGGCAGTGAGTTCACCTGCCAAGTTGACTTAGAAAGAGGCTGTATCTGAGCAACAAAAGAGGATCTTTGGGGATGATTCTTAGGTCTAATTTTAAGTAGGCTTAGCCTATCCTTTGCAGAAATAAATTTCTTAGGGACAACCCCCAGGATCGAGGGCTCTGCCTATTGATTTGGTTGTCCACACTGCTTGTGAAAATACCAGAAATTCTCCAAATGGGGAAGATGAATATTTCCTCCTTTCTTCCAAGTCCCCCAAGGGGACTTTGCAAATACTTCTTTATTGACTGCTCAAGTTACTCTGGAATATATCGGGGCATCACACTAACCTGGACAAACCAACAAGATCTCATGCTCTGTTCAAAATTCCACGTACTTATGGTGTTTAACTAAACTGACCATACAAGTTAAATTAGGTAACATGCTACTCCAAATATAAATTTTTCACAAATAAATATCTCTCTGTTTGATCTCACACAGAGGTTGAAGTTTTAAAGTATGGATGATATCATCCATATGATATTACCTTGTATTCTGATCTACCCCAGTCCTAGCCAGATCAGCATCATTTATATTTTTAGTTGAAATCTGATCCCTTATTCAACTTTTTAAACAGTTTCTATATGGGCTAGTGCTGACTTTCATAGCTTCAGAGCTCTAACTCTGACCTGAAGTTTCTGGGAATGACCAGGTTATATATAAACAGCTCGGTATCTCAGAATTTAAAAATATCAGTTACAACTCCTGAATATATATGACTGCTGTAAGCACTTACAGTCTAGGACCCTTTACAATAGGCCCCAACCTGATACCCCATGCTCTCGACTTCAGTTCACCGAGTTTTTATATTATAGTTAGTCTATATGATTGAGGCATGATAATATTTATCTTTTTGTTCCTGACATTTTATTCAACATACTATCCTTAAGGTTCATATACCTAGTTGCATGCCTCACAGCTTCATTCCTTCTTGCTTCTGCTCAGTAATCCATTGCATATATGCACCACAGTTCCCCCCTCCACTTCTCAGTTGTAACTTTGGCCACCTCCATCCATTGTGAATCGTGAATACTGCCCCTATAAACACCAGTGTGCAAATGTCCATTTGTTTCCCCTGTCTCAGTTCCTTCAGGTATATGCCTAGCAAAGGGGTTGCAGGATCATATGGCAACCCCACCCCTAGCCTCCTGTGGAACCACCACACTGCCCTCCAAGGGGCTGCACCTCTTAGCTTCCCTACCAACAGTGAATAGGTACATCTCTTTCTCCCCATTTTCTCTAGCACTTGTTTCTCTCTCAATATAGATCTTTTGACAACAAATCTGTGCTCTCTGCACTGTGCCATATTGCTTTTCCTACCTCAGTTCCTCTTTGTTCTTTATTACTAGACCCTCATCCCTGCCTGCCACACTTTCCTTCTTCTATTCCTCTGCTCACGCCTTATACTAATCCTCTGTGGCTATACCACACACAAATCCTGTGCATGTCAAATGCTCTTGACACTAAACAGATCTGTTTCCTTTTTTGCTTGATGACCTGTTTTGATGGCTCACATTCCTGGAAAAAGAGAATTTATAGTGCCCCCTCGTGGATAAAGTTTTAAAAACTCTTCATTTTGTAAATATTTGCCTCAAGGACAGGACAATTTAAAATTCATTCTATTATTCACCAATCCATTTGTTAAACGACACATCTCTGTCCTGCGAAACAAGTGTTGCCTTTACACTCTAATGACTGATGCTAGTGCAGTGAAAAATAGTAACACCAATCTGGCTCTTTCTAAAATAATTATTTCACTAAAAGGCGGCATAACTAAAGAAATAATTGTAAAATAATTTTGTGATATATACAATCTTTCTCCATGAATAGTGGTGTGTAAGAAATATACTCCTCATTATTTTCTTGGAATTC
Source organism: Tamandua tetradactyla (assembly GCF_023851605.1). NCBI lineage: Eukaryota > Metazoa > Chordata > Mammalia > Pilosa > Myrmecophagidae > Tamandua > Tamandua tetradactyla. The sequence goes on along the minus strand of NC_135334.1, from coordinate 48,861,437 downwards.
AATTTAATTTCTGTTTTAAGTCCCTATCAGCATCAATCTTCTAGGACTCTCTGTCCAAGAAGTATCTTAGAGAGGTGGATGGTGAAGCAGGGAAAAAGGGGGAGAATACACTATGTTCCCACCCTGCCCCCTGCCACTCTGGATATTGTACAGAAGTAAATAAAAACAGAGGGGAATGCGGATGTGTTCATATGTTTAAAGTATAATAAATCCTGTAAGTAGAAAGTTCAGAATTGAAATGACCAGTACCTCCAGTAGCATGTCTGTAGCACTTCTGTAGATAGGAGCCCAGGGACAATTGCCCCTTTGTACCTTGCTGCTGTGCCTCTGCTTTGCCCCAAGGCCATGACATGTTGGTTTTCAAACCACATCTTGGTACTGGTTATTCCTGAGACATTTATTTCCCGGCAGCACAGACCCTAAGCCCTATCTTTGAGGCCTGGGAATCTTTCTCTGGAGCTTTATAAGAAGACCTCAGTCTCCTAGAATGGCAACAAATGGGATCATGAGAACAATTCCAGAGAGGAGTTTGTGCAATGGAAGGGAACTTTAAAGTTAAGTTACTATAGATAAATAAAGTTTTACTCTTAGTTCTCCTGAGCTTGTGAACTGATATTCATGTACTATAACTATCCAGCATTCATGACAATAACTGGCATCTACTGAGCACCCAGCACATCAGGCATTTTGCTAGGGTTTTTGCAAACTTTATCTGATACAATTCTTATAACATACTTGACCCAATCAATCGACTTTTGCCCAGCATTTGCATGGCATCCTAGGGAGATGATATAGAGCGAGCACTTCCATAGTGCTTAATACATGCCTGCCACAGTGCTTTACAGATATTCATTATTTAATTCTTACAACACTCCTGTGCAGTAGATGTATTATCATCACCCCATTCTGCAGAGGAGAGCAGCTGGGAAACAATAGTGGGGCTCCAGAGACTCTGCTCCTCACCGTCACACACATTACTTGGATTCCTAGGAAGTAAAAGTAGAAGAAAAGTTCTTTTCCCTTGGAAAGCATACAGTCTAGGGTAGAAGGTATATATGCATTTACAAATATTTATTAAGTACCTACTGTGTATTAGATATTATGCAAGGTGCTGATGGAACGGTGTGGAGGAGAGACAAGGTCCTTTCCCACACCTAAATCATGGTCCATGAGGAAGGCATTAGACCAAGTGTTTAGTGTGGTAAGTGCTATGACAGGGGAAGTACAGGTGAGGGAGCTCATGATAGGATCATACACTCCTTTTGGGGAGGAAAGGTGGCAAGAGGGTAGATAGTCAGGGAAAGGGAAAACCTCCAGGAGGAAATAGTCTGTCAGCTGAGAAAGGAAGAGTAGTCCATTTGAAGAGGAGGGAAGAGTGTTCTTGGCAGAGGGACCCTCAGGTGGGAAGGCTTGAAGGTGAGGTATAGTGCATCATGTTCAAGGAAGTGCATGTTTGGAATGACCAAAGTATAGAATATATGGGCCACAGTGATGGAACGAGGACAGGGAGGATGGCAAAGACATACAGTGAAGGAGCTTGAGAGTCAAATTGAGGAGTTTGGCAGTGGGAAGCCATAAAAAGGTTTTCACAAGGACTGATTCAGTTGAATCTATAGTTTAGGATCATTCTGTATGCAGTGTGCCAAATAGATGGAAGGAGATAGTACAAGGTGGTGGGGAGAAAGATTAGGAACAATTCCAGGGAGTTCAAATAAGTGATGTAGGTGACTTAGATTAGAGTGTAGGCAATTTAATGGAGGGAAATAGAGAGATGTGAGACATACTATATTTAGGAAATTAAATTGATGAGACTTGGTGATAAATTAAATATGCATGTACATATTCTATATTAATATATAAGTATATATACAATACATAGCTTACAGGCTTTCTTCAGACCTTTTAATGTAGAAAAAGATAAATTACTGAATGATACACATGAAAAAATTGGAATGCATTCCAGTTGGTGGAGAGTGTGTATGTATGTGTATGTGCATGTTTGTGAGGTTAGTTAGTCTCAAGAAGAGAAGTGCCACTTCAAGGGGCCCTTGGGAGTCTTTAAGGTTGGCCCTAATAGGAGTTTTAGAGCCTAGCTTCCAAGTGGAGGACCTGGGTCCACACTGGGCTACCTACATTCGAACCCTCTGGGGAGCTTTAAAATGCAGATTCCTGTATCCCACTCCCAGAGAGGCTCACCAGAAGCAGAAGGTCAGTTGTCCAGGGAGAGTCTGTCACAGGCAGATCTGAGAAGCAGTGTTCCAGATTACCCCCAAATCACCTATCAGGACCCAAAGTTTTTCTACCTGGTAACTATTTTAATTTCTTATGCTTCTGATTTCTAGACATGGAGATATATTTATGAACCACACTGAAAACTGGATTGGTTCTCAGTACAAGAAGGTGGTTTACAGGGAATACACCAATGGGGAATTTGTGGAGATTAAAGCACGGCCCCCACAAGAGCAGCACTTGGAACTCCTGGGTAAGGCACAGATTTCAGCACACACACACACACACACACATGTCCTATTAGACTGGGGCCTGAGAAGGGATGGAAGGAGCAAAGTAGCCTGACTGCATTTATCTAGGAATCTGATGACGAAATGATGATGAAAGCAGAAATTTTCCTGCTTTCCCTTTATCTGGAGCATACCATGTGTACCGCTCACACCAAATAATAGTTATAATAAGACTCCCAGATAACATACAAAAGGAATTCATATGATCAGAGCAGTCTTAACTGGGATCTGTCACCCTGAAGTTCCTTTCCTATCCCTCTGCTGAGCCAGGAAATTTTAATTTGATTAAAATTAAACCATAGGCAGGGTGCTTGCATAACTTCTTTAAGGTCCTTGTATCCATGCACTGTTTCATAACAATGTACATAAAGATAATTATGAAGAAAGAGAAACCCCTTCCACAAGAAGGGTACCAAGGGCCAAAGTTCTGGTTTCAGTTCTGGAGGCTCTGATTCAGGGCCTCCTAAGAAGCAGCCAGGCCTGTCTGCAGCCTCTGGTCTGTCTGATACCCCGAGGTCCTGACCAGGTGACAAACAGGCTCTTCCTGCTTTCCTCCTGCCCTAGTCTTCACAGGGGAATAACCATTATGAGGATAAAATCTTAAGGCAAAGGACTAATCTAGTGACCTTTGAAAGCCTTTCAAACATTTAATAGCACAAGATGACTTATCTAGTTGTATGGTTTTACACGGTGCTTTTTAATATTAAAATAAGACAACTTCTAGTTTTATAATTATTAACTGTCCCATCCACCCTCCCCCCACACATCTACCACCTATTAACATTGGCATATGTGCTTGATTGTCTCAACAAATAAGCCAGTCCCGATGGGAACATTCATTTAAGTGGTAAATGTGTGTGACAAAATTCTGAAGAAAAGGTACAGGTCCTGTCAGGGGATTTGGGCTGTCTCCCAAAGAGCCCTGGTTAGAGTTTCTTCAGTAAAATGACACAAACAGGGTGGGCAATCTGGCTCAGCCGGCAGAGTTCTTGCCTGCCATGCCAAAGACCCGGGTTCGATTCCCGGTGCCTGCTCATACAAAAAAAAAAAAAGGGGGGTAAAAATGACACAAACAGGATGACTTCATCAAAGGCAAGCTCAGCAGTGCAGTAACCAGGGAATCCTGAGACTCATCCCTCATTTTCAGCAGCTCGAGAGACATAGCCTAGTGACATTGCTCGAAGGCCACACAGCAGGCATTCCTGGGTCATTATACCCCATAACCCATCTTGCTGTTAATCAGAAGATATTCTCCCTAACTTACCAGTATGGCAAGACATGAGCAACTAAGTTGGTAATAAGTATACAAATAGTTATTTTAATATATGCATATATGCACATCTGTCTATAATTATTTTACCATTAAGAATATGAACAGAATTCTTTTCTAGTTTTATCATATTTTTAAAACAAGTCCTTTTCAGAAAACTGCTGATTCATGCTTAATATTTCCTTCTGAAGATAATAGTCTGATAAATTTTAGATACATTTATGCATGTAATGTCCTTCTCCCAAAAGTAATTAACATCATGGTTTGAATAACTGAAGAATGGAAGGATATGACCTGCCCACCGACTCTGAATGTATCTCCCTATGAATGTAGAATTCACCAAATGCCTGAGAGAGAAACTCATGGATCAGATCTGACATGGTTCCAAAATGGGTACCACTCCTCACCTTCCTGGAAATGGTGCCTGGGGCAAACAGTGTCTGTGCCACAGAGTGAGCACCACGTATTGAGAGGCACTGGGGATGGGCAAGGGCGACCCCATAAGTTTTGCTGGTACTGGCCCTCTCCAGGAGGGAAGGGCTGCTTCTGTGGAAGCCACTGAAGAACACCTGTCTCCTTAAGGAATCCAAATATTGAGGAGTAGCATTAGACATGTAATGAAATCAATTTTGATCATGAATCAATCAATAAATGTTTTTAGGTCACTCTTGCCTTTCCAAACCCTTTTATGTACATTATTTCATTGAATCCTCATGATTATTATGTCCTCTATCAGAAAATGAGCAACTTAAGTATTACTGTTTACACACAGGTGGTTACAAATGAAAGTCACCACATGAAGATATGACTTTTCTTGGATATTATCTCTCAGTAGTGATAAAAATTTAAGCATTTATTTTGTACTTACTGTGTTTCTATGTGGTGAACTAAGCTCTTTACATACCTTCTCTTATTTAATCCTCACCATAACCTTATGAGAAAGGTACTATTATTAAATCCACTTATAGTTCAGGAAATTAAAACCCAGGTTATGTGACTGGTCCAAAGTCCCTCTATAAGTGAGAGAGGTAAAATTTGAATCCAGGTTGTCTGATTGACAAACACTACATGATATTACATGCTATACAATAGTGCCCCAAGTACACTAAGAAAGATGCTAACTTCTACTTTATTTTATTTTGGCAAATACTAACTGCATTTAAATTAGGTAATTGTTGAAAAGAGCAACAATAATGCACCTAGGCCTGTGTTTTTCCTTTAGGTCCAATGATACACGCGGAGGTGGGTGACTCCATCCTGATCATATTTAAGAACAAAGCCACACGGCCCTACTCCATCTCCGCCCACGGCGTGGAGAACATGGATAGTGGGAAACAGCTCCAAGTGCCCATCACAAAGCCAGGTGAGTTACACCAAAGGGCTGCATCACTCCCCGTACAGGAGGATTCTCGATTCAATGACCAACTGTTTATGGAGTTTCTAGGGCTCAGGGACCTTAAAGAGTAGTAAGATAAAATAACTAACAGATATTGAGAGTGCCAGTTGCTGTACTTTATATCTTAAATCTCATTTTATCCTTGTAACAGCCTAGTAAGGGAAACACTAACATTTCATTCAATCTGATACCATTGACTATAATATATGCCATTATTTTATCTGTTATTAAAGAAAAGAAATCATATGCCAATTAAATCTTGATTTGCCACGGATTGAACAATGCATCCTGATTTCAGATACGTTAAAATGTGAAAAAATGTGTATCCTATAATTGATGAAATATGGTATTATCTCCATTTAACAGATGACTACATTAAGTCACAGAGGGGTAAATAAATTGACCAGGTCATACCTTACTAATGGTGGAACCCAAGTTCATTTGAAGTCAGAACCTGAGCTCTTAACTATACATTTCTCACAAGAGGCTTTAAATGAGTTTGGTAAAAAGACAAAAAGCAGAACAAAACAAAAAACAACAACACACACACACATACTACAAGATGAATCATTTCAACAGCAATGCGATTTATACATGATGAAGTTCTAAGTGGTAAAGAATTTCAGGAATATTCCTGGGAGTGTTTTTAAAATTTTCAGAGAGCGAAAATTGATGAATTCTGATTGATTAATTAGAAGCATTGGAGAAAGGAGTAATTACAGGAGGCTTTATAAAGGAGGTAAAACTCCAGTTGGGTTTAAAAAACTTAATGGAGAAAAGATCTCACAATTTGAGGGGCTTCCCATTACATTTGAACAGTTGAAGTATGTTTGTAATGAATGTCAAGAGCCACTGAAGCTATTATGAAGCTGATAGCAATTACAAGGGAGTTATATTCAATTTTACCTCTTTTTTAAATTGACCGTATGATACTTAGCACTATAATAATTACAGTAAGGGTCATATAAACTTAATTTAAGAAAAAAAGATGCTCAAAAGGAAGAGAAGAAAACAATCAAATGCATCACCAGAGTAAGTTACAAAGTACCTATACAAGTATGGAGGTGGGAGAAGGAAAATCTTCACTGACTAAATTCCAACTTCTATCACTCCCACCCCCAGTATCAGAAGGCTATGCTACTTCAAGAAAATCTTATGAACATCCTAAATGTCAGTAGGGGAATAATTAAGGAGAATTTGGAATATCCTTATAGTAGGATCTTATGCAGCTATTAAAGTATATTTTAAAAGGTTTTTAATGTACATGGGAAAGAATTATGGTATCATGTTCAGCAAAATACATGTGTAGAAAAGAGGCTAAAAGAGAAATGAGTCAAAATGTTAATAATGGTCATATCTTTGGTGTGGTGCTTTGGGTGGCAGTTAGAATGGCAGTTAGGGTGTGTTCTAGTTTGTTAGCTGCCAGAATGCAATATACCAGAAATAGAATGGTTTTTTAAAAAAGGGGGAATTGAATAAGTTACAAGTTTACAGTTCTAAGGTCATGAAAATGTCCCTATTAAAGCAAGTCTATAGAAATGTCCAATCTAAGGCATCCAGGGAAAGATACTTTGATTCAAGAAGGCTGATGAAGTTCAGGGTTTCTCTCTTAAGTGGAAAGGCACATGGCAAAGCTTCCTCTTCAGGCCTTTTGCTTCACGAAGCTCCCCCAGGGCCATTCTCCTTCATCTCCAAAGGTTGCTGGCTGGTGGATTCTGCTTCATAGCTGTCATCATTCTGTCTCCTTCTTCGCTCTCTCAGAATCGCCAAAGGTCGCTGGCTGATGGACTCTGGTTCTCTCGGTCATGTGTCTCTGCTCGGCTCTACTGTGGCTTTCTCGTCATTCTCAAAAGGCATTCTCTCCAAAAATGTCTCCTCTTTTATAGGATCCCCATAAACTAATCAAGACCCATATAGAATGGGTGGAGACACACCTCCATCTAATTGAATTTAACACCTACAATTGATTGAGTCACATCTCTGTGGAGATAACCCAGTCAAGTTTCCAACCTACAGTACTGAATAAGGATTAGAAGAAATAATTGCCCCCATAAGATTGATTAGGATTAAAACATGGCTTTTCTAGGGTACATAAATCCTTTCAAACTGACACAGGGTGATACTCTTCTATTTCACATTTTTTTGTCCTTTCTGCATTTTCTACAATGAATGTCTTGTTTTGATAAAGAGGAAGAATACTTAAAATTTAGGCAAAAAAGAAAAAAATTATTCTTTTTTGATTGTTGAAAAACAATTACAGAGGGAGGAATAAAGACACAAATCAGTCATTGGAGGTAGCTCTGGTAGGACTATGGGCAAGCTGGGGTGACTTCCCCCTCACTGGGTGCTATGTTTGATGGTGAAGATTGGCAAGGATCATGGCCCTTCAATGCCGACTGGTCTTTCAAGAGTCCTTGATGTGAGGGCCAAGGGGGCAGGAAGGAGAATAGACTAGAATGTGGCTATGGAGCATTTTTTCATACTAGGGCTCAGAGGGAAAGAGTCCCCATAAGGTTTGGGAGACCCAGAGATTAAGGGTAGGAATAGAAATCAACTTTGGGTAGGAAGTCCAAGAAAATTAGAGGAGAAATTTATCTGCGCATGCATAAGGAGAGCAAACTAGAATCACAATTGTCCTCTGTCAATATTCCTTTTTTTTTATTTCCTCTTTTTTTTTATTATTCAATAACTCAACAAATACCTGCTAAGCATATTTATGTTCAGAGCTGGGCTGACTTTTGGGGTGAACAGTGGATCATCCCAACATCAAAAACATCACCCCTAGAGCCACATACATTAGGCAGTTAAATATCAGCTGTTTATCTTGCAATTAACAACACATAGAAGTTTAATGAAACTTAATGGAAACTAGAGGTAAAGTTATAGCACTAACCTGTTGATATATTCACAAAAATGGAGCTAAGTTATATATAAGCATTACTTTCGTTTGCTTTGTGACTCATATTCAACTGTAGGTTGTTCATCCTCATGGGGTGGGAATGGGCCCTAGATATTATCAAATGAGATAATGATTTAAATGTGGCTTGTATTTGGACTTTACATCATGGCTATCTTGATATGTAGATGCCTCCTCTGAGCCAGGCTCTGGGTCAGAGGATATGCATACATTTATTATTATATATCTAAGGACTAACATTTATTGACTGTCTTCTGGGTGAGGCACTACCCCAGTTCCTTTAATTTCATTATGTCATTTAATCCTCACAACAATCTGAAAACTAAGAGGACTAACGCACTTTACAGGCAATGAGACTAAAGGTCAATGAAATTAAATAACTTTTCGTATGTTGGAGCATTAGAAGTAGTCGGGCTGAGATTTGAACTCTCTCTGATTCTCCCTAGTTCTATCTGAATCTTACTTGCCTGCCTATTAGAATCATCTAAAAAGATTTTTTTTTTCTAATACTAAGATGCCTGGGTCCCAGACCCCAGATACTCTTATTTAGTTGGTCTGGGGTATGGCCTGAGCAGTGAGTTTATAGTGCGCCCCAGGTTGTAGCTCATGGTGAATAAAGTCGGTGTGCTCAAGGACAGCTCTGGGTAGGGTGATAGAAAATTTGGGGAGAAAAAACAGTGAGCTATAAAATCAGTCTTCATTTCTCAAATACACACCAGTTGGCAAACTAGAGGGAAGACTAGGGACCAAAATGAAAAATCTGTCATTTTGAAGCAATAGAAAATAAAAAAGTGAGTTGAATGGGAATTTCTAATGAATGGATAATTCTCTCCAAGAGTAAATATGGACCAAAATATATAAAGACCTGTTTTAATTTCTTCAGGTAAATCATCTCAAACAGAGGTAACACTGGTATATTTTATTTTCTCTCATTTATTTCAGGAGAAGTAAAAACATACAGATGGAATATCCCTAAAAGGTCAGGCCCAGGGCCCTCTGACCCAAATTGTATTCCATGGGTGTACTATTCAACAGCAAACTTTGTGAAGGTAAGATGGAGAGAACCAAAGTGCTGAAAGTAATATGGCTTTAAGTTAACTATTTAAATCATTACAACTTGGGTGTATATGTATGTGACAAGATATAATGATTTTAAACAGGTGTCTCAACAGGCCCATTGGCCAAATCCAGTCATACACATTCATTTACACTGTCTGTGATTGACTTGAGTAGCTGCAACAGACAACGTGGCCCACAAAATAAAAAATATTTACTATCTAGCCCTTTACAGAAAAAGTTTGCTGACCCTTGATTTAAAATATGGGGGAGTAGGGAAGCTCAGTGTTTTAATTACCAAGTTTAGAATTTGCAAGATAGTTTGAAGCAAAAAGAGGATATGTAAATAGATAACAATAAAATAAATGTATTTTTAATATAATGTTTAACATGTTTTGGGATGTGTGAAATCTATTAATTTAAAAAATGTTAGCACTATTACCAGGATCTGGAAAAGAAAGCACATTCTACCCGTAGTAACTGAAGCTATAAAACTATTTGAATGATATAAATAGGCTAACTTCATTTAGAGATAAAAGGTAAACATTAATACTGAAGTTGAGTCAGATGTACATATGTGAAACAACTACAGTCATTAATTATGTGCCATGAACCAAAGTTCAAACTAAAGTAATATGCGATATAAAATGTGAACATAGGCTATTACGAAAAAAACAGTGAAGGATTATCTTAACTTTCATTTTAGATGTGAACGTCCTTGAGTTATAACAGACAGTGTGAGAGTTTAGAAGATAGATATAATTGACACGAAAAAATAAACTTAAAAAAACTTTACATCTTGGAATTACAGGAAAAACATCTGTTTATTCAGTCATGCAGTTCAACAAATATTTGAGTACTACAAGTATTTGAGTATGCTACAAAGTACTACAAAGACTGCACATATTCTTGTCTTGAAGAAGCTTAAAACTGTAGGGAAAATAAAGCATGTCAAAACACAAACAACTCTGAATCTGATGTGTTCCATAGGAGTGGTGGGGTATCCAAGTTACTATAGGGGGTGAGAGCATTATAAGGAAAGCTGAAGATCAGAAAGAAGAAGGTACATTTGAGAAATGCTGAATTTGGCTATTATATTGGGCACAAAAGGAGTGCAATGAGAGCTTAAGCTAGAAAAGTTTGTTTGGAAGAGTGGACAGGACTTGTCAAGGATTTGTACTTTATTCTGTAGGCCACGGAAAATCACTGAGGACTTTTAGATGTGGGAGTGATGAGATTAATCTGATGATGGACAGCAGAATGGGCCAGAGGTAGGATCAGCCAGAGACAAGGGAGGAACCAATTTCTAGTGCAGGGTAAGGTATTAAAATCTTGTGCTAGTATGGTGGCAGATGGAATGGAAAGGAAGTCAAAGAGTAGAGATGCATTGTGAAGGAAAAAAAAAGTAGGGTTTGACAACAAACTGCATGAGAGAGCAGATGAAGAAGAAGGAATTAAACACTGAAATAAAGTTTTCTGACATAAATGACAGGGTATATGATAATGTTATGAACAGAAATAGAAAAATAGGAGGAAATGATTTGAGAGGACTAATAAATTCTATTTTGGACATGTTTAGTAGATTGAAGTATTGCAGGAAGCATACCCAGGTGGAACATCCAAGTAGGCAATTAGGAATGTGGGTATTTTCCCTCAAGAGAGAGCTCAGGACTCAAAAGACTTGACTTGAAGGTCATCCGTGGTCCCCTATCATTTACTAATAACCCTGTTCACGTTTTCTCATAGAAAGGGGGTATGTATATAGTTATAAATATAGTCTCACCTGAAAGCAAACAGGAAATTAAAAATAAGCATTCATTTATTCAACAAATATTTTTTGAATACCTTCTATGTGCTAGACATTGTGCTAGGCTCTGAAGACTCAGGGATGAACAAGAGGCACAGTCTTAGCCCTCAAGGTGCTCACCTGTAGTAAATTTTTAGGTACACCCTTAAATTTTCATAAAGATACCTGATTTTTCATGGATTCTCAGTACTTATATTCACAGTCAATAGTCAATAGTCTTTTACAATGATTTTTGTATACGCACTCAATCTATATTATGAAATTATTTAAAGGCTCTTCTAATTTGGTTTCTTTTTCTTTCAGGATACATATAGTGGTTTGCTGGGTCCTCTGATTACATGCAGAGAAGGGGTGTTGAATGAAAAGGGAAGAAGAAGTGATGTTGATTATGAATTTGCTCTCTTATTTTTGGTATTTAATGAGAATGAATCCTGGTATCTGGATGATAATATTAAGAAGTATCTCAATAAAGATCCACGAGATTTTAAGCACACTGATGATTTCGAGGAGAGCAACAAAATGCATGGTATATCAGGGGTTTAGAATGAAGACCATTGTTGAGATGAGCTCAGAAAAATTCCTATAACTGGAGGCCCCCAGTCTCCTTCTCTAAGACTTTTCCCATACCCAGGGGCACCTGAACTGAAGAAAGTCCTCTAAAGTTTTCCTTCAGAGTGAGCCAGCCCAGCCTGATCTGGCAGCAAGGTTACTGAATCTTTGGACTAACTGTTTAGGAACCTCTATCACTGAAGGGTGGAATCCCTAAACTAGAAGACTCTGAAGTAATTTTTTAAATGAATTATCATTTGGTGGCATATTTCTGTAAGAACAGACCATAACTTCTATTTGGTCACTTTTAAGGTCCTGGTTTAATTGTCTCCAGGACGGGAAACACCATTAACCGAATTTCTCTTTTAATGAGTTTATGTTATTTAATTCTATATAATTTAATTTTTTTTTCTTGTATGAGTAATGTGTTCTAATTGAAGCAGCCACACTATTTCACCAAGGTCTCCTTTTGACCATGAGTGCACAGAAAGATAGGCTTTGCCCAAGGTCATAAAGCGAGCTCACTGTTAAATTAGATTAAAATATACTAGCTTACTTCCAGTTCATCTATCCTTTCCTCTACCAATTTTGCTTCCCACTCCCAAAAGTTTGTTACTGTCCTTTACTTCTAATGAATGTCACTCGACATAATTTGTTATTTGGCTGTACCATAATGCACAAAATAAAAGGTCAGTAGAAAGAGAAAGAGTGGGAGTCACCACCAAACCTTGCTTTAGTCATTGTTAAAATTTATGGGCTCAGCCCAGGTGAAACTCTCCTTTTGGAGATTCAGTCAGGCCTAGGAATTTACTCCAAACTAGTACTCAGAAAGTGAGCTATTAAGCAAGTAGTTTCTAATTCATTCAGGTTTGATTTATAGATGCTTGATTCCTTGTTGTTTAGTCTGCTCATCTGTGGAATGGCCTAAGTCTGGCTACCTTACACATGAGTTTGTAATCTGCTTCATTAAGAGATATGCTGCATAAACAAACAAATGAAGAGACAAACACTGCCACCTAAGATGTATCTTTTAAAAATAAACTATTTCACTTTTCTGGCTCTTTTTGGTATAAGGATTTCTTAGTAATTTGAATTGGGGGTCTAGGATGGTTGAAACATTAGTAAATATGAGTGAGATTGTTACACATTTATCAAGCTGATGAAAATATTGATGACCTAAAGTTGTTCTTGAACCGATTTCTAAAAACTAATGAGTGCCTTCTCACTAATCAAAGGCTACTTTATTTTTACTTTCTTAGCTATTAATGGAAAGATTTTTGGGAATCTCCATGGCCTCATAATGAATGAAGATTCAATGACAAACTGGTATTTGTTAGGAATAGGAAGCGAGATAGACATACATACCATCCATTATCATGCTGAGAGCTTTCTTTTCAAAGTAAGTATAAAGAAAATGCTTTGGGGAAGACTTTTTTAATAACTCATAGTTTCAATGTATGTCCAACATGGAAAAAGAGGGTTGCTTACCAATAATACTTGTGAAGGGTGGTGGTTCATATTGGAGAATGGAACTGAATGATGTAATTATACCCTTCCCATGATAGATATTTCTTAATATGTATATGTATTTTATTGTACTTGTAAAAGTTCTCTGAGCCTCACATGAGAGTTGTTATAATTTATATGAGAATATCCCGACTGCCCTGGATTATCCTGTTACATGTACTCGAAAGTAGTCAGAGTATTTGTTCCCATTTCCTGACCCTTCCTTTTTCCTTTCCCTTTCCTCCCCCATCCCCTAACCCCACCCCCCCTTTTTTTTCTGTGTTGTTAACTAACAGAATAGCCCTGTTCAGTAAAGAAGATATTTCTACCTCTGGCTTAGGCTCCAAAACTTTGTCTTGACCCTTGCCCTAGTGAGCTGGGCTGGACCGTGTGTGACCTTCTGCCTATCTAGCATCAAGCTGTACAATATGGGTGGTACTGGCTGTCCAGCTATACACCTGGGAAGCTGTTTAAGAAACAGATATGCTGAATCATAATCTTTAGAGATAAGGTCAAAATAGTCTCTTTGCAGGTTACCAACGCCATCTATAAAGAAGTAGAATAGAAAAGAATAATCACATCTAATCTGTGGGGAAAACCTGCATTGGCCCTTTTCCAACTATAAAAGAATAAACTAACAAATAAAACCTCTAATATCCTCTTCCCTCTGTCTATTTATTCAACATCAGTTTAGGACACCTGTGCATGCCTGTGATGATTAGGAAGCTTCATGTTTTAAATGGCTATGTTGTTTTTCAGAATATGACTTTTTCAAACCACATTTAAGAAGTTATATTTAAATTGAAAAAATATATAATTATTTAAAAGTTTATGTATGTAATTATATAAACTTCTTAAAAATTAAGGTATTATTCACAGAATAAAATTCCCTTGATTTAGTGTAAAGTTCTGCAAGTTTTGACAAATGCATACATTGTTGTAATGACCGCCAATAAAATTATATTTTCATCACACCCCCCCCAAATTGTCCTGTGCTCCCTTTAAAGTCAACCACTTTCTGTTTTATATGTCTATGGCTTTGCCTTCTCTAGAATGTCATAATAGTGGAATCATACAATACGTAGCATTTTGGCTTGTTTCAGTTATTATAAGGCATTTGAATTTCATGTTTTGTGTATTAGTATTTTGTTTCTTTCGATTGTTGAGTGATATTCCATTTTATGAATATATTGTAGTTTATTTATTCCTCCACTGGGGGCATCTGGGTTGTTCCCAGTTTGGGGCTATGACAAATAAATTCACAATAAACATTTGAATACATGTTTTTGTGAGAACATAAGCTTTCATTGATTTAGAGAAAATACCTAATAGTGGGATGCTGGGACATGTGGTGAGGGTATGTTTAACTGTTTAAGAAACTATTTTCCAAGGAGGCAGTACCATTTTGCATTCCTACCAGAAATAGATGACAGTTCCAGTTTTCCCATATCCACATCAACCTTTGGTATTGTCCATTTTTATTTTACTTTAATATTTTTTAGCCATTCTATTAAGTCATATCTCATTGTTCTTTATTTGTACTTTTTAATGGCTTAATGATATTGAACATCTTTTCGGGTGCTTATTTATTGCCTGCCATCTATAAGTCTTCTTTGGTAAAGTGTCCAAATTTTGTGCCCATTTTTTTAACTGGGTGCTTTGTTACCTTATTGTTGACTTTGAGGACTTGATATATTCTGTATACAAAACCTTTATCAGCTATGTAATCTGCAAATATTTGCTCCCAGTCTGTGGGTTATCTTTTCATTCTCTTAACAGTGTGTTTCCAAGAGAGGAAGTTCTTAATTTTGTAGAAGTTCAATTTATCATATTTTTCTTTTATAGATCATGCTTTTAGTGTTATATTGGAGAACTTTACCTAATTCGGGGTCACAAAGACTTTCTTCTATGTTTTCTTGTAAAAATGTTATCTTTTTAGATTTTATATTTAGATCTCTGATCCATTTTAAGTCAGTGTTCATGTACGGTCCAGTGTATGGATTATGGTTCATTTTTTTACATCTGGACATCCGATTGTTCCATCACCATTCACTGAAAGGACTGTCCTTCTCCCCATTAAACTGCCAGTGCACTTTGGTCAAAATCAATAGCCCATATGTGTGTGGTGTCTTTTTCTGGGCTTTCATTGATCAATATACCTTTCCTTTCTTGAATACCACACTGTATCGATTACTTTAGTGTTACAGTAAGTTTTGAAATTAGGTGGTGATTGTTTAAGCTATTCTGTATATTTGCGTTCCTATAGAAATTTTAGAAACAGCTATTGATTTCTATTAAAAAAAAATCCTGCTGCAATTTAGATTGGAATTGCATTGACTCTATAGTGGTTTGGGGATAATTGCTATCTTAACAATATTGAGTCTTCCAATCCATGAACATACTTATCTCTCCAATTATTCAGATCTTCTTTGATTTCTTTTATCAGTGTTTTATAGTTTTCAGCGTACAGGGCTTGCATATATTTTGTTAGATTCATACCTAAGTATATCGTGGGTTTTGGTGAATGTGTAAATGGTCTTGTTTTTATTTGAATTTCTAGTTGTTCATTGTCAGAACATAGAGCTATCATTGGTTTTTGTATATTAACTTCGTGTCCTTGGTAAACTCACTTTAGTTTTTATAGCTTTTTTGTAGGATTTGGTAGGATTGTCTACACAGACAATCACATTACTATGGATAGAGATGGTTTTCTTTCTTTCTTTTCAATCTGTATAACTTTAATGTCTTTTCTGGCCTTTTTGCACTAGCTAGGAATACCAATATAATGTTGAAATGAGTAGTGAAAATGGACAGCTTTGATTTATATAAACTTTAGAGGGTAGACATTCAGTCATTCACCATTGAATATAAAATTTTCTGTTGACTTTTTTATACATTGCATTACCAGGTTGAGGAAGTGTCCTTCTATTCTTAGTGTGGTGAGGGTTTTAATCATGAACAGATGTTGAATTCTATCAAATGTTTTTTTCTGCATCGATTGAGATGATAATGATTTTTCTTTGATAGTCTATCGATTTTCTTTAGTCTGTGGTGAATTACATTGATGCATTGTCAAATGTTAAACCAGCTTTCCATCCTTGGATAACCTTAATTGGTCATAATGCATTATTCTTTTTATATATTATTGAATTTGACTTACTCATATTTTGTTCAGGTTTTTTTTTTTTGCATCTATGTTCATAAGATATATTGTTCTGTAGCTTGCTTATGTCTTTGTCTGGTTTTGTTATCAAGGTTATGCTGGCCTAATTAAATGATTTGGAAGCATTTTCTCTACTTTTATTTTCTGAAACAGTTTGTGTAGAATTGCTATGATTTCTTCCTTAATGTTTTGTAGAATTCACCAATGAAACCACCTGGACCTGGGGTTTAATTTGTTGGAAGTTTTTTTAAAAAAATATAGTTTCAATGTCTTTAGTAGTCATAGGGCTATTCAGCTTATGTGTTTCTTCTTGAGTGACTTTTAACAGTCTGTGTCTTTTATGGAATTTGTCCGTGCCTTCTCAGTTATAGTATTGTTGTCCATAGTATTCCTTTTAATTGTCATATGCTTTAGTGATATTCCCACCGTTCATTCCTGATGTTTTTAGTTGGTGTATTTTTCTTTTTTTTTCTAGGTCAGGCTGTCAAGAGATTTGTATTATTTTCTATTGCTGAATAACAAATTACCCCAAATTATAGTAGACTAAAGCAACAAACATGCATTAACTCATAGTTTCTATTAGTCAGGAATCTAGGATCAGTTTAGTTGGATGGTTTTGATTCAAAATCTCTCATGAGGCTAAATCAAGATGTCAGCTGGGATATTTCAAAACTGCAGTGGTCAAAACAGCGTGGTACTAGCACATGAAAAGATACTCAACTTCACTGGCTATTAAGGAGATGCAAATCAAAATCACAATGAGATATCATCTCACATCCACTAGAATGTTCATTATAAGAAAAAACAGAAAATGACAAGTGCTGGAGAAGATTTGAAGAAAGAGGTACACTTATCCACTGTGGTGGGAATGAAAAATGGTGCAACTGCTCTGGAAAATAGCTTGGTGGTTCCTCAGGAAGCTAAGTATAGAATTGCCATATGACCCAGCAACCCCATTACTAGGTATTTTTCAGAGGAACTGAAGACAAGAGCACAAATAGACATCTACACACTGATGTTTACAGCGGCATTATTTATGATTGCCAAGAGATGGAAAAGTCCCAATGTCCATCAACAGATGAGTGGCTATCAAGCTGTGATATATACATACAATGGAATATTATACAGCTGTAAGATAGAATAGTCATGAAGCATGTAACAACGTGGATGAATCTTGACATTATGCTGAGTGAAATTAGCCATAAACAAAAGGACAAAAACTGTATGGTCTCACTGCTACAAACTAATATTAATGAGTGAACTTTGAGAATTAAAGTTAAGAACACAGGTTATCTGGAGACAGAAAGAGGGTAGAGATTAGGCATTTGGTGGTGAAGGGGTAGAGACTGTCCACCAGGACTGACTGTAAAAATTCAGAAATGGATAGCACAATACTATCTGATGGTAGCACAATAATGTAAGTACACTGAATGAAGCTGAATATGAATATGGTTGAGGGAGAAGGGCTTGGGAAGCCTTCTTTCATGTCTTTCAGCATGAAAGACAGAGGATAAAGACTGAGATAGTATAACTTGGGAACGCCCAGAGTGGACAATGATGGTGATTAAATGTGCAAATATAAAAATGTTTTTGCATGAAGGAGAACAAATGAATGTCAACATTGCAAGGTGTTGAAAATGGGATGGTATACAGGAAAAAATAGAATCAATGCAAGCTAGTGTCTATAGTGAACAGTTACATTGTAATATGCTTCCAGTGAATGTAACAAAGGCATTATGCCAAAACTAAATGTCAACAAGTGGGGGATACAGGGGGAGGGCTGTGGGATTCTTTGCGAAGAAAAGGAAATGTCTGTATATAGATTATGGTGGCAAAAGTATGGCCATGCAATTATACCAAGACCTATTGATTTTTTACTTAGGTTGGATTGTATAGTGTACGAATAAAACTGTTTAAAAATTACCAGAGAGAAGCAAGTGCTAGAGAAAATGTGGAGAAAGAGATGTACCTATTCACCTTTGGTAGGGAAGCTGAGGTGCAGCCCTGGAGGGCAGTGTGGTGGTTCCACAGGAGGCTAGGGGTGGGGTGCCATATGATCCTGAAACCCCTTTAGAACTGAGCGTAGGGACACGAATGGACATTTGCACACTGGAGGCAGTGTTTGTGATTCACAATGAATGGTGGGGGCCTAAGGGTGCAACGACTGAGAAATAGAAGGTGAAACTGTGGTGTATACATGTAATAGACTACTAAGCAGATACAAGAAGGAATGAAGTTGTGAGACATGTAACTAGGTGAATGAACCTTAAGGACAGTATGTTGAAACAAATGTCAGAAACAAAAAGACAAATATTATCATGCCTCACTCTTATGGACTAACTATAATATCAAATTCAGAGAACTGAAGTCGGGAACATGGGTTATTAGGTTGGGGCCTATTGTAAAGGATCCTAGATTGTAAGTTCTTACAGAAGTCACATCTATTCTGTAGTTGTAACTTATTTTTAAAATCTGAGTTACTGAGCTATTTGTGTATAACCTGATTGTTCCCTGGAATTTCACGTATTTATATGACACCTAAGAGTTGGAGCTCTGAAGCTATGAAAGTCAGAATTACCCCATATAGCAACTGTTAAAAAAGTTTAAAAAAGCATTAGACTTTGACTAGATATGAATGAAGCTGATCTGGATAGGACTATAGAGCAGAACACAGGGTAAAGGATGATGTCCATATTTTAAATCCTCAACTTCTTTGTGAGACCAAAGGAAAAGATGTTTATTTTGTGCAAAATTTTTATTTTAAGTAGGACATTATCTAATTTAATTTATATAGTCACTTTATTCAAACACCATAATTGCGTGAACTCTTGAACAGGGTATGGGACCTTGTTGGTTTGTTCATGTTAGTGTGATGGCCTGATACATCCCAGAGTAATTTAACCAGAGAATAAAAAAGTATATACAGAGTCCCCTTGGGGAACTTGGGAGAAAGAAGAAAATATTAAACTTCCCCATCTGGGGAACTCCTGATATTCTCAAAAGCATTGGGGATAATCAATTCAATAGGCCGAACCCCCAATTTGGGTTTCACCCCTATGAAACTTATTCCTGAAAAGGAGAATTTCAGCCTACTTATAATTATACCTAACAGTCACCCCCAGGGAGCCTCTTTTGTTGCTCAGGTGTGGGCTTTCTCTCTAAGCCAACTCGGCAGGTGAACTCATTGCCCTCCCCCCTATGTGGGACAGGACTCCCAAATGAGCAGAGACCTAGCATCATGAGATCGAGAAAGCCTTCTTGACCAAAAAGGGGAAGAGAGAAATGAGACAAAATAAAGTTTTAGTGGCTGAAAGATTTCAGAATCGAGAGTTATCCTGGAGGTTATTCTCATGCATTTATATAGATATCCGTTTTTAGTTTATGGTGTATTGGAGTGACTAGAGGGAAGTACCTGAAACTACTGAACTGTATTCCAGTAGCCTTGATTCTTGAAGACAATTATATAACTATATAGCTTTTATAATGTGAGCATGTGATTGTGAAAACCTTGTGTATGATGCTCCTTTATCCAGGGAA
This sequence comes from Tamandua tetradactyla, assembly GCF_023851605.1. Classification (NCBI taxonomy): domain Eukaryota; kingdom Metazoa; phylum Chordata; class Mammalia; order Pilosa; family Myrmecophagidae; genus Tamandua; species Tamandua tetradactyla. The sequence continues at coordinate 48,841,717 of NC_135334.1, read as the reverse complement.
TGGATAGATGAGTTAAAAAAAATAAGGACAAAAATATTAATAAATAATAGGGGGAGATAAGGGATAAAAAAATGGGTAGCAATACTAGTGGTCAATGAGAGGGAGGGACAGGGGGTATGGAATGTATAAGATTTTTATTTTTATTTCTTTTTCTGGAGTTATGCAAATGACCTTAAAATGATCATGGTGATAAATACACGACTATGTGATGATAATGTGAGGCATTGGTTGTGTACTTTGAATGGACTGTACTGTGTGTGAAGATATCTCAATAAAAATATTTTTTAATAAGACACATACACAAAGATATCAGCTGGGGGTACAGTCATCAGAGATGTGACTGGGGCTAGAAAATCTGCATCTAAGCACACTCATATGGCTGCCAAGTGGAGGCTTCAGCTCTTCGCCGTGTGGGTGCACCATGGGAACTAGTTTCATTGAGAGAGTGAAAGAGAGAGTGAGAGGGCACGCACACCTAAGACAGAAGCCAGAGTCTTTTATAACCTATTCATGGAAATGACATGCTGTCACTTCTGCCATATGCTATTGGCCACACAAACCTACCCTAATAAAGTATGGGAGGGGCCTCCACAAAAGTTATTAATACCAGGGGGCTGGGATCATTGGAGGTCATCTTGGAAGGTGGCTACCACAAGTCTATAAATTTTATTGATCTGTTTAAAGAACTAGCTTTTGGTGTTTGATTTAGCTCTATTGTGTTTCTATTCTGAATTTGATTGATTTCTGCTCTTAAGCTTTATTATTTCCTTCCTTCTGCTTGTTGTGGGCTTATTTGCTCTTCTTTTTCTTCTTGTTGTATCTACACAAAGAAAGCCCCGGGCTATGTTTTTTGTTTCCCGCAGACAGACAGAGCTTACCGAGAGGATGTATATGATCTTTTTCCTGGGACGTTCCAAACCATTGAACTATTTGCAGATCATCCAGGGACATGGCTGCTACACTGTCATGTGTCTGACCATATTCATGCTGGCATGGAGACAACCTACACAGTCCTCCGGAACATAGGTACTATTGTCTATATGTGTTGCCAGATGATATAGCACAAGGTTTCCTGTAGACCCTGAAAACAGGAGGCATGAGAACATCCAGTTACAGTCTCGGAGTTCAGAGTCAAGTAAGAGAGACATATGTAAATATGTAGACTTAATAGAGTAGGACATATGCCATAATACAGGGCAGAGCACAGGGTTCAGTAGCAGCATTTGGAGGAAATGGTTAACTGTTTGGGGATATGAGCCAAGATTTCAGAAAGGTTGTGATGCTTGAACTGGATCTATTAATGGATGAGCAGAAGCTTGATGGGTAGATGGGGTAGGAAAAGCATGAGCACTTGTATGAAGCAACATAGTGAGAATCCAGGAAAAACTCACAGATAATGGCGGGATGAAGTCCTCATTGGTGAAATGGAAAAAAACTCCCAAAGCAGCACATATCACAAAAATACTCTGTTCTGTTGTTTGTAAAACCATCAATTTACCTTCTTTGTCCAGACAACAGGATTCCTTACTCCACGAAGTCTTATGAAGAAGCATCCCCCCCACCTACGGTGCCTTCCAACGGTAATGATACCCTCTCCCACATCCAAAACGTAAATTCATAAAGATTTTGCTTCTTAGAATAAGGCAGAAGCTTGATACCTCACTTTTCTTTTCATAGGAGAACCTGGCAAGGAGAAGCTCTATTTCTTTGGCAAGACTCTAGGTCCCAGAGGAGCCAAGGTGGCCTTGGTTATCCTTTTTATCATCGGATTTCTCCTACTGATAGCCACAGTTGTTCTCTCTCTCAGACTCCACTCTGCAAGGAAGAAGATGTCATACCAGGAGGTCCAGTCTTGCGCACTCCCCACCGATGCTCTGTGAATCATCTGGTCTCCTTCAAGCAGGAAGGTGTGAGGTTCCACATCTGGACAGATGGCTGCCAACAGGGAAATTGGACCAACAGGCAATGTTCACCAAGGAAGGTTGACACTATATGCTGGGTCAGGCTTCTGATCCTCTGGAACATAATCCAAAGCAATTTGCTTTTATTTATATTTTTTAAAATAAGCTATAAATAATCCTCAGGTATGAAATGCAGAAAAAAAGGAGAATTTTCATGATTCAGAAATGCCAACTCTGTTCTCTGAATGAATTCACTGAGTGAGGAGATCCTCTGAAAGATATCTTTGTTTTACATTTTTCATAATTCATATATTGAGCAGTGCTTCCTCAGCTAACTGTAAAAGTTTCTAGATGGACAACTTTAAAAAGACTTAAAGCACTTAGATATCTAACTAGAATAGTACTAATTTTTCAGCACTGTTATGTAAGAAGCCGCCCTTAGTTGTTCCAGGGAAAATAAGTTTCTGAGGAACTCATAAAAAAAACTAAGTTAAGATTTGCTGATAGAATTTGACTAAATGAATATTTTGGAAGCTTCAATCAGCTCTCCTGACCTTTCCCCCTTTTATTTATAAATAGCCTGTGCACTGTTTGCTAAAAAAGGTAAAGTTATAAGCATTTTCTTAAACTTGCTGCTGTTTTTCTGCAACCCTGTAATGATACTTCAAATGTTTACAACTCACTTCATGTTATATGTTTTTATATAATGTTTCTGTGGCAATGTTTGCATTTTCAAAAGTCAACTAAAGAATTTCTATTTATATTTCAGAATCCTGGAATATTGGAATCTGTGAAATAGCAGGCTAGATTCTCTCACTTTCAATCAAGGACTTCCCTGAAAGTTCAGTGGGAGCATCTGAGGGGAGAGGGTAACTTTGCAGGAGACGTGTCTAGGCTTGAATCTTGAATCCGATTTTTTCATTAAGTTAGGGGGATCTTTCTACATCTTCATCTTCTATGAAATAAAAACAGTCTTATATGAGAAACACCAAGAGGAATTCATCAACGCAGCTGAGTTTGGGTTGGGTGGAGAAAGGATCTCACAAAATCCTAGATTTCATGCCTCTTAAAACATGGCCCTTTACTGGAGGAGGAAAAAAAAGGGAACGGAAAGGCATAGAGAAGAGGGATATCTAGAAAAAGAAGTTTCCCAAATAGCAATTTTTTTAAACCATGAAATCATCTTAAAGATAAGTATTAGTTTTCAAGACTCAAATGCAAAAATAAATTATTAATTTATTACCAGGCAAACCATACTCTGTTCTACATGCCTTAACCTTAGGTATAAGATTGATAAAAGCAACATTGTTTATTACTAGACTGAGAAATTGCTCTTAGCTCAGGCCAAGAAATCCTCTGCCATGCCAGGTGGGTGGGATGTTCACACATCTGCATTGGCAGTGGGTCATTTGAATGTCCCGGTGAACAAGTAGGACCTAATAAATATACTGGTGAAGGGTCTTTCATACTTTCTCATCTTCATTTTGGTGATGGAAAAGGGTATTTGATAGATACTTTAGGGGAAAAGGTTATTTGATAAAAGCTTTAGTGTCACTTAAAACAGTATGTGAATGCTAATAGTTGGGCCCATAGGTTGCTTGAATGCTGTATCTAACAAGGCACCTAAAGGATTTTAGATTCTAGTCTGTTAACCACTAGCAATGTAGTATGTGCTTTACAGTTTTCATGCATGTTTTCGACTGCATAATTACATAATAATTATGACAAATGCCTTCTTTATAACCTACCTGTAGTAACACAATAAATTGTTTAGTTACAGTTATAAGCTTTTTCCTTTCATTTAGTTTATTTTTTGTAATGAAAACAAAACCACAAAGTCAGTTGATTATACCCTTTCTCTGTTTAATAAACTTTCCCATATTATCAGACAGCTATTTGTATGGTTTCTTTCACTCAAGACTACTTATCACTAAACCTGGAAGGTGGGGGCTAGTAAAAAGACAATTATTTTTTAGATATTTAGCAAGTACCCCAGTAACACTTGCTAGAGGAAATGCCATAAAATAATAGTATATCTCCACAAATAATATGACAATTCAAACATTATTAGTCTATCTCTAGACATCTGCTCTCTCTGACAGCACTCCAAGCATCTCCAACGTCTGTGTGTCGGTTGGTTCTGAAGCAACTGTGTTTTCAGCAAAATGTCTCCCCTTTTAAAGGACTCCAGTAACTAATCAAGACCCACTTTGAATGGGTGGAGTCACATCTCCATCTAATCAAAAAGTCACACCCACAGTTGAGCATGACACATCCCTGTAGAGATAATCTAATCAAAAGTTTCTACCCTACAGTACTGAATCAGGATGAAAAGAAACAGCTTCCCCCGCAAGATTGGATCAGGATTAAAACATGGCTTTTCTGGGGTACATAACAGATTCGAACTGGCACAACATTACTTTCAAACCAGCACACTATCCATTTGACAGAGGTGTCACAGATTCTGGCAGCCTGTCTTCATAGTCCAGGTATCATCCTGTTGATGACTTGAGTTAGACATTTTCATGGCCTAAGAACTATATATTGTAACTTAATAAACCCCCATTTTAAAAGCCAACCCATTTCGCGCAGGCCACAGTGGCTCAGCAGGCAAGAATGCTTGCCTGCCATGCCAGAGGACCCGGGTTCAATTCCTGGTGCCTGTCCATGTAAAAAAAAAAAAAAGAAGCCAACCCATTTCTAGTATATTGTATTCCAGCAGTTTTAGCAAACTAAAACAGTTAAGGAAGGCTTTCCTGGGGAAGTGACATCAAGTTGAGACTAGGAGAGTGAATAAGGGTCAGCCATGCAAAGAGGCCATTGTAGAGAGCCCTTTTTTGGGCAAGGGAAGGTACGGAGGAGGAAACGGGCCTGCCTAACTCAGTGAACTGCAGGAGACATAGTGAAGCTGGTGAAGTAAACAGTGGCCAAATCTTGGAGATCTTTTTGGCCATACTAAGAAATTTGGATGCTTCCCTAACAACAATGTACATTTTAAGTAGGGGAGTGACATGAACATATTAAAGCTTTTCAAAAGCCTCTCCTGGTACCTGTGGGTGACAGTGGCTTGGGAGGTATGGTATAAGAATCACATACCCCAATTTAGACATGTTGTTAATTTTAATCCTCATTCCAGTGGGTGTGAACCTATTATAATAGGATCTCTTTGAAGATGTTATTTTAGGGAAAGTGTGGCCCACCAGTGTGGGTGGGCCTTAATCCAGATTACTGGAGTCGTTTATAAGCAGAAGAAATTCAGACATAATGAGAGAGGAGCCAGACATCAGTGGAACCCAGAAAAGAAAGGAAAGGACATTGCCATGTGACTGCAGGCAGGGATACAAAACCCAAGGAAACCCAGAGATCACTGGGAGCCAGCACCAGAATATCAGACTTGGGGAGAAAGCATCACCTTGTTGATACCTCAATTCTGGATTTATTCCAACCTCGAAACTGTGAATCAATAAAATCTTGTTGTTTAAGGTCATTGTGTGGTGTTTGTTGTAGTAGCCTTGCAAAATAACACCAGAGGCTTTGGGGAAAGAAACATTTGTTTATGTGATTAGGAGAGGATGGGAGCTTGAACTGGGGTGTTGGGAGTATAGATGGAGAGCTGTCAGATTTGTGATATTTAGGAGAAGAAAATTTGTAAATTGGTTATGGCAATGGGAGAAAGGGAAGCATTAAAGACAGGTTCCACGTTTCTGGCTGGGGTGGGTGGGTGGATGATAGTACATTTAGTAAGATGGAGAAGACTAGAGTTGCAGTTCGAGAGGAAGATAAGAATTACAGTCCTGGTCAATAGGACTTTCAAGTCCTACAATTCACTCAAGTGGAGGGCAGTTTAGGCCACTGGGTGTGTAATGGGAGGAGAAGCAGGGGTGGAGATGTACCTGTGGGAGTCCAGAGTATACAGAGGATGCTTGCATACATGGAAAAGCCCAAGTACAAAGAGAAGGGAAGGCAGCCCAGCTGGCCTTAAGTAGCCCTCATGTTGAAAGATCCTGTCTGCTTCAAATGCTGTTACAGCATTTACTCATCATCCATTTCCTATAAGTGGTTCACCCCCTTCTACGCAGACACCCCTCCGCTGGCTCCCGGGCCTAGGCTCTGACCCGGGAGGCACAGGAAGCACCCGGCAAGAGCAGCGCTAGTTGAGCCCTGATACCTAGTCATTGCAGCGTTCCCCAGTGTCCTTGCACCTTCCTCACCTTCCTCTCAAGCGCAGAGCTCATCAGAGGGCCCAGCGCTCCCTTTTTCTCACTCCCTCGTTCTACCCTGTTTGATTCGTCTTTTAAGGCATCCTTTCTTCTTTGAGGCTTTTGCAACTCAATTTGACGTGATTTCACGGTATAGAAATGGTAGGGCTAGGGTGTAAAGAGACCATCCTGTCTAAATAAATAAGAGGTCGCTGTCAGAAATGATTTCAATAATCCCGGTGCCAGGAAGTAGGAAGATTGAAGATGGGAAGGGCAGGAGAAATTTTCAGAAAGGCCGCTTAATGGGAAGATCCCCCCCTTAGTGGGAGGATCCGTACGCTGGATGCTGGCGCGCCCACCCCTACCCGCGTCACCGCGGTTTCCGGAAACTCCACGCCCCTGGGTACTCGGTTTCTCCGGATGGTTCCGGAAGAGTGGGGCGAAGCGGCAGAGAGAGCGAACCGGCCGGCCGGGACGCTGCACCGGCCGCTGGGGAGGAGCGGAGTGGCCAGGGCTTTGTGCCCCAGTTGATTCTCGAGCCTGCGGACTCGGGAGAGGCGCGGAGCCCGGAAGGTGCGCGCGTTGCGCCTGCCCCGGCACCCAGCGAGTCGAGCAGGGGCAGCTGCATCCCCAGCGCGGGTAGCTGGGAGTTCTGGCGCGCCGAGACACAAAGGCAGGCAGGATGGGGCAGCTGCAGAGTCGGCAAAGGAAAAGCGAAAGCCGCGGGCCCCGCCGGTGACCCGGTGAAGGCGCCGCTCCGCTCTCCCGACGCCGGCGGTGCGCGGGCCTACGCTCGTGGGCCTGCCGAACTGAACCCGGCGCGCCGCAACCATGGCCATCGCCCACCTGGCTACCGAGTATGTGTTCTCAGACTTCTTGCTGAAGGAGCCCGCGGAGTCCAAGTTCAAGGGTCTGCGGCTGGAGCTGGCGGTGGACAAGATGGTCACGTGCATCGCCGTGGGACTCCCGCTGCTGCTCATCTCGCTGGCCTTCGCTCAGGAGATCTCCATAGGTAAGGCCATGGGCGAGGGCAGGCGGGGCGGAGGAGGCCCGGCACGCCTTATCAGGGCTGTCTTAGACTGGCAAGATGGGATTTTACTGAGCGCCGGCCAGAATCTCGGCTTGCTGGCCGCTGCGGTGGCGTGCGCGTTGAGAAGGAAGGTAGCCCCGGTTTTACGGTCCGAGAAGCACTCTTTACCCGTGGCCTCATTTGTAACTCTGTGCTGTGGACCCTGTGCCCGGCCGTTGCAGCCTCCTGCGTTCCATCCCCACTACTCAGCTCTTGTTTCCTGCGCCCGCTTTGTCCCAACTGTAGTGTTCCTGTTCCACCTGCCATCGGATTAGCAGAGGACACCCGCCTTCTCTCTTTTCACACACACGCGTTTGTGCAGTCACATAAAATTTGGGGCCAAAGAAGTTCCCGTGGGAGTAAATGGAGTGTGCACAGAAAAGTGCTCCACGTAAAGAGTGTTCTCTCGCTGTTTTACGAGTAATTGCTATTTGCTGGGACTCAGCCATGCAGAGTTGGGACTGATAGGCAACACCTGCGCTTGACAAGGCCTCGGAGGGATACCAACATCCGCCGACTGGACGGTGTTTTTATGAACGTGAGATGAACAAGTCACCTTTATATAAGTTCTTATTTGATCCTAATAACAATTCTGGGAGATATGAAAGGCTCGTGGGTTGGGCAGGATCAAGTAACTGATAAATTTCTGGTTTTCTTCCTCATCTGTTCTTTCAGCACAGGAGAGTGTTTATGAAGCCACGGAAAGAGTGTAGTGGAGTAAAAGAGGTAGAGGCCAGTGCACCTACCCGGAGGGCAAAGCTCTTTATTGGACGTTGGGCTGGCCTGGAGCCTTGGAGCACAGATAGGATTTGGATAGCAAATTTTGAACACGCAGGGAAAAGTATGTGTTCCTGGAAGGGGAGAGACAGTGACTGCCCTCCTGGAGGCAGGAGGACTTGTTTGGATTTTTCAGATCTGAGAGTGAATATGGGCCTGGGTCAGATTAGAACAGAGGATAGCAGTCATGGTTGAAGACGTGGGAAGTTATCTGAGCAAAGGATGGACTGGCCAAAACTTAGTAAATAATAGCCTGGTGGTGGTGTAGGCTGTGTGGAAGGAGGGCGGAGAATGGAGCTAGGGAACTGGAGGCAGAAGGTGAGGCATCAGTTGAAGTCTTGTGCATGGATGGGGATGAAGAGTAGAAGGGAGAGGATGGGAATGGATGATTTGTGAGAGATCAAAGAGCAATAAGCAGGCCTCGGGTCATTAGTTTGTTGTATATGTGTGTGTTTTGTTTGTTTGTACCTCCACTTTTTCTTAAAAGCAGTTTTATTGAGATACATTCACACACCATACAAATCCATCCAAAGTGTACAATCAGTGCTTCGTGATATCACCACATCGTTGTGCATTTATAGCCGTGATCGGTTTTAGTACATTTTCATTACTCCAAAATAAATCATCCCATGCTCTCCATTATTGAGCCTTAATATCAGTGTGGTGCATTTGTTATTATTGATGAAAGAACATTGAGCCATTACTGTTAACTATAGTTCACAGTTTACAATAGGTATTTTTCCCCCATATACCACTCTATTATTAACTCTTTATAATAGTGGTAATATATTATATTATATTATAATATAACTATATATTATAGTTCTAATATAAAACTAGTACATTAACTAGTTTTTAATAGGGAACACAGGGCATATACTGGTCAGAGTTGCTGCAAAGCCTGCAGGGCTGGATGGGTGGAGAATGGCATTGTTGATAGAAATAGTAAAATTGAGGGAAGAGTTGGTTAGAAAAGGGTGTCAGTGTGTTTGATTTTGTGATCTTCACCCCACATTGTTCAGTTCGGCAGGAAGTTACCAAATTCATTGTGGAGCATAAGTTTTCAGTTTCCTTTGCGTTTGGGCAAGCATAGTCATCAGAGTTTCCTTTTGCCTTCCCGATGACCAGGGGTGGAGGCATCCAGTAGATAGGAAAACCACCAAGTAGCATGGGTCCTAAAGATAGTCTCTTCCTTTAGCAGATGCTCCTAGAGTACCAGCTGTGAACGCATGACACGTGGTCCCTGTCCTGGAGAAGTTGATCACCCTCTGTGACCAGCTCTACCTCTGGCTTATGAATTAGAGGGAATCCTAAGGCACTTGCACCATAGTACTTTAGGCACAGCCCAGGTGATGAGTTGTTTGCGAGGTATTTGTATAGCTTTGGAGTGGGTTTACCTGGCAAGGATTTGAGTTTTTGCTGAGCCTAGTACTTTTGTTGTGCCCTGAGAAAAATGTAAAAGGAGTTTTGAGAGGTGGTCCTCTCCTGGCCCATGGGAGTTTACCATGTCACAGGGATGAGTATGCCAGTGGATATGGCTAGCAGGTATTGCCATTCGGTAGTGTGTGATCAATGACCAGGTAGGTGTTAAGCTCTGAATACCAGGCTGGTGAGGGTTGGTGGGGATTTGGGGGAACAGCTGTCCGACAGACTCTCTTTCTTCTAAAAGTTCTGAGAAGAGGACAGACATATAGGATGAAAGCATCAGGAACAGAAATGTGTGCTCAGGTTGAGTACACATTTAGATAATGTCAGAAGGAAGACATTAGAGAGGAGAGGAGGGGAGCATAAATTAATACATGCAGTGGGCATATCATGTGACATTGAATTTTGTGCAAATTCATCTATTTACACTTAACCCAAAACAATAGCAAGCTAAAAAGAAGAAGAAAAACAATAAGAGAGTACAGTAATTCAAGTGAAGCAGGCATTTTTTTTCAATCTAAATTTATTTTAATATTTGTTCCCCCTATTATTCATCTTTATTCCACATATTTTACTCATCTGTTGATAAGGTAGATAAAAGGAGCATCAGACACAAGGTTTTCACAATCACACAGTCACATTGTTAAAGTTATATCATTATACAATCATCTTTAAGAAACACAGCTACTGGAACACAGCTCCACATTTTCAGGCAGTTCCCTCCAGCCTCTCCACTACATCTTGACTAACAAGGTGATATCTATTTAATGTGTAAGAATAACCTCCAGGATAACCTCTCAGCTCTGTTTGGAATCTCTCAGCCATTGACACTTTATTTTGTCTCATTTCACACTTTTCCTCTTTTGATCGAGGTTTTCTCAATCCCCTGATGCTGAGTCTCAGCTTTTTCCAGGATTTCTGTCCCACGTTGTCAGAAAGGTCCACACCCGTGGGAGTCATGTCCCATGTGGACAGGGGGAGGGTGGAGGGTTTGCTTGCTATGTTGGCTGGAGAGAGAGGCCACATCTGAGCAACAAAAGAGGTTCTCTTGGGGGTGACTCTTAGGCCTAATGTTAAGTAGGCTTGACCTATCCTTTGTGGGGTTAAGTTTCATATGAACAAACCCCAAGATTGGGGGCTCAGCCTATAGCTTTGGTTGTCCACACTCCTTGTGAGAATCTGATAACCTGTATTCTTAACTTCAACTTTCAAAATTCACTCATTAATGTTAGTTCATATTAGTGAGACTATACAGTATTTGTCCTTTTGTTTCTGGCTAATTTCACTCAGAATAATGTCCTCAAGTTTCATCCATGTTATTACATGCTTGATGACTTTATTCTGTCTTACAGCTGTGTAATATTCCATGGTATGTATATACCACAGTGAAGCAGGCATTTTTGTCCACCACTTTGGTCAGTGAGCTCAGGCCCCAGAAAGTATGTGAGATAGGACCTGCAAACTTAAAAAACATGGCTTCATCTGCCTTGTCAGGGTTCTTACTCCCTCCTTACCTGATGCCTGGAATATTCTTTCATTGTCGTACTTTTCACATTGTATTATAGCCATCCATGTGCCTGGCTCACTTGTAAGATACTTAATCTTTGATTCATCCCTGAAAACTGGTGTCTTGAAAGGCACTTGAAAGTTTTATTTGTTAATGTTTGGTGAGTGAATGAAAGATGATAGCATTTGGTAGGAGGGATTCTTGATTCCGTTCATGTACGCATGAGACATTTCTTGGGCCTGGGGTACATGGTACTGTTCCTTGGCAGTGGGGTGTCAGACAAATGGAAGATGCATACCTGTCCCTCAGAAGCACAATCTAGTAGAGAAGATGGAAGCATAACCTCCTAACCTGGGACTCATGGAATCCAGGTTGTGTCTAAGATGGAATTAAAGCCTGGTGTTGTGGAAAGGCAGAAGGACGGGCTGATTCTAATTCAGAAGAACCGTGAGGGCTTTAGGGTGCAGAAGAGTTTGAGTTGGCTACGTGGGACGTCACTCCCAGGGGTGTAAACCTCCCTGGCAGCGTGAGACAGAAATTCTGGCCTGAGCTGGGACCCAGCATCAAGGGTTTGAGAAAACCTTCTTGACCAAAAGGGGGAAGAGAGCAATGAGGCAAAATAAGGTGTCAGTGGCTGAGAGATTTCAAATAGAGTGGAGAGGTTATCCTGGAGGTTATTCTTATGCTTTATATAGATATCCCTTTTTAGTTTATGGTATTGAAGTGGCTGGAGGGAAGTGCCTGAAACTGTAGAGCTGTGTCCAGTAGCCATGTTTTTTGAAGATTACTGTATTGAAGATATTGCTTTTACAGTGTGGCTGTGTGATTGCGAAAACCTTGTGTCTGATGCTCCTTTTTTTAAATTAATTTTTAAATTTTTTTTAAATACCAAAACAACAAACGCAAACATTCGTAACTTTTAATCATTCCGTACTACATATATAATCAGTAATTCATAGTATCATCACAAAGTTGCATATTCATCATCATTTTATGGAACATTTGCGTCTATTCAGAAAAAGAAATAAAAAGAAAACAAAAAAATCATACATACCCTACCCCCACCCCTCCCCCTCACCGATCACCAGCATTTCACTCTAAATTTATTATGATATTTGTTCCCCCATTATTCATCTTTATTCCATATGTTTTACTCATCTGTTGATAAGGTAGATAAAAGGAGCATCAGATGCTCCTTTTAACTAGGGTATAGACAGATGGGTAAAACATATGGATAAAAAAATAATAGGGGGAACAAAAGTTAAAGTAAACTGGGTGGATGGAAATACTAGTGATGATTGAGAGGGAGGGGTGAGGGGTATGGTATGTATGAATTTTTTCTTTTTTGCTTCTTTTTATGGAGTATTGCAAATGTTCCAAAAAATGGTTACGGTGATGAATACACAACTGTGTGATGATATTGTGAGCCATTGATTGCCATGTATGGAATGTTTGTATGTTAAAAATGCTTTGTATTTTATAGGAATATTTTTAAAAAAAGAGTTTGAGTTGGGCTCTGAGGTAGGATTCCAAGTGTTTGGAGCAGTGTGAGAGCAGGAGGCTCGGGATGGCACCTGGCAGCAGGAACTTTTGAGGTTGCTTAGTGAGGTGGAGTCAGTCAATCTGCAGGGGCTAGACAGAGAAGGCGGATGTGGATAAAATTGGAAATTAGGAATTCACTCTTAAAGATCGCACTTATCAGTTTTCCTGTTGTCCATTTGTATCAATAAACTAGTGTGTGTAAACATCCATTACAAATCCTTTTATGCATAAAATTAACTTTATTTTCCAGCTATTTTCTGAAAACTACATTTTCCATTAACTTGTATTCTGTAAAGTAGGATTCAAGTTGAAACTGTGTGACAATTTTTACAGCTAATTTACTTCACAGAAAAAGTTCCAATAAATCAAAAAAGTGTACAGACTTTTTAGTTACAGGAGGGTTCTGAGCGGGGGTGGGGGTGGGGGGGAGGGAGTTGTTGTAGGAGGGAGAGAATGTTGTCCTATGATAAAATGTATTTGACTCATATTAAAGACTTCCCCTTTGTCTTTTGGTCCATTTTCTCACACTCTCAGCCCACTGGGCTCCTCTTGGAAAAGAGGGACACACCCTGACCAGGCCACAGAGTCCCACTGTCAGGGCTGCAAGCTGACCCCTACTTAGGCGCCGCCGTGTGCGGGCATGACGGCTGGTGCTTCCCTTACATCGTTCCTTCATGGGCCCACGGCAGATGAAGGGTCCCCTCCACCGAATTCTGGTCCCTCCACCTCCCCCTGCAGCTTGTAGAGGCCTGGTGCGGTGGGTGCTGGTGTGGGGCTGCCAGGTCTGTTGAGGATTGCTCTGGGTGGGGGGCAGAAGAGGCTTGCCTGGCCCCGCAGCCAGATTTTGCTCTTCCTGTCCCCTTGTTGTGGGTTATCACATAAGGGATGTGATCTGAACGGGACGGTGGGGCTGGAGCCCCGAGTGTGCAGCGGAGGGCGACTCTGGTAGCTGTTGTAGCAGCCTGGAGCCCTTACTGCCTGTTGGTCCTGATGTGCCCTGGGATGGTGGGAAAAACAAGCAGAAGCATTCTTTAGAAGTTGCTCAGAGATTCCTTTCCAGGCCCATGCACCCAAAACAAAAATAAATTGATAAAATTAAAAAAAGAACCACACAAAACAGTCACTCAGAGACTGAACCTCTGAGTGAGGCTGCACACAAGAATTAAAATGTGCACCTGTTAGACCTCCTGTTTCTATTTGACCGTTATAAATGCTGCCAGCTAGCCCTGTTCCCATGGAGATGACGATTTGATTGAGTAGGAAAAAAAAATGACTTTATGTCCTTGCCACACTGTCTCAATTTAGTTATGACTTTGGGCTTGAGAGACTCTTGTGGGATGGAAGCTAGATAGGGAGAGGGGTGCTGACTGTGCTTTCCCAGCCCTTGCCTCGCCTCGCCTCATGGCTTATACACAATGGGTGCACAGTAAAAATTTGGTGAAGGAAATGTCAGAATTATTTAGATGAACTCTCAAGGGTCCAGGCTGAGAGAAGGGAGAAGGGTTCCAGGTGAGGGGCAGGGCAGAGGGAGGAGAGGCCTTCTGACTTCAGGTTTGGATGCTGAGTTCAGGCCAGAGGTTACCGAAGTCAGGTCCCACCCAGCTAGTGCCTGGAACTCAGCAGCTAGTGAAGTGGGGTCCCTGGTGTGGGGAGGAGCGTGCCCAGTTGCTGGGGTAACCATGTCGCTAAATGACATGAGTGGGGTCCTGGGGAGACCAATCATGGCTCCCTCCCAGACCTCTGCTTCTGATAGGAGCGTTAAGGACACACGTCCTTCTGAAAGGGATGGTAAGTTATCCCACTTGACTTACAGGCTTAGGTTATATTGCAAGTACCTCAAGTTCCCTTTTGCAGTATGTTTGTGGCAAGGAGGAATCTGTTTTTGAAATGCTGGAGGGCTCCTTGTGCATGGATGAGTACCGTTCTGGGCAGCCTGGAGACTACCCAGTGGCTGCATCAGGGAGACGGAATCCTGTGCCATGGAAGAGCCCTGTTTTCTAACACACCTGACCCCTGGTGCCTTTAGAGGGGCAGCTCGTTTCACCCTCAGAGAGAGGGTTATTCAGGAGCACGCTGAGGGATGACTTAGTGTCGTATATGGGCTTGGTCCCACCGCACGGTCTTCAAGCTCTGCGGTTCTAAGAGTGTATCAGAGAAATGAATTCCCTTCCCGCAGACTACAACCTGGATGGCATCCATGTTTTTGGGATCTTTTGACAGCATCTACAATGCTCTGGGTTTAGGGCTGATGCCAAAATGTGCCTTCTTTGGGGATGCTTTGAATTGTTGGTGCCCTAGTCCCCAGGAGAGAAGAGCCCACTCCTGCCAGAATATTTCTTACCCTGAGTCAGGTTGGTTGAACCAGATGAGCATGGGGAGGGGGGGTGCCAGTGGACCCCTGGGGAAAGGGTGTCCCGTCTGCCCAGGGAGCCTGCTCTCCCTGCGGCCCTCCCACATTGCCGTCCCAGGGAGAGAGACTTGGTTCCTCTGAATTAACTCTGCTCCGATACTCTCTCTACAGGGCAGGCAGTGGGCCAGCCCCACCGAGTCAAAGGACAGATATAACTGCAGCTGCTTCCATTAGTGTTGGCTTCCACTTCCCCTTGTGTTTTCCTGCAACTAAGTCAGCCAGCCCCGTGTCTTAGGCCATCTGCCCTGTTGTGGCTGAATTTAAGTGCATCTTTAGCAATATCTTCATGCTGCGTTTCAGCCTATACCAGTTGGTAAAGCTGACTGATTCTTTTCAGACATGTCTATAATTATGAACGAATATTAGGGTTTCAAGGAGTATACTCCATAACAGCACATCTTCAACTCATACTTAGAGCCAAAGAGCCAGGAGAACCCTCCTGAATTCCTTACAGAGTGATGCGTGCTGTCCACTGAGGCTGCAGATGCATACATGTTTTTCTTTGCTGATGTTGTTGTTGTATTTTTATTGTACAAAGTAATATCTAAATACATTCTCATGGAAAAGGATTCATATTCCTCCTTCACCTATGTAAGAGGGAACCACCGCAGACACTTCGTACACCCTTATAATCCCTTCCTCTGTGTAATACATGCAGACCTTTCTTCCTTAGTCAAGCCAATTCATTTGCTTTTTTTCTACTTAATATTTTGGAGGGCTTCCCATTGCAGTATATAGGTATTATCTCACTGTTTTTTAATGAAGAGGCAGAGATCATACTCTACAGTCTATTCTCACTATAATTATATAATTATAGTCTGTTCTCACTGTAATTCATCTAAACATTGCGCTAGTGATGGACATTAATGCTATTTCAAAATTTTTACTATTACATAATTTCTGCTATTGCAAATAAAGCTTATTTGCACATAAATTTTTGGAAATACTCCCAGGGAGAAGAGGACAGTTTCAGTTTCCCAAAAGATGACGTTATTTTCCAAAATGGTTTTGCATTCCTGAGTTCATCTTTCAAGTAAGTAGGAAAAAATGCTGCTTTATCCACCCTTCATCCCTCACTCCCATGTGGCCATATGAGAAAACTGGAAGACACGTTTTGATGGGCTATTGGTTTTAAGAAACAAAAAGCCTCTTTCAGGCATAAAACTACAATTTGCATAAGACTTCCTGATGTGTGTTCTCATAGCACATCGTAAGTTTCCTTCCTAGCGCTTACCACAGGTTACAATTAGGTAATGGTTTGTATAATTATTTACTGAATACTGTCCCCGCCACCAGACTGTAAGCTCATCGAGGGCAGGGACCTCAGGTTTACAGCTATCTGTAGCTTCTACTACAAAACTTGGTACCTAGTAGGCATTCAATGAAATATACGTAAATGAACAGAATGAACAGAATTGTAGGTAGGATTTTGGCATTTGGATCCTTGCCCTGTTAGTTGTTATATTATTTTTAAAATGGGATTTTATGTATCTTGAAAGAGTTAGTGTTTAAAAAAAAAAAATCACCATCAAAAGTATTTGGTGTTTTCCTATACAGCCTGCCATCCCTTGCCCCAGGTGTCATTACTTTATTGTTCTCCGATGTGGTTCTCTATGGGAGAACTCTGTGAGCTGCCTTCTACAAGCAGGGCAAGTTCTAGGACCAACCTTCCCTCTGGTCACTGCCAGCCAGATTGGGCCAGACATCCATGCTCTCACAGCTCGTGCAGGGAGAGCCCCTCCCTTCCCTCTGGAGTTGGAACCAGGGATCTGCATGGGAGCACAGACTGCTCTGCAGGGAGGGCTTTCAGGTGGGAATTACTCAGTCCCTTGGTCCTGGACCTGCTTTCCTTGCTGGCTCTTCTCCCCACTCCTACCTCCTTTCTCTGTGTTCCCAGGAAGCAGAAGTAACCTTCCAACCCTAACAGACTAGCCCAGACCTAGAGCCTTTCCTTGCCCCTGACAAATAGTCCTATAGGCACAGCTTCCTGGAATCACGGCCCCCTCCCTTCCACATACCCTAAACTCTCTTGCTTCACTTGACTTTTTTGACTAAAAGGACTGTTTATTTGCCTAATTACATAACCCAGCACTAAAGCTATAAACCAAATTAAGTGCACCACTGGTAGCAGACATAATAGAAAAATTAGGGATAGGTTTGACCTTTTCCTGCTAGTTCTGTGATCCCAGGTAACCTGTTTAACCTCTCTCTGCCTCAGTTTCTCAGCTGTACTGTAGAGATAGTCATAACTACCCCATGGTTTTTTTTTTTTATTAATTAAAAAAAAATTAACACAACATTTAGAAATCATTCCATTCTACATATACAATCAGTAATTCTTAATATCATCACATAGATGCATATTCATCATTTCTTAGTACATTTGCATCGATTTAGAAAAAGAAATAGAAAGACAACAGAAAAAAAAAAAACGATAATAGAAAAAAATTAAAAAAATAAAAAAAAAATAAAAAAACTATACCTCAGATGCAGCTTCATCAGTGTTTTAACATAATTACATTACAATTAGGTAGTATTGTGCTGTCCATTTATGAGTTTTTGTATCCAATCTTGTTGCACAGTCTGTATCCCTTCAGCTCCAATATCTGACCCTATTTCTATCTCCTGATGGTCTCTGTTACCAATGACATATTCCAAGTTTATTCTCTAATGTGTGTTCACATCAGTGGGACCATACAGTATTTGTCCTTTAGTTTTTGGCTGGTCTCACTGAGCATAATGTTCTCTAGGTCCATCCATGTTATTACATGCTTCATAAGTTTATTCTGTCTTAAAACTGCATAATATTCCATCGTATGTATATACCACAGTTTGTTTAGCCACTCTTCTGTTGATGGACATTTTGGCTGTTTCCATCTCTTTGCAATTGTAAATAATGCTGCTATAAACATTGGTGTGCAAATGTCCGTTTGTGTCTTTGCCCTTAAGTCCTCTGAGTAGATACCTAGCAATGGTATTGCTGGGTCGTATGGCAATTCTATATTCAGCTTTTTGAGGAACCGCCAAACTGCCTTCCACAGTGGTTGCACCATTTGACATTCCCACCAACAGTGGATAAGTGTGCCTCTTTCTCCGCATCCTCTCCAGCACTTGTCATTTTCTGTTTTGTTGATAATGGCCATTCTGGTGGGTGTGAGATGATATCTCATTGTGGTTTTGATTTGCATTTCTCTAATAGCCGGGGACATTGAGCATCTCTTCATGTGCCTTTTGGCCATTTGCATTTCCTCTTCTGAGAGGTGTCTGTTCAAGTCTTTTTCCCATTTGTAATTGGATTGGCTGTCTTTTTGTTGTTGAGTTGAACAATCTCTTTATAAATTCTGGATACTAGACCTTTATCTGATATGTCATTTCCAAATATTGTCTCCTATTGTGTAGGCTGTCTTTCTACTTTCTTGGTGAAGTTCTTTGATGCACAAAAGTGTTTAATTTTGAGAAGCTCCCATTTATTTATTTCTTTCTTTAGTGCTCTTGCTTTAGGTTTAAGGTCCATAAAACCGCCTCCAATTGTAAGATACATAAGATATCTCCCTACCTTTTCCTCTAACTGTTTTATGGTCTTAGACCTAATGTTTAAATCTTTGATCCATTTGAGTTAACTTTTGTATAGGGTGTAAGATACGGATCCTCTTTCATTCTTTTGCATATGGATATCCAGTTCTCTAGGCACCATTTATTGAAGAGACTGTTCTGTCCCAGGTGAGTTGGCTTGACTGCCTTATCAAAGATCAAATGTCCATAGATGAGAGGGTCTATATCTGAGCACTCTATTCGATTCCATTGGTTGATATATCTATCTTTATGCCATACCATGCTGTTTTGACCACTGTGGCTACATAATATGCCTTAAAGTCAGGCAGCATGAGACCTCCAGCTTCATTTTTTTTCCTCAAGATACTTTTAGCAATTCGGGGCACCCTGCCCTTCCAGATAAATTTGCTTATTGGTTTTTCTATTTCTGAGAAATAAGTTGTTGGGATTTTGATTGGTATTGCGTTGAATCTGTAAATCAATTTAGGTAGAATTGACATCTTAACTATATTTCGTCTTCCAATCCATGAACACTGTATGCCCTTCCATCTATTTAGGTCTTCTGTGATTTCTTTTAACAGTTTTTTGTAGTTTTCTTTGTATAGGTCTTTTGTCTCTTTAGTTAAATTTATTCCTAGGTATTTTATTCTTTTAGTTGCAATTGTAAATGGAATTCGTTTCTTGATTTCCCCCTCAGCTTGTTCATTGTTCGTGTATAGAAACACTACAGATTTTTGAATGTTGATCTTGTAACCTGCTACTTTGCTGTACTCATTTATTAGCTCTGGTAGTTTTGCTGTGGATTTTTCCGGGTTTTCGACGTATAGTATCATATCATCTGCAAACAGTGATAGTTTTACTTCTTCCTTTCCAATTTTGAAGCCTTGTATTTCTTTTTCTTGTCTAATTGCTCTGGCTAGAACTTCCAACGCAATGTTGAATAACAGTGGTGATAATGGACATCCTTGTCTTGTTCCTGATCTTAGGGGGAAAGTTTTCAATTTTTCCCCATTGAGGATGATATTAGCTGTGGGTTTTTCATATATTCCCTCTATCATTTTAAGGAGGTTCCCTTGTATTCCTATCCTTTGAAGTGTTTTCAACAGGAAAGGATGTTGAATCTTGTCAAATGCCTTCTCTGCATCAATTGAGATGATCATGTGATTTTTCTGCTTTGATTTGTTGATATGGTGTATTACATTAATTGATTTTCTTATGTTGAACCATCCTTGCATACCTGGGATGAATCCTACTTGGTCATGATGTATAATTCTTTTAATGTGTTGCTGGATTCGATTTGCTAGAATTTTATTGAGGATTTTTGCATCTATACTCATTAGAGAGATTGGTCTGTAGTTTTCTTTTTTTGTAATATCTTTGCCTGGTTTTGGTATGAGGGTGATGTTGGCTTCATAGAATGAATTAGGTAGCTTTCCCTCCACTTCAATTTTTTTGAAGAGTTTGAGCAGGGTTGGTACTAATTCTTTCTGGAATGTTTGGTAGAATTCACCTGTGAAGCCGTCTGGTCCTGGACTTTTCTTTTTGGGAAGCTTTTGAATGACTGATTCAATTTCTTTACTTGTGATTGGTGTGTTGAGGTCATCTATTTCTTCTTGAGTCAAAGTTGGTTGTTCATGCCTTTCTAGGAAGTTGTCCATTTCATCTACATTGTTGTATTTATTAGCATAAAGTTGTTCATAGTATCCTGTTATTACTTCCTTTATTTCTGTGAGGTCAGTGGTTATGTCTCCTCTTCCATTTCTGATCTCATTTATTTGTGTCCTCTCTCTTCTTCTTTTTGTCAATCTTGCTAAGGGCCCATCAATCTTGTTGATTTTCTCATAGAACCAATTTCTGGTCTTATTGATTTTCCCTGTTGTTTTCATGTTCTCAGTTTCATTTATTTCTGCTCTAATCTTTGTTATTTCTTTTCTTTTGCTTGCTTTGGAGTTAGTTTGCTGTTCTTTCTCCAGTTCTTCCAAGTGGACAGTTAATTCCCGAATTTTTGCCCTTTCTTCTTTTTTGATATAGGCATTTAGGG
Organism: Tamandua tetradactyla; assembly: GCF_023851605.1. Classification (NCBI taxonomy): domain Eukaryota; kingdom Metazoa; phylum Chordata; class Mammalia; order Pilosa; family Myrmecophagidae; genus Tamandua; species Tamandua tetradactyla. Next base: position 48,821,294 of record NC_135334.1, on the reverse strand, counting down.
CAATAAATTTCCCTCTTAGCACTGCCTTTGCTGCGTCCCATAGGTTTTGATATGTTGTGTTTTCATTTTCATTCGCCTCGAGATGTTTACTAATTTCTCTTGTAATTTCTTCCTTGAACCACTGGTTGTTTAAGAGTGTGTTGTTGAACTTCCACATATTTGTGAATTTTCTGGCACTCTGCCTATTATTGATTTCCAACTTCATTCCTTTATGATCCGAGAAAGTGTTGTGTATGATTTCAATCTTTTTAAATTTGTTGAGACTTGCTTTGTGACCCAGCATATGGTCTGTCTTTGAGAATGATCCATGAGCACCTGAGAAAAAAGGTATATCCTGCTGTTATGGGGTGTAATGCCCTATAAATGTCTGTTAAGTCTAGCTCATTTATTGTAATATTCAAATTCTCTGTTTCTTTATTGATCCTCTGTCTAGATGTTCTGTCCATTGATGAGAGTGGTGAGTTGAAGTCTCCAACTATTATGGTAGATGTGTCTATTTCCCTTTTCAGTATTTACAGTGCATTCCTCACGTATTTTGGGGCATTCTGGTTCGGTGCATAAATATTTATGATTGTTATGTCTTCTTGTTTAATTGTTCCTTTTATTAGTAGATAGTATCCTTCTTTGTCTCTTTTAACTGTTCTACATTTGAAGTCTAATTTGTTGGATATTAGTATAGCTACTCCTGCTCTTTTCTGGTTGTTATTTGCATGAAATATCTTTTCCCAACCTTTCACTTTCAACCTATGTTTATCTTTGGGTCTAAGATGTGTTTCCTGTAGACAGCATATAGAAGGATCCTGTTTTTGAATCCATTCTGCCAGTCTTTGTCTTTTGATTGGGGAATTCAGTCCATTAACATTTAGTGTTATTACTGTTTGGGCAATACTTTCCTCTGCAATTTTGCCTTTTGTATTATATATATCATATCTGATTTTCCTTCTTTCTACACTCTTCTCCACACCTCTCTCTTCTGTCTTTTCGTATCTGACTCGAGTGCTCCCTTTAGTATTTCTTGCAGAGCTGGTCTCTTGGTCACAAATTCTCTCAGTGACTTTTTGTCTGAAAATGTTTTGATTTCTCCCTCATTTTTGAAGGACAATTTTGCTGGATATAGAAGTCTTGGTTGGCAATTTTTCTCTTTTAGTAATTTAAATATATCATCCCACTGTCTTCTAGCTTCCATGGTTTCTGCTGAGAAATCTACACGTAGTCTTATTGGGTTTCCCTTGTATGTGATGGATTGTTTTTCTCTTGCTGCTTTCAAGATCCTCTCTTTCTCTTTGACCTCTGACATTCTAACTAGTAAGTGTCTTGGAGAACGCCTATTTGGATCTATTCTCTTTGGGGTGCGCTGCACTTCTTGGATCTGTAATTTTAGGTCTTTCATAAGAGTTGGGAAATTTTCAGTGATAATTTCTTCCATTAGTTTTTCTCCTCCTTTTCCCTTCTCTTTTCCTTCTGGGACACCCACAACACGTATATTTGTGCGCTTCACATTATCATTCAATTCCCTGAGCCCCTGCTCAAATTTTTCCATTCTTTTCCCTATAGTTTCTGTTTCTTTTTCAATTTCAGATGTTCCATCCTCCAGTTCACTAATTCTAGCCTCTGTCTCTTGAAATCTACCATTGTAGGTTTCTATTGTTTTTTTCATCTCTTCTACTGTATCTTTCATTCCCATAAGTTCTGTGATTTGTTTTTTCAGACTTTCCATTTCTTCTTTTTGTTCATCCCTTGCCTTCTTCATGTCCTCCCTCAATTTATTGATTTGGTTTTTGAAGAGTTTTTCCATTTCTGTTCCTATATTCAGAATTAGTTGTCTCAGCTCCTGTATCTCATTTGAACTATTGGTTTATTCCTTTGACTGGGCCATATCTTCAATTTTCCTGGTGTGATTTGTTATTTTTTGCTGGCGTCTGGACATTTAATCAGATTTCCCTGAGTGTGAGACCCAGCAGGTTGAAAAACTCTCCTGTGAAGTCTCTGGGCTCTGTTTTTCTCATCCTGCCCAGTATGTGGCGCTTGTCTGTCTGCGGGTCCCACCAGCAAAAGATGTTGTGGCTCCTTTAACTTTGGAAGGCTCTCCCTGCTGTGTGCATGGTGGAGACAGAGGAAAGGTTGTAGGCTGGTTTTAGTGGCTTCAAATTGCGAAGTCCTGGGATCTGAATTCCCTGAAAGAGGGACTGCACCTGAGTTGCGTTTTACCCCTCCTATGGTGAAGGTTCATGTGGTAGAGAGCCCTGAAAGCAGCCTGTTTCTGTGTTTGGGGCAGTTGCACCTTGTGTAATCCTGGCGCTGAGCCCAGAGGCAACCGAGCCTCTGTAGAAACAGCCGCAGAAGACTCTGTTTCGCCCCTTTCCTCTTTTTCAGTTAGCCCAATAAGCGACTTCCGCCTTGATCAGTTTTGCCTGAGCTGGGGGCCTACTTCTAGTAGTCAGAATTTGTTCATTAACGCCGCTATTGGTGTTTGGTTGGGCTCAGTCCCCGCTACTGTTTGGAGACTCTTTCCTTTCCCTCCGGGTAGCCGCCTGTGGGGGAGGGGCGCCAGTCACCAGCCACAGCTTGGGAAACTCGCGATCTGAGACCCGCCACCGGACCGGGAACCCGCCTGTGGGGGAGGGGCACCGGTCGCCGGCCGCTGCAGCCTGGGAAACTCGCCAATCCGAGACTCGTAGCTGGTCCGGGAAGCTGCCCGCGAGGGAGGGGTGTCGGCCGCTGGCCGCCACGGCTTGGGAAACTCGCCTCTCCGAGACTCCCAGCCCGTCCATTCGGGAAGGAGGGAGGGAGGGGCGCCGGCCGCCAGCCGCCGTGGCCCAGGGAAGCGCGCGCCGCTCAGGGAGCTCACCGCAGCGAATTCTCGCAGCCAGACTAGCCAATCCAGACTGGGGTACACTGTGTGTCCGGTCCCTGCCGTGGCCCTGGGAGCTGTTCTGCACTGTTTCTGATTATTTAGTAGTTGTTCTGGAGGAGGAACTAAGATGCGCGCACCTTACTAAGCCGCCAGCTTGGCCCCTACTCCCATGGGTTGTTTTTACAAGGTGTGGTAGTTTGAAACTGTGTGTACCCTAAAAAGGCCTGTTCTTAAATTTAATCCATTCCTGTGGTTTGGACCCACTGTAAGCAGGACCTTTTGGTGAGGCTAAATCAGTTAAGGCGTGACCCACCTCAGGTCGGGTCCTCCGTCCTCTCACTGGATTCCTCTGTAAATGGAATGAATACAGGGAGAGACCACCACGACCTTTCCACGGCCTCAAACTGTAAACTAATGAATTCCCATTGTGAAAACCAACACGTTTCATGCCACCTGCTTTGAGTAGCCTAGCAAACTAAAACACAGGGTTTAAAAATAAGATCATATAAAATAATATCTACCATCTGTGTAAAGCATCTGGCACATGGAGGTGCCTAACAAATGTAACTTTTACCAATCTGAGCCAAAGAACCCTTTATAGAAAGTCTGAGACAAAAAAAAAAAGTCTAAGGGAATAGTTCTCAAACTTCCCAGGGAATTTAGCAATAATATGCCTTATTAAATCTTCCCCTTTCTCCCACCCAGGGATTCCAAACTAGTCCCTTTGAGGTGAGGGCCCAGAAAATTAAGATTTAGCAAATACCTCAGCTGATTCTAATCATACTTTGAAAGTGGTCTCTGATCACGTTTTGAGAAAAACCAGTTTTGAAGACTTTCATCAGCAAAACAGAAATGACTATGATGACTAAATTCTTCCCGTTTAAGGAGGTTTACTCTTTTTATTTGTTAACTTTTTGTTGTAGTAACATGTACAAACTCAAAATTTCCCATTTTAACCACTTTCAAGTGTACAATTCAGTGATGTTGATTGCATTCAGAATGTTGTATACCATAGCCAGCACCCAGGACCCAACACTTTTTCATCACCTCAAACAGAAACTCTGCACCCATTATAATTCCCCCACCATAATCTCTCATCTGCTACTATCTGTCACTATGAAATTTGCTTATTCTAGGTATTTTATATGACCAGGATCCTCCAGTTTTTGTCTTTGTTGTGTCAGACTTATTTACTCGGCCTGGTGTTTTCAGGGTTGTCTCTATCGTTTGTGTGTCAGAACTCCATTCTGTTTTTTTTTTTTTGTTTACAGCTGGGTAGTATTCCTGTTGTGTGTGTGTGTGTTTTAAAAAGTATTTGGAAATTCTGTCTCTGTATAACGTCATTGGCACTGACTAGAATAACAGCAATAGAGCAAGAAATGTGAATTGACACTTTGTAAGCAAACATTTAATAATGATGCAAATGATTTTAAAGTATACGAGAGCTTACCCAAATGGAAGAACATTTGTTCACTTGCAGTGCACACTGTTCCTTAACTTTAAAGGACCAGTGAATTAGAAGATCCGTATTTAATTACTTACTATCCCATTTCCCACTTCTCCCTGTACCCCCCCCCACAAAAAAAAAAAGCAAGAAGAGAAAATTAGGCTCTTCTATGGGAAAAAACTGTTAACTTCAAAATAGGCAAACCCTAACCACTTGGAAAAGCTGAACATAAATCTTAGAACCTTTTCAGCGTCTAGGTTTGGATTGGCAACACCCTTTGAAAACACAGTGCAGACCTCCCTCTTCATTTGCAGATTGTTCTTTTAGATTGCTTACTGATCAGAGCCTTAACTGGACTCTCCAGAGGGCCTTTGGTCTAGAGTAGAGAAGCAGAGGCAGTTTTGGAACACTGTGCCCAGGCTGAGCTCTGCAGCTGAGGGAGGTTGGCACAGCGGCGTGCCACGCGGGTACTGATGGCAGCACGAGGGTTTTAGTTCCCTGGGGATAAGGGGCCGGAAGAGAACTGGTATGGCACCACGATAAACCAGCTTCTGTGCAGGGATAAAAGGTGAGGAGTAGGGATTTTTCTCTTTCTTTTATTTTCTCAAAAGTTTGCGATCCTTTTTCCTCTATAAATATTTGTATGTGTGTTTATTTATGTGATTATGAAGAGAAGACATAATGTAGAAAATATGGAAGAGAAAATAATAGTACTTCTTCCAGTGGAGATAACCACTGTTATATCTTAGTATTTTTCCCCCAGGTTTTTTTATATCTACATAGCTAGTAACAAGCATTCTACTTTTTTAAAACCAAACACTACATTGGGGCGTTTTACCATGTTCTTAAAACTTTGTAAACTTGTTTTTTGTTACCTGCAAATTTGGATGTTCCATAGATGTGTCAAAATTTATTTAACCATTTCACTTTTTTTTGCTAACATACATAGCATTATGAAGAACACTCTTGAACGTAAATTTTTTTCTCTATAAAAATCTCAATATTTAAACAAATTATTTAAGTCTAATTATGAGGTCAAAGTATACAAACATTTTCAAGACTCTCAATTTCTTATGGCCAGTTTGCCTTTCTGGAAAGGTGGTCAGTGCGCACTTAACCTGCTGTAGGGAGAGTGCCCAGTTTACCACCTTCAGCAGCATTTAGTCAGTTACCGTTCACAGTTTAATGGATGAATACAGCCTCATTTAATCAATTACAGTGTTGAACACCTTCATATGTGTCTTTTCCCATATATATATAATTTTGTGAATCGTCTGTTCTTACTTATCTTTCAAAGCAGATGTTGGTTTCTCAATGTGGATTCACATGTGACTGTGTGGGCAACATAGTTATAAATGGTTTGTGTCTATCCTCTATTGTAGTATTTTGTTTTCCAGTTGTTAATTGCCTTGAACTTTGTTTTGTGGTAAATTTTGATAGGTAAAAGTTACTTTATGTAGTGCAAACTATCCATCTTCACATTTTTTATTTCCTCAGTTCCATTCTGATGAGAATGATGTAGCCCATCCTTACAGAAGTTAAGCATTCATCTGTGTTTTTCTTCTAATTATATTTAGTGATTTTTTTAACATTTAACTCTTCATTCTGTTTGTTTCAATCTGTTTTTCCATGGTATAAGGCCAGACTCTAGCTGTTACTTTTTTCCCCATTGTCATTTATTGAAGAACTCATTCCTTACCCGTGGTCCTAAGATGATTTCTCTATTATGTAGTATATTCTGATTGTGAGTTTACTTTAGAGCTTTCTGTTGCCCCATTGGTCTGTTAATTCTTATTCAGATACTATGCCATTCTGTGATTGCTTTCAGTGACAAATGGAGTCTGTCTATAGACTTAGGGAAATACCCTGGGTAATTTAAATAAATAAAATCATGAAATGTTGGAACCTAGAGTGAGGAAACAGGCTCAGCAAACAAAGTGAATGTCTTGACTAGCACAAGTTGTTACATCTTTTTCGGGGTTAGATTTCCCCCTAGGTGTTAAGTATTTTAAATGCCATTGAATCACAGGAAAAGGATCATAATAAATTGTCAGGACCCATACTAGGAACCTATCAGGTCATCTCACCTTCTGGACGTTTTTCTTTTTCGTAGTGATGAGAAACGCTTTATTTCTACATTTTGGCTATCATTAAGGTTGCCTTCTTTCTTTTCTGTTTTGATAGTTGCCGTTATTACTCTCTTGCTGATTACAGGAAGAGATTCTAAATTATGGGGGGCTAAACAAAGTAGATATGCTTTGAGAAAAACCACAAGTTGTAAATTGGTTCAAAAAGTGACTAGTCTAGTAGAAGGATGAATAGACCAGGCACGGCTAGTGCTTCAGCTGGTGAGCCAGACTGCTCCTTTAAAAGGGGAGACATTTTGGAGAAACCTCGGATGCAAACTCCTGGAGAACAGTTGCTTCAGAGCTGACAGAGACACAGGTGTTTGGAGATGCATGGTGTGCTGACATCAAGAGCACACCTAGACACAGGCAGAGCTCAGCAGATATCACCATGTGGCTTCTCATGAGAGGCTAAGCAAGCCAGAACCCAGAGTTGTGTCCTGGAGGAGTGAAGGCCTACAGGTACTTAAAGAGGAAACCTCTGGCATCAGAAGCTGGAAGCAACAAAACTGGGAACAAGGGCCAGCAGATACCAGCCACGTGCCTTCGATGTGACCGACATCGGCCTTTTTTGCTTCAAGGTCTCTTCACCGGGATGCCTTCATTTGGACTTTTTTTTCTGGCCTTAGATCTGTAAACTTGTAATAAATTCCTTTTATAAAACTTGTGCCATTTATGGTATATTACATTACAGCAGCTTTAGCAAACTAATACACATCCCAATCTCAGTCTCGTCTCTAGCGTTAACTACTATTACTATGTAATGTGTCCTTCTAGACAGCTCTGTGTTCCTATGGAAAAGCATTTTGTTAGCATTTTATCATTACTAATTTTTAACACATTATTACACCAGTATATTATCTTGGACCTTACTCATTTATCTTTAATGTGACTTGGAGATATTTTCATGTCAGTGCATGTAGATCCACCTCATTCTTTTTTATATGTGGCATAATGTTCCATAGTAAGACGGCACCTCAGTTCACTTCACCGTACTATATAGGGACTCGTCAGTTCATTCCACATTTTCCTACTACAAAGGGTGGTTCAGTGAACATTCTGTGTGTGCTTCCTCATGCAAAATGTGTTTCTCTGCAGCAGTGGTTTTCAAAGCTTTTGACCTCAGGATCCCTTTAGGGTAACTCATAAAAATCATTGAGGAGGGGGCACAGGTGGTTCAGTGGTAGGATACTCACCCTTCATGCAGGAGACCTGGGTTCGATTCCTGGACCATGCACCCCCCCCAAAAAAAATTGAGGATTCCAAAGACCTTTATTTTTGGTGACTGTATCTACTGATAATTACCATAGTAGAAATTAAAGCTGAGAAATTTTATAAACATGTATTAATTTCACTTGAAATAAAAAGTCTACTAAGATAAAAACATGATTTTTATGGAAAAACTTCAAAAATGAAAATTGAAGTAAAAAGGGTGGCATTGTTTGCCATTTTTGCAAATCTCTTTAATGTTTAGCTATCTAGAAAACCCTAGATTCTCTAATCTATTCCTCATTCAATATGTTGTGATATCACATGTCAGTAAGACTCTGGGAACTCCACTGTATGCTTGAGAGAGGACAGAATTAAAAAGGCAGATGATGACCCAGTGTTATGTGAACATAGTTTTAACCACACGAACCTTCTGAAACAGTCGTACCAGGGTCACCAGCTCACACTTGGAGAACTCTTGCTCTGAGATAAAACCTGAGAATAGAATTAGAGGGTCAAAAGGGGTGCCCATTTTTAATTTAAAACAGACTTCCAGTTGCTCTCCAGAACACCAGCTTACACTCGTAACAGCTTTGTAGGGAAACATCTCTTACCCTACTTCTTTGCTGACATTCAGTATTTTCAGAGTTTTTAACTTCCCATTCTGTGGTTGAAATGGCATTTCACTGTTTTGGTTTGTAGTTTTTCTATTTCAATGGGATTTTTGGACTAGAAGACATATTATTTCCAGGTTCGAAAGCACCTGACCGTGCTTTTGAGACTGCACATCTCTCCTGGCTACACCGCTGCCTTTTGGCCTGGGTTGGTTGTTCCTCAAGGTACTGTCAGGTCTCATGGTATCTTAACATGAAATCCCTTCTTCCTTGCCACCAAAATTCATCTTAACTGCCTTTCCCACTTTTTTTTTTTTTAAGCTAAAAGGCATTGTTTCACTTCTGAGCCCTCGGTTTTTTGTTTAAATTTAGTCAACTAGTAAACTTCGTGTATTAAGAAATGTGAAAATGTCTTTTTAAAACCTTCCCTCTAGAGATTAATATCTGTTCCACATTTGATGATCAGGTGAAGAGATTCTTAACTGTTTTAAAAGGCACATGCATTCCATATAAAGAGAATCCTTTTCACAGAGAAATTCTTTTCCAGCTGTCCCCTTGTTTGGTTAGGTTTACCTCACTGTAAGCTCACCAGGTTTTTCATTTGCAAAGCAGATAACGATACCCATTAAATGAGATGCTACTACACAGGAAGGCCTGACACATGCTTTGTATTCAATTAGTTTTGGTCGAGTCTGAAACTATTATAGATTAAGTTTATACAATCTGAAGGTACTTCACAAAATTGTGAGCAGAAAACAGAGCTGAGAAGAGAGGCCTCATACAGAATTCTAGCTCTCCCGAGTGCAGGAGCCCCTCACATGGCCTCAGGACTGAGCTTGGGTGAGCTGGGTGGGGGCAGCTCCCACCCAGGGTGACTTTGCCTCCCTTTCATTCACCAGTGGCCGTTAGAGGGAGGAGAGTCCAGGGGTTGATGGGCCTGACATCTTAATAAGATTTCATTGCTTTTTAGTCTTTATGCACACTCTTAAGTCTCTGTGTTCTCAGTTCATTTCTTTCGTTGCATACACTGAATTGAATAACAGATCAGGGAAATGATGCACCTCTAAGAACTGGAAGAATGCTCTTAGGATACTTAGTGCTCAACAGCGAGGAGCAGCTGTGTGGATCATGTGTGACCAGGAGACGTCCCACCATGGGGTCAGTTTCACTCTGTATAAATGAGGACGTGGACTAAAATTAGTTACTGATGCACTCCAGTGCCCTTCAGATTCTGGCTTATGCCTGGCCTAATGGTATTTATTCATTTTAATTCATCTCTGTCCACTCATGCTCTCATTCATTCGACACCGTCATCGAGTACTGTGGTGCGCTCGGGATCTATCAGTGAAGAAGCAGACATGGGCCTCAGAATGTGCAGCCCAGCGGGGCGATGGCTTCACTGATAATTACAGAATTCTGGCCATCAGAAGTGCTTTGGAACAAGCGCTGTGGTGAGGGAGCCTCACCCAGTTAGGGTGTGAAGGTGGCTTTTGGAGGGAGCAGCAGTTCAGCTGCATCATCCGTCAGCATCTGTGAAGCCGCTTAGGGAAAAATGGATATAATTTCTTGGAGAAACTGAAAGAGGATCTGTGTTACTGGAACCTGTTGAGCAGGGGGAGGAGTGAGTGGTATAGAGAAAGTGGAGAGGTGGGCAGGAGTTGATCATGGAGGGCCTGGGGGACTCAGATTTTAGGGTTTATCTGGAGATAGCTGTGAGTGACATAATTAGATATGCATTTTTAAATCTCAACCAAAGACTTGATGGAGACTAGATTGGGAGGCTGGGGCAGAACTGGATATGGGGAGACAAGAGGCTGTTGCACTAAGTTCAGGCTTAGTAAACTGTGTGCTTCTTTGAGGACAGGAAATGTCATCTAATATGTGTATCTTGGAATCCCCCATGGTAGTTTATGGTAGGCAAATATTTCATAAAAGCTTATCGGGACCCAGTGCTGGTTGCTCTCTAGGCATGCCCGGTGCGCCAGGTATCCTTGGGATGCTGGAGCTGATTTTAGAAGGACCTGAGCTGATCACACTCAGCATCCCTGGTCTGGGCCTCATGACTGCCTTGAGAGCCTGGCCTGGCAGCAGGGGCCATGGGGCATAGGCTGTGCCTGGCATTGGTGGGTTGGAAAGCCCGGACCCAGCGGTCAGCCCTTGTGACATGGTAGAGTAGGAAGCCCTGTCCACCGAGGACCTGGGAGAAGCCCACAGCCCTGGGAGGGCCGGTTCTTGGAGAAGGACAGGCAGAGGGGTCAGGCCTGAGGGGAGACATTGCCACTGTCTCTACCTAGGCTGGACGCCCCTAATGCCCTTCCCTGCTGGCCTCAGGACCAACCGTAAGCACTGTTTGTTAGCACCGCCTGTGTGCCAGGCAGTGGTGCATGATCTTCAAAAGTGATCTTGCCCCAGCAGTATCCTTCCAAACAGTTATTTTTTTCCACTTTTGAGGCATAGTGTGGAATAATGGTTAAGACCTGAGTTTTGGAGGTAGATGGCCTGGGTTCAGATGTTGGCATGTCTGACATTCACTGTTGGACCTGGGACAAGTTACGTAATTTCCGGGTGCCCAGTTTCCTCACTAGTAAAGGGGAGAATAATAGAACCTGTCTTACAGGGTTATAAGAATTAAATGAATTAACACACGTGAAGCACTCGAATAGGACTTGAATGTGGCACTTGATGAGGTAAGCTACTGAAGGTGCCCATGATAGTGGACTCCTTGACAGATTTGGAAGCTGAGGCTGATGGAGGTGAGGTGAGGTGCCCACAGGCACACAGAACAGGTGGGTGGTGTGGTGCTGATTCTCAGTCACCCCTGTGTATTCTCTGCCCTTTCCGTCCTGCGTGTGAGGGATTGTGGACTGAGCAGAGTGAGCTCCCGCCCCAGCACAGAGGCTTTACCACTTTGGCCCTCCTGCCATGGAACATCCTCCCTGCCCCTTGGATTCCTGCTGGGAAGAATCCCTGCTGTGTCGGAGTCATGGCCAGCCTGCCCTACCTCAGCACCAGTGTCTACTGGTCAGCAGGACCATCGTCATTAAAAGACAACACGTAAAGTCACCCCGCCAAGCCCTCCTTACTGGTCACATCAAGTTCAGAATTCCCAGCATGTCATTCCAGGATGCCATTGACCAGTCCCCAGCTGACTCCCTGCTCCAGGCACAGTGGTCTGCTCTGTGTCACGCCTTAAACATAACATGACTTTAAGGATTTTGCTTTTGCTCTTTCCCCAGCCTGTTTCCCTCCCGATCTCCCTGTGTGGTTCACCATTACCCTTATGGAGTTTATCATGTTATCATTAGTTGGTCATATTGTTGGCCTCCTCCACTGGCCCCTGAGGGCAAGGGCCATGCTGTCTTTATCTTTGAATCCTTAGATGGCACCCAGGGATTGCCTGAGCTCAGCACCGTTGGATTCTGAATGCCTCAGGGAAAGCATCTGTGTTCTGTTGTGACAGAAAGCCTGGAGCCCTGGGGAGGTCAAGAGTTCTTGGCTCTCTCTGGTGTACCGTTGGCACAGGAGCGGTGAGACAATAAATACCCAGCTCTAATGAAAAAACTTGGATGTCCCTTTTCTCTCTTGAGGTTCCTCAAGAAAAGAAAACGTTGCACTTTAGTGTCTGCAGCTGTCACGTGAAACCCGGGAGGGTCTATTTAGAATGTCCTTGCGTTTGCAAAGAAGTCTCATGACCCACTGTCAAAATAATGGTAACAGTCGTCATAAATTCTTTTCCTTTTGTTGGAGTCACTAATCTTGATTCAGTATTGAATTTAGATGCTTAAGGCTGTAGCCTACACAAAAGGGTTTCTTTGTTGCAGCAACTACAAAAGCTAGCTTTTAAAAGGCATCTTTGAGGGAGAGATGATTGGAAAGAACTTAACAAAGTTGGCTCTAATTTGAGGCTGTGGCCTGGTTGAATCTAAGTACCAAGGCCAGCTTTTGTGGTGTGCCTGGTCTGGAGTTGTAGAAGATGAGACAAACTAGCCAGTAAATGTGAAGTTCAACACATTTTGAGTGCACTGAAGAAAATAAAACAGGACGTGACCAAGGAACCCTGCATCTCTGACTTTCTACTGCTTACCATGTTGCCTGATACATAGAAGTAAAAACAAGAGCTACCATTTATTGAGTTTTTCCTGTGTGCTAGCATTGTGGCAAACATTTTATTTCATCCTTATAGGAAATCTGTGAAGTTTTACAACTGAGAAAAATTAAGCCCAGAGAGAATAAGAACATTCTAATAAGTAAAAAAGACCTAAAGCCTATTGGATATAATGGAATATTTTTTATGCAATATTCAGAAATAAAAGGTTGCCGGACATCTATTTAGAGAAGATTTAGAAGATTTACCTAATTTTTCCCCATTAGCCTAGAAGTCCCTTTCCCATAATCTAGCTGAACTTCCATGTTATTTCCATGCAAATTCTTAACTTCTATGCAAGTAAAGACCAGCTGGGCAGTCATTTGTTCTAACCCCTCTTATACTTGAGTGTGTATTAAATTGCCCCTTGGCCTTAAATAGACTGTTCCTTTAATGTTTTTCTTAAATTGCCCCCCCCACACACTTTCTTTTTGTAGCATCCATTTTTCATGTTCATTTTGGGATTGTGCCCAGTTTCCCCGCAGTCCACTTACAGTGTAAAAACCCAGACCAGAAACATTTCCTCTAATGAAAGTGTGACATGTGTGGGATTACTGCAAGGATTTATTTCCTGGCTCTCGCAAGTCCTGTTCCTGTTGTGGTGCCTTGATGATGTCGTTTATTTGATCTGGCCCTTCCCTTCCATGGACACAGCCTCCATCCACACTGGTGAAGTCCGAGCTTACAGTCCCCTCCGTCTTGCCCACAATCTTTGTGACTCGCACAGAGTAGCATTGCATCCTCACCCACCAACCAGTGACCAAAGGGGTCTGATCTAGTTGGCTCTGTGGCTTTTGATAGCACTTTTTTCCTCAATGTGGGCCAAGAACTCAGGACTCTTGGTTGCAAGGGAGGCTGGGCCTGACCCTTTCCTGCTTCTTCCCTTTTTGGCTGGCCTTGCACTCCACAGCACGTGTCTGTCCCCACTGCACCCAGCCTCCATGCCCTGGCTTCACCTCCTCTCCTGCCTGGTCACACATACCCAGGGCAGCTTGGTATTAGGCATAGAGTAGAGCCGCACACTTGGGGTTAAACTACACCTCTACCGAGTATTAGCTGGCTGACTTCATTTCTCTGAGCCTCTATTTCCTCATCTGTAAAATGAGAATAATTAGTTCACAGTTTTCTTTTATTGGTTAAATGAGATTATCACTACTTATGCTGGTTTAAAATGATGTATGTACCCTAGAAAAGCCATGTTTAATCCTAATCCCATTTTGTAAAGGCAGCCGTTTCTTCTAATTCCTATTCAGCATTGTATGTTTGAAACTGTAATTAGATCATCTCCCTGGAGATGTGATTTAATCAAGAGTGGTTGTTAAACTGGATTAGGTAGAGGCGTGTTGCCACCCATTTGGGTGGGTCTTGATTAGTTTCTGAAGCAAACTAGAACACTACTATTATATACCATAGTAGTGTTTGGTAGATACTTTCTTATCTGTTTCCCTCTGTGTTTCTGTAACACAAGGTAACTCAAAGGTGATTGAAGGATAGGGGAATAATATTAGTGTAATACAGGAGTCACAAGGATGATTTGTGCCACCAAGTAAGAGCAGCTGGACAGAGCAAGCTGCAATGGAACACAGTGTGTACATGATGCCCATCCACCCCTGGATCTTTCTCTTGACCCCCTTTGGTTGTGTGCCCTGTCTTGGAAGTGCTGTTCTTGGTTCTTCTCATCTTTGCACATTTTGTCCTGTGTGCATAGCTCAGTAGCCTCAACTTTATCTTATATGCCCATTGTTCTAGTTTGCTAGCTGCCAAAATGCAATACACCAGAAAAGGGACAGCTTTTAAAAAGGAGAATTTAGTAAGTTGCTAGTTTACAGTTCTAGGACTGTGAAAATGTCCACCTTAAAGCAAAGCTATAGAAATGTCCAATCTAAGGCATCCAGGGAAATGTTCCTTAGTTCCAGATCGCCAATAACATTCAGGGTTGCTCTCTCAACTGGAAAGGCACATGGCGTCTGTCTAGATGTCTGCTAGCTTTCTTTCTCTCTAGACTTCTTTTTTCATGAAGCTCCCTGGGAGGTGTTTTCTTTCTTCATCTCTAAAGGTTTCTGGTGACGTGGGCTCTCTACTTCATTGTGACTCTGCTCTATTGTTCTCCTGTTGTTCTGAAGCTTTCTCCAAATGCTTCCTCTTTTAAAGGATTCTAGTAAACTAATCAAGACCCACGTGGAATGGGTGGAGTCACATCTCCACCTAATCAGGGTTTATACCCACAGTTGGGCAAGTCACATCTCCATGGAGATAATCTAATCAAAAGATTCCAGCCTACATTATTGAATAGGGATTAAAGAAACATTGCCCTCACAAGATAGGATCAGGATTAAAACATGGCTTTTCTAGGGTACATAAATCCTTTCAAACCGGCAAACCCCTTTATTGTGTTAGTGTGTTTTTATCAAGATTGCAGCCGTTCTTGTTAGTACTGTAGCAATAAAATGGCATAGTTTTTTTTTCCATTTCTTGGAACATTTGCATTTATTCAGAAAAAGAAATAAAACGAAAACAGAAAAAAAATTTATACATACCATACCCCTTACCCCTCCCTTTCATTGATCACTATCATTTCAAACTAAATTTATTTTAACATTTGTTTCCCTATTATTTATTTTTATTTCATATGTTCTACTCTTCTGTTGATATAGTAGCTAAAAGGAGCATCAGACACAAGGTTTTCACAATCCCGCAGTCACATTGTGAAAGCTATATCATTGTTCAATCATCATCAAGAAACATGGCTACTGGAACACAGCTCTACATTTTCAGGCAGTTCCCTCCAGCCTCTCCACTACATCTTGAACAACAAGGTGATATCTACTTAATGCATAAGAATAACCTCCAGGATAACCTCTCGACTCTGTTTGGAATCTCTCAGCCACTGACACTTTGTCTCATTTCACTCTTCCCCCCCCAGTCGAGAAGGTTTTCTCAATTCCTTGATGCTGAGTCTCAGCTCATTCCAGGATTTCTGTCCCACGTTGTCAGGGAGGTCCACACCCCCGGGAGTCATGTCCCACGTAGACGGGGGGAAGGTGATGAGTTTGCTTGTTGTGTTGGCTGGAGAGAGAGGCCACATCTGAGTAACAAAAAAGGTTCTCTTGGGGGTGACTCTGAGGCCTAATTTTAAGTAGGCTTGACCTATCCCCTGTGGGGTTAAGTTTCATATGAACAAATCCCAAGACTGGGGGCTCAGCCTATAGCTTTGGTTGTCTGCGCTGCTTGTGAGATATCAAGAATACAATTTGGGGAAGTTGAATTTTCCCCTCTTCTCACCATTCCCTGAAGGGGACTTTGTGAATACTTTTTTATTCACTGTTCAAATCACCCTCAGATTTATCGGGGCATCACTCTGGACAAGCCAACAAAATCTCATGTCCTACCCAAGGTTCCATGTACTTATGTTGTTCAACCAACTATCTACATAAGTTATATTAGGAAATGCACTAGTCAAAATATAAATTTTGTACCGAATAAACATTTTTTGCTTTAGTCTCACACATAAGTTGAAATTTTAACATATTAATTACCATCTGTTTTCAGCAACCTGCAGTAATGACATTCCTTTGTTCCTCCTCATGCAAAAACATTTTTTAAATTTGTACATTTTGTCACTATCATTGTACACTCTAGGCATTCCAGATTATACCATCTCAGGCTTTATTGTCTATCTTTCTTTCTGATTTCATTTGTGCCCCCAGCCCTCCTCCCTCTATCATTCTCACATTCAACTTCATTCAGTGTTTTAACATAATTGTATTACAGTTAGGTAGTATTGTGCTGTCCATTTCTGAGTTTTTATATTCAGTCCTTTTGCACAATCTGTATCCCTTCAGCTCCAATAACCCAATATCTTACCCTATTTCTATCTCTTGATGGTCTCTGTTGCCAATGAAATTTTCCAAGTTTATTCACTAATTGTCAGTTCATATCAGTGAGACAATACAGTATTTGTCTTTTTGTTTCTGGCTAATCTCACTCAGCATAATGTCCATTCATGTTGTTACATACTTCAAAACTTTATTCTGTCTTACAGCTGCATAGTATTCTATCATATGTATATACTACAGTTTGTTTAGCCACTCATCTGTTGATGGACATTTTGGCTGTTTCCATCTCTTTGCAATTGTAAATGATGCAGCTATAAACATTGGTGTGCAAATGTCCGTTTGTGTCCTTGCCCTCATGTCCTCTGAGTAGATACCTAACAATGGTATTGCTGGGTCATATGGCAATTTGATATTTAGCTTTTTGAGGAACCACCAAACTGCCTTCCACAGCGGTTGTACCATTTTACATTCCCACCAACAGTGGATAAGTATGCCTCTTTCTCCACATCCTCTCTAGCACTTGTCATTTTCTGTTTTGTTGATAATGGCCATTCTGGTGGGTGTGAGATGATATCTCATTGTGGTTTTGATTTGCATTTCTCTAATAACCAGGGAAGTTGAGCATCTCTTCATGTGCCTTTTGGCCATTTGTATTTCCTCTTCTGAGAAGTGTCTGTTCAAGTCTTCTTCCCATTTTGTAATTGGATTGGCTGTCTTTTTGTTGTTGAGTTGAACAATCTCTTTATAAATTCTGGGTACTAGACCTTTATCTGATATGTCTTTCTGAATATTGTCTCCCATTGTGTAAGCTGTCTTTTTACTTTCTTGATGAAGTTCTTTGATGCGCAAAAGTGTTTAATTTTAAGGAGTTCCCATTTCTTTCTTTCTTTCTTCAATGCTCTTGTTTTGGGTGTAAGGTCTAGGAAACCATCTCCTAGTATAAGAGTTATAAGATATTTCCCTACATTTTCTTCTAATAGTTTTATGGTCTTAGATCTAATGTTTAGGTCTTTGATCCATTTTGAGTTAACTTTTGATAGGGTGTGAGATATGGGTCCTTTCTTTCATTCTTTTGCAAATGGATATCCAGTTCTCTAGGCACCGTTTATTGAAGAGACTGTTCTGTTCCAGGTGAGTTGGCTTGACTGCCTTCTCAAAAATCAGTTGTCCATAGATGAAAGGGTCTATATCTGAACACTATTCGATTCCATTGGTCAGTATATCTATCTTTATATCAGTGCCATGCTGTTTTGATCACTGTAGTTTCATAATATGTAAAATGGCATAGCTTTTGAGTGATATGCTCTACAAACCCTGTTATTTTTCCTTGCAGAATACTCATTTTTGTTTATATTTTTTAAATGTATAAATGCTATTGTAGCAGAGATGTCTGTGTTGGTTTTCCATTCTGCCTTCCATCTGGCCTTTTGTGTTAACATTTCATGGAACTACAGGACCTCAAGGTGCTAGAGGAAACTTGGGCTGATGTGTGCTGTGAGCATTTCTTCACATCATCTCTCACCTGGACATGCAGTAGATGCCTGTCTGCTGTCTGCTTTCATTCTTAACCCAGAATGGTCAGTCTTGACATGGTGTCTAGAGTAATCCTTTTAAAATGGAGATCAGAGCATGTCTGCTTCAAAAAGAAATCTGTAGTTATTTTGTATAAATTTTAGGATTGAGGAAATGAGTGACTATATTAATATGGTATGAAAGAAGAAAGATACAAACGTGGCATGGGGGAAAGCTAGAAAGAACCCGGTGGTGTTGGACTGAAATTCGAGGTTTCAGTTATTGCAATTAAAAAAAATCTGTTTCCTAGCTTTGTCTGTTCAAAGGGCCTAGGAACAATAATGACAGCCTCATAGCAGCGAGCACCCAAATTTTGATTTTAAAATTCCATTATTCTAAAAAGAATCCAGGGGTCCTCGGAGATATGGCCTTTTCCAGGTCTGGGGCAGGGAAAGTGCAAGACGAGCCCAGAATATCTTGTCCCAGAAAGTACGGAAATGCTGAAAAAACGAGGGGAACATGTCAGAAGACACAAATTTAGTTTGACAGAGGACTATTTGGGCCTCAAAATGAGTGACCATCGTGGAATATAAAACATAAATAATAAAGGATTCTATGAGTATATGTTGATATTAAGAAACAAATAAATAGGAGAGAAGGGAAAACGTCTCTTTATCTAAAATGCCAACTGAAAAATGTAGAGGAAATGGTAAAGTTGGAAAGGCTACATTTTTTTAAACTTTTTTTATTAATTAAAAAAAAATTAACAAACGAAACATTAAGATATCATTCCATTCTACATATACAATCAGTAATTCTTAATATCATCACATAGTTGCATATTCATCATTTCTTAGAATATTTGCATCTATTTAGAAAAAGAAATAAGACAACAGCAAAAGAAATAAAACGATAACAGAGAAAAAAAAGATTATACATACCATACCCCTTACCCCTCGCTTTCATTTACCACTAGCATTTCAAACTAAATTTATTTTAACATTTGTTTCCCTATTATTTATTTTTATTTCATATGTTCTACTCTTCTGTTGATATAGTAGCTAAAAGGAGCATCAGACACAAGGTTTTCACAATCCCGCAGTCACATTGTGAAAGCTATATCATTGTTCAATCATCATCAAGAAACATGGCTACTGGATCACAGCTCTACATTTTCAGGCAGTTCCCTCCAGCCTCTCCACTACATCTTGAACAACAAGGTGATATCTACTTAATGCATAAGAATAACCTCCAGGATAACCTCTCGACTCTGTTTGGAATCTCTCAGCCATTGACACTTAGTCTCATTTCACTCTTCCCCCTTTGGTCGAGAAGGTTCTCTGAATCCCTTGATGTTAATTCTCGGCTCATTCTAGGGTTTTTCTCAGTCCCTTGATGCTGAGTCTCAGCTCATTCCAGGATCTCTGTCCCACGTTGCCAGGAAGGTCCACATCCCTGGGAGTCATGTCCCATGCAGAGATGGGGAGGGTGGTGAGACTGCTCGGCATGTTGGCTGGAGGGAGAGGCCACATCTGAGCAACAAAAGAGGCTCTCTTGGGGGTGACTCTTAGGTCTAAATTTTAAGTAGACTTGACCTAGCCTTTGTGGGGTTATGCTTCATATGAACAAACCCCAAGACTGGGGGCTCAGCCTATAGCTTTGGTTGTCCACACTGCTTGTGAGAATATCAAGAATTCAACTTGGGGAAGTTGAATTTCTCCCCGCTCTCACCATTCCCCGAAGGGGGTTTGCAAATACTTTTCCAGTCACTGATCAAATCACCCTGGGATTCATCGGGGTATCACTCTGGACAAACCAGCAAAATCTTATGTCCTACCTGAGATTCCAAGTACTTATGGCATTCAATCAAACTATCTACATGAGTTATATTAGGAAATGCTCTAGTCAAAATATAAATTTTGTAACAAATAAACATTTTTTTGCTTTAGTCTCACACATAAGGTGACCTTTTAAAGTATTAATTATCATCTATTTTCAGCACCCTGCAATGACATTCCTTTGTTCTTCCTCATTCAAAAACATTTTTAAAATTTGTACATTGTACATTTCACTATTATTATACACTCTAGGCATTCCTAGATTATACCATCTCTATCTTTACCATCTATCTTTCTTTCTGATTTCATTTATGTCCCCAACCCTCCTCCCTCTATCAATCTCACATGCAGCTTCATTCAGTGTTTTAACATAATTACATTACAGTTAGGTAGTATTGTGCTGTCCATTTCTGAGTTTTTATATTCAGTCCTGTTGCACAATCTGTATCCCTTCAGCTCCAATTACCTAATATCTCACCCTATTTCTATCTCCTGATGGTCTCTGTTACCAAGGAAATATTCCAAGTTTATTCACTAATGTCAGTTCATATCAGTGAGACCATACAGTATTTGTCCTTTTGTTTCTGGTTAATCACACTCAGCATAATGTCCTTAAGGTCCATTCATGTTGTTACATACTTCATAACTTTATTCTGTCTTACAGCTGCATAGTATTCCATCTTATGTAAATGTCACAGTTTGTTTAGTCAACTCTCTGTTGATGGACATTTTGGCTGTTTCCATCTCTTGGTAATTGTTAATAATGCTGCTATAAACATCGGTGTGTAAATGTCCATTTGTGTCCTTGGCCTCATGTCCTTTGAGTAGAGACAGCATATAGATGGGTCCTGTTTTTTAATCCATTCTGCCAGACTATGTCTTTTGATTGGAGAGTTTAATCCATTAATATTCAGTGTTATTACTGCATGGGTAGTACTTTCTTCTACTATTTTGCCTTCTGGATTTTATATGTCATATCTAATTTTCCTTCTTTTTACCTTTACTCATAGTCTTCCTTTCTACACTCTTCTCCACACCTCTCTCTTCTGTCTTCGTATCTGTCTGTAATGTTCCCTTTAGTATTTCTTGCAGAGCTGGTCTCTTGGTCACAAATTCTCTCAGTGATTTTTTGTCTGGAAATGTTTTGTTCCTTTGACTGGGCCATATCTTCAATTTTCCTGGTGTGATTTGTTATTTTTTGCTGGTGTCTAGGCATTTAATTACCTTAATTAGTTTATTCTGGAGGTTGCTTTCACTTCTTTTATCTAGGGTTTTCTTGCTGGATGAATTTTTTGTCTATCTGTTCTTTGACATTCTGTTCAGTTTTATCTGGACCTTTAGCTTAAGTTTTGTTTAACAGAGGAGAATTTTTCAGTTCTTGTTTTCTTGTTTCTTGCCCTGCTTGTGTGGTGCCTTCCCCCCCACACACACACTTAGAAGGGTCTGCTTAGATATTATAGACCCCAGCCAGATTTTCCCAGACCAAACTGGCCTCCTATCAGGAGGAAAGAGTTACCTGCATCAGTTTTCCCTGAGGGTGAGACCCAGCAGGTTGAAAGACTTTCCTGTAAAGTCTCTGGGCTCTGTTTTTCTTATCCTGCCCTGTGTGTGGCGCTTGTCTGATTGCAGGTCCCACCAGCATAAGATGATGCGGTACCTTTAACTTTGGCAGACTTTCCTGCTGGGGGCGTGGTGGAGACAGAGGAGAGGTTGTAGGCTGGTTTTAATGGCTTCAAATTACCAAGCCCTGGTGTCTGAATTCCTTGATGGAGGGATTCCACCTGGGTGGGGCTTCATCCCACCCCTGGGGAAGGCACAGCCTCCAGACAAGCCCCCAAAAGAGCTCCCTTCTGCCTATGCCTGGGGCAGTTGCAGCCTGAAAATGCCTGCCGCTGTATCCAGAGGCAGTCAAGCCTTTGTAGATACACAGCCACAAAAACCTCTGTTTCCTTCTTTTTTTTTTCCCCCCCCTTTTTCTGTCAGTCCTGCCCCCTTGGTGCCAGGGCAAAAATGAGCAACCTCCGCTTTGATCAGGTTCACCTAAGCTGGGGGCCTATTTTTAGTAGTCAGAATTTGTTAATTAGTTCCACAATTGGCGTTTGATTGTGCCCAGTCCCTGCTGCTGGTAAAGTCCTTTCCTTTCCCCTCTGGGAAGCAGCCTGTGGGGGAGGGGCGCTGGCTGCTGCAGCTTTGGGAACTCACAGTTCAGGGGGGTGCTTACAGCCAGTCCAGCTGGTCCAGACTGGGGTATGCTGTGTGTCTGGTCACTATCGTGGCTCCGGGAGCTGTTCTGTACTGTTTCTAGTTATTTAGTAGTTGTTCTGGAGGATGAACTAAAACGCACACGTTGTTAAGCTGCCATCTTGACCGAAAGGCTACATTTTGCAGGCATAGCTGGAGAATTTGACTACTGGGTGAAAGCTTATGGAACAGTATATTTACACGGACTCAGCGCTCTCCCCACAGACGCTTATCCGTCCTCAGGGAAGAGGGGATCTCACCTGCAGTGAGGCCTGGCAACAGCACCTTAGCCAAGTCATAGGAAACCTCACCTTCATGGGACAGACCGCCCCCCACTGTCCCAGTGCCCCCAGGAGGCCACGCTCCCTTCCGTGGGATTTCTGCCAGCCGTGCAGAACCTGCATCAAATCATGGAGAGACGGCCAAACAGACACAACCAAGGTGCTTCACACTGCAGACAGATGGCTTCTGCTGTTTACAGTGTTTTAAGGTCATCAGTGACCAAGAAAGGCCATGGAAAGGGCACTGGAGAGACATGTCAGCTAAATGCAGTGTTTGGTGCAGAATTAGATCCTGATTGGAATGGAAAAAAATGTTGCTATAATCGATGGTTTGGGAAATCTGAATATTGATAACAGTATTGTATCAGATTTTTTTTTAAATTTGGTAATATGCTGGGTTATATAAGAAAATGCTCCCGTTCTTGGAAGATACATACTTCTAAAAGTTAAGGGACAACAAATGTTAAAATAAATTTAGTAGATTGAAATGCTAGTGATCAATGAAAGGGAGGGTTAAGGGGTATGGTATGTATGAATTTTTTTTCTGTTTTCTTTTTATTTCTTTTTCTGAATTGATGCAAATGTTCTAAGAAATAATCATGATGATGATGAATATGAAACTGTGATACAGTGAATTACTGATTACATATGTAGAACGGAATGATCAAATGTTAAGAATGTTTGTGTTTGTTATATTTTTAAACAATTAATTAAAAAACAAAGTAAAGGGTCACGATCTCAGTAACTTCCTCTCAGGTGGTTCAGGAAAAAACTAACTGTATGTATGATATATACATATATATATAAAAAGAAGGCTTGTGACAAAATGTTAATAATAGTCGAATCTAAGTGATTAGTATATAGGAGTTCATTGTAATATTCTTGTAACTTTTTGGTAAGCCTGAAAACTTTTTTGAAATAAATAATAAAAGGATGAAGTACATAGAGAAAAGTGTTAACATTGGTTTAAACTTATAGGTGACTATTATTTTTTGTAGTTGTCTATATTTGTGTTAGTTAATCTATATAGATGACAAAATTAAAAAAACCTTAAGTATGTATTTTTAACATCTTTAAAATAACAGTTTTTCTTATGCCTTTCTTCCCCCTTGGTTTCCAGACCATGGAATTTTTATTCACCAGACAATTGTCACGTTTTCCCTTAGATGGATGCGCGTTGTGACTTGTGTGTCTTAGAGCTTCCCCGTGTGCCAAGGCACTGGCCCCTCCATCGCAGGAAAGAAACACCTCCAAACCACTGCTTGGTTCTCTGGTCACCTTTGTTCTTCTGAGTGTAGCGCAGGCTTCCTGGTTCCCTGAAGCCGTGTCTTAGTCTGGCTTCCTTTTGACTTTTGGTCCTGCACTTTGCAGGCTATGGCTCTACATCGTTGGCTCCGTCAGGCCCGATGGAATTACAGGAGCCTTTGGGGCTCTATTCTGAGCTCATCAGCGTGGTCTGTGTTTTCTTTGACTGTGGGACCAAGTGGGCCACTCATCCTGCATCATAGAGTCGATCGGGACAGGCTTTCCTTCCCCTCCATTTGACAAGAGCATTGCCACACTGAAGGGCCCTTCATCTGATGTTAGACACAGGAGGGGAAAGCAATAACTTTAAAAAGGCCAAATAGTTGTTTATTGCTGTGTGCAATAGGGATGGGTAGTGAAGTATCTGGCATTTCTGGGACTTGCTTAGAAGGTAACATTTGATTATGCCCATTTTAGGAAAGGAGTAGATGTTTTCGTCGATTGTGTGCTCTCAAAAAGCCAGGTTAGCTGTGGTTAAAGAAAGACCTGGAGAATAAGCTTGATTGAAAGGGAAAGAAAACTGTAATTTCAGTTCAGTTTTTCAAGTTTGGGCAACAGAGAGTACTTAGGTTTTCTTACTAGTTTAAAATAATTTCATGTCTTGGAGTCAACACCTGCAAAGAAGAGGTGTAGGCAATACGTAACGATTTGTGACTTGCAGAATTTATTTACTTGCTTGTGTTTGAAGCTAGAGATGGCTTGGGGGTGAAGTCAGTTAAAGAGGAGAAAGGAGAGGAATTTGGCTCACTTTTCCAAAGAGAAGTTATTCTGAGATTCTTGCAGTTTTACTGTATTTTGGTTTGGGGAGCCATGAGTTATTTGGCAAGAATGTCATTTGGCCTTATTATGTTGGGTCAGAGCAGATTCAGACTTGTTTTACCTTGTGCCCTTGTTCCTGCTCTGGATTTAAGGGCTGGCTGGTGCCCATCTCTTTCTCCTCATACCACACATACAGGATCCTCCTTCTGTGATGATTCTAGTTGAACTTGAGAGTTTATGATAGACTAGTTTTCAAGTTCTTTAGTACTTTGTTTTCTACTGGTTGTATAATGATCCACCTGGATCACAGGTATGTGCTTGTATAGTTTTAGATGTGTGAGTCAGTGTGTGTATATAATTTACACTAAAGTTAATTAGAACTGATTTTTTGTTCTGCAAAATTAAAATATTTTGCAAACTTCGAAATTTTATACAGATATTAATTGGCCCAATCATGATTATATTCTCTGCTTTCCATGTGTGCCTCCCAGAACAGCAACCCAGGATTTACTGTTCCCTCCCAGGAAACTCCCTGGACTCATCCTTCTCTTTCTGCCATCCCTGAACCAGCTTTCTTCAGTAACCTGCACCTTTGCCTCCTCTTTCTTGTGTTTGGAAAGTAGAGATGGACAGTTCAGGCCCACAGCCAACCAGCCGCAAGATCTCAGTGCCTCGTTTTCCTCTTTAAAATGGGAGTAAAAGTACACAGCAAGGGCTGGCCCTCTTCACTTGCCTTTTCTACCCTCTTCAGTCTCTCAGTGTGTCAGTTATTTCAGCTCTGAACTTATCCTCGCCAGTTAACTGGATCTCTTTATTCCTGTTTTTATTTGTTCTAAAATTGTGATTTTGCTAAGCTCCATCAGCTTCTGGGGAGGTCTGAATCCTGTGCCACCTGTGAAGCACTTAAATGTGGAAACAATGGGGGAACTCATCCCACAGAGCATCCTGTGAGGGAGGAGGGAGCTGCTTGTCGGGAGGAGGGTCCTTAAAGGCAGCCGGGGACCCTCAGCCCTCACGGCCCACCCTGTGCTGATCATATCGAAGAGCAGAAAGAAGGTGCCACTCGTATAAGGGAAGTGTTGTTTGATGCCACTTATGAGATGAGCTTTCCTTTTCTTCTTATGCATTACTAGAATAAGCAAATGCATAGAGACAGAGAGTGGATTAGATTGCCAGGGCAGGGTGGAGGGGCAGGAAGGAAGAATGGGGAGTTACTTCTCGATGGTACAGAGTTTCTTTTTGGGGTGATGGAAACGATTGGGTGATGGATAGTGGGGATCGTAGCACAACATTGTCAAAAGTAATTGATGCTGCTGAATTGTATAATTCAAAATGGTTAAAATGGCAAGTATTGTGCTATATATATATGCTGCCACAGTGAAATGCTCCAAAAAAGAAAAATAACAGACATTAAAAAAAAGAGAACCCCAAAACCGCATACTCCTTATCCCCCTGTATTAGGTAGGATTCTCTAGAGAAACAGAATCAGCAGGAGATACCTATAAATATAAAATGTGTGAAAGTGTCTCACACAACCATGGGGATGTAAGAGTCCAGGGTCTGTAGGGAAGGTCACAAGCTGGCAGCTCTAGTGAAAGCTTTCAGCAAACTCTCAGGAGAGGCTGGCCAGCTGAAACAGGACGAGTGACTGTCTCTTCTGAATCTTCCTTAAAAAACCTTCTAGTGATTAGATTACACATCACTCATTGCGGTTTGGGGCTTGCCTCCCGACCGCACTGGGGTCTCGTCCTCTGATGTGGTTCGGCCAGAGAGCGGCGTCAGCCGAGACCACGGGGCTCGAAGGTTTGGAGGGCGCGCGAGCACAATAAACCGAGACTAAAGAATAATAGCAGTAATTTATTGCATAGGGCTCGCGGGACCTAGCTGGCTGGCAAAGCTTACAGGCTAAGACCCCGACAGGAGGAAGCACAAAGAATATATAGGGTTGGTGAGGGGGAGTTAATTAGGGGTGAAGAAACTTTGATGGGCAGCTGGTATGGTGTCGTATAGGATGTGGATTGGTTAGGAGGTGTGTTGAATATTATAATGGGTGGTGAGGTGAGGAGTGTACATGGTCTAATGAAGAAGAAGTGAAAAGGTGGTGCGATATATGCTCAGGAGTTGCTAGGTAGGGGGTTAGAATAGCAAGGCTTGCAAGAATGAGAGATGTCCGGATATGTCAGGGCATGTTAAGGCAGATAAGAGGCAACAGTTACAAATATATGCAGCAACTCATTGCAGAAGACACTCCCCTTAGCTGATTGCAAACACAGTCAGCTGCGGATGCAGCCAATGTGGTCATGATTTCAGTCCATGAAATGTCCTCATAGCAACAGACAGGCCAGCACTTGCCCGACCAGACAACCAGGCACCACCACCTGGCCAAGTTGACACATGAACCTGACCATGACACCCCCCCATTTACTGACCCCTAGAATTGGTACAGTACCCTTGTTACTGTTGATGAATGCATATTAACAGTAAGTATTAACTATAGTCCATAGCTTGCAAGAGATACTTTTCCCCCAATACCCTTCTGTTATTAACTCCTGATACAAGTGTCATACGTTTTTACCAGTTCATGAAAGAACTTACTTGTATTTGTAATGTTAGTCTTAACGTCCTCCTCAAGGTTCACTGTTGAACAATCCCATATTTAAACCTCTAGCTTTCCTTCTGGGGACATACATGACTCTAAACAACTTCTTTCAACCAAATTCACTTATAATTCAGCACTGTTATAATCCCACTAAGTCTACGTTCATCTCTGTCCATTTCCAAACATTTAAGTTCAATCTCGTTAAAAATTCTATACATAATAAACAACCACTCCCTATTGCCTAGTTCAGTCTATCTCTTGGTAGCCTATATTCTACATTTATAACTCTGAGTTTACATTTTCCGGTTAGTTCATATTAGTGACATCATACAACCTGTGCCTTTGTGTCTGACTTATTTCACTCGGCATTATGTCCTCAGGGTTCATCCATGTTGTCGCAGGCTTCAGGATCTCATTCCTTTTTACTGCTGAGTAATATTCCATCATCTGTATATACGATATACATAATGTTGCTTTGAAGATTACATGAGATGAAGCCATGCCCCAGGACAGCAGCAAGCTGCCCTGACACTGGGGCCTTTGGGCCAAGCTGAGCCGTCTCCACCTGTGTGAAAGTTGACAGCCCCGCTCGTGCCAGTCCTGCACCCTTCTTCTTTAGCCCTCTCTTCACTCCTACTTTTCACTCCCCATTGGTTTCCTGCCTCTGTCCGGCTCTTAACTTCCTTGGCTTTGTTTCTGGTTTCTGCCCTACTGCTCATACCTACGGCTTGATCTGATTATTTTCCTGGGTTTGGTCCTTGGCCCTTCCCAGGAGGAGGCTCTTCCCACCTCTGGCCACTTGGAGGGACCACCTGCCCAAACCACCCATTCCAACCAGGCCCCACTCCTAAGACATCCTCCAGCCTTGCCTTGCTGCAGACACTGCCCAGAGAAGATTCTGGAAAGAAACTGGAAGTCAGATACAGGTCTGAATTCTGGAGTGACCACTGCCTAGTTTGGTACCTAGGCAAAAACCAGTTTGAGCTGCAGTTTCCACTAGGGTAAAATAAAGAGCGATCTCTGTCTCTCCTCTCCCTTTCTCTTTCCCTCCCTCCTTCTCTCTCTGAGGATTTTTGGCTCTGAGGATTAAATGAGATTTAAAGGGCTGGCAGATAGCCAGTGGGTATTAGCTTACCTCTATCCTTTCTTCTGCCCTTCCACCCGGATGTCAGAAGATGCACTTAGGAACTCAGTACATCCTCAGGGTCTTCCTCTCTACATGCAGTTGTATTTCCCTTCTTCCTCTTTTACAAAAGCTTTGGTATGAAGTTATTTATGCTGAAGAGTTTCCACCACTGTCCTGGAGGAAGTCCCTAAGTTGCTGAGACAGAACTTGAAGCACCTTTTCCTATAGAAAGAATGTTATAAGTGTTGGTTATTTGCACTGTGGGGACTGTATCTAAGGAATACTGCGGGCTAGGCAGGATGCTTTCACAAACTCCAGCGGCATTGCTCATTTTCATGGGAAAGTATTTGGATACATGTTACCAAGCAAGCAGCTCGTGGATAGACTTACAAAAACCCATCCACTTAGACGCCAACCCAGGGCTGCCTGCTCACGGTGTGTGCCTGCTGTTGCACCCAGTAAACCCTTGGTGGGTAGGATGGCATGGAAAGCACTTGACATTTGCAGAAGCACTGCGAGGTCAGCCCTGTGGTCCTGTGGGGTCCTGACTACTCTGTTTTTTATAAAATGTGAAAACTCTGTTTTGATGATAATAAGAGAATTTTTCCCTTATCATATTTAAGACACTCCTGGCTGGTGAGAGGAATTAAAGGACACTTTTCACGATGGTCTGTTTGAAGAGCTTTTGGCTAAGAAGACCTTTCTCACATTCTGGTGTAAAGGCACCTGATGAGGGTGGAGGTGGCTCAGGGCCTTGCCCCTGTACTCCCTTTCTGCACAAGCATCTACTGTCCTAATAACATCCCATTACTTCCCTCTCCTGCCACAATTAAAGACCACCCCGGTCCCCAGGGGAAGGGGACCCGCCCAGACCTTTTATGTCCCAGGAACTGGTAAAGTCCAGCTAGCTATCTTCCCTCTGTCCTATCCCCTCTACGTAGAGTGGCATGGAGTACAGAGGACACCCCAATCTTTAAAGTTATGCCAAAATCTGTTAGTTACTTCATATAGAAGAATACAGCATTTATTGAGCAGCTAATACAAACCAGGTACAGTACTAAATGCTGGCGATTACTTTCTTTGCTTTTAATCAGTCACTACTACAAATCTGTACTGTAGATACTGATGTTATCCCTGTTTTGGAGATGAGAGGTTCTAGGCTTTGGAAGGTTATGTGACTTATCAGGAATGCACCCAGCCCACCACAGTTAGGTTTAGATCCAGTTCATGTCCAGGCATGTGGCCATCACTCTTTCATGCTACAGGGCACATGGGAGAGTGTGTCTCCTGTGGGGCCTCAGGTAGCCACTCCTCCCCCAGCCATGCACACCGGTACGTGCTTTTGGGGAGAGGAGAGCATGGGCTGGGCCACCGGGAGAGGCTCAGTGCCAGGCCTTCTACCTGCTGCCAAGGAGGGAGGACACAGCTTCTGCCCTGAGCTCCCCATGGGCTGGTTTTCCACCAGGGTCCGTGTGAGTCAGGGGCCTGTGGGCACCCAGGAGCGGGAAAAGCTTTGATCATCACCTTTACCGCTGCCATGGTAGCATTTGTAGAGCAACATAGACTTGAGTTTTCAGAGGAGAAAACAGGGTCCCGGAGCCCTTCCCAGAAGAGCGAGTTAACAGCCGGACCTGGACGGGTCCCAGTTGGCCCAGTTTGCGCCCAGCACGCACCTGGAAGTGTGCAGTCTTGGGCATCTGCCTTCCACACGGAAACTGCTGGGGCTGGAGTTTCAACCCGTTTCTTCTTTTTTTCTCAGAGGACATAGGAAGTGCTGATGTGCTTCTTTTTCTTTTTTTGTGTGTGTGTGTTCTAAAGGGACTCATTTTCTTAATCCAGTTTTCTGTGTTGACTCTCCTACTCACCTCCACCCCTCATGTCTCCTCTTCCACTCCAGCCTTACCCCAGATTAAACAAATCACATCCATGTTTTTGTCTTTGAGTCTTTTCCTGCCCACTTTTTCTTTTTATGATAGTTTCACTGCTTTGAAGAGTTTCCCCCTAACTGAGCCCAAGCCACTGTCATGAGTAGTGTTGGCCAGAAAAGGCTCTTAAATACTCCATTTTAATATGAACTTAAGCTCTGTCCACACCGTCACCAATTTCAGCCCTGTTGCTCTGAGACTTAGGTATTACTTGACAAATGAGGGTGAGAGAGGGGTGGGTGGGAAGGTTCTAGACAGCAGGGCTTTCACTTATTTGGATCAATCTGTTTTGCTTCTCAGGTACACAAATAAGCTGTTTCTCCCCAAGTTCCTTCTCCTGGCGTCAGGCTGCCTTCGTGGATTCTTACTGCTGGGCGGCCGTTCAGCAGCAGGACTTCCTGCAGAGCAGCTCTGGAAGCCTCCCCCTGTGGCTGCATAAGGTAACCAGCTCTACCTGTTTGCTTTAGATATGTGGGAACTGGGGCCAAGAGGGGTCGTCCTGTTCCACAGCCAATTCCGGTCAACCTGGGCTGTAACTCAAATCATAAAGCCTGAGCTCTTTGTAGTCAAAAAAAGCCTTTGCAGTTACGTGGTCCAGCATCTTCATTTTAAAGATGAGGAAGTTGAGGCTCTCGTTAGAATGTAAGCTCCATATGGCAGGCTCCTTGTGGCTTAGTCACCTGGATACCCTGGATGCCCAGCACACTGTCTGCCCATAAGCTCTCAAGAAATGTCGAGTGGTTGAATGAGCAGTGGGCGGCAGAGCAGGGACTCAGACATACCTCCTAGGCCAGCACACACAGGAATTCTTGGAAAAAGTAAGGACCAACAGAGCTAATTGCTTCTTGCATTACCAAAGCATTGAGAAGCCTTAGTACTGATGCCCTGTGGGGCTGTTGGCTGCTGCACAGCTTTGCTTTCTGATGGACCAGGTACTTCAAGGAAGGGAGTTACTACTGCCCAGGAGGTGCCAGTGCCCAAATTCATTACTAAGAGAACATGTTCTTAGTAATGAAGTGACTCTGTTAGGTCTTTTCTGTGCTTCTGAAATGAGACTTTGTTTCAGCCTGCAGTTATTTTCAACCATTGTTTTTTCTTGTTCATCATGAAAACAAGTAGGACATTTGTGTATCTTCTGTTATTCTCATCTGCTGAGGAAAGCACAGGTTTTTTTGAAAACCCAAGGGCTTAAGTTCAACTCTCTCTCGCTTTGACATGCTGCTGGACACACAGTCCCTCCATCTTTAAAAAATAATAATTTAAGTCCTTGGCTATGATTCAAGCCTGTTTCTGTCATACTTACTCATTTCATGCAGTTTGGCTTAGTGACATTCTTTAGTGACTCCTTCCTTCCCTTAGGTTTGAACTTTTCCCTTTGGTGTTTAGCCTTCAAGTTAGGTGGTTTGCCTGTGTAGTATTCAGGGCAGTGAGTAGTAAGAACCTTCGGTATGAATAGGCACAATTCTAAAAGTTGGACAAGTTTAAGTCCACATTCATGCTGTTGTAGTTGAAGGGCATTTGTTGTAATGCTCTTATGAAAATGGAAACACTGCCATCAGTTACTGGGCTGGGCATGAGTTCACAGAAGGTGAATGATATTCTGGGATTGTCTAAGTAAGAGTCAGGAGGAGTGTTAGAGATTGTAAAGCATGAAGAAACCTGAAGATATTTATCTAGATGCATTTTACATGTAAGGAAACAGGAACCCCGGGATAACAAGCCCAGGGATTGCAGGATCTTTTGGTCTGTACAGCTCAGGCCTTTTGGACCCCTGGCCCACTACCCCTCTAGTCATGAAAGGAGAACTCTTTTAGAGAATTGTGGTTAGCCATGCCCGCGGATGCCCAGTGTAAGTGATTAAGGAGCTCTGTTTCCGGTCATGATAGGCAAGACTGTTTGGACAAAAGCATGGCTGAGGGGCAGCACAGGACTCTTGGCAGAGTCGCAGGGCCAGGGACAAAGATGGAAGTTGGGGCCTGCCAAATAGAAGGGACCCTGGCCGTTCCTGAAAGGCCTCTGCTTATGAGAAAGAGGTGATCCAGAATTAGACCAGTCCTCATAGGAACTCAAGTCCTGGGTCGAATCATTTCATTGTTGATTGAATCAAGGAGAAAGAGTCTCGAGTCAGAGTCACTAGTCAGCCTGCCTGCCAGAAGCAAAAATAAACCTCTTGGGAGAAAGGTAACATCACGCAGAGGGTCCCAGTCTCGCTCCAGTTTTTCATTCGTGATGCTTGGCCCTCAGGCATACGAATAACCAGGTATGTGAGAGAGCCAAGAGGAAAATCAGAAATGGAAACATATCCGGGGAAGATCCACATAGAAGATTAATCAGATATGCATTTTAAATAACCATTGTTAAGATGGTCACGGAATTAAGATAATATGGAACATTTTGTAGAAAACTGGATACTATAAAAGAAAGAATCAAATAGAAAATCTTGAACTGAGAAGAAAATTGATTTTAGCCAACATAGATTGAGGGCCTACTATAGCAGAGAGTCACAGATGAAGTGGTCCCTTCTCCCAGGGGCTCACAGTTCAATGATTTAGAAACATATAAAGAGGGCACAAAGAATGAATAATCACAAATTTAGGAGGAAAAGAAAAAGAAGAGTGTGGTTATCATAGAAACCAAGGGAAGAATGTGTCCAGTAAAAGCAGGGAACTCTGTTAAATGCTGCTGCAGAGATGCCAATACAATAAGCGTGAAACAGGATTAATTGGATTTAGTGAAATGATTAGTGACCCTGGTAGGAATGATTTTAGTGGGGAAGCAGAAACCAGATAGCAGTGGGTGAAGAGTGAAGGAAGTTAGAAAAATGATTACTTGACTTAATTCTAGTTTACGATATCATAACTTCTAAAACTGTAAGTTCCATGTAGAAGAGACCAAACCCATGTTGTCTTCGTCACTGCACCCCTGGAACAGCATATAGCCCAGTGGGTGCTCAGAGGATCTTTGTGGCAGGGAGGAGAGGAACAAGGTTGCTGTTATGTCCTTCTATTGAGAACCAGTCTTGGTTCTCTAGGAGCATTCTGACTTGTGCTCCTGGCAGTGGGGGGATTAAAGGCACAGGGTTTATGTGAACACTTGTCCAATGCCAAAGTTAAAATCAGGAGACTCAAATTCTCCCAGAGGAATTACTCAGTATAATATTTAAGTGTAAATCAATATACAGAGTTTATGGCACGGGTATAATTGGTAGTATAATTTCTGTCCACCTATGTATTAGTCAGAATTCTCCAGGGAAATAGAACCAACAGGAGATATATATGTTATGAGATTTACTGTAGGAATTGGCTCATATGACTGCAGGGATTGGCAAGTCCAAATTCTGAAGGGCAGGTCACTAGTAGAATGAAGGTTTCAGTGAATTCCCCCGAAGCACGCTGTTTAAAGAAGAGAGAGAAATTCTTCTGACTGCTGAAATCATCAGTTCTCCCTTAAAGGCCTTCAGGTGATTGGACGAGACTTCTCTCATTGCTGAGGGCTGTCTCCTTTGTTGATTGTAGATGTAATCAGCCATAGATACTATCAGCTGTCTAATGATTTAAATTCACAAAACACCCTCACAGTAACAGTCAGGCAGTGCTTGATGACTTGACACCATCACCCAGTCATATTGACACAGGAGCTTAACCATCACAACCCACTTTTTTCTTTTTTTCCTCTTCTTTGTTTTCCTCCCTTTCTCTCCAGTAGTACTATGGGGGATGAAATCTCTGGTGGAAATGTGAGTGCACGCAGAGACCAGCAGGTGGCGATCTAGGACCGTTTGATAACTGTGTGTGTGTGTGTGTGTGTGTGTGTGTGTGTGTGTGTGTGTGTGTTTTCTGTTCTCTTCAAGTTCAGGATGGAAGAAACTAATAGACAGGATAACTTTCTAAAACAGGAAATTAGGTGTTTTTGTTTTTACTAAAACAAGCAAAAAAAACCTGCAACATTTCTTCATTTCTTAAGTAGTTTCATTGAAGGGGTCCTGTGAGGCTACCTGACCCAGAAGTTATAAACCGTAGCATTCCATTGAGGCGGGAGAGGCTTGTGAAAATACAAGATCGTGAGCTCCATCCAGACCTCTAGGTTGGAAAATCTCTGGGGTTAGAGCCAGGAAAATGCCATTTTTAAGCTTTCCAGGTGATTTTGGTGCTGTCAGCTGGGCTTAGGTTCTAGTGAGGGAACCACACTGGTCTAGACCATGGTTTCTCAGACTTTATGTGCGTGCGAATCACCTGGGGATTTCAGATTCATTGACTCTGACGGGAGTCCACAATCCTCATTTCCGACGTGCTCCCATGTGAGGCTGAAAGGCCTGATCTGTGGACCTCGCTTTGAGAAGCCAGTAGGGTTTGGCACACTGGTGCCTGCCCTCAGGCCACATCCAGCCGCTTTGCTTACATGTTATCTATTGCTTCTTTCGTGCCATGGGGACAGGGCTGTATAGTTGCAAAAAAAATCGTATGACCGGCAAGGCCTAAGTTATTTCCTCTCTGGCCCTATTCAGAAAAAAATTGCTAACTTTGATCTAGGGTTTCCTATCTGTCAGGGTTCTTCAGAGAAACAGAACGGATACATGTATAAACATATTAAGAGATTTGTTTTAGGAATTGACTCCCATGATTGTGGGGGCTGGCAAGTCTGAACTCTGCACGGCAGCCTGGCAACTCAGGTAAGATTTCTGTGCTGCAGGCTCAAGGTGGAATTTCTTCTTCTCTTAAGACCTTCAACTGATTGGATGAGGCCCACCCACATTTTCAGGGGTAATCTACTTAAAGTCAACTAATTGTACATGTTAGCTATAAAATACCTACACACAACACCTAGATTAGTGTTTTAATAAGTAACCGAGTACTGTCACCTATCCAAGTGGACTCAGTGGTCCAACCATCTCAAACACTGTGGCCTTGCCAGAAGATCTCTAATGAAAGGAACCACCTGCCTCCCAGCACAGATCTATGGAAAGTTCTGCCTTGCTTCCTTGGAACTTGGTTCTAATTCTACTTGCAGGAGTTTATTCCTTCTTTCACACACAGATGCTTTGCTTACCAGGTGTGCTGGTTTGAAAGTGTTTTGTAACCCAGAAAAGTCATATCCTTTAATCCTGATTCAGTATTGTAGGATGGAAACTTTTGATTAGATAGTTTCCATGGAGATTGACCCACTCAATTGTGGGTATGACCTTTTGATTAGATTACACAGTGGAGCTATGTCCTGCCCAATTGTGGGTGTGGCCTTTTGATTAGATGGAGATGTGACTCTACCCATTCACAGTAGGCCTTGATTACTTGGAGTCCTTTAAAAGGGGAGACGTTTTGGAGAAAACACAGTGGTTCAGAGCTGACAGAGATGCACACATTTGAAGATGCTTAGAGTGTCGCTAGAGAGAACAGTTGCCTAGACACAGACATTTGCAGATGCAGAGCCCAGCAGACATTGCCATGTGCCTTCCCATGAGATGCTAAGCAAGCCAGAACCCAGAGTTGTGTCCAGAGTTGCTAAGTGAAGGCCCACAGACACTTAGAGAGGAAACCACAGGCACCAGAAGCTGGAAGCAACAGAACCAGAAACAAGGACCAGTAGACACCATCCAAGTGCCTTCACATGTGAGAGATCTCGCCCTTCCTTGAGTCAAGGTATTTTTCTCTGGATTCCTCAGTTTGAATATTTTTATGGCCTTAAAACTATAATCTTGTAATTTAATATACACTCTTTATAAATTTAATAAACCCATTTCTGGTATATTGCATTTCTGGCAGCTTTAGCAAACCAAAACACCAGCTTTGCCATTCTGGGTCCCTCTCAGAATGCGACCTTGGGAGTCCCTCACCCATTACAGATTACATACCATCTTTCTTTTCTGCCCCCTGCTCATAGAGTACTTTAGCCTTTTTGGCAGCCCTGCATTCTTTTGACTCCCTCTATGTGGGTTGACTGTAAGTGGGTTACTGACTATACAGTAAGGAACAGGCATCCTTTGCGCATCTTTTTCAGTCCCCACATGCAATTTGAGCTTGGCTTGCCTACTTCTTATTTTCTGACCTTTCCTTCTCATGTTTTCCAGGATTCTGTTTTTGCTTGTCCCTTAAACGTGAAGTCTAATGTTCATCCCTGGCCTTCTACATTCTCTCTGGATAATCTCACTGTGCTCTTGGCTTCAACCACCCATATGCTGCCAAACCCTGAATTATAAGGCCAGTGGATTTTCTTCTTTTATTTTCAGCCCTCTACTACTCCACTCTGCCAGGATGTTCTTGAATACACATAATACACATCTCTCAAAGTTTCTCATCTTAGATTTACCACTTGCCACTCCCCTCCTTCCTGAATCTATTCCTTCTTGGTTTTTTATTACAGCTAGAGGTGCTCCCACCCACACCCTTGCATAAGCTAGAAAACCAGGAATTATGCTCAGTTCTTCCCTACTTTCTTCCCCCATTTGCAAGTAGTCACTGAAACATCATTCACCCCTCTGTGTAGCCCTCAAATCCATCTTCCCCTTCTCCCGCGTTGCTGCTTTAGTTCTTTGCTTGCTATTCCCCACCTCTCTGCTGCATTGGCCCTGTCTCTCTTTCCGCTCCAGCTTATCCCCTTCTCCACCGCTGTAGTGATCTCTCTAAAGCAGACTCGATCATGCCCTCCCCCACTGGCTTCCCATTGTGCATAATGGGAATTTGGGGCCTTCATAATGTGGTCCCCGCTAACCCTTCCAGACTTAACTCTGACTTCCTCGTAATGGAGTTGCACAGTGTTGACTGGGGATCTCTGGATGGGTGAGAGCTCCCAAGACAGACAAGAGGAGAAAAGCAGAGGAAAGACGATGTCTCAAGGGCCATGTTCTAGTTTGCTCTCTGCTGGAATGCAATATACCAGAAACAGAATGGCTTTCAAAAAGGGGAATTTAATAAGTTGCTAGTTGACAGTTCTAAGGCCGAGAAAATGTCCCAATGAAAACAAGTCTATAGAAATGTCCAATCTAAGGCATCCAGGGAAAGATATCTTGGTTCAAGAAGGCCGATGAAATTCAGGGTTTCTTTCTCAAGTGGAAAGGCATGTGGCAAACACAGTCAGAGTTTCTGTCTCATCTGGAAAGGCACATGGTGAACACACTCAGGGTTCTTCTCTCATCTGGAAGGGCACATGGCAAACACAGCGTCATCTGCTAGTTTCTTCTCCTGGCTTCCTGTTTCATGAAGTTCCCCAGGAGGCATTTCCCTTCTTCATCTCCCAAGGTTGCTGGCTGGTGGACTTCGGCTTCTCATGGCTATGTCGTTCTGCTCTGCTCTCCCTGAATCTCCTGTTCTCCAAAATATTTCCTCTTTTATAGGACTCCAATAAACCAATCAAGATCCACCCAAATGGGTGGAGACATGTCGTTACTTAATCCAGTTTAGCAACCACTCTTGACTAAATCACACCATCCAGGGAGATGATCTGATTACAGTATTGAGTAGGGATTATTCTACCTTTATGAAATGGGATTTTGGTTAAAACATGGATTTTCTAGGGGCATACATCCTTTCAAACCAGCACAGGCCACAAGGGAGGTGACATAGGAACTGAATCTTAACAATACACTAAAGCTTTTTTTTTCTTACCTCACTGTACTTTAAGACGTAGCCCAAATGTTACTTCTTCATGAAGCCTTCCCTGTCCCCCCAAGGGCTTATCTATTCCCTCAGTACTTAGTACATATAGATTTTGCAACCATCACTTTCATGGTTGATTATTTAATGATTAGCTTGTGTTCTTACTTGGCTGTGTGATCTTGGGCCCACTGCCCGGCTCTTGGCTGAGGCCCAGGGGATGTTTTCAAATTAGTTTACAAGTTCACATTTAATCCCATAAGACATGATTGCATGAATTTCAGGGGAGAATTGTTCAAAACCAGTGAGATGGATCTTTGCCTTAGACGCGGGAGAGGGGAATTAGGCATGGAGTTGGCTGTGCTGGAGCTCCTTCAAGGTTCCTTCCATCTGGAGCTTCTCTCATTCTACCCACAGCCCCTTCCAGAAACTCCCCACAGTGCTAAGGCAGATTGGCTCAAGATCACGCCCACTGCTTGGCTCCCACATGGCTTTGAGAAGCTCCACTGTCATCAGAAGAGCTCGAGACTAACATGGACATTGTACAAAATAGCGCATTCATGGCTTTAAGAGATGCTAAGCATCCAAACCTAATTTGGAGTAGCCACAGCTTATGGACAAAGCTGTCCCCGTCCAGCAGATGTGCTCTCAAAGCTCTGTATTTTTCCCATGTTCCCTATTTGGGCAAAAAGCCATTTTAAAGGCTATAATTTAATGCTTTTATGGATTCTTATTTCAGTTGGATTGATTTTAATACCCCTTGTTTCAGACTCACTGAAAGTTGCCTTTTTATTTTTGATGATAAAAAGAGGTTTTAAATATGGAGAAAACCAAGAAATGGAGCATGCAACTGCATTCCTACAGAGACTATCAGATACAAGGACACGTTAGGAGAAAGCAAGCACCGAACATGTAATACCTTTAAACAGTTATTTTTCTAATTACAATGAGCTGTGCTGAACTAGTCATCAGTGCTAATTATTGTACTATTTAAGCATGTTAGAAAAATTGCCACATACTGTAAACTGTCACTTTTTAATTTAGATGAACAGAGTGAAGTGAAATGTGATTATTCAAATGACTTTGCAACAAAAGTGATTTATAAAAACATTTCACAACCCCCAGTTAGAAATAGTTTCCTCTGCTGTGGCTCCCTAAGGAAATGCCGGGCCCTCATGGCTGCAGAGGCAGCACAAACTACATCCTGTAGTTACGTTTTTATACTAACGGGCGTCCTTCACAGTGGGCAAGGATTGAACATACACTGTTTCTCTCTACAGCCAGCTGTGGATGATGCAGCCAAAATTCAGCTAATCACAACCCCACTGTGCATGTAATTGTGTGCCAGCCCCTTGCCAATTGGATTCACGTTTTTGAGAACCCGTATCCCATGCTAGAGCCCCTTACTGCAGCACTGTGTTGGCTTTGTGAAGTTTCAGGGCCACTGCGTCAGGGATTTGTGAGCTGGGATAGGAGAGAACACGACAGCTCTGCTTTTAACTTGCTTCTAAAGAAAATTTTTTTAAAAATCTGTTTTAGACAGAAATCTGTGATGGTATTAACAGTACCCATGAGTTTGTCACCTAGAAATCAGATACCTCAAAGTATTGTTTAACTCTTCACTATTTCAAAGTGACAGTCATCAGTGTCTGTTAGAGCCTAGTGATATGTCACTAACAAAGCACATACCAGATTCATGCTTTAATATTTTGATAACTGCATGACAATAAAATTGGTTTTCTTTGTGATCCTCTATGTACTGTTTTTATGCATTTAAAAACATTATTCTGAATTTTTTAAAGAAAAGAGTGAGAAACTCGCAAAACAGAGGAGACCGGGGAGACATGACAACCAGATGCACTGCGGTACTTGATTAGACCCCAGACCAGGAAGAGAACAATACTAGAGAAACTGGTGAAATTATATAAAGTCTGGAATTTAGTCTATAGTAATGTACCAACGTTGGTGTCTTAGTTTTGCTAAACTAGGAGAAAAGGGGAAGGGAAGATGTTAACATTGGGGGAAAGTGGGTGAGGGGTGCATGGGATGCTGCATACTGTGTTTACAGCTTTCCTGTAAATCTCAAATTAGAGTGAGGGCCATTTGTGGGGTCTGCCTCCCACTCGTATAGGGGTTTGGGGAGGGTTTTGTGTCAACTCCGAGTCCACAATGGCCTCTTGCAGTTATGGCTCTGAGGGGCGGTAGAGACAGACCAGTCCAAACAAGGTAGGAAAAGGTATCCCAGAGAAGTGCAGTAATTATGAGTCCCTGCGGTAGGAAGGGCATGGCTCTGGGGTCAGAGGTCAGGGTTCACGTTCTGACTGTCACTTAACAGCTTTGTCATCTGGACCTGGAAAACTGCCCTGAACTTCCTCTTCCTCGATTGCATAAGAGCCGTCAGTACCAGCCTCGCCAGGCTCCTGGTGAGGACCAAGGGTGACATGCCACCGAGGAGCCCTTTTGTTGCTTTTGCTGGTAGTTTTTGGTACCTCGCTTCATAAACTGTCTGACTTAGTTTGATGTTACCTTTCACAGGTAGGAAGCTGAGGGCTCAGCCACCTTGCTGGCTTCTGCCGCTCGGCGGGTAGTGGTGGAGCTCGGGGCTGGAATTTCCTGACTACCCAGCAGACATGGAAACCAGTTGCTGGTTTGCTCCACCACTTCCAGATCCCCTCTGGTTTCTTCTGTGTGTACGCCCGGATCTGGACGCTGCTTTTGTGGCCATTGCCTGCTGCCGCTGGCTTCTCTGGA
Source organism: Tamandua tetradactyla (assembly GCF_023851605.1). Taxonomy (NCBI): domain Eukaryota; kingdom Metazoa; phylum Chordata; class Mammalia; order Pilosa; family Myrmecophagidae; genus Tamandua; species Tamandua tetradactyla. The sequence continues at coordinate 48,781,144 of NC_135334.1, read as the reverse complement.
CCTGAGACTACTAGGGGCATTGGGCTGTCCTCGAGGGGTGGTCCCGCACTAGCCTCCTGGCCGCTTTAACTGCCCAGTTAAATTGTCTGTTTGCTGGGATAATTACGAGATCACTGAAGCCGAATTTTTCCCCAATTTGTTTTGGGTGAAGTTATATGTTACTTTGGCATTTTCCCAGATTCCAGAGATGGGGGGAAAAATAGCCCCAAGCCTTGGTTGCCTCTTAAACCACAACAATTGAAAAAAAAAGGAAGGAAAGAAAAGAACCAGCTGAGGCCATTGTGACATTTACATGTTCTTTAATTGGGGTTTTGTCTAGAGATGCCCCTCAAGGACTTAGGAATCATTTTTTTCTTTTCCTTCTGTGCTTAGAAAGGAGACACCATGTAGTTGCCAGTTACTTCAAGTTAATCTTTTGAAGGGGAAAAAAAGGTGGTGACTGTGGTCAAGTATGACCTGGTGATGTGCAATTTAGCCATGAGAACTGGTTATTATGTAATGAGACTGATCTTCACAGGCTGCGCAGACACGTGCGTTTGTCTCACAATGAGAGGAAACGAGAGCGCACGCAGCATGTTTTGGTTACTTCGGGGGTCTTCGCTAACCCCATGGTCTACCGTCTTCTTTTTCAGTTCTTCCCCTACATCCTGTTACTAGTGGCGATCCTCTTGTACCTGCCCTCCCTGTTCTGGCGTTTCACAGCTGCTCCTCATCTTTGCTCAGATCTGAAGTTTATCATGGAAGAACTCGACAAAGTTTACAATCGTGCAATTAAAGCTACAAGGAGTGTATGTGACCTCAGCATGCAAGACAGGGCCTGCCCGGTGACTGCTGCTCATGAGAATGGAGGGCAAAGGTAACCTGGCCCCTAGCAGGTTCTCGGCAGTTTTGTAGTACAAGGTGTCTGCTCCTCTCCTACCAGCCTTGGCCTAGGATTCTTGTCCAGTAGGTTGAAGGGAGGTCATCTGCCTGGTGACAGTCTGTGGGAGCCAGGAAGGCTGCTCTCCCCAAATCTTTCCCCCACCTGCTTGTTCCAGGCCCCAACTTCCCAGTAAAAGCCCGACCCTTGTGGAGTGAAACATCACTGTAGCATTTTAAAATGCAATTCTATAGATAATTGTACACCAAGTTCATAGCAGCATTATTCAGAGTAGCCAAAATGTGGAAGCAACCCAAGTGTCCATCAACAGGTTATGGATAAATAAAATATGGTATATCCATACAATGGAAAATTTGACAATAAAAATGAAATTTGATACATGCTCCAGTATGGATGAGCCTTGAAAACATTATGCTAAGTGAAATAAGCCAGTCACAAAAGGACAATTTTGTATGATTCCACTTCTATGAAATATCTAGAATAAGCAAATTCATGGAATCAGAGGTGAACTAGAGGTTTCCAGGGGGTGTGGCGAGTGGGAAGTTATTACTTAATGGGTACAGAGTTTCTGTTTGGAGTGATGAAGAAGGCTTGTTATTGGACGGTGGCGATGGTTGCTCAACATTGTGAATGTAGTTGATATCACTAAATTGTACACTCAAATATGGTTAAAATGGCTGCAATCCAGTAGGCTGGATTCTTGATGATGACTGTAACTATGTAGCTTTTATCAGATTACTGTGTGACCATGTAATTGAGAACATCTTTCGACTGACATTCCCTTTATCCAGTGTATGGGCAAATGAGTAATAAAATAGACTAAATAAATAATAGGGGAGATAAGGGATTTAGGATGTTTTGGATTTTTTTTTTTCCTCAAGAGTGATAAAAATGTTCTAAAATTGATTGTGATGATGAATGCACAATATGATGAGCCATTGATTGTATACTTTGGACACATTATTTGGCATGTGAATATATCTCAATAAAATTGCATTAAAAACAAACAAAACACATCTGTTGGTTTTCCAGACCAGCAGGTAGATATCTGCCCTGTGGTCAGAGCAAGCCTCCTCCCCCTGACCTGTGACAGGTGTGCTTGCTTTCTGTTTTTTCTCGGAGCAGCAGGAAGTTATGTCACATTTTTCATTTCAGAAGGACTTGGGAGGAAATCATTTGACTCAGTGTTCAAGCCAGATTTCCCTCAGGAGAGCCCCTCCACTGCCGCTGCGTTTGTTCAGTTGACAAGGGCAGTGTTGGAAGGTGATCTGGAAAAAATCTCGGCCAGAGTAGACAGGACCACCTGCTTCCAGGGGGAAAGACTTCAAGTATTTTAAACAAGATATCCTTTCATAACCTCGACATTCTAAAGATGTTCTTTTGGTATCACCCAGGATAGAGCCTGGTCTTTGGTCAAGTGGCATGAACTTTCTTCTGTGGGTCAGTCGCGTTAACACCGTCTTGGCTTGTGTGTGTGTGAACTTTGTGTAGTCTAAGAAGGGGCTGTTCATTTGCCAAGCGGGATTAATAATGAAGGCTGTCCTATCGCTGGAGCCAAAGTAACTTTTTTTTGTTCCTTAAGTCGAGTCAATCTTCCCTTACCTATGTAGCGTTATGTAGAGAGAGGGTAGAACACTGAATGGTACAAGCCCTTGTATCTAGTTTAGATTGAATTTTACAATAGAGTAGAGGCTCTCTAAAAGAAGATTAAAATGGGAAATTTTGTGTTTATGTATCGATTGCCACACTAAATATATTTTTTAAATGCCCTCTAGTAGAGGTAATAGTTTAAGGTTTTAGGTACACTTTGCTTGCTTCGACCTTCTCTGTAATGAAGCACATAGCATTTTGAGGTAACTAAGCTTAGAGAAGAAGTGTGAGAAAAGTGGGACTGAGTAGGCAGTGCCTTGTCTTTTTCCCACTTTTCCTTTGATACTCGTTGGCAGTAGTACAATAATATTAACATGTACAGCTGTGAGTTTTCGAACACTTAACTATATCTCAGACACATGTCAATTCTTTAAATAGTTATCTCATTGAATCCTCAAAACCACATTATCAACTGAGTACTTTTCTCATTCCTTCCCCCCACCTTTTTTTCCAAATAAAAACACTGAAGCTCAGAGAAATTAGGAAGCATGCCCAGGTGCTGTAGTTCTAAGTGGACGAGCCAGTCTCTCTGCAGCCTGGGCCCAGGTCACTGCGCTGCCTCCACCCGCCCCACCCCTGCAGGAGGCGCCTGGGTCCTGGTTGGTCCGGGAAATTCCTCCTTGTCTTATTCTGCACACTTTACTGGAAAGTTGTCACTTTAAAAAACAATAGCTGAATAGGAACTTGAATTTATTTAATACATCTTTAGCTTTTTTTAGGTGCTAGGTCTTAGGCACTGTTCTAGGAATTTTCAAATATTAACTCATTTAATTAACTAGACCGTTTTTTTTAATATTAAGGGGGAAAGTGTTTTATTATCGTTTTTCCTTTTCTCCTTTGTTTAAACCTGATTTTATTCCCTGGGGCTGTAATGAAGTTATAGGTAGTGTGGGAGGGAAGGGCTCTGAGATTTTTAGTGCGATATCGTTGAATGTGTTTATTATGCTTTTAATAGCTGATGGTCTTGGTGAGGGTTTAAGTTTTGTTTCCTTTTCGTTTTAGTTTGTGGGAGATATCTGAAAGCCACTTCAAATACCCAATCGTGGAGCAGTATTTGAAGACAAAGACAGCCTCTCGCAACCTAATAGTCAAGTACCTCAGCTGCCGGGTGCTGACGCTGGTGATTACGCTGCTGGCCTGCATCGGCCTGGGCTATTACTTCAGCCTCTCCTCCCTCTCTGATGAGTTTGTCTGCAGCATCAAGTCAGGGATCCTGCGAAATGACAGCAGCATCCCCGACCGGTTTCAATGCAAACTCATCACGGTCGGCATCTTCCAGTTGCTCAGCTTCATCAACCTCATGGTTTACGCTCTGCTGGCGCCTGTGGTTGTCTACACACTGTTCGTTCCATTGCGACAGAAGACAGACGTTCTCAAAGTCTATGAAATCCTGCCCACGTTTGATGTTCTGCATTTCAAGTCGGAGGGGTACAACGACTTGAGCCTGTACAAACTTTTCTTGGAAGAGAATATAAGTGAACTCAAGTCCTACAAGTGTCTGAAGGTTTTGGAGAATATTAAAAGCAGTGGTCAGGGGATCGACCCAGTGCTACTCCTGACTCACCTTGGCATGATCAAGATGGATATTGTCGACGGCAAAACCCCCAAGCCTACAGAAAAGGCAATGGGTGAGGGGCCAGGGAGCCAAGTGGAGGAGCTCAAAGGTAGGGTTAGATCTCAGGGCAGAGACTGAGAGAGCCCCCCAGAACGCCACTGCCTTTTATGAGGCTCTTTACCCTGCCCACCACTGTTGAGCCACTTTCCTAGCATAGTCTCAGGTGAAGCCCCTCAGTACCAGGAGACAGGGAAGAATTGGTGCTGCCCCAAATTTCCCAAAATAGAAAGCATCTGTGCTTTCCCTGATTGTTCTGTCTTCCTTCTCCTCATTCACTGTCTCATGCTCTCCCTCTTGTTCACACACTCCCACTTATTATCCTTCTCACTTATTTTCGTCTTGTTTTCCTGGCTCTTCTCTCTGTACCTCTGATCCCCTTGGTTGCCTTTAGTCTGTTTCAGTCCCTTTCAAAACGGACAAAAATTTTGATTTAATTGTTGCCTTGAACTAACTTGACTGTGCTTTAAAATGTGTGGCCAAGAAGCCAAACATGAGAAAGCAAAATATATGGTACAGATTTATAGGAGATGAGAGTGCATCTGTGCACTTCTGTAATAAATATTTCTTTTTATCTTTGACAGATTTGAATGTGCACATTGAAACTAAAGTAAATAATGGAGAGAAGAATGTTCGGCAAAGACTTCTAGATGATTCTTCTTGTTGATTTTTCTTCTTGAGCTTAAGATCTGTGACCTCTGTGGCATGGGATTCATTTTGGCTGAAGCACTGCCATCAAGTTCACAGCTGGCTTTCACCAAATGGTTCTTGGTAGAAATATTGAGCATGTCTTATTGAGTTGATGGAAATCATTGTGGAAGACTAGTTTATGAACTTCCTACAAGAAGCAACTCAGGAGATAACTAAACCATAGCAAACTTGTATATGTAAGTCCTCCTCAAATAGGAAGTGGAAAGAATAGTCAAAGTAAAAGAGTTGTAGCCGTTTTAGAGTGGTAGTTCTGTACAGAAGTTTTGACGAAGCCTAGAGCTACTAGAAAGCTAAGACTTTGAGAGATTTGTTTTGTTTGGTGAAATAAACACTTCAGGATCCAATTTAATATGAAACTCTTCTGTGCCCATAATAACTGAAATCCTTAACCACTACTTGTTTGTTGCATTGTGTTTGAAGGGCAGCAGGCCCAAGTGCTGCTCTGGCTGGAAGTGTAGTTAGCAAGATAGAGCCTAAAGGGTATATTCACCGTAACTTCAGTACAGAAAAGAATACTTTGAAGAAGAGCCTGTTGGGGAAAACTGAACACACCGAGCAGGTTAAATCCATCATTTTCAAGGGGGTTGTCCATATGGGTTTTCTCTGTCATCAGAGGCATTGACAGAACCTAGAAGCGTTTAAAGGAAGGATCACCTCTGCCTGTTATCTGGACACAAAACTCACATCTACCATTTGGAGTGCTGGGGCAGAACAACTTAGCACTGATTTCATTTATATTTAACGATAATTTTTTAAGACTCATTTTAATTTAGAGTCATGCAGTATCAGGATTGAGGCCACCTGGGAGGAACATTCTGGCATTCATGGAGAATTATGGAATAAATGTCACAAATTAGTGGATGAGATAAATCTCAAACATCATTTCATAAGCTTCTAAGGCCAAATGAGAATGTGTTAAAAGCCTTCCCCAATTCTGACCAGGTAAATTGATCGTAACTATGTTTACATTTGATTCAGAAGTTCTTTAAAATTTTATCTGTGGCCCTTCCTGTTTTTATTCTTTGCAACTTAACACATCGCCTACATGAGTAATCCTTGGGAACCACAAAGTTTACTTTTTCTGATAGGGATAGTTGTTTATGTAACCTTATTACTCTTTCATGAAGAACAAAAAATATATACGCGGATGTCTGCCTTTCAAAATATTCAGAAAATCAGATTTTACTTCTGCTTCTGTAACAGTTTAAGATGGAACATTAATGATAAATATCAAGGATGCAATCCGTTTCAAGTTATTCTCTATATGTGGTATTTATTATGGTTGAATTATAATGTGATATGGAAATAACAGTAACATAAATAGCTGATTTCACTGTTTTTCTACCACTATTTCTGAGATGTCCCATCACAGTTGTCTCTTTTATAATCTAAAAAGAGTTATGAAATATATTTTTTCTAGAATATGATCTTTTCTTTAAAAAAAAAAAAACAACTTTATCTTCTCTATGGATTGCTCCTAATTTGTATTTTGAAACAGTAAATATGGGTACATTACTTTAGGAGACCAGAAATTCTCCAGGCCCCAACACGTGTGATACTTTTGTCAGAGTTTGAATAACTGTAGTCCTTGATGTCTGTTTCGATTCATTTCCCCATCCCCACTCTCTGAGCTCCAGTAGAGTCTGTGATATCTCAGCATCATGCTAGTCATTTGCTGTGTAGATAGGAATTAGGCAGTTCCCCATCTGTAAGGAGTTCAGAGTATAGTAAAAGGAGACAGGCAGCTTCTAAGAAGGGAAAGAGTAGCCACAGTAAAGTCACTGCCACAAGACTCCCAGCACATGCTCTATTCCTGGGAGGTGCCATATTGTTTTGTTTCGTTTTCTTTCTCCTGTATTTGCTGTATTTGATGGTTTTGAGAGTCTGGTTACAGGGTTTGTCAGAATCAGATGATCCTCCTAAAGTTCTTTAGCCACAAATCCTCCAGGTTCAAGCTTGGGCAAAACAATACATGGATGGTGACTTTGAACAGCCTTTTGAGAGTGCCACTTGCCCTTTGTATATTACCTTCAGGGATGGGGCAGGCAAGCCATAGGGATACATAGAGTTGCTGATGGACAACCAAGGATGCTGTGGATGCCTGGCCATATAGTTCAGCCTGGAAAAGGGCATTAGGAATGTTAACTCATCCACCTACTGGTGAGTTGCTGGCTTGAAGGACGACTTTTAAGAAGCTTTCCTAAAGGAAAAGAGTTATCATGGCTTCCTAAAAGGGCATAGACACCCTAAATAATTACGCCAGGGTCACCAACTTAGTTTCCGGGTCGTGTTTTCCTCGCAAACAGGGAGACGCTGCCGAATCAGACTCGTAACAACAGTGAGCATGGAGCATATCCTGAAAGCGATTTTCAGACGTGGAATTTTTATCAAGGAACAAGCAGGGACCCACTGATATAGAGGCTCTTGAACTTTGGGAGGTCACAACCCCCCTTGTCAGAGAGACGTACATCTTAAATGCACCTCCGAAAGTTGTTAGAGTCCTCCCGGCCCCACGAAGAAGCTGTGCTCTGCGGGCTGAAGAGCTTGCTGCATAGCCGAGAATGGGAACTCTCTGGGGAAGAGCTGCTTTCTCCAGCAAGAAGACCGGCTGCATGTTTGCTTATTAAATCGTGCTTGCCCCCCATTTGAGTGAACTGCACCTTCTGAGTAACGGTCTTCATCTTCCAGAGTCAGACTGAACAGGGTCAGCAAGAAAGTGGGCGGCAGTGGGCATGGAGTGACCCAGCAGCCCACAGACTGCGGTCGTCCGCCTGACCACCAGGCGCCGGCTCCTTCCAGAAACAGAACCGTTCATCCCCACTGGAATGTGAGGAAGGTGGCATAATAATGTTCATAAAAATGCTTTGTCCTGCTTTGTGGTGGCATCATCAGAAAGCATGAAACTTCCGAAATGCATAGTGAGTACTGTTTGCATGTTTATGTTTTGCACTGTTGGCTGAATCTCCTCTTCTTTCCAAGGGGCCTCTGGGGCCCTTGTTCCTATGAGAATTAGGGAGATTGTTATACACCTTGTTATTGTGTCCACTGTTCGGGTCATTTTGCTTGTGGCGAGTCCAGGGGTAAAGAGAAGAGCTAAGATGATGGGTTTTTTACCCACTGCTGCATCTCAAGATCCACAAACAGCAACTGGTACGTCATAAGCATTCCGAAAATATTTGTTGAGCAAACGAACAAAGAGTATAAATCCTATATTGTTGCAACACTGATTGGGTTTTAAAAGACAAATGGCCAGGGAGGGTCATCTTGCCACTTGGTAGAGAGAGGCACTTCTGCCAACAAGTTGCTTTCTACATATAATAACAACCGTCCTTAGCTTTTTATGGTGAAGTAAGTCGTGACCACTTTCCAAATTTAATGCAAGTTCAATGTGCACTCACAGTGATTAGGGAAATTGAAATTTTAAATGTCCTGGGCTTACAGATTTTCAGAGAATAACCTCTTGAAAAGAGATGTTGATTGAAATGTGCAATTACCAGTAATTGAAGTTTCATCTGAGGGTGTTGAGATGAAGTGGCACCTTCTGGGCAGTCCTTGATGTTTTAGCCCTCCTTCTCACAAGTGAAGTGAAACCTTTTAGAAAGATTGGCAAAGATGATAATGTGTGGTCGGTGGAATATAATGGATGTGAAGTTGTGATTGGTTTGTCCTGTCTGCTTTAAATAAAGTATATTGTGCTTCTCCATTCTCCTCTTAGATTTAAAAATACTTTGTCACTTAAAGCCTGGAGCGTGACCAGTAATTGTTCTTCAAGTTTGTTAAAATGATTCAAGTGTCTCATGCCTCGAGTGCTTTCCCCTGCCCACTGGAGAAGGAAAAATCCTTCTGGGATCTGCAGTGTTACACAGGATCCCAATAGAACAATGACCCATCAGCAGCAACTCTTTAACAAGCTAGCTTTTTAAAAGTACCATAATCGCAATGTAATGGTTTTCTGTAAAATGGTGCTCGAGGCGTAATTTAAATTCTTTTTAATGACTAAGTTTCTTCAAAAGCTTTTAACAAAAAATATGTATGTTCTTTTTGCTGTCATTTGGTAAGAATGCTGCCAGCAGATGAAAATGACTAAAAATTAAGACCATCTTGTTTCCTATTCCACAAAGATCCAAGGATCGGAACAAATTACAAACAATAGAAAATGATCCTTTATAAAAACGCAAAACTCTCCAGAGCACTGCGTTTTGGTGGCTATCACTATTAGATTTCATATTCCCAAATAAGCCATTCGGCCAAGGTCTGCATTCTGGTGATGCTGACTTCCATTTAAAGGAGTCTGAACAGCTGAAAAATAAGGCTGCTGTGTATTAAGTAAAGGTGAAATGATGTTTTAGTTCCACACTGTTGTGTCCACCTAAATAAAATTTCTGAGTGATGAAAATGTGTCTTAATATTTCTTGCTTAGTACTTCTCCCCTTTGGGAAGAATCATTTCATATAAGATGTAACAGGAGATGAGTCCTGAATTGTCTTGAGGCTCATTTCCTTCTGTTCAGGACATAAAATGCAGTGGGTTACACGGTGCTTGGTAAAATCCAGCTGGCAATAACTAAAGGAAGGAAGTCCTTGATTAAGGGCCCAGTGATTCTGGGATTTCTAAAGCAGAAATCACATGCTTTCTGATTGGGGATTGTTAGCCTGGGCTTGTGGAGGATGGAATTAGGGACTGTAAGCTGCTAAATTTAGGTGTCCCAAACCACCTTTCCCAATAGAGAAACTACTTTGCACAATGGTCAGTTAACGCAATTTAGAGTATTGGGTAATAAAATCAGAGCCACATGAAATCCACAGTGCCTACACATAGTTGGTAGTTAATAAATGCTAGCAGCTATTATCACCTCCTCTTCCTGCTTCCAACTATTCCCCGAGGTTGGCACCCCCAGGAAACTGGAAATTGTATTCGTTTTCTATTGCTCTGTAACAAATTGCTGCAAACTTAGTGGCTTAAAGCTACATAACATGTACTATCTCCCAGTGCATCAGGAGTCTGGGTGTGGCTTAGCTGGGTCCTGTGCTCAGGGTCTGAGATGACAAGGCTGAGATGAGAGTGTGGCCCGGGTTGTGTTCTCATCTGGAGACTTCATTGGAGGAAGAATCCATCTCCAGGCTCCCTGTTGGCAGGCTCCCTCATCTCTAAGAAGGCCCAGTCCCTCTTTTAAGGGCTTTTACTTGTGATTAATTCAGGCCACCCAGGAGACATTCCCTTTTGATTTACAGAAAATCAACCTATTTGGGACCTTAATCATATCTGCAAAATCCTTTCTGCCATATTATGTGGCTACAAGTCAGTCATAGATCCTGTCCACAGTTGAGGAAGGGATTAAACAGTGTTTGAACACCAGGGGGCTGGAATCATGGGAGCCACACTAGGTCTCTCCCTCAGAAGCTATCCTAAATCCCAACCCTCTGTCGCTGAGACCTGCGGTTTTGCCTCCTCATTCCTCTTGAGGCGCCTCTTGTTCTGTCTTTCATGCCTGTCACCTCTTTCCTGAATTCCTCAGTCTTACTGTGCCCAGCCCATCTTCCACAATCCTGTTGGTAGGCTTTTTAGACTGCAAATCTTAAATCCCTCGGTATTCCCTGTACAGTGCCCCACCTCCTGTCTCCCTCTTCGGTCTCATCACTCACCACCCTCCTTCCTATCAACAGTTCCTTAAAGCCCTCTTTGCTTTCTTGGTTGCTGATCTGTCTCCAACTCATTCTACATTCTCTTCAAAGTCAGCTCTAGCATCACCTGCAGGAAGCTGTGCGGGCACCCCCCTTCATATCCCTTCTGTGCTCACAATTAAACGTTTTCTGGGTGCTTAGCCCTCTGGGGTGGTGCCTTTCTTACCCGCCCCCCCCCCCCCCCCAGCCCCTTGGTGCACATCCTGACATGACAGACTGAGAAGTGATTTCTACCCCATATTCCCTATGAATAGAAAAAATGCCCAGTTTAGATGAGAGCATCTGGAATAGAAGACATGAATTTGCCCACAGGATGGTCACTGATATCTACCACTGCTCCCTCTATTTTGCCCTATTCATGGTGCCCAAATACAATGCATCCTACACTTCCTTTTCCCATTTTAGTGGTCAAGGGCTTAACTGGGGGCCTTCCTGAAGCACTCCTAAGTACCTTTCCTGACTGTTGATTTCCCCCTGTACACATGTTAATTTGCAACCAAGTAGCACCCTCCCATTTTCTCAGGTCCCTAACATGCACGGCCTCACCTGAACCCCATCCTGCGAAGCGGTGGGATATACTATAGATTTGAGACAGTGATATTGTAGTAGGAGGAGAATGGAGGCCCCTTTCTGTTAATGCCCAGCCAGGTAAGAGGAGTTTTCTGTGAGGCTCGCCCTCCTCCTGCCTACCGCCACCCAGGAGCGAGGGCAGGTGGGGAGGCAGAGGCCCGGAGCCCAGTGCTCCTGACCCTGGGAGGGTCGCTCTGGACCCCTGCTGATAAAACCAAATTACAGGAACTAAACGGCAGAACTGGGGATTTGTCAGTCCCACACCTATCAGTTCCTCTCCTTGAAATGGGTAAAGAGAGAAGAAACAAGTGCTCCTTTGTGGTTACTCTAGAGGTTGGGAAGACCCCTCACGGAAAGGAAATGGAAACCAAGTCCAATGAAGGAAGAAAAATAAAAATATATCTTCCACGAGCCTTGTTCCAATGTCTTTTAATCTAAAGGACTTGCAAATCACTTCCAAATCCCCAGAAATATAACTTGCATTAGCTCAGGAAGTAGAGTCCAATAGAACATGAGCTTCCATGGAAACTTAAGGAATGTAAAAAGAAATGTTATCGTAATTTCAGAGGTAAAGAAACCCTCATAACATTTTTAATATTCATCTCATTTGTTCATTTTGAATATGAAAACTGTTCAAAAGGAAACACTGTCAAATACAAAAGCCCCTGAGGCTCCTTACTGTCTTCCAAAGTACATTATAAATAATATCATCCCTTGAAATAAGGGAAGTTTCATTTAAGAAAAGAAAAGAAATTGCCCAAAACTATGGCTGCTGCAAAAGGGAGTAGAAAAAGAAAAAGGAAACATGAGAAAGTAGGGAAAATCTAGATGTGTTGTCCAATAGACTATGATGAGAACCACAGAAGTAATTTAAAATTTTCTAGTAGCCACATTTTAAAAAGGTCAAAATAAACAGGTGAAATTAATATTAATAATTATTCAAATCAACATAATATATCCAAAATATCACTTCAACATATAATCAATATAAAAAGTGCCCAACTCTGCGAGTGAAAGCCCAGCTCTGCAAGTGAAATCATTGCCCTCCCCACTACATGGGACATGACATTCAGGGGTGAAAGTCTCCGTGGTGACATGGGAGATGATTTGTAGAAACATTTGTTTGACGGTTTGTGGCAGCCCTGCTTTGAGCAACTCTATTGGTACCATTTTCCCAATAGCATATGCTCACTTCTTGTCTCTGTATCACATTTTTGTAATCATCCAATATTTCAGGCCTTTTCATTATTATTTTATCTGTTATGGTGATCTGTGATCAGTGATGTTTGGTGTTACTATTGTAACTACTTTGGGTTGCTACGAACCAGGCCCACAGAAGATGGCAAACTTAATTGATATGTGGTGTGTGTGTGCAGGCTGCTCTACCCACTGGCTGTTTCCCTTGTTACTCGCTCTCTACTTGGGCCATCCTATTCCCTGAGACACACCAATGTTGAAATTAGGCCAGTTAATAACCCTACAGTGACTTCTAAGTGTGCAAGTGAAGGGAAGAGTTGTACTTCTCTCATTTTAAATCAAAAGCTATAAATGATTAAGCTTAGAGAGGAAGGCATGTCAAAAGCTGAAGCAGGTTGAAAGCTAGGCCTCTTGTGTCAGAGTTAGTCTGGTTATAAATTCAAAGGAAAAGTTCTTGAAGGAAATTAAAAGCACTACTCCAGTGAACACACAAATGATAAGAAAGCAAACATGGAGAAAATTATAATGGTCTGCATAAAAGATCCAACCAGCCATGACAGTCCCTTAAACTGAAGCCTAATCCAGAGCATGGCCCTAAATCTCTTCAATTCAAAAGTAGCACTTTTAATTTCCTTCAAGAACTTTTCCTTCGAATTCACTATGGTTTACTTTTTCACTATGGTTTACTGAGTATTTTCGGCCCACTGTTGAGAACTTTCAAAAGTTTTTTTTGAGATTTCTTTCAAAAATGTACTGCTCCTTGACAGTGCACCCACGAGCTCAGAGGGAGATGTATGAGATGCATGTTGTTTTCATGTCTCCTAACACAACATTCATTCTGCAGCCTGCAGATCAAGTGGTCATTTTGACTTCCAAGTCTTATATTTAAGAAATACGTTTCTTAACCACTACCATAGATAGTGGTTCCTCTAATAGATCTGGACCAAGTCAGTTGAAAGCTTTCACCAAGGCTCTGGTTGAAGGGGAAAGAAGTGTAATAAGAGCACCAAGGAGAAGTTCCCCCCAAAGGGTTTCTTATCAGATGGCCTCATTGAATCATAGCCTTTTGGTTTCCCCTGCCCAGGTGGGAAAAAAACTAATATCCCACTTGCTATCTTTGCAAGATCATCTATTGGACAGCTCTAAAGAGAAACCTCTGAAGCTAAAAGTGGAGGAGAACTTGGGATGGCTTGGGCCAGCTTCTGAAACCTCCCTTTCTACTCCCGTGGCTCTGTGGTGGGGAGGAAATACAACTTTGGGCTCAGTGGAGAAGTGGAATTAAATCCTTATTTCTCTGCTCAGAGCTATATCACTTCTGTGAGATTCAGGCATTTCAACTGTAGACTGGGATAGTAATACCTTACTTTCAAAATTAATACAGAGGTCCCTTGTCCCCTTTGCTCACATTTCCTCAATGGTAATATAGTACATAACCATAGTGCAATATCAAGAAAGTGACATTGGTTACACTCTACAGATTTAATCAGATTTCACGAGTTTACATGCATTCACCTGTTGTGTGTGCATAGTTCTGTGTAATTTCATCCTGTGTAGATCTATGTAACCACCACCAAAATTGAGATGCAGAATTCTTCTATAATCACAAAGGAATCCTCTCAAACCACCCCTTTAGAGTTATTTCCCCTCCCAACAGCCCCCACCCTCACCCCACCTCTAATCTCTAACATCCACTGACAATACTGAACTTTACCTGAGCCTTGTATTTCTAGAAAACAGTGATGTTAAAACCACCACCCATCCATGTTCTGGAAAACAGTTCTTACTGCAAAGAACCACCTTTCCCCACATGGCTTAGATAAGACTTATAGATGCCCCCTTATTTTCTTAGGACAAGGCCAGACACAGACTCTCTGAATTCCCATTTTTTTTGCCCATAAATGTTTAGCTGAACTATTTGTCCCCACTGATCTACCAGAACAAAATGCTTGTAAACCAAACTTTGGTTTAGCTTCTTTCCTTCCCTCAGGTCCTTGAGCCTGCAAGCAACTCCTTAACAGCCCCTCCTGGGGAATAGACAGACCTCAGCCTGAAATGTTCTCTGATTTACTATTTGATCACATTACCCTTTCATTCCACTTCTTTCTACCCTGTTCTTTGCCGTCTTTGTTTACTCCTTTCTATAAAAATAGAAGACAAAAACAAAACCCCTTTTGGCCTACCCCTTGGCATGCTTGCTGATCTTATGGTTAGAGAGTTCTCCCTATTCCAAGTCTCCTCCAATAAAGTCTCTCCTTTCTTTTTTTTTTTTTTAAAAGATTGAACAATTTGTTTTTTACTGTGAAAAAATGACATACATACAAAAAAAGCAATAAATTTCAAAGCACACTGCAACAATTAGTTATAGAACAGATTTCAGAGTTTGGGATGGGTTATAGTTCCCCAATTTTAGTTTTTCCTTCTAGCCATTCCAAGACACTGGAGACTAAAAGAAATATCAATATAATGATTCAGCAGTCTTACTCATTTGTTAAATCCTAGCTTCCCTGCCATAACTTTACCTTCTCCTTTAATCTTTCTCCTGATCTTTAGGGGTATTTGGGTTAGATTTAGTATATACATATATACTAAATGTATTTAGTATACATATATACTAAATATATATATGAGATGGAAATACTAGCAGTCAATGAGAGGGAGGGGTAAGGGGCATGGTATGTATGAGTTTTTTTCTTTTTCTTTTTCTGAATTGATAAAAATGTTCTAAGAAATGATCATGGTGATGAATATACAATTATGTGATGATATTGTGAGTTATTGATTATATACCAAGAATAGAATGATCATATGGTAAGAATATTCATGTTTGTATGTCTAAAAAATTTTTTTTAATTAAAAAAAAAGTGATATCCTAGAACAAATGTTTGTCACTGTTACAAGGTGATAACAATATGGTGGTACGTGGGGAAAAATAAACCTAAGGCAAACTATGGACTACAGTTAAAAGCTATAGCTTAATATTCTTTCATCAACCATTGCAAAGGTCCCACTCCAATGCTAAGTGTCCATAACAGAGAGGGTATAAAGCATATGGGGTTTTTCTTTTTGGAGTAATGAATATGTTCTAAAATTGACTGTAGTGAAAAATGTATAATAATCCAGAGAGTCATTGATTGTGCACTTTAGATGGATTGTATGGTTTGTGAATACAGCTCAATAAAACTGATTTTTAAAAAAGTGATATTGCCTCTGGCAGCTACTCTTGTGCAAGCTTCAGCTAGGTATTGCTATTTATCATGGTTTTCCAAACCCCAACCAAAACAATTCTTTATATGAGATTCAATAAATGTTCCACGCACTATGATTACTTAACAAAAACTTACAACCTCCAGAGGGGTTGCTAGGCAAGGTAAGTCCTGAAACCCAGATGGGCCAGCCTCTCCAGAAAATCACCAAGTTGCATTCCCCTATCCCATGTTATTGACTGCCCTTTCCAAAAGTTAGAATGGGCATAAATCTCTCCTAAGTCTAGATTTGTTTTTTATCTGACACTAATCTGTTCTCTAGCTTTATGATTTTTTTTTTTCATTTTGAGAATGCTATATAAATAGAATCATACAGAAGAGAACATTTTGAGATTGGCCTTTTTCACTCAGCATAATGCCCTTGAGATCCATCCAAGTCACTCTGTATTAATAGTTCATTCCTTTTTGTGGCTGAATGGTATTCTACACAAGTTTGTTTTAAGGATCCAACAAGATAGCATAAAGGCAATCACTGGCACAGTAACTGCAACTGTCTAGGATATTGCTCAATAAATTTAGTTCTTTTTCATTGGCAGCCAATTCTGAGCTCTGAAGATGGTCAGTAGTGTGGAAGGATAGTTCCCAATACCTATGAATTTACACTCCCTGTGGAATCCCTGTTGTGTAAAGCCCTGAGGTCAGAGCTTATCTAGTCCCAACCCTCCTTTCACAACCAAGGACAGTGAGGCCCAGAGAAGGGGAGAGGCCAAGAGCTTAAGACCTCAAGAAGACAATCCCCAGCCCAGGGCTCTTTGGTCTGTACTGCCTCTGCTTTCGGGTCTGTAGTCTATGCCAGGTGGTTAATCCCGTGCTTGACCCTGTCTTTTTGCAGCATATCAGCTGGGGAATTGGGCTCCTAATCAAACGGGTGATTCATCCTTGAACATTGATCAACTGGGGCAGAGAGCCAAGGATAGTTGTTTTTTCTCTAGATAAGAAACTCCCACGAGGAAAAGCCTTCAGGACTACCAACTCTGCTGTGGTGTGAGACTGACATATATTCACTCACAAAGGTTTCCCAAACACCAACTGTGACTGGTCATGGGATATACTGGTGTTCAAAACCAACAGGCCACTGGCCTCATGGTGGGGATGATGGTGGCACAAACGGAGCGGAAGGCTGAGGAAGGCTAGAGCTTTGTTTCCATCTATCATTTTACTTCTCTGAACTGTTTCCTCAGTGAGGAACTTGAACTAAATAATCTCTTAAGTCTAATAGCCTGTGCTTCTGGCATCTAAATCTTCTTCTATCATGCCCCATATAAGATACCTGGAAACTAGACAAAAGAAGGAAATTAGCATTTTTTGAGCACCTACTATGTGCCAAGCATTTAAAAATATACATTAGTTCACTAAGTCTTCACAATCCAGTGAGAATATTTATCAGTCTGGAGGTGAGGGAAACAGTCAAGTGATAAAAGGGAAAGGGTGATTGTGACAAGCTGCCTGAGTTCTGTTCTAAGGTGACCATTGATTGCTGGGATCCAACCTCCTTTAAACCTTGGTCTCCTTATTTATAACATAAGAAAAACACTAATGTCTTACTTCAAGGGGTTAGAGTGATGATTACAGAAGAACTTAAAGGCACTGTACACAATGCCAACACATGGTAAGGCACTCAATCCTTTTCTTTCTTTCCTTTTTTTTAATCTAATAGTATTTTTCTTTGTGCACAAAGAAGACAATTTTTGAAAACTAGAAAATCAGAAACTATTGGAGTCTGGCAAGGAGTGAAACAAATGTCATCCAGAAAGGCAGCCTGGCATATTGCAAAAGCTCAAACTGGATTTTGATTTCAAAAAATTTGATTTGGAGTCTTAACTCTAATATTTACAAGGGGTCACCCTGGGAATGTCAATTGAAATGGTTTTCTCCACACTCACGTCTACTTTTGGGGTTGCTGTGAAAATTAAATTTGAAAATACACATCACACTCAG
Source organism: Tamandua tetradactyla (assembly GCF_023851605.1). Taxonomy (NCBI): domain Eukaryota; kingdom Metazoa; phylum Chordata; class Mammalia; order Pilosa; family Myrmecophagidae; genus Tamandua; species Tamandua tetradactyla. The sequence goes on along the minus strand of NC_135334.1, from coordinate 48,763,642 downwards.
CAGGAACTCAACAAATAGTAGCTATTTATTCTACTTCAAATAGAAACCCATTCACAATAGTTTAAGTGCAAACAAGTCATTTAGAATTACTTCAAGGAACCCATGGTCAGGACTCCACTGAGAAGCTTGCTAAGGAAGGAAAAAACCCACCTTTCTTCAAGAGCGTCCAGAAACCCCTGCCTTTGCTCTCCAGGCTGTCCCTAGGCTCCAAGTGAACCACAAGAAAGAGTGGGGAGAGCTGAGGAAATGACGGGTACTTTCAAAACCACTCAGGAATGTCCCTGACTCACAGGGCCCCAGAAGATGAGCCAGATGGACCCGTGGGTGTGAGCCGCCCGAGCATTAGGAGCGGAGGCTGGAGAAGCCACCTGGGGAACCCCAGCCCCCAGGCCCATTGCATAAGTACTGGGTGGGTGGGCACCGGCTCAGAGGATGCTCCGCTTGCGTCAGCGTCCTGCTCCCCAGCGACACCTGCTCATCCTTTCGCACCCTCACAGGGGAGGCAGGCAGGTGAATCCCCAAAACAGGCCATGGGCTCCCCTCGCTGTCTACTCCCTCTTCGGCTTCTTTCATTAGCTGTTTTTTTTTTTTAATTAAAACAAAGCAAAAAAAAAAAAAAGATGATGCTATCTATTCATGATCACATATTCATTGAAAAAAAAAAAAAGTCCACCATATGGAGTAAAAGCCCTTCATTTGCCGCTGCCTCCTCCAGTCCCACTGCCCGGGGGGGGGGGGGGGGTCAGTGCTGACTGAGGTGTCCCTCAGCGGGGCTCGGCACCCCACATCCGGCCATGCCTTCCTTGCTCTGCCTTGCTCGGTGGTTTTACGACTGAATTGTTCAGGAATGGAAAGGGGAAGTGTATCATAATTTTCTAACACACATATTTAAGCACATTTTCTAACAGCCTATTACATTTCAGTCGAATGGTACTGGAGAGGAACTCTTTTTCAAATGGGCTTAAAGAGGTTTGGGAGGGTGGGTTGTGATGGTTGGCAGCCCAGGCTCCTAGTGGTGGTTTTGCTGAGTGACTTGAAAAAGTTCCTCACCCTCCTCAGCCCAATCTTTAACTGAGCAATGGGGATAATGCCACCTGCCTCAGAAGACGGCTGTGAGAATTACCTCAGAGAACACACGTAAAGAGCTGCACTGCTTGGTCCAGGTGATTGTATTAGAATCCACTGTGTTTGCCATACAACTTCACTCTATGACGATAATCTTTTTGCTGCTTTTTCAGGTTCTTACGGGTCCTCTCACAATAGGAATCTGTCCAATTTATCATCTTTAAGAGCAGCACAGTGAATTTTGGCTTCTGATCCTCTAGAACCCAATCCTCAGGGGTCAGGTCTGTTGGGTGGTGCTAAGCACATGTCTCCCGGTAATGATGCTTCCTGAAGTCAGGTGGCCATGTCCTTGGGGCCACACTCAGCCCATCCTGGTTACACCAGAACCCCAACCAGATTTCTTTGGGGGGCTATCTGCTTCCATAAGAGCATGATTCCAATTTTATAAAACATCTTTTACAGAATCTATTGGTTGTCCTCTGTCCATCCCTAGAGGAGAGAGGTTTCTGGAGTTTTTCCTTTACTGGGAAAATCAGCATAGTTACGATCAGTTTGTGTTTATCTTAAAGCAGTTGGTGATAGCCTTGATTCGCTTTTTCTATCTTAAGGTGAATTAATGAATATTTAAATGAGCCCTTTAGCCTCTTTGAGCCTCATTTTCCTCATCTGAATTAGTAACATCTGTCATGTAGAATATTATGAGGAATAAATAAGGATTAAGTTCAAAGTTCTTGGTTCATGGAATGAGCACAATAAGCTTAATGGGCTCAGGAACAATGTCCCGTATCTCCTGTTTCTTGCTTAATATCACCCCTAGCTTTCTCCGATCTCCTGCACTCTCTGTACTCTTCCCTCTAGCTCAGTTCTCCTGCCTCCAGAAAGGTTGACTTACATCTTGGACAACTGAAATTGTCAGAGCAAACTTGAGACCACTTATATGTCTGGGAAGATGTGCTAAGCAGCACACTCTCCATAGTTGATAATTTTCTATACTTGGCAAATCCCCACCACAGGGTCTCAGGGGCCAGGTGTTTGGGTAGAAAGACCATCCATGGACAGGGACTTAGATATGGTTGATTTTAATATCAATTACAGTGGCGAAGCATATGGGCTTTGGAATCAGAACCCCTGAGATTAAATCCCAGCTGATCCACTTACTGGTGGGTCCTTAAGCACATTACTTAATCTTTCTGAGCTTAAATTTCCTCATGGAGAACAATAATGCTTTCTTCCCTGGATGTAAGGTTCATCATAGAAAGTGCTTGACACGGTTCATTAAATGTTAGTCTTCCTTGGAAGAGTGGGGACTCTGGTAACCTGCCCTCCCAAACCAGCTATTTGGTTTTGGACAACCCTCTTCTCAGAGCTTCAGGCTTCTCCTCTAGATATCCCTATGTCCACTGGCTGCTGCTGCTACTAACAGCTCCCTGAGTAACCGAGCTGGAATACACTCTTTCCCTTAGAACCCTTCTACTTAAAAATGTAAAATAAATGGAGTAGTTCAGATTTCCAGGAGGATGATGAAATAGGGAGAGGGAGAACTCACTTCTCTAGCAAAAACACCCAGAGATCAGGGAGCAAAGTTCTGGGACTTGGAAGACCAGGGAAGGATCATTGCAACATAAAAGGAAGAGCTAGATGAAGAAATGGAGAAACTATGATGGCGAAATTTCAGTGAGTGACTAAACTCTATTGTGGCTCCTGGCACCCATCTTCCACCCCCATGCCAGCAGCTTCTAGTCAGCCTAGATCCTGCCTGGTTGGTTACTGTGGACTGAGAGAGCCAGGTAAGCCCTCCCACTCAGGAACAGAGGGGGACGTGGCACAGCTATGATCCAATATTGGATGGCAAAATTGGACCATGGGATCCCACAGCTTTGGTTCTTTCTGGACCAGTTGTCAAAGTACTGTGGTGCCATTATGTCTATCCACCTCAGAAACAAAGGGGGCAGAGGACTAAAAAAAAAACTTACCTCTGTAGGGATGAGTGGAAGAGGTTGCAAAAGAGAACCATCTTCTAGGAAGACTGGGAAAGTACAGTCTTGGGATGTTACATTCCTGATCCTTTCCTCAGGTCTCTTTGAAACTGGTGTGCATCCCATGTGTGAAACACTGGCACTGTTTTGGCTGGGAAATACTAATGAGCCAAGTGCTAACAAAGACCTTTAACATGAATGCAATCAACAAAATAATCTTAGACCAGAGAGAGAAACCAACCTCCAAAATAATTTTATCAAGATAATCAGATGCCCAGATATCAGCAAAAGACTACAAGACATACTAAAAAATCAAGAAGTTATGGCCAAGCCAAACAATCAAATTAAAAAGAGGAGACACAGAATTTGAAGCAACTAATCAAAGATGTTGAAACAAATCTCCTAAGTCATTTCAGTGAGATGGCTATTAAAGAGATAAAGGATATTAAGAAGACACTGGGAGAGCATAAAGAAGAATTTGAAAGATCTTAAGGGAATGAAAAATATGTAGGAGAAATTTAAAATATAGTAAAGGCACAAAAGCAGATTTGAAGATGCAGGAAAAAAGGATTAGTGAGCTAGAAGGCAAAGGAACAAAAATTGAACAGACAAAAGAACAAATGGTGAAAAAATGGAAAAATTTGTGCAAGGTCTCAGGGAAATGACTGACAACATAAAGTGCACAAATATACGTATCAAAGGTGCCTCTGAAGGAGAAGAGAAAGGAAAAGGGTAAAAAAGAATACTTGAGGAAATATAGCTGAAAATCTCCCAACCCTTATAAAATATATAAATAAGCAAATCCAAGAAGCCCAATAATTTCCAAATATATTAAATCTGAATAGACCCACTCCAAGACACATACTAATCAAACTATTAGATGCCAAAGAGAAGGAAAGAATCCTGAAAGCAAGAGAAAACAATTCACAACATACAAGAGAAGTTGCATAAGGCTAAGTGCTGACTTCTCATCAGAAATCATGGAGATGAAAGATATATTTATGAAAGTGAAAAAGAAAAAATACCAGCCAAGAATGCTTTATCCAGCAAAGCTGTCCTCCAAAAATGGACAGTTTAAAATGTTCACTGATAAGCAGAAGTTGAGAGAATTCATTAACAAGAGACCTGCCCTACAAGAAATGCTAAAGAGATTTCTGCTTACTGAAAAAAAAAAAAAGAAGAAAGAAAGAAAGCAGAGAGATGCTTGTAGGAGAGTATAGCAATGGAGATTATCAGTAAGGGTAACTAAAAGGATAAAAAGAGAATGAAATAGATCTGACAACTAAAAGTCAAAGGATAAAATGAGTGAAGGGTTGCTTTTACTGTAATATATTGAACATTAATGGATTAAACTCATCAATGAAAAGACAGATATTGGCAGAATGGATAAAAAGATAGGATCTATATATATGCTGTTTACTAGAGACTCATTTTAGGTACAAAGGTACAAATAGGTAAAAGTGAAAAGATAGAAAAAGATATTCCACACACCTCACTCTCTCTAAGTGCAATTCTGTAAGTGAAATCATTGTCCTCCTCCTACGTGGGACATGACATCCAGGGTTGAAAGTCTCCCTGGCAGCATGGGAGATGACTCTCATGGATGAGTATGGCCCTGGCACCATGGGATCAACAATTTCATCCTGACCAAAAGGAGGAAAACAAGTGTAATTAATAAAGTATTACTGGCTGAGAGAGTTCAAATAGAGTCGAGAGGCTACTCTGGAGGTCACTGTTATGCAAGCCTCTGTTAGACATTGCTACCTATCATAACTTGCCCAAACCCCAACCAAAACCATTCTAGCCAATCCTAAAGAATACCTAGGACGATATATAAGATTCTACAAAGATTCCATGCACTAGGGTAACTTTTCAGAAATCTACAACCTCCAGATGGGTCCCTGGACCAGATAAGCCCTGAAATCTAGAGAACCCAGCCTCTCCAGAACATCAGATAGTTCCATCTCCCTACCCTATATTATTGACAGACCCTTCCAACATGAAAATGTTAAGTGGCCATAGCCCAGATATCCCTAAAAAGTGGGAGAAAGATCAAAGGTGATGGTAGAGTTATACAGAGAAGGTAGGGTCTAACAAATGAATATGATTGCTGAATCATTAAGTTGATATTTCTTTTAGTCTCCAGTATCTTAGAGTAACTATTTGTAAAAACCTAAAATTGTGGAATTATAACCCATACCAAACACTGAAGTCTATTCTACAACTAATTACTGTGCTGTGCTCTGAAATTTATTGCTTTTTTGTATATATATTATTTTTCACAAAAAAGAAAAAAAGTCAATAGTGATAATAAAAATTATTCCTTCTAGCTCCTATAATCTGGGGCAGCTAGAAGGAAAACTCTGATATGATGGTATGGTAGCCCATGACAAACTCTGGGATCTGTCTTGTAACTACATGTTGAAGAGTGTTTTGAAAACTATGGCTTTTTTCTTTCTTTGCTTTGTATATATGTTATATTGTACAATAAAAAAGTTTAAAAAGTTAATATATAAAATTTAAAAAAGACATTCCATACAAGCACTAACAAAACAAACAAAAAAAGCTGAGGCAGCTATACTAATATCAGACAAAATAGATTTTAAATGCAAAAATGTTGTAAGAGATAAAGAAGGAAAGTACATAATAATGAAAGGAGCAATTTATTTATTAAGAATAAGTTACAACAAATATTTATGCACCTAATCAAGGTGCTCCAAAGTACATGAAGCAAACATTGGCAAAACCGAAAAGAGTAACTGACACCTCTAAACTATTAGTGGAAAGCTTCAATACACCACTTTCATAAATAGATAGAACATCTAAACAGAGGATCAATAAGGAAAGAGAGAGTGTAAATAATGTGATAAATGAACAAGACCTATCAGACATTGTGCTGGTCTGAAATGATGTATGTACTCTGGAAAAGCCATGTTTTAATCCTAATCCCATTTTATAAAGGCAGCTGTTTCTTCTATCCCTATTCAATGCTGTATGTTTGAGACTGTAATTAGATCATCTCCCTGGGGGTGTGATTTAATCAAGAGTGGTTGTTAAGGTGGATTGGCTGATGACATGTCTCCACCCATTCGGGTGGGTCTTCATTAGTTTCTGAAGTCCTATAAAAGAGGAAACATTTTGGAGAATGAAGGAGATGCAGAGAGAGCAAAGCAGAATGACATAGCCATGAGAAGCAGAGTCCACCAACCAGCAATCTTTGGAGATAAAGAGGGAGGATCCCTCCCAGGGAGCTTCATGAAATGGGAGGCCAGAAGAGGAAGCTAGCAGATGAGGCTATGTTCGCCATGTGCCCAGATGAGAGAGGAACCCCGACTGTGTTATGTGCCTTCTCCTTGAGAGAGAAACCCTGAACTTCATCAAGATACCTTCTTGAACCAAGGCATCTTTCCATGGATGCCTTAGATTGGACATTTCTATAGACTTGCCTTAATTGGGACATCTTCTTGGCCTTATAACTGTAAACTAGCAACTTATTAAATTCCCCTTTTAAAAGCCATTCCGTTTCTGGTATATTGCATTCCAGCAGCTAGCAAACTAGAACAGACATATATAGAACCTTGTACCCCATGCTGGCAGAATATATATTCGTCTCACATTCTCATGAAACATTATCCAGGATAGATCACATTCTAGGGCAAATAACAGGCCTTAATAAATTAAAAAAATTAAAATTATACAAATCACTTTCTCTGACCATAATGGAATGAAGCTGGAAATCAACAACAGCCAGAGAACTGGAAAATTCTCAGATATATGGTGGTTAAATGACATTCTTAAATGATCAGTGAGCCAAGGAAGAAACTGCAAGAGAAATCATAAATATATTGAGACAGATGAAAATGAAAGCAAAACATATCAAATTGTACAGACTGTAGTGAAGGCAGTACTGAGAGGGATATTTATAGTCAAAATGCCTATTTAAAAAGGAAGAGCTAAAATCAAAGACCTAACTGAATACTGGGAAAAACTAAAAAAAAAGAACAGCAAATTAATCCTAACACAAGCAGAAGGAAAGAAATAACAAAGATTAGAGCAGAAATAAATGAAATTAATAACAACAACAACAACAACAAAAACAACAGATAAAATCAATAAGACCAAAAGTTGGTTCTTTGAGAAGATCAATAAGATCGACAAAGCCTTAGCTAGACTGACAAAGACAAAAAAGAGAAAAGATTCAAATAAATAAAGCCAGAAATGAGAGGGGGATCATTACCACAAACGCAGAAGGAATTAAAAAAAAATCAAAAGCAAATATTAAGAACAACTGTAAAATGGAAAACTTTGTAGAAACACACGAACAATCAACAAGGACTAAGAAAAAAAAAATAGTAAACAGTAAGGAAACCTCTCCCAAAAGAAAGTCCCAGGTCCAGATGGCTTCACAGGTGAATTCTACCAATTATTCCAGTAAGAATTAATACCAATCCTGCTCAAACTCTTCTAAAAATTGAAGAGGAGGGAACATTACCTAACTCATTCTGTGAAGTCAATATCACCCTAAAATCAAAGCCGGATAAACGTACTACAAGAAAAGAAAACTAAAAACCAATCTCTTCAATGGAAATAGATGCAAAAATTCTCAACAAAATACTTGCAAATCAAATCCAATGGCACATTAAAAGAATTATATACCATGATCAAGTGAGTTTTATTCTAGGTATGCAAGGATGTTTCAACAGAAGAAAATCAATTATTGTAATATACCACATTAGCAAATGAAAAGGGAAAACACATATGATCATCTCAATTGACACAAAAAATGCATTTGAATAAATCCAGCTTCCTTTCTTGAGAAAACATTTCAAAAGATAGGAATAGAAGGAAATTTCCTCAACATTGAAGGGTATATATGAAAAAACCACAGCTAACATTGTACTCAATGGTGAGACTGAAAGCTTTCCTTTCAAGATCAGAAACAAGACAAGGATTCCCCACTGTCATTACTGTTATGCAACATTGTGCCAGAATTTCTAGCTAGAGTAGTTAAACAAGAAAAAGAAATAAAAGCATCCAATTTGGAAAGGAAGAAGTAAAACTTTAACTATATGCAGACTGCAAGATCTTATATTTAGAAAACCCTGAAAAAACTACAACATAGCTACTTGAGCTAATAAATGAATTCAGCAAAGGGGTAGAATACAAGATCAACACTCAAAAATCGGTAGTGTTTCTATACATTAGTATTAAACTATCTGAGGAGAAAACCAAGAAAAAATTCATTCACAATAGCAACTAAAAGAATCAAATATCTAGGAATAAATTTAACCAAGGTTATAAAGGACCCTGTGCTGGTTTGAAAGGATTTATGTACCCTAAAAAGGCAATGTTTTAATCCTAATCAATCTTGTGGGAGCAACAGTTACTTCTAATCCCTATTTAAACTATAAATTGGAAACTTGATTACATTATCTTCAGGGAGATGTGACTCAATCAAGTGTGGGTATTAAACTTGATTAGTTGGAGGCATGTCTCCACCCATTCTACATGAATCTTGATTAGTTTACTGGGATCCTATAAAAGAGGAGACATTTCTGGAGAGAATGCCTTTTTGAGAATGATGACAAAGCCGCAGCAGAGCGGAGCAGAGCCATGAGGCCAAGAGAATCATCAGCCAGAGACCTTTGGAGATTCTGAGAGCAGAGAAGGATGACAGAATGATGAGAGCCACTGGGGGAGCTTCATGAAGCAAGAATCCTGGAGAAGAAGCTAGCAGACAAGGCTATGTTCGCCATGTGCCTTTCCAGATGAGAGAGAAACCCTGATTTCACCATGTGTCTTTCCATTTGAGAGACAAATGCTGAACTTCATAGGCCTTCTTGAGTCAATTTATCTTTCCATAGATGCCTTAGATTGGACAATTCTATAGACTTGCTTTAATTGGGACATTTTCATGACCTTAGAACTGTAAATGTGTAACTTATTAAATTCTCCTTTTAAACAGCCATTCCATTTCTGGTGTATTGCATTCTGGCAGCTAGCAAACTACACAGAAAACTTCAAAATATTGCTAAGCGAAATCAAAGAAGACCTAAACAAATGGAAAGACTTTCCATGTTAATAGAGTTGAAGGCTAAATATCATTAAGATGCCAATTTTGCCCAAATTGATCTTCAGATTCAGTGCAGTACCCATAAAAATTCTAATAGCTACTTTGCTGATGTGGAAAAGATAATTATCAAATTTATTTGGAAGGGAAAAGAGCTTTGAATATGCAAAAACATCTTGAAAAAGAAGAATGAGGTAAGAGGACTCAGACTTCCTGGCTTTAACGCACATTATAAAGTCACCAGTGATTAAAACAACTTTAAACTGGCATAAAGAGAGACATGTTGATCAAAATAATTGAATTGACAGTTCAGAAATAGACCCTCATATCTATGGTCAATTGATTTTTGATGAGGTTCCCAAGTCCATTCATCTGGCTCAGAACAGTCTCTTCAATAAATGGCACTAGAAGAACTGCAAAGCCACATCCAAAAGAATGAAAGAGGATCCCTATCTCACTCTTCATATGAAAATTAACTCAAAATGGATCTAAATAAAAGACCTAGATATAAGAGACATTACCATAAAACTCATAGAAGAAAAATGTTGGAAAATACCTTCAAGATCTATTGAGTTCTTATTTCTGGGAAAGTGGCCAACTAGAGTAGATTGAGATTAGCCCTGCTCCATGGAAAAGTTAGAGAAGGGACAGGAGGGTGGCTGAGGTGGCAATTTGGGAGTGAGACTGGCCTGGGAGAGCCTTCTGCACCACATGTGGCAGCCCTGGTTGCAGAAACCAAGGAATTGAGAGGCAGAAAGCTGGAGCCTGGTGTGGAAGCATGGAGCTGCAGAACACACAGTAGTGCATGGACGGGAATGCAGGACTAGGAACAGTCCTAGAACCATGTACACGCACAGCCCTCAGCCTCACTTCCCAGCTCTGAGAAACTGTTGACCTGCACAGCTGGATCACAGCTGCTGCCAATCCACAAAGGCATAACGCCAACCTGTTGCCATAGTTCTATACATGTGCACAAAGGGCCCTGTGCCTTAGACCACTGCATGCCAGGGTTATGCCCCCCAGACCAGTGCACCTGCACAGCTACATCTCCCTGGCGTTGGCACCCACATCCACAAGCATCAGCATAACATCCCCAATATGCACCCATACCTGACCTGAAACAAATCACCATACTGAGTGCTCTGCTTTGTACTCTGCTCCCCTGCTGTATAACCATCCTGCAAACACAAGGCCTTAGACTGCTGAAAGATATCAACTCCCAAAGTAAATCAATCAAGATATCTGCATGCAATGAAGACAGTAGATCATTAAGCATGTCACAAGAGAGTCAGATATAGCCCTAATGACCAAATTAAAACACCAGAGGAGACACAGATGTTGGAACAACTAATCAAGGATGGTCATACAACTCTATTTAATATAACAAGTGGGATAGCAAGTGACATAAAGGAGATCAGGATGACAGTAGAAGAGCACAAAGAGGAATTTGAAAGAATAAATAGAAAAATAGTGGAAACCACAGAGATTAAAGACTCTGTTGACCAAATAAAAAACATACTAGAGACACACAACACCAGATTTGAAGAGACAGAAGAAAGAATAAGTGATACAGAGGACAGGACAATTGATTTCAAAGACTAAAAACAGCAAGTAGCAAAAAGGATGGAAAAAAATTCAATGGGAACTCAGGGAAATGATAGACAAAACAAAGCACACAAATATAAGAATCATTGGTGTCCCAGAATGAGAAGAGAGGGGTAAAGGGCTAGGAAGAGTAGTTGAGGATATAATGGGGGAAAACTTACCAACCCTTATAAAGGACATAAATATACAAGTCAAAGAAACTGAAAGAACTCCAAACAGAGTAAATCCAAGTAGGTCTTCCTCAAGGCACATACTAATCAGCCTGTCATATGTTGAAGAGAAGCAGAAAATCCTGAAAGTGGCAAGAGAAAAACAATCTACTACATAAAGGGAAACCAAATAAGACTGAGTTCTGACTACTCAACTAGCACCCTGGAGGCAGGAAGATTACTCAACTAGCACCCTGGAGGCAAGAAGGCAGTGGTATGATATATTCAAGATCCTGAAAGAGAAAGACTTCCAGTCAAGAATTCTGTACCCAGCTAAATTGTCCTTCAAAACTGAGGGAGAGATTAAAGTTTTCACAGACAAAGGAGTCCTGAAAGAATGTGTCAACAAGAGATCAGCCCTACAATAAATACTAAAAGGAGTTCTGCCAGCTGAAAAAAAGAGAGACGGGAGAAGGAGGTCTGGAGGAGGGCAGAGAATTGAAGAGTACCACTAAGGGTAATTTAAAGACTACAAAGAGAGAGAGGGAAAAGAATATATAGATCTGACAAATAAAGTAAAAATGATAAGATGGTGGAATCAAGAAATGCATTTTCAGTAATAACTTTGAATGTTAATGGACTAAATTTACCAATTAAAAGATACAGATTGGCAGAATGGATTAAAAAACATAATCCAGCTATAAGCTGCTTATGAGAGACTCATTTTAGACAGAAAGATACAAATAGATAGAAAGTGAAAGGATGGAAAAAGATTTTCCATACAAGTTGTAACCAAAAGAAAGTAGGAGTAGCTATACTAATATTGGACAAATAGACTTTAAATGTAAAGACATCATAAGAGACAAAGCAGAGATAAATGAATGGGAGAACAAAAGAACAATAGAAAGAATCAATAAAAACAAAAATTGGTTCTTTGAGAAAATCAGTAAAAGTGATGGGCCACTAGCAAGACTGACAAAGAGAAAAAGAGAGAGGATGCAAATAAACAAAATCATAAACGAGAAGAGGTGCATTACCACAGATGCTGAAGAAATAAAAGAAATCATAAGAAGATACTATGAACAACTGTACACCAACAAACTAGACAATGTAGATGAAATGGACAAATTCCTGGAGACACACAAATAAGCTACCCTGACTCAGGAAGAAACAGAAGATCTCAACAAACCAATCACAAATAAAGGGATTCAATCATTCATCAAAAATCTTCCTACAAAGAAAAGCCCAGGGCCAGATGTCTTCACAGGGGAATTTTATCAAGCATTCCAGAAAGAATTAACACCAATCCTGCTCAAACTTTTCCAAAAAATTGAGGAAAACTAACTCATTTTATGAAGCTAATATCATTTTAATACCAAAACCACGTAAAGATGCTATAGGAAAGGAAAACTTCAGGCCAATCTCCCTAATGAACATAGACACAAAAATTCTCAATAAGATATTAGCAAGTCAAATCCAACAGCACATTAAAAGAATTATACACCATGACCAAGTGGGGTTTATACCAAGAATGCAAGGATGGTTCAACACAAGAAAATCAATTAATGTAATACAGCACATTAACAAATCAAAAGGGAAAAATCACATGATCATCTCAATTGATGCTGAAAAAACATTTGACAAAATGCAGTGTCCTGTTCTGATAAGAACACTTCAAATGATAGGAATCAAAGGTAACTACTCAATATAATAAAGGGAATATATGAAAAAACAATGGCCAGCATCATACTCAGTGGAGAGAGAGTGAAAGCCTTCCCCCTAAGATCGGTATAAGACAAGAGTGCCCACTGGTCACCACTATTATTCAACATTGTGCTAGAAGTTCTAGCTAGAACAATCAGGCAGGACAAAGAAATAAAAGGCATCCAAACTGGAAAGGAAGAAGTAAATTCTCGTTACTTACAGATGATATACTGTACTTGGAAGATCCTGAGAAATCTGAAGCAAAGTTACTTGAGCTAACAAGCAAATTCAGCAAGGTGGCAGGATATAAAATTAATGTGCAAAAATCAGTAACATTTCTATACACAAGCAATGACCTAGTTAAGGAGTCAGTTAAGGAAAAAAATCAATTCAAAATAACAATTGAAAGAATCAAATACTTAGGAATGGATTTAACTAGGGACATAAAGGACTTGTACACAGAAAACTACATAACTTTGCTGAAAGAAATCAAAGGAGATCTAAATAGGTGGAAAGACATTCCCTGCTCATGGATAGGAAGGCTTAATATAATAAAGATGTCAGTTCTCCCCAGATTGATTCAACACAGTACTAATCAAAATTCCAACAACCTACTTTGAAGATTTGGAAAAGCTAACTACCAAATTCATCTGGAAGGGAAAGAGACCCTGAATAGCTAAAAGCATCCTTAAAAAAAAGAACGAAGTGGGAGGATTAACACCCCCTGACTTTAAAAACCTATTATAAAGCCACAGTGGTTAAAACAGTATGGTACTGGCACAAAGACAGAAGCATTGACCAATGGAATCAAATCAAGAGTGCAGAAATAGACCACCAAATCCATGGTCAACTGATTTTTGACAAGGCTCCCAAATCCTCTGAACTGGGACAAAATAGTCTTTTCAATAATTGGGCATGCAAGAACTGGATATCAATAGCCAAGAGAATGAAAGAGGACCCCTATCTTACACCCTACACAAAAATTAACTCAAAGTGGATCAAATGCTTAAATATAAGAACTAGCACCATAAAGCCTCTGGAAGAAAATGTAAGGAAACAGCTTCAAGACCTAGTAATAGGAGCTAGCTTCTTAAACTTTACACCCAAAGCACAAGCAACAAAAGAAAAAAATAGATAATAGGAACTCCTCAAAATCAAATCCTTCTGCACCTCAAAAGACTTTGTCAAAAAGGTGAAGAGGCAGCCAACTCAATGGGAGAAAATATTTGAAAATCACACATCAGACAAAGGTGTGATTTCCTGTATGTACAAAGAAATCATACAACTCAACAACAAAGAACAAACAGTCCAATTATAAAATGGGCTAAAGATATAAATAGGCATTTTTCTGAAGAGTAAATACAGATGGTTCAAAAGCACATAAAGAAATGCTCATTTTCACTGGCTATAAAGGAAATGCAGAGCAAGATTACAATGAGATACCACCTCATACCTATAAGAATGGCTGCTATTAAACAAACAGGAGACTATAAATGTTGGAGAGGATGTAGAGAAACTGGGACACTTATGCATTGCTGGTGAGAATGTGTAATGGTACAGCTACTATGGAAGACTGTTTGGAAGTTTGTTAGGAAACTAAATATCGAGATGTCCTATGACCCAGCAATAGCACTACTTGGTATATACCCAGAAGAGCTGAAAGCAAGACACACACATTTGCACACCAATGTTCATAGCAGTACTATTCACAATCGCCAAAAGATGGAAACAAACCAAATGCCCATCAACAAACGAGTGGATCAACAAAATGTGGTATATACATACGATGGAATATTATGCAGCAGTAAGACAAAATGGCATCCTAAGCATATGACAAGATGGATGAGCCTTGAAGACACAATGCTGAGCAAAATTAGCCTGCACAGGATACATACAATATGATTCCACTTTTATGACTAGCATAAAGGTATAATTAGAGGTTTATAATATAGAATATAGGGGACTTAGAGATACATAAAAGCTAGATATGGGTGAACCGTTAGCTAATGAGGTTGAACTCCAGTGTAAGGGAATAGATAGGAGTGAAGGTGGTTCTCTACTGGATCTAGAAGTAATATTACCATATTGAAGATGAACAAGATTGAAAGGGGTTATATAGACCTACATGTCACACTAGAAATATGAATTAGTTCTCATAAGAATTACTTCACAGATTTGATTCTTGTATAAAAAGTGTTTAAGTCCAGGGTATAGGGAGGAAACTGCTATTGAATGCTCTGAACTATGTTCAAAAGTAAACCATCGGCATTATCACGGCAACAGCAGAGGTAAATAATGAGGGGAGGGACTAGAGCTAAGAGGAAGTTTAGATTTCCTATTTGGTGAGGGTGAATTTATTGGTTTTCTGTCTCCTGGGAACAGTGAAATTATCTAAAATTGATAAGGTTGGTGGACTGTGGACTTTGGGCTCTCTACATGACGCCCGATGAGTGCAGGTGGCTGAAGGATGCACTGACAGAGAAGTAGATTGGCAAAAGATGGTGTATACTTATGAACAAAGGCTGTGCTGCTACAAAAAAGAACAATGTCATGAGGCATGTAAAGATGTGAATGAACATGTGGGACATTTGGTGAGACAAAATAAGTCAGAAACAAAAAACAACAGTAGTATGGTCACCTTTAGAAAATGCTTATAAGAAAACAGGGGCCTAGACTGTACGCTTTTAGAGCAGACACATTAAGTCCAGAGTGGTGATTATTATTTCTGAATTTTAAGAGGCTGTTTTATATATGTAACCTGATATTTAGAGATAAGAACGAAGGCGAACAGGTTGAGGTTAAAGTAATTCAGAACACAAGGGTAAGGAAGACAGCGTCTGTATTTTAGAACCACATATATTCTTTGAGACCAATGAAAGAAAGGTTTATTTGATCTGGAACTGAAATTTTCTGTAGTACATTATCTAATTCAAACTATCTGTAAACTCATTTGAACAATTGAAACACAGGGAGCACAGAATAAGAAAGAGGTCCTTTAATCCTGTATAGATTATCATAATGCCTGGAAACATCCTAGAGTTTATTAAGCAGATAATCAAAAAGTATTGGTGGGCCACGGTGGCTCAGCAGGTAAGAATACTTGCCTGCCAAGCCCGAGGACCCGGGTTCGATTCCTGGTGCCTGCCCATGTGGAAAAAAAAAAAAAAGTGTTGGCCAAGTCCCCTGAAGGAGGGGGGAAACAATATGGAACTATCAAACTTTACCATCAGGGAATCCCCTGATGCTGTGTCAAACTTTAGGGATACCCAAATCAATTGGCCATGCCCTTGATCATGAGGCTTACTCTTTTGAAGCTTATATAAGTAGCAGAGAAGTTTAGACTACCTATAGGCATGCCTAAGGGTTACTTCTGGAGGGCCTCTGTTGTTGCTCAGATTGGCCTCAGTCTCTCTAAGCCCAACTCTGCAAGTGAAATCATTGCCCTCCCCCTACATGGGACATGACATCCAGGGGTAAAAGTCACCCTGTCAACTTGGGAGAGGACTCCCAGGGATGAATCCAGACCTGGCACCATGGGATCAACAATTCCATCCTGACCAAAAGGGGAAAAGAAGTGTGATTAATAAAGTATCAGTGGCAGAAAGAGTTCAAATAGAGTCGAGAGGTTACTCTGGAGGTGGCTCTTACGCCAGCTTCAGGTAGACCTTGCTACCTATCATAACCTGCCAACCTCCAACCAGGACCATTTCAGCCAATCCTAAAGAACACAGAGGGCAATACATAAGATTCCACAAGGGTTCCATGCACTAGAGTAACTTTCCAGAACCTATAACCTCCAGATGGATCCCTGGTCCAGATAAGTCCTGAAACATAGCCCAGCCTCTCCAAAACATCAGATAGTTCCATCTCCCTACCCCATATTAGTGACAGACCCCTCCAATATCAAAAATTTAGAATTGCCATAGCCCAAACAACCTGAAAGAGAGGTATTGAAAGATCAAAGTTGATGGTGGAGTTATACAGAGAAGATAGGATTTAACAAATGAATATGAATGCTGAATCATTAAATTGATATCTTTTAGTCTCCAGTATTTTAGAGCAGCTAGAAGTAATAACCTAAAATTGTGAAATTATAATCCATGCCAAAGTCTCAAATATGTTCTACAACTAATTGTGGTACTGTGTTTTGGAATTTATAGCTTTTTTGTATATATGTTATGGTTCAAAAAAAAAAAAAAAGAAGAAGGAAAAAAGCCTCTTGTGAAGATAAAAAATGTTTAAGCCCTCTAGCATCCTATATTCTGGAGCACCTGGAAGGAAAAATATGAGAGAATCATATGGTAGCCTATGACAAACCCTGGGATCTGTCCTGTAACTACTTGTTGAAGACTGCTTTGAAAACTTTTGCTTTTTTATTTCTTTGTTTTGTATACAAGTTATACTATACAATTAAAAAAGTTTTAAAAATTATAGGGTAGAAACCTTTGATTAGATTGTTTTCATGGAGATTGACCCACCCAATTATGTGTGTGGCCTTTTGATCAGATGGAGATGTGACCCTGCCTATTCAACATGGGTCTTGATTAGTTTACTGGAGTCTTCTAAAAGGGGAAACATCTTGGAGAAAACACAGTTGTTCAGAGCAAACAGAGACACAAATATCTGGAGATGCTTGGAATGCTGAAAGAGAGAGAAAATGCCTAGACACAGACGTTTGGAGATGTAGAGCCCAGAAGACATCTCCATTTGCCTTCCCATTAGATGCAAAGCGAGCCAGAACACAGAATTGTGTCTCAGAGGAACTATGACGGCCCACAGATGCTTAGAGAGGAAACCACTGGCATCAGAAGCTGGAAACAACAGAACTGGGAACAAAGAGCAGCAGACACCAGCCACATGCTGTCTCATGTGGTAGACATCAGCCTTTCTTGAGTCAAGGTATTTTTCTCTGGATAGCTTAGTTTGGAGATTTTTATGGCCTTGGAACTGTAAGCTTATAACTCAATAAATTCCCTTTTTAAAAGATGTTCCATTCCTGGTATATTGAATTCTGGCAACATTTAAATTAAAATAGCACATTATTGTGACTATAATTAACACTGCTGAATTGTGTGTGAATGTGGTTGATAGGGAAAGTTTAGAGTCATATAAATCACCAGAAGGAAAGAGAGGTTAAAGCATGGGGTGGTGTGTAGGACATCTTGTGGTAGATGATGACTCTGATTAACAGTACAATTATAAAAAAATTTCTTCCATGAATTAGAACAAATGAACAAAACTATTACAAAGAGTTAATAATAGAGGTATGTGGGGAAACTGTACATATTGTAAACTATGGATTATAGTTAACAGTAGTATCTTAATATTCTCCCATCAACAGTAACAAATGTACCATACCAATGCTAGGGGGCAAAGATAGGGGAGAATAAGGGGTATAGGATGTTTTTGTTTTCTCTTTATTTCTTTTTGGAGTAATGAAAATGTTCTGAAATTGATTGTGGTGGTGAATGTACAACTTTTAGATGATACTGTGAGCCACTGATTGTATACTTTGGGTGGATTGTATGAATATAACCCAATGAAATTGCATTTAAAAGAAAAAGCAAGGACCAAGTTGATAATATAAAATAAGCTTGGAGCCACAGACCACATCTATGAACAGACCACAGGGCTGCTGCAATGAAACACCCCTGTGGTGTTCTCCCTAGGTGTGCACCAGCTAATGGGGGCCTTATCAAAGGACCAGAGTGCAAGTGGCTGAGCCACCTGTGCCTGAGTGTGATGGGGACTGGGGAGGGTGTTAAGGCTTGGTTAAGCTTCTTCCTTCTGATGTAGCCAGAGTAGCCTAGTGGATAGAGTATGTACCTTGGCCTCAACAGATTTGGTTCATATTCTAGTTCAGCCACTTAATAACTATGTGATGTTTTGCTGGTATCTTAACCTCTTAGACCTTCAGTTTCCTTATCTGCAAAACTGGGATAATAACATAGAGTTGAAATGATCAATTGAATAATCTATACGAAGCACAGATGCTAGCCCACTGGAAATCCACACTATAGGGCAGATATATTGTTTCCAACATCATGGTTAAATCAGAGAACACATGCAAAATGCTGACACCAGAGGATGCTCATTATCAATACCTTAAGAAACCAACTTCGGATTTGAGTATGTCCAAGTGTGGTGGCCCAATGCCCAGGTACCCTCCTGAAAGCCCATGATAGACCTGCTTTAGCTAAGGACAAAAGTTAAGAAAGTAAACAATCTTCCTGGATATAACCATGAACATAATCATGGAGGAAAAAAATAACATTGATTGTATCTTAATCTTAAACACTAATCTTAATAAACCTCAGGTCTTAGGCCCCTTTAATGATTATAGAGACCCAGTGTCCTCACACTATATTGAATGTCTTTGTTCTGAAATCACATATTGCCTCGTGCATTTCTTTTCCTTTTGTGGAACACTAAACATCTGGATGGCCACCAGTGAAGAACTTCTCCTGTTCGTAACTCCCAGTAAACCCATGTCTGCTTCTGTGTCTGGTGTGCTTTTCTGTCTTGCAGTCTCACCTGCCTGTGCTCTGCATGAACTCAGCCAGGGCCCGAACACCAAGCAAAGGGAAAAGACAGATTTTTTGGTGGATAGTTCCATGCACAACTTTTCCTTATGGACAGTTAGAGCTACTCAAGAGACACAGTGTTTGCCTCGAAGTTCATTGGAGATTCTGGCAGATTCCATTTGGATGAACTGCTCTGCTTCAGAAAGAGATGTAGATTACAGGTAGGCACCCCATGTATATGGTTAACAGAGCTTATTAAAACAGTGAAATACTGACATCAAATGTAAAAGGTCTGCTGTGCTTCACCCTCAGTTTCATGGGACTCTATAAAATTGTTTCTGTCCATAAAAATCACATTTTGTGGCCCAAATGTAACCCATCAAAAGAATGTAATGGAGATAAAATTATGGTAGTTCTGAATTAGAGCCAGGGAAGACTGGGGGCCATAAGCCATCTCTCAGCTTCTGCGACATATACTGTCATAAAATGAGCATAACATCAAGAAACAGAAATGGGAGATTATTTGCCAGGAGAAAATAAACGGAAGTTGTTGACAACAAAAGGCATTTTAAATCTCCTTGGTTCTCAGAATCACTGTTTCCTCAGGCACCAGCTGGTTCTGTTCTTTTCCATGACAGGAACAGGACAAGTAGAGACAGACCAATGAGGGGGAGTTCAGTGGATAACTAAGGCCGTCCTGGATTCAGGCATGCCCATAATTTGAATGTTGAGGGAAAATGGAGAGGCTGAATGAGGCACACAGATGAGAACCAGGAGGATCCAAAGTCTCCACTGGCCATCAGAACTGAACATGCAGAGCAAGATGACACAGCCAGCTTCTCTCCT
Source organism: Tamandua tetradactyla (assembly GCF_023851605.1). Classification (NCBI taxonomy): domain Eukaryota; kingdom Metazoa; phylum Chordata; class Mammalia; order Pilosa; family Myrmecophagidae; genus Tamandua; species Tamandua tetradactyla. The sequence continues at coordinate 48,743,703 of NC_135334.1, read as the reverse complement.
AGGAAGTTTCCTAGACATCCTCCTCCTCTCAATTCACAGAAACATGTGAATGCACCCTCAAAATGTCCAGCTCTGAGTTGAGCAGTCTTTCATTTGTAATATGAAAAGGCAGTTCAATAGGGTTATAAAGCTCATGATCTGAAAACCATTGAGCTCATAGCACTTCAAGGCACTGGGTTTCCCCTATCCTAAATCATTTCAGTGGTTTTGAATTTGATGATAAAATTATGCATCTATGCATCCATTTTCTTATCAACAAATATGTATTGCTACTAAATGCCTTCCTCCTCAGAAGGCCACAGCCCTGCCCACAACACCCCCACACCCATTTATTGTGAAATTTTCCTCTTCCATTCTTTTTGTAACTTTTTCTCCTTTTCTGCGTAGGAATTCTTCTTACAGCAAACATTGTGGTATAATTTATACAATGATCATGATCTGTGGGGTGGGCTATGATTTTTTATTCATATCTTTATTTGCTTCATTGTATAATAAAATGAGTGTTGTATGGAGAAAAAAAAACAGACATGAATTTGAAGGTCCAGTGAGGCAGGATGCTGAATATAATAAACAGCCTGTTTGCAGAGCCCAGATGTTAGATCTTCACTGCATGCTTTTTAAAGCAATATTAGGAATAGGATGCTTCTTCTACATCCTCCCCACTTCCCAAAGAGCATCAGCTCTCCAGATTCTCTGTATATTCCTTTCAATCCCTTGTCCACATGGAGTTCTTGGCCTTAAACCCAAATCCTTAACCTTTCCCTGGTTTCTGTCTAGAGTAAGGAGGGAGGGACCGCCTCTAGAATGATCTTGTAAAAAGTCAGTTCAGGTGATGCGACACACTTCCTTAAGATCTTCAGTAGTTCCTATTACCTTAGGATAAACGCAGACTTGTTTTGTTTGACACACCTGAAAAGCTGGATCCTTCTTACTTTTCAGGCATCTCCCCAATTACCCTATACACACTATTTACTTTCTATTTTTCTTATTCTGAGAATTGCAAATGGGAAAATGTAAAGAATTGAACCAGTGGTATGAAACTTTGGCTGTAGACCACCACCCTTACTGCTTTGCATGGCCCCTTTTTTTTTTGCTAGTCTTTTACTCATGAATTGCTGATGGATTCTTCATGTAGACTTTGAGAAGGTTTAGGGAACATAAAAAGCATTCCATGTCTCTACCTAAGTTTGGAAGCAACTGAATAATAGAAAGGAGTTAGAAGAAGAATACAATGTCAGCTTTGTTATAGTAATAAAGCCAACATGAGAAAGCATGACTCTAGTATGTGCAAAATAGATTTTTCAATACTGAGTCCGAGAATTAGACAGACATGCCCTTCAAGCCATTTCAACGTAATGTAAATGCGATGAAGAAAATGGACCCCAGGAGCTAGGGAGGCAGAGGAAGGCAAATCACTTGTTAGAGCTTCTTAGAGATCCAAATTCTACTCCAGACCTACTGAATCAGAAACCCTAGGGGTGGAGCTCAACATTTTAACCAACTCTGTCAACAACTGTCCAGATGATTCTGATGCTCCTTAAGGTTTGAAAATTGCTGGTTGAAACAATTAATCAGGATTGATGGTACCAACTTTGGGGGAATAAATTAAACATATGCATAAAATATCAGCTTAGCCTAGGAACGTGTAAACTGATAAAGATTAGCAGATGCTCATAATTTCCCAGAGAGCTCTCCTAACAGGTTTCTGCTGCCTTTATTCTGCCTTCTCATTTTTTCAGGGGCTCCCAGAACAGGAAAGTCCTTCCAAGAAGGGGGATCACATTGTCTATATTGTCCCCTCCCCCCACTTTCCAGTGTCCTTGGGGACATCCTGATTGCATGCTCTCTGTGTCTGTCCCCTCAGTGATCTCCACATCTGTGGAGAAACAAAAATCAGTTTCAGCAGAAAGGAATAAGGACCAAATAGAAAATCAATCCTTTCTGTAATCCTAGCTGCTTGAAATAGTTCCCATAAGGGTTTTTTTTTTTTTTTTGTACTTTGTTATTTCCCTCTTTAAAATTTGCAAGGGCCTTTCCATTAAATTTGCAAGGGCTTCTATTATATTTGAACAATTAGTAGCTAATACTTACAGTGTTCAAAGCACTTGCAATTACATTATCTCATTTGATTCTCAACTGGAAAAACAGGTGTTATCTCCATTTCACACAAAGAGAAGAAATAAGACTCAGGGAGATCAATGACTTATCCTTGTGAATGGCAGAACTGGGACCCCAATTAAGGTCTGACTGGAAATTCATTAACTCAACCCCATGGCGGCAGAGTGGTAAGCATTACAACTGCTGAATATTATCTTCGTCCTCTGCTACTTTAGGGTCAACAGCAGATTGTGCTTCCAAGACTCACTGAAGTTAGGTATGGTTGTGTGACCAGATATGGCCAATAAAATGAGAATAAAAGGTATGTGTGTCACTCTTGGGCCAAAACATTTCATTCTTGGTGATCAGCTCACCTCTTTTCTTGCTGCAGCTCCCAACACATGAAAACATATGTTAATTTGGAGGTACCATAATAAGATCAAAGCAGACTAGGACACTGAGCCAACAGATGAGGACATTTGCTCTGGTAAACCACTCAAATCTGCAATAGATTTTGCTTTAGCAAGAACTTAACTTTTACTGTGGTCAACCACTGAGATTTGGGAATTGCTTGTTACTATAGTTTAATGTGGCTCATTCTGGCTAATACTGGCAAGATTCTATCTATGACTTAGAGCTCAGATTGATGTTCAGAGAGGCATGTTTAGCCATGCTCATCTGTACTTATCTTCCCCAATTTATGTATCCTCTTGGCTCTTTGTCCCTAAAACCTTAGTTACCATAATCTTTAATCACGGATATATCAAGAGCTGCAATTCGTATCCTAGGTTCTTTCTCATGACACACTGAGCTATATGAGCTCTCCTCCATCTTAGGCCTGTTTCTGAGAATACACCTTTCCATGAAAGCTCAGTCTGTTTTGTCTTTGAAGTCTTCTATGTGAAAACAGTATCAAAGCTGACTGCAATTTATGCAACATGTTTGCTTGCTTCAAAGAAGTATTCACTGCACATTTTGGTAGCTGTGGGATTGCCTTCACTGGCCCCCTTTGTCAAATGTCACTTTGCCGCATTATCAAGGACTTCCTTCCTGCCATCAAAGTATCCCATCAAACAGAAGAGTGGTCCTTCAATTCTCAGACCACTGTAGGTTTTGTGGAAGAAGGTTTGGCTCTTCATTATCATGAATGCCAGAAAACGGCGTGATCGTTGCTTCAGAGTATAATGATTCTGGCTATATTCTTTCTCACATTCCACATTGTTATTTGGAAAACAGAGTTCCTCTTTTCTCCATTATTAATAGCTTGAGGTTAGAAATTTTCTCTTGCTCATCTTTGGATCACTAGTATCTTGAACATACCAATGACCTTATAAATATTTCCTGAACTAATTTTTCTGAACCTTACCATATGCAAGGTCCTCTCCTAGGCACAGCATGGCATCAAGGTCTTTGGGATTTTTTGGTTCCACGATTTTTATTATCCTTTTATTGAAGTATAATATACATATAGAAAAGTACACAGGTCATAATTATGACAATGTTCACAAGTAGAACACATCCTCATAACCAGCTCTCAGATCAAGAAATATAGCATTAAACACACCCAAGAAATTCTCCTCATGCCCAGTTTTGATCACTATCCACACCCAAGTATAATCACTATCTTGACTTGAACATAACTGTTTTTGTACTTAAGGTAAATGTGCATCTAGCATCTTTCACTCAACTCAGATCCATCTATATTGTGTATAGTCATAGTTTGTTCATTTCCATTTCTGTAGTTTATACCATAGTTTAGATGTCTATTCTATTCTTCATGGGCATGTAGGTAGCATACAGTTTGGGACTATTATAAACTGTATTGTTTCAAACATTCTAGAACATGTCATTTGGGAAATAGATGATTATTTCTGTTGGATATATTCCTAGCAGTGACACTGCTCGGTCATAGGGTATGCATGTGTTCAGTTTTAGTAGATACGACTAAACCATTTTTCAAAGTGGTTGTATCAATTTATGGAGCCATCAACAGTCTATGACAATTCTATTTCCTTTACAGTCTCGTTAATGCTTGGCATTTTCTGTGTTTTAAAACTTAATTATGTTTAAGATGCACATTTGATTCAGCTTCCTACCAGATTGGGATGCAGGGGACAGCAGTACACCTCCATGCGAGTGAAACCACAGCTATGTCTTTAATTCAAATGATTCTCCTTCAGAGATCTTGTGCGCATTCTACTGCAATGATTAAGAGCCTACTGTGTTCCAGGTTCCCAGATGAAAAGCAGCATGGTCCCTGCTCATGAGCCCTCAAAGCTTACTATGGGGACAACTCAAGAAAAGAGAGATGAGACAAATTTTCAGATAGATAAACAAGGTGCCATGAAAACAGAGAAAGTGGGGTCTATTGACTACTTACAGAGAAGATTCCACAGAAGAGAAGACATTTGAGTTGAGTTCTATGTGAGCAGAAATTTACTACAGGTTTGAGTGAAAGAAGGTCCTGAGCTCTCACATGGAGGAGACAGCATTTACAAGGACACAGAGGCATGGAACAGAGTGGTACATGGAGCTCTATGTTTGGATGACCAGGGAATCCATCCTCTACGTACAGCAGAAATCCTTTCCAGAACCCGACCACTAAGCAGCTTCTGAGTCTCCTCTTGAAAATCTTCAAGATGGTGAACTTACCACCCCCAACCAGACTCCCTTATTTTTCTGTTGAGTAACTATAAATGTAATAATAACATTCATTCCTATTTATTGACTGCTCACCACAAGCTAGACTCAGCATGAACTTTTTGTTTGAATTGCTTCATTTTATCCTCAAAGTCCTATGATATAGGTACCATTGTTTTTCCCATCTGATAGCTGAGAAAACTTAGTGAGGTTAAGAAACTGCCCGAATCATATTATAGAGACTGGTAGAGCCAGGAATTGAACCTAGATTTTTCTGGCACCTCATCTGTATGTCTGAAATTAGATTCATCGTGTAACCGAGAAATTAGGATTTAAGGGATGATGTTGATTACTGAATCATTATATAGATAGTCCTTTTTACTTTCTAGTTTATTAGACAGAGGATAATAATTACCTAAAATCTCTTAACTGTAATACAGCTGGCTTGATCTCTGATAATAATTGCAAACCCTTTATCTTCCACCCCTGTGATTGTAAAAAACTTGTTACTAACCTCCATTTGTACCCATAATTCTGTTTTTCAACATTAGAGTCTTGTAATCACTAAAGACAGCCCCTAATGTTTATTAATGAAGTGTTTTGGGTCAACCCAGAACTAACTCACTCCAAGTCCATAGTTATCTTGATAACTGAGACTGGATCTAACCAAAATGGGCCTGCCTGACAAACTGCAGAAGCTTAGACTTTAACCTACAGGTCTCCTATATCTCATTATAATGCTAAAAATCATACCCATCATATTAAGGCTGCCATTTTCTTACATGCATTCTGCAACTAAGCATGTTATTAATCTGTGCATGCTTGATAATTGGATCACCTCTAATTATATCATCTGGAGCCACTGTGCTCATTAACCTAAACCTGCCCATCTTTTAATTCTATAAACCTATTAGAATTATTGCAATTTGGGAAGACAGATTTTGGGGCTGATGGGCCACCTGATCTCCTGATATGTGCCTAGTAATAAGCTTTTTCTCCCTTTAAAACCCTGGTGTCTCAGGAATTGATCATTTGAGCACATCAGGCTAAAAAATCAACTGCCTCTGTCCTAACAAATGCTTTTTTCTTGATGTAACGCCCTAGAAGTCTTTAAGGGACTTGTGGTAGTTAGATTCAGTTGTCAACTTGGCCAGGTGAAGGCACCTAGTTCTGTTGCTGTGGACTTGAGCCAATGGTATGTGAACCTCATCTGTTGCTAATTACATCTGCAGTCAGCTAGGAGGTGGGCCTGCTGCAATGAATGACGTTTGACTTAATTGACTGCTGCTTACATGAGAGAGCACAACGTAGCACAGCCAAAGCAGCTTTGCATCCTCATCTCAGCACTCGCAGCTCAGCTCAGGCCTTTGGAGATACAGAAAGGAATCACCCCAGGGAAAGTTGTTGGAACCCAGAGACCTGGAGAGAAGGCCAGCAGAGATCACCCTGTGCCTTCCCACGTAAGAAAGAACCTCAGTGGAAAGTTAGCTGCCTCTCCTCTGAAGAACTAACAAAATAAATCCCTTTTTATTAAAAGCCAATCTGTTTCTGGTGTGTTGCATTCTGGCAGCTAGCAAACTAGAACAGGACTCATAAGCAGGAATTTATTATATTTTTTCCTTATTTCTTTTTAAACTTTTCATTGTTTAAACTCAAAATTTTAACCACTTTCATTTGTACAATTCAGTGGTATTAATTACATTAACAAAACCTGGGGTATCATTACCAACATCAATTACACCAACTTTTTCAATACTTCAAGCAGAACCTTTGTACCCTTTAAGCAAAACCCTCCTTCCTTTTTTTCCTTACTTTGAGCCAAGTCAGTTATTTTTTTCTTTTGCCTAGTCAACATAGTTCTACTCTCTGGACACACATAGAATAAATATAAACATTCTTTCTACATGATCACAATTAAAAGATAATTTTCAAAAGGTAAAATTATGACTCATATAGATTTTAAAATGAACAGTGCTAAAGATTTTATTCTATTCCTATTACACTGATTCATTCAAGAGACTCTGAAGAACAGACACATTTGTAATTCAGAAATATTTAAATGAATGTGTAAATAGAAGCAAACTGGTTTTTCCATTTGGAGAAGTCAACGGAACCTTTACTATACAGGATGAAATTTGCATGTCTATAAAAATTACTTTTCAGAGCTATCAGTTACATCCAATTTACAGAACTGCAAAATAGCTCAAAGACAATGACAGACTAGAAGCAGATTATCTGGAAAAGCGTCCTGTAAACAATACATGGTTTTCCTTCGATGCGTAACATGGTTTTCTACACCATTCCTCACTAATGTGAATGGCTTTTATGTTCCTTAGTGATGTCTCTTCTCAGCATACTCAGTCCCAGTTCCCTCAGTTGATCATTATAAGACACACTGTCAAGCATGCTCTCCACATTGGTTTCTCAGTTTTTTAGTTTCCTGGGCTGCTCAAGAAAATACCATGAAATGAATCTAGTTAATAGGAATTTATTTGCTATGGTTTTGAGGCTAAAAAGAGAGTCCAAACCAAGACACCATCAAGGCAATGCTTTCTCCCTGAAGACTGTGGTGTTCTAGGGTGGCTGCTGGTGATGTTTGGTCCTTAGCACGTCACATGGCAAGGCACATGGCAATGTCTCCTGGTCTCTCCCTTCTCTTCCAGGTTCTGTTGATATTCAACTTCTGGATGCTTCCTCCATGTTTGTTTTCTTTTCTCTCTCTCCGAATTTCTTTCCATTTAAGAACTACTCCAGTAATAAGGTTCAGACCCATCCTGATTGTGCTGGGCCAACGAACATTTTAATCAAAGTAACCTCATCAGAAGGTCCTACTTATAATGGGTTTACATCCACAGGAATGGATTAAATTAAGAACATGCTTTTTCTGGGGTACATACAACTCCAAATCACCACACTCACTTTTGTGTTCACTCTGGTGTATTGCCATCTCTATCGAAATGTGACATCTTGAACAGAGCACGTGCCCAAGGACCGTATGAACAAGCATGAAGAAAAGTAGATCCGTATTTAAATTCTAAATGCTTCATGTACTAGTTTGAAACTTGTGTACCCCAGAAAAGCCATGCTCTTTAATCCTGATTTAACACTGTAGGATGGAATCCTTTGATTGGATTGTTTCCATGGAGATATAACACACCCAATTGTGGTGTAGCCTTTCATTAGATGGAGATGTGACTCTCCATTCAAGGTGGGTCTTGATTAGTTTACTGGAGTCCTTAAAAGGGGAGACATTTTGATGAAAACACAAGTGCTTCAGAGCCACAGAGACACAGACATTTGGAGATGCTTAGAGTGCTGACAGAGTAGACACCTAAACATGGATGTTTGGAGATGCAGAGCCCAGTAGATGTTGCCATGTGCCTTCCCATGAGTTGCTAAGCAATCCAGAACCTAGAATTGTGTCCCAGAGGAGCTAAGTGAAGGCCTACTAGCTTAGAGAGGAAACCACTGGCATCAGAAGCTGGAAGCAAAAGAACTGGGAACAAGGACCAGCAGACACCAGCTACATGTCTTTTCATGTAACAGACATCAGCCTTTCTTGAATCAAGGTATCTTTCTCTGGATGCTTTAGTTTGGACATTTTTATGGCCTTAGAACTGTAAACTTGCAATTTAATAAATTTCCTTTTAAAAAACGATTCCATTTCTGGTTTATTGCATTCCAGTAGCATTTAGCAAACTAAAGCACTTCACTTTTGTTAATGTACCTTTATTTCAACTAACTTTATGCTTTTGATTTGTTGCTTTCTGGTATGAACTCCATTTCCCCTTACTCATCACACAAAGCTAAATCACCTTTCTCAGCTCTCTTGCAATCAGGTATGCCCATGTCATTGAGTTATGGCTAGTGAAATATGGCCAGAAGTGATGTGTGTAACTTCTGAGTCAAGTGATTAAGAAGAAGATGTACATTTCTTATAATCTCTATCCCCATCTAACAGTTGAATGGGAAAAAGTCTGAGCACCTTGAGGAAGGTGGAGCTACATGGAAAGAGCCTGGGTCCCTAAATGTTGATGCAGAAGGCTACTTGACCATGCCACCCATGCTGCACAGCATCATAATAGTGAAAAGTCAATCTGTATTGTGTTAAGTCATGGAGACTGCAGGACTTAGGTGTTATAGCAGCTAGTTTTACCATAACTAAAATTAGATGGGATAATACTGGCCTCCTTTGTCTTGAACTCTTCTTCCACCCACTTTCTCTGAGCCACTGGCAAAGGTTCTACAATTTCATCTGCAAACTCCCCAGCACAATGGGAAATATTTGGTCAGGAGAAGGCTTGATGTTATTGAGATGAATTATGAACTCCCACCTTCTTTTTTCTCCTGGATCTGTATACTCTCTGGTAAATATGACCCTGTTCTTTCCAATCTGACAGGTACTCATTATTCTTAACAGAAAAGACTGAGCTGAAGTATGATTTGGGAAGTTCTGTGTTCTCTGTGCAATACTGCAATGTCTGAGAGTTGTTTCCTTTGCTGATAAAATACAAAGCATGTGTCCTTCCTCCTGGTGAGGGTCAGAACAAGCTGCCCACACAGTCTAGAACAGCAGGACCTCACAATCTTCTTAGAAGAGCCAGATAGAATGGAGAGAAGGAGGGCTGACACCAGTTAGTTTCATCTTCCAGAAAGTAAGTTAAGCATTGCCCTGGCATGAGACCTGCTGGCATGCTGACATGGCTAATGGAGACTCATGTCGCATCATTAGCCCTCTGAATGACTCAGGTACTATTATTTTCTAGTAGGTCATGTTGACATAAAATTCTCATAACTAGCTCTGTAAAATCCACTGGTCAAAACAATCATTTCCTGAGGAGAGGTTGCAATTAGTAGCCAATCACTGAAACTAAAGTCCCCTAACTAAGCTTTAATTACTCAGAACTTCCACATGACAACTTTGGGAGTTCTCAGTCTCTTGGCCACTTTGGCCACTTGCTAAGATCTGGAAAAAGTACTGGACTGGAAGTCATGATACCTGGATTTCAATTGATCCAACAAAGTTATAATTTGTGAGGTGCTTACTGTGTTCCTGACTATTCTGGGTACTTTGCATGTAGCATCTCAAACATCTCCCTTGAGATAGGACAGATTTTGCATATCTACAAATATTATGATATCCCCATTTTACAGGTAATTTCACAGATAGCCCTATTGTATAGATAAAGAAACTGAGGCTTAGTCCATTTTATGTCCAAAAGTATTTGAGTCCCTCCTGGAAATAAATTAGCACCCTGACTTTGAGAAGTTTAAAATCTCTTTAAGGAAGTGAGACATTCCTGAAATAATCTGAGAATCACATACAATACCATTTAAAGTTGGGTGAGTCTTTTTGTTTCTCAAAGCTAGACAAAGACTAAGGGGTCCTGAGTAGAATGAGTGGGAATGAGAGCTTTGTCTAGCCTTAGAGGAAAGGGCAGGATTGCAGGGTAAAATCAGCTCAGTTACCAGGAGTCTGGATGAACAAATGCCAGGAGCCAAATGGGAGCAGAGCCAGTCGTGGAGGTGTGCATGGGGAGGCATTATAAAACAGTGTGAGAAGAGGAAGTGCAGGGTGGCCTGTCTTTACTCTGTTGGGCAGCTGGCCTAAGGCTGCCCTTACAGCAGTGATTCTTGGCTGCACTTAAAAGATGTTGAGATGAGCTTTTTAAAAATACTGTTGCCTGAGCTCATTCCACAAGATTCTGATTTGATGGGTCAGATATAACAGGGAGGGGTTTGGGAATTGGGATTCTTCAGAGTACCTACGTGACTCCAATAAGAAGCCAAGATTGAGGACCCCTGCCTTGAATGTACCATTACACACCTGCCAGGTGATCTATGTGCTTTCTCTAATGACTTCCCAACTCACTGGATATGGCTTCTATTCTTGCTCTTATGGGTATACCAAGAAGGAAATTATCAATGAACCCTGGAGTTAGGCAGAGTAGGCTTCCTGGATGAGGTCACAGTTAGACCTAGAAGAACAAATGTTTCTCTCAGGACAGGAGGGCTGGAGAGCACATTCTGGAGATGGACAGAGCCTACAGAAGCAGAGATCCATGAGAGCCTACGCAGCCAGAGACCTTTGGAAATAAAGAAGGAAAATGCCCCTGGGGGAGCTTCATGAAACAAGGAGCTGGGAGAGAAAGCTAGCAGATGCCATCATGTTCACCATATCCTTTATAGTTGAGACAAAAACCCTGAATGCACTGGCCTTCTTGAACCAAGGTATCTTTCCCTGAATGACTTAGATTGGACATTTCTATAGACTCGCTTTAATTGGGGCAATTTCATGGCTTTAGAACGATAAATTTGCAACTTAAAAATTTCATCTTTTTAAAAGCCATTCCAGGGCCACGGTGGCTCAGCAGGCAAGAATGCTTGCCTGCCATGCCAGAGGACCCGGGTTTGATTCCCGCTACCTGCCCATGTAAAAAAAAAAAAAAAAAAAAAGTAAAAGCCATTCCATTTCTGGTATATTGCACTGTGTCAGCTTGCAAACTAGAACACTCCTCTATTTACTTTCAAACTTTTATATCACCTTGATAAAATAACCAAAAAAAAAAAAAGGCCATTTACAAAGCTTAAAAAAAAAAGACCATGGCTTAGAACCCACCTCACCCAACGGAGAGGCCCCTGTGGCAAGGAACTGACGCCTCAGACCAGTATCCAGCAAGGTCCCAAGGCCCGCCAATGGCCACGAGGAGGCAGAGCATCCCCAGGCAAGCCTCGAGATGAAACCACATCCCCGCTGAGACCTTGATTGTAGCTTGTGAGAGTGCCTGCCCGGTGTCACCTCACTGAGCTGCACCTGGACGCCTGACCAACAGAAGCTGTGAGATAACATTTGTTGTTTTAAGTTGCTAGGTTTTGGGGTAATTTGTAATGAGGCAATAGGGAACTAATACATACCTCAGATTTTTTAAAACTGCTTGCTAAAAAGAAAGTGGAGCCCAGTAGCAGGGAGTAGGGACTTCTGTTCCTTTCCTAGCTCAGGGATCTGCCCTGCCCAAGGTGAGCCACTCTGTTGCCCCCTCTGTCTTCTTTCAAAATAGCAGCTTTTAACTAGGACACAGCCTAGTGGATTAAGGCCTGCCCCCATTCAGCTGGGCCTCACTTTAACTAAAAATAACATCTTCCACAGGTCCCCTTTACAATGGGGTCACACCCATAGGAATGGATTAAGATTAACAACAAATTTTCATCCTTTTCCCCCCCCTAGGTTTCATAATTCAGCCTACCACACCCTGTCCTTGTCCTCTTCCCTCCTTTTCTTTTTCTCCAAAGTCTATTATCCCCTCAACTTCTGGTGTTGCCTCTCTGCAGGGATTCCTAAATCTGTATCAACAGCCCTGGTCTCATTTCTAAGTGCCAATTTCCAGTTGTCAGCATCCCTCCAGGCCAATCTGACCATGAACTCTTTCATTTCTCCTCTCCTCATCTATCCCTCTTGCCAAAAGCCCCCTAAAATTCTTGTCCTAATAATGAAATCAGATGTGCAAAACAATTCTACAAGGGAGACAGAACAGCAGAGCTATGGTTTTAATTTCCTCTGCCACAGAGGACCTTGTCTTAATTAATTTAAAACAGCTCTAATCCCTATCAACATCTTGAATTTTTAAAAAAAATGACATCAAGGCAGCCTCAGGCTACAGTAGTAGACATTTCCAACTAAGACTTAAATTATTAATGCCTGATGGAAATGTTCCCAGATGCCTGGGCAGCCTCATATTAATTTTCTCCATAGTCTCTTCCATCAGAAGAAAATTTTCATCGGAATGAAATATGGAATGTTAGAGAATCCAGATAAGCAAAAGAAACATCTGTGCATTCATTTCTAACAACCAACTTCTTCCCTGGCATCCCTTGGTCTGAAGATCCCTAAATCAGGTTCATTCATAATTTATAAGCCACAAGCCCCAACTACATAAACTAGGATTAAATTTTGGGTGACCAGACTCTGTGCTTTTCTGGGAGAAAATAGAAAGATTATATTCCATGTAGTAAGCATTAATTTTAAGCCTGTTACAAGCCATGAACCATGCCAGGTGGGGAGCACAAAAAGGAAAGGAAAGAAGTCCCTGAATTTCACGCACTTATGGTTTTGTCAAGGACACAGATACACAAGAAAATAATGATAAATCTGAGCTATAGATATTAACAGTAAGGAACAGAACAAAGAAATAATTCTGCTCTTGGAATTGCATGGGGACAAGGGAAGATTGGGAAGTGTGTGTAGGATTAAAGTCCCCTTAACTGAGAGCTAAAGAAGATGAAGCAGTCCCCTACAATCAGAGCCAAGAATACCTGGCACAGGGATCTGGGGGATGATCAGGAGTGAGTTCTCTCAGCTTCTAGAAGCACTGAAAACACCGTAACAGGGACATCATCAACAGAGCAGCCATACAGGCATTTCTAAACACTTGCTCTAGAAGACAGCTAAGAAGTGGGTGATGTCGAGGCCACCTCTGAGGTGCAGGGTAATCATGACAGAACCCTTTGGAGCTGGAGAAGGGAGAAGGTTCTGACTCTGGGAATTTTAGGGTTTCTGGTACTAACAGAGAGAGAGAGGTTCAGGTTCTCGTCACATATGGCAAGAAGAGCACATGCCCCATAGCTGCTAAGTCCAACCCTGCCCTTGCACCAACCCCCTACCTCCCTTTGAGGTAGTCCCTGGTCAGCAGTTGTGTATCCTGCCCAGCCCTGTTTTTCACCCTCCAAAATGTATTGACAACAGTATCTAGCATTTTTTTATGTTTTAAAATTGTTATATAAACTTTTACAACAGTTTTATGTCTGTGATGGTTAGGTTCATATGTCAACTTGGCCAGGTGATGGTATCCAGTTGTTTGGTTAAGCACTGGTCTGTTACCATGAGGACATTTCATAGACTTAAATCATCACTCAGTTGATTGCAACAATGGTGATTACATCTACGATCAACTGAGGAGACAGCCTTCAAAAATGAGAGGTGTCTTATCTAATCATTTGGTGTCTTTAAAAGAAGGAGTGATTACTTCAGCAGCAGAAGAGAGAATTTCTGCCTCCACTTCAGCCAGCTTCCCCTGGAGAATTTATCAAAAACATTCATTGGAGCTCCCAGCTTGCAGACCTGCTCTAAGGAACTTGACTTGTACATCCCCACAGTTGCATAAGACAATTTTTATAGAAATCTCATAATATTTACAGATCTCTCCTGTTGGTTCTGTTTGCTTAGAGTACCCTTAATAATAATGTTTTGGTACCTGGAGTGGTTCTTTTTTTTTTCACATGGGCAGTCTCCAGGAATCAAACTCGGGCCTCTGGCATGGCAGGCGAAAATTCTGCCACTGAAGTACCATAGCACCACCTGGGAATGGATATTAAGTGTGTGGGTTATTGACGAATATTCACCTGGAGTGGTTCTTGATAAACAGGATCTTAAAGATGAGATTTCTGAATTGGTTCTGGAGTTTTTGGAATTGGTTCTCTAATCTGCTTAGATTAAAAGGCACTAATAACTCCATTTCCAAAAATCAAGAAGTACCAATACTCCATGGTGTGAGCTGGCAATAGAGATGTGCAAAATATCACCGCCAGATACTGCTACTCAAATGCTTATAAGAGGCAAGGCTCCACATAAGAGTATTTTTGACACCTCAACAAAGTTTTGTGGAGTTAAAAGGTATAACGATGTTGGCTGGGTCTTCCTAAATAAAGCTGGATACAATTATAAAATATAGGGATGAGTGGAAAACTTCAAATTTATAACTTGAGCACCACATGAAGGATGTAAAAGTTTGTGTGTGTCCTGAAAGAAACTCTTATCTTGTACAGCTGCAGACTTGAGATTTCTGAAAACCAAATCCAGAGCCTCTGTGTAAGTGGCTGAATTATAAACATAAAATTCCGAACCTTGCAGAGGGCTGCTGTTAAGTGAGGGCATGGATTGGAAAGCAATGAGATGCTGAGAATTGAAATGGGTATCTGTGGGTTGAGAATATGGGGGTGGGGACACTGAAACCCTAGATTCTGCTGAGTCTTTGCCAGGTAAAACTTTAATAGTCTGCCCTGGGGAAACAGCCACCCCCACTCCAGTTAGCCCTGAGGAATCTGCCATCCAGCCTCTACCTGAAGAGATGAACCCTGCTATGCCTGACAAACCTGTACCCACCACCCCTGAGTAAGCAGCCCTCACTCCTCTATCTGAAGAGATTAATCTTGTTTGACCAGATGAAATTGAATGGAACACCCTGAGGTAACTGGCTTGCAAGACACTTCAATTCTTCTCATTATTCACCGTCATTACCTCTCTTTTTTTTCAGACCTGTAACTAGACTGAAGTAGCCTATATTCTATAGCCAACAGGCCCCGAAAGGTGAGGTACAAAGTGTGACCAATGAGGAGGTGTACTGTACTCCAAAAGAACTGCATGACTTTTCTAGTTTATATAATAGAATATGTGAGGGGATGGATATATATATATGTATATATTTTTTTGGCATGGGCAGGCTCCAGGAATCGAATCCAGGTCTCTAGCATGGCAGGCGAGAATTCTGCCACTGAACTACCATTGTGCCACCTGGGAATGGATATTAAGTGTGTGGGATATTGGTGTAAAGAATATAAAGTTGAATCCATGCCAAATTTATTGATATGGCCCACGAAGCAGAGATTCTACATTCAATGTTGGGTTAGAAAGGGCATTAATGGTCTGTGTGGGTGGTTGGCTGAAACATGGTCCAAAAGGTGACCAACAAATGGATGGAGGTGGCCTAAGGGTACATCAGCTGAGGAATAGAAGGGGAAACTGTGGTGTATACATACAACATACTACTGAACTGCAAGAAGGAATGAAGTTGTGAGGCATTCAACTAGGTGAATGGAACTTGACGACAGAATGTTGAATGAATATCAGTGACTAAAAGACAAATATTATCATGCCTCACTCATATAGTAGTATATACGAATTATCTACTCAAAAATTTTCACCGTCTTTCACTGGGTTGTTTCATTACTATAAAGTTATAAAAATCCTTTATGTAACTGAGATGTAAATCTATTGGTAGATATATATTGTGGACATATTTTTCTCAGTTTGTAGGCTTGCTTTTTTATTGTCTTAATGTTTTCTTTCAAAACACTTTCTTTAATGTTTTAGTTCTTATCTTGATGAAGTCCAATTTATCTTTTTTTTTCCTTTTATGATTTGCCTAAGAATTCTTTGTTTACCCCAAAGTTGCAAAGATTTTCTCCTGAATGCTTTATAACATGAGCTTTTATACTTAGGCCTATGATTAATTTCAAGGCAATTTTTCTTTATGTTCTAAGAATCACAGTTGATTTTTTTTCTACACGTATATCCAGTTGTTCTAGTACCATTTGTCTTATAAATAGAACCATTAAATATGTGGTCTTTTTTGACTGGCTCACTTCACTTAATGTTTTCAAGATTAATCTATACCATATGTAGATTAATATGAAGTACTATATGTCAGTTACTTCATTCCTTTTCATTACTGAATAATATTCCAGTATATGGATATGCTTGGTTTGCTAAAGCTGCCAGACTGTAATACACCAGAAATGGGTTAGCTTTTACAAAGGGGATTTATTAGGTTACAAATTTATAGTTCTAAAGCCATGGAAATATCTAAATTAAGGCATCAACAAGAGATACCGTCACTCAAGAGAGGCCAATTGTGTCCGGGGTTCCTCTGTCACATGGGAAGGCCCATGGCGAAGGCTACTGGCCCTTCCCTCCTGGGTTGGTTTCCAAAATGTCTCTTTCAGCTACTGTGGGTCCTTACTTAGCATCTCCTGTGGTGTTCTGTGTTCTCTCCAAAATCTCTCTCTCTTAAAGGACTCCAGTAAACAGATTTAGCCCCACCTTGAATGGATGGTATATCTCCAAGGAAATAACTTCATCAAAGGGTCCCACTCAACAACAGATCTGCCCCCACAAGATTAGATCAAAAGAACATGTCTTTTCTGGGGTACATAAGAGATTCAAACCAGTACAGGATATAACATTTTATTTCTCTATTCGTAAGTTAATGGACATTTGGGTTGTTTCTACATTTTGGGTCTTCTAAATAATTCTGCTATGCACATTTGTATACAATGTTTTTATGTGGCTATATTTTCATTTCTCTTGGCTACATACCTTTGTGTGGAACTGCTAGGTCATATGGCAACTCTGTTTATCCTCCTGAGGACTGCCAGACTGTTTTCCAAAGTGGTTGCACCATTTTACAATCCCACCAGCAGAATTTGAGAGTTCCCATTTCTCCATGCCCTCATCAACACTTGCTTTTTACTCCTTCATTACAGCCATCCTAACAGGTGTGAACTGGGGCTTGATTTGCATTTACCCAGTGGTTGGTTAATGATGGTATCTCTTGATGTATTTATAGGCCATTTGTGTATTTTCTTTGGAGAAATGTCCATTCAAATCCTTTTCCATTATAATTGGGTTTTGTATTATTGAGTTGTAAGAATTATTTATATACTCTAAATACAATTCCATTATCATATATGATCTGCATATATTTTCACCTATTCTGTAGGTTGTCCTTTCACTATCAATGGCATTGTTTGAAGTACAGAAGTCTATAATTTTTATGAACTCCAATTTATTTTTTTCTTTTGTTTCTTGTGTTCTTGGTGTCATATGTAAGACCTTGTCTAAACCTCAATCACAAAGATTACTTCTATATTTTCTTCTGAGAATTTTATAGTTTTAGTTTTTAGGCCTGTGCCTCATTTTGAGTTAAACTTTGTGTATGGAGGAAGGTTCAGATCCAATTGCATTCTTTTGGATGTGGATATCTAGTTGTCCCAGCACCATTTGTTCAAAACACTATTCTTTCCCCCCTATTTAAGTGTCTTTGCACCCTTGTTGATAATCATTGGATCATAACTGTGAGAGTTTAGCTCTGGATTCTCAATTCTTTTCCATGGATCTATGTGTCTATCCTTATGCCAGTACCAACTATCTTAATTCCTGTAGCTTTGCAGTAAGTTTTGAAATTGGAAAGTGTGAGTCCTAAACTCTGTTCTTCTTTTACAAGATTATTTTGGCTGTTCTGAGTCCCTTAGGTTTACATATCAATTTTTAGAATCAACTTGTTAACTTCTGCAAAGAAGCCAGCTTGGATTTTGATAGGAATTACATTGACTCTGCAGGTCAATTTGAAAATTATTGCCATTTTAACAATATTAACTCTTCTAATCCATTAGCACAGGAAAACTTTTCATTCATTTAGGTCTTTTATTTCTTTCAACAATATTTGGTAGCTTTCAGAGTATAAGTTTTGCACTTCTATTGTTAAATTGACTCAAGTATTTTTATAATAGAATTGTTTTAATTTCATTTTCACATTGTTTATGGCTAGTGTATAGAAATATGACTGATTCTTTTATAATGGGTCTTATACCCTGTAACCTTGCTGATTAGTTCTGGTAGTTTTTTAATGAATTTCTTAGGGTTTTCTATATACCAGAGTATGTCATCTGCAAATAGAGAATTCTGCTTCTTCCTTTCCAATATAGATGTCTTATTTCATTTTCTTGCCTAATTTCCCTGGCTAGAACCTCCAGCACAGAGTTGAATAGAAGTAGCAAGGGTGGACATTTTTGTCTTATTTCTGATCTTAGGAGGAAAGCATTCAGTTTTTCAGAATTATGGTATTGGTGTGGGTTTTTGTGTATGCTGTTCACTGGGTTGAGGGTATCCCTTTCCATCCCTACTTTGTGAAGTGTTTTTTTATCATGAAAGCATGTTGGATTTTGTTACCAAAACACAGATCATAGCCATTGAGAGACCTCATTTTCCTGAGTCTCTAAGTGTCTTTTGGTTCAAATTGTCTCCAAAAACTTTGTAGGAGCGTTTTCAAATGAAAAAAAAAAAAAAACCTTCAGAGAGAAAGGCCAGTACGAGTCTATGGATATAAATAGGTTCATGTACATATCAGTTAAGGTACATCCTTGTTTTAGGTATCTATTACATGTGTGTATTTGTACATATACAGATCTATTAAAAAGAATTGGCTCAGGCAACCATGGGAGCTGGTAAGTCTATACTCCATACAGCAGGCTACAGGTAAAGACTCTGATAAAGGGGAGGCTGAAATTCTTGATCCAAATTCCCCAGCAGAAACTGGCTGGCTGGAAATTCTGGCAAAAGCCAATACTTAAATGAAGACCAATTTTTTTGACCTCTGAAAACCTCAGTTCTGGCTTTTAAGACCTCCAACTGATTAAAGGAGGAGACTCCCCACATTGCTGAGGGCAATCTCTTTTGTTGACTGTAGCTGCAAATCCTTTCTACAAAATAACCTCACAGTAACAAGCAGGCCAGTGCTTGACCAACAACAGGACATCATAACCTAGCCGAGCTGATAGATGAAATGAATCAACACAAAAGGTCCTTCATGATTTAGATTTTGCCTCTCGCCACTTCCCATGTATGCATCACACTTCAGCTTTATCAGTTTCAAATATGACTCTATGTTTTCAACCACCTGCTCCTCAACCTACAGGGATAAATTGGCAATGGCAGTATTTGTCTTTAGTGTAAACCCTGAGACCACTCTTTAAAGAACCTGCTTGGACAGGGTTCTCAGTGTGGGAGTTTGCTATGTTTTTCCCTTCCCAGAGTAAAAATCTCATTTACCATAGGGATGGGGGATGCTTCTGCCTTTTACTCCCTCCTAACATACCTTATATACAATTTATTGGCCTACATAGTCTACACAAGTACATAGAGTTAACAGACAGCCCTTTCCTTTTTTTAAAAAAAATTTTAAATTGTGAAATATAACCTATATACAAGAAAGCAATAAATTTCCAAATATATTTTAACAGAGCTATAGACCAGATTTTTAATTTTGGTATGTGGGCTGGTTTGAAAGGATATATGTCCCCTAGAAAAGCCATGTTTTAATCTAAATCCCATTTTGTAAAGGCAGAATAATCCCTATTCAATACTGCATGTTTGAATCTATAATTAGATCATCTCCATTGAGATGTGATTTAATCAAGAGTGTTGTTAAACTGGATTAAGTGACGACATGTCTCCACCCATTTGGGTGGGCTTTGATAAGTTTCTGGAGTGCTATAAAAGAGGAAACATTTTAGAGAATGAAGGAGATTCGGAGTGAGCAGAGAATGCTGCAGCACCATGAAGCAGAGAGTCCACGAGTCAGCGACCATTGGAGATGAAGAAGGAAAACGCCTCCTGGGGAGCTTCATGAAACCGGAAGCCAGAAGAGAAAGCTAGCAGATGATGCTGTGTTCACCATGTACCCTTCCAGCTGAGAGAAGCCCTGACTGTGTTTGCCATGTGCCTTCTCACTTGAGAGAGAAACTCTGACCTTCATCAGCCTTCTTGAACCAAGGTATCTTTTCCTGGATGCATGCCTTTGATTGAACATTTCTATAGACTGTAATTGGGACATTTTCTCAGCCTTAGAACTGTAAACTAACAATTTATTAAATTCCCATTTTTTAAAAGCCATTCTGTTTCTGGTATATTGCATTCTGGCAGCTAGCAAACTAGAACCGTGTGGGTTATACTTCCGCAATTTTTCATTTTTACTCCTAGCTGCTCTGAGACACTGGAGACCAAACAAGATATCAGTATAATGATTCAGCAGTCATATTCATTTGTTAAATCCTATCTTCTCTGTTATACTCCTTGTTCTAGTTTGCTAGCTGCCAGAATGCAACACACCAGAATGGACTGGCTTTTAATAAAAAGGGATTTATTTTGTTAATTCTTCAGAGGAAAGGCAGCTAACTTTCAGCTGAGGTTCTTTCTCATGTGGGAAGGCACAGGGCAATCTCTGCTGGGCTTCTCTCCAGGTCTCTGGGTTCCAACAACTTTCCCTGGGGTGATTCCTTTCTGCACTTCCAAAGGCCTGGGCTGAGCTGTGGGTGCCGAGATGAGGTATCTGAGCTGCGGGTGCCGAGATGAGGTATCTGAGCTGCTTTGGCTGTGCTGTGTTGAGCTCTCTCATTTAAGCACTAGCCAATTAAATCAAACATCATTCATCGCAAAAGGCACGCCTCCTAGCCGACTGTAGATGTAATCAGCAACAGGTTAGGTTCACATGCCATTGGCTCATATCCACAGCAATAGATCTAGGCACCTTCACCTGGTCAAGTTGACAACTGAATCTAATTACCATACTCCTCTCTTTTTCCTTCATTTTTGTGAAAAATAACATATATAAAAATAATAAATTTCAAAGTACATTGCAACAATTAGTTGTAGAACAGATTTCAGAGTTTGGTATGGGTTAAAATTCCAAAATTTTAGGTTTTTACTTCAAACTCTTCTAAGGTACTGGAAACTAAGAAATATCAATATAATGATTCAGCAATCACACTCATTTGTTAAACCCTACATTCTCTGTACAACTCCATCATCACCTTTGATCTTTCTCCCTCTCTTTAGGGGTATTTGGTCTATGCCCATTCTAACTTTTTCATGTTGGAAGAGGCTGTTGATAATATGTGATAGGGGGATGGAACTAGGTGATGTTCTGGAGAGGCTGACCCCTCTGCATTTCAGGACTATCCGGTCCAGGGACCCATCTGGAGGCTGCAGGTTTTGGAAAGTTATCCTAGTGCACGGAATCTTTGTAGAATCTTATATAATGCCCTAGGTGTTCTTTAGGATTGACAGGAATGGTTTTGGTTGGGGTCTGGCAAATTATAATAAGTAGAAACACATAACTGATGCTTGTGTTAGAGTGACTTCTGGAGTAGCCTCTCAACTCTATTTGAACTCTCTCAGTCACTGATACCTTATTAGTTACATTTTTTCCCCCTCTTGGTCAGGATGGCATTGTTGATCCCACGGTGCCAGGGCCAGGCTCATTCCTGCAGTCCTTTCCTTTTAGTAACACACTTGATGGAGAAATGATACAGAAAACTCTGCCAGCTTCTGTGTTAATTGACCAGTCTTTCTTTCATAAATACAACAGGAAACAGAAGGATCACAAAATTTTTGAGGAAAATCAACAGATTAAAAGAAAAAGACCAAGATGAGTAAAAACGACCACACCCTAGCTCAAACCAAGTTTTTCAAAAAAGAAAAGAAAAAAAAATCTGACCTTGAAGGAAACAGAATATTCAGGAAAAGAAAGGAAACTTAAAACCATTTTATTAATAGCTTCAGAAATTTGAGAAGATATTTCATCAATAGAACAAGAGTAGGCTGCTTAAAATAAAAGAACATTTCAGACAATGACTTATTGGAAATTAAAAATGTAATTTCTTCAGTAAAAATTGAATAGAGTAGGACCAGATGATAAAATTAAGAAAAACTTAAAGAACCTGAACCAAAGAAAAAAGATGCAAAACATAAGAGAAAAGGCAGGAAGGAACAAACCAGGTGTCCAGTATCCATTCCAGAAAAACAGAGCCAAATAAACGAAAAGAGGACATAATTAAGGAAATAAGGAATTTTCTCAGTAAAAAAAAAAAAGATATATATATATATATACACACACACACACAAATTTTTCAGAATGAAAATATGTCTACCAAGGGCTTAGCAGAATGCATGAAAAAATATATACATCCCTGTAAGATTTCACTAAGGATAAAGTGAAATGGCCCCTAAAAGCTGCCTGCCATAAAGAAAAATAAAACAAATATAACAAATCAACTAGAAAGGGGCAAACACTAGCTTGACTGCAGACATTCTATCATTAACATTGGAAGCTAGAACATAATGGAGCACTACTTTCAAAGTGTTGAGAAGATGGCATCTATAACACTACACTCAGTAGCCTGGCTGGCCCAAGGGATGGATGGAGAGGTGGCAGACATGGGCAGAGCATCAGGGTCCCTCCATGTAAGTAGAAAATACAACTTACAGACTCAGAGGGCCATACAGAGCACAGGCTAGCAGAACACCCAGTCAGAGTGCCAATGCTGGCCTTCTTGTCTCCCTGGAGGTACATACCTACTGCTGTGCCACCTGATTCAGGTGAGCAGTCCATTCAAGAAGTTCTATTGCATGCTGTTTTATATTGAACCCTCCTTTCCACTTTTGCTTCTTTCCTGCCAGCCCACAGAAGTAACTGTTACAACTCAAATATGTTCCAGAACATTTACGGTGAGACTGGGTGAATCTAAGAGCAGTTTCCCATGGTCAGTCCAGGTATACCAGCCCTCTAGCTGATCCATACTTGAAACTTCCTAGAAGCCAGTTCCTGCTCCAATCAGTCAACATGAGGGCTAAATTAATTTCTGAACTGCAAGGAGTTTATTTCCCACAACCTTTCTCAAAAAAAAAAAAATACTTGAGAATTTACTTGGAAATTGAAAAATGAATCTAAAAAATAATAAATCTAAGAAATAAGTGAATAGATTCTATAAAAATTGTAATTATTCCAAGGATGTAATGAAAATATTAGGTGACTGTTATATGGGAAGCTTAAAAATCAATTAGCCCAAATTAGAATGTGAAGCCAAAGCAATCCAAGACACATTGACTGATGAACACAGGGCAAACTGTGGTGTATACATATGACAGGATATTGAGTGGTTGCAGGAAGTAATGAAGTTTCATGACTTCATTCATGAGATTTTCATTCAATTAGGTGAATGAAACTTGAGGACATCATCCTGAGTGAAGCAAGCCAGAAATGAAGGGACAAGTATTGTATGGTCTCACTAATGTGACTAACTATAATGAGCAAACTCTGAGAACTGAATCCTAGAACATGGGTTATCAGGGGATGGAACATGGGCAGAATTTGGGCAATCAATGATTAAGGAATAAAGAAAGTTAAATAAAGTACATTGTAAAGGCTCCTAGATTATAATATCTTACAGCAGTCATATCTATTCCAAAGTTTTAAACAATTATTTCTAAATTCTGAGATACTTAAATCTTTGGGTATAACCTGGTAGTTTCCTGGAAGTCTGGATATCTATGTGACACGTGAGATACAGTTGGAGCACTGCAGGTTTAAGAGTCAGCATTGCTCCATACAGCAGCTGTTAAAGAACTGAAAAAGAGATTAGACTTTGATTAGACATATGAATGAAATGGACCTGGTTAGGACTAAGGGAAATCAGAATATAAGGCAAAGGATGATATATTACCTATATTTTGAAACTTCAACTTCTGTGTGAGACCAGAGAAAGAGATGTATATTTGGCCCCAAATTTAAATTTTCTGTAGTACACTGTCTAATTTAACCTGTTTGGTCAGTTTATTTAAACAATATAATTACTCAGAGCCTAAAATAAGGAATGAGATCTTACTATTTTCTACAGGATAATGTAATACCCCAATACATTCCAGAGTATTGGGGGCAGAAAATAACAATGTATTTGCAGAGTCCCCTTGAGGGACTGGGAAAAATGTGGAACTATTAAACTTCTTCACCTGTGGAATTCCTAATATCCTCCAAGCATTAGAGACTCCCAATTTAATAAGCCAAGCTCTCAACCTTGAAGCATGCCCTTATAAAACATTTCTGAAATGGTGAAAAAGCTATGCCTATTTATAATTATGCCTAAGAGTCACCTTCAGAGAGCCTTGTTTGTTGCTCAGATGTAGCCTCCCTCTCTCTAAGCCAAAGTTGCATATAAATTCACTTCCCTCCCCCACACCTGGGACATGATTCTCAGGAGTGTAGGTCTCCCTGGGAATGTGGGACATGACTCCCAGGGATGATCCTGGACCTAGCATTGTAGGATTGAGAATGCCTTCTTGATCAAAAAGAGGAAGAGAAATGAAACAAAATAAAGTTTCAGTGGCTAAGAGATTTCAAATAGAGTCAAGGGGTCATTTGGAGATTACTCTTATGCAAGCTTCAGCTAGATATTGCAGATTGCCACAGCATGCCAAGTTCCTGCCACTAGTATTTCTCAGAAAACCTTAGAGAAAAAAAACCTTAGTGAGTACCGTGGGCTCTAAGACTCTATAAAAGTTTTCTTAGTAAATTTATTTTTTCAGAAGCTTAAGGCCTCCAGATTGTTCCTATGCCAGATAAGCCCTGAAACTCAGAGGTACCAGTCTTTCCAAGGACATCAACCAATTTCATTCCTCTACCCCTTTTCCAGCACAAAGAAATTACAATAGCCATTGCCCAACCATCCCTGAGGATTAAGAGAATGATCGAATGAGAGGGGGGTGGTGTAACTGAAATTTGGTTTTAATAAATGATTTTGACTACTGATTCATTATGCAGACACATTTTTTTAGTCTCTAGTATATTAGAATAGCTAGAAGGAAATACCTGAAATTGCTGAACTGTAATCCAGTAACCTTGATCTTTGATAATGATCATGTAAATATATAGCTTTTTCATGTGACCAAGTGATTGTAAAAACCTTGTGACTGATACTCCCCCTTTATCCAGTGTATGGGTAGATGAGTAATAAAGACAAAAAAAATAATAGGGTGGAATAACAAGCATGGGATAGTTTGAGTGTTCTTTTTACGGAGTAATGAAATGTTCTAAAATTGACTGTGGGTGATGAATACACAACTATATGATGATACTGTGAGCCAGTGATTGTATACTTAGGATGGGTTGTATGGTATATGAATATATCTTGATAAAACTGCATTTTAGAAAAAGCACTTCAAGACATATATCTCAAAAAAAAAAAACCCAACTAAATTCCACTCAACAAATATTTTTAAAAACATGGAAACATATAGGAATTTAACTTCATAAAGAATTTGGTAAATTTTCTCTCAACATGAAAAAAACAAGAATTAGAAATTCCAGAAAAAACAAATATGAGATAATTCCTGTACAAAGATGAATCAAACTGAAACAGCATAACCTTGTATAATGGGGGAACCTAAGAGAATTCATTTGACTTCAACATTCTCTTTTGACTGAATTCAGAGCCATAAAGAATCCCACCAGTGAAGCAGAAATACAACTCGCTGACCAACCCTGACCTCTAATGCAGTTGCACGAAAGGTAACATGATATTTATGGCCACTTAATTTAGAGGCTTGGATTTGCAGCCAACACATAAAAACTGAATTTATTAGGAAATTAATTAAAAGTTTGTTACAAATGAGACATAGTTACATCACCAGATGGAACAGCAGCAACATGAGAAGAGGAGTGCTGGACACGGGCCTAGGTCACAGCTCCTGGATATTGAAGAAACAGAAGGAAAATGCACCTAGATCTTGCAGATTGAATCCTCCCTGTCGTGATTTGAGGAAAGGGAGCCTTCTCCTGGCACAGGTTTGCCATCTCCCACAGTGATAGTCACCACGCATGTTCTAGGATTGCCACAAATCCTTTCCTTTGCAGAGCTCAAATACAAAGACCGCTACTTGCCTACTCTCTGCAGGGGATGAAGAAACATGCCATAGCCATCCCCATCCCCACCCCAGCGCCGCTCTGAGCTTGAGAGTCAGGAAAGGGTTTGGAAACAGCTTCACCCAGCCTGGAATCCCTACTCTACCCTGTCCCAGATGGGACCTTTGGAAAAATGTCTTAATCTCTGTGACTTTCAATTTTTTAAGTTGACAATTTGAGAATATTAACAACTATTTCTTAGGATGGTAGTAAGATGTAAATGAAATAATATAGGGTAAATATATTAATATATATTTTGTTGTATATAAATAGCATATTTTAATTAATAAAATTATTTCATTTATGTAATAATTTTAAAGTGTCTAATTCAGCATCCAACTTATCATTCAGGAACCTATTCCTCTTTGTTTCTCTAGAGCCCAGACACAGTTAGGGTTGAATAAAAGAATCCTTGTCAGCATATCCCAGTAGAACCCATTGAGACTGCAGGACCCAGTCGCTTCCTGTAGCTCTTAGGCAGATACAGAGCCTCTTGTCATTAGCTGTGCATGCTGAGGTATGTTTTTCAGGCAGACTCTCCCATCTTTCTGTTTACATGGTAAGCATGCTGTGAAAAAGCCACAGTCTCTGGATCCTACTGCAGGCTCCCTGCAGTGGCTGTGCTCCCTGAGTCTTTGCAGGGGATGTAGCTGGATGGCTAATGCCCCCGAGTCAGGGGTGAGGCCAGGTCTCAGTCCAACTCTGACTCCTGGGCTAGCTCCCCAGCATTGCTTCATACTCTCTCACCTACCCAGCAGAGCCTGTGGCTCTCTGCCTTCACTTCATGTCTCCATCAGCTGCTGGAGAAACTCGCAATTGTAATAGCAAGTAAATCTACAGAGCCATTCCAGTCCCTTCCCAGCAATCGGCATCCCAGATTCGGAAAAACCCTAGGCCCTAGGCATAGTAAAGTCTCAGGACAGCCTGCTTTTTCCTCTTTTTTTCCTCTGCTCTTGTGCTACTCTATTCTGTAAAGTTCCCAGGGACTGATAAACATACTTCAGATTAACAACTGATTTTAAACTTTTTTTAAAAATACTTAAAAACTTGCAGGACCTTTACAAAATAATACAAACATCATACAGAGAATTCCAATATATCCCAAACCACCCCTCCCCAGATATCCAGATCCACCAATTTTAACATCTCGCCACATTTTCTGTAAGAAAATTGATATTTTAAACATAGTATCATGATTGAGAAGACAAGCTTTTAATTTCGATAGAACTAGCATCACGTGTTACCAGCTGAAATTGAGCTGTTACTTAAAAGTTTTAAACCTGTCTCCTCATCTAAGAGAACGATGGTATTCAGTATCACAAAGTTTTCATCATTTGGTTGCAAGTAAAGAAACTTAAGATGTTTAAACAAAAAGGAATATATATTTTTCCACTTAACAAGAGTTCTGGAAGTGAGGCTAATTATGTTAGTTCAGTGTCTCAGTGATATCTGCATGAATTCTCTTGGCCCATCCTTATACTTATTGTCTCAATTTGCAAGATGGTGGCTGTAGTTTCAAATATTACATTTATATTTAAGGAAGCCACATCTGTCCTTTTACTAAAAAAGAAAAGATGTCCCAGTAGTCCCTGTACTGAACTGTTGGTCAGAACTAGATCATATGTAATGCTTATCTTATATCAAGGGAGCTGGGAGATTCAGGAATAGGATTGTCATCATTGGCTTAAGTCAACCAGGATTCCTACCCTGGAGCCCAGCACACTGCCATTGAGAAGAAAGAAAATAAAGGTTTAGTTACCTTTAGGGAACACCTAATGGGTAGGTCATCAATGGGTTCCAGTCTGACAGAAGCATTAAATTTAACAATGTTTGTAAAGTGCTTAGCACAGAGCCTCCTTAGAAAGTAGTTTAATAAACTATAATCTTCAGTATCAGTAAAACCTTAAAGTAGGGAAAGTTTGTCGGTCAGGCCCTATTTATAATTATATTATATATAGGATACAAAATTATAAAATTGATGGCAGCACTCAGCTCTACTCATTTCTCAGAAAGCCTCCCCCCAACTAGCTCAGAACTTGTTTTCATTCTTTTATGGCACAAATATTCATTAAAGCACACTGTTGTGCCAAATTCAAGCACAGGTGATGACAGCCCTATTGCTTGACTCTATGGGGCTTCCAAGCCTCTGAGTTTTAATTTCTATGCCTTTTATGCTCACGTTACTCCTGCTGGAACGCCAAGCCCAAGCTCCTCGGACCCACAGACCCGCTTCTTTTTCTGCAAAACCAGGAGGATGACTGTAGCTAGGTTAAAAAGAGCACTGCAAACTGTAGCCAAGCTCATAATTTTATTTTCAGATTCTGAAATCAACTGAACATAAATGTGAATGAAGCAGCATCAAAGGAACAAGTAGGAAACTCTTTTCAAAGCTCAAATTGTTCAGGAGTGCTAAGCAAGAACTTCCCCACATCCTGCCATCTCACCATCATCGTCATCAGGCATTTACTCAGCCTGGGCTGTGTGAAAGATGACCACTATGTGCTAACCCCCACGGACACCTTATAGTTACGAGGTCTGTTTCAAAGAACATTCTTATTTTCAGCAACAGTGAGGTCTTCAAGGCAGGCATTGTCATCCTCAGTTTACAGACAAAGGTGCTGGGATCCTGTTGAATTACGCCCCCCAAAAGGTAAGTTAAAGACCTAACCCCTCAGTTCCTCAGAATGTGGTCTTATTAGGATATAGATGAGGTCACATTGAAGTAGGGTGGGCCTTGAATCCAATATGACCGGCGTCCTTATAAAAAGGAGAGAAGAGACACAGAGAAGAGAGACAACGAGGAGAAGTTCATGTGAAGATGGAGGCAGAGACCGGAACGATGCAGCTATAAGCCTTGGAGCCCCCAATATTGCCTGTTACCACCAGAAGCTAAGAGGAGGCAGGGAAGGATTCTTCTCTGGAGTCATCATAAAGAGCATGGCCCTGCCAACACCTTGATTTCAGACTTTTACACAGCCCCTGGAAATATGAGGCAATAAATTTCTGTTGTTTTAAACCACTGAGTTTTTGGTAATTTGTCACAGCAACCTACAAAACTGATTCAGACCTATAAAAAGGTCTGTTCACAGTCCCAGGCCCTGTAATAGGCAACTTATATACATTATCTCATATTTACTTCTCACACACTAGTAATATTACTGCAACTTAGAGGTGAGAAATCTGAGGCTCAGAGAGGGTAATTTGCCTAAAGACACACAGGCTCAGCTGGAACCCTAGCTCCAATATCCAATCCCAGCTACTTCCTCCTGGGCCATATGGTCCCTCACTGCATGCAATTCTTTGCAATAAGGTCCCTGTAATGAACCTTTTCATACAGTCTGAATAAAAGTTACATAGAAAAAGAGAGATGTCATTAGATTAACTATGACTGCCTGTGGATTTCAATTTCCCATATTTTTTTAAGTCACATTTATAGAAAATACAAAATTACATAAATACTCATACTACAATTGCATTTTCTTTCCCTACCACACACCCTGACAGCTCACAGCTCTCCCCCCTACCCCGACACACAAACCATTTTGAACTTTTTTTGCCACAGGAGAGTAAGCTATTGGATGTAGCATTGAAACAAGCTTGACAACAGAATAAGCGAAGAATCACTAATGTGATGTTAGTACTGGTCTCAAGTGTTGGCCACCTCACCTCAGCTTCTTCCACTGAAAAGGACCCTGCAATTACGAAGGGAATATGGAACATGTTGTGGAAGGCAAGGCAAAGAATCAAGAAAAAATTTGTACATATGCTGAAAAATGGCCAATGGTCAAAATCTTCAGAGTCAGATAAATATTAGGAGGACATGAAAATAAATACCTCTTAAACTGGAGGCAGGGCACTGCTATTTCCCTTCACCTCACTCCATGCTAGGAATTCAAGACAGCAGAGTGACCCCTCTTGGAGCTCATGATGGCTTCTTCTGGGGAGGAGTAGTAGGTCAGAGAAGAGAGGGATGGGAAATAATTCAGTGGGCACTTATTAAAGTTCTAGGTACTTAATAATCATTTTATAGACTTTCTAAATAATCTTTCAAGTTAAGTTTAATTAACCAAATGACACAGGTGAGGAAACTGAGCCTCATGGTGGTCTAACAATTTGCCCAATTCTGTAAGCGATAAAAGGGGGATTAAAATAAGATCCATTTGAACCAAAAGTCAGCTCCCTCAGCAGCTGTAATCTACAGTCTTATGGGTGAAATTGATGGTTTGGATCTAAAGGTAAGACTTTACATTGGTTTCTTATGCATTTTATTTTGTTGGGTTCAGTGTGTCAAAGTAACTTGTGCTGGGGCTTATCAACCATGTAGATAACTCCACAACCTAGATATGCACCACCTGCAAATCTGATAAATGACAATAAATACACAACAGTGACTCTTTTTACAGTTCACATGCACCTTGATAGATAACTGTTGACAACTCCTCCATTTTTATACTCTGTGCTAGGTTATACTCCTCCTCCTCAGTGGATGTAAGAAATAGGAAAAGGTATATAAGTATAGCAATAGGTTGTTACAATTGCTACAATCCAAATTCACTGTTCTCTACACGCATACAAATTGTTGATAGCTACCTTGGTCTCACCAAATTTCAAGCATGGTCTCCTTGCACTTCCAATGCATGAGGAAAACTGAAGAGGAGCCTCTGCACCAGGTCAATCCTGGCAGGTTAATGAAATTATGCCTGAGTTCTGTTTCATTCCATTAAACAATTGTACTTTACATCAATACCATGTCAAATAAGCAAGGCTTGACAGAGTCACAAAGGAATACACAGCAGGTGACCTAAACTTCTACAGTCTCATGTGGAAATTCTCTCCATCAAGAAAATTCATTCCAGCTACGCCCGAATGTCACAGTATTCTTGTGATTGTGGGTGCCCTTTGGTCTTTCTGGAAAGCAGAGCCACCTGATACCATCTCTATTTCTTCTTGGGCCTATGCTGGAACCTGCTGATAGTATCAGCTTTCTATAAATCAGACTTCTGGGTTGCTGCTGTGTCTTCCTGGAGAGAAGGGGTCAGCAATGGGGGAGAGCTGTCGAGCACAGAGGACTTCAGGTAGAATCACAAAGAAGCCCAGGGAAACAGCCATAATCCAAGAACCTTTTCTTCGATAGGGGTGGGAAGGAGAAGGAAGCAGAGGATGCATAGTGATCACAACATCTGGGAGAGACGGGAGCACAGCAGACCTCTATGTGTGGGTGAAGTAGGTAAACTGGGTGTCAAAGACTACGGACAGAGATATGACTGTTTGTCCATTCCATCATCAGCGATTCATTTATTTGTCCATTCACTCATTCATTTATTTATTCACTCATTTCTTCATCCATTCTCTCATTCTACAATCAAGAATGAATACCTACCATATTCCTGGAGAGAAGACAGGGGAAGACCCAAAGATATGAATAGAATCCTCCAACCCCATAGCCAGAGATGAAGTTATCCAGGTATGATTTATCTTCTGAATGTCTCTCCCCCTTTTTCTCTCTTATGTTTGTTTTTTTCCTATAACAATTTTCCCATCTACTATCCAGAGTTCTGGAAATATGATCCAAAGTACCATCTTAAAAAACCCACAAAAATAATGCTAATAGAAAACGACCGTTGAGTATTTCATATTTCAAACAATATTCTAAGCATTTTAAATGAATTATTTTATCTATACATCATAAGACATATAGCTACTAGTATTTTGCTCAAGTTTTTAGCTAAGAAAGCTGAGGCATAAAGAAATGAAGCAATTTACTCAATATCATACAGCTAATTTGAGCAAGGCCTAGGATTTGGAGAAGGTAATCTAGCTTTCAAGCCTCTATTCTTAATCATTATGCTGTCTGTACAATGGATGAGTACCTTCAGAGAAAAATTTAAGTCTACTTTTGACTTCTGGGAAGATGGCAGGGTGGGGTAGACTGAATTCACCTGTGCCATGTGGGACAAAACAGGGGACGGGGAAAGAATGACCAGGACTGTGGACTCAGGGGGTGTGATCTAAAAGTGTTTCCTGAGGAGGAGAGAGGCAGGGGGATTGTGACAGCGAGAGCAGGGTGGGTCTCATTGGCCCCACCAGGAGCGGGTAGCAGCACATGGGGAAATGCAGATCCAAGGGAATTGACTGTCTGCTCCAGTCTGCCCCAGCTTCTGACTGGGGAAACCTCCCTGAGTGGGACTGAAGCCAGCAGTGCTTCTGGGGAACCCGAAGGCATGCCTAGCCATCCAAAGCAAAAAGCCATGTCCCCAGGCGTTGGGGGCAGTCCCATTGGGCAAAGTGAGAGGCAGATTCCCTGGGTGCTAGGCACTGTGGATCAGCTGCACCCCCAGGTACAGCAGTCAGGCTCCCTGTCCCTCCCTGTCCAGACTAGCCCACTGGTTGCTGTGCGCCAGGAGCAGCCCCTCCTGCCATGTGCACCATCTTCCCAGTTGGCTGCTGTAGTAAAGGAGAGGCGGGCCTGAGGGGAGGAGGTGCCTCAGGAGCACCACCTGCTGGGAAGAAGCGGTAAGCATAGTCCGGCAAACGCCATACCTGCCGAGGTTTTTAAAAAATATGTGTTTTGATATTTATTATTATTTCTTATTTATTTATTTTTTCATAATTATGTCTCCCTTATGTGGGCACCAGCCTGAATGCATTCTAATAATCTTGGGGTATCTCCTGATTTTTGAGCCTACTACTGTTGAGGTGTGGTATTTTTTTCATATTTAAAAAATTTTTATTTTATTATTACTATTATTTTTGGGTGTATGGGCTGGGAATGGAACCCAGCTCTCTTGTGTAACAAGTGGGTCTTCTGCCACTGAACTACCTGTGCATCCTTGCCTAGTTTATAATACACTCTCAAGTAGAGTTTTACTCCCTACATGAGATCCAGGCCTTGATTTGGGGGAATTACTGGAAAAACAAGTGCAAAAGGGAACCTTCAATGCAAACCAAGTGAATACAAAACTTTAAATGAGTGAAGGAAACAAAGTTGCAAAATAACCTTATTAAGATAATCAAATGCCCTGAACTCAACAGAAAATCACAAAACATGTGAAGACCCAAGCAGAAATGGCCCAGTCAAATAATCAACTCAAACCACTAGAGGGGATGCAGAATATGAACAATGACACAAAGATATTAAATAAAAGCTTTCAGGAAGGCAGTAGAAGAGCATAAAGAATAATCCAAAAGATTAAATTAAAAAATGGTAGATTTCACAGATATGAAAGATACAGTAAGACCAAATTAAAAATATACTAGAGACAAATAATAGTAGATTCAAAGAAGCGGAAGGAAGAATAAGTGAGCTAGAAGACAGAACAATTGAACTAGAGTGCACAAAAGAACAAGTGGCAAGAAAGACGGAAAAAACAGAATGAGATTTAGGGAAATGATAGACAGGAAAAGGTGCACAAATATAAGAATCATTTGGTATTCCAGAAGGAGAAAAGAAGACTAAAGGGCTGGGAAGGTTAGTTGAAGATGTAATCAAGGAAAACTTCTCAACCCTTATAAAAGACATAGAAATGCAAATCAAAGAGGCCCAAAGGATCCCAAATAGGATAAATCAGAATAGACCTACTCTAAGACACATACTAATCAAGCTATCAAATGTTGAAGAGAATAGAAATCCCTGAAAGCAGAATGAGAAAAGCGATCTACTACAAAAAAGGGAAAGCACATAAGACTGACTTCAGACTACTTATCTGGCACCAGGGAGACAAGAAGACAGTGGTATGATGTATTTAAGATGGCTAAGAAAGGCTTCCAGCCAAGAATTCTTCATCCAGCCAAGTTGTCCTTAAAAACTGAGGGAGAGATTAAAATCTTCAAAGACTGAAAGAACTAGTTAAGAAATACTAAAGGGAGTCCTGTCAGCCAAAAATAAAAAAGACAAGAGAGGGAGGTCTGGAGGAGGGCACAGAACTGAACAGTACTGGTAAGGATAGTTTAAAGGATAAAAAGCGAAAGAGGGAATATATAGATAACACAAATAAAAATTAAAGGATAAGATGGTAAATTCAAGAACTGCTTTTACAGTAACAACTTTGAATGTTAATGGACCAAACTTACCATTAAAAGATACAGACTGGAAAAATGGATTAAAAATATAATCCATCTATATGCTGTTTACAAGAGATGCATCTCAGATCCAAGGACATAAATAGATTGAAAGTGAAAGAATAGAAAAAGATGTTCTTAGCAAGCTGTAACCAAAAGAAAGCTATACTAATATCAGATAAAATAAACCTTCAATGTAAAGTCATCATAAGAGACAAAGAAGGACACTACATATTAATAAAGGGGACAATTCACCAAGAGGAAATAAAAATCGTAAATATTTATGCTTCCAAACAAGAAGCTCCAAACTACATGAAGCAAACATTGGCAAAAGTGAAGGGAGCTGTAGGTGTTTCAACAATAATAGTGGGAGACTTTAATATACCACTCTCCACTATAAATAGAACAACCAGACAAAGAATCAACAAGGAAATAGAGAAACTAAACAACATGATTAGCAAATTAGACCCAGACATATATAGACCATTACACCTCAAAACACCAGGATATACATTCTTCTCTAGTGCACAAGGAATGTTCTCCAGTATATATCATGTGCTGGGACAAAAAATAAGTATTTATAAATTTAATAAGTTTGCAATTATCCAAAGAACTTTCTCTGGCCACAATGAAATGAAGCTGGAAATTAATAATCACCAAAGAACCAGAGCTGTGGCAAATATATGGAGATTAAACAACACACTCTTAATTAACAGTGGGTCAAAGGAGAAATTGCTAGTGAAATTGGTCAATATCTGGAAATGAATGATAATGAGAGTGCAACATATCAGAACTTATGGGATATGAGAATGGCAATGCTGAGCAGGGAATTTATTGTCCTAAATGCCCATATTGAAAAAGAAGAACAATAAAAAAATCAAGGACTTAACTGCTCACCTGGAGAAAATAAAGACCAGCAAACTGAAAGAAGAGAAATGAAGATTAAAGTAGAAAGAAATGAACTGGAGAACAAAAAAAAATGGAATCAATAAAAACAAAAGTTTCTTTTTTTTTGAGAAAAATCAATAAAATTGATGAACCCCTAGTTAGAGTGACAAAGAGAAAAAGAGAGAAGATACAAACAAACAAAAAGAAATGGGGGGGGTCATTACCATAGATCCTGAAGAAATTTAAAAATCGTAAGAGAATACTATGAATAACTATATACCAACAAACTAGATGATTTAGAGGAAATGGATAAATGCCTGGAAACTCATGAACTACCTATACTGACCCAAGATGGAATAGAAGATCTCAACAAATCAATTATAAGTAAAGAGATTCAATCAGTCACCAAAAATCACCCTACAAAGAAAAGCCCAGATGGCTTCACAGGGGAATTTTATCAAGTATTCCAAAAAGAACTAACACCAATCCTTCTCAAACTCTTCCCAAAAAATGGAGGAAAAAAGAACACTACCTAACTAATTTTATGAGGCTAACATAACTCTAATTACCAAAACCAGATAAAGATGCTACAAGAAAGAAAACTACAGACCAATCTCCCTAATGAACATAGATGTAAAAATTCTCAACAAAATACTAGCAAATAAAATCCAAAAACACTTTAAAAGAATTATACATCATGACCAAGTGGGGTCTATACCAGGAATACAAGGGTGGTTCAACACAAGAAAATCGATCAACATAATAAAGCACATTAACAAACTGAAAGGGAAAAATCACATGATCATATTGATTGGTGCTGAAAATACATTTGACAAAATTCAGCATCCTTTTCTGATAAAAAAATTCAAAAGGTTGAAATTGAAGGAAATTCCTCAATATCAAAGGGCATATATGAAGAGCTCATAGCCAACATCATTCTTAATGATAAGAGATTGAAAGCATTCCCCCTAGGATTAGGAACAAGACAAGGATGCCCATTATTACCACTATTATTCAACGTTGTATTAGAAGTCCTAGCTGGAGTGATTAGATAGGAGAAAGAAATAAAAGGCATCCAAATAGGAAAGGAAGAAGTAAAACTTTCGTTATTTGCAGATGATATGATCCTATACTTAAAAAACCCTGAGACATCTATGACAAAGTCACTTGAGCAAACAAACAAATTCAGTAAAGTGGCAGGACACAAGATTAATGTACAAAAATCAGTAATGCTTCTATACACAAATAATGACCTATATGAGGGATAATTAAGGAAAATATTCCATTCAAAATAGTGAGCAAAAAAAATCAGGTATCTAAGAATAAGCCTAACCAGGGATGTCAAGGACTGGTACACAGAAAACTACAAAACATGACTAAAAGAAATTTAAATGGACCTAAATAGATGGAACACATTCCAAGCTCATGTATAGGAAGGCTGAATGTCATTAAGATGTCAATTCTATGCAAAAAAATCTGATCTACAGATTCAATGTGATACCAATTAAAATCCCAACAACCTATATTTTTTCCCAATAACCTATTTTGAAGGCTTGGAGAAGCTAGCTACCAATTTTTTTGGAAGGGGAAGAGACCCAGAATAGCTATAGGTATTTAAAGCTTACTATAAAGCCATAGTGGTTAAACAGTATGGTACGGGCACAAAGATAGAAGTATTGACCAATGGAATCAAATTGAGAGTATGGAGATATACTACCAAATCTATGGATAATTCATATTTGATAAGGCCCCCAAATCCATTGAACTGGGACAGAACAGTCTTTTCAATAAATGGGCATGGGAGAATTGGATATCAATAGCCAAAAGAATGAAAGATGACCCCTACCTTACACCCTATACAAAAATTAATTCAAAATGGATTAAATACCTAAATGTAAGATCCAGTACCATAAAATTTGTAGAAGAAAATTCAGGGAAACATCTTCAAGATCAAGTAACAGGAGGTAGCTTCTTAAACTTTACATCTAAAGCAGAAGCAGCAAAAGAAAAAATAGATAAATGGGAACTCTCAAAATCAAATGCTTCTGTGCCTCAAAGGACTTTGCCAAAGAGGCGAAGAGGCACCAACTCAATGAGAGAAAATATTTGGAAACCACACATCGGATAAAGGCTTGATATCCTATATACATAAAGAATTTGTACAGGTGAACAACAAAAGAACAAACTACCCATTATAAAATGGGCAGAGGATATGAACAGACACTTTTCTGAAGAACAAATACAAATGGCTAAAAAGCACATGAAGGGATGCTCATTTTCATTAGCTATAAGGGAAATGCAGATCAAGACAACAATGAGATACCACCCCACACCTATAAAAATGGCTGCTATTAAACAGGAAACTACAAACACTGAAGAAGATGTGGAGAAAGTGGAACACTCATTCACTATTGGTGGGTATGTATAATGGTACAGTTGCTGTGGAAAACAGTTTGGCAACTCCACAGAAAACTAAATATTGAGTTACCTTATGACCCGGCAATACCAATATTCGGTATATATCCAAAACAGCTGAAAGCAGTGACATGAACAGACATTTGTACACTGATGTTCATATTGGCACTATTTATAACTGCCAAAAGATAGAAACAATCCAATGCCCATCAACAGATGAGTGGATAAACAAAATGTGGAATATTATGCAACAGTAAGACAAAATGAGGTCCCAAAGCATATGACAAAAGGGATGAAACTTGAGATTCATATTTCACTATGCTGATGAAATAAGTCAGACATAAAAGGACAAATACTGTATGATCTCACTGTTATGACTCTGGTAAAGTTAACCTCAGAGGTTACACTGTAGAATATAGCAGATGTAGAGGTACAAAGACGCTAGAGATGGATGAAAGGCAACCCAGTGAGGCCGAACTTAAATTCAAGGGAATAGATAGAAGTGATGGTAACTAATTAGTGGGATTATAAGTAATATTGCTGTATTGAAGTTGAATATCATTGAAAGGGGATGTATAGTGCCATGTATCCCACTGATTAAATCTACAAATATAAGTAAGACCTCACATGGATTTTTCAAAGGTTCAATATTGGACAAAGAATGAAGAGTAAAGGGGTACAGAGGGAAAATTTAAAAATGCATTATGGCCAATAGTTAACAGCAAGACAATAACAGTAACACAGCACTACCAGGGCCAACTAAATGGGGGGTAGGGACAAATGATAAGGGCTAGTTTTGATTTTATTTTTGACCCTATATTTGTTGGTTCTTTGTTGCTATGGACCAATAAAACTGTCTAAAATTGAGAGTGCTGTTGATTGTACAACCAAGTGAGGATACTGTAAGACATGGTTTACTTTGGATATTATCTATGATGCCCAATAGATGGATGTAGCTGAAGGATACAATGACTGAAAAGCACAATGACAAGTTGTGATATATTTATATGATGGAAGCTACAAAAAGGAAGGATGGCAAGAGGTACACAATGAACTGAATAAATCTAATAACAACGTATTGAGCAAAATAAGCAGAAACAAAAGAACAAATATGCTAAGGTCTCTTTCAGAAAGTACTTATAAGAAAATTGGAGCCTAGATTGCAAGCTCTTATAGCAGCCACATTTAGTCTGAAGTTGTAAGTGTATTTTGAGATTATGAGACACTGAGCTATACGTGCATCAGCTGGCATTTTCCTGGAACTTTGAGTAACTCTGTGACACCTAAGACACAGAAATGGAGTGCTGCAGCCCTGAAAGTTAGCATAACTATATACAGTAAAAATTAAAGTTAGTAAAAAAGAGGTCAGGCCTCAATTAGAGATAAAAATGGTGCCAATGTGGCTGGGACTTTAAGGTAAATCAGAATACAGGATAAAGGTGATAGTGCATGTACTCCAGACCTTCACCTACTGTATGAGACCAAAGGCAGAGAGCTTTATTATGTCTGTAACCTAAATTTTCTGTGACATGTAATCTAAATCAACCTGCCTGGATCGCTCATTTAAACAACCCAACTCCTGGAGTCCAGAATGGGAATGAGGCCTGGTAGTTCTGTATAGCTTAATGTAATACCAGGATACATCTCAGACAATGGTGAGCTGATAATTAAAAAGTATTGGTAAGTTCTCTTGAGGGTTCGAAAGAAAAAAAAAAAGCAACTATTATGCAAATGTTCCTAGAAATGATCATGATGATGAATATACAACTATGTGATGATATTGTGAATTACTGATTATATATGTAGAACAGAATGATCAAAAGTGAAGAATGTTTGCATTTGTTTGGTGTTCTTTGGTATTTAAAAAAAAATTAAAAATTAATTAAAAAAAAGCAACTATTAAGCTTTCCCATCTGGGAAACCCTGGGTATCCTCTCAACCCCTGGGGACTCCCAAGAAAATAGACCAAATCCTATTGAGCTATGAAACCCTCCCCACTACGTGGGACATGACATTCAGGGGTAAAAATCTCCTTGACAACGTGGGGCCTGACTCTGGGAATGAGTCTGGCCCTGGCCCTATGGGATTAACAAGGCCTTCCTGACCAAAAGGGGGAAAATAATGTAATAAAATAAGGCATCAATGGCTAAGAGATATCACACAGAGTCAAGAGGCTACTCTTATACAAGCTTCAGTTAGATGTGCTAATTGCCATAGTTTGCTAAACTCCAACCAACATCACTCCTGATAATCTTTAAGAACACCTAGACCTTGAAATGAGACTCTAAAAAATTTTCATGCACTAAGTTTGCTTTCCTGGAAACGATAATTTCCAAAGAGTTTCCTAAGCCAGATAAATCCTGAAATCCAGAGGGACCAGCCTTTCCAAGATTGTCTACTAATTACATCCCCATCCTTTAGTGTCGACAGCCCTTCGAACAACATGAAAAAGTCAGAATGGGCATGCCCTAAAGATCCTCATACAGTGGGAGAATGGCAAAGGAGAAGG
The DNA here is from genome assembly GCF_023851605.1 of Tamandua tetradactyla. NCBI lineage: Eukaryota > Metazoa > Chordata > Mammalia > Pilosa > Myrmecophagidae > Tamandua > Tamandua tetradactyla. Next base: position 48,703,752 of record NC_135334.1, on the reverse strand, counting down.
AGTAGTTCTAATAGAGAAAATAGGATTTAACAAACAAATATGACTGCTGAATTACTATACTGATGTTTCTTCTAGCCTCAGTATTTTGGAGCAACTAGAAGGAAAAATCTGAAATGGTGGAATGGTAATCCATAATAAATTCTGAACTCTGTTCTGTAACTATTGTTGAAGTGTACTTCGAAAATTATTGCTTTTTCCTTCTTTTCTTTGTGTGCTTATATACATATATAGATATATTTCACAATAAAAAATGTTTCAAAAATATAGTTTTCTTTGTCGACTTGAATGGTGAGGCTTTAAACATCTTGTGGTGGTTGCTAGTAGAAACTGTTGAAAGCCTGTAACCCCAGCCACCAACATCCGTTCTAGAAACCAGGTTATGTTCAATTCTCTACCAGCAGGAAAGAAATGACATTTTCTCCAGAAGACATGAAGGTGGAATCCTCTGATAACTGAGGATGCTAGAACACTGGGATCTGGAATACTGGGAAGAAAAGGTATTTTTTTTTTCCAGTCTCCATTGGCTTCTTTTATTATATGTGAATAGGGATGGCTCAGCAGTGCCCAGGGAAATGCAGGGGTCAGTGGATCTAAACAAGATACCAAAGAGTGAGAAGGGGAAGTGCAGGCAGATGAAGGTTGCCAAAAGGGGAGGCTGTCTGCTATGGCCAAAAACTGGAACTGAGAAATGGTACTGAGCTGAAGGTGAGAGGAGAACCAAGAGGGAGCCTGTCAAAGATGCACACAAGGGTTTGAAAGAAAAGGGCAAGGATTGGAAACATGCAGAGTGGTTTTAAAGTATTTCTCTTTCTCCTTCTCTGTCCTTTCTCAGTTCACCCACCCACATACACACCATGTACTTACTAGCTTTTAAAAAAATTTTACTCTGAAGTTCATTGCTTCAGTTGGCCAGGAGGCTATGAGAAATACTACACAATGGGTGTCTAAACAGGAATTTTACCGACTCATGGTTTAGAAAGCTAGAATTCCAAGATCCAGGTGTCAGTAAGGCCGTGCTTTCTACCCAAAGTCTACAGCTTCCTTGTGCTGGCTCACCACACTCCTGGGGGTTCCTTGTCTTGCATCTCTACCTTCATTATTTGGTGATCTCTCCCTCTTTGTGTCCTCTTTTCTACTTTCTACTGACTTCCACCTTCTCCCTGTGGCCTTCTCTGACTCACTGTGTCCACATTTCTTCTGTTTATAAAGGACTCCAGTATTCAAATTAAGGCCCACCTTGGTTCGGCTGGCCACACATTAACTAAAAATAGCATCTTTCAATGGACCTATTAATGGTTCACACCCACAGGAACTTGGATTCAGATTAAGAACATGTCTTTTGTTTGGGTACTACCATGTACATTATACTTTAAAGCTCAGCCTAGGAAGGAACAGAGTGCTGGATCTGCAGATTTATCCTCTCCTATGATCGTGGCAGCTTACAAGGCCATTATCTCCATCTGGGTTTGTAGGGACGGTAAGCAAAGCCCAACTGGGCTAAGTAACACAGCTATTAAACAGTGAGGCCAAGATTCAAACCACTGCCTAGCACATAGTTTTCAATAAATATTTATTGGACCAATGAATAAATAAAATGAAGCAAGCAAACAGGCAGGCAGGCAGGCCTGTCTAATAAAAAATTCATGCTCTATTTTCTATATCAGAGGCTTTTTAAATTATGTGCCACAAAGGCCTTGGGTGAGGAAATGGGGATAGTGTAGAGAGGCTGCCTGGGAAAGGCCTCCCATCCCTGCTCTACCCAGGGACTCCCAGCTTCTGGATTGTTAATAATTGGGCTGTTGCACAAAATTTCACTTAAAGAAGGGAACTGCTAGAACATGTTTTATAATTCCTGCTCTGTCCCATGGTACCTCCTAAATATATATGAAATCTACAGACTAGCTAAATTTAATAAAGACATATAATGTAAAGTTAATATTTGTACTAGTGTCCAAATACTAGTTGTACCATTTCTGGATAACCTAAGGGCAAATGCTTATAATATCCAGCATACCCCAGAGGCAGTTTAAAATAGGGAAAGAGCTGCTGTTTTAAGGTATTATGGCCAGATGCAAGTTTAAACTGCCTAGGCTCAATCCTGGCTCTGCCATTCCCCAGCAGTGGGATCTTGGGCAAGGGACTTGACTTCTCTGTGCTTTAGTTTTTTCATATATAAAATGCAGCACCATTTTATTGAGATATATTCACACATATCATAAAGTCTATCTGAAGTATAGAGTCAAAGGCTCACAGTATCATCACATAGTTGTGCATTCATTACCATGATCAACTTTAGAACATTTTCATTACTCCAGAAAAAGAAATAAAAAAGAAAACCCAAAACATTCCATACCCCTTAACCACCCCCTAAGCTTTCATTTTATCTGTCTGGTGAATAGATATGGATTGCATTCCTACTTTGGCTATTATCTATAAAACTAATTAAACATTCTTGTATAAGTCATAACTAAAAAACAAAATAAAAAATTAAAAGCAGCACCTACTCTATGGGGCAAAGAAACACTGCTCCAACTGTATGCATGTGCTGACTGTAACCAAACATACTCAGCTTTCTCAGTTTCATGCTTTCACTCATGCTGATTCTCAACTTGAAAATGGCCTTCCCACTTTTCATCTGATTGTGCAAATTCCAGCCCGTCAAAGGCACCAATAGCTTGTCCCCTCATCAAATGTGACTCCTCAGGGCAATACAGAAAGAGACATTTCAGTCTGGCTTGCCATATATTAGGAGAATGTGCTTATTCAGTTAGCCCCTGCTCCATGAAAGTAGTGACCAGGTAATATGTATGCCACTGTCCAGGGTCCTGAATTATTGACGCTCTCACAATGACTTTTAAATATACTGTAAGAAATATCTATTAGTTAAAGTGACGCTATCTATTCTAACAGATAAACCCACTAAATCTCAGTAGATTAACATAATCTTATTTCTTATTTTCATAGAGAACCATTAGTGACTGGGAGAGGGAAGGGGAGGTGATAAGGGATCTGTGCTGGTTTGAAAGGAAGTATGCCCCCTAGAAAAGCCATGTTTTAACCAAAATATCATTTTGTAAAGGTAGAATAATCTCTATTTAATACTGTATGTTTGAAAGTGTAATCCGATTATCTCCCTGGATGATGTGATTTAGTCAACAGTGGTTGTTAAACTGGATTAAGGGATGACATGTCTCCACCCATTTGGGTGGGTCTTGATTGGTTTATTGGAGTCCTATAAAAGAGGAAACGTTTTGGAGAATAAGAAATTCAGAGAGAGCAACACTATGAAGCAGAGGGTCCACCAGCCAGCGATCTTTGGAGATGAAGAAGGAAAACGCCTCCCAGGGAGCTTCATGAAACCGGAAGCCAGAAGAGAAAGCTAGCAGATGACACTGTGTTCACCACGTGCCCATCCAGATGAGAGAGAAGCCCTGATTGTGTTCACCATGCACCCTTCCACTTGAGAGAGAAACCCTGAACTTCATTGGCCTTCTAGAACCAAGGTATCTTTCCCTGGATGGATGCTTTTGACTGGACATTTCTATAGACTTGTTTTAATTGGACATTTTCTCGGCCTTAGAATGTAAACTAGCAACTCATCAAATTCCCCTTGTTAAAAGCCATTCCGTTTCTGGTCTATTGCATTCCAGTAGCTAGCAAACTAGAACAGGGTCTGTTTAACACAATCATTCAGAGATTCATATTGATGAATATTCTTGCCATCTTCAACTTATAGTTTCCATGATTGCCCTGGGCTTGAACTTAGGATCTGGGCAATATATAGGAAGAAAGAGAGTGGAGGACTATGCAGCAGGATTTTATGGAGCAAACATAGAAGGGATATTCATCACTTCCGCTGATATGCCACTAGCTAGAACTCCCATGATTTATCCTAAGATAAAAGAGACTTGGAGAAGTTGCTTATTTGTGTGCACATTAGTAAATTACTAGCTAGTCTTTTCTACAAAATGCTTTTAACAGTATTTTTCCCTCCCCTCCTACACACATACACACACACACACACTCAAACTCCACACAAATACAACTAAAAAAAAAAAAACTTTCACAAAATAATCTTTTGCATGCAATCACACACTGAAAGTTTCTATTCTATCTTATTTTAAAAAACTGTCAGAACCACTACACTGACTTTATGGCTGCCTCATTGGTCATGGCTTTGAAATCATTGCTCGGAGCCTGTTTCTCCTAACTTTGGACACTTAGATGTTGCCAATGAAGGAGAAAATAACAAAATTCCTCTTTTGAAATCATTTTCATATAAACCATAACCAATCGTAACTGAGATATTTATGTATTAATTACTGCAAAACTAGAAAGACTTGACCCAATGTGGACAGCCAGGGTTTTTCCGACAAATGAGCAAAATTCTGTAGGCACAATAGCATCACTTTTTCCTACATGAGTTTGGAACCACTAGAATTAGAAAAGGAGTAAGGCAGATGGACAGTCAGATGCTGGCTTTCTTAGTGATAAGACCAGTGCTGGAAAATGTGCCTTTCTGGTTCAAAATTTCAAACAGAACTTACCTTAGCAACCAAAGGCAGTGCTGAACTAAAGGTTTCCTGAAAGCCCTGGGAAATTTTACAGCATGGAGGAGTAGACCAGAATGCTAGGTAGACCCCAAAGAGGAAGAGGGCAGGGCTGACCAACATGTGCCCAGCCCCTCATCCCAAAGTCACCGCTTATGTCACTCTTCCTCCCCTGAGGAATACGAAGAGAAGGTAGAGCTATGTTACCGAGGCCCTTCCAACTGGAGACAAGAAAAAGAGGAAATTCTCCCACATAAGCACCTGTAGGGCAGGGATGGTATGACTGCAGTCTCAATACCGACCAAATCTTATTAAAGGGCTATTCACTTTTCTTTGCTTATTTTCTATAAAAATGATACATTTGAAATTTTGATACCATCATAAACAAATGGAATAATGACTTCTATGTCAAAACATATATATGTCAAAACATTCTTTGACATTTCTGAGAATGCAACATTTTATTCCTTGAGGAAAGGGAGTAGGATACATGCTTCCTCTCCTCCCACTCTGCCTCAGATGGTGTGGTTGTGCCCCTCTCTTAGTTGGGGTTCCTCACCACATACTGGCTTGCAATAATATGTCATGACTTTTATAACCTTGGTCAAGTGTTATGTTTGTCTGGAGGCCTGAGGGTGAGACTCACCCAATTCTCTGCCTCTCAATGTGCACAGCATGCGGTTTTATATCTCATAGGTCCTAGAATGCTCTTCTCTCAGATCCTCACAGAACTGAGTCCTAATTATTAAGCTCAAATATTTTCTCTCCAGACAAGCCTTTCTCTACCACCCAAATGGATGTAGCTTCAATCCCCCTCCAAGATCATTATGGCAACTTTTTAATTTTTTTCATGCATATCATAATCTGCCATTTTCTCTGTATTTACTGACATTTGCTGACTGACTCCTCTCATTAGAATATACATACTGAGGGACTAGGAATTCTATCTCTTATTCCTCCTTTATTCTCCCAGTGCCTACAATAATGCCTGGATCATAGATGGGATACATGAAATTTTTTAATGAATAAAAAAATAAACAAAGAGATTGAAATCAGCATCTTTCCAACTCCCATCCACTCCTGGAGACAGGGAGAAAATTAGGTGAGGATACATAAACAGAGAGAGAGAGAGAAGAGAAGGGAAACTGGGTAAATGCTGAAAGTTTCAGTTAAAATCTGTTAATTTTGATAACCATTTTTGAAGAAAGACATAGCACGGCGAACCCTGCAGTAGCTGGCATTTCCTGAAATAGCTCTCCAGTGGTTGAGAGCAAATAATATACTTGCTATTTAGCAGATAATTCTCTAAGCCAGAGAAAAACTACCTCACATCATTCATTTTCCAAAAAGACCCAGCTGGGCAAGGAAATAGGCTCCAACGGCTGATGGGCTACAGCAAGTTATCCTTTTCAAACTATTTTGCTTGGCTCAATATAAAGCTGCTGAAAGAGCTTTTATAAAGAGTTGTGTCCTGAGCTTACCTATAAGGCAGGGAGGCCATACCTAGACCTGAATTCAAGAGGAGGCTGTGATCATAGTTCAGATGGCAAGTGATGCAGACAGAACATCAGCAGTCGAGAGCTCACAACCGCACCCTCACCCTCACCCACCAGGGAGCGTTGTTTGGCCCTTGTCTCCTGAGAAACTATTGTGCAGATCAGGATGATGGGTTACAGGAAAAAAAACAGAGAAGCTGGATGGGCCTAATTCTTCACTTCTGAGGTGTCAGTTATTAGAGAGTGGGTGCAATAGAGGATAGAGGAAAAAGAAAGACTTCACAGGCTCTGTTTGAGAGTTTTGGGGACTTCAGAATGAGGGAGGAGAGAGAATTTGGAGAATAGCTGCCATGAAGAAGAGATATTGAGAGAGAAAAAAAAGAGGATGGAGAGGAAAGGAGGGAAGGAAAAAGAAAAGGAGGGGGGGGTGCCTGGTCTGGAAATTGAACCTGGGTCTTCTACATGGAAGGCAAGCATTCTACTATTGAATCACCCATGCACCCTAAGAAAAAGAATTTTAAAATTTTATTTCCTTAATTTTTTTTTAATCAAGAGATTGAATAAAGGTTTAAGCTAATTTAATTTTGGGATTATAGCATTTTGTTTCTTTAGGTGTGACTCCAAGCCAAAGAGACAGTTGAGCTAAAAAAAACGCTGAAGGATGAGGAGGGTCTGAGATTCAATCCAGGACAGAGTCCATTTTAATGTGCTTAATAAATAACTGTTAAATTAAATCTTCCTCTAGCTAGAAATTATATTTAAGGCAGAGAAGATCCCTATCTCTTTCTTCTCTCCATCTCAAGCTTCTTAATGCCCGAGTTCTAAAGAAAAAACTGTTTCAACCAACAGCAGTTTAAACCTCTCTTAGATGCAAGTGACTGCCAAGCTGGAGCACTTAGGCTACCACTTAAAGCAATTTCCTGTCCCTCTCTCACTGATGGTAGCTTATACTCCAAACCTCATTAAGGGAAACAATCATACCATCATGGAGAGCACCAAAAACAAAAGAAGAAGAAAAAGGTCAAAGCAAGTTTGTATGTTAGGAATCTGTTGCAAGCAAATGACAGAAATCCAACTTAAAATAGACTAGGGCAAAAGACAGTTTATCAAAAAGTATTGGGCATCCTATGAAAGAGTTGGAAAAGTCAGGGGAGCTGCTGGGTCTTGGCGACAACTGAAACTAGGGAACAAAATGCTGTAGGACCATTTCTTACTATCTCTTATTAATGCTCTGCTCTGTATTTCAGCTTCATTCTTTTCCCTCATTGTAAACTGAATTTCTGTACATGGCAGAAGATATGAGTTTTATATCTTATTAGTTTTGTCTATGGCTTAGAGGCTAACCTGATATGTCTGATCTTATGTCCACAAACCCAGGGAAGGATCTTATTGGCCTGGCTGGAGTCAGGCCCCATCCTTCTGAAGTAAACAGCAAAGGAAGTGGGTGGGTTCTCAAAGAACAGAACAGCATCTCCATATGGAGGAGCAGTCCCATGGAGAATGGAGTTATTGAGCCCAGAAGCAGGAGAACAAGTAGCCAAATAAAGAAACAGGTGTTCAACACAGAACTAAGAACAAGAAGAGACTTTGAGAGGGAAAGGGAAAGAGGTGCTAGTCTACTCTTGCTTCACAGAGAAAGCAGGCCCATGAAGGTAGATTAGAAGAGGAAACTTCTGGCTTTTCACCAAGGGAACATGTGTATTAATGAACCAATACCATAATATTAAATATTACTAATTACCGGACATTAATTAGTAATAATAGCATTCATTGCTGGGAGGGGACAAGAAAATCATAAGAAAGCGGGGACAGAACCATATTCTGTTACAAAGATGACAAGAGGAAGTTAAGTTCCTTCAAACAGGTGGTTCTTAAACTTTCTTCTGAGGATCATCTGCAGGAGCTTGTTAAAAATGAAGAACCCTGGACCCCTGCCCCAACATACTAAATCAGAATCTAGGAGGTAGGGCCCAAGAATCTTTGAAAATAGACAGATACAGATATATAAATAAATAGACAAGAGAAAACCAACAAAACTCAAAATTTTTAAAAATGAGCAAGAGACATGAACAATCTAACAAGTAAGAACAAAAATAACAAGAGCTAATACAATGCTTATTGTGTGAACTATTGCGGGCACCATTCTAAGTACTTTTTAATAAATCGACTCTTTTTTTTGTTTTTTTGTTTGTTTGTTTGTTTTTATTAATTAAAAAAATTAACTAACACAACATTTAGAAATCATTCCATTCTACATATGCAATCAGTAATTCTTAATATCATCACATAGATGTATGATCATCATTTCTTAGTAAATCGACTCTTTTAATCTCAAAACATTATGAGGTAGGTACTAGAAAGATGCACTAATTCAACCCTGAAAAATTACTGAAATTTACTACATTTTCAATATTGTATCAGCAAAAATTTAAAAGTACTTAGGAAGATCTTTATATGATAACTCTTAAACAGTGCTAATGAGATTATTGTTTTGAAATGTGTCAAGAATATTCAGAAAGTTGACCTGATAATTCTAATTTTAGGAGTCCTCAAAATCCAGACAAAGACTTACAAACAAGAATGTTTATCACAGATTTATTTATTTATAGTAATGGAAAACTGGAAAGAACTGTCTGACTCTAGTTAAACTCTAGGGAAAGGGTTGACTAAATTATGGTACATTTATATGTTAGAGTATAATGTAGCATTAAAAATGACATGGAAAAATATGCAATATCAAAACAGGATGAAAAAATGGAGATGGTTTAAAATGAAGACCTTCCTCCAAACTTTCCCTTGGACCTCGAGGTCTTGGTGATTCAAGAAGTCATATAATTTAGGTTCAAAAACAATTCAGAAGAATGTTAGCACGAAAAAGTGGCAGAGTAGGGAGCTTAAAGGATCATTCCCTCCATTGAAACAATCATTAGGCTGGCAAAAACTGTTAAGAATCCACTCTTTCAGAACTCTGGAATCTAATTTAAAACTACAACCAGAGGTGTGCTTAATGAAGAAGAAGCTACTAAATTTTGGTAAGACAGTATTATGGCGCTTTCACATATCCACCTTCCATCCGCCATTCCCCAGTTAGATGACAGCCATGCAACAATGGCCACATTCCTTGCTGGTTCCAGAGAGGGATATATGATCCTTGTTCTCAAACAACTGTGATTATACACTTTCACCTATTTTCAGCCAAGGGATCAGCTCAGAGGCTTGCATTTATCTTGTCCTCCTTAGAACTCTCAGGACTGGAGTGGCTTCCTGGGTGGCATTTGTCAAAAAGCATTTAAAGGCATTATGAGATCCACAGTCACCTAGAGAAAGAGACAGTAGGTGGTACAAGCAGCAAACAAAGTAAAAAGCCTAGGAAGGAGGAAGCTAGGAGGGATGCATTAGGGAATAAAGGATTTGAAGGGTTCCTGCACATTCCAGGGAATCCCAAGGTCTGTGCACATGCCCAGGGCTGAACACATGTTCAGAAAATATCTGAAAGGACCCTAGGCTTGTACCTGTGACTGCTCTTTGGCTTTGTGTGATGGGGAGATGAGAGTTAAGGCAGAGTTATAGGAAACCTTACTAAGCATTGCAGGAGTACTTTATCTCAAAACCATACGCAAAGACCAGGACAGTACTTTTTGTATTATTTTTCTTTCCAGCACCAGGACATTTAAGGACATCTCTGTTAGGTCACTGGCTGACCAATGAGATAATGGGACAGACAGTTCAGGGTCCACACATGAGAAAGAATAGCCTTTGCAAACAATAGCTTGGAAAAGTCACTAAACATGCGAAGACAGCCGCCCACAATAAGAAACAGCAGCAAACCTTGGGGATGGGGAGAACCTGACTTCCAGAATTGCCACATTATAATATTCAAAATGCCCAGTTTTCAACAAAAAATATTACAAGACATTCAAAGAAACAGGAGTGTACAGTTCATTCACATGAAAAAAAATAGAAAAGAAATTGGCCAAAACTGTCCCTGAAGAAGCCCAGACATTGGCCTTATTAGACAAAGACTTTACATAAACTGTCTTGACGGCAGATGTACCTGGACTCAAGCCCTTGTTCCATTACTCAGTACTGATTATGGACACATATACAAAAAATTCCTTCATAGCCACACCTAGACTAGTGTTTGAATAACTTACAACTATAGCTTATCCAGGCTGACACATAAAACTGACCATCACAATTCAGACCTTGTCAACTTGACACCCATATACATCTCCTTAAACCATACTTAACCTCCAAATAAAGACAGTAACAAAGCCATATGAACATGGTACAACTTTCTTGAGTACAACTAAAATTGTGCTGACAATAAGAGAGGATGCAAGTTCTTTGGGTAATGTTCACTCTTGTCTTCTGATATCCTGTAACCTAAATATCATGATATAAAGTTAATTATTAATACACCCTATATTATATGATAAGGTAATAAGAACATGAGCAACTTATTTAACCTGAGGCCATCTGTAAACTGGGTTTGTAAAACCTATGCAGGATTGTTTATCCATTCAGTCATTCTAGAGGAGCAATTTACTGCATACAAATTAAAGCATTAAAAGAGCTTATTGAAAGAGAAACTGCTTGAGCAGGAAGATCTCAAATTAGGGATCTCAAATTCAGAAAGCTGCAGTGAGAATCTCAATAGTGATCTGGTCACAGTTGCTTAAAAAAGGCACATAGAGGATTTCCAAGTGGATAGTTACAATGGTTGACATTTAAGTTTCTTAAAACTTAGGAGGGTCTTACACAACGGGGAACAGATATACATTGCTTAGTAGGATATACTTATCCACTTTTTTGGGGGGGGCTTGGGTAGGCACCAGGAATCAAACCCGGGTCTCCAGCATGGCAGGTGAGAACTCTGCCTGCTGAGCCACCATCACCAGCCCTATACTAACCCATTTCTGATAGGCCATATCTACTAGATTGAAACAGCCTTACTACTAAACATCTAAATGTTGCTCACTGCAGCTTATCAGAAATATTCTGTTTTCTTGGAAGATCTCATCCCTGTGATCAATTATTTTGTCTTCTGAAAGGTCCTTGTCATTTCTCAGAAAGGGGTCAATTCTTCCAGCACAGCTCAATAAAAATGGCCATTTTATTTTAACAATTTATTCAGTAATCAGTAATACCAACTGATATAAACTCTGCTAGGTGCACTGTGTTGAACTAGAAGCAGTTTCTCCCCTTCACTAGCACATAGGCAGTAAGATGAAGTCCATCAGGAATTGATATGGGCCACAAAAAACCTATACCAAGAAATTGCTAAAAGAAATCAAAGAAGACCTAAATAAATGGAAGAGTATACCATGTTCATGGATTGGAAGACTAAATACAGTTCAGATGTCAAATTCTACACAAATTGACTTATAGATTTAAGGCAATACCAATTAAAATCCCAGTACCTTACTTTGCAGAATTAGAAAAACCAATAATCAAATTTATTTGAAAGGGCTGAGTGCCCTGAATAGCTAAAAACATCTTCAGAAAGAGGAATGAAGTGGGAGGAGGTCTCACACTTCCTGTCTTTAAAGCATATTACAAAGCTACAGTGGTCAAAACAGCATGATACAGTGCTCGCTTCGGCAGCACATATACTAAAATTGGAACAATACAGAGAAGATTAGCATGGCCCCTGCGCAAGGATGACACACAAATTCGTGAAGCGTTCCATATTTAAAAAAAAAAAAAAACCACCATGATACAGGCATAAAGATAGCTATACTGACCAATGGAATTGAGTTGAGTGTCAAAAATAGACCCTCTCATCTATAGACAATTGATCATTGATAAAGCAGTCAAGCCAATTCAACTGGGACAGAGCAGCCTCTTCAATAAATGGTGTTTGGAGAACTGGATATCTATAACCAAAAAAATGAAAGAGGACCCATATCACACACTTTATACAAAATTTAACTTAAAATGTATCAAGGACCTAAACGTTAGAGCTAAGACCATAAAACTTTTAGAAGAAAATGTGGGGAAATATCTTAAAGATCTTGTGACAGAAGGCGGTTCCCTAGACCTTACACCAAAAGCATGAGCAATGAAAAGAAAAAAAGATAAATGGGATCTCCGCAAAATCTGACATTTTGGGGCATCAAAGAACTTTGTCAGGACATTAAAAAGGCAGCCTATGCAATGGGAGACAATATTTGGAAAACACATAACAGATAAAGGTTTAATATCCAGAATATATAAAGGGACCTACAATTCAACAACAAAAGGACCAATAGCCCAATTTAAAAATGAACAAAAGACATGGACAAACACTTTTTAGAAGAAGAAATGCAAATGGTTAAAAGGCACATGTAAAGATGCTCATCTTCACTGGCTATTAGGGAAATGCAAATCAAAACTACAATGAGCTATCATCTCACACCTACTAGATTGGCCATTATAAAACAGAAAAATACAAAAGCTGAAGAGGATGTGGAGAAAAAGGCACACTCATTCACTGTTGATGGGAATGTAAAATGGTGCAACCACTCTGGAAGGCAGTTTGGTGGTTACTCATGAAGCTACATATAGAACTACCATATGATCCAGCAATCCCATTACTAGGTATATATTCATAGGAACTGAAGGCAAGGACAAAATGGACATTTTTATGATGATGTTTATGGTGACATTATTCATGATAGCCAAGAGATGAAAACAGCCCAAATATCCATCAATGGAAGGGTGGCTAAACAAACTATGGTATATACATACGATGGAATATTACAGCTGCAGTTCAGAATAAAGTCATGAAGTATGTAACAAATGTGGATGACACTTGAAGACAGTATGCTAAGTGAAACTAGCCAGAAAAAAAAAAGACAAATACTGTATGGTCTCACTAATATGAACCAACACTAATGAGTGAACTTGAGAATTAAAGTTGAGAACTCAGGTTATCAGGAGATAGAAAGAAGGTCAAATTGGGCATTAGATGCTGAAGGAGTACTGAATGTTCAACAGGGCTGATTGTAAAGATCCAGAAATGGATAACACAATACTGTCTGATGGGAGCACAATATTGTAAGTATAGTAAATAAAGCTGAATGTGAGAATGGTTGAGGAAGAAGGGCTGGAGGCATGTATGACGCCTTAAGGAAAGATAGAGGATAAAAACTGGGATGGTATAACTTAGCAATACCTGAAGTAAGCAACGATGGTGATTAAATATACACATATAAGAATGTTTTTGCATGAGAGAGAACAAACGAATGTCAATATTGCATAGTGTTAAAAATGGGATAGTATATGGGGAAATAATACAATCACTGTATTGGTTAACAATAATAATGTAATATGCTTCAATTGAATGTAACAAAGGCAATATGTCAAAGCTAAATGTCAAAATGCAGGGGGTATGGGGGAAGGGTATGGGATTCTCAAGGAAGAAATGGAAATGTCCTCAGACTGTGGTGAAGGCATGGCATGTGATTACACTGGGAACCATTGATTTTTTACTTAGGTTGGATTGCATGATGTGTAAATAAAACTGTTTAAAAATGAACAGAGAGATACAAGTGCTGGAGAAAATGTGGAGCGTGAAATGTACCTATTCACTGTTGGTAGGAAAGCAGAGTGGCATAGCCCCTCTGGAGGGCAGTGCGGTGGCCCCACAGAAAGCTAGGGTTGGGATTACCGTATGATCCTGCAACCCTGTAGTTAGGTATATACTTGGAGTAACTGAGAGAAGGGACAGGAACGGACATTTGCACACTGGTGTTTATGGTGGCAGTATTCATGATTTGCAATGGATGGAGGTGGCCTAAAGGTAAGTAGACTAAGGAATGGAAGGTGGAAGTGTGCTGTATACACACTATGGACTACTGAGCAGCTACAAGAGGGAATGAAGTCGTGAAGCACGCAATAGGTGAATGAACCTTGAGGACAGTATGTTGAGTAAAATAAGCCAGAAACAAAAAGACAAACATTATGATGCCTCATTAATATGGACTGACCATAATGTGCAAACTAAGAACTGAATTTGAGAGCATAGGTTAGCAGGTGCAGGCCTATTGTAAAGGGTCCTAGACTGTAAGCTCTATTCATATCTATTCTGGAGCTATAACTGTTATTTTTAAATTCTAAGATGCTGAGCTGTTGGGGTATAACCTGGTTATTTCCTGGAACTTCAGTACCTGTGTGAACCTGAGACTCAGAGCTAGAGTTCTGCAGCTATGAAAGCATTACCCCACACAGCAACTGTCAAAAACAATGAAAAAGTTATTTGACTTTAATTAGAGATATTAATGAAGCTGATCTGGATGGGACTAAGGTAAATCAGACTAAAGGCTAAAGGTTGACATTGACTATATTTTAAAACTTCAATTTCTGTGTGAGACCAAAGGGAGATGTTTATTTGGTGCAAAATTTATATTTTTGGTAGCACACTATCCAATTTAATTTGTATGGTCAGCTTATTCAAACATGAATTTTTTCATGTAAAAATTCAATAATTACATGAAACCTTGAATAAGATCTTGTTGGTTTGTACAGGTTGGTATGATGCCCCAATATATCCCAGAATAATTTGGGCTGAAGATTAAAAAGTAGTTACAGGCGGGCCGCGGTGGCTCAGCGGGCAAAGTGCTTGCCTGCTATGCCGGAGGACCTCGGTTCGATTCCCGGCCCCAGCCCATGTAACGAAAACGGAGAAACAAAATACAATAAAACAAGAAAATGTTTAAAAGATGTTTCCCTTTCTTCCTCTCTTCCTTCCTTCTATCCTTCCTTCCTTCTCTCTGTCTTTCCTTTAAAAAAAAAAAAAAAAAAAAAAAAAGTAGTTACAAAGTCCTTTGATGGACTGGGTGAAAATATTAAACATCCCCACCTGGGAACGACCTGATATTCTCACAGGCACTGGGGACTGACAATTTGATGGGACAAGCCCTCAGTTCTGGGGTTTGCCCTTATGAAACATTCCCGTAGAGGAGAAGCTAAGCCTACTTATGATTATGTCTTAGTCACCCCCCAGAGAACCTCTTTTGTTGCTCAGATGTGGCCTTTCTCTCTAAGCCAACTCTGCAGGTGAACCCACTGCCCTCCCCACTATATGGGACATGACTCTCAGGGGTGTAAATCTCCCTGGCAATGTGGAGCATGACTCCTGGGGATAAGCCTGGCTCTAGTAATGTGGGAGTGAGAAAGAATTCTGGACCAAAAGAGGGATGAGAAATGAAAAAATGTTTCAGTGGTTGAGAGATTTCAAATAGAGGCATGAGGTCATTCCAGAGGTTATTCTTATGCAATGTATAGATACCCTTTTTCAGTTTTTGATGTATTGAAGTAGCTAGAGGGTAAAAACTGAAATGGTTGAACTTTAATCCAATGGTCTTGATTCCTGAAGATGACTGGATCACTAAAGAGCTTTTAAGGTATAGCCATGTGAGTGTGGAAACCTTGTGACTGACATTCATTTTATACAGTGTATGGACAGATGTGTAAGAAAAAAAGTCAAAATGAATAAACAATAGGGGAGAATAGATATATACAGATGTTTTAGGTGTTCTTTTTTACTTTTATTTTTATTCTTTAAAAAAAAATTTTGAAATAATGAAACTGTTCAAAAATAGACTGATCTCAACTAGTTCTATCCCCCTTATCCCATATTATTGACAGTCCCAGTCGACATGAAAAAGTTAGAATAGGCATAGCTCACATACCCTAAAAAGTGGGAGAAAGATCAATGGTGATGGTGGAGTTATACAGAGAAGGTAGGGTTTAACAAATGAGTGTGATTACTGAATCATTCTGTTTATATTTCTTTTAGTCTCCAGTATCTTAAGGAAACTAGAAGTAAAAACCTAAAATTGTGGAATTGTAACCCATACCAAACTCTGAAATCTGTTCTACCACTAATTGTAGCAATGTGCTTTGAAATTTATTGCTTTGTATGTTATTTTTCACAAAAATTTTTAAAAAGTCAATTGTGATGAAATCAGAAGGAAAAATAGACAACAGAGACTGAGATGGTATAATCTAGGAATGCTGAGAGTGTATAATGATAGTGACTAAATGTGCAAATTTAAAAATGTTTCTGCATGAGGAAGAACAAAGGAATGTCAATACTGCAGGGTGTTGAAAATAGATGGTAATTAATATTTTAAAACTTTAACATACGTGTGAGACAAGCAAAAAATGTTTAATTGGTACAAAATTTATATTTTGTCTAGTGCATTTCTTAATATAATTTATGTGGACAGCTTAATCGAACACCATAGTAATTCGAGCCTTGCATAGGGCATGAGGTTTTGTAGGTTTGTCCAGAGTGATGCCCAGATAAATCCCAGAGCGATTTGAACAGTGAATACAAAAGTATTTGCAGAGTCCCCTAGGGGGAATGGTGAGAAAGGGGAAAAATTCAACTTCCCCAAGTGGAGCAAACTCACTGCCCTCCCTCCCTCTCTATGTGGTACATGACTCCCAGGGGTGTGGACCTTCCTGGCAACATGGGACAGAATTCCTAGAATGAGCTGAGACTCAGCATCAAGGGATTGAGAAAATCTTCTTGACCAAAAGGGGAAAGAGTGAAATGAGACAAAATAAAGTGTCAGTGGCTGAGAGATTCCAAACAGAGTCGAGAGGTTATCCTGGAGGTTATTCTTACACATTAAATAGGTATCACCTTGTTAGTCAAGTTGTAATGGAGAGGCTGGAGGGAACTGCCTGAAAATGTGGAGCTGTGCTCTGGTGGCCATGTTTCTTGAAGATAATTGTATGATGATATGGCACAGTCACACTGCGACAAATGGTCGCAGTGTGACTGTGTGGTTGTGAGAGCCTTGTGTCTGATGCTCCGTTTGTCTACCTTATCAATGGACAAGTAAAACATATGGATTACAAATAAATAATTAATAGGGGGAACATATGTTAAAATAAATTTAGTAGATTGAAATACTGGTGATCGGTGAAGGGGAGGGAAAGGAGTATGGTATGTATGAATTTTTTTCTGTCTTCTTTTTATTGCTTTTTCTGAATTGATGCAGATGTTCTAGGAAATGATCATGATGTTGAATATACACCTAGGTGATGATAGTGTGAGTTACTGATTATATAACAAGAATGGAATGGTCATATGATTAAAAATGTTTGTGTTTGTATGTGGTTATATATCATAAATATAAAATTAATTAATTAAAAAATAAAGGAGGGGTAAGGGGCATGGTAGGTATGAATTTTTTTGTTGTTTTTTATTTCTTTTTCTGAATTGATGTAAATATTCTAAGAAATGATATGATGATGATATGCAACTATGTGATGATACTGTGAATTACTGATTATATATATAGAATAGAATGATCATATGTTAAGAATGTTTGTGCTTCTTTGTTGTCATTTTTTTAAAAAAATTAAAAAATTTTAAAAAGCTCAGGGAGTCTGGTAAAAAAAGTCAACTGTGATGATAATTGCACGCTGTATGATGACATTAAGAACTACTGATTGCATACTTTGGATGATTACATGGTATTTTAATATATAATATATATCAATAAAGAATTAAAAATTTAAAAGAGAATCATATGGTACTCATTACTTACTTTCTTCCCTCAGTAATACCTCATGAAAATTCCCCCCAGTTAGCTTGTATCACTCTAAACATTGAAATTCCATTTCAGTGTAAATATAAAAGCTCAATTGATGGGAAGTTATCTGTTTCCAGGTTTTTGTCAGTATGAACATAGCCTTGAACATATATTCTTAATTATTAGTACTTTTGTTTCTATGCAATACAGTCTTGGGTGTGGATTGCTTGATCAAGATGTATGAACGGTTTAATATTAGATGTTGCCAAATTGCTTCTGCAAAAGAAAATTACTCATATTTCTACCAGAAATATACAAGAATCCCTTTGCCTTCCCCACAATGGTATTATTGTTCTTTTTATATTTTGAAAATATGGTGGATATAGAGTGATATGTCATTATTATTTAATATGTGTTTTCCTGACTACTGAGTTTGAGCATTTTCTTAATGTTTGGGGGACATTTGTATTTGCTTATCTGTGAATTTCCTATCTTTTATCCATTTCTTTATCAGATTTTCTTTTGCTTGTCAATTTGTAAGAGTTCTTTATACATTATAAAGATTAACCTTGGACTTCTGGAGAAGATGGCGGGTTAGTAAGACACGCGGGTCTTAGTTCCTCCTCCAGAACAGCTACTAAAGAAATAGAAACAGTACAGAACAGCTCCCGGAGCCACGACAGGGAACAGAAACACAGCATACCCCATTCTGGAACGGCTGAACCGGCTAAGAGAATCTGCTGCGGTGAGGTCCCCGAGAGGCGCGCGCTTCCCCAGGTCGTGGCGGCTGGTGGCCGGAGCCCTTTCCACACACGTGGCTTCCTGGGCCGGCTGGGAACTTTGGATCGTCACCCCCCCAAGCCGCGGCGGCTGGCAACCCCCCCCCCCCCCCCAACGCACGGCTTCCCAGGCCGGCTGAGAGATTTGAAATGGCACTCCCCCAAGCCACGGCGGCCGGCACCCCCCCCCCCATGCACGGCTTCCCGGGACAGCTGGGAGATTTGAATTGGCACTCCCCCAAGCCACAGCATCTGGCGAACCTCCCCCACAGCGAGAGTCTTCCAAAGTTAAAGGAGCCACAGCATCTTTTACTGGTGGGACCTGCAGACAGACGAGTACCACATACTGGGCAGGATAAGAAAAACAGAGCCCACAGACTTCACAGGAAAGTCTTTCAACCTGCTGGGTCCCACAACCAGGGAAATCTGATTAAATGCCCAGACACCAGCAAAAAATAACGGATCACACCAGGAAAATAGAAGATATGGCCCAGTCAAAGGAACAAACTAATAGCTCAAATGAGATACAAGAGCTGAGACAACTAATTCTGAATACACGAACAGAAATGGAAAACCTCTTCAAAAACCAAATCAATAAATTGAGGGAGGACATGAAGGAGGCATGGAAGAAGGCATGGAACAAAAAGAAGAAATGGAAAGTCTGAAAAAACAAATCACAGAACTTATGGGATTGAAAGATACAGTAGAAGAGATGAAAAAAACAATGGAAACCTACAATGGTAGATTTGAAGAGACAGAGGCTAGAATTAGTGAACTGGAGGATGGAACATCTGAATTCCAAAAAGAAACAGAAACTATAGGGAAAAGAATGGAAAAATTTGAGCAGGGGAACAGGGAACTGAATGATAATATGAAGCGCACAAATATACGTGTTGTGGGTGTCCCAGAAGGAGAAGAGAAGGGAAAAGGAGGAGAAAAACTAATGGAAGAAATTATCACTGAAAATTTCCCAACTCTTATGAAAGACCTAAAATTACAGATCCAAGAAGTGCAGCGCACCCCTAGAGAATAGACCCAAATAGGCGTTCTCCAAGACACTTACTAGTTAGAATGTCAGAGGTCAAAGAGAAAGAGAGGATCTTGAAAGCAGCAAGAGAAAAACAATCCACCACATATAAGGGAAACCCAATAAGACTATGCGTAGATTTCTCAGCAGAAACCATGGAAGCTAGAAGACAGTGGGATGATATATTTAAATTACTAAAAGAGAAAAACTGCCAACCAAGACTTCTATATCCTGCAAAATTGTCCTTCAAAAATGAGGGAGAAATTAAAACATTCTCAGACAAAAAGTCACTGAGAGAATTTGTGACCAAGAGACCAGCTGTGCAAGAAATACTAAAGGGAGCACTAGAGTCAGATACGAAAAGACAGAAGAGAGAGGTATGGAGAAGAGTGTAGAAAGAAGGAAAGTCAGATATGATATATATAATACAAAAGGCAAAATGGTAAAGGAAAGTATTACCCAAACAGTAATAACACTAAATGTTAATGGACTGAATTCCCCAATCAAAAGACATAGACTGGCAGAATGGATTAAAAAACAGGATCCTTCTATATGTTGTCTACAGGAAACACATCTTAGACCCAAAGATAAACATAGGTTGAAAGTGAAAGGTTGGGAAAAGATATTTCACACAAATAACCAGAAAAGAGCAGAAGTAGCTATACTAATATCCAACAAATTAGACTTCAAATGTAAAACAGTTAAAAGAGACAAAGAAGGACACTATATACTAATAAAAGGAACAATTCAACAAGAAGACATAACAATCATAAATATTTATGCACCGAACCAGAATGCCCCAAAATACGGGAGGAATACACTGCAATCACTGAAAAGGGAAACAGACACATCTACCATAATAGTTAGAGACTTCAATTCACCACTCTCATCAATGGACAGAACATCTAGACTGAGGATCAATAAAGAAATAGAGAATTTGAATATTACAATAAATGAGCTAGACTTAACAGACATTTATAGGACATTACATCCCACAACAGCAGGATACACCTTTTTCTCAAGTGTTCATGGATCATTCTCAAAGATAGACCATATGCTGGGTCACAAAGCAAGTCTTAACAAATTTAAAAAGATTGAAATCATACACAACACTTTCTCGAATCATAAAGGAATGAAGTTGGAAATCAATAATAGGCAGAGTGCCAGAAAATTCACAAATACGTGGAGGCTCAACAACACACTCTTAAACAACCAGTGGGTCAAGGAAGAAATTGCAAGAGAAATTAGTAAATATCTCGAGGCGAATGAAAACAAAAACACAACATATCAAAACCTATGGGACGCAGCAAAGGCAGTGCTAAGAGGGAAATTTATTGCCCTAAATGCCTATATCAAAAAAAAAGAAAGGGCAAAAATTCAAGAATTAACTGTCCACTTGGAAGAACTGGAGAAAGAACAGCAAACTAACCCCAAAGCAAGCAAAAGGAAAGAAATAACAAAGATTAGAGCAGAAATAAATGAAATTGAGAACATGAAAACAATAGAGAAAATCAATAAGACCAGAAGTTGGTTCTATGAGAAAATAAACAAGATTGATGGGCCCTTAGCAAGACTGACAAAAAGAAGAAGAGAGAGGATGCAAATAAATAAGATCAGAAATGGAAGAGGAGACATAACCACTGACCTCACAGAAATAAAGGAGGTAATAACAGGATACTATGAACAACTTTACGCTAATAAATACAAAAATTTAGATGAAATGGACGGGTTCCCGGAAAGGCATGAACAACCAACTTTGACTCAAGAAGAAATAGATGACCTCAACAAACTAATCGCAAGTAAAGAAATTGAATCAGTCATTCAAAAGCTTCCCAAAAAGACAAGTCCAGGACCAGACAGCTTCACATGTGAATTCTACCAAACATTCCAGAAAGAATTAGTACCAACTCTCCTCAAACTCTTCAAAAAAATCGAAGTGGAGGGAAAGCTACCTAATTCATTCTATGAAGCCAACATCACCCTCATACCAAAACCAGGCAAAGATATTACAAAAAAGAAAACTACAGGCCAATCTCTCTAATGAATATAGATGCAAAAATCCTCAATAAAATTCTAGCAAATCGTATCCAACAACACATTAAAAGAATTATACATCATGACCAAGTAGGATTCATCCCAGGTATGCAAGGATGGTTCAACATAAGAAAATCAATTAATGTAATACACCATATCAACAAATCAAAGCAGAAAAATCACATGATCATCTCAATTGATGCAGAGAAAGCATTTGACAAGATTCAACATCCTTTCCTGTTGAAAACACTTCAAAAGATAGGAATACAAGGGAACTTCCTTAAAATGATAGAGGGAATATATGAAAAACCCACAACTAATATCATCCTCATGGGGAAAAATTGAAAACTTTCCCCCTAAGATCAGGAACAAGACAAGGATGTCCACTATCACCACTATTATTCAACATTGTGTTGGAAGTTCTAGCCAGAGCAATTAGACAAGAAAAAGAAATACAAGGCATCAAAATTGGAAAGGAAGAAGTAAAACTATCACTGTTTGCAGGTGATATGATACTATACGTTGAAAACCTGGAAAAATCCACAACAAAACTACTAGAGCTAATAAATGAGTACAGCAATGTAGCAGGTTACAAGATCAACATTCAAAAATCTGTAGCATTTCTATACACTAGCAATGAACAAGCTGAGGGGGAAATCAAGAAACGAATCCCATTTACAATTGCAACTAAAAGAATAAAATACCTAGGAATAAATTTAAGTAAAGAGACAAAAAACCTATACCAAGAAAACTACAAAAAACTGTTAAAAGAAATCACAGAAGACCTAAATAGATGGAAGGGCATACCGTGTTCATGGATTGGAAGACTAAATATAGTTAAGATGTCAATCCTACCTAAATTGATTTACAGATTCAATGCAATACCAATCAAAATCCCAACAACTTATTTTTCAGAAATAGAAAAACCAATAAGCAAATTTATCTGGAAGGGCAGGGTGCCCCGAATTGCTAAAAGTATCTTGAGGAAAAAAAACGAAGCTGGAGGTCTCATGCTGCCTGACTTTAAGGCATATTATGAAGCCACAGTGGTCAAAACAGCATGGTACTGGCATAAAGATAGATATATCGACCAATAGAATTGAATAGAGTGCTCAGATATAGACCCTCTCATCTATGGACATTTGATCTTTGATAAGGCAGTCAAGCCAACTCACCTGGGACAGAACAGTCTCTTCAATAAATGGTGCCTAGAGAACTGGATATCCATATGCAAAAGAATGAAAGAGCACCCATATCTCACACCCTATACAAAAGTTAACTCAAAATGGATCAAAGATCTAAACATTAGGTCTAAGACCATAAAACAGTTAGAGGAAAATGTAGGGAGATATCTTATGAATCTTACAATGGGAGGCGGTTTTATGGACCTTAAACCTAAAGCAAGAGCACTGAAGAAAGAAAGAAATAAATGGGAGCTCCTCAAAATTAAACACTTTTGTGCATCAAAGAACTTCATCAAGAAAGTAGAAAGACAGCCTACACAATGGGAGACAATATTTGGAAACGACATATCGGATAAAGGTCTAGTATCCAGAATTTATAAAGAGATTGTTCAACTCAACAACAAAAAGACAGCCAACCCAATTACAAAATGGGAAAAAGACTTGAACAGACACCTCTCAGAAGGTGGAAATACAAATGGCCAAAAGACACATGAAGAGATGCTCAATGTCCTTGGCCATTAGAGAAATGCAAATCAAAACCACAATGAGATATCATCTCACACCCACCAGAATGGCCATTATCAACAAAACAGAAAATGACAAGTGCTGGAGAGGATGCGGAGAAAGAGGCACACTTATCCACTGTTGGTGGGAATGTCAAATGGTGCAACCACTGTGGAAGGCAGTTTGGCGTTTCCTCAAAAACTGAATATAGAATTGCCATACGACCCAGCAATACCATTGCTAGGTATCTACTCAAAGGACTTATGGGCAAAGACACAAACGGACATTTGCACACCAATGTTTATAGCAGCGTTATTTACAATTGCAAAGAGATGGAAACAGCCAAAATGTCCATCAACAGACGAGTGGCTAAACAAACTGTGGTATATACTTACGATGGAATATTATGCAGCTTTAAGACAGAATAAACTTATGAAGCATATAATAACATGGATGGACCTAGAGAACATTATGCTGAGTGAGACTAGCCAAAAACTAAAGGACAAATACTGTATGGTCCCACTGATGTGAACCGACATTAGAGAATAAACTTGGAATATGTCATTGGTAACAGAGACCATCAGGAGTTAGAAACAGGGTAGGACAATGGGTAATTGGAGCTGAAGGGTTACAGACTGTGCAACAGAACTAGAAACAAAAACTCAAAAATAGACAGCACAATACTATCTAATTGTAATGTAATTATGTTAAAACACTGAAGCTGCATCTGAGCTATCGTTTTTTGTTTGTTTGTGTGTTTTGTTTTTTCCTTTTTTAATATATTTTTATTTTTTATTTTTATTATTTTTATTTTTTCTCTATATTATCATTCTTTATCTTTTTTCTGTTGTTTTGCTAGTTCTTTTCCTATATCGATGCAAATGTACTAAGAAATGATGATCACACATCTATGTGATGATATTAAGAATTACTGATTGCATATGTAGAATGGAATGATTTCTAAATGTTGTGTTAATTTTTTTTAATTAATAAAAAAAAGATTAACCTTTATAACTGTCGCTTGTGTTAAAAAATTTTCCCAAGTCCACCCCCGACAAAAAAATAGATGATGATGAATGTACAGTTATATGATGATACTGTGAGTCACTGACTGCACACTTAGGATGATTATATATTATGAATATATAATATATCTCAATAAAAAGAAAAAATTTGAAAGGGCCTGAAACAGAGTGACTTAATCATTTTTTCCTTTCTCCTGGAATGGAGACGGCATAGTTTTTAGGATAACCATTGTCATATCCTAAGTTTCTTCACTCCGCACAAAGGGGCCAGTTATCATTCAGTAGAAACAACCCTAAGAAATCTCTCCCAGGTCCAGAGAAACCGTGGTTCCAGGGAATTTGGAAGAAACAGAGATTTTCCATTTCTCTGTGGCTGGGCTATAGTGCTTTGTTTTTAAGGACAATACAGCAAAATGACTCAATGATTCCCCTTAAGTCCCAGTATCCATGGCAACCAGACATTACACAGGCTTTGAAAAAAACAGAATCAACTCAAAGCTGAGGAGACACTTAGCAAGTTAGAATTTTGTTTGCTTTGTAAAGTAGAGCCACTGAGTATGCCTAATCATTTACATTTTCCAGAGATTTAAGCCAATAAACACAAAGCATTCAAGAGCTTCCCATAATGTTATTCCATATTAGTATATAACTGCGATACCAAAGAATCACAAAACTCATTTTTCTAGAAACATCAAGTACTTAACAACTGCATTGCCAGAAGGCAATTTACACTCAGTCTCTTGGAAAATTTATTTTCCCCTCTCTATTTTTAATTTGTAAGCACAAAAGCATAAATGAATCAAATATTTGCCACCTTCAAACTATTTACATTCCACCCTTCTTTCTGATTACCACAAAATACACTGCAGACCTTCCAACACTCCCGTGAGTTTTCTCAGACATTCTCAATGTAAGCAAAAGACATAATGACAAAAACACATCTAGAAATTGTGTATTTATTTTGTCTAGTCAATGAAATATAAACTAATCCAATTCCATTGTTTAACTTGAAATCATATAAAGGCCTCAGAGAAAAAAAAAAATCACCGACACATTTACCAGGTTTTATGTTTATAGAGATGTGGGGAATCAGAAAGATGAGCAAGACAAGACCTTCCGGGCAGTCCAGGTTATCTAGTAATATTTATTTCTAGAAAGGCAGAAATAAATGTCTTGTAAAAAAGGCATGAATCCACACACTTGCATATCACATATTATGCAATACTTATAACAGTGACCATATACAACAACTCTGAGGTTTCCTGGAGTTATTCCTAGGATGCTTTCTAGTAAAAATGAATCAGAGAGAATCTTACTTTAAAAAAAAAATTACTTTTGCATTTAACAATTCCCTGCTGAGTGCTTGTCCTGTGCAGTTTTAGCTGTGAAGCTGGCAGGTGACATCTCTACTGCTCAAGGAGCTCACAGCTTAGTAGGGCCACATCAGTATCATGCAATTCCAGAGCAGTGTGGCAAGTGGCATGACAGATGTAATCCAAGGGCTATGAGAGCACCAGGAGAGACACGTAACCCAGATTTGGGCCCCCTTGAATGTGTGATGTCCAAACTGAGACCTCAAAAATGAGAAGTCAGCTAAGTGAAGGTACTCTCTGTTGGGAATGGGGGACGGGCACAGCCCATGTGAAAGGTTGCAGCTTGTGCAAAGACCTGGAGAAAGAGTGAGCACAGGGAACTGAAAGTATTAAAGATAGCTCGGTTTAGCTGGAGTTTGGGTCCCCATCTTTCCCTCTCACCAGGAGGGATAGGATGATGGTTACATTCTAAGGCTCACGTCCCTTGGATAGTAGACTCAGGGAGATGGAGGGAGTCATGCTCTGGGTAGTCATGGCTGCACTGGGCCCCTGAACCATAAACATTATAGCCATATAGAATTGTCCCAGCTTAAATGAACCTATGTAGAAGTGTTTCAGATCCTCTGAGAGGAACTACTGTGCCTTTTCAAACACACTTTCCATTGCTGTTGGAAGGTGACATGCAGAGGATGGGTATTGAAAATTGGACTATAAAGAAACAGTACTGTGGACTCAGAAAAACTCAGTTCTACCGCAGGTTCAGCCCCATGCAGATGGCCACACCTAGCATGTCCCCTCATTCATTCATTCAAATATTTAGAGGCTCTTCTGTACACCATAAATCATGCTAGGTGCTGGCAACAAAAGGATAAACAAGATAAAGTCCTCACCCAAGGATCTCTAAAGGGGGCTCCCCAGAGTCTAAAGGGAGAAACAAACAAATGTGCAGAAGATTACAAAACTTGTAATAAATGCAATGCTAAAAGGAACTATAGGAAGGCTTGCGAGCCCACAGAATGGACCCTAAGCCAGGAAGAGGCAAAGGAAGGTTTCTAGAGATACTGTTACCTATGCACTGAAGGATGTGTAGCCAGGTGAAAAGGAAAATTCATCCCTGCGAAGGGAGGTACAGCACAGTGGCACATTCACATAGCAGCGAGTGGCTCAGCCTGGCTAGTGTGGAAAGTAAGGCTGGGCTTAGAGGGGAAGGGACTCTGCAGTAACCAATGGCAATTCAAGCATTCTGTTTTGGGTTTTGTTTTCTTAAGAATAAAGTTGATTGGGATCAGCTGCTTCAAATGGTATTGTCCACAGACAGCTTTGGTTTATCAACTTGCAGTCAGAAAACAGATTAATCTGGAAGCCTCAGTCACAATAATGCAAACATGAATTTTCCTCAAGGACCACAGACTGTCTCTCTGGGGAGATGTCAGCAGCATGGTTCTCTGAAAGGCAGCCTCGGTAATTCCTTCCCATGCCCCACCTCCCTCGGCACCTGTGCTGGCTGTAATTGCATCTCATTTCCTACAGCTTCATTCCGGAGACTGTTAGCAAGTCCCTCCTTGACCTTCTTTCCTCCATGCAGAGCCACCTTCATCCTGTGACCAGAGGGCCTGTTTTCCATTTCAGTCATTACTTTTGTGATTCATTTCTGGGTTCTTGTCCCTGCCACATCCACAGTCATCTTAAATATAACATTAAAAGCCAAATCTCTTACCTCTTCAAGGCTTAGGGCTTCCGGAATATTTGCAGGAAATTGGACAGCCTGTGAGAGCCTGCTTCTTCCCAGTAGAGTTCACACCTGTGGGAAGAAGCCCTGTCACAGAAACTCCACTGCCACTTGGTGCCTGACCTCAAAGAGGGGAGGGACCCTGAGCTCTACTTCAGGCAGCTGGACTGGTAACTTGTCTTTGTTTCCACAAACTTGGGTGGCTTAAAACAACAGAAATCTATTGCCTCACAGTTTTGGAGGCTAGAATTCTGAAAACAAGATGTCGGCAGGGCCAAGCGTCATTTAAAGACTGGAGGTAAGGGCTCTGATCCATGCCTCTCTCCCGGCTTCTGGTGGTGGCTTGCCAGCAACCCATGGCATCTCCCCGTCCAACTGTCTGTATCCTACTCTCCCCTTCTCGCGGGGACCCCAGTCATATTGGATTAGGGCTCATCCTATACCAATTTGGCTTCTTAACTAATTATATCTTTAAAAACACTATTTCCAAATAGGGTCACATTCGCAGGATGGGTATTAGGACTTGAACCAGGTTTTTAGGGGACACAACTCAACCCATAACAGTAACCATGACTGCTCTTGAATACAACTAACCCGCCCCTCCTTCCAACACACACACAATCTGATTGTGGAATTTAACTTTAAAAAACAGGCTTCCTCTGAGACCCAAACAGCACCTGTCCTTTCGGTCCTGGAGGTCCTTCCACCTTCCACTCCCACCCTCACCTAGTTCTTAAGAGCACAGGAGATCTGAGCTCTGGTGCTCCCTAGCCGAGCCTGTTTTCTCCCTGAGGCTGAGCGCTCCGGAGTGGTGGCGGGGAGGGAGACAGGCCTGCACTCAGCACACAGGGGCTGTGATTACCAGGAGGTGGGAAACATTATTTCCCAGCATGATTACATGCTTTGCACATCAACTCTGCAGCTAAAAAATGCAGAGCGTGTCTGTTTCATACTCTCTTCTGTTAAAAAACGCTTTTAGTGTTTTGTTTTCATTTCCTAGGTCTAAGTAAAGCATATGTGATTTTGAGCTACTTCTGCTTTGGAGAGGGAACTTGTCAGAAGAAGCAAGCAAAGCAATGGGCTCCTTCCCTTGTGTTTTCATCATCTTTGGGGCCCTCCTAAGAATTGTAGCCAAGTTCCTGAGCCTCTCCTTAGTTGAGGGGGACATTCCCGTGAATATCACCACAACCAACTACTCTTGCCAAAATATTTCACAGGACAGTGGTCCCTCCCTTCCCTAGAGGCATCACGCTGGGGGAAGGGCATCTCGTGGGCTTTTGAGGGAGTTTTTGGTTTTGTTTCTTTTGGCTTTGGTCATGCATTAAGTTCTTGTGTGCCCACAGCCACAAACTTCATCTCCTGTGACCTGTGTGCTCTTACTCTGTTCCTGTGGGGTGTCCCGAGGAGAAGGCTGTTACTAGGACCCCCGTGTGGTCCATCCCAGGTAATTGAGCAGATGACTGAGGGCGAGTAGAACTCCAGGACAGGGCAGAGAGAGAAACACTTATAGAATAAAAGAATGACAATTAAAACTCACAAGACTTACCAAGCATTTACTCTGTGCCTGGTACGATTCCGAGTTCCTTCTCAGGAACTCTCCTTTTAATTTCTTCTTCTCATCAGCCCGATTATAATAACCTTCCCTTTTCAGGTGGAGACGTGATGCTTCATTTAAGTAATTTTCCTGAGGTCACTCAGCTAGTGAGTAGCAGAACGGAGAGCTGAACTTCGTGTCTGGTGAAAGAATCCAGCATCTTCACCACTACAAAGCCTCTTTTCTCTGGGAAAGCACTCTCGCTCGGAGCTCACCTCGATCCACTGCTGGAGGCCCTTGGGTAAAACAGCATAACTGGAGCCACCTGGGTTCTGCTCCCACACGTGGGCCTCATAGAAACTGAGCTGGGTAATAAATGGGTGGGTGTGGAATTCCCATCAACCTCAGCATTTCGGGGAGCCAGAGGGACCATCTGGAGGGCCTGCTGCTTTGAAAGTGGGTATGAAGAAAATGCTAGAAGGGCCACAGCTTTCTTCTTCTCTCCTAAAAGTAAACTGCTGTGGATAGAGAGTTGCGTTGAATTTAGACTTGAGAGTGGGTTCTGACGTTAGGAATGGGGGTCTCCAACTCCAGGATGTTTGAGGTTATAAACTCAGGCTTGGCTGGTGGTTTTCTGATTTCCTGTGATGGGTCCATGGCAGGCTCTGACAAGGCCTGGACATTGGAAGAGCTGTGGACTCCAGAGTGGGTGAAGCTAAGGGAGCTGTTTCCTAGGTTGCCTTTTAAGAGACAATGTTTTCCTGCAGCTGAGTGCTTGGGACGGGATTCTCCATTTCTGTTGCTTTTTGTTCGTTTGTTTAGTCTCTTTATTCCCTTAATTCTTCTTTGTCACTGCTATCCAGAACAGGGTTGCAAACATAGTGCTTAACAAGCACTGAGGGAAAGGCTGTCCTCCCTATTTTTATAATGGCATTGCGATTTGCAAGTGAAGATCTCTCACCTCCAACTCATGCCTGGCCAGGCTCCCTGGCTCAGACATGCCAACAAGGCTGCTGGGCCTTCGGCTGCCCCAGCCTCATGATGGGTTGAGGCTGATGCAAGCACAGCTGTTCTAGAAAGGCATCTGGCTCAGGACCTGAGACTGGGGAGGGACAAGCTGCTCTGAGGAGCTGGGAGCTTTGCTTGGACCCTTCAGAGGGGCTGGAATTAGGGCTAGCCCTCGATGGGGTGAGGTGGGCTTGTCACACTGTCCTGTCCCACCACACCCTTTGGGCCCATGTGCATTAGTTCAGTTACTCAGCCAGTAATTGGGGCCTGCTGTGGGCCAGAGTCAAAGCTCTGAATTCCAAGCCTATGTGCCACTGAGTTAGAAAGGAGAACAGCCAGGGGAAGTTCCCTGTGGGAAGGCTGGGGACTCTCTAACCCCTGACTCTCAGCTGAGGGCTGGTCTCGACCCTTCCCTGTGCTTTAGTTTCTGCATCTGAGTAATGGCTGGGGTTGGGGGTCAGCCCTCTAAGTTTATCCAAACCACCTAACATTCTGTGATGCTGCCTGAGATAGAAGATCTGAGGAGCAGCCACAATGTCACTTGAAAGAGTCTTGAAATTCTGCCTCCCATACTCTGTCTTCAGTACTTGGTATTGTTACCAGAAAAAGGTGAAGGATTCTTTTGCCTGACATGCTCAATAACCAATTCCTGAGGCACTGGGGTTTCAAAGACAGAAAAGGTTTAATACTAGGCACATAGTAGGAGAGCAGATGGTCTAATGGTCCAAAATCTTCTCCCCAAACTGCATCAATTCTGATAGCTTTATTAGAGAAAAATATGGGCAAGATTTAGGATAATGAGCACAGTGGCCCTAGATGATGTAATTAGTGGTGATCTAATTATTGAGCATACGCAGATTGATGACATGCTTAGTCACAGAATGTATGTAAGAAAATGGCTGAACGAATATAGGTGACTTACAGGTTAAAGTCTAAGCTACTGTGCATCTCAGTCAGGCCCACTTTGGTTAGAGCCAGTCTCAGCTAACAAGACAACTGGATTTGGGGTGAGACAGTTCTGGACTGACACAAGACCCTTCATTAACAAACATTAGGAGCTGTCTTTAGTAATTACAAGACTGTAAAGCTGAAAAACTGGATAACTGGGTCCAAATGAAGGTTAGTCACAAGGTTTTTATAATCACAGGGGCAGAAGATAAGGGCTGTACAATAATTATCAGAGTTCAAGGCGGCTGGATTACAACTCAGAGATTTCAGGAGATTCCCTCTGTCTACTCCAATATACCAGTAAGCAAAAAAGAGTATCTGTATAATGATCGAGCAAGCAAAATCATCCCTGAAATTCTGATTTCTCAGTTACAGTATGGTGGAGGGACTGGAATGGGGTGTTCGTCTGGCAAGCAAAAGGGTCTCTTCTCTGCAGAAGGCGATGGCATGGTGGTGGCTCCTGCTAGGGCTGTGGATAGTCTTGCCTGCCTGGGCTGGGAACGAGCTGCTCAATGTCTGCATGAAGGCCCAACACCACAAGAGAAAGCCTGGCCCTGAAGTCCAACTCTATGAGGAGGTACAGAGGCCAGACCAGCCTAGGGGTGGGTGGGGGAGCTTTTTTGGTAAAATGGTCTCTGGACCCGTCAATCTTGGCTGTTTGGCTGGGATTGGGGGCAAAGGTAACTAGAGGGAATCTGTGACCTTTTGAGATCATAGAGCCTGGTGATTTAAGCCCACCTCAGACCTGTTCCAGCCACTCGGGGAGTAGGATGAAATGGTGATTCCATAGGCCAGTGTTGGATCAGCAGAGACGAAGACAACATTCTCCTTCTATAGCCTTGTACCCTCCCACCCAGTGCAATTCACCCAGTGCAATCCCACTTTCCCCTGGGACTTGTTGGGGCTTCTTGCCATACTTGCTTTCTCCTCAAAGCCCCGGCCAGCTCTAGGAGCTGAAACCCTGGAAGTCATGTTTTTAGGGGGCTATAGCAGCCTGAGGCAGGGAGGTCAGTGTGCTGGGAGCCTTCTGCCCTTTCAGTATGAATATTGACAAGTTATTAGGACTCCTCGTATGTAAAAAAAAAAAAAGCTCCCCCACCCACCCCTAGGGGTTGCTGGCCTATAGGGATCCCACCGGCCCAGGTCCTCTCCCAAGAGACATTTTTATTCTGTCCCCCTTCTGCCCTAGCCACTCACCAGCCTCCTCTGCTCTTTGCTTCAGTGCATCCCCTGGAAGGAAAATGCCTGCTGCACAGCCAACACAAGTTGGGAAGCCCACCTGGACATGTCCCTGCTCTACAACTTCAGCTTGACTCACTGTGGGCTGATGACCCCAAGCTGTCAGAAGCACTTCATCCAGGCTGTCTGCTTCTATGAGTGTTCCCCGAACCTGGGGCCCTGGATCCAGCCGGTGGGGAGACTGGGGGCAGATCAGTGCAATGCCCTGTTACTAAGAGCCTGAGCTTCTGTCCCCTCTTATGCTGGCATTTCCAGAATGCTAGCAGGAGCTGCAAGTGCTATTGCCTTCCAGAAAAGAACAGAGTCAGAGACCCCCACTGGGGGAAGGATGGAGAAGAAGCTACCTCCAGGCCTGGAGAAGGGAATGGGGGAGACGGGTCAGATGAGAACAGTGGGATGAGACACTATCACCCATGGGAAGCTTGGTGACTTTAGATGAACTTGAATTTGAATCCCATCTTCTGTACTTATTAGCTGGGTCAAACTAACCTCTTAGCCTCACTTGTAAAATAATACTTTTATGGACTGCGCAATTCAAGATGATATACAGATGATACCTGCTATTGATGCTTTTGTCTCTTTTGATGCCTACACCCAGGTGGGCCCAAGTGGGCCAGGAGAGCGAATTTTGGGTGTGCCGCTGTGCCAGGAGGACTGTGAGCGGTGGTGGGCAGACTGCCGCACGTCTTACACTTGCAAATCCAACTGGCAGGACGGCTGGGACTGGAGTCGGGGTGAGCAATGCTTGACAGGGCCAAGGGAGGGAAGCAGGCCCCTTGGAGGGGGGGTGCGGGAGTGGGAAGAGGAGTTGAGTTGTCCATGCCTCCATCTCCCGCAGGAAAGAGCCGCTGCCCTGTAGGAGCCCCCTGCCGCCCCTTCCCCCATTACTTCCCAGCCCCAGCTGACCTCTGCGAGAAGATTTGGAGCGACTCCTACAAGGCGAGCCCAGAGCACCGGGGCAGTGGGCGGTGTGTCCAGAAGTGGTTTGATCCTACTCGGGGCAATCCCAATGTGGCTGTGGCCCGTCTCTTCGCTAACCCTGCCCCCTCCTGGGAACTGCCCTACACGCTCATGGTCTTCTCTCTGTTCCTGTCCTTCCATCCCTAAGGAGTCCCTCCATCTTCCACCAGCTGTGGGGCAGGCCAGGCCCTGGCCACTTCCTTCCTTGAGCCTTTCCTTAAAAGGAACAGACTGACTGGGGGATTGGGGTGGGACATTGAGGCTGCAATAGCTGGTGCCTGGACCTTGCACATTCAGTCCCAGGCCCTCTCCAGTGCTCTGCTCTGCCTTAACCGTGACTGGAAGGCAGGTGGGGACTGGGAGAGCCAAGGTGGTAAACCCCCTCTGCCTTTAAAAATGTGGGGCTGTAGACTTGGGACCCCAGGCCCTTCTTGCTCAGTGTCTATCAGCTCCCGGGGCAGAGCTGATGATGGCAGATGTGACTGCCTCCTACAATGGTGCCTCCAATAAAATGGCAGTTGCTCTTTCCTCTCTGTCTAATCCACTGTGTCCTACCCACGTGCAGGAAGCCACCCTGCCCAAAGAAGGAGCCACTTAGGTTGTTTCACCCACTAATTGTTTAACTTCTTAATATGGGCCAAGGCCCTCTCCTTCTATCCTTGTAACACCCCTCTAATGGGAGTACTCTCAGCGTCTCCTTTTGTTCAAATAAATGATACAGTCACAAAGACCTGAGGCCAGGATGAGGAATGGGTCCACCCAGACCATCAGCTCTGCTTTAGATACAAAGATTGGAGCAGTTGCCTAGATTGCTTTCCACTGGTTTGGAATTTTGAAAACATGAGTTCTAATCCAGCTGTACCACTTTCTATATTACTTTGGCAGGTTCTTTGATCTTCATTTAAGACTGTTGGTTTCCTTCTGTGCTGAAGGAAATGGGGTATTTAGACCAGATGGTTTAACTTAGGGAAGAAGGCAGGAAGGAAGGCCCATGCCATTGTTTGCTAGGATATAGTCTGTGCTTCTCAAGCAGAGCCCTATTCTCGGGGGTGAAAAAGAGTTTCGGCTGAGCTACAGCAGCGACACTGAGGTGCCATCCCTGCCCTCTGCAAGCACGCTGGCCAGCCACCCTATCCACTCAGAAGCTTCTGTATCCAAAGCCCCACAGCTTTCCAGCACAAGGTGGTGCCCTTCTCACTTTGACAAGGAGTTCTAACATTGCTGCCCTTGAGTTGGCTGGTTTTTCTGACAATTACTCATTCTCTCCAGACACTAGTAAGCCCTGCTCATCAAACTCGGCCTCCATTCCTCCCACACTTACCCTGAGCATTCTTCTTTGCTGAGCAAATCCTCTGACAGGCACAGGTAATAAAACCAAAGCAAGTTCTTCCAGATGAGGAGCTCACAGGCTAGAGAAGGAGTTGGATGGCAGGGCAAGGATAAAGTGCTTCTCTAGCAGCCTACAAGAATAGGGGTCTGCCTTGGGGGGACTGGGGAGAAAGGAAGAGATATTCAAGTTCCCTGTTTGGAGAATTCCTGATATTCTCACAAACAGTAGGGCCAACCAAATCAATAGGTCAAGCCCTCGATCCTGGGGTTTGCCTCTATGAAACTTACTCTTGCAAAGATTAGGCTAAGCCTACTTAAAATTAGGCCTAAGAGTCACCCCCAGAGACCCTCTTTTGTTGCTTGGGTATAGCTCTCTCAGCCTACTCAGCCAGGTGAACTCATTGCCCTTCCCCCTACATGGACATGACTCCCAGGGATGTAAATCTCTCTGGTAACATGGGACAGGACTCCTGGGATGAGCGGGGGACCTGGCATCATGGGATTGAGAAAGTCTTCTTGACCAAAAGAGAGAAGAGAGAAATGAGACAAAATAAAGCTTCATTGGCTGAGAGATTTCAGAGTTGAGAGGTTATCCAGGAGGTTATTCTTATGCATTATATAGATATCCCCTTTTTAATTTATGATATATAGGAGTGAGTGGAGGGAAGTACCTAAACTGTTGAGCTGTGCTCCAGTAGCCTTGATTCTTAAGGGACAATTGTATAATAATATAGCTTTTACAGTGTGACTATGGGATTGTGAAAACCTTATGTCTGATGCTCCTTTTATCCAGGGTATGGACAGAAAAAAAAAGTTTAAAAATATGGATTAAAAAATAATGGGGGACAAAGGGTAAAAATAAATTGGGTAGATGGAAATATTAATGGTCAATGAGAGGGAGTGGTAAGGATATAGTATCTGAGCTTTTTTCTTTTTCTTTTTCTGGAGTGATGTAAATGTTCTAAAAAAAATGAACAATTGTGATGAATACACAACTATGTACTGATATTGTGAGCCATTGATTGTACACCATGTATGGGCTGTATGTGTGTGAAGATTTGTTTATAAATGTGTGTGTGTATATATATATATATATATATAAAATCAAAGGGAGAAAAAAAGAATGGGGCCTAGAGTGGGGTTTTGAAGAGGTGTGGCAGAGAGATTGAGGTTGAAAAAGCTGTGGGAACAGGAAGGAAACAACAGACAAAATGTGGCCAAATTCCCAAGGCATGAAGCACTAGAATCTGAAACTTTAAATGCTCTGAAACTAATCAATCAATTGCAACTTCAAAAGTACACATAGGTGGGGTGGTGTGATGGTGGCTCAGCAGCAGAGTTCTCGTCTGCCATGCCAGAGACCCGGGTTCGATTCCTGGTGCCTACCCATGCAGAAAAAAAAAAAAGAGTACATATAAAGTCTCTTAAGAGTTAGGTATATAATAAAGTGGCTTAGGATGTGTGATTGGTTAAAAAGGCTGAAAATTTAATGATTTTTAAAAATTTTTAGGTATGAATATAAAAATAACCCAAATACGGTTAAAATTGGGTTAAAGTGGACAAAACAAGACTACCTCTGGGTGCCCTGATGGCTGTCACTACTTATCGACCACTTACTGTATCCCAAGACACCCAGCTAATTGCATCACAATTGCATTAACTTAGCTCATTCGATTCTCACAACAGCCTTGAGAAACACATACTTATGTTATTCCCATTTTTTAAATTAGAAAATATGTGTAAGCAGATGTGAAGCCAGATAGATTTATTTCCAAAGCCCCAGCTTGTGAGTCCTACAGGGAACAACCTCAGAAGTAACTGAGTCAGCTGTAACAGGTGTGAGGAGTGCAGGGTGAGGGGGCTGGTTCCAGGGCAGGTCACAGCTGGGTACAATATTCTGAGCTCGATCTCCATTTGTGCTTGGGAGGGGCAATGGATTTTGAGGAGTGGAGAGGAATTGTCAGATTTGCACACCATTCCAAAGATTTCAAATCAAAGCAACACAGCCCCAGCCACGCCTGTCCCCTAGAGCCTCGGCCCTGAAACACCCACTTCTTACCCTTCTAGATTTAATCGAAGACAAAGTTACAAAAGGTGGCTTATCTTTTGTACCACAATTAAGATTTTTTACTCTATGTTCTGTTAGCATTTCTCAATTTAATCTTCCAATCTAATTTTGGCAATCCACTTTTAATTTCCAGGAGACTTTTTTTTTATTCCTTTCTTGTTTTTCGCAACATGTTGATTTTGCTTTTATGAATGTCATATCTTCTCAAATCTTACTGAAAATACTCATTAGAGTTTTTTAAAAGCTTATTTCCAGACTCTGAATGACCTGTTTTTTCCAAGGTCAGTTATTCTGCTCTGTGTATCTTATCTCTAGCATGCTACTAGTTTTCTGTCTGTTGATTTTGGCTGACTGTCCATATTTAAGAAGGAGGGACCAGGTTAATTTTCTTATCTAGCTAGCATGGCTGCTTTCTCCTGAATAGCAAGGCAGATGGGGAGTTCTGAGTATGTGAGAAGGGATTCTTGACCGGAAGACTTTGCTTCAGAGCGAGTTGGCAGGAATTATATCTGGGTGCAGGATCCCCAAAAGCTAGAATAAGGATGCTTTTCTCTGGGCTGCCAGCACCCTTATGTGCAAAGCCAGCAGGTAAAAACAAACAGCTTTAGCACTGTCCAGAATTTACTTTGATTTTTTTTTTTTTTTAGAGACGACCCACTTTAAGGGTTAAAGTTGGGTTCCTGGGCTCTGGGTTTGGGTGGAGGGCATGGGGATGGGGGATGGCATGTATAGGCTTTCTCTCTGCCCCCCCATACCTGCCAACTCTTGAGCCAGGGCCTCCTCGAGTTCCCTTCTGGTAGATTAGCTCCTTCCACCACAGCAGCCTCCCCAACTTCCTCTGGCAATCCTGCTCCCTCTAATGATCTGTTCATCTTCTGAGTATTTGTTGAAATCTCTGGTTCACCAATGGATTCTTTCACACTCTCTTGGTAAAGAAACACAAAAGGAGATAAACCATCATGTTAGTGGGATTCCTAGGACAGAAGAAAGACAAATAGGTACGCTCATCTCATATGAGGAACCCGGAGCTACAGATTTTTAAAAAAAGATCTTATTGCTATGTAAAGAGTAGATTGAAAGAGATCCAAACTGAAGAAAAGCCTCAGGATGCCAAGGGCAAGGGGTAGGAAGAGTTTGCCAAGGGAAATTTAGGAATAAATATTAAAACCCAAATAGGGTTAAAATTGGGTCAAAGTGCTAAAGCAAAAAATGTTTATTTGCTACAAAATTTATATTTTGACTAGAGCATTTCCTAATATAACTCATGTAGATAGTTTGATTGAATGTCATAAGTACTTGGAATCTCAGGTAGGACATGAGATTTTGTAGGTTTGTCCAGAGTGATGCCCCGATGAATCCCAGAGTGATTTGATCAGTGACCAGAAAAGTATTTGCAAGCCCCCTTCAGGGAATGGTGAGAGTGGGGAGAAATTCAACTTCCCCAAGTGGAATTCTTGATATTCTCACAAGCAGTGTGGACAACCAAAGGTATAGGCTGAGCCCCCAGTCCTGGGGTTTGTTCATATGAAACTTAACCCCACAAAGGATAGGTCAAGTCTACTTAAAATTTAGGCCTAAGAGTCACCCCCAAGAGAGCCTCTTTTGTTGCTCAGATGTGGCCTCTCCCTCCAGCCAACATGCCGAGCAGTCTCACCACCCTCCCCCTCTCTGCATGGGACATGACTCCCAGGGGTGTGGACCTTCCTGGCAATGTGGGACAGAAATCCTGGAATGAGCTGAGACTCAGCATCAAGGGACTGAGAAAAAACCTAGAATGAGCTGAGAATTAACATCAAGGGATTGAGAGAAACTTCTCAACCAAAGGGGGAAGAGTGAAATGAGACTAAGTGTCAATGGCTGAGAGATTCCAAACAGAGTTGAGAGGTTATCCTGGAGGTTATTCTTATGCATTAAGTAGATATCACCTTGTTGTTCAAGATGTAGTGGAGAGGCTGGAGGGAACTACCTGAAAATGTAGAGCTGTGTTCCAGTAGCCATGTTTCTTGATGATTGAACAATGATATAGCTTTCACAATGAGACTCTGTGAATGTGAAAACCTTGTGTCTGATGCTCCTTTTGGCTACTATATCAACAGAAGAGTAGAACATATGGAATAAAAATAAATAATAGGGGGAACAAATGTTAAAATAAATTTAGTTTGAAATGCTAGTGGTAAATGAAAGCGAGGGGTAAGGGGTATGGTATGTATAATCTTTTTTTTCTCTGTTATTGTTTTTTCTTTTTCTATTGTCTTTTTATTTCTTTTTCTAAATTGATGCAAATGTTCTAAGAAATGATGAATATGCAACTATGTGATGATATTAAGAATTACTGATTGTATATGTAGAATGGAATGATATCTTAATGTTTTGTTTGTTAATTTTTTTTAATTAATAAAAAAAGTTAAAAAAAAAAATTGGATCAAAGTGGACCAAACAAGACTAATTCTGGGACCCTTGATAACCATCACTATTTTTTGACTACTTACTGTGCAGGAGATAGTAACCTAGTCATAACTTCCCAGGAGGCATGGAGTAGGCTATATGAGAAGCCATGGACCAGAAAGGGGAAGAGTCAGGAACTATTAGGAAGATAAAACCAATAGAAATCAGGACCATATTTTTGTATAAAGTGCCACAAATAGGTAGAATAAGAACATTCTAGAGGAGAGAGAACGATCAAAATGCACCAAGGTTTCAAGCTAGGTAACTTGACTCTTGTCCCCTCGCCTAGGCTGTATCAGGGCTCGGGTGGGAGGGAGATGGGGGCAGGGCACTCCTTCAACTAGATGGGGCCCAAGCACTTTTCCACTGATGGGAACATCAAACCCTATTCAAGTCCTTTATCAGAGGATGATGGGAAATTCTGGGAAGCAGATGAAAAACAAAAACTACATGGTCCTTTTTTGAGTGCTGCTGCCTTGCTTTAAGATCCCTTCCTGAACAACTTGAGTGCAGAAGTTGATGCCGTGTAACATTCCTGCACTGGTATCTGGTTCCCAGACCATCTCTGCTGCCTACAAAAGGAAGGCTAAGCACTCCTCCCATTCCTCTAGCACCAGGTTCCCTCCTTCACTCACCCCACTCTACCAGAATGCTTCTTCAAGTGCTTTCCAATGTTGTCTTGCTTTTTCTATGCAGATCCCCAAATTTGGAGATGATTCTGGTGTCCCAGGCTGGTTTTTTTCACATTGGATCCATTTCCCCAGCTCTAGCCCTTGAGAGAGCTTGAGAGTCCCATCCCTTCTCACATCCCAAGGGGGAATGATCTTGTCAACAGCTCTGGCCACATGTTTTTCTCTTCCTCCCTTCTGTTGTGCTCACATCTATCCTCTCCCATAGATTTACTCTCCCACAGAAAAAACTACTTTTAGGAGAGCTTTTGCCACAAATGAGCCAAATAGGAAAATCTGGGAGAGGAGAGAGAGGACATCCCAGGAGGAAATGCTGATGATGGGCTTTAAGATGCTGGCAGGATATCAGCACACAGATCTCCATCAGACAATGTACCCACAGTGCAGAAGACAGGCTGGGGTAGAGAGGAGAAATGGAATCACTTTCCTGGGTGTGTTGTTTGGACCTGCAGAAGCAGATGCGTTCTCCTAGAAAAATGTTGAGAGAAAACAAAAAGCTTGTGAAGAGCCTCTCAGACTTACCTACAGTAGAAGGTGAGAGAAGATATGGAATTAGGGAAGAGATGTGGGATCAGAAGCTAGGGTAGAAGAAGAACAAAGAAAGGGGGAAAATGTCAAATTCTGAGTTGCCATCCATATATTAATTAATAAATAATTACTGAATTCATACTCTGTTCTATACACTGTGCTAAGTCCTGGGGATATAATTGAGAGTGAGGCAAACATGAGTCCTGTCCTCATGGAGCTTGTTTATAATATGACATACAGTACAAATATAACTAAACAGAAAAACAATTAAAAGACCTGCTAATTGAAAAGACTATTAGGAAGGTAACCCATAAGAAAAGGGGTCAAGAGAATAGCTAATTTATACGAGATAGAGATAAATTAAAGGAGCAGGTAGTTTGAGAGAATATTTTTAGGATTGGAGAGCATGTTTATAGGATAAATGGAAAGTACTAATAGAGATGAAATCAAAAGAGGTGGGCAGAGGAGCTGAGGGGATGAGTTAAGGCGGGGGTGGTGATCAGGGTGTGAACCAACATCGGCCTTGGCAAGAAGGTCGGATTCTTCTTCCTTTGAGACAGGACAAGAGAATAGAAAATGTTAAAAAATGATTTCAGAATTAAAATGCTTAAAATATAAACCCATGACTTGATTAACATTAGGTCTTTGCCACATGCTGGGAGTTTGGAAGCCCAAACTCTGGGCCAGTGGGAGCATTCTGGCCACAGCGCAGAGACTGGGCAGCTGTTCCACAGCTTCAGCTTT
Source organism: Tamandua tetradactyla (assembly GCF_023851605.1). Classification (NCBI taxonomy): domain Eukaryota; kingdom Metazoa; phylum Chordata; class Mammalia; order Pilosa; family Myrmecophagidae; genus Tamandua; species Tamandua tetradactyla. The sequence goes on along the minus strand of NC_135334.1, from coordinate 48,663,082 downwards.
CCAAATTCACAGCCCACACAGCCTATCTACCCTCAGCTATATGATAAGTGTAAACCTTCCCAAGCGTCCAAGGCTACCCAAGGGTGAGATTCAAAAACAGTGAGACAGGACTATTTTCAGGATCAGGACACTTAATGAACACGGAAGATAAGAATCGGTGCTAGCAGTGATAAAGCAAAAAAATTTGTATTCATCTCAGCCTTTTTCTGGTCTCTGTATCAGTCTACACATGTGGGGCTGTGGCTCCTGATCCCAGAACAGCTGCTGACTGTATTAGGCTTTCTGACTCCTGCCTCACAAAGGACCCAGTACTTTCCAGGCTGGCCTTCCTTACTTCAATGCAAACATGAGCTTTGGAAGGAAGGAGCTATTTTCCCTGAAGGGGATTGTGTTCTCTTACCAGAGAGCTCCAGAAGCCAAATATTAAAAAAGAACAGAGAGGCAACCAGAGGGACCCAGTGCTCACACACAGCCATTTTAGAATTTGTGCGCTGTGGACACACACAGGTCACATGTGAGTTGTCTGCACCAAACATCAAAATAGCCACAGCAAGACATTAAATAATGTTATTTTTTTCATTAGGTTAGAGTTATAACCAATCAGTTCTTTCTTTTGCATATGACAGCATTTTATTCTTTTTTCTCCCTATATTTTAAATATTTTTATTGAGAAATCTCTACACATACACACATACACACACACACACACACACACAGTCCAACCATATCACACAATCAATGGCTCACAATATCATCACATAGTTGTGTATTCACCACCATGATCATTTTTAGAACATTTGCATCACCTGAAAAAGAAATAATAAAGCACTCATACATCCCATAGCCCTCACCCCTCCCCTCACTGATGACCAGTATTTCAATCTACCCAATTTTTACCCTTTATTTCCCCCTTTTGCTTATGTTTTATCCATTTTTTTTTACTCATCTATCTATACCCTGGATAAAAGGAGCATCAGACCCAAGGTTTTCACAATCACACAGTGACATTGTAAAACGTACATCTTTATACAATCCTCTTCAAGAATCAGGGCTACCGGAACACAGCTCAACAGTTTCAGGTACTTCCCTCCAGCCACTCCAATGCACCATAAACTAGAAAAGAATATCTATATAATGCACAAGAATAACCTCCAGGATAACCTCTCAACTCTAGTCAAGTTCTTAATGCATTTTCTAGCCTTGGTCCCTCCGGAAAAGCTCAGAGATGGGGTAAAATTTTTGTCTTTCACATAAATTAATAACTAAAAAAAAACTTAATTAGTATTATTGAAATTTAGGTGAATATTTTCATAATTTTGGTGAGAAGTTTTCTAAGCAAGATGCCAAAGCCAGTAGTTAAAAGTAAAAGATTTTTTAAAAAGAAAGGAAGGAGGGGAAAAGGGATATTTTAAAAAGACTACAAATAAATTGAAAAGACATGAAAAATAAGGGAAAATATTTCCAATATATACATCCAGATATTAATATTCACCATAGAACAAAAGTTCTTAAAGTCAACATGAAAAAGATGACCACCCCAATTGAAATATGAGCAAAGGATTTGGATAGGCAAATAACATTTAGAATAAAATGGCAATAAAGGACAGTGGTCCCTGAGAAGAGGAAATAAAGTGAGTCAGTCCTGTGATTTCACCAACTTAATACCTTGAGAAAGTTTCTAGGGTGCAGCTCAGGATGCAGGAGGTGCACGTAGACTCCCTGAGTTCAGGAGATGAAGCTGAGAGTCTGGGAAGTCCACGGGAGCTGGAGATCACAGGACAGAGCCCCTGAGAGGAGAGGGCGTCACAGGGAGAGAACTCCTCACTTCTGTAGATGATCCCTTGCAAGGATTCAGCAGCGTGCTGACCAGCACAGGCATGAGAGGGAACTAGCCAAGGCCACAGAAAGAAGCACCCAAAAGGATGAAAAGAATCAGACTCCTGACCTGATTATTCCCACACAGGGCTGGGAATAATGCCTACTCTATAAGAAGAATGTAGAGACACATAACTTACAGGTCATTGGGTACAGTACTTGGACAAGTTTTCCTCAGTAGTGAGTCAAAATTAGCCCCAGATTGCCTAGATTATAAACTCTCATGGCAGTCACATGTAGTCTGGAGTGGTAATTGTTATTTCTGAATTTTGAAGGGCTGTTTTATGTATTTATAACCTGGCATTTAAAGATAAGGATGAAGACGATTGGTTGGGATTAATTCAGAATACAGGGGTAAGGGAGACATTGTCTGTATTTTAGAATGTCACCTATTCTTTGAGACCAAAGGAATAAAGTTTTATTATGTCCAGAACCTAAATTTTCTGTACCACATAATCTAACTCAACTTACGTGGAAGATCATTTAAACAATCCAAACACAGTGTTCTAGTTTGCTAGCTGCGGGAATGCAATATACCAGAAATGGAATGGCTTTTAAAAAGAGGAATTTAATGAGTTGCTAGTTTACAGTTCTAAGGCCGAGAAAATGTCCCAATTAAAGCAAGTCTATAGAAATGTCCAATCAAAGGCATCCAGGGAAAGATACCTTGGTTCAAGAAGGCCAGTGAAGTTCAGGGTCTCTCTCATCCAAGAGGGCACATGGTGGACACAGTCATGGTTTCTCCCTTGGCTGGAAGGGCACATGGTGAGCACAGCGTCATCTGCTAGCTTTCTCTCCTGGCTTCCTGTTTCATGAAGCTCCCTGGGAGGCTTTTTCCTTCTTTCTCTCCAAAGCGCTGGCTGATGGACTCTCTGCTTCATGGTGCTGCAGCATTCTCTGGTCTATATATCCCAGTTAAAAGATGAAGATTGTCAGCTTGGATGAAAAAAAAAAGACTCACCTGTATGCTGGCTACAACAAATGCACTTTAAATATAAACATACAAATAGGTTAAAAGTAAAAAAAGAATAGAAAGAGATATACAATGTTAATAATAGTCAAAAGAAAGCTGAAGTGATGTATTAATAACAAAGTAGATTTCAGAGCAAAAATTATTACCAGAGACAAAGAAGATAATCTCATAATGATAAAAAAGTCAGTTCATCAGGCGTACATAACAATCCTAAACCATATTATATGCCAAATAACAAAGCTACATAGTACAATGAAGCAAAATCGACAGATGTGCAAAATAGACAAATCAATAATTATAGAGCTGTCAATTTCCCATCTCAATAATTGATACAACATGTAAATAAAGAATGAGCAAAGCTATAGAAGGCTTGAACAGTACATCAAGTTGACCTATTTGACATTTCTAGAGCACTCCACCCAACAACAGCAAAATACAGCCTCTTTTCAAGGAAATATGGAATATGTACCAATGAAGACCACATTCTGGGTAACAAAACAAGTCTCAATACATTTAAAAGGATTCAGGTCATACCAGGCTTATTCTCTGACCACAATAGAATTAAATTAGACAGCAATACAAAAAGATCTTGGAAAAGTTGTTAAAGATTTGAAACTAAATAATGCACTTTTAAATAATGGGTCAAAGAATAAATCAGAAGGGAAATTAGACATTATTTTGAACTCAATGAAAATTAAAAGACAGCATATCAAAAATTCTTGGGATGCTGCTAAAGTAGTACTTCGGAGGAAATGCATAACAGTATATACATATTATTAGAAAAGAAGAAAAGTCTAAAATCGTTAACTTCAAATTCCACCTTAAGAACCTTGGGGTTGGGGGCAAATTAAGCCAAAGTAATTTGAAGAAAGGAAATATTAGATATCAGAGTAGAGATCAATGAAATAGAAAACAGAAACAATTGAGAAAATTGATTTAATTAAAAGCTCTTCTTTCAGATGATCAATAAAATTGATAATTCTCTAGCCAGAAAGAACAAGGAAAAAAAGAAAGATGATAGAAATTTCAATATCAGAAATGAGAGAGGTGACGTCACTCCAAATCCCACAGATAGCAAATGGATAATAAAGGACTATTATGAACAATCTATGTCAATAAATTCAACAATTTAGATGAAATTGACAGATTCTTTGAAAGGCACTATCTACCAAAGCTGACTCAAGTAGAAGTAGATAACCTGAATAGCTCTCTATCTATTAAAGAAATTAAACTGTAGTTAAAAACATTCCCTCAAAGAAAATTTCGGGTCCAGGTAGCCTCACCATCACTGGTGTAATTTTTATAACAAAAAATTAAGGTAGAAATAATACCAATTTGACACAAACTCTTCCAGAAACTTGAGAGTAAGGAGTACTTCTAAACATATTTATTTTAATTTCACAATATATCATGTACACTTTCAATTTCATCAACATATTTCACTGACACAACATTCAACAAAATTGCTCTCCTGGAGAATGTTGCTTTGAAAGAATAAACACAAGAAGAGTTGATTATGTTGAAGGAGAAAGAATTGGGGATAGATCCTGGGCATGTATAGAAGAAGAGAAGATTTACCTACAAGGGAAGGCCACTCTTTCTCTCAGCTGCTGTCAACAGCCCAGTGGCAAGAAATATTTTCTTTGTTTCATCGAGGTTGTATTTATATTTTTAGAGTACTACTAGAGAAAAGGTTGTAACCAATAGTAATTTTTCATTCTACATCATAGCTTGGATCCTATACCCAGAGTCTGCCCCCATTTATGGAAGGGTTCCCACGTGCTATGTTCTGTGCTGGAAATTTCCACATGTAACATCCTTCTCAGCCTTGTCAGCCTTCCAACCACTCTGTTTTAGGGAACAGCATCAAGTACAGTGCACCTTTGCTTGTGCCCCAAGCTTCTTTCACCAGCCAGGAGAGACCAGGAGATAAGGCAAGGAAGGATAAATAAATCAGAACATGATTCAGGTCAGATTCACTCATTCTTTTCCTTTCCAAAGATTATGCCTCTATTCACTCACCAGGAAGGGAGAACACAGGCAGAGAACTACTGCCCAGCTGGGCTGTTATTGTCAGGGCATGTCCTCCTCATTGCTTGTGGACTGGAATGAAGCTGCTTTCCTGGCCTAGTGGAGGATCACCAGGGATCATGCATTCCCGCTTTCTCACCTTTCATTCATCAGATTCTGACAAACGTTTAAGCAGACTTTTACTGCCAAAGCCACATGGAGTTGGAGAGGTGTGATGTAAACATCAACTGTCTTACTCCTGATCTAGCTTTTTTTCTTGGAAGTAGAATAAAGTCTTATTGCCTGAGCCTTCAAAAGGTATGCCATTTCCCAACTCTTCCTTCTTTATTCTTCTCATACTATTTAAAACCTCAAATGTCCCTGCCTGATTCTGCCTTCAGAATAATCTAGCCCTATTCCTAACTCGAGCATTAAAAATAAGCATAGCTTCAGACATTTGAATGTCAGAGGCTTAATCTGACTCAGCAGAACTGTTGGGTGAATTCTGATCTTACCACCTTCTGGCTCACTAGGAAGTAAGAGGGTAGGAAGGAGGAGCTTCGGAATAATGGAATGCAGGGAGGATAGAAGAACAGTGAGAGAAGGATGTATCTGTATGTTTTTCCCCCAAAAGTATCTGAAATCAAACATAATTTACCATATAACTTACTTCTTCAGACTCTCCTCTCTCCAATATGCGTTACTAGAGAAGTTCAAATTTCTACTTTCTACATATATATATGTCAAAATATATATGTATGTATTTACCTATTTCTTAGAAAACAGTAACCCAGGTTATAGATAAAAATCACCTCCTTCTACCCTGGTAACAATCCAGAACTTTCCCTCACTCTCTGGCTGTGAAGGGCTCCAATTTAGTAACTTCACTCTGAAACTGTTTCTCTTCTGAACACTGGAGAGAGGGTGAAAGGGGAGTTTTAGTCCCTCGCCTGCCCCTTTTGAATCAATTAAAGGCTCCAGTTACTAAGCAATTAATCACAAGATAACCCACAGTAAATGCTAATATTCAGAATGCAGAAAAGGAGAAAAGATAACTAGCTATTAGCCACCCTGTTACTGCTCCTACTGTTTCTATGGGAACATTTTAGTGTAGCTTGGCCTCTAGTAAGACTGGTCTTCCACAGGGGCTCAGGAGAAGGGAGCAGAACCCTGTGAGTGGAAATAAACAAAGACCACCCAAATGAGAACAAACGAATCTACTTGTTCAGAGGTTGCTATATAGCAACAGAATGAGAAGCCATCACTTGCATTTGGCAGAGACTTAAAGTCAGACAGGGAGTGGGAAAGCTTTATAGTTGGAAAAAAAAAAAGACAGCATCAGGTAAACTTCAATGTGAATGTGTTGGCATGGGGAAGCTGAGAGTGGGCTAATGAGACATTGAGCATCTTATGTGAAAGATTTGGGAAAGTATTTGACTTTCTCTGGTTGGACCTGATTTGGACGAGGGTGCAAAAAATATGGAATCTGTCAGTCACTGACGAAGTTCTGACTATTCTGCGCTGACCACTACAGAGGTTGTGGGTCAAGTTCTATTGTTTCCTGTGGTCTACCATTGTTTTTATAGTCAGTCTCTCAGTCCCCACTTGTGGTCATTCTCTCAATGACCAGTTCAGGAAGGTTCGTGATCCAGATCTTCACCACTTGTGATTGCTCAGTTGTCTCTATTGCCAACTGAATCATGAAATCTTCTTGATATTTTTGTAGTTGTTTTGTCTTATCATAGTGATTATGTGATGAAAGAAGAGAAGCATTTAACATCCTGGATATAATACAATGGACCAACATCATAACCACTACAACAAGAACAATCAATAATTCCTATAAGATGCATTGGATGTAAGATGCAATTGTCCAACCCTGTCCAACAAAACAAATACCATAAGCAACGAGGATCTAACTGATACAGTCAAGTCATTTTTTTCTTAAGGCAGTGCATAATTGGTCCTACCTTGTCTGTTTCATTGATCCAAGTGCAGTAAGAATTAGCAGTGGCACAAACACTACCATGACTAGCCAATAAGAAATCTAGAGCAGTGCAACTGTCCATCAGTACTTATGCCAAAGAGTTAAGACTGATATACATTATGTCTAGGGCAGAGGTGGTATTGTTAATAGTTATAAGTCTAATTAGTGAAAAGTTCTTGCAGTCTTTTCTATTTGTATGATTCCTACCATTTGGAACGTGGCTTTAATTTTTCTGTATAAGCAATGAGTAAGTAATTTCCCCAGCTGGAGTGCCTAAATAATCAAGGGTGGCCTCATTTTGAAATTCACATCTGAATTAGAGTTTCCAGCTTTGGTAATTTTTAGGATTAGGCTCTCTGAGTACAGACAGGTCAAAAAATACTATTCCTAAAGTACAGGCAGTGATAGTCTAAGGCAAACAGGACCAGCTGTTCTAGCTACAGAAGAAATTGTATCTGTTAGGAGCACACAGAGATATAAGAAAAAAGAAGTTGTTCATGACAAAAGGTCAAAACCAAGGTGTAACATTAGTTGGGTTATTTATTTATTTAAGTTTCTATTAGTCTCTTCCAGGTCACAATAGTATGTACTGTAAAGTCACTGCAAACATTGAATTAGCAAGTACTGAACCATCATTTCTGCAAAATACAGTGTTAGTTTCTTGCAAGCCCTGGTCACAACATTTTCATCAACCAATCTATATATAATCTAGTTTTATGTGTGTTTCTGTTTAAAAACAACTTAATATGTATTATGAATTAATTAACATTGAACTCAAGGCCAACAGCACTGTTATTCATGCCTGAACAAACTTATCTAACACGCATATTTCTCCATAAGGCACATCATACCCTTCTCGCACACCCTTCTCTCATGTAGGAAGATGAGCTAACACTTCAGCATTATACTTGAGGGAAATTTTTGTAAATGTTTTTTAATTATGTAATATGACATATATACAAAGCAAAGAAAGAAAAAACAGTAATTTTCGAAGCACACTTCAACAAGTAGTTACTGAACAGATCCCAGAATTTGTCATGGGCTACCATTCCATCATTGCAGATTTTCCTTCTAGCTGCTCCAAAACACTGGAGTCTAGAAATAATATTAACATAGTGATTCAGCAGCCATACTAGTTTGTTAAATCCCATTTTCTCTGTTATACCTCCTCCTTCTCCCAATCTATAGGTATCTTTGGGCAATGCCTATTCTGACTTTTTCATGTTGAGAACAGGTGTCCACACTAAGGGATAGGGGGATATGATTAATTGATAATATGGAAAAGCTAATCCCTCTGAGTTTCAGGATTTAGTTGACCTAAGAACCCTCCAGGAATTATATGTTCCAAGAAGGCAAACCTAGTGCTAATCCCTCTGAGTTTCAGGATTTAGTTGACCCAAGAACCCTCCAGGAATTATATGTTCCAAGAAGGCAAACCTAGTGCATGGAACCTTTATAGAGTCTCAGTTCGAGTTCTAGGTGTTCTTAAGAGTTGACATGAGTGATGTTGGTTGGGGTTTAGCAAACCATGGCAATTAGCAATATCTAACTGAAGCTTGCATAACAGCAGCCTTCAGAATAGCCTCTTGACTGCATTTGATCTCTCTAGCCATTGATGCCTTATTTAATTACACTTCTTTTCCCACTTCCTTGCCAATCCTATAGTGCCAGGATAAGACCCTCCCCAGGATTCACACCCCACTTTGGGGTGTGACTTTCACCCATGGAGACTTTCACCCATGAATGGCTTATATCTTGCATAGCTGGGTATATATATAGAGAGAGGCCACATGTGAGCAACAATAGAGGATTCCTGGAAGCAACAATTAGGCCTCATTACAGGCAGTCTTAGCTTCTCCCCTACATAAAGAAGGTTCATAAAGGCAAGCCTCAAAATCCAGGGCTTGGCCTATTTTCTTGGGAGAGCCCAATGGTTGAGAGGGTACCAGGGTTTTCCCACATGGGAGAGTTTAATAGTTTTCTTTCTCTCTCTCTCTCTCTCTCTCTCTCTCTCTCTCTCTCGCTCTCTCTCTCTCTATATATATATATATGTATTATTTATAAATACATACATATATATAAAATATGTATTATTTATAAATACATACATATATATATATGTATATATATATATTTCCCCCTTCAGAGCCTCAAGAGAATCTACTAATACTTTTAAATTATCAGTGCACCATTGTCTGAGATGATTCCTGGTATTACATTAAGCTGTACAGAATTACAAGGCCTCATGCCCATTTTGGACTCCAGGAGTTTGGGTTCTTTAAATGAGCTATCTAGAGAGGTTGATTTAGATTATGTGATACAGAAAATTTAGACTCTAGACATAATAAACCTCTCTGCCTTTGGTCTACACAGTAGCTGAAGGTCTAGAGTACATAAGCTATCATCTTTTACCCTGTATTCCAATTTACCTTAGACCCAGCCAGGCTGGCTTCATTTTAAACTCTAATTGAGGCCTGGTCTCTTTTTTCGGTTACTCTAACTGCATATAGCTGTGCTAACTTTCAGGGCTGCAGCACTCCATTTCTGAATCTTAGGTGTCACAGAGCTACTCAGAGTTCCAGGGATGTACCAGCTGATACACACATAGCTCAGTGTCTCAGAAACTAGAAGTACATCCACAACTTGAAATGGGGCTGCTATAAAGGCCTACAATGTAGGCTCCAATTTTCTTAAAAGGACTTTCTGAGAGAGAACTTAGCATAAATTGTTATTTTATTTCTGGCTTATTTTGCACAACAAATTGTTCCCAAGGTTTATTTAGTTCATTGTGTGCCCCTTATCGTCTCTCCTTTTTGTAGCAGCACCAAATTCCATCAGATACATATATCACAGTTTGCCATTATACCTCTCAGTCACTGTATCTTTTGGCTCCCTCCATCTATTGGGCATCAGGGATAATGTCAAAAAAAAACATGTCTTACAGTGTCTTTGTTTGGTTGTACAATCACCAGCACTCTCAATTTTAGACAATTTCCATTGGTCCATAATGACAAAGAACTGGTTTGCTAGCTGCTGGAATGTGATATATCAGAACTGGAACAGCTTTTAAAAGGGAATTTAATAAATTACAAGTTTACAGTTCTTAGGAAGTTAAACTGTTCAAATTTAAGGCACCAACAAGAGGTTACCTTCACTCATGAAAAGCTGTTTTGTCAGGAACACCTCTGTCAGCTGGGAAGTCACGTGGCTGGTATCTGCTTGTCCCTTGCTCCTGGGCTCTGTTACTTTCAGTCTCTGTTCCTGCCAGGGTTCCTCACTTTGCATCTCCAGGGCTGGCTTTCATCTCTTGGCTTCCCTTGGCTCTCTCCAGGTTCTGGCTTGCTTAACATTTCATGACAATGTCTGCTGGGCTCTAAGCATCTCTAAACATCCATGTCCCTGTTCTCCAAGTATCGTTATCTGTGTCAGCTCTGCTCTGAAGTTTCTGTCTGCTCTGTCATTTCTAACTCTCTTGAAATTGTTTCCTCTTTTAAAGGATTCCAGTAAACTAATCAAGATCCACCTGGAATGGGTGGAGTCACAGCTCCACCTATTCAAAGGTCACACCCCTAATTGAATGAGCCACATCTCTGTGGAGATAATTCAATCAAATTTCCAACCTACAGTACTGCATAGAGATTAAAAGAAACAGCTGCTCCCACAAGATTGGAGGAAGATTAAAACATGGCTTTTCTGGCAAACACTGCTTCACCAAATATCAAATCAAAACTAGCCCTTATCGTCTCCCTAACAGCTTGGGAGAGGATTCCCAGGGATGAGTCCAGCCCGGGCACCATGGGAGCAACAATTCCATCCTGACCAAAAGGGGGAAAAGAAGTGTAACAATATAGTATCACTGATATAGAGAGTTCAGATAGAGTCCAGAGGCTACTCTGGAGGTCACTCTTATGCAAGGCTCAGTTAGTTGTTGCTACCTATCATAACTTGCCAACCCCCAAACAAAATCATTCCAGTCAATCTTAAAGAACACTTAGGGCAATATATAAAATTCTACTAAGGTTCCATGCACTAGGGTAACTTTCCAGAAACCTACAACCTTCAGATGGGTCCCTGAACCAGATAAGTCCTGAAACCTAGAGGACCCAGCCTCTCCACAACATTAGCTATTTACTTCTCCCTACTCCATATTACTGACAGCCCTTTCCAATATGAAAAAGTTAGAATGGTCATAGCCTAAATACACTTAAAGAGTGGGATGGAAAGGTCAAAGGTGATGGTGGAGTTTTACAGAGAAAGTGGGGTTTAGCAAAGGAATATGATTGCTGAATCAATTTCTTTTAGTCTCCAGTATCTTAGAACAACTAGAAATAAAAACCTAAAACTGTCGAATTGTAGCCCATACAAAACTCTGAAATCTGTTCCCTGGCTAATTATTGTGCTGTGCTTTGAAATTTTTTGCTTTTTTGTATATATGCTATTTTTCACAAAAAATAAAAAAAGGTCAATGTTGATGATAAAATATATATATATATATTTATTTATTTATTTATTCCTTCTAGCCTCCTGTATTCCAGAGCAGTTAGAAGGAAAAATCTGAGATTATGGTATGGTGGCCCATGACAAACTTTGGGATCTGTCCTGTAGCTACTTGTTGAAGAGCACTTTGAAAACTATTGCTTTTTTCTTTGTTTGTTTGTATATATGTTAAAAACAAACAAACAAATAAAAAACTAGCCCTAATCACCTGTCTTCCCTGCCCCCCCCCAATTAGTTGTCCCTATGGTACTGTTGATGTCTTCCTGTTAACTATTGGCCATAAGCACGCATTTTTAGTTTTTCCTCTATTCCCCTCTACTATTGACTCTTTGTCCACTATTGAACCATTGTAATAGTTCATGTGAGAACTTACTATAATCATAATCAGTGGGATACATGGCACTACACGTCCCCTTTCAATCATTTTGACCTTCATTATAGCAATGCTATTTATAAACCTGCTAAATTGGTTACCATCACTTCTATCCATTCCCATGCATTTAAGTTCAAGTGCTTGAGGGCAATATTAAATGGCAAAATCGCCAACAATTTTAAGTAGCCAACAAAAAAATGCAAAAATTTCAACAATGCAGCCCTATGTATAATATGAAAGAGGACACTTCATTTATAGTATGAGAGGTGAAACAAGAAGGCAGAGTATCGCCTTGTTCAACCTCAACTGGGAACTCATATGTTGAGGGACTCAAATTTTTGTGACTCTGCATATTTTCTACCAATGACTGTGAAAATTATGCAAGAGTTGATTTGGGGTATTACAGTAAGTTTTAGTGAGTTGGCAAGTTCACAAATAGAGAATCTGCAAATAATGAGCATCAACTGTACTTGGGTCATCATCCCATGAAGGCTCATGGCATGACTTGCTTCATCAGTGCAAGCAAACCAAGAAAAGCCAGAAAGAGTGTGTGGAAGACAAGTCCCAGTCTTTTACAACCTAATCTCAGAAGTGAGATCCCATCACTCTAGTCATACACAAGGCGAGGGTCATTGGGGCCATCTGGGAGGCTGCCTCCTCCAAATCTCCACTTCCAGCCTCCCTGCTTCTAGCATAAGGCTGCTTCCCCAAAGACCAACTGCCCTCATCCCACCTCCTTGTTCCAGTTCTTCACTCAGTTTGGACTTCCTCAGGAGGAGGAAAGAGGGAAAAGAAAGACAAGAAGAGAAAAAGGTTGTTGAGCAATTGTATTTGTTAGGATTGTCTTAAGTCCTTTATCTGTATTATATTACAAAGTTCCACTTTAGCTGGTTTCTGCACCCATCCTTACCCCCCAGACTCCGACATCCCACCCCTACCCTTAGGTGTCCAATAAACTTATGTTGCCGGTACATACTCAGGACCCACAGGAGAGCCCCTTAGGATATGGGGCCTGAGGAGTGCTCACCCAAATTACTTCCATGTCTCACTGTATTACTATTATGTATAAATTGTTTATAGACTGTGGGCTGAGTGATCTACATGCCTTTGCCAGTTCCTAGGCCTTCTGTCTTTTCTCTGTAAAAAGTGAGGGTGGAGAAGTTAAAAATGTGGTTTTTATGAAACTTAAGAGAGTTTAGTTGCTGTGGTGACCACAAAGGAAACAGGCAATGCAAAGTCTCAAGTCTACTCAGAGTGGAGAACATCCAAAAAGATTGTATGGACCAGGCCCGCTCATGATAGTATCTTTGGTAACATTCTACCATGTCACCCGTCCCCTGACCCCACCACTGAGAATAAGTCACTGCACACAGCCACCTACAATGACTGGGACAGGATTAAAGATTCATCCCATCACCTCAGGGAGCAGGTGGAGGAGAATGTACAGATAGTGTAACTGAGAAATTAGGATTTAAGGAATGATTTTGACTACTGAATCACTATATAGATAAAGTATATAATCAAGTTTCCAGTATATTGGAGTAGATAGAGGCTAATACTTGAAATCTTTAAAATATAATCCAGCTGCCTTGATCTCTGATAATGATTTTATAGCCCTTATCAGGTGCCCCATGATCATAAAAACCTTGTGACTAACCTTCATTTGTACCCATCTATTCAGATTTTCAACTTTAGAATCTTATAATCACTAAAGACAGCCCTAACGTTTTGGGTCAGCCCAGAACTAACCCAGTCCTTATCTTGATAACCAAGACTGGATCTAACCAAAATGGGCCTGCCTGACATGCGCAGTAGCTTAGACCTTAATCTATACTCTCCAAAACCTCATTCCGCTGTTTTCTTACATAAGTTCTATCTGCATGTAATCAACCTGTGCATGATCAATAATTATATCACCTCTAATTACATCATCTGGGGCTACTGTACTCATCCTAAACCTGCCCCATCTTTTTCTCTAATAAAACTATCAGAATTGCTGCAGTTTGGGGAGACAGATTTTGGGTTGATAGGCCATCTGCTCTCCTACTGTGCACCTGGTAATAAACTTTTTCTCTTTGAAACCCTGGTGTCTCAGGAATTGGTCATTTGAGTGCATTGGCCAAAAGAATTCACCACCTTTGTCCAGTAACAATATGATGGTGGGCATGAGATTTAGTATTATAATGAGGTATAGGTGACTTGTAGATTAAAGTCTAAGCTACAGCACACATCAGGCAGGTCCATTTTGGTTAGATCCAGTCTCAGTTAACAAGATAAGGGTTGAGTTAGTTCCGAGATGACCAAGACCCTTCATTAATAAACATTAGGGACTATCTTTAGTGATTATAAGACTCTAAAGTTGAAAAACTGGATAACTGGGTACAAATGAAGGTTAGTCACAAGGTTTTTACAATCGTTATCAGAGATAATGGGGCAGAAGATAAAGGCTATACAATCATCATCACAGTTATCAAGGCAGCAGGATTACAACTCAGAGATTTCAGGAGTTTCCCTCTGTTTACTCCAATATACTAGAAAGCAAAAAGGAATATTTATATGATTGAGTAATCAAAAATTATCCCTTAAATACTAATTTCTCGGTTACAATATTGTCTGCCATTTTCTTACATATGTCCTGTGACTAAGCATGTAATCAATCTGGTGTGTTCAATAATTAGATCACCTCTAATTATATCATCTGTGCTCATTATCCTAAACATTGCCCATCTTTTAATTCTACAAAATTATCAGAATTACTGCCATTCAGGGAGACAGATTTTGAGCCAATAGGCCACATGCTCTCCTACTATGCGCCTAGTAATAAACTGCTGTCTTTGAAACCTGGTGTTTCAAGAATTGATCATTTGAGTGCATCAAACAAAATAATTCACTGCTTTTGTCCAGTTACAAAAGTTCATAAACAAAACATTAAAACTCTCCTCCCTTGATACTGTTGGCAATAAACCTCCAAACCTCTGTGTGCCAGTTTGAAAAGATTTATGTATCCTAGAAAAGCCATGCTTTAATCCTACTGCCATTTTGTAAGGCAGCATTTCTCCTAATTCCTATTCAGTACTGTATGTTGGAAACTTTGATTAGATTATCTCCATGGAGATGTAACTCAAGTGTGGGTATAAAACTTGATTAGGTGGAGATGTGTCTCCACCCATTCTAAACTAATTCTTGATTAGTTTAATGGAATCTATAAAATAGGAGACTCTGAGAGAACAGAGAATGATGACAGAGCCACAAGAAAGCCACAGCACAGCCGAGCAGAGCCATGAGGCCGAGAGAACCAGAGTCCACTAGCCAGTGACCTTCGGAGATGAAAAAGGAGAACACTCCCAGGGATGCTTCATGAAGCAGGAAGCTGGGAGAGAAAGCTAGCAAACTGTCACCCTGTTTGCCACATGCCTTCTCATTTGAGAGAGAAACACTGAACTCATCGGCTTTTCTTGAGTGAAGGTAACCTCTTGATGGTGCCTTGGTTTGGACATTTTTATAGACTTGCTTTAATCTGGACATTTTCATGGCCTTAGAACTGTAAACTAGCAACTTATTAAATATGCCTTTTTAAAAGCCATTCTATTTCTGGTATATTGCATTTTGGCAGCTCAAACTAGAACAGATTTTGGTACTGGAGAGTGGGGTGCTCTGCCGGTTGCTAATACCAAACATATTGGAAAGGCTTTTTAAATGGACAAGGGGAAGATTTTGGAGGGGTTGTGAGGAGCTTGATAAAGAAGGCCTGGAATGCTTTGGTAGAAATGTGGACTCTAAAAATACTTCTGATAAAGCCTTAGAAAGAATGAGGCACATGTTATTACAGACTGGAAGGAAGTCGAGCCCTGTTTTAAAATGGCAGATAATCTGGCAAAATTGACTAGTGGCTTTGGCTGGAAGGCAGATTTTAAAAGCCATGAACTTTTTAGCAGATGAGATCTCCAAATTAAAGGTAGAAAGTGCAGTCTGGTTTCTCCTCATAGCTTTTGGTGAAATGCAACAGGAAAAAGATAAGATGAAAACTAAACTCTTGGGTACAAAGAAATCAGAAATTGATACTCCGGAAAATCTGGGCTTCCAGGAAGGGAGACCCCAGAGAATGGCACCCCATGGGAGGATTTGGCCAAATGTGGAATCAGTTAGCCATTTCAGAGAAAGTCAGGCTTGGACATGGAGTTATCCAGGAAGGATTTGTGGAATCTCCTTATGTCTATGGGCTTGATCCCAGGCTACTGCATAGAAAGCCACAAGTATGTTGTGGGATCTGTATAATAACCACTGCCAGTTGGAACTGAGAGGGGCAGAGAAGGGATATATTGGAGTAAAAAAACGTTTGAGGCAAAGCCATGGAGGCTGATGTCTGAAGTTAAGACTCCTCAAGCCAGGAGAGCAGACCCACCCAAGCCTGTGGAGAGGATGGGCCTCCCACCTCTGTTGCAGAGGAGCAGTGCCACCTCAGGCCTTGAAGAAGGTGAAACACATTTCTTGGGAACTGGGGAGAGCCCGGCTGCCACCACATGGAGGAGTTGAGCATGTGCCACAGAGATGGCGGCGAGCCCTGGTGCAGCCCCAATCTTTGGAGAGGGTGGAGCCGAGAAAAAAGTGGTCTCCCCAGTGTACCCTGAGGTTGCATGCAGAGAGAGGCAGGCCACTGCCTAGGCCCTTAGAAAGGGTGAGATTGCCGTTTTCTAAAGCCCCGTGGATAAATGAGTCTCAGACTTTGAAATCTAATGGAGTTTGCCCTGCAGGTTTTCAAGACTGCTCGGATCTGGTGACCCCTATGTTCTTTCCTCCCTATGGAAATGGGTATATGTATCCCATGACTGTTCCTCCTTTGTTGGCAGCAAATAACTTGTTCTGAGTTTTACAGGTCCAGAACCAGAGGAGAATTTTGCCTTAGGACAGACCATGCCTGAAACTAACTTTGATGAGACTTTGTACTGGTTTCAACCTGGTATTGTATTTTATTGTTACCAAAATTATTTAAGGATTTCTGATATTGTGATGGGATGAATGTATTTTGTACATGGGAAAAGCGTGTCTTTTTAGGATCCAGAGGGTATAATCTGCCAGTTTGAAAAGAATTATGTACCCTAGAAAAGCCATGTTTTAATCCTACTCCCATTTTGTAAGGCAACCATTTCTTCTAATGCATGGTGGAAACTTTAATTAGGTTATCAGCATGGAGATGTGACTCAATCAAGTGTGGGTATTAAGCTTGATTAGGTGGAGAAATATCTCCACCCATTCTACCTGGGTCTTGCTTACTTTACTAAAAACTATAAAAGAGGAGATTTTGAAAGAACAGAGAATGATGACAGATCCATGAGAAAGCCATAGTGCAGCTGAGCAGTTCCATGAGGCTGAGAGAACCACAGAGTCCACCAGCCAGTGACCTTTGAAGATGAAGGAGAACAACCCTGGGGGAGCTTCATGAAGCAGGAAGCTGAGAGAGAAAGCTAGTAAACTGCCACCCTGTGTGCCACATGCCTTTCCAGTTGAAAGAGAAACACTGAATTCATTGGCTTTTCTCGAGAAGGTAACATCTTGATAGTGCCTTGGTTTGGATATTTTTATAGACTTGCTTTAATTTGGACATTTTCATGGCCTTAGAACTGTAAACTAGCAACTTATTAAATTCGCCTTTTAAAAAGCCATTCTGTTTCTCGTATATTGCATTCTGGCAGCTAGCAAACTAAAACACCCTGTATTAGGAGGCCCTGACGAAAGTCTGTTCTCACATCCTTGTCTTAAACCCTTATGAGCCCTTGTACTCCCCAACTCCCTTTGTGAAGCATTAACTTGCCACCAACAGGAAGAATCTTCTCCTGTTGTTAAGTCCCAATAAAATTCCTGTCTAACTCCATGCCTGGCATGTGCATTGGTCTTTGGGCTGCCCCAACCCAAGCTCTCCAGGAGCTGGGTTGAACACCATAATAAGCCCAAGGGGCAAGCAGGGAATTCTGATATTTGCCTGCTTAAGGTGTAGTAGTGACCTTTCAAATGTAACCTTAAAACTGTAAGCAAGCTGTGAATGTGAACTCTTAGTCTCACAGAGGAACAATAAGTAAAGTCTGCACCCAGATAGGAATAAGCTTTCATCTATTGCCCCAGGCCTGGAGGGGCCATGCCCAGGTGTCACAGAGGATATAAATCCTAAAGGAAGTAGTAAATAACTGAGATAAGGAATTAATGAAGTTTTCCAGACCCCTAACCTGTTACCCAAGATGATTATCTTTCTTTGTCTTTATTTTTGTGTGTCTCATCTCTTTCCTTTCTTTGTCTTTAAAGGTGTATAAAAGCCAATTGAAAAATCACTACAGAGAATCAGATTTGGGGAGTTTCCCCTGCATAAATAAGACTTCCCTCCTCAGCCTACTTCTGTCTCACATTAGCCATGCTAAGCATAGAACCCAGATTTGGGGGTGGGGGTGGGAGGTGGGAGGTGTGTGGCCCCATAATGAACCCAGATTTGGGGGTGGGCCTCATCCACAGAGGATTTCTTATCTCCTTTCCACAGCTTTCTAAGACTCCTTGGCCTTCAAATAACTTCCATGCTTCTCCAACAACTCTAGATTTCCTGGCCTCCATCATAATATTTTAAGTTCAGTCTTATCAAGCAGGGGAAATAATTTCCTATTGGCAGGCCCATAACACACTACAGATAAGAGGAAATACAGACTGTGACAAGGAAAGTAATTACATAAACAAGAGTTGTTTGGCATTGGGGAAAATGTGACTCATTCACTCTGCAGAATCACTTGTTAGAACACTGGAGCATAAAGTAAAAGTATTTTAAATCCTTTTGTTTTGGGGAGCAGTACAAGCCTATTGTATTGGGAAATAGGCTTCTTTACAGATTAGCATTAGGCCTCCACAATATCAATAGAGATTAGAAATATTATTTCTCCATTCAATCCTCACCCCAATCCTAGGAGGTTGATATTATTTTCCACGTTTTGTGAATAAGGTTACCAAGCCTGGGAAGAGTCTCACAGCTGGTAAGTAACAGGGCTTCAGTACAGACCAGGTGTGACCTCAGAGAGGATGTAATTTACCTGTTGATAAGTAAAATAAAATCCTGCCTGCATTGTGCGTTGAGGGAAGGACCCCTTTCTGGGAGTAGATTTTCTGGAAGACAATGCATTCTCCTTCTGAGAAACACCCTACAGAACTATAGATAAGTAACATGTGGTGATAAACCAGTTTAGTCCAGGAGAGATAACTTTTCAAATTGGACACACCATACTAATTAATGTGTATCTGCTTCCAACTTTGTAAGATCCACCCCTCCATGTAAAATGGAAACTTAACACCAGACAATCACAATATTGCCTCACTTGCTTCCTTGTTCCTTGTGCATAAGCTTTTCCTTTCTGTCAGGTTTCAGAAAATGAAACTTGACATACAAAATGGATTCTGTGGCATGGGGGCCCTTTCAGTTTCTCTCCTTCAGCAGCTCCTCTGACAGGACCTGATGTGCCAGCAAGATAGAGGAGCACAGACTTGCCAACATCCCACTCACCAGAGGCCAGACCAGATAACCATGAGCATGAAGTCATGATCTGCATCAGCCTGACATCTCCTGGTGATGCCTGCAGTCTTTCCACATCCCTCACCTCTCTCCCTCTGGAAAAACTGGCCCCCAGAACAAGGGTCAGAGCCTTCTCCTTCCTGCATGTTGGCTCTCACTCTGTCACTTTCTCAATAAACCTATTCTGTTTTGACTCACTGTCGTGCGTGGATTCTTTAACGACTCTGTGCCCAACACTTTCCACTCCCTCAGCAGAGCTCCCTTGTCAATTTTTGGATTGGGTTCCTGCTCGATTCAGGAATCACTCAATAAAGGTGTGAGATCCTAAATTGTATGAAAAATTTTCCTTTTAATATCATGCATACATGAGCTTCTCCCCCTCAGAACCTATGCATTCCTGGATGGCATGACTACATTTAATAATTTAATAATTATTTAATAATTATTTCACATAGTGCTTTATACATTATCAGTTTTCAATAAACATTTAGGATTCTAGACCAACATAAACCATGTGCCAAGAATGGGTTCAAATGCATATAACAAAATTGGATGAACAGAAGCTCTTTCCCATACTCCCAGTGCCATAACATCTCTCCTTCCCTTTCCCATCTGGAAGCGACCTCTTTATATGTCATATCTTCTTCCTTGTTCTGTGGACTTCTTTTTCCTGGGTGGTATTTACAACCCCCCTCTCTGAGGCATTAAGTCTCATGGCCTAGTCTTAACATCATAAGAGCTGCTGTGGGGGAAAGGACTTCTAAGAGGAGAAACACAGCAGAAGTATTTGTAAAATCTTACTTATATAATACAGACATTTAAAAAAACATTTATTCTCAATCACACTATGCTGGCACTCAAGAGAAACCTAACTAAATGATAAGACAGTTTCTTCCCTTAAGTAGCTCCCAAGCTAGTGGGAGAGGCAGACAAGTAAAGAAGCAATTACTGTACAAAGACTGGGAGAATGATCAGGTTCTGTGCTTTAACACGAGACAGGCTCTTAATCCAGACTTGGGGGTCAGGATGTGGGCACAGGATCCTGAGCTGACACTTGAAAGACAGAAAGGTATTAGGTAAAGAAGGTGTAGATGGACCTCCAAGTATAAGGCTCTGCATGTGCAAGGGGCCAGAACATAGAAGGAACGTTAAGTAAGGAGTTAAGTTTAGCAGGAGCAAAGGACGGTGAGAGGTGAGGCTATATAAGTAGGTAAGCTTTTGCAGGTAATGGGGGCATTAGAGTTAAGCAGGGGGATGACAGGCTGGACCTTGAGTCCCTTCCACTCACAACCTGAATAATGCATTGGAGGGGTCAAGATTGATACAGGGAGGCCCTTTGGAGAACACTGGGTTACTCAGGATGAGGTAAGTAAGGCACACAGGACACAACATTTAAAAAAGCACCTACTCTCAGGGTTGTGCAAGTGCCTTCTTAAACTCTGCACCCGAGTCACTTTAATGTGTCTCCCTAGTCCTGGAACTGGTTGAGAACATAAACTAAACATCGATAACTGATCATTTAGGTGTTAGCTGGGGTATTTGCCTTTGTAATAAAAAAAAAACTCTCAAGCTTGAGAAGTAATTACTAAAAATGGGGCCCTAAAAAAAGTCTAAAATGCCAAATCTACAACAGATCCATAAACACGTTCATGAATATGACCCAGAAAACTTCCATTCTGATATAGGAGCAACTTTATAGAAAAAGAGATGGTGGCCCCTTGGGGTTAGAGATAGTTAGGTTTTAAGAGCCAAGGTAATAGTAGGGAAAAGATGGTGGCATAGTGAGGTGTGAAATTTAGTTTATCCTCCAGAGCTGCTAGTAAGTAGCCAGGAATGGTATAGAACAACTGCTGCGGGAGGGGACATCAGTGACCAGACACACAGTGGACCATGTGGAATGGCTGAGATTCCACACAGAACTGTAAGTCCCCCAAGCCATGGAGACCAGTGTCCCTCCCCAATGGGCATGGCAGGCTGGTTCCCCAAAGGGTAAGGAAACAGATTTTACTAGTATCAAGGGCTTAACTCAACCAAGCTACAATTGCAGAATTAATCAACAAATACTGACTACTGAAAACAGGCTCCCAGCACAGATAAACCTGGAATAAGCACTAAAGGAACTAGGAATTTTGCCTTGGCAGAGAGGGGGTGGAGCTGATGGAGAAGCATACAGACAAACAAACATTAAAAAGGGCTGGATCCAAGAAAAGGGGTCTCATAGAGCCTAGAGATACACAGAGCCAGTACCAACCAAGCTCTTGATTGACATACATGAGGAGCAGAGGTCCAGCTCAGAAAAGGCTTTTATGCTCCTTTTTTTTTTTTGTCCAGTTCTTAAACAGCTCATTAAATAACTGAAAGCATTTCCAGGCATCAGCACTGCCCCACACAAGGGCAGAACTAAAGCTTGCCTGAGAGAAAATAACTAGTCAGGTGAAAGGGTTTTAATTTCCTAAAGGGTGTATCTTCCCCAAGAAAAGGGGGTTTGGCCTCACCTCAAATGGAATCCTTTCTTCAAGGAATTTGGGTCCCAGGGGCTGGAAAACAGAACCAATCAAAGCCATCCTACCTCCTCATCTCTGTCTCAGCCACACCTCTGGCAGAGAGAGTCTGCTGAAATTAAAGGCACCATATCACTTTAAGCTTGTGGAAAGCTATGGGTAGACAAGCACCACATGCTAGACAGGATAGGAAAAGCACAGAGTCTAAAGGCCTCGTAGGAAAATCTGACAACCTACTGGGTGGGTCTCACCTCAGGGAAAACTGATGATGGCTACTCTTTACTCCTGAGATGTGGGCCTGCCTGGTCTGGGAAACTCAGACTGGGGTCTATAATATCTGAGGAGACCCTCCTGAAAAAAGGGGGGGGGGGGCTTCATATGGGCAGAGCAAGAAACAGAAAAACAAGGACTGAATAATTCTGATCAGTTAAGCAGAACCTATGTTAGAGGTCGAGAATAAGTTGAACTGAATGTCAACGAATAGATAAAGAACAAAGATATCCAGCAAGAAAACCCTACATAAAAGAGGGAAAACAACCGCCAGAATAAACTAATTAAGGAAATCAATTGCCTAGATGCTAGCAAAATATAATGAGTCATACTAGGAAAAGCAAAGATATGAACCAGTCAAAGGAACAACCAACACTTCAAAATGAGTTATAGGAGTTGAAACAACTAACTCAGAATGTTCAAACAGATATGTAAAATCTCATTAAAAATCAAATCAATGAGTTGAGGGAGGATATAAAGAAGACATTAGGCAAAAAATAAGTAGAACTCAAAAGTTTGTAAAAGCTACTGTGTTCATGGATTGGAAGACTAAATATAGTCAAGATGTAAATTCTACCTAAATTTATTTACAGATTCAATGCAATACCAATTAAAATCCCAACAACTTACTTTTCAGAAATAGAAAAACCAATAACCAAATTTATCTGGAAAGGCAAGGTGCTCTGAATAGCTAAAAGTATCCTGAGAAAAAAAAATGAAGTCAGAGGTCTCACACTACCTGACTTTAAGGCATATTATGAAGTGGTCAAAACAGCATGGTACTGGCATAAAGATAGATACACTGACCAATGAAATAGAATAGAGTGTTCATAGACCCTCTCATCTATGGACAACTGATCTTTGATAAGGCAGTCAAGACAACTCATCTGGGACAAAACAGTCTCTTCAATAAATGGTGCCTAGAGAACTGGATATCCATATGCAAAAGAATGAAAGAGGACCCATATCTCACACCCTATACAAAAATTAACTCAAAATGGATCAAAGACCTAAACACTAGATCTAAACCATAAAACTGTTAGAAGAAAATATAGGGAAATATCTTATAAATCTTATACTAGGAGGCAGTTTCCTAGACCTTACACTCAAAGCAAGCACACTGAAGAAAGAAAGAAAGAAATGAACTCCTCAAAATTAAACACTTTTGCACATCAAAGAACTTCATCAAGAAAGTAGAAAGACAGCCTACACAATGGGAGACAATATTAGGAAACGATATATCAGCTAAAGGTCTAGTATCCAGAATTTATAAAGAGATTGTTCAACTTAACAATAAAAAGACAGCCAACCCAATTACGAAATGGGCCAAAGACTTGAACAGATACTTCTCAGAAGAGGAAATACAAATGGTCAAAAGGCACATGAAGAGATGCTCAACTTCTCTGGCTATTAGAGAAGTGCAAATCAAAACCACAATGAGATATCATCTCACACTCACCAGAATGGCCATTATCAATAAAACAGAAAATGGCAAATGCTGGAGAGGATGTGGAGAAAGAGGCACACTTATCCACTGTTGGTGGGAATGTCAAATGGTACAACCACTGTGGAAGGCAGTTTGGCGGTTCCTCAAAGAACTGAATATAGAATTGCCATACGACCCAGCAATACTATTGCTAGGTATCTACTCAGAGGACATGAGGGCAAGGACACAAACGGACATTTGCACAATAATGTTCATAGCAGCACTATTTACAATTACGAAGACATGGAAACAGCCAAAATGTCCATCAACAGACGAGTGGCTAAACAAACTGTGGTATATAATATGATGGAATATTAAGCAGCTGTAAGACAGAATAAATTTATGAAGAATATAACAATATGGATGGACCTTAAGGATATGATGTTGAGTGAGTTTAGCCAGAAACAAAAGGACAAATGCTGTATGGTCTCACTGATATGAACTGACATTAGTGAATAAACTTGGAGAAATTCATTGGTAACAGAGACCATTAGGAGGTAGAAATAGGGTAAGATATTGGGTAATTGGAGCTGAAGGAATACAGACTGTGCAACAGGACTGGATACAAAAACTCAGAAATGGACAGCACAATGCTACCTAACTGTAATACAATTATGTTAAAACACTGAATGAAGCTGAATGTGAGAATGATAGAGGGAGGAGGGCTGGAGGCACAAATGAAGTCAGAAAGAAAGATAGATGATAAAGACTGAGATGGTATAATCTAGGAATGCCTAGAGTGTATAATGATAGTGACTAAATGCACAAATTTAAAAAATGCTTTTGCATGAGGAAGAACAAAGGAATGTCATTACTGCAGGGTGCTGAAAATAGATGATAATTAATATTTTAAATTTTAACTTGTACGTGGGACTAAAGCAAAAAAATGTTTATTTGGTACAAAATTTATATTTCGATTAGTGCATTTCCTAATATAACTTATGTAGACAGCTTAATTGAATACCATAAGTACATGGAACCTTGAGTAGGACATGAGATTTTGTTGGTTTGTCCAGAGTGATGCCCTGATAAATCTCAGAGTGATTTGAACAGTGAATAAAAAAGTATTTGCAAAGTCCCCTTCAGGGAATGGTGAGAAAGTTGAATTATTGATATTCTCACAAGCAGTGTGGACAATCAAAGCTATAGGCTGAGCCCCCAATCTTGGGGTTTGTTCATATGAAAATTAACTCCACAAAGGATAGGTCAAGCCTATTTAAAATTAGGCCTAAGAGTCACCCCCAAGATAACCTCTTTTGTTGCACAGATGTGGCCTCTCTCTCCAGCCAACACAACAAGCAAACTCACCACCCTCCGCTTGTCTACATGGGACATGACTCCCAGGGGTGTAGATCTACCTGGCAACGTGGGACAGAAATCTTGGAATGAGCTGAGACTCAGCATCAAGGGATTGAGAAAACCCATAGAATGAGCTGAGACTCAGCATCAGGGGATTGAGAAAACCTTCTCGATCAAAAGGGGGAAGAGTGAAATGAGACAAAATAAAGTATCATTGGCTGAGAGATTCCAAACAGAGTCAAGAGGTTATCCTGGAGGTTATTCTTATGCATTAAATAGATATCACCTTGTTAGTCAAGATGTAGTGGAGAGGCTGGAGGGAACTGCCTGAAAATTTGAAGCTGTGTTCCAGTAGCCATGTTTCTTGAAGTTGATTGTATAATGATATAGCTTTCACTATGTGACTGTGTGATTGTGAAAACCTTGTGTCTGATGCTCCTTTTATCTACCTTATCAACAAATGAGTAAAACGTATGGAATAAAGATGAATAATAGGGGGAACAAATGTTAAAATAAATTTAGATTGAAATGCTGGTGATCAGTGAGGGGGAGGGGTGGGGGTATGGTATGTATGAATTTTTTTCTGTTTTCATTTATTTCTTTTTCTGAATAGATGAAAATTTTCCAAGAAATGATCATGATGATGAATATCAACTATGTGATGATATTGTGAATTACTGATGATATATGTAGAACAGAATGATCAAAAGTTATGAATGTTTGTGTTTATTTGGTATTTTTTTGGTATTTAAAAAAATTTTTAATTAATAAAAAAAGTTTGTAAAAGCAAACTGCAGAACTTTTAAGAATGAAAGGCACAATAGAAAAGATGAAAAAAAAACCACAATGGAAACTTACAACAATAGATTTAAGATGCAGAAGAAAGGATTAGTCAACTAGAGGACTGGATATCTGAAATCTAACATAAAAGAAAATATAGGGGAAAATATAGGCAGGGTCTCAGGGAATTGAATGACAACAGGAAGCACATGAATATATGTGTTATGGGTGTTCCAGAAGAAGAGAAGGGAAAAAGAAGAGAAAGAATCATGGAGGAAATAATCACTGAAAATTTCCCATCTCTTATGAAAGACATAAAATTACAAATCCAAGAAGTGTAGCATACAGAATAGATCCAAAAAGACATACTCTAAGACGCTTTTAAAAATCGGATTGTCAAATGTCAAAAACAAAGAGAATTCTGAAAGTAGCAAGAGAAAAGCAATCAAATACAAGGGAATTTGATTGTATACAAGGGAAACTCAATAAGACTATGCATGGGTTTCTCAACAGATACCATGGAGGCAAGAAGTCAGTGGTATGATATATTTAAGATTAAACACTTCTGTACATCAAAGAACTTTGTCAAGAAAGTAACAAGATAACCTATGCAATGGGAGAAAATATTTGGAAATGATATATCAGATAAGTGTCTAGTATCCAGAATATATAAAGAGATTGTTCAACTCAATGACAAAAAGACAAACAACCCAGTTACAAAATGGGCAAAAGATATGAACAGACACTTCTCAGAAGAAGAAATACAAACAGCTAAAAGGCACAGGAAAAGATGCTCAACTTCCCTGGCTATTAGGGAAATGCAAATCAAAACCACAATGAGATATCATCTCACACTGCTCTAGTTTGCTAGCTGCTGGAATGCAATATATCAGAAACAGAATGCCTTTTAAAAAGGGGAATTTAATAAATTGCTATTTTACAGTTTTAAGGCTTGGAAAATATTCCAATTAAAGCAAGTCTACAGAAATGTCCAATCTAAGGCATCCAGGGAATGATACCTTGGTTCACCAAGGCTGATGAAATTCAGTTTCTCTCTCATCTGGAAAGGCACATGGCAAACATGACATCATCTCCTAGCTTTCTCTCCTGGCTTCCTATTTCATGGTGTTCCCCAGGAGGTGTTTCTCTTCTTCATCTCCAAAGGTCACAGGCTGGTGGACTCTGCTTCATGGTGCTGTGGCATTCTCTGTTCTCTCAAAATCTCTCCCTTTCTCCAAAATGTTTTCTCTTTTATAGGATTCCAGTAAACTAATCAAGACCCACTTGAATGGGTGGAGACATGTCTCCACCTAATCCAGCTTAACACTCTTGATTGAGTCACATCTCCAGGGAGATGATCTAATTACAATTTCAAGCATACAGTACTGAATAGGGATTAGAAGAAACAGCCTGCCTTTACAAAATGGGATTAGAATTAAAACATGCATTTTCTAGGGCACACCCACCCACCAAAATAGCCATTATCAATAAAACAGAAAATGACAAGTGCTGAAGAGGATGTGGAGAGAGAGGCACACTTATCCACTGTTGGTGGGAATGTCAAATGGTACAACCACTGTGGAAGGCATTTGGTGGTTCCTCTGGAAGCTAAGTATAGAATTGCCATATGATCCAGCAATACCATTGCTAGGTATCTATTTAGAGGACATGAGGGCAAGAACACAAATGGACATTCGCACTCCAGTGTTTATAGCAGCATCATTTACACTTGCCAAGAGATGGAAACAGCCCAAATGTCCATCAACAGACGAGTGGCTAAACAAGCTGTGGTATATATATACAATAAAATATTACACAGCTGTAAGACAGAATAAAATCATGAAGCATGTAACAATATGGATGGACCTTGAGGACATTGTGCTGAATGAGATCAGCCAGAAACAAAAGGACAAATACTGTGTGGTCTCACTGATATGAACTAACATTAATGAATGAACTTGGAGGATTTCAGTTAAGAACAGAGACCATCAAGAAATAGAAATAGGGTAGATATTGGGTAATTGGAGCTGAAAGGATACAGATTATGCAACAGGACTGATTGTAAAAAATCAGAAATGGAGAGTACAATATTGCCTAACTGTAGTACAACAACGTTGGTACACTGAATGAAGCTGAATGTGAGAATGATGGAGGGAGGAGGGCTGGAGGCACAAAGGAAATCAGAAGAAAGATAAATGATAAAGACTGATAAAGACTGAGTATAATCTAAGAACGCCTGGAGTGTACAATGATTGCAACTAAATGTACAAATTTAAAAATATTTTTGAATGAGGAAGAACAAATAATGTCAATATTACAGGGTGTTGAAAATAGATGGTAATTCATATTTTAAAGTTTTAGCTCATGTGTGAGACTAAAGCAAAAAAATGCTTATTTGGTACAAAATTTTATATTTTGACTACTTCATCTCCTAATATAACTATATGGATAGCTTAATTGAACACCATAAGTGCATGCAAACTTGAGTAGGGCATGAGACTTTGTAAGTTTGTCCGGAGGATTGCCCCCATAAATCCCAGAGTGATTTGAACAATGAACAAAAAAGTATTTGCAAAGTCTTCTTGGGGGCATGGTGAGAAAGGGGGAAAATTCAACTTCCTCATTTGGAGAATTCTTGAAATTCTTGCAAGCAGTGAGGACAACAAAATCAATAGGCTGAACCCTCAATCTTGGGGTTTGTTTATATGAAACATTCCCACAAAGGATAGGCTAAGCCTACTTAAATTTAGGCCCAAGAGTCATCCCCAGAGAACCTCTTTTGTTGTTCAGATGTGGCCTATCTCTCAGCCAACATGGCAAGCAAACTCACTACCCTCCCCCTCTCTATGTGGGACATGACTCCCAGAGGTGTAAACCTCCCTGGCAACGTGAGACAGAAATCCTAGAATGAACTGGGACTCAGAATCAAGGGATTGAGAAAAACTTCTTGACTGAAAAGGGGAAGAGAGAAATGAGACAAAATAAAGCATCAGTGGGGCAGGAAACAGTTCTCACCTGCCATGCTGGAGATCCAGGTTCAGCTCCTGGTGCCTGCCCATGTAAAAAATAAATAAATAAATAAATAAATAAATAAAGTGTCAGTGGCTGAGAGATTTCAAATAGAGTCAAGAGGTTATTCTGGAGGTTATTCTTATGCATTATATAGATATCCTTTTTTTAGTTAAAGGTGTATTAGAGAGATTAGAAGGCAGTGCCTGAAACTGCAGAGCTGTGTTTCAGTAGCCATGTTTCTTTAAGATGATTGCATAATGATAGAGCTTTCACAAAGTGACTGTGTGATATGAAAACCTTACCTGATGCTCCTTTTATCTATGGTATGGACAGATAAGTAAAAAATATGGATTAAAAATAAATAAATAATAGGGGGAACAAATGTTAAAATAAATTGGGTAGAGGGAAATACTAGTGGTGAGTGAGAGGGAGGGGTAAAGGGTATGGTATGTATGAATTTCTTCTTTTTTCTTTTTATTTCTTTTTCTGGAGTGATGTAAATATTCTGAGAAATGATCATGGTGATGAATAGACAACTGTGTGATGATATTGTGAGCCATTAATTGCATACAAAGTGTGGAATATTCATACATTAAGAATGTTTACATATGTATGTTGATTGGTTTTATTAATAAAAAATTTTTAAAAAGTCATAAATGTTTATGTACTGAGCCAGACTGATCCAAAATACATGAGGCAAATACTGACAAGACTGAAGGAAGAAGTAGACATCTCTACTATAACAGTTGGAGACTTCAATTCCCTACCTCTCATCAATAGATAGAACATCTAGACAGAGGATCAATAAGGAAACAGAGATTTTGAATAATAAGATAAATGAACTAGACTTAACAGACATTTACAGAACATTACACCCCATGACAGTAAGATACACATTTTTCTCAAGTGCTCATGGATCATTCTGAAGGAGAGATGATATGATGGGTCACAAAGCAAGTCTCAACAAATTTAAAAAGATTTAAACATAGAAAACACTTTCTCAGATCATAATGGAATGAAATTAGAAATAAATAACAGGCAGAGGGCCAGAAAATTCACAAATATATGGAGGATAAACAGTACACTCTTAAACAATCAGTGGATCAAGAAAGAAATTATAGGAGAAATCAGTAAATATCTGTAGGCAAATGAAAATGAAAACACAACATATCAAAATTTATGGGATGCAGCAAAGGCAGTGCTGAGAGGGAAATTTATTGCCTGAAATGCCTACATTAAAAAAGAAGACAGACTTCTGGGCCAAAATGGTGGCTTAGCAATGTGTGTGTTTTAGTTCGTCCTCCAGAACAACTGCTAAATAACCAGAAACAGTACAGAACAGTTCCTGGAGCCACGTCAGTGACCGGACACACAGCGTACCCCAGTCTGGGCCAGCTGGACCAGCTGTGAGCCCCCCGAGAACTGTGAGTTCCCCAATCTGTGGTGGCTGGTGCCCCTCCCCCACAGGCTGCTTCCCAGAGGGGAAAGGAAAGAGACATTATCAGCAGCAGGGGCTGAGCCCAACCAACTCCCAAGTGTGGAATTAGTTAACAAATTCTGACTACTAAAAATAGGCCCCCAGCTCAGGTGAACCTGGTCAAAGTAGAGGTCACTCTTTTTTACCCCGTCGCCAAGGGGGCAGGGCTGATGGAAAAAGAAAAAAAAAGGAAACAGAGGTTTTTGTGGCTGTGTTTCTACAAAGGCTTGACTGCCTTTGGATACAGCGGCAGGGCTCCTCAGGCAGCAACTGCCCCAGGCATAGGCAGAAACAAGCTTGTTTGAGGACTTGTCTGGAGCCTGTGCCTTCCTCAGGGGAGGGGTGAAGCCCACCTCAGGTGGAATTCCTCCTTCAAGGAATTCAGACACCAGGGCTTGGTAATTTGAAGCCATTAAAACCAGCCTACAACTTCTCCTCTGCCTCTACCACAACCCCAGCAGGAAGAGTCTGCCAAAGTTAAAAGGACCACATCATCTTATGCTGGTGGGACCTGCAGGCAGACAAGGACCACATACTGAGCAGGATAAGAAAAACAGAGCCCAGAGACTTCACAGGAAAGTCTTTCAACCTGCTGGGTCTCACCCTCAGGGAAAACTGACACAGGTGGCTCTTTCCTCTTGATAGGAAGCCAGTTTTGTCTGGGAAAATCCGGCTGGGGTCTATAATACCTAAGCAGACCCTCCTAAGGGCAGGGGGGAAAAGGCACCATACAAGCAGGGCAAGAAACAAGAAAACATCAACTGAAAAATTCTCCTCTGTTAAACAAAACCTAAGCTAGAGGTCCAGAAAAAGCTGAACTGAATGTCAGAGAACAGATAGACAACAAATTCATTCAGCAAGAAAACCCTAGGTAAAATAAATGAAAGGAATCTCCAGAATAAACTAATTAAGGTAATTAAATGCCTAGACGCCAGCAAAAAATAACAAATCACACTAGGAAAATTGAAGATATGGCTCAGTCAAAGGAACAAACCAACAATTCAAATGGCATACAGGAGCTGAAACAATTAATTCAGAATATATGAACAGACATGGAAAACCTCATCAAAAACCAAATCAATGAATTGAGGGAGGATATAAAGAAGGCAAGGAGTGAACAAAAAAGAAGAAATTGAAAGTCTGAAAAAACAAATCACAGAACTTATGAGAATGAAAGGCACAGTAGAAGAGATGGAAAAAGCAATGGAAATCTACAATGGTAAATTTTGAGAGACAGAACATAGGATTAGTGAACTGGAGGACAGGACATCTGAAATCTGACAAGAAAAAGAAAATATAGGGAAAAAATGGAAAAATATGAGCAGGAACTCAGGGAATTGAATGACAATATGCAGTGCACAAATATATGTATTGTGGATGTCAGAAGGAGAAGAGAAGGGAAAAGGAGGAGAAAAACTAATGGAGGAAATTATCACTGAAAATTTCCCAACTCTTATGAAAGACTTAAAATTACAGATCCAAGAAGTGCAGCATACCCCAAAGAGAATAGATCCAAATAGACGTACTCCAAGACATTTACTAATCAGAATGTCAGAGGTCAAAGAGAAAGAGAGGATCTTGAAAGCAGCAAGAGAAAAGCAATCCATCACATACAAGGGAAGCCCAATAAGACTATGCATAGATTTCTCGGCAGAAACCATGGAGGTGAGAAGACAG
The DNA here is from genome assembly GCF_023851605.1 of Tamandua tetradactyla. Taxonomy (NCBI): domain Eukaryota; kingdom Metazoa; phylum Chordata; class Mammalia; order Pilosa; family Myrmecophagidae; genus Tamandua; species Tamandua tetradactyla. The sequence continues at coordinate 48,631,328 of NC_135334.1, read as the reverse complement.
TGGGATAATATATTTAAATTATTAAAAGAGAAAAACTGCCAACCAAGAATTCTATATCCAGCAAAACTGTCCTTCAAAAATGAGGGAGAAATTAAAACATTTTCAGACAAAAAATCACTGAGAGAAATTGTGACCAAGAGACCAGCTCTGCAAGAAATACTAAAGGCAGCACTAGAGACAGATATGAAAAGACAGAAGAGAGACGTGTGGAGAAGAGTGTAGAAAGGAAGACTATGAGTAAAGGTAAAAAGAAGGAAAATTAGATATGACATATAAAATCCAGAAGGCAAAACAGTAGAAGAAAGTACTACCCATGCAGTAATAACACTAAATGTTAATGGATTAAACTCCCCAATCAAAGGACATAGTCTGGCAGAATGGATTAAAAAACAGGACCCATCTATATGCTGTCTCTACTCAAAGGACGTGAGGGCAAGGACACCAACGAACATTTGCAAACCAATGTTTATAGCAGCATTATTTATAATTACCAAGAGATGGAAACAGCCAAAATGTCCATCAACAGACAGGTGGCTAAACAAACTGTGGCATATATATATGATGGAATATTATGCAGCTTTAAGACAGACTAAACTTATGAAGTATGTAACAACATGGATGGACCTTAAGGACATTATGCTGAGTAAGATTATCCAAAAACAAAAGGAAAAATACTGTATGGTCTCACTGATATGAACTGACATTAGTGAATAAACTTGGAATATTTCGTTGGTAACAGGGACCATCAGGAGATAGAAATAGGGTAAGAAATTGGGTAATTGGAGCTGAAGGGATACAGATTGTGCAACAGGACTGAATATAAAAACTCAAAATGGACAGCAAAATACTACCTAACTGTAATACAATTATGTTAAAACACTGAATGAAGCTGAATCTGAGAATGATAAAGGGAGGAGGGCTGGGGTCATATATGAAATCACAAAGAAAGATAGATGATAAAGATTGAGATGGTATAATCTAGGAATGCCTAGAGTGTATAATGATAGTGACTAAATGTACAAATTTTAAAAATATTTTTGCATGAGGAAGAACAAAAAAATGTCATTACTGCAAGGTGCTGAAAATAGATGGTAATTAATATTTAAAATTTTCAACTTATGTGTGAGACGAAAGCAAAAAATGTTTATTTGGTACAAAATTTATATTTTGAGTAGTGCATCTCCTAATATAACTTATGTAGATAGTTGGTTGAACAACATAAGTACATGGGACCTTGGGTAGGACATGAGATTTTGAGAGTGATGCCCTGATGAATCCAAGAGTGATTTAATCAGTGAGGTGAAAAGTATTTGGAAAGTCCCTTCAGGGAATGGTGAGAACAGGGGAAAATTCAACCTTCCCAAGTTGAATTCTTGATATTCTCACAAGCAGTGTAGACAATCAGAGCTATAGGCTGTGCCCCCAGTCTTGGGGTTTGTTTGTATGAAATTTAACCCCATAAAGGATAGGTCAAGCCTATTTAAAATTAGGCCCAAGAGTTACCCCCAAGAGAACCTCTTATTGCACAGATGTGGCCTCTCTCTCCAGCCAACACAACAAGCAACCTCACCACCATCCCCTTGTCTACCTGGGACATGACTCCCGGGGGTGTAGACCTTCCTGGCAACATGGGACAGAAATCCTAGAATGAGCTGAGACTCAGCATCAGGAGATTGAGAAAACCTTCTCGACCAAAAGGGGGAAGAGTGAAATGAGACAAAGTGTCAATGGCTAAGAGATTCCAAACAGAGTCCAGAGGTTATCCTGGAGGTTATTCTTACGCATTAAGTAGATATCACCTTGTTGTTCAAGATATAATGGAGAGGCTGGAGGGAACTGCCTGAAAATGTAGAGCTGTGTTCCAGTAGCCATGTTTCTTGATGATGATTGTATAATGATATAGCTTTCACAATGTGACTGTGTGATTGTGAAAACCTTGTTTCTGATGCTCCTTTTATCTACCTTGTCTACAGACGAGTAGAACATATGGAACAAAAATAAATAATAGGGGGAATAAGTGTTAAAGTAAATTTAGTTTGAAATGCTAGTGATCAATGAAAGGGAGGGGTCAGAGGTATGATACGTATGAATTTTTTTCTGCTTTCTTTTTCTGAATTGATGCAAATGTTCTAAGAAATGATCATGATGATGAATATACAACTATGTGATGATATTGTGAATTACTGATTATATGTCTAGAACAGAATGAGCATATGTTAAGAATGTGTTTCTTTCTTGTAACTTTTTTAATTAATAAAAAAATGTTTAAAAAAAGAGAAGAAAGAGAAAAATTGAGGAATTAATTGTAGACTTGGAAGAACTAGAGAAAGAATAGCAAACTAACCCCAAGGGAAACAAAAGGAAAGAAATTACAAAGATTAGAGCAGAAATAAATGTAATTGAGAACATAAAAACAATCAAGAAAATCAATAAAACTGTTGGACTCTTAACTAGGTTGACATAAAAAAAAGAATGCAAATAAATAAAATCAGAAACAGAAGAAGAGACATAACTACGGACTGCAGAAATAAAGGTTATAGTGAGAGGATATTATGAGCAACTATATGTTAATAAACTGGACAATGTAGATGAAATGGTATCCTAGTTTGCTAGCTGCCAGAGTGCAATGTACCAGAAATGGAATGGCTTTAAAAAAGGGGAATTTAATAAGTTACTAGTTTACAGTTCTAAGGCCAAGAAAATGTTCCAATTAGAGCAAGTCTATAAAAATGTCCAAATTAAGGTACCAACAAGAGGTTACCTTCACTCAAGAAAGGCCAATGAAGTTCAGGGTTTTTCTTTCAACTGGAAAGGCACATGGTAAACATGGTGACATCTAGCTTCCTCTCCAGTGTTCTTGTTTCATCAAGCTCCTCCAGGGACATATTTCTTCTTCATTTCCAAATCATTTTCATGACTCCAAAAAGGAACCCTCTCCAAAATGTTCCCTCTTTTAAAGGATTCCAGTCAAGGCCCATCTGGAATGGGTGTAGTCACATTTCCTTCTAATCAAAAGTCAATACCCACAATCGGGTAAGTCACATCTACATGGGAACAACCAAAAATCCCCCAGCCAGTAATACTGAATGAAGATTAAAGGACATGGCTTTTCTAGGGCCCACCGTAGATTCAAACCAACACAAATGGAAAAAACTTCCTAGAAAGGCATGAATAATTAAAGTTGACTCAAGAATAAATAGATGACCTCAACAAACCAATCACAAGTAAAGGGATTAAAACAGTCATCAAGAAGCTCCCCAAAAAGAAAAGTCCAGGACCAGATGGCTTCACATGTGAATTCTACCAAGTATTCAAGAAACTGTTAATACCAATCCTGCTCAAACTCTTCAAAAAAATTAAAGAGGAGGGAAAGCTACCTACCTCATTCTATGAAACCAACATTACCTTAATACCAAAGCCAGACAAAGATACTACAAAAAAAGAAAATCACATACCAATCTCTTTAATGAATATAGATGCAAAACTCCTCAATAAAATATTTGCAAATCAAATCCAGCAACACACTAAAGAATTATACACCATGACCTACTGGGATTTATTCCAGGTATGCAAGACTGGTTCAACATAAGAAAATCAATTAATGTGATTGTGCTGGTTTGAAAGGAAGTATGCCCCCTAAGAAAAGCCATGTTTTAATATAAATCCCATTTCATAAAGGTAGAATAATCCCTATTCAATACTGTATATTTGAAACTGTAATGAGATCATCTCCCTGGTTGATGTGATTTAGTCAAGAGTGGTTGTTAAGCTGGATTAGGTGATGACATGTCTCCACCCATCTGAGTGGGTCTTGATTAGTTTCTGAAGTCTATAAAAGAGGAAACATTTTGGAGAGAGAGATTCAGAGAGAGTAGAGAATGCTGCAGCACTACAAAGCAGAGTCCACAACCAGGGACCTTTGGAGATGAAGAAGGAAAATGCCTCCCGGGGGGCTTCACGAAACAGGAAGCCGGGAGAAGATGCTAGCAGATGACACCGTGTTCGCCATGTGCCCTTCCAGCTGAGAGAGAAGCCCTGACTGTGTTCACCATGTGCCTTCTCATTTGAGAAAGAAACCCTGAACTTCATCAGCCTTCTTGAACCAAGGTATCTTTCCCTGGGTGTCTTTGAGTGGACATTTCTATAGGCTTGTTTTAATTGGGACATTTTCTCAGCCTTAGAACTGTAAACCAGCAACTCATTAAATTCCCCCTTGTTAAAAGCCGTTCCATTTCTGGTATATTGCATTCCAGCAGCTAGCAAACCAGAGCAGTGATATACCATATCAACAACTCAAAGTGGAAAAACCACATGATCATGTCAATTGATGCAGAAAAGGCATTTGACAAAATTCAACATCCTTTCTTGATGAAAACACTTCAAAGGATAGGAGTAGAAGGGAACTTTCTGAACATGATAAAGGGAATATATTACATCATCCTCAATGGGGAAAGAATGAAAGCTTTCTCTCTAAGATCAGGAGCAAGACAAGGATGCCACTGTCACCATTGTTATTCAATGTTGTGCTGGAAGTTCTAGCCAGAGCAATTAGACATGAAAAAGAAATACAAAGCATAAAAATTTGAAAGGAAGATGCAAAACCCTCACTGTTTGCAGATGACATGATACTAAATGTCAAAAATCCCAAAAAAATCTACAGCAAAGCTATTAGAGCTAATAAATGTATACAGCAAGTAGCAGGGTACAAGATCAAGACCCAAAAATCAATACTGTTCCTATACATTAGTGATGAGAAATCTGAGGAGGATATAAAGAAAAAATTTTCATTTACAATAGCAACCAAAAGAATAAGTTTATTTAGGAATAAATTTAACTAAGGATACAAAAAGACCTATACAGAGAAAACTACAAGAAATTGCTAAAGAAATCATGGAAGACCTAAATAAATGGAAGGGCAGGCCATGTTCATGGATTGGAAGACTAAATATAGTTCAGATGTCAATTATACCCAAATTGATTTATAGATTCAATGCAATACCTATTAAAATCCCAACAACTTACTTTGCAGAAATAGAAAAACCAATAATCAGATTTATTTGGAAGAGCAGGGTGCCCCGAATAGCTAAAAATATTTTGAGAAAGAAAAATGAAGTGGGAGGTCTCACACTACCTGACTTTAAAGCATAATACAAAGCTACAGTGGTCAAAACAGCATAGTTCTGGCATAATACTGACCAATGGAATCAAATTGAGTCTTCAGAAATATAACCTCTCATCTGTGGACCCTCATCTTATCTTTGATAAGGCAGTCAAGCTAACCCACTTGGGAAAGAGCAGCCTCTTCGATAAATGGTGCTCAGAGAACTGGATATCCACATGCAAAAAAATGAAAGAGGATCCATGTCTCTCACCCTACACAAAAAAATAACTCAAAATGGATCACAGACCTAGACATTAGAGCTAAGATAATAAAACTTCTAGAAGAAAATGTAGGGAAATATTTCATAAATCTTGTGATAGGGAGGTGCATTTTCATTTGCTGAAGCTGCCAGAATGCAACATACCATAGATTGACTGGCTTTTACCAAGGGGATTTATTTAGTTAAAAATTTATAATTCTTCAGAGGAAAGGCCACTAGCTTTCATCTGAGTTTCTCTGTCATGTGGGAAGGCACATGGCACCGTCTGTTGGCCTTCTGTCCTGGCTTTTGGGTTCCAAAGGCTTTCCCCAGGTTGATTCCCTTCTGCATTTCCAAATATCTTGGCTGAGCTGCAAGTGCTGAGATGAGTTATGCTGAGCTGCTGAGCTCTTTTCTGACCTCTTACTTTTAAGCCTCCAGCTAATTAAATTCAACCTCACTCTATGTGGAAGGCACTCCCCTTAGCCAACCACAAATATAATCAGCCATAGATGAATTTCACATACAGACTATTTAATTCCACAAAAACAGAACAATGGGGCATCATCACCTGGCCAAATTGACACCTGAACTTTATACCACAAGGTGGTTTCCTAGCCTTACACCAAAGTGAGACATTGAAAAAAGAAATTGATAAATGGGTACTCTTCAAAATTATACACTTTTGTGCATCAAAGAACCTTGCCATGAAAGTAAAAAGGTAGCCTATGCAATGGGGGACAATATTTGGAAACCACATATCAGATAAGGGTATAGTATTTAAATATATAAAGAGATTCTTCAATCCAACAATCAAAAGACTAACAACCTAATTTAAAAATGGGTAAAAGACATGAACAGACATTTCTTAGAAGAGAAAATATAAATGACTAAAAGGCACATGAAAAGATGTTCAACTTCCCTGGCTATTAGGGAAATGCAAACCAAAACCACAATGAGATATCATCTGACACCCACTAGAATGGCCATTAGAAAAAAAACAAAACATTAAACAACAAGTGCTGGAGAGGGGGTGTAGAAAGAGGTACATTTATCCACTGTTGGTGGGAATATAAAATGGCAAAACCACTCTGGAAGGCAGTTTGGTGGTTCCTCATATGATCCAGCAATCCCATTACTAAGTACATATTCAGAGGAACTGAAGGCAAGGACACAAACAGACATTTGCACATTGATGGGGGTTTTTTTGTTTTTGTTTTTGTTTTTTTGCATGGACAGGCATCAGGAATTGAACCTGGGTCTCCAGCATGGCAGGCGAGAACTCTGCCTCTTTAGCTACTGTGGCCTGCCCTGCACATTGATGTTTATAGCAGCATTATTCATGGTTGACAAGATATGGAAACAGCCCAAATGTCCATCAATAGACTAGTGGCTAAACAAGCTGTGGTATATATATATGATGGAATATTATGCAGCTATAAAACAGGATAAAGTCCTGAAGCACATAACAATGTGGATGAAACTTGAAGACACTATGCTGAGTGAAATTAGGCAGAAACAAAAGGAAAAATACGGTATGGTCTCACTAATATGAACTAACATTAATAAGTGAGCTTTGAGAGTAGAAGTTAAGAACACAAGTTATCAGGAGATAGAAATAGGGTAGAGATTGGACATTTGGTGCTGAAGGAATACAGATTGTGCAACAGGACTGATTATAAAAAATCAGAAATGGATAGCACAATACCACCTGACTGCAGCACAATAATATAAGCATACTGAATGAAGCTGAATGTGAGTATGATTGAGGTGGAAGGGCTGGAGGAATGTATGAAACAGAAGAAAAGACAGAGGATAAAAACTGAGATGGTATAACTTAGGAATGCCTAGAGTAGACAATGATGGTGATTAAATGTACAAATAAGAGGGAAAACAAATGAATGTCAACGTTGCAAGGTGTTGAAAATGGATGGTATACAGGAAAAAGTACAACCAATACAAGCTAGGGTCTAGTCAACGGTAACATTGTAATATGCTTCCATGGAATGTAACAAAGGCATTATGCCAGTACTAAACATCAACAGGCAGGGGATATGGATTCTTTGTGGAAGAAAAGGAAATGTCTCATATAGATTATGATGGCAAAAACATGTCTATTTACTTAGGTTGGATTGCATGATGTGCAAATAAAACTGTTCAAATGTGAACAGAGAGAAGGGCTAGAGAAAATGTGGAGAAAAAGATGTATCTATTCACTGTCGGTAGGGAAGCTGAGAGGGAAAGCCCCTCTGAAGGCAGTGCGGTAGTTCCACAGAGGCTAGGAGTAGATTTGACATATGAGGTTCCCTATTGCTAAGTATATACCTGGAGGAACTGAGAGTAGGGACACGAAGGGACATCTGCACCCTGGTATTTATGGAGGCAGTGTTCATGATTCACAATGGATAGAGGTGACCTAAGAGTACAATGACTGAGGGTAAGAAGGGGAACTGTGGTGTATACATACAACAGACTACTGAGTGGCCGCAAGAAGGAATGAAGTCGTGAAGCATGCAACCAGGTGAACGAATCTTAAGGACTGTATGTTGAATGAAATGTCAGAAACAAAAAGACAAATATTATCATGCCTTACTCATATGGACTATCTATAATATAAAAACTTGGTGAATTGATAATGAGGGCATAGTTGTGAGGTTGGGGCTTATTGTAAAGGGTCCTAGATTGTAAGCTCTTACAGCAGTCACATGTATTCATGAGTTGTAACTATTATTTCTAAGTTCTGAGATACTGAGCTGTTTGTATGTAACCTGGCCATTCCCAGAAACTTTGGGTGCTTATATGGTACCTGAGACTCAGAGTTAAGCTCTGAAGCTATGAAAGTCAGTGCTATCTCATACAGGAACTGTTTAGAAAGTTGAAAAAGGATTGGACTTCAACTAGATATATGAATGAAGTTGATCTGGACTGGACTAAAGTAGATCAGAATAAAAGGATAAAGGATGATACAGTCCATATTTTAAAACTTCAGCTTCCATGTAAGACCAATGGGAGAGGTATTTATCTGGTGCAAAATTTATATTTTGGGTAGCACATTACCTAATTTAACTTGTATGATCAGTTTAGTTGAACACCATAAGTACATGGAATCTTGAATAGGGAATGAGATCTTGTTGGTTTGTCCAGGTTAGTGTGATGCTCAGATATATCCCTGAGTAATTTGGGCAGTGAATAAAGGAGTATTCAACTTCCCTATTTGGAGAGTTTCTGATATTCTTACAAGAAGGGGGGAAAACCAAATCAATAGGCTGAGCCCTCGATCTCGGGGCCCAACCCTATGAAACTTATTCCTGCAAAGGATAGACAAAGCCTACTTCTAACTATGCCTAAGTATCACCCCCAGAGAACCTCTTCTGTTGCTCAGATATGGCCTCTCTTTCTCTCCAAGTCAACTTAGCAGGTGAACTCATTGCCCTCCCCACTACTTGGAACATGACTTCCAGGAGTATAAATCTCCGTGGCAACATGGAACAAAACTCCTAGAATGAGCTGGGACCCAGAATCATGGGATTGAGAAAGACTTCTTGATCAAAAGGGGAAAGAGAGAAATGAGACAAAATAAAGTTTCAGTGGCTGAGAGATTTCAAACAGAATCAAGAGGTTATTCTGGAGGTTATTCTTATGTATTATATAGATAACTCTTTAGTTTATTGGGTATTGGAGAGGCTGGAGGGAAGTACCTGAAACTGTTGAGCTGTGTTGCAGTAGCCTTGATTCTTGAAGATGGCTGTATAATGATATAACTTTTACAATGTAAGTGTGTGATTGTGAAAACCTTGTGTCTGATGCTCCTTTCATTGAGGGTATGGACAAATGAGTAAAAAAATATGGATAAAAAATAAATGAATAATGGGGAGGTTAAAGGGTAAAATTAATTTGGTAGACTGAAATATTAATAGTCAATGAGAGGGAGGGGTGAGGAGTATAGGATGTATGAGTTTTTTCTTATTTCTTTTTCTGGAGTGATGCAAATGTTCTAAAAATGATCACGGTGATGAATATACAACAAAATGTGGTGATAATTGTCAGCCACAGATTGTATACCATATATGGACCATATGTGTGTGAAGATTTGTCAATAAAAATATTTTTAAAAAAGGAAAAAAGAACTAAGGTAATGCCAAGGACAGCAGTGTCCATCCATGTCCAAGGCAGCCACAGAACAGAGTCTAAGCCTCCTGCAACCTCCCAGTGTGCTCCAGGGGAATGACCTTCAAGCATATTTGCCCACATACCCTCTAAAGAAACCAAACAGGCAACTCAGCTTTATTTTCTGTCAGAGAAGTCTTTATGTTAAACTCAAATAAATGTACTATTACCAATATCCCCATGACAAGTATCTCGCTGAAGTTTTTTTTTAATTTTATTAATTTTTAAATTTTTTTAAAAATATGACAACAAAGAAACACAAACATTCTTAACATATGATCATTCCATTCTACATATATAATCGGTAATTCACAATATCATCACATAGTTGGATATTCATCATCATGATCATTTCTTAGAACATTTGTATCAATTCAGAAAAAGAAATAAAAAGACAACAGAAAAAATCCATACATACCATACCCCTTACCCCTCCCTTTCATTGATCACTAGCATTTCAATCTAAGTTTATTTTAACATTTGTTTCCCCTATTATTTATTTTTATTACATTTGTTTTACTCATCTGTTGATAAGGTAGATAAAAGGAGCATCAGATAGAAGGTTTTCACAATCACACAGTCATATTGTCTCACTGAAGTTTTATTATACAATGGATAGAAACTGGAAGGATAGGCTGGATGGATAGAGGAAGGAGGGAGGGAGGGAGGGAGGGAGGGAGGGAGGGAGGGAGGGAGGGAGGGAGGGAGGAAGGAAGGAAGGAAGGAAGGAAGGAAGGAAGGAAGGAAGGAAGGAAGGAAGGAAGGAAGGAAGGAAGGAAGGAAGGAAGGAGACACAGAGCCTCACATGATTTTGTGATCTGGATGAAATAATATGCCTTTCCCTTCAATATTTCCAAAATTATCTTCACTTTGTTCTCAAGGAATTTTTTAGCATTCTTGAATTGTTCCTTTGTTCTCTGCCCTGGGTTTTTCACACTTCAGAGAAATGTGCCACAGATGGGTTTGAAATGGATGAGAAATTTGTCTTTCCTTCCTAAAGTGAGAGAAAAGCAATTATGAAATGAGAGGTAGAAAAAGAGAACTGGCACACTGCAGACCTGTTCCCAGTAAATCAATTTTAGGAAAAAGCATAAGTGGAAGATAAACATATGGAAATAGATTTCCTTAAAACCATCCTTGTCCAGGTGCTCCTAGAAAGTCTTTGTGTACCCCAAGGGTATGCAACATCCCACGTGCAGAAGACAACTTCTTTAGTAGACAGGATAAGAAATGGCAGCCCCAAGGGCCCATCCGTCCCCTCACTTCCCTTCTCCTCACCCCCTCCTTCTTTTTCCCACTTTATCTACTCTATCCTTCAGAATTTGCAGCCCCCTTTCAGGCTGCAGAATTTGCTATTGTAGCTCCTGCATGTGAAAGTTTTGCTTGGTCCTTGTTGGCTGATGGGCTCTCATTCCTGGCATGGCCGGCCAGGCCACTCACAACCCAAGGGTTCCATTTCAACATGTGGGCTGCAGCTGCAGACCTTTGCTGCTGCTCCAAGCAAGGCAAAAGGAGCGTTTCTGGGCCTAAATAGGGGGTGAATGTGATGATGAGAGGCCCTTTCCTTCCTTCATCTGCTCTTCTTCTTCTTTTTGTCTCTAGCCATCAGGATTCTTTGGAGGTGAGATGTCATGTTCCCCAGAATGTACCTCTGAAGAAGGTCCAGTTGGCAGTTTCACAAAGTGTGGGGGGCTCTCCAGCTGGAAGTGGTAACGTCTGTATGTGACAGAACTAGACTCCTATACTCGCTTCCATCCTTCCTCTCATTCTCAGACCTCAAGAAAATCCACACCTGAATTGTTTTTAGGTAAGAAATTAAGTGTATTATCAGTGACTCAAATCCCCTCGCTACAGGAGCCTTTAGCTGTGTTGGCATAGGTTCCTTCCACACAGCAGTTCCATGTGAGGGGAGCCAGAGGCTGGAAAAAATCTGGGAGCTGGCATCTCTTTTGCTTGAAATTTAGCATGCAGTTGATTTATTAGTGGGATGGAGGCTCTTCTGGGATGAAAGTCTGAATCATTTTCACTCTGGCCTCACAGGCTTCTGGCTGTTTTTCAAGTCTTAAGAGAGAGTGAACGAGGAACCCTCCAAACATATTGGCAGTCAGAACTTAGAAAGACAAGTGGTGTGGCCTGGCTTCCTGAGGCAGCTGGAATGCTATGCACCCACCATCCCAGATGCACACTTAATTTGGCTCACCTCCCTAGCTGCCCAGAAATTCATCTCAGAGACCTCCAGCAATGTCCTACAGTACAGCAAAATGGATGGCACAGCCCCTGGCAGTTCCCCAAGCCATAGAGGGCCTGGCCCTCATGCTCAGTGAATGTGGCATCGGTGTGAAGAAGCCTCATCACCCCACCTGAGCCACCCAACCTAAATGACCTGCCTGCCCCATACCACCTGTTTTTATAACAAACATTTATGGGGGGGGGGGAATATATATATATATATACACACAAACACATATAGAAAGTGGACTTCCGTGGCCCGAAACAGGTCAATGCCTGATACCTGGCAGGTTCTCAATCAGTGTGTGGAATACAGGAGTGGCTGGAAGTGCAGGGCACAAAGAAGGCAGAAGAGATAGAAGAATGGAGGCAGGACAGGAAGTACAGGCCTGGGGTGCCACAGTTCACTCTCAGAAGGAAGAGGCCTTCACAGAGAACTTGGCAGGGACGAATGAGACTTGTGAGGTGGAGTGGGCAGTATACTCTAAGGTATTCAGGAGCTGTAAGCATAATTGTGCAATGAGATGTACAGGAAGAGAGAATCTCTTCTATCAGCTCAACAAATCTGAGAAGCCAGAGAGACCTTAGCCTCTGGGTTGGAGACAGGAAGCTGTGTCTCTGAGACAGACCTATAATGGACCCAGCAAAGACTCAGGCATGCTAGTTTCAAATCTTGGTTCAGCCTCTCACCACTGGTGACCCTAGACTAGTTACCCTTTGTCTCTAAGCTTCACCTTCCTCATCTGTAAAATAGGTATTATAATAATAGAAGTTAGTCATAGGTATTGAGCTCCATGCTGACACACAGTGAGTGCTCAGTAACTGTTAGGTGCTGTTGTTGTTTGCAGTACAATGGCATCTGGTCTACCGCATGGCCTTGGCTTCCCTTTCAGTTTAGCGATAGGTGCAAAGTGAACACATGAAGCTCACATGCAATAACACTGTTACTTTCTCTACGTCTATTCATCTCCAAAATGTGACTACTCCTTCCTCTTCTTTGTAGAATCTGCAGTCCATTGTGGCAGCAGTGAAGGGCAGGGGCCTTGAAGTTGGGCAGCCCTAGGTTTGAATTCTGACTTCCCACCCAGTATGTGACCTCTGGCAAGTCCCATAGTTTCTGTGAGCCTCAAAATGGGAAAAATGGGGACAAAGAATGGGAAGAATAAAGCCTGACAGTTGTGAAAATTAAGTGACAGTGAATGGAAAGCTCCAGTAGCATAGACCTAGGCAGTTTTTGCTCACTTGTTGTTAATTCATTTAATCTGTCCTTTGTGAGCTACCAGGGAATCTTATAGATAATAATAGCTGCTCCTTAGTAAAAAATTACTTAAGTATAAGCACTGCACATACATTACTTAATCCTCATGACAATCCCATCTTACAGATAGCAGAACGGAGGCTAAGAGAAGAGAATTAATGTTGTAAATGTCCCAAGTTTTTAAATGGCAGAGGTGGATTTAAGCCCGTTTGTCATCTGTCTGCTGCCTCTCCTGGCTTCAAAATCACTGGCCCCCAAAGGCCCTTATCACTGAGTCCTGCTCCCTTCAAGGGGAGAGATTTTTCAGTCTGAGGAAACAATTCCATGTCATAAAGCCTCACATTAGGACTGCTCAAAAAACTTCACTTTTTCATCAAAACCTAATGGCTTCTTTCTGAAATTTCGATGCATTCTTTCTTATTAGTTTAGTCAGAAAAACTCAGAATAAAATGAAACTGAAATGTTATTTCAATATACTATGTCACCACCCTTATTCAAAAATAGCTCTGCCTTTCTATAGACTCATCGACAACTGTGATTCATTTCTTATATTCAAGATCATGCCCCAACAGGCAAAAGCAGGTATATTTTTTGCCTATCAAACTAAAAAATATTCTTTATCAAAGAAGTAAGGCTTGTTACTGAAAAATCATTTTTTTTTTTTGGTGAATAGAATCCATGAAAAAAAAAAGACAGCATGCTTCCCCAGCTACTGGTCCCTCTTCTTGGCATTCTTTTTTTTTTACCAACTGCTGAAGTCTGAGGGTGACCTTACATCCTACACCTCCTCAGTTATGTCAATTTCTAGCACCAAATGGTTTCAATGCTAAATATTCACCAAACAATGTATATTGATCTTTCATTACTTTCCCTGCAAAAGAAGAAACTAAAACAAGCTGTTCAGGTCTAGGTCGCACTGACACAAGACACAAAAGCCTTGACATTTTCAAGAGATATTCCCAAGACTTCAACAAACCCTCAAAATGGCATACGGGAAAATGTTTATACCGGTATCTAATTGTCCTGCAAATTACATTTTAGTCAAAAGTCACAAGTTTCCTATATACAACCTCAAAATCCAAGTTAACTAAATTTTTGTATTTGACTCAAGTCTTGTCTTTCACTTAACAAGTAAATCATGGCTAGCTGGAAACATCCTGAAAGTGCCATAAAAAACATTTCGGACTTTTAATTTAAAGATTAGTCTCATTCACATTAAAGCCAAAAGTCATCCCTGACATTTCCCTCTTTAAAGTAACCTGAACTTCTCATGTCTGGCCAAGCATGATTGCTTCCTCATAGAAGTAAGTGTAAGCAGCTACGTTGGTTATTTTTCATTGTGGGTAACCAAAATAAGTGAAAAATGTGATAAAACAAGAAAGAGAACTTTAAACAAATGATTATTATAATGATTATTTAGCCAACAAAGGAAGTGGTGAGAATCTGGGAAGACCCTTGGAGAAGTGAGAAATTGAAAGTTGTAAATGAGCTAATTATTTATGTTTTATGGTAGATAATCAATAAATAGTAGATAAAGTTGATAAATAAAGATGGGGTATTTTAGACATATCATTTAAAGTTAAAGAGGTGAGTTACTTAGATTTATTCAATAAAAAATCTATTGTAAAAAAACTATTGTAGCTGTCAGAAATAGAGATGTTTTGTTTTCTTTTCTCATAAGAAGTAGTTTTGGGTAAGCAGCTACTGGCATGGGTTCAGAAACATCCAATATCCGGACCAATATCAATAAGAGTCACTTGGCCTTTTCTTTGTTGTCACAAGCTGGCGTTGCTGCTCTAGCCATTAAGACATCATTCTAGACAGGAAGAAGAAGGAAAGAAGAAATGGCACCTAAAGACTCTTTTATACCTTTGGATAAAACCTTGACAAAGTTCTCCTGCAAGGGAGAGGGGGTTTTAAGAATGGGTATCATGTAAACCAAACTAAGTATCTGCTACAGAAATGGCAAAAATTGGTTGACTCCAACGTATAAGACAATAGATTAAGAAAGTTGGTCCAGAGACTTTCATTTTTATTTTAGGTCCCTCCATATTGTTTGATTTTTTTCCATGTTCCGTAATTCTTACAATTTCAAATGATGAAAAACTGAAAGGTGAAAAAATAATATATGCAAATTTGCAAATTACTACATATTATGAACCTCTATGGTTCTTAGTGAATTGTTGAAACCACAAATTTAAATCTGTAAATGCAAAGAATCTACTCAATTTGGAGTTTCCTGGTGGAACCCAGGGAGTCTCCAAACTTATTTATTTAGCCTCCTAAGGAACTCCAGAGTGTCAGAGCTAGATGATATTTAAACCATTCTTCAGTTGGCCTCCTGCCTGAGCTATCTACTTTAGGCTTACAGATGGCTACCAAGTCATTCGTTGGCAGGAGCCTCGGTGGCATGGAGTGGTAGTCAAGAACATGATCTTAGGAGCTAGAAAGACTTGGTTCTGATACCCAGAACAAACTTCTTACCAGATGTATGAACTTGGACAAGTTACCTCAACCTCAATCTTCTAAGTCTCAGTTTCTTCACTTGTAAAACAGAGATAGAATACTTCAGTGTTTGTAGTGAGAATTCACTGCTGTATTTCTAGACTTAGAATGTTGGATCAATAAATGTTTGTTGAATAAATCTCTGAATGCTTTCTTTTGTATATAAAATAGTGATCTTCTATGGATTTCTCATTATATTTGAAATGCACACATATTTTCTCTTGATTTTCAGTTGGTGGTGACTCTTAAGGAAGTTTTTAATTTAAGTTGACTAAATTGCACATTATCTCTAAAATAAGATGGATTAAAAAATACTTTAAAGAACTCTTATTATAAAAACTGGACAAAATTATTTAAAAACCACTATTTGAAGGTACTACAAAATGTCCAAATGACACACTGAAACTTGTGAACAGTTTATACTTGTGTTCTAGTTTGCTAGCTGCCGGAATGCAATATATCAGAAACGGAATGGCTTTTAACAAGGGGAATTTAATAAGTTGCTAGTTTACAGTTCTAAGGCTGAGAAAATGTCCCAATTAAAACAAGTCTATAAACATGTTCAATTTAAGGCATTCAGGGAATGATACCTTGGTTCAAGAAGGTCAATGACATTCAACGTTTCTCTCTCAGCTGGAAGGGCACATGGCGAACATGGCGGTGTCTGCTGGCTTTCACGTGGCTCTACCAAAACAGACTCTCTCCAAAATGTTTCCTCTTTTAAAGGATTCCAGCAAGCAACTCCACCTTCAGTGGGTGGGGATACACCTCCACGGATATCATCTAATCAAAAGTTACCACCCACAATTGGGTGGGTCACATCTTCATGGAAACAATCAAAATACTCCCACCCAGCAATACTGAATGAGGATCAAAGGTCATGGCTTTTCTGGGGTCCACCACAGATTAAGACCAGCACAACTTGAATGACTGTTAATGCATCAAATAATAATTGCAAATTTGTGGCTTTCTTTCCCAAAGGAGTTTTCCAACTTGACAACCTCTGGTAATGAAAAACAGCAACCTTTCCAATGGAGGTGGCACATGACAGGGTTTAGAGCAGCAGAACAGCTGAACATTTAAGAGGGAAATTCTGGTAATGAGAGAGCTGCAGAAGGAATGAGATCCAAAATCTGATTATAAATTTTGCCCAAAGTCTTGGCTAGCCAACAAAATATGTAAGTACAGGGGAGACCCTCCACTCCCCCAAGGAACCAAGCATAAAAAACATAAACTAGGGGCAAGAAAACTGAGCAGAGAAGTCTGGCTCTACTATGGCAGCATAAGCCCACTATAACCAAATCTTCCACCAATCGTAATTTAGAACTCTGGACAAAAGTCAAAAAGTACCACATGAATATAGTCAATCTTTGAGAAAGCAACAATGGCAATTTAGTGGCAAGAGGATAATCTGTTCAGCAAACGGTGCTGGAACAAATGGATGCCCACAGGCAATAAAAATGAATCTAAGCACAAATCTTACATCTGTCACAAAAACTAACCCAAAATGGATCATACACCTAAATGTAAAAACACAAAGCTACAAAACTTCTAGAAGACCTTTCTTAGAGGCAACAGCAAAATCACAACCCACAGAAGAAAAAAATGATGAGTTGGACTTCACTAAAATTAAAAACTTCTGTTCTGCAAAAGCTGTTAAGAGAATTAAAAGGCAATCCACAAACAGGGAGAAAATATTTCCAAAACACATATCCAATAAAGATCTTGTATCAAAACTATACAAAGATTTTATGCATGATTGTTCTGTAAACCCACAGCTTCTCTAATAAAGAAACATAAAAAGACAAAGAACTCTTAAAACTCAGCAAAAAGATGACCCAATTTAAAAATAGGTAAAAGATCTGAACAGACACCTCCACAAAGATATACAAATGGCAAATAAGTATATGAAAATATGCTCAAAATTACATGTCATTATTGACTTGAAATCTAAAACAATGGGTACCACTATATAGCTATTAGAATGGCTAAAATCCAAAACACTAACATCACCAAATGCTGGAGAGGATGTTGAGCAACAGGAATTCTCATTCATTGCTGGTGGGAATGCAAAATGGTACAGCTACTTTGGAAGACATTCTGGCAGCTTCTTGCAAAGCTAAATATAATCTTACCATATAATCCAGCAATCATGCTCCTTGTTATGTTCCCAACTTATTTGAAAACTTACATCCTCACAAAACCAGCAAGTGAATATCTACAGAGGCTTTATTCATAACCACTCAAAACTGGAAGCAATCAAGACATCCTTTCCATAGGTGAATGGTATATCCATACAATGGCTGTATGGAAGTGGCACATATATCCATACAAGGGAAAAAAAGGGGGAGGATGAGCTATCAAGACATACAAAGATATGGGTGAATCTTAAATGCATATTGCTAAGTGAAACTAGCCAGTCTGAAAATGTGACATACTGCATGATTTCTTTTATATGACATTCGAAAAAAGTAAAAATTTAGACACTAAATAAATCAGGAGTTGCCAGGGGCTCAGGGTGATGAGGGGTTAAGAAGAATGTTGAAAAGGTGAAGCACAGGGAAGATTTTTCAGATGGTGGGACTATTTTATATGACACTGTAATAATGTATACATGACGTTATGCATTTGTCAGAACTTGTAGAAGTTTACAGCACAAAGAATGAACCTTAATGTATGCAAATTTACAGAAATCATTTAGGAGATTGAGGGATCCCATGATGGAGTACAGAATGTGACCAAAAAATAAAAAATCTAGTTGTATTACAAATATATGAGACAACCTCACTGAAGGAGGTAGGAATAAAGGTATTGACCTAGGCAACTATGGAAATGAGTAGTCAGTAAAACTGAAGACAAGAGGAACTGACATGAGCAGTGTACTCTAGGTGATGAAGTTGTATGGAAGTGGCACATATATGCATATGGGTTAATAATTATGATACTGGTATACACATGTACTTGCATAGAACAATTAAGTAAGTGGATGGTGGATGGTGGATGGCAGAAGCCCACTTTCCCACGGGTGGAGTGAGAGTTCAGATAGGCAAGAGGAGGAGGCTAGAACAATCCATGTTAAATGGATTAAAGCTGGAGTTATCAGCATGAACTCATATTTAGCTGAATATAGACATGGATGGTTACAGATAGAAACATTTATAGATATGTTAGTATGCAGGATAGTATATGCACATGTTATCTCCGTGCTTTGTCAGCCAAGAAGCCCTAGAGGCAATAACATCCAGAAGTAATGATCACACCTAGTACCCAGATTTTGGGTTCTTATATCATTCTCCAATGAAAGAAACTAGGGCTCTTTGGAGAAAATCCTGATTCTAGGACTTGGGAGAAAATTACACAATATTATCCTTCAGCATCCTGTAGTATCAGAAAGTAAGTTCTAAAACTCTACATGGAGATGGGGGGGTGGTATATCAAAGGAACACAGAAGCCAAGTGAAAGAGCTCCCAATGGACAAAACTGGAACAATTTGAGCAAGAAAATAAATTAGTATTGGATTATAACCAAAGTATAAAATAAATATTCATGAACCCACATGGATATAATCGAATAAATAAATAAGGGAGAAGATACAAATCTTCTTAAGGATGCATAAGGATTCCAAAAAATTTATGTAGATACTTCATCCTCGAGGAGAAGGAACATAACTCCCCACTCCTTAAGTGTAACCTGTGTTTAGTGACTTCCTTCATAAGAGAACAGTATGAAAACAGGGGGAAAAAAGAGTAACTTTATGGTGGAAAAGCCTGACGAACACTATCCCAGCAGGCGGTCAAGGCTAACATCACAGTGATGATTCATCATGATAGTATGCGCTCATGACCTGATGGAATGAGAATGGTATCAGGAGAAAAAGAATAAAACAGTCCCCAAATAAAGGACCTTCTTTAAAATATCTGACCAGTACTCCTTAAACTGAGGACACAAAAAACAAGGAGAGTTTGAGAAACTATCACAATCCAGAGGAACCTACAGTGATAGGACAATTAAATGCAATGTGGTATCTTGGATAGAATTCTGAAACAGAAAAAAAAAAGACATTAGATAAAAACTAAGGAAATTTCTTACAGGCTTTAGTTCATAATAATGTAGCCATAGTGGTTTTCATTAATTGCGATAAATACACCATACTGATATAAGATGTTTATAATAGGGGAAATTAGGTATAAGTATATGGGAACGCTCTGTATTATCTTCACATTTTTTCTTGTAAATCTAAAATTACTCTAAGATAAATTTATTTTTAAAATGTCATAGAATCTGTTGAAGTTTTCATCTAGGGATAGGGGAAGATTACAAAAATGAATACATTTTAAAAGGGTGATGGAAGTCAAGAAATAGTTTGATTGAAAGATAACTCATACAAAATTCTGGGGGAAAAGCACGTAACTGAATTGCTAGTTCTTAGGGAAGTTCACAGGTGTTTTATACCAAAAAAAAAAAGAAAAAGATTTTTCATAATCAAGGAAATTTGGAGAACACTGGATTAAAAAAAAAAAGATTCTTTTCAACATACCTTTCAGAATCTTTCAAGGGCTAATCTCCAAGAGGGTAGCATTTTCCAAATTTAGCTGTGTGGTTTGTAGGAAGTAACTTAGTTTCCTGTGTCTCAGTTTCCTCATCTGCAATGTAGGAATAATAATGCCCACATTAGAGAACTGTTTGAGGGTAAATGAGAGCATGTGGTCAGAAGAGACTGGTATGGTTAGTTCGTTTTCCTTCTCTGTTGCCTATCATTTTAATCTCAAATTATCTTCAAGGCTCAGCAAATTACCCCCTATTTACAATTTTCTGTGAAATCTTTTAAAATTAATTTCCTGGGCTTTGAATAGCATCATTCAGATGGAAAATATGCCAGTGATAGAAGCTCCTATCTGGTTACCTGGTAGGATAGAAGGATACCATGCCCAAACGGGGCAGAAAGCATGGTAAACTCTGGGAAAGCTGAACCCACTGTGCACTGCCGAGGGAGAGAACTGCTCCAGGAGCTCCAAACAGATGGAGTCCGGGTTCAAGCAGGCAGCACTGACCCAGCAGCACAGAGGGGATTTGGCAGCCAACTCAGGGAAAGAAGCACTAGACTAAGAGTTCGAGGTTTTTGGACAGGATTTTTAATCTCTTAGTGTTTGAGCTTCCTCATTTGTAAAAGGCAGGGTTTGGGGTAGATGATCTTTGGGCTCTCTTGTTGATGTTGATCCCAACTTCAAAGGTTACCAAATAGGACAAACTCACAAATCCAAGAGGTACAGTCCACGCATAACCCAAATATATTTTCCTGAAACTAGAGCAATTTACAATACAGTACTTTTTATAGCACATTGGGAACAAATCAAGTTTTACAAATTTCACATTCACAAATACAAATCACTTTTGCCCTAAGGTACCCAGTGTACACGAGGAACAGACAGTCTGGGCACCTGGCAGTCTATTGGCAAGGAGACTTGGACCTAATGGCCATCGGGTCATCTCTGTGATTTGGCAGTATTTCTAGACCACCCGCCTTCCACTCCCACCCCACCCCCACAAAAAAAGGAACAAGGGATGTTTTCACCATAATTTTGAGAGCAGGCAAACTTTCCATATTCCCACTGCCTCCTGTCACTCTGTTGCCTAGATTTTCTATGGCAGCTTTAGGAAGAAACCATTCATTGCTTCTTGACACCACAAGAGACCTTAAGCACAGGTATAGTCTCATTGCTCTGGAGCAGTTCGACCTGAAAAATCCATTTGTGGATTCCTATGGGCTCAAAAGTCTCTTTCTGCTCCCATGCAAATCACTTCTTTACCTGCTATTCAGAAAATGATTTTTAAAACCTGTTTTCTCTCTGGAAAACTGCCAAACATCCTCATAAACAGTGAGAAGAATATAATCAGCCCCACATACCATCACCCAGGGAAGAAGACGGCATGGCCTTCTTCAGTCTCAATTAGCAGCCAAGAGGTCTGAGCGATCCTTGAACAAACTCCTTCCTCCCCAGACCTCAGGCTCCTATTCAGCCCCCGACCATGGTCTGCTTTCATGTTCTATTAGGGCAGAAAGAAGGCTACAGCCTGCCTGAGAGCAGTTTAGGTGAATTAAGCTCGATCCTGCCTGTCATGTCTCTCTTCTGGGTGACTCAATGAATTGATCAGGACCAGATGGAAAGTGATGAAAACATTCCCTCTCCAGAATGAGATTTCTCTGGCAACTTGGGTACTTAAGGAATATCACCACCATCCCAGAAGTTTCTGTAAATGAAAGGTGAGGCCTTGACAACCTAGCCTTCAAGGCCATGTTGATGGTAGTCTTCTTTCAGGAATGGATTTAAAGATGCCTTATTTTTCAGACAACACAGAGAAATGGTCTGTCTAGACAGCTTAGGAAGATGAGGTATCTAAGCACAATTATTTCCAGCACTTCAGAAAGCCTGTTCCCTTATCTCCTTTGAAAAGCAGAACAATTTTTCACCTCCTTTTGTTTCTAGATGATTGCAAAAGAGAAGAAATTCTGCTTTCTGGCTGAGTTTTGTCCCCTGGTTCATCCCGATGGCCACCATCTGAGGAGGGGTACTTCAGCCAGGCCCTTCCGACACCATACCCAGTAGGTCTAGATCTGTCAGACCTAGATGGTCGTTACCTTGGGTTCCTCTCCCACCTCTCCCTCCAACTCTTCTGGTGGACCCTAGTCTTGGGAGAAGAGCTCTGCCATGCTCGTTTCCTGCTATCATTGCAATCGAAATAGAAAACTGCAATTTAGAATGAAAAAATAAAGCACACACACAAGTAGAGAAAAAGTTGCAAATAAATTCACAGCCCATATTACGAGTAATATGCCATTATCACAAGTTGGTGGGATAAGGCAGTGATTTTTATTTTCTTCTTTATATTTTTCTGAATTCTTTCAAGTCCTAATTATTTCTTCTGGTAGGAAAAATGCAGTAATTTTTCTGTTTCAGGAACACAAATTGGTTCCTTCTTCTCTTGCCCATGGTCAGGCCAAAGCAGGCTCATGATTCATCCTGGTCCACCTACTTAAGAAAGACAGGAAATCTCAGCACCAGCTAATTTTTCACTGGCCAATGAACCTTTTTAAAAAGCAGAGTTGTGCATATCTGGGTGTACCACACCCAAAGTATGACTCAGGGTTCTTTTATAGATGCTCAGCGGTAGGGAGAGTTGTACCCCAAGCCAGTTGCCTGACAGTTGGAGCAATAAATGACTCAGCACCCATCTGGGCTAAAGTTGTCCTCAGTTCTCTTGCTGTGATCTGCTTCACAGCATTTCTTAGACTATAATACTTAAACACGTATCTGGTTAGTAGTTGCCTTTCAGTTTTCAAACCAAATGGGGCTAAGAAGCTGGGCAGATTTTTCTAGAAATTTGAGAGGCCTATCGCTTCTGCATGACTTGTTTCCAGCACTGTTTCAGGGTGAGAGAACTGGCCATTTCTTCAGGCTTTTTTCCAACCTCAGCTGGAGACAGATCCCTCCTCCTGCCTCTTTCCAACCTCCTCTAGCTTACTGCCACAATGGGCTCCACAGAGGACAGGTCTGTCTTCCCAGACTGCAGGTGGGAAGAGGGCAGGAGGTTATTGGCTAGTGGAGCTCTCTGGTCATTGTTTTTCTCTGTCCATGCCACCCTGAAGGCAGGAACCGGGGAAGGCAGCCTGTCCTCCTGAGACTTGGACAGCCTTTGGCACATGTTCAGAAGCGCCTTCAGCTCAACCCTGAAGTTCTCATTGAGCCAGCAGTAGATGAAGGGGTTGTAGCAGGTGCTGCTCATGGCAAACCAGTGGAAGGCGAAGTAGATGGCGTTGTTGGTGCGGATGACCTTGCTGGACAGGAGGAGGACATAGCAGTTGAGGGGGAACCAGCAGAGGGCAAAGAGGCCCACCACCAGCATAAGCATCTTGATGGTCTTCTTCTTCTTGCGCCGCAGGGCGAGGTACTGCTCAGTGGTCACGTCGCCGATCGCGTTGCACAGCCACAGCTTCTTGGCCACACGGGCATAGGCCACAGAGATGATGAGGAGGGGCAGGATGTACAGCAGGATGAAGGTGGCCAAGTCCAGGTACTTCCAGAAGAGGTCAGCTGGCTCAGGGAAGTCTGGCAGGCACAGGGAGCGGACAATGTCCTCACTGGGCAGGAGAGACAGAGAGAGAGAAAGAGAAAGGCAAGTGTGGGAAGGTCCCATCCCAAGAAGCACTGGGCTCTCCCTTCCTCCCTTCAGTGGGCTCCTGGTATATCCTTCTGTTAGAGCATTTTCTATGCTGTAGTCTAACCATCTGACTCTATCTCTGGCTCTTTAAAGAAAAAAAATTTGACTTGAATCTCTCTGTGTCCTTGTATGATTCCTGGCCCATAGCTAAGACCCTATAACTATTTGTTGAGTGAATAAATAAATCACTAATGTTCTTGGTCTTTGAACTAATTCATGTTTGGAGTGCCATGGATTCATGAAATACTGGGATTCCCCATTGTACTACCCTTTCCAATTCCAGAGGGGAAAACTAAGGAATGGGGCAAAGAAATGGCAGGCTTTGAGAATGTGAGTGACAAAGCCTGAATTAATCCATTATTCCTACCTTCTGCCACCTATACAATAAGTATTTATTTTATATGACATGAATCTGCAGTCCTCTTCAACTTCTTAGGGATGTCCATGTGGCTTATTTATTGCTTGTTATTTGTGTTGGTGGCCACTACCACTGAAAGTAAGAGAAAACTCTCTTTACACACATGCACACTCACACTCCTTCATGTGTAAAGGCAAACAGGGAGTCCAAATGTTGAGGATCTGGGTATTTAATTCGTTCCAATATCCTAGAACTCATGGAGGGGCTCTTGTAAAGTATCTGGAACCGGCCTTCAGCACTTCAGGGTTTACGTCACAGGGGGTGCATGCATGTGTGTGTGTGCGTGTGTGTGTGTGTGTTTCAGGCAGGGCAGTCTATGGCTGCTAGAGGAGAACTGGCAGTACATGGCCAGGTTCCCTCAGCTTCCCTTTGCCAGTCTGGAGTGCCAGCAAGTAACTGCTGACACGTAGAGACACTGAAGACACTTCACCCAGATTCACAGGAGGCAGAGTAGCTGGGAGTCTTCCTAGTCTGTAGAGCCCTGGAACTAAGGGCTCAGAGATGGAGGAAATTTTAAGCTCCCTTATTTCAGGCAGGGAAAACTCTGCGTTGTCATTTACACTCCAGAACTTGCTGGGGGCTGGGCTGCAGTTTCACCTGAGACCCTAGCCTGCCTTGCCTCGCCCCTTCCTTGTCCTGCTTGCCATTTCTTCACCTTCTACTTCTGGGAGCACTTCCTTGCACACCGTGCCTTCATCTCAGTGGCTGCTTCTAAGGAACCCTAGCTAAAACAACTACAAAATGACGAAAGTTGCTCTATGATCACTCATTCATCCATTCATTCACCCAGTAAATATGTATGGAGGGCATACTATGTGGAGATAGAAGACTTGGTGCTGGGGACACAGGGTAGCAAAATCAGAAACGAGGCCAGCTGTCCCCAAACTTTCAGTGTGACAGGGATGATCACCTTTAATGAACCAGTAGCAAATAAGTGCTTAAAGATAACATGAGTGCTTTGAAACACATTTCCATTCTATGAAAGAATAATAAAGAACTCTGAACCAGAATGGAGGGGGAGAGCTAGAGAGTCCTGCCTCAGATACACACCTACATGCATATTTCTGTTTGTAGGTTGTGTGACATTGCTCATTGTAAACGAGACCATGATGATGTCAAATCTCGGGCTATGTGAGCACAGGCCTGTAGTGACAGAAGCTGTTATCTGTTGCTTTGCCCTCGCAGAGAAACTGGAAAGAGAATAAGTAGGAAGTTGTGAAGAAGAGAACAAAAGAGAAAGTAGAAAAAAATCAAGCGGACAGATATAGACCAGGATCCGATATGGATCGGGAGGCAGGTAACTCACAAGCAGCATCACTCCTGGAAGCCTGAGGTATGGATTCAGAGGGGGCTTGGCTTTGCCTTTGTCAAGGTCCCAACCAATGCTTAACTCGGGAAAGAAGCAAGCAACAAGTGCCTCCAAGACCCCAGGCTGCTCCCCACTGGTTGATCAGGATCTCACCTGTACTTGAAGGTAAATAATTTCTGGCAGATAGCGTGTGGGAGTGAGAAGAACGTAGCCATGGTCCAGATGACAGCAATGGAGATGATGCCTTTTGTGATTGAGATCCGGGGTTTTAACGGATGCATAATGACCTGGAACACAAGCAAACAGTGTCCGAGGCTGAAGGGGTTTTGAAGCAAATGAGAACTCTGCACGACACAGCACACTTGTCACTATCCTGCCAGGCAGGTCCTGTTTGCTCCAGCACCCCCTCACATCCATTACTGAGCCCCTGAGCTGCACCCTGGAGCTGCAGGGGGTTCCAGGCCTGCCCTGCCCCATAGCCCACCTCCTGGGACAGAAAGCATCATCTGGGCTCACAGAATTGAGGCAGTTCAAATGCTTCTTGCAGCCAGATCCAGGCAGAAGCAGGGCACGGGGAGAGAACTAGGAAGGGTCTTCTTACCCAGCACCCACACAAAAGCTTCCCACAAGCCCAAGGTCAGCCCTCACCTTGGGATCTGACCTCGCCTTCCCATGTTCCAGACCCCCTAGGTTCTGAAGTGCTCTGAGAGGGTCTGAGGGTGATACACACGGAGGAGGCTCCCTCATCACTTATCATGGGAAGCTGCATTGACACTTATTTGGAGGTTCACAACACCATTTATGAAAGCTGGGACTAAAATTGCAATGGGGTCCAGCTTTCACATGTCTATTCTTTTTTTTTTTTTCTGTTCACCTCCTCTCTTTATTTATTTTTAATTTATTTTGCATTATCAAACCAAAACACCATACAAACATGAACATTCTTGACAAACAAACATTCCATATATGGTGTACAATGAATGGCTCACAATATCATCGCATAGTAGTATATTCATCACCATGATTATTTTTTAGAACATTTGTACCACTCCAGAAAAAGAAATAAAAAGAAAAAAGAAAAAAATTAAAAAATACCATACCCCTAGCCCCTCCCTCTCATTGACTACTAGTATTTCCATCTACTCAATAAATTTTAAACTTTGTTCTCCCTATTTTTCTTCTGTACCCCTTACCACTCCCTTTCATTGTTCATTAGTATTTCAATCTACTCAATTTATTTTAAATTTATTCCCCCCTATTATTTATTTTTAATCCATAATTTTTACTTATCTGTCAATATCACACAAAAAAGGAACATCAGACACAAGGTTTTCACAATCATATAGTCATGTTGCAAAAGCTATTATTATTATTACGTTCATCTTCAAGAAACATGGCTACTAGAACACAGCTCTGCAGTTTCAGGCACTTCCCTCTACCCTCTCTAATACACCTTAAACTAAAATGCCTAAGAATAACCTCCAGGATAACCTCTCGACTGTGTCTGAAATCTCTCAGCCACTGACACTTTATTCTGTCTCATTTCTCTCTTTCCCCTTTCAGTCGAGAAGGTTTTCTCAATCCTTTAATGCTGAGTCCCAGCTCATTCTAGGATTTCTGTACCATGTTGGCAGGGAGGTTTACGCCCCTGGGAGTCATGTCCCACGTAGAAAAGGGAGAGTGGTGAGTTTGCTTGCCATGTTGGCCACATCTGAGCAAAAAAATAGGCCACATCTGAACAACAAAAGAGGTGACTCTTAGGCCTAATTTAAACTGGCTTAGCTTATCCTTTGCGGGGTTAAGTTTCATATGAACAAATCCCAGGATTGGGGGATCAGCCTATTGCTTTGGTTGTCCCCACTACTTGTGAGAATATCAAGAATTCTCTACTTGGGGAAGTTGAATTTTCCCTCTTTCTCACCATTCCCCCAAGGGGACTTTGCAAATACTTTTTTATTCACAGTTCAAATCACTCTGGGATTTATCGGGGCATCACTCTGGACAAACCTACAAAATCTTATGCCCTACTCAAGGTTCCATGCACTTATGGCATTCAATTAAGCTGTCCACATAAGTTATATTAGGAACTGCACTAGTCAAAATAAAAATTTTGTACCAAATAAACACTTCTGCTTTAGTCTCACACATAAATTAAAATTTTAAAATATTAATTACCATCTATTTTCAACACCCTGCAGTATTCACATTCCTTTGTTCTTCCTCATGCAAAAACATTTAAAAATTTGTACATTTAGTCACTATCATTGTACACTCCAGGCATTCCTACATTATACCTTCTCAGTCTTTATTGTCCATCTTTCCTTCTGGATTCATTTGTGCCTCCAGCCCTCTTCCCTCTATCATTCTCACATTCAGCTTCATTTAGTGCACTAACATTGTTTACAGTTAAGTAGTATTGTGCTATCCATTTCTGAATATTTACAATCAGTCCTGTTGCATAATCTGTATTCCTTCAGCTCCAATTACCCCAAATCTACCCTATTTCTATCTCTTGTTGGCCTCTGTTCTTAACTGAAATACTTCAAGTTCATTCATTAATGTTAGTTCATATCAGTGACATCATACAGTATTTGTCCTTTTGTTTCTGGCTAATTTCACTCAACATAATGTCCTCAAGGTCCATCCACGTTGTTACATGCTTCACGACTTTATTCTGTCTTACAGCTGTGTAATATTCTATCATATGTATATACCACAGCTTGTTTAGCCTCTCATCTGTTGATGGACATTTGGGTGGCTTCCTTCTCTTGGCAATTGTAAATAATGCTGCTATAAACATTGGTGTGCAAATGTCTCTGTTCTTGCCCTCATGTCCTCTGAATAGAAACCTAGCAATAGTACTGCTGGATCATACGACAATTCTATACTTAGCTTCCTGAGTAACCACCAAACTGCCTTCCACAGCAGTTGTACTATTTTACTTTCCCACCAACAGTGGAAAGTGTGCCTCTTTCTCCACATCCTCTCCAGTACTTTTCATTTTCTGTTTTATTGATAACGGTCATTCTGGTGGGTATGAGACGATACCTAATTCTGGTTTTGATTTGCAATTCCCTAATAGCCAGGGAACTTGAGTATCTTTTCATGCGCCTTTAGCCTTTGTATTTCCTCTTCTGAGAATTGTCTGTTCATGCCTTTTGCCCATTTTATAATTGGGTTGTTTGCCTTTTCATTGCTGAGTTGAACAATTTCTTTATATACTCTGGATTCTAGACTCAACTATCATTTACAAATATTGTCTCCTATTGTGGAGGCTGTCTTTTTACTTTCTTGACAAAGTTCGTTGATGCACAAAAATGTTAATTTTGAGGAGTTCCCATTTATCTATTTCATTCTTCAATGCTTGTGCTTTGGGTAGAAGATCCAGGAAACCGCCTCCAATTAAAAGATTTATTAGAGGAGAGGGGGCCAAGATGGCGGCTTAGTAAGGTATGCACATCTTAGTTCCTCCTCCAGAGCAACTACTAGGTGACCAGAAACAGTGTAGAACAGCTCCCAGGGCCACGTCAGAGACCGGACACACAGCGTATCCCAGTCTGGACTGGCTGGACCGTCTGCGAGACTCCACTGCGGTGAGCTCCCAAAGCGGCGTGCGCTTCCCCGGGCCACGGCGGCTGGCGGCCGGCGCCCCTCCCTCCCTCCTTCCTGGACCAGCTGAGAGTCTCGGAGAGGCAAGATTCACAAGCCGTGGCGGCCGGTGCCCCTCTTTTGCAGGCGGCTTCCCGGGCCGGCTACGAGTATCGGATCAGCGGGCTCCCCAAGACGTGGCCGGTGCCCCTCCCCCGCGGGGGGCTTCCTGGTCCGGCGGCGGGTCTCGGATCGGTGAGTTCTCCGGGCCGCAGCGGCTGGCAACCAGTGCCCCTCCCCCACAGGCGGCTTCCCAGTCCGGCAGCAAGTCTCGGATCGGTGAGTTCCCCGGGCAGCGGCGGCCGGCGACCAGTGCCCCTCCCCCATAGGTGGCTGCCCGGAGGGAGAGGAGGGAGTTTCCGACAGTGGCAGGGACTGGGTCCAACCAAACACCAATAGTGGCATTAATAAAGGAGCCACAACAGCTTTTGCTGGTGGGACCCGCAGACAGACAAGCGCCACATACTGGGCAGGATAAAAAAAAAAAAAAAAAAAAAAAAAAACAGAGCCCAGAGAATTCACAGGAAAATCTTTCAACCTGCTGGGTCTCACACTCAGGGAAATCCGATTAAATGTCCAGACGCCAGCAAAAAATAACAAATCACACCAGGAAAATTGAAGATATGGCCCAGTCAAAGGAACAAACCAATAGTTCAAATGAGATACAGGAGCTGAGACAACTAATTCTGAATATACGAACAGAAATGGAAAAACTCTTCAAAAACCAAATCAATAAATTGAGGGAGGACATGAAGAAGGCAAGGGATGAACAAAAAGAAGAAATGGAAAGTCTGAAAAAACAAATCACAGAACTTATGGGAATGAAAGATACAGTAGAAGAGATGAAAAAAATAATGGAAACCTACAATGGTAGATTTCAAGAGACAGAGGCTAGAATTAGTGAACTGGAGGATGGAACATCTGAAATCCAAAAAGAAACAAAAACTATAGGGAAAAGAATGGAAAAATTTGAGCAGGGGCTCAGGGAATTGAATGATAATATGAAGCGCACAAATATACGTGTTGTGGGTGTCCCGGAAGGAGAAGAAAAGGGAGAAGGAGAAGAAAAACTAATGGAAGAAATTATCCCTGAAAATTTCCCAACTCTTATGAAAGACCTAAAATTACAGATCCAAGAAGTGCAGCGCACCCCAAAGAGAATAGATCCAAATAGGCGTTCTCCAAGACATTTACTAGTTAGAATGTCAGAGGTCAAAGAGAAAGAGAGGATCTTGAAAGCAGCAAGAGAAAAACAATCTATCACATACAAGGGAAACCCAATAAGACTATGTGTAGATTTCTCAGCAGAAACCATGGAAGCTAGAAGATAGTGGGATGATATATTTAAATTACTAAAAGAGAAAAACTGCCAACCAAGAATTCTATATCCAGCAAAATTGTCCTTCAAAAATGAGGGAGAAATTAAAACATTTTCAGACAAAAAGTCACTGAGAGAATTTGTGACCAAGAGACCAGCTCTGTAAGAAATACTAAAGGGAGCACTAGAGTCAGATACAAAAAGACAGAAGAGAGAGGTGTGGAGAAGAGTGTAGAAAGAAGGAAAATTAGATATGATATATATAATACAAAAGGCAAAATGGTAGAGGAAAGTATTACCCAAACAGTAATAACACTAAATGTTAATGGACTGAATTCCCTAATCAAAAGACATAGACTGGCAGAATGGATTAAAAAACAGGATCCTTCTATATGCTGTCCACAGGAAACACATCTTAGACCCAAAGATAAACATAGGTTGAAAGTGAAAGGTTGGGAAAAGATATCTCATGCAAATAACAACCAGAAAAGAGCAGGAGTAGCTATAATAATATCCAACAAATTAGACTTCAAATGTAAAACAGTTAAAAGAGACAAAGAAGGATACTATCTACTAATAAAAGGAACAATTAAACAAGAAAACATAACAATCATAAATATTTACGCACCGAATAAGAATGCCCTAAAATACGTGAGGAAAACACTACAAATACCGAAAAGGGAAACAGACACATCTACCATAATAGCTGGAGACTTCAATTCCCTGCTCTCATCAATGGAAAGAACATCTAGACAAGGATCAATAAAGAAAAAGAGAATTTGAATATTACAATAAATGAGCTAGACTTAACAGACATTTATAGGACATTACACCCCACAACAGCAGGATGCACCTTTTTCTCAAGTGCTCATGAATCATTCTCAGAGATAGACCATATGCTGGGTCACAAAGTAAGTCTCAACAAATTTAAAAAGATTGAAATCATACACAACACTTTCTTGGATCATAAAGGAATGAAGTTGGAAATCAATAATAGGCAGAGTGCCAGAAAATTCACAAATACGTGGAGGCTCAACAACACACTCTTAAACAACCAGTGGGTCAAGGAAGAAACTACAAGAGAAATTAGTAAATATCTCGAGGCGAATGAAAATGAAAACACAACATATCAAAACCTATGGGATGCAGCAAAGGCAGTGCTAAGAGGGAAATTTATTGCCCTAAATGCCTATATCAAAAAAGAAGAAAGGGCAAAAATTCGGGAATTAACTGTCCACTTGGAAGAACTGGAGAAAGAACAGCAAATTAACCCCAAAGCAAGCAAAAGGAAAGAAATAACAAAGATTAGAGCAGAAATAAATGAAATTGAGAACATGAAAACAATAGAGAAAATCAATAAGACCAGAAGTTGGTTCTATGAGAAAATCAACAAGATTGATGAGCCCTTAGCAAGACTGACAAAAAGAAGAAGAGAGAGGACGTAAATAAATAGGATCAGAAATGGAAGAGGAGACATAACCACTGACCTCACAGAAATAAAGGAGGTAATAACAGGATACTATGAACAACTTTATGCTAATAAATACAACAATGTAGAGGAAATGGACAAGTTCCTAGAAAGACATGAACAACCAACTTTGACTCAAGAAGAAATAGATGACCTCAACAAACTAATCGCAAGTAAAGAAATTGAATCAGTCATTCAAAAGCTTCCCAAAAAGAAAAGTCCAGGACCAGACGGCTTCACATGTGAATTCTACCAAACATTCCAGAAAGAATTAGTACCAACCCTGCTCAAACTCTTCAAAAAAATTGAAGTGGAGGGAAAGCTACCTAATTCATTCTATGAAGCCAACATCACCCTCATACCAAAACCAGGCAAAGATATTAAAAAAAAAAAGAAAACTACAGACCAATCTCTCTAATGAATATAGATGCAAAAATTCTCAACAAAATTCTAGCAAATCGAATCCAGCAACACATTAAAAGAATTATACATCATGACCAAGTAGAATTCATCCCAGGTATGCAAGGATGGTTCAACATAAGAAAATCAATTAATGTAATACACCATATCAACAAATCAAAGCAGAAAAATCACATGATCATCTCAATTGATACAGAGAAGGCATTTGACAAGATTCAACATCCTTTCCTGTTGAAAACATTTCAAAGGATAGGAATACAAGGGAACCGCCTTAAAATGATAGAGGGAATATATGAAAAACCCACAGCTAATATCATCCTCAATGGGGAAAAATTGAAAACTTTCCCCCTAAGATCAGGAACAAGACAAGGATGTCCATTATCACCACTGTTATTCAGCATCGTGTTACAGGTTCTAGCCAGAGCAATTAGACAAGAAAAAGAAATACAAGGCATCAAAATTGGAAAAGAAGAAGTAAAACTATTACTGTTTGCAGATGATATGATACTATACATCAAAAACCCGGAAAAATCCACAGCAAAACTACTAGAGCTAATAAATGAGTACAGCAAAGTAGCAGGTTACAAGATCAACATTCAAAAATCTGTAGTGTTTCTATACACTAGCAATGAACAAGCTGAGGGGGAAATCAAGAAACGAATTCCATTTACAATTGCAACTAAAAGAATAAAATACTTAGGAATAAATTTAACTAAAGAGACAAAAGACCTATACAAAGAAAACTACAAAAAACTGTTAAAAGAAATCACAGAAGACCTAAATAGATGGAAGGGCATACCGTGTTCATGGATTGGAAGACTAAATATAGTTAAGATGTCAATTCTACCTAAATTTAATAATCTGATTTACAGATACAACGCAATACCAATCAAAATCCCAACAACTTATTTTTCAGAAATAGAAAAACCAATAAGCAAATTTATCTGGAAGGGCAGGGTGCCCCGAATTGCTAAAAGTATCTTGAGGAAAAAAAACGAAGCTGGAGGTCTCATGCTGCCTGACTTTAAGGCATATTATGAAGCCACAGTGGTCAAAACAGCATGGTACTGGCATAAAGATAGATATATCGACCAATAGAATTGAATAGAGTGCTCAGATATAGACCCTCTCATCTATGGAAATTTGATCTTTGATAAGGCAGTCAAGCCAACTCACCTGGGACAGAACAGTCTCTTCAATAAATGGTGCCTAGAGAACTGGATATCCATATGCGAAAGAATGAAAGAGGACCCATATCTCACACCCTATACAAAAGTTAACTCAAAATGGATCAAAGATCTAAACATTAGGTCTAAGACCATAAAACAGTTAGAGGAAAAGGTAGGGAGATATCTTATGAATCTTACAATGGGAGGCGGTTTATGGACCCTAAACCTAAAGCAAGAGCACTGAAGAAATAAATAAATAAATGGGAGCTCCTCAAAATTAAACACTTTTGTGCATCAAAGAACTTCATCAAGAAAGTAGAAAGACAGCCTACACAATGGGAGACAATATTTGGAAATGACATATCAGATAAAGGTCTAGTATCCAGAATTTATAAAGAGATTGTCCAACTCAACAACAAAAAGACAGCCAACCCAATTACAAAATGGGAAAAAGACTTGAACAGACACCTACCAGAAGAGGAAATACAAATGGCCAAAAGGCACATGAAGAGATGCTCAATGTCCCTGGCCATTAGAGAAATGCAAATCAAAACCACAATGAGATATCATCTCACACCCACCAGAATGGCCATTATCAACAAAACAAAAAATGACAAGTGCTGGAGAGGATGTGGAGAAAGAGACACACTTATCCACTGTTGGTGGGAATGTCAAATGATGCAACCACTGTGGAAGGCAGTTTGGCGGTTCCTCAAAAAGCTGAATATAGAATTGCCATACAACCCAGCAATACCATTGCTAGGTATCTACTCAGAGGACTTAAGGGCAAAGACACAAACGGACATTTGCACACCAATGTTTATAGCAGCATTATTTACAAATGCAAAGAGATGGAAACAGCCAAAATGTCCATCAACAGATGAGGGGCTAAACAAACTGTGGTATATACATACAATGGAATATTATGCAGCTTTAAGACAGAATAAACTTATGAAGCATGTAATAACATGGATGGACCTAGAGAACATTATGCTGAGTGAGACTAGCCAAAAACTAAAGGACAAATACTGTATGGTCCCACTGATGTGAACCGACATTACAGAATAAACTTGGAATATGTCATTGGTAACAGAGACCATCAGGAGAAAGAAATAGGGGAAGATAATGGGTAATTGGAGCTGAAGGGATACAGACTGTGCAACAAGACTGGATACAAAAACTCAGAAATGGACAGCACAATACTACCTAATTGTAATGTAATTATGTTAAAACACTGAATGAAGCTGCATCTGAGGTATAGTTTTTTAAAATTTTTTTATATTTTTTCCCCTCTATTATCATTTTATTTCTTTTTCTGTTGTCTTTCTATTTCTTTTTCTAAATTGATGCAAATATACTAAGAAACGAATATGCATCTATGTGATGATATGAAGAATTACTGATTGTATATGTAGAATGGAATGATTTCTAAATATTGTGTTAGTTAATTTTTTTAATTAATAAAAAAAAGATTTATTAGATATTTCCCTATATTTTCTTCTAAACGTTTTATGGTCTTAGATCTAATGTTTAGGTCTTTGATCCATTTTGAGTTAATGTTTGTATAGCACGTGAGATATGGATCCTCTTTCATTCTTTTGCATGTGGATAACCAGTTCTCCAGGCACCATTTATTGAAGAGACTGTTCTGTCCCAGGTGAGTTGGCTTGACTGCCTATTAAGGCATCATTCTGGACAAATGTACAAAAACTCATGCCCTAGTCAAGGCTCCATGTACTTACAGTGTTCAATTAAACTGTCCATATAAGTTATATTAGGAAATGCACTAGTCAAAATATAAATTTTGTATCAAATAAACATTTTTCACTTTAGTCTCACACATAAGTGAAAATATTAAAATATGAATCATAAAAGATCAATTGTCCATAGATGAGAGGGTCTATATCTGAACACTCTATTCGACTCCACTGGTCAGTATATCTATCTTTATGCCAGTACTATGCTTTTTTGACCACTGTAGCTTTGTAATACACCTTAAAGTCAGGTAGCATGAGACATCCAACTTCATTTTTTTTCTCAGGATTCGTTTTGCTATTCAGGGCACCCTGCCCTTCTAGATAAATTTGGTTATTGGTTTTTTTATTTCTGAAAAGTAAGTTTTGGGATTTTAATGGATACTGCATTGAACTGATGTATCACTTTAGGTAGAATTGACATCTTAACTATATTTAGTCTTCCAATCCATGAACACGGTATGCCCTCCCATTTACTTATGTCTTCTGTAATTTCTTTTAGCCATTTCTTGTAGTTTTCTTTGTATAGGTCTTTTGTATCCTTGGTTAAATATTTTATTCTTTTTGATGCAATTGTTAATGGAATTTTTTTCTTGATTTCTCCATCAGATTGCTCATTACTAGAATATAGAAACACTACAGATTTTTGAGTGTTGACCTTGTAACCTGCCACTTTGCTGTACTCATTTATTAGCTCTAGTAGTTTTGCTGTGGATTTTGGGGGGTTTTCAACATATACTATCATATCATCTGCAAACAGTGAGAGTTTTATTTCTTCCTTTCCAATTTTGATGTCTTTTATTTCTTTTTCTTGTCTGACTGCTCTGGCTAGAACTTCCAACACAATATTGAATAATAATGGTGACAGTGGACATCCTTGTCTTGCTCCTGATCTTAGGGGTAAAGTTTTCAGTTTTTCCCATTGAGGATGATGTTAGTTGTGGGTTTTTCATATATTCCCTTTATCATGTTGAGGAAGTTCCCTTTTATTCCTATTCTTTCAAGTTTTTTCAACAAGAAAGGATGTTTAATTTGTTCAAATACCTTTTCTGCATTGATCGAGATGATCATGGTTTCTCTGCTTTGATTTGTAGATATGGCGTATTGCATTAATTGATTTTATGTTGAACCATCCTTGCATACCTGGGATGAATCCTAATTGGTCATGGTGTATAATTCTTTTAATGTGCTGCTGGATTTGATCTGCAAGGATTTTGTTGAGGATTTATTTTATTTTTATTTTTTTTAACATGGGCAGGCACCGGGACTCAAACCCAGGTCCTCTGGCATGGCAGACAAGCATTCTTGCCTGCTGAGCCACCGTGGCCCACCCTGTTGAGGATTTTTGCATCATATTCATTAGAGAAATTGGTCTGTAATTTTCTTTTCTTATAATATCTTTGTCTGGTTTGGTATGAGGGTGATATTGGCTTCATAGAATGAGTTAGGTAGCTTTCTCTCCTCTTCAATTTTTTTGAAGAGTTTGAGCAGGATTGGTAATAATTCTTTCTTGAAAGTTTGGTAGAATTCACATGTGAAGCCATCTGGTCCTGGACTTTTGGGGGGGAGCTTCTTAATGACTAATTCAATTCTTTACTTGTGATTCATTTATTGAGGTCATCTATTTCTTCTTGAGTCAATGTTGGTTGTTCATGCCTTTCTAGGAAGTTGTCCATTTCATCCACAATGTCTAGTTTATTAGTATAAGGTTGTTCATAGTATCCTCTCATTACCTCTTTTATTTCTGCGGGGTCAGTGGTTATGTCTCCTCTTCCATTTCTGATTTTATGTATTTGTATCCTCCAAATTCTTCTTTTTGTCAATCTTGCTAAGGGTCCATAATTTTATTGATTTTCTCATAGAACCAACTTCTGGTTTTATTGATTTTCTCGGTTGCTTTTAGGTTTTCAATTTCATTTATTTCTGCTCTGATCTTCATTATTTCTTTCCTTTTGCTTGCTTTAGGGTTACTTTGCTGTTCTTTCTCTAGTTCTTCCAAGTGAACAGTTAATTCTTTGATTTCTGCTCTTTCTTCTTTACTGATACAGGCATTTAGGGCAATAAATTTCCCCTTAGCACTGCCTTTGCTGCATCCCATAAATTTTGATATGTTGTGTTTTCATTTTCATTTGTCTCAAGATCTTAACTGATTTCTCTTGTAATTTCTTCTTTGACCCACTGGTTGTTTAAGCGAGTGTTGTTAAGCCTTCACATATTTGTGAATTTTCTGGCCCTTTGCCTGCTGTTGATTTCCAACTTCATTCTTTTATGATCTGAGAAAGTATTTTGTGTGATTTCAATCTTTTTAAATTTACTGAGACTTGCTTTGTGACCCAGCATATGGTCTATCCTTGAGAATGATCTATGAGCACTTGAGAAAAAGGTGTATCCTGCTGTTGTGTGCTTGTAAATTATAGAACATTGTAATGTTCTATAAATGTCTGTTAAGTCTAGTTCATTTATTGATTATTCAAATTCTCTGTTTCTTTATTGATCCTCTGTCTAGATGTTCTGTCCATTGATGAGAGCAGGGAATTGAAGTCTCCAACTATTATGGTAGATGTGGCTATTTCTCTTTTCAGTGTTTGCCTCATGTATTTTAGAGCACTCTGGTTCAGTGCATACATATTTATGATTGTTATGTCTTATTGTTGAATTGTTCCTTTTATTAATACATAGTGTCTTTGTTTCTTTTAATTGTTTTACATTTGAAGTCTCTTTTGTTGGATATTAGTATAGCTATTCCTGTTCTTTTCTGACTGTTGGTAGCATGAAATATCTTTTCCAAACCTTTTACTTTCAACTTATGTTTATTCTTGGGTCTAAAATGTGCCTCCTGTAGACAGCACGTAGATGGGTCCTGTTTTTTCATCCAATCTGCCAGTCTATGTCTTTTGATTGGGGAGTTTAATCCATTAACATTTAGTGTTATTACTGTAAGGACATTATTTTCTTCTACCATTTTTTCTTTTGGATTTATATGTAATATCTAATTTTTCTTCTTTTTACCTTTACTGATAGTCCCCATTTCTACACTCTTCTCCACACCTCTCTCTGCTGACATTTCCTGTCTGTCTTTAGTGCTCCCTTTAGTATTTCTTGCAGAGTCAGTCTCTTGGTCACAAATTCTCTCAATTATTTTTTGCCTGAAAATGTTTTAATTTCCCCCTCATTTTTGAAGGACAGTTTTGCTGGATATAGAATTCATGGTTGGCAATTTTTCTCTTTTAGTATCTTAAATATATCATACCACTGTCTTCTCACCTCCATGATTTCTGCTGAGAAATCTATGCAGTCTTATTGGGCTTCTCTTGTGTGTGATGGATTGCTTTTTTCTTGTTGCTTTCAAAATTCTCTTTCTCTTGACATCTGACATTTTGATTAGCAAGTGTCTTGGAGTACGTCTATTTGGATCTATTTTGTTTGGGGTATGCTGCACTTCTTAGATCTGTAATTTTTAATCTTTCATAAGAATTGGGAAATTTTCAGTGATAATTTCCTTCATTAGTTTTTCTCCTCCTTTTCCCTTCTCTTCTCCTTCTGGGACACCCACAACACATATATTCATGCGCTTCATGTTGTCATTCAATTCCCTGAGTCCCTGCTCATATTTTTCCATTCTTTTCCCTATATATATTTTTTGCTTATCAGATTTCAGATGTCCTGCTCTCCAGTTCACTAATCCTATCTTCTGCCTCTTGAAATCTAACATTGTAGGTTTCCATTGTTTGTTTGTTTTTTTAATCTCTTCTACTGTGCCTTTCATTCCCATAAGGTCTCTGATTTGTTTTTTCAGGATTTTGATTTCCTCTTTTTGTTTGTCCCTTGCCTTCCTTATATTCTCCCTCAATTCACTGGTTTGATTTTTAATGAGATTTTCCATGTCTGTTCTAACATCCTGAATTAATTGTTTCAACTCCTGTATCTCATCTGAATTGCTGGCTTGTTCCTTTGACTGGGTCATATCTTCAATTTTCCTAGTATGATTCATTATATTTTGCTGGCATCTAGACAGTTAATTTCCTTAATTAGTTTATTCTGGAAATTGTTTTCACTTTTTTACCAAGGATTTTTTTACTGGCTGACTTTGTTGTCTATCTGTTCTTTGACATTCAGTTTAGCTTATTTTAGACCTCTAGCTTAGGTTTTCTTTAATGGATCAGAATTTTTCAGTTCTTCTTTTCTTGTTTCTTGCCCTGCCTGTATGGTGCTTTTTTTTTCTCCTTAGCAGGGTCTACTTAGGTATTAAAGACCTCAGTCATGTTTTCCCTGACCAGACTGGCCTCCTTTCAGGAGGAAAGAGTCACCTGCATCAGTTTTCCCTGAGGATAAGATCCAGCAGGTTGAAAGACTTTCCTATGTAGCCTCTAGACTGTGTTTTTCCTACCCTGCCTAGTATGTGGCACTTGTCTGCTGCAGGACCCACCAGCATAAAGTGATGTGGTACCTTTAACTACAGCAGACTCTCCCTGCTGGGATGTGGTTGAGACAGAGGAGAAGTTGTAGGTTGGCTTTAATTGCTTCAGTTTTCTAGACCCCAGGGTCTGAATTACTTGAGGGAGGGATCCACCTGAGCTGGGCCCCACCCCTCTCCTGGGAAAGGTACAGGCTCCAGGCAATTACTTCCTTTCACCTGACCAGTCTCTTTGTCTCTCAAACAAGCTTAATTCTGCCCTTGCCTGGGACAATTGGAGCCTGAGAAGCCTTACAGTTGTATGCAAAGAGAAGTCAAGCCATAGAAACATAGCCACAAGAAAGAAAAGAAAAAAATTCCTTTTCAAAGCAGGATCCCTCCCCCCTCATTCCTTGGGTTTGCCAATCAAGAGTTTAAGTTGGTACGTTGCTCTGTGTATCTCCAGGTTCTATGTGCCCCCTCCTTTCCTTCAAGGCCCAGACCTTTTCAGGTATTTTGTGCTGTCTGATCCAAAAACCTCTGTATTTTTTTTTTTTTTCTTTTTCCGTCAACCCTGCCCCCTCTGCACTGGGGCAAAAACCAGCAATTTCAACTTTTACTTGAGGTTCAGCTGAGCTGGGGGTCTATTTTTAGTAGCCAGAATTTGTTAGTTAATTTCACATTTGGAGCTTGGTTGAGCTCAGTCCCTTGCTGTTAGTAAAGTCTCTTTCCTTTTCCCTCCTGGAACCAGTCTGTGGGGGAGGGGCACCAGCCTCTGTGGCTTGGGGGCCTCATGGTTCTCAGTGGAATTACAGCTGGTCCGGCTTGTCCAGACTTGTGTACACTATGTGTCTGGTCACTGATGTGGCCCCAGCAGTTGTTCTGTACTGTTCCTGGCTATTTATTAGCTGCTCTGGAGGATAGGCTAAATTCCACACCTCACTAAGCCGCCATCTTGGACCTGTCCATGTCCTCTCTTTAGCTTACATGTCTATTCTAAAGCCAGTCTTATTGGTTTCAGGATGAAATGCATCTTGGAGTTGTTACTGTACATCAATCAATTGTACTAAATGTTTTACATAAAGACACAAGAATTCAAAAACTTCCTCGTTTTAAGGTTAGAATCATTATTTCTTGGAAAAAACATTTTGGGGTAGATGAGTCCAGGGTGAGGGAGAGAGGGGCCATAAAGAGCTTTGAGTGCCTCACCATGGCATTACAGAACACTTCGGTCATTCTGGCTAGGTCCTGAGGATTTCATTTTTTTCTCCCAAACTTGTCTCCCAACTTTTTCAAGTCTTTCTAGGAGAAGGTGACTGGGTTTTAGAGGTTGCTCAGCAAGGATCTCCCCTCTGGATTTGCCACCTTTGCCCCACTTTGGTTGCTGAAGGAATTCACAGCCTGGGTTGGAAGTCCTAAACATGGACTCTCTTGGCTTTGGAACAGGGCCCCATGTTTGGGTATATGTCACAGCAACAAGGTCAACGTGGACAAGATTGACTCCCCATTCCTCAGATCTCCCTTAGCCCCAAGGGTTAATTCTCAGTGTGTTAAAGGGAGGTATGCATAGGTCAGGTAAAATGATCCAGAACCCCTCTTATCAAATTAGGGAAGGTCAAGAAAAGACAGGAAATGTTTGCAGGCAAACTTTATGCATTTTTCATTAAAACATCGGCAACATAAATAAAATTGATTCAGAAAATGACAGTATTTCAAGGATAAAGAGATCTGAAGGCGTGTCTGGCCCAGTTTCCTAGTGATGCATGAATTCCCTCTAAAACATCATATCAAGTTATCATTCAGGCATTGCTTACCTGAGGCTGCTGAAATTATATACATTACCTTTCCAGACAGCTCTGTCCATCTTTGGATATTTTATTAGAAAGTTCTTCAAATTGAATTGCATCATTGGCTCTACACTTTTGAGGCTTTCTATTCCATGGCCCTTGTCTTCTTTTTTGGTGCTGTTCAGAATAAATCTCATTTCTCTTTGTCCTCGTGGTTGGCCCTTATGATACTGGCCTTGTAGACTCCCTAGAGTCTTCTCCAAGCAAGATTGCCTAACAATCAGAGCATGGGCTTGGAGCCAGTCAGCCCTCGGTCCTAATCCTAGCATTATCATTTGGGTGATCTTGGGAAGGCTACGCATGCAGTTTTCAGAACCTCCCTTCCTTGGGTTGGTTGAGTTAACATGTGCAAAGCACCTGGTGCAGCGCTGCCCTCCTCAGGCTGAGCACCTCAGTCATGCTTGGCTCTCCTCACCAGGAGAGCCCAAGTGCTTCTGACAGGTAAGGCAGTGCCCTGAACATGCCACCATCACACCCCAGACTCTTTTCCAGGGTGTTTTTTGTTTGTCACTTTCCAGGTCTGCTTTTCTACCCTCTAAACAAGCTCATTAATTTCTGAGACAGGAAATGCCAGCCATGAGTTTGTAACATCCAAAGTCTTCACTGGAACAACAAAATAAAAACTATTTTATTTGTAGTGCTTTAATTAGTATTCTTAATCAAGTGTTCATCATAGTTGATGAGAAGACAAGTATGCTAACTGAAAAATGGGCTAACACACCCTGCCTTGAGATCCCCTGGCAACCACCTGGAAAGCAAAATCAGAGAAGAAAGGGCAAAGTGTTGTGAGAAGGTGCCCTCACCTGGTGTCGGTCCACAGCTATGGCCGTCAGTGTCAGTGCTGAGACGTGCAGGGAGCAGTACTGGGCA
Source organism: Tamandua tetradactyla (assembly GCF_023851605.1). NCBI lineage: Eukaryota > Metazoa > Chordata > Mammalia > Pilosa > Myrmecophagidae > Tamandua > Tamandua tetradactyla. The sequence goes on along the minus strand of NC_135334.1, from coordinate 48,588,978 downwards.
AACCGGCTGATGTGGCACATGCCCTTCCCGAACACCCATGTGCTGTTCACAAAGCGGACCTGGAGATAAGCCCACAGCAGTCAGGAGACACATGGCCTTGACCTTGATGTCCACCCCCAGCATGCTGTAAGGTGGCCTCTTCCCTCTTTCCCCTTCCTCCTTTCTATGCCACTGAAATGGGTCACACATGATTTTCTCTAGCACTCTTTGTTCTCATTCATTTAACTAATTCAACAAATCCTGATGATGCTGCTAGGTTCAGACCCAGTGTGGGTACCAGGAGAGCTTGGGGAGAATTTGGCCTTTGGAGTCAGACTTCCCACTGCTAGTAGTTTCTAGCTGTGTGACCTTGGATGAGGAATATAACCTCTCTGAATGTCAATTTCCTCATCTGTGAAGAAAAGATTTAAAAACCTCTACCTTAAAGGTTTATTGTAAGAATTCTTTTTTTAAAGACTCTGTAAGAGGGTGGGACACAGTATCCCACATATTGTTAGAAAGCTGCCATTAGAAATAAATAGTAGCTATTTTTATGGGTAATAATAAAATTCATTCTAGGCCCACATGAAGTTCAGAGTAATGGGGGAGGCATACCTGAACACTCACACGGCTGTCCTGTGCTAGCATATCTTGGCTAAAGCAGGCCTTGCAATTCAACACCTGGGAAGGAGATACAAGGACCTGGATAGGGGTAGGGGTAGTGGGGGCATTGAGGGAGGGCAGGCTAATTTTTCTGGTGGAGCGAGAAGACAGGCTCATGAGATACCGTGGACTCTCAGAAGTCTTCATCTCACATCATCCAGGGCAATTTGCTCACTCAAATTAGGACCCTGAACAGTTCTGTGACTAATGCCCCAGGCCTGAGAGAGATCAAGCATGGATCCTGATTAAGGAGCTTCTAATCTGGGCAGAGGCGGACTCAAGGAACCTGAATGCAAGACAGAAAGTAATCAGTGTCCTGCAGAATATTGATTACTATCAAATCCCCAAATGAAGGGCAAAGGGGCCATGAGGTAAGGAACAGGGTGGAGGCAGAGACAGAGAGATGTTGAGGTGGAGCAAGCCAGCATGAAAATAGTAGAGCATAGCTGTTTACAGCATAGTTTTTGTCACTTATAGCTGTTACCTAAAGGAAGGCACTTAGGCCCTTTGAGCCTCACTTTCTTAATCTGTAGAATGAGGCTAACCCTTTCAATGGTTGCTATGAAAATCAAACAAGATAGATGATACATGAAAAGTAGTTATAAATGTGCCTAGTACACAGCAAGTAGTTAACACTGCTAATTGCTATTTGAGATAAGCTTTAAAGAATAAGTAGAATTTGCATTTGTTGGGAAGAGAACAAAGGACATCTGTACTGTATCAGAAATCCTGGGACCCATTTGGGGATTAAGGAGTGGATTCATTTGGCTACAGAGTGTGTGGAAGTCATGAGTGCCAAGTCTGGCCAGGTTATAAAACTAAGCCACCAGACCATGGACTATTTTTGGTAAGCAGGAAGGAGTCATTGAAGGCTTTTGAGGAGTCCAAGAACATTATAAGGCACGAAACCTTTAGGTGCTTGTGCTTCTCACCTCCCACGTTCAATCAATTACCAAATCCATTGAGTTCTGCCTCTAAAATGGTTTTAAATCCAATACCTCCTCTTCAATACCAAGACCAAGGCCCTAGTGGAGTTTACTGTCATCTTTCATCTGGACTATTACAGCCTCCTGATTGTATGCTTTCCCTGTTCTCCAGGATTGTCCCTTTTTAATTCAGCCTTTACTTTGCTGGCAGCAAAAATCGTATTATTGTCACTCTCCTGCTCAGAATCTTCTTTGACTCCCTGTAGCTATTAGGGCAAAGCCAGATCCTTAAAGGAGTATCAAGGACCATTCATGACCAGACCCAGCCCTCCTTCCAGTCCCTTCCACTTCTCCCCTCCCCTGTCCCACTCCTCTACTCTGCTTCCAGCCTCCCCTGCTCCAGCTACGTTGAACCACTTAAAGCTCCCTCAACACACCATGAACTTTGAGGTCCGTCTGCCTTTACTCTTTCCGGTCCTCTCTGCGCCGAGCATTCACCTCTACCTGTGAAACTTGCACTCACTAGGCCCAACTGAAATGTCCCATCCTGGTGGGACTCTGGAAGGTCAGAGCAAATGACCCCTTCCTTCAGGCTCCATCTCTGTGTGTGTGTTTCTATCACAGGAGCTATAAGCAAATGTTTTGCTTTTCTTTCAGTGGCTAGAGCTGGGCTCCATGCTAGTGTAACTGAGAAATTAGGATTTAAGGAACAATTGTGATTACCTAATCATATTCCTTTTTGCTTTCTGGGATATTGGAGTAGACAGAGGAGAGTACCTGAAATCCCTAAACTATAATTCAGCTGCCCTGACATCTGAAATGATTGTAAAAGCCCTTATTTTGTGCCTTTGTGACTGTACATGCTCTTACTCCTTTTATCCGGTCACTTTCTTGGAGGCCAAAGGCCCTAATGCTAATGAAGAATGTGAAGTCAGCCATTAACAGGTTTCAGCCCCAGACATCTGCAAACTGTATGGACTCCACCGTCCTTTTGGCTTACACCTTTAGCACTGAAGTGATAGCTCTGCCCCTCCTTTCAGCTTATGTCCTCCTATTGAAATAATAATGGTAACACTGTCTCCTTTTCTGCTTTGAACTTGTTATTTGAAATGACCTCATCTGATCTCTTGCTAAAATCCTTAAAAACCTTGAACCCCCTAAATTCAGGGAGACAGATTTTGGGATGCTAGGCCATCTGCTCTCCTACTATGCACCTAGTAATAAACTTTCTCTCTTTGAAACCTCAGTGTCTCTGGAATTGGTTATTGAGTACATTGGGCAAAAGAATCCATGGCCTTTTTCTGGTAACAAACAGTAGGAAGGCAGGATTCCTACCCACTCAGGGAGCCTGTGCTGAGCAGGCTGAAGGGTTAAAGATCCTCCCCCAGCGCTTTAACATTCCCTAACTGCCCTACATCGTGGAGATCTTAGGATTGGGGCAGTGAAAGGGGCCAGGTTCCAAGGTCAAGCTGCTTTGGATCTTTCTGGAGGGGCTGCTGGGTTGTCAGGGCCTTGACATCCCGGCGGCAGAGTTATAATTCTCTCAGCTCCAGTCTGACTTTGGGTCCATGGCTTTTGTGACTGCTGCAGAGCTAGTCTTGTAACCTGGTTCTGGGCAGCAGCACAAGGTCCATGCCTTGGGACCTTCCAGTCTCTGTCCTGGGCCATCCAGCCTCCCCCAGCATTGTAGATTCTTAAGAAACCAAGGGCATGTCAAGGAGATGCCATATAAGGAGGGGTCCATTTACGGGGCTACCCTTCAGGGCAGCTGGTAACCTAACACTCTCTACAGATAATTTCAATGGCTTTGATTTACTGCTCAATTATCAGACAATAAACAGGAAAAGGTTATTCCTTAGCAGCTGGCCGTAGACACTCATTGAGCCAATGCCTCCAGCTGTAGAAGCTCTGGCTGAAAAGGTGAGGGAGGAGTGGAGGCAAAGGGGGGAGAAGAGACAGAGAAACAAAAACATACTGACAGGAAGAGTCAGAAAGAGAGGAGAGGTAGAGACAGAGAGAAAGAGACACAGAAAAACTTGAGAGAGAGGAAAAATATTCATAAAATTATATAGAGAAAGCCCTGGGGGCCTCTTGAAGCCAGTTAAAAAAAAAAAGTACCCTACTTACACTTTGAACTCCCTTTTGATATGTTTTGAAATTTGCACTCCCACCAAGGCAGCTGACCCAAATAGCCAATCAAGCCACTGGTTGGTTATGTTTGACCCAATGCAAAATAAAGTCCACCTGCCCTAAGCCCATCCCTAAAAGATGAGCAAACCTTTGTCAATCAGTAGGATTCAAGCTAACTTCCTTTTTATGTCTGTAAAAGTCGTTTGCCATCCCTAGAACCATGAAGGGTCTTGCAAGTGATATGCCCTCCTTTGCTGCAGCAAAACTTTGGTCCCGGAAATAAAACGCTGTGGTCTGCAAACTCGGCCATGCTTTGTCTTCCGGCTACAGAGAGACAGAATTCCAGAGAGACTAATGTGAAGACTAAGGGCAAGAGAGGAAAACAGGAGAAAGTTGAGGTGATAAATTAGAGATGAGAGAGCAAGAGAACAACCAGACTAAGAAAGCTCAAAAAAGGGAGACAGAGGCCAGCAGACAGAGAAACAGTGGCGGGAGAGAGGCGCGCGCGCACCGAAGGACAGAGCGACAGGGGCAGAGAGGAGAAAGAGTGGGGAGATGAGAATGGGAGATGAGTGGGAGACCTGGACGGCGGAGCCCCCGTGATGCAGCCGAGCCCGGGGCGGACCGTGAGCCGCGCCTCCCGCCTTACCAAAGTGAAGGGGGTGTTGAGCAGTGTGATCATTATGTCGGCGACCGCTAGGTTGACAATGAAGAGGCTGGTGGCCGAGTGCATTCGCTGGTTCTTGAAGATGACATGACAGACCAGGACGTTCCCAAAGAGCGAGAAGACGATGATGAAGGAGTAAGCCACGATGAGCAGTGCTTTCACCGTGGGGTTCTGGGACTCGGCCCCATACCGCCTGCGCCCCACGAAGTTCTGCCAGTCCGAGAAGGTATAGTTGTTCCAGGAGAAGAAGTGCGAGGCGTTGGGTACGGCCAGGGCGGCTGCCAGGCTCTGGTTGTCTGCCCGGCCCTCGGGGCGCTCGGCGGCGCGCACCGAGTGGAGGAGGCAGAGCAGCAAGAAGGGAGGTACCATTTTTGCAGGAGCTGCTCCTCTCCAGGGACTCCGCCGTCCTGATCACCCCTCCGGACTTGGTGGGCAGATGGGTGCAGGGGTGCTGGGCTGCCCGGGGTGGGGCCGGGGGACTGGAGCACCCCGACAAAGCCGAGCGCTGCTCACAGCGTTCCAGCTCCCACTTCCACGCCGGACGCCGGCCCGCCGCCTGCCTCCAGCCGTCTCGGGATTTGTTTCAGCACTTGTATATCTCTGCTCCCACCAGGCTGCTAACGTGCGCCCTTGCCTATTGGGCAGCGCAGCGTCTCTCCCGGCGACGGTGACGCGTCCTGGCTCGCTCTCCCACCCCCAGCCTGGCTCCCACTCTGGAACTAAAACTCCAAAAGGGCTTCGGAGGCTGCTTTTACAAAACGCACACATATTCGTTAGATTTTTGCTTAAGCCTCTTGTCGTTGTAAAGGGAGCAGGGCAGTCTGGTGGAAGACCATGGAAGAGAGTATGTGGGCTTAGCTGCAAAGGCTTGGTCTGCCTGCTCCAGGCAGCTCCTTCTGCAACCATGTTGATAAATTCCACTTGTTTCCATCTCGCACTGTTTCAGTATCGAAGTGGATCACTGAGTCCTGGCCGTTGGGTACAAGGTGAGCAATGAAATAGAAACCTGAGTGTTTCTTCAGGTTCCTTTAATATCTAGATTTCAGAGAGCTTGAGGGCTTCCAGGGTTTTTGTTTCCTGCCATTTATTAAAGGCGTACTATTTCTCTATTTCCCAGGAACTCAAGGTGGAGGGGCTCTGTTCTTCAAGGAAACTGTTCAAAGCAGTTTTCCTACAGGATCTAAAGAATAAAAGGAGCTGAGGAGCTTAGCTATATGCCCACTTCTTGGGTAGAAGCAAGTTTTCTGCCAGTGAATTTTTTGAAGCTGTGTCTGTAAGGGATATTACTATCCATGTTGTTCTTTGTTCCTTACCTGCTTCTCCTGGAAATCTTGCTATCCTGGAAAACTCACCTGTTTCAGGGCCACCATGAAATCTCTCCCAGTCACCTTTCCTTTGCCCACTGCCACCTTTTGGTTAAGATATGGACTCGGAATCAGGATCATTTCCCAGCTCTGTCACCTCCTGGCTGTGAGAGCATGTGCAAGTTATTTAACGTTTCTGGTCCTGATTAAAAGTTTCTCTTTTCCTATATGTGGGGTTTTCAGAGCTCTCTGGATGGTTTTCCACAACATCGTTCTCAAGAGCAAGAGATGCAGTCTTGGCTACTTATACCTAGCCTAATCCCCCCTATTCTAATGGTAAAACCTATGTAGCCTTGTTCTATTGCCTAATTTCACCTTGCTAAGCAGTGCCCTTGGACGGGACCTGAAGAAATGAATCAAGCTCAGGGACCTTCTCAGGTGTCCATTTGGCCCATAGAAAACCTGCACCTTCGTCCTACCAAAACCCTGGAAGGACAGGCCTCTCCCTCCAAAGTCTTCTCTCTTCCCTGGGCCATAAGGGGAATCTCCAGCCATCTCTGGCCTTGAAATTTTTCCAAGAAAATTAGGCATCAGCTTCTGTACCCCCTCGAACTCCAGGGACACAAGTAAAGCTCCCCTGTTACACAAATAAGCAATTAGAAAACGGTTTGATACGTATCCACACAGTTGAAAACAAGACGCACCTAGCCCATATTGGAGAGTCAAGGAAGTTTCTCAGAGGAAGTGGTACTTCAGCTCAGTCTTAAAGCACCAGTAGGAGACCTGTGGACCATGGTAGAGGAGGCAGAGGGAAGAAGATGCAGTATTCCATGAGGAAGGAATAATAGTACGTGCAAAGACATTGAAATGAGTATGGGGATGACATACTCAACAACTGCAAGTGCTTTAAAGTAGCTAGAGTGTGGTATGCAATGAGATGAGTGGAGAAAAAACTGGAGAGGTGGTCAGGTGCCAGGACTGGAAGGGCCTCATATCAAGCTGAGGCTTGAATTGTTCGAGCAATGGGAATTCATGGAAGCTTTGGTAGGGGCTGACATGTCAGGTTTGCCTTTTAGAAAGAACACTGGTAGCTATGGAGAATAGAGGGCTGTGACATGAGACAGGAGGTCTGAAGGAGCAGCAGGGAGACCCACTCCAGTGCTGACAGGTTGAAGAGCAAGTTGATAGAGAGACTGGAAAATGAGAGAGGTAGAATCAAGGATGGTTGCCAGATTTTCAACTTGGTTGAAGATAAACATACACACGCACACAAAATACACAAATCCTCCCTTGACTTCAACCCTAGAACTTTTACTTATGATGGTTAAAATCACATGTCAGTGAGGGAAGGCCAACTCCAAAGGTAAGGACAGAGCTTGGTTTTATCTGTTTTACTGGAGCCACTGGGAGAAAGTAGGGAAGCGACAGGGTCAGATTGACTGTTAGAAAGACCATCAACACAACTGGGGTAGGAGACCAGTAGGAGAAGTGAGGTTCAGGGTTAAGTGAAGGGGGGTTATCACTGGGTAAGCCTGCAATTGGGGTTGAGACATGGTTACTCTTAAGAAGTATTTTAGGAGGTAGAACAAACAAGGAGTTGATACCTGGACATGGAAAGGAAGCTGGTTTTATAATGATGCGCAATCATGATGTGGGAAACTGGGTGGATGGAGAAGCTGTTTACTAAAACGGGAGATCCTTGAATCTGCTCATAAAGGTGCCTTCCTGATTTCAGCACAGCTTCTCTCCCTGGAAAGTGGAGGTAACTTCCAAGCCACCCAGTAGGAGGGGAAGTTTGAAAACTTTTTTAATTTATAATTTTTAAAATTAAGCCAGTAATAAAGGTTCTTTATGGAAATAAAAAATTATATCACTCCTGCAACTTGGATAGGTTATGGTATCCAGTTGTTTTGTTAAGCAAAACACAGTCTTTGGTCTGATACAGTGAGGGTATTCCATGGGTGGATTTAAATCGTTAGTCAGTTGATTGCATCCACAGCTGATTACATCTACAATCAATGAAGGAGACTGCCTTCAGAAATGAAAGGAGTCCCCTTATCCAATAGTTGGAGACCTTAAAGAACTTCACTTATCACTTTAAGGTAAAGAATTTCTATCTCTACTTCAGCTAGCCAGCTTCTCCTGGCTGCATTTTCACTTGGTTTCCAACTTGCAGCCTGCCTTGTGGACTTTGGACTTACCAATCCCCAGGAATCTGAACCAATTCCTATAATAAATCTCTTAACATTCACACATACATATTCCATCAATCCTATTAATCTGAAGAACCCTAATACACCTATCCTCTTCTATTATTTTATCAGCAAGTTCCAAGAAGTACACTGTAGTTCTACTGTTCTTCACCTCACATTCACTCTTCAAGCAACTGTGTCTGGGGGAGCTCATGGTGGGCAGATGTCCTGTGTCTCGATCTTCCTGATGCATCTGGGAGGTCCCAATGGATTGTGTTATTTGAATAGGGGAAGAGCTGATCCCAGGACAAGGGATGGGGATGCCAAGTGCTACAGTAAATAAACCAAAAGATTCCTGTAAATGTATACCTTAAGAGTTTGGGTGAACTTGAAAACTCCTTCAAGATGACACCATCTCAGGGAGGCAAGGCTGGAATATGATGGTAATTTAGAAAACACAACCCTATGCAATTGAATTGTGTTCAGTGCTGAGAAGGGGTGTATAAGGAGAAGGGGGATATTCAGCATCAAGAACAAATTAAGAACTCAAGTAGGCAGTGCCTTTCCAGGCACTTTCTAGAGGAGGGGAGATTATAGAATAAAGATCATATCTCACAGAGGCCTTAGAAAGAGGTGTTTCTGAGAGCCTCACCACATCCATGTCCCTGGTACTGTGAGCAAACGTCCCTTTAATTCCAATATTGTTTCAGAAAAGTCCCATTTCAATGTAAAATTCACCATACCTGTAACTCCTCTCTGGTCCAATCCAAGTGGCAGCAGGAAAGAAAGAACAATTAGCACAGTGCCAGGAATAGAGACACTTCACAAGTTGAATGTCCTCATATTTGAGTTACAAATGAACCAAGTAGGCCTGAAATATGAGGTGGATCTGAAGATAGGCTTAAATGCAACAAAAGTATAGTGTAAGAAGGCTAAGCCAGGAATTGGTTCCCAAATCCTGGTACACTGGGGACATAGGTTAAGAAGGTGTATTTAGGATGAGGGAGCCCTCAACATACAGACTATTTGTGCCCCCAAATTTGTAAGTTGCTTGAACTTACTTTGTACTTCTACATATCAAGTTCCATGAATGGTGTCTTGGGTCTTGGGCCAACTCATATCAGCTCATTGAACCCATAATGTAGATAAACTGCAGCATTAATTGTACCATAAGACTGCTAGTAAAAGTGCTCCCAGGTTGCCATCATCAATGTTCCCCTGTGTGGCCTCAGCCATGTCCATTGGTTTAACCATCACCCACCAAGGACCCCAAGATCTGTACCTCTACTTTCCATTTCTGTTGAAAACTCCAGAACCTATATATATAACTGTCTTTGGAACATTTCCATCTGAATGACATACACACACTTAAAATTCAGTAAGCTCCAAACTAAAATCATTACGTCCCACTCTTCCTCCACTTTCTTATACTTGCTCCTTTTCATGTTCACAATTCACCACGGCAGGAGTCTTGGGGTCATCTCACACCCTACTGATTTCATGACACTATATATTTGGAGATACTGTTCCTCTGCCTAGAGTCCCCATAACTCATGGCTAAGCTCAAATATTGTCTTTCCTGTGAAAACTCCTACAATCTCAGTATAAATGATGTCCCCCAAATCTACTCTTTTTAAAGGGCTTCCAATAACATGTGATCCATTCTCTAGCGTTGCATTTCCCTTGTTGTAATCTCACTATTGACTATATATCCGTCTTTCCTACTAAAGTGTCAGCTCTTTCAAGCCAATAATTATTGTCTTTGCTCAGTACCCAGACAGAAGAAATGGGCAGTATTATGGTAGAGACATTGGTTTTAGAATCACATAACCCAGGATTCCCTAGCCTCTCTAGAACATCAGATAGTTCCATCTCCCTATCCCATATTAGTGACAGACCCTTCCAATATAAAAAATTTAGAATTGCCATAGCCCAGACAACCCCAAAGAGAGGTATGGAAACATCAAAGGTGATGGTGGAATTATACATAGAAGATAGGACTTAACAAATGAATATGAATGCTGAATCATTAAATTGATGTCTCTTTTAGTCTCCAGTATTTTAGAGCAGCTAGAAGGTAAAACCTAAAATTGTGAAATTGTAACCATGTCAAAGTCTGAAATATGTTCTATAACTAATTGTGGGATTTTGAAATTAATAGCTTTTTTTAATATATGTTCACAAAAAAAAAGAAGGAAAAGAAGTCGACTGTGATAATAAAAAAAATATTTAAGTCCTCTAGCTTCCTATATTCTGGAGCAGCTAGAAGGAAAAATATGAGATTGTATGATAGCCCATGACAAACTCTGGGATCTGTCCTGTAAACACTTTTGAAGAGTGCTCTGAAAACTATTGCTATTTCATTTCTTTGCTTTGTATATATGATATACTATACAATAAAAAAAAGTTTAAGAAAAAGAATCATATATCCCAGGATGCAAGTCTTAATTTTTCTGAATATTCCTTTATCTAGTAGGATCCTGGAACATTTCTAAGTTTTAATCATTTAAAATTACCTAAACCTCCAACTTCTATACTCAATATAAAATCTACCTTATGTGAAAATAACTACTTTCTGATTCTATTGCTGGTTAGCCACTTAAAATGAGAAGTTCTTCATTAGACCTCTGAGGGGGCAGAGAGAGGACACTGTTCCTTTAAAGGGTAGACTGTGAAATTAACATTTCAAGATTTTTCTGTGACCCTACAGGTTGAGTCATATTTCCTAGCACCAGCTCTATATTCTTAAATGATATTGGATTAATTTTTTTGATTGCTCTTTGATTTCTGTTGTGTTTTGTTTCAAATTATATCCTCAGAAAGGGAAAGAGGATATTCAAGCATGATATTCAAAACATTTGATTAATATTGCATTTTACAAGAAGGGGGGGGATGATGATTAAGGTGGCTGTATTTGTTTCTTTTACAACAATCAAGTAAAAATTTCATTAAAAATACTTCTAGAAACCATCACCAGATCTATAAGTCACAGGATGTGGGCAATGGCTGTAACTGATCTTACACTTTCTTGAAAAATGCTTTAATAAGAATTTTTTTTTTCAGAATTATCACTTGAGGCCATTAATTTTGAGGGCCAGAAAAAAAAGTTGTCCTTTTTCACATTAATTTTAGACTGGTTCCTATTTTATAAAGTTCAGACTGTGATGAAAACAAATTCTAGCAGTTATCGTTGAAAATCCAACTTGCAGGCAATGGGGCCAAGAAGGTTATGTTGTTTGAAATATGATAATCACAGTATTATGAGGAAAATTCCATACACGGTGAAATGAACATGTGGGGTCTGAAAGTAAGGAGAAAAGTAAGATCTGGAATGATCAGTTAGACTACTTAGAAAATCATATAAGCCTGAAAATCAAGGCTGAGTAATGAAATCTAATTCAAATTGTGTGAGTAAAACGACCGTACCATTTATACTGTACCTAGAAGCTTCATTGCTAAATTAAAAGATCTTAGCAGCTAGTGACCTCTGGAAAGCCTGGGGACACACAGCCTGGCTTAGCTCATTCATTCTCAGCCTCCCTCTACCACAGCTCTTTTTACAGGAGGTAGCAACTATCAGATGGAGCTTCCTTAAGGGAAGGGACCCTGCCCTTTGCATTTTTTAAACCAAGCCTTGCACGGTGCCTGGCACAGAGAAGGCTCTCAATAAATACTTAATACTCAAATGTGTGAAAGCACAAATAGATTTGTTTTAAGAAAAAATTTTCAAAGCACTTGCAGAAATAAATCAGAGCTGTTAATTGTACCTTCACTCTTTGATAATGAAAATACTTCTCATAAACGCAAATGGCTGTGTCCTACAGTAGATATAGTAGTAGGTATAAAAGGTATATACCTGCAGTAGGTATAAATGACAAAGCTGCAGATTGTTTTCCTCTCTGCCAATGATCTCCTTATATATAACCGAAGATAGCCATCTGGGTCACACCAGCTCAACTGGCTGATCAGGTCAGTGGTTCATCTCTGTCAGTTACACAAATCAGGGGCCTGTTACAGGTCCCTTATATACCTGATTATAAATGGTAGCTGCAGAAATTTTGAAAAATACAAAAGAACACAAAGAAGAAAATAAAAGTCATTATAACCTGCTGTTAACATTTCTGCAGGTTCATTTTAACATAGTTGAAGTGACATTTATCAGTGTTGTGTCCTGCTTTTTCCACATGATACTGAGAGCATTTTCCCTATTACTACATTTCCCCCCCCAAAAATCCTTTTTGATTGCATATTATGGAATACCATACCATAGTATATTTTTCACTGTAATAAAGAATGTTTGGGTGGAATCTTTATATAAATAATTTAGACATTATGGCAGTATGTTATAATGACTTACATGTATCCATCAGCCAGCTTCAATTCACTTCTCTCCCATCCAAATTACTTTGCAAAGCCAGACTAGCTTTTTAAACTGCAGCTCTTCAGTAAATAGCTCTAAAATAAAGGATTCTTGCTTATTAATCCAGGCAGTTGTACCTAACTCTCTGACCAATAGAATTCCAGGTAAAGGGACTAAAATGTTATGGCTCTTGATAATTTTGCCGGGCTTTACAAAATTACAAGTCTATTTAACTCCCAGTAGCAACATGAAAGTAGCTCTTTCACAGCATCCTAGCCAATGCCTTCATTTATTTGATTTTTTGAAATACATATAAAGGTTTCTTCATGATTTAGGCTCTGAAATCTTCACATAGAGGCTAGGCATCTTTGAGACAGATTTGGCATCAAACCAAACCTGAGTGACTTTGTGCAGGTGGTCTCCAACATTGCTTCCCCATGCAGCAGATAAAAATACCTACCTCACAGGGTTTTGCAGTGAGTAGATGCAAGAATTTTATAAAATGTCTAGCACAATTCTGGA